>NC_053140.1:25910085-28443835 GCF_016808335.1 Panicum virgatum | reverse complement strand
CCCCAGAGCGTCGAATTCGACGAACTCCGGCGAGCATCAGCCCGCGCCGCCGCGAAGTAGCCACCTCCGGCGACCCAGCGCCACCGGACCCGCGTGCCTTTGATCTGAACCGCTAGATCCAGATCCGATGGCCCAGATAAGAAGATACCCCTTTGGCCTGGCTATTTTGCTAAAGAGCCCCTGAAGTTTCTGGAAATCAACCCTCAGTCCTTTCCAGTTCAAAAGTAATTCCATATAAGCCCTGTTTTTAGCGTTTAGGCCCCTGCGTTTTCCAGAAATGGAAGCCGCCGTCCACCCCTGGCAGTTTTACGCGCTAACTCCTGCAGCTATGGTTTAATTACATTTTAGTCCCAGGTTTTTGCGCAGAAACCCCTGGAAACTTAGTTTTTCTTGCAGAAAAGCCCCTAGACCTTGTTTTAAGCCTAGTTTTCGTGTTCTAGCTCCGTTTTAGGTGTTCTTTATGTCCACACGATCGTTGTAACGCGTAGAATAGTCTTAGCTTAGTTTTGTTTGCTGTTTTTATGTATTGTTGTACTGTTTCTTAGCATTTGCCTTTGTTTGCATGTATGTGTATGTGCTGGACCTTGTTTTGGCGTTGTGATCGTGAGTAGACATTGATCCTTCGGAGGAGTACCAGGAGCCATCTTACGCGGGACACTTTGAGCAGCAGGAGCAGTTTGAGGAAGGTAAGTATAACATGAACACCACCTATCACTTTTAAATACATTTTCATACTGCATTTTAATACTATATGCCTATAAGGATTTCCTAGCCACATTTATTCTTTATATATATTTACCTTGGGTTGCATTTTGGTTAGTTGTGCTAGGTGCCGTGCTATAACACATTTGGTCCTTTTTAATTAATTTGATTAATGGTATATGCAACTTAATTCTGAGAGTGGCCCTCTGTGCGCTGTGCTTGAGTGGCTCACGACTCGTTAAAAATTGGTTTTTTCTATAAACATGGTTTAGGGGGCCAGCACGGTGCTTAGTGCTGGGTTGGCCACTCTCCCTAAGGACCGGTTCATAGAGCGACAACCTGGGACAACAGCGCTACCACAAGACTGGAATGTGACAGTCTTGGCTTACTAATTAGGTCATTTTGGTTCGGGAGTAACTTACCGACGGGGCAAGAGGGGGGTGAGCTTCAATGGAAACTGTGCTGCGAGGCTTTGTCTGTGTTATCTTGTACCCCCTCGAGGTGGGCCCCATCATTGCAGAGCCTGAATCCTTAGCGGTTACACCTTACCAATGTGGTCCTTTGTAACGGCCTCGTAGTGAGTTTGCTAGTCATCTCACCTACGGAAGTGTGATGAACAACTAGCGTAGCTCACAACTTGTGGGTAAAGATGTGCAACCTCTGCAGAGTGTAAAACTGGTATACTAGCCGTGCTCACGGTTATGAGTGGCCCAAATCCTCCTTTTGATTAGTGGGTTATCTTCCTTTGATTAGGAGGGTTCCCCGGGTGGTTTGGTTTGGTTTGGTTCTCAGTAGTTCATAATTAATTTTGATTAATTACTATGTAACTGGGTTTATGGTAATTCACCAACTTGTAGTAAATAGCTCTAATAAAACTTTGCCAAGACTTAAAAGCTAATGCAGTTGAGTCAGCCAACCTTAGAGCCTCATAGTTTGTGTTATACTTGTTGAGTACAAGTTGTGTACTCACACTTGCCTCCTCTACTTTTTTCCTCCTGTTCTTTTTGGGATACTCTACTGCTGCTCAGTTCCTGGCGACGCGAGGGATTTCACCCAGAGCTACCAGGATTACGAGGACTTCTAGGCGGTCGTCTCCCAGTCGACGTCCCTGTGGCGCCCAGCTTCTGAGTTTCGTACATGTTTTACGCTTCCGCATACTCTGTACCAGACATTTTGTCATTTATGTAATAAATAACATTCGTACTCACTTGATTATATCTTTTTACGTGATATGTGCTGTGATATACTGTTCATTCTGTTGTATATACGTGTGACTTGATCCTGGCACGTTTATGATTGCTCGGTTTATGTCCTTTTGTAAACCGGGTGTTACAGTTACCCCGTCCGGTAGACACCATGCTGACATTTTCAACGGGAGACTCGGGTTGCCCCGGGATCTTCCCACTCTCAACAACAGGTAACGAAGCAGTAATTTGTGCAAGCTGGGTTTCGATCATTTTGTTGAAACTTAACTGGTTTTTAAGAGTTGAAGACAAAGTTTCAAGCTTGACATTTAAAATTTCCAGGGATTTGTCATTGGCCAATTGCTTTTTATTTATATTTTGGTTGATTTTAACTTGGCAAAGAACAAGTTCTCTCAAGGGAGGTTGGTTTGAATTGAAATTCGAATTATAAGAAGGATTGTAGTTATTACCTCCCTGAAAAGTCGGACGTGGCTGGTTCCACCCCCGGCCTACTTGTTGTGGACGGTACCCGTTGTTGTTGTTGTTGTTGAGGTAGGCGCAGTCTTCACGGGTTTCGGGGCAGTCGTTCCCCGAGTGTCCATCATTACCACAGACTTCGCACGTGAAGTGCGAACCCATGACGTAAACGGGAGCATGGATCGGTTGTTTGCTCCCTTCCTCCATCTTCTTGATTAGGAGGTCCAGATTTGTGGCAATCATATCCATCTCTTTGACGGTATGCATGCCTTTGGTGCGGGGTTGGAGTCGTTCATCCCTCCACCCCTGATTGGAGATCATCTTCTTGACCAATGCTTTGGATTTGGCTATGGTCAGGTCGAGGAAGGCTCCTCCAGTAGCGACATCAATATTGGCTCGAGATGTCATTGTGAGCCCGTTGTAGAATTGCAGGATGAGCCACTCGTCCATGCCGTGATGAGGACAGGCCAGGATGTATTCCAGCAGCCTCTCCCAAGCTTTTGGGATGGATTCCATCCCCATCTGCTAGAAACTTGAAATTTTCCCGCGTAGGGCATTTGTTTTGCCCAGCGGGAAGAATTTTGCGAGGAACGCCTTGGAGTATTTGGCCCATGTGTCGATGTACTTTTCTTTATAAAACCACTATTTTTCTTTTCCTAGGAGGGAAAAGGGAAACAGATGAAGCTTGACAACGTCGGCGGGGACACCTCGTATGACAATGGTGTCGCAGAGCTCCAGAAAGTTCTACAAATGTGCATTTGCGTCCTCGTTCGGCTTGCCACAGAATGGGCTAGCCTGCACCATGTTGATGAGGCTTGATTTGAGCTCGAAGTTCACATCCCCGACATTGATGTTGGGGCCAGTGGCCACATTGTCGGTGGAGGGGACGGAGAACTCGTGGAGAGTCTTTTCAGCCATAGCCTCAAGAACGAGTGGTGCTTCCGAAATGGGTTCCTGTGCTGGGAGGATAGAGAGAGGAGGAACGACGCGAGGTCGTGCCCTTCTCACGAGCCTCTCTGGATTGTCTGTGTAGTTTTCCAGCAAGGAGAAACCGGTCATACACTACCCCTGTCTTTTTTCAAATCAAAAATAAAAGAAGACATAAAGTGACATTAGCCTGAAAGAGTAAAGACTATATCCTGAGTACAAGGTCTAAGTTAATATCAGCACAATATCTTTGTTCCCATGCCGTCCCCGGCAATGGCGCCAGAAATGCTTGTTGACATTTCTTAGCGCAATCACTAGGAATGGTTAATCCTTAGCAACAGCGCCAGAAATGTCTGTTGGCAGTCCTTAGTGCAATCACTAGAAATGAGGGCGCCGAACCCATCGTAGCAACTGCACCCAAGGGGTGCCACTCTCGTGGTATAATCAATACGATTACATATGGATCCGCAAGTGCACGGATATACCATTGTAGCATTTCACCCGGAGAGTAAGGGTATCGTCATTTATTTGTGTCCAAAGCACTAGGACACCTGATCATCTGGTCTAACCAAGACCGTAGCATAACTTATGAACGATCTAAGCATGGATTGATAAACTATCAAGATAGTAAAGCAACCATGGCAGAACTCTATATTATGAATAGAAGTCTGACAAGTTGGATACAAAGCCATACCGGGAGCCGAGGATTGCTCAACAACTCCGATGACGACTTGCTCGCTAAAGAGAACTAGCCTAGCTCCACTACCTAGCTAAGAGAGCAAGAGAGAGGAGAGCCTTCTTGGAGAGAATGGAATGAAGTGTGTGTGTTTTTTGAGGGGGGGAGAGAGGCCCTATTTATACTACTTGGAGGTCGGTTTCCCGCCAACGCATATATGGAAGGTGATCAGGTGCCTTGGCCGTGACTCCTCCTCGAGATGCACCTAGACACGTTGCAGGCCAGGTTCGGCCGACTCTAGGGGTCGGCCGACCCCACCTTTCAGCCGTTCATGCTGATCCTTTGCTGGGTGGTTGATTCGTTGGATCTTATCCTTATCCTCTAGTGCATCTTGCGTGGAGGCCCCGTTTCCTCTGACATGTGGGCCCTCTTTGTAAGGGTGTGATGCCGGATGCGATATTCTGCGTAGTTGTGTGGCGTCTGCTGCATGTTTTCGTCTTATTCTTCTCTTGCTCATCTGAAATGTACAAAACTCGAAAACAACTGTGGTGCGAGGTTAGTGATACAAATATGTAAGTAAGGCATGTAGTTTTCTTTTATTATTGAGTATAATTGACGGGTGAAAATGGCACTTAAGCACCATCAACAGTGGTGATGAGATATCACCGTCAACTGTTGATTCATCATCGTCAAACATGGACAAGAAGAAAGGTCGATGATCTTTACTGAAGGGTTTAGGATCTGAGGTGCGAGGTTCTGGTTCGACAATCTTTTGTGGGCTGGGTGTTGGAGATTGAACAAAAGGTTTTGCTCTTTCATATACTCTGGTATACTCCGTATTCTTGAGGATCCCATCAAGAATGTCTTTGGCTTCGCTCACGGTTTTGTGCGAGGAGCCCCAGAGGCCTTGTCTAACAAGGTTGCACTAGTTGTTCTAAGGCCATAGGCAAAGTGTTGTAAGTGCATAGCCTCGGGTATACCTGTTGACGCTCCTTAGAGCCCCAATTTACGTACCGCAAGCGCACGGATCGTGTAGCTTTTCCTTTAGAGTATTCCCCCAAGATTTATCAATCCACGGAACAAACTTTCTACTATGCTTAACTAAGCACTAATGATGTTGCTTAACTATGCTCCAACTTGCAGCGGCGCCGAGGGACGATGAGGCCTCTGGTGTCGCCTTTCTCTTGTGTCTAACTCGAATGGATCTCTGGAAATCATCTCTGGATGCTCTCCCTTTCTTGACGGCGGCTTCGGGGCATATATAGGCGGCTCTGGTCGATGGTTTTGGTAAAACACCGGCTAGGGTTGACGAGTACTTCGCGCTGAGGCCGGCCGGCCTAGGCTCCTTCTGGCCCCTTTTGGCTCCATCTTTCGCGTGCGGGCTCTACTCCTTATTCTTCATCTTAGCCCAGTTGTGACCCTGTGTCAAAACATCTCCGAAAATGTCCAATTTCCTGCCAAAATGCAACATGCTCCAAAATCCAAGACAAAATCGAAAACGGTCAAATTCGGGTGCCAAGTGGCGGGTTAGTACATGAATCATCCTGAAGAAATTACCAAAACCACTCCTAATTATATAATAAAATGGGTACTTAAGGAGCGCCAACAAAACCCAAGTCCGGCCCTGAAGAAATTAGCTCTGTATAACGAGCCCAGGCTGCCCCTAGAGATTCTTCCTCTCGTTGCACGAAAGAAAGAGCTTCTATACGAAGTTTAAATATCTTACTTGAGTGGAAATATCCAAGACATAACTTCTCTTTTAGAATATTCCAATCGCCCTCTACACTTCTTACAGTTATGGAGTACCAATCTTTGGCACGACCAGTCAAAGAGAATGGAAAAAGCTTCCATTTCACGGTTTCATGGTGCATGCCTGGTATAGAGATGATAGAGCAGTTCTACTCGAATTCACGTAGGTGAGTATAGGGATTTTCATACTAGCGCCCAGAAAAGGATTGTGACCGAACCATGGCTACAAGACTGGGGCGGATGCCATAGCCCGGTGTAAGGATGGGATGACATGAACGTGGATACTCACCACGACTAGTACGGCTTGGAGCCGAGAAGTCACGAAGGGTAATGGATTCCATGGGAAAGGTGGATGATACAAGGTTAAACTTGGGTCGGTACAAGTACAACTACCATTCCCTGGCAACAGTGCCAGAAAGCTTGTTGGCAGTCCTTAGCCTAACAGAATAAATCCGTAAGCATTGTTGGTACTTTGCAACATCATGAATAAAATCCGCAAGCGCACGGATACCGCTGTAGCTTTCCAAGGTATCGTGTCCACTGAGTAACATGAGTACACTATCTACTGGTTCAGATTCATCCAAGGACACACATGCTGGTGTGAAAAAGATAGAAGAGAGGACTTTCTAGATCGAGAATCTATGTCTAGAAGATGAGATCACGTCGCTGTTATACTTCGAGCTACTGGTTTTGACCGGCTTATACAAGCCGATAGTTCCAATAATACGCACTCTATCCAATATCCGAACGTGGAGGATTACTAGGGCTCGAACAGGGCTGTCACCACCTGATGGCTACCTCTATAAACCGTGAGACCATCAGACAACTGAGTGGTATAGTCCAGCGTAGACACCACGTATACGCCTTTCCCTACTAACCTTAGCCCTGGCCAAGACTACCCTTTTCTATCCGGGGTCTTAAGCTAAGATCAAATGCTACTCGCTAGCATACACATCAAGTAATATAAGGTAGAGATGATAACTTGCGATCTAAACTCTAATTCTAAATAAACAAAGAAAGTCTCGAACACTTACAACCGAATAAGCATCCGTCGAGGTACAAGCGGAGAAGAGTGCCGACAGACCCGACACTTCCCCCGACTCCTCCTCACTCTCCTCCCCCTCTTCTACATCTCCAAGTCTACCTAAGCATCTAGGATGAAGGGCTCAAGCTCCAAGGGAGAAAGGTGAGTTGAGTTGGGTGTGTTGTGTGTGTTCCTATTCTCACCCCCTCCTCTACTATTTATAGAAGGGTGCCATGGGTTCTTCTGCCATGAGTTCAGCCCGGAGCCTCCAGGAACCGACCTTGGCATCAAATGAGGGCGTGACACATGGAGGATGGGCACCAGGTGAACTGACCTATGGTCGGCCGACCGGAAAACCCGGCCAAACCGCCTCAACCTTCACCGGGAGGCTGCTAGGTGGGCCTCCATTTCATGTATGTGGGTAAGGGCCTGTCTTAAGGTAGTTTGATAGCTCTGGTGGGCCCGTGGATCCTCGTGAACACGTCTGATTCATCGAGAAGGAGTTGCCTCTGATCGATGATGTGTCACCTTGCTTATGGCTGCATCTCTCTCTCATGTGCAGCTGCCAAGTGTGCCCTTTTGGCCTTTGCGCTGGCTTGTGCTTAGCCCAGGAATTTATGCCTTGGATAATATGTGTGTTATATGTAGTTTTGGCCCAAATTCACCTACACACATTTTCAGACCAGCATCTGTGGAATTCGTCAAATAATCATCCTATGCTAACATTTATTCCCTCCAATGCTCGACTTTTGCACGATAGTTGACGGTCAAAATGGGTCATTAGTGACCGTCAACAAGATCCCCCACACTTAGTTCTTTGCTCGTCCTCGAGTAAAGGCAAGAACTAATGCGGACCCGGCCTCATATGATATGGAACCTGCATACAAATTATTCTAAGCTTCACCCTTACCTGTGAATTTTGATGCGTCTACCATGAATTGTTTGGGAAGTTGAAGAGTGGAACGGTGCTGCCTTTAGTCTCCTCCACTTTCCTGCCATATGACTGGGGTTTTGGAAATATTTTTGCAAAGACCAACCATAGCTTTACTTCTCCATAGGATCTCTCATGTCGCTCATTGTGTAAATATCCTCACCAAGACATTGCTTGTTTTCACCCTTCTTCTAAAGATGGTTTATGTGGAGCTCATGGTAGGGAAATGGAACCATGCACTTGTGTCACATGTATTGCAAAATCAAACAACGGATCCATGGAGATAACTAATCAAACAAGCTGATCAAGATCGTGCACATATGTGGAAGCTGGATGATGGGATGAAATATTCCTTTTATGAAGCTCTCTATCCTTTATTTGGATATCGTGCACATATGTGTCCATTTTTTTTGGGTCATGCTTCTTGGGCATGCCATCTTTTTTTTGATAGCCCATGCCTCATTTGAAAGATACTAGAGAGAGAGATCATTAAACATGGAGTTTTATTTTGTGCATGGATGGAATGGCATAGCTTACTTCCAGTGTAGAAGTTCAGCTGGTGGAGTGCACATGATCTTGACCAACCAAGTATGAAAAGACATCTCACTAGGGTCACAAAGTTTGAAGAAGCTCAAAGCAACAACAAGGCACATATGTGTAAATATTTGTATAACAAAGGTCAACATATGGCTTTGGTAGGACAAACACGTGGAGTTGTAAAGCTATGGAGGTTTTTCCTTTTGATAAAAAATTTCCCAGACACATAACCAGATAAAGTAAGGATTCTTCCATCAAACCATATCTCACTGGTCAACAACTTAACAATTATGGGTTCCTTAAGATATGATTCACAAGCTCAGGCTTAGCAAAGAATAAAAGGTATGCAAGCCAATCATAGAGAAGCACAAGAATCAGAGGATACATTGAGTTTAATTTTAATGATTAAGCAAAGATTTCAAATAAACTCATAGGTTGGGGAGAGCGAGGGTTAGAGTGCGCAAACCGTCGCGATGAAGAACTAATGGTGGTAGCACCAGTTGGCCAAACCTTGCTAGCACCAGTTCGTCTTGGCCTTTTGCGTGCTGGTTTGTTCGGTGTTGTGCACGTGTTGTGGGAGATGTGACACCCCGGCCTACAGATAGTACTGGAGAATTTGAGAATCTCTCAGATGAGGCAGAAGAGTTATTCTATAGTTCTCTTTTTCGGGTTTATGTGACATCTATCTGGAGTTAGCAGCAGTGATGCATGGGTAGTGTTGTCCAAATAAGATAGAACCTTACATAGTGAGGTTTTCTCTCTTCTTTGACCTTACCAATCTATGCTTCCTTTTATCCCAGCTCAGATGTCGGTAGAACAAAAAGATCTTGGAGACCGTGCAATGGGTGATGGTGTTCATGCAACAGTTTCCGTGAAGCAACCGACAACGGTACAAGATCAGTCCTCGCAAACAACATACCGCCCAAAGAATGGTGAGAAAGCTTGTCCGTGTTGCCAATTCTATGGTGTTCCTTGTCGTCAAGTTCGTGCGACTGAAGATGAAGCCACAACTAGGAGGAACCAGAGGTTATTCTTCGGTACAAAGAGAAAGAGGTCTCATCAAGAGCAGCTAGCAGAGGATTCCCTTTTCCTTGACTGTCCATCGATCGAAGAGCTACAGACCATCCAGAAGAGAAATTATCCTGAGTGCTTTAGAGATACACAGGTCAAGAACCAAGCACTCTATGATTATGTTGATGGGTTGACTATCACTATGAATGTGATTCAGCCACGCGACCGCAAAGAGTCCAAAAAGCAAGTAGAAGAAATGATGCAAGATGTGATAATAAGTTCACATAGAGGTCAACCAAGTAGCGCCATTCCCCGCCGCCGCCTGTGCTACCAATGCAGGCAAGAAGGTCATTATGCCAAAAGTTGTCCACAGAATCACCTGCCACCGGTAGAACCAGTCCAGGACCCTTCACCAATCCCGCATACCAGTGGTGACAAGAACCACCTTATTTCCGGGAACTGCTCCAAGCAAGATGCCCAGAATGATCGGGATCAGCAGCAGGTGATACCAGTGTGCAGTGATCGTACAAAGCGTGAGAAATCCAAGAAGGGACCAAAAGAGTACCTCTAGGGTAGAGTTCACCATGTGTCAGCAGAAACCATTCGGGATGATAGTCCAGTCATTCTTGGTATGCTTCTAGTCAACTCATTTCCAGCCTCAGTGTTGATAGATCCTCGTGCTACACATTCATTCATCAGCACGCAGTTTGCTGCTAAGCATGAGATATTGAAGCTACCCATGAGGAAGAGAATGGTCGTCAAATCATCAGGAAAAGAACAGATCTCCAGTTACATATGTCCTCGAGTCAGCATGAGGATAGGCGAGGCAACCTTCCCTAAGGACCTTATTGTAATGGAGTCAACAGGAATCGACATCATTCTTGGTCAAAATTGGTCAGTTCGAAACAAACTTGTGATGCAGCCTACCAAAAGAGTGGTAAAGGTCCAGACCTCGTCAGGAGAGCAATTTGAGCATGAGGTTCAACATACTTCCAACTCAAGACATGCGGGTATGAGAAACCAACTCAGGAGTGAGTAGAACTTAATCGACATGCGGGTATGAGAAACCAAAAGAGTGGTAAAGTCTCCTTTTGTAGTTGTCCCTTCATCAAGGCATATCGAGGTGTTGTAGTCGGTGTAGCTCTCATGTCCGTAGGTGTTGCTTGTCCATCATTCTTCTTGATCTTCCCCTGGAAAGGTTAGCGACCAAAAATACCCAAAGGGAAACTATATCCTAGAACATGCTCTTGCTTTTTATTGAAAGGAAAATAAAGAAGTAAATAAATAAATGATAGTCCGGGCTATCTCCCGGCAGTGCTTTGTTTCTGGTCATAAGCTCGACCATGATAACTCTTGCAGCCATCATTGGTGATGGGTCATTGTTTCACCACCAATTGTTGCAGCTAGCTACAAGGTTAGTGCCATGGTGCACCCACGAAATTTGTAGTGTTTATGATAGACATATACATCTACAACCAACCTTCTGAAAATTTTGTAAAAGAGGACCTTGAGTTGGTTGTAGTCCTTGTGTGTGCACGGTGCACTAAGCATGCCTGACTCTGGAGTTGCATTGAATGAGCATGGTTTACGTGGTATGTCAAAAGTGAAATTCCCATGCTCATTTGAGGAATCCTTTTCATGGGACTCCAGAGTCGGCGCCTCACAAAGATCCATGGCCCATTAATTCTCCATCTCGATAGATTCATCATGAAAGATCATAGTTGTATCTCGATAAAGGTTGAGAACAATAGATTCTAAGCCAACAGGAAGAGGCTCAAACTCGGTCAAGGATGATGATGATCATTCATCTTCACAAAAGTGAAGGCTACCCTCTGAGTCGTATTCTTCAGAGGATTCTAGAACTCCCAAGAGAATGGGCTCGGGTGGTATGAACGGAGATGTATGCATCATCTCCTTGAGCGGGTTTTGCTTGGGAAGAGGCTTGGCTAGAAGATTTTCTAGATGAGGAGTAGCAGTGGCCGAGCCGGTTTCCCTAAGCTTTTCATTTAGGTTCCCATGAGATGCCAGAAGTTTTTCTAGCGGGAGGCCTAGGAGAAGATCAAAATCGATGATGTCGTAGACGTGGAAATCTAAACGCACCTCAATTTTGTCTACTGTGATAGGCTCGTCCCTTGCAATCCCCCGACATTCAAAGAACAGTCCGGATGGACTTTTAAGGTACTTGTCGAATGGGGTTAGAGGCTTGTTACCCACAAGAGTGTCTAAAAGGCACTCGGGTTGATGCAAACCTCAGCAGAAGGGTCATGAAGAGCTTCTACGACATTTCCCTTCATAAAACAAGGGATGGTCGTGGAGGTTGGGCTAATCCGAATTGCTTCGGAAGTACGCCTTGCCTCTTTCGACCAATCCATTGCAGGTGTATGGCGGGAAAATCCATCGATGGTCTTATAAAGACACAACGATTCCGTAGGCTTGTCGTGCCTAAGATGAGTCGAGGTATTTTGGATGTTTTCTGGAGGATCATCCTCAAATCGGAAAGAGAACTTCGAAGGTTGAATTTCTTCTTCCTTCGGTGTTCGTGGTTCGGGAGAGGCTCAACAAACGAATATTGGGATGTGGAAGATGAAGGCTCAGATTCGGGTGTTGAGGGACTCTCATGGCTCGACGCGGATTCCTCCCGGCGGGGTTCACTATTTTCGGTAGCGAAGAAAGAGTCTTCTAGGAAACTATCTAGGATGTCTCTTCCTTCTTCCAGAGTTGTGTGTGCGAACTATCCTCCGCTGGCGACGTCAAGCTCTAGGGCAGTTTCCATGTCTAGACCCGAGTAGAAAACGTTCAACGATACTTCATCGGGTATAGACATGTCTGGGATAGAGGCCAAAAGGCATGAGAATCTAGCCCATGCTGCACCTATGGACTCCTTCTCTAATTGCTCAAAGTCGAGGATGTCAATCGGTAGGGAGTTTATGCGTTTAATGAGAGAGAACGAGTGACAAAAGTTAGCTCGAAACTCTTCCCAATCACCGTTCATACTTCCTATCATGAGGGTGTAACATTGTTCCGCCCTCCTAATGAGAGAGAAAGGAAACAATTTCCACCGCAAGACTTCCTGTGTCTTGCCTGGGATTACCAAGCTCGAACACAGTTTCTCGAATTCTCACAAATGGTCAAGGGGATCATCATTGATCGCTCCAGAGAAGAGTCATTTCCGAACCATGGCTATAAAGCCAGGGTCGAGTTCATAGCGAGATGAGGAAGATGGTGATGGCTCAGAGAACTCGCCCATTGGGGTAGAGAGCTGTGGAAAGGATACCTGCTCCATGGGTAGCGGGGATAGAGGTAGTAGAATCAAGGAAAAAGAAAAAAAAGAAGATTTGAGGATGACTGAGTCCGAAGATAATGTAGCTACCGTTCCCCGGCAACGGCGCAAGAAAGCTTGTTGGTACTTTGCAATGCCATGAATAAAATCCGCAAGCGCACAGATACCGCTGTAGCTTTCACCCAAGAGTATTCCAGGGTATCGTATCCACTGAGAAACATGAGTACACTATCTACGGGTTCAGACTCATCCAAGGACACACACGCCAGTGTGGAAAAGATAGAACAGAGGACTTTCTAGATATAGAATCTATGTCTAGAAAAAGAGATCACGTTGCCGTTATACTTCGAGCTACTGGTTTCGACCGGCTTATACAAGCCGATAGTTCCAATAATACGTGCTCTATCCAATATCCGAACGTGGAGGATTACTAGGTCTCGAACAGGGCTGTCACCACCTGTCGGCTACCTCTACAAACCGTGAGACTATCAGACAACTGAGTGGTATAGTTCAGCCTAGACACCACGTTTACGCCTTTCCTTACTAACCTTAGCCCTGGCCAAGACTACCCTTTTCTATCCGGGGTCTTAAGCTAAGATCAAATGCTACTCGCTAGCATACACATCAACTAATATAAGGTAGAGATGATAACTTGCGATCTAAACTCTAATTCTAAATAAACAAAGAAAGTCTCGAACACTTACAACCGAATAAGCATCCGTCGAGGTACAAGCGGAGAAGAGTGCCGACAGACCCAGCACTTCCCCTGACTCCTCCTCACTCTCCTCCTCCTCTTCTATACCTCCTAGTCTACCTAAGCATCTAGGATGAAGGCCTCCAGCTCCAAGGGAGAAAGGTGAGTTGAGTTGGGTGTGTTGTGTGTGTTCCTATTCTCACCCTCTCCTCTACTATTTTTAGAAGGGTGCCATGGGTTCTTCTACCGTGAGTTCAGCCCGAAGCCTCCTGGAACCAACCTTGGCATCAAATGAGGACGTGACACATGGAGGATGGGCATCAGGTGAACTGACCTATGGTCGGCCGACCTGGTTGGTCGGCCGACCGGAAAACCCGGCCAAACCGCCTCAAACTTCACCGGGAGGCTGCTAGGTGGGCCCCCATTTCATGTATGTGGGTAAGGGCATGTCTTAAGGCGGTTTGATAGCTCTGGTGGGCCAGTGGATCCTCGTAAACGCGTCTGATTAATCGAGAAGGAGTTTCCTCAAATCGATGACGTGTCACCTTGCTTATGGGCTGCGTCTCTCTCTCATGTGCAGGTGCCAAGTGGGCCCTTTTGGCCTTTGCGCTTGCTTGTGCTTGGCCTAGGAATTTATGTCTTGGATAATATGCGTGTTACATGCAGTTTTGGCCCAAATTCACCTGCACACATTCTCAGACCAGCATCTTTGGAATTCGTCAAATAATCATCCTATGCTAACATTTATTCCCTCCGATGCTCGACTTTTGCACGATAGTTGATGGTCAAAATGGGTCGTTAGTGACCGTCAACAAGTGTGTGGATACCGATGTAGCTTTCACCTTGGAGTATTCCACGATATCGAATCCTCGAGGAATGAGAAGTGTACTTTGACTCTTGTTTATCCAGGGGATATGACGGGAGTGAAGAGGTCCAGATAAGATAGGTAGAGGTGGTCCAATCTCGTCTTGCTAACTACTCCTATCAAGCATACTTGACTTTGGGTAACACCCTAATTTAAATTTCAGCTTTTAATAATAAATTTAATTGGCTTTATTTAATTTTCTAGGATTTAATTTGCTTAGGCTTGCGTTTAATCTAATTTTGTTGCATAAGAAATTAAAATTTATTTTAGGGCTAACTTGTTTGTGCATTCATGCTGGCGCATTGTTTTATTTTGGTTGAGTGCTAGGGTTTTGAATTCAAATTTGAATTTGAATTCAAATAGTTTGAGTTGAGTTTGAAAAAGAAAAGAAGAAAGGAAAAGAAAGGAGAAGGAAAACCCAGCCCAAACCCAACCAGCCCAGTCAGCAACCCCGCCGGCCCACCTCTCTCACTCCAGCCCAGCCTAGCCGGCCCTCCTCCTCTCTTTCTTTTTCTCCTTTCCCGGGCCAGCTCACGCGGGCGCAAGGCCCAGCACCCCGGCCCAGCTTCCCTCCCCGCCCCGCCTCTCTCGTTGACGCCTTGGCCCACCTATCGGCGCCCTCAGCCCAGTGTTCGCGTCGCCGCGCGTGTCGCTCCGACCAAATGACAGGGCGACCCCACCTGCCAGCCTCACTACTCCTGCAGCGCGCTGGCCGCACCCCGTCTCCTACCTCGCTGACACCACGGCCCCACTCGTCAGCGCCCTTCTTCCACCTTCCTTCCTTCTTCCCCGCGCCGAGTGCCCTCTGCTCCGTTCAACCCGCCGCTGCACTGTGGACCTCCCCGCGCCGTGGACCGACCCCGATCCCCGCAGGCCCACTGGACAGCCCGACCCGCATCTTGTTCCTTCTAGAAGCCTCGCCCCTAGAACCGGATCACGCCGAGCTGTTGGGCGATCCGCTTCGTCCGCGCGCGCATCACGGCCGCAATCCCCGCCGCGGCGTCCACGCTGGGCACGCTCGCCCAAAATTCCCGGTCTCCTCCGTTATTGGACACCCCCGCGGCCCCTACGCACCCATCTCGCCACGCCGTCACCACAGCATTCCAGCGCCGCTGCCTCGCCTTGCTCCGCCGGAGCAGAGCTTGTTGCGCCGCCGTGTTCCCGAAGCTCAAAGCCACCTCAGCCACCGCAAGCCGCAGGAGGAGCTCCGCCCGGAGAACAGGAGCACCTCCAAGCCTGTTGTCGCCGACCCTGACCTCTGCATGCTCGAGAATCTCTGCCGAGACCTGCCGCCTGTAAGTGGCTCCGCCACCGCAATTCTGCACCACCACCGGCGACTGAGCCTCACTGACCCGACCCCTGGTCTCGTTGTGTGATACCGCACCACCCAGGGGGAGTTGGACCATTGGGGCAGCGCCCCAGCGACCCTTCCACGATCGCCACTGCACCGCCGCCACACGAATCCATCGCCGGCCTCCCTGCGCCACACTCCAGACTGTTCCAAGCTCCGGTAAGCAACTGCAAGCCCTCCTTTTTCCTTTGCGCGTATAATCGTGACCTGTGGGGCATCCTAGGTGGTGGACCACACCAACGCCGGCGTGCCGGCGCTGTGTGCAGCGCCACCTGCCATGGCCAGGTCCATGCAGCTCCCTAGAGCCCCACGCAAAACCAGTTTAGGCTCGCGTCTTGTGACACCCCGGCCTACAAATAGTATAAGAGAAGTTGAGAATCTCTTCGATGAAATAGAAGAATTATGCTCTAGTTCCTTTTTCCCGGATTTATGTGACATTTATCTAGGGTTATCATCAGTAATGCCTGAGCAGTGTTATCTAAATAGGATAGAACCTTAAATAATGGAGTTTTTCTCTCTTCCTTGACCTTACCCATCTGTGTTTTCTTTTGCCCCAGCTCAGATGTCGGCAGAACAAAAAGATCTTGGAGACAGAGCAATGGGTGATAGTGAGAAAGCTTGTCCGTGTTGCCACTTCTATGGCGTTCCTTGTCGTCAAGTTCGTGCGACTGAAGATGAAGCCACAACTAAAAGGAACCAGAGGTTGTTCTCCGGTACAAAGAGAAAGATGTCTCATCAAGGGCAGCTAGCGGAGGATTTCCTTTTCCTTGACGGTCCATCGGTCGGAGAGCTACAGACCATGCCGAAGAGAAAGGATCCTAAGTGCTCTAGAGATACACAGGTCGAGAATCAAGCTCTCCATGATTATGTTGATGGGTTGACTATCACTATGAATGTGATCCAGCCACGCTGTCGCAAGGAGTCCAAAGAGCAAGCAGCAGAAATAATGCGAGATGTGATGATAAGTTCACAGGGAGGTCAACCAAGTAGCCCCATTCACCACCACCGCATGTGCTACAAATGCGGGCAAAAAGGTCATTATGCCAAAAGTTGTCCAACACCTCAGGCTCCATGGCATGCAGGACAGCAGGGGCGTCCAGCCCAACCCAGGGCGCCACGACAGGGGAAGGTGAACCACGTGACGGCCGAGTCAGCGGCCGAGGCTCCTAACGTGGTTATTGGTACATTCATGGTCAACTCTTATCCAGCTACGGTGCTTCTCGATACCGGTGCTACTCATTCTTTCATTTCCAAGTCATTTGCCGAGCAGCATCGTATACCAGTTTCGTGTATGAGGACAGCTATGGTAGTTACCTCACCTGGGGGCCAGATACACACATGCTCTATATGCTCCAGAGTTAGTATTGTCATAAGGGGGGCAGAATTCCGCACTGGTTTGATCGTCATTGATTCCTTGGGGATAGATGTGATTTTGAGCATGGAGACCCTTACCAGATGGGGAGTCCGTATTGATTGTGCTCAGCGGACAGTTCACTTGTCAGCATCTGATGACCAAGAGGTGACAGTCAGTGCTACGGAGTCTTCTGGTTTTCTTCATCAGATAGAGGCTAGACCCACGGGTGGTATTCGCGTGGTGTCCGAATTCCCGGAGGTCTTTCCGGAGGACTCGCCAGAAGAAGGAAGAAAAGTTGATGAAGACATATCTGGACCACTCTGCTAGCCAGCCCAGAATCTCGGGACGAGATTCCTGTAAGGGGGTAGGATTTGTAACACCCTAATTTAAATTTCCTATTTAATAATAAATTTAATTGGCTTTATTTAATTTTCTAAGGATTTAAATTGCTTAGTATGCATTTAATCTAATTTTGTTGCACAAATAATTAAAAATTTATTTTAGGTTTAAACTTGTTTGTGCATTCATGCTGGTGCATAGGTTTTATTTGTTTGTTTGAGTGCATAGGTTTTTAAATTCAAATTTGATTTGAATTCAAATTAGTTTGGGTGTAGTTTGAAAAAGAAAAAGGGAGAAGAAATAGAAATAGAAAAGGAAAACCCCAGCCCAACCCAGTAGCCCAAACCCGCGGCCCACCTCTTTCACCGCGAGCCCCCGCAGCCAGCGAGCCGCTCGCCGCTCGGTCCGGCTCGCACCCTCCAGCGCTCGGCCCACCCCCCTTCTCCCGTAGACCCAACGACCCAACGCTCTCCTGCTCGCCGCTCCAGCACGCTCGCACGCCCCGCTCCAATCCGGCCCAGCACGCCGCACCACTTGCCAACTGGGCCCCGCGCGTCAGTCGCCCCTCCCACGCCCGCGCGTCACCTTTTCTTCCTCGTCTCGCTGACCAGCTGGGCCCGCTGTCAGTACCTTCTCCTTCCTCCCGCGAGATCTTCGCCGGACTTCCCGCTTCGCCCGCGCTGCGTCCCGCTGCCCCGTGGGCCACCCCGGGCCTCGCAGGGCCAATCGCCAGCTACCCTTGCACCTTCCCCTTCTAGAAGCTACCCTAACAGGATCACGCGGCGACGTTATCGGTCCGATTTCCCCGTGCGCAGCTCAGCCGCGAATCACGGCGAGAGATCGCTGGGCGCGCACGCCTAGGACCCCCAGATCCTTGCCTTTAAACACCGAGACCCTCCCCTGCGCTCTCACGACGCCACATCATAGCCGCCGCCCCGAATCCCATCACATCCACCCCCACCACCGCTGCGCAAGCATCTGCGCCGCCGCAATCCCCCATCTCCGATGACCGCTAGACCTCCCTGACCCGTCCACCGGCCTCTCAGCTCTACCCCGAGGCTTCCCGCGGAGTCCAGAGGCCCGGAGGACCCTTTCGGCGCCACTTCTCCGAGCTCCTACCCGATCGCCGCCCGTGCGCCGCCGCGGAACATCATCGTCGCTGCCTCTGTGCCGTTTTCCCCATCAAGATAGAGCTCAGTGAGCTGCATCCCAACCCCCTCCTTCCTCTGCGCATGTTCCCTTGGCACGGGATGCACCCTAGCTATCCGAGCGCCGCGCGCCGGCGCTGCGCCGCCGCGCAGGGCTGCTGCCGCCCTTGCACTCCCTACTCCGGGCCTTCCCGAGGTCCAAAAAGACCCCAGGTGGACTACGCATGGCGCGTAGTCCGTCCTAGAACCGATAACGTGCCGAAGAGAGCCCTGGAATGCCGGTTAGGCCAAGTCCGGCGACCCTCCGCCGCGGAGCAGAGCTCCGGCGGCCTTCCGCCGCCGCCCCGCGCGCCTCTTTGTCCTGAGCCGCCCGATTAGATTTCAGCGGGCTAGATTAGATCAGATCCTGATCTAATCCGGACCGTCAGATCCAAAACCGCCGGCCCAGATTAGATGGTACCTCTTTGGCCTGTCACTTTTGTTAAAGAGTCCCTGGACTCTTTGCTAATTAATCCGCCATCCCTCTTAGTTCAAAAGTATTTCCACATAGGTCCTATTTTTAACGCTTAAGCCCCTGGCCTTCTTAGAAATCGAACCCGCGGTCCAGAGTTGTAGTTTTTGCATGTTGGACCCTAGATCTATGCTTTATTTACATCTAGGCCCTCGGTTTTAGCAGAAAAGTCCCCGGAACCCTGTTTTTATTACAAATAAGCTCCTGAACCTTGTTTTTAGCCTAGATTATGCGTTTTAGCTCCGTTTTAGGCGTTCTTTATATCCACGCGATCGTTGTAACGCATAGAATAGTTTTAGACTAGTTTAGTGTGCTGTTTTTATCTATTGATGTACTGTTTCTTAGTTTTTATTAGTGTTTTCTTGTATGCTTATTATTGTGCATTGTTTTGGCCATGTGTTCGTGAGTAGACGTTGATCCATCTGAGGAGCCCCAGTACCAGTACCCGGAGCAGCCGTCTTCGGAGCAGTTTGAGCAGCAGCCAGAGCAGTACGAGGAAGGCAAGTGTAACATGAACAACCTATCACTTTAAATACATTTTCATACTGCATTTTAATACTGTATGCCTATAAGGATTTCCTAGCCACTTTATATCCTTTATATATATCCTTTGGGTTGCATTTTGGTTAGTTGTGCTAGGTTGCTGCGCTATAACACACTCTGGTCCATTTTAATTAATTTGATTAATGGTTTACTTGAACTTAATTCTGAGAGTGGACCTCTGTGTGGATGAGTGGCTCACGTCTCGTTAAAAGATGGTTTTTGTAGAAACATGGTTTAGGGGGCCAGCACGGTGCTTAGTGCTTGGTTGGCCACTCTCCATAAGGACCAGTTCATAGAGCGACAACCTGGGACAACAGCGCTACCACAAGGCTAGAATGGGATAGACTTGGCTTACTAATTAGGTCTTTTTGGTTTGGAGTAACTTACCTGCAGGGCAAGAGTAGTAAGCTTCAATGGTCCCTGCTCCTCCGGCTTGGTCTGTGCTTGGATTGCGCTCCTGTGCTTGTACCCCTGGAGGTGGGCCCCATCGTCGCCGATCTAACTCTTCGCGGTTACGCCTTACCAACGAGATTCTTTGTAACGGCCTCGTAGTGAGTTTGCTAGCCATCTCACCTACGGAAGTGTGATGAACAACTAGCGTAGCTCACGACTTGTGGGTAAAGATGTGCAACCTCTGCAGAGTGTAAAACTGGTATACTAGCCGTGCTCACGGTTATGAGCGGCCCAGATCCTCCTTTTGATTAGTGGGGTTAGCCCCTTCCGACGAGGGGGTGCCTCTCGGGGTTTACCTTGGTGGCTTGGTTTCGGGTTGGTTCTCAGTAGTAACATGTTTAATCTTGATTAATTACTATGTAACTGGATTAATGGTAATTCATCAACTCGTAGTAAATAGCTTTAATAAAATTCTGCCAAGACTTAAAAGCTAATGCGGTCAGTCAGCCAACCTAGAGCCTCATAGTTTGTGTTATACTTGTTGAGTACGGTTGTGTACTCACTCTTGCCTCTTCTCTACTTTTTCCTCTTGGCTACGCTACTGCTGCTCAGTTCCTGCCGACACGAGGGAGTTCGTCCAGCGCTACCAGGACTACGAGGACTTCTAGGCGTTCGTCTCCCAGTCGACGTCCCTGTGGCGCCCTGCTCGGCTTCGGAGAGCTTTTACCGTATTTGTACTTCGCTTCCGCTGTATCAGACATTTTGTCATTATTGTAATAAATAACATTCGTATTCGTTTTATTATGACTTATTCGTGATATGTGCTGTGATATACTGTTCATTCTGTTGTATATACGTGTGACTTGATCCTGGCACATATATGATTACTCGGTTTATGTTCTTTTATAAACCGGGTGTTACACGTCTGCACCACACAAACCCGCGGCACCATCTTTTTTCCCGGAACCTAGCTCGGTGTGGCGCGAACGCGTGCACTCCGGCGAGACACACCGCCCTGGGCCGCCATCGCCATCGAACACGACACCCCGAGCCCCAATCCACTATTCTGAGGGCACAGGTGGTTTGCGAATGCCAAGTGGGTGCTCCCCAGCCAAACCGCGGCTCGAATACCCCCCTGGAACGCCGGATTTGGTTATGCCGGCGATCCTCCACCGCGGGCGCTTCACTCCGGCGAGGTCTCGCCGCCGCTCGCTCGGCGCAGCCGCACTGGGCCAAAGGATCTTGATCCTACGGCCGATATCAGATCGGACCGAGGTCAAAAGCATGGCATACCGGTCAGCGCCTGGCGCTTTTGCTAAAGACCCCCCGTGTTTTCCTGAATTCAACCCGCGGTCCAGTTGTACTCAAAAGTATTTCAATCCAAGCCCTATTTTTTTATGTTTAGACCCTTGAGCTTTTTAGATATAGAACCCGCCGTCCAACTCTGGTAGTTTTATGTGTTAGACCCCAGATCTATGCGTTAATTATGTTTAGGTCCTCGGTTTTTGCCCAGAAACCCCCTGTAACTCAGTTTTTCTCGCAGATGGGTCCCTGGATCTTTTTTTAAGCGTAGTTTTCACGTTTTACCTCCGTTTTAGGCGTTCTTTATGTCCACGCGATCGTTGTAACGCGTACAATAGTTCTAGCATAATTTTGTTTACTATTTTCATGTATTGTTGTACTGTTTCTTAGTTTTTGCACTTGTTTACTTGTATGTTTATGTTGTGTATTGTTTTTGGCCATGTGTTCGTTAGTAGACGTTGATCCATCTGAGGAGCCCCAGTACTAGTACTCGGAGCAGCCATCTTCTAAGCAGTTTGAGCAACAGCAGGAGCAGTTTGAGGAAGGCAAGTGTAACATGAACACCACCTATCACTTCTAAATATAATTTCATACTGCATTTTAATACTGTATGCCTATAAGGACTTTCCTAGCCACTTTATATCCTTTATATATATATCCCTTGGGTTGCTTTTGGGTTAGTTGTGCTAGGTTGCCGCGCTATAACACACTTGGTCCTTTTTAATTAATTTGATTAATGGTATATGCAACATAATTCTGGGAGTGGCCCGTTTGAGTGGTTCACATCTCGTTAAAATTGGTTTTGTTAGAAACATGGTTTAGGGGGCCAGCACGGTGCTTACTGCCGGGTTGGCCACTCTCCATAAGGACCGGTTCATAGAGCGACAATCTGGGACAACAGCGCTACCACAAGACTGGAATGGGACGATGACTAGCGACTCACTACGAGGCCTTTACAAAGAATCTCGTTGGTAGGGAGTAACCGCGAGGGTGGATCGGCGACTATGGAGCAGGTCTAGTGGGCGTCAAGACACAGGTATGCAGACCAAGCACAGACGAGGCCACTCAGCACGAGGGCCATAGAAGCTTACCGCCCCTGCCCCGCAGGTAAGTTACTCCAAACCAAAAAGACCTAATTATTACGCCAAGTCTATCCCATTCTAGCCTTGTGGTAGCGCTGTTGTCCCAGGTTGTCGCTCTATGAACCGGTCCTTATGGAGAGTGGCCAACCCAGCAGTAAGCACCGTGCTGGCCCCCTAAACCATGTTTCTAACAAAATATATTTTAACGGGACGTGAGCCACCCAAGCACGAAGCACAGAGGGCCACTCCCAGAATTAAGTTGCATAAACCATTAATCAAATTAATTAAAAACAACCATTATGTGTTATAGCGCGGCACCTAGCACAACTAACCAAAATGCAACCCAAGGGATATATATAAAGGATATAAAGTGGCTAGGAAAATACTTATAGGTATACAGTATTAAAATGCAGTATGAAATTGTATTTAAAGTGATGGGTGGTGTTCATATTATACTTGCCTTCCTCGTACTGCTCCTGCTACTGCTCAAAGTGCTCGGAAGACGGCTGGTCCGGGAAATGGTACTGGGGCTCCTCAGATGGATCAACGTCTACTCACGAACACATGGCCAAAACAATACACAATAATAAGCATACAAGCAGACACTAACGAAAACTAAGAAACAATACATCAATACATAAAAACAGCAAACTAAACTAGTCTATAACTATTCTACGCGTTACAACGATCGAGTGGACATAAAGAACGCTTAAAACGGAGCTAAAACGCATTTTCTAGGCTAAAAACAAGGTTCAGGGGTTATTTGTAAGAAAAACAGGGTTCCAGGGGCTTTTCTGCTAAAACCAAGGGCCAAGACGTAATTAACCATTAAATCTAAGGGCTAGCGTGCAAAAGACCAGGTGCTGGACGGCGGGTTCAATTTTAAAGAAGCTCAGGGTTCAAAACATAAAAACCAGGACTGAACTGTAAATACTTTTACACAGCTCAGGACGGCGGGTTGATTCAGCAAAAGGCCGAGGGCTCTTTAGCAAAAAGACCAGGCCGAACCGGTATCCACGCACGTGGGCCGCTGGATCTGGATCTAGCGGTTTAGATCTAAGGGAGACTCGATCTAATCTCACTCGTTCACTCTGGATCGGACGGCTCTGGGGGCGGTTGAGGGCAGGAGGTGCTACGCGGGCCGAGCAAAGTTAACGGGCCGTGCTGCTGGGGGAAAAAGAAGCGGGCTGGGCTGCGGGGGCGGGTCCACTGAGGGTTGTGGCGCCGACGTGTGGGCCGGCACTCAGCGAAAGGGGGTCTCCGTGCCGTTGGTTTGCGGCCCAGGCCGAGTAGAAGAGCGAGCCATGACTGGTCAGTGGGGCCGGGGGTTTGACTGGGTTGGGGAAGGCGCGGTCACCGGTGTCGACATCGCGGCGGCGAGCTCACCGGAAACTGGCGAAACCGGCAGCCTAGGGTTCTACTGAGCAGGGGTTCGGCACCAATGGAGCACGTATGAAGCACCGGGTTCGTGTGCGCTGGCTAGCAGCGGACGGGGCAAGGTCCTGGGGCCCAGGTTCCCGCTGTGCTAAAGTGCGATCCTTAACACCGAACGTACAGGAAGCAAGAGGACAGCGTGAGAAAGCTCACCAAAGACTTAGTTCGGGTGGGGAAAAGGCGCAGGGGGGTTGTCATCGGGGTCCCGCGGCGGCTCCAAGCTCGGTGAGGTGAGGCGGCGAAGTGGGGAACGGCCGCCTAGGCGTGCTTCTGGTCGTCTGGTGCGGCGGGGGTGACACGCGACCGTCCTGCAAAACGGTCGAGCGGTTCAGGATAGACGGCATAGCTCAGACCGCGCGGAATGCCGGCTGGAAGCTCACCATGGCCGTCCGGGCGGAGCTCCAACGGCGTGGCGGCGCTGCGGTAGGGTTTAGGGGAAATTGAGGTGGGAATAGGGTCTAGGGGGGTGCGGGGCGCATTAAAAAGGCGGTGGAGGTGATCCTTGGCGTGCGGGCCGCGGAAATTGCGGCACGGTGATTGCGCGGCGGATTCGGGATCGAACCCTATCGGATCCCGAGCTGACTTCTAGAAGGAGGGGCGCGGGCTGTGCTGGCGTGGATTCGGTGAGGCTGGGCATGGGGTGGAGCGGGCTCTGGGGCCCTGCAGGTGGGGTGTGTCGCAGCCGGGATTGGGCGGATGGGAGCGAACGGCGGGCGAAACAGAGGAACGGCTCGGCGGGGAAGACGGGGCTGACGGCATGGGCCCACCGGGTCAGCGGGAGAGCGGGCGACGCGGACTGAGCGGGCGAAGGACGGGCGGTGCGTTGCTGGGCGCGGCGTTGGCGCTGGCGCTGAGCGGAAGATGGAGTCGGGCCGGGGGACGAAACGGGCCACGCGGGGAAACCAGGCTGGGGCGCTGGGTCGAGCTGGAACAAAGGATGGGCCAGGCGGGGAAGGGAGAGAGCGAGCTGGGCCGATGAGGGGAAAAAGAGTGGAAGCCGGGCTGAAGTGAGGGGAAAGGGTGAGGGGGAAGTGGGCTGAGCAGGGTTTGATTGGGCCGGGATCTTGGGTTGAGCTGGGTTTGTCTTGGGATGGTTTACTAGGCTTTGGGTTTTCTCTTTCCTATTTCTATTCTATTTCTAAAACAAACAAGCACGTTTGAATTAAAATACAAGTTTGAATTCAAACCACACTCACTCAATTAAAAACTATGCATCAGCATGAATGCAACAACAAGATTTAAACCTAGATAAAAAAATTAATTACTTGAGGAACAAAAATTTGGGTTAAATGCCAGACTACACAGAAAATCCTTAGAAAATTAAATAAAGCCAATTAAATTTATTATTAATTACTGAAATTTGAATTAGGGTGTTACACCGATCCAACCCTCGCGGTTATTCCTTACCAAAGAGATTCTTTGTAAAGGCCTCGTAGTGAGTTTGCTAGTCATCTCACCTAAGGAAGTGTGATGAACAACTAGCATAGCTCACGACTTGTGGGTAAAGATGTGCAACCTCTGCAGAGTGTAAAACTGGTATACTAGCCGTGCTCACGGTCATGAGCGGCCCAGATCCTCCTTTTGATTAGTGGGGTTACCTTGGTGGTTTCGGTTTGGTTCTCAGTGGTTCATGGATAATTTTGATTAATTACTATGTAACTGGGTTTATGGTAATTCATCAACTTGTAGTAAATAGCTTTAATAAAATTTTGCCAAGACTTAAAAGCTAATGCAGTTGAGTCAGCCAACCTTAGAGCCTCATAGTTTGTGTTATACTTGTTGAGTACAAGTTGTGTACTCACTCTTGCCTACTCTACCCTTTTTCCTCTTGGGGATACTCTTCTGCTGCTCAGTTCCTGCCGACGCGAGGGAGTTCATCCAAAGCTACCAGGAGTACGAGGACTTCTAGGCATTCGTCTCCCAGTCGACGTCCCTGTGGCGCCCAGCTTCCGAGTTTCGTACTTGTACTTTACGCTTCCGCTGTATCAGACATTTTGTCATTAATGTAATAAATAACATTTGTATTCGCTTTATTATATCCTTTTACGTGATATGTGCTGTGATATATTGTTCATTCTGTTGTATATACGTGTGACTTGATCCTGGCACGTATATGATTGCTCGGTTTATGTCCTTTTATAAACCGGGTGTTACAGGCTAGAAGAGGAAGGACTTCAGAAAGCGGTGAGAGGGGAGTCCAACGGCAACCTGCAACTACTGCTATGAAAACACCCAAAGGTGGTGGACTACAAAGGATGGACAGGGCTGTCACCACCTGCCGCCTCCCACAACGGTTCCGTGGGGTGGAACACAACCGAAGGTAACTATCTAGCTTAGGCACCGCGCCTACACTATCAAGTTACTGACTTCCGCCTCGCGCTGAGGCTAGAAGAAACCCCAAATGGATAGAACTTGCTACCCATGCAGAAAAGGGATCCCACAACTAGAGAGACCAAGTATTCAAGTACTAATAAAGTAAAGGAGAGAAAGCAATGTTACCGACGAAAGAATAGGAAATTATTCGAACTGAAGCTTCATTCCTCAGAGGTAAAAAGTTGGAGAGGGGCCAACACTTCGGCTCCCCTCCGGACTCTCACCTCGCTTCTCTCCCTATTTTCTAAGATATGTGGGCAGCTACACTTCGCTTTGGACTTGCTCCAAATCTTTGTGCTTTACAAGTGAGGTGAGGGCTTCTATTTATAGTGCTTTGGAGGTTGGTACTTGAGCCAATGCATGGCTTGTACGCAGGTACATTGGTTGAAGTAACTTCCACGCAAAGTTGAGCACGTGGCATGGAAATGTCATTCCGGCTAGCCTCTTGATCCACCGACTTTTGATCGTGCGCCCAATATTGCTTCTTGCAACGTCGGTTGAAGAAACCACCAACTTGATTTGGTCCGATCGGCCGAAAAGTGAGGCCGGATGGCCTAGGTGAGGCCGGCCGGCCTGGGATTCTCTCCCCAGACATTGGATCAACTGCCAATGTGTGATGGACGGCGTGGTGTTGCTCTTCCAAGGCGGTTTCAACTCGGTTGGACGTTTCTTCATGCGGAAGGTGAGCCCTTTGATCCATGTGACAAGCTCATCCATCCCTCCACTTTAGTTAACTTCCATCCAATGGTTGGCATTGATTCTCATTGTGTTTTCTTGAATGCAGGTGCAGGTCCAACCTTGGATGATCATCCCAACATCGAACGGCCATTTCGGGAGCCCATTGGAGGGGCATATGAGGCCTTTCGGTCTTTCTTTCACTTTTGGCATGTATCCAAGTGTTTGGGGGCCCATTGGTGAGTCCCCAAAGCAATGATACTGAGTGAAAAGTGTTTTTGGGGAGGAGCCAAGCCGGCTGGCCTAAGTTAGGCCGGCCGACCTGATAGGGCCGTGTCGGTGATCTTCTCGGAGGCGTAATTTTTCCATCCGGACTCCGAATTGGGTCATCCAAGTGTCCATTTTGATCATCTCGGAGAGCTCTTCACCATGGTTCTGTCAAATATGTGAATTGAGTAACTTTTGTACCATTCCCGAGTGTCGCTTGTATCGAGACATCAGAATGAACCTTCATTTGTATGGCCTCAACTGCTACTTCACCAAATAATGGTATTTGTGTTCCATATTACCTGTATTCCTTGCAAAACATGTTGGGACACAAAACTCGTGGAACCCATTAGTTTAAATAAAACTTTATGTCCAAACTACTTCAAGTTCCCTCCTTAATGGTAATGGTTGGGGGCCAAAATGGGGGTATAATGGCCGCCAACAGAGAGCCAAGATAAGCCATCGGCGGAGAAAATGGCTTGGGGGGACGGACCTGTGAGCCGCGTCCCATCAATTGGCAATGATGGTGGTGGGTGGGGGGGGCACCCCCGTTGAGTCACGTCACATCAAGACCACCCCAGAGAAGCCCGGGCACCCCGCCCGGGGTGAACTTAGAACACCCCGGGTTGAGGTCCCCACTGCATGAGGCGGGGGGCACCTCGGGGCATCCCGGGATACCTTGGGGCTCACCCTAGGATCGATCGAGCGGGCCTGACAAACCATCATCCCGTCTGCTTGCAATAATCACCCACTGTTAGCTGGCGCGCTAGGTAGGATGTGTGGGCGTGTGAGATCTTTGCCATCCTCGAAGATCACCAAGATAAATGCATGGTGAGTCATACAGACCGTTCTGATGGCGAGAATGCCAGCAAGTACCCACGCTGTGGGCCTCTTAGTGCCCCTCTCGCATGGGGGCTGGGGGCTTGCCTTCTCTCGTGTCGGCCAACAATAGGCCGGCATCCTTTGCCACAGCGCCCCCTCGGCTTGACGCCCCTAGGGCCGAGTCGGGGGGGGCACCGCATCCGCCAACATCCACTTCACACAACTACGGGCAGGCGCCCGAGGATGAGTGGCCCGACGGAACACTCAAGCTCGGAGTTGCCTTAGCCGCGACAGCCTTCCTCATGGGAGGTGCTGGCCTGGGCTTGTGCTTTCCTACGGCACCCTCCGTTGAGGGCGGGCGCCGGCACTCCTTAGGGGGATTGGCTTGACGAGCTGGCCAGCCTAGTTCGGAGGGCCGCCCTGGGCCGAGGGCGCGGAACTCTTGCACTTCCCTAGGTAGGGCCGGATACCGAGCCAGCTCAGCTCATTATAGCTCGGCTCATTAACGAGCTGGTTCGGCTTGCTAAACAGCTCGAGCCAGCTCGTTTGGCTCATGAGCCAAACCATAAAAACACAATAAAAAAGATTGCCTGTCACGATCGCAGATGGCGTTCTTGCGTTTGCTCCTCAATTCAAGACTCGCTACCATCGGAGGAAGCATCTCTTGGATTTCTTCCTCATCATCCATGACTAGCTCGAGATGGGATGGGGCAAAGATGCCGGCAAGCTGGCAAGCTGCGTGTGGGATAGGATGGGGGGGCAAAGATGGCGGAGGGAGACGGAGCATGGTGCGCACCGCGGGGAGCGGGTGGTGGCGGCACGGCGTACGCTGCATGCCGCAGGTGGCGTCACACGGTGTTGCAGTGTTCGCGTGCGGCTACTGCATGCTGTGACAGGCGGCAGACGATGGCTCAGGATGGGGAGACCGGAGGGGAAAAGAGTCACGGGTATTTGACTCTGGTTGGGGTTGACGTGTGGTGTACTAGTGGTTAGGGTTTAAGGATTGGGATAGGCCGAGCTGCTAAGAGATGTTTGGCCATATGGGCCAAGCCAATTTTAGTTGTTGGCTTGTGAATTAACTTGGCTCATTATGGCTCATGAGCAGCACACAAGCCAGCTTGAGCTAGCTCGCTAGAAATTGAGCTGGCATGTTATAAAACGACCTAGCTCATTATGGAATGAGTCGAGCTCGAGCCGAGCCATTAATGAGTGAGTCAAGCTAGCAAGCGAGTTACGAGTTTTTCGTCCAACCCCGATGGTTCCCTATGCGCACCGGTGGCGCCACCGACCTAAGCTCTCGGCTCAATGAGATGAGGGCTAGCAAGGATGCTCGCACCAGCCTGGAGCGAGCGCGGGAGTGGCCGCGGCAGGCTGAGGATGAACATGCATCTTCCGGCCTACCCATAGGTGGTAGCGCCGAGTTGGGAGACAACAACATCGGCCCCTACGGGGCCGGGTGCCGGAGCATCACGGGGAACCTGAGGCAGGTCAACTGGCCCACCAAGTTTTGTGTGAACCTGCCGATCTACACCACCACCATCCAGACGCCTGGGGAGATCCTCAAATCATGGCCGACTCCCTCTAGGGTCAGTTGGGTCTTGGGGGGAGTTGAGTGAGCAGTTTGTAACCAACTTCTCCGGATCATTCACACCGCTCGGGACGTGCGGCAACGCAAGGGTGAGTCGCTCAGGCAGTTCATCCAGTGTTTCAGCCAGGAGCGCAACACCATTCCCTACATCTCGCCGGCCATCGTCATTATGGCATTTGGTGGGTAAGCTACAGACACACAACGTCAAGACTATCGCCGAGATCTTCGCCTTGGCGGACAAATGTGCGCAGGAGTCTGAGGCTCACACCTGGGTCGAGCGCTGAGGAGTTCCCGAGGAACCCTTGGCCTCGGAGCCCGAGAAGCCTAGCACCAAGAAGAACAAGTGGAAGGCCGCTGCTATCCTTGCGGCGGAAGGCCATTCTAAACCAGTTGACAGGGGAAACCCCACTGGCAATGGTGGCGGGGCCGCCCTAACCCGTCGTGGGGACGAGACGTGGTGCGAAATACACCGCGCTGATCGGAATGACCTCACCAAGTGCTGGCTAGTGAAGGACCTTGTGACACCCTAGGTGTCTGTACAGTAGAACTGTATTTATTTTGTGCATCATGTGCTTAAATTGCTTGCAAAAGGGTCTAATTTAAAAAAATATAAGGTTATTTGTGTAAATATGAATTGATGCAAGGTCCTTTCTATAATTTAATTTGAATAAGAGGGGTAAATGTTGCTTTTGTGGAGGGTTTATTTGCAAAATTTAGTGTAATCATTACATGGCAGAAAATTTTACATTTCAGTCTAAATTTGAGGTGAATTTGTCTTGGAAAAGACAAAAGTCCTTTAAATTCAAAATCCTTCCTATGTTTTCAAAATAACTCTTTAACCTTTGGTGAAATCAATTTTTGCACAACACCAAAGTTGTAGATCTTGAAAAGTTGAACAACTTTCATGTTGGGCACTTTTTCATTTGAGCCCTAGTTTAGGAGTTATTTTTGTTTTATAGTGGGACCCCTGGATTTTTTAGAAATTACAAAGAAGTCCAACAGTCGTCTTCCACCTCCCTCCCTCCCAGCTTCCTCTGCCGCCGCGCAGAGCGGCGCCACCCGCCGCCGTGGAGGGCCGCAGGCCACCTCCTGCTGCTCCACCGCCCCACGCGGCACTCCCGCGACCCTCTGGTCCCACTCCCAACCGCGCTGGACCTCTCCTCCCCTTGCCACGCTACCCCGTCGAGCTCCGCGGCCGCCACCTCACCGCCGCCGTGGCGAGCTCGGGATAGAGCCCGGCTTCCCCATCTCTCTCGCGCCTCAGCACCAGGAGCATTCCCGCAACGCGTTTCCCTCACATCCTCTCCAGCTCCCCACCCAAACACCCCAGAACACCGCCGCCATCCACCCGCACGCCGGCGAGCTCGAGCTCACCGTCGCCCCGCCTCTCCAGACCCGCTCCGCCCACGCAGACCCCGCCAATAGCTTCGCCTCGCTCTTGCGCAGCTCACCGACCGCTTCTTGTCGCCTATTGACCACCGGAGCACCCTCGCCGCCGATCCCGTACTCCGAACCGCCGCTGCTCGCCGTCGACGACCTCCTTCTGGCCACCTCCTCCTCGACCCAAACCCACTAGAAGGTAGCGCTTGGCGCCCTGAAGCTCCACAGCTCCTCCACCTTCGCCGCCGATGACCAGAACTGCCGGAATCAGCCGGTCAACCCCCCCCTCTGCTCTGACTCCGGCCAAGGGCCTCTTTGCGAGTCTTCTTTTCTTTCTAGGGGCCTAGCTGCAAGAGTTCAGTCCTTTTCCTTTTGTTTCTAGGCTGAGCTTTGAAAATGCCTAGAAATTTGTAGAAAAATTAGAAAAATACAAATATAAATGTTTTGGAATCTTTGTTACAAGGCCTACAACTTTTGTTACATACACATCTTCAGTTTTGGTCTGTATTTTAATCCAAGAAAAAGGAAATAATAAATAGGCTTTGTTTGTTCTAGGAGTTGTACTTAGTAACTTTCTGTGATTTTTTGATATAATTTGTCTTGCAGTGTTACTAGTGCCTGGTAAACATTTTAACCCTTTTTGACATGTTTAACTAGGTCAAAGTTTCAAGATTCCTAAATCTCCTAGTGTTACTAAAGTATTTGTGCTGGTAAAAATATTAAAGTTCTGAGTGTGAAACTTTTTTCATACGTACATGTCACTAAAACCTTGCTGTTGCAAAAGTTTGAGAAATTTTTGACCTGTTTAACTATATCTTTGATTTAATGCTTGATAAGTAGGCTTTAATTATGGTAAATAGTTTCCTTACTTAGAAAAATCTGAGAACATTTATGGAACTCTATTTTGGACATATATTCATGCCTGTAGAATTTGAGAACCAGAAACACTATAGAACTTTCTATACTAATTAGTTTTACCCTATGTGGTTTATTTTTGCCAAAATTATTACTTCTGTTTTATGCCTAGATAAATTCTGAAAAATTTATAGGATGTTCAAAAGCATATGAAGCATGTTATGAGAAATTTTGAGCTTAATAGGTAGGGTAGTTTGTTCTATAGAAATTCATCTTTGATTAAACATAATCTGTTTTGAGTATTTTTCATGTAATCATGCCTTACTGTTTTTAGCTAAGCTTTTTACTGCAAGCTGCTGATTAGATGTACTACCTTGCATAAATTTTGTAGCTCCAGAATCTATTCTTAGCTTATGTTTTAAAATAATCAAAGTCTTTCATGCTTTTTATTTCGCTTTTAAAAACTACCACCCAATTTATTTTTATGAAGTAAAGTTAAGATTAGAACTACTCTATAAATTATTGCCCATATACTAAGTTTTGTTGGTATTTGTTAGACTACAACTTTATCGTGAAGTGTATGTGTTTGTAATATCGTTTCTTGCATCACATATAGATACGACTGTTTTATCGGACGGGACGTACGAGCTGATCCCGGAGTCCGAAGGAGGTAATCAAGAAGCTCAAGTGAATGCCGCTACACTGACTGAAGACCCGGACCAAAGTCCAGAAGAGCCCAAGGCTGATTTAGCTAGCGACTACCGCGAAGGCAAGCCCCGAACATAAACCCAGTATTTCAAATTATGCACTTTATATACTACTTACTTGTGCATTTACAGTTCTTAGGATTTGAATTGAAACCCTAGATGCGTGATCCTAGGAACCTATGTACTGAACACTAGACTTGAGTTCGATTAATTGCTATGCTAATAGGACCGGTAAAAGTCGAGTGATTGCCTATCACTCGCGAGCTCTATAGGAGTTGCTTGTTTACTTTCTGCAATAACTATAAGGACGACGGACGGGGTCGTGTTCGATATCATGACCTTGGGTGAGACCCCGTTTGTATTGATGAAATCTGTTAAGGTCGCGGTGTGTGGTAGCGGTGGTTAAGTGTTTGAACGTACTAGCCACATGCCGTAAATATGGTACGCGGTAAGCCTAGTAGCTGATCGGACCAGTGAGTGGATATACCTTTCACTCTCCCTTAGAGATAGGTTTTTATGTTTATGTTGTGCAACACCACGGGTACAGGGAGGAAGTTGGTGCCCTGTAGTCGGGGAGAGTGACCCTATCCACAAACCGGAATGAAAAGTTAACGGTTGTTTGGGAATGACCCGACAGTGTTCCAAACGTGTGTGTTAGGTTTACCTTGCAAGGTTGGAAATCCAATTCGAATCGTCCGTCTCTCGCGGATATTGAGACTGCTTCATCCCTTTGCCACACAGAGTAATAAGAGTAACACTATTATGATCAATCTTGATGTTTGACTAAAGTTTTACCAAGGTTGATTCGAATTAGTTGCTTACATAGAATGGCTAATCAACTAGAATATTGAAAGCTAAAATATGAAATTAAGGACCTACTCTTTATTGCTTTTCAGCAAAAAGAAAACCAGAGCCTACAGAACCCTGCATAGTCTAGCTAAGTGGACTAAGTATATCCGTTGGCGGGTAAGTCTTGCTGAGTATTAGTATACTCAGCCTTGCTATTGAATCCTTTTTCAGGAATGGTTTTGAGGACCAGATCGCTAGTTTGACTTGGCCCTGCTCTTTGCCCCCTGGCTGGTCCGTTGAGTGGGATCCGCCTCCGGCCGGCAAAGACCCCGACGAGTGATACCTTGCTTGGGTGTTGGCGCTCCTTAAGTACCCATTTTACTATATGATTAGGAGTTGTTTTGGTAAATTCTTCGGGATGATTCATGAACTAACCCGCCACTTGGCACCCGAACTTGACCGTTATCGATTTTGTCCTGGATTTTGGAGCATGTTGCATTTTGACAGGAAATTGGACATTTTCGGAGATGTTTTGACGCATGGTTACAACTGGGCTAAGATGAGGAATAAGAGGAAGATTCAACACGTGAAAGATGGGACCGAAAGGGTTCAGAAAAGGCCCAGGCCGGCCGGCCTGGAGTCCTTGGGCCGGCCAGCCTAGCCCTTTTCGGAGTCCAATCGATCTCGGTTTTCTTCAGCGCGAAGTATGCGTCAACCCTAATCTGTGTTTTACCAAAACCACCGACTATATCTGCCTATAAATATCCCGAAGCCGCTGTCAAAGAGGAGTCATCCAGGGAGATCACAGAGATCGCAGAGAAGAGCATCCAGAGATACATTCGAGTTAGACACAAGAGAAAGGCGACACCGGAGGCCTCATCGTCCCTCGGCGCCGCTGCAAGTTGGAGGACAGCAAGGGATCCATCCCTTGCCCGAGATTTCGTCACCATGATCGACTACGCTTCGCTTAGCTTCATGGGATAAAGTCCTCGTTTGTTCATGGGGTTGTAAGGAGATCTTGAGTTGTAATTGCCGAATCCTTTATGAGATTGATCTATCACGATTCTTGTTGATGATGCTTTGATGCCTAATAGTTTGCGACTTGGCTTTGGGTTTGCTTTGCTCTTGCATGGTTTACTTAGATTACATCAACTATCGTGTTCTTGTTGATTCATTACCGATTATCCTCGTGTAGTGACAGTATGCGGGAGGGAAAGGTTTTGATCTTGGAACACACCTTTGATAGATTAGATCTGTTCTTCGTTGCTTGGCGATTACATCTCTAGTGATCCTAGACCCTATGGACAAATGCTCTTCATATCTTGTGCACACATCTATCATTGCTCACTAGTTTAGATTAGATTAGATTGGTTAGATTAGATCTATTTCACACTCAAACACTCAATATAGATCTTTTACCAACATCATTAGTGCTTAGTTAAGCATAGTAATACACTTGTTCTGTGGATTGATAAACCTTGGGGGAATACTCTAAGGGAAAAGCTACACGATCCGTGCGCTTGCGGTACGTAAATTGGTGCTTTAAAAAGCGTCAACAAACTTTTCTGGCGCCGTTGCCAGGGAACAAGCGATTTTGCTACGTCTAACTTTGTATTAATTTTGTTGGTTACTAACACCTGACCCTTTTCCCTAGAAAATTTTTGTTTTCTTGTTTTTGTTTTGATTGTCTAGATGGGCCATCTCATTCAACATGTGGAGGAAGGAGAAAAATCACTAAGGGATTATGCAAGCCTGCGATCGGAGGACTTCGACATGCAAAAATCAGATTCGGTGTTGCGAGCCACCGAGTACGAGATCAAGCCTCAAATCATCAAGATGGCGGCGGCAAACCCCTTTAGAGGAGATGAGACGGACAACCCATATAGACATATCAAGTGGTTCACAATGCTATGCAACACGGTACAACAAGACGGAGTTCCGCTAGCTTGGTTTAGATGGAATCTTTTCCCATACTCACTTGCGGAAGAAGCGAGAAGATGGTTTGCACTTGCATCATTCGAGGTAAAAGGAAATTGGGATGACTTGATGAAGAAATTTTGCGAGCGGTTCTTTCCGTTAAGCAAGGTTCAACATATTCGGAAGCAAGTGATCAACTTCGCGCAAGGAGAAGAAGAAGGGATAGATCAAGCATGGGATAGATTCAATGGATTGATTGAACAAGGACCGAAGCTCGGATTTTCCGGTGAAGTACTCTTGCATACCTTTTACTTTTCCCTAACCCCCGAGTGCATGCAGTTTGTTCAAATGTGTGCAGGAGGAGATCTCATGGAGAAAACACTCACGGAAGCCGCCCAACTCCTACAAAAAATCAGCAAGGGTGCGGCCATACGAAGAGATTGGGAAAAACGATGTTCGACAAGCTCCGAGGAAGAATCTTAAGTGCGGGTGCTTGCTGGAATTTTCAGAAAAGAGGCATCGGAAGTGAGGCAAGAACAACCAAAGCATGGGAAAGTCATAGAGACAAACCACGATGAAGAAGCATCGACCTGGAGTGCAACGAAAGACGACCCGGAAAAGAAAGGAAGAACCATGGGCACTGCCAAATCGCTAAGGGAATTCGAGCAAATGGATTGGATACCAATTGACTTCGGAAGATTGTTCGACAAAGCAAGACCGCATACAAATCAGCAAGGAATGGCGAAGGTGATAGCGGAAGACTTCCCGCCAGATAATCACACGGGATATACATTTGGCAAGGAATCGGCCGGTGATATTATTCGGAAACTTTTTGAAGAAAAAGAGGAAGAGATTGACTTAGACGAAGTGCTGGAGATCAAAAGGACCCTGGGAGTGAACTCAGAATCGTCACCCTATGCGCACATAGCCCAAGTATATGTGATTGGAAGCGATCAAGGTGAAGGTAACCCATCACCCACACCTCGTGTTGATTGCATAATAGAAGGAATAAAATGTTGCAATGTTTTATGTGACGTTGGCACCCATGTTAGTGTGATGAGTTCCAAGGTTTATGTTGAGCTTTTTAACGAAACATCGAACCTAGATGCCACAATCATTAAATTGATCATGGGATATGGTAGATTAATCAAACCGCTAGGAGTGCTTAGAAATCTAAATGTTGCCATAGCGGGTAAAAAAAATTCCTACCGACTTTTTTGTGATTAATCCTAGTGATGATGAGCATGAAGGCATAATCCTTGGAAAACCCTTTCTCAAATTAGTAAATGTTGTTCTAGATGTTGGAAAAGGGACTGTCACTTTTGATCTAGATGGAGAGAAGCGCACATTTGAATTTTATTCAAAACCGTCTTTTGCTTCACCTCTACCTCTTGATAACGAAGAGGTAGAGAGCATTCGTTCCATTGATTCTTTCAGAGATCCTTTCCAACGCGCTTTGGAGAATGGAGACGCTCAAGATGATCAAGACGAAGAACTAGTGGAAACAATGGAAGAATTGAAGCCGCAACACGGGAATTTGGAGGAAGAAAAATTTGAAGACATTGGAGAGTTAGATCAAGAAGAGGATGGTGCACCCGATGTTGAGATGAAGCCACTCCCCAAGGGATTGAAATACTAATTTTTGGGAGAGGGCAAGACTTTTCCGGTGATTATTAGCGACGAATTGAGCCCGGAAGAGACGGAGAAGTTGCTGAATTTATTGAAGAAGCACAAAAAGGTGATCGGCTACTCGATTAATGCCTTGAAAGGTATTAGCCCCGCTTTTTGCACACATCGTATACAACTCGAGGAGCAATACAAGCCGGTTGTAGAGCATCAAAGAAGGTTGAGCCATGCTATGCGTGATGTGGTGAAGAAGGAGGTTATCAAATTGTTGAATGCCGGAATAATATACCCCATGCCACATAGTGAATGGGTAAGCCCCGTGCATTGCGTTCCTAAGAAAGGAGGACTCACGGTTGTGAAAAATGAGAAGGAGCAATTGATACTGCAAAGAACCATCATGGGATGGAGGATGTGCATCGATTATAGAAAATTGAATAAGGCAACGAGGAAGGATCATTTTCCACTACCATTCATTGACGAGATGCTAGAAAGGTTGGCAAAGCATTCACACTTTTGTTACCTTGATGGATACTCGGGATTCTTCCAGATACCTATTCATCCGGATGATCAACATAAGACCACGTTTACTTGCCCGTATGGAACCTTTGCGTATCGGAGGATGCCTTTTGGATTGTGCAATGCGCCAGCTTCTTTTCAAAGGTGCATGATGGCTATATTTTCAGATTTCATAGAAGAGATTATGGAGGTATTCATGGATGATTTCTCGGTGCATGGTACTAGCTTTGATAATTGCTTGGGAAATTTGGAGAAAGTTCTTAAAAGATGTGGAGATGTTGACCTTGTGCTTAATTGGGAGAAGTGTCATTTCATGGTGAAAGAAGGAATTGTTCTCGGTCATGTTATCTCCGAGAGAGGGATAGAGGTGGACAGAGCAAAAATAGAAACCGTGGAGAAGTTGCCACCACCTACGGACATCAAATCTTTGAGGAGCTTCCTCGGTCATGCCGGATTCTATAGGAGGTTCATAAAGGATTTTTCAAAAATCACCAAGCCATTGACACAACTTCTCCAAAAAGATGTGGAATACATCTTCGATAGTGATTGCCTTCACGCATTTCGAACAATCAAGCAATCCCTCATAAGTGCTCCTATCATGCAACCTTTGGATTGGAATCTACCCTTTGAAATCATGTGTGATGCGAGCGACTACGCCGTAGGAGCCGTTCTTGGACAAAGAAAAGAGGGGAAGGTAAATGCTATCTACTACGCAAGCAAGACTCTCAATGAAGCCCAATTTAATTATGCAACAACGGAGAAAGAATTGCTAGCCGTGGTATTCGCCTTCGAAAAATTCAGATCATACATAGTAAATTCAAAGGTGATAGTTTATACCGACCATGCGGCAATCAAGTATCTCTTGTCCAAGAAAGATGCTAAACCACGCTTGATTCGATGGATCCTATTGCTACAAGAATTCGATGTGGAGATAAGGGACAAGAAAGGGGCAGAAAATGTTGTGGCCGACCACCTATCAAGGATGAACCATGGAGATGATGGAAAAGAACCTATCGAGGATCAAATGAGAGATGATCACCTATATAGAATTCTCGACAAAGATAGTTGGATGAATGAAATAATAAGGGAAATAAAAGGGATGCCCTTGGATCACTTGGACAAGAATGAAAAGAAAAGAGTGATCGCGGAAAGAAGAAAATACTATTGGGGTCCACCATACTTATATAGATATGGAGAAGATGGAGTCCTAAGAAGATGCATACCAAAGGAGGAACGTGAAGAAGTTCTAAGAAAGTGTCACTCGTCGGGATATGGAGGACATTATGGGCACTTTAGAACTCAAGCTAAGGTATGGGCTAGTGGATTCAATTGGCCCGAGATGCATGAAGACGCGAAAAGATTTGTTTCGACTTGTCCGGAATGCCAAAGGACGGGGAATATCTCGCAAAGGAATGCCATGCCATTGAACTACAATTTGCAAATAGATCTATTTGATGTCTGGGGAATCGATTTCATGGGACCATTCGTGAACTCACATGGATTTGAGCATATATTGGTGATGGTGGACTATGTTTCAAAGTGGGTTGAAGCTATGCCATGTCGGAAGGCATCAACGGAGGAGTCCATAAACATGATTAAATCGGTAATCTTCCCTCGATATGGCGTCCCGAGAATCTTGATAAGTGATGGAGGAACACACTTCACGGGCAAAGACTTTGGTAAATGCTTGAAGAAGTTGGGAATTGAATATAGAGTGTCCATGGCTTATCACCCCCAAACAAATAGACAAGCGGAAACTTCGAACAAGCAATTGAAGGACATTTTAAAGAAGACCGTGGTAAAAGGAGGAAAAGATTGGTCGAAGAGACTAGATGATGCACTATGGGCATATCGTACGGCACACAAAACCCCGATTGGTATGACTCCTTATCAATTTGTTTATGGAAAAACATGCCACTTGCCGGTTGAGCTAGAACATAAGGCGTATTGGGCGATGAAGGAGATGAACTTTGATGCGGTAGCTGCTGGAATTAAAAGGAGAATCCAAATAAGCGAATTGGAGGAGTTAAGATTGAAAGCGTACAATAGTGCATCAATTTACAAAGAAAGGATGAAGAGGTGGTACGACAAGCGATTACAAAACAAGGCATTCAAAGGAGACAAGGTCCTACTCTACAATTCAAGATTCAAACTCTTTGGCAAAGGAAAATTACAAAGCAAATGGGATGGACCATACGTCGTACACTCGGTTTCACCCACGGGAGCGGTGACAATCATGGATGCGAAAGGCGACCAATATGTGGTGAACGGACAGCGACTAAAGGTATTCTTGGAGCCCGACGTCGTGCCCCTTCATTACATTGACATATACACCATGGATGAGGAACCAGAACGTCAAGCCTAACGACGTTAAGCAAGGTAAGTTTGTAAATATTCTCTTTTAGATTTTATTTTCTTAGTTTTATTTCTATTCTGGACAAACTTTGAATAAAACATAGGCTTCTAATTTATTGGTGAGCACCTCGGAAAAAGTTGGAGTCCAGGGGGCTGAAAAACCCCTGGGCCGGCCGGCCCAACACCCCTAGGCCGGCCCTCCTAAGCCACTTCGTGTGCGTTTCGGTCTCGATTTTTGGTAGGTGCGAGATAAGGAAATTTCAAACCTGTGCCTTATAGATTTCGCATGCCAAAACCGAAGATATTTTGGACTTCTCATCCAAGTCTTTTCGGGATATAAATAGAGGCGCGGGTTAGATCTATTCTCTCAAACTTTTCAATCTACACCACCACCTCGTGAGAGACTTCGACAACGGCCGGTCCAGCGAGCGCAAGAGCCATGATTGCAACAATGGAGATCGAGGAGAGGGGTTGGACGCCCGACACCCCCACGCCAAAGACGCCTAGCCCCATCTCGGCAACCGGTGCACAGCCCCTCCTTGTTGAAGCAAAGCGATGTGAAGCGAAGGCCCCTCCGAAGAAATTCAATACTAAAGCAAGGATGAGCGTCGGAGGGAAGGGCCTTCAATGGTGCAACGAGAAGCTAGCTCAAGCCCAAAGGGTGGTCGTCGTCATCAGCAGCGATGAAGATGAAGGCGAGAAGAGACAAGACAAAAAGCCACCCGCACCTAGGCGTTCCTTGCGCCTTCTCAGAGTTAAAAGGAAAAACTACGTCGAGCACACCCCGGAGCCGAAGGACTATGCTGGAGACAGCGATTGGGAGAGCATCATGAGCCCCAGTTCATGGGGTGCCACCGGTCGTGACTACGATGATGATTGGCCGGGGTGGGCCGAAGAGGAGATAAGGGAAGAAGACGACCCCTCCGGAGGTGATAGCGGCAAGAAGAAGAAGGACGACGACGAGCCCGAGGATGACAGCCCCAACTGCAGCGGGCTTCACTCCGGGTGTTGTGTCAAGTGCCGCAATGAAATCACGGACCTCCATGCCACCATTGATAGGTGCCACGATCGAATCGTGGCAATGGATTGAAGGATGGACGACATCGAGAGCTTGGTTGAGAGAGACTACAACTTCCTTGTCCGCAACATAAGGAAGTTATTCGGGATGGTCGGAAATCTACAAAAGCAAGGAGGAGGGCGCCCAAGATGCAATTGCCCGAGGTGCCATTGAGAACACCGACGAGCGTCACACCCGTCTTTTATATCATTGCGACAAGGACGCCGCATAATCTAAGCATGGGGGGGAAGGTGTGACGACTCGTAGATTGAATTTTGGTCTTTGTTTACTCGAAAGATTGTCATGTGAGTGTGCTTTAATTCCGCATGTGTGAGAGTCATAGTTTAGCGTTGTGTGCTTTATTTTTCGCATGTGTGAGAGTGAGTCTTAAATTAGCGTTGAGTCATGAAAACAAAATAAAAAGAGTCTTTGATTTTGTTGGATCGTGCAATTTTATTTATGCATTCAGTTTTACTTTATTTTCTTTAAAGCAATTGTTCACGAGCGTTGTCATGAAAATTAATTCATATTTGTGGAGCTTAGTAAATTATTCGTCCATGTTAATACCCACACTTGAGCTTTGATCTAGCACTTGGTTTTGATTACGCTTGCGAGTAAGGCATGATTTGGAGGACTTTAATTTCATAAAAATAATAAAACCCCTACAAGCATAAGGTTGATCAAGTTCTTGACAAGTTGAGAGTAAAAATCCTATCATCCGAAAGCTTTATTCGTTCCACCATAAGTATTGGATGTACATTGAGTTGAGTTAGAATTTCTTTCTCTTGGGAGTTTTAATTTCGAGTAATGATCATGTCCGTATTTTTCATCTCTGAATTGCTAGCCACATCAATATTCGGTAATGAGAATTCCTCATTGGAACAACTCATGAAATCTACCGGATTCCAAAACTCGAACCCGAGATTATCTTGTTTATTATCGTCTTCCTTGACCACAACCCAATTGAGAGGATACGTTCTGTTTCTACGCATGATTTGAATAAAACATAACTTTGGGATGAAGAAAGGAAGGAGTACTAGAAAGACGGACCGAATCCGACCTGGGAAAGCCCCAGGCCGGCCGGCCTACACCTCTTGAGCCGGCCGGCCTAGGCCTCTCTGGTCTTGGTTCGGGCTCTAAAAATTTAGGGAGACACTTTGGAGATTTTCCTATCTATGTTTTATAGAAAGTGTCCTATGAAAAGGGTCGGGACAGAGAGAGAAAATCCGGGAGAGAAAAAAAAGGGGAGAAAAAGAAAGAGAAAAGAAAGAAAAAAATGTATGAGAAGAGAAGAAAAATAAATAAATTGAAGGGATTCTATGGTTAGAGAAGTGCAAAGAGATATCACCTTGTTGTTTGAGAACAATATCCTCAATTCCAACCATGTGCAATCCGACAATGAGGATGATGCTTGTGCCTTGAAGTCAATCATTTTGTATGCCTTTGCACATGTCCACCATTCTAAATCTTCTTACCCTTGAACCCTTTACATTATGGAGAAACTCTCATGATCATTGGCTCGGAAGGTAAGCAATCATTAGAAGGTTTTCTTAATTTGACAATATATGTATATACTTTGCTAAGCCTCACCTATAGCCCCACTTTATACTTGAGAGACTTCGGGAGATGAGAGCTTGCAAATAAAAATAGGATAGCCACTTATATTGAGAGACATGAAAGGCCTTGTGCAATAATTTTTGGTCTAACCTTTGTTGCAGGGTATTTTGTTTATTAAATAAAAAAAGAGAGAAAAACCTCCAAGGATGGCAAGCAAAGCAAGTGTTGTCGATATTCGAGTTGCCGGCTAAAGTTAAGAGTTGTGGAGTAATATTGGATGAGTTTTTAAACGCCCATGATATGATTATCCTCGCTGCTCCTCTGACCTTTGTTTGAAGAAATATTGTTAGACTTGTTTGTATAAGTAAATTTTGCAGTTCGAGAACTCTTGAGCAACCCATGGAAGGATTTGATGATTTGATTTGCTCGAGGACGAGCAAAAGCTAAGCATGGGGGGAATGTTGGCGCCCCTTAAGTACCCATTTTACTATATGATTAGGAGTTGTTTTGGTAAATTCCCTGGGATGATTCATGAACTAACCCGCCACTTGGCACCCGAACTTGACCGTTTTCGATTTTGTCCTAGATTTTGGAGCATGTTGCATTTTGACAGGAAATTGGACATTTTCGGAGATGTTTTGACGCATGGTTACAACTGGGCTAAGATGAGGAATAAGAGGAAGATTCAACACGCGAAAGATGGGACCGAAAGGGGTTAGAAAAGGCCCAGGCCGGCCGGCCTGGAGTCCTTGGGCCGGCCGGCCTAGCCCTTTTCGGAGTCCAATCGATCTCGGTTTTCTTCAGCGCGAAGTATGCGTCAACCCTAATCTGTGTTTTACCAAAACCGCCGACTATATCTGCCTATAAATACCCCAAAGCCGCCGGCAAAGAGGATTCATCAAGGGAGATCACAGAGATCGCAGAGAAGAGCATCCAGAGATACATTCGAGTTAGACACAAGAGAAAGGCGACACCGGAGGCCTCATCGTCCCTCGGCGCCGCTGCAAGTTGGAGGACAACAAGGGATCCATCCCTTGCCGGAGATTTCGTCACCATGATCGACTACGCTTCGCTTAGCTTCATGGGGTAAAGTCCTCGTTTGTTCATGGGGTTGTAAGGAGATCTTGAGTTGTAATTGCCGAATCCTTTATGAGATTGATCTATCACGATTCTTGTTGATGATGCTTTGATGCCTAATAGTTCGCGACTTGGCTTTGGGTTTGCTTTGCTCTTGCATGGTTTACTTAGATTACATCAACTATCGTGTTCTTGTTGATTCGTTACCGATTATCCTCGTGTAGTGACAGTATGCGGGAGGGAAAGGTTTTGATCTTGGAACACACCTTTGATAGATTAGATCTGTTCTTCGTTGCTTGGCGATTACATCTCTAGTGATCCTAGACCCTATGGACAAATGCTCTTCATATCTTGTGCACACATCTATCATTGCTCACTAGTTTAGATTAGATTAGATTGGCTAGATTAGATCTATTTCACACTCAAACACTCAATATAGATCTTTTACCAACATCATTAGTGCTTAGTTAAGCATAGTAATACACTTGTTCCGTGGATTGATAAACCTTGGGGGAATACTCTAAGGGAAAAGATACACGATCCGTGCGCTTGCGGTACGTAAATTGGCGCTTTAAGAAGCGTCAACATTGGGCTAGCTTGGTATACTTTTGCGACTTGTTGTAGCCGTCGTGTTTTCTTTCCGCTGCTTAACTCTGAACTTTTAACTTATGTTATGTATAATGTTTTACTGAGTTTGGACTTGTAATAATACTTTGAACTTGTTGTAATAACTGCTATGCCTGTGTTGTAAAATGTATGGTTGTAATACCTCTGGACTCGCCTTCGTGCGGGGTATGCTTGTTCGATTCGAGATCCGGTGGTTGTATCGGGACGTTACCCGACAGACCAAGAATTGTTCCGTTTGAAGTGCATTGGAGTCGGTGTTGCCTTTATGGTGATGGCTAGCGCACTTGAGCCGGGATAATTCAGGTGGTTCTGCCACAGACCTCGCATCCAATCGCCACAAGGATCGCGGTGACCACTGCCCTGGCGACCGAGAGGATCGTGATTGGCCCGGGTCGGACGGAGCATGTCTGGGTTTCTAGGAGCCACAACACGTGGTGGCCACCATTTGTGGCAGGGCCAGCACCCCCTCCTTCCCGAAGAAAGGCGAAGCTGCTCTGGAGGGAGGTCTACGTGGTCAGCTCTGCACCCGGGGGCTCTCAACCACTCAAGTGGTCGAGCACCCCGGTGACGTTCGACTGGAGCGACCACCCCTCCAACACTGTTGGCGTCGGCCTCCTACCTGTTGTTGTGACGCCGACAATCTGCAACATCGGGGTCGAACAGGTCCTCGTGGATGTCAGAGCGGGCCTGAACCTGCTGTTGGCGCCAAGCAACATCACTGCCTGGACTGGATAATCCCGAACGATGACGCCCGCTGACGTCAATAGGGTGGAAGGTATTTCATGAGCCATGAATAAATCCGCAAGCGCATGGAGTACCGCCGTAGCATTTTTACCCGATAGTAACCCGGGGTGTCATTTATATTTCCACAGGAAAGGCAGCAGTGTAAAGAGTTAATTAAGTTATGTAGAATGCTACGAGTTAATATCCAGGATCTGAGCAGGGGTAAATAGTTCATGATAAAAGAGGGGTAGTGTGACACAAGCACAACTGGATAAACTCATTTAAGACAGCAGAGGAGCAGAAGCTAGACCGAGGGTAACAAGAGCTATACCATATCTAGTACACTCATGAGCATGTTGAGCTGAGTCACTCATACGCATAGAACATCCTACAAACATGGATAAGGGAGACCACAACTAGCTGGACAGGAGAAGCCTGACCAACTATACAACTTTATGCACCTCCTACCACTCTACCCGAATGTGGAGGATTGCTAGGGCAACGGACAGGGCCGTCACCACCTGCCGGCTACCTCACGAACCGTGGGGTAGAGTCGCATTCAAACATGGTCATTAACCCAGACACCACGTCTGCGCTAACGAGCACCACATTAGCCTTGCATAAGGACATCCATGTCTATCTAGGGCCTCAATTCAAGAGTGCCCAATTAAGGAAGATGAAGCAAAGCCATGAAACGAGAAATAAACTAGCATACGAGTCAAACAATTCAAGCATAGCTCAGGAGCAGGATCATACACGCAAAAAAGAGCATATGAACCAAACGTACTGGATAAATAAATAGACTCTAGTACAAACTCAAAACATTACATAAAGAGAAGATAAAAGACATACCAAACTCTTCATGAAGACTCTAAGACCACAAACTACGACTCGCACCTGAACTCCTCTAGTCCTAAGACCTCTACAAGAGAAAGTAAAAGCTACATCTTTAGAGTGAGAGTGGAATCTTGTGCTTGGTTGATTGCTTGTTGATTGATTGAAATGGAGCCCCTCCCCTCAAATATATAGGGGGGAGTCACCCTCTCCTCGGCCGGGAATGGAGCGTGTTAAAACTTGAATTGACGTTGGGGACCAATAGGGAGCTGCCACATCGAAGCTCAAAGATGGTGGGTCCCATGGGCCGTCGGCTGACCCCCATGGTCAGCCCACCAAGGACTGGCCCCACCGGCCCACTCCTTTGGCCGAGGTGCTGATCAATGGGCCCTTTTGTCCCTGGATGTTGATATGGCTCAATTTAGGTTGGTTTGCTTCTCTGGTGGGCCCTCCAATCCATGTGATGCTCACATGGCGGTGTCTGATTGGACGGCATCTTGCTCCATGGATCAAAAGGGTATGATTGCCCTTTATTTCAGCTAAAAAACTGCACTTATAGAAATCTAGAGGGACATGTGGAATTCGGTGATTTATTAACAACATGAGTGTAAGAAATGCAAGTTCATCAATTTATTTTGATCATATTGATGCTCAGAAATGGTTGTTAGTGAGCATCAACAAGACCCCCCAAGCTAAACTTTGCTCGTCCCTGAGCAAAGCTAGACTTTTGCTTGTTGGTCAGGAGTTGCTGCAATATTCCATTTCTTCACCATGCATATTTTACAAAAAAACATTCTACCTTGAATTGAATAAGTTGGTCAAAATTTTGCTCACCCGTTTTACCTTAATCCCCATGGGGCTTTTGGCTTTCTCCTTGTCTTGGGCAGTTGAGAGATAGAACGATTCATAGAGCACCACTTACCCATTCCTTGCTCAACTTTATATCCGCAGGTTTTAAAGGGTTTTTGAAATAAAAACAAATTCCTCAAATGACGCTCTCAAATCACTCAAAGTGTATGGTTCCTCACCAAGGCCTTAATTTGCCTGCCTTCTTTCATCTACCTGTAAAAAGGCTTTTGTGGAGCTCATGGTATGGAGAAAAGTAAGGCATACTTGTTTCAAATATTTTGCAAAGTCAAAGATTGAATCCAACAGAGTAAACAAGTCATACAACCATGATCGAGAAGTGCATGTGTGTGGATATGTGGTGGATGGAATGGGTAAAATAAAATACTCCATGTATGATCTCTCCCTTCTAATTATTTTCGGGCATAGCTAGCTATCTCTTATTCATATGGACCTTCATGTGCCCACTTTTTTTTTCAATTCATGGGCCCATTTTTTTTCATAGCTCATGCCCTTCTTGAAGAAATTTGGGAGAGACATCATAAAGTGTGGAGCATTCAAGAATAGGATGAGGTGGATGGTGTGGAAATGCTATCTTCAGGTGTAGAAGATTCAGCAAGTGAGGGTGGTGTGTACGTGATTCTCAATCATAAGAGCATGAAAAGAAACTCACAAAGGACACAAAATGTGGCAAACCTCAAAATGATAACAAGCAGCATGTTTGTTGGATTGTTCGTTATAAACTTCATGCAAATGGCTCTTGTAGGAATTTTCCATCACTAAGGAACTTTTCATTCTATAGTTTCAAAAGATAAAAATTTCGGACGTAAAACTTTGCTCAGAACAAGTTTGTAGCAACTCTAATTCATCATATCATATTCCTCAACAACTTAGACTCGGATCATTCACTCGCAACCCACAAAATTTTAGGTTCAAGGCAAACTTTTTTGAGACCAACAAATTCAGTTCTCAGAGAATATGAGTTATGAACTATGCATGAAGAGGAAATTAAAACAGGGCAACTGTTCATCATTTCAACCAGAGAATTAGGCATTCTTACCACTCATGAGAAACTAGACTAAAGTAAACTAAACTGAAGGAAATGAAAGAGCAAAGGACACTTAGGCTCTTCTGTTTTTTTTATGCAATGCAATGCAATGCAATGGGATGATGAAATGGGAAATATGAAAATGCATGAATACATGTTACCTTTCAGGCTTCCTTTCCCCAAGCTGGCTTACTGACCAGGTTCGTGGTGCTAACCATAGAACCGGTAGAATCCCTGACTTTCATTATACAGCTTTTGCAGCAGCTCCATCATGGTATTGTGATTTGTTTATTGCTGAATGTGATGTCGCACGGTATCTTCAATGTGTTGGTTGAGAGTTCCTTGGATTTGTTGTGTCCTCTCGTCCATGTCGCCGACCCAAATGTTGAGGTCGTGGAACCCCTAGGTAAGGTCATGATACCCTCGAGCTGAAAATGCGCGACGGGCAGCAAAGAGTGCGGGCGCCCCACCTAAACTAGAGCTACTGCCGTAGGTCTAGTTAGCGCGCGCGGCTTGGTCCCACTCAGTGCTACTTGCACTTTTCCATGATGATCCACCAGCCTCCGGTTACGGAATGTATTGGTCCCAACCGAACTGCTGTCCAGACGAAGGTCCGACCGTCCCACCTACTGAGCATATCCTGCATAACCATGAAAAGCATGTGGTGGAGGTGGCAGCATGTCCATTGCAGCATTCCAGGATCTGCTTCTGGTCATTCTCTCGGACACTCTACTCCTGCGAGGGGCTTCTATAGGCTGTAGCTCAAAAGTTAAGCCTCAGCTTTTATATAAATGAAGGTTCGAGCTAGGAAGTGGGATCTCATTCATATAGCCGGGAAAGAAAAATATAACAGAGCCATCTGGAGCCCTCTTAAGAGTGTGTCCTTGAACCAAATAGGCCAGATCAATTTTTGAACGAGGAGCACTAATGTAGGAAATCTTAGCCGAATTTAAAATGTCCAAACTAGTGGCAATTTGTGTGACCAAAGAACTGCATTCAACGGGTCCGACCATTCGAAAATTTCCGAGCCAATGGCGAGCCATTTCTTGCATGGGGGTAATTTTTATTTTGTTCACCATGGCGTAAAGAATTCGAAGTTCATCAACATGAACGATCCGGACATCCTCTCTAGGAAAACAAGTGAGCGCAAGCTATTTATGCATCAGACGCAAGGTCGGATGTTGGATATCATTGCAACAGGGCTGCAAACACGTGTTTAATCCAGAGATGGAGTGCCAAAAACTCTCTCTATGGTAACTGCAAGTTGCTTGCTCAACATTGATGGTACATTCATGATGAAAACCCAAGATAGTGCTGAAATCCTTCCAGGACATAACAAACTCATTTCCGAAAAACCGAAATGAAACTCCATTTTCAATTTCCACAAGAGTGCAAAGAAACTGAATTGTCAAATCCCAGGAGCCCATCTCGGAAATTTCAGCGAAGGCCGACAAACCCATGGCCTTCCAAACACTGGCAAATTTGGCATCCATACCTGTCTTCTCCAGCAGTACCTCGTCGAACACCCGAGTGTGACCAAAAGTTCGTTCCTTCAGCATGTTGTAGGCCTGAAACTCTCGATCTCCACAGAACTCGATATGGGAGTTTGTTGACGGCCATTATTTCCCATTTTGACCATCATCTTCTCGGGAATAAATTGAGACTTGCGCTATGCTCCGTACATATTTTACCTATTTCTAACAAATTCCACAAGGTTTGGTGGTTTGAGATGTTTTGCAGGATTATGCTCAGATTATGCAAGAAACAACACTAAATGGAGCATCTACAAGGATCGTGAAACATGGATACAATATGACACCATTATAAACATTATCAAATGCAAAATTTGACATTGCCATGTTGAAGAGATCGTCGAGATGATCGAATTGGACGTTTGGTTCACCCAATTCGGAGTCTGGACGCAAAAGTTATGCAAATTACAAGTTCCGGACTCGTGTTGTTCAGAGGCTGCAGGCTGGCCGGCCTCACCTAGGCCGGCCGGCCCGACACCTTTGCCAAGCACATCATTCCTTGCCACAAGACCATTATGGACCCTCCAAAGAACCCCTATGCACTGGATATACAAACAAATACAAAAGATATGACCGAAAGGCCTAGCACATGGATTAAAGGACCCGTCTACAACACTTACCCAGATCTTTTGGCCCGGAGCACCACTATGGACTTCATGCACCCTTTGATCAAGATGTCAGTGAAACGGGAGCCCAAGACGTGCCAACCCCAGGCCGGCCGGCCTAGGAGAGGCCGGCCGGCCTACAAAACTTCTGCTTAAAACCGACGCAACCATCCACGAGAAGGTCGGCGCCAAACCGCAAAAATTCCAAGCCGGCCAGCCTAGGATAGGCCGGCCGGCCCCACTTTGCAGAATCTCAAGTTCATCTTCACGTGGAAGCTACGTCAACCGACCCTCTTGCTTACAACTGACGCCTCGGCCAAATACCGACCTCTAGCTAGTATAAATAGGCCCCCCATCCTCACTTGTGAGACACACACCAAGGAGTTCTCTCTTCTTATTTTTAGTTTCTAGAATAGGCTAGGTAGTTGGGAGTTAGAGTCGAGTCGAACTTGTCTCGGGATTCCGGAGTCGTCATCGGAAGTCGGGTCTAAGCTCTTGTATCTTTTTGTTAACGCTCCTTATCGCCCCCGATTTATATACCGCAAGTGCACGGTTTCGTGTAGCTTTTCCCTTAGAGTATTCCCCCAAGGTTTATCAATCCACGGAACCAAAGAGACAAGAAATAATCTACTAGCATAGAGATTCCTTTGTGTTGAGATGGTGAAAACGAATCTAATCTACTAAAAACACGACAAACACCGAAGTTAGCAAGAGAAAGTTAGAGATAACCAATCTAGATCACCTAGATCATGCATATGTTGTAGTTCCAGCTAGATAAAGTGAAGTAAGATAGATGTGAATCTCAATGAAAAGCCTCTTTAAACCCAAAATCTCCAATCCGATCCCTCGATACTCCGCCTACTCTGTGGAGACGGCCTGTCACGACGCCCCCCTTTTGAACGAAATACCCTGAAGCAAGTCGAACCCCCTTTGGTAGTTCCGTCATGAACCTCTAGCCACCATGACTACAAGATCATGCTAAGCGATCTATCTCGATAATAGATCTAGGATGAAGCAATCCCAAATAAAAGAACGAAATCGAAAGAGAGAACATGGTCGCTAAACATTCGGAATCACAAATAACTTCACCATGAATGATTGTACATCACAAGATCACAACCGGGGCCCTACCTTGATCTTGATGATCCTAGCTCCAGAACTCCGACGTGGTCTTCCTTGCAAGGTTCCCACATCGTTTAGGGCGAACCCTAGACAACTAGCACAACCCTCGGCTCTCCGAGAGGTGTCCCTCTATCTTCTCTGCTCCTTGACGTCGTCTCCCGAATTGATCTCTGCGTGAACCTTGGGGAGGGGTCTTTAAATAGCCTCAGGGAACCCTCGGTCAAAGAGGAGGTCGAACCGACCTAAAAAAGGGCTGGGCCGGCCGGCCCAATGAGCCTAGGCCGGCCGGCCTGGGTCTTTCCTTCGCCGGCTCGAGTTCATCTTTCTCCCCAAGTCTCCTGGAATCTTCTAGAGTTTATGTCTTTCATGATTGCACCCCTTTAGACGTCATTATCTTCGAGATTTCTTCGAGGAGAAGGATAGGATGGAAAATCCTTCCTTAAATATCTCTTTGCTTTGCTTAGCCCCGAAGTATCTTGATCTTATCTTGTGGGCTTTGTCTTTTGGGCTTCATTGGAGGGTGGATGTGCATGAATGGGCCTCTAATCATCATGGCCTTCGATCCTTTGTTCGGGCTTTGGCCTTTGTCTTTCTTCGTGTAATCGCGTGATCGTGGGCCTCGCCATTTTATGCTCCAAAATTGGTCAAAAACCTGCAAAAACGAAGTACCCTCCAAAATATATGTGCAAACGCGAAAACGACCAATAATTGGGCCGAGGTTAGGATGGTTAGTGATTTTGATATTAAATTTATGCCATTATCAAAGTTAAACAGGGGATAAAATGGATACTTAAGGAGCGCCAACACTTTTCCTTTGACTTTACCAATATAAGTTATCTTCTTTATCTTTTCGAGTCAGCTCTACCTTCCGCATTTATTTATCTTCTCAAGTTATCTTCCTTGTGTGTGGAAGTAAGTCCCTCTAGCTTAGGCTTTGTATCTTCCTTGTTTATCAGGATCTTACCTTGCGGGTTTTCTGGACCAGACTAGGGAACTCAAGTTAGCTCCCTAGATTGAGGGGGATTTCTCTTGGATTTCTATTGTTCGTGACAAGAGAAATCCTAACACCAAGTACAGATGTGGTGTCTGAGCTCAGTGTTAGCTAGAAAGTGTGTTCCACTTCCACCCCATGGTACCGTTGTGGTAGGCGGCAGGTGGTGACAGCCCTGTCTATCCCTTGTAGTCCACCACATTCGGGTGTTTTCATAGCAGTAGTTACAGGTTGCCGTTGGACTCCCCTTTCACCCCTTTCTGAAGTCCTTCCTCTTCCAGCCGCCGAAGTAAGCTCTAGTTTCCCGATAACTAGTTAGAAACAAGGTTTAGTCTAGAGAGGCTAGCTCGATAGTTTAGAAGTGTTTTAGGAGTCTTTCTCGCTCGATGTCCTCCCAGCTGCTTACCTCTCTACGGATTAGAGTCTCCTGTGTCAGACGGTCATCGCTTGGCCATTATCTTGTCTATCATATCAGGCTTACCCCCACTAAGTTAGTCGGTTGATATCTCTAGTAAAGTTTGTCATTCGATTCTTCTATACTTTTTACCATAGTGCTTTCCTGAGGATATTTACGATACCCTGGAATACTCCAAGGTGAAGTGCTACAGCGGTGATTCTGTGCGCTTGCGGAATTGATATTCTTTTGGGCATAAGAAATGCCAACAAAGGGCTCTAAGCACAAGCCCTCGTCTTGCCCATCTTGGGACGAGATTGAGATCGTGCCGCGGAACGGGGTGGTGGGTGTCACACCCCCTGGTTAGCGTCCACCGGCCCTCCATTGTTCCCAGAGGAGGGAACCATGGCTAGGGGTTGCACAAAGGTCGCCTGGTCCTCCACCATGGCGTCAGCGGCGGGGATCAGCTCGTTGGATGGTGGTAGAACCGTGAAACGGGTAGCGACCGGCGTCGTGGTCGAGGATTTTGGGGTTCCCTCACCGGCCATGGCTACTAGATGGAGGGATGCTGCTGGAATTGGGTGAAGGTATGGAGTAGATGGAAACAAGGTGGAGAAGGAGCGGGTTTAGGTTTTCTGGGGAAGAGACACGAGAACCCTCCTTTTCTCCTCATGAAGATGGGACCCATTCGGACTTCAACGTGGACGTATCCGATGTAGTGATGTCCTCATCATCCTCCCCTTCTTGATTTGGAGTCGTCCTTAACTCCATCCTAGCGATGCTCGCATCATCCTCCCCTCCTTGGATCAAAGTCGCCCTCAACTCCATGCCATCACCAATTGCCTGCAAAAGATTAGGAACAACAAAACACACCAAGGAAGACAAAGTATAGCATGGCACATCCTGAGCAGGAATGATAGCAAGATCATAGTGCATAGCCAATAAAGCAAGTCCTTTCTTCTTAACATCAGCAATCATATTATTAGATATTGATGCATGGTGTTCTTTCTCAAATTTCACAATTTCAGCAGGTGTTAAAGGAAGTAAAACAATATTATTCCCATTGTACATGAAAGAATATTTGTTACTTCTACCATGATGTGCAGCTTCTAAATCAAATTCCCAAGGACGACCTAACAAAAGCGAGCAAGCTTGCATAGGCACGACATGAAAATCATCATAATCATGATAAGAACTAATAGAGAAATGCACGCGTGCTAAATGTGTTACCTTCTCCTTATCGTTTGTCTCAAACTACTAAATCTCATATGGTTGTGACAAAGCATGTGTGGTCAAGCCAAGCATCTTGACCTAATCTGAACTGACCAAATTGTTGAAACTCCCACTATCAATAGTAGTAATAAGCACACGACAATTGTTGATGATGAGGAAAATATGGAACAAAGTATGGCGTTGAATCTTGTCGGACGGTATAGGTTGTGCACTCAATGCATGTTGAACCAAAATTGACCTCAAATGTGAAGTCATCGCTTTGATATCAATGGCTTCACCATCCTCCTCAGCTGCCTTTTCTTCTGCATAAAGGTTAGCAGCAACTCGATATTCATCTTCAACATTATTAACACTCTCATACCCACCATCACCTGTTGCAATGTAGGCACGCATGCTGGGGCAGTCTCTCATCACATGATCCATGCCCTTGCAGCTGTGACAAAATATATTTGCTGATCCACTCAAAGGAGATAAAGGTGATGTCTTCTTTGCTGGCAGTGCCTGCAAAATAGGTTTACTCACCTCGGGTACCTGTGGCGCCAATGTGGAAGTCTTCTCCTTTTCTGAAGTACTCCGTGGGGAAAAAGGCTTGCAGAAATTGCCTTTGAAAGAATGTTGGCAGCCCTGTACTTCCCTTTGATTGAATCTAGTCCATTCTTTATAATCAAGAATATCCTAAATATCACAGTTTGAACCACCCATAAATCTAGCAGATAAATCTTGATCATCCTAATGTATATCACAACGAGCGAATCCCACAAGCAATTCCTGTTAATATTGATCTATGCTATTACTACCTTGATTCAAACATTGTTGTTTTAAACATAGATCATGCTTGTAATAAGGAGGGACAAAACGAGATTTCATACATTATTTCAAAGCAGTCCAAGTCTGTGGTAAAGTAGTAGCATTATTATTGTCACAAAGATCACTCCACCAAAATAAAGCAAAACCAGTAAAACTCACTAGTAGCAAGTCTAATTCTACGCTCTTCAGGAACTAGGTGGGATTTAAATTTCTTATCAACAACAATTTCTCAATCTAAATATGCTTCAAGATCAGCATTACCAGCAAAAGGAATCATGGTAAACTTAGCTCTAGCAAAATGATCATTGTTACCATGATTATCATTGCCGCCCATACCTTGATGGTTGCGTCGAAGCCGATCTCTGCTAGTTGCTTTGCTATTAGCACGTCGGGCTTCAGCACCAGCATCCTCCTCCTCATCGTCTTCACCACAATGACGTCGTTGCTCAACATGTTCAATCCGGGTGCATCAACTCTTTGAACTTCTCTACCATGTAAGTTCGCTGGTCATCAACAAGCTGCTTGAGCTCACCTTTGGACACACACTAACTGAAATCTTTAGGTGACTCACCAGAAGTGCCTTTACCTATCATGATCAGAAGACAAAAAAATAACACAAGAGTATTATCCCTATCAACTAATAAGAGCTATAAAATGTGGAAGCCACACTCTCAAGCGTCTTACCACGCTCTTACAAGTGTTCTTACCAAAGCAGCAAGGAATACAATCAATGGCGGCTTGTGAAACCTGTTGTTGCTATGGTGTAACAATTGCAAGCTGAACCTATACTGATCAGAAGTATGTATGTGGAGCTTGGGAGGCTGAAATATATGTAGTAAGGATTAGCAATAATTCAATTTAGAAATTGCAAGTCTGAAAAGTAGTCCCAAGCTTGTCTATATCACTGGCCTAAACTCATTTGAGACCTAGCTCAAGCAACCAAAGATGATAGGACTAAACCATGGACTCAAAGGATGCAATGCAATTCTGAAATTTCTCTTCTTTTCCTTCTTTTTTTTTCTTTTTTTGGATGCGGCTTTTAGCACCTCTTTGGATTTTCCTTTCTCTTTTTTTTGATGTGTAAATCAGAACTGTGGCACTCTCAATGAAATCTTTGCCGTAAAGAAAACAGCATGCAACATGCAGTCCTAGATTTATTTATGCGCAAGCAAATATGTGAGTAAAACAATATGTTCATGCGCACATACCAAAAATCAATTTGGTCTATCTCCTTTTTTAAAAAAAATTCTTCATTGCACAACACAAGAACCAAACTGTTATGATGAAACACAAGGATCAATAATTCACTCAAACTAGAATTAATCGACCTAGACACAGCAAACACAATGACACTCAAGGGACTAAAATTCAAAAAAGCAAACTGAAAGAAAAAAATTGCAGCGGCACAATGAGGTTATGGGATAGGGAAAACAAATTTTTTAGAGCTTTTTTTGTGGAGTCTAGGTACTGAAACAAAACTAATCTAAAGAGGGGAAAACAGCGATATACCTCACGGGAAACCCGGTCAAATCTGATACCAATTGATAGAGCCGCGCGCGGCGATCTTCCAAGAGGTAGGGTAAGTTCGATTTGTGGAACACTTGACTCACGATCAAGGCTTCTAACTAGCAAGGATTCGAACCCACAACCTTTGCACCACTGCTCCAACAAGAATCAACCAAGCGCACTCGATTGATGATTCCTATAAGCGAATCGAAGAACACAAGCAAGAACACGGTAAAGATGCAATCTGAAATTGCGAATATATATATGAAGCAAATCTGAATTGAATTCAAGCTCTAAACATGAAAGGACTAATCGACACAGTCGCGATGAACGAGAACAAGGGGCCATGGATCACTGTAAAAGGACTAATCGACACAGTTACCATCAACAATTCAGTTTCTCGATGGAAAACTACATTCAAACAAAACCCAAACCGTAATGTTGTGGTGGCTGTTGATTATATCAGGGTTAGGGCGTGGAACCCTCTGGACACGCCCCTAATGGGCTCCCACACCATACACGGGCCATCGGCCCAAATCAGGTGGTGTAGCATCGTGATAGATTCTGATCGTCAACTTGTTTTGTCAATTTCTGCCGACTCCAAACAGATATGGGCCTCAATCCGGTGGCATTGGAAAGTTAACGAAATTATGTTTCCAACCATATAAAGATCTCTTGAAATGGACTTCATATGTGCCAGTGGTGTCATTTTTGGTGCAGACTGTTTCTGGAATCCGAAAATAAAATGGAGTCCAACTTGAAGACGATTTGGACTTCAATGTGTATGTATCCGATGTAGTGATGTCCTCATCAGCAGGCTGCAGAAAGATATTATGCTGACTACAAATGAAAAGATTGCCATCACCAACAAGAAAAGAAATCTCAAAGGAACCAACTTAAAAAGTGGAAACTCCATTGCTGTGTTAGATGATTCCGATATCATTGATAAATCAGATATGATGGGTGTTGGTATTGACCCTGCTAATTTTGCCTCCATTGATTATTAAAGATTTTAAAATTGCTAGACATGCTCTCAATAATAAGGCTGATAATCAGGCCCCTGCTATTCCTGAGGAGGTGTCCTTTTGAAGAAATGGCTGATGAATGTTCAGATGTCGAAGATATTATTGTTAATACCCCTAAAAGGAAACCAAAATCCGTAGTAAGACTATCTCTTTCTGGCCCTAAAAAAAGAGGTAAGAGCAAGGCAATTCCTGCTCTGAAAAAAGGTGTAAAGGTAGGTGACCAAGGAATCCATGGTCCCTTTGCTAAGACAAAAATCTTTAAAGGTAAGAAAAAAAAGAAAGGCCTCATGTGGAATTGTAGGGGTATCAAGAAAAAAGGTGTCTCCTCCTTATGAAATTTGATTGCTGAACATAACTTCCACTTTATGGGTCTACAAGAAACTATGCAAGCTGACATTGATGATAGCATCCTGAGAAAATTTGAACCCATGCTGAATTATCTATGGAAGTGAACCCTTATAGAGGTAGATCTAGGGGCATTTTAGTTGGAATCAGCATTGGACATTTTGATGCGGGTGCTTTTCTGGAGGGCGAGTTCATGCTTCAAATGAACCTTTGGGACAAACAACTTAAGATTAAATGGAAGTTGATCACTAATATGCATGGAGTTGCATAGGAGGATAGAAAAGACTCTTTCCGTAGTGAACTTGCCTCCTTTTGTAGCAGGAATAAAGAACTAGTGGTAATTGGGGGAGATTTCAATATTATCATATTTCCTTCTGAGAAGAACAAGCAATGGTTGTTGGAAGGTTTACAAACTGCTTCAATTGCCTCATTTCCACTTATGAGCTGATTGATATTAACTTGATGAATGGTAAATTCACTTGGTCCGACAACCAACCTAATCCAACACTTCAGAGGCTGGATAAGTTCCTGGTTAGTAATGACTGAGAGGACTTTTTCCCTGGTGTGATTATTCACTGACTCCCTAAAGAAGTGTCTGACCATAACCCACTTATTTTGTGCACTGATTTTGCCATGCCTTTGAAACACCTCTCCATCAAGTTTGAGCTCTCCTGGTTGTTTCATCAGGATTTTAAGTTTAAAGTTGAAAGGTTATGGAAAGCACCCTGTCATGTAGAATCTGCATTTGATAGAATTCAATTGAAACTCAAAAAAAATCAAACAATATTTTAAAGGTTCGGGTTTTCATACTAAGGGGGAGAGGTGGAAAAGAAAACAACAAATCCAAGCAGAGTTGTACTCTCTGCAAATGGATGAAGAAAATACCATCTTATCTTATAGTCAGCAAGTGAGATGTAAGCTGAAATATAATTTAATGCACATTCCGTAACAAAAGGAGCTGTACTGGTTTAAAAGATCACATGAAACCTGGTTGCCTAAAGGGAATAATAATACTGAATATTTCCATAGGATAGAAAATGAGAGAAGGAGGAAGAATACTATCTTTTCCTTGTCAGATGGTGACCGAGTGATAGTGATCAAAAGTTGTTGGATCATGCAACAAGTTACTATAAATCTTTGTTTGGTCCTGCTAATGGTAATACTCTTCATTGACCTCATCTTTATGGGAGGGTGTGGAAAAAAAATCTTTGAGGCTGATAATGAACTCCTATGCAGACCTTTCTCTGAAAGTGAGATTAAGAATGCATTGTTTCAAATGGAGCACAATAAGGCTGCTGGAACTAATGCTATTCCAATTGAATTCTTACAAACATGCTAGGAGATAATTGAAGAAGATATAATTCAGATGTTTGATGACTTACATAAAGGTAGGCTGGATGTTAGTAGGCTCAATTATGGCATAATTACTTTGCTGCCAAAAGTGTCTAATGCCTCCAAAATACAGCAAGTTCACCCTATTTGCCTTCTTAATTGCCTATACAAATGGATCACTAAAGTGCTGACCATCACACTCGCTCCTTTCGCTGGAAAAAAATTTATGCAAAGAGCAAACTACTTTTATGAAAGGAAGGAATATAATGTCTGGGGTTATGGCTTTACATGAGATCCTCCATGAAACCAAAAGGAGAAAGAAAACTTGGGTGATTCTTAAATTGGACTTTGAAAAGGCATATGGCATGGTTGACTGGTCATTCTTACTGGAAAGCTTTCAAAAAAGAGGGTTCAATGCTAAATGGTGGGGCTGGATTCACCAAGTTGTATCGGGAGGGACAGTTAGTGTTAAACTAAACAATAAAACTAGTCCTTAATTCGTGAGCCATAAAGGAGTGCGGCAGGGTGATCTTCTTTCACCCTTGCTCTTTAGCTTTGTCATAGATTGCCTAACTATAATGATTAAGCAAGCCCAAAGAAACGGTTTGATTACTGGCTTAGCCAGCAATCTGATTGATAAAGGGGTGGCTGTCCTTCAATACGCTGATGCTACTATCATTTGTCTAGAAAACAATATAGATGCAGCAAGGAATATGAAGCTTCTGCACTATCTCTATGAAATCATGTCGGGCCTTAAGATAAACTTCTCTAAAAGTGAAATTGTGATGATCAACGAAAATGATATGTTGGAAAAGCAGTTTTTTGAGCTCTATAATTGTTAAATTGGTCACTTCCCTATTAAATATCTTGGGGTACCTATGAGTTCCAGCATGCTTCGTGAGGCTGATTGGGCCAACCAAAAGAGATAAATGGGAAAAAATTGGATATTTGGAAAGGGAGTTAATCTCCATTGTTGGAAGAACTATCCTTATCAATTCTTCTCCATCCAGCTCTTTTATTTACCACATGTCCTTGTACTTGCTCCCAAAAACTGTGGTAGATGATCTTGTAAAATAGAGAAGAACCTTTTTCTGGCAAGGTGGAGTGAAAATGAAGTATCATCTAGTTAGATGGGGTGTGCTGTGCAAAAGTAAGAAAAAAAGGAGGCCTCGGTATAAAAGACATTAGGAAAATGGATATAAGCCTTTTGTACAAATGGTGGTGAATGCTAGAAACTGAGGATGGAATTTGCCAGACCCTGGTTACAAACAAATACATAAAAAATTGGCTGGTCAGCACTATTCCTCCCAGATTGGATGACTCACCTGTGGGGAAAGATTTATTGAAGTTTAAACACATCTATCTAGTGGGGAAAAAAGTGGAGGCACAGGATGGGGAAAATGCTATCTTTTCGCTAGATTGCTAGCTGGAGGATCAACCTCTTTGTACCAAATTCCCTATACTCTTCGAGTTGAGTGAACACAAGCGGATTTCTGTTAGTGAGTTTGCTGGAAAAATGGTCTTATTTCCTTTAGAAGATGGCTCCCAGTTTTGTAGGAACATTGGCAGATGCTGAAACAGCATGCTCTGAATTTTCCCTTTACCCAAAATCAAGATAAAGTGTCTTGGAAATGGTCCCTAAGGGGTGTTTTCATTGTTAAATCAACCTATGACCGATTAACCAGTGATGACAATGGGGAATCTTACTCTAGAATCTGGAAAGCCAAATTTCCTTACAAAATCAAAATTTTCATTTGGTTGATTGAACAAGGGGCAATCCTGACCAAGGATAATGTGTTGAGAAGGAAATGGGTTGGGGATCCTTCCTCTAGCTTTTGTGATGATATGGAATCCACAAATCATCTGTTTTTCACTTGCCATACTGCTAAAGTGGATTGGAGCATTGTTGCTAGCTACATTGGTGCTGATAATACCCCTAATTCCTTAGACTAGTTTTGGAATTGGTGCCGAGCTTGGATCCCTGCTAGTGCCCAGGTTCATGCTTATGTGCTTGTTGCAATTTGTTGGGCTACATGGAAAGCAAGGAATAATTTGTGTTTCAATGCAAAACTGATACATCACCCATTTGAAATTGTTTGCCATGCTTGCGCTTTTTTAACCTTCTAGGCAGGTTTGCAAAAAGAGGAGGTCTATTCCCAAATCAAGGAGGGCGATTGGATGCTGCTATCGCTGGCTTGCCAGATGCTGGCCAACTAGAGTCATTTGATACTAAGGATGATCCTTCCCCGCCGCCTACTGACCAAGGCTCGAGTGATGATGTTGCATCTGGTGATGAGGGCCCTTGATGGGTGCCTCTATCCGAGGAGTGACCTCTCCTTGCTTCTATTAAGCTTCATACACTTGGATGGTGTTGTTCCCCGGCCTTTTGCAGTTCTAGACTTGTCAGAAAGTGAGATTGTGAGATCCGTATAATTTCCATTCCACATATACTTGCTATTTTATTCTCATTAACCATACATCAAGATGTTAAGAATACCGATATTGAGGATTGTGTCACCATGGCACAATTAAATGAGATGAAGCAAAGCATGGAGGAGAAACAAGATAGGTTGTCACAATAATTCCAAGTAATTATGGCCCACTTACAAAATCTTACTCATGTTCCTAAAAATGGAAGCATTCATGAGGATGAAATAGATAAAATTGATGAAGAAGTTGTTGCCTGATTTGAAGAGAATAGCGAAAACTCCGAGAATGGGATGTTTCCCATGCTAGGAGACGTGTTGGTCCAGTGCATGGAAATAGAGGTAATGGAGATGGTTATGGTAGAGGAAGAGGTACTGGACATGGAGTAATTATCATTCTAAATTTGAAGAGGAGTACGAAGAAGAAGAGGTGGAACAACCTAAAAACGGTGGCCGATGTCTCTGTGGCCATCAGAAGACATATAACTGTCCCAATGAGGATCTCATCCTGAACCATTGTCAAAGTTGATTGAGGATCTGATCCTGATGCTTGTCTAAATTGGGAGTTAAAGGTTAACAATTCTTTTTGCTTGCATAATTACTCAAAATAGAATAATATGGTAATGGTTGCACTTGAGTTTGATGATTATTCTATAATTTAGTGGAAGAAATGCTTAATCATGCAGAAGAATCTAGGCAAAGTGTTACATGAACATGGGCTCAAATGAAGGGAGAAATGATACCAAGATTTGTATCTAAACATTATCGCCATGATAAGCTACAGAATTTGAAGAAAGAAAATCTCTCTATTGATGAGTGTTACAAGAGATGGAGAAGTCAATACTGATGACTAATGTACTTGAATATGAAGAGAGATAAAAAAATTCATGTATGTTTTACATCACAATATCCAGTGAATTGTTGAATTTCAGCCGTACCGCAATCTTTTGAGTTGTACAAAAAGCAAGCATAGCCGAGCATCAATTGCAGCAAGACATGAAGAGTAATAGAGGAATCTGATTCAATACAAAGGGTACTCTAAGTGGAAGCAAATTTACACAAGGAGCCAATACAAATCGAGGTGCAATCATTAACTCAAGTGATGGGTTATGTCTAGTGCTAATCTTGCTTCTAGTAGCAAAGAGCTGGCCACTCAAAGTGAGAAGAGAGAACTTGCAATATATCATCTACATGTGAAGGGCGTGTTTATGTTATAAGAGAGTATGAAACTGCTATTGAGTATGAAGCTACTTTGTAACACCCAAATTGAACAAAGAACAAAGTACGCTTTCTACATGGGAATGCGTAAAATTGATAGATAAAATTAACTTTTTGGATCCATTGCCCGAGTGGACAAACGGACACTGTGGTTGCGTAGAGCTCGTTGAGTATATTCCGTTTGACTATCTACATGTCGCGTTTGGAGTTTGGATCAAAAAGTTATAGTTTTTTTAATCTGCTGGACACCCGGGACGCGCTACAGGCCCGCGCTACAGTAACCTTATCTACAGTACCGAGCCCCCTCTCTTCCAAACCCTAAGCCGTCGCCCCTCGGTGCGCCGCCACTTCCTTTTGCCGTGGAAAGAAAGGAGAGAAGAGGGAGAGGAAGAGAAGGAAAATTACGGCACGTCTTCGTCGATCCTCGTCGTTCCTCTCCAAAAACCGGTTGGGTTTCCTCTCCTCTTTTCGTTTTCCCCATCTCCATGGCTTTTCCGCGCTGTTCATGGTGCTGCCACCTTGTGTGGTGTAGTGCAGCGAGGTTAGATGCAAGAAAGAAGGTGAAACGGAGTGGAATCGCCGTGATTGTCGTCGCCATCGCCTTCGCCCTTGTTGTTTGCAAGGGGAACCCCTAGGTGAGACATGCCCTTGTTGTAGAATATGTTTCCCCCTGGTTTTAGAAGTTTTTAGCTCTTGTGAGTAGCAGTATTAGTCGCCTTTGGACTAGGTTTAAGGTTTTGTCCTCGTCGCTTTTCTCAGCACGTCATCAATCTGTGCAGTTTCTGTTTGTGGTAGTTTTTCGTGCTCTTAATGATCTCAAAAAAATATCAAACCTTTATATGAGTTGGAGAAGAGTTTGAGATATTTCCATAGCCGTAGAGAACACCTGAATCGGATTTAAAATGAGGGAGAAACTAAGGTTGGAATCTGACAGTTTTTTAGTCTCGTAATTCTGGACAGTGTCTGTTAACCTGAAGTTTAGGGAATCTTAATGGCATTTTTGGACTTTATCGTAGTTAAAATAGTTGTAGATAATTTTATAATCTTTCCAGATTGGTAAAGATCATATCCATCCGACTTTTAGAGATTCAGTTATGACTGTCTCAATAGAACTGTTCTGCAGAATCTATCAGAATATCAGATTAAGGTTCACTTCATTTTTACCCAATGATAATGATTTTTCCTACACTTTTTGATAACTACAAAGTTGTAGTTTATGAAGTTATATTTCTTGTTCCAAAATACTAGAATTTTTCACCATCAGAATCAAAGACTCTAAAAAAGAGAAACAATAGTGCTGCTGTTTTCACTAGATTAGCATATCTTGATGTGAGGACGTTGGGTTCAGGCGTAGAATTGCTTTACCCGATGTTTTTTTGAAGTATGTTTTCTTTGGTGCTGAGCTATGGTTGTGAACAGGTGGTGCACCTTCGAACCGTGCTTAGCTCACGTTCTTGATCTTCGGTGAAGGCAAGTAAACGTAGCAATGTGATCTACTCGCTTTAACTTTGTTATTTGAATTGACTCCATTAAATTTCAGAAGCTCACACTAGCCAAATAAGATCTAAATATTGCTTTATTTTTGGATTTATATATTTATCCACTTGTGGCATTGCTCTTGGAGTTATAAATTTTGAAGGTATATGAAGTTCATGCATTGCAATCATACTTCTGCACTCTCATATTGAAGATGCATATGAAGAAACCATAGCCGAATTGGTGCGGTAAGTACCGGTACAGCAACGCACGTTGAGATATAGCAATGTGGTTGCAACCCTCACTTCCTTCCTTGGGATTTGTGGGTAGAAGTGAAGTCATCCATTGCATTGCACTATAAGCATGTGCATTGAAGCATTCATAATGCATTGCACAATTTGCATATGCATTGAAGCATCGTTATGAAGATCTCTACCTGAAGTTACACTGTCTCAGTATGATGCTTATTCTATATGAAATTATTAATCCAATGTTTAATCAAATTGTGACTTAAATAGCTTGGTTAAAGTAGTTTGCTTGCTGAGATTTTTCCATAAACCTCACACTTTGTTTTCCCCTCACAGGTGCTTGAGCTTGGACGTTGCATGCTTGGGATGGGAGTAGCAGCACATTTGCACACTCTTATCAATTTATGTTGAACAAATGTTTTATAATAAAATGTTTGGAGGTGGAGATTCTGTCGTTGTTTCAAATTGTCTCGCATGGTTCAGTTTGTGAAATGTTTATTTCCGTCCAGTGAAATTTTGTTAATTTATCTGAATGATTTATGTTGGTTCTGCGTACTCTGTTATGTTCTTGTGCTGCAGTGTGGTAATTCTCTAGAGGATTGTTGTGTTTTACCTCTGGGGTGTTACACTACTAGAGGCACTTAGAATTCCTTATCTCGTTATTAGGTGTGTCCTAATAAGGCTGATACAATGATATTATCTGCATGCTTAACTTTTGCTAGAGCGACTCAAATTGAATAGGCATCTTAAGATCCTTTTTAAGGTTTGTCATCTAGCAAGTAATGCATGAATTAGTCTTTCTAAGTTTGGGAAATTCATTCAATTACATCATCTACCATGTGTATGGCCTTATTTCTCTCAACTATTTTATCTATTAAATAAAAACAAATCATTCTAATATAAAAGATATCATTTTTAATTGATTCGGATAATGAACTTTTTAGTAATAGGAAGGGATATCATGTTAAGAATAGCTAGAATATGTTAAAGACCACTTGTTTGATAAGAAATAAAAAAATGAAATATATTTTATAAGGAACATAAAGAAAATCAATGTCTAGACAAGGCAGACAGATCCAAAAAGTGATCTTCTTGCTTATTTCTTTCATGCAACTACATTGCAATTAGGGTATACTTATTGGGTCCAGAAGATTTCTAAGGACCCCAATACCCATAGGATCTCCATGTCTCATCAACCCTACTTACTGCCAATAAAGTACAAGTGATGTTTTGGGTTTGACATGGCACAACATGATGCACAGCTAGCATAATTTGCATGGCAAGCATGCCACAAGTCTAACCCTTCTCTAACAAGTGTGAATAGGAAATAGAGAAGTTTCTATGAAGATCACTGTGCTAATTGATAACTAAATAAATATCTAGAGGTTTATCACTTCTGTCAACAAAATTATTAAAATGTTCACTGTGATTGTTGAAGTATAATTAGGCTATGATGTTCCACAAAGCTAATATTTATGTTTGTTGATAAATTTCAATAGCAGGATAGCTCCTAGCTGGCCACAAGAACTCTCTCAAATTAGATATAAGAATTTAATAGACATATATAGAAAACAATTTTTGCTGGTCCACTAACTAGATTTCTCAAAATGTATCGATCAAAGTTGGATAAAAAGCCGTTCTAAAGCTGGAAGAAAAATATGAAGAATAAAAAATATAGCACACTAGAAACATATATTGTATTATTAATTAACATGCAAATGAACATTTATGTTATTACTGTAATGCAACAATATGAACTCATGAAGAGCTTCTAAATTGAAGGGGAACCTACCACTCAACCAATGCAATGATTTAGGATTTTACTTGATATATGTTGCCATAAAGATTTCATCTAGATCAATTGAACTTGTGAATGTAAAGCTTCATACATAGGATTAACATAGATGAAAAGACATCACAACATAAGTTTGAGTACATCACAAGCTCAACAACAAAAAGATAATTAAAGTCACTAGCAACTTTGGTTTACAATATAGTACTTAATAAAGAAATAGCAATGCCACGATGTGCAGCATAGTTTATTGAACTGAAGTGCAGGAGGGTTCAAGCAACACTGTTGGACCACTTGTTGCAGAAGTCATCACCTTTAGCACAAGGAAGGATATCGATGTTGACCCCAAACAGCCGCAAACGCTTTCTAGACTTTCCCATGTTATTGCCAAATGACATTGGAGACATATTTGGCTGAGGCATCAAAGTCATTGACGGTTTCAACCCTCCAGATCCAAAGGATAGAGGCTTCCATGTTGGCTCAAATCTGTAGCCACTACCAAAGCCAAGTCCTTCACGATCCCGTTCATCAATCAAAAAGCCAGATGGAGTGAACATCGGAACTGTGTTGTGATGTGGCATAGAGTAGATATCGACATGGGGCTTGATATGAAGGAAGAAGCGGTTCGAGCCTGTAGACTTACTAACGCTGCGGTAAAAGGACACAATGTCACCATTGTTGAGCTTCTTCTCCTTGATAAAGGTAGGCCAACCCTTGGTTAGGACATAGGTGGTGCTACTGCGCCATAGACTAAAGCGGAAGTGCCAGATCAATCCTGTGGAGGAGTCCTCAAAGGTGAGGATAGGGTCATTCCTATCACTCTTGGTCTTGGAGATTTGGGGGAAGTACTTCTCCGCAAATTTCCTTGGTATCAGTAGACGATTCAGCTTACCAACATCGCTTGGGGTAAGAATCTTGCTAAATAAGAACTCCATCACAATCACCTCCCTACCCCTCTTGCTAGCTCCACACACACCTAATCCTCCATGAGAATTTCTCAATCCTAAAGGGAAAACTAGTGCGGACACAGTTGTCCATGGAGAGACATACAAATGGGATGAGAAGGGGTTTACCATATGGAAAGGATTCTCACACAGTGGGACTTTCTCCTTCTGCTGCCCCATCTCCCTTGAAATCCAAGTTCCCAAGAAAGCCATGGATCTAGAGGAGTAAGAGGCGAGGGTGAGGTAATGGCGAGATCGGGGTTGAGATAGATCTGGTGAGGCTCCGAGGAGCGACCGAACTAAATAGTACATTAACATAGTGCCTACTATGCCTATTTGTTGTACACATTAATTTTTCCTTTTGGCACTATGCGAGAAAGTAGCTTTAGCAAGCTGGTTCTATATTGGAACCAGCGGCTCTCCCATAGGAACGTGGTGTGTTCTTTCAAGGGCTTGTCGTATTTGCATGCCTTTAATGTAGTCTTCTTTTCTCCACTATTTTTGGCACTATGCGAGAAAGCAATTCTTTTTATAAATTAAAGTACTATAAGTGAAAAATATATATAATGAAACCATTTTAACATATTAACAAAGTGAAATGAATACATATCCATGAGAAAATATATGGTATGAATAGGTACAACACAATGATTGACTCTAATTCTAAAAGTATGAGTGGATGGGTCAAAGTAAGATTAAGCAAGCTAACTTGGCCAAGTGAGATAGAAATGTTTTATCATAGTGCATTATGTCCCAAGTCCAACATCTCATAGAAAGGAAAAAAAGCCATACACTACTACAAATACTGTCATTTTCCATGGTTCTTAGGTCTCCTCTGTGATGGTTCTTTATACCTAGGCCATTTTCTGCGACAATTTCAATAACTAAATGTCTTGCTCTGACAAGGATATGGTAGGTGTGAGGATTGAATCAGATTTATTATATGGAGACGGGACTTCGTCACTATACAATACATCCAATCTGATGACATGCTCAACCTGAGACTTGTATGGATTGATACTAGACCTTTATGTGATACGTTCTTTTTTGCCTAATTTACTATGTCCCTGACAAGCCATGGATAGAGGGTTTCATGGTCCCAAGTTGTAGCCTAACAACCATTAGCTCCCAAGCTTGAGAAAAAAAGGATGATGCTAATTGTGCCAATCTCTTTTGCTACTATTGTCGTTTATTAGAAGGCCACTCTGTTCTTTCAAGTAGTTTAGGTGGATACTTGTTGACAACCAAATTTTGCACAAATCAGGTTTGCTGGACCATTTGGTAAAACTGGTTTTAGTACTCCCTCCATCTTAAAAAGAATGTAAATCTCATTTCCCGAGGAGTCAAACAATTTCAATTTTGACTAAATTTATTTAAAAATTACTAACATTTGTATCTCTGGATAGATGTAGTATAGAAATATATTACATGATTAATCTAAAGATACTTATGTTATAACACAAATATTAATATTATTTTGTATAAATTTGATCAAACTTGAAATTTATTTGACTTCTCGGGAAATGAGATTTACATTCTTTTTTGGACGGAGGGAGTAACATTGTTAATTGGGCTACACCATTGCATAGATCGCATCGATACGATCGAAATGCATATGTAGAAAATGTCTAATTTGGAGTTTGGATGAGGAAGTTATGGCTCTAGGAAGACCTACATCTAGGTTTTCAAGGACGGTTAGACAACCCAATTCAAGTTAGGAGTGGTATTTTCACCTAGGATTTGTAACAGTTTTGACTCATATTGGTTCAAGACCTTCCCACCCTATATATGAAAGGTCATAGCCGATTGAGACCCATCCTGGAACCAAACATTACATATTTACCTTTTTACTCCTAAACCCTAAATCTCTCTTCCAACCTCCCTTGTTATTCATCTACTGATCTCCACAACCATAGCCAAGTCCCGATAATAGATGGCATCCTAGAATTGTTGGTTGACCTAGTGTTGGTGTTTCTTATGCCTAGTAGAATAGATATTCTGCAAGCGCACAGAATCACCGCTATAGCACTTCACCTTGGAGTATTCTAGGGTATCGTAAATTTTCTCAAGGAAGCACTATGGTAAAGAGTATCGAAGAATCAATTGACAAACTTTACTAATTATGTCAACCAACTAACTTAGTGAGGGTAAGCCTGATAAGATAGATAAGATAATGGCCAAATGATGACCGTCTGACACAGGAGACTCAAATGCTTAGAGAGGTAAGCAGCTGGGAGGACAACGAGCGAGAAGGATGCCTAAAACACTTCTAAACTACCGAGCTAGCCTCACTAGACTAAACCTTGCTTCTAACTAGTTATTGGGAACCTAGAGCTTACTTCGGCGGCCTCAGGGAAGGACTCAGACTGGGGTGAGAAGAGAGTCCAATGGCAGTCGGCAACTACTGCTATGAAAGAGCCTGAGCGGGGTAGACTACAAAGGACGGACAGGTCTATCACCACCAGCCACCTACCACAGCGTTACTGTGGGGTGGAACACACTTTCTAGCTAACACTAAGCTCAGACACCATGTCCGTACTCGGTATTAGGATTTCTCTTGATGTGTTCAAGAGAAATCCCCCTCATCCTAGGGAACTGACTTGAGCCCCCTAGTCCGGGCAAGAAAACATGTAAGGTAAGATCCCGATAAACAAGATAGCCAACAAAGCCTAAGCTAGAGGTATTACTTCCGCACTCAAGCAAGATAATTTGGGAAAAGGATACAAGAGCTTACACCCAACTTCCGACGATGACTCCAGAATCCTGAGACAAGCTAGACTCGACTCTAACTCCTAGGCTACCTAACCTACTCTAGAAAGCAAAAGTGAGAACAGAGAACTTCTTTGGTGTGTGTTAAGAGTGAGGGTGTTGCTCTCTATTTATAGTGGTCCAAGGTCGGTATGAGGCCAGCACGTGTGGTGTAAGCAAGTAGGGTGGTTGATGTAACTTCCATGTGAAGTTGAGCTCGAGACGGTGAAAAGTGGGGTCGGTCGGCCTCCCCTAGGTCGGCCGGCCTTGGGATCCCACCACTTGTTCACCGACTTTTTGTGGACGGCTTGGATTGGCTTCTGGAGGTTGGTGGAAAAAGACTGGGTCCAAAACATGTGTTTGATAGGCCGTCCGGCCTCCCCTAGGCCGGGCAGCCTGGGTTTGGCTCATCTCAGCCGTCTGTTTCACTGATGCATCAATCAATGATTCCATATTCTTGCTCAAGTCGGTTTGGGTCTTGAAACTGAGTTTGGACACTGAATGTGGACCCAACCTTCCATTGCTCAAGCCTTTCGGTCTTTGTTTGTGAATTTTGGATGAAGCCAAATTGGATTGTCTTGGATTTGTGCTCAGGATCACTTTGGCAAAGTTTAGTGATGAAATTCCACAAGTGATATGTCGGTCGGCCCGGCCGGCCTGGTATTTTTCCCGTTTTGGCTCAATTTTCTATCACGTGTTCCTGCAACAACAACTCACCCAAAACTTGTTGCACTAGTTAGAAATAAGCAAAATATGTATGGAGGATGGTGTAAAGCTCAATTTATTCCTGAGAAGTTGACGATTGAAATGTGAAATAACGGCTGTCAACACCTAGTTCACACGGGCGACATCCATGCCCTAATGCGGTCCCACCAAGGCAAGCTTATCGATGGCCTTTGCTAGTTTGCCCAGAAACTAGTTGTACTTCATCACATAAGTGTGTTGGTTGCCCTTTGCTAATATTGTAAACCTAGCCATCCTCCATCAGGTAAGCGTGGCCATTATCCTCCTCGGGCGACCAATTCTGCTGAAGCCCGAGGAAACTGACATAACTGGTTCTTTAGGCTGACCGGGTCTTGAAACCTATCCAACGGGTTTTATCAATTTACAGCTACACAATCCTTTTGTGGCCCGAGCATCAATGTGTTCACCAGATTTCATGTCAACATTATTTTCGGTTACTTAACAATTGTGAAGTTCCAGTTTTGACTGTATGCAGGTGTGTTTATGTATGAAATGAAGAGAAACACAAGCAAGATTCAAGAAAAAATACCTCCGTCCAATCAGGAGCAAGCACAATGATCTAGTGCCCCACAAATAGGAGTAAACCATCTTAAGTCCGTATGGATCACCTGTAAGTGTCATAAGGGCCCAGAAGGCAGTCGCCTGGACAAAGGCGGTGTAGACAGATTGTGCTAGGGGTTGGCCAAACCACAAGTTAGGACAAATTGCCCCTGGCCCCTCCCAAACTCTAACTTCCACGTCAACTACTGGTTGTTGACGCTCAATAATGACTGTTTTCAAACATCAATTTGATCAGAAAATCATGAGAGTTTGCATTTCTTACACGCATCTATCTCCAAATAAATGCCAAAACCCAATATACTCTTAGAAAATATGCAAGACTTGTTTTTGAGCTAAAATGCAGGTTGCAAGCACCTTTTAATCTAAGGTAAATATCATCAACCAATCAGAGCATGACACATGTCATCACATGGATCAAAGGGCCCACCAGAGATGGAAACCGACATATCTAGAAGCAAAGCCACGTGCCAAAGGAATGAGGAGACACATGGCAGCCACTTAGCCAAAGCTGAGATCAGTTGGGGATGACAAGCTATCGGCCGACCAGCCCAGTCGGCCGACCGACCTAGGGGCCCCACTGCCTCAAACTTGCGACGTGTCAGTCTCTCATTGGCTCCTTAAGTTGGTTCTTTGGAGGCCTTGCTACTGAAACCTGCTGTGCTGCCCATGGCTCCTACCTATATATATGAGAGGGGGGGTCAGAATCAAGACACAGACCAAGTTGAAGCTCAAGCTCATTCTCTTGATTAGTTCTATAGGTTAGTGGAGTTTAGGCTGAAAGTAGTAGTCATCGGGTCCCCGAAGTTGCTCAGGAGTTCTGGTATGAGTTTGTCCCTAGTTCTCCTTTGTAATTCTCGATCATTTGTAATAGACTTATCTTATAGTTACTTGTATCTGCATGATTTATATCCTGAGGTGTCAGACATATACTTCTTGATTTGTGTGTGTTGACACCGTTTTTTTCGGCACGTGTCAATCTGGTGGGCAAGCGGGTGATGGAGAATGGGCCGGCGCTGGACTGAGGAAGAAGGAGCATATTGGTCCTTTGAGCCAGAGGAAGCGTCACAACCGATGGGGCTATGGAAGGAGCTGGCAAGGCTGCGTCAGCAAGTTATGTCTTAGGCTTTGTTTCGTTTAATTAGGCAAGTTTGTTTCTTCTTTTGCACGTTGTAATCTCGCTGTATCGGCAAAGGAGGTTAGTGTTAGCCTATAAATAGTTGACATCCGTCATTTGTAAACTTTGATCAACCCAAACAAAGCCTTTACATTCAAAGCAATCTACTTTTCCGCACAGTGGCTTCGCCTAGATGCAGTAGTTTTTCTCTTTACGGGTTCTTCTCAGCAGGTATGTTCAATCCCTTGTTGAAAAGTTCCGAGTAGAGTTGCGTAGATGGGTTTAGGTTGATGGTGCATCGCTTCTTCCACCATATATGGCGCTCAAAGTTATCGATCATGCTAGATCGGTCCTATGGGGTTTAGTTGTTCACCAATTATTGAGCACGTTAGATCCATCTGGCGGGGTTTGAGTCTTCACCAGTTATTGAGCTCTCCATATCCATTCTACGGTGTTTGGCTTGCTCACCCAGTTAGCACAATTAGCCGATGTGATGAGGAATCAATTCGGTTTGAAGCCTAAAGAGATGGCATTCATGTACCCTAAGCCTTACCCTGAGGCTTATGATCATATTGCTTTACCATGACTACCGTGAAGCACATCAGCCAATTCCTGATCCAGTGTGTGGACGCTTCCGCAGTTGATGCTCTAAGGATTCGACTGTTCCCACTATCTCTCTCTAGATCGGCCTTTGCGTGGTTTACTTCGCTACCACCAAGCTCCTTCATTACAAGGGCCAATCTAGAGAAACAATTCCGCAAGTACTTCTTCGCAGGAGTACATGAGATGAAGATCACCAACATGACGGTAATCAAGCAGAGGAATGATGAACCTATCACCAACTACATTCAGTGGTTCAGAGATATCAGAAGCAGATGCTTCAGCATGTCTCTCAGTGATAGCCATTTAGCTGAATTTGCTTTTCAGGGATTGCTGCCTCACATTAAAGAGCGGTTCTCTTCTCATGAATTTGAGAGTCTAAGTCATCTCGCTTAGAGGCTGGCATCTATTGACGTCCAAACCCTGGTCCAAACGCGGACCACATTCCAAAGAAAAGTCAACTTCGCGGGGGATTCCCCCTACTCTGAAAACGAATTAGAGATTGGCTTGGCCGAGTGGACTAAGAAGAAAGAGCCAGTTTCGTGCCTGTTTGCAAAAAAAAGGAAAAGGAGAAGTTTGAGTTTGACATCACAAAGGCCGACCGGATCTTTGATCTATTAGTTCAAGAGGGATAGATCAAATTATCCACAAATCATATGATTCTGATCCGTCGGCTGCTGAGCTAAGAAATCGCAAGTATTACAAGTGGCACAATGCCATTTCGCAGAGTACTAGTGAGTGCAGAGTGTTCTACAAGGAGATCCAATCGGCAATTGCAGCAGGAAGAATTAAATTCGACGCGCCAGAGAAGCCAATGTAGATCGATGGACATCTGTTGCCTAACAACATGGTAGAGGTGGTGGATCATGATGCTAGTACGGGGCCTAAGCTATTGACTTTTAAACGGTCCAAGCGTTCGGGAGCCGTAGACACCAAGACGCGACTATCAGCCAGATAACTTGGGGGGCAGGTGTTGGTATTTTGTAACGTTAGGAATAAAATCTACAAGTGCACGGATACCGTTGCAGCTTTCACCCACGAGTATTCTAGGGTATCGTATCCACTGAGGAATCTGAGTACACTATCTACGGGTTCAGGCTCATCCAAGGGCACACACACTTGTGTGGGAGAAATAGGGCAGAGAGGACTTCCTAAGATCTAAAATCTATGCTTAGAGGAACAGATAACTTCGCCTTAAACTTTGGGCTACTGGTTTCCCCTGACTTAATTAAGCCAGTTGCTCCGGCATCTGTGCTCTACTATGTAACCGAACATGGAGGGTTGCTAGGGCACGAACAGGGCTGTCACTACCTGCCGGCTACCGCACAAACTGTGGGCATAAAAAACACCACGTCTACAATATTCCATACTAATCATAACCCTGGCCAAGATTATCCGTCTCTATCAAGAGTCTTAAGCTAGGATCAATTGCTACTCTAGGCAAACACTCAATCCAGTAAAAGGCAGAAAAAATAACTTGCAATTAAACTCTAATTCTAAATAAGAATCGAACACTTAATATCGAATAAGCATCCGTCGATATACAAGAGGAGAAGAGTGCCGACAAGCCCGACACTTCCCCCGACTCCTCCTCACTCTCTTGTAGAGGTACAAATCGGAGAAGAGTGTCGACAACCAAGCACCCCTCCTTTGTACCTCTACTTTTCTCCCCAACACTAAACACAAGCTAGAGAGGCTCTTCACTTGGTGGTGAGTGATGTCTCCATTTGAGCCCCCTCCCCTCATATTTATAGGAGGGAGCCATGGCCTCCTCTGCCGTGAATTCAGCCCAGACCCTCCTGGAACCGACCTTGGCATCAAATGAGGACGTGACACATGGAAGATGGGCGCCAGGCGAATGACTTAGTCGGTCGGCCAGAAAGTGTGGCCGATCGCGGCCTAATTCTTGGTTAGGACACTGCTAGGTGGGCCCCATGTTATGTATGGGTGTCATGGCTTGTCATAAAATGGTTTGGTAGCTCTGGCGGGCCCTTGGATCCTCGTGAACATGTCTGATTCATCGAGAAGGGGTTGCCGCGGATTGATGATGTGTCACCTTGCTTGTGGGCTGCATTCTCTTCTCATTTCCAAGCATAAGCCACCTACGCACAAATGTAGACCAACACTTTGTGGAATTCGTTAGCAATAAAACCTACCACTACTGTTGATGCTCATCTTTTATGCACTCATGCAAGAGCTGATAGCTTGCTCTGATGGTCGGGTTATGTATCTTGAAGCTCGAAGCCTATTTTACCTGTATTTCTGCATGAATTCCAATATAGCAATATTTTCAAGATGAAATGTGGAACTGGCTCTTTCTGGATAGCATAAGCAGGTATAAGACTTTATTCTCATGATTTTAGGCTCAAGATGATGCTAGAAATGAGTCATTATCGAGCGTTAACAAAATCTCCCACACTTAGTTCTTTGCTCGTCCTCGATTAAAGGCTAGAACTAAGATGGACCCGACATCTATATGATATGACACCTACATACAAATTATTCTAGGCTTCACCCTTACCTGTGAATTTTGATGTGTCTACCATGAATTGTGTTGGGAAGTTGAAGAGTGGAACGGTACTGACTTCAATCTCCTCCACTTTCCTGCTATATGATTGGGAGTTTTGAAAGTATTTTTGCAAAGACCAACCATAGCTTTACTTCTCCATAGGATCTCTCATCTCGCTCAGTGTGTATATATATCCTCACTAAGGCATTACCTCTTTTCATCCTACTCCTAAAGATAGCTTATGTAGAGCTCATGGTAGGAGAAATGGAAGCATGCACTTGTGTCACATACATTGCAAAATCAAACAATGGATCCATGGAGATGACCAATCATACAAGTTCATCAAGATTGTGCACGTGTGTGGAAGGTGGAAATGGAAGACTTCTTTTATGGATCTCTCTCCCTTTTATTTGGATAACATGAGGACATGGCTATATTATTGTATATATTTTTTTTTCTTGGACCTTCATGTGTCCAATTTTTTTTTAGCACTAGGACCTTCATGTGTCCCTTTTTTTTGGGTCATGCTTCTTGGGCATGCCATCATCTTTTCTTTTTTTTATATCGCTCATACCACTTTTGAGAGATACTAGAGAGAGAAATCATTAAACATGAAGTTTTATTTTGCGGATGGATGGAATGGCATAACTAACTTCTAGTGTAGAAGTTTAGCCAGTGGAGTGCACGTGATCTTGATCAAACAAGTATGAAAGACATCTCACTAGGATCACAAAGTTTGATGAAGCTCAATACAACAACACATGGAGTTTTGTGTCATGAAGGTCAACGCATGGTTTTGGTAGGACAAACATGTGGAGTTGTAAAGCTATGGAGGTTTTCTTCTGATTGAAAATTTCCCAAACACATAAGCAAATAAAGCAAGAATTCTTCCATCAAGCTCAGGCTACAGATGTCGGTTCCCTAAGATATGATTCACAAACTCAGGCTTATCAAGGAATAAAATGTATGCAAGCCAATCATAGAGAAGCACACGACCAGAGGATACCCCTTGAGTTTAATTTAATGATTAATCAAAAATTTCATTTAAACTCAAAGGTTGGGGAGAATGAGGGGATAAATTACACAAACCATCGCGAGAAGTACGAACGGTGATAGTACTAGTTGGCCAAACCTGAGTTTTGCCGACTAATGCTAGCACCAGTTCGTCTTGGCATGTTGCACGCTGGTTCATTCGGTGTTGTGCATGTGTTAGGGGTGATCTCGAGTGTATGTCCATCAAAGCTCTGTGAGATCTTCCCCATACTTATGCTTGTACCTGGTGCTTATTTAAAAACAAAAAATGTGGAAACAGAACAAAGGCTCTACCAGGTTTAAGAATCGGGGAGCTCCTAAAAATTATTTGAACTAAAATTTAATCTCACCAAAATACTTACTCAAGTAAGGCTGAATTAAGATTGCATCAACACGAGCATGTTGTGCAACATTAATCCAAAACCTTGACTTACCTTCCCACTAGAACTCAGCTCATTGATTCACACATTTAGATTTGATTTTCCTGCAGGGGTTAGTCCACATATGCAACCAATATCCATAAAAGTGTTAACTCTAAGAACATCAATCAAGCTTGACACAAGGTCTAGATTTGCTGAAGAGGAAATTTTAACCCAAACACCATGCTTGATTTAAAAAGCCTAAGAATGTATTTCCGAACACACAATCAAACTAGAGCATACAAGGGCAGATAATGGAAGCATGAAGCATGATTGAGCTTTATTCAAACAGAGAGAAAAAACCTTGACTTACCTTCCCACTAGAACTCAGCTCATTGATTCACACATTTAGATTTGATTTTCCTGCAGGGGTTAGTCCACATATGCAACCAATATCCATAAAAGTGTTAACTCTAAGAACATCAATCAAGCTTGACACAAGGTCTAGATTTGCTGAAGAGGAAATTTTAACCCAAACACCATGCTTGATTTAAAAAGCCTAAGAATGTATTTCCGAACACACAATCAAACTAGAGCATACAAGGGCAGATAATGGAAGCATGAAGCATGATTGAGCTTTATTCAAACAGAGAGAAGCATGAGCGTGTACCGGGCGATCCTCGGGCGACCTCTCGGCAGGGCTTTGTTTAGTGTTAAAAGTAGGACATTGAGCGTACTTATCACAATGGTTTGTTTATGAAGAGTTCAACATTATCACCATGGCAACTCTTCTTATTTTTTTTCTTTTTTTTTCTTTTATGGAGTAAGAAGCAAGGAGTAGCACCAATTCCAAGACAACATATGGATTGATATGAAAGGAACTTACTTTGAGTTACTCACATACCTCCCCCACACTTGGAGTTTGCATTGCTGGGTAGCGAAACTTCAAGTGTGTGGAGTTCAGGTCTCCTTCTATAGATGTTCCTTAATCAAGACATATTGTGGCATTGTAGTCGGTGTAGCTCACATGTGCATAGGCGTTGTCTGTCTACCGTTCTCCTTGATCTTCACCTGAAATGGTTAGCGACTAAAAACATATGAAGGAAAACTATGTCCTAGAACATGCTCTTGTTTTTATTGAAGGGAAATAAATAAATAAATAAATAAATAAATAAATGATAATCCGGGCTATCTCCCAGCAGTGCTTTGTTTTTATGGTCATAAGCTCGACCATGATAACTCTTGCAGCTATCATTGGTGATGGGTCATTGTTTCACCACCAATTGTTGCAGCTAGCTACAAGACTAGTGCCATGGTGCACCCACGAAATCTTCAATGTTTACGATAAACAAATGCATCTACAACCACCCTCCTGAAGATTTTGCAGGAAAAGGCCTTGGAGTGATTGCAATTATCGTGTGTGCGCGGGGCACTAAGCGTGCCTAACTCTGCAGTGGCACTGAATGAGCAAGGTTTACACAGTATATCAAGAGTAAAGTTCCCATGCTCATTTGAGGAATCCTTTTCATTGAACTCTAGAGTCGGCGCCTCACGAAATTCCATGGCCATTGATTCTCCATCTCAAAATATGCATCATGAAAGATCATAGTTGTATCTCGATCAAGGTCGAGAACAACATATTTTGGGCCAGCGGGAAGAGGCTCAAACTCATTTGAAGGCGATCATGATCGTTCATTTTCACAATAGTGAAGGCTATCTTCCGAGTCATACTCTTCAAAAGATTTTGCAACTTCTAAGAGAACGGGCTCGGATGATATGAATGGAGATGTATGATGATCGTCTCAAGCGGGTTTTGCATGGGAAGAGGCTTTCCCAAAGGATTTTCTGAGCAAGAGGTGGTAGTGGCAGAACCGGCTTCCCTAAGTTTTTCATCTAGGCTCCCATGAGATGCCAGAAGTTTTTCTAGCGGGTAGCCTAGGAGAAGATCACAATCGATGATGTTGTAGATGTAAAAATGTAAATGCACCTCAATTTTGTCTATCGTGATTGGCACATCCCTTACAATCCCCCGACATTCAAAGAAGAGACCGGATGGACTTTTAAAATACTTGTCGGTCGGGGTTAAAGGCTTGTTACCCACAAGAGTGTCCAAGAGGCACTCGGGTATGATGCAAACCTCAGCAGCAGGATCATGAAGAGCTTTTATGGAATTTCCATTCATAAAACAAAGGATGGTCGTGGAGGATGGGCTGATCCGAATTGCTTTGAAAGTATGCCTTGCCTCCTTCGACCAATCCACTGTAGGTGTATGGCGGAAAATTTTATCGAGTGTCTCATAAGGACACATCCCCCGACTCCTCCTCACTCTCTTGTAGAGGTACAAATTGGAGAAGAGCGTCGGTCCGGCGTCCCTCCTGAGTACCTCTACTCCTAAACTCCCTAAGACAATCCTCAACTCAAGTAGGAACTCAAGAAAAGATCATAGTTGTATCTCGATCAAGGTCCAGAACAACAGATTCTCAGCCATCGGGAAGAGGCTCAAACTCGGTCAAGGATGATGATGAACGTTCATCTTTTCAAAAGTGAAGGCTATCTTCCGAGTCGTATTCTTCAGAGGATTCTAGAACTCCCAAGAGAACGGGCTCGGATGGTATGAATGGAGATGTATACATCATCTCCTTGAGCGGGTTTTGCTCGGGAAGAGGCTTGGCCAGAAGATTTTCTAAACAAGGAGTAGCAGTGGCCGAGCCGGTTTCCCTAAGATTTTCATCTAGGCTCCCATGAGACCCAAGAATTTTTTCTAGCGGGAAGCCTAGGAGAAGATCAAAATCGAGGATATCGTAGATGTAAAAATCTAAATGCATCTCGATTTTGTCTATGGTGATAGGCACATCCCTTGCGATCCCCCGACATTCAAAGAACAGTCCGGATGGACTTTTAAAGTATTTGTCGGTCGGGGTTAAAGGTTTGTTACCCACAAGAGTATCCAAATGGTACTCGGGTAAGATGCAAACTTCAGCAGCAGGGTCATGATGAGCTTCTACGATTTTTCCCTTCATAGAACAAGTGATGGTTGCGGAGGTTGGGCTAATCCAAATCGCTTCGGAAGCACGCTTTGCCTCCTTTGAACAATCAATTGCGGGTGTATGGTGGGAAATTATATCGAGGGTCTCATAAAGACACATCGATTTCATAGGCTCTTCGTAACTAAGATGATTCGAGGTGTTTCGGACGTTTCCTAAAGGTTCATCCTCGAATCGAAAACAGGACCTCGGAGGTTGAATTTCTTCTTCCTCCGTTGTTCTTGGGTCGGGCGTGAGTTCTACGGCTGAATCTAAGGATGTAAAAGTTGAAGGACTGGATTCAGCTGCTTGAAGTTCCTCTTGGCGCGACTCGTACTCTTGTTGGATGGGTTCGTTGTGGTTGGTAGGGAATGAAGATTTTTTTAAGAGAAAATCTAAGATCTCTCTTCCTTCCGTTGTAGTTTTTTGAGCAAACGAACCTCTGGCGGCGATGTTGAGTTTGAGGGCAGATTCCATGCCTAAACCCGAGCAGAAGATGTTCAATGATACATCCTCGGGTAGAGACAAGTCTGGGCTAGACGCCAAAAGGCGTAAGAATCTAGCCCAAGCGGCACCTATGGACTCCTCCACTAATTGCTTGAAGTCGAGGATATCTATTGGTGGGGAGTTTATGCGTTTATCGTGAGAGAACGAGTGACAAAAGTTAGCTCCAAGCCCTTTCCAGTCACCGCACATACTTCCTATCGTGCGAGTGTACCATTGCTCCGCCCTCTCTTTGAGAGAGAAGGGAAACAATTTCCACCACACGGCCTCCTGTGTCATGCCTGGGATTTCCAAGATTGAACACAGTCCCTCTAACACTCTCAAATGATCGCCGGGATCTTCACAAATTGTTCCAGAAAAGAGTCGACTTCGAACCGTGGCTATGAAGGCAGGACGGGGTTCACCGTTTGCCAAAAGAAATGGGTTCGATGAGGATGATGGCTTCCAGAACTCGCCCGGGGGGTAAGAGAGTTGTGGAAAGGATAGCTGCTCCATGGGTAGCGGGTGTTGAGGTAGAAGGAAAGAAAAGGAAAAAGATACGAGGACGACTGAGTCCGAAGATAATGTAGCTGTCGTTCCCCGGCAACGGCGCCAGAAAGCTTGTTGGTACTTTATAACGTCACGAATAAAATCCGCAAGTGCACGGATACCGCTGTAGCTTTCACCCAAAAGTATTCCAGGGTATCGTATCCACTAGGGAACGTGAGTACACTATCTACGGGTTCAGGCTGTCCAAGGACACACACACTGGTGTGGGAAGGATAGGACAGAGAGGACTTCCTTTAGAATCTATGTTTAGAAGAAGAGATCATGTCGCCGTTATACTTCGAGCTAAAGGTATCGACCGGCTTAAACAAGCCGATAGCTCCAATAATAATTCTCTATCCAATATCCAAACATGAAGGATTACTAGGGCTCGAACAGGGCTGTCACCACCTGCTAGCTACCTCTACAAACCGTGGGACTATCGAAAAACTGAGTGGTATAGTCCAGCCTAGACACCACGTCTTTGCCTTTCCCTACTAACTCTAGAGGCGTACAGGGTTATCCTTTTCTATCCGGAGCCCAACTCTAGAGTCAAATGCTACTCGCTAAGAATACACATCAACTAATATAAGGCAGAGATGATAACTTGCGATCTAAACTCTAATTCTAAATAAAAAAAGTCTCGAACACTTACAGACGAATAAGCATCCGTCAAGGTACAAGCGGAGAAGAGCGCCGACAAGCCCGGCACATCCCCCGACTCCTCCTCACTCTCTTGTAGAGGTACAAATTGGAGAAGAGCGTCGTTACCAGCGCCCCTCCTGAGTACCTCTACTCCTAAACTCCCTAAGACAATCCTCAACTCATGTAGGAACTCAAGAAGAGAGTGAAATGTGTTGTGTGAGTGTGGTGTGTGGTGTGTGTCTTCATTTGAGCCCCTTCCCCTCATATATATAGGGGGAGTCACCAGCCATTTGCCCGAGAACCGACCCAAACCGCCATGGAGGACCAATAGCACCTTGCCATGTGTCATCTGCAAGTCTGTGGGGCCCGTGGGCTGCCACCACTAGGTCGGCCGACCTAGTTGGTCGGCCGACCGTGGGTTGGGCCCGTTTGGCCCAGTCTTCAGTAAGATGGCTGCTAGGTGGGCCCCCATGTCATGTATGTGGGTAAGGGCCTGTCTTAAGTCGGTTTGGTAGCTCTAGTGGGCTCGTAGATCCTCGTGAATGCGTCTGATTCGTCGAGAAGTTGTTGCCTCGGATCAATGATGTGACACCTTACTTTTGGGCTGCATTCTCCTCTCATTTCCAATCATAAGCAACCTGCACATAAATATACACCAACATTTTGGGGAATTTGTTAGTAATAACTCCTACCACTAGTGTTGACACTCATCTTTCATATGCTCATGCAGGAACTGATGGCTTGCTCTGATGGTCGGGTTTGTATCTTGACGCTTGGAGCCTGTTTTACCTGCATTTCTGCCCGAATTTCGATATAGCAATATTTCTAAGAGGAAACGTGGAATTGGCTCTTTCTAGATAACATCAGCAGGTATGTGACTTTATTCTCATGATTTTAGGCTTAATATGATGCCTGAAATGAGTCGTTAGCGAGCGTCAACAGATACATCCTCGGGTATAGACAAGTTTGGGCTAGACGCCAAAAGGCGTAAGAATCTAGCCCATGTTACACCTATGGACTCCTTCTCTAATTGCGCCAAACCTAGGACGTCGATCGGTAGGGAGTCTATGCATTCAGTGAGAGAGAACGAGTAACAAAAGTCATCTCAAAGTTCTTCCGAATCACAACTTATATTCCCTATCGTGCGGGCGTACCATTGCTCCGCCCTCTCTGTGAGAGAGAAAGCAAACAATTTCCACCGCAAGACTTCTTGTGTCATGCCTAGGATTACTAGACCCGAACACAGTTCCTTGAATTCTTGCAAATGCTCATAGGGATCTTCATTAATTTCTCCAGAGAAGGGTCGCTTCCAAACCATGGCTATAAAGCTAGGGTCGAGTTCATAGTTAGATGAGGAAGGTGATGATGGCACAGAGAACTCGACCTTAGGAGCAGAACGGTCATGGGTAGAAGATTGCTCCGTAATTTTCGGGGTGAAGATACCAGAAAGAAAATTAAAAAGGATGGTGAATACATCCCATAAGATAGAGAAGCTTTCAAAGGATAGCTTCTCCATGGGTAGCGGGGTAGAGGTAGAAGGAAAAAAACAAAAGATACGAGGACGAACTGAGTCCGTAGATAATGTAGCTGCAGTTTGCCGACAACAGCACCAAAAAGCCTGTTGGTATTTTGTAACATCAGGAATAAAATCCGCAAGCGCACGAACACCACTGTAGCTTTCACCCAAGAGTATTCCAGGGTATCGTATCCACTAAGGAACGTGAGTACACTGTCTATGAGTTCAGGCTCAACCAAGGGCACACACACTTGTGTGGGAGAAATAAGGTAGAGAGGACTTCCTAAGATCTAGAGTCTATGCTTAGAGGAAGAGATAACTTCGCCTTAAACTTCGGGCTACTAGTTTACAACTCCACGTGTCTGTCCTACCAAAGCCATATGTTGATCTTCATGATACAAACCTTTACACATATGTACCTTGCTATTGCATTGAGCTTCTTCAAATTTTGTGACCCTAGTGAGATGTCTTTCATACTTGTTTGATCAAGATCACGTGCACTTCACTAGTTGAACTTCTACTCTAGAAGTCAGCTATGCCATTCCATCCATCCACGAAATAAACTCCATGACCAATGGTCTCTCTCTATCTAGCATCTTTCAAATGAGGCATGAGCTATCAAAAAAAAAGATGGCATGCCCAAGAAGCATGACCCAAAAAAAATGGACACATCAATGTCCATGAAAAAAGGAGAGAAAAGAAAGAGAAAAAATAAATAATATACATATAGCCATGTCCTAATGTTATCCAAATAAAGGAGAGAGAGATTTGTAAAAGGAGTATTTCATTTCCACCACCCACCTTCCGCATTTGTGCACGATCTTGATCAGCTTGTTTGATTTGTCATCTCTATGGATCCTTTGTTTGATTTTGCAATATATGTGACACAAGTGCATGCTTCCATTTCTCCTACCATGAGCTCCACATAAGCCATCTTTAGAAGTAGGATGAAAACAAGCAATGTTTTGGTGAGAATATATACACAATGAGCGACATGAGAGATCCTATGGAGAGGTAAAGCTATGGTTGGTCTTTGCAAAAAATATTTTCACAACCCCAGACATATGGCAGGAAAGTGGGGGAGACTGAAGTCAACACCATTCCACTCTTCAACTTCCCAAACAATTCATGGTAGACACATCAAAATTCAGAGGTAAGGGTGAAGTTTAGAATAATCTGTATGCAGGTGTCATATCATGTGAAGTCGGGTCCGCCTTAGTTCTTGCCTTTACTCGAGGATGAGCAAAGAACTAAGTGTGGGGGATCTTGTTGACGCTCGCTAATGACACATTTCAAGCGTTATCTTGAGCCTAAAATCATGAGAATAAAGTCTCATACCTACTGATGTTATCCAGAAAGAGTCAATTCCACGTTTCCTCTTAGAAATATTACTACATTGGAATTCAGGCAGATATGCAGGTAAAACAGGCTTCAAGCGTCAAGAAACAAACCCGACCATCAGAGCAAGCTATCAACCCCTGCATGAGCGTATGAAAGACGAGCGTCAACACTACTGGTAGGAGTTATTGCTAACAAATTCCACAAAGTGTTGGTGTACATTTATGTGCAGGTTGCTTACGCTTGAAAATAAGAAGAGAATGTAGCCCATGAGCAAGGTGACACGCCATCGATCCGAAGTAAAATCTTCTCGACGAATCAGGCATGTTCACGAGGATCTACGGGCCCACCAGAGCTACCAAACCGACTTAAGACAAGCCCATACCCATATATATGACATGGGGGCCCACCTAGAAGTCTTCTGACCAAAGACCAGGGCAAACGGGACCAGCCCACGGTGGGCCGACCACCATGGTCGGCCGACCATGTGGCAACGGCCCACGGGCCCCCACTGACTTACAGATGACATGTGGTGAGGTATGGTTGGTGCTCCATGGTGGTTTGGGTCGATTCTCGGGCAAATGGCTGGTGGCTCCCTCCAATAAATACAAGGGGAGGGGCTCCAAATGAAGACACTCCACACAACATATTTCACTCTTCTCTTGAGTCCTCACTTGAGGTGTAGAGTCACCTTAGGGAGTTAGGAGTAGAGGTACTCAGGAGGGGCGCCGGCAATGGCGCTCTTCTCCAAATTGTACCTCTACGGGAGTGAGGGAGATAGTCGGGGGAAGTGCCGGGCTTGTCAGCGCTCTTCTCCGCTTGTACCTCGACGGATGCTTATTCGGTTGTAACTGTTCGAGACTTTCTTATTTAGAATTAGAGTTTCGATTGCAAGTTATCATATCTGCCTTATATTACATGAGTGTATGCTTAGAGAGTAGCATTTGACTCTAGAGTTGGGCTTCGGATAGAAAAGGATAACCCTATACGCCTCTAGAGTTAGTAGAGAATAGCGTAGATGTGGTATCTAGGCTGGACTATACCACTCTGTTGTCTGATAGTCCCATGGTTTGTAGAGGTATCCGGCAGGTGGTGACAGCCTTGTTCGAGCCCTAGTAATCCTCCATGTTCGGATATCAGATAGAGCACGTATTACTGGAGCTATCGGCTTGTCTAAGCTGGTCGAAACCAGTAGCTCGAAGTATAACGGCGACGTGATCTCTTCTTCTAAACATAGATTCTAAATCTTAGTCCTCTCTATCCTATCCTTCCCACAACAGTGTATGTGTCCTTGGACAGCCTGAACCCGTAGATAGTGTACTCACATTCCCCAGTGGATACGATACTCTAAAATACTCTTGGGTGAAAGCTACAGCGGTATCCGTGCGACTGTGGATTTTATTCGTAACGTTACAAAGTACCAACATCTACACTATTCCGTACTAATCCAAACCCTGGCCAAGATTATCCATCTCTATCAAGAGTCTTAAGCTAGGATCAATTGCTACTCTAAGCAAACACTCAATCCAGCAAAAGGCAGAAAAAATAACTTGCAATTAAACTCTAATTCTAAATAAGAATCGAACACTTAATATCGAATAAGCATCCGTCGATATACAAGCGGAGAAGAGTGCTGACAAGCCCGACACTTCCCCCGACTCCTCCTCACTCTCTTGTAGAGGTACAAATTGGAGAAGAGTGTCGACAACCAAGCGCCCCTCCTTTGTACCTCTACTTTTCTCCCCAACACTAAACACAAGCTAGAGAGGCTCTTCACTTGGTGGTGAGTGATGTCTCCATTTGAGCCCCCTCCCTTCATATTTATAGGAGGGAGCCATGGCCTCCTCTGCCGTGAATTCAGCCCGGACCCTCCTGGAACCGACCTTGGCATCAAATGAGGACGTGACACGTGGAAGATGGGCGCCAGGTGAATGACTTAGTCGGTCGGCCAGAAAGTGTGGCCGATCGGCCTAATTCTTGGTTAGGACACTTCTAGGTGGGCCCCATGTTATGTATGGGTGTCATGGCTTGTCATAAAATGGTTTGGTAGCTCTGGCGGGCCCTTGGATCCTCGTGAACATGTCTGATTCATCGAGAAGGGGTTGCCGTGGATTGATGATGTGTCACCTTGCTTGTGGGCTGCATTCTCTTCTCATTTCCAAGCATAAGCCACCTACGCACAAATGTAGACCAACACTTTGTGGAATTTGTTAGCAATAAAACCTACCACTACTATTGACGCTCGTCTTTTATGCACTCATGCATGAGCTCATAGCTTGCTCTGATGGTCAGGTTATGTATCTTGAAGCTTGAAGCCTGTTTGACCTGCATTTCTGCCCGAATTCTAATATAGAAATATTTTCAAGATGAAATGTGGAATTGGCTCTTTCTGGATAGCATAAGCAGGTATGAGACTTTATTCTCATGATTTAGGCTAAAGATGACACTTGAAATGAGTCATTATCGAGAGTCAACAACAGGGCAGATATCAGCATAGAGAAGGATCAAAGAAGCCTCGCCGATGCGTGACGTCCCAGATGCTTAACAACAAGTATCAGCATCGGTAAGAGAAGGAAGAACACTGTTGGCGCTCCTTAAGTACCCACTTTATCCCTTGTCTATCCTTGATAATGGCATGAATTTAATATCAAAATCACTAACCGTCCTAACCCCGTTCTAATTATTGGTCATTTTCACACTTGCACATATATTTTGGAGGAACTTCGTTTTTGCAGGTTTTTGGCCTATTTTGGAGCATGAAATGACGAGGCCCGTGATCGAGCGCTAACACGGAGAAAGACGAAGGCCAAAGCCCAAAGGAAGGACCAAAGCCCATGTTGATTCGAAGCCCATTCAAGCACATCCATCCTCCAAGAGAACCCAAAGGACCAAGCCTACGAAGATGAGATCAAGATACTTCGGGATTAAGCAAAGCAAATGAATATTTAAGGAAGGATTCCCTATCCTATCCTTTCCTCGAAGATATCTCCAAGATAACGACGTCCAAAGCGGTGCAATCGTGAAGGACATAAACTCTAGAAGATGCGAGAAGTCTGCACACAAAAGATGAGATCCAGGCGAGCCCGAAACAGGGTAGGCCGGCCGGCCTAGGCCCATGGGGCCGGCCGGCCTAGCCTGTTTCTGAGGCGGTTCGGCCTCCCCTTCGACCGGTGGCTTCCTCGGCTTATAAATAGCTCGCACCTTATTCAACTCGGAGAATCCATCCACCCAGAACTCGACGAAAACCTAGGGCCAAGACCGGAGGGAGACGACGGCCGCCGCAAGTCTTCGAAGTTGTCTAGGAGATGGCTTAGGCAGCCCCTAGCCGCCATGGCCTCCCTGCGTGGTTGTGCCATGGTGGAGTTCATGAGCTAGTTGGAGTCATCAATGGTATGAACTCGGTGGTGACGATCCAAACGAATCTATTATGTGAGTAATCATAATCATGTCTTCCGAATCTATTAGCGATCATGTTCTCTCTTTCGATTTCGTTCTTTTCTTTGGGTTTGCTTCATCCAAGATCTATTATCGAGATAGATCGCTTAGCATGATCTTGTAGTCATGGTGGCTAGAGGTTCATGGCGGAACTACCAAAGGGGGTTCGACTTGCTTCAGGGTATTTCATCCAAAGGGGGTGCATCGTGACAGGCCGTTCCCACTGAGTAAGCGGAGTATCGAGGGATCAGATTGGAGATTTTGATTTAAAGATGCTTTTGATTGAGATGCATGATTTATTTGCTCGTTAGCTTGAACTACAACTAGATGACGATAGGCCTAGTCATGTCTTTGGTTTTGCTATGATTAAGCCTATGTTCATGGATGAGATCAACCTTTACACAACACTCATATCTATTAAAGGTTACTCTATATGTGCAATTCATGCTTCATGTTAGGATAGATCCGTTAGATTAGAAGGAAAACCTTGGGTAGTTCTTTGTCGATCCACGGATTGATAAACCTTGGGGGAATACTCTAAGGGAAAAGCTACACGAACCGTGCGCTTGCGGTATACAAATCGGGGCGCTAAGGAGCGTCAACAAGCTTTTCTGGCGCCGTTGCTGGGGATCGGCAACACGAACCCTAGGGCGATCTATCAAGTTTTTGGACTAACCCTAATTTTATTATTGCATATATCTTGTGTTTCTTGTTTGTGTCCATGAATGCAGGTAAAACCCTAGACACAAAGCGATTTTGAAGTTCTCAACATCCGTACTTTGACAAGTCCAATCTCACTCAAGCAAGTTGATGGCTACGTGAAGACCCGCTCTTTAGTGGTAGGTGCTAACTTTTGTTAGTGACCCAGCATCCGCTATCGAGTCCCCACTCCCCAAAGCAAAAGATGATAAATAAGGTACGCCACCGTGTCAATTGATTTTAAAGACTAATGTTTTTGGAAAAAATTGTTTGTTCAAGCAATAGGTATGAAGCATGCCCGCAAAGAAAATCGTGTGATCGGATCATCATCATCTCCAAAGTGTTACTGTTGTAATGAGTTTTTTGTCCAAGATCAGAGAAGTACCATGAGAAAATAATAGATTATTTTGAAGCTCCATCAAGTCTACTTTCCAACGCATCAAGAATCATGAATTTTGGAGATCGGTGTGAAGAGTTATGGTAAAATCTTTCAACGCTGCGCGTTCTGAAATGTCTCGGAACAGAGCGTAGTGCCGGAGTAAAACGACCATAACTTCTTCATCCGGAGTCCGTTTGGGATCAATGACCACTCGTTGAAAAGGTAATTTCATAAGGCTTTCCATGGAGTAGAATTTTGGTACATATTCTGTGCAGGATGATCAAGGAATTCAACGAAGAAGAGGCAACAACAAACAATGGAGAAAGTGATGACGATGTCGCAAGATGTTTGGAGAACCTTGTGCAAAAAAGTTGATGATTTGAAGTTGACCAACGCTAGAGAAAACAAGATTAGAGGAACCATGATGCCACCCATCTTCTCCATGGGATACTCAAGAAGCTTCTAGTCGAGTGCAATCAAAGAAAGAGACCGCTCTGATCATCGACACAAAGCACGGGAGCCTCCTTCGATCCCGACATCTTAGGCAAAGCAAGAACTATGGAGACAGACCATTGGAGCCATGCTACTCGCTGGTGAATCAATGGTGATGACCTTGAAGCCAAGGATGCACAACAAGACGCTCCGAAGACCACATGATCGAGATCATTGACATCTTCGGATGAATTCACAAGAAAATATTGTTCTCATCAATGTCCAGCTCGACCTCAGAAGCAAATAGCAGCATATTTTTGGATATTCAAAAGCTCCACGAAGTTCCCATTCCAACGAATTAAGAACCAAGTCAATCGGAGATTCCTACAAGCAGGTATGGCCAAAACATTGAAGGTTGTGCACTCTGAAAATTTCTGGACAGCATGCAGCGCCAAAAGTGAAACGTGCATAACTCTCTCGTTTGGACTCGGTTTAATATGAATGACCACTCGTTGGAAAGATAATTTCATAAACATTTCAATAGATCTATATTTTGGTATATGTTCTGTTGAGTATACAGGAGATATTCCACGAAGAAGAGGCAGGAGCAACGCGATGAGAACAAGATAGAGAAGATGACGATGATAACAATGAAGGCGAGCTTGGGCGATGTTTTCATCAAGCGTACATGATAAAATTCAGAGACATGGAGCAGAGGAAGAACCCCAATGACATTGGCAAATGAAGGCACAAGCGGTCGACCTTCGACAAATGAAGATGTTGCAAACAAACCACGACGGATTACAAGAACACAACATTCAACACATGGAGACGTGAGAAGCAAATCACGACTGACCACGAAGAGTGCATCAAGATGACATCTTGCACAAAGCACCACGACTTCAATGAGTATAAAAAAGCTCCGAGGCTAAGGTATACAGTGAATTCTCAAGCTTCTATTGGTTTTGTTGATAATCGTTAAAAATCTCATGCTCGAACCAATAGTCGGAATGAAAGTTTAAATTCTATGCCTTGTTCTTTTCATGATGATAGACTAGAGTTTCTTGAGAAGGTTGATTTCATGTTTAAAGAACCTCTGCCTAATAATGAGCTCTGCGCTATGCAAGAAACACATGCTGCATTTAATTACACCATGCCTTGTTGATGAAATTTAATTGAGGATGTGATTATGTTGCATATGTTTACAAATATTTGCAAATCTCGATCTTGCTTTGCGCTTGGTCAAGCTCATGACCCTAAAAGAGCACATGTCGGGAGAAGCCCCGAATTTCACTAACCATGCAGGACATGAATTGGACGTCGCTAACTGTGTCCAAAATTTTGAACACCATCATCAACATCTTCAAGTTTCAAGAACGGACATCGCTAAGCCTCATCAATTTTATGCACAAGTCCAGAGATTTACAATGCAAGAAAGTTGAATATTCAGGATCTCCATCAAGTCCTTAGTTCAACGCATCCATGATCGATACAATTGAAGACCCATGGGAGGAGCTATGTCTCAAACATCAGAGATGCACGTGCTGAAATCAGTTCGGGGCAGATTGCAGTGACGAAAAAAAGGGGCATAACTCCCTCAATTGGAATGCGTTTTGGGCAAATGAAGACTTGTTGAAAAGAAGATTACGTGCACCTTGCATTGGATCAATTGTTTGGCGCAATTCCCAATCTGGACAGAGAGGAAAATCTGTGAAAAGAAAGGTAGCGACGAAGGACAACAAAGAAGGAGGTGACGATGATGTGAGAGATGATTGGGCAAGTTTTCCATTAAGCGTGATTGATCATGTCCAACATGGGAAGTGGAATAAGAGCTGCATAGAACACCTTCACCTCTTGCATGAAGGACCATGGCTTCGCATCAATGAGAAGGTATGTAAGAAAGTCGAGCTCTATGACTCTAAATGAAGCGCTTTGCGGGAGGCAACCCGATCTTTTATTTTATATATATTAATATGACCGTCTACATTGCACTCTTTAATCGGAATATCAAGTAACATTATACCATTGCTCTAATAAAAACCACAACTTCATGTCGTTCATTCTAAATGTTATTGAGGGAGCACTTTGTTATTTGATCTTGGGAAACTTGTAGACCTTTTTGTGTGCCTATTAGTGTCTTGAGTCTTTTTCTTTGTGTCTTTTTAGAGAGATTTATGAAGCATTGCACCACCCTTTGATTCTAAACTTGTGCCTAATTAACTTAGGCTAACTTTTTTTTGTTTTAGACCACCTCATCATGTCATATCATTTTGTTCATCCACCCCGTGTTGCATTGCATACCATGTTGTTCGTCTCACCCTTGCATTGCATTGCATGTTGCATTTTTTTAAAAAAAACCTTTTCTAAAAACATTGACTAGCCTCGCTTTTGAGAACCTAAAACCCTTAGGAAAATCACTCATAGAGCAATCCTAAAACCATAGGTTATGTTTTTCATTCAAAAAAAATTCTAACTTTTGTTTCTCTCTAGTTTTTTTTAAAAAAACACCTTAGATAGAATTTCTATACCCAACACTCTCTCTTCAAAATTTTTGTTTTAAGCCAAAAAAATATAGGAAACCCATAAACCTACTTCTAAAACCTTGTTAGCTCGGTTGCTTGGTCCTTTTCGATAAATAACCTTTTCATTGACAAAAGTCTCACTTCTTATGAAGTGTTGCGAAGGCTTTTTGTCACTCTTAGCAATTGTTTTTGAATAAGGTAGTTGCGGAACAATATCGAAAGGTCCTTTCAACCTTGCTAACACTTGTTTTTGCTAACTTTGCATTTGCACTTTGCATCCATTCCATTGTTCATGCCCTCATTTTGCTAGCTTGTTCTCAATCTTATTGATGTATGCTTTCCTATCTATGTAATGCTAATCATGATAGCATTTACCTTTTGCAATCTTGTGTAAACATGGTGTTTAGACATGATTGAAGACCATCATCATTTAGTTACCAAGCTATGAGGTTGCATTTGGTTGGTTTATAAGCTTTGCAATGCGCTTTATTTTTTTTCTTGTGCTATGAAGGCCTATTGATCATGGGATAGACATGGTGTTTTGACCTTAGTTAAATAAGTCTTTGTGGCTATGGAGAAGTTCGGCAACCTAGTTGTAAACATGGTGTTTAGAACTAGGTGTAAACGTTGTCTTTGTTTATATATCTTCCCCTCATTTGCATTTACACTAGCACACACGTACACTCACTAGTTTCGCTAAGCTAGCTATGCCACAAGTTAAGTATCTTAGGGGGTGTTTTTGGTTTGTTGGCATTTGTCTCTACTCCCGACTGTCACATTGGGGGTAGATTGTGCACTTGAATTATTTTGCAGGCATGACAAAGCGCTCCCATGAATTCGTGATCAAAGAAGAAATCAAATTCGTCAACATCTCCAAAGTTCGAAAGCAAGCCCCGTTGTTTTCATCAAATTTTGCTTGCACATGTACAGAGATGTACAAGGAAGAAAAAGTTGATATTCAGAAGCTCCATGAAATTTCCGTTCCAACGCATCCAAGATCAATGAATTTGAAGACCCGTAAAAGGAGATATGGCAAAAACATTGGACGTTGCGCGTTCTGAAATTCGTCGAGACAGATTGCAACGCTGGGATGAAATGGACATAACTCTCTTGTTCGGAATCAGTTTTGGGCGAATGAGGACTCGTTGGAAAGGAAAATTCGTGCACTTCGCAATGGAGCAATGTTTCAGTACATTTCTGTTCTGGAAATTGAAAGTAAAATTCATGAAGATGAGGCAGCACTGGGACAACGAGGAATTGAAGGAGGCGGCGATGATGTGAAGCAATGATTGGGACCATGACTTAGTACAAGAAGAAGTTGAAAGAAATTGAGGCCAAAAAGGTGAAGACACATTGAAGATGATATTCATACACATGAGGGAGGATTTCAAGAATTTCAAGATGGTCCATCTTCTCCTTCCACGCCTAGCATCATGCTAATCATGGGGGAGGAATTCGTGAACAAGGAAGAAAGATCTCATGGAGTAAGATAATCACGGTTGCCACAAGATGCTCATGATTCTTCTTCCATGCTTAGCACAATACTTAAGAATGGGGGAGGTCGCGCTACACTTCATTACGAGCATCGAGAAGGACGGTAATTCTTCCTCAACTCTCTCTTTTTCTAAATGCTTGTACATATATGCCTTCAACCATAGATGCAACCTTTGTACATCTCTCCCTATAATAACATGGCTACTAGGAGTACAACCTAGATTTGTTTTTGTTTTCAATAAGTGTAGGATCACCATCACTTTGTGCTCACCACATTGATACATTTTGGCAATACCTTATACTTATGGAAAAATAATGAAAGTTGCTGCTTTGTTTTACCTACGCTATGTTGTATATGACTTGGCCATTTGCTCACAATTAAATGGAATTAAAACGATTAAATATCGGCTCTTTTATTTGTGGAGGTTAAATGACTAAATTCTAAACCCACATATTCTATGTTGCTCTTTGATTTAAGTCTACCGATGACCTTACACCTTGTGATTGTTTAATTTGAAAACTTAATTCCTATGCTATCTACATTTGTGAATCTCTTGCAAAGTTCTACCTACCAAAGCCTATACATACATATTCTTTCATGATGAAACCTTTAGATTGCAAACTTATATTTTTGATGAGTTGGATTAAGATTGATTTCTTTGGTATGAGACTAAGAAGCTGGTCATTCCATTTTTTTTGTGTAACCTTCTTTTTGCTAGCCTATTTATCCATGCATTGTGAGTTTCTATTTCAGGAATTTTGCAAACCTCACTGGATATCCACCCTAAACCAAAAATATCTTTTTGTGATTACCTCCTTGACCACAACCCAATTTGAGTATGGATTATCATTTCAACGGAATCAAAAGAATCAAGGGCACCATATAAAGAAAAGTTTTGGGAGACAAGGCTCTCCAGAGATTCAAGAGGCTCTATGAAGAAGAAGGTGAATTTGAGATACTTACCCTAGCTAGTTGGTTCTCCCACTATTCATACTCGAGGACGAGCATTCGTTCAAGCATGGGGAGATGGCTGGGTAAGTATTCTATGCTATCAAAAGTTCTAAGGAGAAAAAAGAAAGAGAAAAATGAAAAAAAAGAAGAATAAAATGCTCCTTAGCTCTTTTTGGCTTCATTAATTTTCCAAGTTACTTTGAAGAATTATTCCATACTCAAATCTTCCAACCATGTGCAATCCGATAACGAGAACTTCATTTGTGTCTCGGGATCATCCATTTGCCACTTGCACATGTCCACCTATCTAAATGTGTATGTTTCATCTTTCTCCCTCTCCAACATTATTTTCCAATGGCCTTTTTGACTAGTCTCAGTAAATCCAATAGATCTCTCTCTTAGTTTGACAATATTTCAGATATAATATTTTGCTAGGATTGTTTTTACCTATCAAGCTCCACATAAGCCTTCCACTTTTATATATGAGTAGAATAGGTTGAAGACAATCTATTGTAGGCTTGAGCGACTTGATGAGATGAGTATTTCCATGATCTTTGGCAAGAGAACCTCACTTATGTTTGATATGCATTCTTTTGAAAACTCTTCACGATGAAACAAGGTAAAGGTTTGAAGTTCGCTTAAGTTTGAGAGCATTGCATTTATTTATTATTGTGGCTTGTTCTTTAATTGCTAGTCTATCTTCCATAATGAAAAAGTAGCCGGTCACAATATGAACTTAAATGCTAAATACTTGAGAGAGCAATATGTCTTGTTATGTATGACTAAGTGCAAAGAGGACATTGAGGGGCAACACTGATTTCTTTATAAGCAAAGCTCCTGGACTTACTCGAGGACGAGCAAGGTTTAAGCATGGGGGGAATGTTGGCGCTCCTTAAGTACCCACTTTATCCCTTGTTTATCCTTGATAATGGCATGAATTTAATATCAAAATCACTAACCGTCCTAACCCCGGCCTAATTATTGGTCATTTTCACACTTGCACATATATTTTGGAGGAACTTCGTTTTTGCAGGTTTTTGGCCTATTTTGGAGCATGAAATGACGAGGCCTGTGATCGAGCGCTAACACGGAGAAAGACGAAGGCCAAAGCCCAAAGGAAGGATCAAAGCCCATGTTGATTCGAAGCCCATTCAAGCACATCCATCCTCCAAGAGAGCCCAAAAGACCAAGCCCACGAAGATGAGATCAAGATACTTCGGGATTAAGCAAAGCAAATGAAAATTTAAGGAAGGATTCCCTATCCTATCCTTTCCTCGAAGATATCTCCAAGATAACGACGTCCAAAGGGGTGCAATCGTGAAGGACATAAACTCTAGAAGATGCGAGGAGTCTGCACGCAAAAGATGAGATCGAGGCGAGCCCGAAACAGGGTAGGCCGGCCGGCCTAGGCCCATGGGGTCGGCCGGCCTAGCCCGTTTCTGAAGCGGTTCGGCCTCCCCTTCGACCGGTGGCTTCCTCGGCTTATAAATAGCTCGCACCTTATTCAACTCGGAGCATCCATCCACCCAGAACTCGACGAAAACCTAGGGCCAAGACCGGAGGGAGACGACGGCCGCCGCGAGTCTTCGAAGTTGTCTAGGAGATGGCTTAGGCCGCCCCTAGCCGCCATGGCCTCCCTGCGTGGTTGTGCCATGGTGGAGTTCATGAGCTAGTTGGAGTTGTCAATGGTATCTACTCGGTGGTGACGATCCAAACGAATCTATTATGTGAGTAATGATAATCATGTCTTCCGAATCTATTAGCGATCATGTTCTCTCTTTCGATTTCGTTCTTTTCTTTGGGTTTGCTTCATCTTATATCTATTATCGAGATAGATCTCTTAGCATGATCTTGTAGTCATGGTGGCTAGAGGTTCATGGCGGAACTACCAAAGGGGGTTCGACTTGCTTCAGGGTATTTCGTTCAAAGGGGGGCGTCGTGACAGGCCGTTCCCACTGAGTAGGCGGAGTATCGAGGGATCGGATTGGAGATTTTGGATTTAAAGATGCTTTTGATTGAGATGCATGATTTATTTGCTCGTTAGCTTGTACTACAACTAGATGACGATAGGCCTAGTCATGTCTTTGGTTTTGCTATGATTAAGCCTATGTTCATGGATGAGATCAACCTTTACACATCACTCATATCTGTCAAAGGTTTACCCTTTATATGCAATCAATGCTTCATGTTAGGATAGATCCGTTAGATTAGATGGAAAACCTTAGGTAGTTCTTTGTCGATCCACGGATTGATAAACCTTGGGGGAATACTCTAAGGGAAAAGCTACACGAACCGTGCGCTTGTGGTATACAAATCGGGGCGCTAAGGAGCGTCAACAAACACCGGCAACAGAAGCATGCTTGGCGAGAATAAGAACACTAGTGGTGTCCGTTCTGGATGCGCTATTGGAATGAAGGTTTGCGTATGCCGAAAATTGATGACTGCCCTGAATGAAATAGGAGTCACGAAAACTAAATTCACGAGAGGGGTAGTATAATGATGGACGCTATCAATAGTTGATTGATGTGGGCAGACCACAAAGGAGGCGCACTCTTGTCCATGATCGGCTAGGAAAGAGAGTTGATCCTCAAGAGCAGCTGGAGGCATAAGCTAATGCTCGAGTTTCCGATGAATCTTGTGCTCGAGACCCGGAGGTTCAAAGGATTCATAGTACATCCGAAGACTCTAACCAATGGTGTCCGGGAGGATTAACCCGGTCTTAGAAAATGAGACTGCAGAGGATGCACGATCACGAATGTCAAGAAGAAGATCGTGTTCACAAAGACAGGCACCCAAAGTCAACAGTTTGGCATCCGAAAGAAAAACTTGATGGAGTAGAGATTGCATCGGTTAACATGGTCTTTGTTCTACCCATGGAATTTAAGGCTTCATCTGATGAAGAAGTGGAAGAAACCATGGCTCAGTTATCCTTGGATCCTATGCAAGCAACATTTGAGAAGCCAGGGGACAAGGAACGGAAGCATGCCAGGCCATTGTTCATGAAAGGATACATCAATGGCAAGCCGATGACCAAGATGCTTGTTGATGGAGGAGCTGCGGTAAACATCATGCCATATATTACATACTGAAAGCTTAGGCTTGGGGAGGATGATCTAATCCAAACCGATATGTTGCTCAAGGATTTCAAAGGAGCAGTTTCTCCAGCCCGGGGTCAATTTGCATTGATTTGACGATTGGGAGCAAGACTTTACCGACCACGTTCTTCGTCATCAATGGCAAAGGATCCTACAGTACACTCCTAGGCAGAGACTGGATTCACGCTAACTCTTGCATCCCATCTACAATGCATCAGTGTGTGGTCCAATGGATTGGAGACTTCGTGGAAGTTGTCAATGCTGATTCATCGTTTAGTATCGCGACGGCTGATTTGGAGATCTGGAGCGGTCAGGGTATCAGATGCATATCCAGAAGCCTGGGAAGGGGGAATCCTGAAGGTAGCTGATTTCAAACTTGACGCATTTCAAGAAATCAGCTCGAAAGAGTCATCCTAATCATCTGTAAGGATGCAAGTCATAGACGATACTACGTATCGCCTTTAGCATAAAAAGGAATCAAAAGAAAATATCGCAGGAGCACAAATCTGCTAGCCGATTATCATGAACATTGGTTTACATGGCCGATATGATATATATCACCCTTAGCGCAAAAACACCCACAACAAAAGTTTTGTCCTGATCAAGTCATTTGGTTCTTGTGAACATCTTGGGTGTTTTATTATCAAGAGATCGGCTGAGTCATACTTGGAAGATTAAAAATCATTATCGGATTATGTGCTGCCTATTTGATTCGCATTTTAAAGGACTATGTTACTCATGACCAGCTATCCGTTACGCCATTGTCAGGTTTGATTGTTTCCTTAGCCGATTGATCTTGATATATTCCGTCATCTGTCAGAAGTTCTATCTGTTTTTTTGTCAATAAACCAAAGAGTGATCATTTAAGTCCAAGATTACGTCATAGTTCCTGAGTTAGAGAGGAGCTATTGTTTCCAGAAGAGAATGATTCAAATTCAGTTTCATATTTTAACCAGTCAATGGTTATGAATACACAGAATCTTTGGTTTAAAGCAACTTCTGTTGGCTGGAATCTTTACTGGGCCGAGTACGGCTGAAAGATGCTCAATTCGGAGGATGCAGTTTTGGTTATTCGTAATGGGGACTTGATGATTCGAATGTAAATTTCTGAAAATTCTGAAGAACATTATGGGAACTTCAATAATTTGGTGCTTCAGTTATCGACCGATTAGTAGAAGGGGAAGACATTAATAATGTGTGCTTCTAGAATTTTGAACAAATATCTGCAGAAATATTGGTCGGTCAGTTCAATTCAGATTAGAGGATGAGATACATCAGGAGATCAGAACACAAATAAACGAAAGAGAAGCCGATTCATTCATTTTAGAGTATATTTACAAAAAGCCGATCTGATAGATCAGGCTGTTACATCGGCTAACTATTACTACTGCTACTAATCTACTCGTCGCCCAGGACATTGCTAACCACCGCATCAAGACTGACGTCTTCAGCGATGGCGGTGGCCACCATGCCGAGGTCATCGGCGAGTTCTTCGAAACCTTTCTGTGCTTCACCTTCAGGGAAGATTGGATGCAGGGTCCGGAGGTCATTCCCAAACAAGGTTTGCACCATGGTGAGGGCGACAGCGGCACCACGGTGAACTCTGTAACCTGCAACCTCACGGACGCGGTTGGGGATATCCTATAGATGAGTGGCGATGGTGTCACCCCTCGTGTTCATCGCTTCCATAGCGGTGGCTGCTGTAGCATGGAGGGCTTGAATCTGCGATTGCAGAGCTAGAGGAAAGAAGAAAATATCAGAGGCAGGAGTCAAGAGCATTTATAGGTGTTGCTTTGCAAAACCAGAGAGACTTACTGGCGACCCTGGAGTCGACAGCTGTCAGTTGGGCACGAACAATCACCTGTTCTGTTCAGGCTACTTCTAATTGGACTTCGAGATGGTGGGTTTTCTTGGTTTCCTTATAATAATTCTGGCGAGCTTCGTCTTTCTCGTAAAGAAGATCCCAAATAAGGTTCCGAGTGCCCTCGTCAAGATCGTCAAAGGGGTTTTCTGACTCAGGAGAAGGAGGACGATTTGCAGCGATCAAAACCTCATCATATCTGTAGATTGAAAGGGTGATTATATCTAATTGGGTTGCAGAAGGATGAAGAGAGGAGAAAAGGCCAATGCGTTCCCAAAATGACGACAAAGAGCTGGGGGGCTAATTGGAGCAACCCTCACCTGCACACTTGTTTCCTGCCAGATGCTGGTGAAGATGGAGGCCAGGGTTTTGGAGTGCTGAAGCGAGGGGAGAAACTAAAGCCGATGGAGTCTAGTAAGTTGGCCATGCCGATGGATACTATTTATGGCCGTAGTGAGAGGATGCATCAGCTGGAAGAAGATGAAGCGTCTTGACCCAGGATCAGATTGGAAATAAATAAAGGGTGAAAAGACAGAATTCAGATCGTCTCGGTGCAGAGGGCAGAAGTTGGAGCCAAGGGCAAATAAGAGTTTTTACACCGCCGCCAGGGGCAGAAGAGGCGAGGAGTCAACTGCGTGGAGTCAGAATCCACACGGAGAAGGAAAAGGAACTTATCAGGTTGAAAGAATTTTGGAGCAAAAGTTTGTTTCACTTCGAAACTGGGGGGAGGGGGCATGTGTTGACACTGTTTTTTGGCACGTGTCAATCTGGTGGGCAAGCGGCCAACAGAGAATGGGCCGACGCCAAGGAGGAAGAAGGAGCATATTGGGCCTTTGGTCCAGAGGAAGCATCGCAGCCAATGGGGCTATGGAAGGAGCTGGCGAGGCTACGTCAGCAAGTTATCTCTTAGGCTTTGTTTCGTTTAATTAGACAAGTTTGTTTCTTGTTTTGCATGTAGTAATCTCGCTGTATCGGCAAAGGAGGTTAGGGTTAGGCTATAAATAGCTTACCACCGTCATTTGTAAACTTTGATCAACCACATCCAAACAAAGCGTTTACATTCAAAGCAATCTACTTTTCAGCATGGCGGCTTCGCCTTAGATGCAGTAGTTTTTCTCTTTATGAGTTCTTCTCAGCAGGTATGTTCCATCGCTTGTTGAAAAGTTCTGAGTAGAGTTGCATAGATGGGTTCAGGTTGACAGTGCATCGCTTCTTACTCCTTCTATGGCGCTCAAAGTTATCGAGCATGCTAGATCCATCCAGCGGGTTTTCGCTGTTCACTAGTTATCGAGAACATTAGATCTGTCCGGTGGGGTCTGACTGTTCACCAGTTATCGAGCTGTCCAGATCCGTTCTACGGTCTCTGGCTTGCTCACCCAGTTATTTGTAAAAAGTTAGCGATCTGTTAGGTAAATTTGATCTGTTAGTCTAGCTTGTTGTTGCTTTTACCACCAAATTATCGATATATGCTTATATCTTGCTAGGTTATCTTGTTTAATCTAGTTTGTTTTAAGTTTACATCACAATTTATCCATCTTAGATTTATTGTCTATCGGCTCCTATCATGTCATCTTTGACCACAGCCGATCGGGATCAAATCTAGGTGTTGCCTGCAGGTTGCGTCATCAAGAACGTGGCTTGTCTTCCCGCGAAATCGGTTGTACGATAGCCGATCTGCGCGTGCCCATCGTTATCGGCTGACTAGCAGATAACCCCCCAAAATTTAACATCTATCTACCTTGTCAATTGCAGGTCAAATTGATTGGCACGCCTAGCGCACCGTATGCACGCCGATTGGGTTTGGTACGTCAGAGCAAAGCAGATCTCCCCGGCCCTAGCGTACGTGGAGCTTGAGAATCCCCCACGGTGGGATTTTCGCGTCAACAGTGTGCATTATTTCCCTGTTCTTGAGATGATTAGCCAATTGGCTTTAGAACTATAGTACACATTCCAATAGTCGTATGATTGCTCTAGTATGATGTCTGTCCATCCAAATGGTGGGGTCTCCACGTAGAATATTAGAGTATCGCTTGTTAATGTAGACATGGTGTCTGGATTAATTAAGTGTTATTGGATGTCGCTCTTTCCCATGGTTTGTAGAGGTATAGCCGGCAGGTAGTGACAGCCCTGTCCGTGCCCTAGTAATCCTCCATGTTCGGATTTGAGGGTAGGAGTGTTGGGGAAATGACCCAGCCCATATAGCTAAATGGGCTGATTGTAAAGGTCCAAGGGCTCAAAATGTAAATCATGAACTTTTCATGGGGCCGGGGGCAAATTTCCACCTCCCTCCTCTCTATATATACAGCTGACCCATGGGGTCAAACGGGGTTCCCTCTCTTGAGCTCTCCTCACTTGGTCCCGTTCAGCACTCCCTCTACTACTTGGCGAAGTCTCTTCCCAATAGTCTGGCGCCCACTGCGTGTCTGGCACAAAACAAAAACCCACGATTACCACACGAAACAAGTAGGCAACGAAGCCCACCCTACCTAAGCTTCGGCCCAGTCCCGCGCCCCTATCTTCGGCCCAATCCGAAGTCGGCCAAGAAGAGGGCGACGAAGCCCACCCTCCCTAAGCTTCGGCCCAGTCCCGCGCCTCCAGCTTCTGCCCAATCCGAAGTCGGCCCGCATCGAAGGCAGCTCAATGCAGCGGACCCGCGGCATCGGCCGGCATTGGCTTCGGTCCAATCCGAAGACTGGATAGCTTTGTGCTCAAATGTGTTGTACTATTTATGATTCAAATTCCAGATAGACACCTATATTAACATGATGACGACGTGCTTGCTACCGGATGTGGTACCTTCATATTGAATTTATCTTATACCATGTATATAGTTTAATTATGCCATCAAAAAAATAATGCATATAGTTTAGATATTACTTTTCATTGTCTTATATTTACATACATTTGATTGTTCAAACGGTAGGGTGCGCATTGCGCGCTGAATGCTCTAGTAAAGTTGAACTCACAGGCGACAAATCTAGGCAAGGGGAGGGTCAGCTGAACGCCTTCCTAACCCTAGTACCAATGTGCCACTTTGCACGTTACATTTACCCAAGAAAACAATCGGCGAGGTGAAGGGAGTGTTGACGTTCCTTAAATGTCATATTCCACTATGTAGACCTACATAATTGATATATAGGATAAAATATCAAAAATAAAAATAGTGGTAGAGTTTATTACTGACTATTTCCGCAAGTGTTGGTGAATATTTATGTGCAGGTGATTTATTATCCGAATTAAGGAAATACGCAAACAAATAAGAGAGAAAGCACAACTCCGACCAATAAGAGGAAAGCGCACTGATCCATGGATCCAGAAATGGGGAAAATCAACTCAATTTAATGGGAACCACCTTGTACCAGCTTGAGCACCCACAAGACAACATCATGGACAAAAGGCGGTGCCAGGTACATGCTGCCCTCTGGTAACTCCCCTATATGGCTCTAGTTCCCACGAGGATAATGCCCCTAACCACCTTAGAGTCCCCATATAAGGAGTAAGGCGACTTGAAGCTCCACTCCAAATCGAAATCGTACCTAGCTAGTTCTTTGGAAATAGGGAGAATGAGGGGTAGTATGGGGAATTGTCGGGCTCACTTTTTTTTCTCTGCGTAAGTGTTCATAATTTTTATATGGTATTCAAGTTTCTTGATTAAATTTTATCTGTATTCTTCTTACGCGTTCATCATTACCTAAATCAGTGAATACTAAAAAGCAAAATTTTATCTCAATTATTTGGTCTTTTCTTCCCTTTTAGTTCCTATTTTCATGTCCTTGTATTTTTTTAAAAAATACATTCTTGAACTGATTGAGCGTTTTTCAAAAATAGTGGTTTCAAAAATACAATCACCTAAACAAATGTAAACATCACCATGACACAAGTTCATAACAAGAGGTATGATTGCAGATTTCTGCAGCAAAACAAATGTTTGTCATTGCAACAAATGTTGCTAAAAGTGCTAGACTGTATGAAACCCATATCTTGATGATATATCTTATATAAAGAATTAATAAGTACATACAAAAACACAATTTAGAGCCTCAGAGCAGCAATGGCTTCAGGCCTGAAGTCAATCCTAAGTCCTAATACCCTTCGCACCTCTGCGGGTGTCAACAGCCATGTCAGATGACCAGCATTGTCACCCCAGAAATCCAGTATCTCCGATACACGCTCAAAGTTAAGAATGGTCGACATCTGGGAAAGCCTTGAGAACTTGTCTCGGACCGGTCTCTGGGACATTTCTGAGAAATGGTTGATCAAAGAACGGACCTCTTTGTCTAGCTGAAGCCCACCAAGCTGGCTGAACCTCTTCTGCATCATGATCACCTCGAGCCTCTTGACTATGAAGTCGATGATCAAGTGCACAAAGGAATCGTAGTTGTTTGATGTCATCACTGGCTGGAGCCAAGCAACATTAGTGTTAACTGCAAGTATAAGCTTCTGTACCCATGGGTCGTTCACCTCATTTTCCCCATATTCAGCATCATCCAGCTCATAACTGACAGTAGCAACAGTGTCAAGGACTGGACGAATGCGCGGTGCCACAGATGCCACCAAATGCTCCATTCCAGAATGAAGGATCTTCTTGAAGGAAGCACTGATATCTCCTAGCTCTGATAAACAGGATTTGATCTTCTCTCGGTCAGCTGGAGCATGAAAAACCTGATGGACAATCACAGAAGTCAGTGCAAAGTTTAATCAACTACGATGATATGGCAATCAAATCACTACTCCCTCCATCCCAAATTATTAGTCGTTTTGGTTTCTCTACATACATCGATTTTGCTGTGCATCTAGAGTTCTAGACACGATATATATCTAGATGCATAACAAAAGCTATGCACCTAAAAAAGCCAAAACGACTAATAATTTGGAATGGAGGGAGTAGTTAGCAATGACTAACAACAAATCACCTATAAACCTTCAGAACTTTCATTTGTGGTAACTATAAATTATCAGTCAACTGAAAATTTCCTAAGACCATTTGTCCATTCTATATTATAGGAGAGAATATAGAGAAACCAAATTCAACAGTGTTGTTTCAAAAGTATGTATGTACCACTACCATACTAGATCATCGAGGAATCAAAATAAGAAGTGAGCAAATTAAAGTTTGGTCAAACTTTGTTTTTCAAATACAGGATTGGCTGAGCATTTGCACCCATTGCAGAACAGAGGATTCAAGACTCCATCTAACAGATGCAAATGAAGATGCTCAAGCCTTACTGCACCCTGGGCATTCGGTAAATACCGAACCGATCGGTTCGGTTCTTCGGTACTATTGCAAATTCGGTTCCTTAGAAATTGGTACCGATCGGTTCCTAAAAAAACTTGGTACCGAGAAAATTCGGTATCGGTAAATTCGGTTCGGTTTCGGTATTTACCGAACAGTACCGAATTGATCACAGAGAGGGTGTAATAGTAGGTTCAAAGACTAATTTTAACATCATCTCATAGATAATAATAGTGCAAAATATAAATACATATAAAAGTCCACATGACTATAAGTATGAGTGCCAAAATACATAATATAGTAGTCTACAATAGTACAATCACTAATATAACAACACTCAAACTTATCACATTTCTTGTAAGTTCGGTAAATTCGGTAAACTCGGTTCGGTTTCGGTATTTACCTTGGTAATTCGGTTCCTGAAAACTCGGAACCGAAATAGGAACCGAATATTTCGGTTTCGGTAATTTCGGTTCGGTATTCGGTTCTCGGTATTTTGTGCCCAGGGTTAGCTGCAGTAGCCCCCAAAGGTCTTACAATTTTAGTCCCTTACAGGAATGACATGCTTTTGCTGGCTAGACTATGTATATACCGGTCTGATATTTGTGTGCTACATAGTAAATGCTAGTGCAGGCCTATGCTACATATGTCCCATTTAAAGATGCTATTTTCATTCAACATATCTCTTGCAAACAAGCATCATTTTAGCTGCGCTGTTTCTAGATAATGCTCGGTAAAGTTAAAAGTGATGCATATCTCGTTCATCACTGAGAATTTTGTACATTGTTCTGTTTGCAAGACAACACGTAATAAGTGCTCTATTCTTTGGAGCACAAGTTCCAGGGGACAATCTTGTTAGAACAATTATACATGCCATAGTTTACACATCATTTACCATTAGGGCCTGTTTGGCAGAGCTCCTAGACCAGCTTTCTGGCAGAATCCAGAAGAAGCTCAGCCAAACAGTTTTTTAGAAAGAACTATTTCTAAGCTGATTCCATGAAGTAATACTCTGAAATTAACTGAAGGGTTGAGAGCTAAAAATAGTAGCTTCTCCTGATTCATTTCCCGCTCAAAATCACTTCATACTTAAAATTTAACCTAGAGAACATAGAGTATCACTTTCAGACACAGAATCACTTCTCCCATAGGATCACTTCACCCAATGAATCGGAAGCAGGAGCTCACCAAACAGGACCTTACTGTCTCGACAACAAAGTACGTTTAGTTTTATAATTGTTTGTCTAGCACTAAATTGAGTGGTTTTGCTATGGAAGGCTCAAAAGACAGTCCCAAACAGGAGTAACTAGAAAGTTGTATATAGAATGCTGGTATCAATGTGTGCAACATCATGATGTTCTACTTAGGAAGCTGCTAGTTCAAGCATCTATAACAGTTCGACATTTTCCAGCTGACAAATACATTAGACCAATCTTTGTTGCGAATTAGAATTAGAATCAAGCAATGCTAACTAGACCAAACTTTGATGTGAATTAGAATTAGAATCAAGCAATGTTAAAATAATTTTACCAAGATAATGAAATGCTGTCTTTATGAATTATGAGATTCTCTATGACACAAGATACTTATAAAATGACTGAGCACACAGGTGATAGTGATACCACTAGCAACTAACATGGATGATTTTTGACAAATTTAAGTTTAAACTACACAAATATGTTATGCCAAAATAAGTTATCATCAACATAAATAGATTGGTGCTAACAGAGACATTAACAAGTCCAAAGTCATGAACACAGATGTACGTGACATGTAATGTAATACTATTACAATCAACTACAGAGAACACACAAGCATTGTGGGCTCCTTTCATTTAATTCAAGTTATTAATAACTTAAGAACTGAACATTTCCAATTGATAGAATATGATGGAATGCATATAATTCCTGTTTGTTAAACATGTCCCACTTTCAGCTTAAAAGATGGATAGAATGGGGAAAAAAATGGTGCACTTACCTCCGCACAGAGCTCCTCAATCTCATGACGGAGCTTGAGAACATATTCAGAGCTGATATCCATGTTGTTTAGTGCAGTCGCAATCTCTTCACCAATCTTCTGGACTCCAACACCACCAAGGAACAGTTTAGCACCCAAATTTGGCTCCCGCATCCTCCACTGTAGTGCCTCCTGATACTCATTGCTCAGAAGGCTTGTTGCCCCACCAAGCACAGCAAGAACCGAGTTAATACTTGCAGTGGATGCAGCCCGACGGCAGCAACTCTGCAGTACATAGAATATGTCGTCCACCATTGAGGTTGTGAGACCATCTGGTACATGCTCATCAATCCGTATGGCTTTCCTTACATTCTCCACCATGAAAAACTCCTCAAAGATCACATAGAACCCAGTCAGATCCTGCTCCATTTTATTAAAGCTACCATTACGGAAGGCCTTCATCGCCTGTGGCCCAAGTTCGGGCTTGACATCTCTCAATGCACGGATCTTATTCACCATAAATTCAGTGTAGTCTTCTCCATGCTGTGTTAATGCAAGAATCTCCTCAAGATAAAGCTCAATTTCCCTAGGATCAGGCCCTTCGTTACCTCCAGCAGCACTGGCCATGGAACCCACAACTGAAAGGAGGTTCTTTGTATAGGAGTTAATATCCGATGCAAGACGTGCGAGCTTCCTGTAATCAGCATACCGGCGTAGGATCTGGGTGCCCCGCGAATCACACTCCTCTTGCAGCTCAATGATGGCATAAGCAACACCATCTTCACCCTTGAGATCGTGAAGCACAGCATCATTCTCCTCAACAGCGAGCACAATGTCCTTGAAGAGACGAGTGAGGCAGCCGACAAAATCTGGCCGCTCAGAGGTTGGCTGGGTTGCAGACGTGAGATCGGCGAGGTGCTCAAAGTCTGCACGGGCACGAAGTGTGACCACCTTCTTCAGGTAAGCGACATAGACCTGGAGTCCCTCATCAGCGAGCGCCAGGAGTGGGAATAGGCTAACGAGTCGGAGCACAGCAGGGTGGTCCTGTGCGTCAACCGCAGCAGCGAACCTCCGTCGCGCGAGCCCCTCGAGGCGGCGCTTGATGTCTAGCAGGTCACGGCGGAGGTGGTCGTCGGTGGGGAACCGTGCGTCGATGGTGAGGAATTCGTGCGCGGCTGTGGCGGCCGCGACGAGATCGTCAGCGGCCAAGGCCCGCCGTGCTGCTTCGAGCGCGCGGGACCGATCAAGCGCAGCCTCGGCGCGCGCCAGCGCGGCATCCGCCCTGGAATGCGCCGCGTCGAGGTGGCGGACGCGGGAGGAGAGCGCGTCGGCGAGCGCCGCTGTGGAAGAGGAGGACTCCTTTAGCGCGGTGGCGTCGGAGGCCGCGAGCGAGAGCAGCGGCGGGGCCGAGCGTAGGAGTGAGGCGGCAGCGCGGTCGATGTCGACCCGGCAGGCGAGGAGAGAATCGAGGCGGGCGTCGAGGGCGCGCTGGTAGGCGACGCACTCGTGGAGGAGGCGGGTGGCGGCGCCAGCGTCGGTCAGGGCGCGGAGCGCGGCGAGGCAGGCCGGGTCGCCGAAGTCGAGGGGCTGCTGCGCGTCAACGGTTGAGGGCTCCAGGGCTACGATGACCTCCGGGCGGCGCGGGGAGCGCGGGGTGGGAGAGGGCGACGGCACCGCCATGGCCGCGGCCGCGGTGCAAATCGGCGAGATCTCGGTCGGGGATGCCCGGGATCTGGAGGTGCGGGGCTCGCTGCTGTGGGTGAGGTGGATGGGCTTGCGTAGGGGGACCTCGGGGCTGACGGGATCTCCTTGTCTATAGAAATTTGATGTTTTACCGTAGAAATTTTGGAATTGTGTTCAGTGCCATTGCAGTTTTGATTTTAGTGTCATTGGCCCTGTTTGTAATTTCTCTTCTGAAGTTTTAGGAGTGAATTTTATATGCATGAAGTATTAAATAAAGTATATTGGTAAAATCTCTTCACATATGAGTGCAACTTTTCACCTCCAATCTAATTACGGTAATTAATCGATGATTGACTACAATAATGCTACAGTAACTGTGCTCTAAATATGTGATCAAAGATCTCATTAGATTCGTCAGGGTTTCTAGCGCAAGAGTTCTGAAGTTGATTTTGTAAACTGCTTTTATTTTACACCTCTAAGTAGCGGTCAAAATCTTAGAATTCTAGACTAACCAAACGGAGCCATTATGTTTCTATTAGAGTAAGTATTATAGCAGGCTGCGAAAGGGCTTGTAGCCTAGTGGTTACAAGAGTCTCGGTAGCACCTGAAGTACTGGGTTCGACTCCCCATGAGAGCGAATATTCTGGGATTTAATGGTGTTGTGCATTAAGTGATAGGCGACGTTCCCATCGACAGCGAGGCGCCTGTGGTGACTTCGTCAATCTCGAGGATTTGCCGACTCAGTCTTCGAAGATGCTCATAGGGGTAGGGTTTGCGTACGTGTATTCATAGAGGTGTGAGTGTGCATGCGTTGTGAGTATCTGAGTTGTACTGTGTAATCTCAAAAAATGTATTACAGCAGGCTAAGCAGGCTAAAAGTGAAAGAGCAAGAAAAAGAGAGAGGAGAAATGGGCTGCCAATTTGAAGCCGGCAAGAACTAAAAAACCTTATGAGAGAGGTAAGTAAGCCTTACATGAATTGTGAAGAGTTAACTACTATACGAGTGGGTTGAGAAGTAGACTGCAAGGATTGTTGCAATCAGAAGCCAGCTGTATTATTAATCTTGCTCTTACCATCTGAGTGTTCTTAAGTGTGGTTTGAAAAGACAGTTTTACCTCTGGTCTCATCTGTCGGTGCTTAACTCCTCTCTCTCGCACGCTCAACTGGACTCAGATTCAGTGACATGCTGTAGGCATGTCAAGCGGTGACATTCCTCTCATCTCGATCATCCAAACTGCATCCAACGGCCCCAGCGCCGGCTCTACGCAAAATCCGTTTTCTACCCCGTTTGATGCTGTTCGCGCCAACGGCGCCCTCGCCGCTGGCTAATCCCGTGCGCGCTCGACCCAATCCCGCCCCTCACCGTGTCGCCCAATCCACCGGAGGTGGATGAGCTTAAGCAAAACGTGAGGTTCTCCAGCTTGGGACTGCCGGCAAGTATGTGGTCGAGGTCCTGGTCTCTCATGTCTCCCCTGAGCTTGGGACTACCAGGGAAGGGAAGGCGCAGCAGGCGAGATGGACCTTGCGGAAGGGCCCGGGTGGTCGGCGAGAACGCGGCCGACGGCGGCAGCGGCGCGCTCGCGCTCGGTGCCGACAGAGGAGCTCGTCGCGGAGGTCGAGCAGGGCGGAGCGCCAGACGCCGCGCCAGCAGGACGCGATTGTGGCAATGCGCGCGCCGTCGCGAGCGGGGAGGTGGGAGACGACGTCGCGTAGGATGTCATCCGGGAGGGCGCCGATGCTGTCCGTCCGTGCCGTCGGCGGGCGCGGCCTCATTCGCGAAGGAGGAGAGGGACGAGGCTGCCGCCGCGGAGTGCCAGCTCGGGATGTCCCCAACGAGCTTGCCCACAGCGGACGGAGAAGATTTTCGGCTGTTGGCCCGTGCCTGCGTCAAAACGGGGGAGAAAACGTCTTTTGCGTGGAGCCGGCGCTGGAGCCTTTGGATGCGGTTTGGATGATTGAAATGGGAGGAATGTCAACGCTTGACATGCCTACGCCATGTCACTGAATCTGAGTCCCGCTCAACTCCCCCACTGTTCCTCCCACCTCCCTGACTGCTCCTCCACGATGTGGAATATAGCATTGGATCGCCGAACACAAGGCGGATGCGATTGTAGATGGTGCAGACAGCGCACACGAGCAGGAGCATAGCCTTGTCGTAGGTCCAGTTTCAGAGCGATGTGTCCCTAAGGCAGCACACATCGTGGCGTCGCCAGTGCGTGCGCTGCTCGAGTGCGCGGCGGGCCTCATCGGTGGGGAGCTTCCATGCCGACTGCTCGAGCTCGGTGAGCGCCTCAAGCTCGGCGTAGAGCGCGGCGGTGGTGGCGCCGAGACAGACAAGCTTGCTCACAAGCGAGGTGGATTCGGAGGGCGAGGCGACCGTGCACGCGGAGGTGGCAGAGCAGCCGGTGAGGTGGTCGGCGAAGATGTGGTCGAAGGACGGTTGTTGACACCGTTTTTCGACACGTGTCAATATAAACATTAAAAGGAGGAAGGTTGCCGATTTGGAGAACCCCTACGCGTGCGGCGTGGAGATCGGCCGATAATGCTGCTGCTGATGGGCTAGAGAATATTCCAGATTTGGTTCTACGGAGCCGGCTTGGATTTGGTTTGTTTTGGTTTAGGAAATCTTTTACTTTTTTGTCAAGATATGTATTTGCCGCGATCAGCTAGGACTTATTGGTTAAGGCTATAAATAGCAGTTGTACGGGACCTGAAAAGGTTGATATACATCAAATAAACAAAACTTTACAATTCTCTCGCAATTTACTTTCTTTGTCGGCGACTTCGCTATTTTCTTTTTCTGCGAGTTCTTTCAGGTCGATCGAGGACGTCTCACATTGAGTGACTTGATCTACTAGTAAGTCTTCGTTTACCGAGTAAATCTAAACTTTAGTCAACCGGCGCATCCCTATTGCTTCGTTTAGATTTGTTCAAAAGTTATCGAATTATATCTAGTTTTTGACTTCTGGACGTATAGCTGTTGTCTCATCTAGATTAGTTCACGATTTATCGATATTTGCCGAATTTATAGGTTTTTTCCTATCTTTTTAGCTTTTATTAGATCTATCTACCTTGAAACACGTGTAATCGGCTGTGAAACCTTACATTATTGTCAAAATATTACAAAGCCGATTTAGATATGTTTCAAGTGTTATCGAGGAGCTTTATTTAAGTTACACATTCTTAGCTTTTATACTGTTACACGCGTGTAATCGGCTGTCCGAGCCGATTTATCATTTTTTGTGTTAGCTAGATCTGCCGATACACCTGTACAGTCCTTTACGATATCTTTCGCTTATACCGATCGCCTTAATCGCTTTTTGTCGTTTTATGCATCGGCAAAGCCTGCCGATACGCTGTGAGAGTTGTTCGGAAAACCCGCTGGTACACTCTCAGATTTAACATTTGCCGATTTCTTGTCAATTTACAGGTCAAATTGACTGGCACGCTTGGTTCGAAGGAAATTGCAGTATGAGCTTGGTGAACGATGATCTCAGGCTTGGTGTGTAGATTTTGCGTCAACACATCTTTTGGCACGACTGGTGGGACCCGAGAAACTTCAACATGACCAAACCCAAGGACTGTTCCGGCGTTAGTGAGGAAAATTACATCCCAGTCGAGGAAGACAAGCTCAAGGATGAACAAAAAGCTGAGTTGGATAAAGCTTTGGAGGCTTACAAGCGGGAATGCCTCAAGTCCTTCAGCGCTACAAGGGGTGGCGAAGTTGTTAAGAAGTTTGATTTCCCTACCCTTCAGCCATTAACAGAAACCCAATGTGAGAACAAAATGTTGGATATGGTACATCAAGCTGTGGGCCATGCATTTGTCAACCATGCACTAGTGATGACTCACACAGTGCATAATGTGGTAATCAAAACATTGGGAGAAGGCATGTTCCAAGGCTATTCAGGACCGTGTTACATGCAACCCGGTCAGATGAGTTTTACTCCTATGGGATCAACCGCGGCAACGGTTCCGTCGGCTTCGTTCAGCCGATCGGAAGGAAGAAGTGGCCCCACGTTCTCACAGCTTCCTAGTACAACACTACCACTTCAGACGGATCCTGTCTTCACGAATTCTCCACCAATCACCACATCAGTGCAAGGGGGATCCGCATCGGGATTCCCGATCGGGTGGGACCCAGTTACTGGATTTGGCATGCCCCCAGGATTCTTTACTCCATCAACTACGGGGCAAAGTAGTTCATCGGCTTCCATACCGACGTCGCATCAGTAGAACATATCGGTTTCACAGCCGGTGGTGCAGAATACATCGGCGACCCAGCCGGCGGGACAGAATACAGCATCAGCTTCACAGTCGACGCCTCAGCAGCGGACTGCTGCGACAATACACCCTATCACCCCAACAGAAGTCCTGGTCTCACGGTTGCCTCATCAAAATGGAGTGAATTGGGTGTTTCATGACCCTGGAGTTGGGTCAGTGCGACAAGTTAATGTACCATACATGCATCCTAGGGCCCAGCAGTCAGTCAACCAATCAGCGTCACAACCGACAACTACATCTGGGATTGTGCTTTACCAGCAGCCGCCCATTCAGATCCCTCATCACACGCCGCAGATGCATCGGCTAATTAGCCGATGACTCCACCTCCAATACAGACAGCATCGGCCACACAGCCGATGGCTCCGGCGTCACCCCAACTGATGCAAGTTCCCAATCAACAAGTAGATTGGACCACCAAGATAGCTGAAGTAATAAGGGAACAGTTTGGTCTAAGGCCGAAGCAACTATCTGTCATATACAGGATCCCATACCCGCCTGCTTATGATCAACTTCCGTTCCCGCATAAATATAGTGTCTAATTTCATCAAGTTCTCGGGACAAGGGGAGGTTTCCACGGTAGAACATGTCAACATGTTCATAATGCAGTGTGGAGAAGTAGCGAATCAGGATGCGCTCAGGGCCCGATTGTTCTCCATGTCTCTATCAGGATCGTTGTTCGCATGGTTCACCACGGTCCCAGCTAACTCCATCTTATATTGGGCCGATCTAGAGAAACAATTTCATCAGTTCTTCTATTCTGGTATTTCTGAATTGAAGCTAACAGATTTGACCAGTTTGAGGTAGAGGAACGATGAGTTAGTGTCTGCTTTTATACAAAGGTTCAGAGACATTAAAAACAGATGCTACAGCTTCGTGCTGTCAGACCAGCAGCTTGCTGATGTCGCTTTTCAAGGACTCTTGCCGCACATTAAAGAGAAGTATGCCTCGCAAGAGTTTGAAAGCATCAGCCAGATGGCACACCGGATGACGGGGGAGGTTCGACCTTATGAACAGAAAAGGAATAATTTCCATAAGAAGGTTAATTATGCCCAATACTCTGGTGGTCTCGACTCCGATGAATAACAAGAAGTGGTCGCATCTGCAGAATGGATTCAAGGCAACAAGAAACCTGTATCGTGTCCGTTTGGAAAAAATAAGAGCCGGAAAAGTTTGGGTTCGACGTCACAAAAGCGGACAAAATCTTCGACCTGCTGCTGTCAGAGGGGCTGATCAAACTAAAACCATATCACAAGATCCCGCCAGAGGAGGAACTCAAGAACATGAAATATTGCAAGTGGCACAACGCGACCTCTCATGATACTAATGAGTGCAAAGTTTTCTGGCAACAAATACAGTTGGCCTTTGAGCAGGGAAGGCTCAAATTTGAGGTGCCTAAGAAGAAGATGAAGATTGACCAGCGCCCATTCCCTACGAACATGGTGGATATTAGCAAGTAGAAAAATCCACCTCAAACCAAAGTTTTGACGTCACAATCGGCCAAGGAATCGGCTAACGTTCTGTAGTGCCTCGGAGGCGTGTTACGTCTCAGATGTTGTTGAACAAGTTTCAGCGCGATCAAGAGAGACGACAGCAAAGGGAAGAGATGACACGCCGTAACGAAGAACATTGGATGTGTCCTTTCTTCATACATTGTTGGGAAGAAGGTTTGACTCTGCCGACGGTCGATGATTGCCCCAAGTGTAACAATTTGTATCGTGGTGGCCGATCATATAAGAAACCACGTTTTGACGATGGGCCGCGCAGGCCGATCAAGGTGGAGAGGCGTGAACGTACTCCTGTACGCGATCGGTTAGGTGGAAGACCTTCTGTGCATGATCGGCTGGGGGGTAGGGTTATCTTGCATGACCCGTCCGGAGGACGAATTCCTGCGCACGATCGGCTGGAGTAAATGGCCGACGACAGGATGCATAATGATCAGACGATGCGCACAGATCCTGAAAGAGAACCATTTGCGCGCCGCACCAGTCAACCTCAATGGTGCCCGGTAGGTTTGACTAAGCCATAGAAGAGGCGTGTTCAGAGGTTGCGCCAATTGGAAATATTAGAAGAGGAACAGAAACAGACTCTTAACAGGAGAGGAGTCAAGTCACAGGTTTGGCGCGTCAAACCTAGAGCCGATGACAGACAAGATCATGGCTCATCGGTTGCTCCTGTTAATATGGTTTTTATGATGCCAAGAGAGTTTATGGTGCCGGCCGTGTGACACCCTAGGTGTTTAAAGTCAATCAAAATAAATAGGGAGCAAATAGTGGAACTGATGAGAGGGCAAACAATTGTTAAAGGCAACAAAAGGAAAATTAAATGCAAATTCAAATGTTGGACTTCAATTGTTTTGGAAAAGAAAGTATACTTCAACTATATTTCATGTACAAATCACCTCACAAAAATATTGTACACAAAATTCTGGTACAATTAGTGACATGTGCCTAATCGGAAGTGGGCCCAAATTTCAGCCCAATGAAACAAATTAAATTGATCCTTTTATGGAGTTTTTGAATCTTTTAAAATAACTCACAAACCATTGCTCAAATGAAAAAATTTCTGAAACAAAAGTTGTAGATCTCGAAAAACTGAACAAAAATGATATTCAAAAGTTTTTTATTTGAGGCCAGGTTGAAGGAGAAAAAATGAGTTTACAATCTGAACATCGAACTTCAATCTAATTACTAAACTGCCCCTGACAGCATCTCTCTCTCCTCTCCCTCTCACAGCGCCCGTATGCCGGCGCCGGTTCCCAGGGACGGCGAAACCACTCCGGTTTCGGCCAATTCCACCCCCAGTTTGCCCCTGGCACCCCCAGCTGGCCTCGCGGAAGCTTGCACGCGCCCAGGACCTTTTGGCCGCCTGCCACGCCATCCCTCGCCCTACAGTGCCGCCCGCCGGGCCGCCACCTCGCCGTCGAGCGCCTAGGCGCCAAATCGACCTCCCCCAGGCATCAATTGGCACCCCCAGGTCCTCCTCCCCCCCTCCCTCGCCTATAAAAGGGGCAACACCCCTGCACGCGCGAGCATACCCGCCCTGCCCGCCATTGCGAGCTTGAGCTCGCCGCAGACCAACCGCCTCCGCCCCACATTGCTCCAAATCGGCACCCCACGACCTGCACCATATCCTCCCGAAGTTAAACCACGCCGCCGTCGCCCTTGCACCTCACGTCCTCACCTGGATGCCGCCGCCCCTTTCCGTGGCGCCTCCTGCTCCGACCCCCCTCTACTCCAATCCCGGGCACCAAAAGGTGCGCAAGGACCTCCTCTCTCTTTTCCCTTGCGGGGCCGCTACCGCCAGCGACCATCCTCACCGAAAACGGCGCCGCCAGTCCCTCCCCTGTTCTGAACAGTTGGCCAGGGACCTCCCATTATAAAAGAAACCAAAGTTCCTAGGTCTAATCTGCAAAATGTGCTTGAACTCAAAACAGCAAACTTTGAAAATGCATAGAAATTTGTAGAAAAAACAATAAAATGCAAATTACATGCACATCTTCTGTTTCTGTCTCTGCACTTTAATCTAGGATAAATATTAGATTAAATAAACTATAATTATTCTAGAAGTTCTACTCTGTAACTTTGGGTGATTTTTGGGTGAGAGTTAGTTTATACCATGCTTAGCTTTGTGTAAAAATTTGATCTCCATAAAACAATTGTAGCTTGATGAAACTCTAGTCTTTGCTAGATCTAGATAAAACTTTGCCATTTGTTTCTGGATGTTCTAGGTCAGATCTGTGCATGAAACTTTTTATGTGTTCTTAGAATGCTAGATGAACACCACTGTCCAAGTTTGAACATTTTTAGATCTGTTAGATAGAGTTATGATTTAATCCTTATAAATGACACTATATTGAGATAAATAGCTATAGTAGCTGGAAAAATATGGAATTTATCTGCAAAGTTTGGGAACCAGATCTGGGGTAAAACATGAGATATTATTTACTCTTGCTGTCACCTTAAGTTGCTGATATATTTTCTCCTGGTAGCTATAGTGTGTTTTTATCTATGAAACTTACTCACAACCATGCTAGATTTATGTGCATGTTGTACAAAAAGTTTGAGAATGCCTACTTAACAGAAACTAGCTGGAATATTTATGCATGTATTTAAAAGAGTAAATGCAATACTGAAGTTATAGATGGATTTAAATGCTGATATTTTTCTGTAGCATGCTCATGCTTAAGTAAGCTCTGGTAAAAATTTGAGACCCAAAAACACTCTACAACTCTCTGTACTAATTAGTGTGTTTAGAATCATTTTTAGACTGCTCTGTAAAATTTTGAGCCGCATAACTGTTGTATTTTGATTTGTGCAAATTCATCTTTATTTAAACATGATTTGTTTTGAGTATTTTCATGTATACATGCTTTACTATTTTTGTCTGAAATTTTTACTGCAAGTTGCTGATTAGATGTACTACCTTGTGTAAATTTTGTAGCTTCAGAAATTGTTTATAGCTTATGAAGTGAAATAGTCAAATAACTTCATGTATAATAACTTGAAATAAAAACCACCACCCAGTTCATTTTATAAAGTAAAGTAAAGTTATAAACTACTCTATAAATGATTGCCCAGTAAATGAAGTTAACTAAAAGTTCATCACAACACAACATGTTATTTTGGACTACAACTTTATATTGAAGGAAATGAATGTGACTTGTATCATGTTGTAATAAATTTCATCATTGCATTCATATAGAAACTGCCAATCTTGCTGACGGTACGTACGAAACTAGTGCCATCGTACGAGGACGACACCGCTAGTGCGCAAGTGAATGCTCTTGAATTGATCCAAGACCCGAACCAAAGTTCGGAAGAGCCCAAGGCTAGCAGTGCCCAGGAAGGCAAGCCCGGGTCCATCTAATTCCCATTATTTTCAATCTACGCAATCTATGTTGTTTTATTAATTATTGTGCATTTAAGTTTTCAGGCGTTGGTTGTAACCTTAGATGCATGATCCTAGATTCCTATATAATGTTTACCTTTAGTTAAGCTCAACTAGATGCTCTGCTAACTAGGACCAGTAAAAGTCGAGTAGTTTCCTGCTACTCGCGAGATGATAGGTTCTGACTATTTTATCACATACTGCAATCATAAGGATTACGGGCGGGATCATGGGACCCGCCGGTTTAGTAAAATGGTACTAAGGCTACAGTGTGTGGTAGCTTTGTTAAGCGTTTAAACATACTAACCACATGCTGAGAAATATGGTAATCGGTAAGGTTAAGTACCTGATTGGACCGGAGTGTGGGACATACCACCCCACCATCAGCGGGTGCAGAGTTGTCGTACTTGTAGTCGAGGGCGGTGGGCCTGTCCCACTAAACAAGAAGAAAGGGGAAATGTTGCATGGGTGACTTCACTCCACATGCGTGTGTGTTAGATTTGCCTTGCAAGGTTAATAAACTCGATTCGAATCGTTCCGCCGCTCACGGACAATGAGACTGATTAATACTTTTGCCACATAGAGTAACAAGTGGAACATGATGATGATGATGAATAGTGATGGTCTGATGGATGATTAATGTTTTTCCACCTTGATTGTTTAGAGATAGTTGCTCACCTAGAATGGTTAATTTGAACTAGAATATGGAGAGCTAAAATCTGAAATTAAGGACCTACTCTTAGTTGCTTTTCAGCAAAATAAACACCAGAGCTTTACAGCCTTACATGTCTAGTTAAGTAGACTAAGGTAAATCCGTTGATGGGTAAGCATTCCTGAGTATTAGTATAATCAGCCTTGCTTGTGGCTTTGTTTTCATGTATTGATTTTGAAGATGTGATTGCTGGTTTAACTGCTTTACCTCCGAGTTGGTCTGTGGAGTGGGTTGTTTCCTCAGCCAACACTGACTCTTCGTCTGCAGATTGATGTCTCGTACGGGCTTTATCGAGATGTCATGTTATCGTTAATTGTCGTTTTTTTACCTTCCACTGAATAAAGAACTCTGATGAACTATAGTAGTTGGAACTTCTGTAGCACTATCTTACTCTCAAGAACTGGGTTGTAATAATTTCAATTCCCACTGCAAAACTTTGTGATGTATGAAATGTGTGTTGTTGTACTCTCTGGACTCGCCTTTGTGTGAGTATTTGCTTATTCGATCCCGATTTATCGTGGCTTTAGTCGAGAGTTTACTCGAGGAACTGCCGAGGTTTGTGCGAGTTGAATCAGTATTGCCTTGCAACAATGGTTAGCGCACTTAATCCAAATTATTTTGAGTGGTTCCGCTACAAGCCAATAGTGACGAAGAGTCAGAGTTAGGGGATGCGATGGCTCAGTTGACTCTAGAGCCAGTGCCGGCCACGTTCGAGAAGCCAGAAGATGACAAGCGTCAACATCTCAAAGCTCTATTCTTCAAAGGGTTTGTCAATGGCAAGCCGGCCACAAAGATGCTTGTAGATGGAGGTGCAGCAGTAAACATAATGCCCTACGTAATGGTACGCAAGCTTGGAAAGAGCAATGATGACTTGACGAAGACCGACATGATGCTCAAGGACTTTGAGGGAGTTGTGTCTCCTGCATTGTGGGCATTGTGCGTTGATTTGACAATCGACAATAAGACCCTTCCCACTACTTTCTTTGTTATTAATGGCAAGGGTTCGTATAGCTTACTGTTGGGGTGGGATTGGATTCATGCCAACTGTTGTATTCCGTCCACCATGCATCAATGCCTCATACAATGGATTGATGACATTGTTGAAGCAGTGTCTGTCGATTCGTCGTTCAGTATAGCATCGGCCGAAGCCCACACGTGGAGTTAGAGTAAGCTATTTTTCTGGCCAAGCGTGGGAAAAGGATTTCTTGAAGGTGGCCGATTATGAGCTGACATCGATCCAAGCAGTCGGTTCTTCAGATAACTCTTGATGGATGAATTCCTTGAAGATGAAGGGAAATTGGGGCACGGGTTTACGTTGGCCAATATATTAGAAGAAATTGATATCAGAGATGGTGATAGGCCAAGGCCGACGTTTATTAGTGCTAGTTTAGATCCTGAGTATAAACATGAGTTAAAAAGGTTGTTAAAAGAATATAAAGATTGTTTTGCTTGGGAGTATTATGAGATGTCTGGTTTGGACCGATCTATTGTTGAGCATCGTTTACCTATAAAACCGAAATATCGGCCATATCAACAAGGTACGAGGAGTTGTAACCCTAGGGTTTTGCCCGATATAACACGTTTAATTGAAGCTATGTTTATTCGGCAGCGTAGATATGCCGAATGGATATCTAATGTAGCGCTTGTGTATAAGAAAAATGGGAAATTGCGTGTTTGCATCGATTTTAGAAATCTCAACAAAGCCACGCCAATGGATGGTTATCCAATGCCAGTGGCCGATATGCTAGTAGATGCTGCTGCGGGACATAAGGTAGTTAGCTTTATGGATGGTAATGCTGGATATAATTAGATATTTATGGCTGAAGAAGACATTCATAAAACAGCGTTCAATGTCCTGGGCATGTCGGTTTGTTCGAGTGGATTGTGATGCCTTTGGGTTGAAAAATGCTGGTGCACATACCAGAGGGCCATGAACTATATTTTCCATCAACTCATCGGCAAAATTGTGGAGATTTACATTGATGATGTCGTGGTGAAGTCAAAAGGGCACCAAGAACATCTAGCCGATTTGCGCAGAACTCTAGAGTGCACAAGGAAGCATGGTTTGAAGATGAATCCAAACAAGTGTGCTTTTGGTGTATCGGCTGGTCAGTTTTTGGGTTTCATGGTCCATGAAAGAGGAATTGAAATTAGTCAGAAAACTATTACAGCAATTGATAAAGTTGAAGCCCCGACAACTAGGGTTGAACTTCAATTGTTGATCGGCAAGATTAATTTCAACCGGAGACTAATATCTAATATGTCCGGAAAAATTCAGCCGTTCAGTTCACTGTTGAAGTTGAAGGCCGATCAGGAATTCGTGTGGGGAAAGGAGCAGTAGGAGACCTTGAAAGGCATTAAGCATTACTTGACGTCTCCACGTGTGTTAGTTCCACCACAAAAGCACAAGCCATTTAAGTTATATTTGTCGGCTGACGAGCGTGCTATCGGATCGGCCCTTATTCGGGAATTTGAAGGAAAAGAACGCGTGACATATTTTGTAAGTAGGAGATTATTAGATGCCGAAACTAGCAATCAAGGGGCAGGTAATGGCCGATTTTGTTGTACTACATTGTGGACCAGAGTTAACTGTCATAGATCATGCTCTTTGGACCTTGTTCTTTGATGGTTCCTCTTGTGGAGTTGGATCTGGTGTTGGCATAGTGCTGATTTCACCTCGGGGGCAACTTTTGAGTTCTCGTTTCCGATCAAGGCTTCTGCTACCAACAATCAAGCTGAGTATCGGGCAATTCTCCATATGATTTTTTCTCCAAAAAATTTTCAACTTGATCCTATAATTTCTCAATGAATAGTTAGTAAAATATTGCTCTAACTCAGGAAACATGAGTTCCATCTTATTATCTTAACAGGATAATATGTATTGTTTCATAGAAATAGAGGCTACTCCTAGTATTATTTATGAAACAAGCAGTGTAAACACAGGTAATGCTAACTGTGCCATGGATGTCATTCGAACAAAAGATAGTTAGGTGTGACCAGAAACTGCAGTATAGCACAAGGCATGTTTACCAGACCATGAAGATTTACTTGAACACATGATAATAGCAAGGAAATTAATCAACCAATTGCAGTATAGTTGGAGCTTGAAATTTGCCAGGCACCATAAATAGATACAGCAGGGATTGGAGCATAAATAGATACAGCAGGGATTGGAGCATGTAGTAAGGTGCAATCCACACAGTTTCCAAGTGAGACCAACATCATAGAACTGAAACAACATGATATTGCAATTTGTTGACACTGTCATCAAACATGGGCTACACTATTTCGGGCCTCAAATAGGCAACAGTAGGTCTGTAACACGAAGTATTGCACGGTCATCTGTCCTTACAACAAACTCACTAAGCACGCTGCCAACACTGAAAATATGTACAGTTTACTACAATTTAGGATCATCACTCCCTTCTATAACATTCACACGTTCAGGTTTTAGTCAGGATACAATAGAAAAAAACAAGGGATGTTTTTTTTCTGAATCTGAATGGAATAAGCAGCATCCATCGCAGGAAGCAAGCAAGCCATTCAGGTACAAGTATTGATGCAAGCGTATCAAGCGACAGAACATACTAAGAGTACATGAGGATTTCATAATTATATTATGTCTATTCCCTATCAGACTTTGGTGGAAACACAAGGTTCTCAGTATAACTTCGTCTAAGTAGAAGAAGAGCATCTCTGAATCAGAAACAGAATTTTTGGGCAGAATTGCAAAATAATTAATGTTTATTTGTACTCCTAGCAAATCATCATACAACATGATGTACCCGACTACCGCTGCCTAGCCTCAGCCACTGCATTACCCCCAATAATGGTGATCACCCAACACCAAAGGTTTGCAAACGCCATGTGTTTTGGAGCATGACAGGAAGGAATCGGCGCAGATCAGACAGGATTAGAAACTGAAGAAGGGGGGTGAGCTCGATTTCACCGCATAAAAAAAACATTCAAGTTTTGCATACAATCAGAGTTGAGATGTCAATCGATTGTTCGAACTCTCCAACACGAACTGCAAGAGGAACTCACCTACTCGGCGAGGAGGCACGTCGGGGACGCCACAGTGGGCCGCAGTGACGCCAGAGCGGAGTGGCGTCGACGGCGTGGAGCTCGCAGAGGAGGCGCGCGAGTCGGCGGCGTCGAGCTGGGAGGCAAAGGGCAACGAGGGCGCGGCGGCGGCGTTGGCGTTGGCGGCGTCGGCGGGCGAGACGGATGCGAGGGCCGAGGGCGACGCGGGAGCGGCGGCGTCGGCGAGCAAATCGGGGACGGCGAGGGCGGCTCGAGCAGGACGACGGCCGGGACGGGGAGGCGGGGAACTGCCGGTTCGACTTGGGCGAGATGGCGGCTTCGTGCCGAGGGCGGCGCGTGAGGGTCGGCGTCGGCTCGAGCAGGACGGCGGCCTCGGACCGAGGGCGGCGCGAGAGCGTCGGCGTCGACGTCGGCGCGAGAGCAGAAGGGCGAGCGAGAGACGTGGAGGCGGGGATCTGCCGTTTTGTCAAGTGCGGGGGGAACTGCCGATGGGGGAGGGGAGATTTCGAGCGAGCGGCGGGGCAGACGCACCAAGAAGGCAGACGCACGGAGCGCACGGGGTAGGGTTGGCAACGGGCACAGACCCATCGGGTTTTGCTAGCCCAAACCCGTGCCCGTGAAGACAGAACGAAACCCGCTAAAAAATCTAAGCCCGTCACGGGTTCATTTTTAAGCCCAGACCCATGCCCGTTTAGGTCTCGGGTCGCCCACGGGTCGCTCGTACCCGTCAACAAGCGGCGGCGCCAACGGCAGAACCGAGGGAGACGGGGAGAGGACAGTGGAATTTGGGAACAGGACTGGGAGGGCCCAAGGCTGCTGTGCGGCCATGCGCCTGCGGGGAACCGCGAGTCCTGGACGGCAGCCGGGGTAGATGCGAGCTGCGGGCATCAAGGAGGGAGGCAAGCACGCGCAGCTGTCCGCGTGAGCAAGCACGCTGGCCGCTAAGCAAGGGCTCGCGGCCGGAGGGGCGAAGTGCGCAGCCCTCCGGCTGAGCAAGCATGCGGGGCGCTGCGCGAGCGCTCGCGGTCGGGCGGACGGAGCGAGCGAGTGCGGCCGGAGGGCTGGGGGACTAGGGGCACGCGCAAGTCGAGCGCGCCGCCGCGCGTGAGATGGCCCTGCGCCCCTGCGTGGGTTTGTGGAAGGATTAGATTAGGGTTTGTGGATGGTTCTCGTATTATATAGTTGAGTTTTTGGGCCAATTTAGTTGGGCCGAGGAATGGAGCTACGAGTTTGTCTGCTTCATGGACCGGGTTTAAGAAACCCATGGGTTTGCGGATTCGGGTTCTACTATCCCAGACCCATGCCCACAAACCCGATGGGTCTGATCTCAAACCCATTAACAGACCCACGGGTACAAAATCTAACCCAGACTCGTGCCCTAATGAAATAAAAACCCATCGGGTTTCGGGTACCCGTTGCCATCCCTAGCACGGGGAACTGTAGATGGGGGAGGGGAGATCTTGGCCTCAGGTTGACGAAATCGACCGCCTGGATGCTGCCTGGCACAGGCAGGTTTCCCAGGGCACCATCCAAACATGCCCGGAGTGTCAACACTTTTTAGGTAGCAGGAGATTTGGAGGCAGCCAGCATATAGGGCTTGTTTGGATAGGCGGCTGCTGCCGGACAGCGATCTTGGCCTCATGTTGATGAAATCGACCGCCTGGATGTGCTACCTGGCACAGGCAGGTTTCCCGGGGCGCCATCCAAACATGGCCGGAGTGTTTACTGACAAGCCAAAGATCTGCCATTTACCTAATAATTAAATATAAGATTAACTCATGGATATTGGACATTTGGATCAGACCATATGCAAATAGCCAAACTGAGCTAGTATGGGAAAATAGTCAAATTCATCCCGAAACTATGGAGCTCAACTCAATTTGCTCCCTGAACTATGAAAACGTCAAATTTAGTCCCTGCACTATCCTAACCGGCCCAACTTTATCTTTGAATCTGACGTGGCACGCCACAGAGGCTCCTCTAATCACCACGCAGTCAGTTTGGGGTGTGAAATGTCCTTTTTACCCTTCATCCATAGAGCAGGTTTAACATATAGACACCTCTTCGTCGCACGTCCACCGACCGCCACCCCTTCGCAGCACCTCCGCCGACCGCCACCCATTCGCCGCACCTCCGCCGACCGCCACCCCCACGCCCCTGCCGACCGTCGCCTGCTCGCCGAGCAACCGAGGCATCGAGGCGAGCCTAGGCGCCGGCCGCCAGCTGCGGAGCGCCATAGCTGCCTAACCCTAGGGCTAGGAGCGGTCTGCAGTCAAGGAGAGAGCGAGAGGTGGAGAGAGAGCCGGAGACCGACTGCCTGCATGTAAGCATCACAGTTAGCGGCAGTTATGATGACACCACGGTGGAAAATATGAACTCATTTGTAATGAGAATGCTATGGCTCATGTTTCATGAATATGACAAGCTGCTAGTGAAAAATCTGGTCCGTAATTATATAATAACAAATTTGTGGCTCATATTTCGTAATTAATATGACATGAATATGACTTGTCTTCTTTGATCTATGCATATCAATTTTATATGGTTTACGGTCATTAATTTTACTATGAAACGAACATGGAATGGTATACTCCGTTCTTTTAGAGGGACAAAATAACCATTTAAATGCTCCCTAACGGTTGTGGCACTAAAGGGCGTAATTCTTAGATTCAATGGCACTGAGGCAAATTCCAAAATTTCTATGGCACCGGGGAAGTCACCAAAAATTATATGGCACTAAGAGAATTTACTCAAAATTATATTGGAGACCTATGCTCATGTTGCAACTTTGTAGAGAAGATATACACAGTGCAGGACCAAAAGATCCCTGCTGTGCTGAATGACAGATCTCCTGCACAAGCACAACACTACCATTTCAAAGCCGTTATGTTCATTGCAAGTAGCATACATTTCAAAATAACAGGAAATTTGGGAGCTGAAAGATCACAGCAAAATGCAAATCCAAGAAAGCATCTTTAAAGACTTAAGGAGAAGCATTACACTCCTAAAAGGCCTCTTGTAGTTCAATATACCCTGATACAAGTTATTCAAAAAGTGATTTCTTGCGTATACATTCAAAATTCAAAACAAACCAGAAAAGTGATAGGTAAACTAAATTGGAAAATCAGCGCCCCTTGTTTGCCTCATAGGGAGAAGCACTGAGCTTCCAGATGTATGTCTGTTCCGCATACTCTACTGGTTGCACTATTTTTGTAAAATCATTTTCTCTAACGCTTGCACTTTGCTTTTGCCATTTTCTTCCTTTTCTTCTTCTCAGCCTTTGGGATCTTTGTCTTGCGAGCTTCTCTCTTCTCTTCCTTCACCTTCTTCTTGTTCTCTTTCCGAGCAGTCTTCCTTTCCTCAGGTCCCATTTTGGGAGCCTCCTCCCACGAACTGTCTTCATCAGAACTTGAGCAAGATTCACTATTGTCTTCTTGATCTTCCACTTTGTCCTCCAATGAGCACTTATTTTGCAGATCCAAGGTTTCTTCCATTGTATTCTGTGGCAATTGTTTTTGCTGATTTTCAGCGTGTGCATTTTTCGTCCGTACAAATCCTAATAGTGGTTGGTCATAAAGCTTATCCGCTGGTGGCTCGTAACCAAAGGATGAGCGTTGCATCATTGACATGTTGACTAAATCTGCCTCGCATCGCTTCGCATAATCCAAAGTCTACACAAAGGAATCAAGTGTGTCAGTACTAAACATAATAGTAGAAACATTAGATGGAGCAAAATAAAACACACAATAGCAAAATGGTATGAGTGATCACATCTTATGCAGTACAGCCGAAATATGTGGAACATTTTCTATTTCCAACAATGTTAAGGATTGATGGATAGAAAAATAAAGCAAATGCACATGTGTTCTGACACAGGATTTCTTAAGCTGTTACTAACTGAAGCTACAATTATGGCAAAGCTCAGAAGAAAACAAGACTAAATTAATCTTACTTGCACCATGACTGTTGGACAAATTTCATCATTTGTATCTGTACCACCGTTTTCCACGATCTTTTGCTGAACCTGTGATGTACACAAATATTATTAAACCATCAGATCTTCCACGCATCATACAGCAGGAATGTGCTTGTATAAAGTGATAGCTGCAACGAAAGATTGAAAGGTAATGCATTATAAGCAAGCACACTAGATACCTTATCCAGGTAACTATCGACATCCTCATCAGCAATGTTTTGGTCAATAACAAAATTAAATAAATCTGTTACCGTCATGACTGCAACGCCTCGTTTCTTAAAGAAGTCCTGCGTATAGTGTTGTACATATTAGACACCTTAATTAACATCTTAACGAATATCAATGCGGTGAGCAGTTCTACTTTCACTTACAGAAACATGCAAGCAATCTTCCTTTAAGAAGTCCAATGCTGAAGGGTGATCAAGGTCAACAGATTGTGAAACATCAATAATGTACAAGTGGCCCTACACAACAGACATGTTGGGATGAAGATAAAACTCAGCAATTGGACGGAAATGACAATGTTTAGGGGGGAAAAGGCTTGATTCCAATTACCTCGAAATAAAGAATATTGTACTCACTCAAATCTCCATGGACCAACTTGCAATTTTGGTAAAGTGTCCGCATTGTTGTAATTATCTGAAACAAGGTGCAGTAAGAATATTAAAAAAATGAATATAAATGACACACAAAAGCTGAAAGCTAACAAGAGTTTTATGTATGTATTGATTCTCTTCACCCATCTAGTGCAAGGCAATACTCCCTCCGTCCCAAAAAAAACAAGTCATCCTAGAAATTTTACGACAGATTAACAAGAATGTAAAATGACCATGTTTGCCCCTATTTATTTTCTATATTTGGCACTAATTGATTCTCACATGCACATGCACTTTCCAAATAGTGTAGGATGACTTGTTTTTGAGACAAAATTTGAATCCTAGAATGACTTGTTTTTTGGGATGGAGGGAGTATATTTACAAGATGTTTAACAGTAAAAGGAAAATATCATGCAAAAAAATCAGCAACAGAAATAAAGGATAGCTAAGAGCCTATGGTCACCTCTAGACACTCTGAATGGGTTCTCTCATATATGATAAGTATCAAAACATATTTTTGCATCACAGCTTGTAGAAACATGACCATTGTAATTAAGTACAAAGTTCCAACAACAGACAGCCCAAAAAAATATATATTTAGACCATGGTAAAATATTTTAATCTGAAATCACGAGCGACTACCACATATGTATTAGTATCTTGTTAGTCATACAGAAAATATCTTCTATCTTTGGTGACATAAGCATCCCGTACAAATGGATCCAATAATTACAAAGTTGTAAATAGGATTTCTGACATATCATGTACCTCAAAGTAACTTTCACGCAACTTGTCATCTGACAAAGCAGCATCCTTAAGACGAGGAGCAGCCCAACCTCCTTTCCCTGATGGAATAACCAAATTAATTTATTAGAACATGTTCAGATAATACAAATTAAAGTACTCCTATGCAAGCAACATAAGCATGTTTAGTACGAGTACACCATCGTTGCAAGGGGAACCAACCGAGTATTCAATAAATAGACATGAACGATACCTATGAATTCCATCACCAATACATGAAGCCTCAATAGCAACGGTTTAGGGCATCTGATTCCAGCTGCTCTCACTCTGTAACGAGTAAGAAAGAATGAGCGGATTAAAATATTAGAACCACTGCACCACCAATTCACTTGACTTTCAATGGCTGCTCAATTTGATATGCAAGGTTTATTGTTTGCCAAAAAGCATTTCTAGGCAAGTTTCAGGAGATAAGAAACACATATGAAGTTTAAGAGATAAAAAAATCAAAGACACCAGCTGCAGCATGCCAATTTTACTAGGTAAAAAGATGAATAAGAAATGCCACGAAAATACATCTTACCGTAGAAGGTTTCTCATTTCCTTTTCAGCCCAGGTCTTAACCATTTTCCGTGGATTATGCTTGCAGTAACCATGCCTAAAACGATAATCTCCTTGAACATACCGGTCGCGATCCCTGCAATAAATAAATGATAAGTTTCCTAAAATCGTACTTTCTCAGATCAAATACTTTTTTACAGGTAATAAGAGGCTAAAGAGCATACGACATAATCAGCATTTACGTCTTTGGCACTTAGGTTTCAACAGTCTCTCCAATCAGGAAACAAAACAGGCAATTCAAATCTTACTTAAAAACAAGGACAGAGGTTTTGTAGACTTTAATTGCTAACTCCTGACCCTCCGCCTTTGTTGCATGATAGACATTTGCCTGCATGGAGAACAAAAAAAACACCGGCTGTGTTAACAGAAATTCTAATTAGGAATATTGGGAGATGTAAGACTGTAACTAGCAGGCTATAACCAACACCCTGTGTCTTTGCCTATATCCCAAGCAGTGTATTCTATTTATTACTCACATAATATTTTTAGGTCTGCACTGAAGTAGGCCTATAGCCCTGTGTCTGGTTTTACCCCTAGTGCAGGGCCCACCGGCCGAATGGTAGCATAGCATAAGTAGGCCTAGGCCGTGCCGGGCTTACCCTTTTCCGCAAAGCTTAGCCCGTGTTTAGTTACAAAATTCCAAATTCCAAAATTTTTTTCGGCACTGCATGGAGACTTAAATCTAGACGAAATAAAAAACGCATTGCGACTGCTGTCTGTAAATGGCGAGACGAATCTAATAAACCTAATTAGACTGTAATCAGACGCTAAATTGCTACAGTAATGCTACCATCCAAATCATCCCATGTAGATGGCTTTGGGCCCAAATTGCCTAGCGCGAGATAGTGCAGATCTTATCTCCCATGTAGCTACCATCCCTATCAAAAAAAATATAGATTTCTTACCGCCCCTAAAATAAATGTAGTTTTCTTACCAATCCATCCACGTAGTATAAATGACTCTAGAGGTGTATTTGGTATTTCTTTAGTCCATGGAAAAGGATCTACATTTAGTCCCGATTAGTAACACCATCCATTATTAAAAAGTGATTTTTAGTCTCGATTGGTGTTCCAACCAGGACTCTATGCCTCTAGCCATTGGACCCGGGATAAATGTCTATATCAGTCTGTCTCATGTCCAAATGGCCGAGACATGCCAAAGATCAAAAATCATTTCTATACCATATGAACAGAGAGTAGCTCGTTTGTACGGTATGTTTTCTCGCAGCCGCTGACTCAAATCTCCTCGTAAAACCCTACTACATAGCTGGCGCACGCCATGAGGTAAGGGCCATAGGGCGGCAAGGGCACACACGGCGGCAACGGCGCGCAGTGAACCAGCAGAACCTAAATATACTAATATTTAGGTCAGGGGATAAGCCGATCCAATGAGGATGAGATTTCCTATGTTAAGAGCATCTCCAAGAGCTCTTCTATCTATGAATAGTTAAAACCTTGATATAGCTATTATGTAAAATGAAATAGTTAGCGAAAAAGAGATGAAATCCAACAATTTCTCCAAAATCCTAAAAGGAATGGCTAGCGCTCAGCGCTAGTCAAAAATGCCTAGCGGCACCCCCTGAATAGAAAACGAGGATAGAAGACGAGATATATAGAGTTTCTATTGGATAGGGATTTTTTGTCTTGCTTTTCTTTTTTTAGAAAACTCACCCAAGATACAAGAGCTCTTGGAGATGCTCTAACCCCAGTTTGGCACAGCTCCGACTTTGGCTCCACCTCCAAATTACTCCTAGGAGCAGATTTTTTTTTCTAGCTGCTCCTGGCTTCTCTCAAAACAGCTCTGCAGAGTAGGTGAGCAAAAAAAAATTGATCTACCAGTTCCTAGGAGCAGTTTTGGAGATGGAGTAGGAGCCGAAGCTGTGCCAGATCCTCTATTTGATCGCTTGCCTTCCTGGCTTCATGATTCTAAGGTAATTACATGGCACCTTGTGTCTTTATTAAGTTATTATTAATTCCGCTGCAACCTATAGATGTTTTTTTAGATTATACAGTACAACTCAGACACTCACGTCGCATTGGCACTCACCCCTATAACACACACATAGGCAAAATCTACCCTTATGAGCATCTTCGAATACTGAACCGGCAAATTCTCGAGATTGACGAAGTCACACAGGCGTCTCACTGTCGATGGGAATGTCGCCTACCACTGAAACACAACGTCATTAAATTTTAGAATATTCGCTTCCACACGGAGTCGAACTCAGGACCTGAGGTGCTACCGAGGCTTGTTACCACTAGGCTAGATGCCCTTTCACGCCTATAGATGCTAACTGAACTATTATTCTAAAATCAAGGGGAATCATGAAGCTTAAAAGGAAGACAATTAATTGTGTTTATAAGAAATGATACTATGCTCTATTTTCGAATACTTGACAGTTGACACCTATAGCTACTTTTTGTTTTCCCGCACGTAGTCCTGTTTGCTTCCCCGCCTATCGGCCTGTGAACACCCGACCGTCCGACATCGTTGGACCTGACGCCTGTGAACACCCTGAATGGATAGCTCAGATCTTGTAGGCTGTGTTCGTGTAGTCTTTGCTAGTTCTCGTGGTGCTCTGTTGCGACGGTGAGTTCGCCGTCGAGCGCCGCCGCACGCGTTCTTCAGGCGTCGCTTCTTCCTGGTTTCACAAGCGCTTGAGCGTGGGCCCGTGTGGCTGTGTCCGCTCTGGCCGAGCCGTGGAAATGGCCGAGTTGGGCCCGGGCCACGCAGGGAATGGTCGACTGTCTCTATATTTTCGTTGGAAGGAGGGGTTTATTTTATTGGGACGTACGCTAATTTATGGTTGTCCCTATGGAAGTCTTTTTCTCTTTCTGATTTCTATTGCGGACCTAGTCCACAATGTGACCATGTACGAGAGTCCCCATAAAAAAACCGAAAAATCACACAGGAACAAATAAGAAACAATAGCATTTGGGAACAAAATTTAAGAAAAAAAAGGAATCGGGAAACTTAAGTTAGATACAAAATTTTGATGTTAGCAAACAATTTTTCAAAAAAAATCAGAACAAATTCGGGTGGGGGAATTTTTTTGAAGCAAAATAAATATGAACAAAAGTTTATTAGAAAAAATTGAAGATCTTCATAGCAAAGTTTTTCGAATTTTTGCAAAAAGCAATACTAAAAACAAAATTCAAACACAATCTTTTAAGAAAACTTAGGAAATTTTTTTAGAAAAAGTTATGCGCAAAAAAATGGTCACATAAAATTTTGAAGAAAAAGTAATGTTACTTAGATATCTCTAAAAAAAGGAGAAAGAAAACTTGCTTGCTGAGCTACTGAAGGGAACCACGCGCTGCCGGGGGCTGCTTGCCGCTGCTATCGGGGCCGTTCCCATCAGTTTCTGTGGAAGGAGAGTGCGGCCGCGGCGGCCTCTCCGGCGGAGGCAAGCCCCATTGCCGCTGCTCCCCTCCATGCGTGCAGGTGACGCTCGCCGGATACAGCAGAGGTCAATCGTAGCCACCATTTTCGCGCCTCATCGATGGTGGCAAGCTGCACGAGCATCACTGCTTCGCGCCTTTCCCAACAAAGGGCTAGCTGCGTTGTAGCCTCGAGAATGCCAGCGGAGGTCCCTTCCAGCCATGAAGTGGGAGAGGAAGGACTCAGATTCAGTGACACTGGGTAGCAATGTCACAATGGAACATTGGGCAGACCTGAGCTCTCCAAATCCAATTGCACGGCTCCCTGTGTTGGGCCCGCATGCAGGGAAAAAATCCTCCACATGGGCTAACAGCGGGAGACTGGAGGGACACCAAAGGCGGAGATGGAGCGGACGGCACCCAAATCCAATTCTCGCTCGCGTAGATGGAGCAGACGGTGCGCCCCTCACCAAGGCTGGCTCATGGTTTTTCAAGGGCCCCAGAGTGACCAGACATTATTGTAGTGATTTAGGTTCTCCATAATATTGTAGTGATTTGAGAAAAAATCATGAAGTGAGTGAATAGACACCAAACTTCCAAAGCTACAGCGTATAGATGAACGGGCATCAAGCTATTGAATATGCTTGGAACCCACATCAAATAAAATAGCATTGCTTTTAGTTTTTCTTTTCCCAGACTTGAGACAAGTTGTGAGCGGCAGTTGACGATGACAGTTGACAAGGACAATGAAACATTTTTTAATGGAATTGGCACTGGCGCAAGTTCTTGCCCTGCTCTATATTTTTTGGCATCGCTTGAAATAACCATCACCTTCTACATTGTGTAGAGTAACGCCCCAATCCCCTCTCTCCTTTTTTAGCATCATTCAAGCCTCACATTATGGAGGATCTTAGGCCAACTATTTTTCATTTAAGACCATAATTAAAAAGAAGATAGAAATTTTAATAATATATGTAATTTATGCAGAAATTCTGAAGAACTACGTAACTTGCTGCATTCCTAAATGCCTGCTAGTATACTCCTAGTTGAGCTAAGTACTACTACCTAGTACATACTAGATCTTTGGGCCCCCTATTCAGTTGCTGCCCTCCCCTCCGAGACGGCCCTGCCCCTCGTGTCACCACGCAATCCTGTGCCGGCTAGGAGGCACTTCTTGCCCACATGGCCGCCGCCGCGCCGCCCCTACGGGAGGCCGCGACGCTTGGCCGCTGCCGCACCAGTGTTGCGGGAGGCCCCGCCGGGATGTCAGGAGGACGCCGCCGGGTCGTGGCACCTGGCTGATGCCGGACCGCCGCTGCGGGATGTGGCCCCTGGCCGCCGAGATGGTCCGGGAGGCCATCTGCCGCCGTGACGCGTGATTCTCCGGCATGCGAGCGCGGTTCGCCATCCGGCGCACCGACCGGAACCCCCAATGGCTTCATGGAAGACTCCAAGATCGAGTGCCTCATCTAGTTCGCTGAGAGTGAGCTGGGCTTCAGGATCACCACGAACGTGGCCGTTGACGGTTGAGGCAGGCTGGCGCCACTGCTATGAAGCTGGAAGGGGGGCAAGCGAGAAAAGGATTTGCGCGCCGTTCGCTCCGTCTCCGCCTTTTGTGTCCCTCCTGTCTCCTGTTGTTAGCCATGTGGGGTATTTTTTCCATGCATGCGGGTCCAACATAGGGAGCCAAGGGATTGGATTTTGAGGGCTGAGGTCTACCCAATGTTTTATTATAATATTACAACTTAATGTCACTGAATCTGAGTTCAGAGAGGAGAGATCCCAATGTCATAGAGAGACAGGAGATGCGGGCCCCACCCATGTGGGGCTGAGAGTAAAAGCACAGTGGGAATTGACTAGAAGCATGAGAAATCATGATCGGCTGCAAAATTAGCATCGGTTTTAAGCCCTATCACATATGATGTTGTTTATATAATGTTTAGATACTAATTTGTAGTACTAAATATTGACAAACAATAAAAATGCTTCCGTAACTCCTATGTTTTTTCTCCAGACAAATCTATTAAGTCTAATTAGTCCATGATTAACTCATGTGATGCTACAATAAATATGTGCTAATTATAGATTAATTAGGCTTAATACATTCATCTCGTGAACAAGTCCTAGGTTTATATAGTAAGTTTATAATTAGCTTATATTTAATCTTTCTAATTGATATGAAAATATTTGATGTGATAGAGTTTAAAATAAATTCTAGAAAACCAAACACCTAGGATCACCGGCTCTCCGTCCAGATGTGCAGCACGATCATCGTGGATTTGCAGGACGTGCGTAAAGGAGGTAGGAGTAGGTGTCAGTTCGTCCAACAAAGGTAAAAGATCGAAATGGAGCGTGAACAGAGAAATGTGGAAACCGAGGTCTTGTCATAGATGTATTGGAAGCTGCACTGAAGCTGTATGCACATATTTATTTGTTTCAAATGCTCAGAATGCACACAAGCAAAATAAAAAAAATACTATGATGCACAATTGACACAGCAAAATCATAAAATCATTTATAGTTCAGGATGCACATCTGATTTGATTCCCTATGAATAATAGTAATGTAAAAATTATAAAAAAAAATAGAATCGACGGGATGCACATATTTTTGTGCAAATAAAAATTATTAAATTATTGGACATATGAGATGCTATATTTGTGTGCAAAAAAATCCAACAATCGATGCATAATTTTCTTTATATACCAAGAAATAAATTAACAAATAGTGTAACATACTAGGATGCACATTTTTTACATTAAAAAGTTAAAAATGTACTACTAAAGAATGTGCATACTTTTATTATTCACCATGTTAGCTATGCATTCAAAACATATGGTGGAGACAGTACCGTTCTGGATAGTTTCAAATAAAATATCTTCATTCGTACTAGCATTTTGACAACTGTTGAGGGGGCCGGTCTTGCTAGGCCTGGACAGAAAAACCTGATCGCTCTGCCATCAAGAAACATGAATTTAGTTCGGATAATTCAGGTACGCGAAATACTCGAAATTCCTTTAGGGGCCCAAGGTCAAAGCTCCATCAAAATTTCTAGACCCAACTAGCCAGCCCATAACTCGACAACGGAAAATTGGTTCCACATCATTGAAAGATCATCATTTTCAAAAAATACCATTAAAAGATCGACGTTACGCAAAATACCATGGAAACAATGATTCTGTTCCGAAAATACCATTCCGTTACTTTTGCAACCAACCAGTCATTATGGTCGGTGGGTCATTTGGTTTTTGGGCTGGCGAAATGTTTTAGTGCAAGTGATGGTTTTCGATTCCATCACCTTCGGTGATATATAAACGCACCCGAGCAACAAGCACATAATTATTTTCTTCTTTCCCAATCAGCGCGCACACACACTAGCTCCTTTTATGTTCCACTTCCAGCAAACTCCTCTGCCGGCATCCATGCGGCCCGCGGCCCCAACCACACCTAGCAGAGCGAGTACCAGAGGCGCCTATGGCCTCACCACCGGCAGTCTGGCACCCTCGAGCGCTGCAGCCCCGCAAGCGCAGGGTGCGCATCGCCGATAAGGCTGTCTGCACCAGGACCTCTATGTCGATACTCCAGTACATATTAGAGTAAAATTGTCCTACACCATGTACTCTATGCGGAGTAGTGGATGCCTGCTACGTGCCTCCATTGTGCAGGGCCCGCCCGCCCGCGTGCCTCCAACCGCCTGGGGCAAGGGCAGTGAGGCCGCGCGAGGGCGCCCGGTAGCGACGAGCAGGGAGGGGAGGAGCTCCGCCGCCAAGATCCTCTGCAGATCCGCCGGCGAGCAGGGAGGAGAGGAGCTCTGCCGCCAAGATCCACCGCAGATCCGCCGACGAGCAGGGAGGAGAGGAGCTATGCCGCCGAGATCCATCGCAGATCCGCCGGCGAGCAAGGAGGAGAGGAGCTCCGCTGCTGAGATCCGCCACAGCTGCTCCCCACTGCCGGATCCAGGGGAGGCCGGCATGCCCGAGGAGGAAGGAGGGAGAGAGGGAGGCCCCTACTTCGCAGCCACGGTCAGCGCGCGCGAGCAGGAGCACCGCCGCCGCGGCCGGCGCGAGCGGCGGCCGACGCGCGCACGAGCAGAGGAGGCAGAAGAGGCTGAGGGCAGAGGGAGGAGGGAGGGAAGCGCGGGAGCGGCAGCCGGCGTGGGCGAGAGCGGAGGGAGGTGGAAGGAGGAGGGGTGCCGGCGATGGAGGGAGGCGCCGGGGAGGGATGTAGGCGCGGCGCCGGGAATGGCAGCGACCGACGCGCTGGAGGTGGGGAGAGAGATAATGGGAGGGGGTAGGGCGGGGTAAGAAAAATAAAAAAAATCTAACGTGTGGGTCCCGCGGCTTGTAGTTGGTATAGTGGAGAGATATAGAGGATGGATGGTTGCGGGAGAACTGGATATAGAGGAGAGAATCTCGATAGTCAGGATAGAATATTATTTTTAGAGAATGGATATAGAGTACCATGAGTACGGACAGCCTAATGGACACATTCGGTGCCAGCACTGATTTGTTTCTTGCCTTTATGCTAGGAGCCAAGAGCAATTCAAGTTGGAGGAGAGATCAGAGGTGCCTTTAAGAGATCAGAGGAGCAGGCAATGGATAAGATAGTCAATTCAGTGGTCCTATAGCAAATTGCCATACATTTCTAATGTCATTTTGTAAAGACAATGTTTTAGTGGTTTGTAGCAAAATTTAGATTTCAAGACTGTTCTCAGCTAATTTGGCTCCAAGAAAATTACTGTACTAAAATGGTGGTGTCTCTAAAAAAAGATTATGATGGTGCTCATTTCTATCCTTGTCCAGCATGGGGGCGGCGGAAATCGGCGCGTCACCGCTGGTGAGCCGGCCTTCCCCGGCACCTGACCCGGCCTCGAGTCTTGTGAGAGAGAGCGGATCTCTCCCAGTCGCCTATCACTCCCACCAGAAGTCTCTTATGGGGCAGGGAGTCAACATCGTCTCTGGGTAGTTGGACACGTGTAGGGAGGAGATGGGAAGGCAGTAAATTCTCGACCGCCATTGAGGGCAGTTCCAACTCAAAGTGTACATAGGTAGTGTCTATGATGTCACGCCACAAAAAAAACTATCTCAAGAAACTGCGCCGGAAGTTACTAGACCACCTTTCCAGTTAGTGGGGTCCACTAAACGTGTAGGGAAGAAACTACCCTCGTCCCCGACGCAGGATCTCGGGTTTCCTCATTCGTCGATGCGTGTGAAAACACCATTTCGTACATGAGAAACTATGTCTTTCTATTTTATTCTCCCTCCTTATTAATTCACTTGACATCTCATATTTTTGCTTACGTGTCGGTGCAATTAATTCTATAGACACCAGTTGAGGTGGAGAGTTAGGACTGCCCTGATGCGTCTAGATCAAGCCACACGAGGGGCCCGAGGACTACACCGACACTTGGCCTTGGTACCAATTTCCAATCGGCCAGGCATGAATGTGTGTGGCCATTGCAATCATGCCTCCCTGAGTCCATGTGTCCAAACAGTGCGTCCGCAAGCAAAAGTTGGAGCCCCGAAAAGGCTTGAAGCTACGGCCGGCGACACTCATCATTTGTCCTACGAAAGCTCTTCATCTGTTGTCGTACACCATGCAAGACGTGTCCTCGGTGCACTTATTTTTTTTTAAATTAAGCCGACACCAGAGCTGCCGATTATATTAAAAAGAAGATGAAACCTAGACTAGACAATACAACAAATGAAAGAAAAATAACACGAGTAGATTGAATTGGGACATCAACACATACTAACTCAACTCAACTCAACTCAACTCTCGGACGGATTGAGACATCAACACGATTCGCAATAACTCTGGCCGGTCGGATTGGGACATCGACACGAGCCGCGTACACCCGGCCCGGGGGGTTGGCGAGCGGGGCGGCCGCCCAGGCCCCCGGGTCAATGGGCTCCGCTGTCATGTCGCTGCATATACACATGCAGAGCCCGAGCGAATAAAACGATGCGTGCCCCTCGTCTCCGCGATCACCGTCCGTCCGTGTTGGTTTCTCGATCTGTCTCTCCTTACGCTAGTCACAAGATAGCACTTACGACGTCCGGATGGCGATGGCAAGGGTCGATCGAGCATTCGAGCACCCGAAGCACGCCCTGCCCCAGAATTGCAAAGTCTCCAATCTCCCCCCTCCCCCTGGCGTCGTCCCCGGGACGGGAGGCTGAGCTTGCATGTCGCGAACAAGCTCAAGATATCCGTTTCGCTGCTGATGCAGCATGCCGGCGCCGCCGGCTGGTCGCGGCACGCCGTGATCGACATAAATACATAATGATGACCGCAAGGTCTCTGACGCCGCCGGACACGCCGTATTATTGGTGGCTCAACAAGGCAGTTGACTTCGCGACCTCGGGAGCGAGGAGCGTCGCGATCTTGCTGCGGCCGTTTACCGGCGACTTGGCCTACTCAGAGGCGGCCTGGACGAGCAAGAAGCCAGCACCAGATACCAGCACGTCAACACCAGGCATCCTCGCCATCAGTAGATTGATATTTTATATTTGATTTATGACTGAAATCAAATCAATATTTCGCGTTTATTGTAGCAGGTAATTGATAAATAATAGCTGAGTGATGCTGCGGTGAAGGATAGATGATATTAGGATTTGAGAGTTCTACCCACTTTACGGTAATTGCAAATTGATAGATTTGTGATAGCTATTTTCAGTTACATTTTTTAAAATTGTAAGGTACGCATCTGGCGGTGTGAAAAGGAAAAGAAGGAAACAAGCAGGTGAAGTTACGGGATAATGTTTATATATATTAATCAATAATTAACAATTTCACAATCTACACCTAGAATGGCCCCGGTCTTTAGTTTCGCCCCGGCCCCCGGAAATCTGAGGACCGGGCCTGAAGCTGCACAATAACACTCCACGCTACTCAGACACAGCCACACTAGCCGGTCTCGCCACCACCACTTGCTACCTTCTTTTTTGTATTTTCACTTTATTGAGAAAGAAGGGAAAGATAGAAGGGTAAAAAGTCCCTGTCACAGCTGAGCGACGCATGCCGAATCCACCATGCTAGAGAATGCTCGATGTCACCTTCAGGAAGGGCACTAGACTGGAAGCGCCGTTGACAGCGCCTAAGAAGGGTTGGATTTTCATCCGCATTCTCAAAGGATGGTGAGGACTAGAGATGATGCCTCCAATGAGGAAGCGACACCCATAGACGTCGCCATCCAGACTTTCATCTTAATTTCAACCGGCCTATCTACGATGAAGCGGTTAGAGCATAGCCGACCCACGGACCTGGCGTTGCGAAGAAGGGGCTAATACAGTCAGCTAAGCCATCATGGCGCAGCTAATATAACCCACCTACGCTTGGCCACAGTCAGCGACACCACCACAGTGCCGTTGACATGCACCCGAGCAAGCCACTGTCGGCCACGCCGCCGCCGAAGCACCTCCGCAAAGACCTTGCCGGCCACCCGCACCTCACAGTCGATGGCCGCTAGAGCCAGGCCTGGAGCACCCTCATGCCGCAAGACGCGACGGAGGAAAAGCCGCTTGGCAGGAGGACCTGCGACCCCTCTTGCAAGAGAGGAAGCCGACCGGCAACCGACGAGCTGTAGCCAGGACCGGCGTCAAGTCGCCGGGACGATGATGCCACCGCTATGCCAGGGGGCGAGCGCTGCCACCAAGTCCCCGCTGACGACGAAGAAGCCATCACCAGGAATGCTCGAAGAGCACAGATCCGACCGCTATCCGAGTGGATCCGGCCAACTCCGATGTGGATCTAGCCGCCGGCCGTGCCCACGGTGCACTCATGTACTCATGCTAGGTGTCCTTATTATTCATCTCATTTAGATCCAGTTTGGCTTCTACCTAGCTCCGGCTCCATGAGAAGCTCTACCCAACATTTTGTATAAGGAACCGTCTATAGTAAAAAATAAAGAAGCCCACTCCTCCGAAACTGCGAAAAATAGAGAAGCCCACTCCTCCAAAACGGCTCCAGCTCCTATGGAGGAGTCCGAGGAGGAGCCCTGCCAAATGAGGGCTTGCTACAAACTGCCAAACGAGGGCTTACTACAAAGTTGAACTACGGACATGGTTAGGGCAATCTTTTGATTTTTGATTAAAAAAAGAAAAACAATAGTAAGTAAAAATGGCGCTAAATCTTTTGATATATGATGAAGGTCAAAGGACTCCGCAATCCGTATGACAGTGGTAGCATCAATGGCTGTGCTCAGCTGTGCAACACCCAACTGATTTTTGGTAGGAATCAGTGAATGCAATGCAACACTCAACCGGAGTACAAGCAGGACCAGGCTGCAGTGCCTTCCATTCATGATGCATGGCACGTTCCGCGGCCCACATCCACAACAAACTCCGGCCGACAGCGGCCGCAGCCACCACCATTCCACACTGCATCAGCACCATCAGATTATGGTGATCCTCCGCGTGATCACTGCTCACTGAGTCACTGGTGGGGTGGTGATGCTGGACGTATAATAGAATCACTGGTCACAGAAACTGTAACTGCCATGCGAACGCACAAGGCCTGTCTTCAGTAGGAAAGGGACACCGAAGACCAGTAGCAGTACCAACCAAAGAGTGAGCAGAGCATGCCAGCGGCCAGCCAGATCGCATAGCCCTTTCATGCTAGAAATGCAAGCCGGTGCCACATGGCTTTCCATGGGAAAAGGCCCATGCAAAACCTTTCGTTGGGGATCAAAAGGAAGCATATCACCTGTGGAATACCACGTTTATCCCCTATCACTTTAGCTCTTTCCATAATATTCCCCCCTGACTACTGAGCAAGATTCAAACACATAACAAGCACGGCCCAAATGGTCAAGCAAGATTCATATGCCACTACAAGACGTTGTTCACTCATAACAGAGAGCAAAGATTAAAAAGAGTTAAACTAACTCACCCCCACAATGTGACTACTGAGCAAGCACAACGAAGTCCAATCTCAAATACAGCAAACTAGTTATCTGAGCTAGCTACTACCTAACATGTAACAGCCAGTACAATCTGTACAATGGTCGTATCCATCCAAAATCACCACCAGTTGTTGGTATAGCAATTTCTAGCTTGACCCATTAAGGCGCTCCAAGGTCTCCGCTACATGCCTCATCGATGGCCTCCTCTCAGGATTGGCCTGAACACAAGCGAGGGCGACTTTCAGCACTGCGATCATCTCATCCTCCCGTTCCGAGTCCCGGGCAAGGAAAGGATCGAGCATGTCAGCAGACGGTTTCTTGTCCTCGATGCAGAACTGGACCCACTGGACGAGATCCATCTGCATGGTCTCCAAGAGAACCGCAGGAGATCTGCCAGTGATCATTTCAAGCAAGACCACACCGTAGGAGTAGACGTCCCATTTCTGCGATGGTTTCAGCGTCTTCAGTGCTTCGGGCGCTTGGTAGCATGACCCTTTGCTCATGAGAGGGCTCACTGAGGCATCTGATTGTTGGCTCTGGGCCTTTTCTAGACCGACTCGATCTGATTGCGTGAAAGGTGATGTTCCAGCGATGTTTGCAAGCCGCCCGAGGCCGAAGTCTGAGATGTATGGCTCCATGTTTGTTCCAAGGAGAATGTTGTTCGGCCTCAAGTCCCCATGGACATACTTTTTGGGGCTGAACTCATGCAAGAAAGACATCCCCTTGGCGACTCCCTTCATGATGTTCAATCGGGCCTCCCATGGCAATGGCGTGAATGTCATCGTCCCAGGTTTACCTGAAAGCCATAGCAATTTGCCAGAGCTGGCAGTCAGCAAACACGCAAGACACTAGCTCGGAACAACCACACATGTCCTACTACAAGTTCAGAACTCAATCCAGCAATCTTTATTCCAATTAGTAACACACGATCTTCAATTTCGGAGTAAAGAAAACATTACACAGGTTATATCAGAAAGTCAACCTTTGACAGATACCAGATTCCAAACTGTACCAGACTTATACAAAAAGACAATAGCTCTTCCAAGCCTATAGAAATAAAGGAGTTGTTATGAACTGAATTCCAGAATCTTGACATACTACCATCACAAAAAACAAAACCATTGAAAAGTCGGCCAAGCGCATACCAATTTTCCATCATACTGCAGTTATTGGCTTATTGCACTAAATTAGGAATCGAGCAATACTAGGATCCTGACAAACACAACTACGATAAGAAAGAAAATATATAACTACTTGTTCTTGAAACAGTAGAATCAATGGAAGAGGACACTGCCAAGTCATTGTTAAATCTCATCAGTGAGAGTTGCCGAACAGAATACATACCATGAATTGCTGCAGAGAGGCTGCCGTTAGGAATGTAATCATATATCAGCAGCTTCTCATCAAAAGACCAGTAGTAGGCTCTCAAGGTAACAATGTTGGGATGCCGGACCTTGCCAATAGCCTCAACCTCGGTCTGAAATTCCTTAAACCTCTGCAATCCCCCCTCCCCAAGCCGCCGGACGGCCATGGTGAGTCCGTCCTCAAGAACCACCTTATACACGATCCCAATCCCACTCTTCCCCAGCACAAAAGCTGAAGCCTTGAGCAGCTCATCCAGATCAAACCGCACTTGCTGGTCCAAGGCCACGAGATCGTACTGCTCAGCGTGCTCGGGCGGAGTCCCGGACTCATCCCTACTGAAACATCCACAATCCTTTCCGCACCTGGACCCCTTAGAACCGGCAGCCGCATTGTGTCCCTTCCTGTCCTTGGATGAAACAGCCCTCCAGTAGCAGTAGAAGAAGAGGAGTGCAATGATCAAAATCCCCACCACATCACTCAGCACGATGGCCACAATGGCAATCTTCCCCAGCCCTTTGCCCTTCCCCTTGCCGCCACCGGCCGCGGACGAGTCCCCTTCGTTGGGCAGGGGCGGGTTGGACGACGGCATGGCGTCCGGCGAGCAGGGGTTCTTGAGCGGCGGCCCGCAGAGGTCTGGGTTGCCGACGAACGCCGTGGGCCCCCGGTTCTCGAGCGCCCCGTTCTGCGGGATCGGGCCGGAGAGGTTGTTGTAGGTGAGATCGATGTAAACCTTCTCGGGGAGCCTCCCGAGGCTCGGCGGGATTGGGCCGGAGAAGTGGTTGTGCGAGAGGTCGACCGTCCCCTGGAGCCTGGAGAGGTTCCCCATGTCCTTCGGGATGGCACCGGAGAAGCCGTTGAAGGAGAGGTCGAGGCGCTCCAGCGCGGAGAGCTGGGCGCCGAAGCCGGCGGGGAGCGGGCCCGTGAGGTTGTTCCGCGCGAGCGCGAGCGCGCGGAGGCGGCGGCATTTGAGGATCGAGGGCGGGAGGGAGCCGTTGAGGGCGTTGGAGGAGAGGTCGAGGATCTGGAGGAAGGGAAGGGCCCCGAGCTCGTCGGGGAGCGGGCCGTCGAGCGCGTTCCCGTAGAGGACGAGGCTCTGGAGCGCGGGCGCGGCGGAGACAAGCTCGGGCGGGACGGGGCCGAAGAGGCGGTTGCTGCGGAGGTTGAGGTGGCGCAGCGAGGAAGGGAGCGGCGCCGCCGGGAGCGCCGCAAGGAGGCGCTTCTTGGGGAGCGAGAGCGCGACGACGCGGCGGGGCTGGGTGGCGTCGGCGGGGGAGGAGGAGCAGGCGACGCCGTTCCAGGCGCAGGGGTCCGCGGCGGTGGCGTCCCAGTTGGCGAGCGCGCCCGTGGGGTCCTCGACGACGGCCGCCTTGAACGCCAGCAGCGCCTGGCCGTCCGGCGTGAGCGCGTCGGCGGCGGCGAGGAGGAGCAGGGGGAGCAGGAGGAGACGGAGCGCCATGGCGACGCGCCCGCCGCGTTGGGTGGCGAGCGGGTGGGGGACTGGGCCTCCTCTCTGCGAGGAGTGTGCAGAGCGATGGACGGAGGCGCTGCTGGTGGGGGAGGCTTCACTGATGACTGAGCTACTGGTGCGGTCGCGACTCGCCGGAACGGGAACGATTTTTTAGCGGGCTTGGTTTGGTTTTGCTGCACACAAGTCTGAGAAAAAAATCTCACATGTATGAAGTATTAAATAAAGTCTAATTGCAAAAAAAATTTTAGGAATGAGTATAAATTTTCGCGATAAATCTAATGACAGTAATTAATTGATGATTGACTACAGTGATGCTACAGTGATCATCCTTTAATCACGTGGTCAAAGACCTCATTAGATTCTTCAGAGTTTCTAGCGCAGGGTTCTGAAGTTAATTTTGTAAATTGACTTTATTTAATACCGTAATTAACAGTCAATGTTTTCTAGTACTCCCTAGTACACAAAGCCAAATAGGACCAAAATTAGGTGTGACTATTCTATTCCTAGTCCGGCTTGGACCTGACCTCGAGAGCCGTGCGGCACTGCAACCGCATTTTCCCTGTTGGCATTCTCCGTTAGCATGACGGGAAGGCACTCTTGAGTTGCGAGGGAGATGGAGATGGGAATGGGAACAAACGGGTAGGTTCTTGGAGGCCCCGTTTCAGATGTGCTGTCACGCTCTATGATCATAGGAAATTATTTTTTAGGGCCATTTTTGGATTGACTACTCTCTGCAAATCTTTGTTTTGCAGGTACTAGAATGTTTTCTTAGTCCACTCGACAGTTATGTCTAAAATTGACAAGGATACACAAAAGGGAAGAAAAAAGAAGATTACCCTTGGTTTTACTTGTCACTGATGTTTTTTTGAACAAAACTTACAAATACTGGCAGATTTTAAATTCACACATTCACCTGCACTAGCAACAATGTTTTAAATAGCGGGCTAAGCCATTTAGCTATCGATGTCCAAAAACATGCTATAGCCAGCTATAGCTGGCCTATAGCGGTAGCTAAGAGCTAAATTGTACATGAAAAAAACTTAGCTAAATTTCTCTCAAACAGCTATAGCCGGAGATAGCGAAAGCTATAGCCGGAGATTTAAAACCTTGACTAGCAAGAAGGGAAATCCCCGACAACAAATTGCCAAATACCAGTTGGATTAAGCGTAGCGTCGTGCATAAATTGTTGTTGGTTGCTTGTTATGGGTTCATCAGAAATATATTTTGTGAACTGAAAACATGCACGGTACAATATCAGTACTATATCAACCTATCAAGGGAACCAATTTGGCCGTGGTGCAAGTTTGGTGGGGAAGGAAAACTGTGGGCCCGTTTGCCCGTTGTGCGCGGCCAGCGAATGTCAAAGCCAGCAGGCCGGTCCGCCGTACATTGAGCCATACACCATGGTCCACGGCACGGCACGGCACGGTTGAGTTGAGTTTGGCACGTTACAAATGAGTCTGTTAGCCATAATGATCGCCCGTTGCCCGCCCTACGACGGCTACGACGTAGTTAATCGGTAAGTGGGTTCCCAATGGTGTTGTACCGCAACGACGATTACGTCCCGTCCGTGGTCGTTGTTTTTTTTTTTTTTTTTGATCAATCCGTGGTCGTTGTTGAGCGATCAAACGTGGTTTTAGGGGCGAGGGGCGACGAGCCGATCAGGCAAAAAGGCTCCGCGAAGGGCGGAGTGGGTGGCACGGCCGCGCGGGCATCTTCTGTCATGGGAGGAGGCGCCGATCAGCACGTGAGTGAGAGGTTTATCGAACGGATTGTAGGAGCTTCTTTGGGCGATTTCGACTCTAGAAATCGCCCATTTTTGACTAATTCAATAGTATTTCAGATGAGAAAGAATAAAAAAAAGACCAGTAGTGCTGCTGCTCGCTAGCCGAACAGATTGTGTCCATCACCACGCGGGCACGGGCGCGGGCGCAGGGGTCGCGGAAGCAGCGACACCGAGCGTACCACGGGGACCAGCGTGCCGTACTTGGAAGTAGCCGTTGTCAGCCTTTCACACGTACGAGTAGGAGCTCCTTTGGGCGGATCGGAACCTGCTCTCCACTTGCCCTCAATAATCCTCATTTGCCCACGCTGCCTGGAGGTGTCGAGGTGAGACCGCGAAACAAGAGATGCGCCAGAGCAGTTTAGCGGGCAAACCACACCGGAGTTAGGCCAGTCTCTGTGTAGTTTTATGGACACAGATATCTAGACTGGAAACTAGATAATCGTGTCAGATGAGTTTCATAATGATGAAACTCTCTTCACATCCCATAAAATTTCATCCTTCTCTCCCCTTGCCACGTCAGCAAAATTGATGATATTTAATGCCATAAAATTCTCCATGAAACCTCCATTAAAGCTGGCCTTAGGTCAGGTCGCCTCGCTAATCCTTCTATTAAATACGGACTAACTGACGAAGCTGAGCACTGCATGCTCAAGCTGCAGTTGTCTTGTTATTAAACAAAAGCTGCAGTTGTTGCATTAATACAAGGAAGGATCTCGCCTTTGGACCGGGACACATGTCAAATTACAAATCAGTTAAATAGCAAATGAATATTCTTCCACCAATCAAGCAGGGAATGGCTTCTTCCCTGCTTCAAAGGTTATGTGGAGGAATTATACAGGACGCTAGAAGGCAATACCAGGCGGTAATCATCCCGTCCAAAAATCATGGGATGGACACAACTCATAAATAATAATAGCCATTTCTTTGCACCATATAGCAACAATTTTATTGATGAAATTTAGAGAAGCTTGACTTAAGACAAACTAAAACATCAGACACTTCCACTGAGTACTTGTGTTATGGGTAGAAAGTATTGTTCACGCTGTGAACAGTGATGAGTCTAGGATATTAGAAAAGATTAGATTAGATTGGTTTGGTTTGTTATTTCCTTAAATTTAGATATTGGTTTCTTAAGGGTTAAGTCAGGATTTTTTAAGAGTTAAGTCAGCCCATCTATATAAGGATGGGATTGTATCTCTTTTAGTCAAGCAATAATGAAGAAAGAACAAACAATCCAAATCCCCCAAATACTCTAGTCTCCCTCCACGCTGACTTTGCCCGGCCATCTTCCTGGCAATGGTTATCCTCTCTATCCCCCAAACGAACTAGAGTTCATAGCATCTGAGCGGGGCTGGCACCGCCAGGCGCTGCGGCACTGGAAGGATGCCCTGGTGTTGATGGCAAGGGGGCGAGGGTGATGGTGCTGGGGGAGGTTCGAAGCGAAGATGCAGCAGCTCGGTGAAGTGGCGCCATGGTGGCGTGCCCTCGTCGCGCTGGACCTAGATGTACCATAGATGGGCGCCGGCTGCCAAGTTGGAGGAGGCCATCCAGACCTTCTCCTCTTCCATGATGTGCTGCTGAAGTAAGTAGGACTCGCAGCGGTTGATGAACGCTAGCGGATCTGATTTGCCATCATACTTGAGGAAGTCGATCTGCTGGAATTGCGGTGGTCGGTCGCTGTGGTGTTCGCCGGAGGTCGACCGGCGGGGACCGGAGGAGGCGGCCGCAGGGAGCTCCTGCCCGAGCCTCTCGACCTTGGCCTGCAAGGACTCGAAAGATGCGGACAGCGTCCGGAGGAGGGCCGCAAGGTCCGTGGTGGTTGGCTCGGCCATCAGGGATGTAGCCAATATGATGGCAACGAAGTGGCGGCGGCGACGGCATGGTGGGGTTGAGCGGCGGGGTGGTGGAGGAACGCCTGGATGCTGATACCAGATGCTATGAACCCTAGTTCATTTGGGGGATAGACCATTGCCAGGAAGATGGCCGGGCAAAGTCGGCGTGGAGGGAGACTAGAGTATTTGGGGGGTTTGGATTGTTTGTTCTTTCTTCATTGCTTGACTAAAAGAGATACATTCCCATCCTTATATAGATGGGCTGACTTGACTCTTAAGAAATCCTGACTTAACTCTTAAGAAATCAATCTCTAAATTTAAGAAAATAACAAACCAATCTAATCTAATCTTTTCTAATATCCTAGACCATTACTGTTCATGGCGTGAACAGTACTTTCTACCCATAACAACTTGTAACTTGTTAAACACATGTCAAGCCCAAGGGCCTAGAGTGATGCTTGTGTCATTAAGCATGCTTTAGTGAACTTGGATATATATTCAAGTTGTTTCAGGCTTTAATCAATACCTTCAAAGTAAGTGATAAAGAAGATTACTTACAACAACTTTCAATCCACACTGTGGACACCCCAGAGAGCTGTAGGAACATATAGTGCTTCCTTTGGTCACAGTACCTAATAATTTCCACAAAGTTCTTTCCCCAAAAGTATTGGAACCTTGACCATCAGTAACTTATTAAAAATATTTACTTTAAGAGCACAAATACATGTGTTTGAACATTTTACAATTAAAGTAATCTTCATTAAAGTAAAAAAAATTCTAATTGTCTTACACTAGAATGTTTGACCACAGAATTGAAATCTAGAACGAAATACATTTGGAGGATAAAGCATGTGCAAATCTGTATATGACCACAAAATGGTATGCAAAACGGGTCGGCACCTCCATGTTCTTACTTTTATTTTCTTTAAATAAGCATGTTATTAAATGTTTTAACATCCTAATTAGAACACAGATTTATTGTGCGCAACTTGTTCTAGCCTAAACTAGAACCAGCAGTATCTTGTCCTTCAAAGCAAAAATGCCCAAGAAAACCAAACTCTGGATTTCTAGCAATCCACTGTCACTATGATTTTACAAATGTAGGCTACCTGTGCCAATATTTACAGGATGTTACACAATCTCTCACCCAATCAAATTTTCACACTACAAAACTCACAAATAAACTCACTGTCTTGAATGCATTTGCTCTTAAAATTACAGCAACGAATCAAGAACACAGTCAACACCGCCGCTGGGACGAGGAGTATTTCAAGTTTTCAAAAAGACAAGTTGGATCATTTCGCTTCATGATCCTTGCACTTCTATCTAGCTGCATTGTCATCGAATGATGATTCAGATGCAGAATCGTCTGAAGTTGTGGTAGAGCTTGTCTCACATGAACTCCCATTTTCAGAGTCTAATGAATGTGATGTTGGCCTTTTCAAATACCAGTACATGATGCTTGCTGTCAGAGTTAGCATCATTTTCTGGTTCACCTGAGAGAAGTTAAACATTAACAATTTTGCAGATCGTAACCAACTTGACATCACAAGAGAAATTAGGATATTTTATTAAAGAATTGAGTTGTTTCCGGACAACACCATGAACTGAATTTGGGATAACACTGTCTGCCTGAATTGTAATAGCACTAACCAGCCTGAATTGATAAATGAAAATTAGAGTAGTTGTGAATGCAGCAAATGGATATTTTAGAGACACACCAACCAAAGTGAATGCGAATGGATGTTTTACAGTAACACACCAATCTAATTGCTGCTACAAACAATAATTCATTAGAAAAATCAATAAATTACAAAATAAAATGGCAGATTAAATTTACTCAATCAAATTTATTACCTCCAATATATCTTCTGGCAACAAGAAAATGGAGCAACCAAGCTTCCTAGCCACAGAAATGATGTATGAAGCATTCATTTGCTTCTCTTCATCTATACAGAAAAAGAAAATTAAAATTTTGAGGAACCAGGCTTTGACAAACATGTACGGTATGCATTCATTTAATCTGGTGACTTGACATGACATTGTTGTCAGGAAAACTAGCAAAAATGACAGTGAAAGGTAGCTTCTATGCGAGTAGAGTTGCTGAATGCAAGGAGTACGATAAATAGGTAGTAATTAAGATAAAAGTAGAAACCTAAGCAATGTGGGTGTGTTAACTTTGCATGAGATGGAGATTCTTAATTCCATATCATAATAAATGAACAGAAATATGGGGTTAATGAGAACATATAGAGATCCAAAAATTGCAGAAGCATAAGAGAAAGAGATGAACCTTTTTCTCCTTTCGTCACAAGGCTCCAATTCACAACTCGAGGCTCCACAGCACTTAGTAAGTCAAGGAAAAAGGTGCCACTTGAAAGGCTTCTATCCTGTAGTTAGTAAATGTAATTTGATGCATGAACCATAAGTATCACCTTTGAGTAAAAAACAATAGGCAATTGTAGTTAAAACGTTCAGCATGAAACCATTATACAATTTTTGTGCCTTGTTGGACTTGATAGTAACATCAGCTACATAAATACTGGCCAGCATTATAGCATTGCAATGTAACTAACCAACTAACTAACTTACTAACAGCAACTAACTTACTAACCTATAATATGATTACATATCAAGAGTAAACAGCTAAGTAACTTAACTGCTACTCTGCTAGTGATGCAATTATATGAAGCTTTTCAAAACAGTTCCGGAAGTTTATCCACCTTATATACAACTATCTACAATTTATAATATGATGGCATATCAAAGAATAAACAACTAAGCAACTTAACTGCTACTAGTGATGCAATTATAAAGAATTAGTGATGCACAATAGGAAATATATTGAATGGTACGTACCTTGAAACTTTCCATACGAGATTGGTGCTTTCCAGAATCTTTTACTTTTTTATTGGCCCATACCAATATGTCATTATCTGTGATCTCTTTTCCATTTGAGTGAAATCTAAGATTCTTCAGCAGTTGAAGAATGTTGTACCGCATCAATTGCCATAGAAAAGCTGGGATAAATGTACCATTTTATTATATGGTCAATCAAAAGTTGCAAGAGAAAGACTATATGCTCAATGGGGAACTAACTAAATCAGATGCATGCCATATAAAACCTGAACAAAAAGATTCATTGTATTTCATGCTTCCCAATGATAGGAATGCAGAATTTCAAATGTGAATATCATCATTAAACAGTTCTGTAGTTTGGCATGCTCTAACTTCATGAGTGCAACTGAAAACTGACAGTGAACTTGTACAGGCACAGTTTATGTGACATCCATACATTGTAGTTTTATTGGCATGCTCTATCTTCATGAGTGCAACTGAAAACTGACAATAAACTTGTACAGGCACAGTTTATGATCATTTATTCACCTACAAATTAATTGCAAAATCAAAAGCAATATAATCACTCTTTTACAGGACCCCTATGTTGCTGAGATATAATCTATGTAACTGGTAACTTACCTAATATCAGTTTCTTGTTCCCTTGCACAATATCATTTCCAGCAATATTCACCAGGGAAAACTTCAATTCTTTTCCGATCTTCAAAACTTGGTTGCAGTTTTCAACTTTCTTGAACGGTAGTTTTATTGGCGGACAATTTGCCATCTTCCAGTTAACTGAGCCAGGAGCAATCTTGTCAATCACCTCAAGGAGAACCCATCTACAATTCAAGGATGAAGTATCAGAGACAGAATCAGGTTGATCATTAAGATGGTGAAAATATGCCCTACCCATTTCTAAGGTCTTCAAATACGTTGTTGATGTAAGTGGAAATTCCAAGGCTGTTAATCCACAGCCGGAATGACCTTTCTTCCCTGGAAACTTGAGCATCATCAGAGAGTCCATCCACAAAGGAAACTTGTTTCATCTGTTTGGACAACCCATTTCTGCAATAAAAGGAGAATAGAGAGAAAGCATTTAGAAAACGAAAGAAGTTTACTGCCGATTTCAGCTCCACTATCACTGCTACCCCAAACTTGTTTCAAGATGAAAACGGGTTGTTTACAATCAGGCTACCCCAAACCATTCAAACACTGCTAAATATAGTAAATGAAAAAACATAACTTTCTTTTTTCTACAAATGCACACACAGTTCGATCAAACGGAAACGCAACAGGAAAAAATTGCATTATGATCTTTTCAACATATTCTTATACAGCTGACATATTAGCTCCCAGCCTAAAGATTTCTCAACAAAACACCATACCTTGTCGCTGAGATATGAAATTAGGAATGCTATTTAACTTCTTGTTGAGAATTATAGATAATATATATGTGTGAAGAGTTTGAGGCATATCTGTGCACGAATTACACTCAATTTAAGTCAATTATGCAAAATGACATTGCTTTTAAATCAGAATAAAATATGTTAGAGTTGGTAATTTTCCTAGGAGATAACCAACTAGTTATATTAGTGAATGAAAAGATAAAAGAAAAATAATGCCATGAAAACAAAACTGGTTTGATAAATATATTTTCATATGATTACTACAGCATGATAGCCAGGGTAGTAGCAAGTATCACATGCTAACCACAGTTTTTAGACACCATTGCATATATTTAATGTCCCTATGTGAAAATATCAATACAAAGATGACTCTTATAAAATTAAAAACATGATGAGATTTTTGATAATTTATATAAAATAAATCATACCTTTTCTGGAAAATATGAGCCACAAATGCAAGGTTTAGATTTGGTAAACCATCAACTATGTCTTTTGGAGTCAGGTATCTTTTGCAGCCCATCCTATCTGCATGCTCAAGGACTAATCTTGCTCTATGAAGCAGATCTTTTACTGACATTGCGGATGGTTTTGCACTGCACTCAGGTGCCAGGACATTCAATAGACACGCATACGCTTCACTGTCCTGTATTTTCCAGGTTCCAAATGTAAAGAAAAGAGCTTCATGCTGAACTAAGGTTGAAACTAGAAAAACTGATATACAGGTTTGTGCACATCTATCATTTAGCATTCTTAATATAACAGGACATAATTCAAGAAACAGGAAATATCATCAAGCAGGGGGGAATATGTTCAGTAAATACGGTTATTGACACAACTAGAAAATGTTGCAGCATTGTAGAAATTCATTCTGGGGTTTCTACTTGAAGTACAATGACTACAGTCATGCAATATTGGGGTTTTCCAATCAAACTACAGTGACAAGGACATAGGAGCCAATTATGATCCTACATAATTGGTTTCGACTTCCTTTGATGTTAGTTGAGATAGTTTGATATTTCAAATAAGTGTATTCGCTTCTGAACGAGGTATTTTTCTCTGTACTTGCTTGTATTGGGCATTTGGCAGAGGCAGGTTCTCCATCATTAAGAGGCAACGAGAAATACTATATTAGAAATTTCATCAACGGGAAATACAATACTATATTTTGTGATAATAAAAAAAAGGGACTGGACAGTGGACTGTCTGTCAATCAAATGTGCATACTTTTATATCCGATGAAAAGTTTGATACTGTTCTCTGGAAGCCTCCCTTCTTCAGTTGAAAGTTCATCCACCTTAATAGAATCTTTTCAGGAGACAAACTCATAAGCTCCTCCATCTCCTGCAATAATCAATTAAAGCTTTGCGAGTGAGTTATTTTTCCCATGAAACAGACCAAATTAGTCTTCAAGCATAGTAGAATGAAGAGAAATTAAACACTACCTTGCTGTCCTCAACTAATTCAACCAACTGAGGTGTACTTTTCAGGTTAACATCTGCCAACAGTTGTATCTGGTCATTATTGTAACAAAATGTTAGCATATTCAGTTTTTTTACATCAAACAAACACCTATCGACAGAAATTATCAGGGAAATAATAACAAAAGAGAAGAGCTTGCCTTGATTATTTGAGAAATTAAGCCCAGGACAAGATGAGGCTACAAGGAAACAGAGAGAAAAAGGTTCAATAAGATCACAAAAGAGAGTTATTTGAGTTTTTTAACATATAAAATAGAATAGTATGCACTGCAATGCCCTCTACAGACAGTTATCTGATCTTAGAGGATGTAAAATGAAGTGAATCATCAATGCACAGACAGATCATAGCTTACAATGAAAATCAAAAGACCAGAAAGGTACAGGCCAATTGTTACTGAACCTGCAGCAGAGTCTAATGGTGGCTTATAGGACCTTAAACCTTTAGTGTCAAACCAATTATGAAGTGCCTAGCACCAACTAGCAGGAGAATCTAATGGCAGTTTGAAGGACCCTAAACCTTTCATATCAGACCGATTATCAAGCGGCAGAATACAGATTGATTGATTCTTTGTTACCATGGACACAAGTTTCAACGATGTTGAATTTGTAATGAGTAGCATAAGAAAAAGCCACAGGAACCATCAAAGGGACCATATGTTACTCCTCCAACTTAATATAGATGATTGAGCTATGGTGGTCAAGTGTCAACTACCAGCAAGCCCGAGGTACGGACATGAATCTAAAAAACATAAAGACTGGCAACAGGTAACACTTTATGGTCCCGCACATCACATGGACTTCACACTAGTATGTTCTCACATCAAGTTCAGAAAGAGCCCAATTACACAACTAAAATGGAACGAAGCCGAACATTCATGACGTCTCTACTCTGATGAACGAAGACGAACATAACTCATAAATATGCAATACGATGATCGCTGGCCACATAGAAACAATAAGGGGTGATTCAGATCTTACCCTCCCTTCCGCGAGGTCCTGTGTGCCGATGTTGACGACAGTGCAGCCAATGGCCTTGGCGGAGTTGAGGCAAAGTGTATGATTCTCGTTCTTCTCCCATAGATTGAGCACCCTCTTGGTGTTGATGGCCCTCTCGTCAATGGTGCCCGGTACGGCCAAGTTAATAAGCTTGCTGGAGGAACCATCGAAAACTAGGCAGATCAGACTGGCAGTGAAGATCACTGGATCGGAACGACACACAAAGTGCATCAGAAACGCACCATAGGAGGACGCCGTCCTTGGTGACGTGGAAGATGTGATCGGTTGCCGGATCTATGGGGAGCGCGCTCCTAAGGAACGGATCCTCAGCGAGGTATGCGTTGATGTGGCCGACGTAGGACGCCTTCTCGGACTCGCTGATGGTGTGCAGCAGCGTGGTGGTGGCCGCCGTGAGGAAGGCAACGGCGGAGGAGGACGAGGAGCGGGCGATGCCGCCGGCCGCCTTCTTCCCGCCGGCGCCGGCGCCGGCGCCGGCCGATTTTAGGCGAAGCTGCATCTCGGCGTAGACGCGGAGGAAGAGCTCGAAGCTGGCGTCCTGGTGCGGCCTCTCGTCGGCGCGCGCGACGGCTTTGAGCACGGAGGCCCATTCCTCATCGGTGAGGCCCGGGCCGGGGCCTGGTTCTGGCGCGCTGTTCTCGTTCTCGGCGTCGGCCTTGGCCGAGACGGTGGCGCCGCGGAGGCTGGAGATGGCGGCGGGGAGGTCCCGCATCCGCAACCTCCCGCTGGATGACGCGTCCCGTAGCGCCGCATACTGTTAGACACCAAAAGCCGCAAAATCAGTGCGGTGCCGCCGAGGTGACGGTCGGAGACCGGGCTCTGGCGACGAGATGGTGGTGTGGCGGAGGGAAATAATACCTGGGCCTGGAGCGCGCGGAGGTCGGCCTGCGTGAAGCGGCGCTGCAGGTAGGGGTCGGACACCACCACCAGCCCGTCGAACCCCATCGCGGCGGCGGCCGATCGGCGACCGGCGTTAGGTGGGCGGGCGGATCGGGATGGGCGCGGAGGCGCTTCGCCCTCCCCCTTCCCTCTTGACAGTGTGGAGTGGGAGCGGGGTGGTGTGGTGGGGGTGGGGGGTGGGCCTCCTCCCCTTTTGCGGCTTGCGGCAGCTCAGAGGAGGGAGAGAGAGAGCGTTCGTCCGCTGGTTCAAAATAAAGGAAGGGGGATGATGATGATGCGGCAGGGTGGGTCGTAACGGAAAGCCTGCCTTTCGCGTACCCAGTTGCCGATTCAAATCCCCTGCGGGTGCGGCCTCGCGCTCGCTGGCCACTGCCCGGTGGGCCAATGGGTTGGCAGTGACTAGCCAGCACGAGGGCCAGGTGGGGACCGGGGAGAGGCCTCCGGGGCGGTGACAGCTGGTCCCGACCGGCCGCGCGGGTGGCGACTTGCGAGCAAGCGGGTCCTGGTTCGGCCTCCGTTCCGAGCCCCAGCCCCCCTGTTCCAGCTGGTGCTCGACATGTTGCAGATCATCAATGAACTGCAATTGCTTCACTTGCATTACAGATACTCCATGACACTTCATGTTCTTTATACGGCGCATACTACGTACCAGTACAAATGTATTATTTATTCAATCACGTATTTTGGAACAAGGGGAATGGTAGTTCAACGTGTTCGACGTGCTATGTTCTCCTCATCTTGAGTTTTTTTTTTCATACGCAACCACATGTTGCCTCATTGCTACTCTACAATTTGATATACGGTTGCACCCGGAAACAACAATAACAAAAGAAAACCATCATTTTAACGTAGCAAAATGGTTGAGATCTACGAGTTATCATCGAGAACAATGTGGTAATCATATCATGTTTAACATCATAGACACACGAGTAAATGCACTTGATGCCAAAATCAATGCATACCTTATTTTATTCCGCTACGATTATTCGAGGAATAAAGGTTTGCTCATATTGGAAAATGGAGCATCTTATTTGATAGGGTCCTACATTGCAAACCACTTAGTATTTCCAAAGTAAATGTGCATTTCATTTACTTTGTTATGGTTATGCAAGGAGTAAACACTTGCTTGCAAACCAATATTGAAAAATGAGCCGTCTTTATTGGTTGCTAGAGTACTTCATTTTTTTCTTTAACAGAATAATTGCATATAACTAGCGTGGAGGAGCGGAGGAGCCTCAGAGGACCGGTGGCAGCACCGAGTCGAGCGTGTGCCATGGGGTGGAGGAGGAACCCTAAATCTTTCCTTTATATGATGATAGAGAGCTGGTAATTTCTACTCAACTTCATGGGTAATCTTGTAAACTATTTTAGCCAATAATCGGAGGGATTTTTCCCTAAGTGAGGGGCTGGCCAGATTCTTCACGTATGTGGTTCCCGCTGGTAGTAAAATCTTTTACTCCATCCGTTCCAAATTATAAGTCATTCCAAGAATCTTGGAGAGTCAAAGTTTTTTAAATTTGACCAAATTTATATGACAAAATAGTAACATTTATGATATCAATTAAGTATCATTAGAATCTTTGTTAGCTATATTTTCATAGTGCACCTATTTGATGTCATAAATCTTTATATTTCTTTCTATAATTTTGGTCAAACTTTGAGATGGTTTGACTCTCCAAGATTCTTGGAATGACTTATAATTTGGAACAGAGGGAGTACCGTGGAAGCAAGCTGAACCGCCATTTGGGCGTCTGGTTCCATTATTTTGGGTGGAAATGATGTCACGATTTGAATGTTGGCATAGTCATTAGAAGAAAGAAGAACAGCTGTATCAAAATCTTTCAAAAACAATGGGTGGAGATCCTGATCAAGTAGCTTTAGCAACGCCACATTTATTTTGCCACATGGGTTGGAGGATCTGCTTGGCAATGTGTCCTTTCCTAAGCATAAAAGCATTACTCCTTTTAGAGTGGCTAGATGCATGTGCGGTTGGATCTTAAACCATTTGGGATGTGTCCAGTAATTGTAGGCTTTTTAAAATATCCGTTTCTGATGTAATCATTGTAGATGGTTTTCAAAAATCCGTTGGTAATGTCTAACATAAAATTTATTTGTGTGGTATCTTTTAAATTAAGTTGAGGTTGGTAACATGATTTGATAGAGGTGTACAATGCTTGCAAACTTTCTAACTAGTGAAAATGGAATTATGCATGGTGAATCTTCATTGGTAAAATATAAGTGAAAATTGTTGCAATGGCATTGGTTCAATTCTTGCTCTACGTAAAAAGTTTGCAAATTTAGATTTTACTAGAGCTGGGGATGAACAAAGTATATCCCTTACACACAACTTCTTTGCCAAACTCAACTTATAATTAAAAATACAAAAAAGATAACTTCTCAATTTAAAACTATGTTCAAAAAGTGCAATGACTAATTACAAAACAGATCCTTCAAAAGAACCACATTTAAAACCATGTTTTGATTTCGTCTTCTTTATTATGCATTCATATGCCACATTAAACCATGAGTCACCCACCAGAGATGGCCTAAGGTAATTTACCCAAGTTTAGCACATAAAATTTAAGTGACAATTGTATTGTTGTCCTCATTTTCAATATCGAGTTTCTCCTATTGCACAGTTTTTCCTTGAAATCCATTAGGAACTGAATTGATTCCTATGCAATTCCAGTTTCGAGTAGTTGGCCATAGAAGATAGGCTTATCGTTTATCCACAGCGATTTTGTATTAAAATCAGTCCTAGTATAATGAAAAACTTGACCTGCGGGTATTTTCTAATAGAAGACCTCTCACATAGGCCAAGAAAACCTCTGAATCCCTGCCCCACCCTTACACAGGGGCGTCGTAACCCGTACCGTAACCGGTGTGAGAGCAGGCCGGAGTGGGCCGGGACCTATTTTCCATATGCTTTGCCGTGTAGGCAGGCGAGAGGATTTTTTTAATCCCAGCCTGAAATTTGCTCCCACCGGAAGTCGAACCTAGTACCTGAGGAGTGCTGCTAAGGCCACATAACCAGTCCTAGTATAATCATACATACCTTTCCTGAGTGGTGGAGAAAAAGCTATCGAAGGAAGACTAGGAAAAACTAATTAAGAGGCTGTGAATTTTTTCAATTTTACAAGGCAAGCACATAATAACAAATCTATTATCGCAGGAAGCTATAAATGTAACTTGTTAAATCTAGTACAACTTTTCCCATATGTTGCTTACCTATGTCCTGATTTTTATGTGTTTTAGCTAACGGCCACGTAACAACTATGATTGTGATGACATTAAGAATGATAGTTGAAATTATGGTCTCTAGGACTGACATTAGACCCTCAAAGACCTGCCGGGCAAGCTATGCTGACCTATTCTAGGATGTCTGAATGATAATTTCGATATGGTCTCCTGGATTGACATTATACTCCCTCCGTTTTTATTTACATGTCGTATTAGGTTTATTCTAAATCAAACTTGACAAATATTGAACAAACTTATAGAAAAAACAATAACATTTACAATATCAAATTTGTTTCATTGAATCCACCATGATGTATATATATTGATAATGCATATGTTGGATATTAATTATAGTTGTTAGTATATTTTTTCATAGACTTGGTTAAAGTTAATCAAGTTTGACTTAGGCCAAACCTAATACGACATGTAAATAAAAACAGGAGTACCCACAAAGACCTACCGGGCAAGCTACCCTGAACTACTCTAGGCTGTCTGAAACCAGAGTCATCTCCAAGGACTCAGGAGCTTCCCTGGGACGCTCATCTATTTATATGTCCGGTGTCATTGGTGATCAATGATCTTTCTAGTTTAGGAACCTGACAATCCCGAAATCCCCTGTGAGAAGCCCCTTCAGATGAGGATTCACAAGAAGCCATCTGATTATAAGCTACTAGAGTCCAAAATCAAGATGATATATCATCACGTAACAGCCAGTACCACCTGGCATCTGATGGATAAAGGCGGCCTTCCGAAAGCAACATTACCAACGATGAGCCCCTATAGGAGCAATGCGGTGGTGTCCAACCTGCAACAAGAAGAAACATTTTATCCTCTTGAGTGGTGAAAGAAATGTAGATGTTAGGTACAGGAAATATTTTCGTTGTACCATGCAAGCAGAAGGACAAATGTTCATCTGCCGTCTTAACCTGCAAAAGGAATTATGAATATGTAAACATAATGCCTTGGCACTGAAGGAATATTATTGTTACGTTAGAAGCTAGGAGCAAATTGCAATTACTGGGTAAGAAGATGGAGATGGATGAGGTGACGACAGGCAAAGACTAGGCTTCCAAACTTTCCTGATGTGATATATAAAAGAGCATATATTCCGTGCACATGTATCAAACAAGCTGGAGTGCATAAACACCTTCTATCGATGGAGGGCCCATTAGGGCATCGCATAAATGATTGGGAGGTGGCACAGACATATTATCAGCGACAGTAAGGCTAAATTATCACCTAGTAGTACTTGAAATAATAAATAGTACGCAACATCATGAAAGTGCCTAAAACACTGAAATACTGATCAAAGTTCATGGCCGCAAATTTTAATTTCATGGTACCATCAGGTAAACTTGAGGATTTTCCATGAAGAAAATTACCATCTGAGATGAGCTGATGCAGTCTGCTTTAACCAGAAAAGTTCCGTACTGAAAAAAGGTGTCTTCTGGTGCCAAGGAACATCACAGAGGAATCAGACATTGTGGGAACTGTATGGAGCAGGAGTGGGGACCTACCCAAGTCTCTGCAACAACAAAGTTTCAACAGCCCAGCAGTCAGTTGGCAAAGCAGCAGCAACACGTGGGGGCAAAGGACGATGTCCCGTTCATGTATCGCCAATTTACATGGGACCAAATGGTAGCGAAGGGCTTCCATCAGTTCATATAAATGTAAACTCAAGTATACCTTAATAATTGGATGGTGATAATAACGTGATAAAAGTCGCAGCTTTGGCAAGGACGAGAATGGTCACTTGAGTAATACTAGGGAAGGGAAGAACCAAACAGGGTAGCTGCGCACTTGGATCGCACTGACTCAATGCATGCATGATCTGTCCGTATATCCTGTTGGCACAGTGAGCTTGGAGTGATAGCAGTTGCAGGTTGGTTTCATAAACTACGTATCATCAAAACTAATCACACGAGATGCAATTGGGTTTCTTTCCAGCTGGCACCACTTATCATGTATTGGACCAAAGAAAGGACATGCATGGCCTTTGATCGTGAGGTTAATATACCTCAGTTTCACCACTATAATTTCAAAAGGGAAGCAGCAAATCCAAAGAGCCCAACAATTGGCCAACATATATTAATAAGAAGAAATATCTAGAATCAGCGTGATATCGCCACACTGAAAGTGCATAGCTTCTCCTATGAAAAGATCTATGGCCACAATGGACCACAACTATTTAGTAGCCAACTAGGCTTCCTATCATTCGAACCTAAAGGCAACAGGAGTCCAAAATCAAACATAAAAGAAACTAAATCAGTAGCAGTAATATTCGAAATTTTGTTTTTGCGTTACTACAACAATAGGATCAATAAGATGTTATCTTGCTGGAATGAAGTAAACCAATTGTGCCTGGGAGTTGGAATCTTGAGAAACATCATGAGATCAGTAATGGAAGCAAATCCCACTTGAAAAGTTCGCTGGGGAAGTATTCATACCTTATGGACAAGCACATATATATATTCATGTACATCCCCAACGAAACCAAAGCTCAGTAAAAAGCTCCACACGAGAAGTTTGTTGAGCTTTTCAGACTTGTGCAGCTTTGTTGTCCATGGATTCAGTAAATTTGTGGATTCTTAAAAACTATAAACTAACATGTCCTTATAAAAGTATTATCTTACTTTCAAATGCACCATTTGGACAACATTCAGTAAGTTTGGGTAATAAGAAATAAGCCTACGATTCAAATTTTTCAATCTTTTTTTCATGAAACAAAAACAAAAGTGCTTTGTTTTGTTGTTGATCAAGAAAAGCAAGTAGGGAGCCATAGTCTTCTTTCAATAGAAAACCTATACAAGTAAAACAAGTCCACAATGCAGCAATAGATATGAAATATAACCAGTCGGAGCGTAGATAACGCTAACTTAAAGATTCATTACCTAGCTATAATGGCCATGCTCCTTATTCTGTTAGTAGATAACATGCTCGCTAGCAAAACAGGAAAAAATCGCTGGTGAAGTATATACGGATAGGACATTATTAGGACCTATGCAGAATATTACAGTTACTCAAAGATCTATTAGGGGAAAGAGTTGAACTTAAAAAGGAAAAATCTCAATACCTAACCTAAAAGATGGAACAATGACTTTTGAACCATTACTATAAGACAATGGTTTTCACTACTTTAACAAATGGACTCTATATCAAAATATAGCTATTGCATTAAAGAAGAAAAGATTCTTATGATTTTGTTGCTCCTAAAAATATTATGTCTATCTCCTATAAGCCATAGAGAATTGAGATTTTTCATGTCTCTGAGTCTTTCATTTCTCATGCTCGGAATTAGAAACTTATGGAAGAAGAGATCCATTAAAAACTCATCACATGGCTAAGCCATGCCTAGCAATCAAAACAGTAAAGCATTTGATAGGTAAAGTTTTTTTTTTGAAGCTTTAGTCAAGGAAAGGATCAGATGTAGTAAAACTGGTAACATAAGAGTTTGGGAACCATAACACACAAATCAGGTTGAAAAGAAGAATCGGCAACAGTTTCTTCAAATTCATTCTCATGTTCTTCCTCAGTTCATCCTTGACTCAGATAATAGTAAGAGAATAAAAAAGGCATCCAATAATCATGTCAAACTGCACAACATTGAGCTTGGCAACAGATGTGACAATATGCAAAAAATGAATATTAAGATTACAGTGGCATATTTCTGCTAACACAAGTATGCTAGGTGCAGCTGCACCATTTGGCATTAATAAGGCTTATATACCACCGATTTTCAATAATTTCTGATGTCAAAGAAAATTCAAGTATGGTTTAAAACTCTTGATATACCAACTGCGGCATTTGTGACTAAGGGCCTGTTTGGTTGGCCACCATTGTTTCAAGCTTTGCCACACTTTCAGTGTTAGCTGTTTTCAAGATTTGTGCAAAAATAATTTTTAGCTAAAAGAGACATGGCTACTAGCTGCTTCTTTCCTGAGACCCTTTTCCACTATAACCCTCCGTGATTCATCTGATTCAGACCATTGTCTAATAGCAGAATAAAAGTTTGATATCAAGACATGAATTCCAGGATTTTGTGGGTGAACCTCTAGCATGCGCACAGCTACCTTCTTTCCTCTCACGGCATCCATGTTAGCTCTGCATGCGTTCAACATAGCGACATAGATGGCACTGGAACACTTATTCTGGCTTGCAGTTAAACTACAATATAGATTCCACGCCTCATCAATCTGTCCTGCACGGCCTAGCATGTCTATTAAACATGCATAGTGCTCTGGTTGTGGATCAATCCTGTACTTGCTTTTCATCAAATGGAGCATGGACCGACCTTCATCCACAAGACCACAGTGTCCACAGGCCGATAGAACTGCCAGAAATGTAATAGCATTTGGTAAGACCATGGGTACAGCTTTCTCCATCATCTTAAACAAATCTACAGCATCGACACCATGCCCGTGGCGACTATAAGCGTCAATCATGCTTGACCAGGAAACCACATTTCTGCCAGCCATCCGGTCAAACACTATCCGTGCGCCCACTGTCCTCCCACATTTTGAATACATATCAATAAGTGCATTGCATATAATGGTGTCAGAATCAAACCCACATCGAAGAGTCTTGCAATGCACCTGCATACCATAAGCCAAGTTTGCTGTCGCTGAGCAGGCCGTGAGAGCACAAGTCAGCGAAATTCCATTGAGCTCAGTCCACCTCAGCATCGAGAAAGCCTCCCTAAACCAGCAATTCTCCACGCAGCAGGAAAGAACAGCGTTGTACAGTGCGGTGTCCTTTGGGCACTTGGTGAGCATAAACACCCTCATGGCGTCCTCGACAAGACCACAGCTCATGTAGAGATCAACAAGGGCTGTATCCATGATTACGTCGCCGTGGTACGAGACGACGCTCCACGCGTGGAGCTGGCGGCCAGGGCGGAAGGCGCGCGACGCGGTGCATGCCTTGAGCATGGTGCAGAGGGTGGCGGCCGTGGGTGGGAACCCGGAGGCGGCCATGCCACGGAATGCGGCGGCTGCGGCGGTAGGGCGCGCGTGTCGGACGAGGCAGGCGAGAAGCGCGTTCCATGCGACGGCGTCCCGCGCGGGCATTTCGTCGAACAGGCGGGCGCAGCGCCTGGGAGCCCCGCGTTCGCGTAGGCGGTGAGGAGGGCAGTGGCCGGGATCGGGATGGGACTGGAGAGGGAGGAGGACTTGAGCAGGACGGCATGGACGGCGGTGGAGAGGGAGGGGTGGGAGGAGAGGAGCCGGAGCAGGGTGGACAGCGGCGGCGGCCGCGGAGCACTCGTCATTTCGTCGAGAGAACGAGTCCGCTGGCGTGCCGCACAAACAGAGCAGCTGAGGGGGCTAACGGAATGCACCGTGTTTATGATTAGCAACACGTGACTAGGGTGTAGTGCGGGGAATTCTATTTTACGGTCGCTCGTGACTTCCAATTCATACGGTCAATTTCTGACAGCGGCAAACTTTCCCTTTTGTTATGCGTGCACCCAACCAATCCATTCTCTTTTCAGAAAATATTTATCGTTTTCTGATAAAAACTCTTGGAGATTTTTTTTCAAGGAAAATATTTGGAGAGATCGGAAAAACTTTGATGAGAAAATATTTGAAAGAAAATTTTTTAATAAAAATGGAGAACATTTCTGAGAAAACTTTTTTCCATCCAATATAAAAAAAGTATGAAAAAAACTTTTGCAAAATAAATTTCAATGTGACTTTTGTAGCAAAAAATATGAATAAACTTTTGCAAAATCTTTTGTAAAAATTTTTTGCTGCAAAAATAAAAAATTGCAAATGTTTTGGGAAAAACTTTTGCATAAAAAAAGGAAAAAAGCCAAAACGTCGCACCACCTACCTCGGGGGGTCGCCGTCGCTCCCCCAGAACGCGCCGCCGTTGCCGGGTGGGGAGCGCGCCGCCGCCGTCGCGAAGCTCGCTTGTGAGGAGGGTCGCCGCCGCTCCTCCAGCGGAGCGCGCCGCCGCCGCCAGGAGCTCACCCACCGCTGCCCTCCTAGTGAGCGCGTCGCTGCCACGCCGCCAGGAGCTCTGCGTTCGGAAGCTCTGGAGCTTAGGAGCCAGCTAAGAGAGAAAGAGGAAAGAGAACGGTGAAAAGGAAAGAAGCCGCTGTGAACGGGGATGAAATGGGAGAGATAAACACGCAACACGGGACCCACCACGGGAAATATGCTCTGCGCATTGGAAGGACTGCAGGCGGTGGAATCGACCGTGACTTGGGTTGCGTGCGGGCGACTGTAAAAACAGGTGTAAGCATCTAGGCCCTCAAGGTATGTTTCGGTGATTAATGACAACCATTATTGTGACTAATGAGTTTGTGTAGCTTAATAGATCATTATCGCTCATTTGGTAAAGAGGCCCCTCAATTTCGTTATCCAAAAAGGCGATCTCGGTATTCAACTCAAGATTACAACAAGACTAAGGATCTTTCTAGTCCTAAGTGTCGTAAGGTTGAGAAGGACACTTAGATTAGTATAGGTTTTATAGTTTTGTAGTGATCGTACTATTAAGAGGGGTTAAGGCCAAGTAACTTGAGCATGGACATGGTCAATCAAAAATAGATGCACACTATGGTCACTCAGGTTCCTAGAAGTTCAAATAAGTGGCTTTCAACTTATATCTCAAGAATATTTGGATTTCACTCAAGACTCAAATCATAAAAGGCAAAATCAGAAAAAGTCCATACGTCGGTTTAACCTACGCTTACACTTTTCTATACGTCGGTTAAACGCAGTCAGCAGAGTCTGGACAGGTTCTATACACTGGTTAAACCGATGTTGTTTGAATTAACGTCGGTGTATTAGTCCAGAGTTGGTTTTTCCAGGGCATTTTAAGTTCAATACACCGGTTAAACCGACGCTGTTTGAAATGAGACGTCGATGCAATTGACCAGTGAGATGGTTTTTCCAGGGATTTCAGAAGTTGTACTCACCGGTTAAACCGACGATGGTTTTGAGTTAACGTCGGTGCAGTTGTCCAGAGACTTGGTTTTTCAGTTGATCAGTGGACAACTACACTCACCGGTTAAACCGATGATACGTCGGTTAATCTGCCCAAGTTGTAACGGCTAGTTTTCAGAATGGGCAGTTTACATTCATCGGTTAAACCGACGCTGACTATTGGAGGTACGTCGGATTAACCGGCGCTACGCAGTTTTCTGGCAGCTTTTCTCCAACGGCTCTATTCGTGTGAGCTGCCTATATATACCCCTCCAATGGGTCATTTTGCACACTCTTAACACCAGGCAACATTCATACACTCATACATTGTTGAGAGCCATCTTGAGCTTCATCTTCCATACACTTGTTCATTCAATCATTCAAGAAGCAAGACTAAGGACTTGAGTTGAGAGAAGCTTGTGTGCATCCGTTCTTGGTGATCGGTTCTTGCTCAAGTGAAGGCCCTAGCTTGTTACTCTTGGTGATTGGCAGCACCTAGGCGATCTTGGTGATTGAAGGTGTTTCTTCCGGAGCTTGCCAAGGATTGTGGGAGCCCGAAGAAGTTTGTACGTGGCTTGAGCTCCACCACGCCGGGATGGTGAACGGAGACTCTTAGTGAGCGCCCTCGTCTCGGTGACTTGGGAGGTGACAAGACTCTTAGTGAGTGTCACAACGTGGATTAGGGGTGTGTGCCAACACATCGACACCACGGGAAAAAAATCTGGTTGTCTCTTGCCCACTCTTTACTTTCAAGCACTTATTTTCATGCAATTATTCATGTGCTTGACCTTAGAGATCATAGCTTAGCTCTACCTTGCTTAGTTTCAAATCTAGTTGTATCTTTATAAGCTTGTGTAGTTTGCTTAGCTAGCCGGTTGGTGAATTGAGCCTTACTAGTATTGTATAGGTTAAGGTTGCTTTACCTTGTTTTAGAAATTTGAAAAAGGCCCAATTCACCCCCTCTTGGTCCATCGATCCTTACAATTGGTATCAGAGCCTCGTTGCTCATTTGGATCATTAGGCTTCACCACCTAGAGCTATGGCCAAGATGGGAGGTTCGTCGCCTCACTTCGAGGGCAAGAACTTTGCCTATGGGAAAGTTCGCATGGCCGCATACCTTGATGCGATTGCCCCCGAAGTGTGGTTGGCAACAAAGACCGGGTTCACCGGAACTCCCACCTCGGAGCAATTAAAATGGAATGCTAAGGCTAGAAATGCAATTTTCGAAGCCATTAGTGAGGAAGTCTTTGCTAGAGTAAATGACATGGACTTAGCAAGTGATATATGGAAAGAGCTAATTGAAATTCATGAAGGCTCTACAAAAGTTCGTGAACAAAAATATCACTTGTTTAGAGCTAAGTATGATTCTTTTAAGATGTTAGCTTATGAAAATTGCAATGATATGTATTCTCGCTTGAATGTCATTGTCAAGGACATTAATGCTCTTGAAGTTTCTAAAATTGACAGTGGCTCCATCAACCGCAAGATTCTCATGCTCCTTCCGAAGCCCAAGTATAACATCATCAATGCTATGCTTCAAAAGGAGAATCTTGATACAATGGAAGTGGGAGAGCTTGTGGGCGAAATTCGCGCTCATAAAATGGGGATCCTTGGTATGTCCGAAGTGCCAACTACGAGCAAATCAATTGCTCTCAAAACCAAGGCCAACAAGCACCTGTTATCGCCATAAATTAACAGGATTAATTTATGGGCCGAAAACAAGATGGGCTTAAAGCAGAAGATGAGGAAGGCTTGTAAATCGGCTCCTGCGTGAGCATCTGGGCCATATTGGCCATGTATCCTTAGATTTAGTTCGAGATTAGAGATAGAGTCCAATCGGGACAAGATTAGTTTAGATTGTTTTCCAAGTCTCCGGACTATAAATATGTATCCTTTGTTATTCATGAAGGAGAGCGTCATCACGTCTCGCAAACAACAACTCTCGGCGCATCGCCACCCCTAATCCTAGGGTTTCATCCAAGTAAGCGCCATGCTGCCCTGATCGCTTCTTGCGATCAGGGCAGCGTTGTTCTTGCTTTTACCTTGGTATTACTCGTGTTGAAGCGTTTTTGATGGCGAGTAGTACTAGTTATCCTGATATTCGTAGCATGGCTTTTAGCAGATCTATTGTGCTTCGTTGCTTATCATCTACGAATATCATGTTGTATCTGTGCAGTCACGTTTCAATCTTATGCTAGTTCTTGTCGCATAGAATTAGTTGCACAGAGGCAACACCCTGCTTCTTTTGTGTTTAGTAGATCTGATCTGTTATGGTTTGCTCTTGTCTTAAGAGTTGGCGTAATATCTGCTAGGTTAGGCCTTGCAAACGGATTGGATGATCCGGTGGTGTAGTAGATGCTTTATCTTAGCCTTGATAGGGATTGTTCCGGGAATCGGCTCTTGCTAGTTCTTAGGCCTCTATTTTGGGGTATGGTTTAGTTGTCTGTTACGTTCATTAGGCCCAGTCACGTGTAGGATGTTCCGATCTAGCAGTGAAGCTGTTACCATCGTGGATTAGATTAGTTAGATTTAATTGAAGCAGCTTTACAGTCATTTACTTTATTCATCGACATCTGGATAGTTACAGATCCAATCTGACACCGGGACTCGATCGGCTCTTTAAAGCCGATGCAAGAGTTGTCCCGGGGAGCCGACCACGGCTCGGACTTACGTTTACACGTGTCTTTGTATGCAGGAAACTGTTCGGAGCACGTCTGCACCCTCCTGATCGGGTATAGGTCAGGTGGCACGCCCGGTTTCCCACAAAACCTCTGAGCGAGTGACGGAATTGCGAGCCGTCGACGAGGGAGCAGTGCCTGCCGGCGCCCCAGCAACCTCCCGGCTCTTCGTGTTGCCCGTCGCTACTCGCCGGTGGGTTTCGACCGACAACACATTCTGGCACGCTCGGTGGGACCACCCTTCTCGGCAACAATGTCCACTACAACAATGACTGGAGCTCAAGATCAAGAACCTGCTCCCAAGCCCGTCACGTATGAAGAGCTCTCTCCTGAACACAAGAAGAAGTATGACGAGATCAAAGCTCTGCTGGAAGCCGATCTCATCGGCTCTTTTGAGAGGACCCGCAACCATGGCATCAGGTGGAAGGGGTTCTCCCCTGAAGGCGCTCTCGACAACGTGGACCTGTCTGTACCATCAGAGGAGCGCACCAGGGCCTTGCGTCAGGAGATGAACTACATGGTGGCCCATTCGCTTCATCGGCATTCTCAGAGCCTCATGAATGAGCTTGAGCGTATGGCACACCGCGTCATCCAGGAGATAATCAAGAACCAGTACTCTCCATCGGGACCAACCTTGGGGAGTCACACAGAAGAAGCCGCACTGCATTCTAGGCCACAATTGCCGTTCTCATTTGCGACCCCAAGACCACAAAATTCGCCGATCTACGTCGGTCACAAGATCAGCGGCGATCCTGGACAAGGCCAATTCCTCACCGAGCCACCCAAGGAGATCCCGCACGGTTACCCGTGCGCCTACATCCCTGACAGCGTTAGTCCAACACGCTCGATGCAGGTGGTCAGCCCAGGAGCTTCTGGAGTAGACGCAGAGAAACAAGCGTGGCTGGCAAAGTACGCTATTGGGCCGAGTGCTGAGCCATCGGCCCCAGGAGTTCTTAGTATGGAGCAGGTCAGTGCAATACTAAGAGATCAGTTTGGTATCCTGCCCAAGAGGAAAGTGATCGGCTATTCAAAGCCGTATCCAAGTGATTATGACTTGATCCCACTGCCACCCAAGTATCGGCTCCCCGAGTTCACCAAGTTCAACGGGTCAGAGGGAGCCAGCTCCATCGAGCATGTGAGCCGATACTTAACGCAGCTTGGGATGATCTCAGTGTCGGACCCGTTGAGGGTTCGATTTTTTGGCCAATCTCTTACAGGCCCAGCTTTTGGATGGTATGCATCACTGGCTCTAGATTCGATTCGAACTTGGAGGCAGCTTGAAGATCAATTCCATACCCAGTACCATCCGGAGGCTGCTGAAGCTGGAATTGCCGACCTCGCCCAGGTCAGGCAAAGGCGAGGAGAGTCTGTGTCGGAGTATATACAACACTTCAGAGAAGTCAAGAACTGATGCTACTCGTCGTGCATCACAGAGAAGGAGGCAGTCGATCTGGCTGTCCTCGGGCTTGCTAAGCCGATCAAAGATGCGGCTTTCCAGTTGGAGTTCACATCTCTGGCGCACCTGGTACAGAAGCTTACGGCATACGAGCATTATCATCCTGAGCTGTACCAGGACAAGTTCAAGCGCCATGTAAACATGGCCCAGGCAGAAGAATCTGACGACTCTGGTGAAGAGCAAGAAGTGGTCGTGGCAGAGTGGACTTGGGGGGCAAATCCTGTCCCGTGCAAGTGGATCAAGCAGAAGGGGCTTGTGAAGGGCTTCAACTTCGACGTGACCAAAGCAGAGCAGATATTCGACCTGCTCCTCAAAGAAAAACAGCTGAAGCTCCCAGAAAATCACAAGCTACCGACGGCACAAGAGCTGCAGGGGAGGCTGTACTACAAGTGGCACCACTCGTTTACTCATGCCACGGGTGAATGCAAGCAGCTGCGTCATCAGATCCAATCGGCTATCGAGCAAGGCCGATTAATCCTGGCTCAACACACTATGAAGGTGGACACAAAGCCCTTCCCACAAGCTAACGTGGTGGAGCTGTCAGACTTCAGATCCGAGGGCCAGGATCTGGCATTCCAGATCAACATGGTGGGACCCATGCGCCGCCATGACAAGCAGAGGAGAGAGGCTGCTTCTGGCAAACGGCCGCAGAATGAACGCAAGTTGGAACAGCAGCATGTGACTGAAGAGCAGGTGCGTCACATCCGCAATCAGCTTCCAGCTTCTAATCGGCTTCTGGGAAAGTACCAGTACCAGTACAAGTTGCATCGCCGATACGAATTGGAGGAGGACGAGTACGAGCATCGCACAGGAAGGACACTGGGGAGACGCCAGGCTATACGCGACCACTGGCACTGCCCATTCTTTAGGTATTGTTGGAATTTCGGCATGAGCCGATTGCCTAATATAGATGATTGCTTGGAGTGCAGGCCTCAAGGACGCCAGCAGGACGAGACATCGGTGTTCCGGTGCTTGGGGTCCAGAACACGTCAGGATGACCATGTGAGGCGCCCACCCAGGGGTGATTCTGAGCCAGAAGAAGAAGACAGGTACCATCGCCCACGGTGGTGTCCTGACGGGCTCAATCGCTCGCAGAAGCGCAGGGTGCAGCGCTTGCGCAGTCTGGAAGAGGCAGAAGCAAAGTACCTCGACGTGCTGAGGAAGGCGCGTCCAGATCTCACGGAACAAGTCAGTCGACCGCGAAGGGAGGAGAGGTGCCCTCCGAGAAAAGAGTGGCGCCCCAAGCAGACAAAAGCCGATGACAAGCCATCGGCTGATGTGAACATGGTGTTCGTACTCCCGTCGGAGTTTCGAGCACCCCAACCGGAGGAATTGGCTATCGCGCAGCTGGATCTCGGCCCACGGCCAATCATTTTCGAGAAGCACAAGGAGAAGAGCTACAAGCACCTGAAGGGGTTATATCTCAAGGGCTTCATCAATGGCAAGCCTGTGAATAGGATGTTGGTCAACACTGGTGCCGCAGTCAACCTGATGCCATACTCTGTGTTGCGCCGATTGGGTCGTTCTTCTGCCGATCTGATCAAGACCAATGTGATGCTTAATGACTTTAATGGACAGCCATCAGAGGCGATGGGGGTTCTTAACGTGGAACTGACAGTGGGCCGCAAGACGATCCCGACTTCGTTCTTCATCGTTAACAGCATGAGTACATACACAGTGCTGCTTGGGAAGGACTGGATTCATGCCAACTGTTGTATCCCTTCCACAATGCATCAGTACCTCGTCCAATGGGATGGCGATGAAGTAGAAGTGGTCCCTGCAGACGATTCCAGCGAGGTCTCGCTCGCAGATATGAACGCCTGGGATGCAGAAGGACAAGAGCCGATCTCAGGGATCGCCCTGGAAGACTGTGATCGGATCAAGGCGACAAAAAACAGACTGAGGCTGGTCTTATCCACTGGCCTCACAGAATAGATGCATCCCGGCATGCCACGGGGTGTAATAGAAATAGAGAGGCCGGTCCCAGCGATCGGCCCCAAAAAATAGAAAAATTCTGTTTAGGTTCGGAATTGTTACATCTTGTACACACGATGGCCTGCTCTGGCAGTTGGCTACTCATCGACTATTTGGTTTCGAATGATGATGGAATTATGGAAGCGGCCAGCCCGTGCGGTTGGCCAAATAATTTTTCTTGTCATCTCCCTGTGTTTGCCGCTGATCTTGTGGATAACGAAGACTCGCTTGCGTTCACAGCTGATTTTTCAGACGACGGAAACTCGGATACGGGTTCACGTCAGCTGCTGACTTGGAAGAGGTTGACATCGGTCCTGGGGATAAGCCACGGCTGACATTTATCAGCAAGAAGTTGGATCCGGCTTTGCGAGAGGAGATGATTGCGTTACTGAAGGAATACCGGGATTGCTTTGCATGGGACTATACCGAGATACTCGGACTGGACAGAAGCATAGTCGAGCATCGGCTCCCGCTCAAGAAAGGGTTTCGGCCATTTCAGCAACGAGCACGTCAGATGAAGGCCGAAGTCCTAGAAGAAGTTAAGAAAGAGGTGGAGAAGATGCTGGATGCTGGGTTCATCAGGCCGTGCCGGTATGCAGAATGGATCTCTAGCGTAGTACCGGTACAAAAGAAGGATGGCCGATGGCGTGTTTGCATCGATTTTAGAGATCTCAACAGAGCAACACCAAAGGACGAATATCCGATGCCTGTTGCAGAAACACTGATCAACATAGCTGCTAGCCACAAAATGATGAGCTTTATGGATGGCAATGCTGGTTACAACCAGATCTTCATGGCCCCAAAAGACGTGAACAAGACTGCGTTCAGAGTACCAGGCGCAGTCGGCTTGTTCGAGTACTTGGTTATGACCTTTGGACTGAAGAATGCCGGTGCAATGAACCAGCGTGCCATGAATTATATTTTTCATGATCTCATCGGCAAACTGGTAGAGATCTATATTGATGATGTTGTGGTCAAGTCCAAATCGGCTAGGGGGCATCTAGAAGATCTGCGTCAAGTTTTAGAGCGGACACGGAGGTTTGGGCTCAAAATGAACCCAAAGAAGTGCACTTTCGGTGTGACGGCCAGTCAGTTTCTGGGATTCTTGGTGCATGAACGGGGAATTGAGATCGGTCTAAAGAGTCAAGAAGCTGTGAAGACGATGAAGCCACCTACTACAAAGAAGGAGTTACAGAAACTCATCGGTAAAATTAACTTTGTCAGGCGATTTATTTCTAATATGTCTGGACGCATTGAGCCATTTATGGGTTTAGTAAAAATCAAATCTGATGATGAGTTTCGCTGGGGGGCAGAACAGCAACAAGCTTTCGATGAAATCAAGGAATATTTGTCAAAGCCTCCAGTGTTGGTTCCTCCTCAGCAAGATAGGCCGTTCTACGTGTACTTATCCGTGGGTGACACTTCCATTGCTTCGGTGCTAGTCCAGAAGCATGATGGCCAAGAGAGGGTGGTTTTCTACCTCAGCAGATGCATGTTAGATGCCGAGACCAGGTATCCTGAAATCGAGAAGCTTTGCCTTTGATTATACTTTACATGTACAAAGTTTCGTCATATTTTGCTCTCGGCGGAAACAATTGTCATATGCAAATCGGATGTCATAAAGCACATGCTGTCGGCTCCTGTCCTGAAAGGCCGACTTGGAAAATGGATGTTTGCATTGTCAGAGTTCGATATCCGGTATCAGCCTGCAAAAGCAGTCAAAGGACAAGCACTGGCGGATCTTGTTGCAGACAGGATCAGCACTGATATTGCTGCATTATTTATTCATGCTTGGGCTATGTTCTTTGACGGATCGGCTTGTGATGATGGGTGCGGTGTGGGAATTCTGCTGGTGTCGCCTCGTCGGGCGACTTACTCTTTTTCCATCAGAATGACTGCCCCATGCACCAATAATTTGGTGGAATATGAAGCCGTTCGCAAAGGGATAGAATTGCTACTTGAAGCTGGGGCAGAAGCAGTGGAAATTTTTGGGGATTCAAAGTTGGTGATTTCTCAGCTCACGGAGGAATATAGATGTGAGAGCGAGGCTCTTTTCCCAATATGGATGCAATGCCGTGAGTTGATGTCACAATTTAGGTACATCAAATTCCACTGGATACGCATGACTCTGAACAATGAAGCCAATGATTTGGCACAGATGGCTTCCGGGTACAGGGAAGCAGCCGATGGAGTCGACGTGGAGGTTCAGTTTCTAGAACCCAGAGACTGGAGAGCCGATATCTTCAATTACTTGAAGGATTCGGCTCGGGGGGCACCCAGAAGGATAAGACTCAAGGCCATGAAGTATGTTCTGATAGGGGATGACATGTTCTACAGGACCTTGGAAGGACTACTGCTTAAATGTCTGGGACCTTCAGAGTCAAATCGGCTCTTGCATGAGGTTCATGAAGGAGCCTGCGGTACTCACCAATCGGCTCATAGGATGAAGTGGCTAATTAGGCGGTCGGGTTATTACTGGCCCACTATGCTTGAAGATTGTTTCAAATATTATAAGGGATGTCAAGCATGTCAGAGGTTTGGCAAGATTCAGATAGTGCCAGTGTCAGTGATGAATCCTATCATCAAACCATGGCCATTCAGAGGTTGTGGCATGGACATGATTGGACAGATCAACCCGTCGTCTAGCAAGGGTCACCAATGGGTCTTAGCTGCCACAGATTATTTCACAAAGTGGGTAGAGGCAGTGCCCATGAGGTCAGTAGCGTCAAAAGATGTGATCAACTTTGTCAAAGAACACATCATCCACAGATTTGGGATCCCTCAGACCATTACGACCGATGGAGGAATTCAGAAAGTTTGCCGATGACATGGGGATTAAGCTGATCAGATCATCTCCATATTATGCCCAAGCTAATGGACAGGCTGAAGCATCCAACCAGAGCCTCATCAAGCTAATAAAGAGAAAGATCGATGAATATCCTAGGCACTGGCATGAGGTGTTATCAGAAGCTTTGTGGGCATATCGTATTTCGTGTCATGGGTCCACCAAGACGTCGCCAAACCATCTAGTCTACGGCTAGGACGCTGTGCTACCATGGGAGATCACGACCGGGTCAAGGCGTGTTGAGTTTCAGAATGATCTATCTACCGAACAGTATGCAGCCTTGATGAACGATATTGTGGAGGACTTGACAGAGCTAAGGCTTTGGTCGCTGGAAAAGATCAAGGAGAATAAGGCTAAAGTTGCCCGTGCATACAACAAGAAGGTTAAGCCTAAAGATTTCCAAGTCGGAGATTTGGTTTGGGAGGCGGTATTGCCATTGGGAACTAAAGACAAAAAATTTGGTAAATGGTCTCCAACTTGGCACGGGCCATACAAGGTTGATCAGGTTTTGCCTGGAAACGCGTACATGCTCGAGGAATTGGATGGCGTCAAGTTTCCTGTTGCTGTCAACGGTCAACATCTCAAGAAGTATTTCCCGAGCATGTGGGAAGGTGACTAACCAGAGCCGATGAGATCCATCTGGGGAAGGTGACTAACCAGAGCCGATGAGATCCATCTGGCTGCAGTGAGATAGGCCAACACTTTGAGTTGGCCGGTAAAAAAAAAACAAATCATGACAGGCCAACACTTTGAGTTGGCCGGTAAAAAAAAAAGTGGGTGAAAGAGAAGATAGGCCAACACGTTGAGTTGGCCGACAAAAAAAAATATGAGAAGCGAACAGCCGATGTGTAACCATCGACTTAAGATGTTTTTAAACAAGCGCAAGTTTCAGGATAACAAGCAGTACTAATTATCTCTTGAGCCTATCTACTGGTTCAGGAACTCTTCTATGGCATGGATGGCTTCAGTACGAACGACGTCTGCTCGTGCTACAATCGCTTCATCATCCTTGTCATCGCCTGTAACTATCTGCCGACTCAAGGTGCTGATTTCTACAAACTCTGCTTGTATCTGCTCGGCTATTTCCTGGCTTTCTTGTTTGGAGTTTGCAATAGAGGTTTCCTCGGCCTGGATGAGTTCCTTGGTGGTGCGGACCTTTTCTTCGAGCTCCGCCAGTTCTTTCTTCAGGAGATCGAGTCGATTCATGTTGACAGACACGTCAGCTTTGATATCTAGAGTTGTCTTCTTCTGGTTAAGGGCCTTGCACTTTTGGGTAATATCAGCTTTCAGAGAAGCTTGAGAGCGACGTGCTTCCATCCTTTGTTGTGCTTTACTCACTTCTATCCGAAAGAATGGAAGGTTGCTGGCTGACCAGAGTTTGATTTGCAATTGCTCCGGAAGTTGGGGTTCTATTTGCTCGAAGATGTTCTTTATTTTGCTGGAGTCGTCAACTAGAGCAGTGATTGGAGCAGATAGAAGGTCCTTAATGAGTTGAAGCTGATGTGTCAAGTTAGCCGATTGATGTAGAGATGATGTTTCTGCTCCAGGAACAGTCAGACCCATTAATGCAGGGTCAAAGGAAAGCAAACCTGAAATGTCAAAGCTCTATGGGCATATCTAGAGTTAGAACAAGATGCATTTATGAAGCTATCGGCTGGTTCAGAATTGGTTTTGGAATGTTACCTGTTCTGAAGAAGAGGTGTTGGACGGTTTAAGAGCAACTGTCCTGTTAGAGCTGGTGTTGATGCCAAGAACATCTGCTGCATCGGCTTGTTCTTCGTTTGTCTCCACCAGTGTATCAGGAGTAGCAGTCATCCCATGTTGTACTTGGCTTTCTGCATTGGGGATGTCTTCAGCTGCATCCTGAAGATGGAATTATAGTCAACCAGGGTACATATGTATGAAATAAAAAAGGTTTTGAATGATGTGTTACCTGGTTGGTGTTGGACTCTGATGGACTTGGGAAAGCTGGTGCTGGTTTCTTGATCACTCGCTTCGTCATCATCTTCCTTTTCTTGGTCAAGACTCGGGGGGCAACCACTGCAGAAGTTTGTCTTCGCTTGGAAGCCGACTGAAGTAAGTCGGGCTGAACAGTCATTATCATTTTCTTCATTGGTGGTGATCCTTTGCAAAAGAGTACATCAGGAGCAGTTGGAAGAAAGTGGAATGGCTCCCCAGTGCTGGTCATAGGTTCTGGACCATCTTGTTGCTGCAAACAGGGTGAGTTAGAATTAGACAGATGCAAAGGATGGAGGACGTAGAAGGATGAATGCGTAAATTCAGTACCTCTTCCTCGGGGATTACGTATTCAGGATCGATTTGCTGCAGTCGAGGACCTAGAGCTTTTCTGAAGACATGAGTTTTCCACATGTTCCACCAAGTATCAAAGCCGATTGATGAGGAGGTGAAAGACAAATCGGCTGGTATTGGAATGTGGAGATTGTCAAACATGTTATAGCATCTTGAGCTAGTGAGACCATCAGGCAGATCGGCTCTGCTCTCCGCCAAGTGGTGAATATGGAAGTGGGGAGGGACCTGTCCTAGGCCAAATTGCCGAGCTGCTATGACTGGCTGGTAAGATTCATAGCCTGGCTTGATAATTCTATTAGAAGTGCTGATGCCAACAGGAAAGAAGCCAGGTCGAATCATCAAAGAATATAGATGCCGAGTGCTGTCGTCATCGGCAAAGTTATCTAATCTGAAGGCAGTTGGGTTCTCAAAGGATTCGGATTCAGTAAAAGAGAAATATAGGGGATTATCTAGTCCTTTGTAGAAGACTCTGAACCAGTTTGCTGCATCTGCTGAATTCAGTTTACTGCCAGGGAGACTGAATAAAGCCTGGCCATAACTAGTACATCTAATTGGTTTGCCATTCTCATCAGGGAAGGAGTTCTGGGTCAGGCCTTGGAAGTTGGGGATATGGTGCTGGAAGTACAGTTGTGCCCACAACTGAATAAACCACCAAGGGCCTCCAGTCCTCAGTTTCTTGTGGTTAAGCAAGTTAGATGTCGTCAAATGGAGATATCTGTAATTTCTCCAAGGAAGAGTTTGCCTAGGCCGGTGTGATTACCATGGGCCAGGTGGTAGGCCAAAGGAAGATAGTTCTTAGTTGGAGCTAAGGAAGGGCCACAGAAGATGAAGTGCTCTAGCCAAAGATTTAAGAAGGCTGTGTGTTCCTTCTCAGTCACTGGACCTTTTGTTTTCATGTGCTGACTCATGTAAGTACCCCAGTTTGTGCAGTTGACTTTGGAAGAAAGTTTAAAGGGGACTTCTGCCATTTTGTGAGCAGCAGGATTAGGAGAGCTAATGTCTAGTCCAGTGATCATGGTGACGTCTAGTAGAGTAGGGGTCATGGGTCCATGACCAAAAAGGAAACAATTCAGAGCATCAGACCAGAAATAGCCGATGGTTTTCAGAAGATTTTCATCTTTGTCAAGGGGTGACAGTGATAAGCTAAGTGAATCGGCTATGTTCAAATCTTGCCACAAGGGCATGTAGGCTTTTGCTACTCTGTTGTACCATGTAATCCAGATCTCAGGTGGATTAGGCCAGGCTCTTAAGCAGTCGGCCCAGAGGGTCAGATCGATGTTTTGACTTACAAAAGGGATCCTATTTGCTTCTCAAGAGATCAAATCTATGGGGTTTTCATGGGTTTGTGGGCCAAGACAGAAAGATTTTTGATCGGAGGGATGCGGCAGAAGGATGTTTGACACCTGAAGTTCAGAGATTCAGAAGCATACGTATGATGTCACGTTTCAGAATTTTAGTTTCAGAAGCTAAATAAGCTGAAGAAAACTAAAGGATTAGGCCGAATATTACCTTCAGGCCATGGATTGCCGCATCATCGATTGCAGAGCTTGTTGTTTGAGCTGCAGAATCTGACATGGTCAGATCTGTTGACTTAGGGTTTGATTGTTGGAGATTCTGATTCGAATTCCGGCTGCTTGGAGAGTTATTGCTCGGATTTGTAGAGCGTGGTTTTCGAATTTTGCTCGGATTCAAGAGTTCGGTTCAGGATGAAAGTATTACTCTATTCTTCTGCGGGTTGCTTCTAGTTTGAATTCCATCGACTCTTGGATATTTATAAAAGCCTGATGCGTTGCCATCGGCTTTTTTGGAAGGTAATCGAACACACAAAATTAAAAGGAACTCGATTTCATTAAAGGAAAGTTCATTACAAGGAAAGCCAATTTTACAAAGGAATCAATCCTTCGGCTTTGAGGTCCTATTCTTACGATGCTACCTACATCTACCAGTCGTAGGTGTCTGAACACCTACGACGCTTCGGGCTTCGTGATGGTGCGTCTCCGCCGTCGTCGTCATCATCGTCGTCGTCGCTGCTGCCATCGCCGCTGTCATCGGTGCTGCTGCTGCTTCGTCTGCCGCTGCTGCTACTGCTTCCTTCTTCGCTCCCCTCCGAGGGGGCCTTGAGGAATTGGTGGGGGTTTCCCCCTGCGGCTGTGTCGTCACTGGTGGAAGAGCCGATCTCTTCGGAGGAGTCGGCTCCTTCCCAAGAGAAGGTGTCGTCCTCGCTGCTTTCCAGTTCCTCAGGGAGCAGGAACTGGAGGTATTCCTCCCCCTCAGTTGTGGGTTCATCCTCCTCGGAGGCGACCCCAAAATCAAACTCCTCTGCATCCCAGTGCAGAGGAGCCAACGCCTCATAGGCTGCTGTTGGGTCCCACTCGGGGGTCGGCTCTCGGCTCTCTGGGATAGAGTCGATGGAGGAGGCCGAGAGGGAAGAAGAAGGGGGAGAGGAGGAGGGAGAAGAAGAATCTCCAAAGAAGTTGGAGCCGGAGGAAGAAGAGATGGCCATGGCTGCTGGAGGATTGGGGTGGTCTTTGTGCTACTGGCTTTGGAAGGAAGGAGTTTTGCTGTGAAGAAGAGCCGATGCGGAGTGAGGTTAAATAGTGAAGAGGTAGAAGACAGATCGGCAGTTTCACATTCTACGAGGAGCCAGTTGTAGAGACGTTGCGTCTTCCTTGGTGGTTGCAGTATGATTAATGAACATTAACGGGAAGATGAAGCGACGGATTGGTTTTGGAATTATCATTAACAAAACCAGGGGGCATGTGTTATCGCCATAAATTAACAGGATTAATTTATGGGCCGAAAGCAAGATGGGCTTAAAGCAGAAGATGAGGAAGACTTGTAAATCGGCTCCTGCGTGAGCATCTGGGCCATATTGGCCATGTATCCTTAGATTTAGTTCGAGATTAGAGATAGAGTCCAATCGGGACAAGATTAGTTTAGATTGTTTTCCAAGTCTCCGGACTATAAATATGTATCCTTTGTTATTCATGAAGGAGAGCGTCATGACGTCTCGCAAACAACAACTCTCGGCGCATCGCCACCCCTAATCCTAGGGTTTCATCCAAGTAAGCACCATGCTGCCCTGATCGCTTCTTGCGATCAGGGCAGCGTTGTTCTTGCTTTTACCTTGGTATTACTCGTGCTGAAGCGTTTTTTATGGCGAGTAGTACTAGTTATCCTGATATTCGTAGCATGGCTTTTAGCAGATCTATTGTGCTTCGTTGCTTATCATCTACGAATATCATGTTGTCTCTGTGCAGCACGTTTCAATCTTATGCTAGTTCTTGTCGCATAGAATTAGTTGCACAGAGGCAACACCCTGCTTCTTTTGTGTTTAGTAGATCTGATCTGTTATGGTTTGCTCTTGTCTTAAGAGTTGGCGTAATATCTGTTAGGTTAGGCCTTGCAAACGGATTGGATGATCCGGTGGTGTAGTAGATGATTTATCTTAGCCTTGATAGGGATTGTTCCGGGAATCGGCTCTTGCTAGTTCTTAGGCCTCTATTTTGGGGTATGGTTTAGTTGTCTGTTACGTTCATTAGGCCCAGTCACGTGTAGGATGTTCCGATCTAGCAGTGAAGCTGTTACCATCGTGGATTAGATTAGTTAGATTTAATTGAAGCAGCTTTACAGTCATTTACTTTATTCATCGACATCTGGATAGTTACAGATCCAATCTGACACCGGGACTCGATCGGCTCTTTAAAGCCGATGCAAGAGTCGTCCCGGGGAGCCGACCACGGCTCGGACTTACGTTTACACGTGTCTTTGTATGCAGGAAATTGTTCGGAGCACGTCTGCACCCTCCTGATCGGGTATAGGTCAGGTGGCACGCCCGGTTTCCCACAAAACCTCCGGGCGCGTGACGGAATTGCGGGCCGTCGACGAGGGAGCAGTGCCTGCCAGCGCCCCAGCAACCTCCCGGCTCTTCGTGTTGCCCGTCGCTACTCGCCGGTGGGTTTCGACCGACAACAGCACCGCAAGCTCAAGATGGTCAAGCAAGAATCAAGCTCAAGCAATGAAGAAGAAGATCATCATGAGAGCTCATCCGATGAAGAAGATGATGGAGAACTTGCTCACATGATGAGAAAATTCACACGCTTGAATGACAAGATCAACAAGAAGGGTTTCAACTTGGACCCTAAAAGAAGAATGTTCCGGCCATGGGGAGATGTCAAGAACAAAAATTGCTACAATTGTGGAGAAAAAGGTCACATTGCTCCAAATTGCCCCAAGCCGGACAAAAGAAAGAAGGACAATAAGAGCAAGCATCGCCATGATTCAAGCGATGATGATGAAGATGAGAAGAAGAACAAAAGCAAGAAATTTGGAAAGAAGAAGAGCCATGACAAGAAGACCAAGCTCTTCCCGAAGAAAAAGGGCAACACCAAGAGAAGCTTCTTGGTAGAAAAACAAGAGTGGGTGACCGATGTCTCATCAAGCGAAGAGTCAAGTGATGAGGAAGAAGATATCGTCACCTTCGCCCTCACCAATGAAGAATCATCGCTACCTCCACCTCCCATGTGCCTCATGGCAAAAGGTAAAACAAAGGTATGTGAGGTGGATAGTGACAATGATAGTGATGAAGAGCTTGACCCTTATGAGTTTACTAACCTCATTAATGAGTATACATCCGTTATCAAGAGGGAAAAGGGCAAAGTCAAGATTCTTGAGAGCACTCATGCCAAGTTAGAGCTTGCCCACTCCGAATTGCTTGGCAAGTACAATGACTTGCTCAAAAAGCACAATGAGTCACTTGTGCTTGCTAAGCAAGTTGAAGAGAGCCACAAAAAGCTTAAACAAGAGCATAGGGAGTTGGCTCACAAGTATCAAGAACTTGAATTTGCCTATGAAGCAATTGACCCAAGTCTTGAGAACTTTGTCAATGAAACCATTGAAAAGGTCAATGCTTCTACTTCATGTGATGACCCACTCATTAATGCAAATGCCACTAATATTGTGTCCGAGCTTGCTCCTTCTAGGGAAAAGGAATTGATGGATCAAGTGGCAAGCCTCAAGAGTAGTGTGGAGAAGCTCTCAAGAGGAGAATACATCCACAAGGAAATTCTCTTCAACAATGATCGTGACTATGGCAAGAGAGGTCTTGGTTCATTTCCGGAGCCAAATCAAGGCACTACTCCTTCTCCGGAGATCAAGACTAGCTTCATCAAGGAAGTTGGTTCATATTGCCAACATTGCCAAGTCACCGGGCACCACACTAGGGAGTGCACCTTACCATCACATCCTCTTCCCACTTTACCAAAGAATTACTCATCAATGTTTCAAAATAACCATTTTCTCTTGAGTAAAGTGAAGGGCAAGGTGAAGGCCAAATTCATTGGCAAAATTGCTAAGGAGTCAAAGAAGAAGCTCCCCAATCAACTTTGGGTCCCAAAAGCTCTTGTCACACATGTGCAAGGCCCAAAGCTTGTTTGAGTTCTTAAAACTCAAAAGTGAATTCTCATGTGTGTAGGTGAACTACAAGCCAGTGGAAAACATTGGGTACTTGATAGCGGTTGCTCTCAACACATGACTGGCAATGATAACATGTTCACCTCTCTTGAAGACCCCGGCGATCATGAACATGTCACCTATGGTGATAACTCAAGGGGGAAAGTCTTAGGTTTGGGTAGAATAGCAATCTCTAAAGATTTATCTATTTCTAATGTCTAGTTTGTAGAAGCACTTAGTTTTAATCTTATTTCTATTGCTCAATTATGTGATCTTGGACTAACGTGTACCTTTGACAAGAATGGTGTTATAGTAACTCATGAAGAAGACAAGTCATTGGTATTCACGGGGTTTAGGCATGGCAACATTTACTTGGTGGATTTATCTTCAAAGCAAACAAGCACCATGACATGCCTCTTCACCAAGTCGTCTCTGGGGTGGCTTTGGCATAGAAGAATTGCTCATATTGGCATGAGCAACCTCAAGAAAGCCCACAAGAGAGGGATGATCACCGGTTTGAAGAACGTCACATTTGACAAGAACAAGCTATGTAAAGAATGTCAAGCCGGGAAGCAAGTTGCAACACATCATCCCATCAAGACGATGTTGTCTACCTCCAGGCCGCTCGAGCTACTACACATGGATCTCTTTGGTCCAACTACATACAAGAGCATTGGTGGTAACCTCTATTGCCTAGTAATCGTTGATGATTTTTCACGTTACACTTGGGTCATATTTCTAGGTGATAAGGGTGAAACTCCGGAAATCTTCAAGACATTTGCAAGAAGAGCTCAAAGGGAGTACAACTCCCCAATTGTGAAGATCCGGAGTGACAACGGCACCGAGTTCAAGAATATGAAGATTGAAGAATGGTGCGATGAAGAGGGCATCAAGCATGAGTTCTCCGCCACCTACACGCCTCAACAAAATGGAGTGGTGGAAAGAAAGAACAAGACACTCATCACTCTAGCAAGAGCAATGTTAGATGATTATGGCACGTCCGAGAAGTTTTGGGCGGAAGCAATCAATACGGCGTGTTATGCATCCAACCGAGTGTATCCCCACCGACTCCTCAAGAAAACTCCATATGAGCTCATCACCGGGAAAAAACCAAATATATCCTACTTTCGAGTCTTTGGTTGTAAATGCTTCATCTATAAGAAGAAAAGGCTTGGTAAGTTTGAGAGTAGATGTGATGAAGGTTTCTTTCTTGGTTATGCATCAAACTCCAAAGCGTATAGAGTATTCAATCAAACCTCTGGGTTAGTTGAAGAAACATGTGATGTGGAGTTTGATGAATCTAATGGCTCCCAAGAGGAGGTTGTTGGCTATGACGATGTAGGTGATGAGGAGATTGATGATGCTTTGAAGAAGATGTCCATTGGGGATATTGTAACGTCCCGAAAACTCGCCAAATTAAATCGTGCGCTAAATTGTTTCTCGTCGTTGAGCTCGATCCCTCCTTAAAACCCTAACCCCAGCTTTTCGGGAACTCCCCTGTTCCGCCAGATCTTCCGATTCCCCAAAGACCCGACACCCGTATCCCCGCACCCTGTTTTCCCCTCGACCCGCGCGTCGCGCTCACGCGCGCCCGGGCGCTGCGCGTGGCCGACCGGGCGCCGCGATTACGGCGCGAATCCGCTTTCTCCCTCTCTCTTTTCTCTCTCTTTCTCTTTTTCTATTTTCTTCCTTTTTCCCTTCCCTCTTTCTCTCTTCCCCTGCCGCGCGCACCCAGGGCCGACCCCGCCCTCCTCCCGCACGCCGCTCGGCCCGGCTTGCCCCAGCTCGCCACCACGCCTGCCCCCCCTACGGTGCAAGCCGCTCGCCACCACCTCGCCTGCCCAGGCCGCGCGCGCTGCCCTCGGCCCGCCCGTGCTCGCAGCACGCGCACACGACGCGCCGGGCCGCGCCACCTCCCCCTGCTCCCGGCCGCGCTGCTCCGCATGCTCGCCTGCCCCGCACCGGCCCACGCGAACGCGCGCCCAGCCGGCCGCCTGCTGCCCCCCTTGTTCCCGCTTGCGCGCGCACGGCACGCCGCAACGCGACGCCGCGACACGAAGCGACTGCCGTTGACGCTGCACAGCGACGGCGACTTCGGCACAACGTCGCCTGCGCTGGTCGCCGCCCGGCCGCGGCCGCAGCGTCGTGTCCCATCGCCATACGCGCCCGCCCCCGTTGACGCCCGCACCGAGCCTCGCCGCCCCCCACACCATTAACGCCGCTCAGGGCCGCCTCGCCGGCCGCCGCCCCGCTCTCACCCCATCCACCGCCTTAGCCGCCCATAAATAGGGCCGAGGGGCACCCCCGAGCTCCTCAGCAAGCTCGCAACCCCGTGCCGCCTCCTCCTGAACCCCAGCACTGCCACCGTCGCCATAGCTCCTCCACCCGCCGCCGCTCCCGTCGACCCGCTCCTGCCCGCCGCCCCAACTCAAGGTGAGGCCGGGGATCGGACCCCCGCACCTCCCTGCTCCTTTTCTCCCCCTTCCCGTCCGCTATCGTGGCCTAGGGCCGCCAGCCGAATGCCACCGCCGCCCGTTGCCGCCGGCCGCCATGGCTAGGCCGCCTCAGGCCGCCTCGGGCCAAGCCGCGGCCGGGAATCAACCCCGCGAGCTTCCTTGGCCCTTTTCCCCTTACCCCAGAGCCGCCTCGAGCCCTTGGCCGCCGGATTCGGCAACGCCGGCGAGCCGCCGGCCCCCTCCCCTGTTTCCAGCGCGGGGGAGGAAGAGGAAGAAAGGGCGTTTTTGCCCATAACCCCCCTCCATTCCTTTCTATTTATTTAAGAGCCCTCCCACCCTTTGTTTTCTTTCAAATAAAACCCTGTCCTTTATGGTAATCACAAACAAAGCCTCCACTATGTAACTTTGATTAGAAATAAGACCCTATCCTCTTCCCGAATGACCCAAACCTTTCCAGAAATTCTAAATAAGCTTTTTCATTAATTACAACTAAGTCCCTGGACCATTGTTTAACCCCTAATCCTTTGTTTAACCTATCATCTCATGTGCCAAACGACCTCGGATTAACCTAAAATTTTACCACGCCCCTCTTAACTCAGTTTTGGCCATACCATTCAGAAACCATTCAAAAATAATACTCTATACTCTATATTTCATGTGTCCCCGTTTCGAGCTCGGCGACAAATTTTTATTTTGATTGTGTGCTTGTTTGTGTGCGCTGTAGACCACGGAGTGAACGAAGGAGAACCCGTCAACGAGCCGTACTGTGAGCAGGAGAACGAGGACCAGTTCCGCGACCCCGAGCCCGAAGGACAGGACTTCCCCGATGGCTACGAAGACGGCAAGTTCAATCCCATCCTTTGATGCATGTTTCTGTCCTAGTTTTCTATAAACGCAACCCAATGGCCTGTTTTAAAAAGTTGCATATGTTTTACTTGCATGAAAACACGGTTGGATAGCCACCCCTTGATTTGTGATGACCATTCCTTGACCACCTAGATTAATGTCTGATTTTGCTTGGACGTTAATCGATATTAGAACGCTTAGGACTTTACTCATAACATAATTTATTTGATAAAGAAAATGTGTGCGTGTGGGAAGGGATAAAATGTGGATTTTCGAAAGATGAGTATGGACGGGATGGACGGCATTTCTGTGTGAATTGCCGACTGGTGTGCTTATGCCTGTGTGGCAGGGCAAAGAAGGGAGATATCCATCTTGTCGTGTCTAAGGACCGAGTTGGTGTGTCATCTCACCTAACACCACTATCGTGCAAACCACTCGACCGTTGAATGGACAACGGCGTAGCATAAATCCCACTAGTTGGTGTGGTAGCCATCAGGAGAGCTGAGAGCAACGGGTAACTAAGGAAAAGGGATAAGCCCCGAGTGGCTTATGCCCGGTTATACCTAAGTGGATGGTCAATGACCCCTTGGTGCATCCCGTGATGGCTAGTCAGGCTTAGCTACGGTGGGTAATGGCTATGTTGGGATCTACACCGACACGATGGTGTTCGAGTTGTGGTATCCTACTTGTGGGTAAAGTTGCACACCTCTGCAGAGTTAAGAATCTATTCGAATAGTCCGTGCCCACGGTATTGGGCGAGTTATGGTGTGGTCACATAACTAGTGTTTCTTTGGGATGGGCTGGTGTGAGTTGTTTTGGAATTGGTTCCGGCAGTTGTGCCGTGTGCTACGACGGACGGGGAGTCCGGTAGCAGTTTTAAAACCTGAACTCTGTGTTACTGCAAAAACTGATTTCTAAATGGTTTTTCGTAAAATAAACCCCTGCATAAAATGTCGTTTTTCTTCAAATTAAACCGTAACCTTATCCTTGATTTACCTATGCATATTATTCTGTTATAACCCCCTCCGTGGGTGTGGTTGGACTTGCTGAGTACGTTTGTACTCACCCCACTCTTACTTTTTACAGAAGAAGACCCGGACTTCGTACCAGACGACGCCGAGTAGGGTTATCGTTCTACACCCAACCTTGCCTGTGGAACCGGCCCTGTTGAGATGCCTCCGCTGTCGCAGTACTCTGAGCCCATAGTAGACCCTATGTGGTTCGCGGTCTGGTGTTGTGTCGTAGCCTGGTTAATTATTATTATCATCTGTATCGAGTGTCCTCCAAGGTTTGTACGGTTTTGAACCATCTGATGTAATAAATGTGGCATCAGGCTCCTGGGACTGGTGTTTTGTATCACATTTAAGTCTTCTCTTATGAGGGGACGCTTCAGGTGGTATCAGAGCCGTAGGTTGGCCGTAGGACGTGACCCTAGGAGCGAAACGCTTTTCAGGACCTTTCACCTTAGGACTTTTCTATCCTTAATCCTTTCCTCACACAAGCACTTACCCTTGGTTCTTGCCCTGTTCCAGATGGCTGACAATGGATGGATCGGCGGAATCTGTTTCGCAGAGCCCGGCCTTCCTAAGTTGTTGATACTCAGCCTGGAACGCATTGGAGTTGTGGATCCGCCAGAGTTTCTTTACCGGGAGTATGACTCCAAGGGCACTCTTCGGTGTGACCTGATGATCTTCATAGCAAGAAGCACCCGCTACCCTGATGTGGACCCTTGGTTCATCTCCACCACTGGATTCCGTTTCCCGGATACCTATCGGAAAGCCGCCCGTAAGGCCCTGCGACGGCTCCGAATGATCTACAGACATCACCTCCAGCGGACTCCTATGGGATTTTTTCCGCCGACTGAAGGAAGAGGATGCACATGGATTGCCAGGATGAGAGGACTTGGAAGAGAAGAAGAAGACCTGGAAGACACGGTCTCTCACCTATCCATCTATCTCACCGGCCTGGATGAGCTCTATCGCGAGCAAGCAGCACAACTGAAGCAGCAAGTCCACAGAGCAGAAAAGGCAACCTAGGAGCTGGACGAACAACGGTCGAGGACCGTACATGCCGAGTATTCCATAGCCGCCCTCCAAGTCCAAATGGATGAAAAAGAGGAAGAACTGGAAGAACAGCGGGCAAGAGCCACACGCGCCGAGGACTCGCTAGCCGCTCTCCAAGCTCGTATGCGGAGGTACGAGGCTCGCTGGGGAATAGGCGGATGGATAGAAGAAGACGCAGAAGAAGAACCCGAAGAGGCTCAATGGGATGTAGGCATTCAGGCCGAAGAGGAAGAGCCCATGGAAACCCATTGGGATGTTGGAACTCAAACTGAAGAAGAAGAACCTGAAGAAACCCACTGGGATAAAGGAACTCAGACCGAGGATGACATGATGGATCAGTATCTCCCATTGAAGAAGCGCCCTCTTAGGATCGAGGAAGAGTCTCCATGATAGGAGTTGTCTCCAAGCTAGAACCTTTAATAATAATCATGTACCCACGAAGTTGTACCCCACCATGATGCCGTAAATAAAAATCATCTACCCCTTTTGTGTACCTCAAATAATCGTGCAAGATCTTCACCCTATCTTTATTTTCAGATGGCTGAGGAAGGATGGACCCAGGGCGACTGCCAAGCTGCGCCTGGCTTCCCCAGCCTATTGATCAACGCCCTGGAGAGCCTTGGCGTCACGGAACGCCCAAGGTACTACAGCAGAGAGTACGAGTATCACGGCACTCTCCGCTGCAGGGTGATCCTAGTCATCGCCAGAAGTCACCGCTACCCCGACATCCAGTCATGGCGAGTGACCGCTACAGGGTTTAGGCACCAGGACACCTACCCCTTAGCCGTCAGAAAAGCACTTCGTTACCTGTGCTGGATTTTCGAAAGACATCTCGCCCCCACACCAATGAGGTTCTTTCCGCCGGCCATCAGAACTTCAGTTTGGGAAGCTCGAATGAGAAGCCTGGAATGGCGCCGCCATGAAGAAGTCCTCCTGTACCAAGTAGCTACCTACCTAGCCTCCTTGGATCAGCTCTTTGACGAGCAAGCCAACTTGCTGAGGGAACAGACCCATCGAGCCGAGCAAGCAGAGCTCGCGCTAAGACTGCAGCAGATCCGAGCAGCCCAAGCCGAGGCAAGAGCCGCAGCAGTGGTCAGCAGTGAAGCAGTTGCTCAAGAGAGCCTCAGGCAAGCCCGGGACCAGCGCATGTTGGATTGGACTAGAAGTGGAACCCCAGTCCCGGCAATAGGAGAAGACCATGTTCTGCTCGGGATGCCCGTCTTTGGGTGGGGACCGCTCGTTGGAAACCCACTAGCCCCACCCGAGAATCCTGGAAGGTCTACGGCCACCGCCGCAAGAGAAGCCGCAACGCAACCCCGGGAAAACGGAGGTCTAGAGGATGGCGAACCGGGACCACTCATTTCCCCGGAGGTCGTGAGTCCCTTTCCGAGGGAGGAACCCACTCAAGCCGATGAGTCAGCCTAAAGTGCTAGCGACCGTCAAGGGATGAAGCCGTGTGGTCCGAAGAAGATCTGTGCCCCTTTTCTTTTGTAGTTGTGTACCCGGTCGTGTAGTACGCGTTTGGCCTTGCCCCTTGTTGTACCACCCTTGCTGTAATAAAGTTGCTTGTGCTTGTTGTTTGTGATGATTGCTTGTTGATTGTGTGCTTGCCGGCAGTAAATAGATACTGCCTTTTCAAAAATAAGACTTAAACAACTTAAACATCACCTAATCTTAGTCCCAATCCACTCGTTCTGCAGATGGTTTCCCGGAGCATCACAAGGGCCTCCCGCGTCAGGGACCCTGCAGCCGCTGATGCAGGAGTACACCCTGACGGGCAAAACCATCCTCAGGAAGAACAAGAAGTGAGTCAGGGCAGAGGAGAAAATCTTGGTGCACAGCTGCCACCACCACCACCACCCTTCGTGGACCTGGCATAAGTAATCCATAACCAGACTCTCATACTGGAGACACTGGCCAATGCTCTAGTGAACAGGCAGCCACGAGAGCAGACCTTTGATGACAAGCTGACAGCTTTTCTGAGGGCCAAACCACCCACTTTTGCCGGATCCAGCAACCCCTTGGATGCAGATGACTAGCTCCGCGTGATCCAGAGGAAGCTCGAGCCATTTGGGTGCCAGGATCGAGATAAAGTTCTTCTGGCTGCACATCAACTCACCGGGACTGCCTTAGCCTGGTGGGAGAATTACTGCGCTGCTGCCAGAGATGCCTCCACCATCACCTGGAATGAATTCGTGAGGGAGTTCCGCCGTTATCACATCCCCTCGGCCACCATGAAGCGCAAGGCAGATGAGTTCCGCGCACTTCAGCAGGGGAGTATGTCGGTGGAAGAATATACTCACCAGTTTATGGAGCTGTCTCGATATGCGCCAGATGAAGTGAACGACGACGAGAAGAAGCAGGACATGTTCAAGAAGGGACTAAACCCAGAACTCAGGACCCTGCTCACTCCTCAGATCTATCCTGATTTCAACACCTTGATGAACAAGGCAATCCTCACCGAGAAGGCTAAGATTGATGAAAGGAAAGAGAACAAGCGCAAGTTTCTGGAGAGTAAGTCTCGCCAGCAGGATCGTTTTCAGAAGACCAGAAGTCTCAGCTACAACGCACCAAGGTCCCAAGCCCCAATGCAGTACAAAACTCAGTCTCAAGTGACAGGACCACAGGCCCCTAACACACAGCCCAGAAGCCAGAACACCATGAGGGCCTCACAGAATAATGCGAGCCAGGTCACCAACAACAACAGCAACGTGAGAGCCTGCTTCAACTGCCGTGAGATGGGTCACTTCATCGCCGACTGTCCTTATGCCAAGAACAAGCCGGCTACATCAGCTTTCTCCAACACGGTGAATGGTCCAAAGTCAGTTCTGACCGGTGCCAACCGAGTGCCCCTCCGCGGCAACAGCAACAACAACAACCAGCAGAGGCAACCCCAGCAGTCTTTTGGACGAGCCCGCGTCAACCACATCGACGCACAGGAAGCTCAAGGAGCTCAGGGCGTCGTACTCGGTGAGTACCTAGTCAGCTCAACTCTTGCAACGGTACTGTTTGATTCTGGAGCATCACACTCATTCATATCCTCGAGTTTTGTGGAGAAACATAAAATACCTACAGTACTACTAAAAACACCCCTATTAACCCGGACGCCCGGAGGAGACATCAGGTGTCAACTGGGTTGTCTACGGGTAAGGATCAATTTAAGTGGGGTAGAGTTTTTAGCAGATCTAGTAGTACTTAAGTCAGAAGGGATAGATGTGATCCTTGGAATGGATTGGCTGAGCAAACACAATGGCCTCATAGGTTGTACGGATAAGGTAGTACATCTAACAAACCCAGAGGGAGTCCGAGTGACCTGTCATACCCGGGAAAGTGGGGCAAACCCGATGGTGTTTAGCATGAAAGCCAAGTCCTTGGAAGAAGTCCCAGTAGTGAATGAGTACCCCGATGTCTTTCCCGAAGAACTTCCCGGTATGCCACCAGATAGGGACATAGAATTTGTCATTGATCTTGTTCCTGGAACCGCCCCCATAGCCAAAAGACCCTATAGGATGGCAGCCTCTGAGTTGGCAGAGTTAAAGAAACAACTAGAGGAGTTACAATGGATTGGCTTCATCAGGCCAAGTTCGTCTCCTTGGGGAACCCCGGTTCTATTCGTCAAGAAGAAGGACGGAAGTATGAGGTTGTGTGTAGACTACCGGGCACTAAACGAAGTCACTATAAAAAATAAGTACCCCCTTCCCAGGATCGATGATCTCTTTGATCAGTTAAAAGGAGCTAAGTACTTTTCCAAGATTGACCTAAGGTCCGGCTATTTTCAGCTCAAGATCAGGGAGAGCGACATCCCGAAAACAGCTTTTGTCACCCGTTATGGGCAATTTGAGTTTACGGTGATGTCCTTTGGACTGACAAATGCACCTGCCTATTTCATGAACCTCATGAACAAAGTATTTATGGATAAGTTAGATAAGTTTGTCGTAGTCTTCATTGACGACATACTTATTTACTCGAAGAGTATTCAGGAGCACGAGCAACACCTGAGGGTAGTTTTGGAAAAACTGAGAATGCATAGGCTATACACCAAGTTCAGCAAGTGTGAGTTCTGACTGGAGAAAGTAGCCTTCCTTGGTCATATTTTGACCGCGGAAGGAGTGGCAGTAGACCCCGAGAAGGTCGAAGCGGTATCCAACTGGCAGCAACCAACCAATGTCAGTGAGATCAGGAGTTTCCTCGGATTAGCTGGGTACTATCGGAGATTTATTGAGGGATTTTCTAAGATAGCTCGGCCCATGACAGAGCTGCTCAAGAAAGAGAAGAAATTCACCTGGACGGAGTCGTGTGAAAGAAGTTTCCAGGAGTTGAAGCGAAGATTGACGACAACCCCAGTGCTAACCCTGCCGGATATTCATCGGGATTTTGTCATCTATTGTGATGCGTCCCGACAAGGATTGGGTTGTGTGCTGATGCAAGATGGGAAAGTCGTGGCATATGCTTCCCGTCAGCTCAGGACTCATGAGCAAAATTACCCGACTCATGATTTGGAGCTTGTAGCCGTAGTGCACGCACTTAAGATCTAGAGGCACTATTTGATTGGAAATAAGTGCGAAATCTTTACCGATCATAAAAGTCTGAAGTATATCTTCACCCAACCAGACCTAAACCTGAGGCAGAGAAGATGGCTGGAATTAGTCAAAGATTATAATTTGGAAATTCATTATCACCCAGGTAAAGCCAATGTAGTAGCCGATGCCCTAAGTCGGAAATCCTACGGGCCCAAGAATGACCATTTACGAGAGGAAATGGCACGATTAAATGTGCACATTGTCCCTCGAGGTTCCAGCCAAGTGCTGAACGTTCAATCCACTCTAGAAGAAAGAATCAAGAAAGCCCAAAAATCGGACAAGGGACAGATGGAAATCCGGAGGCAAACCGGAGAAAATAAGGCCCCAGACTTTCGAGTTGATAATAAGGGAACGTTGTGGTATAAAGACAGAATTTGTGTGCCCCAAAAAGGAGATTTCAGGCAGATAATCAAGGATGAAGCCCACAACTCAGCCTACTCCATCCACCCAGGATCCACCAAAATGTATATGGACTTAAAACAGAAATATTGGTGGAATGGGATGAAGGCAGATATTGCACGATTCGTTGCCCATTGCGATACTTGCCAGAGAATCAAAGCTGAACACCAGAAGCCGGCAGGATTGTTGCAACCCCTACCCATTCCGGTTTGGAAATGGGATGAAGTAGGAATGGATTTTGTAGTGGGCTTGCCCAGAACCCAGAAAGGACACGATTCCATATGGGTAATAGTGGATCGGCTTACTAAATCAGCTCACTTCATACCCGTACGGACCAATTACGGCGGAGAGAAGCTAGCCAAGCTCTATGTGGAAAACATAGTGAAGTTGCATGGTGTGCCCAGTCGAATTGTTTCAGATAGAGGGACCCAGTTCACCTCTAGATTTTGGAAAAGTTTGCATAAAGCTATGGGCACCAAGCTGGACTTTAGCTCCGCTTATCACCCACAGACAGATGGTCAGACAGAAAGGGTGAATCAGATTATGGAAGATATGCTGAGAGCGTGTGTCCTCACTTATGGCAAGGATTGGGAACAAAGCTTACCCTATGCCGAGTTCTCATACAACAACGGGTACCAAGCAAGCTTGGGCATGTCACCGTTTGAAGCCCTCTACGGAAGAAAATGCAGAACCCCTCTGATGTGGTCAGAAGTTGGGGAACGTGCCCTAGTCGGCCCCGCACTCATAAAAGAAGCAGAAGAAAGAGTTGCCGAGATTAGAGAAAAGCTGAAAGCAGCCCAGTCCCGACAAAAGAGCTACGCCGACAAGAAGAGACGCGAAATAAGTTTCAGCCCAGGAGATTTTGTGTATCTCAAGGTATCACCCATTCGAGGAACCCGAAGATTTCAGGTACAAGAAAAATTGGCCCCTCGGTATATTGGACCATACCGAGTTCTGAAGAAAGTTGGAGCGGTAGCATACCGTTTGGAGCTACTAGAAGAAATGTCAGATATACATCCAGTATTTCATATCTCACAATTAAGAAAATGTTTGAGGGTGCCCGAAGCAGAGCATGTGCCAGTAGAACCGATAGATCTACAGCCAGACCTGCGATACCAGGAAGTACCGGTCAAGATTCTAGACACTGTAACTAGGAGGACCAGAAACTCCGAAGTACGGATTTGCAGAGTTCAGTGGAGCAGACACGGAGTAAAAGAAGCTACGTGGGAACGCGAAGACGCTCTGAAGAAGGAATTTCCCCACCTGTTTAGGAACCAGCCGAATCTCAAGGACGAGATTCATTTTAAGTGGGGTAGGTTTGTAACGTCCCGAAAACTCGCCAAATTAAATCGTGCACTAAATTGTTTCTCGTCGTTGAGCTCGATCCCTCCTTAAAACCCTAACCTCAGCTTTTCGGGAACTCCCCTGTTCCGCCAGATCTTCCGATTCCCCAAAGACCCGACACCCGTATCCCCGCACCCTGTTTTCCCCTCGACCCGCGCATCGCGCTCACGCGCGCCCGGGCGCTGCGCGTGGTCGACCGGGCGCCGCGATTACGGCGCGAATCCGCTTTCTCCCTCTCTCTTTTCTCTCTCTTTCTCTTTTTCTATTTTCTTCCTTTTTCCCTTCCCTCTTTCTCTCTTCCCCTGCCGCGCGCACCCAGGGCCGACCCCGCCCTCCTCCCGCACGCCGCTCGGCCCGGCTTGCCCCAGCTCGCCACCACGCCTGCCCCCCCCTACGGTGCAAGCCGCTCGCCACCACCTCGGCTGCCCAGGCCGCGCGCGCTGCCCTCGGCCCACCCGTCCTCGAAGCACGCGCACACGCGCACACGACGCGCCGGGCCGCGCCACCTCCCCCTGCTCCCGGCCGCGCTGCTCCGCATGCTCGCCTGCCCTGCACCGGCCCACGCGAACGCGTGCCCAGCCGGCCGCCTGCTGCCCCCCCTTGTTCCCGCGTGCGCGCGCACGGCACGCCGCGACGCGACGCCGCGACACGAAGCGACTGCCGTTGACGCTGCACAGCGACGGCGACTTCGGCACAGCGTCGCCTGCGCTGGTCGCCGCCCGGCCGCGGCCGCAGCGTCGTGTCCCATCGCCGTACGCGCCCGCCCCCGTTGATGCCCGCACAGAGCCTCGCCGCCCCCACACCATTAACGCCGCTCAGGGCCGCTTCGCCGACCGCCGCCCCGCTCTCACCCCATCCACCGCCTTAGCCGCCCATAAATAGGGCCGAGGGGCACCCCCGAGCTCCTCAGCAAGCTCGCAACCCCGTGCCGCCTCCTCCTGAACCCCAGCACCGCCACCGTCGCCATAGCTCCTCCACCCGCCGCCGCTCCCGTCGACCCGCTCCTGCCCGCCGCCCCAACTCAAGGTGAGGCCGGGGATCGGACCCCCGCACCTCCCTGCTCCTTTTCTCCCCCTTCCCGTCCGCTATCGTGGCCTAGGGCCGCCAGCCGAATGCCACCGCCGCCCGTTGCCACCGGCCGCCATGGCTAGGCCGCCTCAGGCCGCCTCGGGCCAAGCCGCGGCCGGGAATCAACCCCGCGAGCTTCCTTGGCCCTTTTCCCCTTACCCCAGAGCCGCCTCGAGCCCTTGGCCGCCGGATTCGGCAACGCCGGCGAGCCGCCGGCCCCCTCCCCTGTTTCCAGCGCGGGGGAGGAAGAGGAAGAAAGGGCGTTTTTGCCCATAACCCCCCTCCATTCCTTTCTATTTATTTAAGAGCCCTCCCACCCTTTGTTTTCTTTCAAATAAAACCCTGTCCTTTATGGTAATCACAAACAAAGCCTCCACTATGTAACTTTGATTAGAAATAAGACCCTATCCTCTTCCCGAATAACCCAAACCTTTCCAGAAATTCTAAATAAGCTTTTTCATTAATTACAACTAAGTCCCTGGACCATTGTTTAACCCCTAATCCTTTGTTTAACCTATCATCTCATGCGCCAAACGACCTCGGATTAACCTAAAATTTTACCACGCCCCTCTTAACTCAGTTTTGGCCATACCATTCAGAAACCATTCAAAAATAATACTCTATACTCTATATTTCATGTGTCCCCGTTTTGAGCTCGACGACAAATTTTTATTTTGATTGTGTGCTTGTTTGTGTGCGCTGTAGACCACGGAGTGAACGAAGGAGAACCCGTCAACGAGCCGTACTGTGAGCAGGAGAACGAGGACCAGTTCCGCGACCCCGAGCCCGAAGGACAGGACTTCCCCGATGGCTACGAAGACGGCAAGTTCAATCCCATCCTTTGATGCATGTTTCTGTCCTAGTTTTCTATAAACGCAACCCAATGGCCTGTTTTAAAAAGTTGCATATGTTTTACTTGCATGAAAATATGGTTGGATAGCCACCCCTTGATTTGTGATGACCATTCCTTGACCACCTAGATTAATGTCTGATTTTGCTTGGACGTTAATCGATATTAGAACGCTTAGGACTTTACTCATAACATAATTTATTTGATAAAGAAAATGTGTGCGTGTGGGAAGGGATAAAACGTGGATTTTCGAAAGATGAGTATGGACGGGATGGATGGCATTTCTGTGTGAATTGCCGACTGGTGTGCTTATGCCTGTGTGGCAGGGCAAAGAAGGGAGATATCCATCTTGTCGTGTCTAAGGACCGAGTTGGTGTGTCATCTCACCTAACTCCACTATCGTGCAAACCACTCGACCGTTGAATGGGCAACGGCGTAGCATAAATCCCACTAGTTGGTGTGGTAGCCATCAGGAGAGCTGAGAGCAACGGGTAACTAAGGAAAAGGGATAAGCCCCGAGTGGCTTATGCCCGGTTATACCTAAGTGGATGGTCAATGACCCCTTGGTGCATCCCGTGATGGCTAGTCAGGCTTAGCATGGTGGGTAATGGCTATGTTGGGATCTACACCGACACGACGGTGTTCGAGTTGTGGTATCCTACTTGTGGGTAAAGTTGCACACCTCTGCAGAGTTAAGAATCTATTCGAATAGTCCGTGCCCACGGTATTGGGCGAGTTATGGTGTGGTCACATAACCAGTGTTTCTTTGGGATGGGCTGGTGTGAGTTGTTTTGGAATTGGTTCCGGCAGTTGTGCCGTGTGCTACGACGGACGGGGAGTCCGGTAGCAGTTTTAAAACCTGAACTCTATGTTACTGCAAAAACTGATTTCTAAAAGGTTTTTCGTAAAATAAACCCCTGCATAAAATGTTGTTTTTCTTCAAATTAAACCGTAACCTTATCCTTGATTTATCTATGCATATTATTCTGTTATAACCCCCTCCGTGGGTGTGGTTGGACTTGCTGAGTACGTTTGTACTCACCCCACTCTTACTTTTTACAGAAGAAGACCCGGACTTCGTACCAGACGACGCCGAGTAGGGTTATCGTTCTACACTCAACCTTGCCTGTGGAACCGGCCCTGTTGAGATGCCTCCGCTGTCGCAGTACTCTGAGCCCGTAGTAGACCCTATGTGGTTCGCGGTCTGGTGTTATGTCGTAGCCTGGTTAATTATTATTATCATCTGTATCGAGTGTCCTCCAAGGTTTGTACGGTTTTGAACCATCTGATGTAATAAATGTGGCATCAGCCTCCTGGGATTGGTGTTTTGTATCACATTTAAGTCTTCTCTTATGAGGGGACGCTTCAGATATCAAGCCGGAAGAGGTGCATGAAGGCAATGATCAAGGGGGAGGACCTTCCTCATCTACACCAAGCACCTCCACGGCACCCCAAGTGGATGAAGATCAAGACAAAGATGATACACAACCTCAAGAGAATGTGCCAACACCAACACCCCAAGTCCAAGAACAAGAAGAGCAAAGTGTTCCACCACAAGCACAAGTCACCCATGATCCACCCCAACAAGCATCCACGCAAGTACCGCTAGTGAAGCATGATCGCATCTCCAAGGATCATCCAATTGGTCAAATCATTGGTAGTCCTTCCAAGGGAGTAAGAACTCGCTCTAAGCATGCTTCATTTTGCGAATATTACTCGTTTGTTTCTTGTATTGAACCCACTAGCATAGAGGAAGCGCTTGAGGACTCGGATTGGGTGATGGCCATGCAAGAAGAATTAAACAACTTCACCCGCAACGAAGTTTGGGTCCTCGAAGCTCCTCCAAAAGATAAGAACATCATCGGTACTAAGTGGGTCTTTCGGAACAAACAAGATGAACATGGGGTGGTGATACGCAACAAAGCAAGACTTGTGGCAAAAGGGTTCTCTCAAGTCGAAGGTTTGGATTTTGGTGAAACTTTTGCTCCGGTCGCAAGACTTGAAGCTATCCGCATCGTTCTTGCTTACTCTTCACATCACAACATTAAGTTATATCAAATGGATGTGAAAAGTGCTTTCTTAAATGGCGTTATTAATGAACTTGTTTATGTTGAGCAACCTCCCGGATTTGAAGATCCGAGGAATCCTAACCATGTTTATAGGTTGCACAAGGCACTCTATGGGCTCAAACAAGCTCCAAAGGCTTGGTATGAGAGGCTTCGTGACTTCCTAATCATGCAAGGCTTCAAGATTGGGAGGGTGGACACCACATTGTTCACAAAAGACGTCAACGGGGATCTTTTTTCATTTGTCAAATTTATGTTGACGATATTATCTTTGGCTCAACTAATGATTCACTAAGCCATGAGTTTGCTACCATGATGTCTAGGGAATTCGAGATGTCCATGATTGGCGAATTGACCTTCTTCCTTGGTTTTCAAGTCAAACAAATAAAGGAAGGAACATTCATCCATCAAGAAAAATATACTAAAGATATCTTGAAGAAGTTCAAGATGGATGAGTGCAAGCCAATCAAGACACCCATGGCAACAAATGGGCATCTCGACTTGGATGTGGATGGTAAACCGGTTGATCAATCCCTCTATCGTTCTATGATAGGGTCTTTGCTTTACCTTACTGCATCTAGGCCCGATATAATGTTTAGTGTGTGCTTGTGTGCCCGCTTTCAAGCAAACCCAAAGGAACCACACCTCTCGGCTGTGAATAGGATTCTTCGGTATCTCAAGCACACCCTTAGCATAGGCTTGTGGTACCCCAAAGGACGCTAGCTTAGATCTCTTGGGATACTCGGATTCGGATTTTGCCGGAAGCCGTGTGGATCGCAAGAGTACCTCCGGGGGTTGCCACTTGCTTGGGCATTTTCTAGTTTCTTGGTCGAGTAAGAAGCACAATTCCGTGGCTTTGTCCACCGCGGAAGCGGAATATATAGTGGCCGGTGCATGTTGTGCCCAAATCCTATATATGAAGCAAACCCTTTTGGACTTTGGTGTGAAACTAGATAGGATCCCACTCCTTTGTGACAATGAAAGTGCCATAAAAATTGCCAAGAATCCGGTTCAACACTCTCGCACAAAGCACATTGATATTCGCCATCACTTCTTGCGTGATCATGAAGCCAAAGGAGACATATCTCTTCAAGGTGTGAGATCCGAAGAGCAATTGGCGGATATTTTCACAAAACCATTAGACGAGAGTACTTTTGTAAGGCTAAGGAATGAATTAAATGTGTTAGATGCGGCAAACGTCATGTAAGTTGTCATGTCATATAGAAAAATGCATACATATAGGACACTTGTCTAACCATGATAAGATAGTGATGAGCAAGAGTTTAGATAGAGGTGGTGGTCCACTTGTTTTCCTCTAGGCTTGAAGAAAGGCTCATCATGAAGAAGCTTCCCATGGGTTCAAACTTGACAAGTAGATCTTAAATTCTTATTATGCATTTCTTGTCATATAGATGTGCATTTCATGTTTACTTTACTATCGCATGTGGTTGTAGTTTGCATTATCATAGCATGCGTAAGGGTCACAAAGGAGATCACTTGATGAAAATGAGACTTGTTTTATATACAAGATCTTAATTCATGAAAAGTGAAAAGAGCAAAGTGTTAGGTGCGTTATTGCCTAGTGGGCAATGTCATGATGAGTTTGAAGCTTTCTATCTTCAATATTCCTATGACATGGCTCATACATTTTATTTGGCGCTTTGTCTTACTTTGCGGCTTTTCCTTGCATTCAAAAAGGAAAATTATTTAAGCTAGTGTGCTATCCTATTTATTTTGAGGGGTAAAGTCGCCTATGCAAGTCCATTAACTTGAGTTTAGTTGAATTTTATAAGTTTATTGGACTCAGCATAGAAGAGTGAGCTGAGAGAGGGGTTTTCGGGTTCACCGATTAAACCGACGTTCAATGGATCTACACCCATCGGTTTAACTGGCGTTACTAAGTTGTGTCTCAGCTCAGTCAGTTTCAGGCGTTCAACCGGCGTATACAAAAGTCAGGACATCGGATCAACCGGTGAATGTAATGAAGTTCTGTCCCAGCAATCAACCGGTGATACCAGCAATCAACCGGCGAGTCCAAAATGCTAATCGTCGGATCAACCGGCGTTCAAAAGGATGCAATCGACCGGTGTTCTAAACCTAGTCATCGGTTTAACCGGCGTTAAGGAAATTCGCGGGGCCCACTTGTCATATATGTGTCTTACACATGCCGCCGCCTCTCTTCCTTCTCTGTTTCGCCCGTCTCCACCCGTCTCGAGCCGCTGCCGCACCCTAACTCGCTGATCCCGCGCCGCCGCTCGATCACGCCGCCGCGCCACCACTCGCCCACACTTGCGCCGCCACTCGCCTGCACGACGCCGGCCCGAGCCGCCGCCGCCGTGCATCCACCACAGCGCATCCTGCGCCACCCACCTGCGCCGCCTGCGCGCGCGCCTCCGCCGCCTGCGCCGCCCACGCCGACGTCCACGAAGCCGAGCCTCCGCGCCACATGCCGCAGCCGCGTCTCCTCGCCACACTCCACAGCCGCAGTACACACTCACGCCTCGCATACCAAGTGCTCGATCTTTTGGCTATTCGAGATGGATCGCGAGAAGAGGAAGGGGAAGGAGGTCGTGGTCGAGAAGCCCGTCCGCATGCGGACTCACGCAGAGAGAGAGGCCAAGAGGGCCGAGATGGTGGCCAAGGCCGCCGAGGAGCAGGCGTCAGGCCGTGCTCGTCCGTTCGCGATCAGGGATCCGCCAGCTAGGAGCAGGGGCAGAGGCCGAGGTATGGGCCGAGTCAGAGGTACCAGGGCGACCAGGGCCACTACACAGCAGACCGAGGGTGATACGTCTGAGGGGGAGCTGACAGCTGCAGAGTCAGATCATTCAGTTTCAGATGCAGATTCAGATGCAGCACAGTCCGAGCAGACTCAGGGGTAGAGCACACAGGGGTCACCGACTCTACGACGTTCTGGCCGCACTCGGCAGACATCCCCAGCAATAGAGTCTTCTCCGGCGACCGAGCGTCACCCTGGACCGAGGACGCGAGGAGGTCACCAGCCACAGGAGCCTCGCAGGTCCGCAGTAGCCCGCAGAGTTGAGGCCCTAGAGGCCGAGCGTGCAGTGTTCCGTATGGACACTGTTGTGCGTCTGGAGCCAGGTGTGCTGCTCCAGAACTTGACCAAGGCCAATGCGGCGAAGGTCAAGAAGCTCAGGTGGAGTGTTGGGGAGGAGGACTGGTTCCCCGTGACCCATGACAGCAGGGTCGACCGTAGGTTCTGGATGCTTCTTCAGTCCAATTTCTACGAGACCTACCAGAGGCGGGGCCACAGGATCTTCCCGCACAGAGTGCTTGACTGGGTGTCACTGAGGACAGCCGCAGGGGGAGCAGACGTCAGAGAGCACTTCGCTCACTTCAAAGGCCTACCCAGGTTACTTCAGATAGAGCAGAACAGATATATCGAGGACTGGGTCAGAGTTTTCTATGCCACAGCCTGGATCGCTCCCGAGCGCAGAGCAGTACACTTCGTGTTTGGAGGCCAGGTGTTTGGTCTGTCTAGGGCGACTATAGCAGGGATTCTCGGAGTTGACTTGGTTGACGTCTCCCTGCACGAGATGGTATACGGAGATGCAGATCCACCGCGCAGAGCCATGATTGGCGGGATTGCACCTTCTCACGAGGCGATCTCTCAGTGCTTCCGCCAGCCGTTCCTAGCTTCGTACGCCAGAGTCCCCAGCCTGCTGACCCCTGAGGCGTACGCTGTTCACATGGCCCTCCGGAGGACTTTGCTACCGAGGAGTGGCCACCCAGAGGGGTTTACAGGTTTGCAGCAGCTGCTACTACTTCACATCCTCACTCACGAGCCGTTTGATATAGTTGACTTCATTTTGGCTGAGATCGAGGATGTGATCACTGACGGGATGGGGGTCATGAGACAGTTCCCCTATGCGCACTGGATTAGCTATATTTGCTCTATGATTGTACCAGCAGAGTCACCTGTCAGCAGTGTGTACTGTCAGGATGAGGCTCCCCGGTTCCCAGTTTACCGTCCGACAGCACCACAGGACCGGAGGAGGGGCAGACAGGCAGAGAGAGCTGCCATGGCACAGTTGTCGCCTGAGGCACAGGCCCGAGTGGCACAGGAGGATGAGGCACTGCTAGCTGCCGAGGCCCAGCTTGCCGGAGGAGATGATGAGATACACTGGTCTGAGCTTGAGTCAGACTCCTCCGAGGATGCCGAGTACTTTCCTGCAGCAGCCCCAGCTAGTCACGACCACGAGGCAGGGGGGTCCAGAGAGCCAGCCCCAGAGTCACCCGCTGCTGCAACAGTCACAGAGTCACAGGTGACTCAGCCGTCAGAGCTCACCTCTCTTCTTCAGCAGCTTGTTACTCAGCAGCGAGAGGACCGGATAGCACAGGAGGAGGCCAGGAGAGCCCATGAGGCCCAGCTCGCAGCCATACAGAGGGAGGCCACCCGAGAGCTTGCTGCAGCGGAGGAGCGCTTTGTCGGGCTCATTGACAGAGTTTCACAGAGGACAGACGCTCAGTTCCAGCAGATGCAGCAGGGCATGATGGCGATGTTCGGGATGATTACTCAGCTATACACTCACACCGGACTCGTCCCGCAGCAGCCAGGACAGCCAGGCCTTCAGGGTGTTGGAGCACCTCAGCTTGCAGTCACTCCAGCTCCAGCCCCTACTGCAGCTCCAGCTACCTCAGCGACACCGGAGACCACGTTCTCGATGTCCGCACTACTTGGGTCTGCCGGTCGTCCACTCTTCTCACCACTGCCAGCGACTTCACTCTTCCAGGAGTCTCCTTCGGCAGTCTAGTCAGTCGCCCATCCCATTGTACCTCAGACAGCACCTTTAGGGGGAAGAGCACGAGAGGAGTCCCTGCTTCCACAGTCAACGCAGCCGGCAGCCTCAGCAGTCATGACTTCAGACGTTGACACTTCTTCTGCTGACCTTGTTACGACTTCTACGGATCCTCTCCTAGGCAGTGTGTAACACCCTAATTTAAATTTCAGCTTTATTAATAAATTTAATTGGTTTTATTTAATTTTCTAAGGTTATTGTGTTTAGTCTTGCATTTACCCAATTTTGTTCCTCAAGTAATTAAAATTTTATCAAAGGTTTAATTTTGTTGTTGCATCATGCTGGGGCATTGTTTTATTTGTTTGAGTGCTTGAGTGAATTCAAATTCAAATTTGAATTCATTTGGCTTGAGTTTGAGTTAGAAATAGAAATAGGAAATAGATTTAGAAATAGAAAAGAAAAACTAGAACCCAGCCCAAACCTAACTTCCCAGCCCAGCCCGCTCCCTCTCTCCCCGCGGCCCAGCAACTTAGCCCCAACCGGCCCGTTTCTCTCTCAGGAAACCCAGCCAGCCTGCTGCAGCGGCCCGACTTACCCCTTCGCCCGCACCGGCCCACGCAAGCACTCACGGCCCAGTTCAAGCTGCGCTCCTTAGCCCGCTCGCCCGCGTGCTCCTTTCTCTGGCTATGTGGCCCCGCGTGTCAGTCCACGCCATCCTGCAGCTCAGCGCGCGTCGCCCGCGTCTCAGCCTCCTCTCGCTGGCACACCGGCCCCACCTGGCAGCCCCGTCTCCCTCCTCTGCCTCCCCCGCGCACGCGCAACCGGCCGTACCTTCCGCCCGAAATCTCCGCGCCGCACCTACCTTTCCGAGCAGCAGCTGAGATCCCCGGCCTCCCTACTTTAAACGCCCAACCCCCACCTCTGCGCACACATCTTTCCCCTCCGCATCAAACCCTAGCGCCGCTCGCCCTTCTCCGCCGTGCCGAGCCGCCATGCCGCCGCTGCTCCGCCGCACCCCGAACCCTGCCGATCCCCGCTATGGTTTCGCCTTAGCACCAGGGAGCACCCCGAAGCACTCACCTCCGACCCCAACCCGTGTGCGCGCCGAATTGCGTCCCGAATCCCTCCGCAGGTGAGCTCTACCGCCTCCACGATTCCACACCGCCGTCAATGCTCCGGCCGCCCTAACCCCGTTTGCACCCTCGCAGCAACATCAAGAGCCGACCCGAGGGGACCAAAAGCTTGGAGCACCGCTGCATCATCTCCTTCTGCGAGCACGGCCTCCGCTCCGCTGCCAGTCGTCGTCGTCAACCCTCTGCGCTGCGAACACGACCGCCCCGCGCCCTCGGTGAGCCACATCCCGGTCCGCTCTATCTTTAAGCGCTAAATTTGGTAGCCGTAGCCCCCTGAAGTCACCGAACCGCCTGCTCCGGCGAGGCCTCGCCGTCCAGAGCCGCCATGGCCACCGAACTCCGTGCTCCGGACCTCCCCAAACCCAACCCGCACCCCAGGTGGACTACACGTGCCACGAGCATCCTCCACGGCCAAACCCCAGCCCAAGCGGAGCCCTGCAGCCCCCAGAACACTTTCTCCGGTCGTGCGCCGCCGCGGGAACGCGCCGCCGACGAGTCGCGCCGCCGCCCGCACCCCTTTTCCCCCTGAGCCGCCCGATTCGGAAGCAGCGGCCCAGATTAGATCGTAGGCCACTTTGATCTGATCCGCCAGATCCAGATCCGACGGCCGAGAATCGCGCGTACCGGTTTCGGCCTGTCACTTTTGTTAAAGAGTCCCTGGACTCTTTGCTATTCAACCCGCAGTCCATCACAAGTCAAAAGAAATTGCAGTTTGGCCCATAAACTTGCACGAAGCACCCTGGCTTTTCTCAGAATAGAACCCACCGTCCAGGTTTAGTCTTTTTGCGAGTTAGACCCCAGAGTTTTAGTTTAATTACGTTTTAGTCCTCGGTTCTGCCCAGAAACCCCCTGGAACTTAGTTTTTCTCGCAGATAAGCCCCTAGATCTTGTTTTAGCTCTAGTTTATGCGTTTTAGCTCCGTTTTAGGCGTTCTTTATGTCCACGCGATCGTTGTAACGCGTAGAATAGCTTTAGACTACTTTAGTGTGCTGTTTTTATGTATTGATGTACTGTTTCTTAGTGTTAGCATTTGTTTGCATGTATGTTTATGTTGTGCCTTGTTTTTGGCCATGTATTCGTGAGTAGACGTTGAGCTACCGGAGGAGCCCGAATACCAGTACCCGGAGCAGCCGTCTTTCGACCAATTTGAGCAGCAGCAGGAGCAGTACGAGGAAGGCAAGTATAACATGAACACCACCTATCACTTTAAATACACTTTCATACTGCATTTTAATACTGTATGCCTATAAGGACTTTCCTAGCCACTTTATATCCTTTATATATATATATATATATATATATATATATATATATATATATATATATATATATATATATATATATATATATATATATATATATATATATATATATCCTTTGGGTTGCATTTTGGTTAGTTGTGTTAGGTGCCGCGCTATAACACACTTGGTCCTTTTTAATTAATATGATTAATGGTCTATGCAACTTAATTCTGGGAGTGGCCCTCTGTGCTTCGTGCTTGGGTGGCTCACGTCTTGTTAAAATATGTTTTGTTAGAAACATGGTTTAGGGGGCCAGCACGGTGCTTAGTGCTTGGTTGGCACATCTCCATAAGGACCGGTTCATAGAGCGACAACCTGGGACAACAGCGCTACCACAAGACTGGAATGGGACGGTCTTGGCGTAATAATTAGGTCTTTTTGGTTTGGAGTAACTTACCTGCGGGGCAGGGGCGGTAAGCTTCTATGGCCCTCGTGCTGAGTGGCCTCGTCTGTGCTTCGTGTCTTGACGCCCACTAGACCTGCTCCATAGTCGCCGATCCACCCTCGCGGTTACTCCCTACCAACGAGACTCTTTGTAAAGGCCTCGTAGTGAGTTTGCTAGTCATCTCACCTAAGGAAGTGTGATGAACAACTAGCGTAGCTCACGATTTGTGGGTAAAGATGTGCAACCTCTGCAGAGTGTAAAACTGGTATACTAGCCGTGCTCACGGTCATAAGCGGCCCAGATCCTCCTTTTGATTAGTGGGGTTATCTTCCTTTGACGAGGCAGGTTTCCCCGGGTGGCTTGGTTTGGTTTGGTATGTTTCCCAGTAGTTCTTAATTAATTTTGATTAATTATTATGTAACTGGGTTTATGGTAATTCATCAACTCGTAGTAAATAGCTTTAATAAAATTTTGCCAACACTTAAAAGCTAATGCAGTTGAGTCAGCCAACCTTAGAGCCTCATAGTTTGTGTTATACTTGTTGAGTACAAGTTGTGTACTCACTCTTGCCTCTTCTCTACTTTTTCCTCTTGGATACTCTACTGCTGCTCAGTTCCTGCCGACACGAGGGAGTTCGCTCAGCGCTACCAGGACTACGAGGACTTCTAGGCGTTCGTCTCCCAGTCGACATCCCTGTGGCGCCCTGCTCAGCTTCGGAGAGTTTTTACCGTATTTGTACTTCGCTTCTGCTGTATCAAATATTTTTGTCATTAATGTAATAAATAACATTCATACTCGCTTTATTATATCTTTTTACGTGATATGTGCTGTGATATACTGTGGTTTGAGACATATCTATGGATTTCGTTTGAGCCGTTTAGCTCTTTGGTCCTTTTTTGAGTTTGCTTGTGTTTATCCTGTTTTATCTTTCTCGCTCTCTCGTTATTTACGTTTGTGTTGTCATCAATCACCAAAAAGGGGGAGATTGTAAGCATCTAGGCCCTCAAGATATGTTTCGGTGATTAATGACAACCATTATTGTGACTAATGAGTTTGTGCAGCTTAATAGATCATTATCGCTCATTTGGTCATATGTCAAAAGAGGCCCCTCTATTTCATTATTCAAAAAGGCGATCTCGGTATTCAACTCAATTATATGTCAAGACTAAGGATCTTTCTAGTCCTAAGTGTCATAAGGATGAGAAGGACACTTAGGTTAGTATAGGTTTTATAGTTTTGTAGTGATCGCGCTATTAAGAGGGGTTAAGGCCAAGTGACTTGAGCTTGGACATGGTCAATCAAAAATGGATGCACACTATGGTCACTCAGGTCCCTAGAAGTTCAAATAAGTGGTTCTCAACTTATATCTCAAGAATATTTGGATTTCATTCAAGACTCAAATCAGAAAAGACAAAATCAGAAAAAGTCTTTAACACCAGTTTAACCGACGCTTTCATTTTTCTATACGTCGGTTAAACGAAGTCAGCAGAGTCTGGACAAGTCAATACACCGGTTAAACCGACGTATTTGAATTTAACGTCGGTGCATTAGTCCAGAGTTGGTTTTTCCAGGGTGTTTCAAGGTTCTATACACCGGTTAAACCGACGCTGTTTGAATTAAGACGTCGGTGCAATTGACCAGTGAGATGGTTTATCCAAAGGATTTCAGAAGTTGTACTCACCGGTTAAACCGACAATAGTTTTGAGTTAACGTCTGTGCAGTTGTCCAGAGACTTGGTTTTTCAGTTGATCAGTGGACAACTACACTCACCGGTTAAACTGATGATACGTCGGTAAATCTGCCCAAGTTGTAACGGCTAGTTTTCGGAATGGGCAGTTTACACTCATTGGTTAAACCGACGCTGACTATTGGAGGTACGTCGGATTAACCGGCGCTACGCAGTTTTTTGGCAGCTTTTCTCCAACGGCTCTATTCGTGTGAGCTGCCTATATATACACATCCAATGGGTCATTTTGCACACTCTTAACACCAGGCAACATTCATACACTCATACATTGTTGAGAGCCACCTTGAGCTTCATCTTTCACATACTTGTTCATTCAATCAATCAAGAAGCAAGACTAAGGACTTGAGTAGAGAGAAGCTTGTGTGCATCCGTTCTTGGTGATCGGTTCTTGCTCAAGTGAAGGCCCTAGCTTGTTACTCTTGGTGATTGGCAGCACCTAGGCGATCTTGGTGATTGAAGGTGTTTCTTCCGGAGCTTGCCAACGATTGTGGGAGCCCGAAGAAGTTTGTACGTGGCTTGAGCTCCACACCACGCCAGTATGGTGAACGGAGACTCTTAGTGAGCGCCCTCGTCTCTGTGACTTGGGAGGTGACAAGACTCTTAGTGAGTGTCACAACGCGGATTAGGGGTGTGTGCCAACACATCGACACCACGGGAAAAAATCCGGTTGTCTCTTGCCCACTCCTTACTTTCAAGCACTTACTTTCATGCAATTATTCATGTGCTTGACCTTAGAGATCATAGCTTAGCTCTACCTTGCTTAGTTTCAAATCTAGTTGTATCTTTATAAGCTTGTGTAGTTTGCTTAGCTAGCCGGTTGGTGAATTGAGCCTTACTAGTATTGCATAGGTTAAGGTTGCTTTACCTTGTTTTAGAAATTTGAAAAAGGCCCAATTCACCCCCCCTCTTGGTCCATCGATCCTTACAACAGGATTTGGGTGTAGCGCCACTTCTCGCAAACAACAAGGCTGTATATTGTTACACGTCAGCGATCTCATAGCTCGTCTCATGTAATGTCACATAGAATTTTTAGTGTTGTAGAGAAGAGAGAGCAAGGTGAGAGAAAAAGGTCGTTGTTTCACGAGACAATCGTCTCATAAATTAAATTTTAGGACTATGAGACAACTAGACCATCATTGTACGAGTTTTAGTTGTTATGCAATATACAACATTCCTTTTTTTATTTACACAAATTAAGAAATTAAAGAGTTTTTATGAGACAATCTATTTATCTAATAAGTCATCTCAAAATTATGTGTCATGTATGAGACTACCTATTAGACGACACCGACGTAAAGCATCTCCACAATAAACAATTAAGTCGAGAAACTGACAGCGACCATATTTGTTTCCATTTGTGTAAACCTCATTGTGCCTACTAGTACCTCCATTATCCAATCTTTAGTACTACTTCCATCTTATAATATAAGCATTTCTAGCTACGTTTCTAGATGTTCAGATTCATACCATATCTAATCGGTTAAAATCTACTGCTGTGCGCTGTGTTCCCCGCATCCCATGCGCGGAATGGGACGCGTGTCGCTCAGCGCGTGCACGGCAGCGGCGGTGGGTGTCTTTCGTCCAGCGCCCGCGTCCAGCGCTCTTACCTCCACGTTGCTGAACGGTGGGTCATGTTGCCAGCCATGGCCCGCTATCAGCTTCAGTAGCTAGGCGACTGCTTGGTGCTCTGCTGTCCAGGGGTGGGGTGGGCTCGCGCGGGTGGGGTCTGGGGTGGGCGGCAGCTGCTGACCCGTCCTGAGGCACCCCATAAGCTGATCAGTGGGGCCGCGTCCTCCGGTTGGCCCGCTTGTCAGTGGGTTGTGCGGGTGCATGTGGAGCCAGCGAGCAGGAGAGGACGGCAGGGCGGTCGATGGGTTGCCCTTCCTTGGATTCTGGCGAGGGGCCGGCGGCGGCGGCGCCTGCGCCTGTACACCGACGTGCGGCACCCCGTGCAGCTGAGCGGTGGGCCCGCTTCGCCGTGGCTGGCGTCGGCCCTCTGGGGGTTGCAGTGGCAAGGAGGCGAGGGGGCTAGGCGCGAGCCGGATGAGGTGGTCGGCGACGGCGCCTCTACACCGGCGTGCGGCTCCCCGGGCTGCTGAGCGGCCCGCTTCGCCGTGGCTGGAGTCGGCCTCTGGGTGTTGCCGCCGCAAAGAGGCGAGGGGGCCAGACGCGCGCGGGATGGCCCTTTGGGGCGGTCGATGGCTGCAGGCACCGCAACAGCAGCTTGCGTTGCAGTCCTTTGGTGAACATCCTCATCCTCCCAATCTCCTTTGCTCCCAATCCATCCTCCTCTCCCTTCCGTTTCTAGGATTCGGGTTTCATATCTTTGTCGTCACAGATCTACTCAAGCCTGCTTCTTCTTTTGCTCCAAGGTGTTAGATCTGATGGTGGAAATACGATTTAATTTGGAAAGGGAAGAAATCCAGTGCGATATTTGTTAGATCCAGTATGAACCAGCATGTTGTTGTTTTTCTACCATCTTTTTCCGCAACACTTGCCTGACCAAATGCTCTTGAAGTATAAATTGATAATGCGTCAGCAAATGGAGAAATCTAATATTTTGTTCATGCTATAGAACTTTTTTTGGTGATCAAGAGTGAAGGTTTCTCATGATTGTTATCGTGCTATAATAATTATTTTCTCATGATTACAGTGGACGATTCATTCAGGTTCTTTGACACTTGTTTTTACACCAGAGCAGGTGAGATGCCGATGAGACCAGAGCAGGTGCCATGCCTTTCTACTAAAATGGTTATGTGCAGGGCGTCAGATTTGCTGAACATTCAGTCAGAGGCCTTTCAGCAGTCCTTCCGGTATTTTTTGATTAGCTTACTCGGGAGAACTGCATAGGTTTGTTCTACCTACAGCATAGGATCTAAAATAATGCAGTGTGGATTTATTTATTTTCTAATGAAACAGATCTCAAAATCTTTTTGTGTAATCTGTGAAAATTTGCCACTGCTGTTTATATATACGAGATCACTCTCATATGTAAGATATGTTACAAAACCTTCGTAAATCTGTCCTTGTTACAAATAAGCAAACACATTCATAAATGCACTATCTAATCTTAATGATATTTTTGGACCATATTGCCGTGTATAAATAGTTTATGTTCAAGTATGTGCTTCGGGTTCGTCACTTTGATATCTTGGATTGGTGTACATCTCCACCCGTGCTGGCAGCATAGGAGACTGTGAGTACTGAGGTACATACATAGCTAACCGATCTAGCCAAGATTTGCTCTATGTAGATGTAATTTGTAATAAATGGGGACTATTTTTACTTCTTTTTTGAAGAAAGGTGTTTACACCGTTTTTTTGACACGTGTCAAGAAAGGTGATGTTGTGAAGAAAATGTTGCCGATTTGAAAAAAACCAAAAGATGCACAGGATCAGAACCGGCCGATGAGGTGCAGCCGGTTGGCCAGGAGAATATTCTGTGAAGATGCTGATCCGCGCGGTTTGGTGATCGGCCGATGGGAGTTGCCGATGAGTCAGGAAGAAAAAAAGGGAGCCCGAACTTTATAAGGATTCTGATGATTTGGTTGTAATCTTTAGATAGTTTATTTTTAGAAAGTCTTTACTTTTTAATCTAGTAATGTGTTTGCCGTAATCGGCTAGGACTTGGTAGCGTAAACTATAAATATCAGTTGTACGGGGCCAGAAAAAGTTGATACACATCCAATACAATAACTCTTTACAATTCCTTTGCACTTTATTTTTCTGCGACTTCGCCACTTTTCTTTTTTTTTGGCGAGTTCTTTCAAGTTGATCAAGGACGTCTCACATTCGAGCGACTTGATTTGCTAGTGAGTTTTTATTTTACCGAGTATATTTGAGCTTTAGCTACCGGGCGTATCATTGTAGCTTCATTCAGATCTATTCAAAAGTTATTGAGTTTATCTAGTCTTTGATCTCGGGCGTATCGCTGTTTTCTCGTCTAGATTTATTCACAATTTATCGATATCGGCTAGATTTGTGGGTTTTTTTCTAAGTTTTTGGCCATTATCACATCTATCTGCTTAGAAGCATATTAGATCGGCTCTAGAAGTTACAGTAACACCTTGTTATCTTAAAAGCCGGTTTAGATCTGTTTCGAGCTGCATCATTTGAGTTACACATTCGTAGCTTAGATTTTGTCACATACGTACAATCGGCTATTCTAAGATGATTTTATCGTTTTCTGCATTAGCTGAACCTGCGGACACACTCGTTTACTACGCACCCGTATTTAATATTCTTTTGTCGTTTTCACTATCGGCAGAACCTACCGATATGACTGTGTGAGAGATGTTCGGAATCCCAGCCGATACGCTCTTGAATTTAACTTTGTTTTATCTCTTGTCAATTACAAGTCAAATTGACTGACACGCTTGGTTGACTTTCCGAAGCTTGGCGAACACTTACTATCGGATTCCAGTGTATTGATTTTTGCGTCAACACTCTAAAAAAAGACAAAAGGGAAAAACAGTCACTCAGAAAAAGGGAAAAATAGAGATAAAAAACTTTACAAGTGTGGCTACTCATCAACCACTAGGCTTCGATGAGATCAGCTAGGTGCCGAGCTTCCACAGTTTCCCACGCCTACGCCTCATCTTTGATTTTGTTGAGAAAAGTTGTTGTCGAGCATTCTTACTGGTTAAAAATTCTCGTATTTTTCTCCTTCTAGATCTCCCAATTGACTAGTAGGAGGAGGGATTGAGCGCCCTTGGCGGGACGCCCCGAAAGCTCCCCATAATATGCCACTAGTACTTGACAGAGTGTGTGATGTCCCAATGACTTGGGATGAGCTGGTGGTAATGGACCCACTCCGCAATTTGGGTCCACACACACCTAGTGAAAATGGAGTGTAACTAGCAGGTGCTGCGCGGATTCAGGCTCAATCCGACATAGAGGGCAAACGTTATTTCTCGGCCAATCCCTGACCGCCAAGCGGTCGGACATCCAAACTCTATTCGTGATGATAAGCCAGGTGAAAAAATTGCATTTTTGTTGTGCCTACGGTTTCCAAATCAACGATTGTAGCTTGGTAGTAACGGAGCCAAAGAATTGAGCGCGATAAGTCGAGCTGCAAAGTATTCTCCACTGGCCGTCCACTTCCACCTTATTGGGCAAAGTATTCTCCACTGGCCGTCCACTTCCACCTTATTGTGTCCGCGATCTCCGGGTTGAGGCTGGCCTCCCGCACAATGATCCATAGAACTGCTGCAGGTGATGGGTGTTGAAATTTGGACGTATCGTGATATTCCGGATACATTGGTTGTCAGACGGGCCATCATGGAGGTTCGTTCTTCTTTCTTGACATGGAGAAAATATCCGGCGCGATGTCCTGCCGTCTAAGCAAAGTGCCATAAGGAGATTTTCTTGCCATCACCAATCGAAATTTCCGTGGATGCCCCAAAAACCAGTTTACAAGGTGTGCCCCATTGTCCATTCTTGCTATAGCCACCTTAAATGTACAACTCTTGCAAGTAGAGGTGGTAAAGGGCCCTAGATTTTGGTCTAGAAAATCTAAGAGTTGGACTCTAATTTTATATAATTTTAAGTTAAAAATTTAAAAGTCTTAGACTGTAAAGAGACCACCTGGGCCATCTCATTATCACCCCTACTTGTAAGTCTCCCGAGGTCAAGGATGCCAGCCAACGGCCTAGCGGGCCAGTTAATCTTGCACTTCCCCCAGCGAGGTTTTCATCGCCCGCCCCAAGGAACTTCTTTCTGTAGCTGTCAACTGCATCAAAGACCTCGTTGGGAGTGCTTAAGGCTGATAGCAGGTGAACTTACTGATGATTCACCCTTAAAGTATAAAACTACTTAAGAAGATCATCATCAACTCTATCCACTTAGAGGAGAAACCGGATCATAGTTTGCATAGGCGCTCGGCGCTGAGACCCCCACCGTTCCTACAACCGCTCCAGGTTAATTGCATGACGTCAGCTGACTATGACATTCCAAATTCAGGCAAGATTGGCAGTTGCTGATATCGAGGTGTTTTTATCTTTTATTGATATGAACAAATGGAAGAGAATACAACAGTACGAGTCCTATAACTACGCAATTAATTAAATACATGCAAAATGCTATATCTTTGCTCTATACAGGAATTTTGGTGCTAGATTACTGCAGTAACGTCACATCACTTTTCACTCCACATGGAAATTGCATCCTGTCACCTTACCTTACTACAACGAACAAAGAATGTCGTGTTGACAGCTATTTATGTACCAGCTCGTTTCAAATTGGGTGCGTCACTGTCCCTTGCTTTGCCCTCGCAAAATATCTCCAAAGCCGCCCCTCATTATGCGACCGAACCTAGTGCTCTCCGGCTGAGCCTGTGGGCTAGGATCAGGGCCAGAGGTGGTAGCAGGGTCATGTTGCTCGCCACCTTCTTTCTTGCCAAGCAGGCTGTTCTCGCCAAAGAAACTGCTGACGGAGGATGCAATCCCAAGATGCGCCCCCATTGCCTTGCTGAGGCTATCCAGTGTGCCTCCCGACCGTTCACGGCCTATGATTTCTATTGCCTCCTTGTGTGCAGGGTCTAGAGCATCCGGATCTTTTAACAAGTTCTGTATTGATGGCAGAAGCAGATCACGGACACTGGTAGAAGGAAGATCTGCAATTACCAAGGCAAAAAAATACAATAAAAACCGGCAGAACTTAAATGGTTAATAGAGTCGTTTTCTTCCTTCTTTGCTTCCAAAATAATCCAGGGCATGGCAAAGTCAGAGTGTAATCTGACTGTATGGCTAAATTGCCCTCGTCCTCGTGTATGATCTGAGTGGTAGTAACAAAGCTGGAAAATCCTCAACTATAGTGGTAGTTACCGGAAACTGATTTGAATTGTATTAAAAGAAACCAAAGTGTTACCATTTCCATGAAATATGTTACCATATTGTCCACCTGCACTTATCATCAAATGTTTAACACGATGAATAAAAATAGTCTACAGCGACAGCATATATATGTAAATCTATTTTTAGGATCATGGCTTATTTTCCCCTCTGATGTAGAAATGTGTTATTATTGTTAGACAACAAATGAGTTTTGTTATTCCAAACTGCTACCTTTAGCACGCTACTGCATATTTTAATCCATGCAAATGAAACCAAGCAAAGCCTCCCTCACCCGGAACGATGTCCTCTCTGCAACCAAGGTGATGAGACAGTTCAGCACATTCTTACTTCTTGTGTGTTCGCATGACAGTTCTGGTTCTCTGTCCTACAGCCCCCGAATCTAGCCCACCTAATGCTGAACCGTAGCATCAGCTCTTTTGCAGAATGGTGAAGAAGATCTTGGAAGAAAGTATAGAAGCAACATAGAAAAGATTTCAACTCTCTGTGCATCCTTGGAGCTTGGACTCTATGGAAACACAGGAATGCTTGCGTGATGGGGCAGCCCCAAATCTGCAGCAAGCACTTCATGCTTACAAAGATGAATCTCAGCTATGGAAGTTCTCTGGGGCTAAGGGGCTTGCTGCCTTGGACCCAGGCAGGGCGATAGCTCAGGCTTAGGTTTGGCTGGTTATGTGTTAGAATTGTTGGATAGGATCTAGTCCTTCCTTTTCTTCCTGCGCACACCACGGCATTGGCCTGGTGGATCGCCACGCACCTGGCCTGACCTGGCGCCTCTCCCTGATTCTGTTTCTATAAATCAGGTGGTTGAGATCTCCTTGGTCAGGCGTATATATTGTAACCTGAGTCTCTCAGATGAATGGAATCAATCTTGCGTGATTCACTATCAATGTGGTCAGGTCCTTGTTTTTCTATTTTCTGTAATTGGACCACTCTGGTCCAAGGTGAGGTGCTGTTCATTGTAATTGGACCACTCTTTTATTCTTTTAATACAAAGAAACACAGCTCTCCTACGTGTTCGAGAAAAAAAAGAAACCAAGCATAGTTTCTTACAGTGCTATTCAATTTGTGAAAGATGGCGATATTTGACCAAAATATTATTGAACTGAACACATAAGGAACTAACCAGAGGTTAGGGAACTGCAGGGTTACAATTTTCTAACATGCAGTTTTCAAGGTTAAGGAAAACTTTTTGCTTATATTCCTAACTTCCATTATGCAAAAGAATTTGATAATTGAAATTTGAGACCAACCGACTTCTTTTTGTGCCAGAAACCAACCCAGTTTTCCAACGGAAGAGTTTTTTCTGAGTTATGTGTAATATCGAGGCTGAAAACTGGAACTGAGCAGACTCTAGTTTCTAGCCCTCAAACAGTATCTAAACCTTGGAATTAACAATGCCAAAGATGATTCGGGCAGACTTGAAACACAGTTTTGGTATGTATACTAAGGGGAAGGAATGCTATATTCAGGTCACTAGGTCAGACCAACCTGTAGCATCCAGAGCCCGCAGCGCTTCACAGTATACATTTGCTCTTTCACGACGCCATTCAATATCATCACCGGAAGGCGTGATGCTCGTCAGCTTAAATATCTTGGTTAAAAGATGTAGGTTATGTCAAAGAAAACATAAAGAAAATGGACAAAAGGATGTCTGAACACAGAGGAAAGCTAAAGATCATGCAAAACTTGAGTCAAGATGTAAACATGGAATTCAGAGAAGGATATATTCACGTAGCCTATCTGTTGAATGAGGCACGGCCACTGCAAGTGCACGAATAACAGAAATAGTAGCTTCATGTGATCCATCTTCAAGAAAAGCATCCATTTGAATCCGTATCTTGTCAACAACCTGACAAAGCATAGTTAAGGACAATGGACATACACAAAGTATGCAAAGTTTTAACAAAAGAAAATAAGAACCATTCTTTACCATGTCATTTTTGAAGTGCTGAGCAACAGCTCCAAATGCATCTATACTAGCATATTTTACTGTCAAGTTTTGATCAGAGCCAAGAGTAATAAGTGCTGGCAAAATATGAGTTGATGCAATTTTTACATCAACATAGGGTACCTGTGTTTTAAAGAAAATAGAATATGGTAAACAACAGTGAAGATCATTGAATCATTCATGTACAGGAAACTTACAAGTGCTTTCAGTAGAGCTGTAGCATTTATTTTCAGACTGGTATCTGAGCTCACAACCATCTCCCACAATATATTGAAGATGACTCCATGGTGCTCCACAAATAAGCTACAACTATAAGTCGTCAGATCCATGAAAAAACATGTGCAGCAACGTGTTTTTGATTAATCTAATTACTCACCAAAGAAACCGAACTGCGTTAATGATCTCTGTAGTATGATGCATAGAAAATGAACCATCCTTGGTGTTTTTGATAAGTACTTTTCTTAGATATTCTTCTAACTGTTGACGACTGGTAGGCGAACCCAAAATACCAGACAGCAACAATGGGAAGACACACATGATTGCAAGTTTTTCAGCAGTCGATGTTTTTGGACGCAAGCCTGTAGTACAATCAATACTAAGGTATGACCAAAGCAACTACATTAAACTGCCTCACCTTATAATAGATGCGTTCTTACCACGAATTTTTGGCTGGATTGACAGAGGAAAATAAGTAAAATCACCACTATCAATATCACCAGCTGCTACAAGAAATACTGGTAGCATAATGTGCTCCAAATAATCTTTGCCGTAGCGCCCAGATACTTCCAAGAGGTACTAAAATTATCGGGAAATGATTGATCAGAACGAAACCTGATGATGATCCCATGTGTATGGGAGGTGTGGTTGCTACTTGCTAGATTTTACCTTCGTGATAATGGTCCTTAAGTTATCCTCTTTCACGGGCAACAAGCAGGTAAGCTTGATCAAATCGGGCAGGCAATCAGTGTGCATCCACTCAAATGTTGACCACTCAGAATCACCTCTGGCAAGTTTCCCAAGATGTGGTAAATCAGTGAACGAATTTTTTTATTGTTCACCATATGGTCTATTGCATAATTCTTATATAGAAAGTAGTTAAAAGATAAGATCAAAATGGAGAACTTACATTGAATATAGTTTTAGGCAGGATGCTGAGAAGCAGTTTTCTGGTGTAGAGCTTGTTGGATCAACTGATGCAAAGGGACAAGTCTGTATAGCTTTCTGATGAATAAATGGTAGCAACTCAGTCAACATTCGAAGGAGGACATCAATGTTCCAGCGCTCTTGTTCTCCTAAAACACGAAGATGAGAGTCTATTGTACCTTCAACCCCCGAAATAGGTGGACACCGCTGAAAAAGGTAACAGGTTATAAGGATACATAGCATTAATGGAAAATAGAAAGTTCCCAATATTCATGAGCATACCTGAGCAGATGCCAGGATATGAGCCAATAGCACTCTTGATATCTGATCCAGTTTACCTCCCCACCTTACTAAAGCAGGAACAAGTTCCTTGAGTGTGACTTCCACAACAGCCCCAGAGGGGTCGCAGACCAATTGGAACATTAGCTCCTCAACCTAGCAAAAGAAAGCAAAGGGAACCAGAGAATTTATGAACACTAATATTGCCTTCAGTAATGTGCAACTCTCCAAGCTCTCAATTCTGAACTAAACAAATGTCCTATCCTGCTCCACAGCTTAATAATTCTGTGAAATCAAATTTGCACTAAATTACTGATTACAACCATAAGTGAGGCTAACCTTGTAATACTTGTCCAGGTTTGGAAAAAGAGGAAGAAGCAATGCAAGGTTATGTGTTGCAGCTTCCCTTACAACCATTGCAGCATCTTCAACGAGTTGTTGCACAATAGATAAAATGAGGGAATCTCGTATCTCTGGGCGAACATAAACAGCAAGTTCTCCACACGATTGAGCAACAAGCAATCTACGTTCCTCATATTGGTGATTTATCTAAACACCAATAGATTAATAAATGTAAGATCATGCGCTAAAGAAAGCAAGAAAATCTATCACAAAATGTAAAATACCTGTTCCCAACATTGTGGAAGTAGCTCAGTTTCTGTCCTCATCTCACCAACGCTCTTAGCCAACTCTACACAAGCCTGAAGCCACATGACAAGGAAAATAGGTATAAATACAAAAAAAAATGATGCTACAATTTATACACTTATGGCAGCATACATCCATTATGATGCGTCTTTGTTTTCCATCAGGCCGTTTTATCAGGTTGAATAATGTATGAGTCAAGGAATCCCGTACATCACTGTCTGGATGCTTTTCTATAGAACATATGATCAATGGAAGAAGTTCCTGTAACCATGCAGAATTAAGTAACATTAGTTGTACTTAAATGAAGATGGATTCAAACTACAAAGGTTACAAATAAACCTCACGATGGTTTATGAGCACATAAGGAACAATCTTCGGAAGTGCATCTGAAACTATCTTTATAGTCTCCAAAACCTACAGGAATGAATAAGAACATCGCAATGAGTACCAATAGAAGTAAGCGAGCGTGCTTTATAGACAAAGCAAAATTACTGGGATACTAACCATCTTATCTGAAGATTTTTGTTTGCTTGGGCTGTCTAGTTTATCAGTAGATAAATACACAGATATGCCGTCTGAATTCCCCTGACTTTTACCAATCATGGAAGCTCCATGCAGATCACAATTAGAAGTTACATTTTTCGATGAGATATTCAACGCAGAGTTATCTTCTTCTGAAGTGCGATAGCCACCATTCTCATCAGTTGAGAAAGAAACTGGAGCTTCTGAAACTGAGAAAACTTCAGCACTATTTTCTATCACTTGGCGATCTTTCTGTGTATCGTCAGTTAGATTCACTGCTGATGCTAGCTTATTTGTTATGGATTCTGATCCTTTTGAGTCTCCATCTTTAGTATTCAATGATGCTGATTCTCCCATAGAATTAGCAATGGAATGAGACTCCAGACCATCACTATTTCCAACAAATAATTGTTTGTTTGATTGAGCCCCTTCAATGTACATCTTAAGGGATGTAATTTCAGCTCTGCAGTCGTTCAGCTCTTTCCTCTGGACATCCAGTGACTGCCTCAAGTCTTGAACCTTTAATCAATATATGAAGGTTAGGAAAGTTCAGAAAACTTATACTATGGATCATCTGGATCATCATTTCTAAGAGAATATTACCATTTTGTCCTTCTCTTTTATATCCTTGTGTGCAGCTTCCAAAGACTTCCTCATAGCAGCAACCTGATTATTAGCTGATTCCATGCTCTTCATTAAGGAGTCCTTTTCAGCATTGAGTCGCTCATTGTCCTTACGTAATGTTTCATTTTCCCGAAGTATGGATATTTTTTCCTGCAATACGTTACAGAATTGAACGACCCTGTTTAGAAGTTCTAGATTTCCAAGTGAAAGCATAAGATAAAGTAAAGCTTGAACTTTTGAAGTGACAAAGAAAAAGGTGGAACAGAAGTACAGAACTATGCCATGAACTTTGTCCTAGCCCAAAGTAATAAATGGTAAAGGTTTTTGCTGATCGATTCTTAAATGTTTTATTCAGAATCTGTAATAAGGCATCAAGGTTTCCTATCAATAGCAGGAGGTTTCATGAAACAGGAAAAAGAAAATATCCAGTGCATTATTTATATTTTTCCGTGGCTGTATATGACACTAAAAAAAAACTCGGCCGGGTGGGGAAAGACCGCCCCACCGGTATTGACTTTCTAGAAGAAGCCTCGGCTTCCCCGACCGAGAAAATCCCCGAACCCTGGCCCCGCCCTGACACTGGGGGCCGTAGCCCATGGGGAACCCTGCCTGGGCCATGTAAAGGTCCTCAGGCCGACCTGGGCCGACCTGGGCCGTCCACACCAGTGCATTGGCACCGGGGCCAGCGAGGGGATTTTTTTAACCTCAGCCTGAAATTCGCTCCCACGGGGAGTCGAACCCAGGACCTGAGGAGTACCGCCGGGTTCCTCTAACCAATTCAGCTAGAGGCCCTTTGGTGCTGTATATGACACTGTAATGCATCAATCTGTAGTCTGAAATAAGATTCAAATTGATGTAAAAAATTACCTCTGCAGCCTCTGCAGTAGATGAAAGATACTGATAGTAATAACGGCGAAGCGCATCAGGAACACAAGCTGAACTGTTTGGCCAGACATCAAGGTCTTGATCAGGAACCTGAGAGTACAAGTCATTGATAAGGAAAAACTCCCTCTGATCAGAAATATTTTAATTTTTAATTAGAGTGATCAAATCAAATTTCATTAAGTTCCACCTCCAATATACATAGAACTATTGTCATTGGTCACATAAAAAATACCATCCTTACTCGCTAAATTTTTATAAAAGATACAAGTATAACAGTGCAAAATATCAACGTCCATGAAAGATTTAAGAAAACAAAATAACAAGCTGATAAACATTGACGTAAGTTACAATAGTACTCCCTCCATATAGGAAATAGACGACGTTTAGGACAGCGTCACGTCTTCAAAACATAACTTTGATTGCTTATTTTTATAAAAATATTTGTTGAAAAGTGATATATGTATATTTTTAAGAAAGTGTTTTTTAAGACAAATCTATTCATATAATTTTCACTTTTTCAAACTCAATAACTTAAAAGTTATTCATGATTTATATCCCCAATGTTTGACTCAAACCTTGTCCAAAACGACATCTAAATCCTATATGGAGGGAGTATAAGGAAAAAAATGCACTACATAGATAATACAGACCTCCTCAATGAATGTCATGGCTGCAAGTCGATACCCTGCCAAAAGCAAGTATTCTTTTACAGCACAGTTAAGATCTTTTCGTTCATTATCCTTTAGAGGGCCCAATGCTGAAATTTTCACATCCCGTTTGTCTTGTTCGCTAATGGATCCTTCCCGTGTAGAAGCACCAAAAAGGAGCCCTGTATGTCGAATTTTTGAATCATGTCAAGCAAACTCAAAATGATCACTGACCTGCTTATGAACCTCATAACACAAATGAATATAAGAGCATCTTATAAGTTGGAATATTCAATATTAACTTTCTTTATATTAAAAATTTTTATATTGGGGGTCCTCTGATAAGATATCAAATATCGCTCAGTTTAGTTTTGTTTATTGACAACACTCAAACAGACACCTTAAGCACAAGGTGCATAAAATGCAAGCCTTCAATCCGTTTCCATGGAATTTTCACCCTGAACCCTATAGCTTCCATATTTCCATCAACAAGTGAAGTCTATTTTGTGCAGGGGTGTCGCATTCCACTCAAAGTGAGGTAAAGACACAGAAAAAAGAAAGGAAATCTTAACCCAAAAATACTAATCCCAAAACTGGTTGCTTTTGTTCAGCACTACAGCATAAAAAGGTACAGAATATTGCAATGTCATCTATCACTTTAGCCATAATTTGAAGCTCACAAACCGTTTGAATATTCAGAGGATGATTCGTTTTGCTTTCGTAACTCAAGCTTCAACAGTGAAAGGTCTTCTTTGGCTAGTCGCATATCATACTCTGCGAGCGCCAATTTTTCTTGTGCTGCTACTTTCTCTTCTAACAAACTCTGTGGATCAGCACCTGTCAACGTAAACATATACTGAATCATTGAATGCCTCTATAATAAAGCAGATACTTTGCAAGCAACCGAAAAGAAAAATTAGGTGCCTGGAAGCCCAAAAAACTTAACTAATTAAGCCAAGTAAATAGGATAGTTGAATTTTACTAAGAGCCCAGTCAAGCAACTAGTTACAACTTACACTCATCTAATTTCTAGCCAACTGATTATTTTACTGAAAGACTAGAACCACGAATATATTTTTTATTCACTATCAAAGTAACTGGATTTTATCCATTTGACAAAATGCCACTCAAAACACACACCCCATATATTTTTGTGGCGTTGTCTCCTTTCTCATACCTACTAAGTAGGATCTGCCTGTCATCAGAGCTAACACAATAAAAAGCATATGGACTGCTGTTCTACAGATGGCATGGCCTTATCTGTGTTTGCAATTGAGTGAATGCGGATTGGTTTAAAAAGAACAAAAGAACACTAGAGAAGCCATCATAAAAGTTAGAATGTTGACATATATATTCCTAGGGGTGGTAATGGATCATGGCACCTTCACAATCCAGCTTGGCCTTAATTAGTTTTAGTTCAAAAATATGTAGTTTTTGACATGGCCCTTATTGAGCCCGGTCCTTAAAATTTGTAGCCTAAATTATTGAGCCCTTAACACCAGTTCCTGCCCCCAATGTTTTCGTTGAACAGCCTTCGTTCCCTTGAAGGTTCATTTTTTGTACTCCTCCATCTGATAGAAGTTGTAATACGAATACATACAGCACCGCGGATAACAGCCGTGGATATGCCAACCAAAAGTCCCTCAAAAAGGAGACCTCAAAATGCCAGTTGAGCACCACAAGTCCACAATACATACACCAACTGAGCAGAGCTGTACCATCACTAATGCAACAACGCGCAAAGGAAAAGGGGCAGAGTGGAACAGAGTTCGATTTCGAATCGGGCTACGGAGAGGCGAAGCTGCGTGGATCCGCACGTCAGAGAGAAAGAAGGGCGCAATTACACGGTAGGAAGCACTGGCGGGCACGATCCCTCGAGATCCAGCCAGCGAGCCACCGGACCATCGTGTGAGCGCCGCAGCGTGAGGCCAAACGCCGTGCGAGACGGGGAAATGGTGTGCCTGGAACCTACCGGGCGGGGCGGAGGATGCGCGCGCGACGAGGTCCGGCGGGAAGAGCGCCAGGTCGGAGAAGAAGGCGCGCAGGCGGAGCGCGTGCGCGTGGCGTCCATCCTCCTGCAGCTCCTGCAGCAGCTCGAGCGCCGTAAGATGGTACCGCTCCTCCAGCAGGAAGTTCACCACGCAGTTGCACAGCGACGCCCACCGCTCGTCCGCCGCGCCGCCGCCCGCCGCCTCCATCCTACTCAGTATCCGGCGGGGCCTACCTCGATCGCGGGAGAGCTCGCCGGGCGTCGTGGCGTGGCATGTGGCCGCGGTGGGAGGCAGATCTCGCGCGGGCGACTCGAGGCCGGTGGGAAGGAATGGGGAGGGAAGGAGACGGTGATTTGGGGAGAAGCGTCGTGAAGGGAACGGACGGAGGGGATCGAGGCGCGCGCAAACGCCTGATTCGGATGCCATGTGGCCTGCGCGGGCACCAGACGGCCTGCCTCGTCACTACAGCATGATCTGATGTGGATGGAGGCTCGGATAAATATTTAATACTTCACCTGATATGTATCAGGTACAAACTTCAATCTGGACCCGCCGTTGGATTGGGTAATAACACTTTTACAAATCCCACTCCTAGCTCTCTGCGCTCCTCCCCTTGGATATTGATCTGATGGCCCAGATTGACGTTTCTATAGTTTACACGAAGAAGTTGGTTTACACCTGATGTTCCATCTAATATATAGGTTATTTATATTTTTAATTTATAGTATTTATTATGTATCTAAATTAAATTCAATATATATCGATATGTATAGCAGAAATTTTCTCCTAAAAAAAGCAGAAATTTATAAATATGAAAAGTCAAAATATACATTGTGGAACGAAGGGAGTATTACGTTTTGGAACGAATGGAGTATTACGATGGTAAAAATTACTTTAATACTAATTTTACAGTATAACTCTGCTCAAAATTATAGAAAATATAAGTTTGATATTTTTAGTCTTATCCTCAAACTATCTGAACTAAATTTTAAGACCTTTAACAACTCTAGTAATAATTAATACATATATTAAGGAAAACCGGCACGAATCCCGCACGTAAGCTCGATCTGACGCTCATTAAGCGTCCTCATTTTGGAACAAGAACAACCCTTAGGGCAAGTACAACGGATGGACGAGGTTGTTGATTTGCGTCGGGAGGATCAAAATATGTCTTCACCGAGCGCCTTCAAGACGGGGGAGAGAGAGAGCAGTTGTCGTCTCGTCCGTCGCCGGCTTCGGTGCATGCTCCAAGGCCAAGCAACGAGGAACGCTACCACTATACGAAGAGTTGCGGCTCGGCGACGGAGGCGAGGACTTGCCGCACGTGTCGGGAGGTTCGCGCCTTCCTCACCCGCGAAAAGGCCACGGCCTCCCCTCTGCTCGCGCCCGAGCAGCTCACGGCGGCCACTGTTGCAGCTGGCCACCATGTCGCCGTCGAGCCGCCACCTGAGCCCATTCCGACCAAGGTAATCCCCAGAGCCGCTTCCCCTCATCCTATTGGTTCTCCCTGGCCAGACCTCACCACCGGCCAACCCCTCCCCTCGCCGAAATCCAAGCCCGATAGTGCCGCAGAGCCCTGCTCGCGCTGCTCCCCCGCCTCCGACTCGCACCAGACCTCACCAAGCCTCTCCTCAGGTGCGCAACGACCATCTGGTGCTCCCCGGCCAACCCCTCCCCTCGTCGGATTTTGGCAGGAACTGCCCAGCTTCAACCAGGGGCCACATTGCAATCGCCGAGATCTTTCTAAGGGTCTGCACGCAATAACTCAGGGACCTAGTTGTAAACTAAAACTTTGTTTCTCAAACTCAAATTAGGGAACGTGCAAAATCGTATAAAATCACATAAAAATAAAAAATGCAAAATAAAATGTTTTGAAATCCTTGGAACAAAACCTACAATTTTTCTTACATGCACATATTTAAATTCTAATTCAATTTTTCTCTAGATTTAAGATTATTAAAAAGAGCATTAAATTGTACCTCATGTTCTAGAGCAGTAAAAAAGGTGATTTTGAGAACTTAATCTTGACTATGAATGTTGAGCTCTGCGTAAAAATTGTATGGTCAGATAACACCCCTAGCTATAGTTCTTGCTAAATCTTGTTCTAGGCTTTAGTTGCATAGGTCTATTTGTTCATGATGTTGTATGTTTAGGCTAGTGATGAAATTTTTATAGTAGGGTTATATGATCCCAGAGATGCCATAGAAAAAGTTTAGAACTCTTTACTTCTACTTAACTTGTTCATATGATTTTAGGCTTCCATAAGTACATTGAGAAAATAAATATGATTTTAGGCTTCCATGCGAATTATTTCAATGTATGCAACAAAATAGCAACAAGGATCAACTGTGCACTAGATCACCATTTCTGTGTCAATGGATCAATTAAACACCTTGCAGACAACTAAATAGACAACTTATTGTACAAGCTGTGTATTTAAGCTGCCTGTTTGTACTTACCCTTAGAGACTATAGTGTGTCTTAAAACCATCAACTTCCGCGACCAGCAAATAACAATTTATCTCACTTCTCAAATATCCACTTCAGAATCAGCCAGCATATGCAGAGGAATACATTATCTAAACATCTGTTGGCGCACGATCTGGGCCAACACACGAACGCGCACGAGCATGCAGTGCGAGGAAGAGCTCGATGCAGCGCCTCCTGTGTGGAGCGGACAGAGCAATCAGGGGGACCGGTTAGACCGGTCGCCGGGGTGAATCGGCGAAGTCCGACGAATGCTCGCCCGAGAGGGACCCCGTCAGGGCAGGCACACGTAGGGCTGTTCTAGGATCGGCAGGCCACCTAGAACGCCTTCAGATGTCATGGAGAAGAAGGAAGAATAACAGATACGGGGTTGGAATAGCTAGTGTTTGGAGATAAAAGTAAAGGCAATAAAAAGATAAAGGAAAGTAATGTATTGTTGTGTTTTTGATCGATTCGATACCTCAATCGGCCGTGACCCTTTATATTTATAGGGTGGGATGGACTTGCCCCGCAAGAAATCCTATTATAGATCTTCAATCTATGAAAATCACTAATTGTACTTGTACTCTGCTTGGACTGGTTAGACCGGTCAGACCCACCGGTAAGACCGGTCGGTCGTGCCAGACCGGCTACAGACACTTCGACCAGTCAGACCGCTTGAGCACACTGGTCAGACCGGTCTCTCCCGGTTATTGGGTCAGACCGGTCGGTCGTGCTAGACCGGCTACAGACGCTTCGACCGGTCAGATCGCTTGAGCACACCAGTCAGACCGGTCTCTCCCGGTTATTGCCAATTTTGATCGTCAACAACATCTTTCATCGACTTCATAGGTGCAACTTTTCCATCCGTTTATCTTTGGCTGGGGGCAATTCCCAGTAGCAAGTGCGACTAGGAATAGGAGCTTTGGAGAAGGCTCCACTGGCAGTTGGCCATACCGGGCCGACGCTGCTCCCCTACCTCCCCTGTCGCCGTTGGCTCCAGCGTCGCCCCGGCGCCTTCACCTTCGCCTCCGCCTACTCGGTCCTCATCCTCGACACTAACTGAGCTCCTCTGCCACCCGCCGACTCTAGCGCCGTCCCGGCGCCTCCGCCGCCACCCTCTAACACCACTGCTAGAAGCTCCCTCCTTCTCCAACTCGGGCTGCCTTCCATGGCACCATCCTAGACCTGCCGGTTGCCATCCCCAAATGACCCAGCGGGCAGCACCCCTGCAGCCCTGCCTCGCCACCATCTCGACCAGCCCCATCGCCAGTCAGGCGACCTCCCACCACCCCTTTGTAGCCTGGAAGCGTAGCAGCCCCAATAACCCTAGACCCTAACCTTAGCAGCTCTGGAACCCTAACCCTGGCAATCCAAGGGGGCGCGGCGAACGGTGGCGGTGATGGGCTATTTTCCGGGCCTTGTGTGAAGGGCGAGATCAAGGTCAATCTCAATTATTCGTCTTTGGACTGTTGCAGATTAACTTTGACCTTAATATTTCTTTTCTCAGCTAAAATATTTTTGCCAATAAGCTTCTTTGGAAGAATGTAATGTCCTTCTCCATGATGAGAACATCCCGGTCATGACTTCACTAAGTTCAATCACTATTACATGTGACCAAGTAAAGGAGGGACTGATTACGCAAAGTCGTGCGAAGAAACTACAACCGCAGGTGAACTCACTCCTTACTATGTTTGATGCAACTATAGATGAGAATTTTATACCACCTAAATACTCTACATATATCTTCCTAATGTTTGTTCAAGTGCATATCGCTTCTAGACCAAAGGAGGCGAGATACAAATGAGCTAAACCACTCCACTGCTTGCTAACATCAAAACCAAGTTGCAAGAGCCACGCGCACCAAATTTTCAGGATTCAACATGCATAATACACATGGTTGGAAAGGTTATCAAGTTTACTTTCCAACCCAACAAACCTCACGCCATTTGGACTTACCAATAAGAAGTTATGAATAAAACATTGAAGTCTAGTCAGAATGTCAAGTGCCCTCTCGGGATTGGTGTGTCCAAATTCTCATGCAAAACTGTATCATTCTATAGCGTTGTGTGGGGCATGCTACACATGCTTGGAAAGCTCTTCAAGTCTAGTTTCACACCCAGCAAGAAACTCGTGATTTCAACTTCCCAGCAGAGAGTTATGGCCATTTTACTGAAGACTGCACAGAAGCCCAGAAGACGTGCGCGCGACTTGAAGACCACTTCGTAAATGCTTCACCACTTTTCCTTCCACCTGCCAACATGGAGACTTCAGTTCATAACTAGGAGGTTTGTTCCTAGTATAAATATCACCCATATGCTACTAGAAAATAATTTTTGATCATTTGATAAACCGATATGGTATTGCAGCCGTGCTACTGAGTGTCTTACACACCTTTGTTCTTGTGAATTATTTTTGGACTTGTGAGGAAGGTCTCTTTGAGGTCCCCTACTTCGTGCTCTACAGTTTTCAATTTGGCAGCACCGTTTCGTATGGATTAGTCCTGGTTTGTGATTCTGTGATATTTCGAAGATCGAGTCAAAGTTTTCAAGGTTTTGGTGCCTCTCTCCCTGTCACTTGGTCGCATCCAACCTTGGCAGGTATAATGTCTTGGTGAGGATATATATACACACTGAGCAGCATTAGAGATCCTATAGAGAAGTAAAACTATGATTGGTTTTTGCAAAAATACTTTCAAAGCTCCAGTCATATAGCAGGAAAGTGGAGGAGACTGAACTTAACACTGTTCCATTCTTCAACTTTCCAAACATTCATGGTAGACACACCAAAATTTACAGGTAAGGGTAAAACTTAGAATAATCTGTACGAAAGTGTCATATCATATGAAGTGGGGTCCATCTTAGTTCTAGCCTTTACTCGAGGACGAGCAAAGAACTAAGTGTGGGGGATCTTGTTGACACTCGATAACGACCCATTTCAAGCGTCATCTTGAGCCTAAAATCATGAGAATAAAGTCTCACGCCTGCTTATGTTATCCATGAAGAGCCAATTCCATATTTTCTCTTGACAATATTGCTATATTGGAATTCATGCAGAAATGCAGGTAAAACAGGCTTCAAGCATCAAGACACAAATCCTACCATCAGAGCAAGCTATCAGCTCCTGCATGAGTGCATAAAAGGCGAGCGTCAACATTAGTGGTATGTGTTATTGCTAACGAATTCCAAAAAGTGTTGGTGTACATTTGTGTGCAGGTTGTTTATGATTGGAAATGAGAAGAGAATGCAGCTCATAAGAAAGGTGACACATCATTGATCCGAGACAAAACCTTCTCGACGAATCAGGCGGGTTCACGAGGATCCATGGGCCCACCAGAGCATCCAAGCCACTTTAAGACAAGCCATGCCACCCATACATGACATGGGGCCCACCTAGCAGTGTCCAGGCCAAAGATTGGGCTATTTGGCCACAGTCTATGGTCGGCCGACCAACATGGTTGGCCGACTATAGGTCGGTTCGCCCGATGCTCAACTTCCATGTGTCAGCTCTCCATTCGATGGCAATGGCGGTTTCAAGAGGGTTCGGGCTGAATTCACGGTAGAGGAGGCCATGGCACTCCTCTATAAATAGTAGAGGGGGGCTCCAAAATGAAACACTCCACATCCGACACATCAACTCTCTTCTCACTTTTGGAGCTTGAGAGCTCATCTTAGGTGCTTTAGGCAGCCTAGGAGTGTAGGAGAATAGGGGTAGAGGTACTCAGGAGGGGCGCTAGTAACGGCGCTCTCCTCCAAATTGTACCTCTATGAGAGTGAGGGAGAGTCAGGGGAAGTGCCGGGTCAGTCGGCACTCTATTTGGCTGAATGCTTATCAATCATAGTAAGTATTGGTGACTTCTTTATGTTTCTTAAAATTAGAGTGTAAGTTCAAGTAATAGTTTCTATCATTTACTGAATTGAGTGTTCACTATGAGTAGTGGATGACTCTAGACTTAGACTCCTGATAGAGATGGATAATCCTGATCACCTCTAGAGTTAGTAAGAGATAGCGTAGACGTGATGTCTAGGCTAGCTTTTACCGCTTGGTTGTTTTGTACGCCCACGGGTTGTAGAGGTAGCCGGCAGGTGGTGACCGCCCTGTCCGTTGCCCAGTAATCCTCCACATTCGGTTACGAAACAATGCACAGATTCTAGAGCATCTGGCTTAATTAAGCTTGGGGAAGCCAGTAGTCTGAAGTAAACGACAACTCTAGATCTTGTCTTATGCTGGGTTCTGAGCCTTAGGAATCCTCTCAGCCCCTTTCCTCTTCAGTAGTGTGGTGTCCTTGGACGAGTTAGAGCCTAAGATAGTATACTCACGTTCCCCTGTGGATACCCTGAAATACTCTTGGATGAAAGCTGTAACATCCCGTTTTTTTCGGAATGTTAAAAAATCTAAAAATATGGATTTCAAAATTTTTTGTGGTAGTGCTGCAAATAATTTCTGGTAAATTAAAATTTTGTTTTGAATTAAGAGAATTATTTTGCTAGTGTGAAATATTTGGAGTTATTTGAATTTTATTTGGCTCTGCCTTATTTATTCAAATTTGAGTTGGATTTATTTTTTGTTGTTTGAAATTTTGTGGAAATTTAATTGAGGTGTGCCTCTGAATTTAATTTCAAAAGTTAACTACCCTAACCCGCGGGCCTCTACCTAGCCCTAGCCCTAATCCGGCTCTAACTCTAACCCGAACCCGGTCGATCCTACCTCGAACGCAGCTGACTCGTTAACCCAATCAACTTCTCGATCTCGAGCACTCTTTGAAATCATGCATAAATTATGATCCTATTGTTCGTCTCTCCAGATTAATTCCTTGCTAATTAATCTGACCACAAGAAATAATTTGATTTATGTGTGTCTTCTTTTTCCATGAGAATTAACTCCTTTCTCAATCTGACCACGAGCTCAGTCTGTGGAGGACGGATGAGGTCGCGGAGGTAGCGGCAACAAAGAGGAGTGTTGACGGTTGCTATTGACCCATTTTGACTGTCAACTATAGTGCAAAAGTTGAGCATCAGAAAGAATAAATATTAGCATAGAGTTATTTATTGACAAATTTCACAGATGCTGGTCTGAGAATGGTGTGCAGGTGAATTTAGGCTAAAAACTCAAGAAAATAGCAAGTATGATCGAAGGTATAAATGCTCAACTATGTATAAGGATCAAATGGCCCACTAGATAGTCTCACATGAGAAGGAAAGCAACCCACAAAGCAAGGTGACATGTCATCAATCCGAGGCAACATCTTCTCGACGATTCAGGCGCGTTTACGAGGATCTACAGGACCACCAGAGCTACCAAACCGACTCAAGACAAGCCCTTACCCATGTACATGGCATGAGGGCCCACCTAACAGCCTTCTGACCAAGAACCGGCCCGAACGGGCTCAGCCCACGGTCAGCCGACCATGTGTCGGCGGCCCATGGGCCCCACCACCTGTCAAATGACACGTGGCAGTGTGTGGTTGGTGCTCCATGGCGGTTTGGCTCAATTCCCGGGCAAGAGGCTGGTGGTTCCCCTATATATATATATATGAGGGTGAGGGGAGGGGGTCAGAATAGGGACACACCACATCACTCACCACCAAGAGTAGAGCTTCTTTAGCTTGTATTTAGTGTAGAAGAGAGGAGTAGAGGTACTCAGGAGGGGCGCCGGTGATGGCGCTCTTTTCCAATTTGTACCTCTACAAGAGAGTGAGGGGGGAGTCGGGGGAAGTGCCGGGCTTGTCGGCACTCTTCTCCGCTTGTACCTCGACGGATGCTTATTCGGTTGTAAGTGTTTGAGACTTTCTTATTTAAAATTAGAGTTTAGTTTCAAGTTATTTCTTCTGCCTTTTATTAATTGAGTGTATGCTTAGAGTAGCATTTGACTATAGAGTTGGACTCCTGATAGAGATAGATAATCCTGATCGCCTCTAGAGTTAGCATGAAATAGCGTATACGTGGTGTCTAAGCTAGACTTTACCACTTAGTTGTCTTATACCCCCACAGATTGAGAGGTAGCCAGCAGGTGGTGATAGCCCTATTCGAGCCCTGGTAACCCTCCATGTTCGGATATCGGATAGAGCATTATTATCGGAGCTACTGGCTTGTATAAGCCAGTCGAAACCAGTTGCTCGAAGTATAAGGTGAGGGATCTCTTCTTCTAAACATAGATTCTAAATCTTAGAAAGTCCTCTCTGTCCTATCTCCCTTACATCAGTGTGTGTCCTTGGATGAGCCTAAACTCGTAGATAGTGTACTCACGTTTCTCAGTGGATACGATACCCTGGAATACTCTTGGGTGAAAGCTATAGCGGTATCCGTGCGTTTACGGATTTTATTCGTAATGTTACAATGTACCAACAAGGAGCAGGGGACTTGGGTGACGAACGAAAAGCGGATAGGTGAGTGCGACGACGATGAATCGGCAAGGGTGCACCGAATATATTTCTCTATCCCTAATCACTGTAACAAAGAAGAATGGTGTTGATACCCAAAATTGGCAAATACTGAGGTTCGCTAGACAGTCTAGGCGAACCAGTCAGTCCGGTTGTAGAAAACCGGTCAGACCGGTCTAGATAACATTGTCAAATTGCCAATTAGACTGAACCATTGCGTAGATCTCATCGAGATGATCGAAATGCATATATGGAACGTCCAATTTGGGGTCCGGATGAGGAAGTTATGCCTCCCGGAAGATCTGCACCCCAGTCTAACTGGTCAGACCGGTCCAGGGCTGTCAGACCAATCCGAAACACCCAATCCGAGTTAGGAGTTGTATTTTGATACGAGATTTATTAGGATTTCGACTCCTAAAGAGTACAGACCACCCCACCCTATAAATTTGAAATGTTACATCCGATTGAGAGTATCCCAATCGAATCAACACATTTATCCTTTACTCTTTTATCAAACTCTAGTTTTTCCAACCCTTTGCTGTTCTTCTTGCGTCTATACGGCGTTCGAGGGCGTCTTGAGTGGCCTGCCGACCTCAAGACAACCCTAGAGGATGGTGCAGGGATTTGGTGCCAACTCTAGTGAATCGGATAATCCCTCATCGGATTCCTACAGCATTACTTCATCTTGCCAATGCTATGATCTGTATCCTTTGTTTCCCTACTGATCAGTGTCATTTTTGTTTGGTAGGGGGGAATCCAACATTTGTGAGTTCATTTCTTGGGTGGATGACCAGTGGCCCCCAGAGTTCCAGCAAGTTGCATGTGGCATTTGGCATCTGTATCGTCTGGAGGCAATCCAGCTGAGGAATGATGCCGTTGAAGAGAAGGAAGCTTTGCTTTCATAATAGGATCAGCCATGAGATGTATGACAATTAGTCAAATCTATGGGTTCATCATGTGCATGTTTGGAGGATGATGGTTGCCATACTATTTGGCACATTCCTGAAGAAGTAGGTTGGTGTAGCACTGTTCATGCTCATTTTGCATGAACAATGACTTGTTCAGAGGGAGGTTGTAGTGAACGCATGGGTGTGTGAACTGAAGTAGATGCAGGTCTGGACTATGCATGGTCTAGTGATAATGGAGCCATCTTTGTGTGAACTGAAGTAGCTGTGTCTCTTTTGAGGTTCAATGATTGCTGTAATTGAATATGGCTATGGTAAAATGTGTGATATTTTGTTGCTTGATAATCAACTTGCTAAATTTGTGATTGAGCATGAGAAGGACAGGCTACATGTTAAACAGAGGACTACAATCATTGTTCATACAAGGCCTGCAATGGCAATACAACATTGCATTAATCCACCTAACTTCACAAAGCAGGCATTGTTGTTCATCAACGGAGCTCAGATCATTGGCATTCACCAGCATAGCTGGACACCACAATCAACGGATAACTTTGGAAGGAGCACCAGTCGGACTGTTGCTGCCATGTACATGCACTGCCCAACTGGCGGCCCACGAAGTGGGGCTCATCCCGAAATATTGACAAGTATTATAACGGTGACCACCGGTGCAACCGGGTGAGTGCAGTGCAATCCATGTTTACAGCATTCACCGGTTAGATCTGTTGCGGCACCGTGCATCATTCACCGGTTTCTGGAGTGTAATGTAACATTCCAAGTTAAATGCACTCACCGGTTAGACTACAGCCACACCGTATGATCTTTCTGGTAGAGTAGGAGGGTCAATTTCGAATCGGTAGGCTCATAGATGCCTAAAATATGGTCCACTGCTTTAGAATGGTGAACATGGGTCCAAATGGTGTTCGTAAAGAACAACTTCATCAGCTTTTCTGATGAATCCTTTAGAAAATGTACTATTTGTCCACGAGTCCAACCGGTGAGTGCAGTAAAAGAGGATCACGTCCAAATTCATGTCTTTTGAGTACGTACTCAAAGTCTTTCACAAGTTGGCGCCACACTAAACCTTGGTCGTGCAAGGTCTTGGGGGGCGGGGGGTTGAAGCACATTTCACTGGAAACATGGAAGATGTTGCAGCACATTTTATCGATGTCCTTAATGAGTCTAGGCAATATCAAATCGCAAATTGCCTTCCGAGTTTTTCACTTCCATAGTTTTTTTCATCGATCTTGGATTCCTGGAGGCAAATGATTGTGGGCGACGGAGAGGGGAGCGGTAGCCGGACGTTGGAGAACTTTTCCTTATTGCCAAGGCCGCGTATGTTCCGAGACAGCATGGTAAGCATGCTATGGAACAGTGATCACCGGTCCAAGGTGTGAGAGCAAACCATCAGGAAATCTGCCTACTAAATTAAAACATGTCCGGTGATACCAACGGTGTGACTAGTGAGTGCAATAAAAGAGGCACACGTCAAGCAGCCCAAGCAGGCCGCGAGGCAGATGGGCCGTAAGCCCTAACACGTGAAGCAACAGAAGCAGCCCGCGAAGTAAACGGGCCGGATGGGGGTGGGTGGTTGGTATTCCAGAAGCCAATGGAGGGAGGGGTGGGAGCGTGCGCGGTGCCGGTTAAGTTCCCGATGCGTCCTTTGGAGCAATAATAGTCTGTTTGCATTTCTAGTGACTTAGGCAAAATTGGTCACAGACTCAACATAGCAGCACCATGAACTTATCTTGAAAATCCAACACCACTCACAAATGTGAAATGGAGGTTCACCCAAATGGAACAAAATTCATTAGTAGAACCATCGCAGTACAGCACAGCTCAACACTGCATTCACCAGACACCTTTGGTGAGATCACCGGTCCGAATGGTGCTGCCATGCTAAGGAAGGAGCATGAAGTAATATGGAACGTGACCACCGGTCGAATTGGTGAGTGTAAACCACCAGAAAATCTGCCGAGGGCATGAACACATGTACGGTGATACCCACGGCCTTACTGGTGAGTGCAGTAAAAGAGTAACACGTGATTCATTTCACCGGAGACAATGTTGGACCGGTGCATCTGACTGGTGGACACCAGTCCCACATTTGAGTGGAAACAACAAATTCATCAGCGAAAACCACGCCGCATGTTTGGATTCATGCAACTGCTCGCCATGCCACAAGTTAGGCAAAGCTCGCCACCAAAAGCTGTCGTTTGATGGATCCTTAAGCTCAACACGTCTGGCTAGGGACCATCGAGATTCTAAAAAGAAATTAGGTGATTTATCCCGGTGTCGTATCGATATCATCCTCAAACGAAGTCACATGCACTCCATGCTATGAATTTATATTATTGCTATGAACCCAGGGTCACGTTGTGCTGTGAGTTGTGAACTGACATTGCTAACTGCCATCCATTTGCACTCAAATTGGCGAATCAGATCAATTGGCATTGAAATAGGTTGCAAATGAGCCAACATTTACATTTGGTCAATTAGGTGTGGGCCATACACACGCAAACTCCACTGGCGCCCACGAAGTGGGGCTCAACCTGAAATATTGACTGGTACATGCAGTGTTGATCACTGATCCAATTTGTGAATCCGGTGATAGCAACGGTCTGGCTGGTCGATGGGATTAGATTGTTGTTGCAAGGGGAAACAGGAAGTAGTCGGAACAAATCAAGAACATGCGATAATTGTCCGGTGATATCCACGGCCTTCCCGGTGATAACACGTGAACACGTGAATCAACCGAAGCAGCCCGCGAGATTGTTGTGCCGGATGGGGGCGAGCACCGGACCCAGCTCGCGATCCCTGCGCTTATTTGCTACGTGGTCGTCGAGGACAGCGGGGATCGGAAGGGTCGCGTGTTGCGGGAGTCAAGGTGCCACGAGCGGTGGTCGGTGAGGTTCTGAGATGTGGCTATAAATGCTTAGTCGGGTTGGCCGAGAACTCCTTGCTCTCGCACAGTCCGCCTACCTGTACCGCAGTACCGGAGAGGAAGAGGAGAGGGTTTTTTTTCCAGTGCGTCGTCCCTTGCTCCCATGGCCGGCCAGAAGCGCTCCGCTGATGACGCGGCGGCGAGCATGGCGCCACGGGGGCCGACGCGCCTTCGCGGGATTCTTCATCGTCAGGGGTGAGTTTCGCTGTTGGCCTGTTGGCTGTTGCCTGGTTCTTCCCCGCCGTGGTTGCGATTGAGGTTGCGATGTCTTCTTCTGGCAGGGCGGTCAGTATGGGCTCTTCTTTGCCCCACTCTGCGGAGAATGTTGTCAGGGTGCCTCCTGGTGTGTCCGTCGCGTCGGAGGACTTGCTGGAGTCCCCGCCGTGGACGGCGTCAGATCACGCCCGACGCCAGGAGATGTGGGAGTTGATTTGGGAGGCGTCCGATGCCGGAGGCCAGTATTCCACTGCGACGCAGGAGGAGGAGCATCAGAGGTCTGGCCTCGCTGCTGTCCAAGTGACCGCCCTCCATGCCTCAGAGGGTGAAACGTTGACGGTCCGTGCGGAGGCCAGGGCCGCCCATGTCCACGCAGCAGGTTGGCCGCTATACCGGATCTCCTTAGACCCTGTCTTTGTTTCGCTTCTTGCCCGACTTCGCCGAACGTGACTCTACTCAGTTTCAGGCCTAGAGGAGGATTTGGCTGTTTCTTGCGAGGAGACGGAGGGACTGCGCCGGCGGCTGGACGACCTGGAGGAGTGCTATGAAGCCCTATCCCGCGCCGCGCTCGTCGCAGTGGGGATTCTGGGGACGGGAGGGTTGCTATTGCTCGACCGTCTCCGGGGTATTCCCGACCAGGTGGAGCGCGCGGTGGAGCTCGGCATCCGCCGGGGTGCAATGTTTGCGTTCGCCGCGGCTCAGCTTCGCTCCGGCTAGGATCTGCACCGGCTAGAGCCTGGTTTCCCAGAGGGGACGACGCTTTGGGAGCGGGAAAGGCTTGCCGATGACTTCACCGGAGCTGCGGGCTTCATCGCTGTCGACGTCAGTATCAACAACCTGCTCGAGAAGGGGGCCAACCCGGACGAGGCCATCCCCTGAAGGCTCCGGAGCGATAACGGTGATCCGTTCAAGCCCGCGGCCTTATTTTGTTGTTCCTTTTTTGTGTGGCCTTTTGGATGTCCTGCTAGTGGTTATCTGTTGAACATCATTTTGTCTAAGGGAAGTCATGGCAACTTCAATCGTGTGGGATAAATGGCAAGCCATGCTAATATTACTTTGCTATCTTAATGACTTGTGGTAGTTTATTATATGATGATTGTTGTTTATGAGCTTTGTGTAGATACCGGATACCGGAAAATCTGTCGGCGCGTGTTTGGGCTTTGCGAGGTGAAAAGCTCAAGAATAATGCTCCGGTGGTAGTCACCTCTGATCACCGGTCAAACACATGCGGTTAACCATGGTGTGAGCTTCGAGTTTCAGTAAATCAATCAAGTGAACGATTCCGGTGTTGCACCGGTCCCATCATCAATTGAAGGGAGTGATTGGTTTGATTCCAAATTTTGATTCCAAATTTTGGAACATAACCAATCAGGGTCGAAGTCACACGCACTAAATGCTTTGAATTGTTGCTTCTCGTATGAACTCAGGGTCAAGTTAGTGCTGTGAGCTGTGAACTGATATTGCTATCTGGCATCCATTTTCAATTTGCACTGAATTTTGCAAATTAGTTCGATTTGCATTGAAATAGGCTGCAAGATGAGCCAACATTTACATCAAAAGATCAGGAACTAACAGAAAACTTGCACCAAAAGCTCGGGCTCTAACAGAACAAGTTGCATTGTTCAGAACTACAAACAGATCTATCAAAAGAAAAGCCACAATGCACCTGCTAAAAATACTGAAGTTGCTCCAGATCCTAACGAATAATCCCGAGCCTTTGGAAGGTGTTATCGCAGAGGCTCCGGATCCTGCATTTGTCGCTGCAGAAGTAGGACCAGTGGAACAATCTATCGTGGCCGGCGGGAGCGCTGCACTAGCCCAGGTGGGACACGCACTGGTGATCGTCGTCGCGAGGCACTGGCCCAGGCACGGGGGCCGGCTGCGGGGAGTTGGGAGGCCACACGAACATCCACAGCATCCCGAAAGCGTGCAGGCGTAGATCCGAAACCCAGCGGTCGCTGCAGACGACGATCGCCGGGTCGTCATCCGCCACCTCCGCTAGGAGCTACTTCGCCCGGAGGTCGGCCTCGGCGCCACTGTTTGCTCGCCACAGGACCATGGAGAGCATGTACGCCGAAGGCTTGTGGCCGCCGCGGATAGCCTGATCGCGGTCGTCCACTGGCGCCTGGAGAGCCCCGTCGTGGTGTGCAAAGAAAACCCTCATCCCCTGGATGAAGATCGCCTCCAGGTTGCCCGCAGCGTAAGTGTTCGTGATCAGTCGCTCGCGAGTCTCCGCGTCCTATGACTGCCACAGCACCCGGAACAGGTCGAGGTAGCGGCGCACCAGCGGCGTGCTGCACACCCTGTCGCGCACGAGAGTGCAAGCCCCCCGGAGGCGACGGAGATCCGCCACGGGAGAGCACGATGATGCCACGACGCGGGCGGCGACCTCGACGAGCATCTCTTCTGGAAGCATGGGGGAGGGAACTCATGGTCACCATAGAAGATGCTGGGAGGGAGGTCGATGGCAATGGCGGAGGAAATTGGGGAGAGTGTAGATGGAAACTGTGTCATTGATTTTGGGGTACCCTTGATTTTATAGATTCGCCGAAATCAGGCGCCTGCCGTTAAGCTGCATTTAACTTCAGTGGTGGAGTCCGAAGAAGTGGATCCTGATAGACTACACCGGAGAGACCGTTGCTATCAATGGCAAATGACTCAGGTATGTCCGGTGAAGAACTGTCCGTCGAGAACGTCCGGTGATCACCGGTCGAAATTGTGCGTGGTAAAAACAGTTGGAACCGCATATCGGCCAAGTTCTTAAAATTGTTTGGCCCTTATTGAATGGTGTGTAGGAACAACTCGACTTATAACATAACATAGTTCTGAAGACCAAGCTGCCTGTTTTTCTGAACTTATTTGTGAGCACCAAAAAGCAAACTCCTTCGGTTGCTAGGTGGCTTGTGATGTTTGGGACATGTCATGAGCAGCAAAACTCACTTATAGCCATAGTATGCGAATACTTTAACCAACAGTGCTTAATGGAAACGCTCTAATGCTAGTGTTACTTTGCATCGGCTGCTGTGCTTATTGTTGCATTCCTAGCATTCATGGTGCCATCGCAGTGGATCATGATAGCCTACACCGGAGAGACTGTTGATGTCACAGGATAGAAACTCAGGTATGTCCGGTGACGCCCTGTCCGGTGAGAATGTCTGATGTTCACCGGTCGAACTTGTGAGTGGTAAAAATAGTTGGAACCGCATATCTGCCAAGTCCATAAAATTGTGTGGCCCTTATTGACTGGTGAGGTGGAACAACTAGACATGTAACATAACTTAGTTCTGAAGCCCAAGTTGCCTGTTTTTCTAAACTTATTTGTGTGCAATAATAAGGAAATTACTTTGGTGCCTAGGTGGTGTCCGGAGCATAAAAAATTCACTTATAGCCATAGTATGCGAAAACTTGAATATCCAGTCCTTAACGAAAAAAAGCTGTAATGCGAGTCTTTGCATCGGCCGGTGTACTTGTTGCTGCAATCCTAGAATTCATGGTGCCATGGCAGTGGATCATGATAGATTACACCGGAGAGACCGCTGGGATCACCAGATAGATACTCAGGTCTGTCTGGTGACTCGAAGTCCGGTGATCGTGTCCGGTAATCACCGGTCGATTGTGTGAATGATATAAAGTTATAAACAATGGCAACCGCATATCTGCTAAGTCCATGAAAATGATCTTGGCCCGATGGTGGAAAAACTATACTGACAATGGAACTTAGTTCTGAAGAGCAAATTGTAACAGAATAAACAAAACATGAGGCTCTAATACAAAAGTAGGAACAAAAGCTCAGTATGTAACATAACAAGTCACATTGTTGAGTACTTGAGGACACATAACAGTCATAACAAAGAAAAACCATAGTTGGGGTTGCTCTTCTGCTTCAGATCAAGATGCGACGGCCTGCACGATGAGGAAGCTATATCCTAATTATCAGCCCCGAGCTAGCGGAAGGCATCATCGCAGAGGCTCCTGACGCTGCATTCCTCGCTGCAGAAGTAGGACCATTCGAGCCATCCTTCGTGGCCGGCTGGCGCGCCACACCAGCCTGGGACCCATCCCCAGCGCGGGGACGCGCACTGGTGAAGGTCGGCGCGAGGCACTGGGCCAGGCACGGGGGGAGGCTGATGAAAGTCGGGCCACACGTACATCCAGAGCGTGTTGTAGGTGTGCACGCTTGGACGCGAAACCCCGCGGTCACTGCAGACGCCGAGCGCCTGGTCGTAATGCGCCACCTCCGCCAGGAGCTGCTTGGCCCGGCGTCGGCCTCGGTTCCACTGTTTGCTCGCCACAAGATCATGGCGAGCATGTACGCCGCCGGCTTGTGGCCACCGTGTGCAGCATGGAATAGGTCGTCGAGCAGTGCGTGCAGAGCCCCGCCGTGCTATCGGAAGAACACCCTCATCCCCTGGATGAAGCGTGCCTCCAGGTTGCCCGCGGCGTAGGTGTTCGCGATCAGTCACTCACGAGTCTATGCGTCGTCCGTTTGCTGCAGCGCCCGGCTCAGGTTGAGGCTGCGGCGAACCAGGGCCACGCCGCACACCCTGTCTCGCACGAGTGCGCATGCCCCCCGGAGGCGACGTAGATCCGCCATGGGAGAGCTCGATGATGCCGCGACGTGGGCGGCTACCTCGACGAGCATCTCTTCTGGAAGCATAGGGAGGGATCTTGTAGGCGCCATAGGCCGCCCGGCGACGAGAGTGGGTTGTCGATGACAAGGGTGGCGGAAAGAGGGCGAGGGTGGGATGGAGAAGGTGAACAGGCGTAGTTCGAACGGTTTGGAAACTGTTGTTGTCGAGGGTTGCCCCACTAATTGCCCTATAACGCAACTAGAACACGCGCGGTTAGCCGCAATCAGAACCGTCGTCTAACGCCGTGACGGTTCAGTTCCGGACGCGTCCTTCAGAAATATCATCTAACGCCGTGACAGTTTAGTTCCGGACGCGTCATTTGCGATTCCTGAGGCACGTTTGCCTAGTCGCTCGACCATTAAGGTGTTCTCTCCACCCATTGAAACACTCTCTCTCGCACCCATGGTCGGCCCTCGCCCTCGCCCTCACCCTCGCTCTCGCTCTTGGACCCGCTCCCGCTCTACTGAACCGGTTGGTGCTCCGGTTCCTGCAGCGCATCCGTCAACCTCCACGGCTGCCCCATCCCCGATGGATCCATCATCCTCCACGGCTGCCCCGTCGCCGACGCCTGCACCACCATCCTCCCTGGCGTTCGTCGATCCGCCGTCTCCTGCTCCTGCATGGTGCACGAGCGAAGTTGCTTGCAAGGACGCCAGAGGAGGAGGCGATGGACAACGTCGTCGCCTTGAGGACGTCTGCGAAGATTGCAGCAACAATGATTGGCCGCTGGCACCGAAGGCCACGCCGAGCAGTTCATGGGGTGAGTGGCCGAAATCTCCGGAGAGGAAGCACTGGTGCCCCACGCCGAACTATCCACCGTCGATGAGTCATTATTGGTTGCCATTCGAGAGGGCGTTGCTAGACACGACAGTAACTTGTGACGCGTCGGTGGCGGCGCATTTTCTCGAACAAATCCGAGGTAGCCCACCACAACGCCGCATGATTGTTGGATTTAGGCCTGGGCATTCGGGTAACCCGAAAATTTCGGGTCGGGTAATTCGGGTTTTAGAAATTTCGGGTTTTCGAAATTACTACCCGAAATTTGTTTGAAAAAAGAAGAACCCGACAATTCGGGTACCCGAAAATTCGGGTTCGGGTTCGGGTATACCCGAAATACCCGAAAAAGAAGAAGCCTGGAGCGCCTGGGCGGAGGGCCTGGGAGGAGGGCGCCGGGCCGGGGAGCGCCTGGGCGGAGGGCGCCGCGGCAGCGGCCGGCGGGCCCCTGGGCGGTGGCGCGGTGGGCACCTCGGCCACCTCCGCCTCGAGACGAGGATGAGATGCGCGGTGGGGCGTTGGCGTCGAGCTCCACGGACCACGGTGAGGGGAGGACTGGAGCTTGGAGGCTGGAGGTGTGGAGCTCGAGGGGACTGGGGATGGGGCGGCCGGCGGTGCTTGGGGCGCTGGGCGGTGGTGCGGCCGGAGAGAGAGAGAGACCGGGGGCGGCGCCGGTGGCCCGCAGCTATGGCCTCCACGCCGAGGAGCTTGACCCCGGAGCGGATCCGCACGGATCCGGCCGCCACCGCCCGCGAATCCGCACGAGGAGGCCGGAATCGAGCTCCCCGCCATGTGCGCCGCCGCGTGCCGCAGCCGCCGTGTGCGGCCGCGCGCGGCTCCGCTCCCCTGGTCCTGCCCGCCGGCCGCTCGCCCCTCGCCGCCACGCCTCCGCACGCGCGCGGGCCGCCCCGCCGCGGCCGCTCCGCTCCGCCGCGCCGACATGGGGGGGAGAGAGGGCTGCGCGCCGTGGCCACCAGCGGCGGCCTCGCAACCTCTGTGCGGGTGGTGGTAGGGGGTGGCGGGGGCCGTGGGGGACGGCGCTCGAGAGCGCGGCCGCCGGGAGCGGCGCCGGAGGCAGGGATCGAGAGAGAGAAGGGGGAGAGGGCGGGGCGCGCGAGGGGAAGGGTCGGGAGATGGGTGGGACGGAGAGACGAGAGAGCGGATGGATTGAATCACGATTGACGAAGCCGAGTAAATAATTTCGGGTTTGTTCGGGTGTTCGGGTACCGGCCTTCTAAACCCGATTTACCCGAAATAATTTCGGGTACCGTGACTTACTACCCGAAGTAGTGTTCGGGTTTTTCGGGTTTGGTTTTTTCGGGTTCGGGTTCGGGTTTCTCGGGTTCGGGCTTCGGGTATCGGGTAATCTGCCCAGCCATAGTTGGATTGGACACCGAGTGGAAAAAGCTCGATGGTGGCAACTTCACGACGGCACTCTTGCAGTTGTGCGTCGGATTACGTGTCCTTGTGTTTCAGGTCCTCTATGCCACCAGTGCCGACCTCCCTGCAGTCCTGAAGAGCTTCCTGACAGAGGAGGACCACATCTTCACCGGTGCACACATCGGCAACGACGTGTACCGGCTACAGGAGGATTTTGGCATCACAATAAGCCATCTGGTTGACCTCCAATTGGCAGTCCCCAGAGCTGATCCGAGTTACGAGTACCTCAGCGGAGCTCATCCTGTGTACAAAGTAAGGCGTTCGTCGCTTGAGAAGATCGCATCAGAGGTACTACGCCTGCCTCGTCTTAGCAAGCCAATCGCCGACCACGATACCTGGGACGCGTTCTATTTGCGACCATCTCAGGTGGAGTATGCCGCCATAGATGCGTACCTTTCCTACAAGATTGCGAATCAACTAGAGATTAGGCACGGCTATAGATTTATTAAGGAGGAGCTGTAACCGTAGGTGTTGTGTTTGGAATGTCCAGATGTCCAGTGTGTTAATTGCTTTAACTATAGGTGTTGCATAGCGAATGTCCAGATCGATCTCCAGTATTAGTTGCTGTAACTGAAATTGTTGTGTTTGGAATGCTAGTAACAATGATGTGGCATGAGTCAGTTGTAAGTCTTATGTCATGACTGAGTGGCAATAATAACCTATTTGCATTTTTAATGACTTGGCAAAATTGGTCACAAATAGTTTGCAGCAGTACAAACTTTACTTGAAAATCCAACACCATTCACACTATTCAGCCAAATGGAAAAAATTCTAGTAGGAGAACCCACGTAGAACGACAGAGCTCAAGACCGTATTCATCGGAGAACATTGGGGAGACTACGGTCTGACTGGTGCTGCCACGATAATGAGCAAGAATATGCAGTCGTTGTTTGGTCGACTGATCACCGGTCGAATATGTGAGGGGAAACACCAGGAAATTGGCCGAGGGCATGGTAACATGTCCGGGGGGACGACAACGGTCTAGCTGGTGAGTGCAGTTAGAGCAACACGTGATTCAATTCACCGGAAACAAAAGGGGTTTTGCAACTGACCTGTGTACACTAGTTAGACACATGCGTGGAATCAACAAATCCATCAGCTTTAGTGACAAGCTCAAGAATAATGCTCCGGTGGTAGTCACCTCTGATCACCGGTCAAACATATGCGGTTAACCATGGTGTGAGCTTCAGGTTTCAGTAAATCAATCTGGTGAACGATTCCGGTGTCGCACTGATCCTATCATCAATTGAAGGGAGTGATTGGTTTGATTCCAAATTTTGACTTGCCATAACTAGGGTAAGGTAAGGCAAATTTTGGAACGTAACCAATCAGGGTCGGAGTCACATGCACTAAATTCTTTGAATTGATGCTTCTCGTATGAACTCAGGGTCTAGTTAGTGCTGTGAGCTGTGAACTGATATTGCTATATGCCATCCATTTTTCAAGTTGCACTGAATTTTGCAAATTAGTTCGATTTGCATTGAAATAGGCTGCAAGATGAGCCAACATTTACATCAAATGATCAGGAACTAACAGAAAACTTGCACCAAAAGCTCGGGCTCTAACAGAACAAGTCGCATTATTCAGTACTACAAACAGATCTAACAAAAGAAAAGCCACAATGCACTTGCTAAAAATACTGGAGTTGCTCCATATGTCTTGCCGTCAGCGCACGCCTCGCCATGGCCGCACGGTTCGAAGACTCCACCGAGGTGGAGCTACGCGTCGGCGCCTCCGCCGCCGCAGGGGTGGCTGCGCTCCCCATGAAATGGCATTGGGCGTCTAGTGCCTGCATCTTTGATGGGTGCATCCTCACCAATGGTCGGAGATGGAGTGGGGTTTTCTGGCGATGGGACGGTTTGGGACTTGAGAGGAGATGAAGTGATGAACGACGAGAAAGGGCAGGGTGAAAGTCCCTTGTTTGGTTTTGGTAATTGAGTGACAACTTAGGTGGACTAATAAGTGTTTATGTTGAGATACACAGGAGATTAGTCCACACAAAGACACTAGTATGAGCAACATGTGCCATGGAGGAGAAATTGCTAAGGGTTGATGCTATGCTTATATAGTGTGATCGAGGAGCTCATTGCATGTGAGACATGACATGGAGTTATGTGACTAAAGTGGAGAAGATCAAGACAAGGCTTGGCTTGATGGACCGGTTGTAATGGAGAAGGGCAAGTCAAGGCTTTGAAGCGAGGGACCGCGAGGCGGTGAAGCTTGGGCAAGATTTGGCGCCGATGGATCGAGGCAACGGTGAAGAGCGAGCAAGGTCAAGATCGATGGACCAAAGAGGTCATGTGATGATATGGAGTGGATCATATCATTTAAGAAAGATCAAGCCAAGTGTTGACTCATAATGATGATCAAAAGGCTTGATGGAGTTTGGTGCTTGTGTGGCATCAATATTTGGGAAGAGGAAATGGAATGCGCAAGGCAAAGGTATGACTTGTAGGGCATTTCATTTCACTGGTCAAAGGTTGTGTAGAGAAGTGTATGACCGGATTTAGGATAGATGGCCGTACTATCAAGAGGGGCAAACTTGTTTGCATATCGGTCATCTAGTGCCACTTGAGCGATCTAACATTCCGATGTTGCTAGGATCGAGTGGCATGGTGAGATCAAGTGAAAGTTCTTTGAAAATAATTGTGAAATGCTAACACACATGCACATGGTGGTTCACGTGGTGGTGTTGGCACATTTACAAAGGAGAAAGAGTTGGAGTTGATGTTTATCAACTTGGGGAAGCTAGAAAGGCTTTTCGGTGTTCTTCGGAGATTAGGTTGGCTCTTGGAGTGAAATACTGTTTTGATCCATTGTGTTTTGGATCAAATATTCAGTTGGGTTGTGTAGCCCTCTGAATAAGCTTTCCATAGAGTCCAAGATCACCAAATTTGGACATTGGAGCTAAGAGTTATGACCATTTTACCGAGATACATCTCTGCTGGAAATAGACCTGCGGACGGTCCGCTCCTCGGGGGCGGACGGTCCGCTCCTCGGGGGCGGACGGTCCGCCGTTATCTCGGATGAGCTCGAACAGAACTATTTTTGGCTCTGTTGATGGTCCAAAATGAACTGCGGACCGTCCGGTCCATGGGGGCGGACGGTCCGCCTTTAAAAGCTGAAACGGGCGCAGAAACTTGGTAGTTCTGTCTTGGGTGTCCAAATTGTACTGCGGACGGTCCGGCCCTTGTCCAAGCTAGTACATATGACATTTGGTTCTTATGTGCACTCTTTGCTTCAAATTTTTGATTTTTCAAAGCTTTTATGGGCTATTTATGAGTTTCCTTGATTTTACATGATTTATTTTTGATTTCTCGTTCTTACTCACTCATATGAGTCTTTGGATGGTGTTCATGCTAGTTTTGAGATTTTTGGAATTTTATTTGAGGAATGATCCCAATTCAAAGTTGAAATTGTGAAAGTTGGAAAAATGCTCGGCTATCTGAAATTTGGTAGCGCGGACGGTCCGCGTGTAAGAGGCGGACGATCCGCCATTCATGGAGTTTTTCACCAGAGGCCCTGATCAGCAGAAAATTGCAGCGCGGACAGTCCGCCCAAGGACCGCGGATGGTCCGCCAGATGTACCGAGGTACAAAATCTGCCAGAAAAGTGACAAATATTGGATTGATCTTGAGTCACTTAAATTGAAAGGTCCTCAAGTTGAAATCATCTTTACAAGTGGTTGAGGAACCTAGGTTTGGTTTTGAAATAATCTAGAAGCATGACGAGTATTGGGTACAAGACCATTTGATTGAGAAGTTTTTTTGGAACACATTTGGTACTCAAGTTGAGAATCAAGACCAACCTCAAGTAGAAAGAAAAGGACTTAGAACAGACTCCAAAATTACTCATCATGACAAGTCCATTGTTTGATCAATCAACTAAATTCATCTCAAGTGAGTGTCAAGAATGGTTCTTGGAGAGATCACTTCTCTCTGAAGAGGGGCGAGCCGCCCAAGAGTGGGATTGACAAGCAAGGTGCTTGGAAGGCCAACATGGAAGTGGTGATCTAGAGTCATTGGAGATGCTTAGTTGAAGATATCAAATGGGTTGATCAAGAAAAGCAAGCAACACCCAAAGTAGAGAGATTCATGAAAATTCAAGTAATATTCAAATGGTATTCTCTCATGCAAGCATGGATCAAAGAGATGAAGCAAGCCAACCACAACAAGATAGTGTATTTGATGATAAGTGGTATTCATTTCATATGGGTGAAGAATGGTTTTCATATTGGTATTCATTATCTTCACCTAGCTATTATAATTGGACTTCATGATGCTAGTTGGAGAGCTAAATTGGAATCCAATGACTATCCTCTACTCCAACATAGAAAGGTGAAATTGCTTGACATATGCATTCATACTACGCTAAGGACATGTTTAGTGCATATAGTCATATATAGTGATCATTCATGAAAAATAAAATAATTTTAATGTTTTATGATGCCACTATTGCTTCTATGCTTGATATAATCTAGTGGTAACATATGACATGTTCATGAGCTAGTAAACCCAAGTAGTTGATCTAGAAAATGAGCTTTCAATTGTTTAACTCAACATTGTCAAGATAACCCTTAGAATGAGGTGTGAAGAAGCTTGTCATTGGTTCAAACCGAGTTGAATTATTTGGGCAAGTAGTCTAGATCAAGTCAAAGAGAAAGAAGCTCATGGAAACAATCTAGTTCAAGAATTGATTATCAATGTCAAATTCAACAAAGTGATCCATCATGATTTTACAAGTGATACTAGATTCAACAAAAGGTATATCATTGTATCTCTACAAGTGATATACATGGTCATACAAGTGGTATTCATTCAAGTAGATCTAGTGCAACAATGGTGGTTCCACAAGATCCTCAACTTTATGTGATCAATTCAAATCAAGAAAGCTACCCTCATCAAGAAGAGCTCAAGATTCAAGTAGATTGACAAACACTTTGGCATAAGGGGAGGAGCCCCACTACAAGGTATCAAGGTCAAGAATCCTACTAGTATCCTACATGTGGCATTTCAAGGTGGTCTTTATGCTTCCACATGTTGTTGTCACAAGTGGTGTCAATTCCAATCAACTTGAAAGTGTCCATCAAAAATGAAGATTCAAGACTCAACCATCTACCCAAGTCCAACTCTTTGTATCAAACCACAAGTGCTTCATATGATTGCCTACAAGGGGTATTCAAGTGGTAACCCTACAAGTACAAGAGGTACAACTTCAAGTGGTGGTCAGTGATCTTCACATGGCAAATTTCATGTGGTTTCAGCCCTTTTTATGGTCATTGATGACAAAGGGGGAGAGAAATGAACAAAGATATGAATTATCCTTGGATGACAAAGGGGGAGATGAGATGAGAGTGCGATCATGGACATGGATCAAGAGAAGCAATACTGAGGAGGATCAATATTCTTGGACAAGAGGAGCACACAAGTAGGGGGAGCAAGCTCATGAACTTGGTTGTTTGCATTTGATATGTGCATATTCATGTGCTTGCTTGCATTTGCATAAGTTTTAAAATTTATATATGCATTGCTTGTGTATGATGTATGCTAGTCATAGAACTTGATTGATGATTTGATAACTAGCATGCATAGATTGTAGCTAGACATTTTTTTTACAAGTGAATCAAGAATCTTGCTAATTTTGTTGATCTCATGAGGTATCTTGAGTTTTTGATGAATGTCTAGTTACTCATTGATGCTAAGGAATGAACTTCAAGGATGTAACTCAAATTGGTATCACGCTTCAAAGGTTTATCCTATATACCTTAGCATCACTTAGTAGTGATAACAATCCCACAAATTTCATATTTATGCATGTGTGTGAGTTTAAAACCAAATCTCTTGAGCACACATGTCGGGGGAGTTATCACTACCAAGTCGGATTTTTATGGTGCTTATCCAATCTTTTACAAGTGTTCTTAATGGTGGATAAGAAATAAAAAATCCAAACCAAGTTAGCTATTTACATATGTGTGAAGTGCTAGCTTGGAATATGCTTAATTTCCATATCTTTGTAGAGTTGTCATCAATTACCAAAAAGGGGGAGATTGAAAGGCTCTTGTTTGGTTTTGGTAATTGAGTGACAACTTAGGTGGATTAATAAGTGTTTATGTTGAGATACACAGGAGATTAGTCCACACAAAGACACTAGTATGAGCAACATGTGCCATGGAGGAGAAATTGCTAAGGGTTGATGCTATGCTTATATAGTGTGATCGAGGAGCTCATTGCATATGAGACATGACATGGAGTTATGTGACTAAAGTGGAGAAGATCAAGACAAGGCTTGGCTTGATGGACCGGTTGTAATGGAGAAGGGCAAGTCAAGGCTTTGAAGCGAGGGACCGCGAGGCGGTGAAGCTTGGGCAAGATTTGGCGCCGATGGACCGAGGCAACGGTGAAGAGCGAGCAAGGTCAAGATCGATGGACCAAAGAGGTCATGTGATGATATGGAGTGGATCATATCATTTAAGAAAGATCAAGCCAAATGTTGACTCATAATGATGATCAAAAGGCTTGATGGAGTTTGGTGCTTGTGTGGCATCAATATTTGGGAAGATGAAATGGAATGCGCAAGGAAAAGGTATGACTTGTAGGGCATTTCATTTCACCGGTCAAAGGTTGTGTAGAGAAGTGTATGACCGGATTTAGGATAGATGGCCGTACTATCAAGAGGGGCAAACTTGTTTGCATATTGGTCATCTAGTGCCACTTGAGCGATCTAACATTGCAATGTTGCTAGGATCGAGTGGAGTGGTAAGATCAAGTGAAAGTTCTTTGAAAATAATTGTGAAATGCTAACACACATGCACATGGTCGTTCACGTGGTGGTGTTGGCACATTTGCAAAGGAGAAAGAGTTGGAGTTGATGTTTATCAACTTGGGGAAGCTAGAAAGGCTTTTCGGTGTTCTTCGGAGATTAGGTTGGCTCTTGGAGTGAAATACTGTTTTGATCCATTGTGTTTTGGATCAAATATTCAGTTGGGTTGTGTAGCCCTCTGAATAAGCTTTCCATAGAGTCCAAGATCACCAAATTTGGACATTGGAGCTAAGTGTTATGGCCATTTTACCGAGATACATCTCTGCTGGAAATAGACCTGCGGACGGTCTGCTCATTAGGGGCGGACGGTCCGCCGTTATCTCGGATGAGCTCGAACAGAACAGTTTTTGGCTCTGTTGATGGTCCAAAATGAACTGCGGACTGTCCGGTCCATGGGGGCGGACGGTCCGCCTTTAAAAGCTGAAACGGGCGCAGAAACTTGGTAGTTCTGTCTTGGGTGTCCAAATTGTACTGCGGACGGTCCGGCCCTTGGGGGCGGACGGTCCGCCTCCTACTGAAAATTCTGGAACAGAAACACTGCGGTTTCTGTGTGTGCTCACCTTTTGAACAGCTGTAACACACCCGGTTTATAAAAGAACATAAACCGAGCAATCATATACGTGCCAGGATCAAGTCACACGTATATACAACAGAATGAACAGTATATCACAGCACATATCACGTAAAAAGACATAATAAAGCGAATACGAATATTATTTATTACATTAATAACAAAATGTCTGATACAACGGAAGCGAAGTACAAATACGATAAAACTCTCCGAAGCTGAGCAGGGCGCCACAGGGACGTCGACTGGGAGACGAACGCCTAGAAGTCCTCCTAGTCCTGGTAGCGCTGAGCGAACTCCCTCGTGTCGGCAGGAACTGAGCAGCAGTAGCGTATCCAAGAGGAAAAAGTAGAGAAGAGGCAAGAGTGAGTACACAACTTGTACTCAACAAGTATAACACAAACTATGAGGTTCTAAGATTGGCTGACTCAACTGCATTAGATTTTAAGTGTTGGCAAAATTTTATTAAAGCTATTTACTACGAGTTGATGAATTACCATAAACCCAGTTTCATAGTAATTAATCAAAATTAATCATGTTACTACTGAGAACCAAACCAAACCAAACCACCCGGGGAAACCTGCCTCGTCAAAGGAAGATAACCCCACTAATCAAAAGGAGGATCTGGGCCGCTCATGACCGTGAGCACGGCTAGTATACCAGTTTTACACTCTGCAGAGGTTGCACATCTTTACCCACAAGTCATGAGCTACGCCAGTTGTTCATCACACTTCCTTAGGTGAGATGACTAGCAAACTCACTACGAGGCCTTTACAAAGAATCTCGTTGGTAGGGAGTAACCGCGAGGGTGGATCGGCGACTATGGAGCAGGTCTAGTGGGCGTCAAGACACGAAGCACAGACAAGGCCACTCAGCACGAGGGACATAGAAGCTTACCGCCCCTGCCCCACAGGTAAGTTACTCCAAACCAAAAAGACCTAATTATTACGCCAAGACCGTGCCATTCCAGTCTTGTGGTAGCGCTGTTGTCCCAGGTTGTCGCTCTATGAACCAGTCCTTATGGAGAGTGGCCAACCAAGCACTAAGCACCGTGCTGGCCCCCTAAACCATGTTTCTAACAAAACATATTTTAACGAGACGTGAGCCACCCAAGCACGAAGCACAGAGAGCCACTCCCAGAATTAAGTTGCATAAACCATTAATCAAATTAATTAAAAAGGACCTTTATGTGTTATAGCGCGGCACCTAGCACAACTAACCAAAATGCAACCCAAAGGATATATATAAAGGATATAAAGTGGCTAGGAAATCCTTATGGGCATACAGTATTAAGATGCAGTATGAAAATGTATTTAAAAGTGATAGGTGGTGTTCATGTTATACTTGCCTTCCTCGTACTGCTCCTGCTGCTGCTCAAAGCGGTTAGAAGACGGCTGCTCCGGGTACTGGTACTGGGGCTCCTCAACTGGTTCAGCGTCTACTCACAAACACATGGCCAAAACAATGCACAACAATAAGCATACAAGCAAACACTAACAAAAACTAAGAAAAAGTACATCAATACATGGAAACAGCACACTAAACTAGTCTAAAACTATTCTACGCGTTACAACGATCGCGTGGACATAAAGAACGCCTAAAACGGAGTTAAAATGCATAATCTAGGCTAAAAACAAGTTCTAGGGGCTTATCTGCGATTAAAACTAGGTTCCAGGGGGTTCTGTGCAAAAACCAGAGGTTTATGTGCAAAAACCGGAAAGTTCTAGGGTCTGACGTGCAAAAAGGCCTCATCAGGACGGCGGGTTCTATTTTAAAGAAACTCAGGGGGGTACATGCAAAGTTCTGGGCAGATCTGCAAATAGTTTTGAATAAAGCTGGACCGCGGGTTGATTAGTGAAAAGATGAGGGTCTCTTTAGAAAAAGAGCCAGGCCGAAGGGGTACGCGCGGATCTGATCCGTTGGATCACGATCCCGCGGCTCAGATCTAACCAAACAACGATCTTATCCTGGGCGTTGGTTTTGGATCGAACGGATCTGGGCGGCTATTGCGCAGGGGCGGCGGCGCTCAACGCCAGCGACCACTTCCCGCGGCGGCGCGGTTTAGGAGCTCGCCGGAGTTCGCCCATCTGGCACTCCAGGGCTCGGTTTGGCATGCGGTTTGGCCTGGGAGGTAGTACGCCTCACGCGTAATCCACTGGGGCACTCAACGGGGTGCTGCGGGGCTGCGAAGACGTCAAGCGCAACAGAAAGGAGAGGCCGAGGGGATGCTCACCAGGCTTGGAAACGGGCTGTGGTGTGACGCAGCGGTGCCGGCGGCGGGATACTGCGGCAGGTCGCGGCGACGCTTGAGGGAGAGGTTGATGTAGGGGCCCTCCGGGCCTCTGGGCGTCGCGGGTCGAGGCGTGGGGCTCCTGTGATGGATTCAGGGGGGTCAGGATGGCCTGAGGTACACCGGCGGTGAGAAATCGCCACGGCGGACGGGATTCACCTGAGGTGGGTCCGGGTGGAATTCCGGCGCGTGCAGGGTCCGATGTCGGGGATGGCGGCCTCGGGGAGGTCCCTGGTGCACAGGCGAGGCTTCCGTGGCAGCTCGGGCTGGCTGTGGGGCGGCGGAGCAGCGCTGGCACGGCGGCGCAGGGGCTCTGCGCGGCGAGGCTGAGCGAGCGCGGCAGAGTTAGGGTTTGGGCGACGATGGGCTGGGATAGGTCTCTAGGGGGCTGCGGGGTGGTTTAAGAAGGGGCGCCGGGATCTCGGCGTGCGCGCCCGAATAGGAAGGCCGGCGAGATCACCGGGCTGGGGATCGCGCCTGGCTGTTGCGCGGCCGGGAGAGGCGGGGGAGACGGAGCTGGCGGGTGGGCCAGGGCTGTCAGTGGGGCGCGTGGTGCGCTGGCGCGGGGCGCTGGCAGGTGGGATCGGCCGGGGTGCGGGGTGCGTCGCTTAGCGGGAGTGGCGCTGGCATGCGGGCTCGGGAGCGCAGCGAGCGGGCGACGCGCGTGAGGGAGGAGCGGGCCGGTGCGCTGCGCGGGTGGAGCGAGCGCGTGCGAGCAGGCTAAGGGGAAATGGTCGCAGGACTGGGCCGAGCGGGGAGAGAGGGGAAAGAGCTGGGCCGTGCTGGGCCGTGCGGGAGGGAAGGAAGGGGGGGACGGCCTGGGCTGGCTTGGGTTGTTGGGCTGGGTTGGTTTTCTATTTCTCTGGGTTTTTCTCTTCTTTTCTTTTTCAAACATCACTCAACTAATTGAATTCAAATTCAAATTTGAATTCAAACCCTAGCACTCAAACCAATAAAAGAGATGCTCCAGCATGAATGCAACAAACATTTTTAACCCTATGATAAATTTTCATTACTTATAGAACAAAAATTTAGATTAAATGCAAGTCTAACACAATAAACCTTTGAAATTTAAATAAAGCCAATTAAATTTATTAATAAATGCTGGAATTTAAACAAGGGTGTTACAACTACGGACAGTCCGCCCCTGGGGAGCGGACAGTCCGCCGGTCACTTCCAGTTTTAGTCAGAGACGTTTGCAAATCGGTTGGTTCGAAGTTTTGAACCACGAACGGTCCACCCCAGGGGCGCGGACAGTCCGCCCGGGGCTCTAACGGTTGACTCTGACACATAATCATTGCAGTTCTAGCCGTTGGTTTTGAATGGCGGACGGTCCGGTCTCTGTGAGGCGGACAGTCCGCGAAAACTCTGTTTTCACGGGATTTGAGTGTAACGGCTAGTTTGGGGCCTCCCTCTATAAATAGAGGGTGTGGCCGGCCTTTTGAGGTTGCTGAGCACCTTGGGGACTTGGTGTCCATGTGTGAGAGTGCTTGAGAGCCCTCTACTCACTCTAACTTGATAGTAATCATCCGATCGAGTGAGAAAGCGATTCTAGTGCGATTGCTTTGAGAGATTGCATCGAGTGGCACTAGGTGATCGTGTTGCAAGCTGGTGTGCTTGTTACTCTTGGAGGTTGCCACCTCCTAGACGGCTTGGTGGCAAGAGGCTCCGTTGAAGCCTGCAAGAAGATTGTGCGGTGCTCCGGAGAAGAGGTTGTGAGGGGTATTGTGCTCACCCCGCGGGAGCCGCGAAGAGCAACTCTAGTTGAGCAAGACGTGAAGAGCAACAAGTGGTGCGGCCGGATTATGTGCTAGAGCTCAGTGTGAGCACTCCACGTGGGAGAGTGTGACTTGAGAGTCACCACTAGCAAGAGGATCGGCGGCAACCTTGGAGCTTGTCTCAACGGGGATTAGCTTGGTGGCAACCAAGTGAACCTCGGGATAAAAATCACCGTGTCAATTTTGTCTACTCTTCTCGGTGGTTTGCATTCTCCAAATCATAAGCCTTGTATTTACATTCATCTATATCTTGTGTTTGTGTAGTTGCTCTCTAGTGATTAGTTAGCTTGTGTAGCTTGCTAATCATCTTCTTGCTTGTGTAGCTAGAAGTAGATATCCTAGTGTAACTAGTTAGCTTGTGTAGCTTAATTAGTTGCTCGTGCTTAGATTGTGTAGCTAAGCAAGTTGAGCTCTTGGTTTTGGATTGTGTATCCTTGTCCTTGAGCATCTAGTGAGCTTAGGTTTAGTTTTGTGCTTTTGCTCATTAGAATTGTGTAGGAGCTCCCCCGGTTTGTGAAGTACTAGTGCTTAGGCTTGTGTGACTTGGCATTAGAATTGTTAGGGGAGCTCTTACTAGCTTGGCACTCCATTTGCTTTGTGTAGGATCTTTTTGGAGGTGCCTTAGAGTCATAGTTAGAGGGGTGAAGTCTTGGCTAAGCGAATAATTTCAATTCCGCATAAGTTTCGGTTAGCTGGCGCAATTAGTTTTAGAAAGGACTATTCACCCCCCCTCTAGTCTGCCATCTCGACCCTACACAGGGAAGGAAGGAGAAGCGGCGGCAGTTTGGCTTATATATATTGGGAACGGTCGAGGAGTAGTGGGAAATTCAACTCAAGTTTGCAAATCAAATCCAAATCATATAGCAAATTCACAGGAACCGTCACAGGAAACGCATCCAACTCCAAAAGACAATTTGCACGTCCAGCATTGCAATTTGCACTGCATTTTGCGAATTAGCATTGTAAGTTTGCAAATCGAACCCTGAATAAGTTTAATTTGCATTGAAATATGCTGCAAGATGAGCCAACATTTACATCAAAAGATCATGAACTAACACAAAAGTTGCACCAAAAGCTCGGGCTCTAACAGAACAAGTCGCATTGTTGAGTACTTCAGTACTATAAAAGAGTTAACAAAGGAAAAGCCACAATGCACCTGCTAACACAACTGGAGTTGCTCTATATCCTAAGGATCAGCCTCGAGCCAGCGGAAGGTGACCTCACAGAGGCTCTGGATCCTGTATTTCTCGCTGCAAAAGTAGGACCAGTCGATCCATCCATCTTGGCCGGCGGTCTTGCCGCACCAGCCTGGGACCAATCCCCAAAGCGGGGATGCGCACTGGTGAACGTGGGTGCGAGGCAGTGGCCCAGGCACGGGGCCTGGCTGCTGGTTGTTGGGAGGCCACACAAACATCCACAGCGCCTGGAAGGCGTGCAGGCGTGGACGCAAAACCCAGCGGTCGCTGAAGGCGGCGATCGTCGGGTCGTCATCCGCCACCTCCGCCAGGAGCTGCTTGGCACGGAAGTCGACCTCAGCGCCATTGTTTGCTCGCCAAAGGATTATGGCGAGCATGAACACTGCCGGCTTGTGGCCGCCGCTGGCAGCCTGATCGAGGTCGTCCAGCTGCGCATGAAGAGCCCCGCCGTGCTGACCGAAGAAAACCCTCATCCCCTGGATGAAGCACGCCTCCAGGTTGCCCGCGGCGTAGGTGTTCGCGATCAGTCGCTCGCGAGGCCCCACGTCCTCTGACTGCATCAGTGCCCGGCTCAGGTTGAGGCTGCAGTGAACCGGCGGCACGCCGCACACCCTATCTCGCACGGGAGCGCAAGCCCCACGGAGGCGACGGAGATCCGCCATGGGAGAGCTGGATGATGCCGCGACGCGGGCGGCCACCTCGACAAGCATCTCTTCTGGAAGCACGGGGAGGGATCTCGTAGGGGCCATAGCAGTTTCTGGTAGGGCAGGCTGATGGCAATGGCGGAGGAAAGTGGGGGAGAGTGCAGATGGAAAATCACCGGAATCGGGTGCTGCCGCACAAATTGCATTTAACTGCAGTGGTGGAGTCCGATGAGGAGGAGACGCGTCTGTGGGGGGAATCACCGAAATCCGGCGCCGCTCCATAAATTGCATTTTTTTTGAAGCCTCTCATCTGGGTACCACAAATTGCATTTAGCTCCAGTGGTGGAGTCTGATTAGGTGGACAGGTGTCCGTGGGGGGAAGTCACGGACGTCACAGGAACCGTCTCTTCTGTTCCGTTGTAGGGTTGGATTAACAATGGGATTGCATCATTATGCAAATAACAAAACAAATTTCTAGGTCTTCTATTTTGCGTTGTGAATTGGTCTAGTACCAACTCCAAATGACAAGTTCAAAATAAACACAAGTTTGTAAATCAAATATATCAAACACAACACAAGTTCCGGGCGTGATTGGCGGGATATGGTGCTCGACCACTTGCGGGGCTGCGGCACCGCTGCGCGGTGGGGCCTGGCGCTGCGCGTGGGGCCTGGCTTCCGGAATGCGTGGCTTGGCGAATTGTTCGGGACAATGAGGATGAACATGACGGCGGGACACAGATGGCCGCATACATTCATCGAAAAACTTGTCGGTGTGACTGGTGCTGCCACGCTAATGAGCAAGAATATGCAATTGTTGACCGATCTACTGAGATTTTGATCGATAATAATATGGCACGGTAGCCACCGGTCGAACTGGTGAGTGGAAACCATTAGGAAATATGCCAAGGGCATGAAAACTTGTCCAGTTATGACCATAGTCTAATTGGTGAGTGCTGTTAAAGAGCAACACATGATTCAGTTCATCGGAGACAACAGTGGTGTGACCGATGCATCTGACCTGTGGACACCACTCAGACACGTTCTTGGAAACAACAAATCCAACAGTTTTAGTGACAAGGTCAAGAATAGTGGTTCGGTGGTAGTCACCTCTGATCACCAATAAAACAAATGTGCTTAACCATCATGTGGCTAGGGACCATCAAGTTTCCAAAAAACAATCCGGTGACCTATACCGATGGCGCACCGGTCTCATCCTCAAACGATGGAACCCGTGGCGGGGCGCGCACAGCCTAGACGTGTTGGTACTTTATACTACACAAACAACAATTCGTCCGTAGATGCTGACCTTTGTAGCTAATGGTTAGTTTGGTGAGTTTAGTAAACTTGGTGTACTTCATGTTTTGTTCCTGAAATAACAGTTCCTTCCTTCACGAAATCTACCGAGAGAAAAATCATCCTGTGAAATCAATTATCATCAAATTTCAAGACTCTTAAGTTCGTACTCAAAATCTTTCACAAAACTAGGGCTGCACTAAACCTCTAGGATTATTCTAGGTCTTGGGGAGGTTGACGATACATTTCACTGCAACAAATGGTACACAAAAAACTTGAAGTATTGGATTGCAGTAGGATTGAATTGAGATAAGCAAACACAAACATGAAATAAATGTGCATTAGTTGCATTACAATGCAGATGGATCACCAACACCACTGACATCCCTAACCAATATAAAATCCAAAAGCTCCCGCCAGGTAGGATAGAAGATTGCCATCCAGTTCATCAAGCATAATAATCTATCAAATTATGGAATAAGTGCTTCACGATCACTTCAACCGCACGAACCGTTCACTAAGTACATATGACAAATCTTAGTCATATTCTCTTCATGCGCACTCACCATTTGCGTCACATCATCGGGTCCATCAATCTTATGTAATCCAGTCGGTAGCTTACTCCTAGGATCAGGGTTGAGGTAGTATAGCCATGAGTCTTCTGTGTATCCATGATCCCTGAATTCCTGCACCAATTCGGCGTGCACAATACTATTTGCCGGCGCTGAAATTGTAATCTGACTGAGTTCGTCTCGACTGTCGATCTCCTGTAGATCAGGGTAGAGTTCCTTCACACTGTGAACTATAAATCTCATGACCACATCCTGCATGTATTATGGATGAGGTAAGTATCATTTGTCAATACGATCTTCAATAAAAAATAATGAAAATAGTTCAATTACCAGGGAACACTCTGTGTCAATTAATATGTTGAACTTGCAACGCGACATACAGATCATATCGTGTTCCTGAAAGTGCAAACATTAGAGGCGTTCAGATGGTTGTCTTTAATAGTGCAAGATTTAACGGAGTCCATTTAATAGAGTACCGTAGTTACCTCAACTTCATTCTTGCGGCGACCCTCCTCTTGTTCAATCCAGGACTCCATCAGGGACTTCAGCTTTGAGTGCTCATACATCAACCAATCGAACTGTTCTTCAAGCTGCTTAACAATGGACGTCATTGTTTCTTCCTCGGGCTTTATGTGCGCATCATATTTTTCAGTGACATTTAAATAGGCCGTATTACTGATAGAACGCTCAGTCTCGATCTTATTCCATATAAATCCATGCGCATCAGTTAACCCTTGGTGCAGCCTGGTTGCCACAGTTTGCTCCAAGTCTCTGGACAAGGCTTTGTACTCCTTGTCGCTGTTTTTGTTCAGCCGGACATGCTCGTCGATAATGTACCGGTCAATGCTCTGGCGCACTTGTCTCCTGCTAATGATGGTTCTGCCACATGCAAGATCTATCTCTATAGATGCGTCCTCCCGGTTTGCCTTCAAAGTGCTCATCATCCCCTCTACCTCGTTCAACGACTTCCGAACTGGATCCATGATAACTAGTGACACATGCAAGAGGGATTTACTACCATAAGTGCACCAATCAAACAGCTATAGCACAGGACCGCAAGCATTATCCAGACAATGTGCTTGTTTAAATACTAGTAACTGCTTGTTTGAAAATGAATAGCATGCACGCGGCTCTAGGCCTCTAGGGCTAGGGTGACGCGAAACTACGAACAGCACGGCGCGGCGCTAGCGTGGCTTGGAGGGACTGCAATGCGGCTGCGCAAGCAGCAAGATGGGAACGACGGGGCTCACCACGTACGGCCTTCGGCAAAGAACCACAAGCCGGGGAATGAAGTTTGGTGAGGAGACGGCGATCGTCGGCGTGAGGTAACGGTGAATGCAGGGCGACGACGGTCTGGAGGCGAATGCGGCGATCGAAGAGAGCACCTGCATACCAAGGCGATTTGGTCCCGATCGAGGATCGGCGGCGACTGTGAAAAAAGAAAGAAGAAAGGTCTGCCAGGGCTTATTGAAAGCTCCCCGGCGTCACGTCGTCGTTTGTTTTCCTCCGGGCGAATCTCGCCGAGCTGCACACAACCATCACCATCCATCATCTCGAGCCGCCACCCGCCGGAGCTGGTCCTCCACGGCAAGTTGGCGCCGCCAGGAACACCGAAGGTGATCTTCGTCGCATTCCGGCCAGACCTTTACCCCACCCATTGCGACGGCCGCGACACCAAGACCTCCTTTCCACTTTGAATCCGTAGGTATGCTTCTTTCTTGCCGGCGATGTCACTAGGGTGTTGTTGCATGTTCCACCATGGCCACCACATGGACGCACTAATCAGCGGCCGACTAGCATGTGGTTAGTGTTGGGTATTTTAACGATGCGAATTAGATCCGCAAGCGCACAGATACCGTCATAGCTTTCACCCATGAGTATTCAAGGGTATCATATCCACAGGGAACGTGTGTGCACTAACTCCTAACTCAGTCGGTCCAAGGACACACCAAGATTAGGTGGCAAGGCTGGAGAGGATTCCTGCGGTAGCACAAAAGATGAGTTAAAGGTCAATCTCTCAGGTAAGACTCGCTTCGGGCACCGGCTTACCCCTGAAATGGTCAGGAGACTCCGGCCAACGGCTCTACGCTATATCCAAATGTGGAGGGCTACTAAGGACCAATAGGGCTGTCACCACCTACGGCCTACCACACAGACCGTGGGATATAAGGCAAATGAAGGTAACCCTTAGCCTAGACACCACGTCTTTGCTACTGATTACTACTGCAGTCTAACTACGTCTGATATCCCGTAGCAAACTACAACACTCCATATAAATATGGAGCGATGAACCCGCGAGTAAGAGAACTGATCTCACCCATACGAAAGTATTATGCAATACAAGAATCATAAATACTAACTTACTCATACCAGAGGAAGCCAGCATCCAAAGAGGTACAAGTTGGAGAAGGGCGCCGACAGGCCGGCGCCCCTCCGAACTACTCCTCACGCTCCTGCTACTCTAAGCACTAGCCTAGGCAGCGCGTCGCCTTTGCAATGGAGCACAAGATCTACATGATGGTGATGTGAACTGAGGGGTGATGGAGGTCCCTTTTTATAGCCTGAGGAGGTCGGTTCCTGCCGTATGCATATATGGAAGGAATCAAGGTTGAGTAGGCGCTACTCCTCCCCAAGACGCACCTGGACGGGTGCCCGTCTGGGTTCGGGCGACCCTAGGGGTCGGCCGGCCCCAAACGGCACTCCCCTGGCCCTCCTTCCTCTGGCTAGCTGGCAGGTGGGCCCTAACCTTATCCCTTGGGTGCATCTTGCTTGGAACGCCTGTTTCCTATGGTTTGTGGTCCCTTTTTGTAAGTGTAACACAGGACTGGATCATCTGTGCATTTCTTCTGCATTCACTTGTCTTTTCCCTTGCATTTCGACTGTGGGTGCCTTCAGACCATGATTCACCAAAACTCGTGGAACTTGATTAGATATAAGCCCTACAACTAAGTTTGGTGATGAAATGTTATGAAAAGCTGCAGGAGTTGACGGCTGATTTTAGGACTTAAGGGCCGTCAACAACACCCCCACACTTAGCCTTTGCTCGTCCTCGAGTGAAGGAGAAAGAACTAAGGTGAAACATAACTTCCAAAGGTATGAAACAAGCATAAGAGATATTCCAAACCTCACCTTGCACTTGTGAACTTTGAAGTGTCTATCATGCCATCTCGGGTAGTTGAGGAGTAGAACAGTCTTGAATCAAGTCACCTCAACTCCTAATGTCAAGTAGCTTGGGATTTTTTTCTTAGTTTTCAAAACAAACCTTGCTTAGCTCCTCATTTGATACTCTTAGATTGCTCAAGATGTTTCATTCCTCACCAAGGCCTTTTATGTACCTTTCCTATTCACCTTACTCCTAATGGCATCTTTTTGTGGAGCTGTAGGTATGGAGGATATGAAGGCAAACTTGCTTCTCATATTTTGCTAAGTCAAAAACTGGATCCAAAGGAGAACTAAGTCATAAACCTTGATCAAGATGTGCAGGTGTGTGGATAGTTTTTGTTTGGTGGATGAACTCATTTGCACGATCCCTCTTTCCCCCCTTTTTTTCTTGGATATGGGCTATCTTTTTCTTCTTCTTCTTTTTTTTGGCATGCCTTGTGGGCATGGGGCATACCTTCTTCGGGTATGCATTTTTTTTACATGCCTTGTGGGCATGTGGCATACCTTCTTTGGGTATGCATCTTTTTTTTTCATAGCCCGTATCCTTGATGGTAACTTAGAGAAAGAGAGTCATGTTATGGCATGGAGTTTTATTGAGTGTATGGATGGATGTGCTTGCTATCTTCCAGTGTGGAAGTATAGCATGTGAGTGGATGTGTACATGATCTTGATCACAGGAGTATGAAATGAATCTCATGATGGGTTGCAACAATTTGACAGAGCTCAATGAGAAAGCAAGTTGCATATGTGGAAAGGCTTTTCAAGATTCAAGAAAACTCGTCATATGGCTTTGGTAGGACTTCGGCAAATCAAAGAGGAGCTTTGCAAGTTTTTTTTTCAAATAAATTTGCCCAAGTACTTAAACATTAGGAGTGAAGATCATGTCATCAAACCATATCGCACACATCAACTACTTAGATGAGCATGTTGTCCTAGAGAAATTTGTTCACAAGCATCAAGATAATAAGTATGGAATATAACTTATGCAAGCCAACCATAGAAAGTATGTAGAGTGGGTGGAGCATGATGATTCATTTTATTTGAGCTTGATTCAAAAGATCAGTTTTAAAACTCATTCAAACTCAGAACTAAGGAGAGTGAAGCTTGGGATTGCATACCTTCGCTGTGTGTAAATGATCTGGGGGTCAAGCGACCCCCCACACTTATTCTTTTGCCTCTAATTTGTTAGGGAACAAAGAAAAAACAAAAAGGAGCCTAGGTAGATAAGGGTTGTCTAGCCTATTTTATTTTGGAAGTTGATTTTAAGGCTAGGTTTCTTCGATGAAGTTGATCACATCATACTCTTTATTATCAGGTTCTAGGAAGATTTTTAAACGATGACCGTTTACCTTGAAGGTCTTACCTTCGTCATCTTGAAGAGTGATTGCTCCGTGTGATGCGACGTCGACGATGGTGTACGGTCCTTCCCATTTGCTCCGAAGCTTCCCATGTCCAAATAACTTAACCCTGGAATTAAAGAGTAATTCCTTATCTCCTGGCTTGAACTCCTTTTGCTTGATCCTTTTGTCGTGCCACTTCTTGGTCTTCTCTTTATAGATCTTGGCACTATGGTATGCTTTGTTCCTCCATTCTTCTAGCTTTGATAGTTGTTGTTTTCTATGCATTTCGGCTTTCTTAAAGTCCATGTTGAATCTCCGGATTGCCCGGTGTGCCCTGTGTTCTAGCTCGACAGGAAGGTGGCATGTCTTCCCATACACTAGCTGATAGGGTGACATGCCCAGTGGTGTTTTGTAGGCAGTTCGATATGCCCAAAGTGCATCGGGTAGCTTTTTCTTCCATGATTTCCCCATCTCTTGTACGGTCTTTTGCATAATGTTCTTGATTTGTTTATTTGATGTTTCTGCTTGACCATTAGTTTGGGGGTGATATGGAGTTGCAATGTTGTGCTCTGCTCCAAGCTCTTTAAGAAAGTTTCGGAAGGTCTTATCAATGAAGTGAGACCCTCCGTCACTTATCACCATCCTTGGTGTCCCAAAACGAGGAAATATGATCTCTTGGAACATCCATCGAGCATGCTTGGAGTCGGCCGCAAGGTATGGCATTGCTTCTATCCATTTGGACACACAATCAACTGCCACCAGGATGTATTCGCTGTCATAAGACTTTGGGAATGGTCCGATGAAGTCAATGCCCCATACGTCAAATAGTTCTATCTGGAGGTTATTTTGTAGGGGCATTGCATCTCGTGCAGTAATTCCTCCATGCTGCTGGCATCTTCTGCATCTTCGAATGAAGTCTTTGGTGTCCTCGTACATGGTTGGCCAAAAGAATCCACTTTGCCAGATCTTGGCCTGAGTACGGTATACACCATAGTGTCCACCATAAGGTGCTACATGACATTTCTCAATGATTCTCATTCCTTCCGCTGTGGGTACACATCTTCTCAGCAGGCCATCAGCACAAACTCTGTAGAGGTACGGATCATCCCACAAGTGACGTCTACTTTCGTAGATCAACTTCTTGTTTTCTCCTGGTGGTACATACCCTGCAACCATAAAATTCACAATATTTGCATACCAGGGTGTGGTGTCCGTTACCTTCATGAGCATGTCATCTCGGAGGAAGTCATTTATCGGTAGCTCCTGCATGTTAGTGTAATGCATACGCAACAAATGATCTGCAACAGAGTTTTCTACTCCCTTTTTATCCTTTATTTCAATGTCAAATTCTTGGAGTAGAAGGATCCAACGTATCAAGCATGGTTTAGCATCTTTCTTAGTAAGCAAGTATTTCAAAGCAGCATGATCGGTATAAACAATAATCTTTGCTCCTACTAAGTAAGATCTAAACTTGTCGATAGCAAAGACAACGGCAAGGAGCTCTTTTTCTGTGGTAGCATATTTTAGTTGAGCTCCTGTCAAAGTCTTGCTAGCATAAGCGATCGCATGATGCTTCCTATCCTTAGTCTGGCCGAGGACGGCCCCTACGGCGTCGTCACTAGCATCACACATGATCTCAAAGGGCAGCGTCCAATCTGGAGGCTGGATGATTGGCGCTGAAATGAGTGCCTTTTTGAGAATGTGAAAGGCAGCGAGGCACTCATCATTGAAGTCAAAGGGTGCATCCTTAGCTAAGAGGCTCGTGAGGGGTCTAGCGATGTGAGAAAAGTCTTTGATGAAACGGCGGTAGAACCCAGCATGGCCTAGGAAGCTACGGACTCCCTTGACATTGACAGGAGGAGGAAGCTTTTCTATAACTTCAATCTTAGCTCAGTCCACCTCTATCCCACGTTCAGAAATATGGTGCCCCAAGATAATGCCCTTGCGGACCATGAAATGGCACTTTTCCCAATTAAGCACCAAGTCTTTCTCCGCGCATCGTTGTAAGACCTTATCTAAATTCTCAAGGCAATGATCAAAGGTTTTTCCATAGACAGAGAAGTCGTCGATGTAAACTTCCATGACCTGCTCAATCATGTCCGAGAAAATAGACATCATGCACCTTTGGAACGAAGCGGGTGCATTACACAATCCGAACGACATCCTATGATAGGCGTACGTTCCATAAGGGCATGTGAATGTGGTCTTACTTTGGTCATCGGGATGGATGGGGATTTGATGATAACCGGAATAACCATCAAGGAAACAGAAGAAGGAATGATTTGCAAGCCGCTCCAGCATTTCATCAATGAAGGGCAACGGGAAATGATCCTTCTTTGTAGCCTTGTTGAGTTTCCTATAATCTATGCACATCCTCCATCCAGTAGGGAGACGTTGAGCGATCAACTCATTCTTCTCATTAGGGACAATTGTCAACCCTCCCTTCTTAGGCACTACTTGAACAGGACTGACCCACTCATTATACGACACGGGATAGATAACTTAGGCGTGTAGGAGTTTCAGGACCTCCTTCTTAACGATTTCCCTCATCGCATTGTTCAACCTCCTTTGAGGTTCCCTAGAAGGTGTGATATTTGGTTCCAAGGGGATGCGATGGGTACAAAGAGTTGGGCTAATTCCCTTCAGATCATGGAGGGAGTATCCCAGAACGGCTCGATGTTTCTCTAGGACGGTGATTAGTCTCGCAGATTCTTCTTCTAAAAGTTTATCACTAATGATTACTGAGTACTCGGTATCACTGTGTAGGAAGGCATAACGGAGGCCTGTGGGTAAGGGTTTCAATTCGATTGGAGGTCTACGGGGGGTCTCAAACTCGGATATGTCTATGGGTTCTGTGGGTTCATCCTCCTCTTTAATAAACTTTTTAGCATCTTTTTCAAGGAGGGATTCTGGTGAGTCAAAAGGGAGAATTCCTGTAACCTCCATGATCGGTTCAGTCTCAAGGGACAGTTCGGCCATAGAGTTTGTGGCTCTAGAGATTTGGACAGAAAATGTTTCCTTCCCTAGATGGACATCGAGCTTACCTTGAGTCGGAGCATCCATGAGCAATTTTTCAATGGGATGCCCGATCATGAGATCGAAGTCTTGGACATCGAAAACATGAAAATCAAGGATCACATCGACGTTCTCATGCTTAACGTCACGTTATGCAAAATCCCAATTCCTTCTAGGATTTCTCTAGAGGAAGTCTGGAAGGTTTTGTCAGTTTGAACCAACGGCTCATCTCCCAAGAGTTGGAATGCGCATTCGCTGGAGATTATGTTGGCTCCGACAGTGGGACAATAAAGAACGTCTACCAGGGTTTCCCTTATGTTGCAAGTAATGGTTGATGGAGGGGCATTGATCTAGAGAACTTCCGGTGAGAGCTCTACCTCCCTTGACCATTCACTAGCCATAATGGATGTTATCTTCTTAACATTTTCCCTAAGGAATGTGGCTTCCTTGTGCAGGGATAGTTCGAGGTGTTTCCGAAGTCTTCAAAAAGATCATCCTCGAACTCGAAAGGAAACTCCGAAGGTTGAATTTCTTCCTCCGGAGCCTGTGGTTCAGAAAAGGGTCCTAGAGTTGAATCTAGAGTTATGGGAGGTAAAGGATCAGATTTGGCTGCTAGGATATCCTCATGGCTTGACGTACACTCTTTCTTGGAGGGTTCGGAGTTGGCAATGAAGGAACTGTATTCGGTGATACTATCTAGGATTTTCCTTCCTTCGGACGGAGTCTTGTGGGTAAAGGATCCTCCAGAGGTAACGTCAAGATAAAAGGTGGATTCTGTGTTGAGTCCGATGTAAAAATGTTGAAGAACCACATGATCGGGTATCGACAGGTTAGGGCCAGACATTAGCAGAAGTGAAAATCTGGCCCAAGCCGCACCAATGGATTCCTTCTCATTCTGCTAAAAGCAGAGGATATCCCTTCGTAGTGCGACGATATGGGATTGGGGGAAGAACGAGAGACAAAACTTGTCTCTAAGTTCATCCCAGCTTCCGTTCACGCTGCCTACGGTATATGTGTACCATTGTTTAGCCTTCTTAACAAGAGAGAAGGGAAACAATTTCCACTTGAGGGTATCGTGTGACATGCCTGCGATGGCACGACATGAACACACTTGCTCAAACTCCCGCAGATGATGGTATGGGTTTTCGCTATCTATCCCAGAGAAGGAAGATTTCTGAACCAAAGCGATTAGTTCGGGGCTAAGCTCATAGCTAGATGCAAGAATTGGGTGTTCGGATTTTGGTGGCTTAATGAGCTCGCCCTTAGGAGCAGAGAAGCTTAGGATAGAGGGCTGCTCCATGATAGAAGGGGTGAAGATAAAGATAAGAAGAAAAAGAAAAGGTTTTTTTGAAAAGATAAGATACGAGGACGACTAGGCAAGAAGAAAGATACAGCAACCGTTCCCCGACAACGGCGCCAGAAAGCTTGTTGGGTATTTTAACGATGCGAATTAGATCCACAAGCGCACGGATACCGTCGTAGCTTTCACCCGTGAGTATTCAAGGGTATTGTATCCACAGGGTATGTGTGTGCACTAACTCCTAACTCAGTCGGTCCAAGGACACATGTAACACTCCAATTTAAATTTCAGTATTTAATAATAAATTTAATTGGCTTTATTTAATTTTCTAAGGTTTTATTTGCTTAGCCTTGCATTTAAATTAATTTTCTTTCACAAGTAATTAAAATTTATTTTAGGTTTAGCTTGTTCGTGCATTCATGCTGGTAAGTTTTATTTAGTTGAGTGCTTAGGGTTTGAATTCAAATAGTTTGAGTTGAGTTTGAAAAGAGAAAAGAAAAAGAAGAAGGGAACCCAACCCAGCCCAACAACCCAACCCGGCGGCCCAACCCGCTCCCTCCTTCCCTCTTCTCCCCGCGGCCCAGTCCACCACCCCAGCCGGCCCGCTCCCTCACCCCGCTATGGCCCAGTGCTCGGCCCAGCTAGCGCCCGCTTCCCCTGCGGCCCAGCCCTTCCTCCACACGCAGCCTAGCAAGCTGCAGTAGCCGCTCGCGCGCTCGCCCCGCCACTGACAGCCCCGGCCCACGCGTCAGACGCTCCCTCCCATGCGCACGCGTCACCCGCTCTTTTCCCTGTCTCGCTGACCGCACGGCCCCACCTGTCGGCTTCATCAAGTTCCTTTCCTTCTTCCTCACGCCAGCGAGTTCCGCTCCGCCCGTGCCGCTTACTCCGCTGCCTGTGGACCCCCGCCCGACCTTGCAGACCCACCAGCTAGCCTCAGCGCACCCCGCCCTGCCTTCTAGAATCTACGCGCCAAGCCCCGGGATCACGCCACGCTGTTAGCACGATCAGCTTCTTGCGTGATCCGCTCCACCGTGATCACCGCAGCCGCTTCCAGTGCGCACGCACGCCCAGAATCACCGCAGGCCTTTAATTAGCCCCTGCGCACCCACCAGAGCCCTATCTTGCCACCAAAGCGCTGCCCCAAGCCTCTGCGCCACCGCCCCTGCCTAGCTCCGCCGTGCATAAACTCCACGCCGCTCTGCCGCACCACCGCTCCTGCCGACCCCCGCCAGAGCTCCGCCCCAAGCGCAAGTTTCACCCTGAGCCTACTTGCCCCGGTCCGAGCCGTGCCCTCGCCGGAATTTGACCGAGATCCACCACAGGTGAGTTCCCTCCGTCGCCACAGTTCCACGCCGCCGGTGATGTTCAGGCCACCCTGACCCCCGCAACACTTCCACAGGATCACCCCCGCATCGAGCCCCAGAGCCAGGACCCCGAAGCACCCCTGCAGCGACCTCCTCCTCGAGCTCCATCGAGCGCTGCCGCTAGAGCTCGACGTCGGCCATTCTGCGCTGCAGCCATCTCCACTCCAGGCCCTCGGTGAGCTTTCACCTGCCCTATCCTTCCTTTTGCGCTAGATGTAGTGGCCCGTAGGCCGGTCCCGAGGCCGGAATGCCACTGCCGGCGCTCCGCCGCCGCTGCTCCACCGCGGCCTTGCACCTGCAGCCCTGTACAGCATCACCCGGACCCCGTTTCGCATTGCTTTGGCCTTGCGCGCACACACACACACCCGTTCGCAGCCGTTCCCGTGCCTAGAGCTGCTCGCGCACGCGCTTGCCAGTGTGTTCCGCCGCGCAGACCCACCGCCACCGCCGCGCTCGCTGTTGCAGGCCTCCCCGAGCCTAGCCAAAGCCGCCAGTAGATTACGCGTATCGCGTAGATCACCCCAGACCCAGGCGCGGGTCGATTTGACCTCGGGAAGGCCAAGTTTGGCCTACTCCGGTGAAGCGCCGCTGCGGAGCAGAGCTCTAGCGAGCCGCACCGTCGCCTAGCGCGCCCAATCTCCCCGAGCTGTTCGATCCAGAACGTGCGGCCGCGATTAGATCTAACTTACCCCTTCGGCCTGGCGTTTTTTTAAAGAGTCCCCCAGCTTTCTTGAAATAAACCCGCTGTCCTGAGCAGTGTAAAAACAATTCCGAAACCGCCCCTGTTTTTACATTTTAGACCCTGAACTTCTTGGTTATAGAACCCGCAGTCTAGCCAGTGTAGTTTTGCATGTTAGCCCCTGGGTCTATGTGTTAAATATGTATAAGTCCCTGGTTTTTTCCCAGAACCCCCCTGTAGCTTAATTTTTCTCGCAGATAGGGCCCTGGATCTTGTTTTAAGCCTAGTTTTCGCGTTCTAGCTCCGTTTTAGGTATTCTTTATGTCCACGTGATCGTTGTAATGCGTAGAATAGTTCTAGCTTAGTTTGGTTTGCTGTTTTATTGTATTATTGTACCGTTTCTTAGTGTTTGCCTTTGTTTGCATGTATGTGTACGTGCTGGACTTATTTTGGCGTTGCGATCGTGAGTAGACGTTGATCCTTCGGAGGAGTACCAGTACTCGTAGTAGCCACCATCTTCTGAGCAGTTTGAGCAGCAGGAACAGTTTGAGGAAGGCAAGTATAACATTGACACCACCTATCACTTTTAAATACAATTTCATACTGCATTTTAATATTATATGCCTATAAGGACTTTCCTAGCCACTTTATATCCTTTATATATATCCCTTGGGTTGCATTTTGGTTAGTTGTGCTAGGTTGCTGCGCTATAACACACTTGGTCCTTTTTAATTAATTTGATTAATGGTATATGTAACTTAATTCTGGGAGTGGCCCGTTTGAGTGGATCACGTCTCATTAAAATTGGATTTTCTAGAAACATGGTTTAGGGGGCCAGCACAGTGCTTAGTGCTTGGTTGGCCACTCTCCATAAGGACCGGTTCATAAAGCGACAACCTGGGACAACAGCGCTACCACAAGACTGGAATGTGACTGTCTTGGCTTATTAATTAGGTCTTTTTGGTTTGGAGTAACTTACCTATGGGGAAAGGGTGGTAAGCTTCTATGGCCCTCGTATTGAGTGGCCTCGTCTGTGCTCCATGTCTTGATGCCCACTAGACCTGCTCCATAGTCGCTGATCCAACCCTCCGGTTACTCCTTACCAACGAGATTCTTTGTAACGGCCTCGTAGTGAGTTTGCTAGTCATCTCACCTAAGGAAGTGTGATGAACAACTAGTGTAGCTCACGACTTGTGGGTAAAGATGTGCAACCTCTACAGAGTGTAAAACTGGTATACTAGCCGTGCTCACGGTCATGAGCGGCCCAGATCCTCCTTTTGATTAGTGGGGTTATCTTCCTTTGATTAGGGGGGTTCCCCGGGTGGTTTGGTTTGGTATGGTTCTCATTAGTATCATAATTAATTCTGATTAATTACTATATAACTGGGGTATGGTAACTCATCAACTTGTAGTAAATAGTTTTAATAAAATTTTGCCAAGATTAAAAGCTAATGCAGTTGAGTCAGCCAACCTTAGAGCCTCATAGTTTGTGTTATACTTGTTGAGTATAAGTTGTGTACTCACTCTTGCCTACTCTACTCTTTTTCCCTTGTTCTTTTTGGGGATACTCTACTGCTGCTCAGTTCCTGCCAACGCGAGGGAGTTCACCCAGAGCTACCAGTAGTATGAGGACTTCTAGGCGTTCGTCTCCCAGTCGACGTCCCTATGGTGCCCAGCTTCGACGAGAGTTTTTCGTATATGTTTTGACGCTTCCGCTGTATCAGACATTTTGTCATTCATGTAATAAATAATATTCGTACTCGCTTTATTATATCTTTTTATGTAATATGTGCTGGGATATACTATTCATTCTGTTGTATATACGTGTGACTTGATCCTGGCACGTATCTGATTGCTCGGTTTATGTCCTTTTATAAACCGGGTGTTGCAGAGTGGTATAAGAGCTATATCGACTGTAGGACGAAAGCCTAGATAGAACTGGTCGAGTTTTGGGTCTTCCTCTCTTTAAGCCTTGTCTGCTGGAACTATTTTGCTATTATATTCCTTGAATTCTAAGATTTTTACTCGTCTTGCCTTGATTTTTCTCTATATAATTAGTTTCCGTAGATTTGGCCCTGAAGTATCCCACCGACCCTTTTCAGTCTAGGATTCCCTGACCTCAGCAAGATAGACCATTTTGCGATGCGTTGTGTTAGTCGAGTGGTGTGTTAAACTCGACTAAAGTGTGAACTTTTGAATGCTTATTATTATGCAAATGTTTGATTTGGATTTTTGGTTGATTGCATAGCTTAGTAGTTAAATTTGTTTAATGAAAATCAGTCTTAAGTTAAAGATTAAATAATTAATAAAATGAGTTAGATCGTTGGGGCTAAAACCATGCACTCTATCCTGTCTACTTTATCATGCCTAAGTCTTCCTTGCAGAAAGATATCATATCCGTTTGAAATTATTTATGCAATATCTTTGCTCATACATCTTTTGTTCAAATCAGATGGTGAACACCAGGAGCACCGGTTCTGGTTCTGGCCAGTAGGGGCAGAACAACCAGGGTACCGGAATGCCGATGCCTCCACCCTTGACCCCGGAGCAGTACTTCCAGCTCCAGATGCAGATGATGGCCACCCTGAACAACACTGTTCAGGCACTGCACTAGGTTCACACGCAGCCTCCACCTCCTCCCCCACCGCAGACCCGCGACAGGCGTGCGGAGTTTCTGAGGGTTACCCGCCGACGTTCTCCCATATGTCTGACCCACTCCAGGCGGACGACTGGCTCCGTGCAGTGGAGCGTCAGTTGGACATCGCCCAGTGCGATGATCGGGAGCGTGTCTTGTACGCACCAGGACAGCTGCGAGGGGCAGCTTTGGACTGGTGGGAGTCCCACTGGATTCAGGACCGCGAGGCTTTCACCTGGATCCAGTTCCGGGAGTGGTTCCATAGCCACAACATCCCCGCGGGCGTGATGAAGACAAAGAAGAAGGAGTTCCTTGCACTTAAGCAGGTAAACTCGGATATAATCCTTCAGCATTTCCTCTTTGGGCTAAGACCTCCCTTGCTCTATCTTTCTGAAACAGGAAAAGATAAGCTAATTCTTCGTCATACAACTTTCTTTTTCACTTTAGGGGACTATGATGGTCACGGAGTATCGTGATCGTTTCCTTCAGCTCGCTCGCTACGCCCCTGCCGAGGTCGCAGATGACCGCGACAAGCAGGAGCACTTCATGGAGGGTCTTGAGGACTACATCCAGTACGCGCTTCTCAACCTCCGCTTCGATGACTTCAACCATCTGGTTGACAGCGCGCTCAACACGGAGCGCAAGCACCGGGAGATGGAGGATAAGAAGAGGAAGATCATTCCAGTTGCTTCCGGCAGCAACACCCGTCCTCGTCTCCAGCTGCCCCAGCAGTACCAGCAGCAGCAGCACCGGCCTCCCCAACAGTACCAGCAGCGGCCGCAGCAGTACCCGCCTCGACAGCAGCAGTAGGCGGGCCAGGGCTAGAGGTTTCCAGCACCTCCAGCTCATGTCGCTCCCCCAGCTCCGCCAGCACCTCAGGCTCCACGGCAGGCAGCTCCTCCAGCCGGACAGCAGGCTCCAGCACTCCCTCGCACCGCTATCACTGTGGCCAGCCGGGGCACTACGCCAACTCTTGCCCCCGGAAGGCACAGGCGCGACAGCAGGGGCGCCCAGCTCAGCCCAGAGCGCCAGCACAGGGCCTGGTGAACCACGTGACGGCCGAGTCAGCGGCCGAGGGTCCTAATGTGGTTATTGGTACGTTCATGGTTAACTCTCACCCCGCCACAGTGCTTTTCGATACCGGTGCTACTGATTCTTTCATTACCAAGTCATTTGCCGAGAAGCATGGTATACCAGTTTCTTGTATGAGGACAGCTATGGTAGTTACCTCACCTGGGGGCCAGATACATACATGTTCTATATGCTCCAGAGTTAGTATTGTCATAAGGGGGGTAGAGTTCCGCACCGGTTTGATCATCATTGACTCCTCGGGGATAGATGTGATTTTAGGCATGGAGACCCTTACCAGATGGGGAGTCCGTATTGATTGTGCTCAGCGGACAGTTTACTTGTCAGCATCTGATGGCCAAGAGATGACAGTCAGTGCTACAGAGAATTCTGGATATCTTCATCAGATGTAGGCTCAACCCACGGATGGTATTCGCGTGGTGTCTGAATTCCCGGACGTCTTTCCGGAAGATTTGTCAGGTATGCCGCCTGAACATGACATTGAGTTTTCTATTGATCTCTTGCCTGGCACAACTCCTATTGCAAAGTGGCCCTACCGCATGGCACCTATAGAGCATGAGGAAGTCAAGAAGACCATTGATGAGTTGCTAGCCAAGGGCTATATCCGTCGCAGCTTTTCTCCTTGGGCTTTTCTGTTGCTGTTAGTAGATAAGAAGGATGGTTCAAAGAGAATGTGCATTGATTATCGGGATCTGAACATAGTTACCATCAAGAACAAGCATCCACTACCCCGTATTGAGGATCTCTTTGACCTACTTCGGGGTGCTTGTGTATTCTCGAAGATTGATCTGCGTTCGGGTTATTTTCAGCTGAGGATCCATCCTGAGGATATTCTGAAGACGACATTCACCTGCAAGTATGGGCTGTATGAGTACACAGTCATGTCTTTCGGCTTGACTAATGCCCTGGCTTTCTTCATGCACCTGATGAACATGGTTTTCATGGATTATCTGGATGTCTTCGTGGTGATCTTCATTGATGATATTCTGATCTTTTCCAAGTCAGAGGCAGAGCATGAAGTTCATCTGAAGCTAGTGCTGCAGAGATTGAGGGAGCATCAGCTGTATGCTAAGTTCAGCAAGTGCGAGTTCTGTATTGATGAGGTTCCATTCCCCGGTCATATCATCTCCAAGGGAGGCATTGCAGTTGATCCGAGCAAGGTGAAGGATGTGCTCGAGTGGGAGACACCGCAGACGGTGAAGGAAGTCCGGTCATTCTTGGGCTTAGCAGGATATTATCAGAGGTTCATTGAAAATTTCTCCAAAATCGCGAAGCCCTTGACTTCTTTACTAGAGAAGAATGCGGATTTCATATGGACTAATGAGCGTCAGATGGCATTCGATGAGTTGAAGAAGAGGTTGACTACGGCGCCAGTCCTTACTCTGCCAGACCAGGCCAAGAAGTTCATAGTCTATTGTGATGCTTCGAAGGATGGTCTCGGATGTGTTCTGATGCAAGAGGGCAGAGTGATTGCTTATGCTTCACGGCAGTTACGTCGGCATGAGCTAAACTATCCCACTCATGATCTTGAGTTAGCCGTAGTTGTACATGCTCTGAAGATTTGGAGGCATTACTTGTACGGACAGCAGTGTGATATCTACACTGATCACAAGAGCCTCAAGTATATTTTCACGCTGAGTGAGCTGAACATGCGGCAGAGGAGATGGTTAGAGCTTGTCAAGGATTATGACCTGGAGATTCACTATCATCCGGGTAAGGCCAATGTTGTGGCAGACGCTTTGAGCAGAAGAAGCTATGTCATCATGGCCGTGGCTTTCCAGATGCCTCAGGAGTTATGTGAGGAGTTTGAGCCGTTGAGTCTGGGTTTCTTGCATCATACTTCAAGTGCAGCATTCGAGGCAGAGCCCACTCTAGAGGCAGAGATCCGGCAGCATCAGAAGGAAGATGAGAAGCTGCAGGAGATTCGTGAGTTGCTCAAGAAAGGCAAGACTCCTCATTTCAGAGAGGATGATCAGGGTACTTTGTGGTACAAGAACCGGATTTGTGTGCCAAAGGGGAATGATCTCAGGAAGTTGATTCTGAGTGATGCTCATGATACGGCTTACTCTATTCATCCGGGCAGTACTAAGATGTACTATGATCTTAAGGAGCATTTCTGGTGGCTCAGGATGAAGCGTTCAGTCGCCGAGTATGTGGCCATCTGCGACACATGTCAGCGTGTGAAGGCAGAGCATCTGAGGCCAGCTGGTTTGTTGCAGCCGTTGAAGATTCCCGAGTGGAAATGGGAAGAGATCACGATGGATTTCATAGTGGGATTGCCTCGTACTCAGCAGGGGTAGAACCCTATATGGGTAGTAGTGGACCGTTTGACGAAGGTTGCTCACTTCATTCCGGTGAACACTACTTACTCCGGTGCCAGACTTGCAGAGTTGTATATCTCCCGGATTGTCTGTTTGCATGGTGTGCCCAAGAAGATCATATCTGATAGAGGATCACAGTTCACTTCACGGTTCTGGGAGCAGCTCCATGATTCGTCAGATACGAAGCTGCACTTCAGTACCGCCTATCATCCTCAGACAGATGGGAAGACAGAGAGAACCAACCAGGTGTTGGAAGATATGTTGTGAGCCTGCGCTATTCAGTATGGTACCAGTTGGGATAAGTGCCTGTTGTATGTTGAGTTTTCCTACAACAACAGCTACCAAGCCAGTCTGAAGAAGTCCCCCTTTGAGGCATTACATGGCAAAAAGTGCAGGACTCCTCCTTATTGGGATCAGATTGGTGAGAAGTAGCTCTTTGGCCCTGGCATTATAGAAGATGCAGAGCAGATGGTATAGACTGTGCGGGAGAATATGAGGATTGCACAGACTAGGCAGAAGAGCTATGCAGATGGTAAACGAAGGAACCTAACCTTTAGCGTTGATAATTATGTATATCTGAAGGTGTCCCCGATGCGAGGAATCCGCAGATTCAACATCAAAGGGAAGCTAGCACCTCGGTATATTGGTCCATTCAAGGTGCTAGAGAGGAAAGGCGAAGTTGCTTATCGCCTGGAGTTGCCTACCAGTCTCTTTGGAGTGCATGATGTCTTCCATATCTCTCAGTTGAAGAAGTGTCTGCGAGTACCTGAGGAGCAGGCACCATTGGATGAGTTAGATGTGCCGGAAGATCTGACTTATACTGAGCATCCGGTGAAGATTCTGGAGACATCAGAGAGGGTTACACAGAACAAGCGCATCAAGATGTGCAGAGTTCTGTGGAGTCATCATAGTGAAGCTGAGGCTACATGGGAGCGAGAAGATGAGTTGAGAAAGACATATCCAGATCTCTTTGCTAGCCAGTCCAGCTGAATCTCGGGGACGAGATTCCTATAAGGGGGTAGGGTTTGTAACACTCCAATTTAAATTTCAGTATTTAATAATAAATTTAATTGGCTTTATTTAATTTTCTAAGGTTTTATATGCTTAGCCTTGCATTTAAATTAATTTTCTTTCACAAGTAATTAAAATTTATTTTAGGTTTAACTTGTTCGTGCATTCATGTTGGTGCATAAGTTTTATTTAGTTGAGTGCTTAGGGTTTGAATTCAAATTTCATTTGAATTCAAATAGTTTGAGTTGAGTTTGAAAAGAGAAAAGAAAAAGAAGAAGGGAACCCAACCCAGCCCAACAACCCAACCCGCTCCCTCCTTCCCTCTTCTCCCCGCGGCCCAGTCCACCTCCCCAGCCGGCCCGCTCCCTCACCCCGCTACGCCCCAGCGCTCGGCCCAGCTAGCGCCCGCTTCCCCCACGGCCCAGCCCTTCCTCCGCACTCAGCCCAGCAAGCTGCCGCAGCCGCTTGTGCGCTCGCCCCGCCACTGACAGCCTCGGCCCATGTGTCAGACGCTCCCTCCCACGCGCACGCGTCACCCGCTCTTTTCCCTGTCTCGCTGACCGCACGGCCCCACCTGTCAGCTTCATCACCTTCCTTTCCTTCTTCCTCACGCCAGCGAGCTCCGCTCCGCTCGCGCCGCTTACTCCGCTGCTTATGGACCCCCGCCCGACCTTGCAAACCCACCAGCCAGCCTCAGTGCACCCCGCCCTGCCTTCTAGAAGCTATGCGCCGAGCCCCGGGATCACGCCCGCTGTTAGCACGATCCGTTTCTTGCGTGATCTGCTCCGCCGCGATCACCGCAGCCGCTTCCAGCATGCACGCACGCCCAGAATCACCGCAGGCCTTTAATTGGCCCCTGCGCACCCACCAGAGCCCTATCTTGCCACCAAAGCGCCGCCCTGAGCCTCTGCGTCACCGCCCCTGCCTAGCTCCGCCGTGCAGAAACTCCATGCCGCCGCGGCCACGCCGCCCTGCCGCGCCACCGCTCCCGTCGACCCCCGCCAGAGCTCCACCTTGAGCCCACATGCCCCGGTCCGAGCCGTGCCCTCGCCGAAATTTGACCGAGATCCGCCGCAGGTGAGTTCCCTCCGCCGCCGCAGTTCCACGCCGCCGGCGATGTTCAGGCCACCCTGACCCCCGCAACACTTCCACAGGATCACCCCCGCAACGAGCCTCGGAGCCAGGACCCTGAAGCACCCCTGCAGCGACCTCCTCCCCGAGCTCCATCGAGCACCGCCGCTAGACCTCGACGTCGGCCGTTCTGCACTGTAGCCTTCTCCACTCCAGGCCCTCGGTGAGCTTCCACCTACCCTATCCTTCCTTTTGCGCTAGATGTAGTGGCCCGTAGGCCGGTCCCGAGGCTGGAACGCCGCTGCCGGCGCTCCGCCGCCGCTGCTCCGTCGCGGCCTTGTGCCTGGAGCCCTGTACAGCATCACACCGACCCCGTTTCGCGTTGCTTTGGCCTTGCGCACGCACACATACCCATTCGCAGCCGTTCCCGTGCCTCGAGCTGCTCGCGCACGCGCTCGCCGGAGTGTTCCGCCGCGCAGACCCGCCGCCATTGCTGCGCTTGCTGTTGCAGGCCTCCCTGAGCCCAGCCAAGGCCGCCAGTAGATTACGCGTATCGCGTAGATCACCCCAGACCCAGGCGCGGGTCGATTTGACCCCGGGAAGGCCGAGTTTGGCCTACTCCGGTGAAGCGCCGCCGCGGAGCAGAGCTCCGGCGAGCCGCACCGCCGCCCAGCACGCCCAATCTCCTCGAGCCGTTCGATCCAGAACGTGCGGACACGATTAGATCTAACTTACCCCTTCGGCCTGGCGTTTTTGTTAAAGAGCCCCCCAGCTTTCTTGAAATAAATCCACAGTTCTGAGCAGTGTAAAAATAATTCCGAAACCGCCCCTGTTTTTACGTTTTAGACCATGAACTTCTTGGTTATAGAACCCGCTGTCCAACCAGCGTAGTTTTGCGCGTTAGCCCCTGTTGTATAAGTCCCTGGTTTTTGCCCAGAACCGCCCTGTAGCTCAGTTTTTCTCGCAGATAGGTCCCTCGATCTTGTTTTAAGCCTAGTTTTCGCGTTCTAGCTCCGTTTTAGGCGTTCTTTATGTCCACACGATCGTTGTAATGCGTAGAATAGTTCTAACTTTGTTTGGTTCACTATTTTATTGTATTGTTGTACTGTTTCTTAGTGTTTGCCTTTTTTTGCATGTATGTGTATGTGCTGGACTTGTTTTGGCGTTGCGATCGTGAGTAGACGTTGATCCTTCGGAGGAGTACCAGTACCCGGAGCAGCCACCATCTTTTGAGCAGTTTGAGCAGCAGGAACAGTTTGAGGAAGCCAAGTATAACATGAACACCACCTATCACTTTTAAATACAATTTCATACTACATTTTAATATTGTATGCCTATAAGGACTTTCCTAGCCACTTTATATCCTTTATATATATATATATATATCCCTTGGGTTGCATTTTGGTTAGTTGTGCTAGGTTGCTGCGCTATAACACACTTGGTCCTTTTTAATTAATTTGATTAATGGTATATGTAACTTAATTCTGGGAGTGGCCCGTTTGAGTGGATCACGTCTCGTTAAAATTGGTTTTTCTAGAAACATGGTTTAGGGGGCCAGCACGGTGCTTAGTGCTTGGTTGGCCACTCTCCATAAGGACCGGTTCATAGAGCGACAACCTGGGACAACAGCGCTACCACAAGACTGGAATGGGACGGTCTTGGCTTAATAATTAGGTCTTTTTGGTTTGGAGTAACTTACCTGTGGGGAAAGGGTGGTAAGCTTCTATGGCCCTCGTACTGAGTGGCCTCGTCTGTGCTCTGTGTCTTGACGCCCACTAGACCTGCTCCATAGTAGTATCATAATTAATTCTGATTAATTACTATGTAACTGGGGTATGGTAACTCATCAGCTTGTAGTAAATAGCTTTAATAAAATTTTGCCAAGATTAAAAGCTAATGCTGTTGAGTCAGCTAACCTTAGAGCCTCATAGTTTGTGCTATACTTGTTGAGTACAAGTTATGTACTCACTCTTTCCTACTCTACTCTTTTTCCCTTGTTCTTTTTGGGGATACTCTACTGCTGCTCAGTTCCTGCCGACGCGAGGGAGTTCTCCCAGAGCTACCAGGAGTACGAGGACTTCTAGGCATTCGTCTCCTAGTCGATGTGACACCCTAGGTGTCTGCACAATAGTTGTGTATCCATTTTATGCATCATGTGCTTGATTTGCTTGAAAAAGGATCTTTTTGTAAATATAAAAGGTTCCATGTGTAATTATGATTTTATGCAAGGGTCTTTCTATAGTTTAACTTGAATTGAATGTGTGATTATAACTTTTGTGGAGGGTGTTTTTGCAAAATGTGGTGTAATCATTACATGGCAGGAAACTTTTCAAATCATCCCAAGTTTGAAGTGAAATTTCATTGAAAAAGACAAAATTCCTGGAATTCAAAATCCTTTCCATGTTTTCAAAATTAGCTCTTGAATCTTTGATCAATTAAATTTTTGCACAACATCAAAGTTGTAGATCTTGAAAAATTGAACAAGTTTCATGTTGGGCACTTTTTCATTTGAGCCCTATTTTAAAAGTTATCTCTGCTTTACAGAATGGTCCCTGGAATATTTGGATATTGCGTTTGGGTCCCTTTTCCCCTTCCCCTGCCTGCCTGCCTGCTTGCTCTCCGCCGCTAAGCAGAGCGCAGCGCCGCTCGCCGTGGAGGGCCGCCCCCGCGCCACCTCATGCTGTCAAGCTGCTCCACGCGTCGCGCCCCAACTCCTCGCCGCCCTCTTCCTTCGCGCTGGTGCCCTCCCCGCTTTGCCACGCGCCCCCGCCGAGCTTCGCGCGGCTGCCACCTCGCCGCCGCAGTGGCCCGAGCAGCGCAGAACCCCGGAGCTCTATCTCGCGCGCGCTCCAGAACCAGTGGCACCCCAGCACTCTATTCCGCGCGCTCTCTCTCCATTTCCCCGGCCCCAAACTCCAGAACACTACCGCCTCCGCCATGGCCGCCGTCTTCCTCTGAGCACCGTCGAACTCACTCCTCCGCCCTTCCCCGCCCCAAATTAACCCCGCCAGTAGCTCCGACTTGGTCCCGCGCAGTTCACCCACCCTTTCTCCCCGCCAATCCTTCACCGGAGCGTCGCCTCCGCTGACGCCAACTGCCGCCGACCGCCGGGTTACGCGGAGCTGCCGCCACAAGCCACCCCGAGCCGCCCCGAAGCCAGCTAGAGGTGCTCCTGGACCTCCTCTTGCTTTCCCACCCCGATCACCTCGCCGTCGGTGACCCCCTCGCCGGGAAACGGCCGGTCAAACCCCGCCTCCCCTCTCTGACCCAGCCGAGGACCTCGGGTTGGAATTCGAAGAAGCCCAGGGGGCTGTCTGCAAACCCCAAGACTCAGTGGAATAGTGCTATAGGGACTTGTTTGTTATGATTTGCTGTGAACTTTGAAATTCAATATCAATTCGTAGAAAATTCGTAAAATATCAAATCTTGATGTTTTGGAATCCTCTTGAAGAGATCTATGCAGTAGAATCATAATATGTTAGGCATTAGTTGCAAGTTTTTGCTGTAGAATTTGATTTGTGTTACTAGTGCATAAATATTAGTTGATTTTATCTTTTTCTTAACTACTGTTTTAAGCCTTATCTTGCAATGAAATTTTATGGTGAATTAATCATATGAATATAGTGTTTCTATAAACATTTCGTGCTCAGTTCTCATGTGTAGCTATTTCTTTGATTTAATCCTTATTTAGTAGACTTTAATTATGATAAATAGTTTATGCTGATGATAAATCATGAAAATATTTCTGAGTTATCTTTTTGAATAGTTTAGCTTTTATATAAAGTTTGAGACCCAGTTCATGACTAGAATAGGAGTTAAAAATGAATCTTATTAATCTGATGTCTGTTTTGTCTATTTTCTCAGAATTAATTGTGTGTAGATAAAATCATGAAAAATTCATAGTAGCTAAATCATCCCTGTGTAGGCCTGCTGTTAAATTTTGAGCTTCTGTTTTGCTATATCTTAACCTGTGTAATTCAATCTTGTTATAGGTGTGATCTGAATGATTGATTTGTTATGAATAAATGGCTACATGTTTTAGCATGAAATTTGCAGGATTGCTTGTTCTGTTTACCTTCTATTCAAAATAATTTTTGATGATTTTATTACTGAATGTGCACTGAGTGACTAATTTATTAGCAAACCCTGAATTACTTGCTATAGGAAACCACTCCAACTTGTTATGAAGTTAGTATAGCTTTCTTGTGCTGTTGATCACGATGCCTTGTGTAGTTAGAAATGTTGAGTTACTACTCTATAAACGATTGCCCATGTGTGTTTATAATACTGTTCTTGCATTACATATAGATACGACTGCCTTATCGGACGGAACATACGAGCTGATCCCGGAGTCTGACGGAGGTGATTTTGAAGCTCAAGTGAACACTGCCGTACTAACTGAAGCCCCGGACCAAAGTTTGGAAGAGCCTAGAGCTGAAATAGTTAGCGACTACCGAGAAGGCAAGCCCCGGACATAACCTATATTTCAAATTATTATCATTATTTACTTGTGCATTTACAGTTCCTAGGATTTGAATTGAAACCCTAGATGCATGATCCTAGGAACCTATGTACTGAACACTAGACCGGAGTTCGACTACTTGCTAAGCTTATAGGACCGGTAAAAGTCGAGTGATTGCTTGTCACTCGCGAGCTTTATAGGATTTGCTTTTTACCTTTCTGTTATCAATATAAGGACGACAGACGGGGTTGTGTTCGATATCATGACCTTTGGTGAGACCCCGTCTGTGTTGATGAACTTGCTAAGGTCGCGGTGTGTGGTAGTGTTGGTTAAGTTTTTGAACGTACTAGCCACATGCCGTAAATATGGTACGCGGTAATCCTAGTAACCGATTGGACCGGGGAGTGGATATACCTGACACTCTCTCTTAGGGATAGGTTTTATTTTATGTTACGCAACACTACGACTATGAGGGACGAGGTATAGAGTGCCCTATGAGACGAGAGAAAGTGCCCTGTGGGACGAGGGGGAGCCCTATAGTCGGGGAAAGTGTTCCTATCCACAACCCGGAAAGAAAGGTCAATGGTTGTTTGGGAACGACCCGACGGTGTTTCCAAACGTGTGTGTTAGGTCTGCCTGGCCAGGTTAAGAAATTCAATTCGAATCGTCTGCTTCTCACAGTTTGCGACTGCTTGATCTCTTTGCCACACAGAGTAATAAGAGCAACATTACTATGATTAATCTTGATGCTTGCTTAAAGATCTACCATGGTTGATTAGTAGTTGCTTACCTAGAATGGTTAATCTACTAGAATCTTGAAAGCTAAAATTTGAAAGTAAGGATCTACTCTTTATTGCTTTTTAGCAAAAGGAAAACCAGAGCCTCACAAACCCTACATAGTCTAGCTAAAGTGGGTTTAGTATACCCGTTGACGGTTAAGTCTTGCTGAGTATTAGAATACTCAGCCTTGCTGTTGGAAATCTTTTCAGGTATGAGTTTTGAGGACCAGGTCGCTAGCTTGACCCATCCCTGCTCTTTGCCTCCTGGCTGGTCCGTAGAATGGGATTCGTCTTCGGCCGGCAATGACTTTGACGAGTAATACCATGCTTGGGCTAGCCTAGTATACTTTTGGCGACGTGTTGTAGCCGTCGTGTGTTATCTTCCGCTGTTTAAACTTTGAAGTTTTACCCTTATGTTTTGTATAACTGTTTTACTTAAGTTGGTTTTGTAATAATAGTTTGAACTAGTTTATAATCATGATTATGTCTGTGTTGTAAAATGGTGGTTGTAATATCTCTGGACTCGCCTTCATGCGGGGTATGCTTGTTCGATCCGAGAACTGGTGGTTGTATTGGGACGTTACCCGACAGACCAAGAATTGTTCCGTTTGAAGTGCGTTTGAGCCGGTGTTGCCTTTCTGGTGATGGCCTACGCACTTGAGCCGGGATAATTCAGGTGGTTCTGCCACAGTCGACGTCCCTGTGGTGCCCAGCTTCAACGAGAGTTTTTCGTATATGTTTTTACGCTTCCGCTGTATCAGACATTTTGTCATTCATGTAATAAATAACATTCGTACTCGCTTTATTATATCTTTTTACGTGATATGTGCTGGGATATACTGTTCATTCTGTTGTATATACGTGTGACTTGATCATGGCACGTATATGATTGATCGGTTTATGTCCTTTTATAAACCGGGTGTTACAACACACCAAGATTAGGTGGCAAGGCTGGAGAGGATTCCTGCGGTAGCACTAAAGATGAGTTAAAGGTCGATCTCTCGGGTAAGACTCGCTTTGGGCACCGGCTTACCCCTGAAATGGTCAGGAGACTCCAGCCAATGGCTCTACGCTATATCCGAACGTGGAGGGCTACTAAGGACCAACAGGGCTGTCACCACCTGCGGTCTACCTCACAGACCGTGGGAAATAAGGCAAATGAAGGTAACCCTTAGCCTAGACACCACGTCTTTGCTACTGATTACTACTGCAGTCTAACTATGTCTGATATCCCATAGCAAACTACAGCACTCCGTATAAATATGGAGCGATGAACCCGCGAGTAAGAGAACTGATCTCACCCATACGAAAGTACTATACAATACAAGAATCATAAATACTAACTTACTCATACCAGAGGAAGCCTGCATTCGTAGAGGTACAAGTTGGAGAAGAGCGCCGACAGGCCGGCGCCCCTCGGAACTACTCCTCACGCTCCTGCTACTCTAAGCACTAGCCTAGGCAGCGCCTCGCCTTTGCAATGGAGCACAAGATCTACATGATGGTGGTGTGAAATGAGGGGTGAAGGAGGTGTCCTTTTATATCCTGAGGAGGTCGGTTCCCACCGTATGCATATATGGAAGGAATCAAGGTTGAGTAGGCGCTACTCCTCCCCAAGACGCACCTGGACGGGTGCCCGTCTGGGTTCGGACGACCCTAGGGATCGGCCGGCCCCAGACGGCACTCCCCCAGGCCCTCCTTCCTCTGGCTAGCTGGCATGTGGGCCCTAACCTTATCCCTTGGGTGCATCTTGCTTGGCACGCCCGTTTCCTATGGTTTGTGGGCCCTTTTTGTAAGTGTAATGCAGGACTGGATCATCTGTGCATTTCTTCTGCATTCACTTGTCTTTTCCCTTGCATTTCGACTGTGGGTGCTTGCAGACCATGATTCACCAAAACTCATGGAACTTGATTAGATATAAGCCCTACAACTAAGTTTGGTGATGAAATGTTATGAAAAGCTGCAGGAGTTGGCGGCTGATTTTAGGACTTAAGGGCCGTCAACAGTTAGGTTGTATTTTGGGTGTCAAAAGTATCGTCAATGTACTGCATTATTGGATTTGACATGAGCTGCATTCTTGATAGTCACTATTTGTTTTATTGTTCCAATAGTTGATAGTGGCTTTGGTTTCGTCTTTGTAGAATTCACACACGCATGGCAACGGGAGGACAGAGAGTTGATCCTGAAAATTGTACAGCTCCGACAGGCACTACGGATGATGGAGAGCCCAAGGATATTGGTCAGTGAGTCCAATCAAATTTCATGGCACACGATTACATTGTGCTAGTTCACTCATGGACACACATCAGTGATACAATGATAGATTGGTTCTTAATTCTAAGTATGAGTTGTGGTACATAAAACATCATTTTCCGCACTGTTAACCGCCGAGATCCTTCCATCGGATCTTGTTGTGCTCTTATTCACACAATTCGATGCAGAGAACAACGGCATGGATTCTACTCCAAAACAGAAAACAAGGACTCCGTAGCAGGTAATCTCCAAATATAGTTTCTGTTATTCTGTAAGTGGGCTGTGCATTTTTGCAACTTATCATCGTCCAACTGCTGGTTGATGCAGGAATCCAATATGCATTTAACAAGCTCATCAGTGAAGTTTGTAAACACTGTAAAAACTTATCGCCCTGTAAAAAAAAGCTATTATGGATTTGGGATTTGGCAGGCTGCTTCAAATGCTAGAGACGTGTCAAAGAAGATTGTAAAACGATTCGAACCGAGCAACCAAAGCTTCAGAATATGTGATCAAGATATTCAGATTCAACTAGAGGATGTCAAGGATATAATGGGACTTCCAATTGAAGGCAAGAATGTTTTCTCTCACAAAGGCCCGAAAGGTAACAAAACAGAGTGCAACAAAGTGCAGCAAGATTTGTTTCTCAGGTTTGCCAAAGGAAAAAACCAAATGTCGATAAACGGCTTGAAAGAAATTATTATTAATTCCAGCTCTCCAGATGATGACTTAAAAAGTGCCTTTGTCTTGTTCACAATTGGTGTTATTCTAGCACCAACAACAAAGGACTATGTTCATTCCAGTTATCTGCCAGTGGTTATGGAAATATCAAAAATTCCAAAGTTCAATTGGGGTGAATTCACTCTGAAATTTTTAACAAACTCATGTCATCAATATAAACTATTGGACCGTGGCACCATACAGGGCAATTTGACTTTGCTACAGGTCAGTTCTATATACTACAGCCGCCACAAATAAACAATATTTATTTTCCATCTTATTTATTTATTGCATTTTGACCGTAGTTTTGGTACTGGGAGCGCGTCATTGTGTACAGCACGCATGGGGCCAATTACGAGCCGATCCAACCACCACTGATGGCGAGGTGGAATGAAGACAATGCTAACCGTCGATGGAATGCTTTCCATTGCGACAAACTAGATGGAGGAACTATATATTTCCAAACATTACATCAACATGTTGCTGTTGTTACATGTGCAATATAACCATCTTATTTATTGTTTGCAGCTTATGAAGCGCACTGTTTGTCGGACCACGCTGGCAAAACATAGTACACCAGCTACAGCAAGCGTACCAAACTGCATGGAACGAGAGTGTGAACCTAAGCCAGTACGTGAGGATAGTCTACACAATCGGCTAGTAAGTATGGCATCTATTTATATGCCCGACCTAGTTTGTGTGCATGATTCATTATTTCCTATTTATGTAGAAGCATCTCTTTGAAGAATGGGCGAACGATACCCTAACGGACATTGGAATAGACATGGAGAGAAAACTTTTGAACATAGAGCACAGATTGGATATGAAAATAATAGAACAAAAGCAGGAGTTAGCTAAGCTTAAGAAGGATAAAAGGATGGAGGACAGGCTGAGAAAGATAGAAGACGATACTGAAGAAATACAAATGGATATCAAGGTAACCAGCATGAGAGTACTGATTGTAGCTACCTGTACATCCTCCATTCTCTAACATAATTTGTCTGAAAACAGGAATTGCGACAGGGACAACAGAAAATCCTGCGGATGCTGCAATCTATTGGGCAGAGTATGGTTTAGCCATCTACAACTACACCTCAATATTTTCAGCGTTCAATGCCTACTCCTGGACATGTTGAGCAGCCATCTATGCCTACATCTTCACATGATTAGGTATTGCTCCGGCAGTCAGGTTTATTAGATGGCTCATTACATACACCTACTAATAAACAAGAGCTACTGCTAGTGAACCATTTGATGTCTACAGCGCAAATAATACCAATTGCAGGTACCGCCACAAATACCGGTCCAGCAGTCAACATCAAAAGTCCCATTACCTTTCTCTAAGGCATTCGATAGAATTATCGCTGAACCAACCACTGGGACAAATCGAGAGAAGGAAATGAACTTGCAGAAACAGGGTGGCCCCTCTACAGATCAACTGGGTGGCCCCACTACAGAACACCATGGCGACCGCTCTTCACATATACAACCAAGGGAGCCTATTATCGATAAAGATTACAAATTGAATGAAGACGACCATGATGCTGCAGCCTTCATACAAATGAGTTACGAAGACACTGAAGTGGTAAAAATAGGTAACATGGTGGCTAGAGCAAAGCAGCTGTTGGGAAATGTAAAAATGAATTTATAGGAGATGAGGTACTATAATTTCAGATCCATGTCGACAATACAAACATGCAAACACATATGTACTAAATCAACCCTTTGTAGGTCATAGATGCTTTTGCTATAATGAGCATTGTGGAGACTGGTTCAGCATCATACATAAATACTTTCGAAGCCAGGATATTGTGTGAGGATGATCTGGATCGTGTCTCACGGAAGACATTCAGGGAACGAATGGCTGAAATATGTAACAGAAGACATTTGGTACGTAATACTCATTTTCTTTTGAACTTTAGAGTGCAGGAATAGTACTAGTTATTTTTGATCCTCAGTTTATGTAGGCCGTCATTTGATCCTTTCAATTCCCACCCAAACATGATTGCAAAATGACACAAAGAACTCACTGCTAGAAGAATGGTTGAGCTGCAGCTGTTTAGGATTTCAATTGACATTTGCATCCTGGATGTGTATTTATTTACTCAACATAGATTTTAAAAAATTAGGTTAAGTAGGACATTCAAATGATTTTTACCTTATTTGTTACAGGTTTTTGTGCTAATGCATTTGAACGGGAATCACTGGGCTCTCCTAGTGCTGAACTTTAAAAGGTCAGAGATACAAATCCTTAACTCTATCCCTAGAATGAGAAATGAAGACGTAGAAAAGAAATTGGTAAGTACAGTCTGTCGCGTAACACATATCAGTATTCATCTTTCGCTCAATCAAAGTTAACATGTATCCGAATATCCGCTAGGTGCAAGGCATACAAACATTTATTGATTGTTTGGGCACACCGATTAACCTGAGCACTTGGAAAACAGTTCCCTACCTTAACATACCTCTACAAACAGACGGGTACTCTTTCTCGGTTCTATATTAATGTTGTATTCCAGTTACTTACATGTGCGTTCCGTTGCAGTACTTCATGCGGGGCATTCATCTTGAAGTATATGCAGGCGTGGGATGGAGAACAAATGGCCTATAATTTCTCAAATGTGAGTCTTAGAATTCTTCAAATCCCAAATTGCTACAGGCTGAAACAATAGTTGCTAATATGATGTGCACTACTTTGCCTTGCAAGCGCAAATTAGAATGTTTAGCTGGAAAATATGCACGAGGCTGCTCCATTGTGATCTCAACGTCTTACGCTTGGACTCATACAAAGAGCCTATGATGGTCAGTTCATTTATTGCAAATTTATAAAATCATTAAGTTGGACCACCGTGACTCAATGCTATACAAATAACCGGGGACTATCTAACGTTTGGGTTGATACTTAGGAGGAACAATACTATGTGAAGTATCCAGAACAATGACCCGAGAAAAAACGTGTGGAAGATGATGACGTTGTACATGTAGTGCAGCATGGTACTGGAACTCCATCAACCCCTGCGGTGAGCACGAAAAAAACTCCTGCAACCACTGCAGCCGGCACCTCAGGAGGAACTATGAAAAGGAGAAGAGGACAGCCAAAAAAGGAAACTCCTTCATCCACTGTGGCAATTCCAACAACAGTGACCAGCACACCAGCACCAACAGGATCTATGAAAAGGAAACCAGGACGGCCACGCAAAATTACAACTACTCCACAAACTCCCGCATCAACTGTCGTAGATGAATTCAGCATTGACGCTATTAGTAAAAGACTTAAACGACCAGAACCTCGAGACGGAGACAAAAGGGTTAGCATTCCAGGGCGATTCAAGCGTAGCCCTTGAAAGGAATAATTTTAGATATCTGCTGACATTTATTTTTTTATATATATTTCTACAATGAATGATGAGTTGATATCTACAGGGTGACACAGATCTTTTACATTTGTGATTTCTTGGTGGAACTCAAAAGGAGTGAATCGGATGTGTTCCAAGATTACTGCACTCAATGGTTAGACTTGTCATGACACGTACATCGTCACTGGATGATATTCCTGCAGTGCAAGGTAACGTTCCAAGTTTGACGCACTCATCGGTTAAACCTATTACGTCTCCCAACATCCTCATCGGATAAACTTTTAGAGGTGCAACATAACATTCCGAGTTTATGTCTCCCAACATTCTCACCAGTTCGACCTGTGGTGTCACTGCACATCCTCACCGGACGATCTCTCTGCATTGAAAGGAAACAGCTTCACTAAGTTCTTCACACAGGCACATATCATGCAAGAGACAAATATATACATGCTTCATTAAGTTCTTCCATAGGTTACATATCTTCTTACAACAGATAAATATATACATGCATCATTAAGTTCTTCCTACTGGGTACATATCTTTACTACTGATAAACAGCCTAAAACCATATGTGCCCAACAATTTGGTTGGCGGTGCCCTCGACCTCATCCGTCAGCTCCCTAAACTTTTCAGGAGGGACAGCCGGGTTGATGCCTTTTAATCGCCTAATATCCTGGGCAGGCCACCACGACTTCATCAGCGCAAGGACATGCTTCACGCACATCTTGACCAGGGTTTCACAGAACGGCCGCAGCACAGACGGAGCTTGACAAAGGCGGTCTAGCGTAGAAGCCGGTGCAGTTCTCAGTTTGATGGGAGCAATCACGTCTACAATCGGGAGAGTGGCGGCTTCAAATTCCTTCTGCAGCACTTCAAATTCCTTTTGCAGCACTTCAAATTGTTGCTGCTTGTTGCGCAGGGTGCTCTGCAGCACTTTAACTTCCTTCTGCAGAGCTTCAAATTGCTGCTGCTTGTTGCGTAGGGTGCTCTGCAGCGCTTTAACTTCCTTCTACAGCGCTTCAAATTCCTTTTGTAGCACTTCAAATTGCTGCTACTTGTTGCGCAGAGTGCTCTGCAGCGCTTCAAATTCCTTTTGCAGCGCCTCAAATTGCTGCTGCTTGTTGATCAGGATGCTCCTAGTCTTAACCAATTGCTCATCCCCTTCTTTGCGCATGTTCTTCTCTGTCTCAAGCTGATGGATGGTTTCCTCCTCATGCCTCCGACAGTCAGTCGCCTCTGCCTCAAAAGATCCAATCTTTCTGTCTCGTTCTGGCAAAAACAGCAGCGATAAGAAGGCAAGCATAGCAAAATGGCAAAATTTGATCGAGGTCTTGGAGGATCAATCAAAGGGCTCACCTCTGATATCCGCAGTGAGCTCGTCATTCTTGATCACCAGTGCCTCCCTTTCATTTTGGATAAAGTCAATTTTCTTATAGCACTCGTCCAGTTCCCTCTTGGTGCGAGCACGCTCCACGTCCCAGGCTGCTTGCTGCTATGCAAGCTTTGCTTCAGCTTGTTCGGCCCTAGCGACACTGGTGGTTGCTCGGCGTAGAATCTCGGTCTTCTGGATCGAGCGCCGGAGGACACACTATTTTTGAGAAGAGAACAATTAGGACAGGATACTTCTTCATCACAAAGGATAAATCTACAAGAGAAACTTACCTCATTGTACTTTGCAACTTGTGCATTCAGCTCCTCTAATTGTGCGAGCAACTCCTTCACCTTCTTCAAATCTTCATCATCGGTCTCGGAGCTGAATAGGAACGTCCGATCGTCGTCCCATTCAGCTCCGGGAGGTGCGCACCCAATTTGAAAGGGCTGCGGTGGCGATGGGGGCGCATCGACCTTGGTGCGGGGGATTTCCTCGATCACCAGACCGGTAATGTTGGAGTATTCTGTGCAGGCCGCGGCGTGACGAATGCGTTCTGCCGATTGAGGCCATGCGGCAGCCGGAGTCGTGCTTGAAGCTGAAGGACGAGAAGGAGCTGGCTCCTCGCGGCCAGGGTTGACCTTCTCGAGGGCTGGAGAAGTAGGAAAAGACTGTGCGGGGGCACCCCCATCCTCCCCGCTAGAAGCCGACGCCCCTGTAGGAGAAACTGGTTCCGTCGAGGGACTTGGCGGCACCACAGGGGCCTTGTTTTTCCGTGATGTGTAGACATAGGAAATGTTCAGCTTGTTGATCAGTACATATCTGTTGGCATCAGTAGACGGCCCTGGTGGAGACACGGTCGCCGATGCTGGAGACACAGTCACAGATATCGGTACCTCAGGCGGCGATGTCATAGAGGTACCCGCCGCACCTTCATCAACCGTTGGTGCCGTCCTGGTGGTAAGATTCTCGGACTGTGGCAGGTTCGTGGAGGGGATCGTCCTGCATGCCGAACGGGTCTTCCTTGTAAGTGGAGGTGACTCTGAATCTTCGGATGAGGAGGGTTGGATGCCAGAGCCACCTTGACCCTTATCTCCAGGATGACGGGCCGGGTATGTCACCTTGTTCTTCATCTTTTCCATTACCGCCTCACGCGAGCTAGGCGGGACCCAGTCCTATTGCAGGTGCTCCGCAGTTAGGTACTTGGGCAACGGTGGCTTGGACGAGCATATCTTGCAACGAACCTGCATAAATACAAGACACAGTTTTATTCGCGAACGTGCCTGAGCACGTATTTCATTAAGAATACAAGACTCAGTCAGGTTCGAACATGAATGCTGACAGATATGAGACATTGCTGAGTAGTTTTACTTACATTGGGGGGAGGTTGGCTCATCTGCCAACTCTTGAATACCTTTGGCAACATTGTAAGATTACAGAAAATCCACTGAAGGTGGGCCAAGCAATCTGTCGGCCCGAGTTCATCCTCGCACATTCTCGTTGGGTCTTCACATCCCAAGTATTCATAGCCAGGGAGAACCCTGTTGTGATAGGGTTGCACGCGATGGTGGATGAAGCAGAGCACCACATACTCTGCCATCAGGCCTTGCTCCTTGGCAAGCCTTATCATCTTCAGGAGCAGGGAGATCTAGTGCCCTTGTTTCTAGGAAGGGGCACTGTCCCAGTTGGTATGATGCTTGGGCAGATGGCCGGTGTGCGGAAATAGCTGCGGTGGCTGATTCTTGATGTAGAACCATTCGGTGTGCCACGTCTTGTTCGAATCCCTCAAGTTGATGAAGTCAAAGTACTCTGCCTCGCGCCCTTGGCACAGCTGGAAGGTCGCACCTCCGACAAGGGTAGTCAGGTCTGGCTTCACATGGAAGAGATGGCGCCACAAGTTGAAATGGGGATCGATCCCCAAGAAAGCTTCGCAGAGATGGATGTAGATGGAGACCTGAAGAATGGAATTTGGGTTGAGATGGATCAACTCTAACCCGTAGAAGAAGAGAAGGCCGCGGAGGAAATCGTGAGCCGGCGTGGCGAATCCGCGCTCATAGAAGGAAGTGAACACCACGATCTCGTAGTGTTCATTGAAGGGCCAGGCTGCGCCTGGGTCCGCCCTCCAGAATGCGAATGTTTGTGGCTGCAGTAAGCGAGCATCCACAAGCTTCTCCAGGTCTTCATGCTTGACGGAGGATGGTTTCCACACGATCCCTTGTGCTGGGATTGTATTGAACTGTGGTCTGGACACTGTCTCTTGAGCATCGAGCTTCCTTTTCTTAGTCTAATTGTTCGTCGCTCTGGTACCCCTCTGACCTGCCATTCTTGGGGGTCTAGTGATTCCAGCTTCAATCTCGGGGGGCTACGGCCACGGATTGAGGAATGGAGCATAGAGGGATTCAGATTTGAGGATTTGAGGGCAGTGGCGGATGAGTGGCAGCTGTTGCCCGAATTGGGGATTTCAACCGGCACTGCAACCGAACAGTTAACCACCTCTCTCACCCGCCATTCTTGGGGGACTAGTGATTCCAGCTTCAATCTCGAGGGTTACGACCACGGATTGAGGAATGGAGCATAGAGGGATTCAGATTTGAGGATTTGGGGGTAGTGGAGGCGGAGTGGCAGCTGTTGCCCGAATTGGGATTTCAACCGGCAGTGTAACCGAACAGATAACCCTAGGCGTACTTGTCAAGTGTGCCAGCACTGAAGCATTTACGGAGTCTCCAGTACCCACTCATGTTCGCACGACACGCGGCAAAAATAGGCACTGTCCCCAGTCGCCGCAGACTCGAGAGGCGCTCTTGACACGTAGGTTCAGAGGTTGAGGGGAAAGCTTGATATTGGTAACTGCCATACTTTTGCACTTTGCACTCAATTTTGCAAATCAGTTAAATTCGCATTGAAATAGTTTGCAAAATGAGCCAACATTTGCATCAAAAGATCAGGCACTAACACAATTGGTCAATGAGGTGTGGGCCATATACACGCACAACCCCACTGGCGCCCACGAAGTGGGGCTCAACCTGAAATATTGACCGGTATATGGAATGTTAATCGCCGATCCAATTTGTGAGTCACGGTCTGCCCGGTGACAACACGTGAACACGTGAAGCAACCAAAGCAGGCCGCGAGGCAGATAGTCCGGAACACGAGAATTGTGAACACCGGTCCAAATGGTACATGGTAAGATCAGCTCCATCAGGTTATTTGCCGAGTCCTTTTAGAAACACATCTGGTTAACGATGGTAGTCACCTCTGATCACCGGTGGTAGCCCCCTGTCCGATCTTGGTTAACGGTGGTAGTCACCTCTGATCGCCGGTGCCCTATTCCGATGGCGCACTGGTCTCATCCTCAAACGAAGGGACTGATTGGTTTGATTCCAAAATTTTGCCTTGCCAAAACTTGGGTAGGGAAAACTTGAGGTGCATCTCAGCCGTCCATTTCGAACCGCCAGACCATGTGCCATCCGTCCTAACCTAACCGTTCGCATGGGGCCCGGTAACCCGATATCTCCATCATTTGCCCTCGCGCGGCCTTGACTTTCTACCCCCGCCGGAGCCGCCTCCGCCTCCTCTTTGCCATCACCAACGCGGCCGCACGCCGCGCCACCGTCCTCGCGTCGCCTTGTCTGTCCCGCTCAGCGCCGCGGCCTCATCTATCCAGCGCAGCGCCGCCGCCGCTCCAAACCCTAGGGCGCCGCCACTCGCCCTAGGTCGCCTCTTCGCGCGTACTCCCACTGGCTCCGAGACCTGGTTGCTTCCTCGCGTCCCCGTCCTTCTCCTTCGCTGGCGTGATTCACCTCCTAACGGCTTGAAGGTGAGGATTTCCCATTCCGGCTACATTTTCGGTCTCAGAAGCTATCTTTTTTTTTCTTTTTTGTCTTTCCTATAGATTAATGGTTCTAGAAATTCAACATGTTGAAGTTAGTGACCGCTTAAAGTATCATGCATAAAGGTTTGCATTTGGAATTTTTTACTTTTCATAATAGTAAGATTAGTAAGATTATGCTGTTTATACAATGGTTGAACTTGGTCCTAGCTCATTCTCAGTATTTACAAAAGTAAACTGTTGGAGTAGTTGATTTCTTTTTTTCCCTTGGTATTAATGTCCCGGGGTACCCTGTGTGCATTATCAGGGGTTTGTTGATCGTCACACCAAATTTCTCAACGTAACTCAGACTCTCCGGGCTTCACCTTCACTATTCGATGTAGTTATGCCCCCCTCTGTCTCACCTTATTGTCGCTGTTCAGATAGGTTACTTAGTTCTAGAAATATACTTACAAATTATTACATGTCCGTATATCCGATTCTGCAGTGTGTGGTTAGTTCAGTTGGTTGGTTGCTTATTAGGATTGAGGACAAGCATCTAAAGGTGATTGCCATTGCTGCAATTATTTCTTGTGAGGTCAGTGATGGCTAGGACCAAGCAGGTTGCCAGACGTGATGATGAGGGCGAAGGCAGCGAGCCACCTCGCAGACCGGCGAAGAACAAGGGCAAAGGTGTTGCAGACGAGCCTAGAAAGAAGATGAAGCTGTCTAAGGACGCACGGGCATTGTTAACAGCAGCAACAGCAAACTCGGGAGCTTTGGAGATCAGAGAACCAGCTACTCAGGAGGTTGAGTCTCCACCAGTATCCAGCAGTGGCTCCTCCTTCACATCATGTCCCATACACCGTTTGATATTGTAGACTTTCTTCTGTGTGAGATTCAGGACAGTATTGTAGATGGATTGAAGGCAAGAAGACAGCAGCCCTACGCACATATTATTAGTTATCTGTTGGACAGGACCATTGTTCAGCATTTGCAGAATCCAGTTCGTCACCCACTTGCAGACAGCCCTACTTTTTACAAGGTCTACAACCCGCCGTCTTCTAGGGATCCTCGCCGTGGCCAGAAGAGCGAGAAGCAACTCTACAGGAAGATGATGCTATTGAGGATTTGGATGCCATTAATGGGTTTTGGGATGACGACTATGGCTCCGACTCATCAGACTCGGACTACCTCCTAGAGCTAATGATGCAGAGGCAGGTGGTTCCAGTTCAGCTCAGCCAGATCCAGCACCAGCCCAAGCTCCAGTTTCACCTGCAGCACCAACTACTGCCGATCTGATGCAGATGATGATCAACATGCAGACACAGTTCAACGAGAGGATGCTGAAGCTGCAGGAGGAGGCAGCAGCCCGGGAAGAGCACAACATGTCCGTGATTGATGCTATCCAGCAGCAGCAAGAGCGGACGAATCAGGAATGGTGAGAGACAGAGTCTACGGCACTGATGTTCGAGCACCTGTGGCAGCGTACTGGCACTGAGCCACTTACAGTACAACCTTTATTGGCTATCTCACCGCCCTCAGCACACTTACTACTTCTGTCTGAATAGTAGCCGCTGCAGCTAGATACTTCTGATACATTTCGAGCTCAGCCGATTACTCAGCCAGTTTCCACTACTCCATTTCCACCAATTCCAGGGTCAGCAGCTCCTGTTACCTCCACGGCTAACAGTGTTGCCACGGAGACGCAGAGAATGGACAAGGAGTGTTGGGTATTTTAGCGTCACGAATAAATCCGCAAGCGCACGGATACTGTTGTAGCTTTCACCTCAGAGTATTCCAAGGGTTATTGAATCCACAGGGAACGTGTGTGCACTCTCTTCTATTCTAATCGGTCCAAGGACACACCAAGATAGGTAGAAAGGTAGAAAGGATTCCTAAGATAGTGCTACTGCCAAGTTAAAGGTCGATCTCTCGGGCACAATACTCGCTTCAGGCACCGGCTTACAACTGGTCTGCTAGTCGACTCCGGCCAACAGCTCTACGCTATATCCGAACGTGGAGGATTACGAAGGACCAATAGGGCTATCACCACCTACAGCCTACCTCTAACAAACCGTAGGATATAAGGCAAATGAAGGATAACCCCTAGCCTAGACACCACATCTACGCTATTGATTACTACTATAGTCTAACTACGTATCTCGAGCCGTAGCAAACTATAGCACTCTGTACGAATACAGAGCGACTAACCCGCGAGTAAGAGAACTGATCTCACTCAACTACAAGCACTACTAGCATCTACTATACCAAGTAAAATACTAGAGATAGGAACCACGAATACTTACTAAATACCGAAGAATGTAGCAGCATCCATAGAGGTGCAAGCTGGAAGCAGAGAGCCGACACCTCGGCACTTCTCCCGAACTAATCTCGCACTCTCGTAGAGGTACAAAATGGAGAAGAGCGCCGAAGACCGGCATCCCTCCTGAGTACCTCTACCCTCTCCCTATTCTAAGACAACTCTAAATGCAAGAGATGGTGTGAAGCTCACACTTGGTGGTGTGTCTCAAATGGAACCCCTCCCCTCATATATGTATAGGAGCACTACTGGAAAAAGGCCCTTAGGCACCGGTTGAATAGGGCCTTAGGTATCGGTTTTTCCAACCGGTACCCCGAAACCGAGACCAAAGGCTTTTGTCTTTAACACCGGGTAACACAACCGGTACCAATGGCATTCATTTTTGTCAAAAATATGCATGCAATGGTGGCTGGGATTCGAACTTGGGACTTCTTGTGTCACGTGCACCTTTCTTACCATCTCACCTACACATCACTTGTGATGGGAAGAGAGATATTTTCCTTTTGAAGTAACCCTTGGATGAGCCTTAGGTACTGGTTGGTAACACCAACCGGCGGTTGGTGTTACCAACCGGTACCTAAGGCTCATCCATAGGTACCGGTTGATGGTACCACCCGGTACTAATGTAAAAGTTACCACCCGATATCTATGGTGAGCCTTAGGTACCGGTTGGTGTTACCAACCGGTACCTAAGACTCATCCATAGATTCCATCAACCCCAAAAGTACCAGTATGAAGATGAACCGGTACCTATGCTAGCATAGGTACCGGTTCATTTTGATACTGGTACTTTTAGGGTGGACCTTTGGCTTGTTTTCTACTAGTGGAGGGAGCCATGGTGCTTTCGGCCGAGGATTGCAACTCTACCCCCTAGAACCAACCTTGGGAGCCAGTGAGGAGCTACCACGCGTCAAGGCTGAGGTAGTGGGGCCCATGGGCTACGTCGGCTGACTTGGTAGGTCAGTCGGCCTGCCCGAGGCTCCAACCGCCCCCAAACTTGATATTTGGGCTGTCCTGGTGTCGCTTGTCCTAAGCCCATGGGGCATGGCCTGTCCTACGCTTGTTTGCTGTAGTATTTGGGCTTGTTTTGATCCGTTTAAGCCTGAATCTCATACTCTGATTGGTTGCGCCTTTTGCCTTGAACTGAGAAGTGTGCTTCCCTGCTCACGAAGTGTGTTTTCACCCTTATTTCACTTGTATACAAATATTTACCAACACTCATGGAAATGGTCAGTAATAAACCCCTACCACTACGTTGATGTTTATATTTCATGTGTTTATGCAGGAGTTGACGGCCTAGATTTGGTACTTAGTAGCCGTCAACAACTCCCCCACACTTACCCTTTGCTCGTCCTCGAGTAAAGCATAAAGGACTAAGGTGGAACATGACTTCCAAAGGTATGAAGCGAACATAAGAGATATTCCAAACCATACCTTGCACTTGTGAACTTTGAAGTGTCTATCATGCCGTCTTGGGTAGTTGAGGAATGGAATGGTCGCGAATCAAATCACTTCTACTCCTCATGTCAAGTAGCTTGGGGTTTTTCAATAAGTTTTCAAAAGAAATCTTGATTGGCTCCTCATTTGATTCTCTCGGATCGCTCAATGTGTATATGTCTATAACATCCTAATTTAAATTTCAGCATTTAATAATAAATTTAATTGGCTTTATTTAATTTTCTAAGGTTTATATGCTTAGCCTTGCATTTAATTTAAATTTTCTTTCGCGAGTAATTAAAATTTTGTCTAAGGTTAAAATTTTGTTGTTGCATTCATGCTGGTGCATTAATTTATTTGTTTGAGTGTTAGGGTTGAATTCAAATTCGAATTTGAATTCAAATAGTTTGATTGGTTTGAGTTAGATTGAAATACAAAATAGAAAATGAGAGAGAAACTAGAAAGACCCAAACCCAGCCCAACAGCCGACCCAGCCCAGCTCCTCTTTCCCTCTCTCACCGTGCGGCCCACTCTTTCCCTTTTCCCGCTCGCGGCCTAGCCCAGCCTACTCCCTTTCTTGCTCACAGCCCGCTTCCACCCTCAGCCCAGCAAGAGCGACACAGCAGCAGCGCGCAGGGCGGCCTCCTCCTCTCTAGTGGGCCCGCAAGTCAGCAGCGACACGAAGCCCGCGCGCACGTCCCGCGCCCCGCTTCCTGGTCCCACATGTCAGCGGGTGTCGCAGCTAGCTTCCACGCGCGCGCCCGCGTCCCTCCCTTCCCGCTGACCGCCTGACCCCACCTGTCAGCGCCATCCCCTCCACCCTTCCTTTCCTCCCCGCGCCAGCTCGCGCCCGAGATCGCCGGCGAGATCGCAGGGGATCCCTTTCCCTTTTTCTCGCCCGCACGCTCAAATCTCCAGCCTTCCCCTTTTAACTCTATCCTGGCCTTCCCCGTGCCCTATCACACCACACCGCAGACGCCACCGAGCTCCAACGCTGCCGCCCGCTCGCTCCACCGTGCAGAGCTTGTGCACCGCCACGGCTACGCCGTCCCGCTGCACCTCCGACGCTGTGAACCCCCGCAGAAGCTCCGCCGTGCCGCCTAGAACCTTCCCGGGGCCCCCACGCTCGACCTAGGCCCCTGCAGCACCGGAATCGCTTCTGCACCACCGGAGGTGAGATCCCGTCCGCCGTGGCAATTCCTCACCGTCGGTGAGCCCCGTGCCTCACAGACCCTTGGTTCTTGTTCACAGCACGGCTGCGCTTCTCCCTGGCGTATCAGCAGGCCCGGAGACGCCCTGCAGCACCCTCCTCCGCGAACGCCGCCCGTGACCCGCCGCTCGACCTCGCCGCAGTCGTCCCTCCACTGCAGCCCGGCTAGTCCGATCCTTGGGTAAGCATCGCCCCACCTCCCTGTAGCTTTTTGTGCTAGTTTGGATGGGCCGTAGCCCCTGGAGAGCCCCGAACGGCCGGCGCCGGCGAGCCTCGCCGCACAGGGCCGCCGCAGTCACTGCTCGCACCGCCATGTACCCTGCAGCCCCACGCAAATGGCCCTAGTGGTTTACGCGTGTTGCGCTCGTACTCCTGGACCAAACCTCAGGCCGAACCGAGCTCTGTAACACTAGTTGGCCCAACCCCGGCGAGCTCGCCGCCGCGGAGCTTCGTCTCTGGCGTGTGCCGCCGTTGCCGGCGACCGCGACCCACCATAGTCGTCTGATCCGAAATCAGCGGCCTAGATTAGATCCCGCATACCCTTTCGTTTTGAGCCACCGGATTGTGATCTAACGGTCCAGATCCGCGCATACCCCTTCGGCCTGGCAATCTTGTTAAAGAGTCCCTGTGCTTTTAGGTTATCAACCCGCGGTCCAAGTCTGTTCAAAAGTAATTACGGATAGGTCCTGTTTTTAATGTTTAGGCCCCTGATCTTTCCAGAAATAGTGCCCGCCATCTAGTCCGTGTGTTTTCATGCGTTAGCCCTTGGAGCTAAGCTTTAATTACATTTAGGCCCCTGGTTTTTGCTGAAAACCCCTAGAAAGTCTGTTTTTCTTACAGTTTAGCCCCTAGACATTGTTTTAGGCCTAATTTTCGCGTTCTAGCTCCGTTTTAGGTGATCTTTATGTCCACGCGATCATTGTAACGCGAAGAATAGTTCTAGCTTAGTTTTGTTTGCTGTTTTTATGTATTATTGTACTGTTTCTTAGTGTTTGCGCTTGTTTGCTTGTATGTTTATGTTATTGCCTTGTTTTGGCCATGTGTTCGTGAGTAGACGTTGAGCTACCAGAGGAGCCCCAATACCAGTACCCGGAGCAGCCACCACCTTTTGAGCACTTTGAGCAGCAGGAGCAGTTTGAGGAAGGCAAGTATAACATGAACAACACCTATCACTTTAAATACATTTTCATACTGTATTTTAATATTGTATGCCTATAAGGATTTTCCTAGCCAATTTATTATCTTATATATATCCCTTGGGTTGCATTTTGGTTAGTTGTGCTAGGTGCCGCGCTATAACACACTTGGTCCTTTTTAATTAATTTGATTAATGGTATATGCAACTTAATTCTAGGAGTGGCCCGTTTGAGTGGCTCACGTCTCATTAAAATATGTTTTGTTAGAAACATGGTTTAGGGGGCCAGCACGGTGCTTACTGCTGGGTTGGCCACTCTCCATAAGGACCGGTTCATAGAGCGATAACCTGGGTCAACAGCGCTACCACAAGACTGGAATGGGACGGTCTTGGCTTACTAATTAGGTCATTTTGGTTCGGGAGTAACTTACCAACGGGGCAAGAGGGGGGTCGAGCTTCAATGGTCCCTACGCTACGAGGCTGGTCTGTGTTATCTTGTACCCCCTCGAGGTGGGTACCATCGTTGCATTGCCTGAATCCTTAGCGGTTAAACCTTACCAACGTGGTCCTTTGTAACGGCCTCGTAGTGAGTTTGCTAGTCATCTCACCTAAGGAAGTGTGATGAACAACTAGCGTAGCTCACGACTTGTGGGTAAAGATGTACAACCTCTGCAGAGTGTAAAACTGGTATACTAGCCGTGCTCACGGTCATGAGCGGCCCAGATCCTCCTTTTGATTAGTGGGGTTATCTTCCTTTGGTTAGGAGGGTTTCCCCGGGTGGTTGGTTTGGTTTGGTTCTCAGTAGCATCATAATTAATTCTGATTAATTACTATGTAACTGGGGTATGGTAAATCATCAACTTGTAGTAAATATCTTTAATAAAATTTTGCCAAGATTAAAAGCTAATGCAGTTGAGTTAGCCAACCTTAGAGCCTCATAGTTTGTGTTATACTTGTTGAGTACAAGTTGTGTACTCACTCTTGCCTACTCTACTCTTTTTCCTCTTGGGGATACTCTACTGCTGCTCAGTTCCTGCCGACACGAGGGAGTTCACCCGGAGCTACCAGGAGTACGAGGACTTCTAGGCGTTCGTCTCCCAGTCGACGTCCCTGTGGTGCCCAGCTTCCGAGAGGCTTCGTTTATGTTTTATGCTTCCGCATACTCTGTATCAGACATTTTGTCATTAATGTAATAAATAACATTCGTACTCGCTTTATTATATCTTTTTACGTGATATGTGATGTGATATATTGTTCATTCTATTGTATATACGTGTGACTTGATCCTGGCACGTATATGATTGCTCGGTTTATGTCCTTTTATAAACCGGGTGTTACAATGTCCTTACCAAGGCATTTGACTTGCCTTTTCATCATCCTACTTCTAGTGATGGCTATATGTGGAGCTCAAGGTAGGGTATGAAGAATAACTCATACTTGTATCACATGTATTGCAAAGTCAAAGACCGGATCCAAAGAGAAAAGCAAGTCATACAATCAGATCAAGATGTGCACGTGTATAGATTGTGATGGATGGAATGGAAACTCCTTTTGTATGATCTCTCTCCCTATATAAATTCTTTAGAGAGCATGGCTATCTCTTTTTTTATTTTTTTAAAATACTTGGACCTTCATGTGTCCATATATTTTTTTTCTCGATAGCCCATGCCTCTCTTTTTTTTAACAAAAACTGGAGAGAGAGACCAACACATATGGTGGAGCATTTATTTTGTGGAATGAGTGGATGGTACAATGCTAACTTCTTAAAGAAGCATAGCAAGGGGGTATATGGTGTGCACGTGAATCTTGATCATGAAAGCATGAAAAGAATTCTCTCAAGGGTCACAACAGTTTGACAAAGCTCAATGCAAAGACAAGCAGCATATGTGTAAATGGCTTTCAAGATACATCATCATATGGCTTTGGTTGGACTTTGGCATATCAAAGAGGAGCTTCGCAAAGGATTTTCCAAATTTTCAAAAAACAATTCCCAAGCACTTAAACAATAAAGAGCGAAGATCATATCATCCAAACCATATCTCAAACGTCGACTACTTAGATAAGCATGTTTTCCTAAGGATTTTTGTTCACAAGCATCAAGGTGATAAGCATGGAATAAAACATATGCAAGCTAACAATAGGAAACATGTAGAGCAGGTGCAACACGCTGATTCTTGAGTTTGATTTTAGTGAATCGGATTTAAAAACCATTCAAACTCATGAATCAAGAGAGTTGAGAGGTAGAGGATGCACATACCATCATTGTTGATGAAGATGGGGTCAAGGCAGTGGTGAATGTTGGCGCTCCTTAAGTACCCTTTTTATCCCTTGTTTATCATTGATAATGGCATGAATTTAATATCAAAATCACTAACCGTCCTAACCCCGGCCTAATTATTGGTCATTTTCACACTTACACATATATTTTGGAGGAACTTCGTTTTTGCAGGTTTTTGGCCTATTTTGGAGCATGAAACGACGAGGCCCGTGATCGAGCGCTAACACGGAGAAAGACGAAGGCCAAAGCCCAAAGGAAAGACCAAAGCCCATGTTGATTCGAAGCCCATTCATGCACATCCATCCTCCAAGAGAGCCCAAAGGACCAAGCCCACAAAGATGAGATCAAGATACTTCGGGATTAAGCAAAGCAAATGAAGATTTAAGGAAGGATTCCCTATCCTATCCTTTCCCCGAAGATATCTCCAAGATAACGACGTCCAAAGGGGTGCAATCGTGAAGGACATAAACTCTAGAAGATGCGAGGGGTCTACACGCAAAAGATGAGACCGAGACGAGCCCGAAAGGGGGTTGGCCGGCCGGCCTAGGCCCATGGGGCCAGCTGGCCTAGCCCGTTTCCGAGGCGGTTCGGCCTCCCCTTCGACCGGTGGCTTCCTCGGCTTATAAATAGCTCGCACCTTATTCAACTCGGAGAATCCATCCACCCAGAACTCGACGAAAACTTAGGGCCAAGTCCGGAGGGAGACGATGGCCGCCGCAAGTCTTCGAAGTTGTCTAGGAGATGGCTTAGGCCACCCCTAGCTGCCATGGCCTCCCTGCGTGGTTGTGCCATGGTGGAGTTCATGAGCTAGTTGGAGTCGTCAATGGTATGTACTCGGTGGTGATGATCCAAACGAATCCATTATGTGAGTAATGATAATCATGTCTTCCGAATCTATTAGCGATCATGTTCGCTCTTTCGATTTCATTCTTTTCTTTGGGTTTGCTTCATCTTAGATCTATTATTGATATAGATCGCTTAGCATGATCTTGTAGTCATGGTGGCTAGAGGTTCATGGCGGAACTACCAAAGGGGGTTCGACTTGCTTCAGGGTACTTTTGTCCAAAGGGGGGTGTCGTGACAGGGCGCTGCCACTGAGTAGGTGGGGTATCGAAGGATCGGATTGGAGATTTTGATTTAAAGATGCTTTTGATTGAGATGCTTGATTTATTTGCTCGTTAGCTTGAACTACAACTAGATGACGATAGGCCTAGTCATGTCTTTGGTTTTGCTATGATTAAGCCTATGTTCATGGATGAGATCAACCTTTACACATCACTCATATTTGTCAAAGGTTTACCCTTTATATGCAATCAATGCTTCATGTTAGGATAGATCCGTTAGATTAGATGGAAAACCTTAGGTAGTTCTTTGTCGATCCACGGATTGATAAACCTTGGGGGAATACTCTAAGGGAAAAGCTACACGAACCGTGCTCTTGCGGTATACAAATCGGGGCGCTAAGGAGCGTCACCAAGCTTTTCTGGCGCCGTTGCCGGGGATCGGCAACACGAACCCTAGGGCGATCTATCTAGTTTTTGGACTAACCCTAATTTTATTATTGCATATATCCTGTGTTTCTTGTTTGTGTCCATGAATGCAGGTAAAACCCTAGACACAAAGCGATTGAGAAGTTCTCAATGTCCGTACTTTGATAAGTCCAATCTCACTCAAGCAAGTTGATGGCTATGTGAAGACCCGCTCTTTAGTGGTAGGTGCAAACTTTTGTTAGTGGCCCAGCATCCGCTATCGAGTCCCCACTCCCCAAAGCAAAAGATGATAAATAAGGTACGCCACCGTGTCAATTGATTTTAAAGACTAATGTTTTTGGGAAAATTTGTTTGTTCAAGCAATAGGTATGAAGCATGCCCGCGAAGAAAATCGTGCGATCGGATCATCATCATCTCCAAAGTGTTACTGTTGTAATGAGTTTTTCGTCCAAGATCATAGAAGTAACATGATAAAATAATAGATTATTTTGAAGCTTCATCAAGTCTACTTTCCAACGCATCAAGAATTGTGAATTTTGGAGATCGGTGTGAAGAGTTATGGTAAAATCTTTCAACGCTGCGCGTTCTAAAATGTCTCGGGACAGAGCGTAGTGCCGGAGTAAAACAACCATAACTTCTTCATCCGGAGTCCGTTTGGGATCAATGACCACTCGTTGAAAAGGTAATTTCATAAGGCTTTCCATGGAGTAGAATTTTGGTACATGTTCTGTGCAGGATGATCAAGGAATTCAACGAAGAAGAGGCAGCAACAAACAATGGAGAAAGTGATGACGATGTCGCAAGATGTTTGGAGAACCTTGTGCACAAAAGTTGATGATTTGAAGTTGACCAATGCTAGAGGCAACAATATTAGAGGAACCATGATGCCACCCATCTTCTCCATGGGATACTCAAGAAGCTTCTAGTCGAGTGCAATCAAAGAAAGAGACCGCTCTGATCATCGACACAAAGCACGGGAGGCTCCTTTCGATCCCGACACCTTAGGCAAAGCAAGAACCATGGAGATAGACCATTGGAGCCATGCTACTCTCTGGTGAATCAATGGTGATGACCTTGAAGCCAAGGATGCACAACAAGACGCTCCGAAGATCACAAGATCAAGATCATCGACATCTTCGGATCGATTCATAAGAAGTCATTGTTGTCATCAATATTCTGCTCAACCTCAGAAGCAAATAGCAGCATATTTTTGGATATTAAAAATCTCCACGAATTTCCCGTCCCAACGAATCAAGAACCAAGTCAATCGGAGATTCCTACAAGCGGGTATGGCCAAAACATTGAAGGTTGTGCACTCTGAAAATTTCTGGACAGCACGCAGCGCCAAAAGTGAAACGGGCATAACTCCCTCGTTTGGACTCCGTTTAAAGCGAATGACCACTTGTTGGAAAGGTAATTTCATAAACTTTTCAATAGAGCTATATTTTGGTATATGTTCTGTTGAGTATACAGGAGAGATTCCATGAAGAAGAGGCAGGAGCAACGCGATGAGAACAAGATAGAAAAGATGACGATGACAACAATGAAGGGGAGCTTGGGTGATGGTTTCATCAAGCGTACATGATAAAATTCAGAGGCTTAGAGCAGAGGAAGAACCCCAATGACATTGGCAAATGAAGGCACAAGCGGTCGACCTTCGACAAACGAAGATGTTGCAAACAAACTACGACGGATTACAAGAGTGCAACATTCAACACATAGAGACGTGATAAGCAAATCACGATGGACCACGAAGAGTGCATCAAGATGACATCTCGCACAAAGCACCATGACTCCAATGAGTATGAAAAAGCTCCGAGGCTAAGGTATACAGTGAATTCTCAAGCTTCTATTGGTTTTGTTGATAATCTTTAAAAATCTCATGCTCGAACCGATAGTCGGAATGAAAGTTTAAATTCTATGCCTTGTTCTTTTCATGATGATAGGCTAGAGTTTCTGGAGAAAGTTGATTTCATGCTTAAAGAACCTCTGCCTAATAATGAGCTCCGTGCTATGCAAGAAACACATGCTGCATTTAATTACACCATGCCTTGTTGATGAAATTTAATTGAGGATGTGATTATGTTGCATATGTTTATAAATAATTGTAAATCTCGATCTTGCTTTGCGCTTGGTCAAGCTCATGACCCTAAAAGAGCACATGTTAGGAGAAGCCCCGAATTTCACTAACCATGCAGGACATGAAACTCAAATGATGAGGAGGGAAACTGTGCCCAAAATTTTGAACACCATCATCAACATCTTCAAGTTTCAAGAACGGACGTCGCTAAGCCTCATCAATTTTGTGCACAAGTCCAGAGATTTACAATGCAAGAAAGTTGAATATTCAGGATCTCCATCAAGTCCTCGGTTGAACGCATCCATGATCGATACAATTGAAGACCCACGGGAGGAGCTATGTCTCAAACATCGGAGATGCACGTGCTGAAATCAGCACGGGGCAGATTGCAGTGACGGGGAAAAAGGGGCATAACTCCCTCAACTGGAATGCGTTTTGGGCAAATGAAGACTTGTTGGAAAGAAGATTTCGTGCACCTTGCATTGGATCAATTGTTTGGCACAATTCCTAATCTGGACAGAGAGGAAAATCCATGAAAAGAAAGGTAGCGACGAAGGACAACAAAGAAGGAGGTGACCATGATGTGAGAGACGATTGGGCAAGTTTTCCATTAAGCGTGATTGATCATGTCCAATATGGGAAGTGGAATAAGAGCTGCATGGAACACCTTCACCTCTTGCATGAAGGACCATGGCTTCGCATCAATGAGAAGGTATGTAAGAAAGTCGAGCTCTATGACTCTAAATGAAGCGCTTTGAGGGAGGCAACCCGATCTTTTATTTTATATATATTAATATGACCGTCTACATTGCACTCTTTAATCGGAATATCAAGTAACATTGTACTATTGCTCTAATAAATACCACAACTTCATGTTGTTCATTCTAAATGTTATTGAGGGAGCACTTTGTTATTTGATCTTGGGAAACTTGTAGACCTTTTTGTGTGCCTATTAGTGTCTTGATTCTTTTTCTTTGTGTCCTTTTTAGAGAGATTTATGAAGCATTGCACCACCCTTTGATTCTAAACTTATGGCTAGTCAACCTAGGCTAACTTTTTTTTAGGACCTACATATTTTCATGTCACATCATTTTGTTTGACCATATTGTTCTCCCACCTCATGTGCATTTTATTCTCCACTTTGCACTGCATTTACATTTTGCATCCACCTCATTGTCCTCACTTTCATTTTGTTAGCTTGATCCTTCGGTAGAACTTTATTGATGAAAGCTTTCATATCCATGTTAATGCTTGACGTGAGCATTTTCCTTTTTGCAATCTTGTGTAAACATGGTGTTTAGACATGATTGAAGACCATCATTCAGTTTTATAAACCAAGCTATGAGGTTGCATTTGGTTGGTTTATAAGCTATGAAGGCCTATTGATTTTGGGATAGACATGGTGTTTTGACCTTGGTTAAATAAGTCTTTGTGGCTATGGAGAAGTTCGGCAACCTAGTTGTAAACATGGTGTTTAGAACTAGGTGTAAACATTGTCTTTGTTTATATACCTTCCTCTCATTTGCATTTACACTAGCACACACGTACACTCACTAGGTTTTTTTTCCGCTAAGCTAGCTATGCCACAATTTGAGATCTTAGTAATGGTAGGTTTGTTGGGAATTGTCTCTACTCCCAACTGTCACCTTGGGGGTAGATTGTGTACTTGAATTGTTTTGCAGGCATGACAAAGCATTCCCATGAATTCGTGATCAAAGAAGAAATCAAATTCGTCAACATCTCCAAAGTTCGAAAGCAAGCCCCACTGTTTTCATCAAATTTTGCACATGTACAGAGATGTACAAGGAAGAAAAAAAGTTGATATTCAGAAGCTCCATGAAATTTCCGTTCCAACGCATCCAAGATCAATGAATTTGAAAACCTGTACAAGGAGATATGGCAAGAACATTGGACATTGCGCGTTCTGAAATTCGTCGAGACAGATTACAGCGTTGGGATGAAATGGACATAACACTCTTGTTCGGAATCAGTTTTGGGTGAATGAGGACTCGTTGGAAAGGAAAATTTGTGCACTTCGCAATGGAGCAATGTTTCAGTACATGTTCTGTTCTAGAAATTGAAAGAAAAAAATTCATGAAGATGAGGCAGCAATGGGACAACGAGGAATTGAAGGAGGCGACGACGATGTGAAGCAATGATTGGGACCATGACTTAGTACAAGAAGAAGTTGAAGGAAATTGAGGCAAAAAAGGTGAAGACACATTGAAGATGATATTCATACACATGAGGGAAGGACTTCAAGAATTTCAAGATGGTACATCTTCTCCTTCCACGCCTAGCATCATGCTAAGCATGGGGGAGGATTTCGTGGACAAAGAAGAAAGATCTCATGGAGTAAGATAATCACGGTTGCCACAAGATGCTCATGATTCTTCTTCCATGCTTAGCACAATGCTTAAGTATGGGGGAGGTCGCGCTACACTTCATTACGAGCATCGAGAAGGACGGTAATTCTTCCTCAACTCTCTCTTTTTCTAAATGCTTGTACATATATGCCTTCAACCATAGATGCAACCTTTGTATATACCTCTCAACTTATCACATGGCTTCTAGGACGACAACCTAGTTTTATTTTTGTTTTCAATAAGTGTAGGATCACCATCACTTTGTGCTCACCACATTGATACATTTTGGCAATGCCTTATGCTTATGGAAAAATGATGAAAGTTGCTGCTTTGTTTTACCTACTCTATGTTGTATATGACTTGACCATTTGCTCTTAATTAAATGGAATTAAAATGATTAAATACCGGCTCTTTTATTTGTGGAGGTTAAATGACTAAATTCTAAACCCACATATTCTATGTTGCTCTTTGACTTAAGCCTACCGATGACCTTACACCTTGTGTTGTTTAATTTGAAAACTTAATTCCTATGCTATCTACATTTGTGAATCTCTTGCAAAGTTCTACCTACCAAAGCCTATACATACATATTCTTTCATGATGAAACCTTTAGATTGCAAACTTATATTTTGATGAGTTGGATTAAGATTGATTTCTTTGGTATGAGACTAAGAAGCTGGTCATTCTGTTTTTTTTGTGTAACCTTCTTTTTGCTAGCCTATTTATCCATGCATTGTGAGTTTCTACTTCGGGAATTTTCCAAACCTCGTTGGATATCCACCCTAAACCAGAAATATCTTTTTGTGATTACCTCCTTGACCACAACCCAATTTGAGTATGGATTATCATTTCTACGGAATCAAAAGAATTAAGGGCACCATATAAAGAAAAGTTTTGAGAGACAAGGCTCTCCGGAGATTCAAGAGGTTCTACGAAGAAGAAGGTGAATTTGAGATACTTACCCTAGTTAGTTGGTTCTCCCACGATTCATACTCGAGGACGAGCATTCGTTCAAGCATGGGGGGATGGCTGGGTAAGTATTCTATGCTATCAAAAGTTCTAAGGAGCAGAAAGAAAAAAAAGAAAAATGAAAAAAAGGAGAAAAGAAAAGAAAAATGAAAGAAAAAAAAGAAGAATAAAATGCTCCTTAGCTCTTTTTGGCTTCATTAATTTTTCAAGTTACTTTGAAGAATTATTCCATACTCAAATCTTCCAACCATGTGCAATCCGATAACGAGAACTTCATTTGTGTCTCGGGATCATCCATTTGACATTTGCACATGTCCACCTATCTAAATGTGTGTGTTTCATCTTTCTCCCTCTCCAACATTATTTTCCAATGGCCTTTTTGACTAGTCTCAGTAAATCCAATAGATCTCTCTCTTAGTTTGACAATATTTTGGATATAATGTTTTGCTAGGATTGTTTTTACCTACCAAGCTCCACATAAGCTTTCCAATTTTATATATGAGTACAATAGGTTGAAGACAATCTAATGTAGGCTTGAGCGACTTGATGAGATGAGTATTTCCATGATCTTTTGCAAGAGAACCTCACTTATGTTTGATATGCATTCTTTTGAAAACTCTTCACGATGAAACAAGGTAAAGGTTTGAAGTTCGCTTAAATTTGAGAGCATTGCATTTATTTATTATTGTGGCTTGTTCTTTAATTGCTAGTCTATCTTCCATAATGAAAAAGTAGCCGGTCACAATATGAACTTAAATGCTAAATACTTGAGAGAGCAATATGTCTTGTTATGTATGACTAAGTGCAGAGAGGACATTGAGGGGCAACGCTGATTTCTTTATAAGCAAAGCTCCTAGACTTACTCGAGGACGAGCAAGGTTTAAGCATGGGGGGAATGTTAGTGCTCCTTAAGTACCCCTTTTATCCCTTGTTTATCCTTGATAATGGCATGAATTTAATATCAAAATCACTAACCGTCCTAACCCCGGCCTAATTATTGCTCATTTTCACACTTGCACATATATTTTGGAGGAACTTCGTTTTTGCAGGTTTTTGGCCTATTTTGGAGCATGAAACGACGAGGCCCATGATCGAGCGCTAACACGGAGAAAGACGAAGGCCAAAGCAAAAAGGAAAGACCAAAGCCCATGTTGATTCGAAGCACATTCATGCACATCCATCGTCCAAGAGAGCCCAAAGGACCAAGCCCACAAAGATGAGATCAAGATACTTCGGGATTAAGCAAAGCAAATGAAGATTTAAGGAAGGATTCCCTATCCTATCCTTTCCCCGAAGATATCTCCAAGATAACGACGTCCAAAGGGGTGCAATCGTGAAGGACATAAACTCTAGAAGATGCGAGGAGTCTACACGCGAAAGATGAGACCGAGACGAGCCCGAAAGAGGGTAGGCCGGCCGGCCTAGGCCCATGGGGCCGGCCGGCCTAGCCCATTTCCGAGGCGGTTCGGCCTCCCCTTCGACCGGTGGCTTCCTCGGCTTATACATAGCTCGCACCTTATTCAACTCGGAGCATCCATCCACCCAGAACTTGACGAAAACCTAGGGCCAAAACCGGAGGGAGACGATGGCCGCCGCAAGTCTTCGAAGTTGTCTAGGAGATGGCTTAGGCCACCCCTAGCTGCCATGGCCTCCCTGCGTGGTTGTGCCATGGTGGAGTTCACGAGCTAGTTGGTGTCGTCAATGGTATGTACTCGGTGGTGACGATCCAAACGAATCTATTATGTGAGTAATGATAATCATGTCTTTCGAATCTATTAGCGATCATGTTCTCTCTTTCGATTTCGTTCTTTTCTTTGGGTTTGCTTCATCTTAGATCTATTATCGATATAGATCGCTTAGCATGATCTTGTAGTCATGGTGGCTAGAGGTTCATGGCGGAACTACCAAAGGGGGTTCGACTTGTTTCAGGGTACTTTTGTCCAAAGGGGGGTGTCATGATAGGGCGCTGCCACTGAGTAGGTGGGGTATCAAAGGATCGGATTGGAGATTTTGATTTAAAGATGCTTTTGATTGAGATGCTTGATTTATTTGCTCGTTAGCTTGAACTACAACTAGATGACGATAGGCCTAGTCATGTCTTTGGTTTTGCTATGATTAAGCCTATGTTCATGGATGAGATCAACTTTTACACATCACTCATATCTGTCAAAGGTTTACCCTTTATATGCAATCAATTATTCATGTTAGGATAGATCCGTTAGATTAGATGGAAAACCTTAGGTAGTTCTTTGTCGATCCACGGATTGATAAACCTTGGGGGGATACTCTAAGGGAAAAGCTACACGAACCGTGCGCTTGCGGTATACAAATCGGGGCGCTAAGGAGCGTCAACAGTGATTCAGCCAAACCACCGAGTGGCCGGCTGATTCTGGTGTCCTTGCCTTGTCTCTTGTCATGTTGGCGCAGTCAATGTTGTGCGATAACTTTGTGGGAGATCTCGAATGTGTAGGGCATTGATGAACTTGCGAGATCTCCCCCACACTTGTGCTTGTACCTGGTGTAGTATTCAACGAGATGGTGAAAACAAAATAATGGCTCTGCTGGTTTTAAGAACCAGGGAGCTCTAGAATTTATTCAAACTAAATATTAATCTCACCATGAGACTTACTCTGGCGATCCTCGCGCGACCTCCCGACAGGGCTTTGTTTAATGTCAAAAGCAGGACATTGAGAGTACTTACCATGGTGTTTTGTTGATGAGAACTTAATATTGTCACCATGGCAACTACTCTCCCTTTTTTTTATTTTTTTTAAATATAGAGCAAGATGCAGGAACTAACACCAATTCCAAAATAAGATAAGGATTGAGAAAGAACTTACTTCGGGGCACTCACATACCTCCCCCACACTTGAAGTTTGCAAAACTTCAAGTGAATGGAGTTCAAATCTCCTTCCATAGTTGTTCCTTCGTCAAGGCATATAGAGGGGTTGTAGTTGGTGTAGCCAACATGTTCGTAGGTGTTGTTTGTCCGTCATTCTTCTTGATCTTCCCCTGCAAAGGTTAGCGACCAAAAATACCCGAAGGAAAAATACATCCTAGAACATGCTCTTGCTTTTATTGAAGGGAAATAAATAGATGATAATCCGAGCTATCTCCCGGCAGTGCTTTGTTTTTGTGGTCATAAGCTCGACCATGCGAACCCTTGTAGCCATCATTGGTGGTGGGTCATTGTTTCACCACCGATTGTTGCAGCTAGCTACAAGGTTAGTGCCACGGTGCACCCACGAAATCTGCAATATTTATGATAAACATATACATCTACAACCAACCTCCTGAAAGTTTTACAGAAGAGGACCATAAGGTGGTTGTAGTCCTCGTGTGTGCACGGTGCACTAAGCATGTCTGACTCTGGAATTGCATTGAATGAGCATGGTATTTCAAAGATGATGGTCCCATGCTCATCTGTGGAATCCTTTTCACTGGACTCCAGAGTCGGCGCCTCACAAAATTCCATGGCCCAAGGATTCTCCATCTCAAGAGATTCATCGTGGGAAAGCATAGTTCGTCTTCACAAAAGTGAAGGGTAACTTCCGAGTCGTGCTCTTTGGAAGCAGTAGATTTTGCAACCTCAGAGAGAATGGACTCGGATGGTATGAACGGAGATTCTTGCATCATTTCCTTGAGCGGGTTTGGCTCAGGAAAATGCTTCGCCATAGAGTTTTCCAAGCAAAATGTAGCAGTGGTAGAAGAAGTTTTCCTAAGCATTTCATCTAGGCTTCCTTGAGATGCGAGAAGTTTTTCAAGCGGGAAGCCTAGGAGAAGATCAAAATCGAGGATATCGAAGATATGGAAATCTACGTTGACCTCAATTTTGTCTATTATGAGCGGCATGGCACTTGCAACCCCCCGACATCTAAGGATGGTCTTAGCGTAACATTGCCCAGAAGAGTGTACGCTAAGTGCCATGGCAAAACATTAACCTCCATGATGGAGTTAATGTGGGCTTCTACTGTGGTTCCCCCTATTGAGCAAGGAGTGATCGTGGAGGGTGAGCTAATCCAAATTGCTTCAGAAAAGTGTTTCTCTCCATCTAACCAATCCTCCTTCGTGGCTTCCTCGAGAGGTGTTTCATTACGGGGGTCAGGAGGAGAAGGAGGTACCGTAGGCCTAAGGGGAGGTTCTGTCAAGGAATTTTGAGACAGAAGAAAGTTCCTCCCCAACTTGGGCATTTATGAGATTCGAGGTGTATTTATGGTTTCCCGTTGATTCATCCTCGAATCTGGAAGAGAACTTCGGGGGGTGAATCTCTTTTCCCTCCGATGTTCCTAGTTCGGGCGAGGTTTCTAGAGCTAAATCTAAGGATGTGGAAGATGAAAGATTGGGTTCAGCCGCTAGAAGATCCTCATGGGTCAACTCACACTCCTCTTGGAGAGGATCAGACTCGGCTGACAAGGAGGTATACTCGGCAATATAATCTAGAATTTTATTAGCCTCAGCCGGAAACATATGGAGGGGTACTCCTCCGGTGATTGAGTTGAGATGATCGGCGGATTCCTTATCGAGACTCCTCTTAAATTTCCATAGGACTAAAGGATTGACTATTGACATGGTAGGGTCGGACTTCACTAGGAGCGAAAATCTGGCCCAGGTTGTGCCTAAAGTTTCCTTCTCATTCTGCTGGAAGAACATGACAGAGAATGTCTTCTTGAAAGAGTCCCAGCTGCCCTTTCCGGTATATGTATAAGACGTGTACCATTGCTTTGCCCTCCCTTTAAGAGAGAGGAAACAACATCCACCGGAAGACTTCTTGTTTCATGCTTGCAGAGGCAAAGCGTGAACAAAGCTGCTCGTACTCCCGCATATGGTAGTCTGGGTTCTCGCTACTTAACCCAGAGAAGGAAAGCTCCCGAACCATAGTGATAAGGTCGGGACAAGGTTCATAGCCGGATGTGGAAGAGGATGGTGGCTCATTGAACTCGCCCCTTGAGGTGGAGAGGCTGTGAAAGGATGGCTTCTCCATGGGTAGTGTGACACCCTAGGTGTCTGCACAGTAGAATTGCATTTATTTTGTGCATCATGTGCTTAATTTGCTTGAAAAAAGGATCTTATTGTAAAAATAAAAGGTTATTTGTGTAAATATGATTTAATGCAAGGTCTTTTTCTATAACTTAATTTGAATAGGGAGAGCAAATATTGCTTTTGTGAAGGGTTTATTTGCAAAATTCAGTGTAATCATTACATGGCAGAAAACTTTGCTTTTTAGTTTGAAATTAAACTGAATTTGCAATGGAAAAGACAAAAGTCCATTAAATTCAAAATCCATCCTTTGTTTTCAAAATAACTCTTAAACCTTTGGTCAAATCAATTTTTGCACAACATCAAAGTTGTAGATCTTGAAAAGTTGAACAACTTTCATGTTGGGCACTTTTTCATTTGAGCTCTAGTTTAGATGTTATTTTTGGTTTACAGTGGGACCCCTGAAATTTTTGGATTTTGCAAAGAGGTCCAAACTCCTTCTTCTACCTCTCTGCCTCTCTGCTTCAGCGCCGCTGGCGCAGAGCGGCGCCGCCGCCACCGAGGGAGGCCGCAGGCCACCTCCTGTTTAGCCCGCCGCCTCACGTGGCACCCCCGCGCACCCCGGGACCCACCTCCCCTCGCGCTGGAGCCCCCTCCCCTCGCCGCGCCGCCCCAGCCGAGCTCCGCGGCTGCCACCTCGCCGTTGCCATGGCCAGCGCAGCGCAATGCCCCGAACCCCCAACTTGCGCACGCCTCAGCACCCAGAGCACCCCCGCAATGCATTCCCCTCACTCCTTTGCCGCTTCCCCGCTCCGAACCCCCAGAACACCATCGCCGCTCACCTGCACGTCGGCGAGCTCGACGCCACCGTGAACCCGCTGCTCCAGACCTTTTCCGACCCTCTCGACCCCCTTGCGAGCTCCACCTTGGGCCCGCGAAGCTCACCAGCCTCCTCTTGTCGCCAATCCCTCACCGGAGAACCTCGCCGCCGTTGAACCTCCGCCGCCGCTCCCTGTCCACCGCCGTCGAGCACCTTCCCGACCTTCTCCCACCGATCCAAGACCACCAAAAGGTGCGCAGGTACTTCCTCCTTCTTTCCACTATCCTCCCCCTCGCCCCAGGGCCGGACCTCGCCGGGATTTGCAGCGCCATTCCTCCCCTGCTCCGGCCAGGGAATTCGTTTGAAAAGAAAAGAAAGTTCCAGGGGCTAATTTGAGAAATGTTCATGAACTCTAGAATTCAAATCAGTGAACTTTAAAAATGTCTAGAAATTCGTAGAAAAATCAGAAAAATGCAAATCCAAATGTTTTGGAGTCCTTGTTACAAGAACTACAAGTTTTGTTACATGCATATCTTCAGTTTTGATCCGTATTTTAATCCAAGAATAAATAGGTTTTATTTGTTCTATGAGTTATACTCAGTAACTGTATGTGGTTTTTGGCTAGCTTGTGTCTTGCAATGTTATTAGCATCTGGTAAAAATTTGAAACCTTTTACACATCTTTAGTTAGGTAAAAGTTTCAAGATTCCTAAATCTACTAGTTTTGCTAATTTATTTGTGCTGGTAGAAATAATCAAGTTATGAGTGTAAAACTTCTTCCATGCTTACATGTTACTAAAACCTTGCTGTTTCCCAAGTTTGGGAAATGTTCGATTTGTTTAACTATTTCTTTGATTTAATGCTTGTTAAGTAGGCTTTAATTATGATAAATAGTTTCCTTGCTTAGAAAATTCTGAGAATTTTTGTGAAACTCTATTTCTGTCATATGTTCATGTATGTAAAATTTAGGATCCAGAATGTAACACCCTAATTTAAATTTCAGCATTTATTAATAAATTTAATTGGTTTTATTTAAATTTCTAAGGTTTATTGTGTTTAGTAGGGCATTTAATTCAATTTTGTTCCTTAAGTAATTAAAATTTTATCATAGGTTTAAATTTTGGTGTTGCATTCATGCTGGTGCATAGTTTTAATTGATTGAGCGTGGTTTGAATTCAAATTTGTATTTGAATTCAAACTTTGTTTGAATTAGAAATAGAATTAGAAAAGAGGAGAGAAATAGAAAAGGAAGGCCCAAACCTCAGCCCAACCCGCAGCCCACTTCTCTCCCCACGCCGGCCCAGTTTTCCCCCCGCGGCCCACTCCCTCGCTCCCCGCGCTCACTCCGGCCCACGCCGCGCGTGCAGCCCAGTCCACCTCGCGGCCTCAGCCGCATCGCCCCGCCCCGCGCGCTACAACCGCTGCCACGCCGGACCCGCACGTCAGCGCCCCCGCCTCACCCCGCTGACCTCCCGGCCCCGCTAGCAGGTTCGTCTCCCCCGCGCAACGCTCGCGCAACGGCCGCGCCAGTCCCGCCTGGATTCTCGGCGAGGTTACCATCTCGGCGCGCCCTCCCAAGATCACCGCCCGGCCTCTATTTAGCATCCCGCGACCCCCCTGCACCTCCTCCCATCCGCAGCCGCCTCCCCACAAACCCTAGCCACCACCCCGCTCTACTCCGCCGCGCCGAGTCCCCTGCTCCGCCGTGGCCACGCCGCACCGGCGTGCCCCAGCCCCTGCAGACCCCCGCTCCGGCTCCGCCTCAGGCCCAGGAACGACCCCGAGGCCTCCCCGCACCATCACCTGCAACGGCCGGGATCTCCCCGGAGCGCTGCCACGGGTAAGCTGACTTGCCTCCGCGATTTCCTCGCCGCCAGCGACTTCGAAGCCCCCTGACCCCTCTAGAATCCCCGCAGGAGCTTCACGAGTCGAAACCTCGGATCCAGAGACCCGGAGGACCACCTCAGCGACCGGTCCGCGAGCACCGCACCTCCTCGCCGCCAGAGTTCGCCGTCGAGCCCCTGCGCCGGACTCGCCCTTCGATCCACCCCCCTTGGTGAGCCTCTGACCGGCTTCCTATTTTGTTTGTGCTAGCTAGCTCGGCCTGTAGGACGCCCTAGCACCTAGGACGCCACACGCCGGCGAGCGCCACCGCGCAGAGCCGCCGCCGCCATCGCTCTCACCGCTCGGACCTTCCCCGTGCCCACCTAAGTGCCCAGGTGGACTACACGTTCCGCGGGCATGCTCCTAGGCCCAAGACCGAGTCAAATCCACCCCCGGAGTGCCGGAAACGGCGAACCCCGGTGAGCCGCCGCCGCGGGAGCTCGACTCCGGTGACCCACGCCGCCACCGTCGCCCCCTTTCGATCTGGTCCATCCGATCCGCAATCAACGGATTAGATTAGATCCTGCGTACCTCTTCATTTTGGCGCACACGATCGCGATCCAACGGCCCAGGGCCGTTGACCACGCTAGATACCGGTCAGTGGTGGTAGTTTTTCTAAAGACACCCCCATGTTTCCTGTTATCAACCCGCAGTCCACCCCTTTTGAAAAATAATTGCGGTTTGGCCCAGTTTTTAGCGTCTAAGCCCCTGGACTTCTACCTTTTAGAACCCGCAGTCCAAACCTTGAGTTTTTGCACGCTAGCCCTTAGATTAACTGTTAATTATGTTTTAGCCCTCGGTTTTTGCAGAAAACCCCCTGGAACTTCAGTTTTCTTACAAATAAGCCCCTAGAACTTGTTTTTAGCCTAGAAAATGCGTTTTAGCTCCGTTTTAGGCATTCTTTATGTCCACGCGATCGTTGTAACGCGTAGAATAGTTTTAGCTTAGTTTTTCTTGATGTTTTTATGTATTGATGTACTGTTTCTCAGCTTTTGTTAGTGTTTGCTTGTATGCTTATTGCTGTGCATTGTTTTGGCCATGTGTTCGTGAGTAGACGTTGATCCATCTGAGGAGCCCCAGTACCAGTACCCGGAGCAGCCGTCTTCTGACCACTTTGAGCAGCAGCAGGAGCAGTACGAGGAAGGCAAGTATAACATGAACAACATATCATATTTAAATACATTTTCATACTGCATTTTAATACTGTATGCCTATAAGGACTTTCCTAGCCACTTTATATCTTTTATATATACCTTTGGGTTGCATTTTGGTTAGTTGTGCTAGGTTGCTACGCTATAACACACTCTGGTCCTTTTTAATTAATTTGATTAATGGTTTACTTGAACTTAATTCTGAGAGTGGCCCTCTGTGTGGATGAGTGGCTCACGTCTCGTTAAAAAATGGTTTTTGTAGAAACATGGTTTAGGGGGCCAGCACGATGCTTAGTGCTTGGTTGGCCACTCTCCATAAGGACCGGTTCATAGAGCAACAACCTGGGACAACAGCGCTACCACAAGACTGGAATGGGACGGTCTTGGCTTACTAATTAGGTCCTTTTGGTTTGGAGTAACTTACCTGCGGGGCAAAGGGTGGTAAGCTTCAATGGTCCCTGCTCCTCCGGCTTGGTCTGTGCTTGGTTTGCGCACCTGTGCTTGTACCCCTGGAGGTGGGCCCCATCGTCGCTGATCTAACTCTTCGCGGTTACGCCTTACCAACGAGATTCTTTGTAACGGCCTCGTAGTGAGTTTGCTAGTCATCTCACCTAAGGAAGTGTGATGAACCTCTAGCGTAGCTCACGACTTGTGGGTAAAGATGTGCAACCTCTGCAGAGTGTAAAACTGGTATACTAGCCGTGCTCACGGTTATGAGCGGCCCAGATCCTCCTTTTGATTAGTGGGGTTGTCTCCTTCCGACGAGGGAGGTGCCTCTCGGGGTTACCTTGGTGGCTTGGTTTTGGTTTGGGTCTCAATAGTAACATGTTTAATTTTGATTAATTACTATGTAACTGGGTTAATGGTAATTCATCAATTCATAGTAAATAGCTTTAATAAAATTTTGCCAAGACATAAAAGCTAATGCAGTCAGTCAGCCAACCTTAGAGCCTCATAGTTTGTGTTATACTTGTTGAGTACAAGTTGTGTACTCAGTCTTGCCTCTTCTCTACTTTTTCCTCTTGGCTATGCTACTGCTGCTCAGTTCCTGCCGACACGTGGGAGTTCGCTCAGCGCTACCAGGACTACGAGGACTTCTAGGTGTTCGTCTCCCAGTCGACGTCCCTGTGGCGCCCTGCTCAGCTTCGGAGAGTTTTTATCGTATTTGTACTTCGCTTCCGCTGTATCAGACATTTTGTCATTAATGTAATAAATAACATTCGTATTCGCTTTATTATGTCTTTTTACGTGATATGTGCTATGATATACTGTTCATTCTATTGTATATACGTGTGACTTGATCCTGGCACGTATATGATTGCTCGGTTTATGTCCTTTTATAAACCGGGTGTTACACAGAATTAGTATAGAACTTCCTGTACTAATTAGTTTTATAATATGTGGTTTACTTTTGTCAAAATTATTACTTCAGTTTTATGCCTACATAAATTCTGAAAAATATATAGTACGTTCATAAGCATATGAATACTGTTCTGAAAAATTTTGAACTTCATAAGTGTTGTAGTTTGTTTTGAAGAATTTAATCTTGCTCTAGGTGTAGTCTGAATAACTGTTTTACTCTGATTAATTGGTTGCTTGAAATGGCATGAATTTTTCAGCATAGATTACTCTTTGTACTTCCTGTTTGAAGTAATTTTACTGAATTTAGATTCTGTTTGTGTACTGAGTTACTCAATTCTTTGCCAACCATGATTTACATGCTTTATAAACTAAATGAAACTTACTTTGTAAGTATAATCAAATTGCCTTGTGATGTTAATCATGTTGTTTTGTGAAGCAAGAAATGTTATATAACTACTCTATAAACGCTTGCCCATGTGAATGTATGTTTGTTATTTGTTAGACTACAACTTTATCGTGAAGCATGTTTGTGGTAATACTATTTCTTGCATCCCATATAGATACGACTGTTTTAGCGGACGGGACGTACGAGTTGATCCCGGAGTCTGAAGAAGGTGATCAAGAGGGCTAGCTGAACGCCACTGTTCAATATCATGACCTTGTGTGAGACCCCGTTTGTGTTGATGAATTCTGCTAAGGTCGCGGTGTGTGGTAGCGGTGGTTAAGTTTTTGAACGTACTATCCACATGCCGTAAATATGGTACACGGTAAGCCTAGTAGCGAATTGGACGGGGAGTGGATATACCTTTCACTCTCTCTTAGAGATAGGTTTTATTTATGTTTATGTTGCGCAACACCACGGGTGCAGGGGCGAGGTTGGTGCCCTATAGTCGGGGAGAGTGACCCTATCCACAAACCGGAAAGAAAGGTAAACGGTTGTTTGGGAATGACCCGACGGTGTTCCAAACGTGTGTGTTAGGTCTGCCTGGCCAGGTTAACAAATTCGATTCGAATCGTCCGCTTCTCACAGTTTATGACTGCTTGATCCCTTTGCCACACAGAGTTATAAGAGCAACATTATTATGATCAATCTTGATGTTTGACTAAAGTTCTACCATGGTTGGATAGGATTAGTTGCTTACATAGAATGGTTAATCAACTAGAATATGGAAAGCTAAAATGTGAAGTAAGGACCTACTCTTTATTGCTTTTCAGCAAAAAGGAAACCAGAGCCTTACAAAACCCTGCATAGTCTACCTAGGTGGGCTAAGTATACCCATTGACGGTTAAGTCTTGCTGAGTATTAGAATACTCAGCCTTGCTATTGAAACCTTTTTCAGGTATGAATTTTGAGGACCAGATTGCTAGTCTATCTTGGCCCTGCTCTTTGCCTCCTGGCTGGTCCGTAGAATGGGATCCGTCTTCGACCAGCAATGACCCCGATGAGTGATACCTTGCTTGGGCTAGCTTGGTATACTTTTACGATGTGTTGTAGCCGTCGTGTTTTCTTTCCGCTGCTTTCCAACTCTAAACTTAACCTTATGGCTTGTTTAAGGTTTTACTAAGTTTGGATCTGTAATAAGTACTTTGAAACTTGTTGTAATAAATACTATGCCTATGTTGTAAAATATGTATGGTTGTAATATCTCTGGACTCGCCTTCATGCGGGGTATGCTTGTTCGATCCGAGAACCGGTGGTTGTATCGTGACATTACCCGACAGACCAAGAATTGTTCCGTTTGAAGTGCATTTGTGTCGGTGTTGCCTTTATGGTGATGGCCAGCGCACTTGAGCTGGGATAATTCAGGTGGTTCTGCCACAGGTAGCGGGGGTAAAGATAGCAGGAAGAAAACTAAAAATGATACGGGATAAATCCTGTGGGGTAGAGAAGCTTTTGAAGGATAGCTTCTCTATGGATAGCGGGGGTCAAGGTAGAAGGAAAGAAAAGAAAAAGATACGAGGACGACTAGGTTCGAAGAAAGATACAGCAACCGTTCCCCGGCAACGGCGCCAGAAAGCTTGTTGGGTATTTTAGCGTCACGAATAAATCCGCAAGTGCACGGATACCATTATAGCTTTCACCTGAGAGTATTCCAAGGGTTATCGAGTCCACAGGGAACGTGTGTGCACTCTCTTCTATTCTAATCGGTCCAAGGACACACCAAGATGGATAGAAGGGTAGAGAGGATTCCTAAGATAGTGCTACTGCCGAGTTAAAGGTCGATCTCTCGGGCACAATACTCGCTGTGGGCACCGGCTTACAACTGGTTTTCCAGTCGACTCCGGCCAATAGCTCTACGCTATATCCGAACGTGGAGGATTACGAAGGACTAATAGGGCCGTCACCACCTACGGCCTACCTCTAACAAACCGTGGGATATAAGGCAAACGAAGGATAACCCCTAGCCTAGACACCACATCTACGCTATTGATTACTACTGCAGTCTAACTACATATCTCGAGCCGTAGCAAACTATAGCACTCTGTACGAATACAGAGCGACGAACCCGCGAGTAAGAGAACTGATCTCACTCAACTACAAGCACTACTAGCATCTACTATACCAAGTAAAATACTAGAGATAGGAACTACAAATACTTACTAAATACCAAGAATGTAGCAGCATCCGTAGAGGTACAAGCTGGGAGCAGAGAGCCGACACCCCGGCACTTATCCCGAACTAATCTCTCACTCTCCTAGAGGTACAAAATGGAGAAGAGCGCCGAAGACCGGCGTCCCTCCTGAGTACCTTTATCCTCTCCCTATTCTAAGACAACTCTAAATGCAAGAGAAGGTGTGAAGCTCACACTTGGTGGTCACTTGGTGGTGTGTCTCAAATGGAACCCCTCCCCTCATATATATAAGAGGGAGCCATGTTACTTTCGGCCGAGGATTGCAGCTCTACCCCCTGGAACCGACCTTGGGAGCCAGTGAGGTGCTGCCACGCGTCAAGGCTGAGGCAGTGGGGCCCATGGGCCAGGTCGGCCGACCTAGTAGGTCGGTCGGCCTGCTCGAGGCTCCAACCGCCCCCAAACTTGATGTTTGGGCTGTCCTAGTGTCGCTTGTCCTAAGCCCATGGGGCATGGCCTGTCGTACGCTTGTTTGCTGGGGTATTTGTGCTTGTTTTGATCCGTTTAAGCCTGAATCTCATACTCTAATTGGTTGCACCTTTTGCCTTGAACTGAGAAGTGTGTTTCCCTGCTCATGAAGTGTGTTTTCACCCTTATTTCACCTGCATACAAATATTTACCAACACTCGTGGAAATGGTCAGTAATAAACCCCTACCACTAGGTTGATGTTTATATTTCATGTGTTTATGCAGGAGTTGACGGCCTAGATTTAGTACTTAGTAGCCGTCAACAAGGAGATCCTAGTAGCGGAGAATATAGACCCGGAGACTCTGGCAGTTTCCAGTACTCCAGTTCCACCAATTCCAGAGTCAGCAGCTCCTGTTACCTCCACAGCTAACAGTGTTGCCATGGAGATCAAGAGAGTAGACAAGGAGATCCTAGCAGAGCAGAATACAGACTCGGGGACTCTGCTAGTTTCCAGTACTCCAGTTCCACCTCTTAATGTTCAAGATGATCGTCCAATGGCATCAATTTCTGTCGGCCGTGGTGATATCCGTGTTGGTATTGATTACGTTTACGGCTCCCCGGCTTCTCCTGCTGGGGAATCGCCTGTGCATGAGGCGTCAGGAACTCCAGAGCATGTCAACCCTGCCCATGAGGAGGCAACTTCTCCTCCTCCCACTCTGGACACAGCTCTGGAAAGTAGCAACTCAGCCGAGCCGAGTGACGAGCATCATCACTCAGGGCTGGCAGGTCAGGACACAGCTCAGGCTGACAGCAGCCCAGATGAGACCAGGAGGCCGGGCGAGGACTTTGCAGAGAAGATGGGCGAGCAGCAGCCCTCACAGCTGGCAGTTCAGGCCACAAATCAGACAGGCAGGAGGCCAGACACCGACTCCGGTACTGCGGCCGTCAAAGTTGAGTACCATTCGCCTATCAGAGTTGATGACATGACTATATATATCAGCTATATGCATGGTTTTTTGTAGATACAGTTCCATGATTTTGTCTGATGCTGGCTTTCCTATTTGGTGTTATATTTGGCAGGAAGAGGTGAAGACCTGACTAAGTTGCTAGGAAGAAGAAAAGGCCTGATTATTTTGAGTTTGTCATTTTTTTGGGGATATCTGGTGCAACGTCCTTTTAGTAGTTTGACTACTAAGTGAAGACCTGACCTACTATATATGTGTGCTATAAAATATGTGAAGTGCAGTCTTACTATATAGTTGTTTATGCAGCAACATGAATATCCAAAATGAAATGACTTGCAATTTGATATGGGGGGCACTTTACGTGATTAGTAGGTAGCAATTACTGTTCATCCAAAGGCAAAGAAGGTGCTGATGTTGAAGCTACTCATTCATGTGTGGTTGTGGTCATGTAGAACTCTGTATACACCTCGTCACTTGTTATCGTCGTGTATACACCTCACGATCCTAACGGGCCCGACTAAATTGGTTAAGTAGGACATTCCATTCATCGGATGATCTTTGTGGAGTGCAAGGTAACATTCCAAGTTCACTGCACTCACCGGATCGACCTAGGATGGCACCATATGTCCTCACCGTATAATCTTTCTGGGGTGCAACTTAATATTCCTAGATTAGTGCACTCATCGGTTACACGTGTGGTGTCACCGTACACCCTCACCGTATGATGTTTCTGGAGTGCAAGGACCTGACTATATCCAAAATGAAATGACTTACAATTTTAATTTTGAAATGGAGGTACTTTAAGTGATTATTGTACACAAGTCAAGGTTGCAACTTTCAAATGAACTTTGGTACAGCCAACACAGGACAGCATTGCTGAACACCACGGGCACCAGACTAGGTTCCATCACGAAATGTGCTGAGACAAAACAGAAACGTCCGCTGAATTCCCCGGTCTGACTGGTGAGTGCAGTAAAACATGAACTCGGTCGTCAAAATTCAAGTCCTTTGAGTTCATACTCAGATTGTTTAACGAACAACTTTCAAAAAAAAAGATTGTTTAACGAACTTGCGCCACACCAAACCTCTAGGCTTATTCTTGTTGCTAGGGAGGTTGACGCACATTTAACTTTAGCAAATGGCAAAAACATCAAGAAGTCGTGGGGATATTAAGCTTGCAGCACGATTGAATTGAGATAAGCAAAAGCAAACACTAACATACACATAGGGAGAGCATGGCCGCAACATTTGTATTCACCGGTTAGTTATGTGGGTGTAGAAAACTTGGAAATTGTTTGATTCCTGCAGCGACGGCTGAGATTCCGAAAGCTCGAGGGAGGCTGAGGGGACGCGCGGTTTGTTTACTGCAGCGTCGGTTTGGATTCCCAGTCCCGGGGAGGGGTGCGAGCGGGCGCGGTAACGGTTGTGTGCCCGACGCGTCCTTTGCGATTGCAGAGGGCCGTATATGCCTCGTCGCTCGGCATTTGTAGGGTTCCTCTCCTCTCCACCGATCCAATACAACTTCGCCGGCCCTCACGCACGACGAAAGCCTCTATCGCAGGCAAGCCGTAGAGTGACCCGATGGTTGGCCCTCGCTCCCGCTCCCGATCCCGCTTCTGATCTCCGTTTACGGTTGCTGCTCCGGCTGCGGCAGCGCCTCCGTCAACCACCACGGCTGCGTGGTCGCCGACGCCTCTGCCGCCGTCCTCCCACGTGCTCTTCTATCTGCAGTCTCCTGCTTCGGCATGGCTCACGAGCGAAGATGCCAGCAAGGACACCGGAGGAGATTGCGGCGACAATGTTTCGACGCCGGCGTCGGAGATCACGTACATCACGTATTGGTGCGATGAGCTGCAAGCTTCTACTCCGAACGTGGGAGGAGTTTGTGACAAGAATAGCTGGACGCCGGAGCCGCAGAGCACGCGCAGCACGTTGTGGGGTGTTTGGCCGCCATCTCCGGAGAAGAAGCGCTTGTGCGCCACTCTGGCCGGTCCCCCGGACTCGAGGGATCAAGGTGTTTCATTCAAGGGGAGGATCCTCCAAATGACGGTGACATGTGACACGGCGGTGGCAGTGATATTTCTTGAAGAAATTCGAGGTACCCCACCACAACGCTGCATGATCATTGGATTGGACACCGAGTGGAAAACGCTCGATGGCGGCGGCTTCACGACGGCTCTCCTGCAGTTGTGTGTCGGAACTCGTGTGCTTGTCTTTCAGGTCCTCAATGCCGCCGGCGGCGACCTCCTCGAAGTCTTGAAGAGCTTCCTGTCAAAGGAGGACCACATCTTCACCGGTGCACACATCGAGAATGACGTGAAGCGGCTGCTGGATGACTTCGGCGTCACAATAAGCAATCCGACTGACCTCCAGATTGTAGTCCCCCAAGCCGCTTCCAGATTCGAGCACCTCGGTGGTCCACATCCCGAATACGGATTTCGTCAATCGTCCCTCGAGTAGATCGCATCAGAGGTGTTGTGCCTACCTCATGTCCGCAAGCCGGATGCCAACCACAGAATGTGGCACGTGCGGGATTTGGGCTACTTGCAGGTGAAGTACGCCGCCGTAGACGCGTACCTGTCTTATGAGGTCGCGAATCAATTGGAGGTCAGGGATGGCTATAGATTTAAGTAGTTTGTAATGGCTTGATCTCCAGGATTTGTTTCAGTAACTGTCGATGTTCTGTTTGAAATGTCCGCATCTCCAGTGTGGCTGCCGTAACTTTGTGAGGTGGGCTACTAATTTGGAATCCAACCAATTGACTGCCAAAAATTATGTATGTGCGAATTAGGGTCGGAGGCACATGCAGTAAATGCTATGAATTGATGCTTCTCGTATGGACTCAGGGTCATGATAGTGCTGTTAGCTGTGAACTGATATTGCTATCTGCCATCCATTTTCAATTTGCACTGAATTTTGCAAATTAGTTCGATTTGCATTGAAAAATGCTGCAAGAGGAGCCAACTTTTACATCAAAAGATCAGGAACTAACAGAAAACTTGCACCAAAAGCTCGGGCTCTAACAGAACAAGTCGCATTGTTCAGAACTACAAACAGACCTAACAAAAGAAAAGCCACAATGCACCTGCTAAAACCACTGGAGTTGCTCCATATCCTAAGGAACAGCCCCGAGCCAGCGGAAGGTGTCATCGCAGAGGCTCCGGATCCTGCATTCGTTGCTGTAGAAGTAGGACCAGTCAAGCCATCCATCGCGGCCGGCGGGAGCGCCGCACCAGTCCGTGATCCATCGCCAGCGCGGGGACGCGCACTGGTGATCGTCGTCGTGAGGCACTGGCCCAGCACGGGGGCCGGTAGTGGGGAGTTGTAGGGCCACACGAACCTCCACAGCATCTCGAAGGCATGCCCGCGTGGACCCGAAACCTAGCGGTCGCTGCAGACGACGAGTGCCGGGTCGTCATTCGCCACCTCCGCCAGGAGCTGCTTCGCCCGGAGGTCAGCCTCGGCACCACTGTTTGCTCGCCACAGGACCATGGCGATCATGTACGCCGTCGGCCTATGGCCGCCGCAGGCGGCTTGATCGAGGTCGTCATGCGGCGCCTGGAGAGCCCCGCCGTGGTGTCCGAAGAAAACCCTCATCCCGTTGATGAAGATACGCTCCGTCGGGTGACCGCACCAGTTGGACCGGTCAGCACCAGATCATCGGGTGTCCGGGAGCATTGAGTTTTAGAAAATCAATCCGGTGATTCGTACCGGTGACAACACCAATTGCATCGGTCATACATATGTTTTTAACCATAGTGTACCTGAGCATTGTGTTTCAGAAAATCAATCCGGTGATTTGTTCCGGTGGATCACCGGTCTCATAGTGATCCCCCACTGCATCCGGTGATTCGTACCGGTGACAACATCAATTGCATCGGTCATACATACGTGTGTAACCATAGTGTGGCTGAGCATTGTGTTTCAGAAAATCAATCCGGTGATTTGTTCCAGTGGATCACCGGTCTCATGGTGATCCCCCACTGCTGTTGACATGTGAGATGAAACGAAGTCACATGCACTCAATTCATATACAAATTATTCAACATTTTCACAACAGAACCGGTCTTCCTGGTGAGTGCAGTAAGAATGATGTTGCCACACATTTCACTGCAATAATTAGTACACGAAGAATTTTCATAAATGCAAAAAGGCGCTTCATAACATGGTAATACTTTGGACCCAGCCCAACAAACCAAAGTTGTATGGGAGTGGGCGCTGGACCCAGCCCACTAAGAGTAGGAGGGACAATTTTGAATCGATAGGCTCGCAGTTTACTAAAATATGGACCGGTGATGAAGATCTCGTGCAAATTGAAGTCGTCTGAGTTTGCCCTTGAAAGTTTGTTCGGTAAATGTGAAGCCCCTGAATTACTGTCCAGTGACTGTCAAAACCTTCAAACAGTGAAATCCCTGAAAGTTTATTCCTGTGACTGGTAAGTTCTTGAAACACTAGCCAGTGCGTGGGAACCACAGTTCCAACATAGTCTTGTAGTACAGGAAAACGCTTCGGTGTTCATGTACGGGAAATCTGCCGAGTACATGAAAACATGTCCGGTGAATGGCAAGCCCTTGAAAGTTTGTCCGGTGACCTTCAATCACGGTCCGGTGACATTCAATACCTCCAAACAATCGTAACATTGAAACATTGTCCAGTGACTGTTAATATCTTGAAACAATAAACCAGTGCGTGGGAACCTCAATTCGAACAGAGACGAAGTGCAGGAAAATAGTTCGGTGATGCTGTACGGTGAGAACACCGGTCTGACTTGTGAGTGCAGTGAGACATGATGTTGCACAACAATTCACAAACGGTACAGAAAGAATTCACAAACGCAAGCAGGCGCTTCATAAAATGTTTAGAGTTTGGTTACAATTCTACCAAGGAAGGTGTCTCGAAATACACCCATGCAAAACTATGTCTAATGATACAGTTCCACTAATCTACATTGCTGTCACTAACAAGGTGCACAAACAAGATGGATCCTGCTGATATACCAAGTTCTGTACCACAAGGAAAAGAAAGAATAATTTAGTCATATAACGAGGAGTTTGCCAGTGAAAGATGATGAGAAATTGCCACCTTACCTATAAACATTCTGTAGCTGCAATCGATCATTGGCAAATCATTAATCTAGCACATCTTCTGGGAGCTTTTTTTCCTACAAATGAAGATGAACATTAGTCATAACTACACATGCCTCAGACATGGCCAATTGTCAGCTTTGATGAACATTACCAAAAACTACCTCTGGTCTCAAGTGGCATGTTCGCCGATTGTGACCCTGCCTCTTACACAAGCTACATTTGGAGTCGTCTCTAGTCTTATCTGAACTTGACTTCAACTTTTTCTTCGGTGCCCCTCTGCCAGACACATGCATGGGATCCAAGACATCTCTGAATTCTTCACAATCAACCTCCGGCGCTTGTGGCAGCACCGGTCCATACATGTTCCCTTCGTTCGCTCCCGCATTTGGCATGATCACAGCAGCTTCTTGTTCAAGGACACGTTTGATCCGCTCATATCCTTCAATTGAGCGAGATGCTGTGAAGGATGCAGCGAGATTGAGATTGCGTAGCTCACGGTACCTCAGTAGGGTAGGGGAATAGTCATACATGGTGCTCTTCCTTATCGGCGGAAATGCACGCTTCGCACCCATTGTCCACCTTACCAGAACACAGCAGTCTGGAAGCATGCTCTCGTCCCGAATGCCCAATACAAAGAAGATGTGTGAGCAAGGGGTTCCAAGGGATTGCAACTTACGACAAGAACAAGAAATCTCCTTCAGATTGGCCTCTTCAGTTAATTCACATTTCACATAGTACATCATGTCTCTATCACTTATTCCTACAATATACTCAGTTGTATCATCGCCATCTAGAATCTCAACCAGAGAACACTTCTTGGCTGCTTCCATGCTGAACTGAACCTTCGTCTTAAAAACGTTTGGTGTGAACCTTTTCTTCGCGTTTACTTCGAGAATTGAAGCATCTGGATCTGTGAATGGCTCAGATTGTAGTGCATTAGCATCGTCATCCGCCTCAATTCTGCGCACCTTTGTAAGGCAGCTCTCATAGTGATGTACCATTTCTAACAAGGTCATTTTACCATCCAGTTTCATCTGTAGCCTAGAGTTCATGCTCTCACTACGTTGGTTGCTCCTCAATCCTAAATAGCGATTACCAGCATGATACGCAGCACACCAGGTTGCTCTCACCTCATACATCTGATACATCCACGAGTCCTCTGTGACATCATACGTCTCGAAAAATGCTTGCCATTTCCTCTCAATCTCTTCTATGGAGCAAAGGTCATACATAAAAATCCTGAACTAAGCCTTCACTGTATCATCGTGAACATTGCACACAAGGTTCTGCTCAATATGCCATCCACAAAGCCTATGCGGTGAATTCGGCCACATCACACTGATTGCTCTCTGCATAGCGAGGTCTCCATCAGTGATCACGGAAATAGGATGCTTTTGAACATTAGCTTCAGTAAATGTTTTCAGCAGCCACACAGAAATAATTCCACATCCGAAAATAATTGTGCGGTAATGGTGATTTACTCCAACAGAAGGAACAAGGGGCAGGTTGTACCGATTTGTTTTGTAGGTGCTATCAAATACCACAACATCACCAAATGCTTCATAATCAAGCAGACATTGAGTATCACATCAGAACATGCCCTGCAGGTGTCCTTCCCCATTAGTCTTGTACTTGAAAAAGAAATCAGAATCTCTATTTTGACGTTCCATCAGGTGACTGATTATTGTTTGAGCATCACCAGTAGCAATTATCTCCTGCTTATAGAGATGGCAGAAATTATACAAGTCCCTTGATGTATAGCCAACCTTGTCATACCCATCGTACTGCATCTTCATAATTTCAAATATCTGGTGTTTGCGGATCCTAGCAACCCCCAGCTCGACAATTTCAGCCTTCTGCGCATCACTGATTGATCGATGTGAACGCAACAGACAACCAAGGTCGGCTGGAACCAGCGGATGGTTATGTTCATCGATGAAATTTTTCACATACCACTGCCCGCTGTTTCGATCTAGTGCAATCACCAATTTTGCAGGGCATCCAACACGAGTTATATCCCGTGGCCTCCGCTTCTTAATCTCCTTCACATACTTCTCTTCACGGTAACCTTGACGACTTCAAACATACCGCCGAAGGGAGATCTCAGTGTGGTCACTGTTCCACTCAACATAGCTTTTCCTCACACTAAACCCTTTGCTAAGTGCGTATGCGTTATAAAACTGATATCCTTCATCTTCGTCAGCGAACATCTTGCTAACGATTTCACTGTACTCCATCAAATTCTCAAGATCCGCCATTTCCTACTGCACCTATCAACAACACGAAACAAATTAAATATACACATAGAAAAATCGCAGCATTTCTTTCACCTGAGAATGCAGACTACAAACAAACATTTCGCTCCAATCTTCTAATACTATCTTGACAATTTATCATCTAATCATGAAACAAGGGACCCATCAAGAGGAGGCGGAGTTCAAATACCTGTGAATGGATGCCCAAACACGAGGCAACTGGGAGAGGACGAAGCAGGCGCAGGCGGCAACCCCGCGACTCGAGGGCGTAGGGAACACAACCGGTGGCGTTCGAACCCTACCTAGCGCGCGGAGTAGGGTGACGGCATATGGCGGCGAGGTCGAGGGCAGGGAGGTCGACACAAAGAGCGAGTGCGGGGGCGAGTGGAGGGTGTCAGTGGTCACGACGGAGGAGGCAGAGCAAGGCGGCGGCGACGTCGGCGGCGACTGGGGCGGAGCAAGGCGGCGGCGAACTCGCGGCGACCGGGCGAACGCAGGCGGTAGCACTGTGTGGGCGGATAGTCCAGGGGCGTGGGGTTTTGGGGGGGGGAGGACGAAATTACCACAGTACCCTTCCACACATCAAATTAATTAAATTAATTATTTAGGGGAGGCACCGGGAGGCACCTCCAACCATTGTAAAAGACCTCTATTTGTAAACTATAGTTGGCCATATGGGAGAGAGATATTTATGTGCTACTCTGTATATTTCTCCTATAGAGGAGGGAGGCAAATAGCTTGATATAAATTAAGAAATAGAAATATAGCTTGGTGGTGTATATAATCAGTTTTCATCTCACACCCAGGATAGAGTTGTATCTAAACTTTGGAAAGGGGGTGTAATATCAAATTCTAGAACAAATAGCCTAATTTATTAAGTAGATTTCAATTCCTGCAAAAAAGAGGATCCAAACAATAATTGTCTTATATTGCAGAGTCACGCGCACAATGTTTGCTGAATTTAAGAAGTGCATTAAACACACTTAGCTCAGTGAAGCAAATTCAAAATCTGAGTCATCACGTTGAACAATAGAATGATAGACAGCTCCACGAGACCGCCTGTGTCCTGTGCGCCCTGTACCCACTCCTGGGGAACACCTATCAGCGGAACCCCTTTTAACTACAGCAAATTCAAAACCTACCATAAAACGCCACTCACCGACGCGTGGGTCCGCGCCCAGACCTCCCTCATGATGGCCCACATGCAGCCAGACTGCCGGGCATGCACCCCGGCAGCAAATGGCCTTTTGGTCGACGCCTTCCAAAACTAGCCGTTGCGCAGCTCCAAGCCTCGCTTCACGCCAACAGCACCACCCCGCTCCGATCCCTCGAATAATTATTTTTCCTCACTCTTCTGTCTTCTCTCTTGCTCGCTCTCTAATCTCTCTCCTCTCCACGGCAACGAGCCGGAGAATTCAAACGCTACAAGTAGAGAGAGAAATCGGAGCCCCGTGCACCACCTCGACCGAAATCGGAGCGAACGCGCACCGGCGGCGCGGCCTGCGGCACTCGGACTCCCCGTCGGCCTCCTTGTCGCCCTCGCCTGGGCGGCTGCTCGGCCGGATTGCCCTCCCCTTCCCGACCGCGCTGGTGTGTGGCTTCTCCGCTTCTTCCTCCCTCTCCCCTCTTCTAGAAATCGAATCCCCCGTTTCCTCGCGCGGCGGTTGACTCCACGACCTGCCATCTTCCTCCACCAGCGAGGCGGAGCTGTTGCGTCCGGCGGAGTGGGCCATAGCATCCGCCGGCTGATCTTGTCCTGTGGCCGACACGGCAGGGCAGCGCCAGCACAGGCGTAGAAGTGTCCGCCGGTTTTCTCAGTGGCGGGAGTGCGACGCAGATTAGGAAATTTGTTTGGTTCGTTTTGGGTGGATTTGTTCTAGAAAGGAAGGTAGTTTATCTGCGGCTGGTCGCTTGAGGGATTTCTTATTTTTTGGTAACACTAGTTCTTCGATCCGGGTTTCCATACTCAAACCCACTTACTACAAATCGACGCATCTCCCGGAATTTCGGTGTTGACTAGTTTTCCCCTTTGAGAATGGTTGGGTCATGATCTGGAATTTGAATGTAGAGTTTCGTTTTGCGGGTGGGGGGGATTGCAAGATTTTGGAATCAGCAATTTCTCGTGTAAATTAGCGGAATCAAAATGCTGCTTGGAACCAGCAATTTCGACTGGGAAAATTGCTTTGTTCGCTGCATGTGCAGTTGCAGGGATTTAACGGAAATCAGAACTGCATTTCCTTTCCTATAGTACTGCTTTTCCATTCTGTAACACTTGAAATTTTGACTGTTTGGTGCCTATAGATCCCTGTGCAATTGTGATTTATTTCTCCTGGTACAAAATAAACATTAAGCAAATGTGTAATTGTGATTTATTTGGATAGAACTTCTTAAAGCACATAACTGGTACGAAATACACATTTATTTATTTAGAAAATCTCTTTACTAGTTTGTCAGCATTTGTGTTTATGATTGATAATGAAATTTGTTTTACGTTCTTATGATTGTAGTATAATAAGTTACACTCTACCAATATTGCATTTTGGCAGATCCAGTGTCAATTTTCCACAAGAATTTTGTGAGAAGGCCTGCTGTTCCTTGTTCAATCCCAGGGATTTGTGGTTTAGATTATACAGCGAGAATATAAAAGATGGGTGCGTCAAGACCACCAAGCACCCCTGCATCAAAGGGCGAGCGCACACCGATGTCGACTCCTGGTGGCAGTTCAAGGGCCAAGGAGGAGAAGATCTTTGTTACAGTGAGGGTGCGGCCATTAAGCAAGAAGGAGCTGACTTTGAAGGATGAAGTAGCATGGGAGTGTGCTGATAGCCAGACAATCTTGTACAAGGGCCCCCCTCAGGACCGGGCTGCACCCACCTCTTACACTTTTGGTAGTATCGAATGATCAATTCATGAGAAAGACAGCTCAAGAAAATCTATTTGCAACTAATCAATGTCTCTGTATCCCTCCAGATAAGGTTTTTGGACCAGCTTGCCAAACAGATGTGGTCTATGAGGAGGGAGCTAAGGATGTTGCAATGTCTGCATTGACAGGCATTAATGGTTGGTTAATCCCCATTTTGTATGTTGGTATTAGTAGAATGATCATCTGCACGTGATCCCTTAACTTTCGTTTCTTTTGCAGCCACCATCTTTGCATATGGGCAAACGAGCAGTGGTAAGACATTCACGATGAGAGGTGTTGCAGAGAGTGCTGTTAATGATATTTATAGGCACATAGATAATGTGAGTTTTGTAATGCTCTGTACTGTTATGGAAGATTATTTTCTAACATGTCGATAAGCCTTAATAACACATAATTGTTTCTTGTTTAGACTCCTGAGAGCGAATTTGTTATCAAAATATCTGCTATGGAAATTTATAATGAGATTGTGAAGGATCTTCTACGACCTGACTCTGCCCCCCTCCGGTTGTTAGATGATCCTGAGGTTCGTTTACAACTGACTTGATTTATACAATGCCACAACAAAATTGATGCTATGGTGATTTAAATGATAACATTTTCTATTTCACAGAAAGGAACCATTGTGGAGAAGTTGCAAGAAGAAATTGTTAAGGATAGCCAACATCTGAGGCATCTAATCAGCATCTGTGAAGGTAACTACAGAGTACTGTCAAAAAAGAAGAAGTGGATCGTGATAATTACTTTAATGGCCTTTCAAATGATTGCAGAACAAAGACAGGTTGGGGAGACGGCACTAAATGACACTAGCTCACGTTCCCACCAAATCATTAGGCTGGTATATATCCTGTTTGCATTGGGTCATTCCAAGAAAAAACATGGTGAGTAAAGTATTAACCTTTTCTGCTGTATCTCTTTATCCAGACACTCGAAAGCAGGCTCCATGAAGTTTCAGGATGTGTTAAATCTTTTGTTGCTAACCTGGTAAGCATACTTTCATAATTTAGTGTTGGATATTGGCTGCTGAATTTCATAATTTGAATAATTGCTTGCTTTGTTTGCAGAATTTTGTTGACCTTGCCGGAAGTGAACGAGCTGCACAAACACATGCCATAGGTGCAAGGTTGAAAGAGGGTTGCCATATAAATCGCAGCTTGTTGACTTTGACTACTGTCATCAGAAAGCTAAGGTCTGAGTAACTTTCCTCTGCATTCATCTAGAAAGTGCATCATTGAAGATTTCTGCCAATGAAATGCATCATTCGAACTCTGCATTAACTGTATTAGTTTTGTTATTTTAGCCTTAGTCCTAGTTATTATATGTTGGACGTGTTAAGTCGATGGGTGTTCCTTAGCTCACAACAAATTCATAGATAAGTACAGATGGGCGATGTCCTAACAGGAATTTATCAATGAGATACTTTCTACCAAGTTACTGCTTTCTTGTCGGTCCAATGCTATTTAGCAAGTGAGTTAGCATGTCTGAAAAAACTAATGTTTTATTTGTATCTCGTGGTAGTGCAATCTTTTCTTTTAAGAATGTAGTTCCTTGATCGGTTGGCTTAAATTATTGAAAGCCAAAACTGGAGGATAAAGTTTTTTGAAATGTGTGGTGGACAGTGGACACTGTCAAGGGCACCGGTGGTGAGCGTAGCAGGGCCGCGGCTACGCAGTTTGTGGACGGAGCTGGTATAGTGGCGCAGGGATTCTTCCCTGGGCGCCCCAGTGGTGAAGGGTATGAGGTTGAGAGAAAGAGAATTAGGAAATTGATAATTCTTTGCTTGAACGACAAAGTGCTGAGTACACCAAACATATAAGCTCTTGGGCCTGCTAATATGGAAATAAACCACCCTGATTCCTTAATCCTTGCCTGCCTAATGTGCCTAGCCACTGATTTCTGCTGGCTGCGCGCACATTGTTCGAGAAAAAAACGCCGCGCGCACATTCGTGGCGCTGATACTGTCACCCCCACCTGACACGCACTAAGAAGTTATGCTGCAATTTTGTTATAACTTCTAAAACGACAAAGTGCTGGCTCCATGAATTCATCTTGCTGAATGAAAACTCTAGATGACTACTGCATAATTAATTGATTTACTGTTATAGTTATATTCATATTTGTTCAAGTTTGAGCTTCAACAATCTGTTACTTAAGGTAAAGTGAAGGATGATATCTCACGCATTAGCAGCATGTGTCATGTTGAAACAACTGTTATACATATATGTTCTTCATTTCTTTGTATAAGTGTACTTTCAACAATGTACAAATAAGTTCGACTTTAGAATAAACAAAGTTGTAGTGATTCTCTCCCAAAACCTAAATGGAACTTATTCGGTATCAGTGCAAATGATTGAGAATGGCTTTTTCAGTCCTTCCTGAATTTCTCGGTATTCTTGAATGTTTTTGCTATTCTGCATTACAGAACTGTACATCCAAATCCCAGGTTGCAGAAAAAAATTCTGAATCTTACTAATTCGCAACTCATACAGTTGCTGAAATCGCAAGCATTCAAATTCTGAGCTAGAAAGCCATGCATTGTTTCTTGGTTTGAATAGAAAATTCTAGCAACAAATATACATCTTTATTTGTAACAGAAACTTAATAGTAAATTTCCATTGCAGCTCAGAGAAACGAAGTGGACACATACCCTACAGGGATTCAAAGCTGACACGTATTTTACAGCTTTCTTTGGGTGGAAATGCAAGAACAGCAATCATATGTACTATGAGCCCAGCCCTGACACATGTAGAACAATCTAGAAATACCCTATTCTTTGCAACCTGTGCAAAAGAGGTCACAAATACTGCAAAAGTTAATATGGTAAGGGTTGTGTATTGTGGACTCTGAAATATGAGTTGTGACTCTGAGTCAACATTTTTTTGCGCCTTATTGTTGAAATCACATCAATGTACAACTCATGAATGCATGTTTCATACAGGTTGTATCAGATAAGCAATTGGTGAAGCACCTTCAGACAGAGGTTGCTAGACTAGAAGCAGAGCTGAGGACCCCTGACCGTGCCTCCTCTTCTGATATCCTCATAATGGAAAAGGACAGGAAGATTAGGCAGGTAATGTCTCTGACAGACTCATTGTTTACTTTTAAGTTTCAAAAAGTTCACTTAATACTTAAATTCGTTACCTCTTTTACATGATCTAACCAGTGAATTCTGTAGATGGAAATTGAAATAGAGGAACTTAGGAAGCAGCGAGATAATGCACAGTCAGAGCTCGAAGAACTGCGGAAGAAGAAGGGTGATCACCAGCCCGTAAGAATCTGCCTTTGTTTATCCAGAGCTTCTCTTTCTTACCATTAACTAACCCTTAAAATTCCACTCTATTCTTGCAGGGGTGGAATCCTTTTGACTCGCCACAAAGAGCCCGGAAGTGCCTCACATTTTCAGGATCACTAGAGCCAAGTAATAAAATTAAGATGAGGAGCTCAATTAGGCAATCATTTACTGCTCCATTCATGTTAAAGCATGAAATCCGCAAGCTGGAGCAGCTACAGCAACAGCTTGAGGTTGAAGCAAACCGTGCCATTGAAGTACTTCACAAAGAAGTTCAATGCCACAAGCATGGTAACCAGGATGCTGCAGAAACTATTGCTAAACTTCAGGCAGAAATCAGGGAGATGCAAGCTGTTAGGTCTGAGAACAGAGACGTGGAGATGATTACAGAAGAAGGAAATGGATCTGATTTGAAAGATGAGATTTCTAGACTTCATATGCAAGACAATGATATTGCCAAACTTGAGGTGAAGTTAGAAAATGTGCAGCGGTCTATTGACAGATTGGTGATGTCACTTCCAAATGTTGCTGTACCATGTAATGACACTACCCCAAAGTCCAACAGATCAAAGAAGAAAAAGAGGATGCTTCTTCCACTGGGTGTGAGCAACAACATAAACAGAGCAAATCTTCTGAGAGCACCTTGCTCTCCCCACTCTTCTAGTAGGCCTTCAGAATCAGAAGTTGAGAACAGGGCCCCAGAGGGTGACACAGTGTCTGTTGAAGGTTCAGAAAAGGCTACACCCACAAAGAGTGAAGATGGAGATATATCATCACGTGATGAAACACCACGCTATAGGCGATCCAGCTCAGTGAATATGAAAAAGATGCAGCGGATGTTTCAAAATGCTGCAGAGGAAAACGTGAGGAGCATCAGAGCTTACGTGACTGAACTGAAGGAGCGGGTTGCGAAACTTCAGTACCAAAAGCAGCTGCTAGTCTGCCAGGTTCTGACCTCACCTGATCTTGGACACATATACGAATTATGTTATTCCTGGAAACTTGTTATGTATTCATTCTGCTAAAATGTGTTCATTATTCTTTCACAGGTCTTGGAGTTGGAATCTAATGACGGAAAGCAGAATGATTACTTGGAAGAGGATAATGCTGGTCCTCTACAGGACGGTCCTGATTCATGGGATAGATTATTCAAGGAGCAGATGCAGCACATTATTCAATTATGGGATCTCTGCCATGTATCTATCATTCATAGGACGCAGTTCTACCTGTTATTCAGAGGAGATAGGGCTGATCAGATATACATTGAAGTTGAAGTAAGAAGATTAACATGGTTGCAACAACACTTTGCTGAGACCGGTGATGCAAGCCCTGCAGCTGGTGATGACCCTGTAGTTTCGCTTGTCTCCAGGTAAAATATTGCTGTGTGTGTGTGTTTGATGAAATATTGCTATGTTCCATTGTTCATTAGTCATGATTGAATGAGCAATCATGACATAGATACTAGTTGTTTGTTTACTGTCTGGATCTAACGCACCTTTCATTCTGTTTTGCATGGCACAGTATCAAAGCATTGAGGAATGAACGGGAATTTCTTGCAAGAAGGATGGGGACAAGGCTAACGGATGAAGAGCGGGAGCGCCTCTTCATTAAATGGGAAGTCCCCCTCGACGCAAAGCAGAGGAAGCTGCAGCTTGTGAATAAGCTCTGGACTGACCCCAACAATCAGGTGCACATCAAGGAGAGCGCGGACCTTGTGGCCCGGCTGGTCGGGTTCTGTGAGGGTGGCAACATCAGCAAAGAGATGTTTGAGCTCAACTTTGCAGTCCCCACAAGTAGGAAGCCATGGCTGGTGGGCTGGCAACCCATTTCAAACATGATCAGAGAAAAAACTCAACTTTGGTAAGCAGATGGAAGCATATAGCCCCTTTAAAATAAGGAACAAAAAGAACATGCATTTCTTGATGACCAGTTGAATTCTGGACTTGTTGATCAAGGGAGGAAGTGTCTGAACTTCCATGTGGTTACCCTTCCTGTAGATGGTGGTGAATTCATGTAGTGCTCTTACTTCTAAATGTTCTTGTTGTAGGAGAATCTGAATGTTCTCGCATTTTTTTTATTATGTAGACCAATGTCAAGAGAAGATCACACATTTCATTACAACGGCAAGTTTTGTTTGTTCCTTTGTTTTATATATAATCTGGATCTGACAATCCCATTAAGAATTTTGTCCCATTTTGTTTTACTTTTTTGCTGTCTGTGCATCGAAGTTGCTGTATGACTATCAATCACGACCTTGATTTGGTGCAAACATTCTACATCTAGCTACACATGCAATTGTTATCGAGTCAATTACGTACGAACCATTATAAAAAGTTCATATTCCTCAGTACCACTGAAAAACTCGTGACGCCTTCTGAGCCACTACCTTAACTTTTGTTGCCTTTGAAACCACTTTCGTCTATTTAAGGTCAAACTGGAGCCAACGGAGTAACACAATGTCCACCCATCATCCTCATCTTTTTATTCTTCCTCCCCCTCTGCCCACTGCAGTCGTGATCGACTCGCCGCCGTCGGCCATCCTTGCTCGTGGCCATTCCGCTCGGCTCGCCAGCAAGGCACCCCTTGCCCTGTCTTGCTGTCATCGTACGCCGAGCTCACTCCGCGCGTCCGTAGCAGACCGCTCGCCTTTTGCTTCTAGACCGAGCAAACCTGTAGATGCAGCCATACCTCTTCTCCCCGGTTCTCCAATCCGCAAGCAAGCAGCTACAAAACACCACGAGAGCCTCCCTTTCCCCAATCAGAGGAGCAGCAGCTCACACTACTGCCTGGGCAAACCGCTAGCCTGTTGCTTGAGAACTTTATTTGAAAATTTAGAAAACTCTTTGCGAAGCTCCTCTTTGACATGCCAAAAACCTATCAAAGCCTTATGATGATATATCTTGAAAACCATATACACATATGATGTCTATCTTGCATTGAGCTTTGTCAAATTATTGTGACTCTTCAGAGAATTCTTTTTATGCTTCCGTGATCAAGATTCACGTGCACATTATATACCCCCTTGCTATGTTTCTATGAGAAGTTAGCATTGTACCATCCCTCCATTCCACAAAATAAATGCTCCACAAATTATGTTGGTCTCTCTCTAGCTATTACTTAAAAAAGGAGAGACATGGGCTATTGAAAAAAATATGGACACATGAAGATTCATGAAAAAAAGATAATCATGCTCTCGAAAGAATCTATATATAGAGGGAGAGATCATATAAAAGGAGTTTCCGTTCCATCCACCACAATCCATACACGTGCACATTTTAATCTGATTGTATGACATGATTTTCTTCTCGGGAAATTTGGATCGGTATCATTAAAAGATCCTAAAGTTAGATATATACCATCGTTATCTCAATGACCTATGGGGCTCACATGAGTCAATGACATGTGGGTCACGATGGTATATATCTAATTTTGGGATCTTTTAATGGTACATATCTATTTTTTTTTCTTTTCTTTGGATCTGGTATTTTCTGGAAGTGAGCAGCATAATCCACCTAAAATGCACTGTTGACGACCATTATTTCATGTTTTGGCCATCAACTTCTCAGAATAAATTGAGATTTACACTATGTTCTATTCATATTTTATTTATTTCTAACGATTTCCATAAGTTTTGGATGAGATTTGGAACATGTGCTAAAAATGGACGAAATTGGGCACAAACCCAGACCGACCGGCCTCTCCTAGGCCGGCCTGTTTGCACCCCCCAAAAACATTGCCATGTCTTCGATCCAGAGGCAATGTTACACAAGTACATGACCTCTAAATCAAGGATTGGACGTCTATTTGATCAAATGAACCAAAAGGATTGCACATGGATCAAAGAACCCACAACTCAATGCAAACTCAAGTCCAAGTCAGCAATAAACCACCCAGGGATAATCACAATCGTTGGAGTGCAACGTCGCCGTAACAGAGGGCCGAAACGAGCCAGAGAGAGGCTGGACGGCCTCCCTCAGGCCAGCTGTCCTAGCACGTGCACGCGTTGAAGCCAAGCAACCTCCACCGACAAGAGAAGAAGATCAGAGACATCCATGAAAAAGCGGTGGCCACGTGGCCACACCCCTAGGCCGGCCGGCCTAGGGGAGGCCGGTCGGCCCCACCTGGTGGCCTCCTTTGTCTCGTCTTTGCATGGAAGACAAGCACAACCTCCTTAACTGCTTACAATCGACGCCATGTGCTGCACCTGCCCGGAGCTGACTTTGGAAGGCTATAAATATAGCACCTATCCTCACTTGTGAACACACACCATTGGAGCCCATTCTCTCTTCACTTTCTATAGTAGGTTAGTAGTTTGAGAGTTAGAGTCAAGTCGAGCTTACTCGGGATTTCGGAGTCGTCGGAAGTGTGGAATAGCTCTTATATCTTTCTTTTGACTTTAACAATATAATTTATCTTCTTTATTTATCTAAGTCAGCTTTACTTTCTGCATTGTTTTATCTTCTCAAGTCTAAGTGTTCAGCTTGAGCGTGGAAGTAAGTCTTACCTTTAGCTTAGGCTAAGTTACCTTCCTAGTGTTCGAGATCTTATCCTACGAGTTTTCTCACCCGGGCTAGAGAACTCAACTCAAGTTAGTTCTCTAGGTTGAGCGGGATTTCTCTCGAAGGCCTCGAGAGAAATCCTAACACCGAGTACTGACATGGTGTCTGAGCTCAGTGTTAGCTAGAAAGTGTGTTCCACCCCACGATACTGTTGTGGTAGGCGGCAGGTGGTGACAGCTCTGTCCGTCCCTTGTAGTTCACCACATTCGGGTGCTTTCATAGCAGTAGTGCCGACTGCCGTTGGACTCCCTTCTCATCCCATTCTGAGTCCTTCCCTGAGGCCGCCGAAGTAAGCTCTGGTTTCCCGAAGATTAGTTAGGTGTTTAGTCTAATCTAGAGAGGCTAGCTCGATAATTCAGGAGTGTATCAGATGTCATATCTCGGCTCGTTGTCCTCCCAGCTACTACGTGTTGATGCTCCTTAGAGCGCCAATTTATGTACCGCAAGTGCACGGATCGTGTAGCTTTTCCCTTAGAGTATTCCCCCAAGGTTTATCAATCCACGGAACAAGTGTATTACTATGCTTAACTAAGCACTAATGATGTTGGTAAAAGATCTATATTGAGTGATTGAGTGTGAAATAGATCTAATCTAACCAATCTAATCTAATCTAGACTAGTGAGCAATGATAGGTGTGTGCACAAGATATGAAGAGCATTTGTCCATAGGGTCTAGGATCACTAGAGATGTAATCGCCAAGCAACGAAGAACGGATCTAATCTACCAAAGGTGTGTTCCAAGATCAAAACCTTTCCCTCCCGCATACTGTCACTACACGAGGATAATCGGTAACGAATCAACAAGAACATGATAGTTGATGTAATCTAAGTAAACCATGCAAGAGCAAAAGCAAACCCTAAGCCAAGTCGCGAACTATTAAGCATCAAAGCATCATCAACAAGAATCGTGATAGATCAATCTCATAAACGATTCAGCAATTACAACTCAAGATCTCCTTACAACCCCATGAACAAACGAGGACTTTACCCCATGAAGCTAAGCGAAGCGTAGTCGATCATGGTGATGAAATCTCCGTCAAGGGATGGATCCCTTGTTGTCCTCCAACTTGCAGCGGTGCCGAGGGACGATGAGGCCTCCGGTGTCGCCTTTCTCTTGTGTCTAACTCGAATGGATCTCTGAAACTTGTCTCTGGATGCTCTCTTCCAAATCTCTCTGCGATCCCCCTCTCTTTGACGGCGGCTTTGGGGTATATATAGGCTGTTCTGGTCGGTGGTTTTGGTAAAACACAGATTAGGGTTGACGCATACTTCGCGCTGAAGAAAATTGAGGCCGATTGGGCCCCGGAATGGGCTAGGCCGGCCGGCCTGGGCCCTTTCTGGCCCCTTTCGGTCCCATCTTTCGCATGCGGCCTCTTCTCCTTATTTCTCATCTTAGCCCAGTTGTGACCATGCGTCAAAACATCTCCAAAAATGTCCAATTTCCTGCCAAAACACAACATGCTCCAAAATCCAGGACAAAATCGAAAACGGTCAAGTTCGGGTGCCAAGTGGCGGGTTAGTACATGAATCATCCCGAAGAAATTATCAAAACCTCTCCTAATTGTATAATAAAATGGGTACTTAAGGAGCGCCAACATTCCCCCCATGTTTAGCTTTTGCTCGTCCTCGAGCAAATCAAATCATCAAGTCCTTCCATGGGTTGCTCGAGAGTTCTCAAACTGCAAAATTTACTTATGCAAACAAGTCTAACAATATTTCTTCAAACAAAGGTCAGAGGAGCAGTGAGGATAATCATATCATGGGCGTTTAAAAACTCAACCAATATTACTCCACGACTCTTACCTTTAATCGGCAACTCGAATATCGACAACACTTGCTTTTCTTGCCATCCTTGGAGGTTTTTTCTTTTTTTTTAGTTTTTAGAAGCAAAATACCCTGCAACAAAGGTTAGAGCAAAAATTCTTGCACAAGTCCTTTCATGTCTCTCGATATAAGTGGCTATCCTATTATTATTTGCAAACTCTCATCCCCCAAAAGTCTCTCAAGTATAAAGTGGGACTATAGGTGAGGCTAGCAAAGTATATACATATATTGTCAAGTTAAGAAAACCTTCTAATGATTGCTTACCTTCCGAGCCAATGATCATGAGAGTTTCTCCATAATGTAAGGGGTTCAAGGGTAAGAAGATTTATAATGGTGGACATGTGCAAAGGCATACAAAAAGATTGACTTCAAGGCACAAGCGTCGTCCTCGTTGTCGGATTGCACATAGTTGGAATTGAGGATATTGTTCAAACAACGAGGTGATATCTCTTTGCACTTCTCTAACCATAGAATCCCTTCATTTTTTTCTTCTCTTCTTCTTATTATTTTTTTCTTTTCCTTCTTTCTCCCAAATTTTCTTTCTCTTTTCCGAACCTTTTTCATAGGACACTTTCTATAAAACATAGATACACAAATCTCCAAAGTGGCTCCCTGAATTTTTGGAGCCCGAGTCGAGGCCAGAGGGGCCTAGGCCGGCCGGCTCAAGGGGTGTAGGCCGGCCGGCCTGGGGCTTTCCCAGCTCGGCTTCGGTCCGTTTTTCTAGTACTCCTTCCTTTCTTCATCCCAAAATTATGTTTTATACAAATCATGTGCAGAAACAGAATGTATCCTCATAATTAGGTTGTGGTCAAGGAAAGGATAATAAACAAGATAATCTCAGGTTCGGGTTTTGGAATCCGGTAGATCTCATGAGTTGTTCCGATGAGGAATTCTCATTACCGAATATTGACGGGGCTAGCAATTCAGAGATGAAAATTACGGACACGATCATTGCTCGAAATTAAAACTCCCAAGAGAAAGAAATCCTAACTCAACTCAATGCACATCCAATGCTTATGGTGGAACGAATATAGCTTTTGGATGATAGGATTTTTACTCTCGACTTGTCAAGAACTTGATCAACCTTATGTTTGTAGGGGTTTTATTATTTTTATGAAATTAAAGTCCTCCAAATCATGCCTTACTCGCAAGCGTAATCAAAACCAAGTGCTAGATCAAATCTCAATTGTGGGTATTAACATGGATGAATAATTTACTAAGCTCCACAAATAAGAATTAATTTTCATGACAACGCTCGTGAACAATTGCTTTAAAGAAAATAAAGTAAAACTGAATGCATAAATAAAATTGCACGATCCAACAAAAAACAAAGACTCTTTTTATTTTGTTTTTATGACTCACCACTAATTTAAGACTCACTCTCACACATGCGAAAAATAAAGCACACAACGCTAGACTATGACTCTCACACATGCGGAATTAAAGACATGCACACGATGAACTTTCGACTAAACAAAGACTAACAAAATTCAATCTACGAGTCGTCACACCTTTCCCCCATGCTTAGATTATGTGGCGTCCTCGTCGCAATGATATAAAAGACGGGTGTGACGCTCGTCGGTGTTCTCAACGGCACCTAGGGCAATTGCATCTAGGGCGCCCTCCTCCTTACTTTTGTAGATCTCCGACCATCCCGAATAACTTCCTTATGTTGCAGACAAGGAAGTTGTAGTTTCTCTCAACCAAGCTCTCGATGTCATCCATCCTTCGATCCATTGCCACGAGTTGATCGTGACACCTATCGATGGTGGCGCAGAGATCCGCGATTTCATTGCGGCACTTGAAACAGCACCCGGAGTGATGCCCGCTGCGGTTGGGGCTGTCGTCCTCGGGCTCGTCGTCGTCCTTCTTCTTCTTCTTTCCGCTGTCACCTTCGGAGGGGTCGTCTTCCTCCCTTCTCTCCTCTTCGGCCCACCCCGGCCAATCATCATCGTAGTAACGACCGGTGGCGCCCCATGAACTAGGGCTCATGTAGCTCTCCCAATCGCTGTCCCCCACATAATCCTTCGGCTCCGGGGTGTGCTCGACGTAGTTTTTCCTTTTAACTCCGAGAAGGCACAAGGAACGCCTAGGTGCGGGTGGCTTTTTCTCTTGTCGCTTCTCACCTTCGTCTTTGTCGCTGCTGATGACGATGACCACCCTTTGGGGCTTGAGCTAACTTCTCATTGCACCATGGAAGGCCCTTTCCTCCGACGCTCATCCGTGCTTGGGTATTGAATTTCTTCGGAGGGGCCTTCGCTTCACATCGCTTTGCTTCAACAAGGAGGGGTGTCGCACCAGTTGCCAAGATGGGGCTAGGCGTCTTTGGCGTGGGGGTGTTGGGCGCCATGCCCCTCTCCTTGATCTCCATTGCTGCAATCATGGCTCTTGCGCTCGCTGGAACGGCCATTGTCGACGTCTCTCACGAGCTGGTGGTGTAGATTGAAAAGTATGAGAGAATAGATCTAACCCGCGCCTCTATTTAAGTCCCGAAAAGACTTGGACGAGAAGTCCAATATCTCTTCGGTTTTGGCATGCGAAATCTATAAGGCACAGGTTTGAAATTTCCTTATCTTGTACCTACCAAAAATCGAGACCGAATCGCACACGAGGAGCCTCAGGCCGGCTGGCCTAGGGGTATTGGGCCGACCGGCCCAGGGGATTTTTCGGCCCCCTGGGCTCTAAATTTTTCCGAGGTGCCCACCAACAAATTATGAGCATATGTTTTACTCGAAGTTCGTCCAAAATAAAAATAAAATTATGAAAATAAAATCTAAAAGAGAATATTTACAAACTTACCTTGCTTAACGTCGTTAGGCTTGACGTTCCGGTTCCTCATCCATGGTATATATGTTGATGTAATGAAGGGGCACGACGTCGGGCTCCAAGAATACCTTTAGTCGCTGTCCGTTCACCACATATTGGTCGCCTTTCACATCCATGATTGTCACCGCTCCCGTGGGTGAAACCGAGTGTATAACGTATGGTCCATCCCATTTGCTTTGCAATTTTCCTTTGCCAAAGAGTTTGAATATTGAATTGTAGAGTAGGACCTTGTCTCCTTCTTTGAATTCCTTGTTTTGTAATCGCTTGTCGTACCACCTCTTCATCCTTTCTTTGTAAATTGATGCACTATTGTACGCTTTCAATCTTAACTCCTCCAATTCACTTATTTGGATTCTCCTTTTAATTCCAGCGGCTTCCGTATCAAAGTTCATCTCCTTCATCGCCCAATACGCCTTATGTTCTAGCTCAACCGGCAAGTGGCATGTTTTTCCATAAACAAATTGATAAGGAGTCATACCAATCGGGGTTTTGTGTGCCGTACGATATGCCCATAGTGCATCATCTAGTCTCTTCGACCAATCTTTTCCTCCTTTTATCACGGTCTTCTTTAAAATGCCCTTCAATTGCTTGTTCGAAGTTTCCACTTGTCTATTTGTTTGGGGGTGATAAGCCGTCGACACTCTATGTTCAATTCCCAATTTCTTCAAGCATTTACCAAAGTCTTTGCCCGTGAAGTGTGTTCCTTCCGTCGCTTATCAAGATTCTCGGGACGCCATATCTGTGGAAGATTACCGATTTAATCTTGTGCGTGGACTCCTCCGTTGATGCCTTCCGACATGGCAAAGCTTCAACCCACTTTGAAACATAGTCCACCATCACCAATATATGCTCAAACCCATGTGAGTTCACAAATGGTCCCATGAAATCGATTCCCCAGACATCAAATAGATCTATTTGCAAGTTGTAATTCAATGGCTTGACATTCCTTTGCGAGATATTCCCCGTCCTTTGGCATTCCGAACAAGTCGAAACAAATCTTTTCGCGTCTTCATGCATCTCGGGCCAATAGAATCCACTAGCCCATACCTTAGCTTGAGTTCTAAAGTGCCCATAATGTCCTCCATATCCCGACGAGTGACACTTTCTTAGAACTTCTTCACGTTCCTCCCTCGGTATGCATCTTCTTAGGACTCCATCTTCTCCATATCTATATAAGTATGGTGGATCCCAATAGTATTTTCTTCTTTCCGCGATCACTCTTCTCCTTGCATTCTTGTCCAAGTGATCCAAGGGCATCCCTTTTATTGCCCTTATTATATCAGTCATCCAACTATCTTGGTCGAGAATTCTATATAGGTGATCATCTCTCATTTGATCCTCGATAGGTTCTTTTCCATCATCTCCATGGTTCATCCTTGATAGGTGGTCGGCCACAACATTTTCTGCCCCTTTCTTGCCCCTTATCTCCACATCGAATTCTTGTAGAAATAGGATCCATCAAATCAAGTGTGGCTTAGCATCTTTCTTGGACAAGAGATACTTGATTGCCGCATGGTCGGTATAAACTATCACCTTTGAATTTACTATGTATGATCTGAATTTTTCGAAGGCAAATACCATGACAAGGAATTCTTTCTCCGTTGTTGCATAATTAAATTGGGCTTCATTGAGAGTCTTGCTTGCGTAGTAGATAGCATTTACCTTCCCCTCTTTTCTTTGTCCAAGAACGGCTCCTACGGCGTAGTCGCTTGCATCACACATGATTTCAAAAGGTAGATTCCAATCCGGAGGTTGCATGATAGGAGCACTTATGAGAGATTGCTTGAGTGTTCGAAAGGCGTGAAAACAATCACTATCGAAGGTGTATTCCACATCTTTTTGGAGAAGTTGTGTCAATGGCTTGGTGATTTTTGAAAAATCCTTTATGAACCTCCTATAGAATCCGGCATGACCGAGGAAGCTCCTCAAAGATTTGATATCCGTAGGTGGTGGCAATTTTTCCACGGTTTCTATCTTTGCTTTGTCCACCTCTATCTCTCTCTCGGAGATAACATGACCGAGGACAATTCCTTCTTTCACCATGAAATGACACTTCTCCCAATTAAGCACAAAATCAACCTCTCCACATCTTTTAAGAACTTTCTCCAAATTTGCCAAGCAATTTTGAAAGCTAGTACCATGCACCGAGAAATCATCCATGAATACCCCCATAATCTCTTCTATGAAATCTGAAAATATAGCCATCATGCACCTTTGAAAAGAAGCGGGCGCATTGCACAATCCAAAAGGCATCCTCCGATATGCAAAAGTTCCATACGGGCAAGTAAACGTGGTCTTATGTTGATCATCCGGATGAATAGGTATTTGGAAGAATCCCGAGTATCCATCAAGGTAACAAAAGTGTGAATGCTTTGCCAACCTTTCTAGCATCTCGTCGATGAATGGTAGTGGAAAATGATCCTTCCTCATTGCCTTATTCAATTTTCTATAATCGATGCACATCCTCCATCTCGTGATGGTTCTTTGCGGTATCAATTGCCCCTTCTCATTTTTCACAACCGTGAGTCCTCCTTTCTTTGGAATGCAATGAACGGGGGCTTACCCATTGACTATGTGGCACGGGGTATATTATTCCGGCATTCAACAATTTGATAACCTCCTTCTTCACCACATCACGCATAGCATGGCTCAGCCTTCTTTGATGCTCTACGACCGGCTTGTATTGCTCCTCGAGTTGTATATGATGTGTGCAAAAAGCGGGGCTAATACCTTTCAAGTCGTTAATCGAGTAGCCGATTACCTTTTGTGCTTCTTCAATAAATTCAGCAACTTCTCCGTCTCTTCCCGGCTCAATTCGTCGCTAATAATCACCGGAAAAGTCTTGCCATCTCCCAAAAATTCATATTTCAATCCCTTGGGGAGCGGCTTCATCTCAACATCGGGCGCACCATCCTCTTCTTGATCTAATTCTCCAATGTCTTCAAATTTTTCTTCCTCCAAATTCCCATGTTGCGGCTTCAGCTCTTCCATTGTTTCCACTAGTTCTCCGTCTTGATCATCTTGAGTGTCTCCATTCTCCAAAGCGTGTTGGAGAGGATCCCTGAAAGAATCAATGGAACAAATGCTCTCTACCTCTTCGTTATCAAGAGGTAGAGGTGAAGCAAAAGACTGTTTCGAATGAAATTCAAATGTGCGCTTCTCTCCATCTAGATCAAAAGTGACAATCCCTTTTCCAACATCTAGAATAGCATTTACTAATTTGAGAAAGGGTTTTTCAAGGATTATGCCTTCATGCTCATCATCAGTAGCATTAATCACAAAAAAGTCGGTAGGAATTTTTTTACCCGCTATAGCAACATTTAGATTTCTAAGCACTCCTAGCGGTTTGATTAATCTACCATCTCCCATGATCAATTTAATGATTGTAGCATCTAGGTTTGGTGTTTCGGTAAAAAGCCCAACATAAACCTTAGAACTCATCACACTAACATGGGCACCAACGTCACATAGAACATTGCAACATTTTGTTCCGTCTATCTTGCAATCAACACGAGGTGTGGGTGATGGATTACCTTTGCCTTGATCGCTTCCAATCGCATATACTTGGGCTATGTGCGCGTAGGGTGATGATTCCGATTTCACTCCCATGATCCTTTTGACCTCCAGCACTTCGTCCAAGTCAATCTCTTCCTCTTTTTCTTCAAAAAGTTTCCGAATAATATCACCGGCCGATTCCTTGCCAAATGTATATCCCGTGTGATTATCCGGCGGGAAGTCTTCCGCTATCACCTTCGCTATTCCTTGCTGATTTGGATGCGGTCTTGCTTTGTCGAACAATCTTCCGAAGTCAATTGGTATCCAATCCATTTGCTCGAATTCCCTTAGCAATTTGGCGGTGCCCAAGGTTCTTCCTTTCTTTTCCGGGTCGTCTTTCGTTGCACTCCGGATCGATGCTTCTTCATCGTGGTTTGTCTCTATGACTTTCCCATGGTTCGGTTGTTCTTCCGTCACTTCCGATGTCTCTTTTCTGAAAATTCCAGCAAGCACCCGTACTTGAGATTCTTCCTCGGAGCTTGCCGAACATCGTTTTTCCCAATCTCTTCGCATGGTCGCACCCTTGATGATTTTTTGTAGGAGTTGGGCGGCTTCCGTGAGTGTTTTCTCCATGAGATCTCCTCCTGCACACATTTGAACAAATTGCATGCACTCGGGGGTTAGGGAAAAATAAAAGGTATGCAAGAGTACTTCACCAGAAAATCCGAGCTTCGGTCCTTGTTCAATCAATCCATTGAATCTATCCCATGCTTGATCTATCCCTTTTTTTTCTCCTTGCACAAAGTTGATCACTTGCTTCCGAATATGTTGAACCTTGCTTAGCGGAAAGAACCGCTCGCAAAATTTCTTCATCAAGTCATCCCAATTTCCTTTTACCTCGAAGGCTGCAAGTGCAAACCATCTTCTCGCTTCTTCCGCAAGTGAGTATGGGAAAAGATTCCATCTAAACCAAGCTAGCGGAACTCCGTCTTGTTGTACCGTGTTGCATAGCATTGTGAACCACTTGATATGTCTATATGGGTTGTCCGTCTCATCTCCTCTAAAGGGGTTTGTCGCCGCCATCTTGATGATTTGAGGCTTGATCTCGTACTCGGTGGCTCGCAACACTGAATCTGATTTTTGAATGTCGAAGTCCTCCGATCATGGGCTTGCACAATCCCTTAGTGATTTTTCTCCTTCCTCCACGTGTTGAATGAGATGGGCCATCTAGACAATCAAAACAAAAACAAAAAAAACAAAAATTTTCTAGGGAAAAGATTAGGTGTTAGTAACCAACAAAATTAATACAAAGTTAAACGTAGCAAAATCGCTTGTTCCCCGGCAACGGCGCCAGAAAAGTTGTTGACGCTCCTTAGAGCGCCAATTTACGTACCGCAAGTGCACGGATCGTGTAGCTTTTCTCTTAGAGTATTCCCCTAAGGTTTATCAATCCACAGAACAAGTGTATTACTATGCTTAACTAAGCACTAATGATGTTGGTAAAAGATCTATATTGAGTGATTGAGTGTGAAATAGATCTAATCTAACCAATCTAATCCAATCTAGACTAGTAAGCAAAGATAGGTGTGTGCACAAGATATGAAGAGCATTTGTCCATAGGGTCTAGGATCACTAGAGATGTAATCGCCAAGCAACGAAGAACGGATCTAATCTACCAAAGGTGTGTTCCAAGATCAAAACCTTTCCCTCCCGCATACTGTCACTACACGAGGATAATCGGTAACGAATCAACAAGAACACGATAGTTGATGTAATCTAAGTAAACCATGCAAGAGCAAAGCAAACCCTAAGCCAAGTCGCGAACTATTAAGCATCAAAGCATCATCAACAAGAATCGTGATAGATCAATCTCATAAAGGATTCGGCAATTACAACTCAAGATCTCCTTACAATCCCATGAACAAACAAGGACTTTACCCCATGAAGCTAAGCGAAGCGTAGTCGATCATGGTGACAAAATCTCCGGCAAGCGATGGATCCCTTGCTGTCCTCCAACTTGCAGCGGCGCCGAGGGACGATGAGGCCTCCGGTGTCGCCTTTCTCTTGTGTCTAACTCGAATGGATCTCTGAAAGTCATCTCTGGATGCTCTCTTCCAAATCTCTCTGCGATCCCCCTCTCTTTGACGGCAGCTTTGGGGTATATATAGGCGGTTCTGGTTGGTGGTTTTGGTAAAACACATATTAGGCTTGACGCATACTTCGCGCTGAAGAAAATTGAGGCCGATTGGGCCCCGGAATGGGCTAGGCCGGCCGGCTCAGAGGGCCCCAGGCCGGCCGGCCTGGGCCCTTTCTGGCCCCTTTCGGTCCCATCTTTCACGTGCGGCCTCTTCTCCTTATTTCTCATCTTAGCCCAGTTGTGACCATGCGTCAAAACATCTCCGAAAATGTCCAATTTCCTGCCAAAACACAACATGCTCCAAAATCCAGGACAAAATCGAAAACGGTCAAGTTCGGGTGCCAAGTGGTGGGTTAGTACATGAATCATCCCGAAGAAATTACCAAAACCTCTCCTAATTGTATAATAAAATGGGTACTTAAGGAGCCCCAACACTACCTCTCTAAGGAGTTGAGCCTCCATATGTCTCTCGGTCTCACTCGATCATTGACTAGACATTTATCTTACCTAAAAGGTGACTTTACCTGCTTATTCTTTTTCAATAGAATTTTTCATTCTCTTCTTCATAGGATTTTCTTGTCATGTCAATGTTTGGTTTGCAAGGATTCTTTATACTCCATTGCTTAAATTTGGTTCCAGTCCATCAAAGAACCTTCGTTGAAGAGAAACATTGCTCCTCTGCAAGGCATTGGAGGATTAAGAGTGTGAGGTTTCATAGGGTTTTCCTCATCATATCCTTCACCCAACGAGACCTCCAGGTACAATAACATGCATTTGCTGTCCATCCTTTCGAGTTCGTCCAATCATACCTGGTATCCTGACTGATGACCACTGTCATCTTGCGGCAGCTGTATCGATGTGAGAGCAAACATGTCTCTCCAGTGTCACCATGATCAAGCCCGTTATGATTGGTGTGTAAGGAACATGGTCCCATTAGGTCTTTGTTTTGTGAGATCACATTTGTAGAATTTTTAGGTTTCATGGATGTAATTTGATGTGTCCTATTTGTTGTAGAGATGTGTCCAATTCACCATTGCGATGATTTGGATAAGTGCAAGCAGAAAACAAGGCACCGGTTAAATTGACACTCGGTCACCAGTTAAACTGACGGTTGCGTCGGTGCATTGGACAGTGCACATGAAGACCAAGCAAAGAAACTCAGTATCACCGGTTGAACCAATGGTGTGACAAGGAGCATCAATACCTAGGCATTGTCTAGAGAGCATGTCATGAGGCCAAAAGCGAAGCCTTGAGCACCGATTAAACCAACGGTGCGTCGGTGCATTGAACCGTCCAGGTGAAGGTCAAGCGAAGAAAACCCAGTGCGACCTTGTTGATGCTCATTAACGATCATTTCCAGGCGTCAACTTGATCAAAAAATCATGAGAGTTTGCATTTCTTACACGCATATTTATCCGAATAAACCCCTAAACCACACTTTACCTTTTAGAATATGCAAGATGTGTTTTTGAGCTAATATGCAGATTGCAAGCACACTTCGGCCCGACATAAATCACAGAAAATATCAGTGCACTGATTTAGGCTCAAACGAACCAAGTGTAGCCCAAGAATCAAGTTCAGACCACTCAAGACAGGCCAAGACCAACATGGATCAGACAAGGCAGCCCAGGACAGCCCGCTGGACGAAGTTAGGGGCGGTTGGTGCCCCTGGGCCGTCGGCCGACCACCCTGGTCGGCCGACCAGGCCTGTGGGCCCCACCACCTCAACTTCGACATGTGGCGCCTCCTCACTAGTCCCTTAGGTCGGTTCTGCAGGTCTCAGCCCATGGCTCCATCCTATAAATACAAGGGGAGGGGTGAGAATAGAACACACACACACACACCACTAACCTCTCAGCTCAAGCATTCTTGCTTAGTCTATAGGCTTAGTGGAGTTTAGGAGAAGTCTAGGAGTCGTCAAGTCCCTGGAGTTGCTCGAGAGTTCTAGTATGGGTTCATCTCTAGTTCTCTCTTGTAATATTCGGTCATTTGTAATAGAATTAGACTATGGTTACCGATATCTGCTCGAAGTATGTTCTGAGTTATTGGATATATGCTTCTTGATCTGGTTGCATTATTGTTAACACTCCTTAGCCAAAACGAATTACTCCCCAAGCATACAGAGACCGATGTAGCCTTCACCAGGGAGTATACCTGGGATATCAAATCCAAGGAACGGTAAAGCTTCGACCAAATCTAGAACTTCTCAACCGGACACACCAAGAGAGAAAAGGTAAGAGGGAAGAGGGCCTAACTCCAGATAACCTACTGTTCTACCTAGCGACGAGCTAACTACTAACTTGATCTACTTGATCTACTTCGGCAGCCTCAGGTAAAGACTCAGACTGGGGGTGAGAAGGGAGTCCAACGGCAGTCGGCACCATTGCTATGAAAACATCCGAACGTGGTGGACTATGAGGGACGGACATGGCTGTCTACCAAAACAGTTCTGTGAGGTGGAACACAACTCGAGATAGCTAACCAAGCCTAGGCACCATGCCCACAGCTATCGAGCTACTTGCTCCTACCGTGTACTTAGATAGAAAGCAACCTCAAATAAGTAGAACTTGCTACTTACGTAAACTCAGGATCTCGGAGATCAAAGGAAGTAATTAAACAAGTAACTAAAGTAGAAAGTAAAGCTAGCGAGAAACTAAAGTTGAGACGAGGAACTTACTCAAAAGATATATTCCTCCGAGGTGGATACAAAATATGGAGTAAGACTGAGATAACTCGAGTCCACTTCTTTAGCTTGGTTTGCACCAAAGCTCTCACCTCACTCTCTCCCTATTCTAATACAAGAGAGTACAAATGAACATTCTTCTCTAATGGATGGTGTGTGTTGGAAGTGAGGGGTGGAGCTCCTTTTATAGGGTTGTGATGTCGGTAACTTGGCCAGAGCTTCACTTGTACGCGAAGTACACTCTCTTCTTGACTTCCACACTAAGGGAGAGCACCAGAGGGTGACATGTGGGGCTGGTTGGCCTCCCCTAGGCCGGCCGGCCTGGGGTGCCATGGATTTTCCACCACCTTCTCTTGGACGCTCCTGATTGAGTCTTGAGGTTGGTAGCAGTTGCGTGGCTTCAACGGTGGCAGTTAGGGGCCGGCCGGCCTCATCTAGGCCGGCCGGCCTGGCTCTGGCTCACCTCGGCCATCCGATGCTCTGTCATGTTGATCACGAGTTGCACATTTCTCCTCAAGTCGGTTTGGGTCTTGATTGATTGGCATGTCACTGAAAGTGGACCCAATTGGACTTGGTGTACGCCTTTCGGTCTTAACTTATGACACTTGTGTATGACACTTGTTCTTTGCTTGATCTTGTGTTCAGGACCATCACCGAGGAGTTGCACGGTGAGTTTACACATGGGTAGCCCGGCCGGCCTGGCCTAGGCGGGCCGGCCTCGGATTTCCCCCATTTCGGCTCAATTTCGTATATGTTGTTCCTGAAATCAAATATTCACCAAAACTTGTGGAACTCATTAATGTTAGTTAAAATCATGGTGTTACGGTCCTAAAAGTATGAAATCCAAAGGAATGTTGGCGGTAGAATTCACTGAAAAAACCTCCAACAGTTATCATTCAATGCTTGCACTGCATGATCGCCCTGTGCTTGCGATGGTTAACATATTGGCCTTAGAACTCTATCAACTGCTCCAGTATTCATATGTTTGCTCTAGTATGATGTCTGTCCATCCGGAGGGTGGGGGCTCCGCATGGGATACTAGAGTATCGTTTACTAGTGTAGATATGGTGTCTAGATTAGCTAAGTGTTGCTGGATGTCAACCTTTCCCACGATTTGTAGAGATAGACGACAGGTGATGACAGCCCGGTTCGTGCCCTAGTAATCCTCTATGTTTGGATTGGGGGTAGGAGATGCATAAAGCCGTTGGGTATACGGGCTCCTCCTATTGCTTAGATAGCGGTCTCCTAGTTGTGTAGTTTAATCTTTGATAATCTAACCGTAAGATAGCATAGATATAGCTAGCCTAGCACATCCTGACTCGAGCTCTAGCTTCTGCCTTGCTCCCGGCCTATAGAAATCCTTTTGTTTATTTATCTTGAAGGTAGTTTGTGTGTGTGTCACACTACCTCCTACCATGTTATATATCTTACCCCTGTTTATGCAATTGAATATCCAATCTAGATAAAATTCATTAACTAGCCTATGTCTCTTCATTCACCGTCTTCCCTGCGGAAATATAAATGACACCCCGATATACTCTTGGGTAAAATGTTACAGCGGTATTCCGTGCGCTTGTGGATTTATTCGTGGTTCATGAAATACCTGCTACCCCATTGGCGTCTGCGAGCGTCATCGCTGTTCTCAGTGATGACATTGGTAGGCGCCAACAGACCTATTGAACCAACACCATGTTGGTGCATCCACATGAGCAGCAGGCGCTTTCAGAAAGCTCAACAACTATTTCAGAGCTTAGAGTGACCGGCTGAACCGACGATCCCTCACTAGTTAAACCGATGTTGTACGCAGAAAAGCCCCAAGGCTACAAACGGCTACTTCTAGTTTGTGGGCTATATATATGCCATCCCCCGGCCATTTTGGAGTTGCTGAAGTTGAGGGAGACCCCATACACATTGAAGAACACCTTCAAGCAAACCCAAGTGCTTAATGATCACATCTTTAGTCCTTAGCACACCTTTGAGAGTGTTACTACTAGGTTAGCTCTTAAGAAAGTGAGAGAGTAAGTTGTTGCTCTCTTGTACGCTGGTTCTAGAGTGAACCACATTTGTATCTTTGTGCACCAGCTATCCTTAGAGTCTTGATGGCTCGTCGGCACGTCTTCGACCCTCTGGCTTGGTGTGGAGCGGCGTCGACGACTTTGTGCGGGGGATGTGGAGACCCCCATCCTTCATGGAGAAGTTTCTTAGTGGAAAGCGGAATCAAGGTGACCGTGGTGACTTGACATAGCCTTGGTGACCAAGTCAAGAAGAGTCCCGGAAGAGAATTGATTACTGGGAAGCGATACTCTTAGTGAGTGCTTCAACAATGTGGAGTAGGAGTGAGTGTGTGCCTAACCGAACTACGGGATAAATCTCGCGTCAAGAGTTTACTTCGTCTCATTCCTATTTAAGCTTTCGCATTTCATATTGCAACTCTGTGCCTTTACATTCTTAGAGTAGATCAAGTTAGGATTAGCTATAGGTTGCATACTCGGGTTTCATACTAGAAGAATCGTATTTGCACATCTAGATAGCATGATTTAGTTAAAGTCTATGTGCAATCTAGTTGGAGGCCTAGGTTAAAGTTTTAAATTGCCTAATTCACCCCTCCCCTTCTTAGGCTACGAGCACCCGATCGACCACTTTTAGGGTGAAGCAATCAAACTAGAGCTGTGTTGCTTCCCCATCGCACCCGGCATTCTCCTCAGGATCTGCAGCCTACAACCCAGTCAGTTACATGTAGAACAAGATGAGAGGAAGCGACCCAGTTCCAGATCCTTGGCGCGACATCGGCTAGGGAACACAAAGCCCATACGGTTCCCCAAATAGATTCTATTTCTCATTTGTAGAGTTGTTGGAGACTACAATTTGTCCATATTTTTTATGACGAAGTCAGGGATCCGGTTGATGTTTGTGCCCATAAGTTCTTTGTGTCTAGGAGGATTCTTGATTCCTCGTGATTTGATCTGTTGTATAGATGAAAAGGAAGGTGTAACTGATGATTGTTAACTGTATGCAGGTGTTGTAAATGGTCATTGCACATGCTGTAGATTAGAATAACACGTAGCGATGCCTAGGATTGTTTATGCAGAATAATAATGTGTCTGTTGTTGATACAAAATAGTCACAAAGAGATACAGTCCATTTGCATGTTTATGTTGTTACTGGTGAGCTATGAGCCTGTGACCAGGCACATGAAGACCATGTGAGGCAGTACTATTTCAGTAGCCGGATTGGCTTTTCTTTTTAAAACGGTAACTAGCTTTATCTTCTTAATCAGAGGTTGAAGCTGGTTAATCTTAAAACTCAACTCTGGTCGCGAAAAACAACTCAAAATGCCTAGACCCACCGGAGGTGTAGGTTTGATTTGATACATTGCATATTGACATCGCATCATATATTGTGTTATTTCATCTCATCTCATCTCATATTAAGGCATATTTCGTGGTCTGCTCTCAAGTAGAAACATGTTACAGATGGAAAGCAATCTCACCAATCACACCATTTTCTCCATGCTCTTCAATTTGCATAAGAAATAAAATATTTAAAAAATTAAAAGGTAATTGATTAAGAGTTTTTAGTCCCGCTTTCTAAATTTTGCCTATTGGATCTTGACTTGCTGGGTAACAACTTTTTATTTATAAAAGAACACTTGATTTCTTTTATAAAAGAACACTTGCTGGGCAAGTCCACCCTTTGAATAATTTCGAGAAGTTAAAGTAATTGTATAAATTCTTGATCTATCCATTTGGTGCACATGATCTATCAATTTGGTACTCACTAACACTTGATATATACTCTTGATTTGTCCACTTAGCAATATTTTTTAGGGTCAGTTGGATCCATGCCACTCCAATTTCTTGAAATTGGATCTCATGTTGAAAATCATGCCACTCAATGGAGTTGTGGTGGCATGAATCGAATTTTCCCTATTTTTTATGGAACTCTTACAACATGGAGTACATTAGGTTCCTGCAGAGGTTATATACAATTAGTTTTAAACACATGGCACCTGCATCACCACTAGTCTATCTATCTATACTATACTATAAATCTATATCTATATTATAAAAATTGAAACAATTGAATACGATTTTCACCAAGTTGAAATTTATCCACCTCTCACAAAACACATTCTGATGGCCCACGTGTAAGGGCTGGATGTTTAACAGGGAGCTGGCAGACCGAAAAAATGGCATCACGCGAGTTGATTCTGCCCAAAATAAAAAAAAAATTGTCACCGCCTTCTTCCATACCCGGCCGTGTATACCTATGTCGCTATTTGATAATGCGCAGGAAATCAGGACGGGGGGGGGGGGGCTAATGTTCTTTCCATAATCAGGTGAAGCAGCAAATCAGGTCCGCCGCCTTCACGCCCGCGACCTCCCCCCCTCCCCCCCCCCCCCGACGCCGCCTGCCTTACCCTTGCAGCACCGCAATCCCACTGTGGCACCTACCTCCCCACAACGCCACCTCTCCCGTCTCATTCAAGGTTTGCCGATCCATGTGGTCCTCGCCGCCCTCCATCCCGGCTGCCGTCCTCGACGTCCCGGCCAGCCCGCGCCATCCTCGCCGCTGCTGCACCGCACCCAGCGTCGCTGATCCGCGCCGTCAGCGCTGCCGCTCCGTCCCCGGTGCCGCTCCAGGCCCAGCCGTCATCCGCGCCGCTGCCGCCGCTCTGCTGCCGGCCAACATTGGCGTCACCACTACACCGCCCCTGGGGACGCCATCCGCGCCGCGGCTCCGTCCCCAGCCGTCGGTGGCGTCGCCACTGTGCTACTTTGTGACGTCCGGCCCAATTTGGATATGGCCTAGTTGTGGCCCATGAGTGCTGCGTGCACATGTTTAGTACCACCTTGCTAGTTGAGCGTGGAGATAACTTATAAGCCTTTGTCCTCCAGCCATAGCACCTTCGGGTTGACCCTTTTACGTGAAGCGAGGACGAAAGTGTAAGTGAGGTGCTATGTGTAAGCGGGTTTGCCCCTCGGAAGGGCTGGGCTGTGCGGTGTTGGGGGACGGGGTGTTACAAATAGTATCAGAGCCGACCCTCACGGTTGCGTGTACGAGTTAGTGTGCGGGCATATGGCGCATGGAGCGTGTGTGCCCGTTTAGGGACACACGGCATGGCACATGGCGTTGGCACTGTACGTGCGGGCGTGCGCCAAGGGGGAATGTTCCTGGACATTTGCCTAGTGTGGGTGAGTTGGACCGACGAGGACGTCGGGTTCTTTGAGGGGGTGTGTGTGACATCCTGCCCAATTTGGATATGGCCTAGTTGTGGCCCATGAGTGCTGCGTGCACATGTTTAGTACCACCTTGCTAGTTGAGCAAGTGTGGAGCTAACTTATAAGCCTTTGTCCTCCAGCCATAGCACCTTCGGGTTGACCCTTTTACGCGAAGCGAGGACGAAAGTTTAAGTGAGGTGCTATGTGTAAGCGGGCTCGCCCCTCGAAAGGGCTGGGCTGTGCGGTGTTGGGGGCGGGGTGTTACACGCTTCTACCAGGCCTACGTTGTGCAGCCCGCCAACAAAGCATCCCAAGTGAGTTCTTCATCATCTACTCTTCTCCATTTTGTCTATTCGTGTTCAAAATAACCATAGTTTAAGTGGCAGAAGTCAATTTGTTTCTGTAATTTAGGATGATTGGTCTTAACTGAAATTCAAATTTGAGGTGTGTGCCCTGTACTTCAAGGCATTATGATCAAATAATCGAAAGACAATGCTGAAGGCTGATTTTTAGTGAAATGGTCTATTGCTCAATTGCTTGAGAAAATTGCTATTATAGGGTTCGAAACAAGCGACATCGTTAAAATAGGATTCCTAATGTTCGCTTCGCTAAAATAGGTCTTGAAACATTTGCACTTTGGAATACATAACATTATGACCATTTTAATTCATTTGATAATCTAAATACATGTTTGGAGGCCTTACATGACTGTTTTACCCTTAGCCTTAAAAGGTCCTTGCCTAGGTGGCACGCCAGCCTGTTGGGCTGGCCGGCCGCACCGTCTAGCCGTATTTGAACTTGTCTACGATTTCAAATAGTTCCTTCTTTTTATCTTCTTTAAGCTTGCCTTCATCAACAGGGATGTAGTTGTCATTACTGACACCAGTTGTATTTACAGGTTTTGTCATGTCAAAGTTTCTGGTCCCACTGGACGTGCCAAAAGATATTTTGACGCAAAAATCAACACACTGGAATCTGAAGACACTGTTCGCCAAGTTTTAGAAAGTAGACCAAAAGTGCCGGTCAATTTGACCTATAAATTGACAAGGTGAAGATGATCCTTTTGAGGTTAAAGGCGATCGACCGATCAGGCCGATTTAATACTGGCACCAGCAGCGATAACAACATAGCAGAATGAAGCGTGATAAATAAATAATTGTCTATAAGGCCGATTCTAGCATCCTGATAAGCATAAGTGGCTCATCGGCTATCCGAACTAGATCTGTGCAATTAATGGCAATATGGCTCGAAAGTTATCGGCTAGAAAGCCTATAGAAAACAGGGTGCTGTTGATCTCTTAATCCACCATGAATGGAACCATAAGCCTATGAAGCTTCAACTAATTTTACCATCAGTATTTTCTAGATGAAACGACAGTGATGCGCCCGAAAGTTGCAATCTAGAAATACTGCTACCAAAAGGTTAATCTAAACTTCGCCAGCTAATAGATCTAATCACGGCAGAACTTGATTTCAGCGGCACTTGAGAGGTAACCAAGATCAAGACACAACAGGCTAATAAATAATCAATCGTCCATTCAATAGGATAAAAGCTAATTAACGCCGATCAAATAGCAAGACGATGGATTATAGAAATATTGGCGGATGCAAATTTAATCAAGGCAAGATAAATGTGATTCTACCACATCTAGCCGATCAGAGGATGCAGCCTTGCAAGATATGATAAAAATCGATAACTGGTAGGTAAACTAGACAAAATTACAGCGATGCGCTGGTAATTAAAGCATAGCAAACCTGATAACTTGTAGGTGAATCTAGATGAAACCACAACGATGCGCCCGATGGTTAAAGCCTAGAACTCCTGGTAGACAAAGACTGCGGCGAACTGAAGATCGAGGCGATGCAACTCAGCTTGCTGAAGAACTCATCGAAAAAGCTACATTACTATTACTCCTAGGGCAGAAAGATAAAGGTACTTGAAAAAGTCGATGTGTTTATTGATTTTGTGATAAACTTTTTACCATGGACGGAGGTACATATTTATAGCCTCACCTAAATTGCGTGACAACCAAAATTTGAACTAAAAAGAAATATTAAAACACACGGATTCCAATTTCCTTTCATGAAATCCTTGCTAATTAAGCTTTTGGCCGTGAGAAGAGATAACTCTGCGAGTATGACTAACCAGATCCCTCACATGTGACGTGGACCAGCACTAATGCCGTAGTCTTCCTTCTCTTTAATTTGTCCTCTTGTTTGTACGTGCATATGTGCCAATTGTATCTGTTGACACAAATCTGATCAACACACGAATGCGCTTGCACGCGCAGATCGCAATCGATCTTCACCAGCAAAGCCTCATGTAGACAGGTCAGACCGGCTGCACCCACCGGTCAGACCGGTTGGAGCAGAGACGCCGCGAAAACCTAGAACCGCAAGCTCGGGAGGGACCCCGTTGGAGCTTGCAGATCTAGGGTTGTCTTGACGTCGGCAGGACACCCAAGACACCCTCGAACGCCGTAGAGACACAAGAAGAACAGCAGATGGGGTTGGAAAAGTTAGGGATAAAAGTAAAGGATAGATATGTTGATTTGATTGGGATACCCTCAATCGGCCGTAACCCTTCATATTTATAGGGTGGGGTGGTCTATACCCATTAGGAGTCGAAAGCCTAACAAATCCCGTGTCAAAATACAACTCCTAATTTGGATTAGGCGTTTTGGACAGGTCTGACCGGTCTCCGAACCGGTCTGACCGCCCTGGACCGGTCAGACCGGGGTGCAGATCTTCCGGGAGGCATAACTTCCTCATCCGGACTCCAAATTGGATGTTCCACATATGCATTTCGATTGTCTCAACGAGATCTATGCAATGGTGCAGTCTAATTGGTATTTTGACAATCTTATCCAGACCAGTCTGACCGGTTTATACAACCGGTCTGACCGGTTCGCCCAGACTACATAGCGAACCTCGGTATTTGCCAATTTTGGGTGTCAACATATGCCCCCCTGTTTCTTGGTAAAGCTTGCGTACCAAGAAACATGTCTCATAGCACAAAACTGCACTGAAACAATGATAAGAACTTGCGCACCAATCCGGCTTTGCCTTCAAGGGTGATATTGTATATCGGTCATGTCATTCGATTCTTGTAACACCCTAATTTAAATCTCAGCATTTATTAATGAATTTAATTGGCTTTATTTAAATTTCTAAGGATTATTGTGTTAGACTTGCATTTAATCTATATTTTTGTTCTATAAATAATTAAAATTTATCATAGGTTTTAAATTTTGATGATGCATTCATGCTGGTGCATACTTTCAATGATTTGAGTGTGGTTGAATTCAAATTTGCATTTGAATTCAAACCTTGTTTGAATTAGGAATAGAAAAGCTTAGAAATAGAAAAGAGAAAAAAACTGGATAAATAGGAAAGCAAACCCAGCCCAACCCGAAGCCAAAACTCAACCCGGCCTGGCCAGCTCCCCGCTCGGCCCAGGCAAACCCGCGCGTCCCACTCTCTCAGTCGCGCCCCCTCTCTTCTCCCTGGGCCCGCTTCAGCAGCGCGCGGCCCAGCACGCGCCAGCGCCCGCAGCCCGCACCGCCGCACGCGTCACGCCCCGGCCTGCTCCGCACGGTCCCGCCCGCCAGCGACACACCCCGAGCCAGTGTCGCCCCGCGTTGCGCCGCGCTCACCCGCTGACAGACCAGACCCGCTGGGCAGACTCGTCTCCCCCACGCCGCGCCCACGCAACGAACCCCGAGATCCACGGCCCGGTGATCTCGCCGGCCTTCCTTTTCGGACGCGCACGCCGAGATCCCAGCACCCCTCTTTAAACGGCGCCCCACACCCTGGGATCCTTTCTCGCCTCCACAGCCGCCGTGCAAACCCCAGCAGTCGTCCCCACGCCGCTCCGCCGCGCAGGCTCCTCTGCGCCGCCGTGGACCAGCCCCGCCACAGCCTTCCGGCCCCTGCCAACCACCTCGGGAGCCCCGCCTCGACGTCAGAAACACCACCGAAGCCCCCAGCCCCGACTCCAGTCCGAGCATCACCGGAATCGGACCCGGACGCCATCTCAGGTGGGCTCATCCGCCGTGGCAATTGGCCGCTGTCGGTGCCGCTCCGGCCAAACTGACTCCTCCATTGGCCTCGCAGGGACTCCACACATCGACCCGTGGAGCCTAGGAGCCTGGAGCACCCCCGTACCGACCCCGCCACCGAGCTCTGCACCGACCCGCCGCTCGGACACCGCCGACGACCACCCTGCGCGACATCCCCGACCCAATCCAAACCCCGGTGAGCTTCCACACCTCCTCAGGCCCCTTTTGTGCTAGTTTTGTTAAGCCGTAGCCCCTTGAGAACCCCGAACGCGCCGCGCCGGCGAGCTCCACCGCGCAGGGCCGCCGCCGACGCAGCGCGCCCCACTACCAGCCTCCCCGAGGCCCGCAAAAGCCTCAGGTGGACTACGCGTGTCGCGTAGTCCCCTCCCGACCCAGATCTCGTCCTTTTTGACCCCGGGAAGGCCGAGTATGGCCATCTCCGGCGCAGCGCCGCCGCGGGGCTCGACTCCGGTGACCCGCGCCGCCGCCGTCGCCCCCTTTCGATCTGGACCATCCGATCCGCAATCAACGGATCAGATTAGATCCTGCGTACCTCTTCGTTTTGGTGCACACGATCGCGATCCAACGGCCCAGGGCCGTTGACCACGCTAGATACCGGTCAGCGCCGACGTTTTTGCTAAAGAGCCCTCGGAGTTTTCGGTAATCAACCCGCAGTCCGGACTTATTCAAAAATAATTACGCAGAGGTCCTGTTTTTAGCGTTTGACCCCCTGAGCTTCTTTAATTTTGAACCCGCCGTCCAGCACCTGGTCTTTTGCACGTTAGCCCTTAGATTTAATGGTTATTTATGTTTTAGCCCTCGGTTTTTGCAGAAAAGTCCCTGGAACCCCGTTTTTATTACAAATAAGCCCCTAAACCTTGTATTTAGCCTAGAAAATGCGTTTTAGCTCCGATTTAAGCATTCTTTATATCCACGCGATCGTTGTGACGCGTAGAATAGTTTTAGACTAGTTTAGTGTGCTGTTTTCATGTATTGATGTACTGTTCTTTAGCTTTTGTTAGTGTTTGCTTGTATGCTTATTATTGTGCATTGTTTTGGCCATGTGTTCGTGAGTAGACGTTGATCCATCTGAGGAGGCCCAGTACCAGTACCCGGAGCAGCCATCTTCGGAGCACTTTGAGCAGCAGCCAGAGCAGTACGAGGAAGGCAAGTATAACATGAACAACCTATCACTTTAATTACAATTTCATACTGCATTTTAATATTGTATGCCTATAAGGACTTTCCTAGCCACTTTATATCCTTTATTTATGCCTTTGGGTTGCTTTTTGGTTAGTTGTGCTAGGTTGCTGCGCTATAACACACTTGGTCCTTTTTAATTAATTTGATTAATGGTTTACTTGAACTTAATTCTGGGGGTGGCCCTCTGTGCTTCGTGCTTGAGTGGCTCACGTCTCGTTAAAATATGGTTTTTGTAGAAACATGGTTTAGGGGGCCAGCACAGTGCTTAGTGCTTGGTTGGCCACTCTCCATAAGGACCGGTTCATAGAGCGACAACCTGGGACAACAGCGCTACCACAAGGCTAGAATGGGATAGACTTGGCGTAATAATTAGATCTTTTTGGTTTGGAGTAACTTACCTGCGGGGCAGGGGCGGTAAGCTTCTATGGCCCTCGTGCTGAGTGGCCTCGTCTGTGCTTCGTGTCTTGACGCCCACTAGACCTGCTCCATAGTCGCCGATCCAACCGTGCGGTTACTCCCTACCAACGAGATTCATTGTAAAGGCCTCGTAGTGAGTCGCTGGCCATCTCACCTAAGGAAGTGTGATGAACAACTGGCGTAGCTCACGACTTGTGGGTAAAGATGTGCAACCTCTGCAGAGTGTAAAACTGGTATACTAGCCGTGCTCACGGTTATGAGCGGCCCAGATCCTCCTTTTGATTAGTGGGGTTGTCTCCTTCCGACGAGGGAGGTGCCTCTCGGGGTTACCTTGGTGGCTTGGTTTCGGTTTGGTTCTCAGTAGTAGTATGATTAATTCTGATTAATTACTATGTAACTGGGTTAATGGTAATTCATCAACTCGTAGTAAATAGCTTTAATAAAATTTTGCCAACACTTAAAAGCTAATGCAGTTGAGTCAGCCAAACTTAGAGCCTCATAGTTTGTGTTATACTTGTTGAGTACAAGTTGTGTACTCCCTCTTGCCTCTTCTCTACTTTTTGCTCTTGGCTACGCTACTGCTGCTCAGTTCCTGCCGACTCGAGGGAGTTCGTCCTGCGCTACCAGGACTACGAGGACTTCTAGGTGTTCGTCTCCCAGTCGACGTCCCTGTGGCGCCCTGCTTCAGCTTTGGAGAGTCTTTATCGTATTTTGTACTTCGCTTCCACTGTATCAGACATTTTGTCATTATTGTAATAAATAACATTCGTATTTCAATTTATTATATCTTATTCATGATATGTGCTGTCATATACTGTTCATTCTGTTGTATATACGTGTGACTTGATCCTAGCACGTATATGATTGCTCGGTTTATGTCCTTTTATAAACCTGGTGTTACAGAGTGGTATCAGAGCCGTATCGACTGTAGGACGAAGCCTAGATAGAACTGGTCGAGTTTTAGGACTTCTTCTCACCAATCCTTGCTTGCTGAAATTATTTTACTATATTACCCCTTGACTTCTTTGACTTTTTACCCTTCTTGCCTTGATTTCTCTCTCTAAAGAATAGTTTTCGTAGATTTGGCCTGAATCAGTCACCTGACCACTATGAGTATTAGCTAGGTGACCCTTTTATAATAATACGATAGCACGCTTTGCGACGCGTCATGTTAGTCGAGTCGTATGTTAAACTCGGCTAAGTTGTGAAAATTGTCTGCTTGTTATTATGCTATATGTTTGATTTGGATTTTTGAATGATTGTATAGCTTAGTAGTTTAAAATTGTTTAAAGAAAATCACTCTTATGCTAAAGTTAACTAATTAATAAAATGAGTTAGATCGTTGGGGGTAAAACAGTCCACTCTATCCTGTCTACTTTATCATGGCTGAGTCTTTTTCCGCAAAGAGTTATCATATCCATCTGAATTTATTCCTGCAATATCCTTACTCGTGAAATCGTTTGTCCAAAATCAGATGGTGAACACCAGGCGTGGTTCTGACCAGCAGGGGCAGAACAACCAGGGGCAGAACACCCAGGGGACCGGGATCCCGATGCCTCCGCCTTTGACTCCGGAGCAGTACTTCCAGCTCCAGATGCAGATGATGGCTACCCTGAACAACACTGTTCAGGCTCTTCAGCAGGCTCACACTCAGCCGCTGCCTCCTCCACCGCCGCAGCCTCACGACAGGCGTGCTGAGTTCCTGAGGGGTCACCCACCGACGTTTTCTCACACGTCCGACCCTCTTCAGGCTGACGACTGGCTCCGTGAAGTGGAGCGTCAGCTGGACATCGCCCAGTGCGATGATAGGGAGCGAGTTCTGTACGCAGCAGGACAGTTGCGAGGGGCAGCTTTGGACTGGTGGGAGTCACACCCAATTCATGACCGCGAGTCTCTCACTTGGCTCCAGTTCACGGAGCGTTTCCGCAGCCACAACGTCCCCGCGGGCATTATGAAGATGAAGCAGAAGGAGTTCCTTGCACTGAAGCAGGTAATCTTAAATATAATCATTCAGCGGTTTCTTTTGAGCTAAAACCCTTGTTCTATCCTTATGAATCTTGAGTTAATCTTTCGATATCTATCTGTCTTTGTCACTTCAGGGGACTATGTCGGTCACGGAGTATCGTGATCGCTTTCTGCAGCTTGCTCGCTACGCCCCTACCGATGTTGCGGATGACCGCAAGAAGCAGGAGCACTTCATGGAGGGCCTTGAGGACTACCTCCAGTACGCGCTGCTCAACCTCCGCTTCGACGACTTCAACCATCTGGTTGACAGCGTGCTCAACACTGAGCGCAAGCACCTGGAGATGGAGGACAAGAAGAGGAAGATTGTCCCCGTTGCTTCCGGCAGCAACACTCGTCCCCGCCTCCAGCCGCCCCAGCAGTACCAGCAGCAGTACCGGCCTCCCCAGTCGTACCAGCAGAGGCCGCAGCAGTACCCACCTCGATAGCAGCAGCAGGCAGGTCAGGGCTCGAGGTTACCGGCACCTCCGGCTCGTGCTGCTCCACTAGCTCCGCCAGCACCTCAGGCTCCACGTCCGGCAGCTCCTACCGGACAGCAGGCTTCGACACTTGCACGCGTCTGCTATCACTGCGGCCAGCCGGGGCACTACGCCAACACTTGCCTCCGGAAGGCGCAGGTGGGACAGCAGGGGCGCCCAGCTCAGCCCAGGGCGCCAGCACAGGGTCGGGTGAACCACGTGACGGCCGAGTCAGCGGCCGAGGCTCCTAACGTGGTTATTGGTACGTTCATGGTCAACTCTCACCCCGCTACAGTGCTTTTCGATACCGGTGCTACCCATTCTTTCATTTCCAAGTCATTTGCCGAGCAGCATGGTATACCGGTTTCTTGTATGAGGACAGCTATGGTAGTTACCTCACCTGGGGGTCAGATTCGTACATGTTCTATATGCTCCAGAGTTAGCATTGTCATAAAGGGGGTAGAGTTCCGCACTGGCTTGATAGTTATTGACTCCTCGGGGATAGATGTGATTCTGGGCATGGAGACCCTTACCAGATGGGGAGTCCGTATTGATTGTGCTCAGCGGACAGTTCACTTATCGGCATCTGATGGCCAAGAGGTGACAGTCAGTGCTTCAGAGCCTTCTGGATTTCTTCATCAGATGGATGCTAGACCCACGGACGGTATTCGCGTGGTGTCTGAATTCCCGGACGTCTTTCCGGATGATCTGCCAGGTATGCCGCCTGAACGCGCCATTGAGTTTTGTATTGATCTCTTGCCTGGCACAGCTCCTATTGCAAAGCGGCCCTACCGTATGGCACCTATAGAGCATGAGGAAGTCAAGAAGACTATTGATGAGTTGCTAGCCAAGGGCTATATCCGTCGCAGCTTCTCTCCTTGGGCTTTTCCATTATTGCTGGTAGATAAGAAGGATGGCTTGAAGAGGATGTGTGTCGATTATCGGGAGCTGAATGCAGTTACCATCAAGAACAAGCATCCACTGCCCCGTATTGAGGATCTCTTCGATCTGCTTCGAGGTGCTCGTATATTCTCGAAGATTGATCTTCGTTCGGGATATTTTCAGTTGAGGATCTGTCCTGGGGATATTCCGAAGACGGCATTCACTTGCAAGTACGGGCTATATGAATATACGGTCATGTCCTTCGGCTTGACTAATGCCCCAGCTTACTTCATGCATCTGATGAACATGGTCTTCATGGATTATCTGGATGTCTTTGTGGTGATTTTCATTGATGATATTCTGATCTTCTCCAAGACTGAAGAAGAGCATGAGGAGCATCTGAGACTCGTGTTGCAGAGATTGAGAGAGCATCAGTTGTATGCCAAGTTCAGCAAGTGCGAGTTCTGGATTGAGGAGGTTCCATTCCTCGGTCATGTTATCTCTCAGGGAGGCATTGCTGTTGATCCGAGCAAGGTGAAGGATGTGCTTGAGTGGGAGACACCGCAGACAGTAAAGGAAGTCAGGTCATTCTTGGGCTTAGCTGGATATTATCGGAGGTTCATTGAGAATTTCTCCAAGATCGCAAAGCCTTTGACTTCTTTGCTGGAGAAGAATGTGGCTTTCGTATGGACTGATTAGCATCAGAGGGCCTTTGATGAGCTGAAGAAAAGGTTGACTACGGCGCCAGTCCTGACTCTGCCAGACCAGACGAAGAGGTTCACGGTGTATTGTGATGCTTCGAAGGATGGTCTTGGGTGTGTTCTGATGCAGGAGGGCAGAGTGATAGCTTATGCTTCACGGCAGCTACGCCGGCATGAGCTGAACTATCCTACTCATGATCTTGAGTTAGCCGCAGTTGTGCATGCTTTGAAGATTTGGAGGCATTACTTGTATGGGCAGCGGTGTGATATCTACACTGATCACAAGAGCCTCAAATACATTTTCATGCAGAATGACCTGAACATGCGGCAGAGAAGATGGCTAGAGTTGGTCAAGGATTATGACCTGGAGATTCACTATCATCCGGGCAAGGCCAATGTTGTAGCAGATGCTCTGAGCAGAAGAAGTTATGTCAACATGGCCGTGGCTTTCCAGATGCCTCCAGAGTTATGCGAGGAGTTTGAGCAGTTGAGTCTGGGCTTCTTGCATCATACTTCGAGTGCAGCGTTTGAGGCAGTACCGACCCTAGAGTCAGAGATCAGGCAGCATCAGAAAGATGATGAGAAGCTGCAGGAGATCTGTGAGTTGCTCAAGAAGGGCAAGGCTCCTCATTTCAGAGAGGATGATCAGGGTACCTTGTGGTACAAGAACCGGATCTGTGTGCCAGATGTGAAGGATCTTCGGAAGTTAATTCTGAGTGAGGCCCATGATACAGCTTATTCAATTCATCCGGGCAGCACGAAGATGTATTATGATCTGAAGGAACATTTCTGGTGGTATGGGATGAAGCGTTCAGTGGCAGAGTACGTGGCCATTTGTGACACCTGTCAGCGTGTCAAGGCTGAGCATCAGAGGCCAGCAGGTCTGTTACAGCCTTTGAAGATACCAGAGTGGAAATGGGAGGAAATCACTATGGACTTCATTGTTGGATTGCCTCGTACTCAGAAAGGGTACAACTCTATATGGGTAGTAGTGGATCGATTGACGAAGGTTGCTCACTTCATTCCAGTGAACACTACTTACTCCGGTGCTAGACTTGCAGAGTTGTACATCTCTCGGATTGTCTGCTTGCATGGTGTGCCCAAGAAGATCATATCTGACAGAGGGTCTCAGTTCACTTCTCGGTTCTGGGAGCAGCTCCATGATTCGCTGGATACGAAGCTGCGTTTCAGTACGGCTTATCACCCTTAGACAGATGGGCAGACAGAGAGAACCAACCAAGTGTTGGAGGATATGCTGAGAGCTTGTGCCATTCAGTATGGTACTAGTTGGGATAAGTGACTGTCATATGCTGAGTTTTCATATAACAACAGCTATCAGGCCAGTCTGAAGAAGTCCCCCTTCGAGGCTTTGTACGACAGAAAGTGTAGAACTCCTCTATATTGGGATCAGATTGGTGAGAAGCAGCTCTTTGGCCCTGAGATCATAGATGATGCAGAGCAGATGGTTCAGGCTGTGCGAGAAAATCTGAGGATTGCACAGAGCAGACAGAAGAGCTATGCTGATGGCAAACGGAGAGATCTGACTTTCAGTGTTGGTGATTATGTGTACCTAAAGGTGTCTCCGATGAGAGGAATCTGCAGATTTAATGTCAAGGGGAAGTTTGCACCTCGGTATGTGGGTCCATTCAAGGTGCTAGAGCGAAAAGGCGAAGTTGCTTATCGCCTGGAGTTACCTCTCAGCCTCTCAGGAGTTCATGATGTCTTCCATATATCTCAGCTGAAGAGGTGTTTGCGAGTACCCGAGGAGCAGGCACCCCTGGATGGAGTCGATGTGCAGGAAGATCTAACTTATACTGAGCATCCGGTGAAGATTCTGGAGACATCAGAGAGGGTTACTCGGAACAAGCGCATCAAGATGTGCAGAGTTCAGTGGAGTCACCACAGTGAAGCTGAGGCTACTTGGGAGCGAGAAGATGAGTTGAAGAAGACATATCCAGATCTCTTTGCTAGCCAGCCCAGCTAAATCGCGGGGACGAGATTTCTTTAAGGGGGTAGGGTCTGTAACACCCTAATTTAAATCTCAGCATTTATTAATGAATTTAATTGGCTTTATTTAAATTTCTAAGGATTATTGTGTTAGACTTGCATTTAATCTATATTTTTGTTCTATAAATAATTAAAATTTATCATAGGTTTTAAATTTTGATGATGCATTCATGCTGGTGCATACTTTCATTGATTTGAGTGTGGTTGAATTCAAATTTGCATTTGAATTCAAACCTTGTTTGAATTAGGAATAGAAAAGTTTAGAAATAGAAAAGAGAAAAAAACTGGATAAATAGGAAAGCAAACCCAGCCCAACCCGAAGCCAAAACTCAACCCGGCCCGGCCAGCTCCCGGCTCGGCCCAGGCAAACCCGCGCGTCCCACTCTCTCAGTCGCGCCCCCTCTCTTCTCCCTGGGCCCGCTTCAGCAGCGCGCGGCCCAGCTCGCGCCAGCGCCCGCAGCCCGCACCGCCGCACGCGTCACGCCCCGGCCTGCTCCGCACGGTCCCGCCCGCCAGCGACACACCCCGAGCCAGTGTCGCCCCACGTTGCGCCGCGCTCACCCGCTGACAGACCGGACCCGCTGGGCAGACTCGTCTCCCCCACGCCGCGCCTGCGCAACGAACCCCGAGATCCACGGCCCGGTGATCTCGCCGGCCTTCCTTTTCGGACGCGCACGCCGAGATCCCAGCACCCCTCTTTAAACGGCGCCCCACACCCTGGGATCCTATCTCGCCCCCACAGCCGCCGCGCAAACCCCAGCAGTCGTCCCCACGCCGCTCCGCCGCGCAGGCTCCTCTGCGCCGCCGCGGACCAGCCCCGCCACAGCCTTCCGGCCCCTGCCAACCACCTCAGGAGCCCCGCCTCGACGTCAGAAACACCACCGAAGCCGCCAGCCCCGACTCCAGTCCGAGCATCACCGGAATCGGACCCGGACGCCATCTCAGGTGGGCTCATCCGCCGTTGCAATTGGCCGCCGTCGGTGCCGCTCCGGTCAAACTGACTCCTCCATTGGCCTCGCAGGGACTCCACACATCGACCCGTGGAGCCTAGGAGCCCGGAGCACCCCCCGTACCGACCCCGCCACCGAGCTCTGTGCCGACCCGCCGCTCGGACACCGCCGACGACCACCCTGCGCGATATCCCAGACCCAATCCAAACCCCGGTGAGCTTCCACACCTCCTCAGGCCCCTTTTGTGCTAGTTTTGTTAGGCCGTAGCCCCTGGAGAACCCCGAACGCGCCGTGCCGGCGAGCTCCGCCGCGCAGGGCCGCCGCCGACGCAGCGCGCCCCACTACCAGCCTCCCCGAGGCCCGCAAAAGCCTCAGGTGGACTACGCGTGTCGCGTAGTCCCCTCCCGACCCAGATCTCGTCATTTTTGACCCCGGGAAGGCCGAGTATGGCCATCTCCGGCGTAGCGCCGCCGCGGGGCTCGACTCCGGTGACCCGCGCCGCCGCCGTCGCCCGCTTTCGATCTGGACCATCCGATCCGCAATCAACGGATCAGATTAGATCCTGCGTACCTCTTTGTTTTGGCGCACACGATCGCGATCCAACGGCCCAGGGCCGTTGACCATGCTAGATACCGGTCAGCACCGATGTTTTTGCTAAAGAGCCCTCGGAGTTTTCGGTAATCAACCCGCAGTCCGAACTTATTCAAAAATAATTACGCAGAGGTCCTGTTTTTAGCGTTTGACCCCCTGAGCTTCTTTAATTTTGAACCCGCCGTCCAGCACCTGGTCTTTTGCACGTTAGCCCTTAGATTTAATGGTTATTTATGTTTTAGCCCTCAGTTTTTGCAGAAAAGTCCCTGGAACCCCGTTTTTATTACAAATAAGCCCCTAAACCTTGTATTTAGCCTAGAAAATGCGTTTTAGCTCCGATTTAAGCGTTCTTTATATCCACGCGATCGTTGTGACGCGTAGAATAGTTTTAGACTAGTTTAGTGTTCTGTTTTCATGTATTGATGTACTATTCTTTAGCTTTTGTTAGTGTTTGCTTGTATGCTTATTATTGTGCATTGTTTTGGCCATGTGTTCGTGAGTAGACGTTGATCCATCTGAGGAGCCCCAGTACCAGTACCCGGAGCAGCCATCTTTGGAGCACTTTGAGCAGCAGCCAGAGCAGTACGAGGAAGGCAAGTATAACATGAACAACCTATCACTTTAATTACAATTTCATACTGCATTTTAATACTGTATGCCTATAAGGACTTTCCTAGCCACTTTATATCCTTTATTTATGCCTTTGGGTTGCTTTTTGGTTAGTTGTGCTAGGTTGCTGCGCTATAACACACTTGGTCCTTTTTAATTAATTTGATTAATGGTTTACTTGAACTTAATTCTGGGGGTGGCCCTCTGTGCTTCGTGCTTGAGTGGCTCACGTCTCGTTAAAATATGGTTTTTGTAGAAACATGGTTTAGGGGGCCAGCACGGTGCTTAGTGCTTGGTTGGCCACTCTCCATAAGGACCGGTTCATAGAGCGACAACCTGGGACAACAGCGCTACCACAAGGCTAGAATGGGATAGACTTGGCGTAATAATTAGATCTTTTGGTTTGGAGTAACTTACCTGCAGGGCAGGGGCGGTAAGCTTCTATGGCCCTCGTGCTGAGTGGCCTCGTCTGTGCTTCGTGTCTTGATGCCCACTAGACCTGCTCCATAGTCGCCGATCCAACCTTGCGGTTACTCCCTACCAACGAGATTCTTTGTAAAGGCCTCGTAGTGAGTCGCTGGCCATCTCACCTAAGGAAGTGTGATGAACAACTGGCGTAGCTCACGACTTGTGGGTAAAGATGTGCAACCTCTGCAGAGTGTAAAACTGGTATACTAGCCGTGCTCACGGTTATGAGCGGCCCAGATCCTCCTTTTGATTAGTGGGGTTGTCTCCTTCCGACGAGGGAGGTGCCTCTCGGGGTTACCTTGGTGGCTTGGTTTCGGTTTGGTTCTCAGTAGTAGTATGATTAATTCTGATTAATTACTATGTAACTGGGTTAATGGTAATTCATCAACTCGTAGTAAATAGCTTTAATAAAATTTTGCCAACACTTAAAAGCTAATGCAGTTGAGTCAGCCAACCTTAGAGCCTCATAGTTTGTGTTATACTTGTTGAGTACAAGTTGTGTACTCGCTCTTGCCTCTTCTCTACTTTTTCCTCTTGGCTACGCTACTGCTGCTCAGTTCCTGCCGACTCGAGGGAGTTCGTCCAGCGCTACCAGGACTACGAGGACTTCTAGGTGTTCGTCTCCCAGTCGACGTCCCTGTGGCACCCTGCTTCAGCTTCGGAGAGTCTTTATCGTATTTTGTACTTCGCTTCCGCTGTATCAGACATTTTGTCATTATTGTAATAAATAACATTTGTATTTCGATTTATTATATCTTATTCGTGATATGTGCTGTGATATACTGTTCATTCTGTTGTATATACATGTGACTTGATCCTGGCAGGTATATGATTGCTCGGTTTATGTCCTTTTATAAACCAGGTGTTACAATTCTGCTCAAGATTCTGACTCCCATTGTAGACTTGATGATGACCAGATTACTCTTTAACCCCTCTTGTTTGAATTCACCAGATCTTTCAATGCATCTTGGATCATGCAAATATCTAACAGCAAGCTCTCTAACTATTAACTTCGACTTCAATAAGTTATGAAACTCAAATAGCCAAAGTAGCTGTTCTTCTGGTCAGATCGATGTCAATGATGGCTAGACCGATTTATCCAGGATGTGCCCCCCAGTGTTGCAAAACATCGGACTTTGAAAAGAATATCTCTTGCACATGGTGACCTAATGCCCATTATTGTAAAGTATTAATCCAGCACCATCATGTCTAAATGTCTTCAGCACCTAGCCATCAAGGTATCAAATTATAGCCCGAATTGAAAAAACACATATAATTCAGCTTTATTTGCTAGTGTAAAATTTTCCAATCGGCTCAAGACCTCAAAACAAAATCAAAACTTTGAGATCCCTTTGCAAACCGATTTACTGAATAAAAGCTTCATGAGGTAAATTACCATTTGCCGATTTTCTGCCCCCCGAGCACTAAAGCCTCGTTGAGCTCCATATTGCCGCGTTCTTAGTGTAGCCTCATAATCCACTAGCTCTTCATCATCTTGCACTAAAAATGTCAGTGGTGTTTCTTCATCGTAAGAAGCCGAAATGGGCGCTTCTGATTCGGCTTTCTACTGAACTGGAGGGTCAACCAGTCTGATTGGTTGCTCGAGGCGGTCAGATCGGTCAGCTATACCGGTCAGCTATACCGGTCAGACCGGTCGGTAAGGGCGGTTCGACCGGTCCTGCTGGCTGGTTAGCTGACTTGACCCGCCACACTTTGCTCTGAGGGAAGGTGGGCCTGTACTTGTTGAATTGCTCATACCTCAGCCTTTTGGCCTCCTGCTACTTCTGCTCTTGACATCGCAGGTGCTGCAACCTCCTCTTCTGCGTATGAGTCAACCCTGGTGGACACCACTTGTGTTGAGAGTATTTGTTCACGGAGCAGCTGCTAGCTTCATGGTTATCAGCCATGACAAGCTTCTGGTTGTGAGGATCGACCGATTTATCGAAAACCATCGGTCTTTTCTCAACATCATTGACAACTACATTGACATCGCTAATCTGCACGACATCACTGGTTGTAGTCTTCCTAGAATCAACTTCCATGGGCTGAGCTTCATCCTTCTTCTTCTTGATGCGATACTCTTGCTCCGGAGGATGAGACTGGACCGATATGACTGGTGCAGCATGCTGCTGCTGGACCAGATTGGTGTGGGCCCAATCGGTCATGCACCGGTTGTGAAAACCTATCAAACACAAGTCTTCTGAAATATCCTCCACTCTAGTGAGATGACAGATGCGGCATCGGATAGCACTGCATCCAAACTCCTTCATGCCCCCATGTTGGGCAAAAAGAATCTGATGCCAATGACGCCCATGGCATGTCGACGTACACTCTTTGAGGAGGAAACTTTGTAGTGACATCACCTCTGCACTTGCTGGATCCTCACCTAGGAAAAGAAGGTTTGCCTTGACGCAAAGGCGACCTCGATATCTTTTTTACTGGCCGATCTTTTGGAACGGCTTTTTTGTACTTGTTCAGCAACTGATCAAAGGTGGGTTTTTGCTTTACAACTCTTTCCCGCACCCTTGATTCATTCACCTTGCAAGTACGCACTTCCGGGCCCTTAGGCTTGACAGTTCTGGGTCGGCTCTGTGCCTGACCGGTCTGACCGGTTGAAGAAGCCGGTCTGACCGGTCGTGCCTGGGCAATAGGCCGACTCGTGTCTCGCGAGGAACTTTCTTGCCCCCCGGGTCTTGATGCTTTACAGTGATTTTCAACGACTCCCTACCATCAGGAGTCTTTTCCAGCACCACTTCCCTGGCCAGAATCTTATCCTTGACATCATTCGGCCTTTCTTCACCAATGATCACATTTTTTCCTTTCGCTCCTTCGGCTTGTTCCGGCTGAATGAGCACATTGGCATTACACAGATCAATGGTATGAACAGGGATGGGAGCTTCGTTAATTTGCAACTCAGGCAAAGTCAATCGTCCTTCATTAACGGCCGATTGTACATGTCGACGAAACACATTGCAATCATTAGTTGCATGAGAAAATGAATTATGCCATTTGCAATATGCATGCCGCTTCAATTCTTCAAGCGGCGGTATGACATGAGATAACTTGATGTTTCCACTTCTAAGCAATTCATCAAATGTGCGATCACACTTAGAAACATCCAAAGTGAAATGAGCTTCTTCTCGCCGATTGTTGGCAATCGGCTTAAGCGATGGACAAGAACATGGCATAACTTCTGATGGCCATACAAACTCGGCCACATAAACTTCTTTCCTCTCATCATCCGAATCATTGACTTCACACTCAACATGTGTGTTGGATTGATGAGATTCACAATTCTCTTTGGCTTTTCTAAATTTATACTCTTGGCTCATAGCTCGAAGTTGTAAATCATTAAGATTGTAGTAATAGAAACCTTCAAGTTTTTCCTTAAGATATGAATGCAAACCACCAAGAGCAATATCTATCGAGTCCTTATCAGAAATTGACAAACAGAAACATTAGTTTTTAATTTCTTTGAACCTTTTAAAATAATCAGAAACAGATTCGTCCCTGCCTTGTCTAACCGATGTCAAGTCTATCAATTTACCCTCATTCTACCCACTATAAAAGTGATCATGGAATTTTTTGTTCCAATTCATTCCAGGAGCAGACCGAATTAGGGGATAATGAAGAAAACCAAGAAAAAACAGTTCTAGTCAAAGATAAAGAAAATAAACGGACTCACAAAGCATTACTGGAACTAGCTTCACCAAGTTGAGCAACATATTGATTAATGTGCTCCCAAGTTGACCGATTGTCATCCCCACTAAATTTGATAAAGTTGGGAACGCGCCACCCCGTAGGATAAGGAACCAAATCAAAAGTATCAGGGTACGGTCGTTGGTACAAATCAATTTTACTAGGAGCTAAACCCAATTGACTTAGTGCTTTTCTAAAAAGTTGGCTCAGATCTTCTCTCATCTTAATATGATCGGCCTTGTAACTTTTCAGCGGTTGATGTTTGAGTACTAGAAGCTAGACAGTTTACTGCTGGACCAGTATCACTCATTGTCTGTACAGCATTGTGGGGACTATTCTTAGTTAAATCATCCCAAACATCTTGTGGCATGGAGGGTGGAAAAGGTGGCTCGCCATACGATTTAGTAGTGTATGGCGGCACAAAGCCTTCCAATTCACCAGTTTTGCTAGGGGCAGCCGAACTTGGAATTGGTGCGAGCGCGGAAGTGGACGCCGAGGCCAGCACCATGGCACCGGTCTGACCGGTTTGAGGGACCGGTCTGACCGGTTTGAGGGACCGGTCTGACCGGTTTGAGGGACCGGTCTGACCGCACGATTACAAATAAAAGGAGGGAATGAGAAATCTAAACGACTTAGTAGAGCTAGAGTATACAATTGACAGAAAACACATACATAGAACATACACTGACGAGGGACTTGTCTAGGGCGTCTTGATGGAATAGAAACCAAAAATGGTCAAAATCAATCCAAATGTCATCCATTACCCGATAGAAATGGGTATGTTTAATTCGAGCAGCTAGCATTATATACCCCTATGCACATGCTTTCAAGTACCACTGATGTAACTCACGCATTCTTGTTGGTAGGGTGTCAATCAGCTCTGGCCACATCAGAGGTTCCCCCAGTACAAATGGCTTTCTTCCTGCCCCTTGGTGAACCGGGATTTTTTCCTAACCTAGGAGCTGAGCTTTTGTGAGGTTCGTTTCCTTGACAAACTCAGCAGTAGCTTCATCCTCTTTTGAAAGCACTACTAGAGGGGGTACGCTTTGTTTGGGTTGTTCGCTGAGCTGGGGGACTTGGTTGTACCTCCGATTACTCTTCCTCTCCCATGATTTTGTAATCGAGCAGTCATAGTCCGACATCAGTGGAGGATTTGGTTGGCACATCATGGATAGATAGAATTTCTTCGCTCCTGGATCCACTGGTTCCTATGGCGGAGGCTTCTTTGGCTTCAACTACTTGCGCACGTCTTCTTGCACCCAAGCATCCAATTCCTTTGGAGTCATTTCGTAACCTGACTTCTCTGGCGCGGGCTTCTCTTTCATCTTTCGTTCTTGGGTCTTCTTATATCTTGGAGGTGGCGGTGGCGGCAACCAAGCAGATTTCTTCTTCTTTACGGGGCGAGGAGATGGCGGAGGCGGACTAACACTAGGCCCCCCGGAAGCGGCCGGTGACGGCGATAGACTAACGCTGGGGTCCTGGGCTGCGGGCGGTGACGGTGGATCCACACTGGGCCTCGGAGAACCTTGAGCAGCTGGCGGTGACCTCAGAGAAGGGCTAGGATCCCTTCCTGCAATTTTTATGTACTGTTTTTTTTCCAACAGATCCAAGTGTGGAGGGCCTGTCCTAGTTCCTCTTCTCCATCGCCTCCAGGGATCTCAAGGTCGAGGTCTTCCCATCCTTTCTTGACACGGTCAACCATGACTCTAGCATATCCTTCTGGAATCATCATGCCATGGATTGTCCCACCTTGAACAGGGACTTCAGCAACCCTGTGAGCAACTACTTTCAGTTTTTTCCTTAGCGGAAATAGAAGCTCACAGGGGGTCCTCACGGCGATGTCGTCCACGGGGTAATGTTCCGCAACTATTTCCTCTAGATCTGCGGCTGGGTGTTCCATTGAAGCGACACTGCTACGACGCTGCGAGCCGACGGGGCTAGTCTCCAGCTGAGCCATTGATCTGGCTTCTGGTGGCTGCTGTTGGCTAGCTGTAAGTGCACCTTTGATCGAAGCAACCCATTCTTCTAGGGCACGCACCTTCTCTGCTACTTCAGCCTTTCTTCTCTATCGGCTTCGATACGTCTCTATGTCGCCACTGAAGCCATGCTTCCATGGAACTACGCCCATGCCTCACACATGTCCTGTGTGTTCTGGTGTGCCAATAGCGTACGTCAGCTCGTCTTTCTCTCTGTCTAACTTGAAGTTGCCTTCGGACATGGCCTTTAGTGCCACATCGAGCCTGTCGGCCGCTTCCCTTATGGCATCGCTAGTGACGAACGACTCATCTTCCATATTCAATGAGCCTCCATGAGCGTAGAAGTAATGTTTTGCTCGTAATGACTAGTTGAAAGTCGCCGGTACGATTCCTCTGGCAACGAGATCATCTTCCATGGAAGTGCTTCTTTTTGCTCGCATTCTCCTTGCCCAAGATGATGGAAGTGCTTCTTTTTGCTCGCATTCTCCTTAGCTTGGGCTGTCTTCTTCTCACTATCCTCGGATGACTTGTACTGCACGAATGCCTCCCAATAAGGACATTGATTCTTGAAGTTTTTCTCGAAGTCCGGCGTGAGTCCCTTTCTAACATAATCTTTGTTCAAATTTTTCTTGAACGTCTGAAAAGCAATAGCCATCTTCTTCATGACCCAATCCTTAAACAGCTATTCTTTGTCCTCCGGAAAGGTGAAGTGTCGTTTGACATCTGCCCATAACATTTCTTTCTTGGTCTCGGGAACGACGTCAGCATCGATATCTGTGGCTTTACTTTTCTTCCATAGCTTGAAGCTAATGGGAATGTGGTCCCTGGCATAACATCCACATAGATTCACCACCGTCGTCTTCACACCCTTCGGAGACTTTGGTTCACCGTCAGGATGCAATGAAGTGATAATAGTGTGCCCCTCCATGATTTTCTTCGACCCTCATTTCCGTTTTGGTTTCCTAGTCGATCCGGATGCCTAAAAAATATGTATTTAATATGCATTATACTTACATATAGAATTAATGAGTATGTTTATATATATAAGCACGAATTGTATATACCTCTGTGCTATCATCTTGCACAGTCGTTTGTTCTGTCTGGTTATCATCGCCATCACCAGTATCATTAAGGTATTGGCTGCCATCGTCCTTGGCAGCATCCTCTTCATTGTGGTGCGTGCCCGTACCAATTATATCCGCAAGAAAGGCCTCATCGTCATCACGGTGAAAGGGTTCCATTTCATTTCCTATGTGAATCAACATATGTTTGATATGCAATTTTGTACTAATTCACAATGTATAAAAAATTTACAAGTGCACCTTCAATAAAGTCGTACAACGCATACAAGATCAAAATTTGTAAAATTTACATTATATACATCTTATATAAAATGTGCCTTGGAATTTTATAAAATGTGCCCTGAATTTTCTAAGATTTTCAACTATTTTTCTACTTTTTTCACCAATTTCTAATATTTTCTACTAATTTCACCTGTTTATAGTATAGCAATCTAAAATTTACAAAGAAAATTACAAATTCAATAGATAAAGCTGTACAAGACAAAATTTACATCATATACATGTCATAAAATACACAATTCAACAATACCAAATAAAACAATAAATGTTAATCCCGTAAAGACATGAAGTTTTCTACAATATACAAGATTTTTGTAAAATATCCATAATTACTACAAGATATAAATGTGAAGCCCGTAAAGACATGAAGTTTTCTACAATATTCAAGGTTTTTGAACAATATCCATAATTACTACAAGATATAAATGTGAAGCTCGTAAAGACATGAAGTTTTCTATGTATATATCTACCAATTTTTTTACAAATTTCTACAAATTTTGTACAAATTTCAACAAATTTACTATATATTGAACAAATATTTATAATTTTCTACAAATTTTCTAAAATTTCTACAATTTTCACTATTGCGTATCAATTCCTAACATTTTCCTACTATTTTCTACATTTCAACATTTATATATACCAATTTTTTTACAAATTTTGTACAAATTTCAACAAATTTACTACAATTTGAACAAATATCTATAATTTTCTACAAATTTTCTAAAATTTCTACAACTTTTCTTCAATTTTTTACAAATTATAATAACCCTTTTAACTAATTACAAAAAATAGCTGACGTCAGAACGGAGTCGTGCCGACGTCAGCCCGAGGGCTCACATCGGGGAGGCGAGGAGGCGGTTCTTCGGCACGGCGGCGATGGGGAGGAGCGAGGCAGGATGGCGGGCGGCGCGGACGGAGAAGGCTACATGGTGGGCGCAAACGGCGACGGCGCGGAGGAGGCTGGACGGCGGCACAGCGAGCGTGGAGGAGGGGGCGCACAACGCGGTCGACGGAGGCGGCGGCGGCGGCGTACGGAGGGGCGGTGGCCGGGACGGAGGGCGGCTGCTGCGACGGAGGACACCTCCGGATGAGGTGATTGGGCGAGGGAGGAGGCCGGCGCCGGAGGGGACGACGACGGGCGGCGGCAGCGCGCGCGAGAGGGCACGGGGCCGACGTCCGCGGTGCAGGGCGGCGCAGAGGAGGATGGCGGTGCAGAGGGCATCAGGCGACGTGCGCGAAGGGGGCCGGACGGCGGTGGCGGCATCGGCGACGGGCGGCGGCCGACTTCGATCGATCTCGTCGGGGGGGGGGGATGGCGACGAACGCTAAGTCCCCCCGATTATATAGAGGAGGCAGTTTAGTACTAGGCCATGGCTGCGCCTCGTACTAAACTGCCTTCTGCGCAGTTTAGTACCGGCTGGTGCTACGGCCCGGTACTAAGCTGCCCCGTTTAGTACCGGGTCGTGGCCCCAGCCAGTACTAAATGTCCCCAACAGGCGGGAAAATTTGGGGAGGTTGTTTAGTACCGGCTGCAACTATGGCCCGGTACTAAATGCCCAAAATGATTCTGCCTTTTTTAGTTTTGTAATTATTTTGTAATTCGTCTAAATATGTTTTATGTGCAATAAAATTCAATAAACAATTAAAAAATAGATATATGTACTATTTTCACCATGCAAAATTATATTATTAATGTTAAACATACATTAATCTTAATAAATATATGTTTTTGCACTAAATTCAAAGTATTTCAATTCGTTTAAATATGTTTTATGTGCAATAAATTCAATAAAAGCCTATAAAATATATAAATTTGCTATTTAAGCACTTAATTTATCATATTGAGTTCAAAATTTGTTATATTAGTGTGTCAAATGTGTTTTATTGTGTATAGTATTATACAAATGTATATATATATATGCATATATTTACTACTTAAGCACTTAATTTATCGTATTGAGTTCAAAATTTATAACTATTGTAACCAGAAAAAAATGAAAAATAATGATTTAGCACTTAATTTGTAAGAAAAAAATACTATTGTAACTATAAAAATTAATAGTTTTATACTGTTTTCAATTGTGTTTTCTGTGCAAACTATTATATAAATGCATAAAAAATTTAAATCTCAGTTATTTCATACATGTTAATTAAATAGTTAATTAAATAGATTTTATGTTTTTTTGGTGTTTTATCATATATGTGCATGCACTTAATTAAATAGATTTTCTGTTTTAATTATGTTTATCACATTGGGTATGCACTTAATTAATTTATCATATTGAGTCTAAATTTTTTTATATCTGTTTCAATTGTGTTTTCTGTGCAAACTATTATATAAATGCATAAAAATTAAAATATAATTTATTTCATAGACCATATATTACATCAATCACTTGGTTACATTAACATGAAAGTATAACATAATGATTACACATCATTGTTTAATGGAACGTTGACAACCTTTCTTTTTATGAATGTCCTTTGATCATGATCCAGGCGTAAGTAAGGAGCGTCCTCTTTGGACAACAGGATGCTAGGGTCAACATCGACAGAGAATGGAGGACGGTCGTAAAACTGATCAAAGTCTTTTGACTTGTCCGAAATGTCTTCAACTCCAACGATTTTTCTTTTTCCTGGAAGAACTATGTGGCGTTTTGGCTCATCGTCTGACTTGCCTTGATTTTTCTTAGGTTTGCTTGCCATGTCCTTCACATAGAAAACCTGCGTCACATCCTTGGCGAGGACGAATGGTTCGTCTTTATATCCAATCTTTTTGAAGTCCACTATTGTCATTCCATACCGGTCTATCGTTACACCGCCACCTGCTCGGTTCACCCATTGGCATTGAAACAAAGGAATCTTCAAGGGGCCATAGTCAAGCTCCCATATTTCCTCTATGACACCAAAGTAGCTGTCCTTATTTCCATCATGGCCTATTGCATCAATACGCACACCACTATTTTGGTTCGTGCTCTTTTCATCTTGGGCTCTTGTGTAAAACGTATATCCATTGACCTCGTATCCTTGGTATTGCATGATTGTGGCCGATGGTCCCCTAGCAAGCCATCGTAGTTGTACATCAATCATGCTGTCACCTATGAGTTTTCTTCTCAGTGAAACCATAAAGCTATCTATGTGATGACGTGTAATCCATGCCTCAGACTTCCCTATGTTTCATATCGGACAATATTGATGTGCTCATCCATATATGGGGCCACGAGGGATGAATTCTGTAGAACGGTGAAATTTGCTTTGCGGATTTCACTTTCAGGGATGTGCATATTAGATTTCTTACCTAGTGTGCCCTTTCCTTCCAATCGCCCATCATAGCGTGACATGGGGACCCCAATCAGACTAAGTTCATCAATGAAATCAACACAAAACTCAATGACCTCCTCTATTCCATAGCCCTTGGCGATACATCCTTCTGGCCAAGAACGATTCCGAACATACTTCTTTAAGACTGCCATGTATCTCTCGAAAGGGAACATATTGTGTAGGAATACAGGGCCTAAAATGTTTATCTCTTTCACAATATGAACCAGGAGGTGGGTCATAATATTAAAGAACGAAGGTGGAAAGACCATCTCAAAACTGACAAGACATTGGACCACATCATTCTATAGCCTTGTGAGCTTATTTGGATCAATTGCCTTCTGCGAAATTTCATTAAGAAAGGCACATAGCTTCACCACTGCTAATCTTATATTTTCTGGTAGAATACCCCTCAACGTGACTGGAAGCAATTGGGTCATCAAAACATGGCAATCATGAGACTTTAGGTTTGTGAACTTTTTCTCTTTCATATTAATTCTTCCCTGCATATTCGAGGAGTAACCGGACGGTACCTTCATACTGTTCAAGCAATCAAACATGCTTTCCTTCTCCTCTTTGCTGAGAGTGTAGCTAGCAGGACGTAAGTAGTGCTGTCCATTTTCTCTCTTCTCAGGACATAGGTCTTCTCGTTGTTTTGTTTCTTTCAAATCACGTCTTGCTTCTAGTGTATCTTTTGACTGCCCATACGTACCAAGGAATCCTAGCAGGTTCATGCAAAGATTCTTCATCAAGTGCATCACATCGATTGCATTGCAGACCTCCAGGACATCCCAATATGGGAGTTCCCATAGTATGGACTTCTTCTTCCACATTGAGGCATGGCCGTTTTCATCATTCGGAACTTGTTTGCTTCCACGGCCCTTTCCAAACACGACATGGACATCCTTCACCATCGAGAAAACACGCTTCCCATTTCGGAATATAGGCTTAGCACGAGTTTCTGGTTCCCCTTTAAAATGTTTTCCTTTTCTTCTTAAGGGGTGGTTGAGGGGAAGGAATCGACGATGACCCATGTACACAACCTTCCTACAATTTTTAGATACAAGCTATCGGTTTGTTCTAGACAATGAGTGTATGCCTGGTATCCCTTATTCGACTGTCCAGACAGATTGCTAAGTGCAGGCCAATCGTTGATGGTAACAAAAAGCAATGCTCGCAGGTCAAAATTCTCCTGTTTGTACTCGTCCCAAACACGTACACCTTCCTCCTTCCACAGCAGCAAAAGTTCATCAACCAACGGTCTTAGGTACACGTCAATATCATTGCCCGGTTGTTTTGGGCCTTGGATAATCACCGGCATCATCATGTACTTCCGCTTCATGCATAGCCAAGAAGGAAGATTGAACATACAGAGGGTCACAGGCCATGTACTGTGACTGCTGCCCCACTCGCCGAATGGATTCATTCCGTCCATACTTAAACCGAACCTTATGTTCCTTGGGTCATTATCAAAATCTGGGAAATCTCTATCCACATTTCTCCACTGGGACCCATCCGCAGGGTGTCTTAGCATCTGATCTTGCTTACGCTCTTCTTTGTGCCACCGCATCAATTTAGCATTGGATTTATTTCTGAAAAAGCGCTTCAAACGTGGTATTACTGGGAATACCACATCACCTTAGCGGGAACTTTTTTCTTGACGGGCTCCCCGTCGACCTCACCAGGATCATTTTGCCTGATCTTGTACCGTTTTGTATCACAGACAGGACAAGCATCCAGTTTCTCATATTCTTCGCCTCGGTAGAGAATACAATCATTAGGACATGCGTGAATTTTTTGTACCTCCAATCCAAGAAGGAAAACAACGTTCTTTGCTTTGTATGTTGTAAAGGGCAGTTCATTTCCCTCTGGAAGCATGTTCTTTACGATTCCATGTAGCTCCTCAAATCCCTTATCGGTGACACCATTAGATGCCTTCCACTGCAGCATTTCAAGTGTGGTACCCAACTTTTTAAGCCCCTGTTGTAATCTGGATACAATATTTTTTTGTGATCCTCCAACATCTTCTCAAACTTCTTTGACTCCTTTAAAGTTTCACAGTCTCTTTGTGAATCCACTAGAACCTGACCTAATTCATCTGGTGGTTGGTCTTCTGCTGCATTTTCTCCAGCCTCGTCCATTTCTTCAGCATCGTCCATGGGTTCATCTTCAAAGGCTCCCGCTTCATATAGATGAGCCCAGTCTACAATATTATGATCATCATCTTCTTCACCATCTTGCATCACAACTCCAGGTTCACCGTGCTTGGTCCAAAGAGTATAGTTATACATGAAACCCTTTTCATAAATGTGGGCGTGTAGAGTGCTCCTCTTAGAGTATTCCTTTTTATTTTGGCAAACGCGGCACGGACAACACATAAAACCTTTCGATGACTTGTGGGCCTCCTCCACATCGAGAAAAGACTTTAGACCATTAATCCATGCCATGGTGCACCGGTCGCCGTACATCCATTGTCGGTCCATCGATCTACAATTTTGAATTAAGTAACAACATTATTTTACTTGTATTCATATCATTTAAATTGGCACATAACATAATGAAATACAAAAGCCATTTTTGTGAATTTAACATTGAAATACAAAATTAATAGAAGTCCAAATTAATAGATACATTACACTACATGCTTAAATTATAGAACTGTTGTCAGTCGAAACCCACCGGCGAGCAGCGACAAGCAACACAAAGAACCAGGAGGTCGCCGGGGCGCTGGCAGGCACTACTCCCTCATCGACGGCCCGCAATTCCGTCACGCGCCCGGGGATTCCGGAGAAAGTCGGGCGTGCCACCTGACCTATACCCGATCAAGAAGGTGCGAACGTGCTTGCAACCATTTGCCTGCATACACAAACACGTGGAAAAATAAGTCCGAGCCGTGGTCGGCTCCTTGGGACGACTCTTGCATCGGCTTTAAATAGCCGATCGAGTCCCAGTGTCAGCTTGGATCTGCATCTATCCGGATATTGATAAATAAAGCAAATAACTGTAAAGCTGCTTTAATTAAATCTAACTAATCTAATCCACGATGGCAAAAGCTTCACTGCTAGATCGGAACATCCTACACGTAATTGGGCCTAATGAACGTAACAGATAACTAAACCATAACAAAAAATAGAGGCCTAAGAACTAGCAAAAGCCGATTCCCGGAACAATTCCCTGTTAAGACTAAAGCAAAGCATCTAACACGTCACCGGATCATCCAATCCGTTTGCAAGGCCTAACCTAGTAGATATTACGCCAACTCTCAAGAATAAGAGAAAACCATAACAGATTAAATCTACTAGATGGAAAAGAAGCAGGGTGTTGACTCCGTGCAACTAATTCTACGCAACAAGAATTAGCATAAGATTGAAATGTGACTGCACGGAAACAACATGATATTCGTAGATGATAAATAACAAAGCACAATAGATCTACTAAAAGCCATGCTACGAACATCAGGATAACTAGCATTACTCGCCATAAAAAATGCTTTAGTACGAGTAATACCAAGGTAAAAGCAAGAACAATGCTGCCCTGATCGCAAGAAGCGATCAGGGCAGCATGGCGCTTACTTGGATGAAACACTAGAATTAGGGGTGGCGATGCGCCGAGAATTGTTGATTGCGAGATGTGATGACGTTCTTCTTTTCATGAATAACATAGGGTACATATTTATAGTCCGGAGACTTGGGAAACAATCTAATCCTATCTTGTCCCGATCGGACTCTATCTCTAATCTTGAATTAAATCTAAAGATACATGGCCCATGTGGCCCAAATGCTCACGCAGGAGCCGATTTACAATCCTTCTTAATCTTTTGCTTTAAGCCCAACTTGCTTCCTGTTAATTTATGGCGATAACACATGCCCCCCTGGTTTTGGCAATGATAATTCCAAAACCACTCTGTTGCTTCATCTTCCCGTTAATGTTCATTAAAACACACTGCAACCACCAAGGAAGACGCAACGTCTCTGCAACTGGCTCCTCGTAGAATGTGAAACTGCCGATCCATCTTCCACCCTTTTACTATTTAATCTCACCCCGAATCGGCTCTTCTTCACGGCAAACACTTCTTCCTCCCAAGCCAAGTAGCACAGAAAAAACCCCGATCCTCCAACAGCCATGGCAATTTCTTCCTCCTCCGGCTCCAACTCCTTCGGAGATTCTTCCTCCTCCTCTTCTCCTTCTTCTTCTTCCCTCTCTGCTTCTTCCATCAATTCCATCCCAGAGAGCCGAGAGCCAACTCCCGAGTGGAACCCAACAGCAGCGTACGAGGCGCTGGCTCCTCTGCATTGGGATGCAGAGGAGTTCGACTTCGGGGTCGTCTCCAAGGAGGACGAGCCCGAAACCGAGGGAGAAGACCTCCAACTCCTGTTCCAGGAGGAGTTGGAGAGCGACGAAGAAGACTCCTTGGAGGGAGTCGACTCCTCCTCGGAAGAGGAGATCGACTCCTCCTCCGATGATGACGAGCCGATGGGCGGAAAGCCATTCCGGTTCCTCGGGTCCTCCGGGGAGGACAGTGAAGAAGAGAACAGCGGCAGCGGCGGTCGGAGCAGCAGATTCGGGTCCGAAGGTGGCAGCAGCGCCTTCGGCAGCGACGACGACAGCGACGACGGCAGAGATGCGCCGACCCGAAGCCCCAAACATTGTAGGTACTAGGTACCTACGAGCAGTAGAAGTAGTACTGTAGGAGTAGGATTGAAAAGCCGAAGGATTAATTCCTTTGTAAAATCGGCTTTCCTCTGTAAAAACCTTTCCTTTTAATGAAATCAATTTCCCTCAATTTTGTGTGTATGATTTACTTTCCAAAAAGCCGATGGCAACGCATCAGGCTTCTATAAATATCCAAGAGCCGACGAAATTCAAACTAGAAGCAACCCGCATAAGAGTAGAGTATCACTTCCACCTTGAACCGAACTCGAAACACGCTCTCAAATCCGAGCGTAATTCGAAAACCCAGCTCTACAAATTCGAGCAAGAACTTCTCCAAGCATCTGGAATTCGAATCAGAACCCATAGCAATTAAACCCTAAACCAACAGATCTGAACCATGGCGGATTCTGCAGCTCAGATGACAAATTCTGCAATCGATGATGCGGCAATTTGTGGCCTGAAGGTAACACTCAGCCTAATTCTTTTGGTATTCTTCAGCTTATTAAGCTTCTGAACATTAAACTCTGAAACCTGACACCATATGCATACTTCTGAATTTCTGAACTTCAGGTGTCAGACATTCTTCTGCCACAACCTTCCAACCCAAAATCTTTCTGTCTTGGCCCACGAACTTATGAAAATCCCACAGATTTAATCTCTTGTGAAGCAAATATGATTCCTTTCGTGAGTCAAAACATCGATTTGAACCTCTGGGCCGACTGCTTAAGAGCCTGGCTTAACCCCCCTGAGAGCTGGACTACATGGTACAGCAGAGTAGCAAAAGCTTGCATGCCCTTGTGGCAAGAATTAAACATAGCCGATGCGCTTAACTTATCATTATCACCCCTTGACAAAGATGAAAATCTTCTGAAAACCATCGGCTATTTTTGGTCTGATGCTCTGAACTGTTTCTTCTTTGGTCATGGACCCATGACCCCTACTCTGCTAGATGTCACCATGATCACTGGCCTAGATATTGGATCTCCTAATCCAGCTGCCCACAAAATGGCAGAAGTCCCCTTTAAACTTTCTTCCAAGGCAAACTGCACAAACTGGGGCACTTACATGAACCAGCATATGAAAACAAAAGGTCCAGTGACTGAAAAGGAACACATAGCCTTCTTAAATCTTTGGCTAGAGCACTTCATCTTCTATGGTCCTTCTTTAGCTCCAACTAAAAACTATCTTCCCTTGGCCTATCATTTGGCCCATGGCAACCGCACTGGCCTAGGTAAACTTTTCCTTGGAGAAACCTACAGATATCTCCATTTGATGACATCTAACTTGCTTAACCAAAAGAAACTGAGAACTGGAGGCCCTTGGTGGTTTATTCAGTTGTGGGCACAACTGTACTTTCAGCACCATATCCCAAACTTCCAAGGCCTGACCAAGAACTCTTTTCCTGATGAGAGTGGCAAACCAATTAGATGTATTAGTTACGGCCAAGCTTTATTTAGTCTTCCTGGTAGCAAACTGAACCCAACAGATGCAGCAAAATGGTTCAGAGTCTTCTACAAAGGACTAGACAATCCTCTCCTTTTCCCATTCACTGAATCTGAATCCTTTGAGAATCCAACTACCTTTAGACTGGATAGTTTTGCCGATGACGACAACACTCGGCATCTATACTCTTCAATGATCCGACCTGGCTTCCTTCCTGTTGGCAACAGCACCTCTAATAGAATTATCAAGCCAGGTTACGAAACTTACCAACCAGTCATAGCAGCTCGACAATTTGGCCTAGGACAGGTCCCTCCCCACTTCCATATTCACCACTTAGTGGAGAGTAGAGCCGATCTGCCTGATGGACTCACCAGTTCAAGATGCTACAGCATGTTCGATGATCTCCATATTCCAATACCAGCCGATCTGTCCTTTGATCCTTCATCAATCGATTTTAGCACATGGTGGGGAATGTGGAAAACCCATGTTTTCAGAAAAGCTCTAGGTCCTCGACTACAGCAAATTGATCTAGAATATGTAATCCCCGAGGAAGAGGTACTGAATTTATGCATTCATCCTTTCTAAATCCTCCATTCCTTTACTCGACTAATCTTGCTCACCCTGTTAGCAGCAACAGGATGGTCCAGAACCCATGACCAGCAACAGGGAGCCATTCCACTTTCTTCCAACTGTCCCTAATGTTCTCTTCTGCAAAGGATCACCATCAATGAAGAAAGTGATAATGACTATTCAGCCGGACTTACTTCAGTCGGCTTCCAAATGAAGACAAGCTTCTGCAATTGTTGCCCCCCGAGTCTTAACCAAGAAAAGGAAGATAATCACTAGGCGAGTCATCAAGAAACCAGCACCAGCTTCCCCGAGTCCATCAGAGTCCAACACCAACCATGTAACTCATCTTTCTAAAACTTCTTCTTTATTGCACACACATGTACTCTGGTTGACTATAATTTTATTTCCAGGACGCAACTGAAGACATCCTCGAAACCAGTAGCCCAGCACAACACGGAGTCATCGTTCATGAAGTTGATACTGGAGTAACTGAAACTTTAAATGCTCTGACGGATGTGCATGACGAACAGGTGACATAATCGAAGCCCCTGTTGTCACCTCCAATCCAACCGGATCGGCTACACTAGAGCCGATCATCACTTCTTGTTCAGAACAGGTAACTTTTATGAGAACCAATTTTGAACCAGCCGATAGCTTCATAAATGCACCTTGCTCTAATTTCAGATATGTCCACAGGGCTTTGATATTTCAAATTTGCTTTCCTTTGACCCGGCATCAATGGGTCTGACTGCCCCTGGAGTAAAAACACCATCTTCGCAGCAATCAGCTATTTTGGCAAATCAGCTTCATCTCATCAAGGATCTACTATCTGCTCCACTCACTGCTCTGGTTGATGATTCCAGCAAGTTAAAAGAAATTCTCGAGCAGATAGAATCCCAGCTTCCAGAATCACTTCGAGTCAAACTTTGGCCAGCCGGCCATCTTCCTTTCTTTCGGGCAGAGGTGAAAGCAACACAACAGAGGATAGAACTGCGTCATTCTCAAATCCCTCTGAAAGCCGACATCGCTCAGAAGTGTAAACTACTCAACAAAAAGAAGGCAACTCTGGATGCTAAAGCTAATATCTCCGAGAGCACAAGACGACTCAACCTCTTGGAAAAGGAACTGATAGAACTTGAAGAAAAAGTCTGCAATACCCAAAGTCTAATCCAAGAGGAGAAATCTTCGATCGCAAACTCCAAGCAGGAAGCCCAAGAAATGACTGAACAAATATAGGCAGAGTTTGCAGAGATAAGCACCTTGAGTCGACAAATAATATCAGGCAATGACAAGGACGATGAAGAAATAATTGCGAGAGCTGATGCTGTACGTACAAATGCCATCCATGCCATAGAAGGATTCCTGAACTAGTAAAACTATTCAGAAAACATTTGATGTTGCCTGTTAAACCTGAAACTTGTACTCATTTAAAACACCTTAAGTCGATGGTTACACATCGGCTATCTTGCTTCTCATATGTATTTTTACTAGCCAACTCAACGTGTTAGCCTCTCATCATTTTTTTTCTCTTGGCCAACTCAACGTGTTGGCCTATCTCTTTTTTTTTTACCGGCCAACTCAACGTGTTGGCCTTTCATGATTTTTTTTACCGGCCAACTCAACGTGTTGGCCTTTTCATGATTTTTTTTACCGGCCAACTCAACGTGTTGGCCTTTCATGATTTTTTTTACCAGCCAACTCAATGTGTTGGCCTTTCATGATTTTTTTTTACCGGCCAACTCAGCGTGTTGGCCTTTCATGATTTTTTTTTACCGGCCAACTCAGCGTGTTGGCCTTTCATGATTTTTTTTTACCGGCCAACTCAACGTGTTGGCCTTTCATGATTTTTTTTACTGGCCAACTCAACGTGTTGGCCTATTACACTACTAGATGGATCTCATCGGCTCTTGTCACTCGCCTTCCCACATGCTCGGAAAATATTTCTTGAGCTGTTGGCCATTAACCGCCACGGGAAACTTGACACCATCCAACTCTTCAAGCATGTAGGCATTTCCAGGCAAAACCTGATCAACCTTGTACGGTCCGTGCCAAGCTGGAGACCACTTGCCATATTTTCTATCTTTAGTTCCCAATGGCAATACTGCCTCCCAAACCAAGTCTCCAACCTAGAAATTCTTTGGCTTGACTTTCTTGTTGTACGCACGAGCAACTTTAGCCTTGTTCTCCTTTATCTTGTCTAATGACCAAAGTCTTAGCTCTGTCACGTCCTCCATATTGTCATTCATCAAGACTGCATATTGTTCAGTTGTCAGATCGTTCTGGAACTCGACACGCCTTGATCCAGCCGTAATTTCCATGGTAGCACAGCGTCTTGGCCGTAGACTAAATGGTACGGTGATGTCTTGGTGGATCCATGACATGAAATATGATATGCCCACAAAGCCTCTGACAAAACTTCATGCCAGCGCCTAGGATATTCATCAATCTTCCTCTTTATGAGCTTGATGAGGCTCTAGTTGGATGCTTCAGCTTGTCCATTAGCCTGGGCATAATATGGAGATGATCTGATCAGCTTAATCCCCATGTCATCGGCAAACATCCTGAATTCCTCTGATATAAAGACCGATCCTCCATCGGTCGTAATGGTCTGAGGGATCCCAAATCTGTGAATGATGTGCTTTTTGACAAAGTTGATCACATCTCTTGACGCTACTGACCTCATTGGCACTGCCTCTACCCACTTTGTAAAATAATCTATAGCAGCTAAGACCCACTGGTGACCCTTGATCGCAAGAACAACGCTGCCCTGATCGCAAGAAGCGATCAGGGCAGCATGACGCTTACTTGGATGAAACCCTAGAATTAGGGGTGGCGATGCGCCGAGAATTGTTGATTGCGAGACGTGATGACGTTCTTCTTTTCATGAATAACATAGAGTACATATTTATAGTCCGGAGACTTGGGAAACAATCTAATCCTATCTTGTCCCAATCGGACTCTATCTCTAATCTTGAACTAAATCTAAAGATACATGGCCCATGTAGCCCAAATGCTCACGCAGGAGCCGATTTACAAGCCTTCTTAATCTTTTGCTTTAAGCCCAACTTGCTTTCGGCCCATAAATTAACCCTGCCTGTTAATTTATGGTGATAACAAGAACATGATAAATAGAAGTCCAAATTAATATGTACATTACACTACATGCTAGCTACCTAATACAAACTACTCATCATGAGATCTTTGGACCAATGCTTCGTGAACTGCCTCGCGAAGTCTTGACACGGAACGGTCATATTCCACCCGCCCCGACTCTTCACATCTTGCATTATATAGAGCCATCAACTCACGATCATCATCAGTACCATGCAACTTGACATTATATTCACGACAAAATTTATGGCTTTCTTTGCCAAGGAAGAATATATAAAAAGCTTTCTTAATCAAACGACAAATACGACCGCTAACAAGACCAACACGCTCTGCAGGGTGGAACTCAAGCGAATGACCGGTGCACTCCAATTGATTGCGTACCACCGCCTGAGCTGCAGCTCGGCGCTCAAAGGCATCATGTTGCAAAGGCATTTCTAATAAGTAATATTAATAACACGTCAATTATATGTCTCATTAAGAAACAAAACTAATTTCAATAAACTAATCAAATAAATATAAAGATCTGAACAAATTATTAGAATTAAAATGAAAACATAAATTGTAAACCATAATTATTTTAACACTCTTCAGTTCAACGCGAACACGTCGTTCCACGCCATAAGGGATGCGTAATCAATGTTCGTGGCTTTGTTTTAGGCTCACTTTCTCTAAAACCATCGAGAAGAAAAAATGTTTGTTTCGAAACATGTCTATGTCGTTAACCTTGACCCTGTGGTGATGACACTGACATTCAGGGCTAGTATTGTCATCCATGACACAGTGCAGTACAATAGGACCCGATGAAGGATTTCATTATTGGGACCAAGACCATACTCCTTCATCGTGTCCTCATATATACCGCACCGCATCGTGGATATCGATGCTAGCCCCAAATACCAGAGTTTTCACTGAAGGATCAAGGTTAACGACATATTCATGATTCGAAACATATATTTTTTAAACTTCTCGATGGTTTCAATATGAGCCCCAATAAATACATCATTAGAGTGACAAAATAATGCAACTAAATGCATAACAAATACCAAACTAATTAACCATGCCACTGGAAAAAAATTGAAAAAAATCTGAACAAATTATTAGAATTAAAATGAAAACATAAATTATAAAATATAATTATTTTGACACTCTTCAGTTCAACGCGAACACGTCATTCCACGCCATAAGGGATGCGCAATCAATGTTCGCGGCTTTGTTTCAGGCTCACTTTCTCTAAAACCATCGAGAAGAAAAAATATTTGTTTCGAAACATGTCTATGTCGTCGACCTTGACCCTGCAGTGATAACACTGACATTCGGGGCTACTATTGACATCCACGACACAGTGCGGTACAATAGGACCAGATGAAGGAGTACGGCCTTGGTCCGGATAATTTCATTCTTAACTGGCTCAAAAGGTGTGGATTTCATAATTGAGACCAAGACCGTACTCCTTTATCGCGCCCTAATTGAGACCAAGACCGTACTCCTTTATCGCGCCCTCATATATACCGCACCGTATCGTGGATATCGATGCTAGCCCCGAATAGCAGTGTTTTCACTACAGGATCAAGGTTAACGACATATTCATGATCCGAAACATATATTTTTTAAACTTTTCGATGGTTTCCATATGAACCCGAATAAATACATCATTTGAGTGCCAAAATAATGCAACTAAATACATAACAAATACCAAACTAATTAACCATTCCACTTGAAAAAAATTAAAAAAAAATCCCTATAAATTATCCACATTGAAACTATCTAATACACCTTCTCCAAATTCAAGTAATGAATTCTATACATCTCAAATCCATGCATAAATCAAAGAAATCGTGCTCATTCTATATATTTCTAAAAATCACAAATATTTCAAACTACAGATCATGAAACAAATAATAAATACCATCAAACAAGAGAGAATGATAGACTCCTAATTATTTTGACACCCTTCAGTTCCAGGAGAACACTCTTTTCCATATCCAGAAACCATCTAGAAGAAAAAAAACTTTATTTCGGAAAATGTATATGCCGGTAATCTCGACCCTGCGGTGATGACAATGCCTTTCGGGGGGACACGGTGCGGTATAAGGATGTCACCAATCGGCCAGTCGCAGCACCAACATTTCCGATTAATAGGAACACAGCACTAGGCACAGGCAGTGTGCTCGTTGATATGCTCTCAGTGCAACAACGGCCACGCTGACTGCGTCAAATGATGTCTTCGTATCAATCGGAAGTGCTGGTGATGCGACCAACCGATTCGCGACGTCCATATAGCGTATAGTGTTTCCCCGAAAGGTAGTGTCATCACTATTGGATCGAGATTAACGACGTCCCACATTCAAGTCATCGGTTCTATATATATCTCAAATCATTGTATAAATCAAAGAAATCATACTCATCCTCACTATTTCTAAAAGTCACAAATTTCTCTAACTATAGAGCATAAAACGAAGAATAAAGACTATCAATGAAGAGATGATGAAGTTGCAAACCTTTGGCGTATTTGGATAACTAGAACACTCACTAAAACTAGAACAAATGCATGGCGGCAACTCTCTAAGGGAAGAACAACCCCGAGCTCGAGCTTCTCTGGTGAAATGGCACTGGCTCGGGCTCGGAGAGGAAGAAGGGTCCCAATTTATAGTGGGCACATTAGTACCGGCTGGTGGCTCCAGCCGGTACTAACGCGCCAGATTTAGTACTGGCTGGAGCCACCAACCGGTACTAAATTTCCTCACGGTAGTTTAGTACCGGCTGGTGGTTCCAGCTGGTACTAAACTGTCACTAACTGTCGATGGCGGATGTCAGAGCCTGTCGGTGGCGGACTTTAGTACCGGCTGGAGCCACCAGCCGGTACTAATAGGCTCCCAGGGCCACTGTTCCTTTGGCCCGGTACTAAATTTGCACGTTAGTACCGGTCAAAGCCGTGACCGGTACTAACGGCCGCGGACGAATGTGCGTTTTTCCAGTAGTGTGAGTCCAAAATAAATTCAAAATCATCATCCATGTCAACATTTGAATCAGCTTGATGCTTACAGGCTGCCACCTAGCGTCTCCCAACTTCTGAAAATAAAAAAATACCATGCAATTATAAAGATCCTGCATTCTGCTTATCTCATGCATCGAAACAAATATAATATAAGAACACAACCCACACAATGCCACATGCACGGATAGCCATAACTTGTCAATTTCTAAAATAAATCATAGATGACCAACACGAATGGGAATAGTTAGTAACCACATAATTATTTTTGCATATGGAGTCTGACAAAATACGGTGAACATACTACCAACTCCTGTCACATTCATTTGATGTTTCAGGTAGAGCTGAAAAGCAAGGTTAATTATTACAATGTAGTAAGAATGTCTAGCATCTCTATCCCCTCTGCTCTCTATTAAAACTGAAGCCTCAATTTTTGTTACTCTATGTAGCCGACTGAGATTTGCTAGAACAATTTTCTTTCAAAAAAAAAAGATTTGCTAGAACAATGATCCGTCTTCAGTCTACATTTAGGAGCCAGCCATAAACACACACACAAGACGACGAGATCAGGGGCGGAGCTGCGTGTAGCTGTCGGGGTCGCCGGACCCCGACGGAATTTGATCAAATCAATGGAAGATTACTATTTAGCACTGTTTAACCATGTGGCCGACCCCAGTGTTTAGGCCATCCAACCCCGGCGACTCTCTCGTCTGGCTTCGCCCCTGGACGAGATATAACCATGATTGCATCTATACAAGCAGATAAAGTACAAAAGGGGAGATGGAGGAAGGAAGAGGGCTGCCTCACATTGTAGTGGATGTTGACATCGTCGTCGTGTGCAGTGGTGCCTACTGCCGCGGTGGCCTCATCCTCCTTAGAGCTCAAGCCACCAGCGCCCTGCTGAGCCCATGCCGCTGCCTGCTGGTTGTTCTAAAAAGAAATCATTGGAAAGCAGTTTAATCAACAGCTAAATAAAAACTTCATCACAAATCTAGACTGGTTCATACAGGGGATATAGCCAGCAGCGAATGGGGAATTTTATTCATGGAAAGCAGTGAAGTAACAGCTAAATAATGAAGTGAAAATTTGTTCAGACTTTTTGCTTACGACATAGAACAGACGGAAGAAGCCTGGAACAGGAGATAATCCGCCCCCTCACCTGTTCACCATGTCACGGGAACTCGAGAAGACGAAGCCCACCGGCTATATTGGAACTGCCATGATCCAACAAACAAGGACGAGGAGGTGCTACGGGGCTGTCCTGGGGACCTGGCCGCACTGAGGCCGCATCCAGTGCCACTGACGCCGCCTACGCTGGGGCCGCACAGGGTGTTGAATACCCGGGGGCGTTGGTCATGCTCCGGTGAGTAAAATCGCGATGCGATAATTACTACCCACCAGCATTAATACTCCGTATAAGCCAATAAAGCTCCACAACCTCTCTTAACTTCTCTGTCCTCTCTTTCCTCCTAAAACCAGAGCTCCCAGGGAGCCCGTGCTTATCCCATTCCAACGCATGGCGGCCTGGTCGCAGCTTCCTCGGCGCCTGCTTCTGTGTCCATGATAGCAGCGTGGACCTTGTGAAAATGGATGGCCGTGGATGGCTGTGCAGGCGAGCACCCCAGATCCAGCAGGCCCTTGAGGTTGGGCACTACGATGGCTCCTGGGAAGAGGCTCGGAAGACGGCACATGGCCAAGCTCCTAGGTCTGATGGTTAGCAATCTCCACAGCTCCACTGCATGTTCTTGGTTAGCAATCTCACATTCTGACATGTCTACTTCAATTCAATCAATTAATACTACTAGTAGCTTTCTTGCAGGATCTGGAGGGCAGAACCGAAGCATCCCTTCTAGAAAAAAAATCATTTTTCCGATCCCATGGTTACTGGCTTTGTTTTCTCCTCGCGACCATGGGATTCATATTGAATGGTAGCAAGCGGTGGGGTAATCCACACGATTTTTGTCCTCACTCCACAAAAAAGTGGGAATTTGATGTGTTAGTGCGTTCAGCTTCAGATTGTACATCACTTAATCTTTGTTGAATCAAATTTTGCGTGATCAGCTAATGATTTTTTAAGATATGTGATTGCATATACCGGATAATACTTCTTGTTTGATCGCACAATTGTGAAGTAGTTCAAAAGATTATTATTGTCAAGACGTTGATAAAATACTGCCCTAAATTTTAAAAATTACTTAAAGCCATTGAAGATATTTACTTCTTTACGTTTGAAAATTACTTTTTCGAAAAGTACTCCAAGAAATTACTGGTCTACATCTTTTTGTCTATTTTGTGGACCTCTACCATTAATGCGAGCTTAATTTCTCTTGTCAACTGAAAAATAATTCCCTTGTCAATTGAAAAATACTCCTGACAGCAGTTGTGTCAATTGAAAAATATTATAGTCAGTTGCAAAACACTCATAGCCTTCGAAAAATACTTCTGTACTCAACTGAAAATACACTTGTCATTTGACAAAAAATACTCCCAACATTTGGTAATAAAAGAATACTCTAGTCAGTTGAAATATAGACCTGACATTTGAAGGATAAAAAAAATACTCCTGACATTTGGAATATACTTTTGATATTTGAAATAAAATACTCATATTTTCAATTGAAAAATAGTTGGAGAGGTATTCACTACTAGTTATCTCAATAAGTAATATTCGTGCATGCAAGTGTTAACTCCCTCTTAATTCTCTCTCTCTCTCTCTCTCTCTCTCTCCAATGCATGCAAGTGTTAACTCCTTCTGAATTCTCTCATACTATAAATGCATATCGTGCAATAACATTTCAGTTTTGCATCATGGATGTAATCTCTCTCTTTCTCCCCAAAACATGCATGCAAGCCAACGTCCAAACGATCTTTACGGCGGAGGCAAGAAATTACTCCTCTCTCGCGCATAGCAGATTATTGGAGGAGGCAAGACTGTAGGCTCTGTTGTTCACTCTCATTATCTATGGAAGTAATTAGTTGGAGCAAAGTATACGAAAATTACTCCTCTATCGCATATACCAGATTAGTGGAGGCAGGGCTGTTAGGTTCCAGCTGTCAACATCATTATCTCCGTAAGTAATTAATTAGAGGAGGCCAGCCGAGTCGCCTGTCTTTATTCCTTGCATGCGCTAATTCACTTAGATATGCATGCCATCAATCCACAGATATCGCTTTCCCAAAAACTAATGGCGTATATTGCTCTTCCAAGCATTCATTGTAGGCATGCAAGTTTAAATAGACTTATGAAATCACTACAATTTTACATTAATTGATATACAATGGAATTTCCATGCATGTCGCTTGCGCTGCATGCTCGAGAGACTTCGCATGCTTTGTGATCTTAAACTGCAGGAGACAATCATACTACTAATCTTAAAATTACTTCTAGGATCATACTACCAATATTTACTTTTTTTTGCAGCCCGTGTTTTTATGGCTAACTGGACTCGTCAGATCTCTGGCCATAACATATAACATGCAACTCGTCGAGGCTACGTCCATAACGCCTTGCCGGGAGCGCCGAGTACTCCCTCCGTATCCTAAATAGAAGTCGTTCTGGCCACGTGCATGGTTTTGGCAAAAGATGTCGTTCTACAGATGCGGGTGAGATTTGGACACCTTTGCCCCTGCTGCCGTTCGGTGCTGGCCACCCATTGCACGCGTTGGTCATCAAAGAATTAATTACTGTAGCACTTCGTTTCACTCGCCCATGCAAAATCACGATGACAAAAATAAATTGGGGCCACCAAGGACTCGAACCGGCATCCCCAGATCTCGGGACCAGCTTCGGTAACCAATCCGTCTATATGTGTGTTTATGGCTAGGGTGCACCCACCACCATATTTAATATGGGCAAACATGGAAAAATTGCCCATAATTAATCACTCTTTGGTATGCTAACTCATGTCTTAAACGTCTTCTATTTAAGATACGGAGGGAGTATTATTTTTCTTTCACTGCGCTTAGCCATCGAAACACTACTTTTTACTTCCACACACTCTAATTTATACTTCAGAGTATATAAGCAAGGCAGCCCATAGTACACACATGACTGGAACAATTGATGCCACGACGGACGTAACAGTATACCCTAGCTTTTTACTTTCACATATTCCAGTTTGTACTCCATCAGCATATTTACATCAAAAACAGAAAGCAATGACACGCTCATGGCGCCCTTTTCACTAGTCAACCAATGCTAAAAAAACATGGAAGACATTAAAACTGTATTAATAGTCCAGGCCCACGTCAAACCAGGAGATTTTGACCAGACTCACGACAAACTACATTAAAACCAAATTAAACACTAGTTTTTACTACCAACTGGAACACAAAATTTTTTGATGCAACGGGCCACATGTAGTTTTTTACTTTCGCAGATTCCAATTTACACTCCATCTAAACATTTACATCAAACACGGGAAGATATGACACGCTCATGTCGCCATATTCACTGGTCAACCTATGCTCAAAAAAAATCCAAATAATTGAAAATGTATTAAATACCCCATGGCCGCGTGAGCCCAGGAGAATTTGACTAGATCCACCGCAAACTATGTTAAAATCAAACCAAACACTAGATTTTACTTCTAGCTTAAACATTAACCGTAATATCCATGACGCCGGAAAACTACTTTTTACTCATACGCCAGGAAGCATGAACTGCTTTCGAAAAAACTACTTTTTACTCCTTGGCAATCCAATTTATACTTCAGCGATACGCGGGCAAGGCAGCGACACACTCATGTCGCCATATTCACTGGTCAATCAATTCTAAAAAAACTTGCAAAGCATTTAAAATGTATTAAATACTCCATAGCCGCGTCAACCCATGAGAATTTGACCAGATCCACCGCAAACTTCGTTAGAAGCAAGCCAAACACTAAAATTTACTATCCACCCGAGCATTAACCGTAATTTCTATGCCGCCGGAGGAGAGGCGGCGCTCCGCCGTGTGTGTTGAATATTATTCAACACCCTTGCGACCGGAACTCTGGTAAGCCTCCAGCCCTCCACGACCATAAAATCCATCTTTTTTCTAATGTGTTGGTCTCACTTTGATGCTCTTTTGATTTGAGCACTCCGGCGACCCTTGCAATAGGAGGTCAAGCAAATCTCTGCGGCCATAAAATCCACCTTTTTTTACAGCAGTTGACCGGTCATCGCATGCGTTGGCGTGATAGCCAGACCATTGACGAGCTAAAAATTATGCTCTTGTTGCGGGCAGAAGTAAAAAGCGACTAGTGCTAAATATTTGTGGGGAGAGAGAGAGAACCATGCATGCATATGCAATTTGAAACCTGGTTCCACGGGCTAAATATGTTAATAATTGTGAGGAGATCACGCACTGTAATAATCATTCTTTCATGAAAATTATTTTTCAAGATAACTAATGTTAATTATCTCTCCTAATTTAAAATCCTTTAAACCATCTCTCCTCATTTAAACTCTTAATTTCAAGATAATTATTAGAGTATAAAAGCATTACTTGAAATTGTGAAAAATACTACTCAAAGATGGCCAAATATAATACTCCAATATGGGACAAACTAAGAGGATAATATTCACATGTTAAAACACATGCGTAGTATTCCATATTACATAAGAGTTTTTTATTATTATGTTAAGACGGCTAAAGGAGTATTTCAAATGTCAGGATGTTTTTTGAAATGTTAGGAGTATTTTCACTTGACTAGAGTAGTATTTTCAAATTATAGGAGTATTTGTTATTGATATTTTGAGTATTTTTCAATCCACAAGAGTAATTTTTTCATGAAAGTAATTTACAGAACTTAGAGAAGTAATTTTGAGATTGGCTAATTTTGAGTATTTATTATTGAAATTCTGAAGTAATTTTCCAAAACTTAGAGAAGTAATTGTCTTATGGAAATTAAGCTCACAGTGGTATAGGTCAATGAAATAGAAAAAAAATAGACTTGGACATATAATCTACTGGAGTAATTTTCAAGAATTGGAGAAGTAAAATTAACTCATGATATCAGCCCAATGATAGAAATGCTATTTCTCTATTACTCCTCTAATTCTATGACAATACGCTTTGAGATTGGCAATATTATTGCTCCTATCATTACTCAGTTACACTGCACAAACTTAAAAATATCTCAGAGGTGGTGAGTACGAGGAGAGAGAAAGAGAGGATAAACATGAGAGAGTGTGTACCTTATTTTATGGTTTTATTCCAAACTTTTGCTGTCACGGAGGGGTGGCCAGATTTTTGGCTGACCCAGTGCATTGAATGATATTAAATGCGTGTGACTTGATTTTGCTATTGGATTGGGAGAAAGAAAATTCAATAGCAATCAATGCCGTGATTCTAGTATTTGTATTAATTGTTGTAGAGTAAAAGTGAAAGAGAAAATGGATTGAGAGAATGAATGATTCTATAGATTGATTAGAGGGGATTACAGCCTTCTATACATGCCCAAGGGGCTAAAGGGGCCGAAGGGACACACCCCTTCGGTTTGACCCTTTCGTGGATGGTGATGTAATAAATCACTAACTAATTATTAATTACAAGAATTGATCACTAATTCCATTTCTTAACACTCCCCCTTGATCAGTTTCTTCTTCTTGTAGTCTTGTATTCCTCATTCATTATTTGATTGTATGGAAAAACTCCTCTAAAAACCCTGTGAGAAAAATTTGAGGAGAAACCTATTTTTATATGGATATGTCATTGGAAAAACTCCTTTAAACCCTTTTGGGGAAATAGGAGAAAATATTGATATGACATATATGTGCTGACACTCCATTAAAAGTCCTTTAAAATCCAGTGGAAAAAATATAAGGAGAAAATGATATGGAATATCATTGATTGCAAACTTATATTAGAAAAACATCGAAAGGAAAAACTCATAAGTAAGTTTGAATATATTATGATCTGTGGATCATATCTGAATTAATTCTCCTCTAAAACCCGGTGGGAAAATATGAGGAGAAATTATATCTTGAATATCTTCTTAAAAACTCTAATGAGAAAATAGAAGATATGGTATATCTAACATGTCTTGAATATCCCTTTAAAAACCCCGGTGGGGAAAATTAGAGATATGACATAAAATATTGCCTCATTAAAAACCTATATATGAGAAAAACCTTGATAGGAAAAACTCATTTAGGAAAAGAGTACAATTATAAAATCTGATGATTATGGTTGCTTGTATGATAATGATCCAGAGAGAATCTCCCCCTGAGGCTTGCAAATCTCATGATTTGGTTTGCAAGGTTTCTATTTCCCCATAAAATAATTTAGGAGCAATGTATTTTGTGATATTGCCCTTTATATGCCCTGCATTCTTTGGTACAAATGTAAGGCGAATTATCTTCATAGATAATTATTGGTTTCATGATTGAATCAAAGCCACATGACTGTTGTATGTGGTTGATCATTCTATGAAGACATATGATTCACGTGAAGCTTCATATAATGTAATTATTTCAGAATGATTTGTGGATATAACTACAAGAGTCAATTTTGATGACTTCCAAGATGTAGTTGTTCCACCATGTAAAGCTATAAAACTTGTTTAGGGTCTAATATTATGGGGGATCATGATTCTAACGAGCGTTAGCGTAACCAACAATAATTTTGTCTTAGCTAAAGCTAAGATCAAATGTGCCTTGGAAATATCTGAAGATATTCTTAATTCACGTCCAATGGCATTTTATTCGAGCTGTGCTATGTCTGAGCTAATAAGTTTACAAGCTTAATTATCATTTATAGATAATATTCAATGATTCGATAAATCATAAATTAATCATTCATAGAAGTCATGTATTAATGTGATGCTTCAGAATGATGGACCACAGTTTTTCATTAGAATCTATTTTGATGATTCATATGAAACTTTAGTATCTGGGTATCAGTTTATATTCTGGCAAAATAGGGATTAGTTAGCCATTATCTCGATATCCCACTTTTATCGTGTTCTGATTTGAAAATAGCAAATCAAGATCTTTTGTGTCATATTCAGATATCTATGGATATCCGATTTGACTCCGACTTGTATGATATTGTTGGAGTTGCGCTAATTTGAGCTAGCTAGGTATCTACAAAAGCAATATCAGGTCTGTTGCAATTTGTATGATACAAAAGCACTTTGGCACTTAGTTTCTCATCCCAGGGTCAAATGGGTACTTATCCATTTTTACGGATGGAATGAACACAAGTGTTGATGGATTCGATTGTCCAATATTAATTGAATATTGGCAACTAATATATGTGCTTAAGTTGAAAACTTAAACATCAATTGGTTTTACCCAATTTTCATCTCGAATTCCGTCATGAATGAATGCTCGTTGTTTTGTGTTGAGATGATGAAAAATCCATTTGGAATTTATTTATGGACATACTTATGCATTCATAGTAATTAGAGTAATCTTTTTATGGAAGATACTCATTTAGTCAGTTGTACCACAAACAACTTAACTATCTCAAGTCATAGAGTGACTTGTATATAATTATATGTTACGATTTTTCATTTTGGATTAGAATACAAAATCCTCTCGGGATATAAAAAATCCAACGGTATCAAATTCAATTGATCTGCCACTATTTGAATATGGGAATGTAATTCTCACATATACCTTGATGGTATGTTCGTCGGTCTCTGCGTGAAACTATGTGCTACAAACTCTCGTTGTCTCACCACCTTGCTTTCTTGAAGAAAAACATTATGATATGTAGATAAGACTTGCTTATTTGAAAATGAGAGCACTTCTCCTTAATTGCAACCTTTTGTTTTGACCCAATTTGAGTGTTTGTTAATACTCTGCCTAGGACTTTTTGGTCTGGATCCAGTTAAAGATGTATAGCAATTTTCAATAGGAGTATATGTCGATAAATTTGTAGTCTTAATATGATTGATTGATCATAATCAATATATCTTGTGAGAAATAACCCTTTTAAATCCTATGTCATTTCCCACGACCATAGGATTAGGGCGTTCCATGACCCAGTGCCTTATTGAAGTGCACATATACTGGGCTTCTGAATGCAAAACATTCATAGGCTTTGGATTTAAATAAATCCATAAAGTGTCTAACAATATTTATGATGTTGATTTGCATTTACTATCTTGGAGGATGTCTCCCCCTATTTCCGCGGATGCTGTTATCAAGCTGTATTCCTAGCTTGTGACCATACTTCTCCCCCTCTTATTTTGATGGGAGCTGAGTGACAATTTACACTTTCTGGTACAATAATTGTAAGAATTTTGTTTGATGACACTTTTGATCAGTAAATTCATTTGGCAGGATATTTGCAATGTATGTGTTGAAAATAAAGATGTTCTGAACTATTAGTTCAGATATTATTTGTGTATATGTGGTTATGAGGATTGAATGTAATATTCTTCTATAATTTATAATTCCTGGCATTCTATGTGTGGAATTAATTTCCCCCTAATGCCTGGAATTTTCCTCAAAATGTAGTCAGCATACGAGCTTGAAAATAAATGAATTAATCCCTTATGAGTGATCCAAGATATTTTATGAATGACGGATAAATTTCTTATATGGATGCTCAATGCCATGGATGTATGCTGCAGTGGTGATATCGGTATGTGTAATATAACCGACACGCAGATGAGAAATATTTGGTTGAGGCCAAGATTTCACATACTTACTGCAATGAATGGTATCATTTCGATTACAGTTATATGAATTTGAATTAAGTTTACGGTGTGTAAGACCGTATGATGCCAACATGATGTTGATTGCAATTTTCTGATAAAGGTCTATCAAGTAAGTTATTCTCTTAATAAGAGATTTGGCTTAATCCATTTTGTGTATATACACAAATATCCCACATTAATGCCTAGAGCCATACAAAAATAATTGAAGGCTTTTGAGGAAAATTTAGCGGCATTGTTAATCCTGATGGATTTGATTGTGTGTTCCGGATAATATGCTCTTTAATTTGATAATTTGAGCAAATAATCATGCTTGGCATGATTTCTTGTGGATAACAATACATACGGGACCATATAGTTGATGCAGCAATAAGTACCATGAAGTACCAATTTGGTCCAACTAATGGATGAATGGACCACAAATGTCTCCTTGATTGCTTTGAAGGAACTGAAGTGGTTTAGCCTTAATCTTAAGATAAGAGGTTCTTAAGATTGATTTTCTCATGGCACATGCGATACGCTAAAATCTGAGAATTTGGGAAATTTTGAATCAATTTATGTGGTGACCAATTGAATTGCCGATAATTTTTTTTATGTCATCCATATGCAAGGATGATTAAGGCGGTAATGCCATGTCTTGAGGATATCAAGATTTTGAAAATAATCATGTACGCAATATTTCTACGGGTTTGATGTATGTAATATACAATCTCGTTGATGTTGAAGGAATTCTTTCAAGCATTTGCTTGATATATTCGTAATTTTAATGATGAATTGATATTCATCATTGTTGTCATTATGTGTTTCCACATGGAAACCATTGTGACAGATATTTTTTGTAACTCAAAAGGGTACAAGTTGAATTGGGATATAGGAGTATATCCTCAACTGCTAATTGGGTACCCATAGGAAAAATTAATGTGGTTTGATCATATTAAATAATCATAATACCGTGTATACGATTTGAAATTTCCTTTACTCTTTTTGTTTGGAAATTTTTAATTTTCCCGAGTATAGTGTTAGTGGTACCATGTCCACTAAATGGATTCCTTCCATGATTTGGATTGTTCCTATAGGATAATCCTTGACAACAAATATTTACAACACAATATAAATATGGCTGGGAAATTCAGTTTCTAGGGATTATGGAGATTAGGTTATGTCTCCAAATATGTCGTTGGATTGAAATTTCATGACCATGTTGCTAGTGCTCAATAGGTTGTTCCACATAATGGGATCTCCTCATTATCATATTATGTAGAACATCTCTATTGTGTTCGGTAGGAACATCTTTGGAGCAACTGATATTACTATGTCAATTGTTGAAGTGAGCTTCAAACTTGTCCCCTTAAACTTGTTTTTCAACATATTTCGGATATAAATTAACCAAATATTTGGCATTGTTGCACTTTTAGTGATTTGATTGTGACAATCACAACTTTTGACAAAACTTGAAAGTTGCAACGTTGAGTATTTTCTAAAAGTGTGTTTGCCTTTGTTAGGACCCTTTGTGATGATGCTTAGTTTTCCTTTGAAATTCAATTTGAATTTCATGCCACCAAATTTTGTTTTGGTATTCTGATCATTATAGTGATCTTCTGACAGTAGTGCTGAGCCCTGCTAGGCGTAGTTGATGGTTCCTTGTTAAGAGCTCATCAAGTTTTTCTGCCGGGAGTAGGTCATGTATTAGATCAGAATATTTGGTGTAGTTGTGGCGATGGTATTTCTGTTGCAATAACCTATTTGAAAAAAAGGAAATATAAATAATGACTTTTCGATCATTTCTGCATCATCTGTAATGATCACAAAGCTGAAGCTTGCAACAAATCTTTTATACTACAAAATTGGATTCTGCGATAGATTTGAACTTCATAAAGCGAAGTAGTGACTACTCGTGCCTTTCTTCTGGCAAAATGATTGCCCTATGTGTATTTTGAGTGCAACTCAAAATTTACGTGGATCCTTTACCAATGTCTTGAGATCTAGGTGAAAATGGTGTCTCAAGAAATGAGTATTTGGTTTCCTCTGAAATATGGGCTTATGCTTTAGGTTTATTGACGTCATCAATAAATTCCTTTGTTGTTAGTAATATTTCAATATTTATAAACCAAGACAGAGAGTTGTGACTATCTGTTGCAATTTCAACGAAACCTTTGTTGACTAAATGCCATTTTTCTACATGAAATATCATGTATATAATTAATTTACTATGGTAAATTTAAATTTATTGTGTGTAAATTTATGCAAAATATTGAAATCAAGATGATTCTTGAATCATAATTTAAAGTATATTGTTTTGAATAGTGTAACTATTTTTATAATATTCCTGCGGGAATAAATGACTTCATAGTCATATTTATACAATTTTAATTGTGTAGAATATTTTGGATATACACATTATAGGTAGTCATCATAAGATGTAGACCTGTAGTAATGGGCAATTAACTTGCTGCCTAAAAGCATGATCTCAGAGCAAATAAATTTTTAAAGAATTTATCACAGCCGATGCCTAGGTCTCTATTACCTTGTGTTTTTCCAAAATTTCAGATTTATATACCATAAATGTTAATTTTGCATAACTCTACATGATGTAGAATATAAATCAAGTGCTATATTTGTAAAAATACAAATAAAATAAATAGCACATAAAGAGATTGTTCACATAATATTTGCATAACCAATATGAGATCTGCAGATCATATATATAGAATTACTCGGTAATTATAACATCTATATTATATTGGTGCTATTTTCTAAACTTGATAGTCTATATAGCAATTTTAAAAAATTATGCAAATTCAAAATAATCTGAGGACTAAAATAGAACAATCTAGGGCCTTAAATATAAACATGCAGCGCTAAATATACTTAAGCATGTAAATATTTAGAAATATAGGGCCTAAAATGCAAGATTTGCATATGAGGAGAAAAAGAAAAAGAGAAAAAATGGCTCGGCTTGGGCCGGCCTGCCTGCGGGCGGGCGGCCTGGCGGCCCGGCTTGGCTTGCAGGCCGGCCTGGTTCGGCCCGTGTTAGAGGGGCGGGGGGCGGTTGGGAGAACCCTAACCCGCCTCCCCCTGGAAACCGCCGCTGCCTCTTTGGGGGCGCCACCCCTTGGCCCTGCTGTCGCCGCCGACACGGCCTGCGCCGCCACGGCTTGCGCGCCGGCGTGCGCCGCTCGCTGCGCCGAAGGGTGCCACCGCGGGGGCCGCCGTGTGCCGGAGGGCGCCGCGCCCAGTGCCGCCATCTCCTGGGGGTGCGCCGCCGCCGCCCATGTGTGCCGGCCTTGATGGCCGCCGGCCTCAGTCCGCGATGCGGGCCACTGGGCGAGGGGATTGGTGGTCAAGGAAGTGCCGGTCGCCGTGGCGACGATGCGGCTATGGAGGATCCGCCCACAGTGATGGGCTCCGGTGTGCGCCCCTCCTCGCCTTCCCCTCTTCTCATCTCACCGGTCCCATGCGCGCCGGCGTTGCCGGCCGCCGGGGGAGGGGTGGTGGCAGCCGATGGTGGTGCCGCGGGCGTTACCGCGCGCAGTGGGGTGGCGGGTGCCGAGGGCGTCGAGGGATCAGGCCGCCGGCCTTGGTTCCGTGGTGGTGCCAGGCTTCTTCGTCGACGACGAGTTCTTTGATGGTGAGGCATCCAGCGGCCTCGTCCATGGCAATGAATACAAAGGTGAGAAAATTTGTTCTTACTCGTCGAAATGTTCTGTCCATGCAGGTACTCCGGCAAGGTTGCAGGGACTCCGGCAAGATCTCCGGCCAGGAAACTCCGTGCAGTAGCGTCGTTGCCCAGGAGCGAGAGTTCTCGTTCGGTCCCTTCAGGAAAACGGTGAGTCTCTGGTTTTTGCGCTTTCTTGTCGAATTTCTTCTTCTCGGCGTCGGCGACATGGCCGATCGCTCTTTGGAGAGCAAAGTGCGTGATAACGTGTTGTAGAGTAAAAGTGAAAGAGAAAATGGATTGAGAGAATGAATGATTCCATAGATTGATTAGAGGGGATTACAGCCTTCTATACATGCCCAACGGGCCGAAGGGTCACACCCCTTCGGTTTGACCCTTTCGTGGATGGTGATGTAATAAATCACTAACTAATTATTAATTATAAGAATTGATCACTAATTCTATTTCTTAACATTAATTACGCTTGTGTGTGTGTGGGAGTAATTTGATCGATTTAATTTCTGCTCGCCGGAGTTGTAAACGGCACCGCCGGTGCGTTGAATAATATGTGAATCGTTAGGATGGAGTACTTGTGTCCACTATAAGTAAAATTTTTTAGCCATTAGAGTAAAATTCATTTGTATTGTTGTATGTAAAATGTTAGAGCAATTTGAGTAAAAATCTTTTCGCAAGTGCGTATATTTACTATGATGAATATAGAGAATGCCACATCAATATGGAGTAAATTTTGTTTAAAAGAAGGCGCGTTAGGTGATATTTCTTTCGTCCATTGATTTCACTCAATTTATTGCACGCATGATCTCCTTGTTTTGTGGGGTGTAGCTCTTTAATTGGCCAATTTGTTTTGATTTCTCCCAATTTATTGCATGAGTTTTTAATTGGCCAACGTATTATGGGGTGTAGCTCTTTAATTGTGTTGATGAATATGGTATGTGCTAGTGGGGTAGTAATTATCGGTAGTGGTGGGCTGTGGATTTTACTCGCCGGAGTAGGGGCAGTGCCGTCGGGATGTTGAATATTATTCAACACCCTGTGTGTAGAATAGATAATATATATATATTGTTTATATATATATTGTTTTGGTCTACTTAGCATTCCGGGTGTTGAATATTATTTAACACCCACGACGGAGCACCACCAGCACTCCGGTAAGGGAAAATTACGGTGCAACAATGTGAGGGTAGCAAAATCCTTAGATTATGTGCTTTCAATGCATAATTGGTCATGAAGACCCTGATTTGTCATGGTTATTGACTGTATTAATGCACGTATGACTCTCGCACATCAATAAAGCATTGAATTACCAGTAAAAAGGGCACCATGCAGGGGTCGTTCAGCTACGATCAAGTCAGCAATTTCAGAGATGCACATAAATGGGCGGGTGGTGTATAAAGTGGCATGTGTGGAAGTAAAAATAAGTGGTTCATCCGTTTTATTAATCAACACCCACGGCGGAGCGCCGCCCCTCCTCCGGCGAGAGGTATTTACGGTGCTTTGTTAAGACGGGAGTAAAATATAGTATTGAGTTTGCATTTAATGTAGATTGCGCTGGGTCTGGTCAAATTCGCATGGTTTGACACGGGACTGGAGTATTTATTAGAGTTTCAATTTTCTGCATGTTTTTGAGCATTGGGTGACCAATGAATATGGTGCAATCAACGTTTCATTACTTTTCGAATTTTAAGTAGATGTGAAGAGTGAGTATAAACTGGATTCTGCGAAAGTAAAAATCTAGATTACAGTTATGTGCGGGTCTTGGCACCCAAAAAAAATTGTTGGTCCAGTCGTATGTGTCTTATGGGCTACCTTGCCCGCGTAACTCTGTAGTATAAATTAGATTGTGTGAAAGTAAAAAGTAGTGTTTTGATATAAACAATACTCTGCGAAAGTAAAAAAGGTACGTCTGAGTTTTGTTGGTCGTGTGGTGCATCTGTATCTAACCTTGCCTGCAATCACGGGCCAGAAAATTGAAAGAAAGGGGTCCGGTGGGAGTTGCACTATTGGAGTAAATACTACGACGAGCAGCCTTTGAGAGAAAATGAACCAAGAAAGCGTGATTATGGGACACAATCTTGCATGCACGCAAAATGAAGGGTATAAAATTATTGTTTTCCTTTCCTGTGTGATTTGAGAACCCCTTGAACGACGCAGGAAAATGGGCTCCATGAGCGGTTAATTGCTTTTTGAATACAATGTAACTGTGCTGATGGAGTATAAACTCGAAGATGTGAAAGTAAAAAACCTAGGTTACCGCTGGAGTATAAATTAGAGCGCACGGAAGTAAAGAGTAGTGATAAGATGGTCTTAGCGCAGTGAAAGGAAAAAATCATCAGTATACATCAGTATACCCAGTGTGAGCGCACGGAAGTAAAGAGTAGTGACCTGGCCTTGCACGTATACCTAGGGTGATTCGATGGACTTTTACTCCTATTCATCACGGGTAGTAAAAAATCATGCAGCATTCTAGTTATAATCCTTTTAATGCCAGGTTTTCATTGCCATCAATGATGTGGTCATCCCACCCTTGAATGTGAAGTGAATAAGCATGATCAGTGCCCCATCCTCGTGCTTCTGGAAGGACTGACCGCCAATTAAACCGTAATGATGCATGCATGATTTTTGTTGCATGCAGTGTGTGCATTCTCCATGGAGATTTATTGCAGTTGATGAAGAGATTCTAGGTGCAATTAAACCATAATGAGTGAAACAGTGAATAATTTGTAAAAGTTGGTCATGGGGAAAAGGAGTAGATTGCAAAAGATGCATGGAGTAATTATTCATACAAAACTAGTTAGACATGGGGTAATTAATCTAACTCAATTTTATTTCATTTAGTGAATGGACTATATAATTGAAGGAGAGAAGTAATTAGTCTTCGGAATAAGACTTAGTTTGGAAGCAGAGTAATTTTCTATGCGAAGCAAGGAGTACTTACTCCTTTTTCCCTCAAATGGAGTAATTTTCGAGGAGTGATTTCAAATGTAGTAACAAGCAATATTTATACAACAAATAATTACTCCTAGATATTTCCACATACACATATGAACAAAACTTGACAAAACTTTTTCCAGGAACAAAAGAAAGCGAATAAATATCCATGCATGCATATGTCCCTGCATCCTTCTAGCTTGAAGCTTCTCGAACACAAGGTATGAAAGGTTATCTGCACGACATTAGAAACAAAAGGTTAGGCTGATATACAATTTACTTTGGCCAACAAAAAATATCAGCAATCGAGACACTAATGAAGTTATATATTACTCCAAACATATAATCGGTTGTAATCAGTAAATTGGTGTTTTCAAGACCCTAAAAAATAATGAATGCTCTAGAACGATAGTAAATAGATGTAGTGGTTGCGGTAATTTTTAACTATTACATGAGTAGATTAAATCTTCACAGCTGGTATTACCTAGAAAAGACTAGAAACTCCTTCACTAGAAGCATTGCCTAAAAATATCCAAGAACAGCAAGGATGCCTAGGGCAGTCAATTCCAATGCGCGTGAGGGATACATGTGTGTGGTTGCAATTCTTTGCGGGCATCCGGCCGGTGAATTAGAAACCATGGCCTGTGTGTTCATCGAATGTAGCTTTGGGTTGAACATGGAGGGGCCGGAGGAAGGGGGAGGTGGCGCCAGAACTCACCTGGATTGCTGCGTACACGTGCCATGGCTGGGTAGGTCAGGCTGCAACCTCCACGTGCTCCACCACCAGTGCTGGCCGACGCCGTCGTGGAGGAGTGGCTCGGGAAAAGAACAAGAGGAGGGATGGTGGCGGTGTATGCGGAACGAAACATAGGTTGATTGCCCTCTGTTTATATATCTGCACCATTGGCATTTTACGGTTCTACTAAAATATTTACGGTTGCTGTCCTAATCCATGCATTGGTACATAGCAGTTTTGACAAGTGAGGAGAGTATTAAGGTAAACAAAATTAAGAAAATTAATTGCCACCAATTATAGAGCAAAATAACCATAATAAATATGGTAATTATGCCTATATTATTTGCCACCAATAAGTAGCAATCAATGGTGTGATTTCCATGCGTTCTGAACCATCCCGGTATGTTTTATCCAAAAAACCAATCCCACCACACCACCGTAAAAGGTTGGTCTTTGGATCGTAAAATTATGGTCTAGATTTTTACAGCCTTGGTTTGCATGTGTGGATGGTCACGGTATTGCTTTTAATTGTGTTGAATGCGGTATGTGTTGGTGGGGTAGTAAATATCGAAGCCGCCGGAGTTGTGGTTGGAGCCGCCGGTGTGTTGAACTGCGATGTCACTCTCCGACACGGGCCATAACGGCACTGGTCAACTACAAAAGCCCAGGTCGGTGCAAGAATTCCCGCTCCCTGCACCTCATCTGACTCCACAGGGGGAAGTGGACTAGAGGGAGGTAGAAATATCAGGGCACACAACTCTATGAAAGCGCAGCTGGATCAAGAGTTGTACATAATCAAGTATGCGGCTATACGTATAGTTTTCACCCTGCAGGGGTTGTACACCTGTACCCACTCGGGATGCAAGCCCGGAGCTAACCGACTGAGACATAGCCCACAACCATTTCCTGCTTTCTCAGGGTGGGATACATTCGCCGCAACGAATGTCCCGGGACTGTGAATCTCTAACCTGGCCAACTGGCTTCGAGAGTCTCGGAGACTAGGGTCGGAACACCCGACCAGGTCTAACGCATCTCGGATTCCCCTGGGCATGCGCGGCATACCCTCTCCTCACACAGCTCCTACAGTCCTGGTACCGCACAACTAGAAATGGCTGGAACCCCTGCCCATACGGGGGTAAGTGGTGTGCACGTTTGACATAGTTTCGTCACCAGGGACACTAACTCGAACTATATTGCCGGGGCAAGCATGTTCTCGTGCAGTCCTCCGCAGTGATCCGCCAAAGGCACCCATAACAGATATCGCCTCTCCTTGGGCAACCATAACAGGTATGCCCCTCCTCGTCCCACACCCGCCACAGGTGCTCCTTAGGATGTGTGATGTGGACATGACACCTATGGATATGACCATGATAGTTAAATATAAGGTGAGCTCATTCCTATGTTTGCATAATGATTTTTGTTACAATTCACTTGGTTCCACTTGTACATGTCAATCTTTGATTGTAGGCACAAATACAAAGTTGAACTTTTTGTTCGTCGGCAGACTGATAGTGAATCATTGCGAACATCATAACTCAGTCATCTGGAGTGTGATTGAGGTCCATGAGCTGTTGATGGAAAGCTTATTTTATAAGCATTCAAATAAATCTGGTCCCACCTCAATATCTCATCGGCAAAGTCTTCAAATCATCAAGACATTCCACCATTGTTTCTGCCGGGAGCTACGTCGTTGTCATGGGCATAATATTCACCCTTGGGATCCTGGTCCAAGTAGGAGCATGCCTCAAAGACATGGACAACACCTTTGGGATGGTCCAAGACGTCCTCCACCTTGGACACTACCTTAGGAGACCAGTAAGGGAGCCCCAGCCAAGGTGGAGGCCCAAACCGATTCGACTTCGTTTTAGTTTCGGACTCCAGGAATAGCCCGCACTAAAACGGACACCCAGGTTGCATACGGAGTTGGATTTGGACGTTCTTTATATGGTTGGAAAGATAATTTCAAGACGCTTCCAATGGCATTGGTTTCAAGCCTAAATTAATCCGGAGTCGATGGGAATCGTCCGAATAATGTGACGTCCAGAATCTGATCTGGCGCTGCGACGCCGTCTTTCGGTCTTTGGGCCTTGTATCGTGTTGGAGCCCATTAGAGGCGCATCCAGAGGGTCTTGCACGACCCTAGAGTCTTCATAAATAGTATCCACCACACCATTAGGGTTTGAGTTTTGCTTAGATTATTCTGTCAAGAATAGTTTCGCCGCCGTGTCAGTTTATGAGACCCCAACTTGTGAGATTAATCATTCATCTGCAGAGTCACTTCAATTGAGCTGCGTTCTTTCGAGTTCTTACTTGTGTTCTTCATTGCGCTTGCAGAGATTAGCCTTCATGGCGAGGTCAACCGGATTGTGACACGGTTGATAACCAGAGGAGTTGTGGTGCAAAGATTGCAGGGTCAGATATTGTTGATCTAAAGCCAGATCGGTGTGTCGCTCTCGGAACACAACAATAGTTATCCAGAACCTGACGGAAGATTGGGAACCCCTCTCCCCATCTTTTGATATCAGAGCCAGGTTCTAGATAACTATGATCAGGAACCCCTCTCCCCATCATTTGATATCAGAGCCAGGTTCTTGTGAAGACCTAATCGCAATTACGTATAAACATAGGGACCAAAGTACAAGAATGCATAAAACTTCTCAAATAAGATCCAACTCACAACAAAATCTATTCTATCAGATAGATCATGGTTTTAGAAGAATTAAGAAATTAGTTTCATAATTTTTAGAGGTCCAGTTAATTCATTATGAATTCCTAAGATTAAACTATTTTTTGAAACTAATAAATGATTATCGGAAAAGGAAAAACACACAATTAGCCATGTGGCAGCCTCTGGGCGTGCCAAGTGTAATGCTGATGTTAGCACGGGGTCAGCCACATGCTGACGCCACCACGGCTCTTGATGATATCAGCATTGACTTGGTCAAAGTTGACCAAGTCAACGGGTCAACAGAGGTCCACGACCAGGGGTTAGCTGGGCCCATGGGTCAGTCATAACGCGTCATTGACAAGCAGGGCCCACACGTCAGCGCTAGGTTAAAAGAAAAAGGAAAAGGCTTAAAGCGTTAACGGGCTTCGTGGGCTCAAAGTGGTGTTGGGCCGGATTGTGCAACCCAACTTCGACTCGACTTGGGCTCGGTGGCGTCCTGGGTTTTGGCCCATCTCTTCTCTTCCCTTTCTTCTTTTTTTTCTTCTCCTCCCTCTAGCTTCTAGCTGAAACCTCGGGCCCATGTGGCGGCATCTTCTTCTGACTAGCAGGTCAGGTCCGCTTGTCGGCAACTGCTGGATCTTCTATGGCTTCATCAAGATCCAGTGCGGTGCGACTCGGCTTGTGTGTCGACGTGCGGAAGGTGTTCGACCAAAGGCCGAGACGGCTCCCGCGGCATCGCGCGCGACGTCACGCTGTGGCACACAATGATCATGCGTGGCGAGGTAGCGGCGGAACGAGGTAGGGTAACACGGTGGGTTCTAGAGTTCCAGGTCACATCGCAGCACGACAAGGCGGCAATGACAGCCATACCAGGCTATGGCATGACGAACAAAGGCGAGACGCGGCTGAGGCGGGTGAAGGGGCTTGGCTTGCACAAGGGCGATCTAGCTCGGCGGCGAGGCGGAAAGGTAGGTTCGCGGCAAGATGGGCAAGACATGGCTCAGGTGGACATAGGCGAGCGAAAGCGGCTCGTATTCGTGAGGCGCTTGGTGAAACGCCACGAGGGTCCGGGAACATCGCAAACATGACGTCGCGGCGGCGTTCGCGTTCACCAGGCTGGCCCATGGTGAACGATGATGTTCTAGGGCGAGGATAAAGCCGTGGTCGAGGCAAGACATGACCTTCGATCGACAAGGGCTAGAACAAGGCAAGGACAAGGTTATGACTTGGTTCGGTGATGCTTTGGTGCGCGTTCGTGAGTGGAACACGAGCGTTCCTAGTGCGTTCCCGGTCCACCACGACGCAGTGAGGGCCAGAACAGGGTAGAGGTAACAAGGCGAGGCTGGAACGCGACAGCGACGTAGCAAACGAGTGAGAGGTGTCGCGTCAGGTGCACGAGAGTGTAGGCTAGCAGCAGTCCACAAGATGTTCGGCAGAATGCCCTAGCGGCATTCGTGGGTGTTCGGCCGCGTCAGAGGCGACCAGTGTGTGTGCAATAGCACCCAAACGGCGTTCTAGGCAACAGTGCATAGCAGGGTGAGGTCGTGTGCGTGTATAGGCTGTGTGGGTGTGTGCACAGCGAGCGCTTGATGAAATGCCCGAAAGGACTCACCTTGTCGCAAACTCGACGACGCGGTTAGGTTCGTAACCACAAGGGCTGCAGCGAGGCGTGTGCATGCACAGGTGTTCAAAAGGTGCAGCCTTTGGGCTATTCTCATGAGCGTGCATGCTGGGCATGGCCATGGCCAGGCCATGGCATGGCCACGGTGCTCAGGGGCGGACATAGGGCGACGGCGGCTACGGTTTTGCGTGCGGGGCGAGTCGTCGGCTCCTGCATAGAGTCATGGGATAGGGGTGTCCTAGGGGCCAACTATAGCGGGTTCATCGACGACAATGAAGCTCGTCGGCAGCACAACTCAAGGAGGTTCAAGGAGCTGGGATCGGCGACCTACCAGACTGGGCTGAAGACGACGAGGGCGATGTTGTGGCGTGGCGTGGCCATGACGAGCTGCGGCGGTGCCGACCAGCGCAGGATCGCCAGAGGAGTCGTTCGGGGCGCTCATGTGACATGGAGGTACTAGTGGCGGCTCTGCTCCTCCCTGCTGTTGTTGGCGTGGCAGCAGCGACGGCTTTGGCGTCGGTGCTCCTCCTTGTGCCGTGCTCCGAGTACGCAGTGCCGGCTTCCTCCTTGGCGCCCATCCTTCTTCCCTCCTCTGGCTCCTTCCCTTGGCGCAGGGGGCGGCCTCGCGGTGGCGCTGCAGGCCTGTCCGGCAGCCATGGCGAGCGGCCAGGCGGCCACGGCGCGCGCGCGGCGCCCAGGGCACGGCCCGGCGGCGAGGGCGGCGTGCCACAACAGACACCTATGCATATATGTTTGGAAGCAATTGATTAACTTTTCAGCACAAATAACAATTTCTCTAACAGTGCTTAAGCATCTAACATAATTCAAGCAGTGATGATCTTGATAGGTGATAAACCAAATCAAATTATGGAGCGGAACTATAACTTAATTAGCTTTACATATGACCAAGAAACAATTTGAAACTACAGCTTATCAGATAAGCCACATGCCCCAGAATTTCATAAGAAAATATTTCAAATTGCAAACATGAAAATTAGGCATCAATGAAAATAAACATAAGCCCATATTTTTCATGCAATAGAGTGACTGACAGTATTGAACACAGCTGAATGTTTTCTTTGATCCATTCCACCTCCACTGAAGCAGAATTTGCAAGAATTATCTTGTTTGACATCTATCTTGACTCTTTCATCAGCTAGACAGGACAATCCAAGATGAATCCAGCCTTGAGTAATATCACACATTAAAATTAATCCATAACCACAAGACATCACACAATCCATGGTCCCAGGCCACAATTATTTTTCGTCCACTTCAAGCTTTAACAATCTAAAAATTTTGTATATCTTCATGACACATTAATGACATCACATATACCTAGTAAACAATAATATTTATTGAACCAATGTAGATGGCAAAACCCAAAAACTTATCTGAACCAAAGATTTCTCTAACAAATGTGCATTCAAAAAGTAGTACACGAACAAGGATGAAGAACCTGAGGATCTTAGAGATCAGCAACTTAGCTTTGACTATCACGAATGACAAATTGATACAGGAGAATCTTAAATCACTACTACAGAACAGGCCTTTGGTCCAGCACATTAGTCTCGGCCTCCGTTGGACCCGGGACCAATGTAACCTTTAGTCCCGGCTCTAATAACTAAGAGGGAAAAAAGATCTTTTGTCCCGGGTGGTATCACCACCCGGGACTAAAGATCCCCTACTAATCCCGGGTGGAGCCACCACCCGGGACTAAAAGCTTTAGTCCCGGGTGGTGGCTCCACCCCAGTTTAATGGGGCAGCTTTAGTCCCGGTGGAAACCACGCACCGGTACTAAAACATTCGCTGGCTCGGTGATTTTTTCCAAGTCTCGAGAAGGTCCTCCCTCTCTTTCTTTATAGGGTTATTTGGATTGATACCGTTACAACTTTCACAAGTTGGAAATATGCTACTACAATTCACCATATTGGAGATATGCCATCAGGATACCTCTTTTCCCTCTTTGGGCCCACCCGCAGGGTATACCTTTCTTGTATTTTCCCGTATAGACATTTTTACCCCTCCCTCTCCCGTTCCTCTGCTCCCTGTTTTGCTGCCGCCACCTTGGTTCGTCACATGGGCCGCACCCCCTCCCTCCCATGCTGCCGTCGCGCCCGGAAGCCACGCCGCCGAGGCCGCTGGACCCCGCGCCGCGGGGCCCTCTGGAGGCCGCGCCACGCCCCCTAGACGCCGCGCCGTCAGGCCGCCTGGATGCCGCGCCACGCCAATGCCCCCGCCTGGACGCCGCGCCACGCCGAGCCACCTGGATGCCGTGCGCATGCCCCCGCCAGGAAGCCGCGCCACACCGAGACGCCTGGACGCCGCGCGCACACCCCCCGCTTGGATGCCGCACCACGCCGAGCCCCCTGGACGCCGCGCCACGCCCCAGCCTGCTGCGCTGCGCTGGTCACCCCCCAGTTGGGATGTTTGTCTAGGTTTCAAGGTCCCGAGAAGGAATTGAGGATGTTTGTAAAGGACTAAAGAATGTAATCCGTTTGTACTCATATGTTAGTATGTTTTGAACAATGATATTTGTCAAAATTTTGGCAGCATATCCCCATAATTCCTTAATGGAGGGATGGCAAACAACATGGTTCATATAAAGGATAGAAACAAAAGCATATATGGCATCACTTAAAGTCTGAAACATAACTGAGAATATCAGGATCGACCCATACAAAGTTCCATCCATACTAGGTTGCAACATATGAAGTTGGCAACCTCACAAGAGTCTGGCATACAAGTTCTCATATTAACCTCTTACAAAAGCATAGCATAAGCTAGTGAGAAGCTATAGTCTTCAAAGATTAGCCTCCTAATGCTACTAACAACACTAGCAGGTGGGTCAGCTGCAGCCTTTTTGGCCTTCTTCTTCTTGGGTGTCTTCTTCTTTTTGGGTGTCTTTTTCTTCTTGGGTGTCTTCCTCTTCTTGGGTGTCTTCTTCTTCCTCTGAACTTTCAGTATCTTGGCTTGGGAGGAACCAACTTCATCATCTATTTGAGCTTGTTTCCTATATTTGAAAGGTAAATTTATATGGTGTGAAATTAATCATAACAACTTTGATTTAGTGCACAGAAACATACCTTTTGTTAGCCTTGTTCCTTGGTGGAGCTCTCTCACCATCTTCTCCAATCTCGGCCAGTTTACAAGTTTTTTCAAAGTGGCCAAAACCTCCACATCTCTTACATTTGACCACCTTTTTGGATGCATTTTTCTCTAAACAACCTCTTTACCTTTGAACCTGTGGTCTTCGTGCTCCTCTGTCAAGCAATGGTGGAAACACTTTGAATCCAAGTTCCACAACAGGCCATTGTGTCCTATCTGGGAGAGATTAAATTCTGTCCGCATAGGCTGCCTTGAACCTAGCTACTGAGTAATAATCATCCACTAAATCTTCAATTTTCAAACCTCTGTTGGACTAGATCCATGCCAAGGCATGTTTGCAGGGCTTCCTTGTAACCTGCCACTCCCTGCAGGAGCACTTACGGTTTTGCAAGTCAACTGTGTGCCTTCTCTGATTGTTCCAATCATCCAAGATGGTTACTTCAGCAATATCAACATCATTAATAACTATCTTGACAACATTGAGGTTATGGGTTATCAAATTCAGCTCCTTTGTCACATTTGGGAGTGTTCCATCCATCCATTGCCTAGCAAGAATCTTCCTAGTGTATCTCTTCTCCATGATTAACTCTCTTATTCTATCCACTAATTCATGCAGGAGCAGACCTTTGAACTTCCTTATTTATGAATTGAAGCTCTCTGAAACATTATTTGTCAAGTAGTCACACTTGTTGTTTTCTAAAAATCCACACCTATTCCATATCCAATTGTGGTATTGTTCAAGGTATTCAATTGCATCGGGAGCAAACTCAAAAATTTTCTTCATGTGCCACTGAAACATCCCTTGTGTGTAGCTTCTAGCTGCAGGGTACAAGTGATCAGTGAACACATCACTAGAATAGTGCTTCATAAAATTCAGATACATGTGCCTCATGCACTCCCTATTTTCAGTTTGTGGGAAGACAACCCCCACTACAGTCTCTAGTCCTTTACAAGCATCTGTACTAATAACTAGATTTGGAACATCTCCTATAGCCCTATGTAGCTGCTCCATGATCCATTTCCAGTTATCTTTAGTTTCTGACTCAAAAATTCCATATTCTATGTGGTACAACCAATTGTGTCCATCCACACCAGTAGCTGAAGCTAACTGACCCTTGTATTTACCTGTCAATATGGAAGCATCTATCCCAATAAAAGGTCTACAACCAGCCAAGAATCCATCAACACATGGTCGGAGAGCAACAAAAATCCTCTTGAACCTGTTTTTGTCGCCAATCCTCTCCAACTCGATCTATACGAAGCTATCAGGGGATACTTTCTCAATTTGAGCAGCCCAATTAAAGAGCAACTGAAAACTCTCCTCATATTTACCATGGATCTGCTCTAATGTTACCTTCATACCTGACCATGCCTTGGAGTATTTCAACTGAATGTCATAGTCACACTCCAATTTTTCCTTGCAGTCACTTGCACCTTTTGTTGGATTCTTCTTCAGCCAATCTGCCAACCTATCTGCACACCTTCCTTGGGTGGCCATCTTCCCTACTCTGAGTTTTGTGGTAGCACAGTTGTGTGCAGCTGGTAGCTTTTTGATCTACACAAACCAATGAAATAGGACATTATAAGATGCATAAACTACAATTTCAATAAAGAAACAATTGCCACATTAATAAAAAATAAATACCTCTATTATCTTGCCATAAAAAATCCTAGAAGCATCTATCCGCCAAGTACATCCCTCTACTTTACACCGTGCTCTAAATATTGTCTTGTCAGTAACTAGATCAGCAAACTCAAAGCCTGTCTTCATGGCGAAATGCCTAAATGCAACAATATCGGGCCACCGCCCTCCCTTCACAATTTTGGGGTTTTCTGGATCATGTATAACATGAACCTCTAGTGGATCTGCATCATTAATTTCTGCCTCAAGAGGAACACCTCCTTCAGCAGCAGCAACATCATTCGCATCAGTATTACCACATGGTTCTAGAGGAGAAGTGTTAGCAGCCTGTGCATTGTTAGTGTGCTCATCTATTGGTTGGGGTACTGGCACATACATTCCCTCGTCATCGACACCCACATACTCCTCCGCATTATCAAATATGTCTGGCTCCCTCTCAGGCTCTAGTTCAGGATCTGCATCTAGCTCTGCATCTAGTTCAGGATCTGGAGGATTAGGCTGCTCAACAATATCTGGAATAGGATTCTCATGCATATTTGGATCTGGATCTTGGTTGTTATCATCAGGAGGAATGAAACAAATCATCTCTAGGGTAACAAATTCATCAATTTCTGCAATTGTTAACCCAACCCTAGCAGAAACAATTCGCAAAAAATTACACTACGGTCGCTACTTAGACATAAGCATTCAAATTTGGTTTTTCGAGATGCATACCTCTCCTCACCGTCTTCCATGTCCTCCAAGCGGGTTGGCGGCGCGGCCTGCAACCAGGCAGGGCTCCTGGCAGGGTGGCGGCGTGCCCTGTAGTAGGGTCGCCGGTGCAGTATCCTGGCGGGCTCCACGACGCGACCTCTTGGCGGCGTGGTCTGCAGCGGAGTCGCCGACGCGGCCTCCTGGAGGGCTCCGCGACGTGGCCTCCTAGCGGGCTCCGCAACGCAGCCTCAGGCGGCCCGGCGGCGTGAGCTCCCAGCGTCCCGGCGGCGCCTTCGAGGCGGGTCATCGAGGGGGGGTGGCAGGGGTGGCAGTGCCCGTGAAAGGAATCGGTGGCAAAACAGGGGAGGTGAGCAGAGGAATGGGAGAGGGAGGGGTAAAAGTGTCTATACGGGAAAATACAAGAAAGGTATACCCTGCAGGTGGGCCCAAAGAGGGGAAAGAGGTATCTTGATGGCATATCTCCAATATGGTGAATTGTAGTAGCATATTTCCAACTTATGAAAGTTGTAATGGTATCAATCTAAATAACTCTTCTTTATATCCTCGAAGAAGCTCATCCGTGCCTTATCTCTGAGCTGTCTTTGTCTCTGCCCCCAACTCCTCTCTCATTTTCTCTCTCCGGCCGCGAGAAGACCAAGACCTTGGGGGTTCGGCGCAGGCAGGAGGTGGTCGGGGGCCGCCAGTGCAGGCGGAGTGGGCTGGGTGCCGCTGCTGCTGGCCGCGCGTCCCGGACGGGGTGCGTAGGCAGGAGCGGCTCTGCGCGAGGCCTGCACGGGCGGAGCAGACTGGGAGCCACCGGCGGGCACCGTGCATCCTTGCCGGGGGCGCAATGGCGGGAGCGGTGCGGCCAGGCCCCAACGGGCGGCGGCGCGGCAAACCCCATGCCTCGGCCGGGCAGCTCAGTGCTGTGGCGGAACCACCGAAAACTACTGGGCCCGGGTGCACTGATCTTTGTTGCTAAGCAACTCTGACCCAATTTGGCACTCACCGGTAGTTCCTCGAGTGAAGCCTCGATAAAAGCCACGCTATTCCAGGATCAGCAGACAACACTCACACGAAGGTGAGCCCAGAGATTACAACACAAACCATTTCATACATCCCAGAGTGATTGCAGCGGAAAGAAAATTTATTACAAACCATGTTCAGAGTAGTAAAGTACTACGGAGTTCCAACTAATCAATTATTCAAGTCTCATGTTCAGCGGAAGCAGTAAAGATAACCTAGCGAGATCACGTGACGCATCGATAAAGCCTGTACGAATGCGTCACTCAGAGGGAGGGTGATTAGCACCAGCTGAAGGGCCATCCCACTCAACAGACCAACCCGGAGGCAGAGTACAAGGCCAAGTAAGACTTGCAAACAGATCTTCAAAGTTAGTACCTGAAAAACAGTGCCACAAGCAAGGCTGAGTATACTAATACTCAGCAAGACTGACCCGTCACCGGATATAACATAGTCCGATAACTAGACATGCAAGGCTTTTTGGTTGGTGGGGTTTGTTTGCCAAAAATGCCGCTAAGTGTTGATCCTTATTTCAGATTTTATTTAGCCATCTTCTAGTTAGATTAACCATTCTAAGTTTGCATCCAACTCTACACAAACATGGTAGAGCAATCGTTTAATCAACCAGCAGTATTATCATCATCATGTTCCACTTGTTACTCTATGTGACCGAAATCATTAAGCAATCTCATGCCGTGAGAGGCGGACGATTCTGAATCGAATTTCAACCTGGCCAGGGGAACCTAGACCACACGCATGGGGATCGACTTCGCTCCCGCCCACGCTACTTTTCCCCTTTCTTTCCAGTCCGTGGATCCGGGGCACCCTCCCCGACTACAGAGTCCGACCACTCTGCACCCGTACGTCGCGACATAAAAATAAACCCTACTTCTACCAGAAGGGTGCGAGATCGTTCCACTCGCCGGTCCAATCAGGTACTTAAGCTTACCGATTACCATATTTCTCGGTATGTGGCTAGTACTTTCAAACGCTTAACGAAATGTGCCACACACCGCGACCTTAGCCATTTTTGACTACACCAGCGGGGTATCACAACTACACAACCCCGCTCGTTGTCCTTACATTTCAACAGGAATTAAAGTCAGTACAATTCCTATTTGCTCGCGAGAGGCAGGAAACCACTCGACTTCTACCGTGCCTATTTAGCATGGCAACTAGTCGATAAAAAGATCCGGTATCAAACATAGGTTCTTAGGGATCATGCATATAAGGTTTTCGATCAACGCCTACAAAACTTAAATGCAGAAAACAAAATATTACAATACATTAATAAATAGATAGCGGAATGATAATTCGGAAAATAGTGGGATTATGCTCCGGGGCTTACCTTCTTGGGCACTGTCAGGCAGAAAAGCTTCTGGGGCTTGGCCCAGGTCTTGAGACAAGTTAGTACAATTCAGATTAATCTCCTGCTCCGCACGAGAGTCCGCGGGCACCAATTCGTAGTCACCGTCGACGAGATTAACCGTTTCTATATGCAATGCAAGATTATGAGTTATTCATGGATAACAATTTCTTTCCTTCACGATAAAGTTGTAGTCCAACGAAAGTTAATTTAGTGACGATTTCACATTTCATTACATGGGCAAACGTTTATAGAGTAGTAAACATAACTACGTTTATTCATGAATGGGTGGGGTTTTGGGTTTTCATTTTTAACTTCAACACATAGCATGCTTTCATTATTTCTTAACAACACAACTACTAAAGAGTTAGTGATGAAACACTAAAGTAACTCAGATCCAAACTTGAACATTCCTGGTATAAATTTCAGCATCTACCATAGAGCAAAAACTATAACTATTCATGTAATGGATTACTCTAGTTGCTTCATCTTTTTGTACAGAATGTTCAAAATGGGTTCTGGTGCTACAAAGTTTATGGAAGCAACTTCAAAGCATAAACTCAGCACTGAAATTTTTCCAGATTTTATACACTTATACAGCAGAGGTGATAAAAAGAATAAAAACAGCAAGCCATTAACAAAGATTAATTCTACAGAAAGTTTCACTAAGTATTTGGTTCTCAAAGTTTTACCAGAGACTATTCATGAGTTAGCCATGCTCCAGAAAATTTTTCAAGATTTAACTCACTATGATAAATTAATTATTCAGTTAACTTAGCATGAGTTTGCATAAATTTCTCAAGGTTCATTTGACCAGTATTGCATCTGAACTTTTTATTATAGGTAGAACATACTCTAAACAAGATCGTGCCCAAAAATCATGACCAGAAACATTGTAGATTACTCAAAACAAAAATAGAAAACCTAGCCCTAAGATGCTAAGCATGATTATTCGACAAATCCAAACTCCGTAACTACAGCTCAAAATTTTTAGACAGGAACACAGAGCTAAAAAGAGACTCCACAAATAAATATGGATTTTTCTGAGTATCAGAACTATATATGAAGAATTAAGTTGATTAAACAAGCATAAATCATGGTATATAGCAAATCAACTCTAATAAATCTGAAATTTAGGTATTAACAGTATTTTAGTTCTACATGCACGCAGTAAAAATTCCAGAGCAAGTTCATGTGCATATTTTCCAGAATTAAATCGAGAAAGCTAACAACAGATTAGAGAATCTTGACTGTTCTAACATGATAACTGTTTTGGTTTGGTGTCATATTTTTACTGTGATTTTAGCATCCCATTAGTGATAATATATCGAAAAATCAAGGTCATTTGATGAGCAGAACTTCATGAACATGCATAAGGTGGTTTTCTTAATCTTTTCCCTAGATTAAATTCGGTTGAGTTTCTGAAATTGTGAATGTTACAAAATTTGTAGATGTTGTTACAAGGATTCCAGATCAGTTGAGTTTGCATTTTTCTGATTTTTTTGTGATTTGTTTCGCATTTTAGAAGTTCACTGGTATACACTGGATTACTTTCAGAAACACCCTTAAACAAAAAAAACAAATTACAACCGGGTCCTTCGCCGGCCTTCTCCGCCGTGGCATCTTGCCGGTGGTGTTCTGCGGTGCAGGGCTTACCGGGGCTGCCACGGGGAGGCGCGTGGGAGAGAAGGGATCGAGGAACACCTACCCTGGTCGACGTTCGAGTGTTTGGTGCACGGGTTCGAGCTCGTCGGCGTTGATGGCGGGTCGGTTGTTCGGTTCGCCGGCGCTGGGGGTGATGGAGGGCTCGGGGTAGGGGAACAGGGCGCGCACGAGCACCGCGTGAGCTCGAGGAAGCTTCTGGGGTAGCTGTCGTGCTCGATCTTCTTCGGAGCCGGCCGGTCCGCGGTGAGCCTGACTGGGAGGTGGCAAAGCTGTTGCGGTGGTCGGTGGGGGCAATGTGGGGCTGGGCTAGCCGGTCCGCGAGAGCTGGATCTCGGCGGCCATGGCGGAGCGGCGAGAGGAGGAAGAAGGGGGAGAAATGGCGCGACTGTGGGGTGCTGGGGGTCTTTATAGGCCAAGGAGCTCCTGGGGAAGGAATGCAGTGACTGGGGGCGGTCGATTTGGCCCTGAGCGACTCGACGACGAGCGGGCGTAGGAGGCAGCGGCGCTGCGCCGGCCGGGGTGTCGTGGCGGCTCAGGAAAGGGCCTGGGACGCGTGTGCGCGCGAGGAGGTGCCAAGGGGCGGGCCAGGTGGCGCTGAGAGACTCCCCAGGGTCCATTTGGCCATGGGCGCACGGTGGACGAAGTCCACCGGCGGCGTACGGCGGGCGGCGCGAACAGAGCAGGCCGGGGGAGAGAGAGATGGAGATAAGGGCATATTTGTGATTTCTGAAATTCCAGGGACCTCTCGGTAATCAAAAATTATCTCCTATTTGGAGGGCTCAAATGGAAAAGTGTTGAATACCACTTTTGCATAACTTTTCAATATCTACAACTTTCGTGTTATGCAAATTTTCATTTGAAACTCACATTTCGAACTATTGGTACATTTGCATATTTGCACAAAAGGACTTTAGTTTTGTTCAGTTTTTGACTTGATTTTGGCTGAAGTTCAATTGAGCACATGTCAATTGAAACACCTCTCATGAGCCAACAAAAATTTTGTGCACATTTTTGAATTAAATTTTGAATAGCTTTTTACTCCTTTTTCTTTTTCCTTTAATTTGTTTTGTATGATTTGTCTTTTATTTGATCCTTTCTCTTTGAATTAATTTCTCAAATTTTTCTTTTAACTTTAACTAAGGTACATTGATTGTATTTAAATGTGCTAACACCTGAGGTGTCACAACCTACCCCCCTTAAAAGGAATCTCGTCCCGAGATTGGATGATTGAATTGAGATGGGGAAAATGATATACCTGAGGTGGAGCTAAGGAAACCCGGATAATGTCGATTAAGATAATCCTTCGTCTCCCAGGTGGCTTCTTCTTCAGTGTGATGAGACCACTGAATTTTATACATTTTTACCACCTTTCGACGAGTACCTCTCTCTTTTTGATCCAGAATTCTGAGTGGATATTCGGTATATGAGAGATCGGGCTCCACTAAAATTTCCTGTTGATTAAGGATTTCCGTAGGAACTCGAACACATTTCTTGAGTTGGGATATGTGGAAAACATTATGGATGGCGGCAAGTCGTGAAGGAAGTCGCAAACGATAAGCCACGGGTCCACATTCTTCAATGATTTCATATGGCCCGACATAGCGAGGTGTGAGCTTACCCCTGACTCCGAAGCGTTGAACGCCTCGAGTTGGGGACACTCGTAAATAGACATGGTTACCAACCATGAACTTCAAAGGATCCCTTCTTTTATCGAAATAACTCTTTTGCCGAGACTGGGCTGCTCGGAGATTTGCTTGTACTATTTTTACTTTCTCTTCAGCCTCGACCACTAATTCAGGTCCAAAGATTTGACGTTCTCCAGTGTGGGACCAACTCAAAGGGGTTCGACACCGTCGACCATACAAGGCCTCGAAGGGTGCCATCTTCAGACTGGCCTGATAGCTGTTGTTATAAGAAAACTCAGCCAAGGATAAAACATTTGTCCCAGTTTTTGTCATAATGGATGACACATGCTCGAAGCATATCCTCAAGAATTTGATTCACCCTTTCAGTCTGTCCGTCAGTCTGTGGATGGTAAGCTGAGCTTCGAATTAATTTAGTTCCGAGAGCCTCTTGGAGTTGCTCCCAAAACCTTGCCACAAACTGAGGACCACGATCCGATATAATTGTTTTGGGTATACTGTGTAGGCAGACAATCCGATCCATATAGATTTCAGCATATTTCTTGGCTCGATATTCAGTATGTACTGGAATAAAATGAGCAGTCTTTGTGAGCCTATCAACAATGACCCAAATGGAATCATGGTGCTGAGAAGTATTTGGTAAGCCTACGATGAAATCCATGCTGATATCTTCCCATTTTCATGACGGAATTGGTAGAGGTTGGAGAGTTCCAGCAACTTTCAAGTGACTAGCTTTCACTCTCTGGCAGGTGTCACATTCTGCGACATATTTGGCAATCTCTCTCTTCATGCGAGTCCACCAAAAATTTTGTCTGAGATCTTGGTACATCTTGGTGCTACCCGGATGAATAGAAAATTTAGAGATATGTGCTTCGTCCAGGATTTGTTTCCGCAGCTCATGATTCTTTGGAACGACTAGGCGATCCTCGAACCACAAAATTCCTTTATGGTCCACTCGGAAACACTTATATTTATTTTCACCTTCTACTACTTTCTGCTTGATGATACCAACACTTTTGTCGTGTAATTGTGCCATGATGACCTTGTCATAGAGTGTCGGTTCCACCGAAATATGATTCAAAGAGCCCTGAGGAATGATTTCTAATTTCAGCTTTTGCATTTCAGCACACAATGTGTCATTATACGACTCCACTGAAAGGCAATTGCAGTGAACCTTGCGACTGAGCGCATCGGCTACCACATTAGCTTTGCCTGGATGATAATGAACTTCCAGGTCATAATCTTTGATTAATTCCAACCATCTTCGTTGCCTCATATTCAGCTCACTTTGAGTGAAAATGTATTTGAGACTCTTATGGTCGGTATAAATATTGCAATGAGTGCCCATAAGATAATGTCTCCAAAGCTTGAGAGCATGAATAACTGCGGCTAGCTCAAGATCATGAGTGGGATAATTTAGCTCGTGTGGCCGAAGAGCTCGGGAAGCATATGCTATAACCCGATTGTCTTGCATCAGAACACAACCAAGACTAGTACCTGAAGCATCACAATAAACATCGTAGGGTTTATTGTTGTCAGGTTGAGCCAAGAGTGGTGCAGTGGTTAGATGTGCTCTCAATGTATGGAATGCTTCATCGCACTTTGCATTCCATTTAAACTTGACATCCTTCCTTAGTAGTTCTATCAGGGGCTTAGCAATTCTGGAGAAGTCCGGAATAAATCTGCGGTAATACCCCGCCAAGCCGAGAAAACTGCGGATCTGATGAACTGAAGTAGGAGGTTTCCAGTCCATCACTTCTTGTACTTTGCTGGGATCAACTGAAATGCCTTCACTAGATATAGTGTGACCCAGAAATTTGACCGTGTCCAGCCAGAATTCACACTTGGAGAATTTTGCGTACAGCTTATGATCTCTGAGACGTTGAAGAACAATGCGCAGATGTTGCTCATGTTCTGCCTCATCTTTGGAATAGATCAGAATGTCGTCAATAAAAACAACGACAAACTTGTCAAGTTCCGGCATAAATACCGAGTTCATGAGATACATAAAATAAGCCGGAGCATTTGTGAGACCGAAAGACATAACCAAGTACTCATAGAGACCATATCTGGTTGAGAAGGCGGTCTTGGGAATATCACAAGGCCGAATTTTAATTTGATGATAACCCGAACGAAGATCAATCTTGGAGAAGATCTTTGCTCCAGCCAATTGATCAAACAGTACATCAATGCGGGGAAGTGGATATTTATTTTTGATGGTCACCGCATTGAGAGGCCGGTAGTCAACACACAACCTCAGACTGTCATCCTTTTTCTTTACGAACAATGCTGGGCAACCCCAAGGTGAAGCACTTGGGCGAATAAAACCCTTCTCCAGAAGTTCTTGCAGCTGGATTTTTAATTCGGATAATTCTTTAGGCGGCATTCGGTACGGCCTTTTTGAAATAGGGGCTGTACCAGGTTGAAGTTCAATGATAAATTCGATATCCCGGTCTGGCGGCATACCAGGTAAATCATCTGGAAACACATCTACATATTCACGGACTACCGGAATATCTTCGAGACGAATATCTTTCATGGCATAGGCACAAGAGTTGTTGCATTGGTGATGAGGTAAATATAGAACCGAATGACCATGAGTGGGAGAATTTATCTCTACGGCTCGGGAAGAGATATCTAACATTACCCCATGTCTTTTCATCCAATCCATTCCCAGAATAATGTCCATACCTTCTAGTGGCAACAGGATTAAAGTGGTAGGAACAGTTTTACTACCCAAACTAAGTGGCGCATTACGAACGATTTGGTTTGATGCAACTTTACCACCCGGAGTAGATATCATAAATGACCCTTTCGTGTGCCGAAAATCCAACCCAGCCCTTGCTCCGAATTTAGCACTAGTGAAGCTATGGGATGCACCAGAATCGAATAAGATAACTGTGGGGTGTTGGTTTATAGAGAATGTACCCGACATGATTGGTGCTCCCTCGGGAAGTTCAGCAAGGTTGGTGAAGTTAAGTCGGCCCTGCCTGACTTGAATGGTTTGCCTCTTGCCCTTATTCTGATCGTTTCTGCGAGAAGCCTGCCCTTGAGTTTGTCCCGCCTGGGGGCACATCTTGGCAAAGTGATCCGGACTCCCGCATCGGAAACAACGGTTATTATTATCAGGGCGAGCGGCTGGCTGAGTATTCGGCCTAGGGCCGTTCTGCTGCTGCTGCGGTGCAAATCGAGCTTGCTGAGGAAACCCGAATCGAGTCTGCTGCTGCTGTTGAGGAGGTCGAATAATCCAACGCCCTGGCTGAGGGGCCTTCTGAGAGGGTGCGGGTGGGCTATTCTGCACAATACGATACCTCGGTGCAGAGGCACTCGAGGGTCCAGCAGGTGCCTTGCACTTCTTTTCAACGCGGTGTGCAGAAATAAGATCCTCCTGAGAGATAGCCATATTCACCAATTCATTGAAGGAGTCCGCACGGACAAGATTTAGCCTTTCTTGTAACTTGGTGCTAAGGCCTCGACGGAAGCGTTCACGCTTCTTAGCATCGGTATCCGCGTGATGTCTAGCATATTGACACAATTGATGGAATACTTGGGCATACTGCACCACAGTACGAGTGCCCTGAGTTAAGGCCAAGAACTCGTTGAGCTTACGGTCAAGAAGTCCAGCTGGAATATTGTGATCTCGAAAAGCCAATTTGAATTCATTCCAATTCACCACATGATCAGCCGGTAGCATCCCGTGGTAATGATCCCACCACATACGGGCTGATCCGCGAAGTTGCTGCGCGGCGTAGCGAGTCTTGTTCGCTTCGGAACAATGAGTAGTCAATAGAGAAAACTTGGACTCGATCGTGCGAATCCAAGCGTCCGCGTCCAGAGGCTCATCCGCTTTATTGAACAGCGGAGGCTGAGTACTGAGGAAATCTTGGTAGCTTGCTTCTTGTGCGTGATGAGCATGATGCCCACCCCGCGGTTGTTGCTGAGCTTGAACCAATTGCCGCAAAATCTCCGTCTGGGCGGCAAGGACCTCAGCAATACCCACTGGTGGAGGAGGTGGAGGTGGATCGCCATTCCCCCCGGCTCCAAAACCACTAGGGGTGCCTCGAGTCGATCCCACCATCTGAAATGTGAGTACCTTTGCATTAGACCCATCATTATCATCATCTCGAATGGGAATTTTCAACTCAAGATGACATGTAAATATCCGGAAATGCTTAAATCACGTCGTGCAGAAAACCAGTGATACAAAAACGCTCATAACTGGAGTTCTGTACATGATATAAACTTGAAATTTTTACAGGAGATGGATAATTTCATGATCTACAACTTTGGTAGTCATCACAACGTCAGATTTCCAGAGTAGGTTAGTCGAAAAATTCTTTTACTCCTCCTCTGGTTTTTCTGTTTCACAGAAAACAGAGCTTCTGTAATTTGCGATTATCTCCTGCGATACTGATCCGTTTGGGCTGAAATTTTGTGAACATGTTCCCGATGAAATTTGGAACAACTTTGGTATTCAACCCAGGAGCTAAATCCGAAAGGAAAAGAGGGTAAAAATTCGAACTAGCTGCTGCCTTCAGCTTTTCACAGATCACTGATAATTAACACTAGTAGCATTAGGGGTTCATTACATCCATCGTTCTCTCATTTCTACTTGGTCACTCCTAACATCAGTACTAAGGGAGTTACTCCACTCTAAGTTAGCCTAGTAGCCATGATCCAAAAGTAGGCTACACCAAGAGGGGTCTACAAAAGCTAAGAAACAGCGCCTCGGTCTACATGTTGACCGATGCCTCACTCGCCGCGGGAGTGTGAACCTCAACCGGTGCGGGCTGCGGCGCCTGGTCCTCGGAGTCCATCTCCGAAAAGCCCTCGATCTCCTGGGGCTCGTCCTCCTCGTCCACCTGCATCTCGTCGGGAGGTGCGTGAAGGGCATCCTGCGCGTGCTGTATCGCGTGGAGCTGCCCCTGGGCCTCGTCCAACTCAAGCTGCAGGTCGTGAAACTGGTCCTCCAAAAAGTTGATTGTAGCGTCACGATCCATCACCGTGTCCTGAAGCTCGTGAACCTGACCGTGGAGCTGGGCGATAAGAGTAGCCCTGCTCTCGAGCTCGGTGCTAGCCTCCTGAAGCTGTCCATCTCTCAGCTGGACCGCCAGGTGCAAGGCCTGAGCGTGGTCCACCAACTGAGCGACGGCGTAACTCTAGTAAGTGTGAAGTCTGTAAAGGCCGTCCAAGCACATCGCTGTCGTCCGAAGTGCCCCGACCGGGTCAAGGGTAGCGACCACGTCCACGTGTGCCATCCGGTCGAGCCAAAGCGGGTCTGCCGGGTCGGGTGCAGGGAACAACCCGAACGCGGTCAGAACCACCTCCAGAGGGCGCAAAGAGCAAAAGGTGGTCATCGCCCTCATGGCGGTAAGCTCCCAAGTGTCCAGCAGGTAGTGACCGACCATCTGAGTCACGATCGGCTCCCACCCGTTGAGCGGGTGCTGCGGAATCACCATCGTCACACTGCAGCGACGAACTCCGTCCTCCACAAACTCGTGGCCATCGTAAACCGGTGGCTGGAGGTAACCAGCTGCACTCAAAAGCTCCCAAAGACAGCGGGGAAACCCTTCCCAGTGCAGGCAAGCGGAGTGCACGTGCCCCTGCGCGTCAACGACCAGCAGCTCTTCCATCTGTCCCAACAAAAGACCGATGGATCAGCTGATGGTAACAAGAACTACTAACTCTGGAACAGTGAAAGAAATGGCCAAAACTGTAGAGAACTTGCTTCAAAAATTCTCAAAAATTTACACGAGATCCCTCTGATATTAAGGAACGATTCATCTAGTAATCACTAAGCTCAATTCGGATTCCATGGGGGTGATATGCTCCGGTATTCAGAGTGATGTCAACCAGGAAAACTGAGTGTCTAGAGAGGGTGTATTTTGACTATAACTCTCAACCCAGACGTCAAAAAAATTTCAATTTTTTATGGTAAGTTCATCACTTAGTTGTCTACAACTTTCATGTTGAACGATTTTTAGTTTGAACAACTTATAAAGGTCAAAAAATTTCAGTTGTATAGACTGTTCAGAGTTAACAGTTTTACACAGGGTTGATCCAAAAATACAAATACCATTTTAGAAGGCTTCAAAAAATTTCAAATTTTTACAGAAGCTTAATAACTTAGGAAACATCATTTAGTCTTACTACCCCAAGTCGATTTGAGTAACTTAACAGAAGGTTAAAATTCGTGGAAACCCGGTTGCAGACTTTCTGGATACTCCTTAGGATAGTGTTTTAGCTGATTTGCTTGCGATTTCTCCAGAGATTTATTTGCTAACCTTTTTGAGAATGAATGCAGAACCTATACATCCTCACCAAGGAAAAATTGCCAAGTAACCTTGGTCTTACGCAATGACTTTGGTGGCATACATATTACGTCTCTCACTATATAGCTACTCGATATAGCTAGATAGCCTATAATTCGATTTCGAGTTAGCGTACCTGCAGAAGATTGACAGTATATAAAATGAACCTTTCGTGCCAGCACTCACGAAAGCGTCCCCATACATTACCGATCACTATAGAATCGGCATCCATACCATTACCGCCGTATGTACAACGTTAAGCATACATTATCGAAACAACGTATTGACTGAGTACCGTCTTTGACGGGGAATTGAATTCCAATTTCGAACCATTACTCCCCATATATTCAACCGAAGTTGGTATATGGGCAGCAGCTCAAGTAGGCCACTGCTTGAGCTCCAGCGTTCGGCTCGCATCACCGACGGGAAGGTCAGACTCCCTCAGCTGACTGAGTAAGCATACCTTCGTGGCGATGATGTAGTTGCAGAATTTAAATTACAGAATTTAAATACTGAAAGGTAATGTGCTGGAAGTTAGCCATACAATATAAGCCACCTGATTATACCCATAAGATTCCCTAGGGCTTTACGTCCTAGACTTGTCCTTGGAGATCCTAAACTCTTTCAAAAACTTTAGTAGTTTTGAAGTCAAGTTTTAAATCGTTGTTTTGAAAACCGAGGTTGCCATCTCTGGTAGGCTGTCTGCGAGCTCTGATACCAGCTGTGGCGGAACCACCCAAAACTACTGGGCCCGGGTGCACTGATCTTTGTTGCTAAGCAACTCTGACCCAATTTGGCACTCACCGGTAGTTCCTCGAGTGAAGCCTCGATAAAAGCCACGCTATTCCAAGATCAGCAGACAACACTCACACGAAGGTGAGCCCAGAGATTACAACACAAACCATTTCATACATCCCAGAGTGATTGCAGCGAAAAGAAAATTTATTACAAACCATGTTCAGAGTAGCAAAGTAGTACGGAGTTCCAACTAATCAATTATTCAAGTCTCATGTTCAGCGGAAGCAGTAAAGATAACCTAGCGAGATCACGTGACGCATCGATAAAGCCCGTACGAATGCGTCACTCAGAGGGAGGGTGATTAGCACCAGCTGAAGGGCCATCCCACTCAACAGACCAACCCGGAGGCAGAGTACAAGGCCAAGTAAGACTTGCAAACAGATCTTCAAAGTTAGTACCTGAAAAACAGTGCCACAAGCAAGGCTGAGTATACTAATACTCAGCAAGACTGACCCGTCACCGGATATAACATAGTCCGATAACTAGACATGCAAGGCTTTTTGGTTGGTGGGGTTTGTTTGCCAAAAATGCCGCTAAGTGTTGATCCTTATTTCAGATTTTATTTAGCCATCTTCTAGTTAGATTAACCATTCTAAGTTTGCATCCAACTCTACACAAACATGGTAGAGCAATCGTTTAATCAACCAGCAGTATTATCATCATCATGTTCCACTTGTTACTCTATGTGACCGAAATCATTAAGCAATCTCATGCCGTGAGAGGCGGACGATTCTGAATCGAATTTCAACCTGGCCAGGGGAACCTAGACCACACGCATGGGGATCGACTTCGCTCCCGCCCACGCTACTTTTCCCCTTTCTTTCCAGTCCGTGGATCCGGGGCACCCTCCCTGACTACAGAGTCCGATCACTCTGCACCCGTACATCGCGACATAAAAATAAACCCTACTTCTACCAGAAGGGTGCGAGATCGTTCCACTCGCCGGTCCAATCAGGTACTTAAGCTTACCGATTACCATATTTCTCGGTATGTGGCTAGTACTTTCAAACGCTTAACGAAATGAGCCACACACCGCGACCTTAGCCATTTTTGACTACACCAGCGGGGTATCACAACTACACAACCCCGCTCGTTGTCCTTACATTTCAACAGGAATTAAAGTCAGTACAATTCCTATTTGCTCGCGAGAGGCAGGAAACCACTCGACTTCTACCGTACCTATTTAGCATGGCAACTAGTCGATAAAAAGATCTGGTATCAAACATAGGTTCTTAGGGATCATGCATCTAAGGTTTTTGATCAACGCCTAGAAAACTTAAATGCAGAAAACAAAATATTACAATACATTAATAAATAGATAGCGGAATGATAATTCGGAAAATAGTGGGATTATGCTCCGGGGCTTGCCTTCTTGGGCACTGTCAGGCAGAAAAGCTTCTGGGGCTTGGCCCAGGTCTTGAGACAAGTTAGTACAGTTCAGATTAATCTCCTGCTCCGCACGAGAGTCCGCGGGCACCAATTCGTAGTCACCGTCCGCGAGATTAACCGTTTCTATATGCAATGCAAGATTATGAGTTATTCATGGATAACAATTTCTTTCCTTCACGATAAAGTTGTAGTCCAACGAAAGTTAATTTAGTGACGATTTCACATTTCATTACATGGGCAAACGTTTATAGAGTAGTAAACATAACTACGTTTATTCATGAATGGGTGGGGTTTTGGGTTTTCATTTTTAACTTCAACACATAGCATGCTTTCATTATTTCTTAACAACACAACTACTAAAGAGCTAGTGATGAAACACTAAAGTAACTCAGATCCAAACTTGAACATTCATGGTATAAATTTCAGCATCTACCATAGAGCAAAAACTATAACTATTCATGTAATGGATTACTCTAGTTGCTTCATCTTTTTGTACAGAATGTTCAAAATGGGTTCTGGTGCTACAAATTTTATGGAAGCAACTTCAAAGCATAAACTCAGCACTGAAATTTTTCCAGAATTTATACACTTATACAGCAGAGGTGATAAAAAGAATAAAAACAGCAAGCCATTAACAAAGATTAATTCTACAGAAAGTTTCACTAAGGATTTGGTTCTCAAATTTTTACCAGAGACTAGTCATGAGTTAATCATGCTCCAGAAAATTTTTCAAGATTTAACTCACTATGATAAATTAATTATTCAGTTAACTTAGCATGAGATTGCATAAATTTCTCAAGGTTCATTTGACAAGTATTGCATCTGAACTTTTTATTAAAGGTAGAACATACTCTAAACAAGATCATGCCCAAAAATCATGACCAGAAACTTTGTAGATTACTCAAAACAAAAATAGAAAACCTAGCCCTAAGATGCTAAGCATGATTATTCAACAAAGCCAAACTCCATAACTGCAGCTCAAAATTTTTAGACAGGAACACAGAGCTAAAAAGAGACTCCATAAATAAATATGGATTTTTCTGAGCATCAGAACTATATATGAGGAATTAAGTTGATTAAACAAGCATAAATCATGGTATATAGCAAATGAACTCTAATAAATCTTAAATTTAGTTATTAACAGTGTTTTAGTTCTACATGCACGCAGTAAAAATTCCAGAGCAAGTTCATGTGCATATTTTCCAGAATTAAATCGAGAAAGCTAACAACAGATTAGAGAATCTTGATTGTTCTAACATGATAACTGTTTTGGTTTGGTGTCATATTTTTACTGTGATTTTAGCATCCCATTAGTGATAATATATCCAAAAATCAAGGTCATTTGATGAGCAGAACTTCATGAACATGCATAAGGTGGTTTTCTTAATCTTTTCCCTAGATTAAATTCGGTTGAGTTTCTGAAATTGTGAATGTTACAAAATTTGTAGATGTTGTTACAAGGATTCCAGATCAGTTGAGTTTGCATTTTTCTGTGATTTGTTTCGCATTTTAGAAGTTCACTGGTATACACTGGATTACTTGCAGAAACACCCTTAAACAAAAAAAAACAAATTACAACCGGGTCCTTCGCCGGCCTTCTTCGCCGTGGCATCTTGTCGGTGGTGTTCTGCGGTGCAGGGCTTACCGGGGCTGCCACGGGGAGGCGCGTGGGAGAGAAGGGATCGAGGAACACCTACCCTGGTCGCCGTTCGAGTGTTTGGTGCACGGGTTCGAGCTCGTCGGCGTTGATGGCGGGTCGGTTGTTCGGTTCGCCGGCGCTTGGGGTGACGGAGGGCTCGGGGTAGGGGAACAGGGTGCGCACGAGCACCGCGTGAGCTCGAGGAAGCTTCTGGGGTAGCTGTCGTGCTCGGTCTTCTTCGGAGCCGGCCGGTCCGCGGTGAGCCTGACTGGGAGGTGGCGAAGCTGTTGCGGTGGTCGGAGGGGGCAATGTGGGGCTGGGCTAGCCGGTCCGCGAGAGCTGGATCTCGGCGGCCATGGCGGAGCGGCGGGAGGAGGAAGAAGGGGGAGAAGGGGCGCGACTGTGGGGTGCTGGGGGTCTTTATAGGCCAAGGAGCTCCTGGGGAAGGAATGCAGTGACTGGGGGCGGTCGATTTGGCCCTGGGCGACTCGACGGCGAGCGGGCAGAGGAGGCAGCGGCGCTGCGCCGGCCGGGGTGTCGTGGCGACTCGGGAAAGGGCCTGGGACGCGTGTGCGCGCGAGGAGGTGCCAAGGGGCGGGCCAGGTGGCGCTGAGAGACTCCCCTGGGTCCATTTGGCCGTGGGCGCGGTGGACGAAGTCCACCGGCGGCGTACGGCGGGCGGCGCGAACAGAGCAGGCCGGGGGAGAGAGAGATGGAGATAAGGGCATATTTGTGATTTCTGAAATTCCAGGGACCTCTCGGTAATCAAAAATTATCTCCTATTTGGAGGGCTCAAATGGAAAAGTGTTGAATACCACTTTTGCATAACTTTTCAATATCTACAACTTTCGTGTTATGCAAATTTTCATTTGAAACTCACATTTCGAACTATTGGTACATTTGCATATTTGCACAAAAAGACTTTAGTTTTGTTCAGTTTTTGACTTGATTTTGGCTGAAGTTCAATTGAGCACATGTCAATTGAAACACCTCTCATGAGCCAACAAAAATTTTGTGCACATTTTTGAATTAAATTTTGAATAGCTTTTTACTCCTTTTTCTTTTTCCTTTAATTTCTTTTGTATGATTTGTCTTTTATTTGATCCTTTCTCTTTGAATTAATTTCTCAAATTTTTCTTTTAACTTTAACTAAGGTACATTGATTGTATTTAAATGTGCTAACACCTGAGGTGTCACAAGTGCGGTGCCGTCACTGGCGGCCTCAAGGCCGGCGCGCAGCTGCTCGGCCGACGTGCGGGCGGCCTGGAGCGACACCGGCGTGCGGCGGCTCGACTGCAAGCTCAAGCGCATGATTGAAGGTGGAGATTGATAGGCTTTTTTTCTCATGATTGAATTGTTGTGAGCTATTGTTGTTTGGAGGAATGTGGACAAGATTGAATACAGTTAAGTTGATGATTGATGCTGATTTAATTGTTGTAATTGAACTGGGAATTTGCTAGTGTTGTAATTGATTGGGGAATTTGAGAAATGAGGCTCGCTGTGTAGGATAGAAGGAGAGGACGTCGGCCAGCTGTGACTGCTCGCCGGCCAAGCAGTCGGGTCCCACACTTTTTTTTTATTTGTGAAAATTTTTATTGATCCCGGTCGGTAGCATGACCGGGACTAAAAATACTATTTGGTCCCGGTTGCCTGACCTGGGACTAAAAGCTCTGGAACTTTAGTCCCGGATTGGCGGTCCCAGTTGGGAAACTTAGACAATAGAGATTTCCCAACCGAAACTATTTAGCTGTTCTGTAGTAGTGAATAAGTTAATTGCCGACCAACGGGCACATGATGAATTTCAATGATATGCAAATGTTTACTATTATTTAATGTTGACATAACATTATGCATAATAAGGCATGTCTGGAGGACTTTTATAATAAACACAAAGATTTTATGAGTTCCTGCATTTGGGTAAATATTTACAAACAGGCAACCACGATTATTGGATCCTTTTTCTAACATTTTTCACCCAGAAAAAGTAGCCTTTAGTGAATGAGTAACTGCGCTAGTTCATGAATCCTATCATTGGACAGTTAAAACAACAGTTCAATGATAAGTTCAGATGAAAATTCTAGCAACCATTTGCACACCATTCTAAGGCCTCATAATCCATACTCTAGAAAATGAACCTATTACAGTGCAGGCTTCTCAATTGCACTGGGTTTACCAGATCCACCAATTTGAACAAGGCCTTCTTGTACCATGCCCTTGCCTCCTCGCCCTATTTTTTATAAGAGATAAAAACATGGTGATGGTGGGGTGAAATTTAGGATTTGTGTCCTTTTCTAATAATCAACAATATGCTACACATGATACAGCACATAACGTCTACAAGCTGGCAATGTTTGACACCACAGAGATCAATCGATGACATGCATCATACAAGCTGGCATGGAATAGTGTCTAATTATATATGCTTTCTATACATTCAGATATCTCTCAGTAAAAAGTATATGAAGCTAATTGCCCATGCATTGGCAGATAATGTTCTTAAGGTCAGTCACTCACTTTGCCATAGCATATAGTACTGTTGACACCAAATTTTGGTAAATCCGATGTATTCTAAATTATGAAGCTATCGGCTATTTAGACAATATGAGAGCTGATAGTCAATAGCAGTTGCCAATAAAGCTGGAAGTCTGCTAGTTAGGAGTTTACACATGAGGGCAATTGAAATTGAAAGCTAATAGAAACTTGCATGAAGATATGTGAAGTCACGTGTGAGGGAAGCAATGTGATTAACATCGCGGCCGGATTGTTTAGGAGTATTTACGAGCTGGCCGAGAGGTATTCTTTGATATATTTGGAGGTGCATGGTGTTCCTATGTTCTTTGCATGAATATGAGAAGCAAGAGAAGCTAGGAGATCAAAGGAAGATACATGTGTATTGGTGAGCACAAAATTGTTAAGTCTGATTTACGGGAGATATGCACGTACAAACAAGAGGATAAATTAAAGAGAAGGAAGACTACGGCATTAGTGCTGGTCCACGTCACATGTGAGGGATCTGGTTAGTCATACACGCAGAGTTATCTCTTCTCACGGATGGATCGGCCAGAAGCTTAATTAGCAAGGATTTCATGAAAGGAAATTGGAAAATGTGTGTTTTAATATTTCTTTTTAGTTTAGATTTTGCTTGTCAGGCAAGTTAGGTGAGGCTATAAATATGTACCTCCATCCATTGTAAAAAGTTTATCACACGATCAACAAACACATCTACTTTTCAAGTACCTTAACCTTTCTGCCCTAGGAGTAGTAGTAATGTCGCTTTTTCAATGAGTTCTTCAGCAAGTTGGGCTGCATCGCCTCGATCTCTAGTTCGCCGCAGTCTTCGTCTACCAGGAGTTCTAGGCTTTAACCACCAGGCGCATCCCTGTGGTTTCGTCTAGATTCACCTACAATTTATTAGGTTTGCTAGGCTTTAATTACCAGCGCATCGCTGTAATTTCGTCTAGTTTACCTACTAGTTATCGATTTTTATCATATCTTGCAAAGCCACATCATCTGATCGGCTAGATGTGGTAGAGTCACAATTATCTTGCCTTGATGAAGTTTGCATCAGCTAATATTTCTATAACCCACCGTCTTGCTATTTCATCGGCTTTAATTAGCTTTTATCCTATTGAATAGACGACTGATTATTTAATAGCCTATTGTGCCTTGATCTTGGTTACCTCTCAAGTGCCACTGAAATCAAGTTCTATCGTGATTAGATCTATTAGCTGGCGAGGTTTAGATTAACCTTTTGCTAGCAGTATTTTTATATTGCATCTTCCGAGCGCATCGCTGTCGTTTCATCTAGAAAATATTGATGGTACAATTAGTTGAAGCTTCATTGGCTTATGGTTCCATTCATGGTGGATTAATAGATCAACAGCGCCATGTTTTCTATCGGCTTTCTAGCCGATAGCTTTTGACCCATATTGCCATTAATTGCATAGATTTAGTTCGGATAGCCGATGAGCCACTTATGCTTATCTTTTTTTAGATAGTGGGAAAGAGTACCCAGCTTTGACCTCAAAAGAGGCTACAGCCGCTTATTACAAAGCTTGCAGCTCTTCCGTCTGCGATCACAATGATAAAAACAAGCAAAAGGCGACAAAGCCAACCCAAAAGTTCGATGAAGACGCTTATTGAGGACCAATCCTATTACAAAACCTCCATCCATGATTGGCAAATAACTGCATGACCAAGACCTCTATGGTTTGACATGCCTGCTGTACTGCCTCCTTGTCTTCGTCACGCCTTTGTAGCTGTGCCCAGAATCTGAGCCAATGGGTTCCTCGATATAGTACCTGTAAATAAGTTTTAGTTGGAGATTTGTCCAAAACCACATCATTCTTACTAAGCCAAATGGCCCAACACAAAGCAGATGCACCTACTAATAGTTGTCTTTTTAATTTGGTTCCAACCCCTCTCAGCCAATTACCAAACAAATGAGTAATGCTACGAGGCGGATTTAAATCAAAGGCAAACTGTACGGCTCTCCATAGGAACTTGGCTACATGACAATCAATAAAGAGGTGTTGAATAGTTTCATCACTAGAACAAAAGCAATACTGTTTGTTACCATTCTAATTCCGTCTTACTAGATTGTCTTTAGTAAGAACAACACCTCTCTTTAAGTACCACATAAATATTTTAATCTTTAGGGGCATTTTTAGTTTCCACAAATGTTTGTCAAACTGTACATTATCTTGCTAATAAGTGCACTATACATTGAGCTAACGGTAAACATACCAGATTGATTCAAATTCCATCGGAAGACATCAGCATTATCATTTAAAAGGACATGACTAATGCGAGCAACCAAATCATGCTATAAAGTAAGTGTATAACCTGCCAAAGTTCTTCTAAAGGACACATTGAGAGGTACTCTATCAAATACTGATGCTACAATCGCATGCTTTTTCCATACAATATTAAATAGGGCTGGATATTGCTCCTAAGTGTATGATTACCCAAGCACTTGTCCTCCCAAAATCTTATCTGATTACCATCATTTAAATGAAAAGAGCCATAGCTCAGGAATGTATCTTTAACTTTCATGAGACCCGCCCAAAAATGAGAATCCCACGCTTTCTTTTCTACTTGAGCAATAGTTTGGTTCTTTAAGTACTTGTTCCTTAATAAACTTTGCCAAATACCCTCTTCATTAATAAGTTTAAAAAGCCATTTACTTAACAAGCACCTATTTTGTATATCAAGGTTCTTAATGCCTAACCCCCCAATTCCTTGTGGTTGGCAAAGAATGCTCCATTTGGCTAAACGATATTTTTTCTTATGTTCATCCGATTGCCAAAAAACTGTAACACCCCGGGTGTCTGCACAGTAATTAAATAGGAGTCTGCACAGTAATTATGTATGTTTACTATGCATCATGTGTTTGATTTGCTTAAAAAGGATCTTTTTGTAATTATGAAAGGTTATATGTGTAATTATGATTTTATGTTTCTGCAGTTGTGTTGAATAGGTTGTGTAATTATAGCTTTAGTGGAGGGTGTTTTCGCAAAATTTCAGTGCATTTAATGCATGGCAGCCATTTTTGCTTTTGAGTCTAGAGTTGAAGTGAATTTGCTTTGAAAAAGACAAATTTCCTAGAATTCAAAATCTCTTCAATGATTTTAATTTTAGCTCTTGAATTTTTGGTCAAATAAATTTCTGCACAACATCAAAGTTGTAGGGGTTGTCTGCGTTGTCAGTGACTCAGGGAAATAGTGCTATAAGGACTTGTTTGTATTAGTTTGCTGTGAACTTTGAAATTCTAGATCAATTCGTAGAAAATTCATAAAATAGAAAATTTTGATGTTTTGGAATCCTCTTGAAGAGCTCTATGCAGTAGAACCATAATATGTTAGGCTTTAGTTGCAAGTTTTTGCTGTGTAAATGGTTTTGTGTCACTAGGTAAATAAATACTAGATGTTTAGTCTTTTTCTTATCTAATGCTTGAAAGCTGGTCTTGCTCTGAAATTTTTGTGGTAGTTTACTCATGTTACACTAGCTTTGCTATAAAAATCTCATGATCAGTTCTCTTGTGTAGCTTTTTATTTGATTTAAACTTTGTTTAGTACACTTTATTTATGGTAAATAGTTTCTGTTCGTAATAAATCATGATTTTATTTCGGCATGTTCTTTGTGAATAGCTTAGCTTGTCCAGGAAGTTTGAGCTTCAGTTCATGTCTAGAACAGGAGTTAAAATTGAATCTTCCTAAACTGATGTCTGTTTTGTTTATTTTCTCAGAATAAATTCTGTATAGATAAAGTCATGAAAAATTCACCGTAGCTAGATCATCCCTGTGTAGATCTCATGTTAAATTTTGAGCTTCTGATCTGTTTTAGTTTGATCGGTATAATTCAAGCTTGTACTAGGTGTTGCCTGCATAAATGATTTATTGTGTTTACATGGTTAAATGTTTTGGCATGATTTTTACAAGGTAGATTACTTTGTTCATGTTCTGTTTAGTGTAATTTTGGTAGAATTTATTACTATTTGTACTCTGAGTGGTTGATTTAATTAGCAAACCTTGAGTTAAATGCTATAGGAACCAAACACCACTCATTTTATGAAGTTAGTCAACTTCTTTTGTGCTGTTGATCATGATGCCTTGTGTAGTTAGTTTTGTTATTTAACTACTCTACAAACGATTGCCCATGTGTGTTTATAATACTGTTCTTGCATTACATGTAGACACGACTGCCTTATCGGACGGGACGTACGAGCTGATCCCGGAATCTGACGGAGGTGATCTCGAAGCTCAAGTAAACACTGCGGAACTAACTGAAGCCCCGAACCAAAGTTCGGAAGAGCCTAGCGCTGAAATAGTTAGTAATTACCGAGAAGGCAAGCCCCGGACATAACCTATATTTCAAATTAATACCTTTTACTGTATTACTTACTTGTGCATTTACAGTTCTTAGGATTTGAATTGAAACCCTAGATGCATGATCCTAGGAACCTATGTACTGAACACTAGACTTGAGTTCGACTACTTGCTAAGCTTATAGGACCGGTAAAAGTCGAGTGATTGCCTGTCACTCGCGAGTTTTATAGGATTTGTCTGTTTACTTTCTGTTATCAATATAAGGACGACGGACGGGGTTGTGATCGATATCATAACTTCATGTGAGACCCCGTCTGTGTTATTGAACTTGCTAAGGTCGTGGTGTGTGGTAGCGTTGGTTAAGTCTTTGAAAGTACTAGCCACATGCCGTCAATATGGTACGCGGCAAGCCTAGTAGCCGATTGGACCGGGGAGTGGATATACCTGATACTCTCTCTTAGGGATAGGTTTTATTTTTATGTTGCGCAACACTGCGACTTCAAGGGACAAGGGTGGACCTCGTAGAAGGGTGGACCTTGGAGCCCTGTAGTCGGGGAGAGTGTTCCTATCCACAAGCCGGAAAGAAAGGTCAACGGTTGTTTGGGAATGACCCGACGGTGTTCCAGACGTGTGTGCTAGGTTATCCTTGCAAGGTTGAATTTCGATTCAGAATCGTCCGCCTCTCACGATGACATGAGACTGCTTGATCTCTTTGCCACACAGAGTAATAAGAGCAACAATATTCTTATTAATCTTGATGTTTGCTTAGAAGTTCCACCATGATTGGATAGTAGCTGCTTACATAGAATGGTTAATCAACTAGAATCTTGAAGCTAAAACTTGAAAGTAAGGACATACACTTATTGCTTTTCAGCAAAAGGAAAACCAGAGCCTCACAAAACCTTGTGTAGTATAGTTAAAGTGGGCTACTTATACCCGTTGACGGTTAAGTCTTGCTGAGTATTAGAATACTCAGCCTTGCTGTTGAAACCTTTTTCAGGTATGAGTTTTGAGGATCAGATCGCTAGTTTGACCTATCCTTGCTCGTTGCCTCATGGCTGGTCCGTAGAGTGGGACACATCTTCGGCCGGCAATGACTATGACGAGTGATACCATGCTTGGGCTAGCTTGGTATACTTTTGCGACGTGTTGTAGTCATCGTGTTTCATCTTCCGCTGTTTAGACTCTGAACTTATAATCATAACTTGTATAACTGTTTTATTTAAGTTGGCTTTGTAATAATGTTTTTAACTGGTATGTAATCGTTATTATGCCTGAGTTGTAAAATTGTGGTTGTAATATCTCTGAACTCGCCTTCGTGCGGGGTATGCTTGTTCGATCCGAGAATCGGTGGTTGTATCGGGACGTTACCCGACAGACCAAAAATTGTTCCGTTTGAAGTGCGTTTAAGCTAATGTTGCCTTTATGGTGATGGCCTGCGCACTTGAGCCGGGATAATTTAGGCGGTTCTGCCACAAAAACCTTGACCGATAGTAGTCTAATTTTTCAAATACCCCTTTCAGGACTTCAAAAAAAGATAACATAAACATGGCTAAGCTAGTTAAGACTGAGTTTATTAGAACCAACCATCCTCCTACCAACATGTGCTTCGCTTTCCAACTACTTAGTTTTTTCTCAAACTTCTCCTCTACGATCCTCCAGTCTGCATTGCTAAGCTTTCTGAAGTGCATTGGAATGCCAAGATATCTAAAAGGATACTTCCAAGATTGACAACCAAATAATTGCGAGTATTGTTGTTCCATCTCTTTAGCTTGTCCAAAATAAAATATTTCACTCTTATGAAAGTTGATTTTAAGTCCTGATAATTGTTCAAAAGCACATAATAACATTTTCATGTTAGTAGCTTTTTCAATATCATGGTCCATGAAAAGAATGGTGTCGTCAGCATACTGCAAGATAGACAAGCCGCCATCTACAAGATAAGGAACAATCCCCATTACCTGACTCTCATCCTTAGCTCTATTTATTAGGATAGCTAACATATCGACAACAATATTAAACAAAATGGGTGATAGCGGGTCCCCTTGTCTTAAGCCTTTTAAAGTTTGAAAGTTTTGTCCTATCTGATCATTGATTTTGATACCCACATGACCCCCTTGAATGAAAGCTTTGATCCATTCACACCATTTTTGTGAGAAACATTTCATTCTTAGTGTTTGTTGGACAAAACTCCATTTTACTTTGTCATAAGCTTTCTCAAAATCAATTTTTAAAATGACTCCACTCTGTTTTTTTCGGTGTAGTTCATGAACAGTTCGTGTAAAACGACGACCCCCTCCATGATATTCCTACCAGGTACAAATGTAGTCTGTGTACGACTAATAACCTTCTGTGCCACCACTGAGATCCTATTAGTAGCCACTTTTGTAAAGATTTTAAAGCTAACATTAAGCAAACAGATGGGTCTGTATTGTTGAATTTTGATAGCTTCTTTACACTTTGGTAGTAAGATAATTGTTTCAAAGTTTAGGCTGTAGAGAGGTAATTCTCCTTTATGGAATTCTGAGAACATCGCCATGAGGTCACCCTTAATTGTATCCCAAAATGCCTGATAAAATTCAGCTGGGAAACCATCAGGCCCCGGGGCTTTATTATGTTCCATTTGAAAAATAGCATCTCTCACCTCTGCTTCTGTGAACTTCGAAATTAGAATCTCATTTTCATTATCTGTTACTTGAGCAATATCCTCTATTCGAGTCTCATCCAGGTTAAAATCATTATTATCTGGTGGACCGAAGAGACCTTTATAATATGTGGTGATGTATTTCTTTAATTCCTCATCGCCACTTATCATATGTTCCCCATCTTGTAACTGATAAATCCTCGTTTTTCTATGTTTTCCATTGGCAATCAGCTGGAAGTACTTGGTGTTTGAGTCACCTTCTAGTAACTCCTTAACCTTTGCCCACTGGTACCACTTAATTTCTCTCTCTCTAAGCATCTCTGCTAGTCTGTTTTTCAGGTACTGTTTTTGATCAACCTCTTGTGGGGATAAAATAGAGGTTTCTGCTTTTTTATCTAGACTATCCAGTATGTCTAAATTTTTTTTCTTTTCCTTTTTTAGTACACCACTTGTGTTCTTAGCCCATCCCCGTAAGTGTTGGCGAAGTTTCCTAATTTTAGCTTGCCATCTTTCCAATGGAGTGGAACCAAGATTCACGCTCTCCCAAACCACCTTTACCATGTCCACAAAACCATCACGAAGAAACCATCCCAATTCAAACTTGAATTGGCGCTGGTTAAAATTCGAAGATGAGTCTCCCGTATTCAACAATAAGGGGGTATGGTCTGAGATATCATGAGTGAGTGCAATGACATTCGAGAGTGGAAATTTTTCTTCCCATTCCGTTGCCATTAAAATTCGGTCTGGCTTCTCATATGTCGGTGTTTGTAATGAATTAGCCCATGTGTATTGCCTACCTGACATCTCTGGCTCCCGTAAATTAAGACCATCAATTATAGCATTAAAAAGAAAAGGCCAACGATGATCATAATTATCATTGTTTTTTTCAGTGGGACTTCGTAAAATATTAAAGTCGCCACCAATTAAAAGCGGTAGTTGCTCATGGCTACACATGTGTACTAACTCAGTTAAGAAATTCTCTTTAAATTTAGTTTGCGCATGACCATAAACTACTACCAGCGCCCACTTGAAGCTATCATTTTTATTGGACAAGTGGAATTTCACATAGTAGTCTCCTTCATCTATTGCGCCAATGTCAAAAACCTCTAGATCAATACCAAGTAATATACCACCTGACCGACCTTTAGGTTCTTTCACATGCCATAGGTAATTCTTACCGCTACACAGATTTTTTAGGAAACGATTAGTAAAGCTTCTCCTTCCTGTTTCTGAAATAGCAATAAAACTTACATTGTGTTCCTTTGTTAAGTCAGAGATAAATCTATGTCTCTTAGGGTCTCGAAACTCATCACTGTTCCAAAACACACCCTTCATTTAGATAAACTGGGTTGTTTAGAGACTTGTCTCATGCACTTTCTTGCCTTTAGAATTATGATGTTTGGTTTTGGATAGTGGCTGTTGACAGCCAAATTTGGCACCTGCTGAGGTCGACCGGTCTGACAAGTCGGGCCGACCGGTCTGACCGGTCTGGTTTGTACAGTCCGAGTAGAATTAGGGTTTTTTTGTAAAGAGTCCTCATGTAATCCTACTCGCAAAGGGGTACGTCTTCCCCGGCCTATAAATATAAAGGCTAAGGCCGATTGAGGTTAATCCCAATCGATTCATGCAATTACCTTTACCTTTTATCCTCCAAACCCTAACTTTTCCAACCCTATCTGTTGCTCTTCGCTCGTGTTTACGACGTTCGATGGCATTCTGAGTGGCCTACCAACCTCAGAGCAACCCTAGCTCCATTAGCTCCGACGGGGTCCCTCCCGAGCTCTTGGTTCTAGGTCTTCGCCGTCTTCCTGGAGTACCGGTCTGACCGGTCCGCTATACCGGTCTAACCGGTCGGCGCAGGGAGGCTGCTGGTGTTGATCGTTTTTGATGAACTTGCTGCGCGTTCTAGCGCGTTCGAGTGTGTGACCAGATTTTGTGTCAACACACTTTTTGGCGACTCCGCTGGGGAAAGATTAATCTGGTTTTTAAACCGATCTAATCTAGTTCTCAAAGAAGATGGGCGTCATCACCGACCTCGACGAATGCAACATCTCCACATCTATCGAGGAAATCAGCGAGGAGGAGCGCCAAGAGTACTTGGTGGTCAGGGAGCACTTCAAAGCACAATTCTTGAAGGGATTCAAGAAAAATCAGCAAGACCAGGTCACGAGGGTTCAAGACTTTGTGATGCCCTCCTTCACGCTCAAGAATAAGCAAGTCGAGGTAATAAGCAATGTAAGCACTTCATCTTCCGACTTGTTTAGCCAATTATCATCTATTATGGATAAGAAAATTGCTGATATATATAAACCCATGAATAATTTAAAAGATCAAATAGATATCATGAAAAAAGGCAAATCCGTAGATGATAATTGTGTTTTCCGAACTGCTAACTCATCGGCTACGCCAGCATCTATTCAAGAACCACTATATGGCATGCCGACGAACTATTTTGCAGGGTAAACATCACCATTGCAGCTGGTACAGCCGAATGCGGCTGGACCGGTCAGACCGGTCCAACAGACCGGTCAGACCGGTGCGATGGTGGTCAGCCAAGTAACATCTACACCAAACACGTCTACTCCTTGCTCGGCAACCCTTAGCCGGATCAATGAGATGACAAATTATGTGCAGCCTTCTCCTTCACAAGAATCTGGTTCTCCACATGAACCGATTTTTGTTAATGTACATGGAAATTCTATGGGTCATGCACCGATAAGTTCGGTTCAGACGATGGTACAAGATAATCCTATAGAACATCATCTTACTTCTGTAGCACAAGCATCCATGAGCGGTAGATGCAAAGCCGATCTCGTTAGGTTAAAAGAGAATCCGGCTAGTGCGATGAAAACTAAATTCGGTGTGGATATTGGTAATTCTATATTATACCAAAAGCCATATCCTACTGAATTTGATTTAGTTTCTTTTCCTGCTGGTTGGTGTGTTCCTGATTTTGTGAAATTTAGTGGTGATGATAATAGAGCACCTTGGGAGCACATTGACCAATATATCTTACAACCGGGAAAAGCTGGTTTCCATGAGGCTTTGCGCATTCGCTTGTTTTCATTATCTTTGACTGGAACCGCTTTATCTTGGTTTTCTTCATTGGCCCCAAATTCTATTCAATCTTGGAATCAGTTGGAACTTAAGTTTCATGATTGTTTTTATAATGGGCACAATGAAGCTAAACTGTCGGATTTGACATCGGTTAGGCAAGGCCAAGATGAGCCTGCTTCGGATTACTTCCGAAGGTTTAAAGATATAAAGAACCGATGTTTCAATTTAACAGTTTCTGCAAAGGAATTGGCTGATTTGGCTTTTGATGGTTTGCGTTCTTATTTGAAAAAAGAACTCGAAGGCTTTGAGTACTACACTATTAATTATTTGCACATGAAAGTTTTGGGTTTAGAATTTAGACTCCAGAGCGCAAAAGATGCCCATAATACTCATTGGTCCATACATGTCGATTGTAAATCTGATTCGGACGTTGAGAAAAAGGAAGCTTATGTTGCTGAATTCATATGGCCATCAGATGCTAAGCCATGTTCTTGTTCATCGCATAAGCCGATTCCGAAGAATCGACAAGAACAAGTTCGTTTCGCATTTGATGTTTCTAAGTGTGATCGCATATTTGATGAATTGCTTAGAAGCGGAAACATCAAGTTGTCACATGTCAGACCGCCACTTGAGGAGCTAAAGCAGCATGCATATTGCAAGTGGCATAATACTTTTTCTCATGCAACTAATGATTGCAATATCTTTCGTCGAAAAATCCAATCGGCCGTTAATGAAGGACGATTGGCAATGCATGAGGTAAAAGATGACAAGGCGTCATTCCATGTCCATACGATTGATTTGTATAAAGCCAAGGTACTCATTCAGCCAGAACAAGCCGAAGGAGCAAAAGGAAAAAATGTTATCATTGGTGAGCCAAGGCCAAAAAATATCAATGACAAGATTCAGGCTAGGGAAGTGACGATAGAGAAAACTCCTGATGGAAAGGAGTCATTGAAGATCACTGTCAAAACTTCAAGGCCCGGGGGGGGGAAGAAAGTTCCTCTCAAAAGACGAGTCGGCCTGCAACTCAGGCACGACCGGTCAGACCGGTCGCCTCAACCGGTCAGACCGGTCAGGCAGAAGGCCGGCCCAGAACTTTCAAGCCTAAGCGGCTGGAAGGAGGTACTCAGAAGGTTAATGAGTCAAAGGTGCAGGAGAGTTTTACAAAGCAGAAGCTCACCTTCGCTCAGTTACTGCACAAGTACACAAAGGCAGTTCCAAAAGATCGGCCACTAAAAAAAGAACCAAGTTCACCTCCGCGTCAAGGAAAGCGTTATTCTCCTAGGGGAGAATCCAGCAAGCGTAGGGGTGATAGCACTAGAGTATTGCCTCCTCAGAAGGTGTATGCTGCTACGTCATGGGCGTCACCGGCATCGGGTTTTTCTTGTCCTACATGGGGACATGAAGGAATTTGGATGTATTGTTATCCGATGCTATACCCACCGTCTCACCACAAGGAGGAGGATCACAGAAGGCCTGTGTTTGGCAAGGTTGCACGACCAGTGCATGACCGATTGAGATCCAACCAATCAATTCAGAGGCGACAGCCTGCACTGGTCAGACCGGCCGCCGCCGACCGGTCAGACCGGTCTCATCAGAGGCCGGGCAAAGTTCATTCTCCAAGACAGGTTTACCGTGTCAAGGAGAAGAAAGAGAATGTACAACCCACTATTGATCTAGAGAAGGCTAAAGCTGATGATGTTGTGCAAATCGGCGATATCAAAGTGGTTGTCAATAATACGGGTACAAGACCGATGGTTTTTGGTAAATCGGTCAATCCTTCTATCCAAAGGCCGATCATGGCTAATGATCATGAGGCCAGCAGTAGTAGCTCAAAATCAAAGTACTTTCAACCAAGTTGGTGTCCTCTAGGGTTGACTCGAACTCAAAGAAGGAAGCTGCAACGCCTACGTGCTCAGGAGAAGGAGCGGGAGTTCAAGAGGCTGAGGGACAAACAATTCAACCACAACAAACCAATGGTACCTCAGGGCAAGGTATGGAGGGTTAAAGCAGTTGACCAGCCAGCACGACTGGTCGAACCACCTCAGGCAACCGGTCTGACCGGTACAAGCGACCGGTCTGACCGCCCAGAGCAACCGGTCAGACCGGTTGAGGTTTCAGCAGAACAGAAAGCCAAATTGGCAATGCCCGTTTCGGTTCCTTACAATGGAAAAACACCGCTAGCATTCTCGGTACAAGGCAATGAGGAGCTAGTGGATCATGAGGCTACACCAAAAGAGCAGCAATATGGAGCTCGATGACATTTAAGTGCTCGGGGGGCAAAATATTGGCAAATGATAATTTACCTCATGAAGTTTCTATGCAACAAATCAGTTTGCAAGGGGTTCTCAAGACTTTGATCAAGTATTTGAGGTCTTGAGCTGGTTGAAAATTGCAACATCAGCGGATAAAAGCCAAATTAGAAGTTTTTCAATTCGAGCTAGAAAATTGGCAAACTATTTGTAATAAGGCATATTGATGCTCTTACTTCTATTCTTCGGTTAAATAATGAAACCGAATTTACTTGGGGGCAGAACAGCAAGAGGCTTTTGAAAAGATCAAGGTTTATTTGTCTTCAGCACCTGTGCTCAAGGCGCCTAGGAGAGGGGTTCCTTTCAGGCTTTATGTGGCTGTTGAAGATAATGTCATTGGGACAGTTTTGACTCAAGAACCAAAGACAAGGAGTATGTCATCACTTATATAAGCCGATGACTTATTGATGCGGAGACAAGGTATACTCTTACTGAGAAGTTATATTTGTCTCTCTATTATGCTTGTACCAAATTGAAGCATTATCTACTATCTAGTACTTGTGCTCAAGCGCATGTTACAAAAGCCGATTTTAAGTGATAGAATCAGCGAGTGGGCTTATGCTTTAGTTGAATATGATTTGGCTTGTGAATCCTTGGAATCTATGAGAGGCCAAATCGTAGCGGATTTTATTGTTGAGCATCGGATTAATGACAAGCGTGATTTAGAAGTTGGCTATATTACTTGCACACCATGAAAGTTGTACTTTGATGGATCGGTTTGTGATGATGGTCAAGGGATTGGTGCTGTTCTTATTTCTCTGAATGGTGCTGTTTTTTGAATTTTCAAACCGATTGGAAGAAGAGTGCACAAATAACCAAGTTGAATATGAGGCTCTTCTATTTGGCTTGGAATTCTTGCAATCCATGGGCGTGAAGCAGGTTGAAGCCTTTGGAGATTCTCTTCTGGTGGTGCAGCAAGTATCTAAGGTATGCCAGTGTTATAATGGTTCTCTAAATGCATATCTTGATAAATGCCTCGATATTATTTCCTATTTCGATGAATTTATTATCAAACATATTCCGAGGGACGAGAATGGAAAGGCAAATACTCTGGCGCAACAAGCATCTGACTATAATGTTACGAAAAAATATTTCAACATTCGCAAGCCGATGCAAACGAAAGCCGAGTGTCTGGTTCTGGACGCACCGGTCCGACCGGTCAGCTAAACCGGTCTGACCGCCCAGACCGGTTAAACCGGTCCAGAGACCGGTCTGACCGGTGATGCAGCTGTTGGTTCTGATTCGGCCAAAAAAGATGATTCAATCGTCTCGGCCGAAGCCCAGGATTGGAGGGTTCCTCTTATGTTGTATTTGAGAGATCCTGGTCGTGGCGCAGAGAGAAATATTCGGCGTTTGGCTTTCAAGTATGTTTTAATTGACGATGAACTTTATCGTCGCACTGCCAAAGATTTGCTCCTCAAATGTTTAGACTCGGATCAGGCTCGGGTTGCTATGGGTGAGGTTCATGAAGGTATTTGTTGTACTCATCAATCGACTCCCAAGATGAAGTGGTTACTCAGAAGAGCTGGTTTCTATTGGCCCACCATGCTGTCCGATTGTTTTAGATACTATAAAGAGTGTGAAGAATGTCAGCGATTTGGTGATTTGCAATTGGTGCCTGCTGTGTTGATGCATCCTATTATTAAACCATGGCCGTTCCAAGGTTGGGGTTGGATTTTATTGGACAAATTAATCCTCCATCTTCAAAGGGGCATTGCTTCGTGTTAGTTGCTACATATTATTTTACTAAGTGGACCGAAGCAGTTCCTTTGAAGAATATGACACATAGGGAGGTAATTGAGTTTATTACTGAGCATATTATTCATAGATTCGGTATACCACAAACTTTGACAACGGATCAAGGTTCTTCATTTATATCAAAAGAGGTGCGTGTCTTTGCCGAATCTTATAAAATTAAGTTGCTCAATTCATCTCCATACTATGCTCAGGCCAATGGGCATGCCGAGTCTAGTAATAAGATTTTGATCAAACTCATCAAGAAGAAGATAGAAGAAAATCCTAAGAGGTGGTATGAAGTGTTATCCGAAGCTTTGTGGGCTCATCGTATATCTAGACATGGTTCTACTAAGATTACTCCTTTTGAGCTTGTGTATGGTCAAGAGGCCATTTTACCCGTTGAGGTAAATCTGGACGCTTATAGGTTGGCAAAGCAAAATGACCTCTCCGCTGTTGATTACCATGATTTGATGATGGATAATATTGATGAGGTGACCGACAAGCGTTTGAAGGCTTTGAAGGAGATTGAGAAAGACAAGCTTCGGGTGGCCAGAGCTTACAACAAGAAGATAAAACTTAAATCTTTGCAGGTTGGGGATCTGGTTTGGAAGACAATTTTGCCTCTTCGGATGAAAAGCAACAAGTTTGGCAAATGGTCGCCGAGTTGGGAGGGTCCATACAAGATTATCAAAGCTATCTCCGGAAATTCGTATATGGTGGAGATGGTGCAAGGTGAACGTCTACCCAAGGCTATCAATGGGAGATACTTGAAGAAATTCTATCCTAGCGTTTAGCAAAGTGCGTGAAGACGAAGACAGCCGGTATTGGATATCGCCCTTAGTTTTTATTTTTAGAATTGTGTGCTCTGTGTAAAACATGTACATCAGGATAGTTCTTGCTTTTTGGTTTGCGAAACTCACCAAAAAGCAGGGGGGCATATGTTGACAGCCAAATTTGGCACCTGCTGAGGTCGACCGGTCTGACCGGTCGGGCCAACCGGTCAGACCGGTCTGGTTTGTATAGTCCGAGTAGAATTAGGGTTTCTTGTAAAGAGTCCTCATGTAATCCTACTCGTGAAGGGGTACATCTTCCCCGGCCTATAAATATAAAGGCTAAGGCCGATTGAGGTTAATCCCAATCGATTCATACAATTACCTTTACCTTTTATCCTCCAAACCCTTACTTTTCCAACCCTATCTGCTATTCTTCACTCGTCTTTACGGCGTTCGATGGCATTCTGAGTGGCCTGCCGACCTCAGAGCAACCCTAGCTCCATTAGCTCCGGCGGGGTCCCTCCCGAGCTCTTGGTTCTAGGTCTTCGCCGTCTTCCTGGAGTACCGGTCTGACCGGTCCGCTATACCGGTCTAACCGGTCGGCGCAGGGAGGCTGCTGGTGTTGATCGTTTTGACGATCTTGCGTGTTCTAGCGCGTTCGAGTGTGTGACCAGATTTTGTGTCAACAGTGGCACAGTAAAATCATTAAGATCACTGCTAGCATCCATTACCTCATCCATAATTTCCCCACATAGATGATTTAAAATAAAACTGTCTATTTCGTCTTCCTCAGCCAAATGCTTTTCCTCTTTATCTAAAATAGAAGTTTTCCAGTTTTCCTCTACCTGTTTCATATTTGAAATCGAGTTCCTAATTCTAGTATCATCAGGGCCTAGATTAATACTAATGCTACTGAAGCTAGAATTAATATACTCAACAGGAAAAGGTAAAAACGAAGAGGAGTTGCAATTGTCACCTTTAGTAGACTGAAACTCAGTGTTCTTGCCAGCCCTCAATTTTGAGGCCTGATGCAGCACCACCTCATCGCAGGTGTCCGCCAAGTGCTTGCTATGCCGAAGCTCAGCCCCCGCCACTTCTGGTATGGCTGCCTGTTCCGCAGGGCTTGCAATGGCTGCACCCATCAGGTCAGCCTTGGAAATATTTGTTTGTACAGCAGGCGACACCTCCATAATCTGACCAGAAGCCATGACAGGTACTGACCCAGATCCTGTTCCTGAACCAGCAAGTATTTGTTTTGATGCCGAACCCTTGGAATTGCTCTGCTGTGCACTGTCTTTGTTTGCCTCCTTGCCCATGACGCCACCTGCTGAAGCAGTATCATTCTTGTTGTGGTCGCCACCATCCTGATTGCCCTCTTTGTCATCGAACCCCAAATCCATATCCATTGGTTCAGGATTGGATTCATCTATGTTCTCCTCGACTCTGAATTGCAGACCATAAAGATAATCACCAATCACCACATCCACGAACTGAGGTATAATGTTGGGGTCTAGTACAAGCACTTGGAGGCGACATATATTGTGCTTCCTTGTAAACTTCATGTCCACTAGGGTTGAAAACGGTCGGGATAAATCCCGTTCCGTTCCGCACTGATTTCTACATTTTATCGGCTTGTTTTCGTATTTTTGGACAAATTCAGAATACGGGATATCAAATTCGAAATACGGGATACAAAATTCGGAAACGGGACGAAAACGGTTTGACTCGTATCCCGATCATTTTCGCATTTCCTGTATTATATCGGGATATCCCAATTTTAACAATTTGGTATATACCGTATTTGCGGCCCAAATCCAGCAAGGTTCCAATTGTTCCCTGGCTCAGCCCAAATAACCTAGGGCAACTCAATTACCCAACCAGGCCACCAGGCCCACCACGCAACGGGCAGAGGAACGGGCGCACAGTCCGTCGCCCCCTCCCTCTCGCCAGCCGCCTCTCGGTCTCCGACTCTCCGTCGCCACCACTCGCCAGTTCGCCTCGTCGGCCGTCGCCTCGCTTCGCCTAGTCGCCTCGCCTCGCCATCGTCAGACGCCGCGCGGAGATGCCAGCCCCCTCCTCGGCTCCTCCCTCAACTCGTTAGCCGCCTTTCTGCCTCGAGGCCTCGACTCCTCGGTCCTCGCCAGGGGCGAAGCCAGAAGTTCTGGCCACTGGGGTCAACTTCTTTGGACGACGGGGTCGACTAATGAGATGAACAGTGTTTTATAGGGGAATCTGCAGAATTCGTCGGGGTCACCGGACCCCAATGGCATAAGGCAGCTCCGCCCCTGGTCCTCGCCAAGTCGCCAGCTCCTCCTCCAGTCCTCCCCGAGACAGCCGGCGAGGCCTCCCCACCTCATCCTCTTCGAATCAAGACCCGGTGCCTCTGAATTGTTTCCACTCCACCACCCTTCCCAAAGCCAGCCTCTATCCGGTCAAGGGCGCTGCTGTGGCAATGAATCCCTATCTCGTTCGAGAACAAGGGGCAGGACGAAGACCAAGAGCGTCCGCCGTCTTCTAGAGCCGTCGCCGCCTCAGCCACCGCCATCTAACTTAGGTACTGTCCTCTCGCTTCTATCCATCATCATCAAATGTGCTTGCTGTGGACCTATGAATTGGAAGTGACCTCCTGGTATTTGCTTGTGCTCTGCTTGGTACTGATTTTGCTTTGTTTTTTTTGTTGCTCTTGGTAGGATCTAGTGCTAAAAGGGTTGCAACAGAAAGTGTGTGTGTGCTAGTTCTGCTCCAGCATCATCATCTGTAAATGCCGAAACAAGCGGCAGTGGAGTCGACACACAAGCTATGGATGTGCAGATAGATGAAAATAATGTTGCACCTGCAACTCCAGCTCCAGAAGTTGTTGTTGTCGATGAGGAAGACCTATCGGACGAGAAAGACAAAGAGCAAGTCCACCTTACTGGTAAAAGGAAGAAGAAGTGCACATCTGATGTCTGGAACTACTTCACCAAAAAAATTGAGGTTGTAGAGGTGAATGGAATGCAGTATGAACAGTTGTGGGGGTACTGCGGTTTCCCTAAATGCAGGCAGAGGTAAAGAGCCGAGGGAAACAATGGGACAACTGGATTCAAGAACCATTTGAGGTCTACGCATGGTATTGTGAAAGGACAGCAGCAGCTCAATGTTGGTAAGGATGTTGGTACTGAAATTACGCATATTCAACCTTACAAATATGACCAAGAAGTGTTGGGGATCGCCCCCCCTCGCGAAGGCGGCGTGACCCGAAGGTGCGCCGAAGGTTATGATAATCGCTAAAGCACCTTGCGAAGGTGGCTTGGCCCGAAGGTCCGCCGAAGGTTATGATAGTGTTATCGCCATAAATTAACAGGATTAATTTATGGGCCGAAAGCAAGTTGGGCTTAAAGCAGAAGATTAAGAAGGCTTGTAAATCGGCTCCTGCGTGAGCATCTGGGCCACATGGGCCATGTATCTTTAGATTTAATTCAAGATTAGAGATAGAGTCCGATCGGGACAAGATTAGTTTAGATTGTTTCCCAAGTCTCCGGACTATAAATATGTACCCTATGTTATTCATGAAAAGAAGAATGTCATCACGTCTCGCAAACAACAATTCTTGGCGCATCGCCACCCCTAATCCTAGGGTTTCATCCAAGTAAGCACCATGCTGCCCTGATCGCTTCTTGCGATCAGGACAGTGTTGTTCTTGCTTTTACCTTGGCATTACTTATACTGAAGCGTTTTTGATGGCGAGTAATGTTAGTTATCATCTTATACTAGCTCTCGTTGCATAGAGTTAGCTGCGTAAAGGCAACACCCTGCTTCTTTTATGTCTAGTAGATCTGATCTATTATGGTTTGCTCTTATCTCTAGGAATTGGCGTAACATCTGCTAGGTTAGGCCTTGCAAACGGGTTGGATGATCCGGTGGTGTAGTAGATGCTTTATCTTAGCCTTAATAGAGATTGTTCCGGGAATCGGCTCTTGCTAGTTCTTAGGCCTCTGTTTTGGGTTATAGTTTAGTTATCTGTTACGTTCATTAGGCCCAGTCACGTGTAGGATGTTCTGATCTAGCAGTGAAGCTTTTACCGTCGTGGATTAGATTAATTAGATTTAATTGAAGCAGCTTTACAGTTATTTACTTTATTCATCAATATCCGGATAGATGCAGATCCAATCTGACACCGGGACTCGATCGGCTCTTTAAAGCTGATGCAAGAGTCGTCTCGGGGAGCCGACCATGGCTCGGACTTATGTTTACACATGTCTTTGTACGCAGGAAACTGTTTGGAGCACGTTCGCACCCTCTTGATCGGGTATAGGTCAGGTGGCACGCCCGGCTTACTACGGAATCTCCGGGCGCGTGACGGAATTGCGGGCCGTCGACGAGGGAGCAGTGCCTGCCAGTGCCCCGGCGACCTCTCGGCTCTTCATGTTGCCTGTCGCTGCTCGCCGGTGGGTTTCGACTGACAACACATTCTGGCACGCTCGGTGGGACCTTCATCAACAACAACGCCCACCACAGAGATGACAGGAGCTCAGGACCAAGCATCGGTTCTGCCGGTCACCAAACCTGTCACGTATGAAGAACTGACTCTGGAACACAAGCAAAAATACGATGAGGCCAAAGCTTAGTTCGAAGCCGATCTCATCGGCTCTTTTGAGAGGACCCGCAAATATGGCATCAGATGGAAGGGGTTCTCACCAGAAGGCGCTCTCGACAACGTTGATCTATCTGTGCCGTCAGAGGAGCGTACCAGGGCCCTACGTCAGGAGATGAACTACATGGTGGCTCACACGCTTCATCGGCACTCAGAAATCCTGGTGAACGAGCTTGAGCACGTGGCACATCACGTTGTAAAGGAGGTGATCAAGAACCAGTACTCCCCATCGGGACCGACTCTGGGGAGTCACAGGGGGGAAGCTGCATTGCAAACCAAGCCGCCAGTGTCCTACTCTCTCGCAGCAGCGGTACAGCAGAATTCGCCAATCTACGTCGTCCACAAGATCGGGGGTGATCCTGGAGAAGGCCAGTTCCTCACCGAGCCACCCAAGGAGACCGCATGGCTACAAGTGCACATACATTCCTGACAGCGTCAGTCCAACACGCTCGGTGTAGTTGGTAAACCCAGGAGCTTCTGGAGCAGACGCGGAGAAACAAGCGTGGTTGGCAAAGTACGCTACTGGGCCGAGTGCTGAGCCATCGGCCCCAGGAGTTCTTAGTGTGGAGCAGGTCAGTGCAATACTGAGAGACCAGTTCGACATCCTGCCCAAGAGAAAAGCGATCGGCTATTCCAAGCCGTATCCAAGTGACTATGACTTGGTCCCATTGCCACCCAAGTATTGGCTCCCTGAGTTCACCAAGTTCAACGGGTCAGAAGGAGCCAATTCCATTGAGCATTTGAGCCGATACTTAACGCAGCTTGGGATGATTTCAGTATCAGATCCGCTGAGGGTCCGTTTCTTCGGCCAATCTCTTACAGGCCCAGGTTTTGGATGGTACGCGTCATTAGCCCCAGATTCGATTCAAACTTGGAGGCAGCTGGAAGATCAGTTCCATACCCAGTATCACTCAAAGGCTGCTGAAGCTGGAATTGCCGACCTCGCCCAAGTCAGGCAGAAGCGAGGAGAGACGGTGTCTGAATACATACAGCGCTTCAGAGAGGTCAAGAATCGATGCTACTCATCACGCATTACGGAGAAGGAAGAAGTCGATCTGGCAGTTCTGGGACTCGCTAAGCCCATCAAGGATGCGGCTTTTCAGTTGGAGTTCACATCTCTGGCGCACTTGGTGCAGAAGCTTACGGCATATGAACTTTACCATCCTGAGCTATACCAGGATAAGTTCAAGCGCCATGTAAATATGGACCAGGCGGATGAATCTGATGACTCAGGCGAGGAGCAAGAAGTGGCCGTGGCAGAGTGGACTCGGGGGGCAAACCCTGTCCCGTGCAAGTGGGTCAAACAGCAGGGGCTTGTGAAGGGCTTCGACTTCGACGTGGCCAAAGCGGAACAGATATTTGATCTACTGCTCAAAGAGAAACAACTGAAGCTCCCAGAGAATCACAAGCTGCCAAACGCACAAGAGCTGCAGGGGAGGCTATACTGTAAATGGCATCACTCGTTCACTCATGCCACGGGTGAATGCAAGGAGCTGCGTCGTCAGATTCAATCGGCTATCGAGCAAGGCCGATTAATCCTGGCCCAACACACGATGAAGTTTGACACGAAACCCTTCCCGCAAGCCAACGTGGTAGAGTTGTCAGACTTCACTCCTACGGGCCAGGATTTCTCATTCCAGATCAACAAGGGGGGGCCTGTATGCCGTCGTGACGTGCAAAGGAGAGAGGCCGTTTCTGGCAAACGGCCCCAGGATCAAAATGAACCAGGGCGACAGCATATTACTGAAGAGCAAGTGTGTCACATCCGTAATCAGCTTTCTACTTCTGATCGGCTTCTGGAAAAGTACCAGTACCAGTACAAGTTGCGCCGCCGATACGAATCGGAAGAAGATGAGTACAACCACCGCACAGGAAGGGCATTGGGGAGACGCCAGGCTATACGCGACCACTGGCATTGCCTGTTCTTCAGGTACTGTTGGAATTCCGGCATGAGCCGATTGCCTACTATAGATGATTGCTTGGAGTGCAGGCCTCGAGGACGCCAGCAGGACGAGACATCGGTGTTCCAGCGCTTAGGGCCCAGAACGCATCATGATGACCGTGTGAGGCGGCCATCCAGGGGTGATTCTGAGCCAGAAGAAGAAGACTGGTACCATCGCCCACGGTGGTGTTTTGACGGGCTTAATCACTCGCAGAAGCACAGAGTGCAGCGCTTGCGCAATCTCGAAGAAGCGGAAGCAAAGTACCTCGACATGCTGAGGAAGGCACGTCCGGATCTCGCGGAGCAAGTCAGGCGACCGCGAAGGGTGGAAAGGCGCCCTCCAAGAAAAGAGTGGCGCCCCAAGCAGACAAAATCCGATTAGAAGCCATCGGCTGATGTGAACATGGTGTTCGTGCTCCCATCAGAGTTTCGGGCACCCCAACCAGAGGATTTGCCTGTTGCATAGTTGGATCTTGGCCCCCAGCCGATCATCTTCGAGAAGCCAAAGGAGAAAAGCTACAAACATTTGAAGGGGTTGTATCTCAAGGGCTTCATGAACGGTAAACCCGTTAACAGGATGTTGGTTGACACCGGTGCCGCGGTCAACCTGATGCCATATTCAGTGCTGCGCCAGTTGGGGCGCTCTTCTGCCGACCTAATCAAGACCAACGTGACGCTCAACGACTTCAACGGGCAGCCATCAGAGGCAATGGGGGTTCTTAATGTGGAGTTGACAGTGGGCCGCAAGACGATCCCGACTTTGTTCTTTATCGTCAACAGCAAGAGTACATACACGGTGTTGCTTGGGAGAGATTGGATTCACACCAACTGTTGTATCCCTTCCACCATGCATCAGTATCTGGTCCAATGGCATGGCAAAGAAGTAGAAGTGGTCCCTGCAGACGACTCCAGCGAGGTCTCGCTCGCGGATATGAACACCTGGGACGCAGAAGGACAGGAGCTGATCTCATGGATTTCACTGGAAGACTGTGATCGGATCGAAGCGACAAAAAATGGACTGAGGTTGGTCTTATCCACTGGCCTCACAGAGTAGACACATCCTGGCATGCTACGGGGTGTAATAGAGTTAGAGAGGCCGGTCCCAGCAACCGGCCCCAAAAAATAGAAAAATCTTGTATGGGGTCGGAATTCTTACATCATGTACATACGATGGCCTGCTCTGGCAGTTGGCCACTCATCGACTATTTGGTTCTGAATGATAATGGAAGTATAGAAACGGCCAGCCCATGCGGTTGGCCAAATAATTTTTCTTGTCATCTCCCTGTGTTTGCCGCCGATCTTGTCGATAACGAAGACTCGCCTGCGTTCCCAGCTGGTTTTTCAGACGACGGCAAGCTAGGATACGGGTTCACGTCAGCTGACGATTAGGAAGAGGTTGACATCGGTCCTGGGGATAAGCCACAGCCGACATTTATCAGCAAGAAGTTGGATCCGGTCTTGCGTGAGGAGATGATTGCACTGCTGAAAGAGTACCGGGATTGTTTTGCATGGGACTACACCGAGATGCCCGGTCTGGACAGAAGCATCGTCGAGCATCGGCTCCCACTCAAGAAAGGGTTTCGGCCGTTTCAGCAATGAGCACGTCAGATGAAGGCCGAAGTCCTAGAAGAAGTCAAGAAAGAGGTGGAGAAGATGTTGGATGCTGGGTTCATCAGGTTGTGCCGGTATGCAGAATGGATCTCTAGCATGGTACCGGTACAAAAGAAGGATGGCCGATGGCGTGTCTGCGTAGATTTTAGAGATCTCAACAGAGTAACGCCAAAGGACGAATACCCGATGCCTGTTGCAGAGACATTGATCAATGCAGCTGGTGGCCACAAAATGATGAGTTTTATGGACGGTAATGCCGGTTACAACCAGATCTTCATGGCCCCAGAAGACGTGCACAAGACCGCGTTCAGAGTACCAGGCGCGGTCGGCTTGTTCGAGTACTTGGTTATGACCTTTGGATTGAAAAATGCCGGTGCGACGTACCAACGTGCCATGAATTACATTTTTCATGATCTCATCGGCAAACTGGTAGAAATTTATATTGATGATGTTGTGGTCAAGTCCAAATCAGCTGGGGGCATCTAGAAGATCTGCGTCAAGTTTTGGAGCGGACTCGAAGGTTTGGACTCAAGATGAACCCGAAGAAGTGCGCTTTTGGCGTATCGGCCGGTCAATTTTTGGGATTCCTGGTGCATGAACGGGGAATCGAGATTGGCCTGAAGAGTCAAGAAGCTGTGAAGACGATGAAGCCACCTACTACAAAGAAAGAGTTGCAGAAGCTCATCGGTAAAATTAACTTTGTCAGATGATTTATTTCTAATCTGTCTGGGCGCATTGAACTGTTCATTGGTTTAGTGAAGCTCAAATCCGATGATGAGTTTCACTGGGGGGTAGAACAGCAACAAGCTTTCGATGAAATCAAAGAATATTTATCAAAGCCTCCAGTGTTGGTTCCTCCTCAGCAAGATAGGCCGTTCTATGTGTACCTATCCGTGGGTGACACTTCCATTGCTTCGGTATTAGTCCAGAAGCACGACGGCCAGGAGAGGGTGGTTTTCTACCTGAGCAGGCGTATGTTAGATGCCGAGACCAGGTATCCTGAAATCAAAAAGCTTTGCCTTTGCTTATTCTTTACATGTACAAAGCTTCGTCATATTTTGCTCTCGGCGGAAACAATTGTCATATGCAAATCGGATGTCATAAAGCACATGCTATCGGCTCCTGTCCTGAGAGGCCGGCTTGGAAAATGGATGTTTGCATTGTCAGAGTTCGATATTCGGTATCAGCCTGCAAAAGCAGTCAAAGGACAGACACTGGCGGATCTTGTTGCCGACAGGATCAGCACTGATGTTGTTGCACTTTTCATTCGTGCTTGGGCTATGTTTTTTGACGGATCGGCTTGTGATGATGGGTGCGGTGTGGGAATTCTGTTGGTGTCGCCTCGAGGGGCGACTTACTCCTTTTCCATCAGGATGACTACCCCAGGCACCAATAATTTGGTGGAATATGAAGCCGTTCGCAAAGGGATGGAACTGCTCCTCGAAGCTGGTGCAGAAGCAGTGGAAATTTTTGGACATTCAAATCTGGTGATTTCTCATCTCACGGAAGAATATAGATGTGAGAGCGAAGCTCTTTTTCCATTATAGATGCAGTGCCGTGAGTTGATGTCACAATTCAGGTACATCAATTTTCACTGGATACGCAGGACTCTGAACAATGAAGCCAACGATCTGGCACAGATGGCTTCTGGGTACAAGGAGATAGCCGATGGAGTCGATGTGGAGGTTCAGTTTCTAGAACCCAGAGACTGGAGAGCCGATATCTTCAATTACTTGAAGGATTAGGCTCGGGGGGCACCCAGGAGGATAAGACTCAAGGCTATGAAGTATGTTCTGATAGGGGATGGCATGTTCTATAGGACCTTGGAAGGACTACTGCTTAAATGTCTGGGACCTTCAGAGTCGAATCGGCTCTTGCATGAGGTTCATGAAGGAGCCTGCGGTACTCATCAATCGGCTCATAAGATGAAATGACTGATTAGGCGATCGGGTTATTACTGGCCCACTATGCTTGAGGATTGCTTCAAATATTACAAAGGATGTCAGGCATGTCAGAGGTTTGGCAAAATTCAGATAGTGCCAGCATCAGTAATGAATCCTATCATCAAGCCGTGGCCATTCATGGGTTGGGCCATGGACATGATTGGTCAGATCAACCCGTCATCTAGCAAGGGTCACCAATGGGTCTTAGATGTTACAGATTATTTCACAAAATGGGTAGAGGCAGTGCCCATGAGGTCAGTAGCGTCAAAAGATGTGATCAGTTTTGTCAAAGAGCACATCATTCACAGATTTGGGATCCCTCAGACCATTACGACCGATGGAGGATCGGTCTTTATATCAGAGGAATTCAGAAAGTTTGCCGATGACATGGGGATTAAGCTGATCAGATCATCTCCATATTATGCCCAGGCTAATGGACAAGCTGAAGCATCCAACCAGAGCCTCATCAAGCTCATAAAGAGAAAGATCGATGAATATCCTAGGCGCTGGCATGAGGTGTTGTCAGAAGCTTTGTGGGCGTATCGTATTTCATGTCACGGGTCCACCAAGACATCACCGTACCATTTAGTCTACGGCCAAGACGCTGTGCTGCCATGGGAAATTACGGCTGGATCAAGGCGTGTCGAGTTTCAGAATGATCTATCTGCTAAACAGTATGCAGCCTTGATGAATGACAATGTGGAGGACCTGACAGAGTTAAGACTTTGGTCATTAGAGAAGATTAAGGAAAACAAGGCTAAAGTTGCTCGTGCGTACAACAAGAAGGTCAAGCCAAAGAATTTCCAGGTTGGAGACTTGGTTTAGGAGGCAGTATTGCCATTAGGAACTAAAGATAAAAAGTATGGCAAGTGGTCTCCAACTTGGCACAGACCGTACAAGGTTGATCAGGTTTTGCCTGGGAATGCATACATGCTCGAGGAATTGGACGGCGTCAAGTTTCCTGTTGCTATCAATGGTCAACACCTCAAGAAGTATTTCCCGAGCATGTGGGAAAGCGAGTAACAAGAGCCAATGAGATCCATCTGGCTGTAATCATGAAAAGGCCAACACGTTGAGTTGGCCAGTAAAAAAAAAGGGAAAGATATAGGCCAATATGATGAGTTGGCCGGTAAAAAAAAAGGAGGCCAACACGTTGAGTTGGCTAGTAAAACTACATATGAGAAGCAAGACATCCGATGTGTGACCATCGACTTAAGGTATTTTTAAATGAGTACAAGTTTCAGGTTTTAACAGGCGACATCAAATGTTTTCTGAATAGTTCTACTAGTTCAGAAATCTTTCTATGGCATGGATGGCTTCTGCACATACAGCGTCAGCTCTTGCAATGATTTCTTCATCGTCCTTGTCATCGCCTGATATTATCTGACGACTCAAGGTGCTTATTTCTGCAAACTCTGCCTGTATTTGTTCAGTCATTTCTCGGACTTCCTGCTTGGAGTTTGCGATCGAGGCTTTCTCCTCTTGGATTAGTCTTCGGGTATTGCGGACCTTTTCTTCAAGTTCCATCAGTTCCTTTTCCAAGAGGTTGAGTCGTCTTGTGTTCTCGGAGATATCAGCTTTAGCATCCAGAGTTGCTTTCTTTTGGTTGAGGGCTTGGCACTTTTGAGCTATGTCAGTTTTCAGAGAGACTTGAGAACGACGTGCTTCTATTCTTTGTTGAGCTGCCTTCACCTCTGCCCGGAAGAAAGGAGATGGCCGGCTGGCCAAAGTTTGACTTGAAGTGATTCTGGAAGTTGGGTTTCTATCTGCTCAAGAATTTCTTTTATCTTGCTGGAATCACCAACCAGAGCAGTGATCGGAGCAGATAGTAGATGCTTGATGAGTTGAAGCTGATGTGTCAAATTAGCTGATTGCTGCAAGGATGGTGTTTCTGCTCCAGGGACAGTCAGACCCATTGGTGCTGGGTCAAAGGAAAGCAAACATGAAATATCAAAGCTCTATGGACATATCTGAAGTTAGAGCAAGATACATTTATGAAGCTATCGGCTGGTTCAGAATTGGTTCTCATAAAAGTTACCTGTTTTGAACAAGAAGTGATGATCGGTTCAGGTGTAGCCGATCCGGTTGGATTGGAGGTGACAACAGGGGCTTCGACTGTGTTAGCCTGTTCGTCATGCACATCCGTCAGAGCATTTGAAGTGTCAGTTTCAGGGATGTCTTCAGTTGTATCCTGGAAATAGAACTACAGGCAACCAGAGTACATGTGTATGCAATAAAGAAAAGTTTTAGAAAGACGAGTTACCTGGTTGGTGTTCGACTCTGATGGACTTGGGGAAGCTGGTGCTAGTTTCTTGATGACTCGCCTCGTAATCATCTTCCTTTTCTTGGTCAAGACTCAGGGGGCAACGCTTGCAGGAGTTTGTCTTCGTTTGGAAGCCGACTGAAGTAAGTCTGGCTGAATGGTCATTATCACTTTCTTCATTGGTGATGATCCCTTGCAGAAGAGTACATTAGGGGCGGTTGGAAGAAAGTGGAATGGCTCCCCGTTGCTGGTCATAGGTATTGGATCATCTTGTTGCTGCCAACAGGGTGAGCAGGATTAGCCAAGAGAAAGGGACAGAGGACTTGGAAGGATTAGCCAACAGATTCAGTACCTCTTCCTCAGGGATTACATATTCAGGATCAATTTGCTGCAGTCGAGGACCTAGAGCTTTCCTGAATACATGTGTTTTCCACATTCCCCAGCATGTGCTGAAGTCGATTGATGAAGAGGTGAAGGACAGATCAGCTAGTAATTGAATATGGAGATTGTCGAACATGCTATAGCATCTTGAACTGGTGAGACCGTCAGGCAGATCGGCTCTGCTCTCCACCAAGTGGTGAATATGGAAGTGGGGAGGGACCTGTCCTAGGCCAAATTGCCGAGCTGCTATGACTGGTTGGTAATTTTCATAACCTGGTTTGATAATTCTATTGGAAGTGCTGATGCCAACAGGAAGGAAGCCAAAAGAATATAGATGCCGAGTGTTGTCGTCATCGGCAAAGTTATCTAATATGAAGGTAGTTGGGTTTTCAAAGGATTCAGATTCAGTAAATGGGAAATAGAGGGGATTCTCTAAGCCTTTGTAGAAGACTCTGAACCAGTTTACTACATCTGTTGAATTCAATTTACTGCCAGGAAGACTGAATAAAGCTTGGCCATAGCTAGTACATCTGATTGGTTTGTCACTCTCATCAGGAAAAGAGTTCTTGGTCAGGCCTTGGAAGTTCAGAATCTGGTGTTGAAAGTACAGTTGTGCCCACAACTGAATAAACCACCAAGGGCCTCCAGTTCTCAGTTTCTTTTGGTTAAGCAGGTTAGATGTCATCAAATGGAGATATCTGTATGTTTCTCTAAAGAAGAGTTTGCCTAGGCCGGTGTGATTGCCATGGGTCAGGTGATAGGCCAAGGAAAGATAGTTCTTAGTTGGAGCTAAAGAAGGGCCACAGAAGATGAAGTGCTCTAGCCAAAGATTTAAGAAGGCTGTGTGTTCCTTTTCAGTTATTGGACCTTTTGTTTTCATGTGCTGACTCATGTAAGTGCCCCAGTTCGTGCAGTTTGCCTTGGAAGAAAGTTTGAAGGGGACTTCTGCCATTTTGTGAGCAGCAGGATTAGGAGAACTGATGTCTAGGCCAGTGATCATGGTGACATCTAGCAGAGTGGGAGTCATGGGTCCATGACCAAAGAGGAAACAGTTCCGAGCATCAGACCAAAAATAGCCGATGGTTTTCAGAAGATTTTCATCTTTGTCAAGGGGTGATAGTGATAAGCTAAGTGCATCGGCTATGTTCAAATCCTGCCATAAGGGCATGTAAGCTTTTGCTACTCTGATGTACCATGTAATCCAACTCTCAGGGGGGTTAGGCCAGGCTCTTAAGCAGTCGGCCCAGAGGTTCAGATTGAAGTTTTGACTCACAAAAGTGATCCTATTTGCTTCACAAGAGATCAAATCTATGGGGTTTTCATGGGTTCGTGGCCCAAGACAGAAAGATTTTGGGTTGGAAGGATGCGGCAGAAGAATGTCTGACACCTGAAGTTCAGAAATTCAGAAGTATGCATATGGTGTCATGTTTCAGAGTTTAGTGTTCAGAGGCTTGATAAGCTGAAGAAAACTAAAGGATTAGTCCGAATATTACCTTCAGGCCGCAGATTACCGCATCATCGATTGCAAAGTTTGTCATCTGAGCTGCAGAATATGCCATGGTTCAGATATGTTGACTTGGGGTTTGGTTGCTGTGGGCTCTGATTCGAATTCCGGGTGCTTGGAGAGTTCTTGCTCGAATTTGTAGAGCTGGGTTTTCGAATTACGTTCGGATTTAAGAGTTTGTTTCGAGCTCGATTCAAGGTGGAAGTGATACTCTACTCTTGTGCGGATTGCTTCTAGTTTGAATTTTGTCGGCTCTTGGATATTTATAGAAGCCTGATGCGTTGCCATCGGCTTTTTGGAAAGTAAATCGGACACACAGAGTTAAAGGGAATTCGATTCCATTAAAAGAAAGGTTTCTTACAAGGAAAAGCCGATTGTTACAAAGGAATTAATCCTTCGGCTTTGTGATCCTACCCCTACGATGCTACCTACTTCTACTGCTCGTAGGTACCTAGTACCTACGGCGCTTGTGGCTCCGGGCCGGCGCATCTCCGCCGTCGTCACTGTTGTCGTCATCGTCGTCGTCATCGCTGCTGAAGGCACTGCTGCCGCCTTCAGACCCGAGGTCGCTCCAGCCGTCGTCGCCGCCGCTGTTCTCTTCCTCACTGTCCTCCTCGGAGGACCCGAGGAACTGAAAGTGCTTTCCGCCCATTGGCTCGTCGTCGTCGGAGGGGGAGTCGATCTCCTCTTTCGAAGAGGAGTCGACTCCATCCGAAGAGGGATCTTCCTTGTCGCCGCTCTCCGACTCCTCCTGGAACAGGAGCCAGAGGTCTTCTCCCTCAGTCTCGAGCTCGTCTTCCTCGGAGACGACCCCGAAATCGAACTCCTCTGCATCCCAATGCAGAGGAGCCAGCACTTCATATGCTGCTGTCGGGTCCCACTCCGGCGTCGGCTCCCGACTCTCCAGGATGGAGTCGATGGAAGAAGCAGGGAGGGGGAAGAAGAAGGAGAAGAAGAGGAGGAAGAGTCTCCGAAGGAGTTGGAGTCGGAGGAGGAAGAGATCGCCATGGCTACTGGTGCTGGAGGATTGGGGTTTTTCTGCGCTACTTGACTTTGGGAGGAAGAAGGAGTTTGCCGTGGAGAAGAGCTGATTTGGGGTGAGATTAAATAGTGAAAAGATGGAAGACGGATCGGCAGTTTCACATTCTACGAGGAGCCAGTTGCAGAGACGTTGCGTCTTCCTTGGTGGTTGCAGTGTGTTTAATGAGCATTAATGGGGAGATGAAGCGACGGAGTGGTTTTGGAACTATCATTGCCAAATCCAGGGGGGCATGTGTTATCGCCATAAATTAACAGGATTAATTTATGGGCCGAAAGCAAGTTGGGCTTAAAGCAGAAGATTAAGAAGGCTTGTAAATCGGCTCCTGCGTGAGCATCTGGGCCACATGGGTCATGTATCCTTAGATTTAATTCAAGATTAGAGATAGAGTCCGATCGGGACAAGATAAGTTTAGATTGTTTCCCAAGTCTCCAGACAATAAATATGTACCCTATGTTATTCATGAAAAGAAGAACGTCATCACATCTCACAAACAACAATTCTTGGCGCATCGCCACCCCTAATCCTAGGGTTTCATCCAAGTAAGAGCCATGCTGCCCTAAACGCTTCTTGCGATCAGGGCAGTGTTGTTCTTTCTTTTACCTTGGCATTACTCGTACTGAAGTATTTTTGATGGCGAGTAATGTTAGTTATCTTGATGTTCGTAGCATGGCTTTTAGTAGATCTATTGTGCTTTGTTGCTTATCATCTACGAATATCATGTTGTCTTTACGCGATCATGTTATCATCTTATACTAGCTCTCGTTGCATAGAGTTAGCTACGTAAAGGCAACACCCTGCTTCTTTTATGTCTAGTAGATCTGATCTGTTATGGTTTGCTCCTATCTCTAGGAGTTGGTGTAACATCTGCTAGGTTAGGCCTTGCAAACGGGTTGGATGATCTGGTGGTGTAGTAGATGCTTTATCTTAGCCTTAATAGGGATTGTTCCGGGAATCGGCTCTTGCTAGTTCTTAGGCCTCTGTTTTGGGTTATGGTTTAGTTATCTGTTACATTCATTAGGCCCAGTCACGTGTAGGATGTTCCGATCTAGCAGTGAAGCTTTTACCGTCGTGGATTAGATTAATTAGATTTAATTGAAGCAGCTTTATAGTTATTTACTTTATTCATCAATATCCGGATAGATGCAAATCCAATCTGACACCGGGACTCGATCGGCTCTTTAAAGCCGATGCAAGAGTGGTCCCGGGGAGCCGACCACGGCTCGGACTTATGTTTACACGTGTCTTTGTACGAAGGAACTGTTTGGAGCACGTTCGCATCCTCCTGATCGGGTATAGGTCAGGTGGCACGCCAGGCTTTCTACGGAATCTCCGGGCGCGTGACGGAATTGCGGGCCGTCGACGAGGGAGCAGTGCCTGCCAGCGCCCCGGCGACCTCCCGGCTCTTCGTGTTGCCTATCGCTGCTCGCCGGTGGGTTTCGACCGACAACAGATAGTCACTAACCAATGAAGATCGTTTTCCCCTGAGTTGGCAAAAGACCAGGGTTCGCCGATCGCAGGTGACGAAGCACCGAAGAGCTCGTCAAGGTCCGGCACCCGAAGGTCGATGTCCTGAATCTTCGGACGAAACGGGCGATCCAGAGATGACGAGATAGAGGCGAAGCACCGCGAAGCTCGTCAAAGGTCGTCACCGAAGGTTGCCGAGGAGCGTGGGACATGTGATCCGGGTAGGAGTGTCTAAGTGGGACTGTCCTACCTAGGGAAATTACCAAATACCCCTAATGTAATCTCTTGACCTCCGGGGGAACCGGAAGGGTATTGTTGGAATGTTGTAATAATGTCGGGGGTATAAATACCCCTCCCACCCAACATTGTACGGGGTCGAACATTTCGCGGATTATAGTGCAATTACGATTGTGTGACTTATTCCCTTGTATTCGCTACACTGTCTGAAGCTTACTTTTTCCATCCTCTGTTTGGTGATCATGCTAAGGATCCCAACAAGAAGCTAGCTTAAAGAAATTAAATTTGGCAATAATCATGCATGAGTATCCTTTCAATATTGTTGAGCATGAGTATCTTGTTGATTTCATAAAATCTCTCCGTCCTAGCTTCTCGATAAAGTCTCGTGTCACAATTAGGAAGGAAATAATGGAGAAATTTGTGGAAGAAAAGGATGAATTGTATGTATACTTGAAATCTATGCAATGCCGCTTTAGTGCAACCATGGATATGTGGACCTCATGCCAAAACAAAGGGTACATGTGTGTCACCATTCATTGGATAGATGATGATTGGCATATGCAAAAGAGAATTATCGGTTTCTTCAATGTAAAAGGAAGGCATACCGGTGCTAAGTTGTCGGAGTCATTCACTGAAGTTATGGTCAAATGGTACATTGAGAATATACTATTTGCTTTGACTATAGACAATGCTAGTTCAAATGAAGTGGCAGTCCAAGATATAATTTCAGATCTGAAAGAGAATGGTAATGACTCCATAGTTTGTGATGGAATATTTTTCCATGTTAGATGTGCTTGTCATATACTCAATTTGGTTGCTAGGGATGGGCTGAAAGTAATTTCAGCAACAATTGCAAAGGTCAAATCACTTGTACTAGCTGTGAAAGGATCTCTATTACAATGGGAGGAACTTATGAAGTGTGCCAATGAATCTGGATTGGATACAAAGAGGGGTATCTCGCTGGATATAACAACTAGGTGGAATTCTACCTATCTAATGCTAAGAGATGCTTTGTACTATAAGGATGCTTTTACGAGGCTTAAGTCTTCAAATCGCCGTAGGTATGCTAAGATTTTTCCCTCTAATGCTGAATGGGACAAAGCTCTTACACTTTTTCAGTGCTTGAAGAAGTTTTATGATCTTACTGAAATTCTCTCCGATACTTCGTATCCTACTGCCAATTTTTTTTATAAAGGTTTCTGTGATATAAAGCTCTTGCTTGATGATTGGTGCTTTAGTGGTGATGCCACAATTAGTAAAATGGCTACTGCCATGAATGAGAAATTTGAGAAGTATTGGTAGCAGTCCAACATTGCTCTAGCTGTAGCATGTTTTCTTGATCCTAGATACAAGAAAAAGCTTGTAGAATACTATATGAGGAAGTTCTATGGTGATCAGTATCAAGTTGAGCTTGATGAGTTTGTTAGTGTGGTAAAGAAACTATATCAGTTTTATGCTAGTTCTACTCCTTCATCGACAAAAACAAAGAGTAAAGCAGCTGGTCCTATTGGTACAGCAGATATGTTAATGGAAAATATAGACAATGACCTTGAAGCCTTCTTATATAGTCAAAATCAACCTGGTATTATTTAGTCAAATGAGTTGGAGAAGTACATAGCAGAACCACTTCTAAAAATTGCTGGTCAGTTTGACATCTTTGCATGGTGGAAGAACAAGAGAGAAGAGTATCCTATCCTTGCACAAATTGTTCGTGATGTGATGGCCATACAAGTATCAACTGTTGCATCTGAGTCCGCCTTTAGTGCTGCTGGTCGTGTTGTAGATCCCTACCGAAATCGTCTTGATCCAGAAATTATAGAGGCATTGATTTGCACCAAAGATTGGGTAGCGGCAGCAAGAAAAGGTAAAGATCATGCATTTGATTTAGCTACAAACTCTATTGTAGGGTAGCTGTGTAAGCGTGTAGCAAATAAATGCATATCTGATTTTCCTATGTTTCATTTGTCTTCAGATTCTAAAATTGTTGGGTCAATTGTGAATGATCTTGATGCCGAAACTTTATCTATTTCCTTGGCTAACAAATTGAAGGTTGAGGTACGTGTGAATCAATTCAATTAAGTTGTGTTTGTACCATTGTGTTTACCAAGTCTGCATGATCTAGCTGCTAGTTCTAAACATGTTTATTCTTCAATTTTGCTGGAGGAAAAAAAAGGGGGGAGTTGAGGAACAGAATGAAGATGAAGATATGGAAAGTGAACCCGATATCATGAATGATGAAGATGAGATGTAGCCTGTAGCCAGCTGTACCTTTTAATCAAGATGCTTGTGTTTGGTTGAGACTTTTGTTTTATCTATTTTAAGTGTCAGCTTGTGAATTGTGGTTGTGACTATGTACTGTCATAATGTCATTTGTCTATTTATTTTTATGTACTCATGTTGGATGATTGGGCAAGATCATACGGGTCGGTGTTTCCGTTTTACCTTTCCGTAGACCGTTCGCTTTTGACACTTATCCGTTCAAATTGGTTCGTTTTCGATATACTGTGAGTCCGTATTCGTATTTGTGTTCGACTTGTTCGTTTTCGATATCACTTTCGTATTAAAATGTAAAATTGAAAATGGTAACGGGGTTATCCCGATCAATTTCGACCGTTTTCAACCCTAGTGTCCACTACCTTGGACATGCCAAGAATAGAGCCACTACTAGAAAACAGGCCAAAGATCCAGGCCAAAGGAACCATTTGTTGTTTGAACCAGTACTAATGGGAGACATCAGCACCGGCTGCATCAATAACCGGTACTCTTGGCCTGCGCCGAGCGCTGACAAAGCACGTCACGGCACAAACCGGTTCCAATGCACTGACAAAGGCACCGGTTAAATCCATCAGCCGGTACTAAATTGGCCATGCATCAATGGCACCGGGTAGTGGCACAATCTGGTACTTATAAAATAGACATTAGCACCGGTGGAAGAAACCACCCGGTACCCATGCCTCTCGCGTCTCTGATATTTCTAAGTGCTCGCGTCAGACATTAGCACTCTCTCGCGTCTCTCCAAACACGGCCAGTGTCTCACCTCAGCTCTCTCTCTCTCTCTCTCGGCAGGTGCTTCGGCCGGCGTAGGAGCTTCCCGCTTCGATGGTGGCGAGCTGCTACGGGGGCGTGCACGCCCGGACGGCGCCAGAGGAAGGGGCCCCCTGGCGGCCACGCGTAGCAGGAAGCTTGCGCGAGGCGGAGCGGCGCTCGGGACGCGCAGCAGGAAGCTTGCACGAGGCGGGATCCAAGGCGGCGACTGCTGCCAGATGCAGCGGCGGCGGGATCTGCGGCCTCCGCACGGCAGCGGCTGCTCCGGCGGTGGTGCCCCTAGACCTGGAGCCGGGCACGGCGGATCTGGGTCTCCCCGAGCGGCGTGGCGGGGGCGGAGACGACGGCGGCTTCGATGGGGAGGGGAGGTGGCCGCGCTCGCCGGAGTGGCGCTCCCCTGGCTCACGCGGAGCAGCACGCCGGCAGGGGGCGCTCGACCCTGGCTCACGCGGAGCAGCACGCTGACGGGCCATCTCGGTCGGAGCAGCGGCGGCCCGCGGCAGATCTGGAGTCGCGGTCGCTCTGCGCAGGCGGCGTCCATGGCGGCCGGCGGTGCGAGCGGGCTTCCTCCCTTCTGGTGGTCGACGTCGGGTCCGGTGGCGGTCCTGGCGCGTTCCCCCACCTCGGCCCCTCTTCTCCCACCTCCGTTGGGCGGCGGCGCACCCCGCGGGCACGGGCCGTGCGTGGCCTTGCGCGGTGGTGGCCGCTCAGGCGGTGAAGGGCAAGCGGTGCCCGAGCAGGGGCGCGAGGATGGCGGTTCTTGGCGACGCGGCAGCCAAGGGAGGAGCGGGCCCGAGCGCGGCAGCAGGAGCGGCGGCCAGCACGAGCGGCTCGGAGCGCGGCAGCAGGAGCGGCGACGGCAACGAGGCGAAGCTCCGGGCCCGAGTGCCGGCAGCAGGAGCTTGGGGCCGAGCGCCGGCAGCAGGATGCCTGCTTATTTTTTTGTTTGCCAAAAATGTTTTTGTACCGGTTGGTCTTTCCAACCGATACCCATGGATGCCTAAGGCACCGGTTGAGAAATCCGGTGTCTTAGACTGAGGCCATTGGTCCCGGTTGCGGGGCACTGGTTGGGAAACCGATTCCTTTGGCCCTTCTCAGCCAATGCCGAATGCCTGTTTTGTTTTCTAGTAGGGAGCCGATCACCCAAATGGTTACAAACTGACGGAGCTCCTTTGGCAGACCTGTCAATTGCACCCAAACTTTGGGCGTTGCATACCTGATTTCATCACCATCCACTCCCTCTTCAAATTTCAGTGTAGTACTTGGGAACTTGGTATGCAAAACCCCCCACTCCACCATTCGCTGCAACTCAGCTCTTGACGGGAACACTGTTCTGAAAGTGTTTATTACACCAATTTCCTCCGCACTCCAACGCCATCCTCCTGGAAACAGCCTTTCCATCTCGGATGTCACATTGGCCGATGTGAGAGGGCCTCCAGTAATTTTGATTACCGCTGTCTTTGATTCAACTTTATTCCTAGGATTTTCAGGTTGGCTAATATAATAGAAGCCCAGGCCTTCAACAGCATAGCCACATGGCATAGCAAAGGCAGTGGCTTGCTTGCTATCAGGCTGCACCGAACGGTAAACTGGACACCGTTCCAGGGCATGCTCCACACAATCACAAATTTCACAGTAGAACTCCAACTTGCAATCCTCCATCTTGTGGCCTTTAATGTAACACCGGTAGCAATAGGGTGCTTTGCCACTGGTCTTCATTGCACCCTGTGCCGAAGACTCCGGTTTGTCGGAACTGACTGTCTCCTTGGACACAGTATCCACCTTGTCATCCCTGCCTGCGGAAGTCTGCACTTCAGCGGTAGCACCATCATGGCCAAGAATTTGTGATGGCACACTACCTTGCATGGCGACGAAAGCCTGCCGCAGCAAATCTGCTGCACGTGCTGCATGGTCAGCCGGCACCGTCGCCGCCATACCACCAACACCGGCTTGGTTCTGCTCTCTTTGGGCATTGGCATTCCCCAAGTGCTCGCCACGGCCATTCCGGCCAGCAGAGCCGCCACGGTTTCTTCCTCCAAAACTGCGACCTGCGGACTGGCCACCGTAGCCGCGATTTGCACCAGAGTACCGGCCCCTTCCATGGCCGTCATAGCCGCCACCATAGCCGGGGTGAAAGGTCGGCTGATGAAACCCGCCGCGGCCAACGAGGCCAGCCTGTCCGTTGCTCCTTCCCCTTCCCCGGTAAGCAGCACCTCCCCGATGAGCGTTGGATCCATTGTTTTCCATGGCAAACCTTGCGACAGCAGCATATGTGGTCGCGTATTTGCGATAGGCGGCGGAATGAGGAGCTCTAGGGTTACCAGACCTTGTGCCAGTACGTGAAAAGAATGTGATCAAACCAACAGTAGGCCGATATGGCACTGATGGACTTAGCCACATTGGTTTTGGGCCTTTCCTGGAACTAGAGCCCAATTTCTTGTCCGGTTTAAAATTTGAAACGTCCTCCGAAATTTCCGTCGTCGTCAACCCCGTGTTTCGCCCGAGTTCACCGCAAGAGGTGGATCTCGATGGCTGCAACAACCCCGGCTCCGGTGATGGCTGTGCCGGAGAAGAAAACAATGGCGGGGGGACGCGGTTCTTTGTGTTACAATGGGGTAGAGAAGATGCTTTGTGACATACCTTTGCGGAAACAATCGCATCTCCAAAAGTTCTTAGGGGAGAAACCCTAGGCGCCGGAAGGGGGCCACGCCATGGCCGTCGTTCCTGCTGATGACGAACCTTGGCATCAACAATTCTCTTGGCCTTCGTACCCTCCTTTGGCTGCTCCGCCATCGGGTAATCAAGTTCCTTCTCTGCACTTAACAATTGTGAGATTGTGAATCCCACTTCCTGAGCATGCTTAACAAATTCCGGTGTATCCAGTGAGACCACCGATTCGTCATCACTGGTTTCCGAAGCTGAATCCAGAGCCCAGAACCTGGATCCTTTGACATCTTCCAGTCCATGGACATGCGGACCTGATCTTGACGTGGCCGCCTGCGCCACCATCGACACCCTGTCCAAATGCTCCGTGGCCAAGAAGCAATCTTCCTCCAGGAACGCCACTGACTCCGTCGTCGTCTCATCATTTTCCGGCTGAGCCGCCGGAACTAGTGTGAGACGACGAACCCGCAGGCGATCCTTCGCCATCCTTTCATGTTTCCATGAACCTCCCACTTATGCTTATCTGGATGCTGGAATCGGCCTTATGGCCGATTATTTATTAATCATACTTTATTCGGCTACATCATCATTATTACCGGTGCCGAGATAAAATCAGCCTGATCGACCGATCGCCTTTTACTTAAGAAGAATCATCTTCACCTTGTCAGTTGAATGGTCAAATCGCCTTTTCCTTAAGAAGAATCATCTTCACCTTGTCAGTTGAATGGTCAAACTGACTGGCACGCCTTGGTTTGAAGGTCTATGTTCTGAGCTTGGCAAACAGGACTCTTAGGATCTTATGTGTTGATTTTTACATCAACACATTTTGGCACGCCTGGTGGGACCTGATTGAATTAAATATCGCTATGGGTCTAGCTGGTGGTATTTGAAGCCCACATATCTTAGAAAAAGTCACCATGGAAATTTTAATCAAAGAAGCCGATGTCCTTGCTTGTTCCCTATGGATAGCTTGTTCTAAATATATATCTCGAAGACATCGGCAATCAATTCAGAAGAGCAATATTTTATCGATTGTTGAGCAGCTGATTAGATCAGTATCGTGTATCGGCTCTTGAGATGGTGATTCCTTCGGTCGTGCTGACTTCCTGGGTAAAGGATTGAGGCAATTTATCACACACAAATTGTCAGACAATCGGCTGGGTACCTTGACCTGTAATCGCCAAAGAAAAACGCCATGATTCAGTCTTCAGATCATTAGTGCCGTCAATCAGGGTTGGTACTGTGCAGGAACACATCGGCGGGGATACATCGGCACTCGTGCGAGAGGCCAGTGTGTGCGCCTTTGACTATTCATTGGCCGATGCATCCAGGTGGTCCATGCAACAGCTAGTACATCAAGCCGATGAGTTTGAATGCTATCGGCTAGAGGAAACAAAATAAGGACCTTCATCAACGAATTATTCTATCACTCGATCGGCTATGCAGCATATCTTGCCATTGCGAGCGTGAAGGCTGATGATGATAGCAGGCAACACATTGTGTCGGCGATGAGTCTGCATATAAGATCTTTGTACAGCGGCACACTGTCACCGAGGTGCACATACATGCGCATCGGCCGGATGATTCATTGTTTGTTGCAGCTGTTCAAAAAAACAAATAAATTATAGCATAATGGGAAGCCGATGAGGAGCTATGTCACGTGAAGACTATAGTTCCCATACATCGGCTGATTAGTCATTGGCTCTAGAAGAAATAAAGCCGATGGCTCAGGCTGAGAGGTTGCCGAGTCACTGTATAATTATATATAGTATAAGCTGAAGCATCGGTCTACTATATTGGAGGAGCCGATCCAACTTCTTTGCTGCTGCACGGGAAAAGCCGATAGATGGGAGTACTAGAAGGAAGAAGCTGATACAAGTTACGTAAGCACGTGTCTTAGTTGATCAGGAGGACCAAAACTGTGAATGAGATTATAAACAGACAGCTGAGTAACTTTACCAATATGTGTCAATCGGCTTTTTGTTCCTTGAGATTCTATCGGCTACGAGAAGATTGATCTCGTCAGTTGCCTAATTTTTTCCCATGGGGTCATAGCAAACTCAGAGCAGCCAGGAATATGATTTTTGGCAGCCTGTAAGACGTCCTGGAAGGCACAACCTTTACCATGGTGCTGTGCGCCGCCATCGTTTGACACATCTCTGGTGCGCCTTGGATGACTACTTATCACATCACCGACTACCGAGAGGATGAAGATGCCATTGGCCGGAAGAACCATACACGCCGATGACCATGCATGCTCAACATGCATGCAAGAACTGCATCCACCAGCATGCATGTAAGGAGATACATAAGGTTGTGCATGTGCGTATGCGTGGACTGCCTAGAGATGACCAGGAGGCTAGCAAGAAGATATTGGCTATATGGGATCTTAATCCCTGCAAAGAATAGCTCCGGTGGTTGGCGGCTCTCCATTGGCTTCTTCATCGATGGGTCCAGAGTTTTTCGCTGATGATGATCGGCAGAAAATCAACGGCAAATACAGTTTGACTTAATTGTTTCTAAGCAAATGCCAGTGCTCTAGTCTTACAGTTCAAACTGTCTTGTTTGGAGAAGCCGATCTTGCATAAATCGGCTAGCAGGCAATTACTCCCTCAAGCTTGCGTGTTGATTGTGAGAAGAGAGATATGATATTGTTGAGCATCAATGTTGAACGGCACACTACGCTTGCTCCTATTGGATAGTCCCTAGCAGTTAACTGATGGATAGGAAAGAGCCGATGATTATGTTAATTGGTTCGAGGTAGCCATTTCTAGGTATGTATCCTGGGGGCATCATCTATCAATTTTGAAGTAATGAACTGATCAGATCATTACAAGGCCGATAGAGAATTCGGCTATCTGCATATTAGTGTACTCCCTCCGTATCCTAAATAGAAGTCGTTCTGGCCACGTGCATGGTTTTGGCAAAAGATGTCGTTCTACAGATGCGGGTGAGATTTGGACGCTTTTGCCCCTGCTGCCGTTCGGTGCTGGCCACCCATTGCACGCGTTGGTCATCAAAGAACTAATTACTGTAGCACTTCGTTTCACTCGCCCATGCAAAATCACGATGACAAAAATAAATTGGGGCCACCAAGGACTCGAACCGGCATCCCCAGATCTCTGGACCAGCTTCGGTAACCAATCCGTCTATATGTGTGTTTATGGCTAGGGTGCACCCACCACCATATTTAATATGGGCAAACATGGAAAAATTGCCCATAATTAATCACTCTTTGGTATGCTAACTCATGTCTTAAACGTCTTCTATTTAAGATACGGAGGGAGTATCAAGCAACTCAGCATGTATTTAAGAGCGCTCAGTGTACATGATCTGAGTAGAACACAAAGCTGATGAATATAACACCGATTGGTGCAAGTTCTATGAAGAAAGTATACATGGGTTAGATAAAGGCCATGAACGAAGATTTCTGCATCTCTTGGTCCTTCGGGTAAATATCTCGGCGTCATCAGCTTGATTTAATTGAATTTCAAATATCACTTCTCCTTTTCTATCTGAAGAGGTTCAGCCTTGAGGTTGTCTAGACTTCAATCAGTTCAATGTAAAGATGCTGGGACAGAGCAGTCACGGGATCCAAAGGAGTTTGATGATCCTTGATTTGCGTAAACATATTTATGATCGGCTTTGTGTCGTCTGCTAGCTAGGATGATGACAAGCTTGTTGAGAGACAGCCGATCGGACGGAGAAGTAGCAGCCATGTATTATGTGTAAGGCCCGGTGGGATACGATCACAACCAGTTGGGACATGGTCATCGGTCGACGAGCTATCAGCCGAAAAGGGCTGCAGAGCGCATGGCTGACATCAGCCGCAGTGGCATCTGCGAGCACATGTCAGTTGAACACGATTTATTTGAAGCAACGTTTGAGGAATTGATGACGCCTTAATCAATCGGGGTAAACGATATTCAAAGATAAGGAGCCAACTTAGTTCAGATGATGCTTGCACCAGGCGCTGGACACATCCCTGTTCACCGGCTTATTGGTTTTGGTTTCTGATATTGAGATGGCTAATGATGTTGTTGGTCCCATGAAATGCGCCTCACCTCGGCTAGCGCGTCATGTTCGCTACCAGCACCGACGTCGCGCCATCTATCCTGCTCGTGCTCATTGTCGCCAGAACTCCGAGGTCGCCAGAACATCATTAGCCATCTCAATATTAAAGGGAAATTAATCAAGTGCAAGTGCCATTTATTATTGGGCTGTTAGTTGCTGCCCATTCAAATATATGCAGCCAATCGGGTCATATCTTGTGGACTGGCGTCGACCTTCATCATTCTGGCCAAAGTGTCAGTTCCTGAAGATGAAGTACAAGCGTCAGGGGGAGCCGATGCGAATGTCAATCGGCTGCACATCATCCAAATGCTGATGGCACATGTTGTCAATAGTGAATTTCTTCGTGATGCCTTGAGGATACAGAAAGGATATATCGGCTGTTTATGAGCATGTCTGATGTGCTAATTGGCCGGATGACTTCTTAGTTCGGCTAGTTCAAGTGATGGGAACATTATTGAAAACTGGTTGTTTAGTGTCCGGCTGGCAAAATATGACATGGGTATACTTGAGGGTCTGACATGCCAAGTTCTAGTCCCCAGATTAATCCGAAGGAGCTCGACTCTCCAGGTTCAGAGGATGATTTCACATATATAAAAATGGGAATATATCTAGTGCAAACCACAACTTCGTGAAAGTCTATGCAAACCACGACAAAAAAGTCGTCTAAATTCACAAAAAAAATCACACATCTAGATGATATGATGATATACAACCTTGTAAAATATCTTTCCTTGAAGAACAAATTAAATTTGTTATTTTTCTATCTCACAGACGAAGTCGAGTTTGGACAAGATATTTTACAAGGTTGTGTATCATCATATCATCTAGATGTGTGATTTTTTTTTTAATTTAGATGATTTTTTTTTATGGTTTGCACGGGTTTTCACGAAGTTGTGGTTTGCACTATATATGTTCCCATAAAAATATCCCCATGCTAGTGAAGCATCCTATTGACTGGTACTATTGAGCCGATGGAATACAGTGTTGGCTGTCAGTGTAATATTGGCGATAGCTATAGATCAACATGGCCAATATTTAAGACATGAGAAATTTTACAATGCTTGGAGTGACGTCGGGAGGAGTTTCATGTGTCTATGATTCGTGGGCCTAATATGAAAGAAGGCGTTGAGAGACGTCAATGGGGAGGTGTTGGAAGGTATTACATGTATCTATGGTCGGTGGGCTCATATGTGTTGTAACGCCTCCAACGCCTCCAACATTAAGAGGATTACAAATTATGGCAATTTTTTTTCTATAATTAATTTTGTCAATCAAGGGTATCATAGTAAGTTATATTTTTTCAATTCATGCCGGGCAGCGCGACCTCGACACGGCTCTGTCGCCATCGCAGGCCACGCCCTCCCACGCGCAGCAGTCCGCCGTGGCCGTGGCATTGCCAGTGGCGTCGCGCCGCTGTCCTTCTGATCCTCAGCTTCACGCCCTTCACCATCGTCACCGCTGCCATCGATGACACTCTCCTTAACCAATTCTGCGGCACCAGAAGCAACTACACTGCCAACAGAACCTACCTTGCCAGTCTCAAGCTCCTATCTCCCATGCTAATCAAGAATGCCTCGGCCAATCCATCGCCCTTCGTCATGGGCTCCGTTGGAGCTGTCCCAGACACCGTCTACAGCCTCTTTCTCTGCCGAGGCGACGTGGGTGCCCCCGACTGCAGCCAGTGTGGAAGCGTGGAGTCTGTGCGTGTTCAACAAGGACGCAACCTTGTTCTACCACCAGTGCCTCATCCGAGGCGGCGTAGGGGGAGAGGGTGAGGGCGACGCGGAGGCGGCGACGGGAGAGGGGGCGACGGAGTGGCGGACGCGGACGCGGAGGCAGTGGGGATGGTGGGGATTTGGATATCCCAATTACTATTCTACCCTTCAATAATTAAAATTAGTTAAAAATAATATAATGGGTAGGAGTGGGGAGGTATCACTACCGGAATTCGCTAATTCGCCGTGTGCCCCAAGCATACGGCGAAGCCTAGTAGGCACACGGCGAAGTCTTCGCTGTCAGTGGCCAACGGCGAACCCCCGACGACAGCGCTAGGCACGGCAAAGGCCTAGTTTGCCGTGTGCCATTTATCGGGCACACAGCAAACACATTCGTCGTGCGTATCCAACGGCACACGGCAAAAAAAAAGGCAAAGACGTCGTGACGACGGCCTAACGGCGTGACGGAGGACTTCGCCGTGTGCCAGGAAGTAGGAACACGACGAAATTTTCCACTTTGCCGTGGGCCGCCTGGATTGGCGCACGGCAAACGCATGCACGCGGGGCCCAGTAGCAGAGCTCTTCGCCGTGTGCCCTCGGTTTTGGCACACGGCAAAGTAGTAAGGTTCGTTGGCACACAGCGAACTTGGTGACACGGCAAAGTGACCAAACAAATCCTATTTTTTTTGTTTTTCACGTAAAAAGAACCCCATATTACAACATATATATCACAGGCATTACATATCACATATATATCACAACAAACGTCACAGGCATTATATATCACAATATATATAGCACAACTAGTCACAAATAACATCAAACACATCCATAAGTCCAATGCAAAGTAATGCAAGTTCACAACATATCCAGAAGTTCACAAATACATATAAAGAAGTTCACAAGTCCATAAATATTGAAATAAACAAGTTTATGGCTGCGGTGGGTCGTCGAACGGTGGTGGGCCGCCAAACTGAGGTGGGAACAACTGCTATGGGGGTAGCGTCGGTGAGATGCCCGGCGACAATTCTGGCGTATTCGATGCCACCGATAGATTCTGCAAAAATGTAAGACAGTAAATTGCAGGTGAGACAAAAACCAAGTTCTCAAGTTATAATCTAAGCAAGTCTAAATATGTAGGTCCCCTAAATCGTTAAGTGAGTAATGTAAGTCACAATCTCTAAGTCTAAAGTTCTCTAAGTATCTAATACTTCAAAAGAAACCAAAGGGTTTTCAAGATACTCATCGGAGGAGTAGTAGGAGCAGGAGCCACACGGAATTACATGGCTGGGATGGGATTACCCATTTGGACAGAAAGACCTTGAATGTAGTTGTACATCTGGGCCATCTCGGCCGCCTGCTTCTGCTCGTTCTCTTGTCGTATCCTGCTCTCTTCGGCCAGCGCCGCCTCGTACGCCGCCTGTTGCGCTTGCATTTGGTGCTACAATAGTTCATGACAATGTTACAATGCAAAGCAAATATATGTACAAAACGAACGAACTATGAATAAATAAGAAATAACCTGAAGTTCCTGCACTTGGAACTGCGACGCGGACAGCCGTGGGCGTATGGCCTGGCTATTGGCCGTGCTCCTCGCTCGAATCTGGGAGAGGGTGTGAGTGATGGCCGTGTCTAAAAAGTCGTCGCCAATGTAGTAGCGCCCATGTTTCTTGCCTCCTCCCACCCTCATAATGACTTCTCCATCAAGGGGTTGGGTCCTCGGATCCCAGTCTGACCCATAGACCTGTCTTCCCATCTCTGTGTACACCTGGATACTACTGTGGACGGACGGGTTGCTGTACGCTGAGGGCGGGTCGTCAGGGTTGTAGGTGACGTTGGATGTCACCTTGCCCTTGCGGGCCAGAGCCCATCCCACGAACGGGGTGCACTCCTGGCCTTCATGTGAGGACGACTGCGAAAAAGGAAGAAGTTGATTACAAATTATGCTGAATTGAATGTTAGATTAGAGAAATGAGTCTGTGTAGTGTGTACCCATCTAGCCCTGTGCTCGTCATTGTTGAGGCTGCCTTGATGGTGCGCTGGACCTGGCATCAGCAGTCGCCGCTGCTGGTCAACGTCGTGCTTCTCCTGCCACTCGGGGTCGAACCACTTGTCCACTATGCACTCCCAGCACACGGTGTCATTACGACACCACCACGCAGGAACCTACACGTGATCAAATGCATGACATGTAAGAAGATAGACATTTAACGATATTTTTAATATTATAATAAATTTGAACTTACCTATAAATATTGCTCTCGGATCAGCTTCAACTCCCTCGCCTCAGTCTTCCCGATCTTCTGCTTTAGGAAATATGCACAATAGTTGATGATGCACTGGACTTGCGCCTCATAATGCATGTCCTTCACGAGCTTAACGCATCGATTGTGAGCCACAATCGCCGCCCGCTCCTCGTATCCCTCATCACACTTGTAAAAGTCCTGCATATAAAGATGATGGATCATGTCATCATTAACAAAATGTTCAATGAATGTAATGTATTCACCATTTTTTGCCGGGAAAAACTTACCCAGAGCTTGCCCTTTACCCGCTCCACCTTGTTCTCAAAGGCTCTGCCGCTCCGATCCAACTGATCGTTGTTGGCGGCAATGTAGTGGTCCCACGTCCAGGCCGGCTCGTACCGTCCTTGATAGTGGACCAGGCCTGGGAAGTGGTCCCTGCACAAAAGACCCAGGATGCCGTTGACCTTGCGTTTGTGAGCATCGCCATTGAGGACAGTCCAACTCCTGCAAAAGTGATTAAGAGAAAATATTAGTTTGTACCATGATTTTTGAGTTAGAAAATGAAAAGGTAGTAATAACATGTCAAATTACTTACATATCCCCGCATGGTCGAATCAGCGGGCGCAAGGCAGCAGGTATCGGCCTATCTGGGAGTCGCGAGGGACCTCGCAACCAGACAACCGGCGTAGAGGTATCCTCGGCTATGTCCACCTCCTCAGACGACTCCCCCTCCTCCTCCTGCGCGTCCGCCTGCCACTCCTCCTCCTCCCGCTCCTGCTCTTGGTCCTGGGCAGGCTCCTCCTCCTCCTCCTCCTCCTCCTCCTCCTGAGATGGCGGTATAGGGGAAGGCTATCGACGCCTCCTGCCTCCACCCTTCCCTCGACTGCTCTTGGGTCCACCCTTCCCTCGACCCTTGCCTCTCCCCAACCCGGAACTCCTATCTGAGCCCTCACCAGCATCCGAGTGTGGCATCATTCTTCTGTACAGTGAGGCGACCGATCGTTGAAGTCCGCTGCCCAGCATCTTTCTTCAATCACCTGCAATTAAAAATAGTAAACCAATCAGCACATATATACAAAATGATCTTATAAAGAGAAAGAAAATAAATACGACATAATTAAAAAGTAACATTAATAAATCAATTAGTACGGATCATACATGTATTAGAAATAATCATCTTCATCGGGATTAGCTGGATCATATGTCTCATCATCACTATCACGCAAGTCGAGAAGTTCAAGCTCGTGCTCTAAAGGTGGAATTTCATCCTCATTGTCATCGCCTAATTGTAATCACTCAAGTAATTCTAGATCCTTCGCATTGCGAACCTCCTCACCAGCGTCCTCGTCATCAACCATTTTATCATCGTGTACTTCCATTTTGATCACTCCGGTTAAGTCTATCTCAAAATGCCCTTCAAGCCCATCTTCTTGAAAGAACTCCCCGTCATATGTGTTTGGGTCTATGTTGTAATCCTCATTATTTGGAATAGGTACTTTACTGTGTGGTGATACCTTGTACACAACGTTCCAACCCATAAGGCGATCGTCGGTTTTGCACGGATATGAGAGATAATGAACTTGTGTGGCTTGTTGAGCCACAATATAGACATCGTCTCCTGGATACACTGATGACTGGTGAATTTCGACTAGGCCGAGATGAGGGGTCCGTCGCACTTCATTAGGATCAAACCAATGGCATTTGAATATGACAGGCTTAAGAGGTTCGCAACCATGAAATGTGAGTTCATAGATTTCTTCAATTATGCCATAATACTCGACCCCATCAAGGGATGTCGTACAAACACCGGAATTTGTTGTTCTTCGATTGGGCTGACTCTGCTCGTGGCTTTTTGTGTGAAAGCAATATCCATTGACATCATAACCGGAGTATGAAAAGACCCTATAGGCACAACCGTTGGCAACTTGTCTCAACTCGGGACACATAGACGCATCATTTTGGACCTGCAGGTAGAAGCATGATGGTTTGTTATACTATTCACACAGACAAAGAACTTCAAATGTCTAACAAGCATGATGATTTGTTATACCTTGTGCTTGAACCAAGAAATGAAATCGGGGGCTCTTTGTCCCGCACCGTACTTAAGAAGGGCGTCAACTTCCTGTGGGGTTGGAACTCTTCGGCGACGCCAGAATTGTTAAGTAAATTCCCTATATAAACGAGAGGTAAAGGGGATTGGATGCAGAATAGTTAATACTCGAGGAAATAGTTTGTTGAGAACTTACTGTATGTATGGCTCGACTTCCACTAGGTTCGTCAACACATACATCATGATAGTGCGCAACTCTTTATTGAGCAAGGCCTTAGGAGTCGCACCACTTGCACTTCCAAGTTGGCCTTTGAAGAGGCTGATATTCATTTCATTTTTGCCTTCATTGTAATGAGTGGGTGGATTATGCATGCTTGGAAGGGTTTCACCATAGTATTTTGTTGTGTAGTTGGAGACCTCATCCAGAATATATGCTTCTGCAATGGAAGCTTCTATTTTACATTTATTTTTACATTTGGTTTGAAGGATCTTTTGTTGTCTCTCAATTGAGTAGCACCAATGGCCCTGAACAGCCCCCCCCATCCGTGCCTCATACGGGAGGTGCAAAATCATATGCTACATCGGATTGAAGAAGTCGGGTGGAAAGATTTTCTCCAACTTACAAAGCAACACAGGGGCCAATTTTTCCATTTGTTCAACCACAGCCCGAGACAACTCCTTAGCACATAGCTAGCAGAAGAAATTGCTTAACTCCGCCAGCACTTGCCAGACATGGTCAGGGAGATAGCCCCAAACCATCACCGGAAGAAGCCGCTCAATCCATATGTGGTAGTCATGACTCTTCAGCCCATTGATTCGCATAGTAGATAAGTTCACCCCTCCTTAGATTCACTACATGCCCATCGGGGAACATTAAAGTTTGGAACCATTCTAGTAGTTCTTTCCTTTGCTGCTTCTTCAGGACGAATTCAGCTGGAGGCTTTTTCCATTTCTTACCATCTTTGGGTGGCGGAATATTCAGTGTTGGTCTATCGCATAAACTAGCTTGATCCACTCGGGCCTTAACATTGTCCTTTGTTTTATCAAGAATGTCCATGATTGTACCCCCAGAGTGCCTCAGTGATATTCTTTTCTGAGTGCTTCATATCAATGTTATGAGGAAGAAGAAGATCATCCATGTAGGGGAGCCTCCACAGGCCTGACTTCTGAGTCCAGGCATGTTCTTCGCCATAACCCACAAAACCACCACCTTCTTTAACCCTCAGCGACTGTAACCACTCACGGACTGCGGCACCTGACATCATCTGTGGTGGAGGGTCATCAACCATGACACCTTTCGTAAAGTTCTTGATGTCACGTCGGAATGGATGGTGAATAGGGAGGAATTGTCGGTGCTTGTCGAACGAAAAATACTTGCCACCCTTCGCCAACCAGATGAACCTCATAGCTGCCTTGCATACTGGGCAAGGGAACTTCCCGTGCACACACCAGCCGCAGAATATTGCATACGCTGGCAAGTCATGCAGGGAGTACATGTATTACACTCGCATTTTGAAGTTTGTCTTTGTAGCTCGGTCATATGTCCATACACCTTCCTCCCAAGCATGGAGAAAATCATCAATAAGAGGCTCCATATAAAAACTCATATTATCCCTCGGATATTCAGAAATTATCAATGACAAGAATATGTTCTGCCATTGAAAGATAACTCCAGGGGGGAGGTTGAGGGGGATAACAAACACGGGCCAACAACTGTACGGGGCAGCCGTCATTCCATAAGGATTGAATCCATCAGTTGCCAACGCAACACGTACATTTCGAGCCTCCAGAGCTTTCATTGTGCGACGCCTGTCAAAATGTTTCCATGCTTCACCATCGGATGGATGTATCATCTTCTCAGGACAGTAGTGTTTGCCGTTTTTGTGCCATCTCATCTGTTGTGCTGACTCCTTGATCATGAACAGACGTTGGATTCTCGGTATGAATGGAAGGTACCATATGATTTTCACTGGTTTTTTGAGCTGTTTCTTTTGACCATCACCAGAGTCTACCTCCAGCCACCGAGACGATTTACATTCTATATAGTAGTTTGCGTCTGCATATTCTTTCCTAAACAACATGCATCCCTTCGGACAAGCATGTATCTTCTCATATGGCATCTTAAGACTACGAAGAAGTTTTTGTGCCTCGTACATACTCTTTGGAAGAATGTGTCCTTCCGGAAGCAGACTACCAAAAACCGTCAACATTTTGTCGAAGCCATCCCGACTAATGCCACACTCAGACAATAGGGCCAGTACGCGTGCAATAGCATCGAATTGAGAAACATTGGTATGCTGGTGAAGTGGTTTCTGTGCCGCAGACAACATGTCGTAATACTGCTTTGCCGTAGGCTCTGGCGGTTCCTCTCTAGGTCCTTCTTTGAAGTGTGCTTCATGAAAGTCAGCTAAAATGTCTGCGCAACCGACATCAGCATCATAATCATCGATGCGTTGTCTGACCACCTCTTCTCTCGCACGATGGGCTTCACCATGGCAGATCCACCGGGTATAGTTTTCCACAAACCCATTTGTGATAATGTGTTTACCCATAGTGAGTTGTGAATGATGAATTATGTTTTGACACTTGCTGCATCGACACGGCATTCTACTTTGTCCTCTATCAAATGTCTTTTTCAAGAAGTCATCGACCTTTAGAGCAAACTCAATATACTCTTGGTCGCTCTGCCAGCCCTTGTACATCCACTCACGGTCATCCATCCTTTAACATACGAGTGAGAAATTTAAAAATCGATTTCATGTACACGATGTCTAACAAACTCTAATAGGTGAAGATAGGTCCTAATCCCAGACCATGCTGCGTAGATATGGTTGGTTTCCATGATCCACTCCTAGCCGAGACAGAATGTCGGCAGCACCTCCCCGCTGCTCTCCAAATACATGTCCTGCCAAGGAGATTGTGTATCCGGAGAACAACAGGGAGGTGATTCCGAAAGTCTGGCATGGATCGGAGTTGACCAAGAAAACTAACCATATCTACGCACCCTTGGCTATCTAAATGACGTGGACAATTCGAAACAGATACGGATATAGATATGCAAAGATTTGCATATTCCGTACCATATCTCTTTCGAACGGGAGACGCCTAAGTTACGTCAGCTACGAACATAATGCTAAAAAGCAAGGGTTGCTTATGCCGCTTACCTATGGGCTCGAGGCGTGCGAGGCGTGGCCTCCTTCTCCTCGTCATCCTCCTCTCTCTCCTCCTTGTCCCAATATAATTAACAAAATTGTGTCAATTGAAAAATTCAATATCACCATTCAAATTTAAATAAACAAAAAGAGAGGGCACAGGGTCGGGCTGGTCAAACGTACGGCTGGGACGACGGCGGGTCAAAGCCGCACCGGGGGGCGCGGTGTCGCGGTGGGCCGAGGCAGAGCTCGGCCTCGTCGGGGTGGGGCTGTGGACTCACTGACCGTGGCGTCGGGGTAGAGTCTCAGCGACGGGCAGGGCGGGACCGCGGCCCTTCTCTCCGCGCCGAGCAGGGCCGAGGCGGCGCACGGGGCAGGGCCGCAGCGGCGCGACGGGCGGGGCGGGACGGGGCGGGGTGGACCGTTGCGGCGCGACGGACGGGGCCGGTGGGACGTGACCTCCTCTCTCCGCACCGAGCAGGGCCACAGCAGTGCACGGGGCAGGGCCACGGTGGCACGACGGACTGGGCGGGGCGGGGTGGACCGCGGCGGCGCGATGGAGCAGGGCTGCGGCGGCATGGCGCGTCGGGGCCGGGCGAGGAGGAGCTCGGTGCGGGGCTTGCCGAAGCTCGGGGCGCGGCTCGGGCCGAAGCTCGGGGTGGAGCTCGGGGCATGGCGCATCGGGGCCGGACGGGGCAGGGCCGGCAACATCGGGGTCGAGCGGGGCAGGGCGTGGCGACGGACGGGACGGGGCGGGCCGCGACGGACGGGACGGGGCGGGCCGCGACGGACGGGACGGGGCGGGCCGCGACGGACGGGGCGGGGCGCCGCGACGGACGGGGTAGGGCGGCGTCGGTGCGTCGGGGCTGGGCCGCGGTGGCGCGATGGGCGGGGAGGGGCGGGCCGGACCGCGGCGGCGCGACGGGTGGTGGGGGTGCGGGGCGGGGCGGGGCGGGGCGTGACGGCGGGACGGACGGGGCGGGGCGGAGCTCGGGACGGGGCGGGGAGGAGTTTGGGACGGGGCGGGGCGGAGCTCGGGCCGGCGGTGCGGGGCGCGGGGGCGGCGGCGCGGGAGTGAGAGAGAGCGTTCAAAACGGCTAAGTGTTAAACACTTTGCCCTGTGTCAGATCTACTACACACGGCAAAACAATACAACACACGGCGAAAGTTTTTTAATTTTTCTTTTATTCTGAAACAAGCGTTTACCGTGTGTCCTGGATCTTGGCACATGGCGAAGAAATAAGTTCGCCGTGTGCCACACAAAGGACACGCGGCAAACATTTTATTAATTTAAATTGAAATTCTTCTTTTCTAGAAATCACCACTTTGCCGTGTGCCCTAGATTTTTGGCATACGACAAACCTATTTTTTTAACTAATTTATTTTCCAATCATGTTTCACTAAATTTAATAAATGTAAATTGATAATTATTACCAAGTTAACTAAGCATATCATATGAAGTGCTTCTTTGATTTTTTTTTATTTTTATGCATGTTTATGTCAATTTAAATAATACCACTTTAATTATAATAGTACTAAAAATTCAAAAAATGGCCAAAAAATCCAGAAAATTGTCGTGATTCAACATGAACTTCTTTTATGTGGTTTATTGCCTATTGGAAAAGTTTAGAACCCAAATTATTATTTGCAAGTCATTACGCATTCAGACGTAACTAAAATCTTCATAAGTATACGGATCTTTTTCGGAGAATCATTGGTTTCTAAGCAGTGTTTGTGAAACAAGTTAATAATGCAAACCAACTTTATACCACAGAGTCCATATATGATAACGTGAGTGCACGACAAATTTCATAATTTTTTGACCATGTTTCGATTTTATATAATTTATAAATGATTACTCATAATGTTTGTATTCATATGCTGCGCGTAATGATTTGACGTGTTTCTTTAATTTTGCCGTGTGCTTAAGGGGCGGCACACGGCAAAGATTTGTGTTTACCGTGTGCCTGCCTTTGGCACACGGCAAAGCCTTGTGTTTGCCGTGTGCCGAACGTCAGCGCACGGCAAAGATGACGTCGTCGAACACCCGTTAGGCTCGGGCACACGTGGCTATGTCTTCGCGTGTGCTGCCCTGAGGCACACGGCAAAGACAGATGTTCGCCGTGTGCTGTGCCTTGGCATACGGCGAATCTTGACGGCGTCGTACGGCAGCCAACGGTCACCAACGACCGTTAGCAGTAGCGCACGTGGAACCAGCTTCGCCGTGTGCCGTAGAGTGGGCACATGGCGAAGTCTGGGTTCGCCGTGTGTCTTGTCTGCGGCACACGGCGAAGTAGGCTTTCGCCGTGCGTTCCTATTTCGCCGTGTGGTTTTGGTGCTGCGCACGGCAAATATGATTTTCACCGTGTGCCCGAGAAATTGCACACGGCGAAATTTTTGGCACACGGCGAACTCTTGGTTTCCGGTAGTGTATTGGAAAGCATTAGAAAGTATTTCCAAACATTGTAAAAGGTCTCTTTAAGACATTGGTTGGCGTAAAGTTATGTGTAAATATTTGCCTGAAGCATTTTTGGCTCTTCTGGGGTGCGAGCGTCTCAAATAGCATCATTGACTTCTGAAGAGACTTAGGCATTTGGTTTGATCTCATCGGCTCTCTTTGATGACATTAGCCAATAATGGGAGCAAAACTTAGGCTGGTACTACTGTTATTCTGGTGTCTAAAGTTTATTATTTATACACTGGGATTTCAACGGCTTCCTCAGAAACTGGCATGTTATATTCAGCATCAACACCGTTTCACTGGCTCATTATTGCCAAAACACAAGAGGAAGTTGTTGAGTCGAGTCTGGCCGATATCCAGAACACAATGGCATCCACAACACATGACGGTGGAGCTGAGATAAGAAGCTCACTTCAGAAAGGACGTGTATTGGCTGCGGATGCCGGTCCTTCTCAATTGCCATCAGGGCTGATATACTGATATACATGAATATATTGTGGCGATGAAGCATTTGATGAAGAGTTATTGGTGAAGCATATCGATTTGTTGACAGCTCTCGCTTTTCGATGGAACTTCATCGACTCCCTGAGGATTTGGCACGATTGGTGCTTTTGATGCGTCTTCACTGAAGAATCATGCCAATAGTGACGCTCTACATACAAGCAGGATCTCCTTCACATAAGCATGCAAACACGTGGATGCGTGAGTTACTCACTGACCATACACATACATACGACCAGAAGACAAGCAAGAGATTGATCGGCAATAATAGGCATATAGTATTTTTCCTGGTCGATGATATGCAGTTGATGGTCAGTTTTTGCATTGAGAGCAAGTTATAATACTGAAAGCTGACCAGGTGTTTCTGTCGGCTGAGAATTAATCTGTTGGAGTTTGAGAGCATCGGCTGATTGATACTGGTGTTATCATCAAAAGCCAACAAGGCCACTAGTGGAGCCGATGGTCTCAGAAAATGTGAAAGAGCAAGTGGCCGTAATTCTAACATTAGCTGGCATAATTGTTGATGAGACATATTGATTCTTTAATGACAGTTGAAGATCACGACTGGGTTATATATACATGGCTCGAGTCACTACAAGAGATTGGGCCTTCTATGACAATTTTCATATGACAAAGCACTTTTTAGTCATAAAAACAATACGTTTGTGACAACTTTTCAATGGATGACAGGTGTTTGTGACTAATTTGTGATTTAGTCATAAACAACTGTCACTATGTGTACTTCCCAATCTTTGTGACAATAGCTCATGACGAAAGTGATCCAATGTTCGTCATGAATTAAAAAAACAATAGCTCACCACTATGCTATGCTATGAAGCATTTTATGATGTACTCCCGTGTTCTAAATTATAAGTCGTTTTGACTTTTTTGGTACATTAATTTTATTACACATCTAGATATTGTAATTTATTGACTTTTTTGGTACATTAATTTTATTACACATCTAGATATTGTAATTTAAACCTAAAAAGTCAATACGACTGATAATTTGAGATGGAGGAAATACGTTGCACTTCAACTTATATATATATCCGTAAAAAAGCGTTACAATACATCTTTATTTAGTTTGGTTGGGAGTAAAAAATTACTACTATATGTAGCTAATATATATCCGTACACGAGTCATTTTTTTCAGCTCCAAGCAGGAGTTGGGTTGAAGTTTTGTGACTCAACTTTAAAAATTAATAGCAGCCAGCTCTTGGAGATCCGATGACATCATGTGAATGTAATTCATCAACAAATCCATCCTCAACGAGTAATGTTCAACATGCGCTGTTGCTTTTGTCCGAAGTTCCGATGAGTCCTCTAGACAACTTTTTACTCTATTTTCATCGCAGGTAGTAAAAATCACATAGTATAGTAAAAATCGCAGGTAATATTTTTCCATACTAGATATCGTATTTTTCCATTTTATATGAGTACAGTTTGGAGTAATATTTCACAGTGCACACAAAGGAGTAAACATAGTGCACGAATGTGGTAAACATAGTGCACGCAAAGGAGTGAATACCTCTTAGAACTAATTTTGCAAATAACATGAGTATTTTAATTGACAATAGGGGTATTTTATTTCAGATATGAAAAGTATATTCCTAATGTTAGGAGAATTTTTTATCCTTCAAATATCATGTCTATATTTCAACTGACAAGATGGGGAATTTTCTTTTAATGCAGGAGTATTTTCAACTGACCAGAGGAGTATTCTTTTACCAAGTGTTAGGAGTTATTTTATTTTTTCTAACGTTCATGTGTATTTTCAGTTGAGTACAGAAGTATTTTTCAAAGGACACAAGTGTTTTGCAACTGACTAAAGTATTTCGATCAACACAACTAACAGGAGTAATTTTCAATTGACAAGGGAAGTATTTTTCAATTGAATGATACTTTGATTTGATAACAAGAATATTTTTACTCCATGATTATTTTCCACCTGGTAAAGTGGAGCATTTACAAAATGCTAGGAGTTTTTTTACGACGTGCGAGAAATAAACAGCAACAGTTATGTTACTATAGAGGGCGTGAACTTGATTGATGCATTTGATTAAGCCTATCACTCCACTTTGATTTCTGGTTATTTCAAATAATATTAATTTAGAAGTAATTTCCAACATCTAGACAAGTAATTTTCTAAGAGAAATTAAGCTCAGAATGGTACACGTGCATGGAATAGACAAAAATACGTTGACAAGTAATTTCGTGGAGTAATTTTTCAAAATTCAAGAAGTAAAATTAATTATGAGATCAAGTTACAAGGGTCCCTGGCACATGCTCAAACTTCTAAGTACTTGTACCATATACTCCAGGCACATTAACTTGATGGTAGTAATTTTAGTACTAGTAAACCATAAACCAAGTTACAAATTATACCCCATATATTCCAAGCACATGAACTGAAAAAATATACTCCAACCATGAACCAAGAATTACTCATGTAGTCCTGCATAACATGGTTCATAGAAAAAGAAAGTATTGGATCTCAGATCCAGTTATTGATCTTTTTCACATCATCAGACCATAAGAATAATAATTCTTGTCTTGGGTGATGATGCAGGAATGGCACAACAAAAAGAATGGTCTAGCAAGAGAGAGCATCGTAATAAAACTGCAATGGTCATAGAATGGAAATTTACAAATTTCTTTAGGAAACGTGAGTAGGTCTTTCTACCTAAATGTAGAAATCATATTAGCAAATTAAAAGAGTACATGATAGTACAAATTAACACCATCAAATACTCCAAAAGGCAACTGGGATTTGATCTCAGATCATGCCAAAAAATAGGAGCACCATGCATGCAAATTCGTAACCTTGCTATTCAATCTCGAATGAAATAAAATCAAAATGTGTTACTTTCTTTCCACTTATTACCAGAAGATCGCTTCTCTGTCCAGTCCTCAAAATGCAGAATGCGACTCCTGCTGGATGAGATGCCAATTATAATTCTATCCCGGTTGCCTAGGTCTGCAACGAGGAACCCGTCAGCAACGCCACTGTTGACGCAAAAATCAACACACTGGAATCCGAGGGCAAGTGTTCACCAAGCACGGAAAGTAGACCAAGCGTGCCAGTCAATTTGACCTGAAATTGACAAGGGAGAAAACAAAGTCAAATTCGAGAGCGTATCGGCTGGGATTCTGAATATCTCTCAGAGAGGCATATCGGCAAGCTCTGCCGATACAATAGATGACAAAAAAGATATTGAATGCGAGCGTATGATAAACAGTGCGTCAGCAGGATCAGCCAATGTACTAAATGACAAAACCGGGTTTGAATAGCCGATCGCGTATGTATAACATGATCTAAGCTATGAATGTGTAACTCAGATGATGTGAACTAAAAACAGATCTAAATCGGCTCTTGAGATAACAAAAATATTACTGCAAAACCTAGAACCGATCTAATATATTTTTAGATGTGATAATGGCAAAAAAGCATAGGAAAACCTACAAATCTAGCCGATATCGATAATTGGTGAATAAATCTAGACGAGACGATAGAGATACGCCCGGAAGTCAATGCCTAGATGAACTCGATAACTTTTGAATAGATTTGAGCAAAGCCACAGCGATGCGCCTGGTAGCTAAAGCTCAAATATACTCGGTAAAACGAAAACTCACCAGCAAACCAAGTCGCTTGAATGTGAGGCGTCCTTGATCAACTTGAAAGAACTCATCAAAAAAAAAGAAAAAGGCGAAGTCGCCGAAAAAGTGCAAAGAAATTGTAAAGTTTTGTTGTATTGGATGTGTATCAAGTTTTTCCGGCCCCTTACAACTCATATTTATAGCCTAGCGCTATCAAGTCCTAGCCGATTACGACAAATATTACTTGACTCTAAAGAAAAGACTTACTAAAGATAAACTACTCTAAATATTACAACCGAATTATCAAGATTCTCGTAGAGTCCGGATCCTCTCCTCCTTCCTTGACTACATCGGCAACTCTCCATCGGCCGAGCACCAAAGCTAGCAGATCAGCATCTTTGAAGCATATTCCTCTGGTCCATCGGACGGACTCCATCGGCCGATTCCATCCCTGTGTATCTTTTGGTTTCTTCCAAATCGGCCACCTTCCCCTCACAAAAATCACCTTCCTTGACACATGTCAAAAAACAGTGTCAACACATGCCCCCCAATTTTGGAATAATTTATTTTGTTCCGAAACTACTCCAACCAGCATTTAAAGCCACTCCTCGTACCCCGTGCACATGGCCCCTCCGTGCAACTGGGTAAAACTCTTCCTTTGCCCCTGGCCTTTTGTCTTCCATCCGCGCAAATCCAAAGCGCCGATTCACCTTCCGTCTTTTCACGTACCAGACTAGGCCATAAATATCACCTCTTAGCCTTGCATCGGCAGCAAACCTCCATTAGCTACAGCACTTCCTTTCTTCAGTAAAAACCCTAGGTCTTCCTGTAGCAATGGCGGGCACCAAGCGCTACGATGAGGGTCCTTCCAACGCCCCTCCGGCGATCCGCCGCTGCTTGGGGTAAACTTCTCCCTTTAACCCCAATCATCATATTCTGGCTTGGTTCTAATCCCCAATCTTTGCATAGCGACGACGCCCCTTCTTCTTCGGACTCCTCCAATTCGGAGGGTCCCTTCCCCGGTACCGACGAAGGCACTGTGGAGTACATCTGCCAACTCCTCTGAGAGAAGGATGAGGCTCGGGAGAACTACTCCCAGGAGACCACCAGGTCCCAGCGCCTCGCCTCCGAATTGGAGGCAGCACAAGCTAATCGGGCCATCGTCCGGGCCCAACTCACCGCTGCTGACTCTAGGGTCGCCTGTAAGTCATTTCTTCCGAAGCATTGCCCTTTCCTTTCTCGAATCTTTATCTCTAATTTCTTTGCTTCAGTCCTGGAGTCACAGATCCAAGCCTCCATGCCACAGCAGCCACCGCCACCAAATCGGTGAATGCTTGTGGCAACACTGTCGCTGCCCGCCTGCAAGACATCCCCAAATGCGTCCGGGAGGTCGCCGGGCATGGGGTCCGCCGAGGCGCTGCTGTAGCCCTCGCCACAACCCAATTCCAGACCAGCCATGATCTCCTGCAGGTCGAACCGGTCCACCTTCCGTTGGGCAGCGAGGCCTGGTGGGTCTTCGAGGAGCTGGCCGACGACATGGAGATGACAGCCGCCGCCATCTCCGAAGATATTAGCATAGAGGCGGTCATCGGCAATGTCTTTGCCGATGATTAGATTTCTAGGAGTAGCATCTTCCTCGAAATAATCTTTTGCAGTATCGGCCAGATCCTACGATCGGTCCTTTTATAAACAATATTATTAATGAAGTACTCCCTTCTCTTGCCAATTTCCATTGCAATCTTCCAATTGACATTGCAAAAAACCAATTCTGACCTGAATTTGAATAGTCTGAATTGTGTAGATTTTTTACACTAAGGGCGATACATGTCATATCGGCCATAACAATCCAACCGACAACTTAATTAATCGGCTATGCATCCACCCAAATGCTAGGGTAATACTTCTTCAAATATTTTCCATTAAGAGCTCTAGAATACACTTCCCCTTTGAGTGTGTCCAAAATATAAGCATTGCCAGGAACACATCTGCTTACTCTAAATGGCCCATCCCATGTCGGAGACCATTTGCCGAATTTTGAATTCTTTGTCCCTATCGGCAAAATCAATTTCCAAACTAACTCTCCTTGCTCAAAGGCTTTGGCTTTTACCTTTTTGTCATACCATCGGCCATCTCTGGCTTTATTTGCTTCAATATTCACAAGAGCCTTCAGCCGATGGCCAGCCAAATCCTCTAATTCATCTTTGATCATAGCAGAGTATTCATCAGCTATCAACTGATCTTGAAATGTGACACGTCGTGAACCAAGTTTCAACTCCCATGGGAGGACAGCTTCATGCCCATATACCAACTGATAGGGAGACAATTTAGTAGCACCATGACAAGCCATCCTGTATGCCCACAAAGCTTCGTGAAGCATAGTATGCCACTTCCGAGTATACTCATCAATCTTTCTTTTGATCAACTTAATGACTCCTTTATTAGACGCTTCTGCTTGACCATTAGCTTGGGCATAATATGGAGAGGAATTCAGCAATTTAATCCTCATTTCAGCAGCAAATCCCTCCAATTCATCTGATGTAAACATAGTACCCTGATCGGTCGTAATGGTTTGTCGAATACCAAACCGATAAATAATATGTTCCTTGACAAATTCAATCATCTCTTTTGATGTAACATTTTTTAGAGGAATTGCTTCGACTTTGTCAATGGCTGATATAGTCTTCTGACTAATTTCAATCACTCGCTCACGTACCACAAAACCCAAGAATTGGCTAGCTGATACACCAAAGGCACATTTATTCGGATTCATCTTTAAACAATACCTTCTTGTGCATTCCAAAGCTTTACGCAGATCAGCCAAATATTCTTGGTGCCCCTTGACTTCACAACCACATCATCAATATATATTTCCACAATCTTGCCGATTAGTTCATGAAAAATATAATTCATGGCTCTTTGTTACGTAGCACCTGTATTTTCAGTCCGAAGGTCATGACTACCCACTCAAATAAACCAAGATGTCCTGGACACCTGATTGCAGTCTTGTGGATATCTTCTTCTACCATAAAAATTTGATTGTATCTAGCATTGCCATCCATAAAACTGATTACCTTGTGCCCAGCAGCGGCATCTACCAACATATCGGCTATCGGCATTGGGTAACCATCCATCGGCGTAGCCTTGTCGAGATCCCTGAAATCAATGCACACCCGTAACTTGCCATTCTTTTTGTAAACAGGAACCACATTAGAAATCCATTCGGCATAACGACACTGCTGAATAAAATTAGCTTCAATCAACCATGTAATCTCGGCCTTTATATCCGGCAAAATCTTAGGATTGCATCGTCTTCCTCCTTGTTGATATGGCCGATATCCCGGTTTTATAGGCAAACGATGTTCCACAATTGATCTATCCAATCCAGGCATCTCATAATATTCCCAGGCAAAGCAGTCTTTGTATTCCTTTAATAAACTCTTCAGTTACTGCTTGTATTTGTGATCCAAGTTGGCACTAATAAACGTCGGTCTTGGTCTATCACCATCTCCGATATCAATTTCTTCTAGTAAATCAGCCGACGTAAACCCATGCCCCAACTTCCCTTCTTCTTCTAGGAACTTCCCGAAGAGCCAATTGCTTGGATTGGTGTGGAACTATTATTGGCTGACTTATCATCGGTCTTAGTCTTGACACGCCAGACTTGTGTCTTGACTCCCTTTCTGGTCAGAGTTTGTTCTTGTCTTCCTCTATAATCTCTAATTGGCATAGCCTCTGAACACATCGCTTCTGAGACCTGGTCAAACCTCCTGGACACCATTGAGACTGATCTACACGATTAGGTTCGCGCTCTTGATCTCTCCGCATCGGCTGATCGTCTTGCACTCTTTCATCGACCATCTGCTCTACCGATCGTGTGTAGGTACTCTTCTTCCAGCAGGATCACATAGCATGGTCCTGCCCCCCAGTCGATCATGCACCGATACCTTTTTTTCCTAGCCGATCATGCACAGGAGTGCGCTCATGCTGATAGGGTCCATCAATATGACGTGGCCTTTTGTATGATCGGCTGCCTTGACCATTGCACTAGGGACAATCATATGCCGATGGCAATGTCAACCCTTCTTCCCAACAGTAGACAAAGAAAGGACACCTCCAATGCTCCTTCTCACGTTGTTCCTCTTCTTCCCTATGCTGCCGCCTTTCACGATCACGCTGAAACTTATTCAGCAGCATTTGAGACGTAACACATCTACGTGGCGCCGATGATCGTCCAGCATCCTCTTGCGAACTTTTCCCTTTGACTTCATCGGCCGCTATCTGTGCTATAGGATCAACAGCCCCAGATTTCTTGGCCGATGATGATGTCAAGACCTTGGCTTGAGAAGAACTTTTATCTCTGGCCACATCAACCATATTCGTGGTGAAAGGATGCCTGTCGATCTTCATCGTCTTCTTGGGAGCATCAAATTTCAACCTCCCTTGCTCGAAAGCCATCTGGATCTGTTGTCGGAAGACTTTGCACCCATTAGTGTCATGCGACGTGGCATTATGCCACTTGCAATACTTCATGTTCTTGAGTTCGTCCTCCGATGGGATCTTGTGATATGGCTTCAACTTGATCAACCCTTCCGACAATAACAAGTCAAAGATCTTGTCGGCTTTGGTAATATCAAACCCATATGGCTCAGGCTTTTTCTTCCCAAATGGACACGTCACCGGCTTCTTGCTGTTTTGTATCCACTCAGCCGATGCGACCATCTCTTGCTCCTCTTCAGAGTCATCATTGGCAGAATATTCCATATAATTTATTTTCTTCTGAAAAGGCTTCTTGGACTCGTAGGATCGAGTCTCTCCTGACATCCTGGCTGCAATCTGGCTAATGCTCTCAAATTCTTGAGACGCATATTTGTCTTTAATGTGAGGCAAAAGCCCATTAAATGCTACCTCTGCCAACTGCTGATCGGACAAAACCAGACTGTAGCAACGGTTCTTGACATCTCTGAACCTCTGGATGAAAGCAACGACCGATTCATCGTTCCTTTGCCTTAAGCCAGTCAAATCGGTCAACTTCAATTCAGTAATCCCAGAGTAGAAGAATTGATGAAACTGTCTCTCCAGATCGGCCCAATACAATATGGAATTTGCTGGCAAAGTGGTGAACCAAGCAAAGGCCGATCCAGATAAAGACAACAAGAATAAACAGACTCTGAGTGCATCATGGTTACCCGCTTCTCCCAACTGTAGAAGGAACCTGTTAACATGCTCCATTGTGGAAACTTCTCCCTGCCTCGAGAACTTTGTGAAGTCGGGCATCTTATACTTATGTGGGAGAGGAATCTGATTATAAGCTGGAGGATAGGGAGTCTTGTACATAACAGATTGTTGCTTTGGCCTCAAGCCAAACTGCTCCCGCATTACTTCAGCTATCTTCGTGCTCCAATCAACTTGTGGCTCAACTATTGGCATCTGCTGAGGAGAGGCCGTGCTCGCTGCATTGGTCATCATCGCAAGTTGCTGAGCTATATAATTCATCTGCTGTTCAGCCGATTGCATCTGATGTGCATATTGAGCTACCCGATTGGGTGTCTGCTGAGTCATCGTCGGCTGCGAAATTGATAGACTAGCCGATTGTTGAACAGTAGTATCCATGTATGGCACGTTGACATACTGCAACTGTCCAGTCGCCTGATCATGGAAAACCATGTTGACTCCTTTTTGATGAGGGGATTGTGAAAGAAGGATTTCCGTAGGAGACTGGAGTTGGAGCATAATTGCAAGACGCTACTGTGGAGTCATCAGTGGTGGTGCTGATGCATTAACTTGCACGGTCATCAGAGTTCTGGAGCTAGGATCATCAGGATCAAGGTAGGGCCCTGGTTGTGATCTTGTGATGTACAATCATTCGTGGTGAAGTTATTTGTGATTCCGAATGTTTAGCGACCATGTTCTCTCTTTCGATTTCGTTCTTTTCTTTGGGTTTGCTTCATCCTAGATCTATTATCGAGATAGATCGCTTAGCATGATCTTGTAGTCATGGTGGCTAGAGGTTCATGGCGGAACTACCAAAGGGGGTTCGACTTGCTTCATGGTATTTCGTTCAAAAGGGGGGCGTCGTGACAGGCCGTCTCCACAGAGTAGGCGGAGTATTGAGGGATCGGATTGGAGATTTTGGGTTTAAAGAGGCTTTTCATTGAGATTCACATCTACCTTACTTCACTTCATCTAGCTGGAATTACAACATATGCATGATCTAGGTGATCTAGATTGGTTATCTCTAACTTTCTCTTGCTACCTTCGGTGTTTGTCGTTTTTAGTAGATTAGATTCATTTTCACCATCTCAACACAAAGGAATCTCTATGCTAGTAGATTGTTTCTTGTCTCTTTGGTTCCGTGGATTGATAAACCTTGGGGCAATACTCTAAGGGAAAAGCTACACGAAACCGTGCGCTTGCGGTATATAAATCGGGGGCGCTAAGGAGCGTCAACAAGCTTTTCTGGCGCCGTTGCCGGGGAACCATCGATTTAAGATCCAATCTTACTTGTATTCGTAAATATTTTTTTGATTTTTTCTTTTTGACGTTTTTTTAGATCTCTTATTTTTCTGAGCTAACTAAAAAAATAGATCTATTCCACGAAAATCAATCTAATCTAGAGTTTTCTTTATTTTGCTTTATTTTTCTTTTATGTTTTAGATCTTGGATATTCATCTTTTAGACCTCGTATATATTTTTCTTTTTCACTAACCCCTAACAGGAGATGGACGGGAGCCTCTCCAACAAACCCGAAAATTTTGTGGATGATCCAGAAAAAATTTACAGGCAAAGGAGATGAGAAGCACGATCAAGGAAGCTGGAACTAGTAGATCCAAAAGTTGAAGCCGACGGTTCATCGTCTTCACCTCAAGCAACTCCACCAACAAGTGCAAAGGAGGTGCCACTTCACCAAGGGATGGCGCTACCGGAGCCGGAGCGTACGATCGGAGAGCTATGCACTCCGGACGTTCGGGACTTGCCGATCCAAAATCTCGACAACATCGGAGTTCCGTTCGAGATCAAGACTTCAATTATAAGGATGGTGCAAAGCTCGCCCTTCACTGGAAAATAAGATGCTAATCTACACCTTCAAGCATTCCTCCAACTATGCCGCACCTTCGACATGCAAGGGATGACTCAAGATTAAATAAGAGCGAGGCTCTTTCCATTCTCTCTACTTGGGAGAGCGCTGCAATGGTTTCATTCTCTACCACCACGCACGGTGCAAAATTGGGAGTCCTTGATGAAAGAATTCATGACGGAGTTCTACTCGCCGGGCAAGACCCAGATTCTGCGCAACAAGATTGCAACATTCGTGCAAGCCCCGACGGAGACTATTGCGGAAGCCTATGAGTGCTTCAACGACTACATCCGCGCCGTACCTCATCACAAGTTTTCAAGGGAGGATGTGGTCCAGAAGTTCTATCAAGGCCTCACTACTGCATCAAGGGGGATCATTGACGCATCGGCCGGAGGTTCTATCATTGAGCTCACGCCTACTCAAGTTTTCAAGCTATTCAAGAAGGTGGTGGACAATGACGCATGGGCATCATCGGGGCACCTACAACCACTCCAAGCCGTGGGCGCCGCGAAGAGTGTATTACAAGTGGAACGCGAAGAAGTGCTAGAAGGGAAGATTGACTCGCTCATGAGAAGGTTGGAGAAGATGGAAGTGGAAAAGAGAGAAGCCCAAGCTATCGATTTGAAGGCGGCCGAAGCAAGGTCTACATGTGAAGAATGTGGAGAGTACGGCCATGTACAAAAGAATTGCCCGGAGGAAGCCAAGATGCTCGACTACATGAAGAAGGGAGAATGGATTCCGCCAACTAACTTCCGCTACAGGCAAGGTAGACCCCAATTTAATGCAAGGTCTTCCATTCAAAACTCGGTGCCTCTTCGTATACAATTGAAGGAGTTCATGGAGGAGCAAGGCAAGATAAACAAGGACACCGTCACCAAGTTCAAGGCTATGGACAAGATCTTGGAGAACATTGATGGCAAGGTGATGGAAGTCGGGAGCTCTAACCTTCAAGTACTCAACATGATGAAGATGCTAGAAACACAAGTAGCCCAGCTCGCCGGACGCCTATCTAGCAACGAAGGAAAATTGCCCGTGCAACCTCAAAGTCCGGAGACGGCAAAGGCAATTCAAACTCGCTCGGGGAAGGAGACTGAAGAACCCGAACATGCGGCGGGAGCAAGGAAGCCTAAGCCAAGAGTTGAAGTGGAGACCATCATCAAGGAGAAGGCACCTACACCTATGCCAGAGATAGTCACCGAAGAGCCGGAGTTTGAGCTAGATGATATAGACACCAAGATTCTACCGCCAAGGCCACGATACCGCAAAGGTAAACATGAAGATGAGCAATTCAACAAATTTGTTGACATGGTACGCAAGTTGAGCATCAATATGCCACTCTTGGACGCTCTACAAGTTCCAACGTATTCTCGCTACTTCGAAGACATCATGGGAAACAAGCGTGAGATACTGCCAAGCACTGTCAAGCTAACCAAGGAATGTAGCGTGGCAATCGCTAATGAAGCTCCTAAAAAGAAGAAGGACCCTTGATGTCCTACCATCCCGTGTTCTATTGGATCTCTTATGTTCGAAAGAGCACTTTGTGATCTCGGTGCAAGTGTGCACGTCATGCCAAGGAATGTGTTCGCGAAGCTACGCTTACCGGAGCCGGAGCCCACCGCCATGTGCCTAGAGTTAGCGGACAATTCCGTTCGCTATCCTTTGGGAATCGCCGAAGACGTACCCGTGAAGATTGTAGAACACTTAGTCCCCGTTGACTTTGTGATTCTCGATATGGGAGAAGGGAGCAAGGCACCTCTCATACTTGGGAGGCCTTTCCTCAAGACCGCAAGGGCAAACATCGACGTTGGCAAGGGGGAGATAAAGTTCGACATCAATGGCACCACAAGCGAATTCAAGTTACGTCCACGCCTTGAGGTATGCAACATGATCAATGTCAAATATGTTCCGCCTCACCGCCGTGTCACAAAGGAGAAGCCAAAGAAAGAAGAAGAGCCGAACAAGAAGGAAGCAAAGAAGGAGATAGAAGTCGTCGCGTCCATCGCGACAAAGAAGATCGTTGCACCCATCAAGAAGAAAGCTAAAAGCCCGCCTGTGAAGACCAAAAAGATGACTAACGTAGAAGACAAGCCCGCACCAAGGATTGTGCGGAAGTTGGTACCCAAGACTACAGCGCCATCACCGAGCGTTGGTCCGAAGTGAAGAAGAAGAAAGTCTAGCTATAGACTATAAACGAAGCACTTTGCGGGAGGCAACCCGTTCGTCGAGTCAAGAATAAATCTGCCGGGAGTTCAACCCGTTCGTCGAGTCAAGAATAAGCTGCCGGGAGGACAACCCGCGAAAAGTTTAAGTAAGTGAGTCGAGAATTTTGCTACACAAGAACATGATATACTTTTGAACAATTGGTTGTTCGGTCGAACAATTCGATTTGGATTTTATTCGCTCGGTCATTTCGATGATATTTATTATTTTAAACCAATGACATGAGCCATACTATGATTTATTTGCCTCTTCTTGAGAAAGCCACATCCAAAATTCCATACCTATTTTTGGCGACCGTCCTGTCCATGACGGCCGGACCAAGTTGAGATAAAACACACGAATAGAGCCGCGCTATGTTTATATCATTTGAATTCTTGATGCGTAGGTTCGCGCAAGCATAGAAGAGAATTTTCAGTTTTATCACCATAGGATTAGAATTTTCCTAACTTTATTTATTCCTTTTTTCAAAAATCTCTTTCTCATTTTGGCAAAAATTAGAACCTAAACCCAAGACCCACGGTTGAATTCGAGATTGTTCGCTATCAATTCATGAAAGTGAATGGTTCCGGTGCAACCAAAATTAATGTAGTCGGAAAATATTTTTGGACTTACAAATATAAAGATGTTTTAATTCCCCTCTAATTATTCATTTAAACTCATTGCATGCTTTGAGCCAATTCTGAAATTTCGAAGTTAGAGAAGAATTAAACATCTAAGCATGATTTGGAAAGGGTTTATGTGCTTTATTAACATCCATTGATCAAAGTGAGTTCACGGGAAAGAGTTGTGCTCTCTACCTACCACCACATGCAAATAATTCAAAGGAGGGAGCAGCCATGCATGGAAGGACATGTGATTTTCAACAAAGATGACACCATGTGATGAATGATGAAGCATGGGACAAGGTGAATGACACAAAGTGGAGAAATAATATTGCAAGTGGGCATCAAAGGCAAAGAAGGAGTGGTTCACGGGATTTGGATGGTGCAAATTATGCAAGATGTACTGGACAGAAGCGAATAATTGCACCAGGAAGCCACCAGAGAAAATTGAAGTGGAGGAGAGCTAAAAACACCCTAGGCCGGCCGGCCCCAAGGCCCTAGGCCGGCCGGCCCCAAGGCCCTAGGCCGGCCGGCTTGGCCCCTTTTTAAGAGCTCTGGTGCTCCCCTTTGACAGGTGCACTCCTCATTCAATTCCTTGCTTATGTTCTTCAAGTTCTTCACCCAGAAACATCAGTTAGAGCCCTGAAAAATTCGTCCACCAAAATCTACTCCAAAAATCTCAGAAAATTCACCACAATTCCTAGTTTGTTCCACTCTTCGATATATTGTTCTCCTGCCGGCAAGAAACCCCCGGTGTGTTTGTTTTTGAGTGTGTGCAGCAAGGAGTCACCATGAGTGGCCTCATGAAGTTCATCACCGGGAGGAGAAGGACGCGTTCATCAACATCCGACGCATCACCAAGTTCTTCGCGGAGGCATTCGGTCTCCGAGTCTCCGCGGAGCATGGAGGAAGACAACCCCGCACCGAGGAGCGACATGCTGCTCTTTGGTGGGATGAGAGACCCGAGAAGCTCCTCCATGCGATTCACCGAAGGGATGCCACCTCCTCCACGGCGTTCGACAAGGTCATCAGCACCACCACCATACAAGCCCAAGAATTTAGAATATGGGTTTATTATCTTGTCGAAGGAAGAAGAAGAAAGGCTCAAGTTCATGAAGGGAAGACTGCGAGCAAATTATGATTTTGATGATGAAGCATTGGAGAAGCTGGGATTTCATCATGACATCTATGAGATCTTGGAGAACATCGGTTGGAAGTTATTTTCCGACGGTGTCACGGTAGACATACAAAAAGAGGTGGCTCTGGAGATGTTCATGACATTGGAGAGAACAACTGAAGTGGTGGATGATGAAGAAGTTCTATGTCTAAAATTTTGGCTCAAGAATGAAGAGAAAGTAATCACCTATGGAGAAATATGAAGTTTGCTCGGATTCAAAAGTAATGCATATGAAATGGTGCAAGTTGAAGATGGAGAGCTTGATGAATTTTGGACAAAAATAGCAAAAGAAGTCAACTGCCAAAGGAAGAATATAACTAATGTGACCCTCCAAATATTCCACTCTTGGTTGAGCAAAAGAATTCTCGGGAGGATGAGAGAATCGAAGGTCACCGACCAAGAATTAAATTGGATGTATGCTGCATTGGTGAAGAAGCAAGTGATTGATCCCACCTACATCATGGTTGAAAGGTGGATTTGTGAAGCATCATCCGGCATGGGAGAAGTTGGTTCGGGGTGTTATCTCGCAATGATAGCCCGGGCCATGAATCCGAGGTTACGAGTGATCCAAAAATATTATGTCCCGGGAAGAGATATTGGGATTGAACATTTGAGGCAAGGCCATTATATCGGAGGGGATGAAAAAAAGGGATTCACTATTTCTGAGATGGATATTTCCCTCCCCGATCAAAGGCTGAAATTATTTGCAAGAGGGAGGACTGATTGGCGAGTTGAAAATATTGGAAAAAAGGTGAAGAAATCAAAAAGAGGAAGGTTAATTGAAGGAACATCGGCATCGGCACAACAAGAAGATTTGGAAGTAAACCTTCCACCGCCAAGTTCCTCTTATTGGAGGAATGAATTTCAAGGTGCATCAAGTGGACAAGAATACCCGCAAGGATGGACGAGTCAATGGGAAGGAAACCAAGAACAAGCATGGGGGCATGCTGCGGCGGTGCCCCCACCATTTAGCAACTACGGCTACCCACCCTCGTCATATCAAGGAGAGATGCCCGACCCGTCATTTGGAGCATAATATTTTGACCTCCCTCAACCGGAACAAGGAAGAAACATGGAAGATATAGACGCCATCCGGTGGCACACAACCCAACTAGAAGATGGAACCGCGGGAATCGCATATCAAATGGGACTTCTAGGCCTGGCGCCACCGGAACAATTTAATGGAGGAGCATTTCAGCAGTATTATGACCAAGGATACAACGCAAGAGCCAATCAAGGAGAGTGATCGACGGCAAGACCATGAATAAAATGCTCGCACGTGTGGTTTGGATTTCTCTATTTCTTTTCATTTATTTTCAGCATGTGTGCAAGCTTCTGTGTGCGTAGCAATTTTCTGTTTTTCAGCATGTGTGCAAATTGTTTTCTTTTGCTTTCATCACCATGATAAATAAATGCATCACCTACGCTTTAATGTTATGGTTAGTAATGATGATAGAAAGTTTGTGCCATGTTAAAATATGATGATCGTTGCCGCTTTGTCTACTTTCTTGTGCCTGGTTTATGCATGATTAAACTAATGCTCTCTCTAACATGATCTGAAAATTAATTAAATGCCGGCTAATTCAATTGTGTAGGTTATGATAAATTAAGACACATATCTTTTATTCTTGCTCTCTTACTTAAGCTTGTCAAGGAAAATTTATTTTAGATTTAATTTTGAGCTAACCTTGCCAATGATACCTTTTGCAATTGCTCTACCTTTCTACAAGCCTAAATGATATATCATAACAAACCATAGAGCAAGAATTATTTTCAGGTGAATTAATTCAGGATTTATCTTCTTTGGTATGAGACTAAGAAGCTGACCATTCCGTATTTTTGCGTACCTCTCTTTTGCTAGCCATTCTATCCATGCATTGTGAGTTTCTATACCGGGAACATCACAAACCTCGCTGGATATCCACCCTTAACCAAAAACATCTTTTTGTGAAACACCTCCCTGATCACAACCTATATATTGAGTATATATTTCGACGGCAAAACAGTGGAATCAAGAGCAAAATTCAGTAAAACATAAGCTTGGGATGCATCAAAGAGTTCGCAGAAGAAAAATCCGAAAAAGTGGAGGCCTACAGGAAGTAGGCTAGCCGGCCCAACACCCCTAGGCTGGCCGGCCTGCCCTTTTTCCTCCTCTGTTGGCTTCAATCTTTCACGAGGAGATGCTCCCTTGAATTCCAAAGTTGAATCCAGAGTATTGATAAAGGTTTTGTGCACTCACTCCATCAAGTTATCATCACTTCATTGCTTGAGGACAAGCAAACGTTCAAGCATGGGGGGAGGTGGAGTAAGTGCATTGTGTTGCCAATGGTTCTGAGGAGCAAAAAGAAAGAGAGAAAAAAATGAATGATGATGAAAAGCTCCTCGGTTCCATTTGCTTCATTAAACTCTAGGTACTTTGAAGATTATTCTATACTCAATTATTCCAACCATGTGCAATCCGATAACAAGGACTTCAGTTGTGCCTTGGGATCAACCGTTACCATTTGCACATGTCCACCATCTAAAGTGTGTGTTCCATTCTCTCCCTGTCCATAAAAGAAATTATTTTCCAATGGTCTTTTTGACGAGTCTCGGTAAATCCATAAGAAGTATTTCTTGTTTTAATAATATCTTGATTATAATATCTTTTGTTAGGACTAACATTTCCAGAGCTCCAGATAAAGCCTCACACATACATATGAGAGAAAGAAAGGAGAAAGTTCTAGCAAGTTTGAGAGACAAGATGAGCTGAGAGTTTCCATGAGCAAATTGCAATGAGGTTTAAATTATTGATCTTGGTTTAGCATTATTTATGGAACTTACTTTCTTAATTCTGAGACTTGTTTAATTTTGAGAGCATGTGCTTAATAATTGTGGGGAAGCATTTAACTTGTATCTACCTTCCACATTGAAAAAGCTAATTAAACTTGAACTATTAACTGCAAAATATTTTTGGGAGCATTGTGTTTTCTCGTGTATGATCAAGTGCGGGGATTGGACACTGAAAGGCAGCGCTGATTTTTATCAAAGACTTACTCGAGGACGAGCAAGGTTTAAGCATGGGGGGAATGTTGGTGCTCCTTAAGTATCCATTTTATCCCCAGTTTAACTTTGATAATGGCATGAATTTAATATCAAAATCACTAACCATCCTAACCTCGGCCCAATTATTGGTCGTTTTCGCGTTTGCACATATATTTTGGAGGTACTTCGTTTTTGCAGGTTTTTGACCAATTTTGGAGCATGAAATGGCGAGGCCCACGATCACGCGATGACACGAAGAAAGACGAAGGCCAAAGCCCGAACAAAGGATCGAAGGCCATGATGATTAGAGGCTCGTTCATGCACATCCACCCTCCAATGAAGCCCAAAGAACAAAACCCACAAGATAAGATCGAGATACTTCGGGGCTAAGCAAAGCAAAGAGATATTTAAGGAAGGATTTTCCATCCTATCCTTTTTCTCGAAGAAATCTCGAAGATAACGACGTCTAATGGGGTGCAATCGTGAAAGACATAAACTCTAGAAGATTCCAGGAGACTTGGGGAGAAAGATGAACATGAGACGGCGAAGGAAAGAGCCAGGCCGGCCGGCCTAGGCCCATTGGGCCGGCCGGCCCAGCCATTTTTTAGGTCGGTTCGACCTCCCCTTTGACCTAGGGTTCCCTGAGGCTATTTAAAGACCCCTCCCCAAGGTTCACGCAGAGATCAATTCGGGAGACGATGCCAAGGAGCAGAGAAGATAGAGGGACACCTCTCGGAGAGCCGAGGGTCGTGCTAGTTGTCTAGGGTTCGCCCTAGCCGACTTGGGAACCTTGCAAGGAAGACCACGTCGGAGTTCTGGAGCTAGGATCATCAGGATCAAGGTAGGGCCCCGGTTGTGATCTTGTTATGTACAATCATTCATGGTGAAGTTATCTGTGATTCCGAATGTTTAGCGATCATGTTCTCTCTTTCGATTTCGTTCTTTTCTTTGGGTTTGCTTTATCCTAGATATATTATCGAGATAGATCGCTTAGCATGATCTTGTAGTCATGGTGGCTAGAGGTTCATGGCGGAACTACCAAAGGGGGTTCGACTTGCTTCAGGGTATTTCGTTCAAAAGGGGGGCGTCGTGAGAGGCCGTCTCCACAGAGTAGGCGGAGTATCGAGGGATCGGATTGGAGATTTTGGGTTTAAAGAGGCTTTTCATTGAGATTCACATCTACCTTACTTCACTTCATCTAGCTGGAATTACAACATATGCATGATCTAGGTGATCTAGATTGGTCATCTCTAACTTTCTCTTGCTACCTTCGGTGTTTGTCGTTTTTAGTAGATTAGATTTGTTTTTCACCATCTCAACACAAAAGAATCTCTATGCTAGTAGATTGTTTCTTTTCTCTTTAGTTCCGTGGATTGATAAACCTTGGGGGAATACTCTAAGGGAAAAGCTACACAAAACCGTGCGCTTGCGGTACATAAATCGGGGGCGCTAAGGAGCGTCAACACGCATTCGGCTGCATTGCCGATGCATCCTGCTGTGCACCCATCGGCTGAGTGGCCGATGGATCAGGCTGAGAAGTTATCGGCTTAGAAGCAGATGCATTAAACTGTGCCTTGACTGGTGTAGTAAAGAAATCTGGATGCATACCATACCTAGTAGGAGGATTCCATCCTTTAGGAAACACGGACGCAGACCCATCTTGCATAGATGTAGCAATAGGCGGCGTAGTTGAGTAGATAGGATCTGCTATAACCGCTAACGCTGCAGTAGTAATCTGTGGTGGGGCTTGACTGTTGCTTGTCCCTGCCTGGTTATTGGGAGCCGACAGAGCTGCTGCCATAGACACTTCCAAGGGAATATATTACATTTGATCTGGCTGTATGTAGCAAGGACCCATGCAACCTGGAAATGTACCTTCAGCAAAAGTCTTGACCACTGCGTTGTGCACTGTGTTGCCCATAACTATTGCACTCTTGATGAAAGCTTGTGCTACAGCTTGGCCAACCGCGTCCATTATCTTGTTCTCACATTGAGCCTCTGTCAATGGCTGAAAAGATGGAAGATAAAACTTCTTGATCACCTCGCCAGATCTGGTGACGCTGTACGACTTGAGGCATTCACGTTTAAACTTCTCCACCAACTCTTCATATTCCTTCTTTTGTTCTTCTTTGAGCTTGTCTTCCGGAACAGGAATCTGGTTTTCTTCACTAACTGCAGATTTATCAGTAATGTCCACTATGTTGAAGCTTTCGGTACCACCGGGCGTGCCAAAAGATGTGTTGACGCAAAAATCAACACACTGAAATCCGAAGGCAAGTGTTCACCAAGCATGAAAAGTAGATCAAGCGTGCCAGTTAATTTGACCTGAAATTGACAAGGGAGAAAACAAAGTCAAATTCGAGAGCATATCGGCTGGAATTCCAAATATCTCTCAGACAGGTGTATCGGCAAGCTCTGCCGATGCAATAGATGACAAAAAAGATATTGAATGCGAGCGTATGATAAACAAGTGCGACGGCAGGATCAGCCAATGCACTAAACAACAAAACCGGCTTTGAATAGCCAATCGCGTATGTATAACAAGATCTAAGCTACGAATGTATAACATAGATGATGTGAACTAAAAACAGATCTAAATGGGCTCTTGAGATAACAAAAATGTTACTGCAAAATCTAAAGCCGATCTAATATGTTTTTAGATGTGATAATGGCCAAAAACCATAGGAAAACCTACAAATCTAGCCGATATCGATAATTGGTGAATAAATCTAGACGAGACGATAGCGATATGCCCAGAAGTCAAAGCCTAGATGAACTCGATAACTTTTGAATAGATTTGAATGAAGCCACAACGATGCGCCCGGTAGCTAAAGCTCAAATATACTCGGTAAAACGAAAACTCACCAGCAAACCAAGTCGCTCAAATGTGAGGCGTCCTTGATCAACTTGAGAGAACTCGTCGAAAAAGAAAAGAAAAAGGCAAAGTCGCCGAAAAAGTACAAAGGAATTGTAAAGTTTTGTTGTATTGGATGTGTATCAAGTTTTTCCGGCCCCTTACAACTCATATTTATAGCCTAGCGCTATCAAGTCCTAGCCGATTACGGCAAACATTACTTGACTCTAAATAAAAGACTTACTAAAGATAAACTACTCTAAATATTACAACCGAATCATCAAGATTCTCGTAGAGTCCGGATCCTCTCCTCCTTCCTTGACTTCATCGGCAACTCTCCATCGGCCGAGCACCAAACTAGCAGATCAGCATCTTTGAAGCATATTCCTCTGGTCCATCGGACGGACTCCATCGGCCGATTCCATCCCTGTGTATCTTTTGGTTTCTTCCAAATCGGCCACCTTCCCCTCACAAAAATCACCTTCCTTGACACGTGTCAAAAAACGGTGTCAACAGCCACCAACCTAGGGTCCTCCATGGCGCTGCCGCGGCCTATTGCTGCTGCATCCATTTGACCACGACTTGATTGATCAAGATTTTTAGGGGATCGTGCTGATCACCTCTACCGGATCTGGGCTACGCCACTTGGAGAAGCCAGATATGGAGATGGCTGCAATATAGGTCTGAATAGTTGCAAACAGCAATAAGAACAACATCATCAATTCATCGAATGATCGTTGAACTCACCACTAAGGGACGCATATACAGTTGTTGCTGTCCACCGAATCAGCCGAACTTGTGCTCGCCGAAGAGGGATGCACGGGGAAGGCAGCTGCCCATCGCCGATGAAATGTAGGCTGCGGCAAGGGGGGCTACTGGCATCACCGGTCCTGGAGCAGATTGGTTGCTCACCTTGAGTGACGGGGTAGAGAATCTGCATCTTGGCCCTAAAAATAGCGTGAGGGAAAAATAGAGGATTGAAAAAGAGAGAGAGAAGGGGTCTAACAGTTATATATCGGCTTGGGGAGTAAATTGTTTCCTTTATTTTACGTTAATTAGTTGAGAATTTTATGGACGTGGCATCATACAATAATTATGGGGACAACTGTCCTATGGTTATGCTCCACTTATATAGCCTTGGATGGAATTAAAAGTGATTGCTGAGTTTTATGGGAGACTTTTACTACAGGTGACATTATGGTTGGTTGGGTTGGCTGTTTGGTGGGTTTTAATTTCTCTTCACCGGAGTTGTGGACAGCGCCGTCGGTGTGTTGAATAATATTCAACACACTGTGAGTAAGTATATAGGGCCAGTCTATTTAGCATCCGGGGGCGGAGCGCTGCCTCTCCTCCGGCGGCATAGAAATTACGGTTAATGCTTGGGTGGGTAGTAAATTTTAGTGTTTGGCTTGCTTTTAACGAAGTTTGCGGTGGATCTGGTCAAATTCTCATGGATTGACGCGGCTATGGAGTATTTAATACATTTTAAATGCTTTGCATGTTTTTTTAGAATTGATTGACCAGTGAATATGGCGACATGAGCGTGTCATTGCCTTGCCCACGTATCGCTGAAGTATAAATTGGATTGCCAAGGAGTAAAAAGTAGTTTTTTCGAAAGCGGTTCATGCTTCCCGGCGTGTGAGTAAAAATTAGTTTTTCGGCGTCATGGATATTACGGTTAATGTTTAAGCTGGAAGTAAAATCTAGTGTTTGGTTTGCTTTTAACATAGTTTGCGGTGGATCTAGTCAAATTCTACTGGGCTCACGCAGCCATGGGGTATTTAATACATTTTCAATGATTTGGAATTTTTTTAGCATAGGTTGACCAGTGAATATGGCGGCATGAGCGTGTCATATCTTCTCGTGTTTGATGTAAATGTTTAGATGGAGTGTAAATTGGAATCTACGAATGTAAAAAACTACATGTGGGTCGTGGCATCAAAAAAATTTGTGTTCCAGTTGGTAGTAAAATCTAGTGTTTAATTTGGTTTTAATGTAGTTTGCCGTGGGTCTGGTCAAAATCTCCTGGTTTGACGTGGGCTATTAATACAGTTTTAATGTCTTCCATGTTTTTTTTAGCATTGGTTGACTAGTGAAAAGGGCGCCTTGAGTGTGTCATTGCTTTCTGTTTTTGATGTAAATATGCTGATGGAGTACAAACTGGAATACGTGAAAGTAAAAAGCTAGGGTACACAGTTACGTCGGTCGTGGCATCAATTGTTCCAGTCATGTGTGTATTATGGGCTGCCTTGGTCGTATACTGCTGAAGTATAAATTAGAGTGTGTGGAAGTAAAAAGTAGTGTTTCGATGGCTAAGCGCAGTGAAAGAAAAATAATACTCGGCGCTCCCGGCAAGGCGTTATGGACGTAGCCTCGACGAGTTGCATGTTATATGTTATGGCCAGAGAACTGACGAGTCTAGTTAGCCATAAAAACACGGGCTGCAAAAAAAAAGTAAATATTGGTAGTATGATCCTAGAAGTAATTTTAAGATTAGTAGTATGATTGTCTCCTGCAGTTTAAGATCACAAGCCCATGCGACATGCATGGACATTCCATTGTATATCAATTAATGTAAAATTGTAGTGATTTCATAAGTCTATTTAAACTTGCATGCCTACAATGAATGCTTGGAAGAGCAATATACGCCATTAGTTTTTGGGAAAGCGATATCTGTGGATTGATGACATGCATATCTAAGTGAATTAGCGCATGCAAGGAATAAAGACAGGCGACTCTGCTGGCCTCCTCTAATTAATTACTTACGGAGATAATGATGTTGACAGCTGGAACCTAACAGCCCTGCCTCCACTAATCTGGTATATGCGATAGAGGAGTAATTTTCGTATACTTTGCTCCAACTAATTACTTCCATAGATAATGAGAGTGAACAACAGAGCCTACGGTCTTGCCTCCTCCAATAATCTGCTATGCGCGAGAGAGGAGTAATTTCTTGCCTCCGCCGTAAAGATCGTTTGGACGTTGGCTTGCATGCATGTTTTGGGGAGAAAGAGAGAGATTACATCCATGATGCAAAACTGAAATGTTATTGCACGATATGCATTTATAGTATGAGAGAATTCAGAAGGAGTTAACACTTGCATGCATTGGAGAGAGAGAGAGAGAGAGAGAGAGAGAGAGAGAGAATTAAGAGGGAGTTAACACTTGCATGCACGAATATTACTTCTTGAGATAACTAGTAGTGAATACCACTCCAACTATTTTTCAATTGAAAATATGAGTATTTTATTTCAAATATCAAAAGTATATTCCAAATGTCAGGAGTATTTTTTTATCCTTCAAATGTCAGGTCTATATTTCAACTGACTAGAGTATTCTTTTATTACCAAATGTTGGGAGTTGTTTTTTTGTCAAATGACAAGTGTATTTTCAGTTGAGTACAGAAGTATTTTTCGAAGGCTATGAGTGTTTTGCAACTGACTATAATATTTTTCAATTGACACAACTGCTGTCAGGAGTATTTTTCAATTGACAAGGGAATTATTTTTCAGTTGACAAGAGAAATTAAGCTCGCATTAATGGTAGAGGTCCACAAAATAGACAAAAAGATGTAGACAAGTAATTTCTTGGAGTACTTTTTGAAAAAGTAATTTTCAAACATAAAGAAGTAAATATCTTCAATGACTTTAAGTAATTTTTAAAATTTAGGGCAGTATTTTATCAATGTCTTGACAATAATAATCTTTTGAACTTCACAATTGTGCGATCAAACAAGAAGTATTATCCGGTATATGCAATCACATATCTTAAAAAATCATTAGCTGATCACACAAAATTTGATTCAACAAAGATTAAGTGATGTACAATCTGAAGCTGAACGCACTAACACATCAAATTCCCACTTTTTTGTGGAGTGAGGACAAAAATCGTGTGGATTACCCCACCGCTTGCTACCATTCACTATGAATCCCATGGTCGCGAGGAGAAAACAAAGCCAGTAACCATGGGATCGGAAAAATGATTTTTTTTCTAGAAGGGATGCTTCGCTTCTGCCCTCCAGATCCTGCAAGAAAGCTACTAGTAGTATTAGTTGATTGAATTGAAGTAGACATGTCAGAATGTGAGATTGCTAACCAAGAACATGCAGTGGAGCCTAGGGAAGTGTGAGATTGCTAACCAAGAACATCTAGATCGCCTATTAGTCAATGTAGATGTATGTAACTACCCACATAACCCTAACATAGCTTTTTACTTTCACAGATTTCAGTTTATACGGACGATCATACTACTAATCGCTAAATTACTTCTAAGATCATACTAATAATATTTATCTTTTGCGGCATGTTTTTTAAGGCTATCTAGACTCATCAGATCCCTGGCCATATATAACATGTAGCGTGGATCATGTCGAGGCTTCATCCATAATGCCCAGCTGGGAGCGCCCAATATTATTCATCTCCTACTGCGCTTTGACCAGCGAAATACTACTTTTTGCTTCTACACACTCCAATTTATACTTCAGCCGGATACAGACAAGGCAGCCCCGAGCGCACACATGCATGGAACAAATCTTTATTTTTTTGCTGCCACGACCCACATAACTCTAACGTAGTTTTTTCACTTTCACATATTCCAGTTTATACTTCATCAGCACATTCCTAATTAACAAAAGCGCCTCACAACAACACGCTCATGCCTCACTTTTTATTTACTGGTTAACCAATGCTCAAAATAACATGCAAGACTTTCAAACTATATTAAATGGTCCAAACCCGCGTCAAACCAAAAGATTATGACCACACCAGCGGCAAACTGCATTAAAAGCACGAAATACTTGATTTTTACTACCCTACCAAGAACGCACCGTAAAATCCTGCCGCCGAAGACCAGGCGGCGCTCCGCCGTGGGCGCAAAAAAACGAGTAACTAACTAAGTATTGATACGAGTAGTAATATATTAATCTCAAAGAGTATTATCATAGAATTGGAGGAGTAATAGTAACATAAATAGCCTTTCTATTATTGGATTGATGTCGTCATTAATTTACTTCTCGACTTTAAAAAAATTACTCCAATATATTAATTGTTCAACTATTTATCATTATGAACTTAATTTCTCATAGAAAATTACTTGCCTAAGTTGTAGAAGTTACTTCTAAATTAATGTAATTTGACATAACAAAAAATCAAAATGGAGTGATTTGCTTAGTCAAATATACAGTAACCTAACTCCTGTTGTTGCCTCAGATATTGGTCTCGCATGAACAGACATATATTTATTTACTACCCGTAACTATGTCTGATCGTTCTGATATAGAGAAAACCAATCCATATATGCTTGCCAAACACATGTCCGGTGGCGGGACTCATGTGGCCACAACTGTAACGAAAGAATCGAGTAATAGATGGTGGAGACTAGGGAAATTGAAAGAATATTACTATCAAGTCATTATGAAAATACTGTTCTAATATTTTAAAAAAAAATCTTTACAATTGAAAATTATTTGAACAGCAATACTAGATTTTGAGATAATGAGTAGAAATTAGTTCTCTATATATTGACTTAATTTCCAAACACATCCATATATTCTTCCTGAAATCTATCTCTCTCACATTACACCCTAGGATGTCTCCATGTGCAATTTCAAATTAAGGTCATAAAGCCTCCATGTAGGCCGTATGCTCGCATGCACAGTATAGCAAGCATACAGATCATGATTCATGACTACTGCATCGTGACTGTGCATCTTGCGGGCCAGCATGCAGGAAATTACTTCTGTGTATAAACTATGAGAAATTTCATTTTAATTTTTTTAAAATGATTTGTATAATTTGACATTACTTCTTGGATTTCAGAAAAATACTAACAGACATGCAGCCGTAAAAAACATCCAATGTTACTTCTCTCAAAATTTCATGTAATGCTTGTTGTGAAAATTAACTTTCCTTGTATCGGAAATTTACTACCTGACTGCTGTCAAGAGCCGAAATTCATGCGTACTCCTACATTGCTCCCTGCTGAAAAAATGCAGAAATTACTTCATGTGTAGACACGTTTGCCTTTCATTTCTTTCATTTCCTACTATTCCGGAGTTGTTGACGTGAAAACAGCTCAACTACCACTGCATGGCGCCATGTTAATTACGTGGTCATTCGGTATTTTATTGACGTTCTAGACATTCAAAAGTGCTTTAATACATTAATGCAGACCACAACCGCGACAAACAAGGGTCTCCATGTCTAATTATTCATTACATACACCCGTCCTAGGGATTTTACTACCCACAAACTAATGCACCGTAATTCCCTGCTGCCGGAGGAGGGACGGCACTCCGCGGGCGTTGAATATTATTCAACACCTAGGGTGTTAAATAGACCAACCCTATTGCATAGGAAACATCAGCCTGTCCATTGGCTACTTTTTTATATCTTATTGAATCCACTTAAAGCTTGCATACGGATGGTGGCGTGAACCTATCCCGTCCTTGGGGATAGTCTGGTAGATGCAGGATTCGACTCGCGGATCAAGCCCGAAGATGAAGGATGAAACTAAGGACAGTTCGAGCTACACTCCGAGCTGCCTGTGGAGAGAAGACATCAAGACGGAGAATGCACAGAAGAATAGCTACCGCTTTCGATTTCTATTTGCTTTTCTTTAGCTCCAGGGGCTTGTACTCTAATTTTGTACCACAACCCTCTGGGTTATGTAATAAATAAATCCATGTAATGATTTTTAGCGTTGTATATTTGTGATATCTAATTGAAATGAGTTCTGTATGTGATAGCTACTGATCCAGGGACTATCACGACAATACAGGGAGTCGGGTTGTCCGTCCGGCAACCCGGTTCGTTTCAGTTTCTGTTTTTAAGTTTGATATTTTTTTAAATCTGATACAGAAGTGCGCCTTTTCTATTATCATACTATAAAGAATGAAACTTTCTGCTACCAGCCAGGGGAATCGTCATCTCCTTCCTCTTCCTTCTCGTGATGGGGTTTAGTTTGAGGTTGTCCCTCCACCCACATCCGTCTGGGTTGCTTGTCCGGAGGCTCCGGGTACGGAAGCCGCGCCTTGCCATGGTGAGTACGGATGAGTGGTGGTGTGTGGGGGGAGGACTTGTGTGGGTTGGAGATTGATTTCTGGCGGTGCGATTCCTGATTTCTTTTGCCCCTCTCCTTTAAAATTTCTATAGGTATTTGGTGGCTTGTATCCCAGCGCAATGCAGCTTCAGATGGTTAGCTCGCCTGGCTAGGGGCTATTAGCCAAGGTGCATGACTTATTTGCTTTATCGAATCATAGTCTTGCGAATCATAGCCTGGTAGTGTGCTTGTTGGTTGTTGCTCAAGCTCGTGGAGGTACTGATTTGAATTGAACGCATGCCCCTGTGTTCATTTTGTTAGACTTTGCTTCTAGGTGTTGTTGTCGGTCGAAACCCACCGGCGAGCAGCGACAGGCAACACGAAAAGCCGGGAGGTCGCCAGGGCGCTGGCAGGCACTGCTCCCTCGTCGACGGCCCGCAATTCCGTCACGCGCCCGGAGATTCCGGAGAATGTCGGGCGTGCCACCTGACCTATACCCGATCAGGAGGGTGCGAACGTGTTCCAAACAGTTTCCTGCGTACAAAGACACGTGTAAACATAAGTCCGAGCCGTGGTCGGCTCCCCGGGACGACTCTTGCATCGGCTTTAAAGAGCCGATCGAGTCCCGGTGTCAGATTGGATCTGTTTGCATCCGGATATTGGTGAATAAAGCAAATAACTGTAAAGCTGCTTCAATTAAATCTAACTAATCTAATCCACGACGGTAAAAGCTTCACTGTTAGATCGGAACATCCTACACGTGATTGGGCCTAATGAACGTAACAGATAGCTAAACCACAACCCAAAACAGAGGCCTAAGAACTAGCAAGAGCCGATTCCCAGAACAATCCCTATTAAGGCTAAGATAAAGCATCTAGTACACTACCGGATCATCCAACCCGTGTGCAAGGCCTAATCTTACAGATATTACGCCAACTCTTAAAGATAAGAGCAAACCATAACAGATTAGATCTACTAGACATAAAAGAAGCAGGGTGTTGCCTTTACGCAGCTAACTCTATGCAACGAGAGCTAGTATAAGATGATAACATAATCGCGTAAAGACAACATGATATTCGTAGATGATAAGCAACAAAGCACAACAGATCTACTAAAAGTCATGCTACGAATATCAAGATAACTAGCATTACTCGCCATCAAAAATGCTTCAGTACGAATAATGCCAAGGTAAAAGCAAGAACAACGCTGCCCTAATCGCAAGAAGCGATCAGGGCAGCATGGCGCTTACTTGGATGAAACCCTAGAATTAGGGGTGGCGATGCACCGAGAGTTGCTGTTTGCGAGACGTGATGACATTCTTCTTTCATGAATAACATAGAGAACATATTTATAGTCCGGAGACTTGGGAAACAATCTATACTAATCTTGTCCCGATCGGACTCTATCTCTAATCTTGAACTAAATCTAAGGATACATGGCCCATGTGGCCCAGATGCTCACGCAGGAGCCGATTTACAAGCCTTCTTAATCTTCTGCTCTAAGCCCATTTTGCTCTCGGCCCATAAATTAATCCTGTTAATTTATGGCGATAACACATGCCCCCCTGGTTTTGGCAATGATAATTCAAAAACCATTCTGTCGCTTCATCTTCCGTTAATGCTCATTAAACACACTGCAACCACCAAGGAAGACACAACGTCTCTGCAACTGGCTCCTCGTAGAATGTGAAACTGCCGATCCATCTCCCATCTTTTCACTATTTAATCTCACCCCGAATCGACTCTTCTTCACAGCGAATTCCTTCTTCCTCCCAAAGCCAATAGTGCAGAGAAAACCCGAATCCTCCAGCACCAGTAGCCATGGCAATCTCTTCCTCCTCCGACTCCAACTCCTTCGGAGACTCTTCCTCCTCCTCTTCTCCTTCCCCCCTCCCTGCTTCTTCCATCGACTCAATCCCAGAAAGTCGGGAGCCGACGCCGGAGTGGGACCCAACTACAGCGTATGAAGCGTTGGTTCCTCTGCACTGGGATGCAGAGGAGTTCGACTTCGGGACCGTCTCCGAGGAGGACGAGCCCAAGACCGAGGGAGAAGACCTCCGGCTCCTGTTCCAGGAGGAGTCGGAGAGCAACGACGAGGAAGTCCCCTCTTCGGATGGAGTCGACTCCTCCTCGGAAGAGGAGATCGACTCCCCCTCCAACGATGACGAGCCGATGGGCGGAAAGCCCTTCCGGTTCCTCGGGTCCTCCGAGGAGGACAGCGAGGAGGAGAACAGCGGCAGGGACAATTGCTGCAGCGACGACGACGACGACGACAGCGACGACGACGACGACAGCGACGACGACGGCAGCGGGGATGCGCCGGCCCGAAGCCCCAAGTGCCGTAGTTACTAGGTACCTACGAGCAGTAGATGTAGGTAGCGTCGTAGGGGTAGGATCACAAAGCCGAAGGATTAATTCCTTTGTAACAATCGGCTTTCCCTTGTAATGATCTTTCTTTTAAATGGAATCGAATTTCCTTCAATTCTGTGTGTCCGATTTACTTTCCAAAAAGCCGATGGCAACGCATCAGGCTTCTATAAATATCCAAGAGCCGACGAAATTCAAACTAGAAGCAACCCACATAAGGGTAGAGTATCACTTCCACCGAACTCGAAACAAACTCTCAAATCCGAGCGTAATTCGAAAACCCAGCTCTACAAATTCGAGCAAGAACTCTCCAAGCACCCGGAATTCGAATCAGAACCCACAGCAACCAAACCCCAAGTCAACGGATCTGAACCATGGCAGATTCTGCAGCTCAGACGACAAACTCTGCAATCGATGATGTGGCATTCTGCAGCCTGAAGGTAATATTCGGCCTAATCCTTTAGTTTTCCTCAGCTTACTAAGCCTCTAAAACACTAAACTCTGAAATATGACACCATATGCATACTTTTGAATTTCTGATCTTCAGGTGTCAGACATCCTTCTGCCGCATCCTTCCAATCCAAAATCTTTCTATCTTAGCCCACGAACTTTCGAAAATCCTATAGATTTGATCTCTTGTGAAGCAAATAGGATCCCTTTCGTAAGTCAAAACATCGATTTGAACCTCTGGGCTGACTGCTTAAGAGCCTGGCCTAACCCCCCTGAGAGCTGGATTACATGGTACAACAAAGTAGCAAAAGCTTATATGCCCTTGTGGCAGGATTTCAACATAGCCGATGCACTTAGCTTATCATTATCTCCTCTTGAGAAAGATGAGAATCTTCTGAAAACCATCGGCTATTTTTGGTCTGATGCTCTGAACTGTTTCTTCTTCGGTCATGGACCCATGACCCCTACTCTGCTAGATATCACCATGATCACTGGCCTAGACATTAGATCTCCTAATCCTGCTGCCCACAAAATGGCAGAAGTCCCCTTCAAACTTTCTTCCAAGGCAAAGTGCACAAACTGGGGCACTTACATGAACCAGCATATGAAAACAAAAGGTCCAGTGACTGAGAAGGAACACACAGCTTTCTTAAATCTTTGGCTAGAGCACTTCATCTTCTGTGGTCCTTCTTTAGCTCCAACTAAAAATTATCTTCCCCTGGCCTATCACCTGGCCCATGGCAACCACACCGGCCTAGGCAAACTTTTTCTTGGAGAAACATACAGATATCTCCATTTTATGACATCTAACTTGCTTAACCAAAAGAAACTAAGAACTGGAGGCCCTTGGTGGTTTATTCAGTTGTGGGCACAACTGTACTTTCAGCACCATATCCCAAACTTCCAAGGCCTGACCAAGAACTCTTTTCCTGATGAGAATGGCAAACCAATTAGATGTACTAGCTACGGCCAAGCTTTATTCAGTCTCCCTGGTAGCAAACTCAATTCAACAGATGCAGCAAACTGGTTCAGAGTCTTCTATAAAGGCTTAGAGAATCCCCTTTATTTCCCATTCACTGAATCTGAATCCTTTGAGAACCCAACTGCCTTCAAACTAGATAATTTTGCCGATGATGACAACACTCGGCATTTATACTCCCTGATGATTCGACCTGGTTTCCTCCCTGTTGGCATGAGCACCTCTAATAGAATTATCAAGCCAGGTTATGAATCTTACCAACCAGTCATAGTAGCTCAGCAATTTGGCCTAGGACAGGTCCCTCCCCACTTTCATATTCACCACTTGGTGGAGAGTAGAGCCGATCTACCTAACGGCCTCACCAGTTCAAGATGCTACAGCATGTTCGATGATCTGTACATTCCAATACCAGCCGATCTATCCTTCACCTCCTCATCAATCGACTTCATCACATGGTGGGGAATGTGGAAAACACATGTATTCAGGAAAGCTCTAGGTCCTCGACTGCGGCAAATTGATCCTGAATATGTAATCCCCGAGGAAGAGGTACTGAATCTGTACACTTTATTCCTTCTATGTCCTCTATCCCTTTCTCTCGGCTAAACCTGCTCACCCTGTCGGCAGCAACAAGATGGTCCAGAACCTATGACCAGCAACGGGGAGCCATTCCACTTTCTTCCAACTGCCCCTGATGTACTTTTCTGCAAGGGATCATCACCAATGAAGAAAGTGATAATAACCATTCAGCTAGACTTACTTCAGTCGGCTTCCAAACGAAGACAAGCTTCTGTAATTGTTGCCCCCCGAGTCTTGACCAAGAAAAGGAAGATGATCACAAGGCGAGACATCAAGAAACCATCACCAGCTTCCCCGAGTCCATCAGAGTCGAACACCAACCAGGTAACTCGTCTTTCTAAAACTTTTCTTAATTGCATACACATGTACCTTGGTTAACTATAATTCTACTTCCAGGACGCAGCTGAAGACATCTCCAACGCAGAAAGCCCAGTACAACATGAGATGACTGCAACTCCTAATGTACTGATGGAGGCAAATGAGGAACAAGCCGATACAGTCGATGTTCTTGATGTCAACACAAGCTCTAACAGGACGATCGCTCTTGAACCACCCAACGCTTCTTCTTCAGAACAGGTAACATTACAAAAACCAATTCTGAATCAGCCGATCGCTTCATAAACGCACCTTGCTCTAACTTTAGATATGTCCATAGGGCTTTGATATTTCAGGTTTGCTCTCTTTTGACCCGGCATCAATGGGTCTGACTGCCCCTGGAGCAAAAGCACCATCCTTGCAGCAATCGGCTAATTTGGCACATCAACTTCAACTCATCAAGGATCTACTATCTGCTCCGATCACTGCTCTGGTTGATGATTCCAGCAAGATAAAAGAAATTCTTGAGCAGATAGAAACCCAGCTTCCAGAATCACTTCAAATCAAACTTTGGCCAGCCGGCCATCTCCTTTTCTTCCGGGCAGAGGTGAAGGCAGCTCAACAAAGAATAGAAGCACGTCGTTCTCAAGTCTCTCTGAAAACTGACATAGCTCAAAAGTGCATAGCCCTCAACCAAAAGAAAGCAACTCTGGATGCTAAAGCTGATATCTCCGAGAACACAAGATGACTCATCCTCTTGGAAAAGGAACTGATGGAACTTGAAGAAAAGGTCCGCACTACCCAAAGACTAATCCAAGAGGAGAAAGCTTCGATCGCAAACTCCAAGCAGGAAGCCCAAGAAATGACTGAACAAATACAAGCGGAGTTTGCAGAGATAAGCACCTTGAGTCGGCAGATAATGTCAGGCAACGACAAGGATGATGAAGCAATCATAGCACGAGCAGATGCTGTACGTGCAGAAGCCATCCATGCGATAGAAGAATTCCTGAACTTGTAGAACTATTCAGAAAACACTTGATGTTGCCTGTTAAAACCTGAAACTTTGTACTCATTTAAAAACACCTTAAGTCGATGGTCACACATCGGCTATCTCGCTTCTCACATATTATCTCTTTCTTTCTCTTCTTTTTTTTACTGGCCAACTCAACATGTTGGCCTCTCATGATTTTTTTTCTTTTTTTTACTGGCCAACTCAATGTGTTGGCCTTTCATGATTTTTTTTACCGGCCAACTCAACGTGTTGGCCTATTACACTGCAGCCAGATGGATCTCATCGGCTTTCGTTACTCGCTTTCCCACATGCTCGGGAAATACTTCTTGAGGTGTTGGCCATTGACAGCGACAGGAAACTTGGCGCCGTCCAATTCCTCGAGCATGTATGCATTCCCAGGCCAAACCTGATCAACCTTGTTTTGCCCGTGCCAAGTTGGAGACCACTTGCCATACTTTTTATCTTTAGTTCCCAATGGCAACACTGCCTCCCAAACCAAATCTCCAACCTGGAAATTCTTTGGCTTGACCTTCTTGTTATATGCACAAGCAACTTTAGCCTTGTTTTCCTTAATCTTCTCCAATGACCAAAGCCTTAGCTCTGTAAGGTCCTCCACATTGTCATTCATCAAGGCTGCATATTGCTCAGTTGTTAAATCGTTCTGGAACTCAACACGCCTTGATCCGGCCGTGATCTCCCATGGTAACACAGCGTCTTGGCCGTAGACTAAATGGTACGGCGATGTCTTGGTGGATCCGTGACATGAAATACGATATGCTCACAAAGCTTCTGACAAAACTTCATGCCAGTGCCTAGGATATTCATCGATCTTTCGCTTTATGAGATTGATGAGGCTCTGGTTGGATGCTTCAGCTTCTCCATTAGCCTGGGCATAATATGGAGATGACCTGATCAGCTTAATCCCCATGTCATTGGCAAACTTCCTGAATTCCTCTGATATAAAGACCGATCCTCCATCGGGCGTAATGGTCTGAGGGATCCCAAATCTGTGAATGATGTGCTCTTTGACAAAGCTGATCACATCTCTTGACGCTACTGACCTCATGGGCACTGCTTCTACCCACTTTGTGAAATAATCTGTAGCAGCTAAAACCTACTGATGACCCTTGCTAAATGACGGGTTGATCTGACCAATCATGTCCACGGCCCAACCTCTAAATGGCCACGGTTTGATGATAGGATTCATTACTGATGCTGGCACTATCTGAATTTTGCCAAACCTCTAACATGCCTGACATCCCTTGTAATATTTGAAGCAATCTTCAAGGATAGTGGGCCAGTAATAACCCGATCACCTAATCAGCCACTTCATCTTATGAGCCGATTAGTGAGTACCGCAGGTTCCTTCATGAACCTCATGCAAGAGCTGATTCGACTCTGAAGGTCCCAGACATTTAAGCAGTTGTCCTTCCAAAGTCCTGTAGAACATGTCATCCCCTATCAGAACATACTTCATAGCCTTGAGTCTTGTCCTCCTGGGTGCCCCCCGAGCCGAATCCTTCAAGTAATTGAAGATATCGGCTCTCCAGTCTCCGGGTTCTAGAAACTGAACCTCTACATCAACTCCATCGGCTGTCTCCTTGTACCCAGAAGCCATCTGTGCCAGATCGTTGGCTTCATTGTTCAGAGTCCTGCGTATCTAGTGGAAATTGATGTACATGAATTGTGACATCAACTCAAGGCACTGCATCCGTATCAGAAAAAGAGCTTCGCTCTCACATCTATATTCTTCCGTGAGCTGAGAAATCACCAGCTTTGAATCTCCAAAAATTTCCACTACTTCTGCACCAGCTTCGAGGAGCAGTTCCATCCCTTTGCGTACAGCTTCATATTCCACCAAATTATTGTTGCATGGGGCAGTCATCCTGATGGAAAAGGAGTAAGTCGCCCCTTGAGGCGACACCAACAGAACTCCCACACCGCACCCATCTTCACAAGCCGATCCATCAAAAAACATAGCCCAAGCACGAATAAATAGTGCAGCAATATCAGTGCTGATCCTGTCTGCAACAAGATCCACCAGTGCCTGTCCTTTGACTGCTTTCGCAGGCTGATATTGAATATCGAACTCTGACAATGCAAACATCCATTTTCCAAGCCGGCCTTTCAGGACAGGAGCCGACAGCATGTGCTTTATGACATCCGATTTGCATATGACAATTATTTCCGCTGAGAGCAAAATATGACGAAGCTTTGTACATGTAAAGAATAAACAAAGGCAAAGCTTCTCGATTTCAGGATACCTGGTCTCGGCATCTAACATGCGCCTGCTGAGGTAGAAAACCACCCTCTCCTGGCCGTCGTGCTTCCGGACCAATACTGAAGCAATGGAAGTGTCACCCACGGATAGGTACACGTAGAACGGCCTATCTTGCTGAGGAGGAACCAACACTGGAGGCTTTGACAAATATTCTTTGATTTCATCGAAAGCTTGCTGCTGTTCTGCACCCCAGCGAAACTCATCATCTGATTTGATCTTCACTAAACCCATGAATGGTTCGATGCGCCCAGACAGATTAGAAATAAATCGTCTGACAAAGTTAATTTTACCGATGAGCTTCTGCAATTCTTTCTTCGTAGTAGGTGGCTTCATCGTCTTCACAGCTTCTTGACTCTTCAGGCCGATCTCGATTCCTCGTTCATGCACCAAGAATCCCTGAAATTGACCGGCCGACACACCGAAGGCACACTTCTTTGGGTTCATTTTGAGCCCAAACCTTCGAGTCCGCTCCAAGACCTGACGCAAATCTTCTAGATGCCCCCAGCTGATTTGGATTTAACCACGACATCATCAATACAAATTTCTACCAGTTTGCCGATGAGATCATGAAAAATGTAATTCATGGCACATTGGTATGTTGCACCGGCATTTTTCAGTCCAAAAGTCATAACCAAGTACTCGAACAAGCCGACCGCGCTTGGTACTCTGAACGCGGTCTTGTTCATGTCTTCTGGGCCCATGAAGATCTGGTTATAGCCGGCATTACCGTCCATAAAACTCATCATTTTGTGGCCGGCAGCTGCATTGATCAATGTCTCCGCAATAGGCATCGGGTATTCGTCCTTTGGCGTCGCTCAGTTGAGATCTCTAAAATCGACGCAGACACACCATCGGCCATCCTTCTTTTGTACCGGTACCACGCTAGAGATCCATTCTGCATACCGGCACGGGCTGATGAAACCAGCATCCAACATCTTCTCCACCTCTTTCTTGACTTCTTCTAGGACTTCGGCCTTCATCAGACGTGCTCGTTGCTGAAACGGCCGAAACCCTTTCTTGAGCGGGAGCTGATGCTCGACGATGCTTCTATCTAGACCGGGCATCTCAGTGTAGTCCCATGCGAAACAATCCCGGTACTCTTTCAACAGTGCAATCATCTCCTCACGCAAGACCGGATCCAATTTTTTTGCTGATAAATGTCGGCCGTGGCTTATCCCCAGGACCGATGTCAACCTCTTCCAAATCGTCAGCTGACGTGAACCCATATCCTAGCTTGCCGTCGTCTGAAAAACCAGCTGCAAACGCAGGCGAGTTTTCGTTATCCACAAGATCAGCGGCAAACACAGGGAGATGACAAGAAAAATTATTTGGCCAACCGCACGGGCTGGCCGCTTCTATACTTCCATTATCATCCGAAACCAAATAGTCGATGAGTGGCCAACTGCCAGAGCAGGCTATCATATGTACATGATGTAACGATTGCGACCCCAAATAGGGTTTTTCTATTTTTTGGGGCCGGTCACTGGGACCGGCCACTCTAACTCTATTACACCCCGTAGCATGCCAGGATCTGTCTACTCTGTGAGGCCAGTGGATAAGACCAGCCTCAGTCCGTTTTTTGTCACCTCGATCCGATCACAGTCTTCTAGTGAAATCCCTGAGATCGGCTCTTGTCCTTCTGCGTCCCAGGCGTTCATATACGCGAGTGAGACCTCGCTGGAGTCGTCTGCAGGGACCACTTCTACTTCATCGCCATCCCATTGGACCAGATACTGATGCATGGTGGAAGGGATACAACAGTTGGTATGAATCCAATCTCTCCCAAGCAACACCGTATATGTACTCTTGCTGTTGACGATAAAGAACGAAGTCGGGATCGTCTTGCGGCCCACTGTCAACTCCACATTAAGAACCCCCATTGCCTCTGATGGCTGCCCGTTGAAGTCGTTGAGCGTCACGTTGGTCTTGATTAGGTCGGCAGAAGAACGCCCCAACCGGCGCAGCACTGAATATGGCATCAGGTTGACCGCGGCACCGGTGTCAACCAACATCCTGTTAACGGGTTTACCGTTGATGAAGCCCTTGAGATACAGCCCCTTCAAATGTTTGTAGCTTTTCTCCTTTGGCTTCTCGAAGATGACCGGCTGGGGGCCAAGATCCAACTGTGCAATAGGCAAATCCTCCGGTTGGGGTGCCCGTGTAACACCCGGTTTATGAAAGGACATAAACCGAGCAATCATATACGTGCCAGGATCAAGTCACACGTATATACAACAGAATGAACAGTATATCATAGCACATATCACGAATAAGGCATAATAAATCGAAATACGAATGTTATTTATTACATTAATGACAAAATGTCTGATACAGCAGAAGCGAAGTACAAAATACGATAAAGGCTCTCCGAAGCTGAAGCAGGGCGCCACAGGGACGTCGACTGGGAGACGAATGCCTAGAAGTCCTCGTAGTCCTGGTAGCGCTGAGCAAACTCCCTCGCGTCGGCAGGAACTGAGCAGCAGTAGCGTATCCGAGAGGAAAAAGTAGAGAAGAGGCAAGAGTGAGTACACAACTTGTACTCAACAAGTTTAACACAAACTATGAGGCTCTAAGGTTGGCTGACTCAACTGCATTAGCTTTTAATCTTGGCAAAATTTTATTAGAGCTATTTACTACAAGTTGATGAATTACCATTAACCCAGTTACATAGTAATTAATCAGAATTAAACATGTTGCTACTAAAAACCAAAACAAAACCACCAAGGTAACCCCGAGAGGCACCTCCCTCGTCGGAAGGAGACAACCCCACTAATCAAAAGGAGGATCTGGGCTGCTCATAACCGTGAGCACGGCTAGTACACCAGTTTTACACTCTGCAGAGGTTGCACATCTTTACCCACAAGTCGTGAGCTACGCTAGTTGTTCCTCACACTTCCTTAGGTGAGATGACTAGCAAACTCACTACGAGGCCTTTACAAAGAATCTCGTTGGTAGGGAGTAACCGCGAGGGTTGGATCGGCGACCATGTAGCAGGTCTAGTGGGCGTCAAGAATACCACAGACGAGGCCACTCAGTACGAGGGACATAGAAGCTTACCACCCTTGCCCCGCAGGTAAGTTACTCCAAACCAAAAAGACCTAATTATTACGCCAAGACCGTCCCATTCCAGTATGGATGCAAGCGGGGCGGGTCGCGGCTGCCCGCTTCCCGTCCGCACACGCCGCAAGCTATCACGCGGGCAGTTGCGGCAGCCCGCATAGCGCCGCAAGCTTTTGCGGGTTTTGCGGCAACCCGCGCATGCCGCCGTGACCGCGAGATTGATGTCCGTGCTAGCAAGCTAGCAGAGCCACCGGCATGTTGGGGCGTCGCCAGGCGATCTGGGTAGGAGCCGCGAGTTTCGGGGAGGAGACTCCTGCGGGCGCTGCGGGAGGGAGCTAAGGTCCGCCGCGGCCGGCGAGCGGGTGGGAGGTGTGCGCGCTCCACTGCCGCGGGCTGTCGTGAGCTGCAATCTCCGCTGCCCTGGCTGCGCAAGCAACCTCCACCATCGGTCAATACGAGCCGCGCGGAGGCCGTTGTGACCTTGAGCTATGACGAAACGAGATCCCGTTCGAACGTTCGGAGGAATTGAAGCCGGTGAATCGAGCGTGAGCAGTGCCAGAGAGGTGAAGAACGGCAGCGGCGGCCACGACCACCGCCTGGCTTCTCCGGCGGTCCGCACGGGGGTGCGTCTCTGCTCCACCGCACGTGGCTGCGCCGCCGGCCTATCACGGGGGTGCGCCGCCGTCCTGCCGAGGAGTGCGTGACCCCTGCCATGGCTACTGATTCCACCTTGTTCTTGCGGATGGGGCTGGGGGTTGGATGGCAACGAGAGGGAAGAGGCAAGATGGAAGCACGGATTGCAGTTCACCCATCGGTAACTGGTGGTGGCAGCACACGAGCCAGCGACGGAGACGCCATGGGTGCGACCCGCCGACGCATGCGACATGGCGGCGCGCCGGCACCGTCCCCCCTCTCGATCTCAATCGCAGCTTGTGCTCCTCTATTCCTGTACCCCGATGCGCTTTTTGCGGGCTCGCGGCGCCGCTGGGCCTCGCGGGCTGTCCGCGAAGTGCCGCGTCAGTGATGCGGGCAAATTTGCTGAGCTACGCGGGTATGCGGCGCGGGTGTGCCCAGCGGATTTGTGGCAGAACCCGCCCCGCTTGCATCCCTACATTCCAGTCTTGTGGTAGCGCTGTTGTCCCAGGTTGTCGCTCTATGAACCGGTCCTTATGGAGAGTGGCCAACCAGGCAGTAAGCACCGTGCTGGCCCCCTAAACCATGTTTCTAACAAAACCAATTTTAACGAGACGTGAGCCACTCAAGCCACACAGAGGGCCACTCTCAGAATTAAGTTGCATATACCATTAATCAAAATTAATTAAAAAGGACCAAGTGTGTTATAGCGCGGCACCTAGCACAACTAACCAAAATGCAACCCAAGGGATATATGTAAAGGATATAAAGTGGCTAGGAAATCCTTATAGGCATACTCTATTAAAATGCAGTATGAAATTGTATTTAAAAGTGATAGGTTGTTCATGTTATACTTGCCTTCCTCGTACTGCTCCTGCTGCTGCTCAAAGTGCTCGGAAGACGGCTGCTCTGGGTACTGGTACTGGGGCTCCTCAGATGGATCAACGTCTACTCAAGAACACATGGCCAAAACAATGCACAAAAATAAGCATACAAGCAAACAAATGCTAACACTAAGAAACAGTACATCAATACATAAAAACAGCACACTAAACTAGTCAAAAACTATTCTACACGTTACCACGATCACGTGGACATAAAGAACGCTTAAAACGGAGCTAAAACGCGTAATCTAGGCTAAAAACAAGGTTCAGGGGCTTATCTGCGATAAAAACTAGGTTCCAGGGGGTTTTCTGCAAAAACCGAGGGTCTAAACATAATTAACCATTAAATCTAAGGGCTAGCATGCAAAAGACCAGGTGCTGGACGGCGGGTTCAAAATCTAGAAAGGTCAGGGGGCTATGTGCTAAAAACTGGGCCTCTGTGTAAATAGTTTTACACTTATGTGGACTGCGGGTTGAATAAAGAAAACCTCAGGGTCTCTTTAACAAAAATCCCAGGCCGAACCGTTACCTTTGGATCTCAGCTGTAAGATTTGGATCTGGCAGTTTGGATCTAATCTAGTGCGTCCATTGTGGATCGGGCGGCTGGGGTTCAATCCGCGCGGGGAAGCGGCGGCGGGTTGGCGCGACGAAACACACCGGCGAGCGGCGTTCTGGGCTCGAGAAGAACCTACTGGCCGTGACAGCTAGTGAAAAAGGACGAGAAGGGGGTACTGATGCTCACCACGGCTTGGAATTGAGCAGACGGGCTATGCAGGGCGTTGGCGTCGCGGACCGGCGGCGAGTCGCGGGCGGCGTTCGGGGAAGTCGCTGCAGAGGGGAGGTCCGGGCTCCTGGGCTCCACTGACCGGCGCGCGGTGAAGCTGCAAAGGAGCTGCGGGGTTCAGGGCAGCCGGAGTACCAATGGAGTTGAGTATTTTCGACGGCAGAGGTGCTCACCGGCGGCGGACCGTGGAAGAATTTCCGGCGAGGGGCGGACTGGACTCGAAGGCTGCGGGCTCGGGGAGATCCCAGGGCACGAGGCGGAGCTTTTGCGCGGCTCTGCGGAGGCTTGAAGGCGGCGGAGCGGCGAGTCCACAGTGGTGCGGGCTCTGTTCCGGCGCGGGGGTTGCGGGGTTGGCACTAGGGTTTGAAGGTGGCGGCGCTGGACGGGATGAGACGCAGGGAGGTGCGGGGCGCCGTTTATAAAGCAGCCCGGTGATCTTGGGCAGGCGTGCCCCAGAGGGAAGCCTCACCGGGGATCACAGAGCAGAGGTTATGGCCGGACGCGGGGGAGGCGGAGGAGGGAGACGGGGCTGACAGGGTGGCCCGGTCTGTCAGCGGCGCAAGCGCGCGCGGCGGGCAGGGCTGAGCGGCCATGCGGGTTGGGCCGCTGCGAAGTGGGGCGCGGGGCTGGCGTCGCTTGGGCCGTGAAAGCTGGGCCTGGCGCAGAGGAGGGGTTTGGGCCATGTGCTGGGTGAGCGGGCCGAGCAGACGCTGGAGTGAAAGTGCGTGGTGGGGAGGGAACGTGCTGGGCTGAGGAGCGGGCCCAAGGGGAAGGGAGGAGTGGGCCGCGAGGGGGTTGGTGCTAGCGGGTTGGGTTGTTGGGCCTGGTTGAGGAAGTGGGCCGAGGTCGGATGGGCTGGGTTGAGGGTTTTGTCTCTATTTCCTATTCCCTTTCTATTTCCTATTCTTTTTCTATTCCTAATTCAAACAAGTTTGAATTCAAATACAAATTTGAATTCAAACCACACTCAATTAAAAGTATGCACTAGCATGAATGCACAACAAATTTTTAAACCTAGACAAAATTTTAATTACTTAAGAAACAAAATTTCAGATTAAATGCAAGTCTAACACAATAAACCTTAGAAAATTAAATAAAGCCAATTAAATTTATTAATAAATGCTGGAATTTAAATTAGGGTGTTACAGACCCTACCCCCTTAAAGAAATCTCGTCCCCGAGATTTAGCTGCGCTGGCTAGCAAAGAGATCTGGATAGGTCTTCCTCAGCTCATCTTCTCGCTCCCATGTAGCCTCAGCTTCACTGTGGTGACTCCACTGAACCCTGCACATCTTGATGCACTTGTTCCGAGTAACCCTTTCTGATGTCTCCAGAATTTTCACCGGATGCTCGGTATAAGTCAGATCTTCCTGCACATCCACTCCATCCAGTGGTGCCTGCTCCTCGGGTACGCGCAGACTCCTCTTCAGCTGAGATATATGGAAGACATCATGAACTCCCGAGAGGCTGAGAGGTAACTCCAGGCGATAAGCAACTTCGCCTTTCCGCTCCAGCACCTTGAATGGCCCCACATACCGAGGTGCTAACTTCCCTTTGACATTGAACCTGCGGATTCCTCTCATCGGAGACACCTTCAGGAATACATGATCACCAACACTGAAAGTCAGGTCCCTCCGTTTGCCATCTGCATAGTTCTTCTGCCTGCTCTGCGCAATTCTCAGATTTTCTCGCACAGCCTGAACCATCTGTTCTGCATCATCTATGATCTCAGGGCCAAAGAGCTGCTTCTCACCAATCTGATCCCAATAGAGAGGAGTCCTGCACTTTCTGCCATACAATGCCTCAAAGGGGGACTTCTTCAGACTGGCCTGATAGCTGTTGTTATATGAGAACTCAGCATAAGACAGGCACTTATCCCAGCTAGTACCGTACTGAATGGCACAAGCTCTCAGCATATCCTCCAACACTTGGTTGGTTCTCTCTGTCTGCCCATCTGTCTGAGGGTGATAAGCCGTACTGAAACGCAGCTTCGTATCCAACGAATCATGGAGCTGCTCCCAGAACCGAGAAGTGAACTGAGACCCTCTGTCAGATATGATCTTCTTGGTCACACCATGCAAGCAGACAATCCGGGAGATGTACAACTCTGCAAGTCTAGCACCGGAGTAAGTAGTGTTCACTGGAATGAAGTGAGCAACTTTCGTCAGACGATCCACTACTACCCATATGGAGTTGTACCCTTTCTGAGTACGAGGCAATCCAACAATGAAGTCCATAGTGATCTCTTCCCATTTCCACTCTGGAATCTTCAAAGGCTGTAACAGACCTGCTGGCCTCTGATGCTCAGCCTTGACACGCTGACAGGTGTCACAAATAGCCACGTACTCTGCCACTGAACGCTTCATCCCATACCACCAGAAACGTTCCTTCAGATCATAATACATCTTCGTGCTGCCCGGATGAATAGAGTATGCTGTATCATGGGCCTCACTCAGAATCAACTTCCGGAGATCCTTCACATCTGGCACACAGATCCGGTTCTTGTACCACAAAGTACCCTGATCATCCTCTCTGAAGTGTGGGGCCTTGCCCTTCTTGAGAAACTCACGAATCTCCTGCAGCTTCTCATCATCTTTCTGATGCTGCCTGATCTCTGCCTCTAGAGTAGGTACTGCCTCAAATGCTGCACTGGAGGTATGATGCAAGAAGCCCAGACTCAACTGCTCGAACTCCTCGCATAACTCTGGAGGCATCTGGAAAGCTACGGCCATGTTGACATAACTTCTTCTGCTCAAAGCATCTGCTACAACATTGGCCTTGCCCGGATGATAGTGAATCTCCAGGTCATAATCCTTGACCAACTCTAGCCATCTTCTCTGCCGCATGTTCAGCTCATTCTGCGTGAAAATGTACTTGAGGCTCTTGTGATCAGTGTAGATATCACACCGCTGTCCATACAAGTAATGCCTCCAAATCTTCAAAGCATGCACAACTGCGGCTAACTCAAGATCATGAGTGGGATAGTTCAGCTCATGCCGACGTAACTGCCGTGAAGCATAAGCAATCACTCTGCCCTCCTGCATCAGAACACACCCAAGACCATCCATCGAAGCATCACAATATACCGTGAACCTCTTGGTCTGGTCTGGCAGAGTCAGGACTGGCGCCGTAGTCAACCTCTTCTTCAGCTCATCAAAGGCCCTCTGACGCTCATCAGTCCAAACGAAAACCACATTTTTCTCCAGCAAAGAAGTCAAAGGCTTCGCGATCTTGGAGAAATTCTCAATGAGCCTCCGATAATATCCAGCTAAGCCCAAGAATGACCAGACTTCCTTCACTATCTGCGGTGTCTCCCACTCGAGCACATCCTTCACCTTGCTCGGATCAACAGCAATACCTCCCTGAGAGATAACATGACCGAGGAATGGAACCTCGTCAATCCAGAACTCGCACTTGCTGAACTTGGCATAAAACTGATGCTCTCTCAGCCTCTGCAATATGAGTCTCAGATGCTCCTCATGCTCTTCCTCGGTCTTGGAGAAGATCAGAATATCATTAATGAAAATCACCACAAAGACATCCAAATAATCCATGAAGACCATGTTCATCAGATGCATGAAGAAAGCCGGGGCATTAGTCAAGCCGAAGGACATGACTGTATACTCATATAGCCCGTACTTGAAGGTGAATGCCGTCTTCGGAATATCCCCAGGACGGATCCTCAGCTGAAAATAGCCCGAGCGAAGATCAATCTTCGAGAATATACGAGCACCTCGAAGCAGATCAAAGAGATCCTCAATACGGGGCAGTGGATGCTTGTTCTTGATAGTGACTGCATTTAGCTCCCGATAATCAACACACATTGTCTTCGAGCCATCCTTCTTATCTACCAGCAATAATGGAAAAGCCCAAGGAGAGAAGCTGCGACGGATATAGCCCTTGGCTAGCAACTCATCAATAGTTTTCTTGACTTCTTCATGCTCTATAGGTGCCATACGGTAGGGCCGCTTTGCAATAGGAGCTGTGCCAGGCAAGAGATCAATACAAAACTCAATGGCGCGTTCGGGCAGCATACCTGGCAGATCATCCGGAAAGACATCCGGGAATTCATACACCACGGGAATACCGTCCGTGGGTCTAGCCTCCATCTGATGAAGAAATCCCGAAGGCTCTGAAGCACTGACTGTCACCTCTTGGACATCAGATGCCGACAAGTGAACTGTCCGCTGAGCACAATCAATACGGACTCCCCATCTGGTAAGGGTCTCCATGCCCAAAATCACATCTATCCCCGAGGACTCGATGACGATCAAACCAGTGCGGAACTCTGCCCCCTTTATGACAATATTAATTCTGGAGCATATAGAACATGTGTGTATCTGGCCCCCAGGTGAGGTAACTACCATAGTTGTCCTCATACAAGAAACTGGTATACCATGCTTCTCGGCAAATGACTTGGAAATGAAAGAATGAGTAGCACCGGTATCGAAAAGCACTGTAGCGGGGTGAGAGTTGACCATGAACGTACCAATAACCACGTTAGGAGCCTCGGCCGCTGACTCGGCCGTCACGTGGTTCACCCGACCCTGTGCTGGCGCCCTGGGCTGAGCTGGGCGCCCCTGCTGTCCCGCCTGCGCCTTCCGGGGGCAAGCGTTGGCGTAGTGCCCCGGATGGCCGCAGTGATAGCACACGCGAGGAGTCGCTGGAGCCTACTGTCCGGCAGGAGGAACTGCCTGCCATGGAGCCTGAGGTGCTGGTGGAGCTGGTGGAGCACGAGCCGGAGGTGCCGGTAACCTCGGGCCCTGACCTGCCTGCTGCTGCTGTCGAGGCGGGTACTGCTGCGGCCTCTGCTGGTACTGCTGGGGAGGCCGGTACTGCTGCTGCTGGTACTGCTGAGGCGGCTGAAGGCGAGGATGAGTGTTGCTGCCGGAAGCAACGGGGACAATCTTCCTCTTCTTGTCCTCCATCTCCAGGTGCTTGCGCTCAGGGTTGAGCGCGCTGTCAACCAGATGGTTGAAGTCGTCGAAGCGGAGCTTGAGCAGCGCGTACTGGAGGTAGTCCTCAAGGCCCTCCATGAAGTGCTCCTGCTTCTTGCGGTCATCCGCAACATCGGTAGGGGCGTAGCGAGCAAGCTGCAGAAAGCGATCACGATACTCCGTGACCGACATAGTCCCCTGAAGTGACAAAGACAGATAGATATCGAAAGATTAATTCATAACTCAGAAAGATAGAACAAGGGGGTACTAGCTCAAAAGGAAACGCTGAATGATTATATCCGAGATTACTTGCTTCAGTGCAAGGAACTCCTTCTGCTTCATCTTCATAACGCCCGCGGGGATGTTGTGGCTGCGGAAACGCTCCCGGAACTGGAGCCAGGTGAGAGCCTCGCGGTCCTGAACTGGGTGGGACTCCCACCAGTCCAAAGCTGCCCCTCGCAGCTGTCCTGCTGCGTACAGAACTCTCTCCCGATCATCGCACTGGGCGATGTCCAGCTGACGCTCCACTGCACGGAGCCAGTCGTCAGCCTGAAGAGGGTCGGACGTGTGAGAAAACGTCGGTGGGTGACCCCTCAGGAACTCAGCACGCCTGTCGCGAGGCTGCGGCGGTGGAGGAGGCGGAGGCTGAGTGTGAGCCTGCTGAAGAGCCTGAACCGTGTTGTTCAGGGTGGCCATCATCTGCATCTGGAGCTGGAAGTACTGCTCCGGAGTCAAAGGCGGAGGCATCGGGATCCCGGTCCCCTGGGTGTTCTGACCCTGGTTGTTCTGCCCCTGCTGGTCAGAACCACGCCTGGTGTTCACCATCTGATTTTGGACAAAAGATTTCACGAGTAAGGATATTGCAGGAATAAATTCAGATGGATATGATAACTCTTTGCGGAAAAAGACTCGGCTATGATAAAGTAGACAGGATAGAGTGGACTGTTTTACCCCCCAACGATCTAACTCATTTTATTAACTAGTTAACTTTAACATAAGAGTGATTTTCTTTAAACAAATTAAAACTACTAAGCTATGCAATCATTCAAAAATCCAAATCAAACATGTAGCATAATAACAAGCAGACAATTGTCACAACTTAGCCGAGTTTAACATCCGACTCGACTAACACAACGCGTCGCCGAACGTGCTATCGTATTATTTTAAAGGGTCACCTAGCTTACTCATGGTGGTCAGATGACTGCTTCAGGCCAAAGTCTACGAAAACTATTCTTCAGAGAGAGAGAAATCAAGGCAAGACGGGTAAAAAGTCATAGAAGTCAAGGGGTATAATAGTAAAATAGTTTCAGCAGACAAGGATTGGAGAGAAGAAGTCCTAAAACTCGACCAGTTCTTTCTAGGCTTCGTCCTACAGTCGATATGGCTCTGGTACCACTCTGTAACACCCGGTTTATAAAAGGACATAAAGCGAGCAATCATATACGTGCCAGGATCAAGTCACACGTATATACAACCGAATGAACAGTATATCATAGCACATATCACGAATAAGGCATAATAAATCGAAATACGAATGTTATTTATTACATTAATGACAAAATGTCTGATATAGCGGAAGCGAAGTACAAAATACGATAAAGGCTCTCCGAAGCTGAAGCAGGGCGCCACAGGGACGTCGACTGGGAGACGAACGCCTAGAAGTCCTCGTAGTCCTGGTAGCGCTGAGCAAACTCCCTCGCGTCGGCAGGAACTGAGCAGCAGTAGCGTATCCGAGAGGAAAAAGTAGAGAAGAGGTAAGAGTGAGTACACAACTTGTACTCAACAAGTTTAACACAAACTATGAGGCTCTAAGGTTGGCTGACTCAACTGCATTAGCTTTTAATCTTGGCAAAATTTTATTAGAGCTATTTAATACAAGTTGATGAATTACCATTAACCCAGTTACATAGTAATTAATCAGAATTAAACATGTTGCTACTGAGAACCAAAACAAAACCACCAAGGTAACCCCGAGAGGCACCTCCCTCGTCGGAAGGAGACAACCCCACTAATCAAAAGGAGGATCTGGGCCGCTCATAACCGTGAGCACGGCTAGTATACCAGTTTTACACTCTGCAGAGGTTGCACATCTTTACCCACAAGTCGTGAGCTACGCTAGTTGTTCATCACACTTCCTTAGGTGAGATGACTAGCAAACTCACTACGAGGCCTTTACAAAGAATCTCGTTGGTAGGGAGTAACCGCGAGGGTTGGATCGGCGACCATGTAGCAAGTCTAGTGGGCGTCAAGAATACCACAGACGAGGCCACTCAGTACGAGGGACATAGAAGCTTACCACCCTTGCCCCGCAGGTAAGTTACTCCAAACCAAAAAGACCTAATTATTACGCCAAGACCGTCCCATTCCAGTCTTGTGGTAGCGCTGTTGTCCCAGGTTGTCGCTCTATGAACCGGTCCTTATGGAGAGTGGCCAACCAGGCAGTAAGAACCGTGCTGGCCCCCTAAACCATGTTTCTAACAAAACCAATTTTAACGAGACGTGAGCCACTCAAGCCACACAGAGGGCCACTCTCAGAATTAAGTTGCATATACCATTATTCAAAATTAATTAAAAAGGACCAAGTTTGTTATAGCGCGGCACCTAGCACAACTAACCAAAATGCAAGCCAAGGGATATATATAAAGGATATAAAGTGGCTAGGAAATCCTTATAGGCATACAATATTAAAATGCAGTATGAAATTGTATTTAAAAGTGATAGGTTGTTCATGTTATACTTGCCTTCCTCGTACTGCTCCTGTTGCTGCTCAAAGTGCTCGGAAGACGGCTACTCCGAGTACTGGTACTGGGGCTCCTCAGATGGATCAACGTCTACTCACGAACACATGGCCAAAACAATGCACAAAAATAAGCATACAAGCAAACAAATGCTAACACTAAGAAACAGTACATCAATACATAAAAACAGCACACTAAACTAGTCTAAAACTATTCTACGCGTTACCACGATCGCGTGGACATAAAGAACGCTTAAAACGGAGCTAAAACGCGTAATCTAGGCTAAAAACAAGGTTCAGGGGCTTATCTGCGATAAAACTAGGTTCCAGGGGGTTTTCTGCAAAAACCGAGGGTCTAAACATAATTAACCATTAAATCTAAGGGCTAGCGTGCAAAAGACCAGGTGCTGGACGGCGGGTTCAAAATCTAGAAAGGTCAGGGGGCTATGTGCTAAAAACTAGGCCTCTGTGTAAATAGTTTTACACTTCTGTGGACTGCGGGTTGAATAAAGAAAACCTCAGGGTCTCTTTAACAAAAATCCCAGGCCGAACCGTTACCTTTGGATCTCGGCCAAAAGATTTGGATCTGGCGGTTTGGATCTAATGGGATATGGATCTAATCTAGTGCGTCCATTGTGGATAGGGCGGCTGGGGTTCAATCCGCGCGGGGAAGCGGCGGCGGGTTGGCGCGACGAAACACGCCGGCGAGCGGCGTTCTGGGCTCGAGAAGAACCTACTGGCCGTGACAGCTAGTGAAAAAGGACGAGAAGGGGGTACTGATGCTCACCACGGCTTGGAATTGAGCAGACGGGATGTGCAGGGCGTTGGCGTCGCGGACCGGCGGCGAGTCGCGGGCGGCGTTCGGGGAAGTCGCTGCAGAGGGGAGGTCCGGGCTCCTGGGCTCCACTGACCGGCGTGCGGTGAAGCTGCAAAGGAGCTGCGGGGTTCAGGGCGGCCGGAGTACCAATGGAGTTGAGTAATTTCGACGGCGGAGGTGCTCACCGGCGGCGGACCGTGGAAGAATTTCCGGCGAGGGGCGGACTGGAATCGAAGGCTGCGGGCTCGGGAAGATCCCAGGGCACGAGGCGGAGCTTTTGCGCGGCTCTACGGAGGCTTGAAGGCGGCAGAGCGGCGAGTCCACGGTGGTGCGGGCTCTGTTCCGGCGCGGGGGTTGCGGGGTTGGCACTAGGGTTTGAAGGTGGCGGCGCTGGACGGGATGAGACGCAGGGAGGTGCGGGGCGCCTTTTATAAAGCGGCCCGGTGATCTTGGGAAGGCGTGCCCTAGAGGGAAGCCTCACCGGGGATCAAGGAGCGGAGGTTACGGCCGGACGCGGGGGAGGCGGAGGAGGGAGACGGGGCTGACAGGGTGGCCCGGTCTGTCAGCGGCGCAAGCGCGCGCGGCGGACGGGGCTGAGCGACCGTGCGGGTTGGGCCGCTGCGAAGCGGGGCGCGGGGCTGGCGTCGCTTGGGCCGTGAAAGCTGGGCCTGGCGTAGAGGAGGGGTTTGGGCCATGTGCTGGGTGAGCGGGCCGAGCAGACGCTGGAGTGAAAGCGCGTGGTGGGGCGGGAACGTGCTGGGCTGAGGAGCGGGCCCAAGGGGAAGGGAGGAGTGGGCCGCGAGGGGGTTGGTGCTAGCGGGTTGGGTTGTTGGGCCTGGTTGAGGAAGTGGGCCGAGGTCGGATGGGCTGGGTTGAGGGTTTTGTCTCTATTTCCTATTCCCTTTCTATTTCCTATTCTTTTCTATTCCTAATTCAAACAAGTTTGAATTCAAATACAAATTTGAATTCAAACCACACTCAATTAAAAGTATGCACCAGCATGAATGCACAACAAATTTTTAAACCTAGACAAAATTTTAATTACTTAAGGAACAAAATTTCAGATTAAATGCAAGTCTAACACAATAAACCTTAGAAAATTAAATAAAGCTAATTAAATTTATTAATAAATGCTGGAATTTAAATTAGGGTGTTACAGCCCGGAACTCTGATGGGAGCACGAACACCATGTTCACATCAGCCGATGGCTTCTCATCGGCTTTTGTCTGCTTGGGGAGCCACACTTTTCTTGGAGGGCGCCTTTCCACCCTTCGCGGGTGCCTGACCTGTTCCGCGAGATCGGGACGTGCCTTACTCAGCACGTCAAGGTACTTTGCTTCTGCCTCATCTAAATTGCGCAAGCGCTGCACTCTGCGTTTCTGCGAGCGATTAAGCCCGTCAGGACACCACCGTGGGCGATGGTACCTGTCTTCTTCTTCTGGCTCGGAATCACCCCTGGTCGACCGCTCAAAATGTTCGTCATGACGCACTTTGGGCCCCAAGCGTCGAAACACCGAAGTATCGCCTGACTGGCGTGTCCGAGGCCTGCACTCCAGACAATCATCTATAGTGGGCAATCGGCTCATGCCGGAATTCCAGTAGTACCTAAAGAACGGGCAATGCCAGTGGTCGCGTATAGCCTGGCGCCTTCCCAGTGTCCTCCTTGTGCGGCACTCATACTCCTCTTCTTCCGATTGATATCAGCGACGCAGCTTGTGCTGATACTCATATTTTTCCAGAAGCCGATCGGAAGCTGGGAGCTGATTACGGATGTGACGCACTTGCTCTTCCATAATACGCTGTCGCCCTGGCTCATTTTGATCTTGGGGCCGTTTGCCAGAAACGGCCTCTCTCCTTTGCTCGTCACGACGGCGTACAGGCCCCGCCATGTTGACCTGGAATGAAAAATTCTGGCCCGTAGGAGTGAAGTCCGACAACTCTACCACGTTGGCTTGTGGGAAGGGCTTCGTGTCAACCTTCATCGTGTGTTGAACCAGGATTAATCGGCCTTGCTCGATAGCCGATTGAATCTGACGACGCAGCTCCTTGCATTCACCCGTGGCATCTAAGGTTTCCGATCAACGCCTAGAAAACTTAAATACAGAAAGAAACTATTACAATACATCATAAATAGGTAATTGAATAATAATTCGGAAAATAAGGTATAATGCACCGGGGCTTGCCTTCTTGGGCACTGTCAGGCAGAAAAGCCTCTGGGGCTTGGCCCAGGTCATGAGACAAGTTAGCACAGTTCAAATTGACCTCCTGATCCACACGAGAGTCCGCGGGCACCAACTTGTAGTCACCGTCCACGAGATTGACCGTTTCTATATGCAATGCAAGATTATGAGTTATTCATGGATAACGATTTCTTTCCTTCACGATAAAGTTGTAGTTCAACAAAAGTTAATTTAGTGATGATTTCACATTTCATTTCCTGGGCAGTCGTTTATAGAGTAGTAACCACAATTATGTTTCTTCATGAATGAGTGGGGTTTTGGTTTTCATTTTCAAATTCAACACATAGCATGCTTTCATTATTTCATAACCACAAATCTACCCATAAGCTAGTGATGAAAAACTAAAGTAACACAGATCCAACTTAAGCATTGATGGTATAAATTTCAGCCTTTAACCATAAAGCAATTTCTATAACTATACATGTAAGTAGATTACTCTAGTTGCTTCACCTTTTTGCACATAACGTTTGACATGGTTTCTGGTGCTGCAAATTTTACGAGAGCAACTTTATAGTATACACTCAGTACTGAAAATTTTCCAGATTTTATACACTTATACAGCAGAGGTGACAAAAAGAATAAAAACAGCAAACCATTAACAAAGATTAATTCTACAGAGAGTTATACTAGGAATATGGTTCTCAAATTTTTACCAGAGCCTATTCATGAGCTAAACATACTCCAAATTTTTTTTTCAAGATTTATCTCAACACGATAAATTAGTCATGCAGTTAACATAACATTAGTTAGCATAAATTTCTCACAGTTCATTTGACCAGTATTGCATGTGAACTTTTTGTTTCAGACACAACATACTCTAAGCAAGAATGTGTCCAAAAATCAAGGTCAGATATAGTGTAGTTTACTCAGCACACAAATGGTAAAACTAGCCATGATATGCTAAGCATGATTTTTAACTAGAGCCAAACTCAGTAACTGCAGCTCAAAATTTATATGCAGGAACACAGAACTAAAATGAGACTTCATAAATAAATATAGAGTTTTCTGAGCATAAAAACAATATATGATGAATTAAGTTGATTAAACAATCATAAATCATGGTATATAGCAAATGAAATCTAATAAATATGAAATTTATGGATTAACAAGCTTTTAGTTACATCTGTACGCAGTAAAAATTCCAGAGCAAGATCATGTGCATATTTTCCAGTATTAAATCGAGAAAGCCAACAACAGATTAGAGAATCTTGATTGTTCCAACATGATAACTGTTTTGGTTGGGTTCCATATTTTTAATGTGAGCTTAATATTCCATTAGTGATAACATATTCAAAAATCAAGGTCATTTGTTGAGTAGAACTTCCTGAACATGCATAGGGTGATTTTCATATTCTTTTTCTCAGATTAAATTTGGTTCAGTTTCTGCAAATGTGACTGTTACAAAATTTGTAGATCTTATTACAAGGATTCCAGATCCGTTGAGCTTACATTTTTACGATTTTTCTGCGATTTGTTCTGCATTTTAGAAGTTCACTGGTATACCCTGGAATACTTGCAAACACACCCTTGAACAAAAAAAAGAAATTACAACCGGGCCCTTCGCCGGCATTCTCCGCCGCTGCAGCTCGCCTGGTGGTGTTCTGCTAGGCAGGACTTACCGGGGCTGCAACGGGGAAGCGCGTGGGAGGGTAGGGATCGAGGAACACCTACCCTGGTCGGCGTTCCAGTGCTTGGTGCACGGAATCGAGCTCGTCGGCGTCAATGGCGGAGCGGATGTTCGGGTCGCCGACGTTGGAGGTGAAGGAGGGCTCGGGGTAGGGGAACAGGGCACGCACAAGCACCGCGTAAGCTTGAGGATGCGCCTGGGGTAGCTGTAGTGCTCGGTCTCCCTCTGGGCTGACCGGTTCGCGGTGAGCTCGAGCTCGCCGGCAGCGGCGTAGAAGAGGAACGACGTCGGGGGTGCGTCTGGGTTCGATTCCGCACGCGTGTAGCTTAACTAGGAGGTGGCAAAGCTGCTGCGGTGGTTGGATGGGACAATGTAGGGCTGTGATGGCCGGTCCGCGCGAGCTAGATCTCGCCGGCCATGGCGGACGGCGGGAGGAGGAGGAAGGAGGAGAAGCCGCGAGACGGTGGAGTTCTGGGGGTACTTATCGGCCAGGGAGCTCCTGGGCGAGGTGAGTAGCGTCTGGGGGTGGTCGATTTGGCTCTTGGCAACTCGACGGCGAGCGGGCGGAGCGGGCAGCGGCGCTGCGCATGGCGGGGGTGTCGTGGCGGCTCGGGAGCGTGTCTGGGACGCGTGTGTGCGTGGGGAAGTGCCAAGGGGCGGGCCAGGTGGCGCTGGAGGACTCCCCGGGTCCATTTGGCCGCGGACGCGCAGTGGACGAGGTCCACCGGCGGCGTACGGCGGGCAGCGGGCGGAACAGATGAACCGGGAGGAGAGAGATGGAGGTGAGGGTGTTTTTGTGATTTCTGAAAATCCAGGGACCTCTCGGTAATCTAAAAATATCTCCTATTTAGAGGGCTCAAATGAAAAAGTGTTGAATATTAATTTTGCATAACTTTTCAAGATCTACAACTTTCGTGTTATGCAAATTTTCATTTGAAACTCGCATTTTGAACTATTTTTATATTTGCAAATTTGCACAAAAGGACTTTGGTTTTATTCAGTTTTTGACTTGATTTTGGCTGAAGTTCAATTGAGCACATGTCAATTGAAGTACCTCTCATGAGCCAACTAAAATTTTGTGCACATTTTTGAATTGAAATTTGAGTAGCTTTTCACTCCTTTTTCTATCTCCTTTAATTTCTTCTGTATACTTTGACTTTTATTTGACCACTTCTATTTGAATTAATTCCCCACAATTTTTATTTTAAGTTTAAATGGGTACAAAGATTGTATTTGAGTGTACTGACACCTGAGGTGTCACACGTGCCAGAATGTGTTGTCGGTCGAAACCCACCGGCGAGCAGCGACAGGCAACACGAAGAGCCGGGAGGTCGCCGGGGCGCTGGCAGGCACTGCTCCCTCGTCGACGGCCCGAAATTCCGTCACGCGCCCGGAGATTCCGGAGAATATCGGGCGTGCCACCTGACCTATACCCGATCAGGAGGGTGCGAACGTGTTCCAAACAGTTTCTTGCATACAAAGACACGTGTAAACATAAGTCCGAGCCGTGGTCGGCTCCCCGGGATGACTCTTGCATCGGCTTTAAAGAGCCGATCGAGTCCCGGTGTTAGATTGGATCTGTTTGCATTCGGATATTGGTGAATAAAGCAAATAACTGTAAAGCTATTTCAATTAAATCTAACTAATCTAATCCACGACGGTAAAAGCTTCACTGTTAGATCGGAACATTCTACACGTGATTGGGCCTAATGAACGTAACATATAGCTAAACCACAACCCAAAACAGAGGCCTAAGAACTAGCAAGAGCCGATTCCCGGAACAATCCCTATTAAGGCTAAGATAAAGCATCTAGTACACTACCGGATCATCCAACCCGTTTGCAAGGACTAATCTAACAGATATTACGCCAACTCTTAAAGATAAGAGCAAACCATAATAGATTAGATCTACTAGACATAAAAGAAGAAGGGTGTTGCCTTTACGTAGCTAACTCTATGCAACGAGAGCTAGTATAAGTTGATAACATGATCGCGTAAAGACAACATGATATTCGTAGATGATAAGCAACAAAGCACAACAGATCTACTAAAAGCCATGCTACGAATATCAAGATAACTAGCATTACTCGCCATCAAAAATGCTTCAGTATGAATAATGCCAAGGTAAAAGCAAGAACAACGCTGCCCTGATCGCAAGAAGCGATCAGGGCAGCATGGCGCTTACTTGGATGAAACCCTAGAATTAGGGGGTGGCGATGCGCCGAGAGTTGCTGTTTGCGAGACATGATGACGTTCTTCTTTCATGAATAACATAGGGTACATATTTATAGTCCGGAGACTTGGGAAATAATCTATACTAATCTTGTCCCGATCGGACTCTATCTCTAATCTTAAACTAAATCTAAGGATACATGGCCCATGTGGCCCAGATGCTCACGCAGGAGCTGATTTACAAGCCTTCTTAATCTTCTGCTCTAAGCCCATCTTGCTCTCGGCCCATAAATTAATCCTGTTAATTTATGGCGATAACAGGTGCTTTGTTTTTTGAGAGAGCACTAGTACAAAAAAGCTTTGTAGGGGCGGGCTAAATCATATTTGTAGGGGCGGACGGCGCACCCGCCCCTAATCTCCTATTTCTAGGAGCGGGTGCGTTACTCGCCCCTGGAAATCGATTTCCAGGGCCGGGTGACAGCATGAGCCGCCCTTGGAAATCGATTTTCAGGGGCAGTCCACGCCCCAAACCGCCCCTGGAAATCGATTTTCAGGGGCGGTCCATGCCCCTGGAAATGAATTTGCAGGGGCGGGTGTGGGGGTGACCCGCCCCTAAAAATAAATTTTAGGCAAAAAAAATTCGTAATTCGTTTTTAATTCGTTTCGCAGTGTTTTAAAATTTGAATTCCCACTTTATAAATCTACCAAGCTAAGTCTATATTAACCCATTCTGATCCAACACTCAAATAGCAATGCAATCAAATAAAATTTCAGAAGATAAAGGAGTAGCAATACAAGATGTTCAATGATAACAGTAGCTATACATCCATGCATATTACAAATTTGTAGCTGCATTGCTCGCATTCGTAGATAGATAAGATAGTTGCGGTCTCCAATCGTCCACCCTAGAACTTCATCAAAATATGCTAGTGCACGAATAAGTGCACTCTCCTCCGCTTCCCATTCGTTGCCACAGATAGAACTACAAATGTCAAACAATGGAGTGTTCGGCTGACTTGCCCTGCAAAAGGAGAGCTTTGCTTGAAACCTGCAACTTCTTGTAAAATGTGGCTCTCCACCCATCCAAGTCAAACCTAAAGTGTCCATGACTTGATTCAGAATAGCCCAAAAGCTAACTGATGCAATGGTATATTGATGATCAATGAGATCCTGCAAAAAGGTGATAATAACATTATGAAAGTTGAAAGAACAATACAACATTACTAAAGTTAACAATGACTAAAAAAAAATCTCATACTCTGTCTTGTCGATTAAGACGACAAAGCCTCTCTGTAGTCAGAATAACATTGGATTCTCTCGCCTGTAGCTGCTTAACTCGAAAATATGAAAAGTCGGGCACAAAGTACCCATGATTCTTAAGCTGCTCCAGGCATGCCTCCACCGCTAGCCTCTCATAAGTTGTCCAAATGGGTGCCTCTCCACCCACTGCGGCAATTGAAACCATGGGTATCATCGAGGAGGATGGATCCTCTCCTGGTACCACCGAGGACCACTCTATATGTCGAACAGGTATTTGAAAAGAAATATGTACCCTTTTGACATCCGGTTGCCGAACAAGCTCTTGTCGAGCCACAAAAGTAGTACCACCCAAACCTTTGACAACATCTTAAAGCCATCTAACAAGGTCGATAAGCTGCATTGATGTGAGGAAATTTAGCATTTAGAATTATTTGAAGCTGCATTGTATGTGAGCAAAAATATATGAATATGAAACTAACAAATGAAACTTACAACGTTAGGAATTGATCCGCACGTTCGATCACCCAGTGACAAGGCAACCTCTTGATGGAAGTGTATGCCTGGCTGCTGAGCATCAACATCGTCCATAAGTGCACGGCCATCGCCACGACCCCTACCACGACCGCCACCACGGAACATCTAACAGTATTCTCATTGAGTAAATATGAATAACAAAATTCATAGTGTAACAGAAGTTATTTGCGTGTGTTTTGTGTTCATGAGTCATGACCAGGGTTTCTCTTACCGACTGGCCCGGCCAAACCGGCCGGGTCCGGTACCGGTATACCGGACCGGTTTGGCCAGAAACCGGTCGGTACCAGTCGAAGTCAAATTTGAATTCAAAATTCGCAGTGCAAACGGTTCCGACCGGTTTACCGGCCGGTTTGACCGGTAACCGGTCGGTTTGACTAGTAATCGGCCAAATTCAAATTTTTTCTTTTTTTGGTTTAAATTCAAATGCCCGCAAAGTATACTAAATGAATGTTTGTATAATATGTTTTAGTCTAAATGAACCCTCCAATCCTTTTTTGTACTACTTTTACATTGTATTTGTATACTTTTGTATGCACGCTTTTTTGTTTAACTTCAAATCCCCGCAAACTATACTAAATGAACGAATTTTTTAGAAAATTTGACACCATTAGATTCGTCAAACCTTGAAATATTTTTAGAATTTTTTTGAGAATTTTTTTTTTGAATTTAAATTTAAATTTTGAATTTGGGCCGATTTGGTACCGGTCCAAACCGGAACCGGGCCGGACCGGTTTGACCGGTAATCGGTCAAACCAGACCGGTTCCCACCGGTTAGGTGAACCCTGGTCATGACTTCATTCTGTAAGATACACTACATGTAGCCACTGTAACCATATAACCAAGTGATAGAGATCGATAGATGATGTACGTCTTGGAGATGCTCTGCTTCGTCTCACCGCTCAAAGAGGAAGGGAACAAAAAAATCTTCATCGATCCGGCTGCCCTGAACAAGCCCACATACAGTCTCCAATACTCTGCTCCTTTTGTTTCAGAAAAGCAAGAAGGAAAAAAAACCTCTGCTCCTCTCCCCTCGGATCCTCCTGCGCCCCTTGCCTTTAACTTCAATCATCAATCGCTAACGCGTGGCATACACGGACAAGAATGATCTCCCATCATATCCGGATCAAATGTACACGAATATATAGATCGTTGAGCACACGCAGCTCGTTGTTCGTACGGATCTGGCTGCAGCCCCATGGAGGTGGTCGCACGCAGCGCCAAAGGTTACAAGAACAAGAAAAAAAAGTCTAACCCTAACCCTAACCCTAGGGGAAGGCAATGGCACCTATCGTGTGGCTCGGAGAGGAACGAGGGCAGCGCTGTGACGAGTCGTGGCCGAGGAGAGCTGGTGGCGGCGCCGACGGCGCCAGTCCTCCTCGGCGAGATCCAGGCGTTGCGGCAGCGGAGGTCGGGGAAGTGGTGGAGGAGGAGGCGGCGGATCCCGTCAGCGGCAGATCTCAGCGTCGGTGGAGGAGGAGGAGGCGACGGATCCCATCGGCGGCGGATCCCGGCGTCGCTGGAGGAGGAGGCAGCGGCGGATCCCAGCGAGGAGGAGGGAAGGAGGAGGAAGAGGAGGTGCCGGTGGCGGCGGCGAGGAGGAGGAGGTGGCGGCGGCGGCTGCAAGGAGGAGGGAAGGAGGAGGGAGCAGAGGGGGAGGTGGCGGCGGCTGCGAGGAGTTGGTGAGAGCGGAGGGACGAGGCCTTGAGAAGCTTTTCCACCTTTTTTCCCTTGAAATTTTTGGTATATGTAGGTCTGGTTTGTAGGGGCGGGTGGCGGCCCGGCCTGCCCCAACAAATATTTTTCTAAATTATTCAAAAAAATGGATTAATACAAAAAAATAATAAAACGCATTATAAATACTAAAATTTTCACCATAGGAAAAATAAGATATGCGTAACATAAGAAAAATATCAAAATCATATTTCATAGCATATAATGAATAAATATTTTCAAATAACAATGTATACTATGTCACACTACTATGTCGTACAACTTAAGGCTAACTTTGTGTTTTCCATACACTTTAACTCTAAATGTGTTGAATTATATTTTTCATATTTTTGTACAATTCTACATGACAGTACATGCTTATGGTAAAAATTACACGTTGTTTTGAAGTATTTTGCATCTTCATTTGAAATAAATGAATTTTTCGAATAAATTGAGAAATCATTTTTAGGGGTGGCTCACCCCCTCAGCCACCCCTGAAAATGAGGGCATTTTTAGGGGCTGACCCCCCACCCGCCCCTGAAAATGGCTCCCATTTTCAGGGGCGGCAGAGGGGGTCAGCCGCCCCTACAGATGCCATCTTTATGGGCGGATTGTTTCTACAGTACCCTCGCGCCATTTATAGGGACGGGTGATTTTTTGGTCCACCCCTAAAAACAAATGAGGCGTTGCTACAAATCGTTTTTGTAGTAGCGGAGAATTCTAGGAGTTGTTTGTGGAGAACTGGAGATTACTTAATGGTTGAGCTGAGCTGAGCAGTTGTGATTAATCATCAATGTCTGGTTTGCCAGTATGATGTATGCACTTCTCTGGCAATGCATATGAGCCACAATGTTGATCTGTGTGTTCCAGTTTCGAAGGAAAAGTAGGATACTACTCTAAGTGTGGGGTGCTAGACATTATACGTAATAACTATATAATTATTTTCTCCTTGAATTCGAATGGTTGATTCTCTAGACAGTATGCACTTGTGTTTCTGGAGATTACACTCTGTGGAAAATATTTCTGAAGCTGAACATATAACTGCATTATGTGATGTCTCTCAAAAACAAATTGCGGATGGTTTTTCTTAAACAAAATAGCTGAACCCTCTGATTTTTAGAATTTTGTTGCGACCAGTGAAAAGTAGTGAAAGACTTGTTGGTTTGTTCTCTGATATGCGCTGCCAAATTTTGACCAGAGAAGCCTTTTAAATATCAGTTTTGGGTTTGTTTGATTCTGACAGGGCTTTAGATTTGAAATCACTATCCTGTAGTATCTTTCATGAAACATACTGCTAAGGTCGAGTCATGACTGTATTGCCTTTGCCTTTCCTTTCACTTCATAATTAATCTTTTGTATTTTTATTTTTGGCTGGCATACTCTGTAGTTTTGTTAAGGTCTGCTCTTTCTTAAGCTGCAAACCTGGTACTTTTACGCTAAGTGATTGGGTATATCTCCACATTGCCTGCAAGAGCGAATCAGCATCATTTCTTAACAACTTGAATCATATTTAATAATTTTTGAAATGTGAAGAGGCTCGTAGGTATTTGACATTAGTTCCTATGAGGCAATCCCGCACACAGGACACCAATAAGGCTATAATTTTGCTGCTTCAGTCATGTTGGTTTGTACCCATTGTTTCTCATGGTAATTTTATGTGCACTGAGCTATTCAGAATTCAGACGTATAATCGATCGAGTTATGTTATATGCTCATGATATTCAGATTTGTTCTTTGCTGAACTTTCAGGTGGAGTACATATCCTGAGATAAATCTGGAGGGGACTTGTGGAGATCCTGGGCCATTATTTGGAGACGAAGATAATAGCCTGTTGGACCACTTGGATTACCAGGGAGGAGGGATTCCACAGCAGGAGAACACTGGATGGACTTTTAGTTGATCCAGCTGATGCAATGCTGTATTTATTAGGGTAAAGTCCGTTTTTGGACCCTAAACTATCACGATCATCCGATTTTGAACCCTGAACTACAAAACCGGGCATCCCACACCCTTGAACTAACCAAACCGTGCAAAATACCCCCCTGAGCCGAAACCAGAGCGGTATTGCTATGACATGGCAGCAGTTTTGTGACGTGGCTGGTAGCCTGGCCCACCCATCAAAAATTACCAAATTGCCCCTTATCCTCTCTTTCTCTCGTCTCTGCTCCTCTGCTGTCTCATCCCCCGTTGCTGCGCCAACGCCGCGCCCTGCCATCCGCCCCTGCTTCGTGCTCGCCCATGGCTGCCCCTGCTCCGCCACATGGCCCTTGCTCCGCTGCATGGCCCTCCTTCATCCGCCGTGGCGAGGCCCTCCTCCGCCCATGGCACGCTCGCCCACGGCCGCGCGGCTCGCCCGCCCGTGGCGGCGCGCTGCTCGCCCGCCCGGGGAGGCATGCCGCCAGGGATGGCCGGGGCCGCGGCGCATGGCACGCCCGCCAACATGGCCCCGGGCGGATCCGGCGGCCCGCCATGGCCGCGAGGGAGAGGAGTGAGGGGGCGCTGGCATGGACCCGCCATGGCCGGGGAGGAGGAGGCCCTCCACCGATTCGAAGCTTGCCGGGGAGGAGGAGGCCCGCCACCGATTCGAAGCTCGCCGGGGAGCTTGCCCGCCTGCGTGCCGCGGCAGCGGGGAGGGACCCGCCCTGCCACCCGCACCACGCTCCGCTGTCCGCGCTCGCCACTGTGGGAGTAGGGGAGGGTCGCCGCCCCACGCACGGAGGAGGATGGGGAGAAGAGGACCACCCCTGGAGCTCGGGAGGAAGGCGGCTCATGGGAGGGGGAAGGAGGCTGCCGTGCCTGGCCCCTATTGGTACTTTGTAACAACACGAATAAATTCGCAAGCGCACGGATACCACTGTAGCTTTCACCCAAGAGTATTGCAGAGTATCGAATCCACTGGGGAACATGAGTGCACTATCTACGGGTTCAGGCTCATCCAAGGACACACACGCCTGTGTAAGGGAGATAGAAGAGAGTACTTGCTAAGATCTAGAATCTATGCTTAGAAGAAGAGATCACGTCGCCGTTATACTTCGAGCTACTAGTTTCGACTGGCTTATACAAGCCAATAGCTCCAGTAATACGTGCTCTATCCAATATCCGAACGTGGAGGATTACTAGGGCTCGAACAGGGCTGTCACCACCTACTGGCTACCTCTAGAAACCGTGGGACTATCTGACAACTGAGTGGTATAGTCCAGCCTAGACACCACGTCTACGCCTTTCCCTACTAACCTTAGCCCTGGCCAAGACTACCCTTTTTTATCCGGGGTCTTAAGCTAAGATCAAATTCTACTCTCTAAGCATACACATCAACTTATATAAGGCAGAGATGATAACTTGCGATCTAAACTCTAATTCTAAATAAGAAAGTCTCGAATACTTACAACTGAATAAGCATCTGTTGAGGTACAAGCGGAGAAGAGTGCCGACAACCCCGGCACTTCTCCCGACTCCTCCTCACTCTCCTCCTCTTCTTCTACACCTCCTAGTCTACCTAAGCATCTAGGATGAAGGCCTCAAGCTCCAAGGGAGAAAGGTGAGTTGAGTTGGGTGTGTGGTGTGTTTCATTTCTTCACTCCCTGTAACACCCGGTTTATAAAAGAACATAAACCGAGCAATCATATACGTGCCAGGATCAAGTCACACGTATATACAACAGAATGAACAGTATATCATAGCACATATCACGTAAAAAGACATAATAAAGCGAATACGAATGTTATTTATTACAATAATGACAAAATGTCTGATACAGCGGAAGCGAAGTACAAAAAAAAAAAAAAAATACGATAAAGCTCTCCGAAGCTGAAGCAGGGCGCCACAGGGACGTCGACTGGGAGACGAAGCACCTAGAAGTCCTCGTAGTCCTGGTAGCGCTGGACGAACTCCCTCGTGTCGGCAGGAACTGAGCAGCAGTAGCGTAGCCGAGAGGAAAAAGTAGAGAAGAGGCAAGAGTGAGTACACAACTTGTACTCAACAAGTATAACACAAACTATGAGGCTCTAGGCTGGCTGACTCAACTGCATTAGCTTTTAAGTGTTGGCAAGATTTTATTTAAGCTATTTACTACTAGTTGATGAATTACCATTAACCCAGTTACATAGTAATTAATCAAGTTTAAATCATGTAACTACTGAGAAGCCAAACCAAAACCAAGCCACCAAGGTAAACCCCGAGAAGCACCTCCCTCGTCGGAAGGAGATAACTTCACTAATCAAAAGGAGGATCTGGGCCGCTCATAACCGTGAGCACGGCTAGTATACCAGTTTTACACTCTGCAGAGGTTGCACATCTTTACCCACAAGTCGTGAGCTACGCCAGTTGTTCATCACACTTCCTTAGGTGAGATGGCCAGCGACTCACTACGAGGCCTTTAAAAAGAATCTCGTTGGTAAGGCGTAACCGCGAGAGTTAGGTCGGCGACGATGGGGCCCACCTCCGGGGGTACAAGCACAGGAGCGCAATCCAAGCACAGACCAAGCCGGAGGAGCAGGGACCATTGAAGCTTACTACTCTTGCCCCGCAGGTAAGTTACTCCAAACCAAAAAGATCTAGTTATTACGCCAAGTCTATCCCATTCTAGCCTTGTGGTAGCGCTGTTGTCCCAGGTTGTCGCTCTATGAACCGGTCCTTATGGAGAGTGGCCAACCAGGCAGTAAGCACCGTGCTGGCCCCCTAAACCATGTTTCTAAAAAAACATCTTTTAACGAGAAGTGAGCCACTCAAGCCACACAGAGTGCCACTCTCAGAATTAAGTTCAAGTAAAACATTAATCAAATTAATTAAAAAGGACCAGAGTGTGTTATAGCGCAGCAACCTAGCACAACTAACCATAATGCAACCCAAAGGTATAAATAAAGGATATAAAGTGGCTAGGAAAGTCCTTATAGGCATACAGTATTGAAATGCAGTATGAAAATGTATTTAAAGATGATAGGTTGTTCATGTTATACTTGCCTTCCTCGTACTGCTCCTGCTGCTGCTCAAAATGCTCGGAAGACGGCTGCTGCTCTGGGTACTGGTACTGAGGCTCCTCAGATGGATCAACGTCTACTCACGAACACATGGCCAAAACAATGCACAAAAATAAGCATACAAGCAAACATTAACAAAAACTAAGAAACAGTACATCAATACATAAAAACAGCGCACAAAACTACTCTAGAACTATTCTACGCGTTACAACGATCGCGTGGATATAAAGAACGCTAAAATCGGAGCTAAAACGCATAAACTAGGCCAAAAACAAGGTTCAGGGGCTTATTTGTAAGAAAACTGAAGTTTCAGGGGCTTTTCTACAAAAACCAGGGGCTGAAACGTAAATACTGAAAAGATCTAGGGGCTAACACGCAAAAGGACTAAGCCTGGACGGCGGGTTCAAATTCTAGGAAGCTCAGGGGTGTTCTTGCAAAGTTTTGGGCCTATCTGCGATTATTTTTCAAAATAGGTGGACTGCGGGTTGATTCTGGGAGAACTGGGGGGTTCTTTAACAAAATTGCCACAGCGAAACGGTATCCTAGGATATTGGCCGTTGGATCGCGATCTGGCGACCTGGATCTGAATGGGGGTTGATCTAATCGTGGCCATCGCTTTTGGATCCGACGGCTGAGAACAGAAGGGCGCGCGGGCGGCGGCGGAGCTCGCCGGAGCTCTGCTCCGCGGCGGCAAGCTCGACGGGGAAGGCCAAAACGGCGCTCCAGGGGTCACTTCGGGCCGGGTTTTGGTCGTGGGGCAAGCCCGTGGCATGCGTAATGCACACATGCGCTCAGAGCAGTGGATTGGGGTTCGAAACGGCGTGTGTGGCGGCGGTGGCGGGTGTGCACGGCGGAGCATCGCCGGCGAACGGGGTTCTGGGGGTGCTGGGGCTTCGGATCCACAAAAACTAGTGCCAAAAGATAGAACGGACCGAGGCGTGGCTCACCGAGGGCGCGGGGTGGACGGATCCGTAGCGGGGAGGGGTCGGCGGCGAGTTTGGCGGCGGCGCAGAGGCGGCGCTTGAGGAGGGGTTGAAGGAGGGCGCTCCCGAGCTTCTGGACGGCGCGGACCCACTCGGGGCGAGGCTGCGGAGCAAACCAAGGGGTCAGGACGGGTCAAGGACCACCGGCGGCGAGAAATCGAAAGGCGGGTTACTCACCGGCGTTCGGCCCTTGGCGGAAATTCCGGCGCTGTAAAGGTTGTGGTCGAGGTTAGAGGGCTAGAGGCGAAGCCTGGACTCGGGGCGGAGTTCTGGGAGAGCTTGGCAGGGGTGGTGGCGCGGCAAGGCGACGTGGCCGCGGCGGCGCGGTGCTCTGCGTCGGGCGGAGGTCGCGGGGTTGGCGCTGGGGCGTAGGGGTGGCGGCTGTGTGGGGAGATGGGGCGCTGGGGAGGGCCAGGGCGGTTTAAGAAGGGAGGGCCGGTCTCGGCGTGCGGGATTCGGGCGCGGGGTTCGCCGGGGATCGCGGCGGTTTCCGTTGGCGCGCGCGAAGGAGACGGGGAAGATAGAGCTGACGAGGGGGGCCCGGGTGTCAGCGGGGTGAGGCGGGGGAGAGGCGACGCGCTGGCGGCGAGCGGCTGCGGTGCGGGCCTGCTGAGCGCTCGCGGTGGCTGGGCCGAGCGCGAGCGGACCGGGGGGAAGAAGGGTGATGGGCCGCGGGCGTGGGCCGCAGCGCGAAGGCAGGCCGTGGGAGCGGGCCGTGCGGGGGAGTCTGGGCCGAAGTGACCCGCGGGAAGGGAGAGGGAGGATGGGCTTGAGCTGGTGGGTTTTTGGGCCGGGTTAGAGTGGGGTTTGGGTTTGGTTGAGGGTTTTGTTTTCTATTTCTATTTTCTCTTTCTTTTCTATTTCTAAACCAATCAAAGTTTGAATTCAAATAAAATTTGAATTCACCCACACTCAAACAAAATTATGCACCAGCATGAATGCAACAAAAGGTTTAAACCTATGATAAATTTTAATTAATTAGGGACAAAAATTAGATTAAATGCCAACTAAACACAATAAACCTTAAAAAAATTAACTAAAGCCAATTAATTTATTAATAAATACTGAAATTTAAAATTAGGGTGTTACATACCCTACCCCCTTAAAGAAATCTCGTCCCGAGATTTAGCTGGGCTGGCTAGCAAAGAGATCTGGGTATGTCTTCTTCAACTCATCTTCTCGCTCCCATGTAGCCTCAGCTTCACTGTGATGACTCCACTGAACTCTGCACATCTTGATGCGCTTGTTCCGAGTAACCCTCTCTGACGTCTCCAGAATCTTCACCGGATGCTCAGTATAAGTCAGATCCTCCTGGACATCTACTCCATCCAGGGGTGCCTGCTCCTCGGGTACTCGCAAACACCTCTTCAGCTGAGATATATGAAAAACATCATGAACTCCTGAGAGACTGAGAGGTAACTCCAGGCGATAAGCAACTTCGCCTTTCCGCTCTAGCACCTTGAATGGCCCCACATACCGAGGTGCTAACTTCCCTTTGACATTGAATCTGCGGATTCCTCTCATCGGAGACACCTTCAGGTATACATAATCACCGACACTGAAAGTCAGGTCTCTCCGTTTGCCGTCTGCATAGCTCTTCTGTCTGCTCTGTGCAATCCTCAGATTTTCTCGCACTGCCTGAACCATCTGCTCTGCATCATCTATGATCTCAGGACCGAAGAGCTGCTTTTCACCAATCTGATCCCAATAGAGAGGAGTCCTGCATTTTCTGCCATACAATGCCTCAAAGGGTGACTTCTTCAGACTGGCCTGATAGCTGTTGTTATATGAGAACTCAGCAAATGACAGGCACTTATCCCAACTAGTACCATACTGAATAGCACAAGCTCTCAGCATATCCTCCAACACTTGGTTGGTTCTCTCTGTCTGTCCATCTGTCTGAGGGTGATAAGCCGTACTGAATCGCAGCTTCGTATCCAACGAATCATGGAGCTGCTCCCAGAAACGAGAAGTGAACTGAGACCCTCTGTCAGATATGATCTTCTTGGGCACACCATGCAAGCAGACAATCCGAGAGATGTACAACTCCGCAAGTCTGGCACCGGAGTAAGTAGTGTTCACTGGTATGAAGTGAGCAACCTTCGTCAGGCGATCCACTACTACCCAAATAGAGTTGTACCCTTTCTGAGTACGAGGCAATCCAACAATGAAGTCCATAGTGATTTCTTCCCATTTCCACTCTGGAATCTTCAAAGGCTGCAATAGACCTGCTGGCCTCTGATGCTCAGCCTTGACACGCTGACAGGTGTCACAAATAGCCACGTACTCTGCCACTGAACGCTTCATCCCATACCACCAGAAACGTTCCTTCAGATCATAATACATCTTCGTGCTGCCCGGATGAATAGAGTAAGCTGTATCATGGGCCTCACTCAGAATCAACTTCCGTAGATCCTTCACATCTGGCACACAGATCCGGTTCTTGTACCACAAGGTACCCTGATCATCCTCTCTGAAATGAGGAGCCTTGCCCTTCTTGAGCAACTCACGAATCTCCTGCAGCTTCTCATCATCTTTCTGATGCTGCCTGATCTCTGACTCTAGAGTCGGTACTGCCTCGAATGCTGCACTCGAAGTATGATGCATGAAGCCCAGACTCAACTGCTCGAACTCCTCGCATAACTCTGGAGGCATCTGGAAAGCAACAGCCATGTTGACATAACTCCTTCTGCTCAAAGCATCTGCTACAACATTGGCCTTGCCCGGATGGTAGTGAATCTCCAGATCATAATCCTTGACCAACTCTAGCCATCTTCTCTGCCGCATATTCAGCTCATTCTGCGTGAAAATATACTTGAGGCTCTTGTGATCAGTGTAGATATCACATCGCTGCCCATACAAGTAATGCCTCCAAATCTTCAGAGCATGCACAACTGCGGCTAACTCAAGATCATGAGTAGGATAATTCAGCTCATGCCGGCGTAACTGCCGTGAAGCATAAGCTATCACTCTGCCCTCCTGCATCAGAACACACCCAAGACCATCCTTCGAAGCATCACAATATACGGTGAACCTCTTCGTCTGGTCCGGTAGAGTCAGGACTGGCGCCGTAGTCAACCTCTTCTTCAGCTCATCAAAGGCCATCTGACGCTCATCAGTCCATACGAAAGCCACATTCTTCTCCAGCAAAGAAGTCAAAGGCTTCGCGATCTTGGAGAAATTCTCAATGAACCTCCGATAATATCCGGCTAAGCCCAAGAATGACCTGACTTCCTTTACTGTCTGCGGTGTCTCCCACTCGAGCACATCCTTCACCTTGCTCGGATCAACAGCAATGCCTCCCTGAGAGATAACATGACCGAGGAATGGCACCTCGTCAATCCAGAACTCGCACTTGCTGAACTTGGCATACAGCTGATGCTCTCTCAATCTCTGCAACACGAGCCTCAAATGCTCCTCATGCTCTTCTTCTGTCTTGGAGAAGATCAGAATATCATCAATGAAAATCACCACGAAGACATCCAGATAATCCATGAAAACCATGTTCATCAGGTGCATGAAGAAAGCCGGAGCATTAGTCAAGCCGAAGGACATGACCGTATACTCATATAGCCCGTACTTGCAGGTGAATGCCGTCTTCGGAATATCCCCAGGACGGATCCTCAACTGAAAATAACCCGAACGAAGATCAATCTTCGAGAATATACGAGCACCTCGAAGCAAATCGAAGAGATCCTCAATACGGGGCAGTGGATGCTTGTTCTTGATAGTAACTGCATTCAGCTCCCGATAATCCACACACATCCTCTTCGAGCCATCCTTCTTATCTACTAGCAGCAATGGAAAAGCCCAAGGAGAGAAGCTGCGACGGATATAGCCCTTGGCTAGCAACTCATCAATAGTCTTCTTAACTTCTTCATGCTCTATAGGTGCCATACGGTAGGGCCGCTTTGCAATAGGAGCTGTGCCAGGCAAGAGATCAATACAAAACTCAATGGCGCGTTCAGGCGGCATACCTGGCAGATCATCCGGAAAGACATCCGGGAATTCAGACACCACGCGAATACCGTCCGTGGGTCTAGCCTCCATCTGATGAAGAAATCCAGAAGGCTCTACTGCACTGATAACCACCTCTTGGCCACTGGAAGCTGATAATAAGACTGTCCGCTGAGCACAATCTATCCGAACTCCCCATTTGGCCAGAGTTTCCATTCCCAGAATGACATCAATGCCCTTGGTGTCTAGCACCATCAGATCAGTACAGAACTCTACTCCCCTCAAGGAAATACTGACTCTCGGGCAGTAAGTGTGAGACCTCAACTGTCCTCCCGGTGAAGATACTAACAGGCACCTCTTTAATGTGCTAGTATGAATACCATGATGCTCGACAAAAGACTGAGTAATGAAGGAATGCGTAGCACCAGTATCAAAAAGCACTGTAGCTGGATATGAATTAACCATGAGCGTACCAATAACCACGTTGGGAGCCTCGGCCGCTGACTCGGCCGTCACGTGGTTCACCCTGCCCTGTGCTGGCGCCCTGGGTTGGGCTGGGCGCCCCTGTTGTCCTGCCTGCCGTGGATTCTGAGGTGCTGGACAGCTTTTGGCATAATGACCTTTTTGCCCGCATTTGTAGCACATGCGGTGATGGTGAATGGGGCTACTTGGCTGTCCTCCTTGTGAACTCATCATCACATCTCGCATTATTTCCGCTGCTTGCTCTTTGGACTCCTTGTGACCGTGTGGCTGAATCACGTTCATAGTGATAGTCAACCCATCAACATAATCATAGAGCGCTTGGTTCTTGACCTGTGTATCTGCAGAGTACTCAGGGTCCTTTCTCTTCTGGATGGTCTGTAGCTCGTCGACCGATGGGCCGTCAAGGAAAAGGGAATCCTCTGCTAGCTGCTCTTGACGAGACCACTTTCTCTTTGTACTGGAGAACAACCTCTGGTTCCTCCTAGTTGTGGCTTCATCTTCAGCTGCACGAACTTGACGACAAGGAACACCATAGAATTGGCAACACTGGCAAGTTTTCTCACCATCACCCATTGCACTGTCTCCAAGGTCTTTTTGTTTTGCCGACATCTGAACTGGGGCAAAGGGAAACACAGATTGGTAAGGTCAAGGAAGAGAGAAAAAACTCCATTATTTAAGGTTCTATCCTATTTAGACAACACTGCACAGGCATTACTGCTGATAACTCCAGATAAATGTCACATAAATCCGGGAAAAAGGAACTAGAGCATAATTCTTCTGTTTCATTGGAGAGATTCTCAACTTCTCTTGTACTATTTGTAGGACGGGGTGTCACATCCCTACCCCCTTACAGAAACCGACGTCCTCGTCGGTGAATCTCTGGATATCACCTTCTCTTCGCGCTATCCTTCTTCTAAACAAGACAGAAACCCAAGGCATGATAAGGTAGAGAGGATAGAGTGGATGGTTTTACCCCCAACGATCTAACTCAGTTTTATTAATTAATTAACTTTAACTTAGGAATGATTTTCATTAAATAAATTTAACAACTAAACTATGCAATCAACCAAAAATCCAAATCAAACATTTGCATAAAAACAAGCATTCAAAAGTTCATTCTTTAGTCGAGTTTAACACACAACTCGACTAACACAATGCGTCGCAGAACGTGCTATCGTATTACTATAAAAGGGTCACCTAGCTCCTACTCATGGTGGTCAGATGACTGATTCTAGCCAAAATCTACGAAAACTATTATTTAGAGAGAGAAAACAAGGCAAGACGAGTAAAAGTCATAGAATTCAAGGGGTATAATAGTAAAATAGTTTCAGCAGGCAAGGATTGGAGAGAAGAAGTCCTACAACTTGACCAGTTCTATCTAGGCTTCGTCCTACAGTCGATACGGCTTTGATACCACTCTGTAACACCCGGTTTATAAAAGAACATAAACCGAGCAATCATATACGTGCCAGGATCAAGTCACACGTATATACAACAGAATGAACAGTATATCATAGCACATATCACGTAAAAAGACATAATAAAGCGAATACGAATGTTATTTATTACAATAATGACAAAATGTCTGATACAGCGGAAGCGAAGTACAAAAAAAAAAAATACGATAAAGCTCTCCGAAGCTGAAGCAGGGCGCCACAGGGACGTCGACTGGGAGACGAAGCACCTAGAAGTCCTCGTAGTCCTGGTAGCGCTGGACGAACTCCCTCGTGTCGGCAGGAACTGAGCAGCAGTAGCGTAGCCGAGAGGAAAAAGTAGAGAAGAGGCAAGAGTGAGTACACAACTTGTACTCAACAAGTATAACACAAACTATGAGGCTCTAGGCTGGCTGACTCAACTGCATTAGCTTTTAAGTGTTGGCAAGATTTTATTTAAGCTATTTACTACTAGTTGATGAATTACCATTAACCCAGTTACATAGTAATTAATCAAGTTTAAATCATGTAACTACTGAGAAGCCAAACCAAAACCAAGCCACCAAGGTAAACCCCGAGAAGCACCTCCCTCGTCGGAAGGAGATAACTTCACTAATCAAAAGGAGGATCTGGGCCGCTCATAACCGTGAGCACGGCTAGTATACCAGTTTTACACTCTGCAGAGGTTGCACATCTTTACCCACAAGTCGTGAGCTACGCCAGTTGTTCATCACACTTCCTTAGGTGAGATGGCCAGCGACTCACTACGAGGCCTTTAAAAAGAATCTCGTTGGTAAGGCGTAACCGCGAGAGTTAGGTCGGCGACGATGGGGCCCACCTCCGGGGGTACAAGCACAGGAGCGCAATCCAAGCACAGACCAAGCCGGAGGAGCAGGGACCATTGAAGCTTACTACTCTTGCCCCGCAGGTAAGTTACTCCAAACCAAAAAGATCTAGTTATTACGCCAAGTCTATCCCATTCTAGCCTTGTGGTAGCGCTGTTGTCCCAGGTTGTCGCTCTATGAACCGGTCCTTATGGAGAGTGGCCAACCAGGCAGTAAGCACCGTGCTGGCCCCCTAAACCATGTTTCTAAAAAAACATCTTTTAACGAGAAGTGAGCCACTCAAGCCACACAGAGTGCCACTCTCAGAATTAAGTTCAAGTAAAACATTAATCAAATTAATTAAAAAGGACCAGAGTGTGTTATAGCGCAGCAACCTAGCACAACTAACCATAATGCAACCCAAAGGTATAAATAAAGGATATAAAGTGGCTAGGAAAGTCCTTATAGGCATACAGTATTGAAATGCAGTATGAAAATGTATTTAAAGATGATAGGTTGTTCATGTTATACTTGCCTTCCTCGTACTGCTCCTGCTGCTGCTCAAAATGCTCGGAAGACGGCTGCTGCTCCGGGTACTGGTACTGAGGCTCCTCAGATGGATCAACGTCTACTCACGAACACATGGCCAAAACAATGCACAAAAATAAGCATACAAGCAAACATTAACAAAAACTAAGAAACAGTACATCAATACATAAAAACAGCGCACAAAACTACTCTAGAACTATTCTACGCGTTACAACGATCGCGTGGATATAAAGAACGCTAAAATCGGAGCTAAAACGCATAAACTAGGCCAAAAACAAGGTTCAGGGGCTTATTTGTAAGAAAACTGAAGTTTCAGGGGCTTTTCTACAAAAACCAGGGGCTGAAACGTAAATACTGAAAAGATCTAGGGGCTAACACGCAAAAGGACTAAGCCTGGACGGCGGGTTCAAATTCTAGGAAGCTCAGGGGTGTTCTTGCAAAGTTTTGGGCCTATCTGCGATTATTTTTCAAAATAGGTGGACTGCGGGTTGATTCTGGGAGAACTGGGGGGTTCTTTAACAAAATTGCCACAGCGAAACGGTATCCTAGGATATTGGCCGTTGGATCGCGATCTGGCGACCTGGATCTGAATGGGGGTTGATCTAATCGTGGCCATCGCTTTTGGATCCGACGGCTGAGAACAGAAGGGCGCGCGGGCGGCGGCGGAGCTCGCCGGAGCTCTGCTCCGCGGCGGCAAGCTCGACGGGGAAGGCCAAAACGGCGCTCCAGGGGTCACTTCGGGCCGGGTTTTGGTCGTGGGGCAAGCCCGTGGCATGCGTAATGCACACATGCGCTCAGAGCAGTGGATTGGGGTTCGAAACGGCGTGTGTGGCGGCGGTGGCGGGTGTGCACGGCGGAGCATCGCCGGCGAACGGGGTTCTGGGGGTGCTGGGGCTTCGGATCCACAAAAACTAGTGCCAAAAGATAGAACGGACCGAGGCGTGGCTCACCGAGGGCGCGGGGTGGACGGATCCGTAGCGGGGAGGGGTCGGCGGCGAGTTTGGCGGCGGCGCAGAGGCGGCGCTTGAGGAGGGGTTGAAGGAGGGCGCTCCCGAGCTTCTGGACGGCGCGGACCCACTCGGGGCGAGGCTGCGGAGCAAACCAAGGGGTCAGGACGGGTCAAGGACCACCGGCGGCGAGAAATCGAAAGGCGGGTTACTCACCGGCGTTCGGCCCTTGGCGGAAATTCCGGCGCTGTAAAGGTTGTGGTCGAGGTTAGAGGGCTAGAGGCGAAGCCTGGACTCGGGGCGGAGTTCTGGGAGAGCTTGGCAGGGGTGGTGGCGCGGCAAGGCGACGTGGCCGCGGCGGCGCGGTGCTCTGCGTCGGGCGGAGGTCGCGGGGTTGGCGCTGGGGCGTAGGGGTGGCGGCTGTGTGGGGAGATGGGGCGCTGGGGAGGGCCAGGGCGGTTTAAGAAGGGAGGGCCGGTCTCGGCGTGCGGGATTCGGGCGCGGGGTTCGCCGGGGATCGCGGCGGTTTCCGTTGGCGCGCGCGAAGGAGACGGGGAAGATAGAGCTGACGAGGGGGGCCCGGGTGTCAGCGGGGTGAGGCGGGGGAGAGGCGACGCGCTGGCGGCGAGCGGCTGCGGTGCGGGCCTGCTGAGCGCTCGCGGTGGCTGGGCCGAGCGCGAGCGGACCGGGGGGAAGAAGGGTGATGGGCCGCGGGCGTGGGCCGCAGCGCGAAGGCAGGCCGTGGGAGCGGGCCGTGCGGGGGAGTCTGGGCCGAAGTGACCCGCGGGAAGGGAGAGGGAGGATGGGCTTGAGCTGGTGGGTTTTTGGGCCGGGTTAGAGTGGGGTTTGGGTTTGGTTGAGGGTTTTGTTTTCTATTTCTATTTTCTCTTTCTTTTCTATTTCTAAACCAATCAAAGTTTGAATTCAAATAAAATTTGAATTCACCCACACTCAAACAAAATTATGCACCAGCATGAATGCAACAAAAGGTTTAAACCTATGATAAATTTTAATTAATTAGGGACAAAAATTAGATTAAATGCCAACTAAACACAATAAACCTTAAAAAAATTAACTAAAGCCAATTAATTTATTAATAAATACTGAAATTTAAAATTAGGGTGTTACACTCCCCCTCTATATTTATATGAGGGAGCCATGGCCAAGGGGAGCTCCATCTGCAGCTAATCCTCTCCAAACCGACGTAGGCATCCAATGAGCTTTCTCCACATGGCAAGGTTAAGTCGGTGGGGCCTACGGGCTACTCGGTCGCCAGGGTGGTCGGCTCGCCACCCAGTGGGCCCACCGACCTTCCCTTTTGGTCTGTAGGTTTCTTCCTGGGCCCACTTGTCAATGGCATGGGTATTAGCCTCTAGTATGTCGGTTTCTTGCTCTGGTGGGCCCTCTAATCCATGTTTTGACATGTGTCGCGTCCTGATTCGTTGGAACATCGTGTCTTGGATCATGTCACACCATTATGCTGCAAAATTAGCTAAAAATCACCTGCACATATTCTAGAACATCATCTGTGGAATTTGTTAGTAAATAAGTCTATCCTAGCATTTATTCCACATTATGGTTCATTTTTGTGCAGGAGTTGATGGTCAAAATAGGTCGTTAGTGACCGTCAATCAGATCCCCCACACTTGGCCCTTTGCTCGTCCCGAGTAAAGGTCAGGACTGAGATGCCTTGGCATCTTCCTGATAGAACATCCCGCATAAAAGTTATTCCATACCTTACTTTTGCTTGTGAACTTGAATGTGTCTACCATGATATCTTGAGCTGTTGAAGAACAGAATGATCTTGGCTTCAAGTGTCATCCTGTCATGTGCCAGACTTGGGGATTTTTGAAAGAATTTTCATAGAAAAAGTGTTCATGGTCTTACTCTTTTCTCTCGATGTCACTCTTAACTTCTTTACCAAAACTTACCCTTACTTGACCTCACCGGCCTTGATGGCGTATGTGGAGTTTAGTTGGTAGGGTAGGAAGGCATCCGCTTGACTCAAATCTGTTGCAAGATCAAAGATTGGATCCATACATTGATACTTATATTTACGGAATGATTAGGATAATGTAGAAATAATTATATGCTCCTTTTCATGTCTGACTTTATTTGCTGGGTCATGCTTCTTTGGCCTCCCATCTTTTCTCTCATTTTTTGGGTCATGCTTCTTTGGCATGCCATCTTTTCATCTCTCCCTCTCTATTGTTTTTTAATACTATTGTCAAACAGTATTTAAGGAGCATGAGTTTCATCTGAACATATAACCTTTAATCAAGAACGTAAACAATGTAAACCATGATGGGTCACAAAATTTGATCAAGCTGAACATGTAGTCAAGAGACAAATACATGGGATTTTCAAGTGGGAAGTAACATATGGCTTTGGTAGGGTGGTGGGTAAAGAGAAAAGACCATGAACTCAGTTTTGTTTTCATAAATAAAATTCCCAAACTAGTCAACATGAAAGAGATGAACAACTTTAAACCAGACATATCTCATTACACAACAACTAAGCATCATGGGGTCCTATAAGATATGGTTCACAAACTCAAGAGCAGCATGAAAACCATTTATGCAAGGCATCTATCAAGAACTCATGTTAGCATATTCTTAAACAATTTCAGGTATTTGGAACGTTATGCGCATGTTTAGAAATGCTAAAAGGGAGGAAACAATTGAGGTAGTGCAAACTCAGAAGTCGGAACGGGAGGTGCGTGTGATGTGTGAATGTGATCGTGAATGTGTAGTGTCATGGGATCTCCCCACCCCCCCCCACACTTGTTTTTGACCTACTCATCGATCATAGACAAAACAAAACATAAAAGATAAAAGGGGCTCTGCCGGCATTAACATCGGGGAGCCAAAGTTCTCAATCCAAAAAAAACTAAACAAACCTGGGGCGCGACTAAACCAAACTAAACCTAAATGAAATGACTAAGACTAGCGCCCGAACTAAACTAATGATAACAATCCTTTTTAGGAGGCGACTCCTAATAGAGGTCCTTGTGACCCGTAGCCGCATACAAGCGCTTCATCTTAGCGCTCAAACCACGACGCAGAAGATGGAGGTCATCTCGAAGCTCCTCAACCTCGATCTTCCTCTCCGCAAGCTGGTCCTCGAGGTGCCTGTTCTCCAGGTGCAACTGCTGGACCATCGCGGTGAGGTTGGCGATGGTAGATCCCTCTGGTGCAGCGACACCTTTGGGCTTTGCAGGAGATGACTGAGATCTGGTCTGCTTCGGGGATGGACTAGTGGCTACGCTCCTCATTTGAGTGTCCAGAGTTTGAGTTGCGGTTGCCCCCTGTACAGGATCTGAGGCGCTCCATTGGGGTATGGGAGCGGTCTGTGCAATCTGAGGCAGCGCAGACGATCCTGTTGCCGCTTCATCCTTGAAGAGCTGCTTTGCGATCGGCCTCAATGGGGATGGAGTTTCCTTGGAGGGTCTTCTGTACGGGCTCTGTGAGTGTGCCCTGGATTTCGCGATCTTGAGGGGCGAGGGCGATCGTGCAGTGGAGTGGGGACGGTGGATGTCGCGCACCCTGGTCGGCCGACCAAGCTAATCGGCCGACCGGTGGGTGGCGCCCACCAGCCCTCCGCTGCTCCCCTGGACAGGGATCATCGCCAAGGGTTGCACGAAGGTCACCTCATCCTCAAGCATTGCTTCAGTGGCAGGATTTGGGGCATCGGTTGCTAGAGGACTCGCTGGATGAGTTGCAGCCGGCGTGGTGGCTACGGTTTTGGGATTTCCTTCGCCGGCCATAGGTTGAAGATGGTGGGATGCTGCTGGGATCAATGGAGGTTTTGGAGTAGATGGAAACAAGGTGGAGAAGAGAGGGTCTTAGGTTTTCTAGGAGAGAGGCACGAGAACTCCTATTTTCTCCTCGAGATCGCCGTCGTCCCTCATAGACTTGGGCTCTTGTTAGGTCAAGGAGGCCATGTACCGAAGCTGGGCCATATTGGGGCCGGCCCATGCTCGACCGACCATGTTGGTCGGCCAACCATAGCTGGGCCCCAGTGGGCCCCAGCTTGTGCTGGTCAGCAGGTGGGGTTGAGTAGATTAGAGGTACAAAGGGCCCACCTGCCCTTTTGGCCTATATGGCTCTTAATTAGATATAAACACGTGATCGACTAACTCAATCATGTCTATCTCTTCATCAAGAGCTTTATTATGATCCAAGAAAAGATTGAGTCGTTGACCGTTTACCTTATAGGTGTTACCGTCATCATCTTGCATCATGATGGCTCCATGAGATGATGTGTCGATGAATTGGTACGGTCCCTGCCATTTGCTTCGTAGCTTTCCATGACCAAACAACTTGACCCTGGAATTGAAAAGTAATACCTTGTCTCTTGGGTTGAAATTCTTGGGCTTCAACCGCTTATCATGCCATCTCTTGGTTCTTTCTTTGTAGATCGAGGCGCTATGATAAGCTTTGTCTCTCCATTCCTCCAGTTTCGAAATCTGACGCCTCCGGTACTCTCCGGCTAGTTTTAGGTCCATGTTCCATTGCCGGACAACCCAGTGCGCTTTGTGCTCCAGCTCTACAGGTAAGTGGCAAGTTTTCCCATAGACGAGCTGATAGGGTGACATTCCAATGGGTGTCTTGTATGTTGTACGGTATGCCCATAGTGCATCTGGTAGTTTCAGCTTCCATCCCTTCCCCATCTCATTCACGGTCTTCTGCAGAATGTTCTTGATTTGTTTGTTGGATGTTTCTGCTTGACCGCTGGTCTGACGGTGATACGGAGTCGCGATGTTGTGCCTTGTCCCAAGCTCCTTGAGAAAGTTCTAGAAGGCTGAGTCAATGAAGTGTGACCCTCCGTCACTGATTACCATCTGTGGTGTGCCAAACCTTGGAAAGATAATCTCATGGAACACCTTACGGGCATGCTTTGCATCTGCGGCTCTGCATGGCATGGCTTCGACCCATTTGGAGACATAATCTATGGCGACCAAGATGTACTCGCATCCTTGGGATCTTACAAAAGGTCCCATGTAATCAATACCCCACACGTCAAAGAGTTCTACCTGAAGATTGTAGTTTAGGGGCATTGCATTGCGAGCTGTGATCCCTCCATGCCTCTGGCAGTTTGAACATCTTCAGATGAATTTCTTTGTATCTTCATACATAGATGGCCAATAGAACCCACTCTGCCAGATTTTCGCATGAGTGCGAAATACACTATAGTGACCTCCATATTGTACTGCATGGCATTTTTCTATGATCTTGCGTCCTTCTGCCATAGGTACACAACGTCTGAGTAACCCATCTACACAAACTCGGTATAGATATGGTGCATCCCATAGGTGGCGTCTACTCTCATATACTAGCTTCTTTCTGCTCTCCCCTAGGGATATATACCCTGAAACCATGAAGTTCACAATATTTGCATACCAGGGGTGCGAAGCTGTTACCTTGAGAAGCATATCGTCCCGTAGGAAGTCATTTATCGGCGGGTCATGGGTGTTAGTATTGGTCATGCGCGATAAATGTTCCGCCACTGAATTCTCTACTCCTTTCTTATCTTTAATTTCTAAATCAAACTCCTGGAGTAAGAGAATCTATCTGATCAACCTTGGTTTAGCATATTTCTTAGTGAGGAGGTACTTGAGTGCTGCATGGTCAGTGTAGACGATGACCTTTGTCCCCACTAGATAGGACCTAAACTTGTCAATAGCAAAGACGACTACTAGGAGCTCTTTTTCTGTTGTGGCATAGTTGAGCTGAGCTCCAGTAAATGTCTTGCTTGCATACGCGATCGCGTGATGCTTCTTATCCTTGGTCTGACCGAGTACAGCCCCCACTGCATAGTCACTAGCATCACACATGATCTCGAATGGGAGCTTCCAATTTGGGGGTTGAATGATTGGAGCTGAGATGAGTGCCTTCTTAAGAGTGTCAAAGGCTTTATGGCACTCATCTGTGAATTGGAAAAGAACATCCTTGGCTAGAAGACTTGTGAGGGGTCTAGCGATCTGGGAGAAGTTCGCGATGAACCTTCGATAGAATCCGGCATGGCCAAGGAAGCTTCTTATTCCTTTCACATTGGTGTGCGGTGGAAGTCGCTCAATGACTTCAATCTTCGCATTGTCCACCACTATCCCTCTCTCGGACACCAAGTGTCCTAAAACAATGCCTTCACAGACCATGAAATGACATTTCTCCCAGTTGAGGATCAGGTCCTTTTCTTGGCATCTCTGCAAGACTCTATCCAAGTTTTCTAGACAATGATCGAAGGTTCTTCCATAGACCGAGAAGTCGTCCATGAAAACTTCCATAATTTCCTCAATCATGTCGGAGAAAATGGACATCATGCACCTTCGTAATGACGCGGGTGCGTTGCATAGCCCGAATGACATTCGTCGGTAGGCATAGGTTCCATAGGGGAATGTGAATGTAGTCTTGCTTTGATCATCAGGATGGATGGGTATTTGATGGTAACCAGAATAACCATGAAGGAAATAGAAGTAGGAGTGCTTCGCCAACTGCTCTAGCATCTTGTTGATGCTCGCTAACGACTCATTTCAAGGGTCACCTAGAGCCTGAAATCATGAGAATAATGTCTCATACCTGCCTATGTTATCCAGAAAGAGACAATTGCATATTTCCTCTTAGAAATATTACTATATTGGAATTCAAGCAGAAATGCAGGTAAAACAGGCTTCAAGCGTCAAGATACAAACCCGACCATCAAGGCAAGCCATCAGCTCCTGCATGAGCGTATGAAAGATGAGTGTCAATACTAGTGGTAGGAGTTATTGCTAACAAATTCCACAAAGTGTTGGTGTATAGTTATGTGCAGGTTGCTTACGCTTGGGAATGAGAGGAGAATGCACCCCAAAAGCAAGGTGACACGTCGTTGATCCTAGGCAACAACATCTTCATGAATCAGATGCGTTCACGAGGATCTACGGGCCCACCAGAGCCACCAAACTGACTTAAGACAAGCCCAAACCTATATACATGACATGAGGGCCCACCTAGCAGCCTTGAGAACAAGATTTGGGCCGAACGGACACGTTGTATGGCTGGCCGACCATCATGGTCGGCCGAGCATGTGGTGGCGGCCCACGGGCCCCACTGCCTCTCCGATGACACATGACGAGGTGTGGTTAGTCCCCAATGGCAGTTTGGCTCAATCCCCGGGCAAATGGCAGGTGGTTCCCTCCTATAAATACAAGGGGAGGGGGTGCAAATGAGAACACACCACACTTCACACCACAACATCTTCTCTTGAGTTCTCACCTGAGTGGGAGTTGTCTTAGGGAGTTTAGGAGTAGAGGTACTCAGGAGGGGCGCCGGTAACGGCGCTCTTCTAAAAATTTTACCTCTATGAGAGTGAGCGAGAGAGTCGGGGGGTGTGCCGGGCTTGTCGGCGCTCATCTCCGCTTGTACCTTGACAGATGCTTATTCGGTTGTAATTGTTCGACACTTTCTAATTTAGAATTAGAGTTTAGATTACAAGTTATTATCTCTGCCTTATATTACATGAGTGTATGCTTAGAGAGTAGCATTTGACTCTAGAGTTGGGCTCCGGATAGAAAAGGATAACGCTAATCGCCTCTAGAGTTAGTAGGGAATAGCGTAGACGTGGTGTCTAGGCTGGACTATACCACTCTGTTGTCTGATAGTCCCACGGTTTGTAGAGGTAGATGGCAGGTGGTGACAGTCCTGTTCGAGCCCTAGTAATCCTCCACATTCGGATATCGGATAGAGCACATATTATTGGAGCTAACGGCTTGTATAAGCCGGTCGAAACCAGTAGCTCGAAGTATAACGGTGACGTGATCTCTTTTTCTAAATATAGATTCTAGATCTTAGAAAGTCCTCTCTTCCTATCCTCCTACACTAGTGTGTGTCTCCTTAGACGAGCCTGAACCCATAGATAGTGTACTCATATTCCACAGTGGATACGATACCCTGGAATACTCTTGGGTGAAAGCTACAGCGGTATCCATGTGCTTTCGGATTTTATTCGTAACGTTACAAAGTACCAACAAGCTTTCTGGCACCGTTGCCGGGGAACGGCAGCTACATTATCTTCGGACTCAGTCGTCCTCGTATCTTTTTCCTTTTCTTTCCTTCTACCTTTACCCCCACTACCCATGGAGCAGCTATCCTTTCCACAACTCTCTACCCCAATGGGCGAGTTCTCTAAGCCATTATCATCTTCCTCATCTAACCATGAACTCGACCCTGACTTTATAGCCATGGTTCGGAAATGACTCTTCTCTGGGTCGATCAATGATGATCCCCTTGACCATTTGCAAGAATTTGAGAAACTGTGTTCGAACTTGGTAATCCCAGGCATGACACAGGAAGTCTTGCAGTGGAAATTGTTTCCTTTCTCTCACATTAGGAGGGTGAAACAATGGTACACCCTCATGATTAGGGTTGAAAACGGTCGAAATCGATCGGGATAACCCCGTTACCGTTTTCACTTTGCATTTTAATACGAAAGCGATATCAAAAACGAACAAGTCTAACACGAATACGAATACGGACTCACGGTATATCGAAAACGAACCAATTCGAACAGATAAGTGTCGAAAGCGAACGGTCTATGGAAAGGTAAAATGGAAACACTGACCCGTATGATCTTGCCCAATCATACAACATGAGTACATAAAAATAAATAGACAAATGACATTATGACAGTACATAGTCACAACCACAATTCACAAGCCGACACTTAAAATAGACAAAACAAAAGTCTAAACCGAACACAAGCATCTTGATTAAAAGGTACAGCCGGCTACAGGCTACAGCTCATCTTCATCATTCATGATATCGGGATCACTTTCCATATCTTCATCTGTTGACTTTCCATATCTTCATCTGTTGACACAAAAATCAACACACTGGAATCCGAGGGCAAGTGTTCGCCAAGCTCCGAAAAGTCAACCAAGCGTGCCAGTCAATTTGACCTGTAATTGACAAGGGATAAAACAAAGTCAAATTCGAGAGCGTATCGGCTGGAATTCCGAATATCTCTCACACAGGCATATCGGCAGGCTCTGCCGATACAGATAACGACAAAAGAGTTTTAAATGCGTACGTGTAATAAACAGACGCGTCGGCAGGATCGGCCGATGCGGAAGATGACAGAATTAGCTTAAGATAGCCGATTGTGCCTATATAACAAAATCTAAGCTTCGAATGTGTAACTCAGATAATGTGATGCTCGAAACAGATCTAAATCGGCTTTTTAAGATAACAAGATGTTAATCTAAAACCTAAAGCCGATCTAATATGCTTCTAGCGGATAGATATGATAATGGCCAAAAAGCATAGAAAACCCTACAAATCTAGCCGATATCGATAAATTGTGAATAAATCTAGACGAGAAAACAGCGATGCACCCAAGATCAAAGCCTAGATAAACTCGATAACTTTTGAATAGATCTGAACGAAGCCACAGCGATACGCCCGATAGCTAAAGCTCAAATATACTCGGTAAAACAAAAACTCACCAGAAAACCAAGTCGCTCAAATGTGAGGCGTCCTTGATCAACTTGAAAGAACTCGTCGAAAACAGAAAAGAAAAGGAGAAGTCACCAAAAAAAGTGCAAAGGGAATTGTAAATTGTTGTTGTATTGGATGTGTATCCAGTTTTTCCGGTCCCTTACAATTGATATATATAGCCTAGCACTACCGAGTTCTAGCCGATTACGGCAAACATTACTTGACTATAAAGAAAAGACTTCCTAATTTAAACTATACTAAAATATTACAACCGAATCGTCAAGATCTTCATAGAGTCCGGGTCCTCTTCTTCTTTCCTGACTTCATCGGCAACTCTCCATCGGCCGAGCACCAGAGCGAGCAAATCAGGATCTTCAAAGCATATTCTTCTGGTCCATCGGACGGGCTCCATCGGCCGACTCCAATTCTATACATCCTTTGGCTTCTTCCAAATCGGCTACCTTTCCTTCATTGAAATCACCTTCCTTGACACACGTCAAAAAACGGTGTCAACACATGCCCCCAGTTTCGGAATAATTTATTTTCTTTCGAAACTATCTTGATTCATGATTGCCTCTCTGCACCAACGCTCCAATCAGCATTTAGAGCAATCCCTCGTACCCCATGCACATGGCACGCTTAGCACAACCAGGTAAAACTCTTCTTTGTCCTTGACCCTTTGCCTTCTATCCACACAAATCCAATGCGCCGATTCATTTTCCATCTTTTTTCCGCCCCAGATTGGCCCATAAATATCATCCCCGTCCTGGCATCGGCAACAAGCCTTCATTAGCTACAGCATCTTCTTCCTTCTTCCTCCAACAAAAACCCTAGGTCTTTCTATAGCAATGGCAGGCTTCAAGCGTTCCGATGAAGGCCCCTCTGACGCCCCTCCAGCGATCCGCCGTCGTTTGGAGTAAACCTCTCTCTTTCACCTTTGATCACCATATTTTCGTTCGACTTCGATCTCTAATTTCTTTGCTTTTTCTTGCGTAGCAACGACGCCTCTTCTGACTCCTCCGATTCGGAAGGGCCCCCTTTCCCTGATATCCCGGAGAGCACCAAGGAGTTCATTCGCCAGCTCCTTCGTGAGAAGGATGAAGCTCGGCAGAATTACTCCGAAGAGACCATCAGGTCTCAGCGCCGTGCCTCCAAACTGGAGGCGGTACAAGCCGTCCGGGCAGTTGTCCGGGCCCAACTCACCGCCGCAGACTCTAGGGTCGCCTATAAGTTATCTTTCTCGTGCATTGCCCCCTTCTTTCTCAAATCTTCATCTTTAACTCTTTCCTTTGTCAGTCCTGGAGTCGCAAATCCAGACCCTCCATGACGCAGCAGCCACCGCAACAGGGTCGGTGAATGCTCGTGGTGACACCGTCGCTGCCCGCCTGCAGGACATCCCCAACCGTGTCTGGGAGGTTGCTGGACATGGGGTCCGCCGCGGCGCTGCTGTAGCCATCGCCACAGCCCAGTACCAGACTGGGCACGACCTCCTGCAGGTTGAACTAGTCCACCTTTCGCTGGGCAGCGAGGATTGGTGGGTCTTCGAGGAACTCGCCGACGACATGGAGATGGCAGTCGCCGCCATCTCCGAAGATGTTAGCATAGAGGCGATCATCGGCAATGTCTTTGCCGATGACTAGATTTCTAGGAGTAGCATCTTCTAGGAATAGCCTCTGTTGTATCGGCTAGATCATTTGATCGGCCCTTTTGTAAACAATATTATTAATGAAGTATTTCCCTTTCCTGTTAACTTCCATTGCAACTTTTCAATTGACAATGCAAAAAATCAAATTTGACCTGAATTTGAACAATTTGGATTGTGTAGATTTTTTGCACTAAGGGCGATATGTGTCATATCGGCCATAACAATCCAACCGATAACTCAAACCAATCGGCTATGCGTCCACCCAAACACTGGGTAATATTTCTTCAAAACATAAACATTGCCGAATTTCGAACTCTTTGTTCCTATCGGTAAAATCAACTTCCAAACTAACTCTCCTTGCTCAAAGACTTTGGCTTTTACCTTTTTGTCGTACCATCGGCCAATTCTGGCTTTATTATCCTCAACATTCGCAAGAGCCTTCAGCCGATGGCCAGCCAAATCCTCTAATTCATCTTTCATTAAAGCCGAATACTCATCGGTGGTTAACTGATCTTGAAATGTAACACGCCGTGAATCAAGCTTTAACTCCCACGGGAGGACAGCTTCATGTCCGTATACCCACTGATACGGGGACACCTTTGTAGCACTGTGACAAGCCATCCTATATGCCCACAAAGCCTCATTAAGCACAGTATGCCACTTCCTAGAATATTCATAAATCTCCCTTTTGATCAGCTTGATGACTAATTTATTAGATGCTTCTGCTTGACCATTAGCTTGGGCATAATATGGAGAAGAATTCAGTAATTTAATCCCCATCCCAGTGGCAAATTCTTCAAATTCCTTCGAAGTAAATATAGTACCTTGATCGGTTGTAATGGTTTGTGGAATACCAAACCGATGATAATATGTTCTTTGACAAACTCTATCATCTCTTTTGACGTAACATTTAACAGAGGAATTGCTTCAACCCACTTGGTGAAATAATCAGTGGCCACTAAGATGAACTTATGATTTTTGCTGGATGGGGGGGTATATCTGGCCGATCAAATCAATTCCCCATCCTCTAAATGGCCATGGCTTGATTATGAGATTCATGGCCAACGCAGGAGCTATTTGCATGCTCCCAAACTTCTGGCATTCTTGGCAACCCCTGTAATATGTGAAGCAATCTTCTAACATTCTTGGCCAAAAATACCCGTTTCTCCTAATCACCCATTTCATTTTATAGGCCGATTGATGGGACCCACAGACACCTTCATGAATCTCACCCATTAACACTTTTGCTTCTTCTTTATCAATGCACTTGAGCAAAACTCCATCAATCGTCCGATAATACAGATCTTCTTCCAACAACACATACTTGATTGCTTGGAATCTGATCTTCCAGTCTACTTTCTTAGAGGGATCCTTCAAGTAATCAACAATCTCCTTCCTCCAGTCATCGGCTGTCAATTCTAAAGCCATCACCCCGTCTATCGGCCGATACCCTAAAGCATGCTGAGCCAGCCGATTTGCATCACTGTTATAAAATTTTGGAACATGCTCAAGGGTCACCTTCTTGAACTCTTTCAGCAATCGGAGACATTATTCATGATATAATCACAAAATATCATCTTTGCATTCATATTCTCCAATTAACTGATTAATTACCCGCATAGAATCTCCAAAAATCTCGACAGCATCGGCTTTGATTTCTAGAAGTAATTGAATCCCTTTGAGAATAGCACGATATTCGGCTTGATTATTGATTGCAGATGCCTCAATCGGAAATGAAAACTCAAAATTTTCCCCCCGAGGGGAAATTAGCACCACCCCAATTCCAGAACCATTCCCACATGAAGACCCATCAAAGAATAAAGTCCAGGGAACAAGATCTACCATGCTCAGCTCTGGTCCACAATATTGCACAACAAAATCGGCTATGGCTTGACCTTTAACTGCTTTAGCTGATTCATACCTCAAATCAAATTCTAACAAAGTTAAAATCCATTTCCCTATTCTTCCATTTAAAATCGGCAGCGAGAGCATATATCTAATAACATCATCTTTGCTCACGACAATACACTCAGCCGATAATAAATAATGTCTAAGCTTAGTACAAGAAAAATATAAGCAAAGACAAAGTCTTTCGACTGGAGAATACCTGGTTTCGACATCCAGCAATCTTCTAGTCACAAAATATATAGCCCTTTCTTTTCATTCAAATTCTTGAATAAGGGCCGATCCGATAGCACGCTCATCAGCCGATAAATATAATTTAAACAGCTTGTGCTTTTGGGCAGGAACCAATACTGGAGGATTCACCAAATAATGTTTGATTTCATCCAATGCCTTCTGATGTTCCTCTCCCCATACGAACTCCTGATCGGCCTTCAACTTCAGTAATGAGCTGAACGGCTGAATTTTTCCGGACAGATTAGATATAAATTTCTGAATAAAATTAATCTTGCTGATCAATGACTAAAGTTCAACTTTTGTAGTAGGGGCTTCAACTTTGTCAATGGCTGATATAGTCTTCTGACTAATCTCAATCCCTCACTCGTGTACCATAAAACCCAAGAATTGGCCAGCCGACACACCAAAGGCACACTTGTTTGGATTTTTTTTTAAACCGTGCCTTCTTGTGCACTCTAAAACTCTACGCAGATCGGCCAAATGCTCTTGGTTCCCATTTGACTTCACAACCACATCATCCATATATATTTTCACAATCTTGCCGATGAGTTCATGAAAAATATAATTCAATGCTCTTTGATATGTGGCACCAGCATTTGTTAGTCCGAAGGTCATGACTACCCACTCGAAGAAACCAAGATGTCCTGGACATCTGAACGCAGTTTTATGGATGTCTTTTTCTGCCATAAAGATTTGATTGTACCCAGCATTGCCATCCATAAAACTGATCACCTTGTGCCCAGCAGCGGCATCTACCAACATATCGGCTATCGGCATGGGATAACCATCCATCGGCGTAGCCTTGTTGAGATCCCTGAAATCAATGCACACTCGTAATTTGCCATTCTTCTTGTAAATAGGAACCACATTAGAAATCCATTCGGCATAATGACACTGCCAAATAAAATTAGCTTCGATTAACCGTGTAATCTCGGCCTTTATATCTGGCAAAATCTTAGGATTGCACCGTCTTGCTTCTTGCTGATATGGCTGACATCCTAGTTTTATAGGTAAACGATGCTCCACAATAGATCTATCCAAGCCAGGCATCTCATAATATTCCCAAGCAAAGTAATCTTTATATTCTCTTAACAAACTCTTCAGCTCCTGCTTGTATTCAGGATCCAGGTTAGCACTAATAAACGTCAATCTTGGTCTATCACCATCTCTGATATCAATCTCTTCTAGTAAATTGGCCGACGTAAATCTATGCCCCAACTTCCCCTCTTCTTCTTGGAACTCATCCATTAGGAACTTTCTGAAGAACCGACTGCTTGGATCGGTGTAGAACTATTACTGGCCGATTCATCACCGGTCTTAGCCTTAACATGCCAGACTTGTGGCTTGATTCCCTTCTTGTTTAGAGTCTGCTCTTGTTCTTCCTCTATGATTTCCAGCTAGCGAAGCCTCTAAACATGTCGCTTCTGAGATCTGGTAAAAAATCCTGGACACCACTGAGGTTGACCTATGCGGTCAGGTTCATGCTCTGGATCTCTTCGCATCGGCTGATCGTCTTGCACTCTATCATCAGCCATCTGTTCTAGCCGATCATGCGCGGGTACTCTTCTTCCAACAGGATCACGTAGCATGGTCCTGCCCCCCAGTTGATCATGCACCGATATCTTTTTTCCTAGCCGATCATGCACAGGGGTGCATTCACATCGATAGGATTCATCAACATGACGTGGCCTTTTATATGATCGGCTGCCTTGACCATTGCATTCGGGACAATCATATGCCGAAGGCAATGTCAACCCTTCTTCCCAGTAGTAAACAAAGAAAGGACATATCCAATGATCTTTCTCACGACGTGTCTCCTCCTCTTTGCGCCGCTGCCGTTCACAATCACACTGAAACTTATTCAACAGCATTCGAGATGTGACACGTCTACGTGATGCCGATCAACGTTCAGCTTCGTCCTGTGGACTCTTTCCTTTGACCTCATCGGCAGTTATCTGCGGTTTGGGATCAACAACCCCAGATATCTTGGCCGATGATGACGTCAGAATCTTGGCTTGAGAAGAACCTTTATCTCTGGCTACATCCACCATATTTGTAGCAAATGGATGCTGGTCAATCTTCATAGTCTTCTTAGGAGTTTCAAACTTCAACTTCCCTTGCTCGAAAGCCATTTGAATTTGCTGCAAGAAGACTTTGCACTCATTTGTATCATGTGATGTGGCATTGTGCCACTTGCAATACTTCATGTTCTTGAGCTCGTCCTCCAATGGGATCTTGTGGTATGGCTTCAGCTTGATCAACCCTTCCAACAATAACAAGTCAAAAGTCTTGTCGGTCTTGGTGATGTTGAACCCGTAAACCTCAGGTTCTTTCTTCCCAAATGGACATGTCACCGGCTTCTTGTTATTTTGGATCCATTCAGCCGATGCGACCGTCTCTTGCTCCTCTTCTGAATCATCATTAGTAGAATACTCCACATAATTTATTTTCTTCTGAAAAGGTTTCTTGGACTCATAGGATTGAGTCTCCCCTGTCATCCGACTCACGAATCTGGCTAATGCTCTCAAACTCTTGCGATGCATACTTGTCTTTAATGTGTGGCAAGAGCCCATTAAATGCTGCATCGGCCAATTGCTGATCGGACAGAACCAGACTGTAGCACCGGTTCTTGACATCTCTGAACCTTTGGATAAAAGCAGCAACCGATTCATCGTTTCTCTGTCTCAAACCAGTCAAATCGGTCAACTTTAACTCAGTAATTCCGGAGAAGAAGAACTGATGAAACTGTCTCTCTAAATCGGCCCAATATAATATGGAGTTTGCTGGTAAGGTGGTGAACCAAGCAAAGGCCGATCTAGACAAAGATAAGGAGAACAACCTAACTCTGAGCGCGTCATGGTTGCCTGCTTCTCCCAACTGTAATAGAAACCTGTTGACGTGTTCCATTGTAGAGACTTCTCCCTAGCCTGAGAACTTTGTGAAGTCAGGCATCTTATACTTGTGCGGGAGAGGAATCTAAATGTTAGCCAGAGGATAACGAGTCTTGTACATAATAGATTGTTGCTTTGGCCTTAATCCAAACTGCTCCCTCATCACTTCAGCTATCTTTGCGTTCCAATCAACTTGCTGATCAACCGCTAGCATCTGCTGAGGATAAGCCATGCTCGCTGTATTCGTCATCATTGCATGCTGCTGAGACATATGATTCATCGGCTGTTCAGCCGATTGCATCTGATGTGCCTGTTGAGTTACCCGATTGGGCATCTGCTGAGTCATCGTCGGGTGTGGAGCTGATGGACTAGCCGATTGTTGACTAGTAGTATCCATGTATGGTATGTTGACATATCGTAATTGTCCAGTCGCCTGATCATGGAAAACCCAGTTGACTCCTTTCTGGTGAGGGGATTGTGAAAGCAGGATTTGTGTAGGAGATTGGGGTTGGAGCATAATTGCGAGACGCTGCTAAGGGGTCATCGGCGGTGGCTCCAATGTATTGGATTGTGCAGCCATGTGCGGACTCCATGTGCCCTGTGCATTCGGCTGTGCTGCCGATGCATTCTGCTAGGATCCCATCAGCTGGGTGGCCGATGGATCATTCCGAGGAGTCATCGGCTGAGTAGCCGATGCATTAAACTGCATCTTGGGTGGCGTAGAGAAGAAATCTGGATGCATGCCATACCCAGTAGCAGGATTCCATTCTTTCAGAAATACGAACGCAGACCCATCTTGCACAGATGTGGTAATAGGCAGAGTAGTTGAGTAGATAGGATCTGTTGTAGCTGCCGACACTGCAGTAGTAACCTGTGGTGGTGTTTGACTGTTACTTGCCCCTGCCTGGCTATCTTGAGCCGACAAAGCTGCTGCCATAGACACTTCCAATGGCGTATATTGCATCTGATTTGGTTGTATATAACAAGGACCCATGCAACCTGGAAACGTGACTTCAGCAAAAGTCTTGACCACCGCGTTGTGTACTGTGTTGCCCATGCCTGTTGCACTCTTGATAAATGCTTGCGCCACGGCTTGACCAACTGCATCCATCATCTTGTTCTCGCGTTGAGCCTCTATCAACGGTCCGAAGGATGGAAGATTGAACTTCTTGATGACATCACCAGACCTTGTGATGCTGTATGACTTGAGGCATTCATGTTTAAACTGCTCCACACGCTCTTCATATTCCTTCTTTTGATCTTCTTTGAGCTTGTCTTCAGGAACAAGAACGTAGTTCTCTTCATTAAGTTCAGATTTATCAGTAATATCCACCATGTTGAAACTTTCGTGTCCCACCAAGCGTGCCAAAAGATGTGTTGACGCAAAAATCAACACACTGGAATCCGAGGGCAAGTGTTCGCCAAGCTCCAGAAAGTCAACCAAACGTGCCAGTCAATTTGACCTGTAATTGGCAAGGGATAAAACAAAGTCAAATTCGACAGTGTATCGGCTGGAATTCTGAATATCTCTCACACAGGCGTATCGGCAACGACAAAAGAGTATTAAATATGTACTATAATAAACAGATGCGTCGGCAAGATCGGCCGATGCGGAAGACGACAGAATCAGCTTAAGATAGCCGATTGTGCGTATATAACAAAATCTAAGCTACGAATGTGTAACTCAGATAATGTGATGCTCGAAACAGATGTAGACCGGCTTTTTAAGATAACAAGATGTTAATCTAAAACCTAAAATCGATCTAATATGCTTCTAGCGGATAGATGTGATAATGGCCAAAAAGCATAGGAAAACTTACAAATCTAGCCGATATCGATAAATTATGAATAAATTTAGACAATAAAACAGCGATGCGCCCAAGATCAAATAATAGATAAACTCGATAACTTTTGAATAGATCTGAACGAAGCCATAGCGATACGCCCGATAGCTAAAGCTCAAATATACTCGGTAAAACGAAAACTCACCAGCAAACCAAGTCGCTCAAATGTGAGGTGTCCTTGATCAACTTGAAAGAACGTCGAAAAGAGAAAAGAAAAGGCAAAGTCGCCGAAAAAGTGCAAAGGGAATTGTAAATTATTGTTGTATTGGATGTGTATCCAGTTTTTCCAGTCCCTTACAACTTATATATATATATATAGCCTAGCGCTACTGATTCCTAACCGATTACAGCAAACATTACTTGACTATAAAGAAAAGACTTCCTAATTTAAACTCTACTAAAATATTACAACAGAATCATCAAGATCTTCATAGAGTCCGAGTCCTCTTCTTCTTTCCTGACTTCATCGGCAACTCTCCATCGGCCGAGCACCAGAGCGAGCGAATTAGGATCTTCGAAGCATATTCTTCTAGTCCATCGGATGGGCTCCATCGGCCGACTCCAATCCTGTACATCCTTTGGCTTCTTCCAAATCGGCTACCTTTCCTTCATTGAAATCACCTTCCTTGACACATGTCAAAAAACAGTGTCAACATCAACTTCATTCTGTTCCTCAACTCCCTCCTTGTTTTTTTCCTCCTGCAAAATTGAAGAATAAACATGTTTAGAACTAGCAATTAGATCGTGCAAACTTGGTAAACACAATGGTACAAACACAACTTAATTGAATTGATTCACATGTACCTCAACCTTCAATTTGTTAGCCAAGGAAATAGATAAAGTTTCGACATCAAGATCATTCACAATTGACCCAACAATTTTAGAATCTGAAGACAGATGAAACATAGGAAAATCAGATATGCATTTATTTGCTACATGCATACACAGCTACCCTACAATAGAGATTGTAGCTAAATCAAATGCATGATCTTTACGTTTTCTTGCTGCCGCTACCCAATCTTTGGTGCAAATCAGTGCCTCTATAATTTTTGGATCAAGTCGATTTCGGTAGGGATCAACAACATGACCAGCAGCACTAAAGGCGGACTCAGATGCAACAGTTGATACTTGTATGGCCATCACATCACGAACAATTTGTGCAAGGATAGGATACTCTTCTCTCTTGTTCTTCCACCATGCTAAGATGTCAAACTGTAACACCCGGTTTATAAAAGGACATAAACCGAGCAATCATATACGTGCCAGGATCAAGTCACACGTATATACAATAGAATGAACAGTGTATCATAGCACATATAACGTAAAAAGATATAATAAAGCGAATACGAATGTTATTTATTACATTAATGACAAGAGTGTCTGATACAGCGGAAGCGAAGTACAAATACGATAAAAGCTCTCCGAAGCTGAGCAGGGCGCCACAGGGACGTCGACTGGGAGACGAACGCCTAGAAGTCCTCGTAGTCCTGGTAGCGCTGAACGAACTCCCTCAAGTCGGCAGGAACTGAGCAGCAGTAGCGTAGCCAAGAGGAAAAAGTAGAGAAGAGGCAAGAGTGAGTACACAACTTGTACTCAACAAGTATAACACAAACTATGAGGCTTTAAGGTTGGCTGACTCAACTGCATTAGCTTTTAATCTTGGCAAAATTTTATTTAAGCTATTTACTACGAGTTGATGAATTACCATTAACCCAGTTACATAGTAATTAGTCAAATTTAATCATGATACTACTGAGAACCAAACCGAAACCAAGCCACCAAGGTAACCCCGAGAGGCACCTCCCTCGTCGGAAGGAGACAACCCCACTAATCAAAAGGAGGATCTGGGCCGCTCATAACCGTGAGCACGGCTAGTATACCAGTTTTACACTCTGCAGAGGTTGCACATCTTTACCCACAAGTCGTGAGCTACGCTAGAGGTTCATCACACTTCCTTAGGTGAGACGACTAGCGACTCACTACGAGGCCGTTACAAAGAATCTCGTTGGTAAGGCGTAACCGCGAGAGTTAGGTCAGCGACGATGGGGCCCACCTCATGGGGGTACAAGCACAAGTACGCAAACCAAGCACAGACCAGCCGGAGGAGCAGGGACCATTGAAGCTTACTACTCTTGCCCCGCAGATAAGTTACTCCAAACCAAAAAGACCTAATTAGTAAGCCAAGTCTATCCCATTCTAGCCTTGTGGTGGCGCTGTTGTCCCAGGTTGTCGCTCTATGAACCGGTCCTTATGGAGAGTGGCCAACCAAGCACTAAGCACCGTGCTGGCCCCCTAAACCATGTTTCTACAAAAACCATCTTTTAACGAGACGTGAGCCACTCATCCACACAGAGGGCCACTCTCAGAATTAAGTTCAAGTAAACCATTAATCAATTTAATTAAAAAAGACCAGAATGTGTTATAGCGTAGCAACCTAGCACAGCTAACCAAAGTGCAACCCAAAGGATATATATAAAGGATATAAAGTGGCTAGGAATGTCCTTATAGGCATACAGTATTAAATACAGTATGAAATTGTATTTAAAAGTGATAGGTTGTTCATGTTACACTTGCCTTCCTCGTACTGCTCCTGCTGCTGCTCAAAGTGCTCAGAAGATGGCTGCTCCGAGTACTGGTACTGGGGCTCTTCATATGGATCAACATCTACTCACGAACACATGGCCAAAAACAATGCACAATAATAAGCATACAAGCAAACACTAACAAAAACTAAGAAACAGTACATCAATACAAAAAAACAGCACACTAAACTAATCTAAAACTATTCTACGCGTTACAACGATCGCGTGGACATAAAGAACGCCTAAAACGGAGCTAAAACGCATAATCTAGGCTAAAAACAAGGTTCAGGGGCTTAAGTGAATAAAACAGGGCCAAACCGTAATTAGTTTTCTATACAGCTAGACCGTGGGTTGATATTAACAAAAGACAGGGGCTCTTATGCAAAAAGGACAGGCGAACCGGAATCCAGCGATGTGGATCGTTGGATCACGATCCCGTGGCCCAGGGCGAAGCGGGGTTCGGATCTAATCTACGCTGTCCACACCAAATCTAACGGCTCAGAGTAGAAGGGGGGGGGGGGAAGTCGCCGGCGGCGACCCTTGGCTGTGGCGGAGCTTCGCCGGCGCGGCTCAAATCGGTGATTCGGGCTCGGTTTTGGGCTGCGGGTTGGTGCAAAGGGACAAGAGCGGTGTGCGTAACCCACTGGGGTCTCGAGCGCGGGTCAGGGATGGCCGTAGTAGAGTAAACGGCGGTGGGGGCGGCTCGGCGTGGCAGAGCATCGCCGGCGACGGCGGTTGAGCCGCGAAGTAAGCCCACGGGCTATGCTAGCGCGACAAAAAGGAAGAGTGGACGTAGGGGGTCCTCACCGAGCTCCGGATTGAAGAGAAAAGCTGGCGCAGAGGGCTCGACGGCGAAGACTGGCGGCGGCGCCCGACTGAGCTCGGGAACGGGCCGGCGGGGTGGTCCTCCGGTCGCCTGGGTCTCCGGGTTCGACTCTTGGTAGGCCAGGGAAAGTGCAGAGGTGATTAGGTTGGCCCGAGATACCCCGGTGGCGAGGAATCGACGCGGCGGAGATGCTCACCGGCGGCGCTGTACGGGGCAATTCCTTGTGCTGCAGAGTTGGGGCCGGGCGACGGTGGGCTCGGAGGTGTTCCTGGCCTCCGGGCGGAGCTCGTGCGATGGATCTCGGGAGCTAGGGAGCGGCAGGGCGGCGGCTTCACGGAGGCGCAGAGGTCCGGTGCGGTGAAGCAGGGTGTGGCGCGGCGTGCTAGGGTTTGGGGTGGAGGCGGGGTGGAATGAGGTGCAGGGGGGAGGGCCGGGGGCCAATTATAGGAGAGGTCCGGGGTTTCGGCGTCCGAGCCCGGGCGGAATCACGGCGGGGATCGCGGGGAGACACGGCGCGGCCGTTGCAGCGCGGGGAAGGCGGAGGAAGGGGACGGGACTGCCATGCGGGCCCGGCCTGTCAGCGGGCGGAGCGGGTGAGGAGCAGCGCCGACAGGTGGGCCCGGGTGCGCAGGGAGAGGAGTGGGGCGCGGGCGGGCGACCGCGCGTTGCGGGGTGCCGGGCTGCCAGGTGGGCCGGCTGGGTCGCGGGGCCGGTTGTCAGCGGGATGCAGCGGCGGGGAACGCGCGAGCGAGCGCTGAGCGGGCGGAGACGCTGGCGTGCGGGGCCGGGCCGTCAGGGAGGAAGCGGCGCTGGCTCGCTGGGCCTGGTGACGCGGGAGCGGGAAGCGCTGGCGCGAGCGTGGGCCGCGGGGACTGGCTGGGCCGAGCGGAAGGAGAGGTTTGGGTTGCCTTGGGCTGGGCTCGGGAAAAAGGGAAGGGGGGGTGATGGGCCGGACCGGGTTGTGTTGGGTTTTCCTGGTTTTGGGTTTGGTTTCTTCCTCTATTCCTTTTTTCCTAATTCAAAACCAAACTAATACTATTCGAATTCAAATTCAAATTTGAATTCAACACTAACACTCAAACAAATAAAAGAGATGCTCCATCATGAATGCAACAACAAGATTTAAACCTATGATAAAATTTTAATTACTTAAGGAACAAAATTTTAGATTAAATGCCAGTCTAACACAATAACCTTAGAAATTTAAATAAAGCCAATTAAATTTATTATAAAATGCTAGAAATTAAACTAGGGTGTTACAGACCCTACCCCCTTAAAGAAATCTCGTCCCCGAGATTTAGCTGGGCTGTCTAGCAAAGAGATCTGGATATGTCTTCCTCAGCTCGTCTTCTCGCTCCCATGTAGCCTCAGCATCACTGTGATGACTCCACTGAACTCTGCACATCTTGATGCGCTTGTTCCGAGTAACCCTCTCTGATGTCTCCAGAATCTTCACCGGATGCTCAATATAAGTCAGATCCTCCTGGACAACTACTCCATCCAGTGGTGCCTGCTCCTCGGGTACTCGCAGACATCTTTTCAGCTGAGATATGTGGAAGACATCGTGAACTCCTGAGAGGCTGAGAGGTAACTCCAGGCGATAAGCAACTTTGCCTTTCCGCTCTAGCACCTTGAATGGCCCCACATACCGAGGTGCTAACTTCCCCTTGACATTAAATCTGCGGATTCCTCTCATCGGAGACACCTTCATGTACACATAATCACCGACACTGAAAGTCAGATCTCTCCGTTTTCCATCTGCATAGCTCTTCTGTCTGCTCTGTGCAATCCTCAGATTTTCTCGCACAGCCTGAACCATCTGCTCTGCATCATCTACGATCTCAGGGCCAAAGAGCTGCTTCTCACCAATCTGATCCCAATAGAGAGGAGTCCTGCACTTTCTGCCAAACAATGCCTCGAAGGGGGACTTTTTCAGACTGGCCTGATAGCTGTTGTTATATGAGAACTCAGCATATGACAGGCACTTATCCCAACTAGTACCATACTGGATAGCACAAGCTCTCAGCATATCCTCCAACACTTGGTTGGTTCTCTCTGTCTGCCCATCTGTCTGAGGGTGATAAGCCGTACTAAAACGCAGCTTCGTATCCAGCGAATCATGGAGCTGCTCCCAGAACCGAGAAGTAAACTGAGACCCTCTGTCAGATATGATCTTCTTGGGCACACCATGCAAGCAGACAATCCGAGAGATGTACAACTCTGCCAGTCTAGCTCTGGAGTAAGTAGTGTTCACTGGAATGAAGTGAGCAACCTTCGTCAGACGATCCACTACTACCCATATGGAGTTGTACCCTTTCTGAGTACGAGGCAACCCAACAATGAAGTCCATAGTGATTTCCTCCCATTTCCACTCTGGAATCTTCAAAGGCTGTAACAGACCTGCTGGCCTCTGATGCTCAGCCTTGACACGCTGACAGGTGTCACAAATAGCCACGTACTCTGCCACTGAACGCTTCATCCCATACCACCAGAAACATTCCTTCAGATCATAGTACATCTTCGTGCTGCCCGGATGAATAGAGTAAGCTGTATCATGGGCCTCACTCAGAATCAACTTCCGGAGATCCTTCACATCTGGAACACAGATCCGGTTCTTGTACCACAAGGTACCCTGATCATCCTCTCTGAAATGAGGAGCCTTGCCCTTCTTGAGCAACTCACGAATCTCCTGCAGCTTCTCATCTTCTTTCTGATGCTGTCTGATCTCTGCCTCTAGAGTCGGTACTGCCTCAAATGCTGCACTGGAGGTATGATGCAAGAAGCCCAGACTCAACTGCTTGAACTCCTCGCATAACTCTGGAGGCATCTGGAAAGCCACGGCCATGTTGAAATAACTTCTCCTGCTCAGAGCATCTGCTACAACATTGGCCTTGCCAGGATGATAGTGAATCTCCAGGTCATAATGTAACACCCTAATTTAAACTTCGGCATTTATTAATAAATTTAATTTTCTTTATTTAATTTTCTAAGGTTTAATGTGTTAGACTTGCATTTAATCTAAAATTTTGTTCCTTAAGTAATTAAAATTTTATCATAGGTTTAATTTTTGTGTTGCATTCATGCTGGTGCATAGTTTTAATTGTTTGAGTGTGGTTTGAATTCAAATTTTTATTTGAATTCAAACTTTGTTTGAAATAGAAATAGGAAATAGAGTTAAAATTGGAAAAGGAAAACCAACCCAACAACCCAAACCCAGTCCAACAACCCTGGCCCAACCCAGCACCTCAAGCCGTCCGGCCTACCCTTCCACCGGCCCAGTTCGGCCCACTCCCTTCCTTCCCAGGTGGCTCAGCCCGCGCGCCCCTCCCGCTCGGCCCGTGACGCGTGCCGAAGCCCCGCTTGCACCCGCCGCGTCGCGCTCGCCTCTCCTACCGCCTGGCGCGTGGACCCCGACCCACCTTGGCCCACCTGGCAGCCGCAGTGAGCCGCCTCCCGCACAGCGGGCTGGCCTGCGCCCCGCTCTCTCCCTGCACCCCGGGCCCATCGGTCGGCGCCGCTCAGCCCGTGCCGCGCGCTACGCCGCTGACCAGCGGGGCCCGCTTGTCGGCCCCGTCTTCTCCCCCTTTCCTTCTCCAGTGCGCCAACGGAAAACGATTCCCCCGCCGGAGATCTCGCAGGCCTTCCCCTGGGCGCGCCCCCCCAGGATCCCCGCCGGCCTCTATTTAGCACCCCACGAACCACCCGTCATCCCATCCCGCAGCGCAGCCTCAAACCCTAGCGCCGCCGCCTTGCCCAGAGCAGAGCACCCACCGCCGGTAAGCAACTCCGCCGAGGCAATTCCATCGCCGCCAGTGGCTTTCAGCCCATCCTGACCATGTGACACCACCTCAGGTGCCCCACGAGCCGACCCGCGGAGTCCAGGCACCCGGAGAACGGCCGCCGAACCCCGCCCGCGATCACCGTCCCCGCTCCGCCGCCGGTCAGCATCGCCATCGACTTCGCTCGGCCCTCTCCTTCGAATTCGAGCTCGGTGAGCACTCCAGATCCCTTGCCTCCTTTTTGCGCTAAGCTAATTAGGCCGTAGACCACTGCGTTGGCCGGGCACCGCACGCCGGCAAGCGCCCCCTCCAGCGCCGCCCCTCGCCGTGGCAGGCTCTGTCTGAGCCCAGAAAACCCCTTCCTAGGTGCACGGGTGGATTAGCCACGTCGTGCTGATCGTCCCCGGCCAAACCCCGATCGATTTGAACCTGAGAATGCCGAATTCGATGAACTTCGGCAAGTTTCCCGTGGAGCCACCGTAGAGCAGAGAACTCCGGTGCTCTCCGCCGCCGCCGTCGCCCGCGAAGCAGCCCAGCCGTCCGATCCGAAGTCAGCGGCCGCGATTAGGTCAAGGTTACATTAGATCTAGGCCGCCAGATCCAAATCCTACGGCTGGAAATTGAAGATACCGGTTCGGCTTGGTAATTTTGTTAAAGAGACCCTCGGTTTATTAGATATCAACCCGCGGTCCAGCCTTAGTCAAAAGTATTTACGGTTTGGTCCTGTTTTTAGCACATAACCCCCTGGCCTCTCTGGAAATAGAACCCGCCGTCCTTTGCTGCTGATTTTGCGAGTTAGACGCTGAAGCTTTAGTTTAATTACATTTAAGCCCTCGGTTTTTGCAGAAAACTCCCTGGAACCCTATTTTTTATTACAAATAAGCCCCTAGAACTTGTTTTTAGCCTAGAATACGCGTTTTAGCTCCGTTTTAAGCATTCTTTATGTCCACGCGATTGTTGTAACGCGTAGAATAGTTTTAGACTAGTTTAAGGTGCTGTTTTTATGTATTGATGTACTGTTCTTTAGTGTTAGCATTTGTTTGCCTGTATGCTTATTGTTGTACTTTGTTTTGGCCATGTGTTCGTGAGTAGACGCTGAGTTACCGGAGGAGCCCCAGTATCAGTACCCGGAGCAGCATCCATCTTCAGATCAGTTTGAGCAGCAGCAGGAGCAGTACGAGGAAGGCAAGTATAACATGAACAACCTATCACTTTTAAATACATTTTCATACTGCATTTTAATACTGTATGCCTATAAGGATTTCCTAGCCACTTTATATCCTTTATATATATCCTTTGGGTTGCATTATGATTAGTTGTGCTAGGTGCCGTGCTATAACACACTCTGGTCCTTTTTAATTAATTTGATTAATGGTTTACTTGAACTTAATTCTGAGAGTGGCCCTCTGTGTGGATGAGTGGCTCACGTCTCGTTAAAAGATGGTTTTTGTAGAAACATGGTTTAGGGGGCCAGCACGGTGCTTAGTGCTTGGTTGGCCACTCTCCATAAGGACCGGTTCATAGAGCGACAACCTGGGACAACAGCGCTACCACAAGGCTAGAATGGGATAGACTTGGCTTACTAATTAGGTCTTTTTGGTTTGGAGTAACTTACCTGCGGGGCAAGAGTAGTAAGCTTCAATGGTCCCTGCTCCTCCGGCTTGGTCTGTGCTTGGATTGCGCTCCTGTGCTTGTATCCCCGGAGGTGGGCCCCATCGTCGCTGACCTAACTCTCACGGTTACGCCTTACCAACGAGATTCTTTGTAAAGGCCTCGTAGTGAGTCGCTAGTCATCTCACCTAAGGAAGTGTGATGAACCTCTAGCGTAGCTCACGACTTGTGGGTAAAGATGTGCAACCTCTGCAGAGTGTAAAACTGGTATACTAGCCGTGCTCACGGTTATGAGCGGCCCAGATCCTCCTTTTGATTAGTGGGGTTAGCTCCTTCCGACGAGGGGGTGCCTCTCGGGGTTACCTTGGTGGCTTGGTTTTGGTTTGGATCTCAGTAGTAACATGGTTAATCTTGATTAATTACTATGTAACTGGGTTAATGGTGATTCATCAACTCGTAGTAAATAGCTTTAATAAAATTTTACCAAGATTAAAAGCTAATGCAGTTGAGTCAGCCAACCTTAGAGCCTCATAGTTTGTGTTATACTTGTTGAGTACAAGTTGTGTACTCACTCTTGCCTCTTCTCTACCATTTCCTCTTGGCTACGCTACTGCTGCTCAGTTCCTGCCGACACGAGGGAGTTCGTCCAGTGCTACCAGGACTACGAGGACTTCTAGGCGTTCGTCTCCCAGTCGACGTCCCTGTGGCGCCCTACTCAGCTTCGGAGAGATTTTATCGTATTTGTACTTCGCTTCCGCTGTATCAGACATTTCTGTCATTAATGTAATAAATAACATTCGTATTCGCTTTATTATATCTTTTTACGTGATATGTGCTGTGATATACTGTTCATTCTATTGTATATACGTGTGACTTGATCCTGGCACGTATATGATTGCTCGGTTTATGTCCTTTTTATAAACCGGGTGTTACAGAGTGGTATCAGAGCCATATCGACTGTAGGACGAAGCCTAGATAGAACTGGTCAAGTTTTAGGACTTCTTCTCTCCAATCCTTGTCTGCTAAAACTATTTTACTATTATACCCCTTGACTTCTATGACTTTTACCCGTCTTGCCTTGATTTCTCTCTCTGAAGAATATTTTCGTAGATTTTGGCCTGAATCAGTCATCTGACCACCATGAGTAAGCTAGGTGACCCTTTTATAATAATACGGTAGTACGATCTGCGACGCGTTGTGTTAGTCGAGTCGTATGTTAAACTCGGCTAAGTTGTGAAATTGTCTGCCTGTTATTATGCTACATGTTTGATTTGGATTTTTGAATGATTGCATAGCTTAGTAGTTTAAATTTGTTTAAAGAAAATCACTCTTATGTTAAAGTTAACTAATTAATAAAATGAGTTAGAACGTTGGGGGGTAAAATAGTCAACTCTATCCTGTCTACTTTATCATGGCTGAGTCTTTTTCCGCAAAGAGTTATCATATCCATCTGAAATTGTTCCGCAATATCCTTACTCGTGAAATCTTTTGTCCAAAATCAGATGGTGAACACCAGGCGTGGTTCTGACCAGCAGGGGCAGAACAACCAGGGTCAGAACACCCAGGGGACCGGGATCCGGATGCCGCCGCCTTTGACTCCGGAGCTGTACTTCCAGCTCCAGATGCAGATGATGGCCACCCTGAACAACACTGTTCAGGCTCTTCAGCAGGCTCACACTCAGCCTCCGCCTCCTCCACCGCCGCAGCCTCACGACAGGCGTGCTGAGTTCCTGAGGGGTCACCCGCCGACGTTTTCTCACACGTCCGACCCCCTTCAGGCTGACGACTGGCTCCGTGCAGTGGAGCGTCAGCTGGACATCGCCCAGTGCGATGATCGGGAGAGAGTTCTGTACGCAGCAGGACAGCTGCGAGGGGCAGCTCTGGACTGGTGGGAGTCCCACCCAGTTCATGACCGTGAGTCTCTCACCTGGCTCCAGTTCAGGGAGCGTTTCCGCAGCCACAACGTCCCCGCGGGCGTTATGAAGATGAAGCAGAAGGAGTTTCTTGCACTGAAGCAGGTAATCTTAAATATAATCATTCAGCGGTTTCTTTTGAGCTAATGCCCCTTGTTCTATCCTTATGAATCTTGAGTTAATCTTTCGATATCTATCTATCTTTGTCGCTTCAGGGGACTATGTCGGTCACGGAGTATCGTGATCGCTTTCTGCAGCTTGCTCGCTAAGCCCCTGCCGATGTTGCGGATGACCGCAAGAAGCAGGAGCACTTCATGGAGGGCCTTGAGGACTACCTCCAGTACGCGCTGCTCAACCTCCGCTTCGACGACTTCAACCATCTGGTTGACAGCGCGCTCAACACTGAGCGTAAGCACTTGGAGATGGAGGACAAGAAGAGGAAGATTGTCCCCGTTGCTTCCGGCAGCAACACTCGTCCTCGCCTCCAGCCGCCTCAGCAGTACCAGCAGCCTCAGTACCGGCCTTCTCAGCAGTACCAGCAGAGGCCGCCGTAGCAGTATCCGCCTCGACAGCAGCAGCAGGCGGGGCAGGGCCAGAGGTTAGAGGAAGATTGTCCCCGTTGCTTCCGGCAGCAACACTCGTCCTCGCCTCCAGCCGCCTCAGCAGTACCAGCAGCCTCAGTACCGGCCTCCTCAGCAGTACCAGCAGAGGCCACCGCAGCAGTACCCGCCTCGACAGCAGCAGCAGGCGGAGCAGGGCCAGAGGTTACCGGCACCTCCGGCTCGTGCTCCACCAGCTCCGCCAGCACCGCAGGCTCCACGTCCGGCAACTCCTACCGGACAGCAGGCTTCGACACTTACACGCACCTGCTTTCACTGCGGCCAGCCGGGGCACTACGCCAACGCTTGCCCCCGGAAGGCGCAGGCGGGACAGCAGGGGCGTCCAGCTCAGCCCAGGGCGCCACTTCAGGGCAGAGTGAACCACGTGACGGCCGAGTCAGCGGCCGAGGCTCCCAACGTGGTTATTGGTACGTTTATGGTTAATTCATATCCAGCTACAGTGCTTTTCGATACTGGTGCTACGCATTCCTTCATTACTCAGTCTTTTGTCGAGCATCATGGTATTCATACTAGCACATTAAAGAGGTGCCTGTTAGTATCTTCACCGGGAGGACAGTTGAGGTCTCACACTTACTGCCTGAGAGTCAGTGTTTCCTTGAGGGGAGTAGAGTTCTGTACTGATCTGATGGTGCTAGACACCAAGGGCATTGATGTCATTCTGGGAATGGAGACTCTGGCCAAGTGGGGAGTCCGGATAGATTGTGCTCAGAGGACAGTCTTGCTATCAGCTTCCAGTGGCCAAGAGGTTGTTATCAGTGCAGTAGAGCCTTCTGGATTTCTTCATCAGATGGAGGCTAGACCCACGGACGGTATTCACGTGGTGTCTGAATTCCCGGATGTCTTTCTGGATGATCTGCCAGGTATGCCGCCTGAACGCGCCATTGAGTTTTGTATTGATCCCTTGCCTGGCACAGCTCCTATTGCAAAGCGGCCCTACCGTATGGCACCTATAGAGCATGAGGAAGTCAAGAAAACTATTGATGAGTTGCTAGCCAAGGGCTATATCCGTCGCAGCTTCTCTCCTTGGGCTTTTCCATTATTGCTGGTAGATAAGAAGGATGGCTCGAAGAGGATGTGTGTCGATTATCGGGAGCTGAATGCAGTCACTATCAGGAACAAGCATCCACTGCCCCGTATTGAGGATCTCTTCGATCTGCTTCGAGGTGCCCATATATTCTCGAAGATTGATCTTCGTTCGGGTTATTTTCAGCTGAGGATCCGTCCTGGGGATATTCCGAAGACGGCGTTCACCTGCAAGTACGGGCTATATGAGTATACGGTCATGTCCTTCGGCTTGACTAATGCCCTGGCTTTCTTCATGCATCTGATGAACATGGTCTTCATGGATTATCTGGATGTCTTCGTGGTGATCTTCATTGATGATATTCTGATCTTTTCCAAGACAGAAGAAGAGCATGAGGAGCATCTGAGACTCGTATTGCAGAGATTGAGAGAGCATCAGTTGTATGCTAAGTTCAGCAAGTGCGAGTTCTGGATTGACGAGGTTCCATTCCTGGGTCATGTTATCTCTCAGGGAGGCATTGCTGTTGATCCGAGTAAGGTGAAGGATGTGCTTGAGTGGGAGACACCGCAGACAGTAAAGGAAGTCAGATCATTCTTGGGCTTAGCTGGATATTATCGGAGGTTCATTGAGAATTTCTCCAAGATCGCGAAGCCTTTGACTTCTTTGCTGGAGAAAAATGTGGCTTTCGTGTGGACTGATGAGCGTCAGAGGGCCTTTGATGAGCTGAAGAAAAGGTTGACTACGGCGCCAGTCCTGACTCTACCAGACCAGACGAAGAGATTCACGGTATATTGTGATGCTTCGAAGGATGGTCTAGGGTGTGTTCTGATGCAGGACGGCAGAGTGATTGCTTATGCTTCACGGCAGTTACGTCGGCATGAGCTGAACTATCCCACTCATGATCTTGAGTTAGCCGCAGTTGTGCATGCTCTGAAGATTTGGAGGTATTACTTGTATGGGCAGCGGTGTGATATCTACACTGATCACAAGAGCCTCAAGTACATTTTCACACAGAATGAGCTGAACATGCGGCAGAGAAGATGGCTAGAGTTGGTCAAGGATTATGATCTGGAGATTCACTACCATCCGGGCAAGGCTAGCCGTGGCTTTCCAGATGCCTCCAGAGTTATGCGAGGAGTTCGAGCAGTTGAGTCTGGGCTTCTTGCATCATACCTCCAGTGCAGCATTTGAGGCAGTACCGACTCTAGAGTCAGAGATCAGGCAGCATCAGAAAGATGATGAGAAGCTGCAGGAGATCCGTGAGTTGCTCAAGAAGGGCAAGGCCCCACACTTCAGAGAGGATGATCAGGGTACCTTGTGGTACAAGAACCGGATCTGTGTGCCAGATGTGAAGGATCTCCGGAAATTGATTCTGAGTGAGGCCCATGATACAGCATACTCTATTCATCCGGGCAGCACGAAGATGTATTATGATCTGAAGGAATGTTTCTGGTGGTATGGGATGAAGCGTTCAGTGGCAGAGTACATGGCTATTTGTGACACCTGTCAGCGTGTCAAGGCTGAGCATCAGAGGCCAGCAGGTCTGTTACAGCCTTTGAAGATTCCAGAGTGGAAATGGGAGGAAATCACTATGGACTTCATTGTTGGATTGCCTCGTACTCAGAAAGGGTACAACTCCATTTGGGTAGTAGTGGATCGATTGACGAAGGTTGCTCACTTCATACCAGTGAACACTACTTACTCCGTGGCTAGACTTGCAGAGTTGTACATCTCTCGGATTGTCTGCTTGCATGGTGTGCCCAAGAAGATTATATCTGACAGAGGGTCTCAGTTCACTTCTCGGTTCTGGGAGCAGCTCCATGATTCGTTGGATACGAAGCTGCGCTTCAGTACGGCTTATCACCCTCAGGCCGATGGGCAGACAGAGAGAACCAACCAAGTGTTGGAGGATATGCTGAGAGCTTGTGCCATTCAGTACGGTACTAGTTGGGATAAGTGCCTATCATATGCTGAGTTTTCATATAACAACAGCTATCAGGCCAGTCTGAAAAAGTCCGCCTTCGAGGCATTGTATGGCAGAAAATGCAGGACTCCTCTCTATTGGGATCAGATTGGTGAAAAGCAGCTCTTTGGCCCTGAGATCATAGATGATGCAGAGCAGATGGTTCAGGCTATGCGAGAAAATCTGAGGATTGCACAGAGCAGACAAAAGAGCTATGCAGATGGCAAACGGAGAGACCTGACTTTCAGTGTTGGTGATTATGTGTACCTGAAGGTGTCTCCGATGAGAGGAATCCGCAGGTTTAATGTCAAGGGGAAGTTAGCACCTCGGTACGTTGGTCCATTCAAGGTGCTAGAGCGGAAAGGCGAAGTTGCTTATCGCCTGGAGTTACCTCTCAGCCTCTCAGGAGTTCATGATGTCTTCCATATATCTCAGCTGAAGAGGTGTCTGCGAGTACCCGAGGAGCAGGCACCATTGGATGGAGTGGATGTGCAGGAAGATCTGACTTATACTGAGCATCCGGTGAAGATTCTGGAGACATCAGAGAGGGTTACTCGGAACAAGCGCATCAAGATGTGCAGAGTTCAGTGGAGTCACCACAGTGAAGCTGAGGCTACTTGGGAGCGAGAAGATGAGCTGATGAAGACATATCCAGATCTCTTTGCTAGCCAGCCCAGCTAAATCTCGGGGACGAGATTTCTTTAAGGGGGTAGGGTCTGTAACACCCTAATTTAAACTTCGGCATTTATTAATAAATTTAATTTGCTTTATTTAATTTTCTAAGGTTTAATGTGTTAGACTTGCATTTAATCTAAAATTTTGTTCCTTAAGTAATTAAAATTTTATCATAGATTTAATTTTTGTGTTGCATTCATGCTGGTGCATAGTTTTAATTGTTTGAGTGTGGTTTGAATTCAAATTTTTATTTGAATTCAAACTTTGTTTGAAATAGAAATAGGAAATAGAGTTAAAATTGGAAAAGGAAAACCAACCCAACAACCCAAACCCAGTCCAACAACCCTGGCCCAACCCAGCACCTCAAGCCGTCCGGCCCACCCTTCCACCGGCCCAGTTCGGCCCACTCCCTTCCTTCCCTGGTGGCTCAGCCCGCGCCCCTCCCGCTCGGCCCGCGACGCGTGCCGAAGCCCCGCTTGCACCCGCCGCGTCGCGCTCGCCTCTCCTACCGCCTGGCGCGTGGACCCCGACCCACCTTGGCCCACCTGGCAGCCGCAGTGAGCCGCCTCCCGCACAGCGCGCTGGCCTGCGCCCCGCTCTCTCCCTGCACCCCGGGCCCATCGGTCGGCGCCGCTCAGCCCGCGCCGCGCGCTACGCCGCTGACCAGCGGGGCCCGCTTGTCGGCCCCGTCTTCTCCCCCTTTCCTTCTCCAGCGCGCCAACGGAAAACGATTCCCCCGCCAGAGATCTCGCTGGCCTTCCCCTGGGCGCGCCCCCCCAGGATCCCCGCCGGCCTCTATTTAGCACCCCACGAACCACCCGTCCTCCCAACCCGCAGCGCAGCCTCAAACCCTAGCGCCGCCGCCTTGCCCAGAGCAGAGCACCCACCGCCGGTAAGCAACTCCGCCGAGGCAATTCCATCGCCGCCAGTGGCTTTCAGCCCATCCTGACCACGTGACACCACCGCAGGTGCCCCACGAGCCGACCCGCGGAGTCCAGGCGCCCGGAGAACGGCCGCCGAACCCCGCCCGCGATCACCGTCCCCGCTCCGCCGCCGGTCAGCATCGCCATCGACTTCGCTCAGCCCTCTCCTTCGAATCCGAGCTCGGTGAGCACTGCAGATCCCTTGCCTCCTTTTTGCGCTAAGCTAATTAGGCCGTAGACCACTGCGTTGGCCGGGCACCGCACGCCGGCAAGCGCCCCCTCCAGCGCCGCCCCTCGCCGTGGCAGGCTCTGTCTGAGCCCAGAAAACCCCTTCCTAGGTGCACGGGTGGATTAGCCACGTCGTGCTGATCGTCCCCGGCCAAACCCCGATCGATTTGAACCTGAGAACGCCGGATTCGATGAACTCCGGCGAGTTTCCCGTGGCGCCGCCGCAGAGCAGAGAAATCCGGTGCGCTCCGCCGCCGCCGCCGCCCGCGAAGCAGCCCAGCCGTCCGATCCGAAGTCAGCGGCCGCGATTAGATCAAGGTTACATTAGATCTAGGCCGCCAGATCCAAATCCTGCGACTGGAAATCGAAGATAACGATTCGGCTTGGTAATTTTGTTAAAGAGACCCTCGGTTTATTAGATATCAACCCGCGGTCCAGCCTTAGTCAAAAGTATTTACGGTTTGGTCCTGTTTTTAGCACATAACCCCCTGGCCTCTCTGGAAATAGAACCCGCCATCCTTTGCTGCTGATTTTGCGAGTTAGACCCTGAAGCTTTAGTTTAATTATGTTTAAGCCCTCAGTTTTTGCAGAAAACTCCCTGGAACCCTGTTTTTTATTACAAATAAGCCCCTAGAACTTGTTTTTAGCCTAGAATACGCGTTTTAGCTCCGTTTTAAGCGTTCTTTATGTCCACGCGATCATTGTAACGCATAGAATAGTTTTAGACTAGTTTAAGGTGCCGTTTTTATGTATTGATGTACTGTTCTTTAGTGTTAGCATTTGTTTGCCTGTATGCTTATTGTTGTACTTTGTTTTGGCCATGTGTTCGTGAGTAGACGCTGAGTTACCGGAGGAGCCCCAGTATCAGTACCCGGAGCAGCATCCATCTTCAGATCAGTTTGAGCAGCAGCAGGAGCAGTACGAGGAAGGCAAGTATAACATGAACAACCTATCACTTATAAATACATTTTCATACTGCATTTTAATACTCTATGCCTATAAGGATTTCCTAGCCACTTTATATCCTTTATGTATATATCCTTTGAGTTGCATTATGATTAGTTGTGCTAGGTGCCACGCTATAACACACTCTGGTCCATTTTAATTAATTTGATTAATGGTTTACTTGAACTTAATTCTGAGAGTGGCCCTCTGTGTGGATGAGTGGCTCACGTCTCGTTAAAAGATGGTTTTTGTAGAAACATGGTTTAGGGGGCCAGCACAGTGCTTAGTGCTTGGTTAGCCACTCTCCATAAGGACGGTTCATAGAGCGACAACCTGGGACAACAGCGCTACCACAAGGCTAGAATGGGATAGACTTGGCTTACTAATTAGGTCTTTTTGGTTTGGAGTAACTTACCTGCGGGGCAAGAGTAGTAAGCTTCAATGGTCCCTGCTCCTCCGGCTTGGTCTGTGCTTGGATTGCGCTCCTGTGCTTGTATCCCCGGAGGTGGGCCCCATCGTCGCTGACCTAACTCTCGCGGTTACGCCTTACCAACGAGATTCTTTGTAAAGGCCTCGTAGTGAGTCGCTAGTCATCTCACCTAAGGAAGTGTGATGAACCTCTAGCGTAGCTCACGACTTGTGGGTAAAGATGTGCAACCTCTGCAGAGTGTAAAACTGGTATACTAGCCGTGCTCACGGTTATGAGCGGCCCAGATCCTCCTTTTGATTAGTGGGGTTAGCTCCTTCCGACGAGGGGGTGCCTCTCGGGGTTACCTTGGTGGCTTGGTTTTGGTTTGGATCTCAGTAGTAACATGGTTAATCTTGATTAATTACTATGTAACTGGGTTAATGGTGATTCATCAACTCATAGTAAATAGCTTTAATAAAATTTTGCCAAGATTAAAAGCTAATGCAGTTGAGTCAGCCAACCTTAGAGCCTCACAGTTTGTGTTATACTTGTTGAATACAAGTTGTGTACTCACTCTTGCCTCTTCTCTACTTTTTCCTCTTGCCTACGCTACTGCTGCTCAGTTCCTGCCGACACGAGGGAGTTCGTCCAGCGCTACCAGGACTACGAGGACTTCTAGGCGTTCATCTCCCAGTCGACGTCCCTGTGGCGCCCTGCTCAGCTTCGGAGAGATTTTATCGTATTTGTACTTCGCTTCCGCTGTATCAGACATTTCTGTCATTAATGTAATAAATAACATTCGTATTCGCTTTATTATATCTTTTTACGTGATATGTGCTGTGATATACTGTTCATTCTGTTGTATATACGTGTGACTTGATCCTGGCACGTATATGATTGCTCGGTTTATGTCCTTTTATAAACCGGGTGTTACACATAATCCTTGACTAACTCTAGCCATCTTCTCTGCCGCATGTTCAGCTCATTCTGCGTGAAAATGTACTTGAGGCTCTTGTGATCAGTGTAGATATCACACCGCTGCCCATACAAGTAATGCCTCCAAATCTTCAGAGCATGCACAACTGCAGCTAACTCAAGATCATGAGTGGGATAATTCAGCTCATGCCGACGTAACTGCCGTGAAGCATAAGCAATCACTCTGCCTTCCTGCATCAGAACACACCCTAGACCATCCTTCGAAGCATCACAATACACCGTGAACCTCTTCGTCTGGTCTGGCAGAGTCAGGACTGGCGCCGTAGTCAACCTCTTCTTCAGCTCATCAAAGGCCCTCTGACGCTCATCAGTCCACACGAAAGCCACATTTTTCTCCAGCAAAGAAGTCAAAGGCTTCGCGATCTTGGAGAAATTCTCAATGAATCTCCGATAATATCCAGCTAAGCCCAAGAATGACCTGACTTCCTTTACTGTCTGCGGTGTCTCCCACTCGAGCACATCCTTCACCTTGCTCGGATCAACAGCAATGCCTCCCTGAGAGATAACATGACTGAGGAATGGGACCTCGTCAATCCAGAACTCGCACTTGCTGAACTTGGCATACAGCTGATGCTCTCTCAGTCTCTGCAATACAAGCCTCAGATGCTCCTCATGCTCTTCCTCTGTCTTGGAGAAAATCAGAATATCATCAATGAAAATCACCACAAAGACATCCAGATAGTCCATGAAAACCATGTTCATTAGATGCATGAAGTAAGCCGGGGCATTAGTCAAGCCGAAGGACATGACCGTATACTTATATAGCCCGTACTTGCAGGTGAATGCCGTCTTCAGAATATCCCCAGGACGGATCCTCAGCTGAAAATAACCCGAACGAAGATCATTCTTCGAGAATATACGGGCACCTCGAAGTAGATCGAAGAGATCCTCAATACGGGGCAGTGGATGCTTGTTCTTGATAGTGACTGCATTCAGCTCCCGATAATCCACACACATCCTCTTCGAGCCATCCTTCTTATCTACCAGCAATAATGGAAAAGCCCAAGGAGAGAAGCTGCGACAGATATAGCCCTTGGCTAGCAACTCATTAATAGTCTTCTTAACTTCTTCATGCTCTATAGGTGCCATACGGTAGGGCCGCTTTGCAATAGGAGTTGTGCCAGGCAAGAGATCAATACAAAACTCAATGGCGCGTTCAGGCGGCATACCTGGCAGATCGTCCGGAAAGACATCCGGGAATTCAGACACCACACGAATACTGTCTGTGGGTCTAGCCTTCATCTGATGAAGAAATCCAGAAGGCTCCACTGCACTGATAACAACCTCTTGGCCACTGAAAAGCTGATAGCAAGACTGTCCTCTGAGCACAATCTATCCGGACTCCCCACTTGGCCAGAGTCTCCATTCCCAGAATGACATCAATGCCCTTGGTGTCTAGCACCATCAGATCAGTACAGAACTCTACTCCTCTCAAGGAAACACTGACTCTCGGACAGTAAGTGTGAGACCTCAACTGTCCTCCCGGTGAAGATACTAACAGGCACCTCTTTAATGTGCTAGTATGAATACCATGATGCTCGACAAAAGACTGAGTAATGAAGGAATGCGTAGCACCAGTATCGAAAAGCACTGTAGCTGGATATGAATTAACCATGAACGTACCAATAACCATGTTGGGAGACTCGACCGCTGACTCGGCCGTCACGTGGTTCAACCTGCCCTGAAGTGGCACCCTGGGCTGAGCTGGGCGCCCCTGCTGTCCCGCCTGCGCCTTTCGGGGGCAAGCGTTGGCGTAGTGCCCCGGCTGGCCGCAGTGAAAACAGGTGCGAGGGGGTCCCTGAGCCTGCTGTCCGGTAGGAGCTGCCGGGCATGGAGCCTGCGGTGCCGGTGGAGCAGCACGAGCCGGAGGTGCCGGTAACCTCTGGCCCTGCCCCGCCTGCTGCTGCTATCGAGGCGGGTACTGCTGCGGTGGCCTCTGCTGGTACTGCTGAAAAGGCCGGTACTGAGGCTGCTGGTACTGCTGAGGCTGCTGGAGGCGTGGACGAGTGTTGCTGCCGGAGGCAACGGGGACAATCTTCCTCTTCTTGTCCTCCATCTCCAAGTGCTTGCGCTCAGTGTTGAGTGCGCTGTCAACCAGATGGTTGAAGTCGTCGAAGCGGAGGTTGAGCAGCGCGTACTGGAGGTAGTCCTCAAGACCCTCCATGAAGTGCTCCTGCTTCTTGCGGTCATCCGCAACATCGGCAGGGGCGTAGCGAGCAAGCTGCAGAAAGCGATCACGATACTCCGTGACCGACATAGTCCCCTGAAGTGACAAATACAGATAGATATCGACAGATTAACTCAAGATTCATATGGATAGAACAAAGGGCATTAGCTCAAAAGAAACCGCTGAATGATTATATCTAAGATTACCTGCTTCAGTGCAAGGAACTCCTTCTGCTTCATCTTCATAACGCCCGCGGGGACGTTGTGGCTGCGGAACCGCTCCCGGAACTGGAGCCAGGTGAGAGACTCGCGGTCCTGTGCTGGGTGGGACTCCCACCAGTCCAAAGCTGCCCCTCGCAGCTATCCTGCTGCGTACAAGACGCGCTCACGATCATCGCACTGGGCGATGTCCAGCTGGCGCTCCACTGCACGGAGCCAGTCGTCAGCCTGAAGAGGGTCGGACGTGTGAGAGAACATCGGCGGGTGTCCTCTCAGGAACTCAGCACGCCTGTCACGAGGTTGCGGCGGTGGGGAGGCGGAGGCTGAGTGTGAGCCTGCTGAAGAGCCTGAACGGTGTTGTTCAGGGTGGCCATCATCTGCATCTGGAGCTGGAAGTACTGCTCCGGAGTCAAAGGCGGAGGCATCGGGATCCCGGTCCCCTGGGTGTTCTGACCCTGGTTGTTCTGCCCCTGCTGGTCAGAACCACGCCTGGTGTTCACCATCTGATTTTGAACAAAAGATTTCACGAGTAAGGATATTGCAGGAATAAATTCAGATAGATATGATAACTCTTTGCGGAAAAAGACTCGGCCATGATAAAGTAGACATGATAGAGTGGACTGTTTTACCCCCAACGATCTAATCTATTTTATTAATTAGTTAACTTTAACATAAGAGTGATTTTCTTTAAACAAATTTAAACTACTAAGCTATGCAATCATTCAAAAATCCAAATCAAACATGTAGCATAATAACAAGCAGAAAATTTTCACAACTTAGCCGAGTTTAACATCCGACTCGACTAACCACAACGCGTCGCAGAACGTACTACCGTATTATTATAAAAGGGTCACCTAGCTAATACTCATGGTGGTCAGATGACTGATTCAGGCCAAATCTATGAAAACTATTCTTCAAAGAGAGAAATCAAGGCAAGAAGGATAAAAGTCATAGAATTCAAGGGGTATAATAGTAAAATAGTTTCAGCAGACAACGATTGGAGAGAAGAAGTCCTAAAACTCGACCAGTTCTATCTAGACTTCGTCCTACAGTCGATACGGCTCTGATACCACTCTGTAAAACCCAGTTTATAAAAGGACATAAACCGAGCAATCATATACGTGCCAGGATCAAGTCACACGTATATACAACAGAATGAACAGTGTATCATAGCACATATCATGTAAAAAGATATAATAAAGCGAATACGAATGTTATTTATTACATTAATGACAAGAGTGTCTGATACAGCGGAAGCGAAGTACAAATACGATAAAAGCTCTCCGAAGCTGAGCAGGGCGCCACAGGGACGTCGACTGGGAGACGAACGCCTAGAAGTCCTCGTAGTCCTGGTAGCGCTGAACGAACTCCCTCGAGTCGGCAGGAACTGAGCAGCAGTAGCGTAGCCAAGAGGAAAAAGTAGAGAAGAGGCAAGAGTGAGTACACAACTTGTACTCAACAAGTATAACACAAACTATGAGGCTCTAAGGTTGGCTGACTCAACTGCATTATCTTTTAATCTTGGCAAAATTTTATTTAAGCTATTTACTACGAGTTGATGAATTACCATTAACCCAGTTACATAGTAATTAGTCAAATTTAATCATGATACTACTGAGAACCAAACCGAAACCAAGCCACCAAGGTAACCCCGAGAGGCACCTCCCTCGTCGGAAGGAGACAACCCCACTAATCAAAAGGAGGATCTGGGCCGCTCATAACCGTGAGCATGGCTAGTATACCAATTTTACACTCTGCAGAGGTTGCACATCTTTACCCACAAGTCGTGAGCTACGCTAGAGGTTCATCACACTTCCTTAGGTGAGATGACTAGCGACTCACTACGAGGCCGTTACAAAGAATCTCGTTGGTAAGGTGTATCCGCGAGAGTTAGGTCAGCGACGATGGGGCCCACCTCACGGGGGTACAAGCACAGGTACGCAAACCAAGCACAGACCAGCCGGAGGAGCAGGGACCATTGAAGCTTACTACTCTTGCCCCGCAGGTAAGTTACTCCAAACCAAAAAGACCTAATTAGTAAGCCAAGTCTATCCCATTCTAGCCTTGTGGTGGCGCTGTTGTCCCAGGTTGTCGCTCTATGAACCGGTCCTTATGGAGAGTGGCCAACCAAGCACTAAGCACCGTGCTGGCCCCCTAAACCATGTTTCTACAAAAACCATCTTTTAACGAGACGTGAGCCACTCATCCACACAGAGGGCCACTCTCAGAATTAAGTTCAAGTAAACCATTAATCAATTTAATTAAAAAGGACCAGAATGTGTTATAGCGCAGCAACCTAGCACAGCTAACCAAAGTGCAACCCAAAGGATATATATAAAGGATATAAAGTGGCTAGGAATGTCCTTATAGGCATACAGTATTAAATGCAGTATGAAATTGTATTTAAAAGTGATAGGTTGTTCATGTTACACTTGCCTTCCTCGTACTGCTCCTGCTGCTGCTCAAAGTGCTCGGAAGACAGCTGCTCCGGGTACTGGTACTGGGGCTCCTCAGATGGATCAACGTCTACTCACGAACACATGGCCAAAAACAATGCACAATAATAAGCATACAAGCAAACACTAACAAAAACTAAGAAATAGTACATCAATACATAAAAACAGCACACTAAACTAATCTAAAACTATTCTACGCATTACAACGATCGCGTGGACATAAAGAACGCCTAAAACGGAGCTAAAACGCATAATCTAGGCTAAAAACAAGGTTCAGGGGCTTAAGTGAATAAAATAGGGCCAAACCGTAATTAGTTTTCTATACAGCTGGACCGCAGGTTGATATTAACAAAAGACAGGGGCTCTTATGCAAAAAGGACAGGCGAACCGGTATCCAGCGATGTGGATCGTTGGATCACGATCCCGTGGCCCAGGGCGAAGCGGGGTTCGGATCTAATCTACGCTCTCCACACCAGATCTAACGGCTCAGAGTAGAAGGGGGGGGGGGAAGTCGCCGGCGGCGACCCTTGGCTGCGGCGGAGCTTCGCCGGCGCGGCTCAAATCGGTGATTCGGGCTCGGTTTTGGGCTGCGGGTTGGTGCAAAGGGACAAGAGCGGTGTGCGTAACCCACTGGGGTCTCGAGCGCGGGTCAGGGATGGCCGTAGTAGAGTAAACGGCGGTGGGGGCGGCTCGGCGTGGCAGAGCATCGCCGGCGACGGCAGTTGAGCCGCGAAGTTGGCCCACGGGCTATGCTAGCGCAACAAAAAGGAAGAGTGGACGTAGGGGGTCCTCACCGAGCTCTGGATTGAAGAGAAAAGCTGGCGCAGAGGGCTCGACGGCGAAGACCGGCGGCGGCGCCCGACTGAGCTCGGGAACGGTCCGGCGGGGTGGTCCTCCGGCCGCCTGGGTCTCCAGGTTCGACTCCTAGTAGGCCAGGGAAAGTGCAGAGGTGATTAGGTCGGCCCGAGATACCCCGGTGGCGAGGAATCGACGCGGCGGAGATGCTCACAAGCGGCGCTGTACGGGGCAATTCCTTGTGCTGCAGAGTTGGGGCCGGGCGACGGTGGGCTCGGAGGTGTTCCTGGCCTCCGGGCGGAGCTCGTGCGATGGATCTCGGGAGCTAGGGAGCGGCAGGGCGGCGGCTTCATGGAGGCGCAGAGGTCCGGTGCGGTGAAGCAGGGTGCGGCGCGGCATGCTAGGGTTTGGGGTGGCGGTGGGGTGGAATGAGGTGCAGGGGGGAGGGCCGGGGGCCAATTATAGGAGGGGTCCGGGGTTTCGGCGTGCGAGCCCGGGCGGAATCATGGCGGGGAGACACGGCGCGGCCATTGCAACGCGGGGAAGGCGGAGGAAGGGGACGGGACTGCCATGCGGGCCCGGGCTGTCAGCGGGCGGAGCGGGTGAGGAGCAGTGCCGACAGGTGGGCCCGGGTGCGCAGGGAGAAGAGTGGGGCGCGGGCGGGCGAGCGCGCGTTGCGGGGTGCCGGGCTGCCAGGTGGGCCGGCTGGGTCGCGGGGCCGGTTGTCAGCGGGATGCGGCGGTGGGGAACGTGCGAGCGAGCACTGAGCGGGCGGAGACGCTAGCGTGCGGGGCCGGGCCGCTAGGGAGGAAGCGGCGCTGGCTCGCTGGGCCTGGTGACGCGGAAGCGGGAAGCGCTAGCGCGAGCGTGGGCCGCGGGGACTGGCTGGGCCGAGCAGAAGGAGAGGTTTGGGTTGCCTTGGGCTGGGCTCGGGAAAAAGGGAAGGGGGGGTGATGGGCCGGACCGGGTTGTGTTGGGTTTTCCTGGGTTTGGGTTTGGTTTCTTCCTCTATTCCTTTTTTCCTAATTCAAACCAAACTAATACTATTCGAATTCAAATTCAAATTTGAATTCAACACTAACACTCAAACAAATAAAAGAGATGCTCCAGCATGAATGCAACAACAAGATTTAAACCTATGATAAAATTTTAATTACTTAAGGAACAAAATTTTAGATTAAATGCCAGTCTAACACAATAACCTTAGAAATTTAAATAAAGCCAATTAAATTTATTATAAAATGCTGGAAATTAAACTAGGGTGTTACACAAACTGACCAGGAATTTTTAGAAGTGGTTTTGCTATGTACTTCTCCAACTCATTTGACTCAATAATACCAGGTTGATTTTGACTATATAAGAAGGCTTCAAGGTCATTGTCTAAATTTTCCATTAACATATCTGCTGTACCAATAGGACCAGCTGCTTTACTCTTTGTTTTTGTTGATGCAGGAGCAGAACTAGCATAAAACTGATATAGTTTCTTTACCACACTAACAAATTCATCAAGCTCAACTTGATACTGATCACCATAGAACTTCCTCATATAGTATTCTATAAGCTTTTTCTTGTATCTAGGATCAAGAAAACAAGCTACAGCTAGAGCAATGTTGGACTGCTGCCAATACTTCTCAAATTTCTCATTCATGGCAGTAGTCATTTTACTAATTGTGGCATCACCACTAAAGCACCAATCATCAAGCAAGAGCTTTATATCACAGAAACCTTTATAAAACAAATTTGCAGTAGGATACGAAGTACCGGAGAGAATTTCATTAAGATCATAAAACTTCTTCAAGCACTGAAAAAGTGTAAGAGCTTTGTCCCATTCAGCATTAGAGGGAAAAATCTTTGCATACCTACGGCGATTTGAAGACTTAAGCCTCGTAAAAGCATCCTTGTAGTACAAAGTATCTCTTAGCATTAGATAGGTAGAATTCCACCTAGTTGTTATATCCAGCGAGATACCCCTCTTTGTATCCAACCCAGATTCATTGCCACACTTCATAAGTTCCTCCCATTGTAATGGAGATCCTTTCACAGCTAGTACAAGTGATTTGACCTTTGCAATTGTTGCTGAAATTACTTTCAGCCCATCCCTAGCAACCAAATTGGGTATATGACAAGCACATCTAACATGGAAAAATATTTCATCACAAACTATGGAGCCATTACCATTCTATTTCAGATCTGAAATTATATCTTGGACTGCCACTTCATCTGAACTAGCATTGTCTAAAGTCAAAGCAAATAGTCTATTCTCAATGTACCATTTGACCATAACTTCAGTGACTGACTCCGACAACTTAGCACCGGTATGCCTTTTACATTGAAGAAACCGATAATTCTCTTTTGCATACACCAATCATCATCTATCCAATGAATGGTGACACACATGTACCCTTTGTTTTGGCATGAGGTCCTCATATCCATGGTTGCACTAAAGCGGCATTGCATATATTTCAATTATGCATACAATTTATCCTTTTCTTCCACAAATTTCTCCATTATTTCCTTCCTAATTGTGACACGAGACTTTATCGAGAAGCTAGGATGGAGAGATTTTATGAAATCAACAAGATACTCATGCTCAACAATATTGAAAGGATACTCAAGCATGGTTATTGCCAAATTTAATTTCTTTAAGCTAGCTTCTTGGTCATATTTGTAAGGTTGAATATGTGTAATTTCAGTACCAACATGGAGCTGCTGTTGTCCTTTCACAGTACCATGCGCAGACCTCAAATGGTTCTTGAATCCAGTCGTCCCATTGTTTCCCTCAGCTCTGTACCTCTGCTTGCATTTAGGGAAATCGCAGTACCCCCACAACTATGCATACTGCTTTCCATTCACCTCTACAACCTCAATGTTTTTGGTGAAGTAGTTCCAGACATTAGATGTGCACTTCTTCCTTTTACCAGTAAGGTGGACTTGCTCTTTGTCTTCCTCATCCGATTGGTCTTCCTCATCGAAAACAACAACTTCTGGAGCTGGAGTTGCAGGTGCAACATTATTTTCATCTATCTGTACATCCATAGCTTGTGTGCCAACTCCACTGCCGCTTGTTTTGGCATTTACAGATGATGATGCTGGAGCAAAACTAGCACACACACTTTCTGTTGCAGCCCTTTTAGCACTAGATCCTACCAAGAGCAACACACTCCACTGCCACTTGTTTCGGCTTTGGGAAGGGGTGGTGGAAGGGAACTGATTCAGAGGTGCCGGGTCTTGATTCGAAGAGGATGAGGCGGGGAGGCCTCGCCGGCTGTCTCGGGGAGGATCGGAGGAGGGGCCGGCGACTTGGCGAGGACCGAGGAGTCGAGGCCTCGGGGCAGTGAGGCGGCTGACGAGTTGAGGGAGGAGCCGAGGAGGGGGCTGGCGTCTCCGCGCGGCGTCTGGAGATGGCGAGGCGAGGAGACTAGGCGAAGCGAAGCGACGCCCGACGGGGCGAACTAGCGAGTGGTGGCGACGGAGAGTCGGGGACCGAGAGGCGGCTGGCGAGAGGGAGGGGGCGACGGACTGTGCGTCCGTTGCATGGTGGGCCTGGTGGCCTGGTCGGGTAATTGAGTTGCCCTAGTTGATTTGGGTTGGGCTAGGAAACAATTGGAACCTTGCTGGACTTGGGCCGCAAATGCGGTATATACCGAATTGTTAAAATCGGGATATCCCGATATAATACGGGAAATGCAGAAACGATCGAGATACGAGTCAAACCATTTCCATCCTGTTTCCGAATTTTGTATCCCGTATTCCGAATTTGATATCCCATATTCCAAATTTGTCTGAAAATATGAAAATGAGCCAGTAAAATGTAGAAATTGGTGCAGAACGGAAAGGGATTTATCCCGACCATTTTCAACCCTACTCACGATAGGATGTATGAATGGTGATTGGGAAGAGCATAGAGCTGACTTTTGTCACTCGTTCTCTCTCATTAAATGCATAAACTCCCTACCGATTGACATCCTCGACTTCGAGCAATTAGGGAAGGAGTCCATAGGTGTAGCTTGGGCTAGATTCTTACGCCTTTTGGCATCTAGTTCAAACCTATCTACCCAATGATGTATCGTTGAACATCTTTTGCTCGGGTTTAGACATGAAGTCTACCCTTACACAATCCAAGACACCTCGAATCTCCACGATGCCCAATTAAGGGAGCAACTTTCTTCTGTCAGTATCGATCACTTACACAATCTCCTGACAGAACATTCCCTTAGTCCTACGGTATCTCCTTCTCCTCCCAATCCTCTTAATAAACCATTTCTCGAGGAGGTCGTAAAGGAGGAACGGTCAGATGGAGCGATATGCTTTTCTGAAGATGTTTGGACGAGTATACCCTCCACGATCATTCCATACTCTATAGGAGGAACTGTTGTAGAAGCCCATGTTAACCCCATCATGGAGGTTAACATCATGCCATGGCACTTGGTGTACACTTTGTTGGGCAACGTTACGCTAAGACTATCCGACAAGCTACTCAAATGTTGTCCCTTTGGCCACATTATTCAATGTCGGGGGGTCACAAGTGCTATGCTGCTAACCTTAGACAAAATCGAGGTGCACCTAGACTTTCATATCTTCGATGTCCTCGATTTTGATCTTCTCATAGGCTACCCACTTGAAAATTCACTCACATCTCTTCAAGGGAGCCTAGCTGAACTACCTAGGGAAACTGCTTTTGCCACTACTACTTCTTGCTCAGAAAATCTTCTGGCAAAGCCCCTTCCCAAGCAGAACTCACTCGAGGAGATGATGCAGACATCTCCATTCATTTCATCCGAGCCTGTTCTCTTGTGCGTTCTAGAATCCTCTGAAGAACATGACTCGGAATGTAGCCTTCACTCTTGTGAAGATGAACGATCATCATTACCCTCGACCGAGTGTGAGCCTCTTCCTAATGGCCTAGAATCTATTGTTCTCGACCTTGATCGAGATACAGTTATGATCTTTCATAATGAATCTCTTGAGATGGAGAATCAATGGGCCATGGAACTTTGTGAGGCACTGACTCTGGAGTCCAATGAAAAGGATTCCTCAAATGAGCATGGGAATCTCACTTTTGACATACCAAGTAAACCATGCTCATTCAATATAACTCCAGAGTTAGGCATGCTTAGTGCACCATGCACACACGAGGACTGCAACCAACTTAAGATCCACTTTTCCAAAATTTTCAGAAGGTTGGTTGTAGATATATATGTTTATCATAAACATTGCAGATTTCGTGCGTGCACCGTGACACTAACCTTGTAGCTAGGTTCAACAATTGGTGGTGAAACAATGACCCATCACCAATGATGGCTGCAAGGGTTATCATGGTCGAGCTTATGACCAGAAACAAAGCACTGCTGGGAGATAGCCCGGACTATCATTTATCTATCTACTTATTTATTTTCCTTTCAATAAAAAGCAAGAGCATGTTCTAGGATATAGTTTTCCTTCAGGTATTTTTGGTCGCTAACCTTTCCACGGGAAGATCAAAGAGAACGGTTGACAAGCAACACCAACGAACATGAGAGCTACACCAACTACAACACCTCGATATGCCTTGATGAAGGAACAACTACAGAAGGAGACTTGAACTCCATACACTTGAAGTTTTGCAAACTCCAAGTGTGGGGGAGGTATGTGAGTGCTCCAAAGTAAGTTCCTTTCTCAATTCATATCCTGTCTTAGAATTTGTGTATGTCCTCGCATCTTGTTCTCTAAAAAGAATAATAAAAAAATAAAAAATAAAAAAGAGGAGTTGCCATGGTGACAATATTATCTCCATCAACAAAAAAATCATGGCAAGTACTCTCAATGTCCTGCTTCTGACCTTAAACAAAGTCCTGCCGGGAGGTCGCCCGAGGATCACTAGGTTCGTGCTCATGCCTATCTCCTTTTGAATAATGCTCAATCATGCTTCATGCTCCCTTTATCTGTCCTCGTACGCTCTAGTTTGGATGTGTGTCTAGAAATACATTCATAGGCCTTTTAAATCAAGCATGGTGTTTGGGTTAAAATGTCTTCTTCGGTCAAACTGACATGGTGTCAAGTTTGATTGATGAACCTCAGAGTTAATACCTTTATAGATATTGGTTGTATATGTGGACTAACCCATGCAGGGAAAACATCAAATTCCAAATGGGTAAGTCATTGAGCTGAATTCAAGTGGGAAGGTAAGTAGAGGTTTTGGATTAATATTGCACGGCCTACTCATGCTAATGCAATCTTGATTCAGCCCTGCTTGAGTAAGTATTTTGGTCAGATTAAATTTTAGTTTCAATAAATTTTAGGAGCTCCCTAGTTCTTAAAACTGGTAGAACTATTAGTTTGTTTCCATATTTTTGTTTTTGAATAAGCACCAGGTACAAGAACAAGTGTGGGGGAGATCTCTCGGAATTTTCATGCATATACACTCGAGATCTCCCACAATACGTGCACAACACCGAACGAACCAGAATGCAAAAAGCAAAGACGAATTAGAGCTTGTATTGGGTAGTGGAACCTCAGGTTTGGCTGACTAGCACTAGCTCCGATCATCTTCATCGCGACGGTTTGTGCACTCTACCCCTCATACTCTCCCTAACACATGAGTTTAAATGAAATCTTGGTTAATCATTAAAATTAAACTCAAGGTATCCTCTGGCCTTGTGCTTCTCTATGTTTGGCTTGCATACCTTTTATTCTTTGCTAAACCTGAGCTTGTGAATCATATCTTAGGGAACCCATAATTGTTAAGTTGTTGACCAGTGAGATATGGTTTGATGGAAGATCCTTTTTATCTGCTTATGTGTCTGGGAAGTTTTTTATCAAAAAGGAAACCTCCATAGCTTTACAACTCCACGTGTTTGTCCTACCAAATGTAACACCCTAATTTAACTTTCCTAGTTAATAATAAAATTAATTGGTTTATTTAAATTTTCTAAGGATTTAAATTGCTTAGCTTGCATTTAATCTAATTTTGTTGCATAAGTAATTAAAATTTATTTTAGGGCTAACTGTTTGCGCATTCATGCCGTTGCATAGTTTTACTTGTTTCAGTGCATAGGAGTTTGAATTCAAATTTGAATTGAATTCAAATAGATAGTTTGAGTGAGTTTGAAAAAGAAAAGGAAAAGAAAAAAAGAAGAAACCCAAACCCAACCCTCAGCCCAGCTGGCCCAACCCAGCAGCTAACCCAGTCCGGCCTGCCTCCTTTCCCGCTCGCGGCCCACTTCTTCAGCCCAGGGCGCGCCCCTCCTCTCCTCCTAGGCCAGTAGACCCGCGGCCCACTCCCTCTTTCCCTTCTCTCGCGCAGCCCGCCCCCCACCTCGGCCCAGCAACTCGCCCGATCCAGCGCCGCAGCCCAGCTCGCTTCGCCGCTCGCTCCAGCCCGGCTCGCGCACCCTGCGCGCTCGCGCCCGCTCCCACCGACGCCCCTGGCCCACCTGTCGGCGCCATCCCCTTCCTCCTTTCCTTCTCCAGCGCGCAACGCCCGCCCGAGCTCGCCGCCGCGATCCTCGTTTCCCCGCTTGGAAACCAGCTGCCCGAGATCCCCGGCCTTACCCTTTAAACGCACCTGCGACCCCCCCTGCGACGCATCTCGCCACCGCAGACGCCCCAAACCCTACCCTCGGCCGCCTTGCTTTGCTCCGCCTGGAGCAGAGCTCTGCGCCTCCGCGGGCGCACCGCTGCCTCTGCGCCGCCGGGGTCCAGCACGCCCAGGCCATCTCCGCCACCAAGAGCAGCCGCAGGATCTCCTCCTTGGCGCCAGGACCCTCCCCGAGATCTCCCTCCTCGACTTCGACCCCAGCAGCGCCCTTCTCCACGAACGCCGGTCCACGCCGCGCCGCCGTACCTCACCCCCAACCCCGCTGTGCTTCATCTCCGCCCGATTCGGGCCACGGTGAGGACCTTCTCCACCTCCTCTCCCTTTTGCATTAGAAACTAGAGCCTGTAGGCCACCCCTTCGACCCTGTGCGCCGCGCCCCGGCGAGGCTCGCCGCCACCGCCGCCGCACCCATGCCTCCGAGCCACCCCGGGCCCAGATAGTGCCACCAGTGATTGACGCATGACGCGTACGCCGTTTCGGACCGAAATACGAGTCGAATTAGGCCCCGGAACACCGTTATCGGTGTTCTCCGGTGAAGCGCCGCCGCGGAGCTAGTCGCCGCCGAGCCGCCAACTCCGACGCGCGCCACGCTCGGAACCCCGATCTGCCCTTCTGGCACCGCCAGTGAATTACGCATGGCGAGAGGAGCGTCCACGGCCAAACCCCGGCCCAAACCGAGCCTTGGAGGGCCGTTTAGCCAAACACCGGCGACCCCGCCGCCGTGCGCCGCCGCGCGCCAGTGCTCCTGCCGCCGCCCCGCGCGCCCAACGCTCCTTGGCCGCCCGATCGAGATCTAACGGCCCAGAAACACCCGAGTCCAGGTCAACCCAGGCGGATACCGGTCAGCGCTGGTAATCTTGCTAAAGAGACCCCCACTTTTCCCAATATAAACCCGCAGTCCTTGTCTGTTGAAAAATAATTCCAAAACCGCCCCTGCTTTTACGTTTTAGACCCTGGGTTGCTTTAAAATAAAACCCGCCGTCCAGCCTGGTAGGTTTTGCATGCTAGCCCTGGATCTTTTCGGTTATTATGTTTAGGCCCTTGGTTTTTGCAGAAAAGCCCCTGAAACCTTAGATTTCTTGCAGTTTAGCCCTTGAACCTTGTTTTTAGCCTAGAAAATGCGTTTTAGCTCCGTTTTTAGCGTTCTTTATGTCCACGCGATCGTTGTAACGCGTAGAATAGTTCTAAGAGTAGTTTAGTGTGCTGTTTTTATATTTTGATGTACTGTTCTTTAGCTTTTTGCTAGTGTTTGCTTGTATGCTTATTATTGTGCCTTGTTTTGGCCATGTGTTCGTGAGTAGACGTTGATCCATCTGAGGAGCCCCAGTGCCAGTACCCGGAGCAGCCGTCTTCCGAGCACTTTGAGCAGCAGCCAGAGCAGTACGAGGAAGGCAAGTATAACATGAACCACCTATCACCTTTAAATACATTTTCATACTGCATTTTAATATTGTATGCCTATAAGGACTTTCCTAGCCACTTTATATCCTTTATATATACCTTTGGGTTGCATTTTGGTTAGTTGTGCTAGGTTGCTGCGCTATAACACACTTTGGTCCTTTTTAATTAATTTGATTAATGGTATATGCAACTTAATTCTGAGAGTGGCCCTCTGTGTGGCTTGAGTGGCTCACGTCTCGTTAAAAACTGGTTTTGTTAGAAACATGGTTTAGGGGGCCAGCACGGTGCTTAGTGCTTGGTTGGCCACTCTCCATAAGGACCGGTTCATAGAGCGACAACCTGGGACAACAGCGCTACCACAAGGCTAGAATGGGATAGACTTGGCGTAATAATTAGATCTTTTTGGTTTGGAGTAACTTACCTGCGGGGCAAGAGTAGCAAGCTTCAATGGTCCCTGCTCCTCCGGCTTGGTCTGTGCTACGTGCTTGTACCCCTGGAGGTGGGCCCCATCGTCGCCGACCTAACTCTCGCAGTTACGCCTTACCAACGAGATTCTTTTTAAAGGCCTCGTAGTGAGTCGCTGGCCATCTCACCTAAGGAAGTGTGATGAACAACTGGCGTAGCTCACGACTTGTGGGTAAAGATGTGCAACCTCTGCAGAGTGTAAAACTGGTATACTAGCCGTGCTCACGGTTATGAGCGGCCCAGATCCTCCTTTTGATTAGTGAAGTTATCTCCTTCCGACGAGGGAGGTGCTTCTCGGGGTTACCTTGGTGGCTTGGTTTTTGGTATGGTTCTCAGTAGTATCATAATTAATTCTGATTAATTACTATGTAACTGGGTAAATGGTAATTCATCAACTCGTAGTAAATAGCTTTAATAAAATTTTGCCAACACTTAAAAGCTAATGCAATTGAGTCAGCCAGCCTAGAGCCTCATAGTTTGTGTTATACTTGTTGAGTACAAGTTGTGTACTCACCCTTGCCTCTTCTCTACTTTTTCCTCTTGGCTACGCTACTGCTGCTCAGTTCCTGCCGACGCGAGGGAGTTCGCTCAGTGCTACCAGGACTACGAGGACTTCTAGGTGTTCGTCTCCCAGTCGACGTCCCTGTGGCGCCCTGCTTCGGCTTCAGAGAGCTTTATCGTATTTTGTACTTCGCTTCCGCTGTATCAGACACTTTGTCATTATTGTAATAAATAACATTCGTATTCGCTTTATTATGTCTTTTTACGTGATATGTGCTATGATATACTGTTCATTCTGTTGTATATACGTGTGACTTGATCCTGGCACATATATGATTGCTCGGTTTATGTTCTTTTATAAACCGGGTGTTACAGAGTGGTATCAGAGCCGTATCGACTGTAGGACGAAGCCTAGATAGAACTGGTCGAGTTTTAGGACTTCTTCTCACCAATCCTTGACTGCTGAAACTATTTTACTATTATACCCCTTGACTTCTATGACTTTTTACCCGTCTTGCCTTGATTTCTCTCTCTAAAGAATAGATTTCGTAGATTTTGGCCTGAATCAGTCATCTGACCACCATGAGCATAGCTAGGTGACCTTTTTATGATAATACGATAGCACGTTCTGCGACGCGTTGTGTTAGTCGAGTCTTTTGCTAAACTCGGCTAAGTTGTGAAAATTGTCTGCTTGTTATTATGCTTCATGCTTGTTCTGGATTTTTGAATGATTGCATAGCTTAGTAGTTTAAAGTTGTTTAAAGAAAATCACTCTTATGTTAAAGTAACTAATTAATAAAATGAGTTAGATCGTTGGGGGGTAAAACAATCCACTCTAACCTCTCTACCTTATCATGCCTTGAGTTTCCCCGGTCTTGTTTGTTGAGAAGAAGGATAATACGAAGAGGGTATGATATCCAGGGATTCACTGGCAAGGACGTCACCGACGGGGACGTCGGTTTCTGTAAGGGGGTAGGGATGTGACACCCCGGCCTACAACTAGTACAAGAGAAGTTGAGAATCTCTCAGACGAAACCAAAGAGTTATGCTCTAGTTCCTTTTTCCCAGATTTATGTGACGTTTATCTGGAGTTATCAGCAGTAATGCCTGTGCAGTGTTGTCTAAATGGGATAAAACCTTAAATAATGGAGTTTTCTCTCTTCCTTGACCTTACCAATATGTATTTTCCTTTTATCCCAGCTCAGATGTCGGCAGAACAAAAAGACCTTGGAGTCAGTGCAATGGGTGATGGTGAGAAAACTTGCCAGTGTTGCCAATTCTATGGTGTTCCTTGTCGTCAAGTTAGTGCGACTGAAGATGAAGCCACAACTAAAAGGAACCAGAGGTTGTTCTCCGGTACAAAGAGAAAGATGCCTCATCAAGGGCAGCTAGCGGAGGATTCCCTTTTCCTTGACGGTCCATCGGTCGGAGAGCTACAGATCATGCCAAAGAGAAAGGATCCTAAGTGCTCTAGAGATACACAGGTCGAGAATCAAGCTCTCCATGATTATGTTGATGGGTTGACTATCACTATGAATGTGATCCAGCCACGCGGTCGCAAGGAGTCCAAAGAGCAAGCAGCAGAAATAATGCAAGATGTGAAGATAAGTTCACAGGGAGGTCGACGAAGAAGCGCCATTCACCGCCATCGCATGTGCTACAAATGCGGGCAGAAAGGTCATTATGCTAAAAGCTGTCCAGCACCTCAGGCTCCACGGCAGGCAGGACAGCAGGGGCGCCCAGCCCAACCCAGGGCACCACGACAGGGGAAGGTGAACCACGTGACGGCCAAGTCAGCTGCTGAGGCTCCTAATGTGGTTATTGGTACATTCATGGTCAACTCTTATCCAGCTATGGTGCTTTTCGATACCGGTGCTACTCATTCTTTCATTTCCAAGTCATTTGCCGAGCAGCATCGTTTCTTGTATGAGGACAGCTATGATAGTTACCTCACCTGGGGGCCAGATACACACATGCTCTATATGCTCCAGAGTTAGTATTGTCATAAGGGGGGCAGAATTCCGCACTGGTTTGATCGTCATTGATTACTCGGGGATAGATGTGATTTTGGGCATGGAGACCCTGACCAGATGGGGAGTCCGTATTGATTGTGCTCAGCGGACAGTTCACTTGTCAGCACCTGATGGCCAAGAAGTGACAGCCAGTGCTATAGAGCCTTCTGGTTTTCTTCATCAGATGGAGGCTAGACCCACAGATGGTATTCGCGTGGTGTTTGAATGCCCGGATGTATTTTCGGAGGACTTGCTAGAAGAAGGAAGAAGAGTTGATGGAGACATACCCGGATCTCTTTGCTAGCCAGCCCAGAATCTCGGGACGAGATTCCTGTAAGGGGGTAGGATTTGTAACACCCTAATTTAACTTTCCTAGTTAATAATAAAATTAATTGGTTTATTTAAATTTTCTAAGGATTTAAATTGCTTAGCTTGCATTTAATCTAATTTTGTTGCATAAGTAATTAAAATTTATTTTAGGGCTAACTGTTTGCGCATTCATGCCGTTGCATAGTTTTACTTGTTTCAGTGCATAGGAGTTTGAATTCAAATTTGAATTGAATTCAAATAGATAGTTTGAGTGAGTTTGAAAAAGAAAAGGAAAAGAAAAAAAGAAGAAACCCAAACCCAACCCTCAGCCCAGCTGGCCCAACCCAGCAGCTAACCCAGTCCGGCCTGCCTCCTTTCCCGCTCGCGGCCCACTTCTTCAGCCCAGGGCGCGCCCCTCCTCTCCTCCTAGGCCAGTAGACCCGCGGCCCACTCCCTCTTTCCCTTCTCTCGCGCAGCCCGCCCCCCACCTCGGCCCAGCAACTCGCCCGATCCAGCGCCGCAGCCCAGCTCGCTTCGCCGCTCGCTCCAGCCCGGCTCGCGCACCCTGCGCGCTCGCGCCCGCTCCCACCGACGCCCCTGGCCCACCTGTCGGCGCCATCCCCTTCCTCCTTTCCTTCTCCAGCGCGCAACGCCCGCCCGAGCTCGCCGCCGCGATCCTCGTTTCCCCGCTTGGAAACCAGCTGCCCGAGATCCCCGGCCTTACCCTTTAAACGCACCTGCGACCCCCCCTGCGACGCATCTCGCCACCGCAGACGCCCCAAACCCTACCCTCGGCCGCCTTGCTTTGCTCCGCCTGGAGCAGAGCTCTGCGCCTCCGCGGGCGCACCGCTGCCTCTGCGCCGCCGGGGTCCAGCACGCCCAGGCCATCTCCGCCACCAAGAGCAGCCGCAGGATCTCCTCCTTGGCGCCAGGACCCTCCCCGAGATCTCCCTCCTCGACTTCGACCCCAGCAGCGCCCTTCTCCACGAACGCCGGTCCACGCCGCGCCGCCGTACCTCACCCCCAACCCCGCTGTGCTTCATCTCCGCCCGATTCGGGCCACGGTGAGGACCTTCTCCACCTCCTCTCCCTTTTGCATTAGAAACTAGAGCCTGTAGGCCACCCCTTCGACCCTGTGCGCCGCGCCCCGGCGAGGCTCGCCGCCACCGCCGCCGCACCCATGCCTCCGAGCCACCCCGGGCCCAGATAGTGCCACCAGTGATTGACGCATGACGCGTACGCCGTTTCGGACCGAAATACGAGTCGAATTAGGCCCCGGAACACCGTTATCGGTGTTCTCCGGTGAAGCGCCGCCGCGGAGCTAGTCGCCGCCGAGCCGCCAACTCCGACGCGCGCCACGCTCGGAACCCCGATCTGCCCTTCTGGCACCGCCAGTGAATTACGCATGGCGAGAGGAGCGTCCACGGCCAAACCCCGGCCCAAACCGAGCCTTGGAGGGCCGTTTAGCCAAACACCGGCGACCCCGCCGCCGTGCGCCGCCGCGCGCCAGTGCTCCTGCCGCCGCCCCGCGCGCCCAACGCTCCTTGGCCGCCCGATCGAGATCTAACGGCCCAGAAATACCCGAGTCCAGGTCAACCCAGGCGGATACCGGTCAGCGCTGGTAATCTTGCTAAAGAGACCCCCACTTTTCCCAATATAAACCCGCAGTCCTTGTCTGTTGAAAAATAATTCCAAAACCGCCCCTGCTTTTACGTTTTAGACCCTGGGTTTCTTTAAAATAAAACCCGCCGTCCAGCCTGGTAGGTTTTGCATGCTAGCCCTGGATCTTTTCGGTTATTATGTTTAGGCCCTTGGTTTTTGCAGAAAAGCCCCTGAAACCTTAGATTTCTTGCAGTTTAGCCCTTGAACCTTGTTTTTAGCCTAGAAAATGCGTTTTAGCTCCGTTTTTAGCGTTCTTTATGTCCACGCGATCGTTGTAACGCGTAGAATAGTTCTAAGAGTAGTTTAGTGTGCTGTTTTTATATTTTGATGTACTGTTCTTTAGCTTTTTGCTAGTGTTTGCTTGTATGCTTATTATTGTGCCTTGTTTTGGCCATGTGTTCGTGAGTAGACGTTGATCCATCTGAGGAGCCCCAGTGCCAGTACCCGGAGCAGCCGTCTTCCGAGCACTTTGAGCAGCAGCCAGAGCAGTACGAGGAAGGCAAGTATAACATGAACCACCTATCACCTTTAAATACATTTTCATACTGCATTTTAATATTGTATGCCTATAAGGACTTTCCTAGCCACTTTATATCCTTTATATATACCTTTGGGTTGCATTTTGGTTAGTTGTGCTAGGTTGCTGCGCTATAACACACTTTGGTCCTTTTTAATTAATTTGATTAATGGTATATGCAACTTAATTCTGAGAGTGGCCCTCTGTGTGGCTTGAGTGGCTCACGTCTCGTTAAAAACTGGTTTTGTTAGAAACATGGTTTAGGGGGCCAGCACGGTGCTTAGTGCTTGGTTGGCCACTCTCCATAAGGACCGGTTCATAGAGCGACAACCTGGGACAACAGCGCTACCACAAGGCTAGAATGGGATAGACTTGGCGTAATAATTAGATCTTTTTGGTTTGGAGTAACTTACCTGCGGGGCAAGAGTAGCAAGCTTCAATGGTCCCTGCTCCTCCGGCTTGGTCTGTGCTACGTGCTTGTACCCCTGGAGGTGGGCCCCATCGTCGCCGACCTAACTCTCGCGGTTACGCCTTACCAACGAGATTCTTTTTAAAGGCCTCGTAGTGAGTCGCTGGCCATCTCACCTAAGGAAGTGTGATGAACAACTGGCGTAGCTCACGACTTGTGGGTAAAGATGTGCAACCTCTGCAGAGTGTAAAACTGGTATACTAGCCGTGCTCACGGTTATGAGCGGCCCAGATCCTCCTTTTGATTAGTGAAGTTATCTCCTTCCGACGAGGGAGGTGCTTCTCGGGGTTACCTTGGTGGCTTGGTTTTTGGTATGGTTCTCAGTAGTATCATAATTAATTCTGATTAATTACTATGTAACTGGGTAAATGGTAATTCATCAACTCGTAGTAAATAGCTTTAATAAAATTTTGCCAACACTTAAAAGCTAATGCAATTGAGTCAGCCAGCCTAGAGCCTCATAGTTTGTGTTATACTTGTTGAGTACAAGTTGTGTACTCACCCTTGCCTCTTCTCTACTTTTTCCTCTTGGCTACGCTACTGCTGCTCAGTTCCTGCCGACGCGAGGGAGTTCGCTCAGCGCTACCAGGACTACGAGGACTTCTAGGTGTTCGTCTCCCAGTCGACGTCCCTGTGGCGCCCTGCTTCGGCTTCAGAGAGCTTTATCGTATTTTGTACTTCGCTTCCGCTGTATCAGACACTTTGTCATTATTGTAATAAATAACATTCGTATTCGCTTTATTATGTCTTTTTACGTGATATGTGCTATGATATACTGTTCATTCTGTTGTATATACGTGTGACTTGATCCTGGCACGTATATGATTGCTCGGTTTATGTTCTTTTATAAACCGGGTGTTACACCAAAGCCATATGTTGATCTTCTTGATACAAATCTTTACACATATGTGCCTTGTTGCTGCATTGGGCTTCATCAAACTTTGTGACCCTAGTGAGATGCCTTTCAGACTTATTTAATTAAGATCATGTGCACTCCACCATCTAAAACTTCTACATTGGAAGTTAGCTACCCCATTCCATCCATCCACAAAATAAAACTCAATGTTTAATGATCTCTCTCTCTAGTATCCTTCAAATGAGGCATGGGCTATTCAAAAAAAGATGGCATGCCCAAGAAGCATGACCCAAAAAAAGAGAAAAATTGGACACATCAAGGTCCAAGAAAAAAAGGAAAAAAAGAGATATACAATAATATAGCCATGTCCTCGTGTTATCCAAATAAAAGAGAGAGATTCATAAAAGGAGTATTTCATTCCATCATCCACCTTCCACATATGTGCATAATCTTGATCAACTTGTGTGATTTGTCATCTCCATGGATCCATTGTTTGGTTTTGCAATATATGTAACACAAGTGCATGCTTCCAATTTCCCGACCATGAGCTCCACATATGCTATCCTTAGAAGTAGGGTAAAAAGAAGCCATGCCTTGGTGAGGATATATACATACACAATGAGCGATATGAGAGATCCTATGGAGAAGTAAAGCTATGGTTGGTCTTTGCAAAAATATTTCCAAAACCCCAGTCATGTAGTAGGAAAGTGGAGGAGACTGAAGTCAGCACCATTCCACTCTTCAACTTCCCAAACAATTCATGGTAGACACATCAAAATTCATAGGTAAGGGTGAAGTTTAGAATAATTGTTGACGGTCACTAACGACCCATTTTGACCGTCAACTATCGCGCAAAAGTCGAGCATCAGAAGGAATAAATGTTAGCATATGACGATTATTTGACGAATTCCACATATGCTGGTCTGAGAATGTGTGCAGGTGAATTTGGGCCAAAATTGCATGTGACAAGCATATTATCCAAGGCATAAATTCCTAGGCCAAGCACCAGCAAGCCCAAAGGCCAAAAGGGCCCACTTGGCAGCTGCACATAAGAGAAAGATGCAGCCCATAAGCAAGGTGATACGTCATCGATCCGAGGCAACACCTTCTCGACAAATCAGATGCGTTCACGAGGATCTACGAGCCCACCAGAGTTACCAAACCGACTTAAGACAGGCCCTTACCCATATACATGACATAGCGGCCCACCTAGCAGCCATCTGACCAAAGACTGGGCCGAACGGGCCCAGCCCACGGTCGGCCGACCTCCAGGTCGCCCGACCCAGTGGTGGCGGCCCACGGGCCCCACTGCCTCTCAGATGACACATGGCGAGGTGTGATTGGTTTCCAATGGCGGTTTGGGTCATTTCCCGGGCAAGAGGCTGGTGACTCCCTCCTATATATATGACGGGAGGGGGTGACAATTAGAACAACACACTCACATCACTCACCATCAAGTGTAGAGCCTCTCTAGCTTGTGTTTAGTAGAGGAGAGGGGTAGAGGTACTCAGGAAGGGCGCCGGCAACGGCGCTCTTCTCCAATTTGTACCTCTACACGAGAGTGAGGGAGATAGTCGGGGGAAGTGCCGGGCTTGTCGGCGCTCTTCTCCGCTTGTACCTCGACGGATGCTTATTCAGTTGTAAGTATTCGAGACTTTCTTTGTTTATTTAGAATTAGAGTTTAGATCGCAAGTTATCATCTCTAACTTATATTAGTTGATGTGTATGCTTAACGAGTAGCATTTGACTCTAGAGTGGGCTCCGAATAGAAAAGGATAACCCTGATCGCCTCTAGAGTTAGTAGGGAAAGGCGTAGACGTGGTGTCTAGGCTGGACTATACCACTCAGTTGTTTGATAGTCCCACGATTTGTAGAGGTAGCTGACAGGTGGTGACAGCCCTGTTCGAGCCCTAGTAATCCTCCACATTCGCATATCGGATATAGCACTATTATTTTAGCTATCGGCTTGTTTAAGCCGGTTGATACCTTTAGCTCGAAGTATAACGGCGACGTGATCTCTTCTTCTAAACATAGATTCTAGATCTTAGAAAGTCCTCTCTTTCCTATCCTCCTACACCAGTGTGTGTGTCCTTGGACTGTCTGAACCCGTAGATAGTGCACTCACGTTCCCAGTGGATACGATGCCCTGGAATACTCTTGGGTGAAAGCTACAGCGGTATCCGTGCGCTTGCAGATTTTATTCGTGACGTTACAAAGTACCAACAATAATCTATATGCATGTTCCATATCATATGAAGTCGGATCCGCTTTAGTTCTTGCCTTTACTCGAGGACGAGCAAAGAACTAAGTGTGGAGAATCTTGTTGGCGCTCGCTAACGACTCATTTCAAGCATCACCGGAGCCTGAAATCATGTGAATAATGTCTCATACCTTCCTATGTTATCCATAAAGAGCCAATTCCACGTTTCCTCTTAGAAATATTACTATATTGGAATTCAGGCGGAAATGCAGGTAAAACAGGCTTCAAGCGTCAAGATACAAACCCGACCATCAAGGCAAGCCATCAGCTCCTACATGAGTGTATGAAAGACGAGCGTCAACACTAGTGGTAGGAGTTATTGCTAACAAATTCCATAAAGTGTTGGTGTATATTTATGTGCAGGTTGCTTATGCTTGGGAATGAGAGGAGAATGCAGCCCAAAAGCAAGGTGACACATCGTTGATCCGAGGCAACAACTTCTCGACGAATCAGACGCGTTCACGAGGATCTACGGGCCCACCAGATCCATCAAACCGACTTAAGACAAGCCCAAACCTATATACATGACATGAGAGCCCACCTAGCAGCCTTCAGACCAAGATTTGGGCCGAACAGACACGTTGTATGGCCGGCCGAGCATGTGGTGGCTGCCCACGGGCCCCACCGCCTCTCAGATGACACATGGCGAGGTGTAGTTGGTCCCCAATGGCGGTTTGGCTTAATCCCCGGGCAAATGGCAGGTGGTTCCCTGCTATAAATACAAGGGGAGGGGGTGCAAATGAGAACACACCACACATCACACTACAACATCTTCTCTTGAGTTCTCACTTGAGTGAGAGTTGTCTTAGACAGTTTAGGAGTAGAGATACTTAGGAGGGGCGCCGGTAACGGTGCTCTTCTCCAAATTGTACCTCTACGAGAGTGAGGGAGAGAGTCGGGGGATGTGCCAGGCTTGTCGGTGCTCATCTCTGCTTGTACCTCGACGGATGCTTATTCCGTTCTAAGTGTTCGAGACTTTCTTATTTAGAATTAGAGTTTAGATTGCAAGTTATTATCTCTGCCTTATATTACATGAGTGTATGCTTAGAGAGTAGCATCTGACTCTAGAGTTGGGCTCCGGATAGGAAAGGATAACCCTGATCACCTCTAGAGTTAGTAGGGAATAGCATAGACGTGGTGTCTAGGCTGGACTATACCACTCTGTTGTCTGATAGTCCCATAGTTTGTAGAGGTAGCCGGCATGTGGTGACAGCCCTGTTCGAGCCCTAATAATCCTCAATGTTCGGATATCGGATAGAGCACGTATTATTGGAGCTATCAGCTTGTATAAGCCGGTCGAAACTAGTAGCTCGAAGTATAACGGTGACGTGATCTCTTCTTCTAAATATAGATTCAAGATCTTAGAAAGTCCTCTCTTCCTATCCTTCTACACTAGTGTGTGTGTCCTTGGACGAGCCTGAACCCGTAGAGAGTGTACTCACGTTTCCCAGTGGATACGATACCCTGGAATACTCTTGGGTGAAAGCTACAGCGGTATCCGTGCGCTTGCGGATTTTATTCGTGATGTTACAAAGTACCAACACATCTCATCGATGAAAGTTAGTGGGAAGTGATCCTTCTTCGTGGCCTTGTTGAGTTTTCTGTAATCTATATACATCCTCCATCCCGTGACGGTTCGTTGTGGAATTAACTCGTTCTTGCTGTTTTCCGCCACTGTCATGCCTTCTTTCTTGGGCACGACTTGAACTGGGCTTACCCACTCACTATGCGGAACAGGATAGATGATTCCGGTGTCTAGGAGTTTGAGAACCTCTTTCTTCACCACCTCTCTCATAGCATTGTTCAACCTTCTTTGGGTTTCCCTAGAAGGTGCTATTTCGGGATGCAAAGGGATTCGGTGAGTGCAAAGAGAGGGACTGATGCCCTTGATGTCTTGTAGGGTATAGCCTAGGACTGATCGGTGCTTCTCTAAGATGGTGATGAGTTTGTGTGTCTCTCCTTCTGAGAGTTTGTTGCTAATGATCACGGGAGACTCTACATCACTATTTAGGAAAGCATATCTAAGCCCGGAAGGTAAAGGCTTCAGCTCAATCGGAGGTCGTGAAGGCTTTTTGGTCTCGGGCAGTTCAAATGTCTCATTGGAGTATTCTTCTGCCTTGATGACTTCTTCCAGAATTTCCTCGATATCCTCCTCGAGGTCTGAGTCAAAAGACTCGAAGGTGGAAGTGGCCATGATTTCCTCGATTGGCTCTGGAGTAGGGAGATCTTCCTCTGAGCATTTCAATGCTCGATCCACGGGAATGTGGAGAGTGTCCTTCCCTAACTTGATGTTTAAACATCCGTCTTTAGGAACATCCTTAAAGAGAGCCTTAAGGGGATGTCCTATCAAAAATCGAAGTTGATATCTTCGAAGACATGGAAGTTTAGACGGACTAACATCATCATGCCAAAACGGCACGTCGGTGTGTATCCCATAACTGCTTGTAAGAGAACCTGAAGATCTCTTGAGCTGTCTGTCTGTCGGAGTGAGCTTGTAATTGCCTAGAAAAGCTAAGGCAAACTCATCTGACATGAGAATAGCTCCGATAGTGGGTTTATAGAGAGCGTCCACATTTTGATCTCGTAGACGGCAGTAGAATGATGAGGATGGAGAATTGAGATGGATTGGGGTAAAAGATGATTCTCCTTCCTGCAGCCATTCGTCACTTATCAACATCGTCAACTCTTGAATCATCTCCCGAAGATAATCTTTCTCTAAGGGATCTATAGGAGTGACGGGACTCGGTGGTCGCTTCTGATAGAAGTATCTTGAGGTGTTGCCAAAATCTTCAAAGACATCCGACTCCATACTTCGAAGAAACTCCGGAGGTAGGGAGTCTTCTTCCTCCAATGTTTCGGATTTTAGTTCAGGAGCGGTCTCATAAATCGAATCTACTGATTGGCTTTCTGAGGGTTCCGATTCGATTTCTGAAGATTTCGCGGGCCGCATCTCGGGTTCTGTGGGAACTGACACGTGGATACAAATGAAAGAGGTTCTGTCCAAGATTTTGTCAAGGACTTCCCTGCTTTAGGATGGGGTAAGATGAGCAAAAGATTCTCTAGAAGTAAGATCGAGATGGTGTGCAGACTCCTTGTCAAGGCCAGCATAAAAATGTTGGAGCAATAAATACTCGGGTAATGACAAGTCTGGACTTAATTTTACCAATAAGGTAAATTGAGCCAAAGCTACACCGATTGATTCTTTATTATTCTGACGGAAAGTCAAGATTTTCATTCGTAAGGCACATATTCGTGAAAGCGGGAAGAACACATATTCAATCCAACTTCCATTCACACAGCCTACGACATGAATGTATTATTGCTTTGCCTCCTCCGAAAGGGAGAAATGAAACAACTTCCATTTAAGAGTTTTGTGTGTCATGCCCGAAATTTTCTTGCATGAACACACTTTCTCAAACTCACGCAGATGATGGTAAGGATTTTCACAATCTCTTCCTGAAAAGGAATTTTCCTGAACTAAGGATATAAGGCCTGAGCTGAGTCATAGCTAGTGGAAAGAATTGGGTCAGCAGAGGGTGCTTGCTCATAGAACTCGCTCTTGGGTGAAGAGAGCTATAAAAGGAATAGATGTTCCATGGGTAGCGGGGGTTGAGGTAAAATCAAGGGAAAAAAAAGATACGAGGACGACTGAGTCCGAAGATAATGTAGCAACCATTCACCAGCAACAGCGCCAGAAAGCTTGTTGGTACTTTATAACGTCATGAATAATTCTGCAAGCGCACGGATACCGCTGTAGCTTTCACCCAAGAGTATTCCAGGGTATCGTATCACTAGGGAACATGAGTGCACTATCTACGGGTTCAGGCTCATCCAAGGACACACACGCCGGTGTAGGGGAGATAGAAGAGAGGACTTCCTAAGATCTAGAATCTATGCTTAGAAGAAGAGATCATGTCGCCGTAATACTTCGAGCTATTGTTTTCAACTGGCTTATACAAGCCGATAGCTCCAGTAATACGTGCTCTATCCAATATCCGAACATGGAGGATTACTAGAGCTCGAACAGGGCTGTCACCACCTGCCGGCTACCTCTAGAAACTGTGGGACTATCAGACAACTGAGTGGTATAGTCCAGCCTAGACACCACATCTACGCCTTTTTCTACTAACCTTAGCCCTGGCCAAGACTACCCTTTTCTATCCGGGGTCTTAAGCTAAGATCAAATACTACTCTCTAAGCATACACATCAACTTATATAAGGCAGAGATGATAACTTGCGATCTAAACTCTAATTCTAAATAAGAAAGTCTTGAATACTTACAACCGAATAAGCATACGTCGAGGTACAAGTGGAGAAGAGTGCCGACAATCCCGGCACTTCCCCCGAGTCGTCCTCACTCTCCTCCTCTTCTTCTACACCTCCTAGTCTACCTAAGCATTTAGGATGAAGGCGTCAAGCTCCAAGGGAGAAAGGTGAGTTGAGTTGGGTGTCTGGTGTGTTGTTGTGTGGTGTGTTTCATTTCTTCACCCCCCCTCTATATTTATAGGAGGGAGCCACGGCCAAGGGGAGCTCCATCTGCATCTGATCCTCTCCAAACCGACGTAGGCATCCAATGAGCTTTCTCCACATGGCAAGGTTAACTCGATGGGGCCCACGGGCTGCTCGGACGACCAGGGTGGTCGGCCGGCCACCCAGTGAGCCCACCGACCTTCCCTTTTAGTCTGTGGGTTTCTTCCTGGGTCCACTTGTCAATGGCACGGGTATTAGCCTCTAGTATGTTGGTTTCTTGCTATAGTGGGCCCTCTAATCTATGTTTTGACACGTGTCGCGTCCTGACTCGCTGGAACGTCGTGTCTTGGATCATGCCACACCATTATGCTGCGAAATTAGCTAAAAATCACCTGCACATATTCTAGAACATCATCTATAGAATTCGTTAGTAAATAAGTCTATCATAGCATTTATTCCACATTATGGTACATTTTTGTGCAGGAGTTGACGGTCAAAATAGGTCGTTAGTGACCGTCAACAGCCCCCGCTGGCCGGGCCGCCGCGCAGCTCCGCGGGTCCGACACAGCCCCATGGGGCCCACCGCGCCGAGGTCCAGGTGGCGGCGGCGAGCGCCGGGGTCCACCGCCGCTCCGGGACCTCGCCGGCGGATGTGCTGCGGCGTACAGGGTTGGAGCAGGGGAGGGGCGGCGCATGCATGGAGGGCCGGCGCGCAGCTCCGCGGGTCCGACACAGCCCCATGGGGCCCACCGCGCCGAGGTCCAGGTGGCGGCGGCGAGCGCCGGGGTCCACCGCCGCTCCGGGACCTCGCCGGCGGATGTGCTGCGGCGTACAGGGTTGGAGCAGGGGAGGGGCGGCGCATGCATGGAGGAAGGGAGGGGCGCCGCTTGCTGACTCGGTGACTGGTGCCAGGTTGGACGACGGACGTGGCACGAAACCGGTCTGGTTTCGGCTCAGGGGGGGTATTTTGCATGGTTTGGTTAGCTCAAGGGTGTGGGATGCCTTGTTTCATAGTTTAGGGTTCAAAATCGGACGATCGTGGTAGTTCAGGGTCCAAAAACGGACTTACCCTATTTATTATTTCACATATTGTACCTTTTCTAGGAAGAGGAGCATTATGCTTTCTGTGAGGTGAATTTGCTCGCTATACATTAGCTTAGAGGATGAAGTATCTTTTGACTGTTCTGCGTGTGGTTTCGGCAATGTCTTTATTTCTCTCTGTGCAAGGCAGCGCCAAGACATTATGGAAAGCGTAGAGGGGTGGCATTTTGCTTGCCCTCTAATGCTTTTTTCTTCAAAGTTTTTGTTTCGATGCATTGGAATCGTTTCTTTGCTTTTTAAATGGGTGGGCGAAAAAGAGTGTTTGGCACTCTATATTGAGATATACCGTGAAAAGATGATCTGAATCATGTAATGTGTGATTATTTGAACCGAGAGCTTATCTGTGATTATTTGAATCGAGAGCTTAGAAGTATTAGAAGTATTGATTCACTTGAGTTGCCTCGATGTGCACTTTTAATAAAGCCATGTTTATTTTCATATGCTTGTTTTCAGATTTTTTTTCCATGTGTTAGTTTTCAGATAGGTTTAATTACACTTTTCAGATCATGGGAACATATGGCATTGATAATTCAATCTTATAAAGTTCTTTTTTACCTCTTCATTTATATGCTATCCAAGCCTGGCTCCCCATAATCAACTACATGTAGGTATATACATTGCAAAAATTATAGACAAATTATTGAAATATTTATGATTGCAAATAGATGCAGATATTTGAATTAATAAATTACTTAAAAAGAAACACATAATACGAGGAATTAACCAGCATATTTTATGTTTTAACCATGCTGAATTTATTTATGACATTTATTATTAGTTATTTGATGTAATTCAATCTATTTTTTATAATATAAATAAATTTATTATGTATTAAGATTTTTTAAACACCTCTACTAGTTCTCTCAAAAGAAAAAGAAATACGGACATATTGGCTCAACAAAATAATACATATGGTCACAACACGACATCAGCGGGCCTGCGTCGCCAGGTGCTGGAGCGCCCAGTGTACGGGCGGCACGCGGACGTCAACGACGCCGTCCAGCGCCTGCACGACCTGCGGCATGGTCGGCCGGTGCTCCTCCTGGTCCTGGACACACCAGCACGCCACCCTGCAGGCGCACCCCAGCTCCTCCTCGCTCACGTCGCCGTGCAACCGCGGGGCCGCCACGGCGGCTGTGTCTCCCTTCGCCAGTCTAGACGCAGCCCAGACAGGAAAGAACATCGAGGGACGCTGCTCAGCATCTGCATCGTCATCGCTGATGTGCCCCGTGCGGTAGCACTCCGTGTTCGAAAGTGATCGGGTGCTCTAGTAGTCTAAGAGAAAGAGAGGCTGAATTAGGTACTTTAAAAATTTAATCTCTAGTTCCAACTAGTTTGCAAATAAATTTAAACTAAAACAATCTATCTAGATGTGCAACCATGGTTCTTCTAATGTGAAATTCTCATCCCAAAAAGAATTTTACAACTTATAACTAATCTTAGTAAGATACTACGCTAAGAAAATAAAAACACACAAGTTGCAATATGAAATGCGGAAGCTTAAAGAGGAAAGATGAGAGGAAGCAAACTCTCGACACGAGAATTTATCCCGTGATTCGGATTGCCACAAAGACGCCTCTACATCCACGTTGTTGAAACACTCATGAAGAGTATCGCTTCCTGGCAATCAAATCTCTTCTGTGAGCACAATTACGGTCACCTTGATCCCGCTTTTCACTAAGGGAGCTTGCCCACAAAGGAGGAGTCTCCGTCCCCCTCACAATATTGTCGACGCTGTTCCACACCAAGTCGGAGGGTCGTTGACGTGCCGGCGAGCCACCAATGCTCCAAGGGACCGGCACACCGAGATACAAGTGTGGTTCACTCTAGAACCAAAACACAAGGCAACAACACCTTGCTCTCTCACTCACTTAGGAGCTAACCTAGCACTAACACTCACAAAGCTTGTGCTAAGGACTAAAAATTTGATTACTAAGCTCTTTGATGGCTTGGAGGTGTTCTTGGGTATATGTGTGATGTCTTGGAACTCCAGCAAGCTTCAAAAGGCCGGTGGAACACATATATATAGGCCTCAAACTTAAACTAGCGGTTTGGAGCCGTTGGGCACATTTCTGCGTAGGCATCGGAATTTCCGGTGCTTGGGCATCGGTTCTTCCGGTCACACTGTGCTCGGAAGTAGCCGTTGGCTTCTCTGACACAGTTGCAGCAAACCTTGGCACCATCAGTTAAACCGATGCTAGGGCGTCGGTTAAACCGGTGACACTGGGACTGTCACAAAGCCATTGCACTCTTCTTTTCTTGCTGACGTCATTGCTCCGATGCATTGCTCCAGTGGGCATCGGTTCTTCCGGTGCTAAAAGCCTGACTGCTGCGCACTTGACATCGTCTCTGGACAATAGTATGTTGAATGCACTGATGCTTGTCTTTGACCCATCGGTTAAACCGGTGCTACTGAGTTTTCCTCACTTGGCTCAGTACGCACGACAAAATGCACCGATGCAAGGGCGTCGGTGTATCCGGCAACCACGGATGCACCGATGGTGGGGCATCGGTTTAACCGGTGCAGCTGAATCTGCATCTTCTCGTCCAATTTGTCGTGGCGATCTTTTGGATACTTCAAATACTTTCTATCTCTAGATTTTCACTATACTTTGGCACCTCAACGCCGATTTGGACTTGACATCTTGATGGTGGATTGGACATGGCATCTCGACGATGGATTGAACATTGCGTCTTGACGGTAGTTTGGACATTTCGAATTATATCCATGGGACCTAAAAACTACTACAAATGTAATCTCACAAACTTGTTAGTCCCATTAATTATGTTGTCACTCAACCAACAAAATCACAAACAATGATCTATATGGGACCATGTTCCTTACAGTGTTGGGCCGCCCTGAGATGAACTCGAAGATCACCATTCCAAAGCTATACACATCTTCCTTGGTAGCCCCGAGATCCACTCTGGCGCAAGGTACCCTATGGTGCCCCGCAACGTCGTCAGGACCCGGCTGAAGCCCCTCCCCACCATCTTGGCCATCCCAAAGTTAGCGATCTTCGGGCACAAATCCTTGTCCAACAATATGTTCTCTGGCTTAATGTCAAAGTGTATGATGCACGTGGCAGCCTTCGTGCAAGCAATGCCGAGCATGATGCCGTAGCGGTCGTGCCAGCAATGCCTTCGTGCAATCCTAGTGGTCACTTCACAGTCCAATTTGGCCTTTAATTTTTTTAGCTCAAAATTGTATAAGATTGGAGCCCAGTCCTTTTAGAGCCTGACCTTTAGATTATCTAGGTCAAATTTGATGGCCCATTATCACCCCTACGTACGTCTGGTTGAAGAGCACATTGTTGAGCACCTAGAGCATGTTGGCGAAGACACGCCCCGTCCAAAGGCCGCTGCACCAGTGCGCGGGATCCGTTCTAGAGGAGGAAGAATTTACTGCTGCCGTTGGGGTCCACTGTGCAAGTGAACATTGTGGCAGAACCGCCAGAATTAATCCAGTTAAAGTGTCCTAACCATCATCTACATGCACTTCAACGGAGTAATCTGACAGTCTGTCGGGTAAACTCCCAATAACACCACTGTATTTTGGATCAAAACAACATACCTCACTCAAAAGTTAGTCCAGAGATTACAATACAAACTTCAATAATAAAAGTTATTGCAAACTAAGTTTGATAATTTGAACAGGATACCTCAAAAATTTGAAAAGAGATAAGTTCTTCAGATTTTATAAACAGCTGAAAGAATACGATAGCTAGCGTCGATATATGACATCATGATGAAGCCTGTACATGACGTCAATCTCACCAAGCTTTCCAAAGGTTACCTAAAAACAATGTTAAAAGCAAGACCGAGTATACTAGTACTCAGCAAGTCTGACCCGTCTAAGGGTATAACATCATTTTAACTAGACATGCAAGGTTTGTGAAGGCTCTGGAGTTTATTTGCTGAAAAGCAATAAAGAGTAGGTCCTTAATTTCAAGTTTTAACTTTCAGATTCTAGTTGGATTAACCATTCTAGATTTGCACCTATCTATACAAGCATGGTATAGAAAATTACTTGCATCCAACAAGATTAAGTATCCTTTTTGTTTCACTTCTGACTCTACGTGGCAAAGAGATTAAGCAGTCTCAATATCCGTGAGAGACGGAACAGTTCGAACCGAATTTCAATCATTGCAAGGTAAATCTAACACACACACACGCTTGGAGCACCGTTGAGTCACTCCCAAGCAACCGTTGGCTTCTTATTTCGGGTCGTGGATCAGCGCCACTCTCCCCGAGTACAGCGAACAGTCCACATCCAGTACCCGTAGTCATTGCGTAACATATAATGAACTTTCGTCATAAATTAACTTCCTATCTCTAAGAGAGAGTGGGGTAAAGTCCACTTGCCGGGCCGATCAGTTACTAGGCTTGCCGTGTACCATATTTACGACATGTGGCTAGTATTTTCAAACGCTTAATCAACACTACCACACACTGCGGCCTTATCAAGTTTATCAACATAGACAGATTTCAATATGAAGCTTGTAACCAAATCCGTCCATGGTCCTTATAGTGATTGCAGAAAGTAAACAATCAACTCCTATAAAGCTCGCGAGTGACAGGCAATCACTCGACTTTTACCAGTTCTATTAGCCTAGCAGTTATTCGAACTCAGATTCTAGTGTTCAATCAATAGTAATCTAGAATTATGCATCTAATGTTTTCATTCAACTCCTAATAACTTAAATGCACAAGTAAAAAAATTGCATAATTTAAAATACTGGGATTATGCACCGGGGCTTGTCTTTAGTAGAGTCTATAAAGTTAGTAGACTTAGCTCTTCCGAATTGAAGTTCGAAACTTCAGTTAATTCCACGACGTTGGTTGGACTTCATGCAGTTCACTCATGGATTTCGGGTTCATGTTCAGGTCTTCGTTATCTTCATAATGTTGACTTGGATTTCAGAAGTATCCTTGTCTGGTTCATGGAATAGTTTGTACGTTCCGTCGACTAGCGATATCATTTCTATATGCAATGCAATAGTTGAATTTAGTGAAGTGCTTAAGTATAGCTTTTCTTTACTAAAAAATTGTTATCCAATAAAGTAAACATTTAAGACCAAGTTTAAAAATTTTACTTTACTGGTCAATTGTTTATAGAGTAAAAGTAAACACAAGGAATTGCATAAAATAACAAGATTAGTTACACTAAGTAGCATGGTTTGAAATCAAGGAAAAGCAAGGGTAGTTCTAATCAGGAACATAGGGTGGGTTGAATTCAAATCTAAAATTTGAATTCAAAAGAAAATTCAACAACTAGGGTTTTAAACATCAAGCATCAACTCAAAGTTCAAAAGAAAAGAACAGGTATATAAATAAGAACTAGCATTTATGAATTAATCCTAGAACTTAAGAATAAATTAAGAACTCAAGCTCAACAAGGCAAAAATTCTCCAAAAAATTATCATAAGCCACTTGTGATTAGTAGAGATCATGATAAAAAGATGACTCTAAGAAATTAACAAAAACATGCTTTAATAAATAAAACAGGTGTATATACTAGAAATAAACAAAACACATGAAATAACAAACAAAGTTCAAGCATTTGGATCAAACTTTTCAAACAAGACTATACATGGTAAAAGGGTTATAGGTTCCAAAAAAATCAAGTATAACAAAGCTATGGTTGAAATGATATAAATAAATTACTCATTTGCAAACAATTAAACTAGAGCACAAAATATAAAGTTTCAAACAAATTTTAGTAGCCAAAGTTGTAAAGCTAGTCAAGAGAAAACCAACAAAATTTACTTGGCATTTTTTTATTTTTCCACTAATTATTATGAATTTTGAAAGTTCACTGAAAAAGGGTTTGAAAGAGTATGTAAATTTTGCAGAAAAGACCCTGGAAATAAATCAATCAATGCAATCAAGTCCCTATAGCCATGGTCGACGGCAGAGGAGCTCTGTCCGACCGGATTCCGGTGAGTTCAGGCCATGGGAGTGAGGGGATGCTTGGGGAAAAAGAAGAGGAGGACAAGGCACACCTATTGGTGGCTTTGGGAGGAGTTGGGACGGCCGGGAGGTAGGTCGCTGGCGTGGCCAGTAAGTCCGACGAGGTGCGGGCGACGGGTAGCGGTGGTCCGGCGGTTCTGGGCAACGGGGGCTAGCTTGGGAGCTCCAAAGAACCAAGAGGAAGGTGGTTGCGCTCTGCTTTTGGGTCGAGATGGGGGTGGAGGGGTGTGTCCATGGCGAGCTCAGAGCTCGGCGGCCATGGCGGACAGGGTGGTGGTGTGAGATGCCGGCGAGGGGTCCTGTCGGGGCTATTTATAGCCCGGAGTGGAGAGGATCAACGAGAGGGAAAGGGATCCAGGGAGATAAGGCCGGCGTAAGGTCAAATCCGGCGGCGGAGGACATTCTGCGGCGGGTCGGCAGTCGTGGCGCGAGAGAGGGCGGCATGGCGCAGGGTAGGGGAGCCAACAGAGGCGGTTCAGGTGTCGGCGGCGCTCCAGGCGCGACGCGTGGGCGTCGAGGTGGCATCCCGAGGCGGCGCAGGGCAGCCGGTGGGCAGGATCCCACGGCGGACGGCAGCGCCCCTGTTTCACAGAGGAAAGAAGAAGGTGGGCGGGGTAATTTTGTAATTTTCCAAAAGGTCAGGGGTCTAACTGTAAAATAAAATTTCCTGTTGATCTATGGCTCGAATGAAAAAGTGCCCAAAATGAAAATTGTTCAGTTTTTCAAGACCTACCACTTTCATGTTGTGCAAATTTTCACTAGATCAAAGGATTTGAAATTATTTTGAAATCCGTCAAATCTTTTAAAATGCAAAAGAACACAACTTTATTTTTAAAATTGCAAGGGTAGTTTTAAGTATAAATACATCTTTTTATGGGGGTAAAAGTGAAAAACAAATTATACATTTTAACCTCTCATAAATTTTGAAAGTTTGACTTTTGCAAAACTATTTTGTAAAAAGGACTTTGCATTTTTCCAAAATAACAAAAATACCTTTGCTATAGAAATCATGGTTTAAATTTTTAAATCAACACAAAAATTTTATTTTTGACGCCTAAAACCTGGATTGTCACGAACATCCCGGGCGCGGGATCCCCAGCGTTGCGCCACGACATCAGCGTCTGGTACTCGCCGGTGAGCTTGTTTTCACCGAGCCACCGCTCTGGCATCAGCGTGTCTGTCAGGTGGTCGAAGCTCTGCCATAGCATGTTGGACGAGTCCCCCCCCCCCTCGAGGAGGACCAGGTTGTCGTTGTCGCGCATCGCCGCGAGGTTCGACCTTGGCGACGACGATACCGACGAGGACGACAGGTTGGACAACCACACGACGCCTCACGAGCCAGAGGATTTGCTCAGCCTGACGAGCTCAAGGATGCCATCATCGGGGGAGACCCGGAGCTCCGCCGATGCAACACCAGATAGGGGACTGACACGGTTGGCGACCCAAACGACGGTCTGCAAGGGATGTTCTTGTACCAGATACCAAGATAGAACCGGCCGGAGGCATTGGGGCTGAAGAGGCCGAGCTCGAACTTGCCCTCCGCCGAGAGCCCGAGACCACCGCTGCGTTGCCCCGCAGCGGCTGCGGCGCGGAGACGGTGTCTTCGCCCGCCGCCGCCATGCCCGAACACAGGAAAACGCGAGGACGGCGAGAGAGGCAAGAATGGCAAGTGACATGGTCGCAAGTGGATTTTGAGGAGGATTGAGACCATGTTTGTTTCCAGAGATTTCTTTTTAGCCCTATCACATTAAAAAGAATTTTAGTATTTTGAAGTATCAAATAAAATCTGTTTATAAATTTTTTTGCACCGATGGGTGCAAATTCGCGAGACCAATCTAATGAGCCAAATTAATTCATAATTTGCTACAGTAACTATTCGCTAATCATATATTAATATACTTCAGTAGATTCGTGTCGCAGTTTAACCCTAGAGTTCTGCAGTTAATTTTATAATTAATTTTTATTTAATAATTTAAATATTAAAATTCTCTTTGATGTTACATGGTCTAAAATTTAGCTCTCGGATCCAAACAACCTTGAAGATCAGATGGCAGATGTGATCGCAATTGCAGTACGAAATTACTATATATGATAATGACTTGCAACTACTGTAGTACTCAATACTTCCTAGTCTAGGCGTCGCGTAAGCGTCACCAAGGACGATAGGTCTACGCAAGCCACACCCATGGTCAGTGTGCAAAGTTTTTGGTCTAGTGTGTTCCAACGCAAATCAACAAGGACGATAGTGAGAACGAGGTCAGCGAGATTCGTCGGATCGTTGGTATTGAATGATTATTCCTTACGTGACTATGACCCGGCTGTGAGTACACATGACAAAGTGTATAGTCTGGTGACGTGCGAAACCCAATTTTGTCTGCAGTTGGATTATTTACCGTGTCACGGCTTCTGAATTGTTTGGTTGGATTCGTTTTCTCGCTTATCTGCAGTTGAAAGAATGGTGCTAGTGAGTCTTTGCTGCGCGTACATTGTTTTGAGAGGATGACATTTCAAATGTAGTTTAATCGCTAATGTGAACGGTATCTGAACATGGTTCGTTCTCTAAAAACGTGTATCCTTTTATAATTACTAGTATAGTACTTGCGTAATATAATATATCTACATAATACCATCAATTTTGTGTTCATTATTCATGTCATGTACGGACCTTACATTATCGTACGAGACATCACTAAAAAAACTATTTAATCCGTGACGGATTCTTAGCGGCATATTCAAAGAACATCCCGAACAGTGCACCATATGTGACAATTTGCGAATTTTCGTGACAGATCAAAAAATAGCCCATTGAGGCCAAAAATCAGGTCCGATTTCTGTGATGAACTTCGGTAACCATCATACATTGAAATTAAAATCATGAATTTGATATCATACTCAACCACTATTTTGACAAAATAAATATTTTCTTTTTTATTTTTGGCTCAGCTCCCATTTACTCACGGGCTTGTTCTTTTATTATCAAGCCTCCATCTTCTTAAGTCTGTTATGCGGAGCAGAATATTTTTTTTACCAAGCCTGCATCTTCTTAAGTCTCTTAATTCTAGGACCTCCCAACTAGGAAGCACCACCCTTACCACTGAGCTACATTACTTAGTGTATTTTAACACATTCTCTACCGGCCGCTATGTCACCAGGCCAACGGAAACCGTCCACTTGCTCGCCACCGGCTGCCAAGCAAAAAAAAATAAGCGCGGGTGGGTTTCGAACCAAAGTTTTTCCACTGTGCTACACCGATGTTTATGAATATGTATGATATTTCCGGTTTTATACACATTCTCTACCCGTCGCCACTACTAAAAAACGTTGATTTGTCCCGGTTGGGAAACCCCTGTTGTCCCGGTTGGGCAGCCAGCGTCCACGTGGCTGGCACACCCTTTTGTCCCGGTTGGTGTTACCAACCGGGACAAAAGGTCCCCTTTTTTTCATGTTTTCCTTTTCTCAATTCTTTTTCTATTTCAATTATACTTTTGCATTTCAATTAAACTTATGTAATGGAATTCAGTGTGTACGATCTCCACTAATATATACATATATATATATATAGTTACTTATATAATATTTGTCCTAGATAGTTTTTATATATAAATTAATTCACTTATATATATATATATGTACATGTATACACATATCTATACATGTGAATTCCTTTACATATGAAAATGTCTAGGACCAATATTATATAAATATATATACACATATATTATTGGAGTGCTTATATATATAATACATACATACTCCATCATATTTGTATAGGTATATTCGTTCTTAATTACATAGGTATATTCGTTTTTAATTACATAGTAGAATTCGCCTTTTGAAAAATTAATACATACATACTCATAAATAGAAATTTAATACATAGACACACATATATATTTACATAGGTATATTCGTTCTTAATTACATATATACGCGTATATTGTCATATTTGCTGTGATTGTCAATATTAGATATTCCATCATAGTAGAATTCGCCTTTTGGATCGAGGACTTGCTCAACAATAAATCCGGAGAATTGTTCTTGAATCGCCATAATCTTTTCCTCCGGTATTAGTTTATCGCGCATATCCCCGACCTATGGAAAAAAATGGATAATTAATTTCGACTAATTAAAATACAAGTTCAAATATTAACAAGTTTTTTACTTACTTCCTCTTCCCAATCTGTCCAGCCCTTTGGAGGACCTACCAGACTATGGATGTTCTCGCATACATAGTATGCGCACAATACAATGCCTTGTTTCTGCCTCATACACTTTAAGAGAGAAGAAATTATCAGGTATTTACATGAATATATAATAAAACTAATGAATCGTGCAACGAATCATCCAAGTGCGTATCGGAAAATCTGTCTTGATCTTCAATTGCTTGTCAAATTTGTCTGGATGATTTTTAGCGAAATCTTTCCAAATCCTGTGCATGATTAGAACAATTATAGTCAAGTAACAAAGTGATTCAAATTATCGGTCATCAACGGAGTAGTGGTAGAATTACTTTTTCATCATGTTAAGAAGATTTTCGTATTGTTCTGGAGGTCTCCTCAATGAGTCCATAACCACGAGTAGGCTCTTCTCGGGAATTATGACAATTAGGACCCAGTGTTCACTGCAAGATTATACGGAGGCAGTTCTTGGTAGTTAAGGTTTAAACAATTCGATTACAGAATATAATAGAAACAGTTAGACGGAAGGAATCACTCACGCAAAGTTGTAAGGAAACAATATCATTTGCTTGTTGTGATGAACGCTTATGTACTTGAACAAGTTTTGGAATATCTCATCGGAATTGTCACGTAGAAGCCTCCAATTACAAGTAATTGGGTCGATGAAGCCGAGGTGAGAGTATCCCTTTCTTCTGCAAGTATGTATCTCTATTCTACATGATACCGAATAAATCAAGAGATCAGTATGTTGAGATCATGCAAAACAATACGTAAGGAGAGTAAAATACTTACAGAACCCACAAGACGACCATAGAGATGTCGAGGGCCTCCTGATGGAATAGTTGGTAAATTTCTTCCCAGTTTATCCATATAATGGCCTCCCCCCGTAAGAAATCGTCATCTTTAATCTTTGCGCCCTGCATGAAGATGCAATCGGCCATCGCACGCATGTAGTGCTGGTGCAGCTTATACATTTGCGTTGGAAGCACAGACACTACTTCGGGGGGTACGAGAGTTTTGCCGATCTCAAACGTCCATTTGACGACCACATCAGCCTTTGGAATATCTTCTCCCCCTGCAATCTGAGCCGCCGTCAGGTTTGATTCTTTCAAAAATGTAACAAAGTCTTGTTCTTGCATCGTCTGTCCCACTACGAGAGGCTCTATTGATTGTTTCTTTTGGGCTCCGAGCTGTGGAACGTCGGACGACGACGACTTTGATTGTCTCTTCTTTTTCTTAGTAGTTTTGATAATTGTGCGTTCGTAGTCTGAAGGGGGGTCTCTCGGAATGAATTTTCTCTTATTTGCTTCGCACATTCCCTTAAAAAATTTCAAATCTATCGAATTTATGACTTTCTCGGGCTCCGGCTTCGGCTTCGGCTTGAAGTGCTCTTTAACTCTTTCTTGAGTTATCCTATCGCATTCTTCGAGGCTCATGTCCCAGGGTTTAATAGGAGCCTCCTTGGTTTTCTTCTCATTTTCCTTCTTCTTTGGAGGCTCCTTAGCCGGTGCAGCTACCTTCTTTGCCGGCGGCCGTTTCTGCTTCTTTGCCGGCGGCGGAGGGGGTGACCATGGAGGCGACGGTGATGCTTGAGTGTTCATCGGCGCATGAGATGATGGAGAATGTGCCGGTGATCCTTGCCGAGACAGTGCTGCCCTTGGGGAGTTTTGCGGAGATGCCGGTCTTGGAGAGGCATGCTGAGATGCCGGTCTTGGTGTTTGATCATCCGACTTTAGGACAATGTAGCGCTTATCCCATAGGATGTAGCCATGAATGGCTTCTGCTAGTGTCCTCTCCCCATCGCCTCCAGGAATATCAAGCTCGAGCGTCTCCCAACCCTGGCACACCTGCTCCACGCCAACTCTTGTGTATCTAGGCGGAATTTGCTGCCCGTGGTACACGTCGCCTGATTGGGTTGGCATGGCGGTACCGTACGCAACAGTGAACATTAAGTTCTTAACAGGCAGTCTGCAGGTCACAAGGTGTCCGCTGGGTGATCTCATCCACTGGAAATCGCTGCAGGGCCGACGCTTCAACTGCAGGCCTAGATCCCCGTTGGCTCGGCGACGGCGACGTCTGTGGAAGCGCAGCTTGCTTTTCCGCTGAGACAGGTGATCGGCTGCGACATTAGGCTCTGGAGGCACTATTTGGGCTTGCTGTTGCTGGCTCATTGCTATGGCCACTTGGCGTTGAACCTCTTCTTCCAGTCTTTGATCGTGTGACATGAGTCGTTCCTCTAGCCTTCGCATGTGCTCCCGCTCATCATTCTTTCTTCTTTGCCGGCTTCTATATGATTCAATGTAATCCCTGAACCCATACTTCCACGGAACCATGCCTTTGCCTCTTGTGCGGCCCGGATGCTCTGGATTCCCAAGGGCGTAAGTCAGCTCGTCCCTCTCTCTATCCGGCTTGAATGTTCCCTCGGCCGCTGCTTGTATGGCCTCCTGTAGTCTCTGGGCTGCTCGCTAGATGTTTGGCCCATAGATGCAGTCACCAGTCAATGGGTCCAAGCTTCCCCCAGTGACCATAAAACCTAGGTCCTTGACCTTTCAGGCCAGTTCATGGTCGCAGGTTGGATGCCTCTGTCAAGCAGATCCTGCTCCATCTTCTCCTATTTGGGTACTGCAAGCTTGTAGCCTCCTTGGCCTAGAGTGTGATGGTACACTTTCTTCGAGGCGTTGTCTTTGGCCTTCTGCACCTTCTCAAGCCCAAGCTCTGAAGACTTGTATTCCACAAATGCATCCCAGTGACCCCTGAGCTTTTCGAGCTCGCCGGTAAATACGGATGTGGTCCCGGTCCTGATATATTTCTTCATCAAAATTTTCTTGAATGATCGCAGCTGTTCGGCCATCTTACTCAGGGTCCAGCGCTTGCATATCTCTTCGGATTCAGCTAGAACCATGAAGTTTTTCTTAAGCTCCCGCCAGCACCATTCTTTTTCTCTTTCGGGTACCGCATCCCGTTCCTCGCTTGGATTGGAAGCTTTCCAGAGCCTGAAGCTGATCGGGATGTGGTCCCTGACAATACATCCGGATTGTCTTATGAATTTTTTGGCGGCAGCTTCTGGAGCGATCGGTTCGCCATCTGGACCAACTTCCGTTATAATGAACTGCCCTTCTAGTTTTTTGTTGGGCCTCGCTTCGTCTTTTTCTGCTGCGACGATGATCCAGACGGCTATAAAAAAACATTCATAGTATTCATATAGATTCAGATGAAAATATGATTGTCACTACAAATAAGTATAGTTGTGATATGTACATTAGCACTTTGTTCAGCAGCAGTGTCATCCTGAATAGATGGTGCCTCAATTCCATCACCGGACATATTCAAATATATGTCGGTATTGCTGCCATCATCAGCTTGTTCAGGGACATCTCCTTGACCTTCGCCAATCATATTCAACAGGAACTGTTCGTCTTCCGCGTCTGTGTGTCGCGGGTCCATCGTAACTAAAATATGAATACAAATAAAACCCTTAAACTCACTTTACACATACATACATACATACATTCATACATTTCGAGAATTTGTAAATATACATTTATTTACACAACAAATTATGATTTCACTCTAAACAACAAATTATGATTTCACTCTAAATAACATGAACTCTAAATAATATAATTTCAAAAGTAATTAACACCCTATTTGTCATCAAAATTATAGCACCATTAACAAATAATATATATTTTACAACATAATTTCTAAACAAATAATCCATATTTTCAAATTTAAACAAATAATCCATATTTAAACTAATTTCTAAACAAATTTAAACAAATAATTGGGATCGCACAGGCGAAGGCGGGACGAGCCGGAGGACGCGGGGCTCTGGGCGGTGGCGTGAGGTCGGCGGCGCTCGGGGACCTTGGGCTCGCGCGGCGGGGTCCGGGCCGGGATGGCGGACGTTAGGAGTTCTCTGCAAAATTTTCAGATTTAATCGATAACTTTACAGGGTATGAAAAATAACACAAGTTATTAAGGCATAAAGCATAACTGATTTTTAAAAACAGTTATACTGCACTTCAAGTGTTCACATTTTTCTAGCAATCAATACTAGTTGTTTATAGGCTCCGGTAAAAATAAGGAATTTTTCCTAGCACAGAAATTATGATTGAAACCCTAGTGCTAGAAACAACTAATCTACCTAAGTATCAAACTCGAGTACCACTTAATATCAACAGAACATGACTTGCAAAGACATTTATTAAATTACTTCTCATGATTTCTAAAGAATCTTATATATAAAGATATTATTTACCCCTATGCAATATACTAGCTAGGTACATTTTATAAACATGTACTAAACTATGTATTATGATCATGAAAATTTTACAGTGAACCACTCATACTTAAAGTAAGCTACTGCAAAAATTTCATAATTTTTAGATTAACAGATCTATAGAAACTAATTAATCAAGACTAAACACAATATAAATTTTTGCAGGGGTAAAGAGGTCATTTCGCCATCATGGATATTTTTCCTCCATAGATCTTACTCTAACAAATCTAACAAAATTTATTTCATATTTTTCCCATTTTCCTTTGATTTTATACGGATTTTACAAGCTTCAGCCGAAATCAATCAACAAATAAAGAAAAATCCCCCCTACTCCCTCCACTGACCAGCGGGCCCCGCTGGTAAGTGGGAGGGGCGTCTTCCCCGCCCAGCCACGCACATTGCAGTGGCGGTGGCGCGCCAGGCGCAGGGGAGAAGGGACCCGCGGCGGCGGCTGGCTGGCGGCGGCCCGGTGGGGCCCGCGCGCGCGCGCCGAGGCGGCGGGGTGGACGGCGACGGCGTGCCCTAGCGGCGGCGCAAAGCAGGGGAGGCGCGGTGGGGCTGTCCCGGCGGCGGTTCGGCCAGGCGGCGGCAGCGCGAAGCGGTGCAAGCACCAGTACGGGCGTGCGGCTCCGGTGCTCGCGCTAGCGTGGCGGGGGGCGGCGCGAGCAGGACGCGCAGCGTGCGGCGGCGGCGAACAGCTGGGCCGGCGGCGGCTTACCGGTGAGTGGCCTGGCGGGGTCGTCGTCCACGGCGACCGGGGCGTGGAGGCGGCGGAGCTCGGGCGGCGCTCGGGGACGGCGGCGGAGCAGGAGGCGCGATGGGCGAGACGACGGCGGCGCGGCGCAGATCGATCCGGAAACTGCGTGTAGGAGGAAGGCGGAGGTTGAGCGAATATATAGGAGGCCCCCCTTTTGTCCCGGGTGAAGCCACAACCCGGGACAAAAGGGCATTTTGTCCCGGGTGGTGGCTTCACCCGGGACAAAAGGGGTTTTTGGGCGGGCCGGGAAAATTCCCAGCCCGCGGCCCACCTTTAGTCCCGGGTGGATGTACCACCCGGGACAAAAGGGGCCCGTTTTCCCTCGTTTCCCGCTTAATCTTATGTTTGTTTTTGTTTCTTTTTACTTCTCTTTTTAAAATTGTTTTTTATTTGTTAATTCAATTAATAAAATTATGATTCCAAAAATTATGGAACAAAATTTCTTATCTCTATATAAACTTGATACGCGCAACAAAAATAATTAATTTTCATTCAAGTGATTGGGTCAATGAAATATCTAACTTTTTTGAAATCATATTTGTTATTTTGACCATGCAAAAATATATTAGGTGAACAAATTTTTTCAAACTGTTACTTTTCGACAGAAACTAGATTCTATCACCATATTAACATTTAAAAAGTGAATTTTAGATAAAATTAAGCAATTTCATGATATTAATGAGTAGTGTGTGAGTTTGAGAGATAGTTTGTGTTAGTGAGATTGTGTGTGTTAGTGAGAGAGTATAGTGTGTTAATGTGAATGTAATTTCATGAAATAAATAAAATTAGTTGAATAATCCATTATTGAATGAAAATTATAATTGAGTCTGGTAATTAAGTGAAAAATATATAAAATAATATATATAACACATAAAGCATAATTGTACAGTACATATATAATAAAAGTATTCGAATTACGATTATGTTTTTATAGAATAATATAAAATGATTCAAGTACATGAAGGATTAGCGGTAATAGACTTTCTCTTCACAAATGCCCCTTGATTATGATCACGGCGCAAGTATGGAGCATCATCATTGGCTAGCAGGATGCATGGATCAGCATTTACATCGAAAGGTGGAATGGCAACAAAATTATTATATTCTTCTGACAAGTCTGTCTTGTCCTCCACTCCAACGATGTTTCTCTTTCCTGATAGAACTATGTGTCGTTTAGGCTCATCCTTTTGCTTGTTTATCCCCTTCTTTGGCTTGCTGGACATGTCCTTAATGTAGAAAACCTGAGCGACATATTGGGCTAGGACAAATGGCTCGTCTCTATACCCAAGATTGTTGAGATCAACTATTGTCATCCCATACTCATCTTTTGTTACCCCTCCTCCAGATAGCTTAACCCATTGGCAATGAAATAGAGGCACCTTGAAATTGGGACCGTAATCCAGCTCCCATATCTCTTCAATGTAGCCGTAATATGTGTCTTTTTTTCCATTATTGTCCGTGGCATCCATACGAACACCGCTGTTTTGGTTGGTACTCTTGTTATCTTGGGTTATCGTATAAAATGTGTTTCCATTTATCTCGTACCCTTGGTATGTTAAGATATTCCAAGATGGTCACCTAGCCAATAAGAACAGTTGTTCACTTATATCCATGTTATGCATTGGATGCTTCCGCAACCAGCTGTAGAAAGTGTTCATGTGCTCACGTGTAATCCATGCCTCAGACTTTTCCAGGAAATTAGAGAGCAGAATTTTCTTGTGTTCCTCGATATATGGGTCAACCAAGGATGATTGTTGAAGAACCGTATAATGTGCTTTCTTGAATGAGAAATCATCTGTGCAGACATAAGATTTCTTTCCTAATGTACCCTTTCCAGTTAGTCTCCCCTCATATCGCGATTCAGGGACTCCAATTGGTTTAAGGTCATCAATAAAGTCAACACAAAAGTCAATGACTTCCTCAGTTCCGTAGGCACTGGCGATGCTTCCTTCTGGACGAGCTCTATTACGAACACATTTCTTGAGTACCCCCATGAACCTTTCGAATGGGAACATGTTGTGTAGAAATACTGGTCCGAGGATATCAATCTCTTTGACAAGGTGCACTAGAAGATGTGTCATGATGTTGAAGAAAGATGGTGGAAATATCAGCTCAAAGCCAACAAGACATTGCACCACATCGTTTTGCAGCTTTATCAAATTCTACGGGTCAATTATCTTCTGAGAAACTGCGTTGAGGAAGGCACATATCTTCACGATGGTTAACCGGACATTATCAGGCAGAATCCCCCGCAGCACAACCGGAAGAAGTTCGGTCATAAGCACATGGCAGTCATGGGACTTGAGATTTGTAAATTTCTTCTCTGCCAAATTTAAGATTCCTTATATATTGGATGAGTATCTAGATGGAACCTTTATACTGCTCAAGCAGTCAAACATGGTTTCTTTCTCTTCCTTGCTAAGAGTATAGCTGGCAGGACTTAAGTATTGTCGTCCATTATCTCGCTGTTGTGGATGTAAGGCATCTCGTTCTTCCATACGTTGCAATTCTTGACATGCTTCTACTGTATCTTTTGTCTTTCCGTACACTCCCAAGAATGCTATCAGGTTGACGCAAAAATTCTTCGTGAGGTGCATCACATCAATTGCATGACGAACATCTAAGACTTCCCAATATGGTAGCTCCCAAAATATAGATTTCTTCTTCCACATGGGTGCCATTCCGTTTTCGTTCGGAACAGGTTGGCTACCAGATCCCTTTCCAAAAATAACTTCTAGATCTTTTACCATGTTGAAGACGTCTTTACCACTACGGTGCATCGGTTTTGTTTGGTGGTCTGCTTGGCCTTTGAAATGTTTTCCCTTCTTTCGTACCGCATGCCTGATGGGAAGAAACCGACGATGACCCATGTATACAACTTTCTTACAGTGAGTCAACCATATATTATCGGTATCATCTAAACAGTGTGTGCATGCTTTGTATCCCTTGTTCGAATGTCCTGACAAGTTACTAAGAGCAGGCCAGTCATTGATCGTTACGAACAACAATGCTCGTAGGTTGAAGTTTTCCTGTTTGTATTCATCCCACATCCGTACACCTTCATCGCCCCAGAAGAATAAGAGTTCTTCGACCAATGGTCTTAGGTACACATCAATGTCATTTCCGGGCTGCTTTGGACCTTGGATAAGCACTGGCATCATGATGAACTTTCGTTTCAAGCAGAGCCATGGTGGAAGATTGTACAGACAAAGAGTCACAGGCCAAGTGCTATGACCACTGCTCATCTCACCAAAAGGATTCATGCCATCCGTACTCAAACCGAACCTTATGTTTCTCGCATCCAAATCAAATTCAGGGTACGTTCTATCTATTTTTCTCCACTGCGACCCATCAGCGGGGTGTCTCAACATCGAGTCTTTCTTGCGTTCCTCTTTGTGCCATCCCATCAACTTAGCATTATCTTTATTTCTAAACAGACGCTTCAAACGTGGTATTATAGGCGAATACCACATGACCTTCGCAGGAACTCTCTTCCGGGGAGGCTCCCCCTCGACATCTCCAGGATCATCTTTTCTAATCTTGTAACGCAATGCACTGCATACGGGACATGCATCCAAATTCTCGTACTCGCCTCGGTAGAGGATGCAGTCGTTGGGGCATGCATGTATCTTTTGCACTTCCAGTCCTAAAGGGCAAACAAGTTTTTTGGCTTCATACGTTGTGGCAGGCAATTCGTTGTCCTTAGGAAGCATTTTTTAACAAGTTTGAGTAATTCACCAAATCCCTTGTCGGATACACCATTTGTTGCCTTCCATTGCAGCAACTCCAAGGTGGTGTCAAGTTTCTTCAATCCATTTTGACAATCTAGGTACAACAACTTATGGTGGTCCTCTAACAACTTCTGGAACTTCAACCTCTCCGTTTCACTCTCACAGTCTGCCTGCACATTGTGCAATGCCTGCCCCAGATCGTCGCTGGGATCATTTTCTGCTACATCTACTTCGGGCTCTTCCATGGAAATATCGTCCTCGAATGCACCGATTCCAGCATTCCCGGGAAAGTGGTCGTCAAAATCTTCTTCTTCATTGTCTTCCATGGTAACCCCCTGTTCTCCGTGCTTCGTCCAACAAACATACTTCTTCATGAAACCATTTGCGAAAATGTGGCTGTGTAGGATTCTCGAAGATGAGTAATCCTTGTTATTGTTGCAATGAACACACGGGCAGCACATAAAACCATTCTGCTTATTTGCCTCAGCCACAGACAAAAAATAATGCAGGCCATCAATGAATTCTTTCGAACGTCGGTCAGCATTGTACATCCATTGCCGGTCCATCTGCATTTTAAATAAATCGATTTGAATTCTTTACACGTATCGAATAAATAAAATATATCAAACCTAAATTAAACTAAATGTAACATAACATGAATAATTAAAAGATATGCAATATCCATCATACATCTTGATTAATTAAAAGGAGTACTTAATCCATTACAGAACTTAACAAAGGAGTACTATAAATGAAACTTAAAAATACTACTCGAGTTGTGCCCTTCTCTCCAGAAGGACAACGATCACCCCCACCGGCGCCACTCCCTCCAGCTGCTAAAGCCATATTTTACTAAAAAGGGTCAGTTGGATCCATGCCACTACAACTTCTTGAAATTGGATTTCATGTTGAATACCTTTATTTTCCACAAAATTATAAATTCTTACCATTACAATGCAAAAATTATTTACTATTACAATTACAATGATCAGATTAATAACTCTTGCAAATAACAATGAAATCATATAAAAAAGACGAAATGTATCATTAATCCTCAAGAAATCTCTAATTAATTGAAAGAAATCTCTATAACTTCTAATTACTTTGACACCCTTCAGTTCCAGGAGTACACTCTATTCAATATCCAGAAACCCTCTAGAAGAAAAATAAACCTTTATTTCTGAAAATTTATATGTCAGTAACCTCAACCCTGCGGTGATGACACAGCCTTTCGGGGGGACACGGTGTGGTACAAGGATGTCACCAATCGGCCAGTCGCAGCACCAACATTTACGATTAATAGGCACAACACTTGGCACAGGCAGCATGCTCGTTGATATGCTCTCAGTACAACAACGGCCATGCTGACTGCGTCAAATGCTGTCTTCTTATCAATCGGAAGTGCTGGTGATGCGACCAACCGATTTGCGACGTCCTTATAGCGCATCGTGTATCCCTGAAAGGTAGTGCCATCACCGTTGGATGGAGATTAACGACGTATACTTGTTTCGAAATAAAGATTTTTTTAGCTTCTAGATGGTTTCAATGTGAGCCTGATTAAATACATCACTAGAGTGTCAAAATAATCCATTCATAATACAAAAAAATCTATAATATACTCATTTCATTAATTCATTCATGAATAAAAAATCAACTATCCACAATATGGTCATATATACAAGTACATCACATGAAGTGTCTACACTCATTCTAAAAATTTCTACTATCAACGTACTCATCTAAATCTAAAAGAAAATCACACCTACATATGCAATCTAGCTAGCTAAATGTCCGAGAAATGAGTTAGCTACACATTTTCTCTATTTCTAAAGCATGAAATGAGCTATACAAGCCAAGGAAGAAGAGAAAAATAAGCCCCAAACCTTTAGCGCCGATGGATGGACGGGGAATCAAAGATCTTCACAAATGTGGTGAAGAAATGAGCAAGAACTCCTCTATCCCGAGCCAAGAACAGCAAGAAAACAAATGAGCTGAATGGCTCGGGCGGGGGAAGAGGGTAGGGGATAAGGGGCCCAAGGCCTTTTGTCCCGGTTGGAGGCACCAACCGGGACAAAATGGGGGCCTTTTGTCCCGATTGGTGTCTCCAACCGGGACAAAAGGCCCCTGTCCCCCCCCCCCCCGCTGGCCCGGCTAGCCGTTGGACCCGGGACAAAAACCACATATTGTCCCGGGCCCAAAGGCTGCCGGGACAAATGGCCTGGAACACAGGCCTGTTTTGTAGTAGTGCGCTATGTCACCAGGCCAACTCAAACTGTAGGTGGGGTGGGCCAACTCAAACTGTAGGTGGGGTGGGTTGCGGCCGGCCACATACCCTCAGAGCTCGGCGCAAACGTTTTTTTGGGGGTTTTGTGGCTACCCACAAGGTTCAGCGCGCGGGCAACAAGCAGCTTGTGGGCTTTGCGGCCACAGACTCAGAATCCCGCATGCCCCGCGTGGACAGACAGCTATGCTCCCTTGCTCGGACAGGCAGCTAGCTTGCTTGTTTGCCCAGTACTACTTCATTTAATCAACCAATAAGTATCGTCTATATTTACTGAAAAACAATATAAAATACTGAATGAAAACAAAAGACAAAACAAGGGCATTAATAATTAGAACTGTGTCGTTCTATCATCAATAAGATTAGGATTAGATTACATCATTAAGAATAAACAAGAAATATTAGCTCCTCCCAAAAATATTTGGATAACCAAACTAGGACTTTGTTCAGCAAGTCATATTCATTAATCTGAGATGAACCACATCTAGTTAGCTTCTTCCAGCAAGGGAACACCGTATTTCACAAGGATTTTAAAGTTACCCGCAAAAAAAGGGACTTTAAAGTTAAAAAAAAGAGTAGCTGCTGCAAAGCTTCTTCCTTCAATTGAACTCCTTCAAATCTGGAAGCACCTCGAAATGAAAACAAAAATTTAGATAAGAATGCGATGTGAAATCTTAACTACACCAATGAAGAAAGTGTACTGGTTACTACTGCTGACATCTGAATATAGTCATTCAGAGTAGAGAATATAGACAACAAGATCAATAGAATAAATTATTAACAAGGTTTGACAAAGCCAATTGATTTTCAGTATAAACAAATTACAGATATGACATGAATACTATTTTCAGTAGATTAACTTGCCATGCAGTGAAGGCGATTAGAGGTCACGGCAATAGAAAAGTTAACTAACAGCTACAAGGTTTCTCTCATGTTCAAAGTAGGACAACATAAGCAACTCTGCTGCATAACAGATGTTCATCCATTTACTGTGATCAAGCCAGGTCTTAGACAGTTTTGTAAAAAGTAAATTACAGGAGTTTTCAAGAAGAAAATACCTGTTGGCTTTTATACTAACTGACCCTCATCATCACTAATATCACCTTCTGCAATCTTGAAGTTAGTATGACTTGAAATAAGATGAAGAGGTCAACATATATTTTAGAATAAAAACAATTAACATAAAGTTACCTTGAACAAGCATGTTACTAAAAACAATTAACATAAGGTTACCTTCTGCTCTCAACCAGTCCTGGATGCAAATTAATGCTTCTATATTCTTGCTTGTCAACCGGCTTCTATAGTCGCTAATAACTCTCCCACTAGTAGAGAATGCAGACTCGGAAGCTATTGTTGATGCAGGTGCTGCAAATAGATCCCTTGCCATGCGCGAGAGTACAGGGTATTTAGCAGAGTGCATTATCCACCATTGTAGAATGTCCAAATCCTTTTGCCGAGGAAAAAGGTCATCTTCTTAGACCAGCTCATTTTTCACTGCACTCTTTTTCTGTGTTGTTAGGTGTTGTTCCCAGTCTGCCCAGGAGTCATCTTCATAGACAATCTCATCATTGGATCGTGGCTGGCAGTTGTTGTTTGAATCAGGTGTTTGTGATGAATATGCAGAAAATGAATCCTCCAATGTTGACTTCACTTTTGCAGCGTATGTGGGACCTTTGTTGCCAAATCCTGCCTCCAAGCGAAAGGCTATGAAATTGAACTTGAATCTAGGATCTAGAACAATAGGCACACAGATCTGCAGCAAGGATAAATCCCAATATTTCTGAAACTTCTCTTGCATTTTAACTGCCATTGCTGCAATAGAATAATCTTCATTTAAAGACTCCTTTTTTTATCTTTTCTTTTACTGTCCAGAGAACATGATAATATGGGTGGGCGGTAGGATACAATGAACCTGAAATCACATTTGTGGCATCATAGAAAGGCTTGAATAGTTTGCAGAGAAGATCTGCCATTTTCCATTCATCTGCGGAAGGTATGTCCACATAACTAAGATCATGTGAGTCCAAAGCTTCAAAAGTTGTCCTATACTGCACTGAGCACTCAAGCATAAGGTACGTTGAATTCCAATGGGTCCGAATATCAAGGGGTGGCCTTTTGTTACATGATATACCAACTTGTACAATTATCTCCTCAAATCTTTGCGTACGAGCTTGATAACTCTGAATGTACTTGACACTCTCTCTAATGTGAGTAGTAGTGGTATAGATTATCTTGAATCCTTCTTTGACAATGAGGTTCAAAACATGGGCTCCGCAACGCATGTGAAGTAGACCTCCATTTCCAAGAAGCAGATGCCTTTCTGAAAGATTTGTCTTCAACAATGGAGTAAACATTGTAAGACCATCATGAGGTGAACAAGATTGAAACTAATTATTCTTTTTTGCAGGTTCCAATCCTTGTTAATAAAGTGGCAAGTAACACAAAGGTAGCCAAGGTTTTGTTTCAAAGTCCATAGATCAACTGTAAAGCAAACCATTGAATCCGAGTCCTTGATAGTCTCCCTAAGTGCTGACCTTCGATTCTCATATGACTTTATAACATCCTCGACGACCGTTGTTCTAGAAACAATGGTAAACCATGGGTTCAAAGTAGCAATGAATATCTGAAACGGTGCATGCTCAACTAAGCTAAAAGGTAACTCCTGCAATACTGTGAAATTAACCATTTCTTCCCGTGGCACTTCTTGGTCAAACTTCCAATTTTCCAAAGCACGTGCATCGGGGGACAAAGAATTTGTCCTCAAATTTTCAACCATTTGATTAATTTTAGCTCGCTCCTTGCATATTTCCAAGTGCCTATGACAAGCACTTCTACCATTATCTCTATTAGCAGCAAATATATCCAAGCAGTGAATGCATTTAGCTTGCACAATTAAGTTTCCTTGATAAATTGGCTCAAACTCTTTCCAAGCAAAAGCACTAAGTTTGCGCTTTCTAGTTGATCTAGGTGCATCTACACCAAAAATATGCAAGTAATAATCAGGACAACATGAAGCTAACATACTCAGAAAAGTAACACATCTGAAAAGATAACAAACATTTGAAAAGTAACACATCTGAAGTTAAATCTAACCTGATTGCTGAAGAATCCCAAAAGTCAATATTTCTGCATCATCAAATGGTACTGATACATCACTGATTGCAGAAGGGGACCTCAAGTGCTTTTCTCCATAGTGGCCCACCCTCGGTGACATTAGCCGCCTCTTCAGTAATGGGGAGATCACAATCTGCTTCCTTATTGGGGACTTTCGTCTCAACAATGACTGTATTCTTGACAAGCTGCTTGTTGCTGCAGTTGAAAGATCCTGTAGTCCTGTTTGCACACCTATTTGCTACTCACTTTCATGACTAACCCGCTCTCTTGACACAGCCTCATATGGTAGAGTTGATATTTAATTTCCTGCATAACTAGAGATAGACAACATTGGATTAGTCAATGTACCCTAGGCCCTGCAAAAGCTAGAATCTCAATAACTCATTTCTTTGCCAGGCTGTGTTGGTTGCATTTGTTTTGTATATGGTTTTCTTCAGTGTAAATGCTTATGAAACATAACCTGATAGTTAGCTCCAGATATCTACCAAATTCAGCAAAAATACAAGTAAAGTTTTTCAAAATAGGAAGTTATGCATACATGAGTGAAAGCCAAAGGCTGTGTTAACAAATTAATATTGCAAGAAGTAATCAACTAAGCATTGACTAATCGTCAGGGCAAATAGCAAAGGATTTATGCAGCTAAAAATTTAAGGAACTGCTTACACTTCTTGGTGAGGTCGAGTTGGCTGAAGTGGAATCTGAGTTGAGTGAACTTGCCCTCCTATTTGCGATTGCAGTTGCTGATCCAATCCAGCACCACCCGGTTGAACTGCAGGGTCCAATTGGTCGAAGGGCCCCCCTCCCCCCTCCTCCTCCCCATCCTCCAGCACCATCGTGGAGGAATGCTAGCCGAATAGGTTGGCTCCATCTGCCGCCTCCATCTGGCGCAACCCAACGGCGTTGGAGAAGTGGCCGGCGCGAGCTTCACCCATGAAGTGGAGCTCGTGCTTGGCTTTCTTGGTGTGGCACTCCGGCGCTCAAGCCGTCGATGGGATTGTGGTGCCCTTCTGCTGTGGCTTCATTTTGCACCCGAGGGAGGTGAAGCAGATGATTCGGAGAAGTTGGTGCTGGTGAGGAGGAGCGGTTGCGGCGGAGCGGAGCGGAGGGGCGTCGATGGTGGTGCCGTGGTGGCGGCCGCCACCACTAGGTGCGAGGGGCTGCAGAATTTCTTGCGGGTATTGAGGGTTTTCTCTGTTGTCCGCGGGCTTTGGTGGGGCGCGAAGTATTGGGCCACAGAAGCTGGACCGCATGGGCCACAACTGGTTTTTTTGTGGGGCGGCTTTGTAGGCTCGTTTAAGAGCCCACCCTGCCTGCAAGCTGAAGGCCAACGGAAACCATCCACTTGCTTGCCACCGGCTGCCAAGCAAAAAAAAATAAGCACAGGTGGGTTTTGAACCAAAGTTTTTCCACTGCACTACACCGATGTTTATGAATATGTATGGTATTTCCGGTTTTATACACTGATTTTATTGTGTTTTATTTGGGAAAAATAAAAGATGCGCACTACGAGAATCGAACACGGGTCTATGCCAGATAAGACTCGGGAACCTTACCACCATGCTACGGAATCAATAGGTGATGCCTCGGACGCATAACCTTATTTATTATCAAATTCTCGTAACTTGGCCCTATTATAATGAGGAACAAATTTGTCATTCAACAATTTTCTTTTTAATCAGGAATTAAAATTTATAATTGGTATTTCTCTCTCATAACAACTTCAAATTTGATGGGGTTTGTTTCTAATTTTTTCTAAAAATAGTACCTTTTAGTTAATGTTGGTTTTTATATTATGTTAATTCCTATTTCTTGATTATTTTCTAAATAACATGTTTTCTTCCAACTAAAAAGACAATGGAAAACATATTTTTCATAACAATTGCTAATGTAACTTGATGTTGTCAATGCTATAGTCAACTTAAGGTAGTTTCTAAAATTGAGGTGCATATCAGTTGAAATATGTCATGAGGTATTCGAATCTCAAAGTTTGATTTTAGTTATTAAAATTAAATCAAAATTCAACATATCATTATACCACAAAATCTGGGAAGAAAATCTAACATTCATCTTGTAAAATAGAAAAAAAATCTTCTTCTCTCTCCTCCATAGATTTAGGGCATTATTTACTTAAGAATAATGATAAAAACTATAGATTGAGTTTAAATGATTACAAAATTTTATTCTCCTACTAAAATAGCACAACTTCATCCAAAAGTATGAGGCAAATGGTGTCTCAAATGGCTAATCCACACCATAGAGATCTAGAGCTAGTTAGAGGCAAAGCAAGCTCCATTTGAGCCATAAATCTAATAAAAAATGCTTAGACATGACAAGAAATTAGCGTAAACATACCTCCTAGAGCTCCCAACTCGAAGAAAATCAAATTAAAAAGCTCCCTGTTTTTTTGATCTTGGGGAAGCTCCTCATCCGAGCAAACAATAGGGGTCGAGAGGATGAAGAAGTGCCCAAATTTTTATAATTATTTTAGGGATGGGCGGGGTTAAACCATCTAGGGATGAGTGTTGGGTGAACTGTCCCTACAATTTTACTTTTAGGGGCGTCTCAACCCCATCCGCCCATGAAAATGGCTGGCGAGTAAAGTGGTGACTCGCTTCTAAAAATAGGCTTTCAGAAACGGCTCAATTGCTACAGTGATCGCGTCCTATTTGTAAGAATGGGTTACATTTTGATCTGCTGTCAAAATCAAAACGTTACTTCAAATAGTTTTTTAGTCACTCTATTTTGCTGGCAATTAACAGCAGTTTTTTTTATACCAAATCAGCACCAGTCACTAGTTAGTCAATAGTACTTTTTTAATTTGTCACAGCAAATTAGCACCTAGCACCAGCCACTGGCTGAACAGAGCGGTATCGAGTCTAAATCGAATATAAAGAATTTAGACTCCGAGTCGTGATCGGGCGGGTCATAGTCACGGAGTAATTCCACACCAACCCAGCAACTTCAGCACTAGTAGCGTGGATGCTACTATCAAAGAGGAAACGCCGACTCGAGAAAATCGCAAATCAGAAGGGATCCTCCCTGCAAGTTTACAGCTACAGCGAGCTCCGCACCGCTACCAACAACTTCTCCGAGCGGCTGGGCGGCGGAGGTTTCGGCACGGTATACCGCGGCGTCGTGAACGGGCGCACCCAAATCCAAGTGGCTGTCAAGAAACTAGAGGGCCTTCGGCAGGGCGACAAGCAGTTCCGGACGGAGGTGAACACTCTTGGGCTCATCCAGCACGTCAACCTCGTCAGGCTAGTCGGATTCTGCTCCTCCGGTGGCGACGAGAAGATGCTAGTCTACGAGTACATGCCCAATGGCTCCCTCGACTCCTACCTCTTCAGGTGCAGCTTGTGCCCGAGCTGGCACGACCGCTACGGCATCATGCTCGGCATCGCCAGGGGACTGTCCTACCTGCACGAGGGCTGCCGCGAGCGCATCATACACTGCGACATCAAGCCCGAGAACATACTGTTGGATAAGGACTTGTGCCCGAAGATCGCCGACTTCGGGATGGCGAAGCTGGTGGGGAGGGACTTCAGCCGGGTCTTGACGACGATGCGGGGCACCATTGGGTACCTCGCCCCCGAGTGGATCTCCGGGCTGCCGATCAGCGCCAAGGCGGACGTGTACAGCTTCGGGATGGTGGTCTTCGAGATCATCTCGGGGCGGCGCAACGCCGAGAGCTACGCCGACGGCGACGGCGATGGCACCGAGGCAGGGGCAGCAGGGCAACACCCGCCCACGTTCTTTCCGGTCTGGGCCGCAGCGCGTGTGGTGGAAGGGGACACGGTCGCCGTGGCGGACCCACGGCTGCGCGGCGACCTCGTCGAGGGGGAGCTAGAGCGCGCCTGCCGGATAGCGTGCTGGTGCATCCAGGACCAGGAGGAGCACTGGCCGACCATGGCGCAGGTCGTGCAGGCGCGGGAGGGCTTCGTCGACGTCTCCGTGCCGCCAGTGCCCCGTGCACTCCAGCACCTCGCGACACTTACATAAGACGCCGTCGCGAGACAAATGTATTCACTGCTGTACACAGCTGAAGCTGACAAATTAAATAGTGCCACTCAATATACTACTGCACATTTCTGGCCGACCTGATGGTCCAGTCAAATGGGTATAGCTGATGTTTTGGCACCAGTCGCCAAGCATTGGCAGTTGTCACTGCTACTATTACTATTTCCTTGTTTGTTTTCTCTTCTTTGATAGAGAAAGTAAAATTATTGTGACGATGGTTTTGACTCCTTTGGCCCTTATTAATTTTTGAGTAAATTGCACTCCAGGTCTTCAAACTTGTCCCGCAGTTTCACCTAGATCCTCAAAGTCTCGAATTGTCTATTTGGATCTCCAAACCATGTCACAAGATCCATAGCAGGTCCCAAACACCCCCTTTATCCTGCTATTGGTTCGCCAAACTGCATGAAGAATGGCTAGAAACAATTTTTTTCACTAGGGACTCGGCTGGAATTATCGAATACGCCATGGCATACAGGGACAACCCAGTATGTCAGCCCGGCAATCTACTACGGATGGTGACAATTGGGAGTTGACTAGAGCTCCTGGTTTAATTTGACTTATCACTGGGCGCATCGCTATTCAAAATGGAAACTATATATCTGGTGTTGAATAATTAGCCAATTGTCTGATTAAATTTCGAAATAAATAAATCGTGAACATGATTAGAACTAGCATGAACAGCCCTATCATACTAGTAGCAAGACGCAGTAGAACATGACTAAGAAACAGATCAAACAACAGTATACGTACTGAGTCTTGGCCTTAGGGAAGACCAACGGCACTGACGGGACACAAATGGTCGTACGAACGGAATGCAGCAGACGATGTCGCAAGCGACAATACGCTGCAGCACCAAACTTAGATGGAGGACGAGCCATGGCAAGGATCGTTGAGCAGTCGCGCCGAGCGCTTCCCAAAAACCTTATTCGCCCTCTCCCGGTGCAGGATCCCAAAGGCGAAAGGTTCCAGAGACATGCTCTCTCGTTCGCTGGTGCATGCCAGCGCTCGGGATGGAGAAGACTCTAACTCGGTTTGATCTATCCTTTAGTCCAGCCTATGTATTAGATATATAGTAGAGCCACATGGTCTCCTCAACTCCCACTAGCAATGTGGAATTAAAGGTTTGCACCACATGGGCCTTTGAGATTTATTTGGAATAATTGAAATACTTAATGGGCCAAGCCCAAATTCCAGTAATCCCCCACCAGATCTCAAATGCCCATTTAGAGATTTGTATGTTTCTCACTACCGTTTGATATACCAGTGTTTCGGTGAGGACTGTTAAGTTGAACTCTCATCTAGAGCTTCAAGCTACACTTATCCACAACTTGAACAATGGACTATGCCTGGAATCGCAAGTTTGGTGTGAACAAGTTTCACTCAAAGTCATAACCAGTACACGGCTGCCAGTAGCCTACTCCGCGAGTGGAGCATATACGTCATACTCCCTAGTCTCTTCATGAGCTTGATAGAGATTACCCAAGTCTCATAGACTGCGACGTTGAACAATCGGGCTCATATAGGTGTGCTTCTTTCAAGAATGCTCTGTAAGACAGCATCTTTGCTTAACCAAGCCAACAAAAACACATTAAGGCACATAGCCAACCTACCATACAGCGTCTAAGAGTATTGCATTTTCACTAAAAGAGGGTTCAAAAGAAAGTTACTCTCCTCAGTTAACCGATAGCTTGTTCTTCCCAGATCCTAATTCACGGGATCTACAATCACATAGGTTGGGTTACTACTATGGCAACTACATGGGTCTCAAACCCATATCCCTCGATGCACATTCTATCGCATTCCGTGATAGCCCTTTTGTAAAGAGATCTACCAGGTTTTTGTCTGTTTGAATATAAGTCACACTTATCACTCCGGAGTTTCTCATCTTCCCGACAGACTTCAGTCATCTTTTAAAATGTCTTGATGACTTTGCATTATCCTTAGCACTGTTCACTTTGACTATCACCGTTTGATTGTCACAATTCATAAGGATAGCCGGCATTGGTTTCTCAACCACAGGTAAGTCCATCAAGAGCTCACGCAGCCACTCCGCCTCAATAGTAGCTGTATCCAAAGTAGTAAGTTCTGCTTCCATGGTTGACCTCGTCAAAATGGTCTGTTTGCAAGACCTCCATGATATCGCACCACCTCCTAGGGTAAACACATACCCACTCCTGGCATAAAGGTCATTAGAATTAGATATCCAGTTCGAATCACTATATCCCTCAAGCACACCAGGGTGCCCAGAATAGTGAATTCCATAACTCATAGTACCAACTAGATAGCACATAACCCTTTCAAATGCATGCCAATGATCAGTACCCGGGTTGGATATGAACCTGCTCAATTTACTCAGCCAAAGATATGTCGGGTCTCGTTGCGCTAGCTAAGTACATGAGTGAACCAATTATCTTGGAGTATCTCAGCTGATCTTTTGCAATCTTCTTGTTCTTTCGGAGTATCACACTGGGATCATAAGGAGTTGGAGAAGCCTTTCTATCTACATAGCCAAAGCGACTCAATATCTTCTCCACATAATGAGACTGTGAAAGAGTAATCCCATTCTCACCGTTAATCAGCTTGATGTTCAGAATCACATCAGCTTGTCCCAAATCTTTCATATCAAAACTCTTTGATAGAAAAGACTTGACCTCATTGATCGCACCAATATTTGTGCCAAAAATCAGTATGTCATCCACATACAAGCACAATATGACTCCTGCACCCCCACCATAGCGATAGTACACATATCTATCAGCCTCGTTTATGACAAAGCCCGCAAAAGTTAAAGTTTTGTCAAAATGCATCATGCTGATCCCATCATGCTGATCCATATAGATCTCATCCAACTCTCCATTCAGGAAAGCTGTATTTACGTCCATCTAATGAACGATAAGACCATATGAGGCGGCCATGGAAAGAAGTTCTCGAATAGTAGTCAGTCTAGCAACCGGTGAGTGCGTGTCAAATAAGTCTTCGCCTTCTTTTTGTGTTTAACCTTTGGCCACAAGCCGAGCCTTGTACTTCTCAATAGTACCATCAGACCTAAGCTTCTTCTTGAACACCCATTTACAACCCACAGGTTTGCAACCATAGGGTCACTCAGTGAGTTCCCACGTACCATTGGATAGAATTGAGTCCATCTCACTTTGAACAGCTTCTTTCCAATCATCTGCATCTGGAGATGCATATGCATCAGCAATAGTAGTGGGTGTGTCATCCACAAGATACACAGTGAAGTCATCACCAAAGAATTTTGCGATCCTTTGTCTCTTGTGTTGGTATTTCTTAAGTCGCTACCAGGTTTTTACGACCTCGGCAACGGCCTCAGAAATGCTTGTTTGCATTTCTTAGTGTAATCACTAGAAATGAGGGTGCCGAACCCATTCTAGCAACTGCACCAAAGGAACGCCATTCTCATGGTATAATCTATATGATTATAGAAGGATCCACAAGCGCACAGATATACCGTTGTAGCATTTCACCGGGACAGTAAGAGTATTGTTATTTATATTTTCCCAAAGGAAGGCAGTGGCAAAGGTATTGTACTTAACATTAACCATGACATTGTGCCTCAAACAAGAGGCAAAACTCTGACAGGGGTAAGCCAAGATAAAGAAATAAGCAAGGGTAATGCGACACAGCACACATCCACACTCCAGGAGGAAGGAATAAAAGAGAGAAATGACAAAAGAAAGAACTAATCTATCCTACGTTAAGTCAGCTGGAGCTTAGGCTAGGTTAGGTGTCCTAGTGCTTCTATCCAGAGATGGGGTCATGTTAGGACTTGGTTAGGACTACAGGTGCCAGAAAAATGGGATAGCGGGGAAAAGGTCCCAAACCAGAGTACATCTAGTCCCGTTACCTCTTTGCATGAACTCCTACACCATACCCGAATCTCGGGGAATATGCTAAATGCAACACAGCTATTACGCCGGATGGACAGGGCTGTCACCACCTGCCGTTTACCCCAGTCACACCGCGAAGCATGGTCATATCCGAAGGATCCCACATACCCGAGCACCACGCTCGTGCATGAAGTCACTACCCTAGCGTCCTCGGGTCTCCCACCATTTGGATGGACAAGTAAAACGCTAGAGCAAGCCCGAAAGCACAACAAACCTCTATCCATACCGGATCATCTGGCCTAACCAAATCCATAGCACCACTCATGAACGAACTAAGCATGAATTGATAAACTATCAAGATAGTAAAGCAACCATGGTACATCTCTATATTATGAATAGAAGTCTGACAAGTCGAATACAAGGCCATACCTGGAGCCGAGGATTGCTCAACGACCCCGAGGACGACTTGCTTCACTAAGGAAAAACTAGCCTATCTCCACTACCTAGCTAAGAGAGCAAGAGAGAAAGCCTCATTGGAGAGAGTGGAATGAAATGTGTGTGTGTTGAGAGGGGGGTGAGAGGCCCTATTTATACTAGTGGAGGTCGGTTCCCACCAAAAGCACATATGGAAGGTGATCAGGAGACTTGGCAGAGACTCCTTCTCAAAGTGCACCTAGACGGGAGGCCAGCCAGGTTCAGCCGACCTAGGGGTCGGCCGGCCCCTCCTGGCCGCGTCATGTCCTCATCCTTCTCTAGCGGGCTGAGATGTGTGTCGGTGTTTTACCGTCGGGTTCTCCAAGGGGTATCCCGAGGAGAGTGGTTATGAGTAGGGACTCGCCGAGATCAGAACGCTATGGTGCAAGGAACACAAGGATTTAGACAGGTTCAGGCTGCCGGAGCGTAATACCCTACGTCCTGTGTGGTGGTTTGTATTCCTTTAGGTGTTGTTCGATGTTTTGGAGGGGTCCCTGTCCGCCCTTATATATCTTTGGGGGATCGAGTTACATGGAAAGTTCTAGCCGGGTACGTTTGGAGTTCTACTCCGATCGGGTAGTTTCCGTGTACTCCAGCTAGTTCAACTGTTGTACGAGTAGATATAGGGTAATGAGGGGTAGTCCATGTACCACCCCTTCTTCCAGAATATTCTATGCTTATGAGCAGTCCCGTGGCCCCAGGTCTGACAAGCTCCCGAGCTCTTCGTAGTTGAGTCCTGCAGGCATCGAGTACTTCGGGAGACGTTCATTGAGTGCTTTTAGATGCCTCTAGAGTCCACTGCCTAGACTTGGAGTCCGCTGGGCACTTTGGATAGTCTTCCAAGTACTTCCTTGGCTGCATCGAGGCTATGAGGTGCTCTAGCCTCGAGTCTTTTCTTCTGATATGGTGCGCGAAGTACTCGCGCTCCATATGGAGTAGCCCCCAAGCCTTAGGTTGAACCGAAGGATCAGGTTGAGGGTATTTTTTGGTCTTCGGTGTCTTTTCTTGAAAAAGTGTCATTTATGATGTATGTCTCGCAGCCCCCGAGCCTTGACTTGAAATCCCTCGATTTAGGGTTAAGGTTCCCAAACCGAGGCGTACTTTCCGACCTTCGATCTTCCTGATATTTTAGGAAATGCCACTGGCCTTGTTATTTAACTGTGGTGATCCGATCTATGTTTTTACCTGCTCTTGCCTCTAGCCATCTCCTCAATCTTCTGTGTTAGGCTTTGTCTTCTGTCTTCCTTTGATTTCTCAGCCCCCGAGCATATGCGCGAAAAAAGACTTGTGACCTTCCGGATGGCGCCGAAGAAGTCCAAGCGCTAGGGATCCGAGAAGGAGGCGACGATCGCGGATGGTTGGAGGAAAAGTAAGTTGTCAGAATCCGTGATCTCATCTCTTGTCAGTCGTCGACTTCTCCGTCCTAGGTCAGTTGTCCAGTGGTTTTCGGCTGAGGGACACGCAAGACCATATGAAAGAGTTGCAGATAATGTTATGTCCAAGGCTTTTGTAGAACGTGGATTGGCGATTCCCATCTGCGATTTCTTGCAGGGTCTCCTCTTTTTCTGAGGGATCCAGCTTCATCATTTGACTCCAACTTTCATTCTCCATATTGCTATTTTTGTTCATTTGTGCGAGGCTTTTCTTGGAATCTACCCGCACTTTGATCTGTTCAAGAGTCTGTTCTTCTTGTACCCTTATCCAAATTTTTCGAATGTTGCCACGGTTGGTGGAGCCAATCTTGAGCTTCGTTCTGAGATGGTGGGGAGATATATTCCGTATACTCCTCGTTGTCAGATTGGTGACTGGAGGGCCGAGTGGTTTTATATAGATAATCATGCGCCGTCGCTTCCCGACAGAGTTCCCGGTCCGCCCAAGCGGTGTCATGAATGGTTTCATCATGGATATATGCAAGTTTAGGAGGAAGAATTGCTGCAATGGATTGCTGTTCTGAAGAATAAGGGGGTGACCGGTGTGATGGTTGCTTTTTCCTGGCTTGGCAGACAAATTCAGCCTTTGCAGAAGCGTTGCCATGCTGGGTTCGAGTATTCCGACTTGGACGATCCTTCTTGTTTTTCTTCAGAGGTGATTCACCCGAATGAGGCTATGGCGATTCTAAATGACATTTTTGAGGGAGTGGATTTTGTGCCAGAACTCCCTGAGCTGTATTGTCGTAAGAATCCACCAAATCCGGTAATTTTCTTGTTCTTCGAGTAGTTTTTTGAAATTCGTCTTGTTGAATTCCCTTCTTTGCACTTGTTGCTGAGTGTTGCTTTTACTTGTAGAATGATGTGCTTGTGTTCCGGAGTGATGCTCCGCTGCCTGAAGTGCCTCATCCACTTCATCAGACTCTAAGTGCTCATCAACCCTTTGTTGATTCTCATCCGAATTCGGCTGAGTTCGATGATTTATTAGATGAGGATTCTGACGGGGGTGCTGCCCTTGCAGAGGAAGTGAAGGGTGAGGCGGTCGAGTCCTTGGGTCGAGGAGAGAGCCCTGAGTCTGAAGCTGGCACTAGTTGTCCCAAAAAGCTGAGGACAACTATGCGGAAGAGGAGAGTTAGCGGCGATGTCAGGTAGCTCATCGAGTGGTTTTTGTCCTGTTCTGAGCTGACTGTCTGATGCCTTTCCTTTTGTTTGTAGCCCTGGTCATGCGTCCAAGCAAATGCGAGTGGTTGAGGAAGGGGCTCCTGCTGCTGCTGCTCCTTCTGATGTGGCAGAATCATCGAGGAGGGCTCGTGGGATGGGATCGCAACCTTCGGAGGAGATCCCAGTTGGTGAGCCCATCATTCCTCGTTACAATGATTCGAAGGTTCTTCCAGTTGCTCGACTGCTTCACGCGGATAAGACAACAGGTGTCTTGCCCGAAGCTAAAGAGGCGGAGGAGTCAGGTGACAGCCTACAGGAGGAAATTACAGCATCGCCTCCTCGCTTTGAGTGTTACCATGGTGAACAGCTTGAAGATGATCCGCAGTTGACGGCTGGGAATATGAAGAAATTCCGAGCCATTGTACGGGAATTCACCAGGTTTTCTATGGTGAGTACTGTTGTCAGTACTTTTTTCCTTGTGTAGGATTTTTCTGTAGACTGACTGTGTTGTTGCAGCAAATGGCCAATCGGTCGTATCTGAAGTCTCATAAGCTGAAGGCGACTGAGGCGGATTGCCAGAAGATCGCTCTGTTAGAGGCGGAGAATGCTGCTTTGAAGAAGGACAAAGCCGTGCTTGAGCAGAGGGTCAGGATGCTGAAGGAAGTGATCCGGAAGAACCGAGGTAACCTCCAGATCTGTGTTCTGAGGTTTTCCTTTTGGTCGTATAGGTGCTTACGTCCTTCTTGTTGTAACCACAGACAGCACTGAGGAGCACTAGAAGGAGTTGCAGGAGCTTCGGGTGGCGGCTCAGACTGTGGTCGAGTCCATAGGTTCCGCCGAGGAGTCTGGTGGAAGTTTGGCTGATCGGTTGTAGAAGGTCGCTGAGAAGTTTGCCGAGTGCTTGGCTGAAGCTTCTAGGAATTGTGTAGCGCAAGCTCTTGGTCTTGTCAAGTCATACTGGCCTTGGGTGAAGATAGGCATTCTTGGCGATGGCATGTGTTCAACGTGTGACCATGACCAATTCAAGTACGTAGGGGAGGCTGAACCTGTGGCCGACCAGATTGTAAAGTTGATAGATCAGTAGGATGTACTGTATATCTTCTCTTTGCCATGTAAATAAGACTTTTTGCCAATGAGTTGTCGAGTTCTTTTTGTGAGAACTTTGTTTGAGCAATCATCTTGTGTAGATGTAGAGGTTGTATCTCTTCCTTGGTTTCACTCTTTGCGAAAGAATAGCTCTTCTTGAGATCTTGCCTCTTTTTAGGTTGAGTACCATAGTAGTCGATGAACTGTCGTCTCATGGACGAGTAAGTCTTGGAGATAGGGAACTCTTCCCTCCAGAGGCCGAGTACCGTAGTAGTCGACAAGTGGCCATCTCGTGGATGGGTGACTCTTCTTGGGAGATTGAGATCTTATCTCAGCTTGAGTCGAGTACCATGGTAGTCGACAGGTTATCACCTCATGGGTGAGTTCCTCTTCTTTGGAGATAGGGGGCTTGTCCCTCCGAAGGCCGAGTACCGTAGTAGTCGATCAGTTTTCTTCTCATGGATGAGAAAATCCTCTCGGGAGATAGGAAGCCTGTTCCTCTTGGCCGCGGAGCTCGTGTCTCTTAGGCGGAGTTATGACTCCTTGGGGGTGTAGAGAACTTGTCTCTAGGGCCGCAGGGCTCATGTCCCTTTGCCCCGACTACTCGATTCGTCGTGCTTTTGACTTTGAGTAAATAAGTATTCGTGGTAGCCGATGGAGTTACGACTCCTGAAGAGGGTAGAGAACTTGTCTCTAGGGACGCAGGGCTTATGTCCCTTAGCCCCGACTACTCGATTTGTCGTGCCTTTGACTTTGAGTAAAAAAGAAAGGTTGGTATTCGAGGTAGCTGATGGAGTTACGACTCCTGAAAAAGGTAGAGAACTTGTCTCTAGGGCCGCAGGGCTCATGTCCCTTAGCCCCGACTACTCGATTCGCCATGCCTTTGACTTTGAGTAAACAAAGAAAGGTTGGTATTCGAGATAGCCGATGGAGTTACGACTCCTGAAGAGGGTAGAGAACTTGTCTCTTGGGCCGTAGGGCTCATGTCCCTTAGCCTCGACTACTCGATTCGCCGTGCCTTTGACTTTGAGTAAACAAAGAAAGGTTGGTATTCAAGGTAGCCGATGGAGTTACAACTCCTGAAGAAGGTAGATAACTTGTCTCTAGGGCCGCAGGGCTCGTATCCCTTAGCCCCGACTACTCGATTCGCCGTGCCTTTGACTTTGAGTAAACAAAGAAAGGTTGGTATTCGAGATAGCCGATGGAGTTACAACTCCTGAAGAGGGTAGATAACTTGTCTCTAGGGCCATAGGGCTCATGTCCCTTAGCCCCGACTACTCGATTCGCCGTGCCTTTGACTTTGAGTCAACAAAGAAAGGTTTGTATTCGAGGTAGCCGATGGAGTTACGACTCCTGAAGCTGTCTTGGGAATTTGAATTGAACTCCTGAAGGACCATGTTTCTTTATTGAAATTTGAAATCTAGGAGGTTGTCTCTGACAGCTTATGGATAGAACTTCCGGAGATGCTCGATGTTCCATGAGTTGGGGACTTCTAGTCCGTCCGGGTAGATCAGTCGGTAGGATCCTGGTCCTGTAACTTTAGTGATGATGAAAGGTCCTTCCCATCTCGAGTTGAGTTTGTGCAGGCCCGTTTCATCTTGAATTCTGTGTAGGACCATGTCTCCCACATTGAAAGATCTTGTCTGGATATTGCGATCGTTCTTGCCGCGGTTTTGACCGACATGAGTTTTGGGGTTTGATTTCGGGTCAAGTTGTTCATGGTAAATTTGCACCTCGGTGCAATGACATTCAAAATCCGACTCTTCGTTTGATGCACAAGTGGGTGGCTATCACTCTCTTCCCAAGAGATGATCCACGACCAGTGCGGAATGATGAATTGATCATATTATATGCCATGGTCAACAAGATCTAAATCTCCCCTGCACAAGCAATGGTTAAGCAATGGCTCACAAATTTTCGGATGAGGGGTCCTATTGAATGCACTTCTTTGGTTACCCGCATCGCATCAAACATGGGAATCTTAGATGGGAACCCCATTCCCTTCATTGAGGAGCCCCGTGTTATGATCAATGAGGTGTACTTGGTTCAAGGCCACACACTCAAGAAAGGACCGGATGACTCCATGATTTTCTTTTCACTCAGTTATGCAAATGAAATTCCGTTGCCAAACGCGGGATATCACTTGTATAACTGCCGTTCGCTAACCATCCCTCTTGTTCCACAAGAGGAGAGCCATAGGCATAGTGTTTCTGGTCTTCCTGGCAGGGTTACAAGAAGTAGGGCCAGAAGGGAGGAATTCATGTAGCAGCAACCTCAGCCTCAACCACAACAATATGAGGTTGGAGGTTCATCATGGCAGAGTGCCAGCTCCACCGAGTGGGCATGGCAGGCCTCAGGGCACCAGTCCACCAATTCCAGCTCCAGCGGACCCCCACGATGTACAGCTTCATCCAACATCAACATCGATGAGTCATTGGGTCAGCTTCATTCTGACTCAGCAGATGGGCGAGCTAAATGTGCGCACCACCAACATCGATGAGTCGTTGGGCCAGCACATTGAGTCAACCCAGAACTGGCAGCAATACACAGGTGAGAGGATCCGGAACCTGGAGCAGCAACAGCAGCAATCCCAGGAGGAGTGGAGGGCCTACTACCGTTGGGCTGGGTTTAACCCCAACCAACAGCAGTGAGCCTGAAGCTAGCTTGGGGGAGGACCCCCATGAGAGGTATCTTGTATCAAACTCTACCTTTACCGCTTTCCAAAACCTTCCATGAAACCAAACAAAAATTTGCAAAATTCTGAAAATCTATAAAAATTTGCATAACTAAAATCAAACAAAAATTAGCAAAACCCATAAAAACCCAAAATTATTTACTTGCTTTCCAGTATGTGTAGTAAGCATGTGTAGTTTTTCCTTGTTGAGATGATGAATAATTGCTCTGTTAGTTTCTTACATATGCCTAGTTACAACCTTGTGCTCTCCCTAAGTTCTGAGTTTGGTGGCTAGATGTTCAAACCTTAAGCTTGAAACTTGTGGGTAGTAAAAAGCAGAATTTGAATCTAGGTTGTTGTGGGTTATGATATGGCTGAAAAGAGTTGCTATGATCTTCGCCTACGTGATGCTTGATATCTGGAGTATTTCTTTTCAAAAATACAAAAATATAGTTCCTCGGTGATATGCATTTCCCATCCAAAGCCATATGAGTTACAAGTTTGAAAAGCCTTTCTACATATGCAGCTTGTCTTCTCATTGAGCTTTGTCAAATTGTTGTGACCCTTTGAGAGAATCACTTCATACGCCCATGATCAAGATCACGTACATGCCCACTCACATGCTATACTTCTACACTTGGAAGATAGCAAGTACATCCATCCACCCACAAATAAAACTTCAAGTTGTACCATGTCTATCTCTCTCCAAAGTTATCATCATAATGTATGGGCTATACAAAAAGAAGAAATAAAAGATGCGTACCCAAAGAAGGTATGCCACATGCCCACAAGGCATGTCAAAAAAAAAGAGAAAGAAAAAGAAAATATAGCCCATACCAAAGAAATATACAAGGGAGAGAGAATTCATATAAAGGAGTTTTATCCACCATCCACCAAAAATATCCACACACTTGCACATCTTGATCAAGGCTTATGACTTGTTTCTCCTTTGGATCCGGTCTTTGACTTAGCAAAATATGAGAAGCAGGTTGCCTTTACATCCTCCATACCTATAGATCCACCAAAAAGCCATTAGAAGTGGGATGGAAAAGAAAGGCACATGAAAAGGCCTTGGTGAGGAATGAAACACATTTGAGCGATCTGAGAAATCACACGAGGAACTTACAAAATTTCTTTTCAAAAACTTTATGAAACCTCCGGATTGACGGTTGAACAAAGGAGTGGTAAGTGGTACTCTACAAAGCCGTTCTGACCCTCAACCGCCAAAGATGAGGATGATGCTATAATCCCCATAGGAGTAAGGTAAAAGGTGCGAACAAGGCCAACTTATTCAGAATAAAGGTAAGAACACTCGGTTGTGCCTTGGGCATAAGTCAGGAATTCGATATTGTAGCAACTCCTGATCAACAACCTAAGTCTAAAACTTTGCTCGGGACGAGCAAAGGGCTAGCTTGGGGGAGTTGTTGACGGTGCTTAAGTGCCATTTTCACCCGTCAACTATACTCAATAATAAAGGAAAACTGCATGCCTTACTCACATATTTGTATCACTAACCTCGCTCCACAGTTGTTTTCGAGTTTTGTATATTTCAGATGAGCAAGAGGAGAATAAGACTAAAACACGTAGCAGACGCCGTACAACTACACAGAATATTGCATCCGGCGTCACTCCCTTACAAAGAGGGCCTATCTGGCAGAGCAAATGGGTGTGCCACGCATAATGCATACAAGAAAAGATATCAGGGCCCACATGCCAGCCTGCTAGAGAAGGATAAGGACGAGGGCCTGCCAGGTGGGGTCGGCCGACCCCCTAGGTCAGCCGAACCTAGCCTGGCTCCCGTCCAGATGCATTTCGAGGAGGAGTGGCTGCCAAGACACCTGATCACCTTCCATATGTGCATTGGCGGGAAACCGACCTGTAGAGCTATAAATAGGGCCTCTCCCCCCTCAAGACACACACACTTCATTCCATTCTCTCCAAGAAGGATCTCCTCTCTCTTGCTCTCTTAGCTAGGTAGTGGAGCTAGGCTAGTTCTTCTTTAGCGAGCAAGTCATCCTCGGGGTCGTTGAGCAATCCTCAGCTCCTGGTATGGCTTTGTATCCGACTTGTCAGCCTTCTATTCATAATATAGAGTTGTGCCATGGTTGCTTTACTATCTTGATAGTTTATCAATCCATGATTAGTTCGTTCATGAGTTATGCTACGGTCTTGGTTAGGCCAGATGATCCGGGTACGGATAGAGGTTCGTTGTGCTTTCGGGCTTGCTCTTGTGTTTTACTCGTCCATCCGAAGGGTGGGAGACCTGGGAGCACTAGAGTAGTGACTTCATACATGAGCCTGGTGCTCAGGTATGCGGGATCCTTCGGATATGACCGTGCTCGACGGTGTGACTGGGGTAGATGTCAGGTGGTGACAGCCCTGTCCGTCCGGCATAATAGCGGTGTTGCGTTTAGCGTACTCCCTGACATTCGGGTTCGGTGTAGGAGTTCAAGCAAAGAGGTAATGTGACTGGATGTAATCCGGTGCGGGACCTTCTCTCTGCTATCCCATTTTCCTGGCACCTGTAGTCCTAACCATGATCTAACATGACCCAGCTTTGGATAGAAGCATTAGGACACCTAACCTAACCTAAGCTCCAGCTTACTTAACATAGGATAGAGTAGACCTTTGTTTTATAGTTTCTCTCTTTTATTCCTTCCTCTTGGAGTGTGGATATGTGCTGTGTCGCATTACCCTTGCTATTATTTACCTGGACTTACCCCTATTAAAGTATTGCCTATTGCTTGAGGTACAATGTCATGGTTAATGTTATGTACAATACCTTTGCTGCCGCCATCCTTTGGGACACAAATAAATGATGATACCCTTACTCTCCGGGTGAAATGGTACAACGGTATATCCGTGCCCTTTGCGGATCCATGTGTAATCGTATTGATTATACCACGAGAGTGGCACCCCTTGGGTGCAGTTGTTAGGATGGGTTTGGCACCCTCATTTCTAGTGATTGCACTAAGGACCACCAACAGGCAATTCTGAGGTTGTTACCAAGGTCATCGCAAACCTGGTATCAACTTAAGAAATGCCAACAAAGATGTGTCAAAATGTTGAAGAATGGTGGTGGAAATATCAGCTCAAATCCAACAAGACATTGTACCACATCATTCTGTAGCTTTGTCAGATTGACTGGGTCAATTACTTTTTGAGAAATTGCATTGAGCAAGGTACATAGCTTCAAGATGGTTAATCGCACGTTCTCAGGAAGAAGCCCCCGCAGCACAATGGGAAGAAGTTCAATCATAAGCACGTGGTAGTCGTGAGACTTTAGTTTTGTCAATTTCTTCTCTTGCAAATTTAGGATTCCTTTTATATTCGATGAGTATCCAGATGGGACCTTGACACTACTCAAGCATTCAAACATGCTTTCCTTTTCTTCTTTGCTTAGCCCTTTTGTCCCTGCCTTATCCTTTAGGACAACCCGAGAGCCCGGACCCGAGTTAGACGCACCTCCCTGCTGCTACTCTGCTTGCCGCCAGCCATTGCCATTGGAATCTGCCCCTGCTCACCACCCGCAATTGCCGCTGGCACAAAAGGATGTCGTGTGTTGTAGATTCCTTATCTAGACGAAGGCAGATGGTAGAGCTTCTTGGCGAGGAAACTGGGTTGCGCATGGTGATTTGCCTGAAGTGCTCGAGTGCAAGGGTGCGTGAGGCCCAGTCGCAGAAGGAGAATTTGAACATCGGTCGGGTGTATATGAAATGCCCGGTCAGTAAATTGATTTTTGATTTGGTTTTTGTGCTTTCAGATCTCTGATAGGGTGTAACCATAGGTTTCTTGTTCATGCAGTCCTATGGTGACTTCAAATGGCAGAGGCGTTACTTGGACGATTTCATTAAAGCAAAGAAGGTCCAGCTATGTTTAGATGATCAAGATGTGAATCAAGAAGTCCAGTCCGTGGAGCAGATCCATGCTGCTGGGAACTCTGTTGCCATGGGACCCCTCGGTGACGGTTTAGTGAAGAGCAACGAATTGGAAGCAAAGGTTGAGAGATTAACACAAGCTATGATTTTCTGCGGTGTGTTTGTTGTAGCCCTTGTTTCCATGGGAGTTGGTTATTTGTTGAAGTAGAATGTCACGATTAGGTGTTGGTTTCCACATTCCTAGCATCAGCTTTTGCTTGACTAGAAGAACAATGGCAATTTCAAAAAAAAGTGTGTTTCCATAGTAAAAGACTTTGATTTTATATGCAGTTTACAAAAAGAATCAAGTAATTTCGATGTTTTACGAGGGAGAAAGGCTAATCCAAACTTCAAATCGGATATAATAAAGAGAAACAGTCATGTTCCCAACAAATGGTCGCAGCATTCATAAAGGGATTCCACTAACACCGACGTGTGGGGTCCATTGGTCAGTGCGACACCCGTGCCGTGGTTTCGAATTTTACCGGGCGCCAATTCTGCCGCTGAAGCCGAAAGCAATTGCGCGAAATGTCCCTCGTACCCCTTGGGCAAAAGGCCCATCGGCACCTGCTACCCCATCTCTCCAGTGTATTTGTGAGAATCTCTCCCAGCTCCCCATATCCATGGCCCCCTCTCTAGTGGTTGAACAGTTGCGCATTTCCACTCCAGTCCACCTCTCACCTTTCCTCTCTGCCCCTCATCTCCACCAAAGCTGAAGCTGCCACCTCGTTGACGACGTTGAGCGCATCGGAGCTGCTTCCGCTTCGACGAAGCTTGTCGCACCGGATCTGCTACAACATCGACGATAGGTGGCGCACCGGATCTGCTACCCCTTCAACGAATCCCGTCCCACCAAATCTGCTACAACGTCGATGACGGCCCACTCACCAGATCTGCCACCCCTTCGATGACGGCCCGCTCACCGGATCTACTACCCGTTCGACAAATCCCGTCGCACTGGCTCTGCTACAACATCGACGATGGCAGGCTCACCAGATCTGCTACCCCTTCGACGAATCCCGTAGCACCGGATCTGCTACACTCTCGTCGGTCAGTACCTCCTCATCGGATCTTATACAAGTGCGAATAATGAACGATATTGACATTAGTGGGTTCTTATCAGCTAATATGTTTGCACTGCTTATTAGAAGCCGCACTATTTCCCTCTTGCTTAATTTATTGAATGCTTGTGAATTCTCCCTTTTGAAGTGTACAGATTCCTAGTAATGTCTATGGAAAGAGGACAAGAGGTGCTTGTTGGCGTTTCTTATGCCCCAATAGAATATTAATTCCGCAAGCACATAGAATCACCGCTGTAGCACTTCACCATGGAGTATTCTAGGGTATCGATTTTTTCCTCAGGGAAGCACTGTGGTAAAGAGTATCGTAAATCAAATGATAATGTAACACCCGGTTTATAAAAGAACATAAACCGAGCAATCATATACGTGCCAGGATCAAGTCACACGTATATACAACAGAATGAACAGTATATCACAGCACATATCACGTAAAAAGATATAATAAAGCGAATACGAATGTTATTTATTACATTAATGACAAAAATGTCTGATACAGCGGAAGCGAAGTACAAATACGGTAAAGACTCTCCGAAGCTGAGCAGGCCGAGCGGGGAGAAGCAGTTGGGCCGCGGAAAAGAAAGGAGGTGGGTTGGGCTGCATGGCTGGGTTTGGGCTGGGTTAAGGGTTTGGGTCCTCTTTCCTTTTCTATTCTTTTCCAACACACTCAAACTAAATTGAATTCAAATTCAAATTTGAATTCAACCCTAGCACTCAATCAAATAAAAGAGATGCTCCAGCATGATGCAACAACAAAAAATTAAACCTATGATGAATTTTAATTACTTGAGGAACAAAATTAGATTAAATGCAAGTCTAACACAATAAACCTTAGAAATTTAAATAAAGCCAATTAATTTTATTATTAACTGCTGAAATTTAAATTAGGGTGTTACAGATAACCATACTAGCTTAATCAACCGACTAACTAGACGGGGGTAAGTGTTGGTATTTTGCAACTTCACGAATAAAATCTGCAAGCGCATAGATGCCGCTATAGCTTTCACCCAAGAGTATTCCAGGGTATTGTATCCACTAAGGAACATGAGTACGCTATCTACGGGTTCCGGCTCATCCAAGGACACACACGCCGGTGTGGAGAAGACAGAAGAGAGGACTTTCTATATCTAGAATCTATGCCTAGAAGAAGAGATCACGTCGCCGTTATACTTCGAGCTAAAGGTATCGATCGGCTTATAGAAGCCAATAGCTCCAATATATGCTCTATCCAATATCCAGACGAGGAGGATTACTAGGGCTGGAACAGGGCTGTCACCACCTGCCAGCTACCTCTACAAACCGTGGGACTATCAGACAACTGAGTGGTATAGTCTAGTCTAGACACCACGTCTACGCCTTTCCCTACTAACCTTAGCCCTGGCCAAGACTACCCTTTTCTATCCGGGGTCTTAAGCTAAGATCAAATTCTACTTGCTAGCATACACATCAACTAATATAAGGCAGAGATGATAACTTGCGATCTAAACTCTAATTCTAAATAAACAAACAAAGAAAGTCTCGAACACTTACAATCGAATAAGCATCCGTCGAGGTACAAGCGGAGAAGGGTGCCGATAGACCCGGCACTTCCCGCGACTCCTCCTCACTCTCCTCCTCTTCTTCTACACCTCCTAGTCTACCTAAGCATCTAGGATGAAGTCCGCAAGCTCCAAGGGAGAAAGGTGAGTTGAGAGGGTGTGATGTGTGTGTTGTGTGTGTGTGTCCATTCCTCTACCCCCCCTTTGTATTTATAGGAAGGAGCCACGGGGTGAGTTGCAGCCAAGCCTCATCAAACCGACATGAGCAACCAATCAACAACCTCCACGTGGAACCTGAAGGCGGTGGGGCCTACGGGTAGGTCGGCCGGCCTGCTTGGTCGGCCAAACCCCTAGTGGGCCCACCGACCTTGCACTTTGGTCTGTGGGTCACTTCCTGGGCCCACTTGTCAATGTCACGGGGATTGGCTTCTGTTGTGCTAGTTTCTTGCTCTGGTGGGCCCTTTACTCCATATTCTGACACGTGTCGCATTCTGATTTGCCGGAACTTCGTGTCTTGGATCAAACCTCACCATTATGCTGCAAAATTAGCTCAAAATCACCTAAACCCTAAATAAATCAAACATCACACATTCTATAACATCATCTGTGGAATTCGTTAGTAAATAAATCTATCCTAGCATTTATTTCACATTTTGGTTCCTTTTTGTGCAGGAGTTGATGGTCAAAATTGGTCATTAGTGATCGTCAACAAGATCCCCCACACTTGGTCCTTTGCTCGTCCCGAGTAAAGGTCAGGACTGAGGTGAAGTGGTAACTTCCTGATAGAATATCCTGCACAAAAGTTATTCCATACCTTGCTCTTGCTTGTGAACATGAATGTGTCTACCATGATATCTTTAGTTGTTGAAGAACGGAATGATCTTGGCTTCAAGTGTCATCCTGTCATGTTGCCAGACTTGGGGATTTTTGAAAGAATTTTCACAGAGAAGATGTTCATGGTCTTACTTTCTTCCATGGGTCTCTCAGAGTCGCTCATAGCTCCTTACCAGCATTTATCCCCTATTTTACCTCACCGGCTCTGATGGTATGAGTGAAGTTTTGATGGATGAGGTAGAATGTCATCTGCTTGACTCAAATCTGTTGCAAGGTCAAATATTGGATCCACAGGGTTATACTCATATTTACGACTGATCAGGTTAGTGCACAGATAAATACATGCTCCTTTTCATGTCTGACTTTATTTGCTGGGTCATGCTTCTTTGGCATGCCATCTTCTCTCTCTCTCTCTCTCTCTCTCTCTCTCTCTCTCTCTCTCTCTCTTTTGGGTCATGCCTCTTTGGCATGCCATCTTTTCATCTCTCTCTCTCTCTCTCTCTCTCTCTCTCTAATACTATTGTCAGATTGTATTTAAGGAGCATGAGGTTCATCTGAACATAACCTTAAATCAAGAGCGTAAATAGAGTAGAACCATGATGGGTCACAAAATTTGATCAAGCTCAACATGTAGCCAAGAGATATAGCATGGGTTTTTTCAAGTGGAGAGTATCATATGGCTCTGGTAGGATGGTGGATAAAGAGGTAAGACCAAGAACTCAGTTTTGTTTTTATAAATAAAATTTCCAGCCTGGTCAACATGAGAGAGACAAACAACTTTAAACCAGACATATCACGTTAGTCAACAACTAAGCATCATGAGGTCCAATAAGAAATGGTTCACAAACTTAAGCACAGCTTGAAAAACATTTATGCAAGACATCTATAAAGAGCTCTTATTAGCCAATTTCTTAAACAGGTTCAAGAATTTGAGAAGATATGCTCATGTTTAGAAACGCTAAAGGGAGGAAACAAGTGAGGTAATGCAAACTCGGGAGTCGGAGCGGGAGGTGCACGTGACGTGTGAATGTGATCGTGGATGTGTAGCGTTATGGAATCCCCCCCCCACACTAGTTTTCGACCTGCTCTTCGATCATAGACAAAACAAAACCAAATATGAAAGATAATGGGGCTCTGCCGGCATTAACACTGGGGAGCAAAAGTTCACAATCCTGAAATAAAAACTGGGGCTCGACTAAACTGACCTAAACCTAAACGAAACGACTGAAACTAGCACCCAACTAAAACCTATGATAACGACCTTTCTTAGGAGGTGACTCCTAATAGAGGTCCTTGTGACCCGTAGCCTCAAACAAGCGCTTCATCTTAGCGCTCAACCCTCTCCGCCGAAGACGGAGGTCATCCCGAAGCTCCTCCACCTCGATCTTCCTCTCCGCAAGCTGGTCCTCGAGATGCCTGTTCTCCAGGCGTAGCTGCTGGACCATCACGGTGAGGTCGGCGATGGTGGGTTCCTCTGAAGTCATGTCATCCTTAGGCTCTGCAGGCGATGATTGAGACCTGGTTGATGGGGACGTGGGTTCCCGATCTTCTATCAGGTTCTGGATAACTCTCGTTGTAGGCGGAGCGAGACACACCGATCCGGCTTCAGATCCTAAGACCCGAATCCAGCAATCTTAGCACCACAACTCCTCTGGTTATCAACCGTGTCACAACCCGGTTGACCTTGCCAAGAAGGCTAATCCCTGCAAGCACAACGAAGAACACAAGCAAGAACTCGAAAGAAACGCAGGTCAAATGAAGTGACTCTGCAGATGAATGATTAATCTCACGAGTTGGGGTTTCACAAACCGATGAACGGCGACATCTGTTCTTGACAGAATGAATCTAAGCAAAACCCGAACCCTAATGAGGGTGGCGGCTACTGAAATATAGGGGTTTGGGGCGTGGCTCCCCACTCGATGCGACCCTAATGGGCTCAACGAAGATACACAGCCCAAAGGCCAAATTACGATGTCGCAGCACCGGAACAGATTCTGGACGCCAACTTCCTCGGATAATTCCCCACGACTCAGAATGATTTTGGGCCTGAAACCAACGCCAATAGAAGCTCCATGAAATTAGCTTTCCATCCATATGTGGATCGTCGAAATCGGACTTCGGATGTGGCCTAGGCGTCCAATTTACGTCAGGCTGCTCCTGGACTCCGAGGTGGACTCGAAGTTAAATTGTATTGGGCCTCCATGTGGCTTGGCGGCCCTTGCTGTTCCTCCACGCCTCCATGCTCCTCTCCATGTGTCCCCTGGCCCTCTCCTTGGTTCCTAATCACATTGTAAAAATTAGGTAGCAAACCATTCTCACAATTATTAATAGAAACGCTTAGGAGCGAGCTCACCTCTAAATTTAATTGTCGCGCACGAGCTCTTGTGATTGGACTTTGAATGGTTTGAATGTCCAGCGGAGGAACCTCTTGTATATCCATAGGAGTGATGTCCTCATCATCCTCCCCCTCTTGAATCGGAGTCATCCTCGACTCAAGAACATCCTCTTCTCCCAAGTAAGGCTTCAAATCTGAAATGTTAAAGGTGGGACTAACCCCGAACTCGGGAGGCAACTCAAATTTGTATGCATTATCATTAATTTTCTCAAGTATTTTGAATGGACCATCAGCTCTTGGCATTAACCTAGACTTCCTCAAATCTGGAAAACATTCTTTTCTCAAGTGCAACCACACTAGATCACCCGGTTCAAGCTTTAATTCTTTCTTACCTTTGCTACCAGCAACTCTATATTTTTCAGTCATCTTTTCAATATTTTGCTTAGTGGTTTCATGTATTTTCAATATAAACTCAGCACGTTCTTTAGCCTCACTATGAATTCGCTCACTAGTAGGCAAAGGTAAAATATCAATAGGAGCGCGGGGGTTAAAACCATAGACTACCTGAAAAGGACTTACCTTGGTGGTAGAATGTGTTGCCCGATTGTATGCAAACTCCACATGAGGCAAACATTCTTCCCACATCTTCAAATTCTTCTTTAAAATAGCCCTCAACATGGTCCCCAAGGTATGGTTCACCACCTCCGTTTGTCCATCAGTTTGCGGATGACAAGTGGTAGAAAATAACAATTTTGTACCCAACTTGTTCCACAAAGTACGCCAGAAGTGACTCAAAAACTTCGCATCATGATCTGAAACAATAGTAGAAGGCATACCATGCAAGTGTACAATCTCATGGAAAAAGAGGTCAGCAATATGAACAACATCATCACTTTATGACATGGTATAAAATGTGCCATTTTAGAAAACCGATCCACCACAACAAAAACGATATCTCTCCCCCTCTTAGTCCTAGGCAATCCTAACACAAAATTCATAGAAATATCCGCCCAAGGAATAGAAGGAACAGGAAGAGGCATATACAAACCATGTGGATTCAAGTGTGACTTAGTCTTTTGACATGTAGTGCAGCGACTCATGAACCTCTGAACATCTCGCCTCATCTATGGCCAAAAGAAATGGTTGGCCAACACATCCAACGTCTTTGTAGCACCAAAGTGGCCCATCAAACCTCCACCATGTGCTTCCTGCAACAAGAGAAGATGAACGGATCCAACTGGAATGCATAAGCGGTTAGCTCTAAACAAATACCCATCATTTAGCACATATTTATTCCAAGCACGACCCTCTTTACAATTCAGGATCACATCTTTAAAAGCAGCATCAAGTTCATACTGTCCATTAATCCACTCAAGTCTAAAAATGCGACAATCAAGTTGAGACAACATGGTGTAATGACGAGACAAGGCATCAGCAATAACATTATCTTTCCCTTTCTTGTGTTTAATGATGTATGGAAAAGATTCAATAAATTCAACCCACTTGGCATGTCTACGGTTCAGTTTATTTTGCATGCAAAGGTACTTAAGTGATTCATGATCAGAATGAATAATGAATTCCTTAGGCCATAAATAATGTTGCCACGTCTCTAGAGAACGAACAAAAGCATAAAATTCTTTATCATACGTGGAATAATTGAGAGTAGGCCCATTCAATTTCTCACTAAAATAAGCAACAGGTTTACCTCCTTGCATCAACAAGCCACCAATGCCAACGCCACTGGCATCACATTCAAGCTCAAAATTCTTACCAAAGTCAGGAAGTTGCAGCAAAGGCACCGAAGTAAGCCACTCTTTCAAAGTATCAAAAGCTTGATCTTGTGCTGGGCCCCAATGGAAAGAAACATCTTTCTTCGTCAACTCATGTAGTGGGGCGGCAATGGTGCTGAAATCTCTCACAAAACGCCGATAGAACCCTGCAAGACCAAGAAAACTTCGCACCTGTGTAATAGTCTGTGGGGTAGGCCAGCTCCTAATGGCATCAATCTTTGCACCATCCACTTCAATGCCCTGAGGAGTAACAACATAGCCAAGAAAAGCAACTCGATCGGTGCAAAAAAATGCACTTCTCAAGGTTAGCATACAAGCTCACCGCTCTCAAGGCGTCAAAACAGCACATAGATGATCCAAATGTTCCTCATGTGACTTGCTATATATCAAGATATCATCAAAATAAACCACCACAAATTTACCAATGAAAGCACGTAAAACCTCATTCATCAAACGCATGAAAGTGCTAGGTGCATTAGTTAAACCAAAAGGCGTCACTAACCACTCATATAAACCAAATTTTGTCTTAAAAGCAGTTTTCCATTCATCACCCAACTTCATGCGAATCTGGTGGTATCCACTATGCAAATCAATCTTTGTAAAAATTATAGCACCACTTAACTCATCAAGCATATCATCTAACCGAGGTATAGGATGACAGTATCGAATAGTTATGTTGTTAATGGCTCTACAATCTACACACATGCGCCATGTACCATCTTTCTTAGGAACCAAAAGCACAGGTACAGAACAAGGACTAAGGCTCTCACGCACATACCCGCGGTCCAAAAGCTCTTGGACTTGTCGCTGAATCTCTTTAGTCTCCTCGAGATTGGTCCTGTATGCTACTCGATTGGGCAAAGACGCTCCCGGAATCAAATCAATTTGGTGCTCAATACCTCTCAAAGGTGGCAACCCCGGTGGGAGCTCATTTGGAAACACATCCTCATACGCCTGCAAAATGTCAACGACCGCAAGAGGCAAAGTGCTAGCTATATCACGAATAGGAAATAAAGCATCCTTACATATCAAAGCATAGCACACAGCAGAAGCATCCATATCATATAGATCAGATTTGGTTACAAGCATATTATGATTTTTCAATTTAATAGCGGGCTGGGTTGCAACTGGAGCAGCAACATCAGGTGAAGCAAGTCGTTCTTTATCAGCTTGTACAATTTCAGCAGGGGTCATTGGGTGCAAAGTGATTTTCTGGCCCTTATACATAAGTGTGTACGTGTTACTTCTACCATGGTGGACAGCATCATTATCAAATTCCCATGGACGACCCAACAAAAGCGAACATGCGTCCATGGGTACCACATCACAGTCTGCATAATCAGAATATGGACCAAGAGAAAAATGCACCCGTGAAGTTTGATTTACCTTAACCTTACCCAAGTCGTTTAGCCACTGAACATGGTAAGGATGTTTATGAGGGCGAGTGGCCAAACCCAACTTCTGGACCAAAACAGCACTAACCAGGTTGTTGCAGCAGCCTCCATCAATGATGACACGTGCACGCCGATCGTTGATCACAAATAAAATCTGGAACAAATTATGGCGTTGCATCTTGTCTGCTTGTCCCAATTGTGTACTGAGGACACGGTGGACAATACAAATCCGCTGAGAGCCCGCATCACCTGCACTCAATGAAAGACCCTCATTAGAAGGTGGGTCATCCTCAGTGTTGTCCTCAACATCCAAAGTACTGATGTAGCCACCATCATCAGTGGTAATGTATGTCTGCTTGCTTGGGCATTCTCGAATCACATGGCCAAAGCCCTGACAGCGATGGCACTGAATGCCAGAGGAAGAGCGCGTTGCTGGTGAGGCACTCTTGGTTGGTTCCTGCACACGAGGCTTACCATCAGCGGGCGTGGTCGCTGGAGCTGGTGACACCACCGTGGAAGCACCTTTGGGAGTAAAAGACTTGGGCATGTAGGATCTGTTGGAGGTGCTCCTGCTCTGAGGTGGTTGCTGCTGTTGTTGTCGTCCCTGCAATTCTTTTTCTGCAAGCATAGCAAGCTGGAACAACTGATTAGTGGTAGTAAAAGATTTATAGTCAACAATGTCCTGAATTTCATGTTTCAAACCACCATAAAAGCGACACACTTTATCCTCAGCATCCTCAACTACACCACATCGAACCATGCCCTTTTGAAGCTCTGCATAATACTCCTGAACAGACATATCACCCTGATCTAAACGTTGTAATTTCTTACGCATATCACGCTTATAAGATGCAGGAACAAAACGATCACGCATTGCTATCTTAAGCGCGTCCCATGAATCAGGTTGTATATTTAATTGAGCACATTCTTGCCACCAGATTATAGCAAAATCTTTAAATTCACTAGTGGCTTGTCTAACCCTATGTCGGTCAGGAACAAGATGGGAAGCAAATTTTTGTTCAACAGTCATGTCCCAATCTAAGTATTCCTCTGCATCATAATGACCATGGAAAGTAGGTATGGTAAATTTGACTTTGGCATAAGGATCATCATTACCTGTAGTGCGCCGATGTTTGGTTCCTCCCATACCTGTTTTATTCTTGTGAAGATGTTGACGACAGACCTTCTCCGCATGAGTCTTAGCCATATCAGGCTCGCCATCAGACCCAAAAATGATTTCATCATCGTCCTCAAGCCCGTCATCATCGTCGTCTTTGTTCTTGGAAGGGTTGACTTCAAGATGTTGAACCCTGTCGGTCATTATAGAGAGGCGTTTGTTCACACCCTCAATCGTATGATTGGCCCCTTGGACGTCTTGCGCCACCTTGTTTATCTCCTTAGCGAAAAACTCCTTGAGTTCGTCCTTCATGGCCTGCAATTCACTAGACAAAACAGGCTTGTCGTCCGGCATGGTTAGTGAAACAAAAAAGACCCTATGAAATAGGTGGGTTTGTTGGTGGAATCACACCCTCACACGCGTCTTACCAAGTTCTTACCAACACAAGCAGTGGGATGGTACAACCGGTGGATGGTGAAAACCTGTGAGAAGAGGGTACCAAGATTGCAAGGATCCTTTTTCTGTACCAATCTGAAGTATGTATGTGGAGCTTGAGAGGCTTAAAATATGGTAGCAAGGAATAGCAATAATTCAATTCAGAAATTGCAAAGCAGAAAATTAGTGCCAAGCTAGTCTATGTCGCCGGCCTAAACTTATCTCGAACCTAGTTCAAGCAAGCAATAATATAACTCAGCACCAAGACTCAAAGGATGCAAGCACTTCTGAATTTTTTTCTCTTTCTTTTTCCTTTCTTTTTTTTCTATTCCTTTTTTCTTTCCTTCTTTTTTTGTGCGACTTTTTTTCAGCACCTCTGCCTTTTACGCTTTTCTCTCAGAAAGTGCCGCAATATAGAGATAAACTCAAACTTGATCGCAGTCAAAGGAATTCGAGGCGATACACATGCACGTTCTCTAATCTGAACACAAAAAGGACCAGGCGACTACTAGAGATACAAGGAAACTAATATTCCATTCGTCACATGCCAAATTTTCTTTTCCTTTTTTCCCACGCAGCAGTCTTTCCTTTTCTTTTTTTACTCACCTAAAATTAGGAACAGAACTACAAGACTGACTCTTTCTCTTCCACGATGACTAAACTTGCCAACTTCTTTTACAACTTACCGCTTGCACCAAAATACATGCACCAGCAAAACAGCAAGTAGGCAATTGACACTAAGATCCTAGAACAAGATCTAGGCACGGCAAACACAACGACACGGCGAGGGACCAAAATTCAGAAAAATAATCCGAAAAGAAAAATTGCAGAGGCAAAACGGGCTAATGGGATGGGAAAACAGCACGAACACAAAAATTTCTAGGGCTTTTTGGTGGACTATGGGACAAAGGCGAAATTGATGAAACTAAAGATAGATGTGAACCTGACGGTATACCTGAAACTCTGATTACCAAATGATGGGGACGTGGGTTCCCGATCTTCCGTCAGGTTCTGGATAACTCTTGTTGTAGGCGGAGCGAGACACACCGATCCGGCTTCAGATCCTAAGAGCCGAATCCAGCAATCTTAGCACCACAACTCCTCTGGTTATCAACCGTGTCACAACCCGGTTGAGGTCGCCAAGAAGGCTAATCCCTGCAAGCGCAATGAAGAACACAAGCAAGAACTCGAAAGAAACGCAGGTTAAATGAAGTGACTCTGCAGATGAATGATTAATCTCACGAGTTGGGGTTTCACAAACCGATGAACGGCGACATCTATTCTTGACAGAATGAATCTAAGCAAAACCCGAACCCTAATGAGGGTGGCGGCTACTGAAATATAGGGGTTAGGGGCGTGGCTCCCCACTCGACGCGCCCCTAATGGGCTCAACGAAGATACACGGCCCAAAGGCCAAATTACGATGTCTCAGCACCGGAACAGATTCTAGATGCCAATTTCCTCGGACAATTCCCAACGACTCAGATTGAGTTTGGTCCTGAAACCAACACCAATATAAGCTCCATGAAATTAGCTTTCCATCCATATGTGGATCATCGAAATCGGACTTCGGATGTGGCCTAGGCGTCCAATTTACGTCAGGCTCCTCCTGGACTCCGAGGTGGACTCGAAGTTAAATTGTATTGGGCCTCCATGTGGCTTGGCGGCCCTTGCTGTTCCTCCATGCCTCCATGCTCATCTCCATGTGTTCCCTGGCCCTCTCCTTGGTTCCTAATCACATTGTAAAAATTAGGTAGCAAACCATTCTCACAATTATTAATAGAAACGCTTAGGAGCGAGCTCACCTCTAAATTTAATTGTCGTGCGCGAGCTCTTGTGATTGGACCTTGAATGGTTTGAATGTCCAGCGGAGGAACCTCTTGTATATCCATAGGAGTGATGTCCTCATCACTGGTCTTCCTTGGCAATGGGCTATCGGCTGCGCTCCTCGTCTGAACGTCTGGAGTCCGTGTTGGGGTTGCCCCCGGTGCAGTCTCTGGAGCGCTCTTCTGTGGCACAGATGTACCCCGTGCAATCGGAGGTGGCACTGGTGATCCTATCGCAGCTCCATCTTTGAAGAGCTGCTGTACGATCGGCCTCGATGGGGACGGAGCTTCTTTGGACGGCCTTCCATAGGGACTATGCGCTCGTGCCCTGGATCTTGCAATCTTGAGAGGCGAAGGGGAACGTGTAGCGGAGCGAGGATGCTGGATGTCATGCCCCCTGGTCGGCCGACCAGGCAGGTCGGCCGACCAGAGGGTGGCGCCCACCGGTCCTCCGCTGTTCCCCTCGGCCGGGACCATGGCCAGGGAATGCACGAAGGTCACCGCATCTTCCATCGTTGCTTCAGTTGTAGGAGTTGGGGAGTTGATTGCTGGAAGAGTCGCTGGAGGAGTCATGGCTGGCATGGCGGCTATGGTTTTGGGATCCTTGCCAGCCATGGGTTGATGAAGGTGGGATGCTAGAAGTTTTGGGGAATAGATGGAAACAAGGTGTAGGGTTTAGGGTTTCCAAAGAGAGGAGGAAGGGTGTGAGACTCCTTTTCTCGTAGCGAAATACCGTCATCCCTCACGGAGTTGGACTCTATGTGGGTCAAGGAGGCCGTGCACCGAAGCTGGGCCTCACTGGAGCTAGCCCAGGTTCAGCCGACCTAGTGGATCGGCCGACCCAGTCTCGGCCCCAGTGGGCCCCAGCTTGCGCGGGTCAACAGGTGGGGTCATATGTTTGAGAGGTAGAATGGGCCCGACCGCCCTCTTGGCCTATATGGCTCTTTTTAGATATAAGTACGGGATCGACTAAGTCAATCACGTCTATCTCTTCATCAAAAGCTTTATTATGGTCTAGGAAAAGCTTGAGTCGTTGACCGTTTACCTTATAGGCATTACCATTGTCATCTTGTATCGTGATGGCTCCATTAGGTGATGTGTCGATGACGTGATACGGTCCTTGCCATTTGCTTCGCAGTTTCCTGTGACCAAATAACTTGACCCTGGAATTAAAGAGCAATACCTTGTCTCCGGGATTGAAGTTCTTGGGCTTCAATCGCTTATCATGCCATCTCTTGGTTCTTTCTTTGTAGATAGAGGCACTATGACAATCTTTATCTCTCCATTCCTCCAGTTCCGAGATCTGATGCTTCCGGTACACTCCGGCTATTTTAAGATCCATGTTCCATTTCCGGATAGCCCAGTGTGCTCTATGCTCCAGCTCTACGGGTAAGTGGCAAGTTTTCCCATAGACAAGCTGATAGGGTGACATTCCAATGGGTGTCTTGTATGCTGTCCGGTATGCCCAAAGTGCATCTGGTAATTTCAGCTTCCGTCCCCTCCCCATCTCATTCATGGTCTTCTGCAGAATATTCTTGATTTGCTTGTTAGATGTTTCTGCTTGACCGCTAGTCTGAGGGTGGTACGGAGTCGCGATGTTGTGCCTTGTCCCTAGTTCCTTGAGAAAGTTCCGGAAGGCCGAGTCAATGAAGTGTGACCCTCCATCACTGATTACCATCCGTGGTGTGCCAAACCTTGGGAAGATAATCTCATGGAACATCTTACGGGCTTACTTTGCATCTGTGGCTCTGCATGGCATGGCTTCAACCCATTTGGAGATGTAGTCTACCGCGACCAAGATATACTCGCATCCTTGGGACTTTACAAACGGTCCCTTGTAATCAATACCCCAAACATCAAAAAGTTCGACTTGAAGATTGTAGTTCAGGGGCATTGAATCGCGAGCTGTGATCCCTCCATGCCTTTAGCAGTTTGGACATCTTCGTATGATGTTCTTTGTATCTTCATATATAGGTGGCCAATAGAAACCGCTCTGCCAGATTTTCGCTTGAGTGCGAAATACACAATAGTGACCTCCATATGGTGCTGCATAGCATTTCTCTATGATCTTTTGTCCTTCTGCCATAGGTACACAACGTCTGAGTAACCCATCTGCACAGACTTGGTACAGATATGGTGCATCCCATAGGTGGCGTCTGCTCTCTTGAACTAGCTTCTTTTTGCTCTCCCCTAGGGGTATATACCCCGAAACCATGAAATTCACGATATTCGCGTAATAGAGGTGCGAAGCTGTTACTTTGAGAAGCATATCATCCCGTAGGAAGTCATTTATCGGCGGGCTTGGGTATTCATGTTAGTCATGCGCGATAAATGATCTGCAACTGAATTCTCTACTCCTTTCTTATCTTTAATTTCGAAATAAAACTCTTGGAGTAGAAGAATCCATCTGATCAACCCCGGTTTAGCATCCTTCTTAGTGAAGAGGTACTTGAGTGCGGCATGGTCTGTATAGATGATGACCTTGGTACCTACTAGATAGGATCTAAACTTGTCGATAGCAAAGACGACTGCTAGGAGCTCTTTTTCTGTTATGGCATAATTGAGCTGAGCTCCAGTGAGTGTCTTGCTTGCGTACGCGATCGCGTGATGCTTCTTATCCTTGGTTTGACCAAGCACGGCCCCCACCGCGTAGTCACTAGGATCACACATGATCTCGAACGGGAGCTTCCAATCTGGGGGTTGAATGATTGGAGCTCAGATGAGTGCCTTTTTGAGAGTGTCAAAGGCTTTATGGCACTCATCTGTGAATTGGAAAGGAACATCCTTGGCCAGGAGACTTGTGAGGGGTCTAGCGATCTGGGAAAAGTTCGCGATCATGAAAACTTCCATAATTTCTTTGATCATGTCAGAGAAAATGGACATCATGCACCTTTGGAATGACGCGAGTGCATTACATAACCCAAATGACATTCGTCGGTAGGCATATGTTCCATAGGGGCATGTGAACGTAGTCTTGCTCTGATCTTCGGGGTGGATGGGTATTTGATGGTAACCAGAATAACCATCAAGGAAACAGAAGTAGGAATGCTTTGCCAACCGCTCTAACATCTCATCGATGAAGGGTAGTGGGAAGTGATCCTTCTTTGTGGCCTTGTTGAGTTTTCTGTAATATATACACATCCTCCATCCCGTGACGATTCGTTGGGGAATTAGCTTGTTCTTGCTATTTTCCACCACCATCATACCTCCTTTCTTGGGCACGACTTGGACTAGGCTTACCCACTCACTATGCAGAACAAGATAGATGATTCTGGCATCTAGGAGTTTGAGAACCTCTTTCTTCACCACCTCCCTCATAGCATTGTTCAACCTTCTTTGGGGTTCCCTAGAAGGTGCTATTGTGGGATCCAATGGGATTCGGTGGGTGCAAAGGGCAGGTCTGATGCCCTTGAGGTCTTGTAGGGTATAGCCTAGGACTAATCGATGCTTCTCTAAAACAGTGATGCATTTGTTCATCTCCTCTTCTGAGAGTTTGTCGCTAATGATCACGGGAGACTCTACATCGTTATTTAGAAAGGCATATCTAAGCCCGGAAGGTAAAGGCTTTAGCTCAATCGGAGGTCGTGATGGCTTTTCAGTCGCGGGCAGTTTAGAAGTTTCACCGGAGTCTTCTTCTGCATCGCTGACTTCTTCCGGCATTTCCTCGATATCCTCCTCGAGGTCTGAGTCAAAAGACTCGAAGGTGGAAGTAGCCATTATTTCCTCGATTGGCTCTGGTATAGGGAGATCTTCCACTGAGCATGTCAATGCTCGATCCACGGGAATATGGAAAGTGTCATTCCCTAACTTGATGTTTAAACATCTATCTTTAGGAACATCCTTAAAGAGAGCTTTAATGGGATGTCCTATCAAGAAATCAAAGTTGAGATCTTCGAAAATATGGAAGTTCAAATGGATTTTAACATCGTTGTGCCAAAATGGCACATCGGTGATTACCCCGTAGCTGCTTGTAAGAGAACTTGAAGGTCTCTTGAGCTGTCTATTTGTCGGAGTGAGCTTGAAGTTGCCCAAAAAGGCTAAGGCAAACTCATCTGACATAAGATTAGCTCCGACAGCGGGACTATAGAGAGCGTCCACAGTTTGATCTTGGAGACGGCAACGGAATGATGAGGAGAGAGAGTTTAGATAGATTGGAGATAAGGGTGATTCTCCTTCCTGTAGCCATTCGTTGCTGATCAATGTTGTCAACTCTTGAATCATCTCCTGAAGAAAATCCTCCTCTAAGGGATTCGTAGGAGTGACAGGACTCGGTGGTCACTTCTGGCAAAAGTATCTTGAGGTGTTGCCGAAATCTTCAAAGTCATCCGGCTCGATACTTCGGAGAAACTCTGGAGGTAGAGGGTCTTCCACCTCTGATGTTTCAGATTTATGTTCCGGGGCGGTCTCATAGATCGAATCTTCTGATTGGCTTTCAGAGGGTTCTGATTCGATTTCTGAAGGCTCCGCTTGATGCATCTCGGGCTCTGTGGAGACTGGCTCGTGGATACAAATGAAAGAGGTTATATCCAAGATTTTGTTGAGGACTTCCCTACTCTCGGTTGGGGTAAGATGAGAGAAAGATCCTCCAGAGGTAAGATCGAGATGGTGTGCAGACACCTTGTCAAGACCAGCATAAAAATAAATGCTCGGGTAATGACAAGTCTGGGCCTGATTTTACCAATAAGGTAAATCTAGCCCAAGCTACACCGATTGATTCCTTATCATTCTGATGAAAAGTTAAAATTTCTGTTTGTAAGGCACATATTTGTGAAAGCGGGAAGAACGCAGAACAGAATCTGTCCTGAAGTTCAATCCAACTTCCATTCACACAGCCTACAACACGAATGTACCATTGCTTCACTTCTCCCGAAAGGGAAAAAGGAAACAACTTCCATTTAAGAGTTTCGTGTGTCATGCCCGAAATTTTCTTGCACGAACACACTTGTTCGAACTCGCCCAGATGATGGTAGGGATTTTCACAATCCCTTCCTGAAAAGGAATTTCCCTGAACAAAGGCTATGTATCCTGAGTCGAGTTCATAGCTAGTAGAATGAATTGGGTCAGCAGAGGGTGCTGGCTCATAGAACTCGCTCTTGGGTGAAGAGAGCTATAAAAGGGATAGCTGCTTCATGGGTAGCGGGGGTTGAGGTAGAATCAAGGAAAAAGAAAAAAGAAGATACGAGGACGACTGAGTCCGAAGATAATGTAGCTACCATTCCCCGGCAACGGCACCAGAAAGCTTGTTGGTATTTTGCAACATCACGAATAAAATCCGCAAGTGCACGGATACCGCTGTAGCTTTCACCCAAGAGTATTCCAGGGTATCGTATCCACTGAGGAACGTGAGTACGCTATCTACGGGTTCAGGCTCATCCAAGGACACACACGCCGGTGTGGAGAAGACAGAAGAGAGGACTTTCTATATCTAGAATCTACGCCTAGAAGAAGAGATCACATCGCTGTTATACTTCGAGCTAAAGGTATCGACCGGCTTATAGAAGCCGATAGCTCCAATATATGCTCTATCCAATATCTAAATGTGGAGGATTACTAGGGCTTGAATAGGACTGTCACCACCTGCTGGCTACCTCTACAAACCGTGGGACTATCAGACAACTGTTATGGTCGGCTGCGTGTACGAGCGCAAGAAACATGGATGAAGAAGTTAGGAACGTGTGTGTTGGCATGTGTGTTTGAACTGATCGTGTGTTTCAGTTGTGTAATCAAAACTATAACTACTGTACTCTTGAAGTAAGGAAGTTACGCTAGAGATCATTCTGATCTCTTGGCGCTTGCGTCTCTCTTGCCTGTGCTTGCATCTCGCCTCACGCTCGTGCCGCACGCTCGCTCGACGCTGGCCACCAAGGACGGCGTCGCGCCCTCACCGCCGCCGGGAGCCGAGTCCCCGGCCGCCCGTCCACCACGACTACAATCTCAGACGCTCGCACTCTGACAATCTGGTATCAGTCATCTCCACGATGTCTGGGACCTCCGCCGCGATTTCCTCCACCGTAACCGCCGCGGGCACCACTGCAGTGGCCGCACCCGTCGTGCTCCCCAGCGCCGCCCCCGCCGCTGCACTCGCCACAAGCACCGTGACCGGCGCGCCATCAATTTCCATCCCAGCACCCACCTCCGTCACCGCAAATTTACCGGCAACCGCCAACCCCGCCGTCGTGCTGGACACCTTGACGGCGGCGATCTACGGCCTCCAACACTAGATGGGGCACTTCGCCACCCGTCTGTCCGACATCGAGCACCGCTCACTATCACCCGGCGAATCTCAGTTTCCACATCTGAGCGCCGGCCCTTCCCACGCTCTGCGTCCTCCGCCATCCTGCCAAGCATATAGATTGCCGGGATATGGCGGCATCCCTGCGCCACAGCCAGAACCGGCCGTGATTGTCCACTCCGCTCCAGCAAGCCGCCCAGTTCCTATCACCCAAATCCAATTCCCACACTCCCCATCAGCCATTCCACATCTTCCGCCACCACACAACCTTGAACCCCCGCCTACTGAGGACGACGGCCTTAGCATTCCATGCTACCACAAACTCTCTTTCCCTACCTATGATGGAAAAGAAGATCCCCTAGGCTAGTTCAATAAGTGTGAACATTTCTTCAGAGCCCAGCGCACGAGAGAAGCTGACAAAGTTTCATTGGCATCCTTCCAACTCACTGGGATTTCTCAGCACTGGTTTTATATGCTTGAACGTGATGCCGGCAACATCAATACCATATCCTATTCTGCCTTCCAATCATTGTGCCAGCAACATTTCGGACCACCTCTCGGAACCAATCACCTGTCGGACCTTGCACGACTCCAATTCCGTGGGTCTGTTGCTGATTATCAAGAGGCATTACAGGCTCGTTTGGCACATGCTGGCTACTTATCCCCGGAGCAACAGGTGCAGCTGTTCATCGGAGGACTGCCGGATCCCATCCGTACCGACGTCGAGCTTCAGGCACCAGCTGATTTACAGCGTGCCATGTCCCTGGCATGAGCGTATGAATGCCGAGCAGCGGCCATGACACCCAACCCTGCCCATTCTAACAGACCCCCACAGCGCCAGGGATAGCTCTACACGCCGGTTTCATCATCTGCAGCACCTTCACAACAGTTGGCTGTTGTACCAGCAGCAAATCCCCCACCCAAGCAATTCAAGAGGCTGTCACCACAAGAGATGGCCGAGCATCGACACCAAGGCATTTGTTACAATTGTGATGAGCCATACGTCCGGGGTCACAAGTGCCCTAGGCTATTCTACTTAGAGGTCACTGATTTTGATGAAGCTGAAGATACTGAACACAATACTGATGGTGAGCCTCAAGATCAGCCTCCTTTAATCTCATTGCATGCAATTGCTGGATTCACTACAAATGACACAATGAAGATCCGAGTGAGAATTGGCGAGTTTGAGTTGATTGCCTTACTAGACTCTGGCTCCACATCCAACTTTATTTATCAGCATGGAGGCAGCACAGAATCTTGGGTTACACTTTCATGACAGTGCAGGAGCTAGCATGATTGTTGCCAATGGGGACCGAGTGGTTTGTCGTGGACTTGCCCGTGATGTTGCAACTAGGATTGGGTCGGAATTCTTCACCATTGAGTGCTACGCCATTCCACTGGACTGTTTTGTCATGGTGCTTGGCATTTCCTTCCTCAAAACATTGGGCCCGATCATCTGGGATTTTGATGAGTTGTTCATGATCTTCTGGCATCGTGGCCATCATGTACGATGGCGAGGCATTGACTCCCCACAGAGAAGCATACCATCAATTGGTAGCCTCCATGCATTCAATACTACTGAGCAACCACTCCTGGACACACTGCTGGATTCATTTCAGGATATGTTTGCACAGCCCACGGGACTTCCACCAGCAAGAGAATGTGATCACCACATACATCTGTTGCCACAGACAGCTCCAGTAGCAGTCCAGCCATATCGCTATCCACACCTGCAGAAAGATGAATTAGAGAGTCAATGCAAATCAATGCTGGAGCAAGGGATAATTCGTCCCAGCACATCGCCCTTCTCAGCCCCTGTTCGGTTGGTAAAAAAAATCAGGATGGTACATGGCGCTTCTTTGTCGATTACAGAGCCCTCAATGACAAAACAGTGATGGACAAATTTCCTATTCCTATAGTGGAGGAATTGATTGATGAGCTGCATGGAGCACGCTTTTTCACTAAGTTGGATCTCAGGGCTGGTTATCACCAAGTTAGAGTACACATCGACGACATTGCCAAAACTACTTTTCGCACTCACCATGGCCATTTTGAATTCTTGGTTATGCCTTTTGGCTTGTCAAATGCACTGGCAACTTTCCAAAGTCTAATGAACTCAGTCTTATGGCCTTTTCTACGAAAGTGTGTCTTGGTTTTTTTTATGATATTTTGATTTACAGTAGCTCTTGGTCTGAGCACTTGAAACACTTAAGAGCTGTCTTCACTGTCCTCCGGGAGCATAAGTTACAAGTCAAACGATCAAAATGCTCCTTTGCAGCCCCTTCTGTCCATTACCTCGGACATGTCATCTCAGCTGTTGGAGTGTCAATGGACGTGGATAAGGTGCAGGCAGTTCGCACTTGGCCACAACCACAGTCAGTTCGGGCACTCCGAGGATTTCTAGGACTTGCTGGCTATTATAGAAGATTTATAAAGGATTATGGTATATTGGCTACCCCTCTCACACACTTGCTAAAAAAGGAGCAATTCCGTTGGTCAGAAGCAGCCGAGCACTCTTTCATAGCTCTCAAGGAAGCACTGTCATCTGCTCCTGTCTTACACTTGCCCAATTTTTCCAAGCCATTCCTGGTCGACTGTGATGCCTCAGGAACAAGATTTGGTGCTGTGCTGCACCAAGGTGAAGGACCCCTTGCATTTTTCAGCAAACCATTTGCAGCTCAACACCTGAAACTTGCAGCTTATGAAAGAGAGTTAATTGGCTTAGTACAAGCTGTATGCCACTGGAGGCCGTACTTGTGGGGGAGAAAGTTCATTGTGAGAACAGACCATTATGCACTGAAATTTATGCTTGATCAACGTCTATCCACAGTCCCTCAACATCAGTGGATCAGCAAACTATTTGGATTTGATTTCTCTGTAGAGTATCGGCCTGGCCGCCTCAACACAGTTGTTGATGCCCTTTCTCGCCATGATCAACTGGACTTAAACCTGAATACTATATCCATGCCATCCTTTGAACTCTTTGCTGAACTGCGCAGTGAGATCAATGCAGACACCAGCCTGCAACACCTCCGGGATAACATCGCTGTCCTTCGTGGTGACCCATGCCGTTCAGACCAGGGACTGATTCTAAAGGGTACTCGTGTGTATATACCACCTCAATGCACCAACCTCCAAGCAGTGTTACAAATGTCACACACAGCAGCACATGATGGAACACAGAAAACCTTACAGCGCCTCAGACGAGATTTCATAATCGACCATGATCGTGCAGTAGTGCGCGACTTTGTTCGCTCCAGCACAACCTGTCAGAGAAACAAAACAGAAGCTCTACACCCAGCCGGCTTGCTGCAACCCCTGGATGTGCCACATCAAATCTGTTCTGACATATCTATGGACTTCATCGAGGGACTCCCTAGTGTACACGGTAAAAGTGTGATCTTGACAGTGGTGGATAGGTTCTCTAAATTTGCCCATTTCATCGCACTTGGTCACCCATACATAGCAGCATCTGTGGCAAGAGCTTTCTTCAACGACATTGTTCGTTTGCATGGGTTCCCACAGTCCATCGTCAGTGACCGCGACCCGGTATTCACAGGACATGTTTGGCGTGACCTTTTCAAGCATGCAGGTGTCAAACTCAAAATGAGTACCGCATTCCATCCCCAAACTGATGGACAGTCAGAGGCTATGAATAAAACAATTTCAATGTATCTCCGCTGCATCACGGGTGATCGCCCTCGAGCTTGGTTGGATTGGTTGCCATGGGCTGAATATGTTTACAATACATCATATCACTCAGCACTGCACACCTCTCCATTTCAAGTTGTATATGGCTGAGTTCCCCCAACCCTACTGCCGTATTCCACAGCCACAGCCAAGACAGCGACAGTCGACACTCTACTGCAAGACCGCGACGCGTTCATCACTGATGTTCGTGAATGTCTACTTTAGGCCCAAGTGTATGCAAAGCGCTATTACGACGCTCATCACCATCCTTTGGTTTTCAATGTCGACGACTAGGTGTGGCTACGCCTTCTTAATCACCACATGCGTTCCTTGGATCCTGGAACGCGCGGCAAGCTCGGTCCTCATTACGCCGGCCCGTTCCAGATCACGAAACGCGTAGGTGAAGTGGCATATTGTCTCAGACTTCCATCGGGTGCACGTATCCATGATGTGTTCCATGTCGGAGTTCTCAAACCATTTCACGGCACGCCTCCAGCTACAACCCCAGCACTGCCACCGATCCAACACGGCCGCTTACTACAGCAGCCAGAAAAGATAATCAAGTCGCAGCTATGCCGTGGCACATGGCATGTATTGGTACAATGGTCGGGGCTACCACCATCAGAAGCTACTTGGGAACCTATTCTAGATTTCAAGACCTCCTACCCTGAATTCCAACTTGAGGACAAGCTGTTTCCCGAGGAGGGGAGAGATGTTATGGTTGACCACGTGTACGAGCGCAAGAAATGTGGCTGAAGAAGTTAGGAACGTGTGTGTTTGCGTATGTGTTTGAACTGATCATGTGTTTTAGTTGTGTAATCAAAACTATAACTACTGTACTCGTGAAGTAAGGAAGTTACGCTAGAGATCATTCTGATCTCTTGGCCCTTGCGTCTCTCTTTCTTGTGCTTGCATCTCGCCTCACGCTCATGCTCGCTCGACGCCGGCCACCAAGGACGGCGTCGCGCGCTCACCGCCGCCGGGAGCCGAGTCCCCAGCCACTCGTCCACCACAACTACAATCTCAAACGCTCGCACTCTGACACAACTGAGTGGTATAGTCCAGCCTAGACACCACGACTACGCCTTTCCCTACTAACCTTAGCCCTGGCCAGGACTACCCTTTGGGTCTTAAGCTAAGATCAAATGCTAATTTCTAGCATACACATCAACTAATATAAGGCAGAGGTGATAATTTGCGATCTAAACTCTAATTCTAAATAAACAAACAAAGAAAGTCACGAACACTTACAACCGAATAAGCATCTGTCGAGGTACACGCGGAGAAGAGTGCCGACAAACCCGGCACTTCCCCCGACTCCTCCTGACTCTCCTCCTCTTCTTCTACACCTCCTAGTCTACCTAAGCATCTAGGATGAAGGCCTCAAGCTCCAAGGGAGAAAGGTGAGTTGAGAGGGTGTGATGTGTGTGTCCATTCCTCTACCCCCCCTTGTATTTATAGGAAGGAGCCACGGGGTGAGCTGCAGCCAAGCCTCATCAAACCGACATAAGCAACCAATCAGCAAACTCCACGTGGAACCTGAAGGCGGTGGGGCCCACGGTTAGGTCGGCCGAACCCCCAGTGGGCCCACCGACCTTGTACTTTGGTCTGTGGGTCACTTCCTGGGCCCACTTGTTAATGTCACGGGGATTGGCTTCTGTTGTGCTGGTTTCTTTCTTTGGTGGACCCTCTACTCCATATTCTGACACGTGTCACGTTCTAATTCACCGGAACTTCGTGTCTTGGATCAAACCTCACCATTATGCTGAAAAATTAGCTCAAAATCACCTGCACACATTCTAGAACATCATCTGTGGAATTCGTTAGTAAATAAATCAATCCTAGCATTTATTCCACATTTTGGTTCCTTTTTGTGCAGGAGTTGACGGTCAAATTTGGTCATTAGTGACCGTCAACAGTAAGCCAGATATAAAGATAGGATAAATGGATAGTCTATGACCGAGTGACACACGGAGACTCAACTCCTTAGATAGGTAGCAGCTGGGAGGACAACGAGCGAGATAAGACACCTGATACACTTCTGAACTATCAAGCTAGCCTCTCTAGATCAGACTAACTATCTAACTAATTGTAACACCCGGTTTATAAAAGGACATAAACCGAGCAATCATTTACGTGCCAGGATCAAGTCACACATATATACAATAGAATGAACAGTATATCACAGCACATATCACGTAAAAAGACATAATAAAGTGAGTACGAATGTTATTTATTACATAAATGACATAATGTCTGGTACAAATATGCGGAAGCGTAAAACAGTACGAAACTCTAAATCTGGGCGCCACAGGGACGTCGACTTGGAGATGACCGCCTAGAAGTCCTCGTACTTCTGGTAGCTCCGGGTGAACTCCTCCGCGTCACCGGGAACTAAGCAGTAGTAGGGTGTCCCCAAAGAGAACAAGAGGAAAAGAGTAGAGTAGGCAAGAGTGAGTACACAACTTGTACTCAACAAGTATAACACAAACAATGAGGCTCTAAGGTTGGCTGACTCAACTGCATTAGCTTTTAATCTTAGTAAAATTTTATTAAAGCAAATTACTACAAGTGGATGAATTACCATAAACCCAGTTACTTAGAAATTAATCAAAATTAATTATGAACTACTGAGAACCAAACCAAACCAAACCACCCAGGGAACCCCCCTAATCAAAGGAGAATAACCCCACTAATCAAAAGGAGGATCTGGGCCGCTCATGACCGTGAGCACGGCTAGTATACCAGTTTTACAATCTGCAGATGTTGCACATCTTTACCCACAAGTCATGAGTTACACTAGTTGTTCATCACACTTCCGTAGGTGAGATGACTAGCAAACTCACTATGAGGCCGTTACAAAGAATCTCGTTGGTAAGGCGTAACCACGAAGGGTTGGATCAGCAACGATGGGGCCCACCTCACGGGGGTACAAGCACGTAGCACAGACCAAGCCGGAGGAGCAGGGACCATTGAAGCTTACCACCATTGCCCCGCAGGTAAGTTACTCCAAACCAAAAATACCTAATTAGTAAGCCAAGACCATCCCATTCCAGTCTTGTGGTAGCGCTGTTGTCCTAGGTTGTCACTCTATGAACTGGTCCTTAGGGAGAGTGGCCAACCAAGCACTAAGCACCGTGCGGGCCCCCTAAACCATGTTTCTAGAAAAACCCATTTTAACGAGACGTGAGCCACTCAAGTCCACCGCACAGAGGGCCACTCTCAGAATTAAGTTGCATATACCATTAATCAAATTAATTAAAAAGGACCAAGTGTGTTATAGCGCGGCACCTAGAACAACTAACCAAAATGCAACCCAAGGGATATATATAAAGGATATAAAGTGGCTAGGAAAGTCCTTATAGGCATACAATATTAAAATGCAGTATGAAATTGTATTTAAAAGTGATAGGCGGTTCATGTTATACTTGCCTTCCTCAAACTGCTCCTGCTGCTCAAAGTGTCCCGCGGAAGATGGCTCCTGGTACTCCTCCGAAGGATCAACGTCTACCCACGAACACATGGCCAAAAACAAGGCAATAACATAAACATACATACATACAAAGGCTAACACTAAGAAACATTACATCATTACATAAAACAGCGTTGAAAACAAATCTAGAACTATTCTACACATTGCAACGATCGCGTGGACATAAAGAACACCTAAAACGGAGCTAGAACACGAAAACTAGGCTTAAAACAAGGTTTGAGGACTAAACTGCGAGAAAACTAAGGTTCCAGGGGCTTCTGCGCAAAAACTAGGGACATAAACATAAAAACTACAAAGGTCTGGGGGTCCGTGCGCAAAACTGCAGGGGCTAGACCGCGGGCACTATTTCTGGAAAGCTCAGGGGGTTCGGTGCAAGAAACTGGGCCGATCTGGAATTATTTTTGAGCTAGACAGGACCGCGGGTTGATTTCAAAGAAACACAGGGACTCTTTAGCAAAACAGCCAGGCCAAACCGTTATTCTCAGATCTGATCCATTGGATCACGATCTAGCGGCTGAGGACGTAACGGTTCGCGATCTAATCTGGAGCGCTAACTCTAGATCCGACGGTCGGGGGAAATTGGGAGCGCGGCCGGCGGTGCTGAGTCGCCGACGACGTTCCCCGCGGCGGGGGTTCGCCGGGCTTAACCAATCTCGGTGCTCCGGGGCTTGATTCGGCTGGGGATTGGACCAGGGAGGATTAGCGCATCACGCGTAATCCACCTGGGGCTACAGCAAGGGCCGGCGAGGCTCAGGCAGCGAGAGCCATGACAGAGGCGGGTCTGCGCGGCGAAGGCTCGCCGGCGTGCGCGTGTTCACACGTTCCCGGCCTGGATTCTGGTTGCAAAGGGTGTGAGTGGGTGCGCCGCGGTACTGCAAGCCAAAACAGGGGCAACGCGGGATGGTGCAACGCTGCAAAGAGCCCGCCATGGCGGATCTGCGGCGTGCGGCGGAGGAACGCCGACGAGCGGTGTTCCGGCCTCGGGGTTGGCCTAGGTGCCACAACAGCTAGCAAAAAAGGACCAGGGCAACGAGCTAGAGCTTACCGAGGGCTCGGGTTAGGCTGGAACGGCGTGCAGGGTCGATGGCGACACTGACTGGTGGTGAGGGTGATGCGGAGCTCGGGGAGGAGGCTGCTGTAGGGGTCCTCTAGGCCTCTGGATCCCGTGGTTCGACTTGTGGAGCTCCTGCGGAGGTATTACGGGGGTCAGGGAGGTTCAGGGATCGCCGGCGGCGAGCAATTGCTCGGGAATGGGTTTACCTGCTCTGGCGGGTTCGAGTGAAAGTCCCGGCGCGGCCGCGGAGTAGAGGTCGGAGGAAAAATCCTAGGCTGCTCCTGGCACTCAAGTGGGGCTCCTGCGGCGATTCTAGGTGGCCGTGGTGCAGCAGAGCAGCGTGGGCACGGCGGCGCAGAGGCTCTGCACGGCGGGGCGAGCGGGCGGTGGTGCTGGGGGTTCAGTGACTGCTGCAGCGTGGCGGTAGGGCACAGGGAAGGGTCACAAGGGTCAATTAAAGGGGAGGCCAGTGATTTGGGCGTGTGCACCCGGCGTGGGCACGGCGGAGATCGCGGCCGTGATCTACGCGGGCAAATTGGATCGTGCAACGGCCTTGCGTGCAGCTGGCTCTGGGGGCAAAGCTTCTAGAAGGAGGGAGATGCTCGGGAGGCTGGCCAGTGGCCCTGTGGAAGCGGGGTGGCCCACTGGGTAGCGGGGAAACGGAGCTCGCGGAGCGGACGGAGCGGTTCTGGTGCGAGGAAGAAGAAAGGAAGGAGGAAGAAAGGACGCCGACACATGGGACCAGCCAGTCAGCGAGACGGGGGACGAGAACGGGCCATGCGCGATGCGGGAGAGTGTGATTGACATGCGGGGCCGCTCTGTTAGAGGGAGGACGCGCTGCGCAGGCTGCGGAAGTGGCAGCGGTCTTCTGGGCCGGCGCAGGGAGGCGTTAGTGGATGCTGGGCTGGAGCGAGCGGCTGGGTTGCGGGCGAACGGGCTGGAGCAGGGAGGCGTGAGCGGATGCTGGGCTGGGCTGCAGTGGCGAGCTGGGCCGGGGAAAAGAAGAAAAAGAAAACAGGCCGCAGGGAAAGGAACGGGCCGGCTGGGTTGGGTCTCCGTTTTACTGTTCTTCCTATTTCTCTTCCCTTTTCTTTCTCAAACTCAACTCAAACTAATTTGAATTCAAACCAAAATTTGAATTCAAACCCTATGCACTCAACCAAATAAAACTTATAAACTAGCATGAATGCACAAACATGTTTAACCTAAATAAATTTTAATTACTTGTGAAAGAAAATTAAATTAAATGCAAGGCTAAGCATATAAAACCTTAGAAAATTAAATAAAGCCAATTAAATTTATTATTAAATACTGACATTTAAATTAGGGTGTTACAAATCCTACCCCCTTACAGGAATCTCGTCCCGAGGTTTTGATGGGCTGGCTAGCAAAGATATGAGGATAGGTCTTCCTCAGCTCACCTCCTCGGTATGGTTACTCCATTGCATTCTGCACTTCTTGTCCCGAGTAACTCTCTCAGCAGTCTCCAAAAATTTTCACCTGGTGCTCGTTGTAAGTCAGATCTTCTTGCACGTCCAACCCTTTCAACGATGCTTGTTCTTCTGGCACTCTCAAGCACTTCTTCAACTCAGATCTGCATAACTCTTCTACCTCGTCTGAGAAATCCTCAAATTCTCCCGTACTATCTGTAGGCCGGGGTGTCACATCCCTACCCCCTTACAGGACCGATGTCCTCGTCGGTTAACCCCGGGATATCACATCCTCTTCGCACTATCCTTCTTCTCAACAAGCAAGACAGGAGAAGCCCAACGCATGATAAGGTAGAGGGAAACAGAGTGCATAGTTTTACCCCCAACGATCTAACTCATTTTTATTATTTAATTCAAGTTTGACTTAAGGGTCGATTTACATTTAAGCAAGTTTAACAGCTAAGCTATGCAATCAACCAAAAATCCAAATCAACCATCTTGCATAATCACAAGCATACAAATTTTACACTTTAGTCGAGGTTAGCACACGACTCGACTAACACAACGCGTCGCAAAATGGTCTATCGTGCTGAGGTCAGGGAATCCTAGACTGAAAAGGGTCGGTGAGATACTTCAGGGTCAAAGCTACGGAAACTAATTCTATAGAGAAAAATCAAGGCAAGACGAGTAAAAATCTTAGAATTCAAGGAATATAATAGCAAAATAGTTTCAGCAGACAAGGCTTAGAGAGAAGAAGACTCAAAACTCGACCAGTTCTATCTAGGCTTTCGTCCTACAGTCGATATAGCTCTGATACCACTCTGTAACACCCGGTATATAAAAGGACATAAACCGAGCAATCATATACGTGCCAGGATCAAGTCACATGTATATACAACAGAATGAACAGTATATCACAACACATATCACATAAAAAGACATAATAAAGTGAGTACGAATGTTATTTATTATATAAATGACATAATGTCTGGTACAAATATGTGAAAGCACAAAATAGTATGAAACTCTGAATCTGGGCGCCACAGGGACGTCGACTGGGAGACGACCACCTAGAAGTCCTCGTACTCCTGGTAGCTCCGGGTGAACTCCTCCGCGTCGCCGGGAACTAAGCAGCAGTAGGGTGTCCCCAAAGAGAACAAGAGGAAAAGAGTAGAGTAGGCAAGAGTGAGTACACAACTTGTACTCAACAAGTATAACACAAACTATGAGGCTCTAAGGTTGGCTGACTCAACTGCATTAGCTTTTAATCTTAGCAAAATTTTATTAAAGCTAATTACTACAAGTGGATGAATTACCATAAACCCAATTACATAGAAATTAATCAAAATTAATTATGAACTACTGAGAACCAAACCAAACCAAACCACCCGAGGAACCCCCCTAATCAAAGAAGAATAACCCCACTAATCAAAAGGAGGATCTGGGCCGCTCATGACCGTGAGCATGGCTAGTATACCAGTTTTACACTCTGCAGAGGTTGCACATCTTTACCCACAAGTCGTCAGTTACACTAGTTGTTCATCACACTTCCGTAGGTGGGATGACAACAAACTCACTACGAGGCTGTTACAAACAATCTCGTTGGTAAGGCGTAACCGCGAAGGGTTGGATCAGCGATGATGGGGCCCACCTCACGGGGGTACAAGCACGTAGCACAGACCAAGCCGGAGGAGCAGGGACCATTGAAGCTTACCACCCTTGCCCCGCAGGTAAGTTACTCCAAACCAAAAAGACCTAATTAGTAAGCCAAGACCGTCCCATTCCAGTCTTGTGGTAGCGCTGTTGTCCCAGGTTGTCGCTCTATGAACCGGTCCTTAGGGAGAGTGGCCAATCAAGCACTAAGCACCGTGTTGGCCCCCCTAAACCATGTTTCTAGAAAAACCCATTTTAACGAGACGTGAGCCACACAAGTACACCGCACAGAGGGCCACTCTCAGAATTAAGTTGCATATACCATTAATCAAATTAATTAAAAAGGACCAAGTGTGTTATAGCACGGCACCTAGCACAACTAACCAAAATGCAACCCAAAGGATATATATAAAGGATATAAAGTGGCTAGGAAAGTCCTTATAGGCATATAGTATGAAAATGCAGTATGAAATTGTATTTAAAAGTGATAGGCGGTTCATGTTATACTTGCCTACCTCAAACTACTCCTGCTGCTCAAAGTGTCCCGCGGAAGATGGCTACTGGTACTCCTCCGAAGGATCAACGTCTACTCACGAACACATGGCCAAAAACAAGGCAACAACATAAACATACATGCATACATAGGCTAACACTAAGAAACATTACATCATTACATAAAACAGCACTGAAAACTAATCTAGAACTATTCTACATGTTGCAACGATTGCGTGGACATAAAGAACACCTAAAACGGAGCTAGAACACGAAAACTAGGCTTAAAACAAGGTTTAAGGACTAAACTGTGAGAATACTAAGGTTCCAGGGGCTTCTGTGCAAAAACTAGGGACCTAAATGTAAAGACTGCAAAGGTTTGGGGTCCGCGCGCAAAACTGCAAGGGCTGGACCGTGGGCACTATTTCTGGAAAGCTCAGGGGGTTCGGTGCAAGAAACTGGGCCGATCTGTAATTATTTTTGAACTGGACAAGACCGCGGGTTGATTTCAAAGAAAGGCAGGGACTCATTAGCAAAACAGCCAAGCCAAACCGTTATTCTCAGATCTGATCCGTTGGATCACGATCTAGCGGCTGAGGACGTAACAGTTCGCGATCTAATCTGAAGCGCTAACTCTAGATCCGACGGTCGGGAGAAATTGGGAGCGCGGCCGGCGGCGCTGAGTCGCCGGCGACGTTGCCCGCGGCGGGGGTTCGCCGGGCTTCACCAATCTCGGTGCTCCGGGGCTTGATTCGGGCAGGGATTGGACTAGGGAGGATCAGCACATCACGCGAAATCCACCTAGGGCTACAGCAAGGGTCGGCGAGGCTCAGGGCGGCGACAGCCATGACGGAGGCGGGTTTGCGGGGCGAATGCTCACCGGCGTGCGCGCGTTCACGCGTTCCCGGCCTGGATTCTGGGTGCAAAAGGTGTGGGTGGGTGCACTGCGGTACTGCAAGCCAAAACAGGGGCAACGCGGGATGGTGTAATGCTGCAAAGAGCCCGCCACGACGGATCTACGGCGTGCGCGGCGGAGGAACGCCGGCGAGCGGTGTTCCGACCTCGGGATTGGCCTAGGTGCCACGACAGCTAGCGAAAAAGGACCAGGGCAACGAGCTGGAGCTTACCGAGGGCTCGGGTTAGGCTGGAATGGCGTGCAGGGTCGATGGCGACACTGACCGGCGGCGAGGGTGACGCGGAGCTCGGGGAGGAGGCTGCTGCAGGGGTCCTCTAGGCCTCTGGATCCCGTGGTTCAACTCGTGGAGCTCCTGCGGAGGTGTTACGGGGATCAGGGAGGTCCGGGGATCGCCGGCGGTAAGCAATTGCTCGGGAACGGGTTTACCTGCTCTGTCGGGTTCGAGTGAAATTCCCGGCGCGGCCGCGGAGTAGAGGTCGGAGGAAAAAGCCTGGGCTGCTCCTGGCACTCAGGCGGGGCTTCTGCGGCGATTCTCGGTGGCCGTGGTGCAGCATAGAGGCGGGGCAGAGGCTCTACTCGATGGGGCGAGCGGGCGGTAGTGCTGGGGGTTCGGTGACGGCTGCAGCATGGCGGTAGGGCACAGGGAGGGGTCACAGGGGTCAATGAAAGGGGAGGCCGGTGATTTGGGCCTGTGCACCCGGCGTGGGAACGGCGGAGATCGCGGCCGTGATCTGCGCGGGAAAATTGGTTCGTGCAACGGCCTTGCGTGCAGCTGGCTCTGGGGGCAAAGCTTCTAGAAGGAGGGAGATGCTCGGGAGGCTGGCCAGCGGCCCTGCAAAAGCGGGGTGGCCCACTGGGCAGCGGGGAAGCGGAGCTCGCGGAGCAGACGGAGTGGTTATGGTGCGAGGAAGAAGAAAGGAAGGAGGAAGAAAGGACGCCGACACGTGGTGTAACACCCTAGTTTAAATTCCAGCTTTTAATAATAAATTTAATTGGCTTTATTTAAATTTCTAAGGTTTAATGTGTTTAGCCTTGCATTTAATTTATTTTTGTTTCACAAAGTAATTAAAATTTGACTAAGTTTAAAATTTTGTTGTTGCATTCATGCTGGTGCATAGTTTTAATTATTTGAGTGTAGTTTGAATTCAAATTTGTATTTGAATTCAAACTTCGTTTGAATTAGAATTAGAAAAGTGAGAGGAAATAGAATTAGAAAAGAGGAAAGGAATAGAAAAGGAAGGCCCAAACCTCAGCCCAGTCCAACCCTCTCCCTCAGCCCAGCCCGCGGGCACAGCAGCCCAGCACTCAAACCGCATGGGCCCGCTTCCACCCGCACACACTCGGCCCAGCCTCACCCAGCGCGCGGCCCAGCAAGCGCTCGCGCAAAGGCCCGCTCCCCACACGGCCCAGGCTTCCTTTCCCTCCCACGCGCTCGGCCCGCGTCACTTTCCCTCACTGCCTGGCCGGGCCCATGCGTCGGGGTCATCCCCTTCCCCTCGCCGCGCGCACGCAACGGAAGCCCCCCGATCCCCGCCGGGGATCTCGCCGCGTCTTTCACGGGGCATGCACGCCCAGAAACCCGGCGCCCCCTTTAAACACCCCAGGCCGCACCCCCTGGAACCCAAAACCCCATCCCGCAGCCGCCACCACAACCCCACCTCCACGCCGCGCCTTGCCGCCGGAACAGAACCTCTGCGCCGTCGTGGAGCCGCCGCTCCGCAGCGCCCTAGTCCCTGCAAATCCTTGCGTGAGCTCCTCCTTGGATCCAGGATCAGCCCCGAGGCAGCCATCTTCGAGCTCCGCCACTACCACGCCGGGAATTCCGCCCTGATCCGCCGCCGGTGAGGAGTTTCGCCGTGGAAATTCAACGCCATTGGAGCCCCTCCGATCACCCTGACCGCCGTATCTTCCTCACAGGCACCTCTGAAGTCGATCCGTGCAATCTAGGAGCCCGGCAAGCCTCTGCTTCGACCTCTTCCCCGACGCCGTCCGTGCGCCGCCGCTAGACGACGCCGCCGACGCCACTCCGCTGCTACTTCGACCACCCCGCGCCCTTGGTAAAGTTCAGCCCGCCTCCTTGATGTTTTTGCACCCTAGCTCGTCCCCAGTAGACCACCAGAACCCCTAGAACGTGCCCACGCCGGCGAGGTGCGCCGCCCAGATACTCCCTCGCCGTCGAGCACCCCGTCCCGCGCCCTAATTCCCTCCCATGAGTGTCCAGGAGGACTACTCATGCCATGGAGATGCTCCTAGGCCGAAGCCGCATCGAAATCGAGCCCGGGAACCCCAGAATCACAGCACTCCGGCGAGCCCGAGCCGCATGCCGCCGCGGAGCTCTGCTCCGGCGACAGCGCCGCCGCCTTCCGCGCCCCAACCGATCCCAGCCGTCAGATCTCGTCTCAACGCCTGAGATTAGATCGGGATCTAGTCTATCCTGAGCCATCGGATCCAGATCCGGCGGTGCAGATCTGGATGTACCCCTTCGCCTGGCCTTTTTGTTAAAGACCCACCCAGCTTTCTTAGATTTAACCCGCAGTCCACCCCCGTTGAAAAGTAATTACAGATTAGGCCTGTTTTATTCACTTAGGCCCCTGAGCTTTCCCAAATTAGTACCCGCCATCCAGCCCTGGTTCTTTTGTGAGTTAGACCCTAGAGTTAATGTTTAATTACGTTTAGGCCCTCGGTTTTAGCAGAAAAGCCCCTAGAACCCTGTTTTTCTTACAAATAAGCCCCTGAACCTTGTTTTTAGCCTAGAAAATGCGTTTTAGCTCCGATTTAAGCGTTCTTTATGTCCACGCGATCGTTGTAATGCGTAGAATAGTTTTAGATTGGTTTAGTGTGCTGTTTTTATGTATTGATGTATTGTTTCTTAGTTTTTGTTAGAGTTTGCTTGTATGCTTATTTTTGTGCATTGTTTTGGCCATGTGTTCGTGAGTAGACGTTGATCCATCTGAGGAGCCCCAGTACCAGTACCAGGAGCAGCCGTCTTCCGAGTAGTTTGAGCAGCAGCCAGAGCAGTATGAGGAAGGCAAGTATAACATGAGCAACCTATCACCTTTAATTACAATTTCATACTGCATTTTAATACTGTATGCCTTTAAGGACTTTCCTAGCCACTTTATATCCTTTATATATACCTTTGGGTTGCATTTTGGTTAGTTGTGCTAGGTTGCTGCGCTATAACACATTCTGGTCCTTTTTAATTAAATTGATTAATGGTTTACTTGAACATAATTCTGAGAGTGGCCCTCTGAGTGGATGAGTGGCTCACGTCTCGTTAAAAGATGGTTTTTGTAGAAACATGGTTTAGGGGGCCAGCATGGTGCTTAGTGCTTGGTTGGCCACTCTCCATAAGGACCGGTTCATAGAGCGACAACCTGGGACAACAGCGCTACCACAAGGCTAGAATGGGATAGACTTGGCTTACTAATTAGGTCTTTTTGGTTTGGAGTAACTTACCTGCGGGGCAAGAGTAGTAAGCTTCAATGGTCCCTGCTTCTCCGGCTTGGTCTGTGCTTGGATTGCGCTCCTGTGCTTGTACCCCCGGAGGTGGGCCCCATCGTCGCCGATCTAACTCTTCGCGGTTACGCCTTACCAACGAGATTCTTTGTAACAGCCTCGTAGGGAGTCGCTAGTCATCTCACCTAAGGAAGTGTGATGAACCTCTAGCATAGCTCACGACTTGTGGGTAAAGATGTGCAACCTCTGCAGAGTGTAAAACTAGTATACTAGCCGTGCTCACGGTTATGAGCGGCCCAGATCCTCCTTTTGATTAGTGGAGTTATCTCCTTCCGATGAGGGAGCTGCTTCTCGGGGTTACCTTGGTGGCTTGGTTTTGGTTTGGTTCTCAGTAGTTTCTTAATTAATTCTGATTAATTACTATGTAACTGGGTTAATGGTAATTCATCAACTCGTAGTAAATAGCTTTAATAAAATTTTGCCAAGACTTAAAAGCTAATGCAGTCAGTCAGCCAACCTTAGAGCCTCATAGTTTGTGTTATACTTGTTGAGTACAAGTTGTGTACTCACCCTTGCCTCTTCTCTACTTTTTCCTCTTGGCTACGCTACTGCTGCTCAGTTCCTGCCGACACGAGGGAGTTCGCTCAGCGCTACCAGGACTACGAGGACTTCTAGGCGTTCGTCTCCCAGTCGACGTCCCTGTGGCGCCCTGCTTCAGCTTCGGAGAGTCTTTATCGTATTTTGTACTTCGCTTCCGCTGTATCAGACATTTTGTCATTAATGTAATAAATAACATTCGTATACGCTTTATTATGTCTTTTTACGTGATATGTGCTATGATATACTGTTCATTCTATTGTATATACGTGTGACTTGATCCTGGCACGTATATGATTGCTTGGTTTATGTCCTTTTATAAATTGGGTGTTACAGAGTGGTATCAGAGCCGTATCGACTGTAGGACGAAGCCTAGATAGAACCGGTCGAGTTCTAAGACTTCTTCTCTCCAATCCTTGTCTGCTGAAACTATTTTACTATTATACCCCTTGACTTCTATGACTTTTTACCCGTCTTGCCTTGATTTCTTTCTCTGAAGAATAGTTTTCGTAGATTTTGGCCTGAATCAGTCATCTGACCACCATGAGTATCAGCTAGGTGACCCTTTATAATAATACGATAGTACGTTCTGCGACGCGTTGTGGTTAGTCGAGTCGGATGTTAAACTCGGCTAAGTTGTGAAAATTGTCTGCTTGTTATTATGCTACATGTTTGATTTGGATTTTTGAATGATTGCATAGCTTAGTAGTTTAAATTTGTTTAAAGAAAATCACTCTTATGTTAAGTTAACTAATTAATAAAATGGATTAGATCGTTGGGGGTAAAACAGTCCACTCTATCCTGTCTACTTTATCATGGCTGAGTCTTTTTCCGCGAAGAGTTATCATATCCATCTGAATTTATTCCTGCAATATCCTTACTCGTGAAATCTTTTGTCCAAAATCAGATGGTGAACACCAGGCGTGGTTCTGACCAGCAGGGGCAGAACAACCAGGGTCAGAACACCCAGGGGACCGGGATCCCGATGCCTCCACCTTTGACTCCGGAGCAGTACTTCCAGCTCCAGATGCAGATGATGGCTACCCTGAACAACACGGTTCAGGCTCTTCAGCAGGCTCACACTCAGCCTCCGCCTCCACCACCGCCGCAGCCTCGCGACAGGCGTGCTGAGTTCCTGAGGGGTCACCCGCCGACGTTTTCCCACACGTCCGACCCTCTTCAGGCTGACGACTGGCTCCGTGCAGTGGAGCGTCAGCTGGACATCGCCCAGTGTGATGATCGTGAGCGCGTCTTGTACGCAGCAGGACAACTGCGAGGGGCAGCTTTGGACTGGTGGGAGTCCCACCCAGTTCACGACCGCGAGGCTCTCACTTGGCTCCAGTTCAGGGAGCATTTCCGCAGCCACAACGTCCCCGCGGGCGTTATGAAGATGAAGCAGAAGGAGTTCCTTGCACTGAAGCAGGTAATCTTAAATATAATCATTCAGCGGTTTCTTTTGAGCTAATGCCCCTTGTCCTATCCTTATGAATCTTGAGTTAATCTTTCGATATCTATCTGTCTTTGTCAATTCAGGGGACTATGTCGGTCACGGAGTATCGTGATCGCTTTCTTCAGCTGGCTCGCTACGCCCCTGCCGATGTTGCGGATGACCGCAAGAAGCAGGAGCACTTCATGGAGGGCCTTGAGGACTACCTCCAGTACGCGCTGCTCAACCTCCGCTTCGACGACTTCAACCATCTGGTTGACAGCGCGCTCAACACTGAGCGCAAGCACCTGGAGATGGAGGACAAGAAGAGGAAGATTGTCCCCGTTGCTTCTGGCAGCAACACTCGTCCTCGCCTCCAGCAGCCTCAGCAGTACCAGCAGCCTCAGTACCGGCCTCCTCAGCAGTACCAGCAGAGGCCACCGCAGCAGTACCCGCCTCGACAGCAGCAGCAGGCGGGGCAGGGCCAGAGGTTACCGGCACCTCCGGCTCGTGCTGCTCCACCAGCACCGCAGGCTCCACGTCCGGCAGCTCCTATCGGACAGCAGGCTTAGGGACCTCCTCGCACCTGCTTTCACTGCGGCCAGCCGGGGCACTACGCCAACGCTTGCCCCCGGAAGGCGCAGGCGGGACAGCAGGGGCACCCAGCTCAGCCCAGGGCGCCACTTCAGGGCAGAGTGAACCACGTGACGGCCGAGTCAGCGGCCGAGGCTCCCAACGTGGTTATTGGTACGTTCATGGTTAATTCATATCCAGCTACAGTGCTTTTTGATACTGGTGCTACGCATTCCTTCATCACTCAGTCTTTTGTCGAGCATCATGGTATTCATACTAGCACATTAAAGAGGTGCATGTTAGTATCTTCACCGGGAGGACAGTTGAGGTCTCACACTTACTGCCCGAGAGTCAGTGTTTCCTTGAGGGGAGTAGAGTTCTGTACTGATCTGATGGTGCTAGACACCAAGGGCATTGATGTCATTCTGGGAATGGAGACTCTGGCCAAGTGGGGAGTTCGGATAGATTGTGCTCAAAGGACAGTCTTGCTATCAGCTTCCAGTGGCCAAGAGGTTGTTATCAGTGCAGTAGAGCCTTCTGGATTTCTTCATCAGATGGAGGCTAGACCCACGGACGGTATTCGCGTGGTGTCTGAATTCCCGGATGTCTTTCCGGATGATCTGCCAGGTATGCCGCCTGAACGCGCCATTGAGTTTTGTATTGATCTCTTGCCTAGCACAGCTCCTATTGCAAAGCGGCCATACCGTATGGCACCTATAGAGCATGAGGAAGTTAAGAAAACTATTGATGAGTTGCTAGCCAAGGGCTATATCCGTCGCAGCTTCTCTCCTTGGGCTTTTCCATTGCTGCTAGTAGATAAGAAGGATGGCTCGAAGAGGATGTGTGTCGATTATCGGGAGCTGAATGCAGTCACTATCAAGAACAAGCATCCACTGCCCCGTATTGAGGATCTCTTCGATCTGCTTCGAGGTGCTCGTATATTCTCGAAGATTGATCTTCGTTCGGGCTATTTTTAGCTGAGGATCCGTCCTGGGGATATTCCGAAGACGGCATTCACCTGCAAGTACGGGCTATATGAGTATACAGTCATGTCCTTCGGCTTGACTAATGCCCCGGCTTTCTTCATGCATCTGATGAACATGGTCTTCATGGATTATCTGGATGTCTTTGTGGTGATTTTCATTGATGATATTCTGATCTTTTCCAAGACAGAAGAAGAGCATGAGGAGCATCTGAGACTCGTATTGCAGATACTGAGGGAGCATCAGCTGTATGCCAAGTTCAGCAAGTGCGAGTTCTGGATTGACGAGGTGCCATTCCTTGGTCATGTTATCTCTCAGGGAGGCATTGCTGTTGATCCGAGCAAGGTGAAGGATGTGCTCGAGTGGGAGACACCGCAGACAGTAAAGGAAGTCAGGTCATTCTTGGGCTTAGCTGGATATTATCGGAGGTTCATTGAGAATTTCTCCAAGATCGCGAAGCCTTTGACTTCTTTGCTGGAGAAAAATGTGGCTTTTGTGTGGACTGATGAGCGTCAGAGGGCCTTTGATGAGCTGCAGAAAAGGTTGACTACGCCGTCAGTCCTGACTTTGACAGACCAGACAAAGAGGTTCACGGTGTATTGTGATGCTTCGAAGGATGGTCTTGGGTGTGTTCTGATGCAGGAGGGCAGAGTGATTGCTTATGCTTCACGGCAGTTACGTCGGCATGAGCTGAATTATCCCACTCATGATCTTGAGTTAGCCGCAGTTGTGCATGCTCTGAAGATTTGGAGGCATTACTTGTATGGGCAGTGGTGTGATATCTACACTGATCACAAGAGCCTCAAGTACATTTTCACGCAGAATGAGCTGAACATGCGGCAGAGAAGATGGCTAGAGTTGGTCAAGGATTATGACCTGGAGATTCACTACCATCCGGGCAAGGCCAATGTTGTAGCAGATGCTCTGAGCAGAAGAAGTTATGTCAACATGGCCGTGGCTTTCCAGATGCCTCCAGAGTTATGTGAGGAGTTTGAGCAGTTGAGTCTGGGCTTCTTGCATCATACTTCCAGTGCAGCATTCGAGGCAGTACCGACTCTAGAGACAGAGATTAGGCAGCATCAGAAAGAAGATGAGAAGCTGCAGGAGATCCGTGAGTTGCTCAAGAAGGGCAAGGCTCCTCATTTCAGAGAGGATGATCAGGGTACTTTGTGGTACAAGAACCGGATCTGCGTGCCTGATGTGCATGATCTCCGGAAGTTGATTCTGAGTGAGGCCCATGATACAGCATACTCTATTCATCCGGGCAGCACGAAGATGTACTATGATCTGAAGGAACGTTTCTGGTGGTATGGGATGAAGCGTTCAGTGGCAGAGTACGTGGCTATTTGTGACACCTGTCAGCGTGTCAAGGCTGAGCATTAGAGGCCAGCAGGTCTGTTACAGCCTTTGAAGATTCCAGAGTGGAAATGGGAGGAAATCACTATGGACTTCATTGTTGGATTGCCTCGTACTCAGAAAGGGTACAACTCTATATGGGTAGTAGTGGATCGATTGACGAAGGTTGCTCACTTCATTCCGGTGAACACTACTTACTCCGGTGCTAGACTTGCAGAGTTGTACATCTCTCGGATTGTCTGCTTGCATGGTGTGCCCAAGAAGATCATATCTGACAGAGGGTCTCAGTTCACTTCTCGGTTCTGGGAGCAGCTTCATGATTCATTGGATACGAAACTGCGTTTCAGTACGGCTTATCACCCTCAGACAGATGGGCAGACAGAGAGAACCAACCAAGTGTTGGAGGATATGCTGAGAGCTTGTGCCATTCAGTACGGTACTAGCTGGGATAAGTGCCTGTCATATGCTGAGTTCTCGTATAACAACAGCTATCAGGCCAGTCTGAAGAAGTCCCCCTTTGAGGCATTGTATGGCAGAAAGTGTAGAACTCCTCTCTATTGGGATCAGATTGGTGAGAAGCAGCTCTTTGGCCCTGAGATCATAGATGATGCAGAGCAGATGGTCCAGGCTGTGCGAGAAAATCTGAGGATTGCACAGAGCAGACAGAAGAGCTATGCAGATGGCAAACGGAGAGACCTGACTTTCAGTGTTGGTGACTATGTGTACCTGAAGGTGTCTCCGATGAGAGGAATCCGTAGATTCAATGTCAAAGGGAAGTTAGCACCTCGGTATGTGGGGCCATTCAAGGTGCTAGAGCGGAAAGGCGAAGTTGCTTATCGCCTGGAGTTACCTCTCAGCCTCTCTGGAGTTCACGATGTCTTCCATATATCTCAGCTGAAGAGGTGTTTGCGAGTACCCGAGGAGCAGGCACCACTGGATGGAGTAGACATGCAGGAAGATCTGACTTATACTGAGCATCCGGTGAAGATTCTGGAGACATCAGAGAGGGTTACTCGGAACAAGCGCATCAAGATGTGCAGAGTTCAGTGGAGTCACCACAGTGAAGCTGAGGCTACTTGGGTGCGAGAAGATGAGCTGAAGAAGACATATCCAGATCTCTTTGCTAGCCAGCCCAGCTAAATCTCGGGGACGAGATTTCTTTAAGGGGGTAGGGTCTGTAACACCCTAGTTTAAATTCCAGCTTTTAATAATAAATTTAATTGGCTTTATTTAAATTTCTAAGGTTTAATGTGTTTAGCCTTGCATTTAATTTATTTTTGTTTCACAAAGTAATTAAAATTTGACTAAGTTTAAAATTTTGTTGTTGCATTCATGCTGGTGCATAGTTTTAATTATTTGAGTGTAGTTTGAATTCAAATTTGTATTTGAATTCAAACTTCGTTTGAATTAGAATTAGAAAAGTGAGAGGAAATAGAATTAGAAAAGAGGAAAGGAATAGAAAAGGAAGGCCCAAACCTCAGCCCAGTCCAACCCTCTCCCTCAGCCCAGCCCGCGGGCACAGCAGCCCAGCACTCAAACCGCATGGGCCCGCTTCCACCCGCACACACTCGGCCCAGCCTCACCCAGCGCGCGGCCCAGCAAGCGCTCGCGCAAAGGCCCGCTCCCCACACGGCCCAGGCTTCCTTTCCCTCCCACGCGCTCGGCCCGCGTCACTTTCCCTCACTGCCTGGCCGGGCCCATGCGTCGGGGTCATCCCCTTCCCCTCGCCGCGCGCACGCAACGGAAGCCCCCCGATCCCCGCCGGGGATCTCGCCGCGTCTTTCACAGGGCATGCACGCCCAGAAACCCGGCGCCCCCTTTAAACACCCCAGGCCGCACCCCCTGGAACCCAAAACCCCATCCCGCAGCCGCCACCACAACCCCACCTCCACGCCGCGCCTTGCCGCCGGAACAGAACCTCTGCGCCGTCGTGGAGCCGCTGCTCCGCAGCGCCCTAGTCCCTGCAAATCCTTGCGTGAGCTCCTCCTTGGATCCAGGATCAGCCCCGAGGAAGCCATCTTCGAGCTCCGCCACTACCACGCCGAGAATTCCGCCCTGATCCGCCGCCGGTGAGGAGTTTCGCCGTGGAAATTCAACGCCATTGGAGCCCCTCCGATCACCCTGACCGCCGTATCTTCCTCACAGGCACCACTGAAGTCGATCCGTGCAATCTAGGAACCCGGCAAGCCTCTGCTTCGACCTCTTCCCCGACGCCGTCCGTGCGCCGCCGCTAGACGACGCCGCCGACACCACTCCGCTGCTACTTCGACCACCCCGCGCCCTTGGTAAAGTTCAGCCCGCCTCCTTGATGTTTTTGCACCCTAGCTTGTCCCCAGTAGACCACCAGAACCCCTAGAACATGCCCACGCCGGCGAGGTGCGCCGCCCAGATACTCCCTCGCCGTCGAGCACCCCGTCCCGCGCCCTAATTCCCTCCCATGAGTGTCCAGGAGGACTACTCATGCCATGGAGATGCTCCTAGGCCGAAGCCGCATCGAAATCGAGCCCGGGAACCCCAGAATCACAGCACTCCGGCGAGCCCGAGCCGCATGCCGCCGCGGAGCTCTGCTCCGGCGACAGCGCCGCCGCCTTCCGCGCCCCAACCGATCCCAGCCGTCAGATCTCGTCTCAACGCCTGAGATTAGATCGGGATCTAGTCTATCCTGAGCCATCGGATCCAGATCCGGCGGTGCAGATCTGGATGTACCCCTTCGCCTGGCCTTTTTGTTAAAGACCCACCCAGCTTTCTTAGATTTAACCCGCAGTCCACCCCCGTTGAAAAGTAATTACAGATTAGGCCTGTTTTATTCACTTAGGCCCCTGAGCTTTCCCAAATTAGTACCCGCCATCCAGCCCTGGTTCTTTTGTGAGTTAGACCCTAGAGTTAATGTTTAATTACGTTTAGGCCCTCGGTTTTAGCAGAAAAGCCCCTAGAACCCTGTTTTTCTTACAAATAAGCCCCTGAACCTTGTTTTTAGCCTAGAAAATGCGTTTTAGCTCCGATTTAAGCGTTCTTTATGTCCACGCGATCGTTGTAATGCGTAGAATAGTTTTAGATTGGTTTAGTGTGCTGTTTTTATGTATTGATGTATTGTTTCTTAGTTTTTGTTAGAGTTTGCTTGTATGCTTATTTTTGTGCATTGTTTTGGCCATGTGTTCGTGAGTAGACGTTGATCCATCTGAGGAGCCCCAGTACCAGTACCAGGAGCAGCCGTCTTCCGAGTAGTTTGAGCAGCAGCCAGAGCAGTATGAGGAAGGCAAGTATAACATGAGCAACCTATCACCTTTAATTACAATTTCATACTGCATTTTAATACTGTATGCCTTTAAGGACTTTCCTAGCCACTTTATATCCTTTATATATACCTTTGGGTTGCATTTTGGTTAGTTGTGCTAGGTTGCTGCGCTATAACACATTCTGGTCCTTTTTAATTAAATTGATTAATGGTTTACTTGAACATAATTCTGAGAGTGGCCCTCTGAGTGGATGAGTGGCTCACGTCTCGTTAAAAGATGGTTTTTGTAGAAACATGGTTTAGGGGGCCAGCACGGTGCTTAGTGCTTGGTTGGCCACTCTCCATAAGGACCGGTTCATAGATCGACAACCTGGGACAACAGCGCTACCACAAGGCTAGAATGGGATAGACTTGGCTTACTAATTAGGTCTTTTTGGTTTGGAGTAACTTACCTGCGGGGCAAGAGTAGTAAGCTTCAATGGTCCCTGCTCCTCCGGCTTGGTTTGTGCTTGGATTGCGCTCCTGTGCTTGTACCCCCGGAGGTGGGCCCCATCGTCGCCGATCTAACTCTTCGCGGTTACGCCTTACCAACGAGATTCTTTGTAACGGCCTCGTAGTGAGTCGCTAGTCATCTCACCTTAGGAAGTGTGATGAACCTCTAGCATAGCTCACGACTTGTGGGTAAAGATGTGCAACCTTTGCAGAGTGTAAAACTGGTATACTAGCCGTGCTCACGGTTATGAGCGGCCCAGATCCTCCTTTTGATTAGTGGAGTTATCTCCTTCCGACGAGGGAGCTGCTTCTCGGGGTTACCTTGGTGGCTTGGTTTTGGTTTGGTTCTCAGTAGTTTCTTAATTAATTCTGATTAATTACTATGTAACTGGGTTAATGGTAATTCATCAACTCATAGTAAATAGCTTTAATAAAATTTTGCCAAGACTTAAAAGCTAATGCAGTCAGTCAGCCAACCTTAGAGCCTCATAGTTTGTGTTATACTTGTTGAGTACAAGTTGTGTACTCACCCTTGCCTCTTCTCTACTTTTTCCTCTTGGCTACGCTACTGCTGCTCAGTTCCTGCCGACACGAGGGAGTTCGCTCAGCGCTACCAGGACTACGAGGACTTCTAGGCGTTCGTCTCCCAGTCGACGTCCCTGTGGCGCCCTGCTTCAGCTTCGGAGAGTCTTTATCGTATTTTGTACTTCGCTTCCGCTGTATCAGACATTTTGTCATTAATGTAATAAATAACATTTGTATACGCTTTATTATGTCTTTTTACGTGATATGTGCTATGATATATTGTTCATTCTGTTGTATATACATGTGACTTGATCCTGGCACGTATATGATTGCTCGGTTTATGTCCTTTTATAAACCGGGTGTTACAGGTGGGACCAACCAGTCAGCGAGACAGGGGACGAGAACGGGCGATGCGCGATGCGGGAGAGTGTGACTGACACGCGGGGCCACTCTGTTAGAGGGAGGATGCGCTGCGCGGGCTGCGGAAGTGGGAGCGGTCTTCTGGGCCGGCGCAGGGAGGCGTGAGCGGATGCTGGGCTGGAGCGAGCGGCTGGGCTGCGGGCGAACGGGCTGGAGCAGGGAGGCGTGAGCGGATGCTGGGCTGGGCTGCGGTGGCGAGCTGGGCCGGGGAAAAGAAGAAAAAGAAAACGGGCCGCATGGAAAGGAACGGGCCGGCTGGGTTGGGTCTCCGTTTTACTGTTCTTCCTATTTCTCTTCCCTTTTCTTTTTCAAACTCAACTCAAACTAATTTGAATTCAAACCAAAATTTGAATTCAAACCCTATGCACTCAACCAAATAAAACTTATGCACTAGTATGAATGCACAAACATGTTTAACCTAAATAAATTTTAATTACTTGTGAAAGAAAATTAAATTAAATGCAAGGCTAAGCATATAAAACATTAGAAAATTAAATAAAGCCAATTAAATTTATTATTAAATACTGACATTTAAATTATGGTGTTACACTAATCATCGGGAAGGTAGAGCTTACTTCGGCGGCCTCAAGGAAGGACTCAGATTGGGATGAGAAGGGAGTCCAACGGCAGTCGGCACTACTGCTATGAAAGCACCCGAACGTGGTGGACTACGAGGGACGGACATGGCTGTCACCACCTGCCGCCTACCACAATAGTTCCGTGGGGAGGAACACACTTTCTAGCTAACACTAAGCCCAGACACCACGTCTGTACTCGGTGTTAGGATTTCTCTCGAGGCCTTCAAGAGAAATCCCGCTCAACCTACAGCACTAACTTGAGATACTCTAGTCCGGGCGAGAAAACTCGTAAGATAGAATCCCGACTATCAGAGAGATAACTTAGCCTAAGCTAAAGGATACAACTTCCGCGCTCGAGCTGAACACTCAAACTCGAGAGGATAAAAGAAAGCGGAAAGTAAAGCTGACTTAGAAAAGTAGAGAAGATAACTTATATTAATAAATTCGAAAGAAAGATACAAGAGTTATACCAGACTTCCGATGACTCCGGAATCCCGAGCAAGCTTGACTCGACTCTAACTCCCAAACTACTAACCTACTCTAGAAAGTGAAAGAGAGAATGAGCTCCAAAGGTGTGTGTTACAAGTGAGCGATGAGTGTTCTATTTATAGCCTTCAAGGGTCGGTTCTGAGCAGGTGAAGCACGTGGCGTCAGTTGGAGGCGGTTGTGGCAGTTGTGCTTAACTTCCACGTGAAGTCGGGACCTGAGTGGCTGCAAAGTGGGGCCGGCCGGCCTGGGGGTGTGGCCATCTAGCCACCGCCTTTGCGTGCACATCTGTGATCACTCCTTGATGTCGGTGTAGCTTGCTTGAGTCTTACGCAGGCACATGCTAGGCCGGCCGGCCTACCTCTGGCTCTCCTCGGCCTCCGTTGCACCGACGTTGCAAGTGTACGCTTGTGATCGTCCTAGGATGTGGATTGCTGACTTGGACATGTCTTTACACTGAATTGTGGGTCCTTTGATCCTTGTGCAAGCCTTTTGTCCATTCAATCAAACTGACATCCAATCCAAGACGTGGCTTTGTGTGTGGAGGTGCCAGGCCGGCCGACCAAGGAGAGGCTGGTCGGCCTGGGATTTTTCCCAATTTCACCCATTTTTGGCATGTGTTCACCTGAAATCAAAACTCCTCGAAAACTTGTGGAACTTATAGAATTAAATAAAATATGAATGGAACATAGTGTAAAGCTCAATTTATTCTCGAGAGGTTGATGGTCAGAATGTGAAGTAATGGCCATCAACACCGCCCCCCCCCCAAGCTTAAACTTTTGCTCGACCTCAAGCAAAGCTTAGACTGAGGCTCGGTGGATCAGGAGTTGCATCAATGTTCACACCCTGCAGTGTAACACCCGGTTTATAAAGGAACATAAACTGAGCAATCATATACGTGCCAGGATCAAGTCACATGTATATACAACAGAATGAACAGTATATCATAGCACATATCACGTAAAAAGATATAATAAAGCGAATACGAATGTTATTTATTACAATAATGACAAAATGTCTGATACAGCGGAAGCGAAGTACAAAATACGATAAAACTCTCCGAAGCTGAAGCAGGGCGCCACAGGGACGTCGACTGGGAGACGAACGCCTAGAAGTCCTCGTAGTCCTGGAAGCGCTGAGCGAACTCCCTCGCGTCGGCAGGAACTGAGCAGCAGTAGCATAGCCAAGAGGAAAAAGTAGAGAAGAGGCAAGAGTGAGTACACAACTTGTACTCAACAAGTATAACACAAACTATGAGGCTCTAAGGTTGGCTGACTCGACTGCATTAGCTTTTAAGTGTTGGCAAAATTTTATTAAGGCTATTTACTACGAGTTGATGAATTACCATTAACCCAGTTACATAGTAATTAATCAGAACTAATTATGTAACTACTGAGAACCAAACCGAAACCAAGCCACCAAGGTAACCCCGAGAGGCACCTCCCTCGTCGGAAGGAGACAACCCCACTAATCAAAAGGAGGATCTGGGCCGCTCATAACCGTGAGCACGGCTAGTATACCAGTTTTACACTCTGCAGAGGTTGCACATCTTTACCCACAAGTCGCGAGTTACGCCAGTTGTTCATCACACTTCCTTAGGTGAGATGACTAGCAAACTCACTACGAGGCCGTTACAAAGGACACGTTGGTAAGGTGTAACTGCTAAGGAATCAGGCTCCGCAACTATGGTAACCACCTCGAGGGGGTACAAGACACACAGACCAGCCTCGTAGCCTGGCCACCATTGAAGCTCACCACCCCCCATGCCCCGTCGGTAAGTTACTCCCGAACCAAAATGGCCTAATTAGTAAGCCAAGACCGTCCCATTCCAGTCTTGTGGTAGCGCTGTTGTCCCAGATTGTCGCTCTATGAACCGGTCCTTATGGAGAGTGGCCAACCAAGCACTAAGCACCGTGCTGGCCCCCTAAACCATGTTTCTAACAAAACCAATTTTAACGAGAAGTGAGCCACTCAAGCCACACAGAGTGCCACTCTCAGAATTAAATTCAAGTAAACAATTAATCAATTTAATTAAAAAGGACCAGAATATGTTGTAGCGCAGGAACCTAGCACAACTAACCAAGATGCAACCCAAAGGTATATATAAAGGATATAAAGTGGCTAGGAAAGTCCTTATAGGCATACAATATTAAAATGCAGTATGAAATTGTAATTAAAGGTGATAGGTTGTTCATGTTATACTTGCCTTCCTCGTACTGCTCCTGCTGCTGCTCAAAGTGCTCGGAAGACGGCTGCTCCGGGTACTGGTACTGGGGCTCCTCAGATGGATCAACGTCTACTCACGAACACATGGCCAAAACAAAGCATAACAATAAGCATACATGCAAACAAATGCTAACACTAAGGAACAGTACATCAATACATAAAAATAGCACATTACACTAGTCTAAAACTATTCTACGCGTTACAACGATCACGTGGATATAAAGAACGCCTAAAACGGAGCTAAAACGTATAATCTAGGCTAAAAACAAGGTTCAGGGGCTTATCTGTAATAAAAACTAAGTTCCAGGGGGTTTTCTGCAAAAACCGAGGGCCTAAACGTAATTAAAACATAGATCCAGGGTCTAACTCGCAAAAAGACCAGGGTTGGATGGCGGGTTAGATTTTAAAGAAACTCAGGGGGGTCCGTGAATAAAACAGGGCCAAACTGCAATTAGTTTTCAACGGAGGTGGACTGCGGGTTGAAATCTAATAAACCGAGGGTCTCTTTAACAAAATTACCAAGCCAAACCGGTATCCTAGGATATTGGCCGTTGGATCGCGATCTGGCGGTCTGGACCTAAATGGGGAGTGATCTAATCTGGGCCATTGCCTCCAGATCGGGCGGCCCAGGGTGAAGGGAGCGCGGAGCGGCGGCGCGGCTCGCCGGGAACAGGGCTCCCGCGGCGGAGGGGTCGCCGGAGTAGGCGAATCCGGCGTTCCAGGGCTTAATCCGACGCGGCTTAGGGTCTGGGATAGCCAACACGCTATGCATGATCCACCTGGGCTCTAAACGGCGCTCGGGGAGGCTCGGGGCGGCGCCACCATGGACGGCGGCGGGTTTGCGCGGCGGTGCTCCACGGCACACGCGCTCACGCGCCTCTGGGTCTCGTGTCTAGGCGCTAACAAGTATGCGTGATGGCGTGGCGCTAAAGCAACCGTAGGCAAGAACTATGCGGGGCTGTGCTACGTTGCGGGGTTCCCGCCACGGCGGACCGCGGCTGCGCGGCGGCGGAGCGCCGGTGAACGGCGTCCCTGCCAATTTTGTGGGCTACAGCCTACAAGAGCTAGCCTAATAGGTAAAGGAGGACGTACTGGTGCTCACCGAGGGCCTGGGGTGGGGATTGCTGTAGTGTAGGTCGGCCGGCGGCGAGGTCTGGCGGAGGCGCACGGACGGAGTTCGACGAAGAGGCTGCCGCGGGGCGTCTCTGGTTCCTGGACTCCACAGATCAACTCGTGGAGTTCCTGCGAGGGTGTCACGGCGGTCAGGTCGGCCTGGGCTGCTCCGACGGCGTGGAATTGCCTCGGCGGAGTTGCTTACCGGCGGTGGGTGCTCTGCTCTGGGCAAGGCGGCGGCGCTAGGGTTTGGGGTGGCTGCCGCGTGGATGGGAGGGGTGCAGGGGATTGCAGGCGGTTTAAAGGAGCAGGTCCGGGGATCTCGGGGGGGGGGGGTGCCCGTCGTGATCCCGGCGGGGATTGCGGCCGGAGATCTCGGCCGCGCCCACGGTTCTGTTGCTCCGCGGAGGGGAACGAGCTGCCATGCGGGCCCGGGCTGTCAGCGACCGAAGCGCGCGCGGCGCGGGGCGACACGGCTGAGCGGGGAGGGCGCTGGCAGGTGGGCCTGCGTGTCGGGGCGCTGACGCGGAGCTGGGCGTGGCTTGCGTCGCAGGGGAGCGGGATGGGCCGCTGTGCGAGCTGGGCCGAAGCGTGGGCCTGCGGAGCCGTGCTGGGCTGGGTCGCTGAAGGTGGACTGAGCCGGATGTGGGAAGGAAGAAAAAGGGAGCTGGGCTCGGGCTGGTTTTGGGTTGAGTTAGTGGGCTCCCTGGGTGTGGGTTTAGGGGTTTGGGCTCCTTTTCTAATCTCTTTCCTTTTCTATTCCTTCTCTTCTATTTCTAATTCAAACAAAGTTTGAATTCAAATATAAATTTGAATTCAAACCACACTCAAATAAAAGTATGCACCAGCATGAATGCAACACAAATTTTTAAACCTAGACAAATTTTAATTACTTGTGAAACAAAATTAAATTAAATGCAAGGCTAAACACAATAATCCTTAGAAATTTAAATAAAGCCAATTAAATTTATTAATAAATGCTGGAATTTAAATTAGGGTGTTACATGCAGGTACCTTGTGCACAGCAAATTACTCGTCCCCTATGTATTGTGAGTAAGTTGGCTCATACCTAAGGTTCTGGAGGATGGGGCGTATTTGTTTTCATCCCGCGGTCTTGAGCGGTTGAAGGACTGAACAACCTTCACCGGAATGTTTTCTGTTGCCTGTTCAGGTTCCTAGCTTGGAGTTTTGCAAGACTTTCCAAAAGAAATTCAGGTTTCCCAATGGTACTCTCGAGTCACTCGAGGTGTATGATCCTCGCATGGGGTCGGAGTTTTGACCCTCTTTTTTCTACCTCTAAGGCTGATATGTGGAGTTCGTGGGTAGGAAGAGTGTTGCATACCTTGGTTATCTATATTGCCGAGCCAAATGGTGATCCGTAAAGGATTGGAACTCAACCAAATTCTGATCTTGTGGAATGTCAAAGGGATGGAGGGAGATGGACTCACACTTTGGAAAGGGAATTTGGTCTTTTAGTTGAACTCCTTGTTTGCAACTCTTTGGGAGACTGGGATTTTCTTCTCTCTTTTTCAACTCTCTCTTTTTTTTAGAGAATAATCCCCACTTTCTTTTGCTAATATGATTCTAACATTTCTGGAGTTTCAAGATGAGAAGACCTTATATGGGATGACTGGGTACATTGTGGAGACTTTGGGTGTATGATTGCAGGGGAATGGTGTCAGATGATGGTGGATGTCAATACCCGGAGTCGATGATTGACAGACCAGACGTTTTGAGGCTAGCAAACGATGGGTATCTGAAGGAGATAGATTGGTAGATGGTAAGTTCCATTTCCTAGGCGGACACACCGTTTCGGCAAAGCTCATGATAACACAAGATAGCTCATTTTGGTTTATGTAACATGAAAGGCTATGGATGGGTCATTATAACCATGTGGGAAACCTTCATCAAGATTTTAATTTTTCGAAAGATTTCGAGAGGTTCCCTACTAGAGCAACTAGTTTTAAATCTGGTTTGGCTATCTCGAATCTCGCAACAACTTAGACTTTGGAAATTAAACTCATGCCTCCACTGAACCATTTTTTTCAGTGGAACTAAAAAGTGCCAACTAGCTCATGTACTAGGAGAGTAAAAAGCTGTAAACGAGGCACATATGGGGCATGAACAGAGCAAATATTCATCATTTCCAAAGCAAGTACTTACATGGATTTCCACTCATATTTTTATTCAAACATGAGATTTTTTTATATGCTTATTTATTTATTATGGCATGGCTACTGAAAACGGTTGGGCTATGGTGACTTACCTAGCGGTACGACCCCCCCCCCAAGCTTCAAAGAAGCTTAGTCCTTCTCATCGGAGTCCTGCACTTCCTCGTCCTCGTCCTCATTGTCATTGTCCTCTTGTTTGGGCTGCTAGTACTGCTGGGGCTGATAGTATGGCTGGGATGGGTGGTGCTCCAGCCCCATGTGGATGAAGATGTTGGAGACGTCGTACTGCATCGTCAATGTCAACCCACAGTTCTGTTGGGTCAACTGGGTGTTGTGTGCTATGGTGTCCTGCATCTGCTGCTATTGTGTGCCAAGGGTGGTGATCTGGCTCGAGAGGTCAGAGATTCTCCGCATAATTGGGTCCTCATAGTTGAAGCGTGCTGATGCCGAAGGACCAACCTGTGGACCATAAGACGAGTGCATACCTAGGGGGTAGTAAGGACCTTGATCACCGGCATACCCACTACTGCCGGCCTGGAATGAGCTGGGGTCGCCATAGGCGTAGTACCCATATGCTTTCTTGAAGCTCATGTTCTGAGTAGAAGGTCAGGGCTGCGCAGTAGTGGGGGGCGGGGGTACTTGTCATGATGGTCCTGCTCCGGCTTGTTGTTCCTATCGGGTTTTGCTTCTCGTCTGTGGACCTACAACACTCCGTCGCGCGGGCTCCTTCTTCTCCATCTACAAGGTTAGGCTTTTCACCAAGTAGAGAGAGAGTCTCGGGCATGGAAGCTCAATCTCCCTGTCGTACCTGGGGTAACACATAAAGACAGAGTTTCCAGGCCCTTCGAGCATCATGTGCCCTTGCACGAATGTTGACGATCACTAACTGTAACACCCTAATTTAAATTTCAGCTTTTAATAATAAATTTAATTGGCTTTAATTAATTTTCTAAGGATTATTGTGTTTAGTTGGCATTTAATCTAATGTTTGATCCTCAAGTATTTAAAATTTTATCATAAGTTTAAACTTGGTTGTTGCATTATGCTGGAGCATTGGTTTAAATTGTTTGAGTGCTTGAGTGAATTCAAATTCAAATTTGGATTCATTTGGGTTAAGTTTGTTTGAATTAGAAAAGAGAGAGAAAATAGAAATAGGAAAGGAAAACTTCAGCCCAACCCGTGGCCCAAACGCCCGGCCCAAGCTGCCAAACCCCAGCCCAACCCGTTTCCTTCTCGGCCCAACCCACTCTCTTCCCGCGCGGCCCAGCCCGGCCTGCTCCCGCGCTTCCTCTCTCCTGGGCCACTCCACCCGCATACCACCATTCCCGCTCGGACCTACCTTCTCGCGCACGGCCCACGCCCGCGGCCCGCACCCTGCTTGCCCCAGCGCGTCGCCCGCCACGTGCACCCGCGCGCTCGCCCCCTCTCCGCTGGCACCACGGACCCACACGTCGGCGCCTTCCTCCGTAGTCTCCGCAAGCGCCCGCTCACGCTGGCAGTCCTGGCCCACCTGCCAGCGTCCCACGCCCCGCGTCGCCTGCCTCTTTCCTTCATCCTCAGCGCACCCGCTTGCCCGAGATCCCCGGCGAGATCCTCGCCCGCGTGCTCAACGGCACGGACGCCCAGATCCCGCCCGCCTGCTTTATATCGCACCCCGCGGCCCTCTGCGTCTCATCCCCATCGCAGCCGCCGCCCCAAACCCTAGCTCGCACTGCCCGCCTTGCTCTGCCGCGCGGAGTTCCTGCGCCGCCATGCTTCCACCGCTCCGCTGCGCCACGGCCCCCACAAACCCCCGCCTTAGCCCCACATCGACGCCCCGAAGCACGCCGAGCCCTTGCTCGCGACTCCAAGGCCATGCAGCACGGGAATTTCTCTTGTACAGCGCCGCCGGTGAGCTCGACCGCCGCTGCAATCCCATGCCGCCGTTGCCGTTCCGTGCCTGCTGACCCCCTTTTCGCCCTCGCAGGATCTTCACGAACCGATCCGAGGACACCAGGACGCCGGAGCACACCTCGACGTCCACTTCCGCGAAGCACCGAGTCGACCTCGCCGCTGATTCACACCGTCGACCCCCCTGCGTGCCATCCCGGTCTGATCCAAGCCCTCGGTGAGCACAAGCACAGCCCTGTTTCCTTTTTGCACTTGTTGTCTTAGACCGTAGGCTGCATCAGAGCCGGAACACGCCACCCCCGGCAAGCGCCATGGCCCAGCACCGCCCCCGCCGTCGCAGCTGTGTCCCAATGCCTCCCCGAACCCGGCTTAACCCCCCAGTGGATTACGCGTGATGTGTACTACCTCCCAGGCCAAACCGCAGGCCAAAACGAGCCCCGGAACGCCGGATTCGACGAACTCCGGCAAGTTTCCTGCCGCGCCGCCGCGGAACAGAGTCGCCGGCGACCTACCGCCGCCGCTCGCGCGCCCAACCACTCCTGTCCGTTAGATCTGAGATCAACGCACCTGATTAGAAGCCGCGTACCCCTTCGCCTGGAGCCGACGGATCGCGATCCAACGGCTGAGATCCAACCGTACCCCTTCGGCCTGTCACTTTTGCTAAAGAGCCCTCGCCTTTCTTTGAAATCAACCCGCAGTCCACTCATGTTCAAAAATATTTACGGTTTGGCCCAGTTTTTAGCAGTTAACCCCCTGAGCTTCCTGGATTTTGAACCCACCATCCAGGTCTGTTGTTTTTGCAAGTTAGACCCCAGAGTTCTAGTTTAATTACGTTTTAGTCCTCAGTTTTTGCAGAAACCCCCTGGAACTTAGTTTTTCTCGCAGATAAGCCCCTAGAACTTGTTTTTAGCCTAGATTATGCGTTTTAACTCCGTTTTAAGCGTTCTTTATATCCACGCGATCGTTGTAATGCGTAGAATAGTTTTAGACTAGTTTAGTGTGCTGTTTTTATGTATTGATGTATTGTTTCTTAGTTTTTGTTAGTGTTTGCTTGTATGCTTATTATTGTGCATTGTTTTGGCCATGTGTTCGTGAGTAGACGCTGATCCATCTGAGGAGCCCCAGTACCAGTACCCGGAGCAGCCGTCTTTCGAGCACTTTGAGCAGCAGCAGGAGCAGTACGAGGAAGGCAAGTATAACATGAACAACCTATCACTTTTAAATACAATTTCATACTGCATTTTAATACTGTATGCCTATAAGGATTTCCTAGCCACTTTATATCCTTTATATATATCCTTTGGGTTGCATTTTGGTTAGTTGTGCTAGGTGCCGCGCTATAACACATAATGGTCCTTTTTAATTAATTTGATTAATGGTTTATGCAACTTAATTCTGGGAGTGGCCCTCTGTGCTTCGTGCTTGGGTGGCTCACGTCCCGTTAAAATATGTTTTGTTAGAAACATGGTTTAGGGGGCCAGCATGGTGCTTACTGCTGGGTTGGCCACTCTCCATAAGGACCGGTTCATAGAGCGACAACCTGGGACAACAGCGCTATCACAAGACTGGAATGGGACGGTCTTGGCGTAATAATTAGGTCTTTTTGGTTTGGAGTAACTTACCTGCAGGGCAGGGGCGGTAAGCTTCTATGGCCCTCGTGCTGAGTGTCCTCGTCTATGCTTCGTGTCTTGACGCCCACTAGACCTGCTCCATAGTCGCCGATCCACCCTCGCGGTTACTCCCTACCAACGAGATTCTTTGTAAAGGCCTCGTAGTGTGCTTGCTAGCTATCTCACCTAAGGAAGTGTGACAAACAACTAGCGTAGCTCACGACTTGTGGGTAAAGATGTGCAACCTCTACAGAGTGTAAAACTGGTATACTAGCCGTGCTCACGGTTATGAGCGGCCTAGATCCTCCTTTTGATTAGTGGGGTTATCTCCTTCCGACGAGGGAGGTGCCTCTCGGGGTTACTTTGGTGGTTTCGGTTTGGTTCTCAATAGTAACATGTTTAAATTTGATTAATTACTATGTAATTGGGTTAATGGTAATTCATCAACTCGTAGTAAATAGCTTTAATAAAATGTTGCCAACACTTAAAAGCTAATGCAGTTGAGTCAGCCAACCTTAGAGCCTCATAGTTTGTGTTATACTTGTTGAGTACAAGTTGTGTACTCATTCTTGCCTCTTCTCTACTTTTTCCTTCTGGCTACGCTACTGCTGCTCAGTTCCTGCCGACACGAGGGAGTTCGCTCAGCGCTACCAGGACTACGAGGACTTCTAGGCGTTCGTCTCCCAGTCGACGTCCCTGTGGCGCCCTGCTCAGCTTCGGAGAGTTTTTATCATATTTGTACTTCGCTTCCGCTGTATCAGACATTTTTTGTCATTATTGTAATAAATAACATTCGTATTCGCTTTATTATATCTTTTTATGTGATATGTGCTATGATATACTGTTCATTCTGTTGTATATACGTGTGACTTGATCCTGGCACGTATATGATTGCTCGGTTTATGTCCTTATATAAACCGGGTGTTACACTAACAACCAATTTTGACCGTCAACTCCTGCACAAAAAGGAACCAAAATATGGAACAAATGCTAGGATAGATTTAATTACTAACAGATTCCACAGATGATGTTCTAGAATGTGTGCAGGTGATTTTGAGCTAATTTTGCAGCATAATGGTGTGGTTTAATCCAAGACACAACATTCTGGCAAATCAGGATGCGACACATGTCAGAATATGGAGTATAGGGCCCACCAAAGCAAGGAACCGACATGATAAAAGATAAACCTCATGCCATTGCCAAGTGGGTCCAGGAAGTGACCCACAGGCCAAAATGCAAGGTCGGTGGGCCCACTGGGAGGCCGGCCGACCTACCCATGGGCCCCACCGCCTTCAGGTTCCACGTGGAGTTCTCTTATTGGCTGGTGATGGCGGATTGATAAGGCTCGGCTGCAGCTCACCTCGTGGCTCCCTCCTATAAATACAAAGGGGGGGTAGAGGAATGAACACACACACATCTCACCCTCTCAACTCACCCTTCCTCCCTTGGAGCTTGAGGCCTTCATCCTAGATGCTTAGGTAGATTAGGAGGTGTAGAAGAAGAGGAGGAGAGTGAGGAGGAGTCGGGGAAAGTGCCGGGTTTGTCGGCACTCTTCTCCGCTTGTACCTCAACGGATGCTTATTTGGTTGTAAGTGTTCGAGACTTTCTTTCTTTGTTTATCTGGAATTAGAGTTTAGATCGCAAGTTATCATCTCTGCCTTATATTAGTTGATGTGTATGCTAGCAAGTAGCATTTGATCTTAGCTTAAGACCCCGGATAGAAAAGGGTAGTCTTGGCCAGGGCTAAGGTTAGTAGGGAAAGGCATAGACGTGGTGTCTAGACTGGACTATACCACTCAGTTGTCTGATAGTCCCACGGATTGTATAGGTAGCCGGCAGGTGGTGACAGCCCTGTTCGAGCCTTTTAGTAATCCTCCACGTTCGGATATTGGATAGAGCATCATTTAGGAGCTATCGGCTTGTATAAGCCGGTCGACACCTTTAGCTCGAAGTATAACGGCGACGTGATCTCTTCTTCTAGGCATAGATTCTAGATACAGAAAGTCCCCTCTTATGTCTTCTCCACACCAGCGTGTGTGTCCTTTGATGATCCTGAACCTGTAGATAGCGTACTCTTGTTCCTCAGTGGATACGATACCCTAGAATCCTCTTGGGTGAAAGCTACAGCGGTATCCGTGCGCTTGCGGATTTTATTCATGACGTTGCAAAATACTGACAAGCTTTCTTGCGCCGTTGCCGGGGAACGGTAGCTACATTATCTACAGACTCAGTCGTCCTCGTATCTTCTTTTTCCTTTTTCTTTGATTCTACCTCAACCCCGCTACCCATGGAGCAGCTATCCCTTTTACAGCTCTCTTCACCCAAGAGCGAGTTCTACGAGCCAGCACTCTCTGCTGACCCAATTCTTTCTACTAGCTGTGAACTCAACTCTGGCTACATAGCCTTTGTTCAGGAAAATTCCTTTTCAGGAAGGGATTCTGAAAATCCCTACCATCATCTGCGCGAGTTCGAGCAAGTGTGTTCATGCAAGAAAATTTCGGGCATGACACATGAAACTCTTAAATGGAAATTATTTCCCTTTTCCCTTTCGGGAGAAGCGAAGGAATGGTACATTCGTGTCGTAGGCTGTGTGAATGGAAGTTGGATTGAACTTCGGGACAGATTCTGTTCTGCATTCTTCCCGCTTTCACGAATATGTGCCTTACGAACGGAAATTTTAACTTTCCGTTAGAATGATAAGGAATCAATCAGTGTAGCTTGGGCTAGATTTACCTTATTGGAAAAATCAGGCCCAGATTTGTCATTACCCGAGCATTTATTGCTCCAGCATTTTTATGCTGGTCTTGATAAAGAGTCTGCACACCATCTCGATCTTACCTCTGGAGGATCTTTCGCTCATCTTACCCCAACCGAAAGTAGGAAAGTCCTCGACAAAATCTTGGACAGAACCTCTTTCGTTTGTATCCACGAGCCAGTTCCCACAGAGCCCAAGATGCGTCAAGCGGAGCCTTCAGAAATCGAATTGGAACCCTCTGAAAGCCCATCAGTAGATCCGATCTAGGAAACTGCCCCTGAACATAAATCCGAAACATCGGAGGAGGAAAACCCTTCACCTCCGGAGTTTCTCCGAAGTATCGAGTTGGATGTCTTTGAAGATTTCGGCAACACCTCAAGATACTTCTGCCAGAAGCGACCACCAAGTCCTGTCACTCCTACGGATCCCTTAGAAGAGAATTTTCTTCGGGAGACGATTCAAGAGTTGACAACATTGATCAGCAACGAATGGCTGCAGGAAGGAGAATTATCCTTATCTCCAATCTCTCTCAACTCTCCCTCCTCATCATTCCGTTGCCGTCTCCAAGATCAAAATGTGGACGCTCTCTATAGTCCCACTGTCGGAGCCAATCTAATGTCATATGAGTTTGCCTTAGTCTTTCTGGGCAATTACAAACTCACTCCGACAGACAGACAGCTCAAGAGGTCTTCAGGTTCTCTTACGAGCAGCTACGGGATAATCACCGATGTGCCATTTTGGCACAATGATGTTAAAATCTGTATGAACTTTCATATCTTCGAAGATCTCAACTTCGATTTCTTGATTGGACATCCCCTTAAAGCTCTCTTTACGGATGTTCCTCAAGGCAGATGTTTAAACATCAAGTTATGGAAGGACATGTTCCACATCCCCGTGGATCGAGCATTGACATGCTCAGGGGAAGATCTCCCTATTCCAGAGCCAATCGAGGAAATAATGGCCACTTCCACTTTTGAGTCTTTTGACTCAGACCTCGAGGAGGACATCGAGGAAATGTCAGAAGAAGTCAGTGATACGGAAGAAGATCCTGGTGAACCTTCTGAACTGCTCGCGACTAAGACGCCATCACGACCTCCAATTGATCTAAAGCCTTTGCCTTCCGGGCTTAGATACGCCTTTCTGAATAGCGATGTAGAGTCTCCCGTGATCATTAGCGACAAACTCTCAGAAGAGGAGACGAATAAACTCATCGCTGTTCTAGAGAAGCATCGATCAGTCCTAGGCTATGCTATACAAGACCTCAAGGGCATCAGTCCTGCTCTTTGCACCCACTGAATCCCATTGGATCCCGCAATAGCACCTTCTAGGGAACCCCAAAGAAGGTTGAACAATGCTATGAGGGAGGTGATAAAGAAAGAGGTCCTTAAACTCTTAGATGCTGGAATTATCTATCCTGTTCTGCATAGTGAGTGGGTTAGCCCAGTTCAAGTCGTGCCCAAGAAAGGAGGCATGACGGTAGTGGAAAATAGCAAGAACGAGCTAATTCCCCAACGAACAGTCACGGGATGGAGGATGTGTATAGATTACAGAAAACTCAACAAGGCCACTAAGAAGGATCACTTCCCACTACTTTTCATCGATGAGATGTTAGAGCGATTGGCGAAGCACTCCTACTTCTGTTTCCTTGATGGTTATTCTGGTTACCATCAAATACCCATCCATCCCGAAGATCAGAACAAGACTACGTTCACGTGCCCCTATGGAACATATGCTTACCGATGAATGTCATTTGGGTTATGCAACGCACCCGCATCATTCCAAAGGTGCATGATGTCCATCTTCTCCGACATGATCGAAGAAATTATGGAAGTTTTCATGGACGACTTCTCAGTCTATGGAACGACCTTCGATCATTGTCTAGAAATTTTGGACAGAGTCTTGCAGAGATGCCAAGAGAAGGACCTGATCCTCAACTGGGAGAAATGTCAGTTCATGACCGTGAAGGCATCGTTTTAGGACACTTAGTGTCCGAAAGAGGGATAGAGGTGGATAAGGCGAAGATTGAAGTCATTGAACAACTTCCACCTCCCATCAATGTGAAAGGAATCAGAAGCTTCCTTGGCCATGTCGGATTCTATCGAAGGTTCATCGCAAACTTCTCCTAGATCGCTAGACCCCTCACAAGTCTCCTAGCCAAGGATGTTCCTTTCCAATTCACAGATGAGTGCCATAAAGCCTTTGTTACTCTCAAAAAGGCACTCATCTCAGCTCCAATCATTCAACCCCCGGATTGGAAGCTCCCATTTGAGATCATGTGTGATGCTAGTGATTACACGGTGGGGGCCGTACTTGGTCAAACCAAGGACAAGAAGCATCATGCGATCGCGTACGCAAGCAAGACACTCACTGGAGCTCAGCTCAATTATGCCACCACAGAAAAAGAGCTCCTAGCAGTTGTCTTTGCTATCGACAAGTTTAGATCCTATCTAGTGGGTACCAAGGTCATCGTCTATACAGACCATGCCGCACTCAAGTACCTCTTCACTAAGAAGGATGCTAAACCAAGGTTGATCAGATGGATTCTTCTACTCCAAGAATTTGATTTGGAAATTAAAGATAAGAAACGAGTAGAGAATTCAGTGGCGGATCATTTATCGCGCATGACCAATATGAATATCCAAGACCTGCCAATAAATGACTTCCTGCAGGATGATATGCTTCTCAAAGTAACAGCTTCGCACCCCTGATATGCGAATATTGTGAACTTCATGGTCTCGGGGTATGTACCCCCAGGGGAGAACAAAAAGAAGTTAGTTCAAGAAAGTAGACACCACTTATGGGATGCACCATATCTGTACCGAGTCTGTGCATACTCAAACGTTGTGTACCTACGGCAGAAGGACAAAAGATCATAGAGAAATGCCATGCAGCACCATATGGAGGTCACTATGGTGTATTTCGCACTCAAGCGAAAATCTGGCAGAGCAGTTTCTATTGGCCATCTATGTACGAAGATACAAAGAACTTCATCCGCAGATGTCCAAACTGCCAGAGGCATGGAGGGATCACAGCTCGCGATTCAATGCCCCTGAACTACAATCTTCAAGTTGAACTTTTTGACGTCTGGGGTATTGACTATATGGGACCCTTTGTGAAATCCCAAGGTTGCGAGTATATCTTAGTCGCCGTAGATTACGTCTCCAAATGGGTCGAAACCATGCCATGCAGAGCTGCTAATGCAAAGCATGCCCGTAAGATGTTCCATGAGATTATCTTTCCAAGGTTTGGCACACCACGGATGGTAATCAGTGACGGAGGGTCACACTTCATTGACTCGGCCTTCCAGAACTTCCTCAAGGAACTAGGGACAAGGCACAACATCGCAACTCCGTACCACCCTCAGACCAGCAGTCAAGCAGAAATATCTAACAAGCAAATCAAGAATATTCTACAGAAGGCCGTGAATGAGATGGGAAGGGGATGGAAGCTGAAATTACTGGATGCACTTTGGGCATAAGGGACAGCATACAAGACACCCATTGGAATGTCACCCTATCAGCTTGTCTACGGGAAAACTTACCACTTACCCATAGAGCTGGAGCACAGAGTGCACTGGGCTATCCGGAGGTGGAACATGGATCTTAAAATAGATGGAGAGTACCGGAGGCGCCAGATCTCGGAACTGGAGGAATGGAGAGATAAAGCTTATCATAGTGCCTCGATCTACAAAGAAAGAACCAAGAGATGGTATGATAAGCGATTGAAGCCCAAGAATTTCAATCCCGGAGACAAGGTATTGCTTTTTAATTCTAGGGTCAAGTTATTTGGTCACGGGAAACTACAAAGCAAATGGCAAGGACCATACCACGTCATCGACACGGCACCGCATGGAGCCATCACGATACAAGATGATGATGGTAGCGCCTATAAGGTAAACGGTCAACGACTCAAGCTTTTCCTAGACCATAATAAAGCTCTTGATGAGGAGATAGACGTGATTAACATAGTCGATCCCGTGCTAATATTTAAAAAGAGCCACATATGCCAAAAGGGCAGGTGGGCCAATTCTACCTCTCAAACACTAGACCCTACCTGCTGACCCGCGCAAGCTGGGGCCCACTGGGGCCCAACTTGGGTCGGCCAACCCACCTGGTCAGCCGAACCTGGTCCAGCCCCAGTAAGGCCCAGTTTTGGCAAATGGCCTCCTTGAGCCACCGAGAGTCCAATTCTGTGAGGGGCGACGGCGTTTCGTGACTAAAAAAGGGGTCTCGTACCCTTCTTCCTTTCTTCAGAAACCCTAAACTCCACACCTTGTTTCCATCTATTCCCCAAAATCTCCATTGCTATCCACCAGCATCCCACCATCATCAACCCATGGCCGACAAGGAGATCGTCCCTTACGTTGCGCTAGAATCCCATTAGGGCGATCCACTTAGTCCTATGGAGCAGTACTTCGCGGAGGCTCTTCAAGAAGAAGCCTTCTCGGTGACCGTGACCTCGCCAGCAACGCATCGAAGCACCCCCAGAAGGAAGGGCCCGAGGGACGCCAGGGGCAGGTTGGCCGATCACCTTGGTCGGCCGACTTCTCCATGAGCCCGCTCGGCTCCAGGCTTCTCTGGTGGTTCTCCATCGCCTAGTGGAGCACATCCAGCCGAGGTATGGCGAAGCAAACCACGGAATAGGCCCTCAAAGAAGAAATTGGAGGTCTTCGCAGTCAAGTTGTTCTAGGACGAACATGCACCTGGGCCGAGGCTTAAGCCCGATGAGGAGTATGTGCATTCGTGGGTGATGAAGGAGGGCCGAATAATCAGCCACGATTACTAGTGCAAGATGTCTCCTGATGAGCCACCACTCCATCCACGCCTCACAATCTTTGGAGTAAGACCACCTGCCAGAGCGGAAGACTATCAAGACAAGTCTGAGATAAAGAAACTTTCCAATGAGCTTACAAAAGCTCATATGGCCAATGTCAGATTGGACACATCTCAGCAGAGGTTGAGGGAAGAGGTCAAAGAGATGCAAGGGGACCTCGACCTTTACTTCAAGTTTCTTGATGAAAGGATGGATCGCCTAGTAGAGGCACTAGGAATCCAAGACTTTGAGTAAGGATCTTAGATAAGACCCCTCTCGTAATCATAGGATTAGTTGGGCTCTAGTTTTATTCATGTCGTTTAGGTTTAGGTTAGTGTAGTCGCACCCCGGTTATTATTTCAGAAGTGTAAACATTGGCTCCCCGGTGTTAATGCCGGCAGAGCCCCATTATCTTTCATATTTGGTTTGTTTTATCTATGATCAAAGAGCAGGTCGAAAACAAGTGTGGGGGGAGATCCCATGACGCTACACATTCACGATCACATTCACACATCACGTGCACCTCCCGCTCCGACTCATGAGTTTGCATCACCTCACTTGTATCCCCCCTTTAGCGTTTCTAAACATGAGTATATCTTCTCAAATTCTTTAACCTGTTTAAGAAATTTGCTAATAAGAGCTCTTGATAGATGCTTTGCATAAATGTTTTTCATACTGCGCTTAAGTTTGTGAACCATATTTTATAGGACCCATAATGCTTAGTTGTTGACTAACGTGATATATATGGTTTAAAGTTGATTGTTTCTCTCATGTTGACCAGTTTGGGAATCTTATTTATAAAAACAAAAAAACTGAGTTCTTGGTCTTATCTCTTTATCCACCATCCTACCAGGTCCATATGATACTATCCACTTGAAAAACCCCATGCTTTGTCTCTTGGTTACATGTTGAGCTCGATCAAATTTTGTGACCCATCATGGTTTTACTTTGTTTACGCATTTGATTTAAGGTTTTATGCCCAGATGAACCTCGTGCTCCTTAAATACTGTCTGACAATAGTATTCAAAAAAAAGAGAGAGAGATGAAAAGATGGCATGCCAAAGAAGCATGACGCCAAAAGAGAGAGAGAGAGAGAGAGAGAGAGAGAGAGAGAGAGAGAGAAAAGATGGCATGCCAAAGAAGCATGACCCAACAAATAAAGTCAGACATGAAAAGGCGCATGTATTTATCTGTGCACTAATCCGATCAGTTGTAAATAAGAGTGTAAACCTATGGATCCAATCTTTGATCTTGCAACAGATTTGAGCCAGGGAGAGGACATTCTACCTCATCCACCAAAATGCCGGTGAGGTAAAATAGGGATAAATGCTGGTAACAAGCTATGAGCGACTCTGAGAGACCCATGGATGACTGGATGAGAGTAAGACCATGAACATTTTTTTCTAAAAAAAATTCTTTCAAAAATCCCCAAGTCTGGCAACATAACAGGATGCCACTTGTAGCCAAGATCATTCCGTTCTTCAACAACTTAAGATATCATGATAGACACATTCAAGTTCACAAGCAAGAGCAAGGTATGGAATAACTTTTGTGCAGGATATTCTAACAGGAAGCTACCGCTTTACCTCAGTCCTGACCTTTACTCGGGATGAGCAAAGGGCCAAGTGTGGGGGATCTTGTTGACGGTCACTAACGACCAATTTTGACCGTCAACTCTTGCACAAAAAGGAACCAAAATGTGGAATAAATGCTAGGATATATTTAATTACTAATAGATTCCACAGATGATGTTCTAGAATGTGTGCAGGTGATTTTGAGCTAATTTTGCAGCATAATGGTGTGGTTTAATCCAAGACACAACGTTCCGACAAATCAGGACGCGACACATGTCAGAATATGGAGTATAGGGCCCACCAGAGCAAGGAACCGACAAGATAAAAGATAAACCTCATGCCATTGACAAGTGGGCCCAGGAAGTGACCCACAGGCCAAAATGCAAGGTCGGTGGGCCCACTGGGAGGCCGGCCGACCTACCCATGGGCCCCACCGCCTTCAGGTTCCACGTGGAGGTCTCTTATTGGCTGGTGATGGCGGTTTGATGAGGCTCGGCTGCAGCTCACCCCGTGGCTCCCTCCTATAAATACAAAGGGGGGGGTAGAGGAATGAACACACACACACACATCTCACCCTCTCAACTCACCCTTCCTCCCTTGGAGCTTGAGGCCTTCATCCTAGATGCTTAGGTAGACTAGGAGGTGTAGAAGAAGAGGAGGAGAGTGAGTAGGAGTCGGGGAAAGTGCCGGGTTTGTCGTCACTCTTCTCCGCTTGTACCTCGACGGATGCTTATTCGGTTGTAAGTGTTCGAGACTTTCTTTGTTTGTTTATCTGGAATTAGAGTTTAGATCGCAAGTTATCATCTATTCCTTATATTAGTTGATGTGTATGCTGGCAAGTAGCATTTGATATTAGCTTAAGACCCCGGATAGAAAAGGGTAGTCTTGGCCAGGGCTAAGGTTAGTAGGGAAAGGCGTAGACGTGGTGTCTAGGCTGGACTATACCACTCAGTTGTCTGATAGTCCCACGATTTGTAGAGGTAGCCGACAGGTGGTGACAGCCCTGTTCGAGCCTTTTAGTAATCCTCCACGTTCGGATATTGGATAGAGCATCATTTAGGAGCTATCGGCTTGTATAAGCCGGTCGACACCTTTAGCTCGAAGTATAACAGCGACGTGATCTCTTCTTCTAGGCATAGATTCTAGATACAAAAAGTCCTCTCTTCTGTCTTGTCCACACCGGCGTGTGTGTCCTTGGATGAGCCTGAACCTGTAGATAGCGTACTCATGTTCCTCAGTGGATACGATACCCTAGAATACTCTTGGGTGAAAGCTACAATGGTATCCGTGCGCTTGGGGATTTTATTCGTGACGTTGCAAAATACCAACAACGAAGTGCTCAAGACCGACCTCGTACCTGAATGCCTTAGTCTCTGGCATAAAGGTGACCTCGGCATTTTCCATCACTACCTTTAGATGTACCTCGCAATGCGAGTGACCAGGGAGGTCATATCAATGGGGCTTTTGCCATAGATCATCTTCTGCCAGTGAACGAGCATGGTTCTGACTGGAGAGCAGCATATTTGCTTTGCCATGGCGTATAGATACTGTAGCTCGGGCAAGCTGAAGAGGCAAAGGTCTGCATGAGGGTGCACGACCATGGCGAGCCACTTGGCCAGGAACCTCAGGGTAGGATTATGGATGGAGACTATGCTGTTTTTACTACTCACAGGTTCATTTGATATTGCACTCCACCATGTATTTTGATCAAAATGATGTTTCTTAGCAAGCTCGTTGGGGTCAAGAATGCATCTTTTATGAAAGCCCAACGCTGTGGCAAAACCACCCAAAACTATTGGGCCCGGGTGCATTGATCTTTGTTGCTAAGCAACTCCGACCCAAATTGGCACTCACCGGTAGTTCCTCGAGTGAAGCCTCGATTAAAGCCACGCTATTCTAGGATCAGCAGACAACACTCACACGAAGGTGAGCCCAGAGATTACAACACAGAATATTTCATACATCTCAGAGTAATTGCAGCGGAAAGGAAATTTATTACAAACCAGGTTCAGAATAGTAAAGTACTACAGAGTTCCATCTACTCAATTTATTTAAGTTTCATTATTCAGCGGAAGCATTAAAAGATAACTAGCGAAATAACGTGACGCATTGACAAAGCCCGTACGAAAGCGTCACTCAGCAGGAGGGTGGTCAGCACCAGCTGAAGGACCATCCCACTCAACAAACCAACCCGGAGGCAAGGTACACGGCCAAGTAAGACTTGCAAATAGATCTTCGAAGTTAGTACCTGAAAAATAGTGCCACAAGCAAGGCTGAGTATACTAATACTCAGCAAGACTAACCCGTCACCGGATATAACATAGTCCGATAACTAGACATGCAAGGCTCTTTGGTTGGTGGGGTTTGTTTTGCCAAAAACGCCACTAAGAGTTGATCCTTATTTTCAGATTTTATTTAGCCATCTTCTAGTTGGGTTAACCATTCTAAGTTTGCATATAACTCTACACATACATGGTAGAGCAACCATTTAATCATCTAGCAGTATTATCATCATCATGTTCCACTGGTTACTCTGTGTGACCGAAAACATTAAGCAATCTCATGCCGTGAGAGGCGGACGATTCCGAATCGAATTTCAACCTGGCCAGGGGAACCTAGACCACACGCATGGGGATCGACTTCGCTCCCGGCCACGCTACTTTTCCCCTTTCTTTCCAGTCCGTGGATCCGGCACACCCTCCCCGACTACAGAGCCCGATGTCTCTGCACCCGTACGTCGCGACAAAAATATAAACCCTACTTCTACCAGGAGGGTGCGAGATCATTCCACTCGCCGGTCCAATCAGGTACTTAAGCTTACCGATTACCATATTTCTCGGTATGTGGCTAGTACTTTCAAACGCTTAACAAAATTAGCCACACACTGCGACCTTAGCCATTTTTTACTACACCAGCGGGGTATCACAACTACACAACCCCGCCCGTTGTCCTTATATTTCAGCAGGAATTAAAGTCAGTAAAATTCCTATTTGCTCGCGAGAGGCAGGAAACCACTCGACTTCTACCGTACCTAATTAGCATGGCAACTAGTCGATAAAAAGATCCGGTATCAACATAGGTACCTAGGGATCATGCATCTAAGGTTTTCGATCAACGCCTAGAAAACTTAAATGCAGAAACAAACTATTACAACACATTATAAATAGATAAATGAATAATAACTCGGAAAAATAAGGCATAATGCACCGGGGCTTGCCTTCTTGGGCACTGTCAGGCAGAAAAGCCTCTGGGTCATGGCCCAGGTCTTGAGACAAGTTAGCACAATTCAAATTGACCTCCTGATCCACACGAGAGTCCGCGGGCACCAATTCGTAGTCACCGTCCGCGAGATTAACCGTTTCTATATGCAATGCAAGATTATGAGTTATTCATGGATAACGATTTCTTTCCTTCACGATAAAGTTGTAGTTCAACAAAAGTTAATTTAGTGATGATTTCAAAATTTCATTTCATGGGCAGTCATTTATAGAGTAGTAAACACAATTATGTTTCTTCATGAATGAGCGGGGGTTTGGTTTTCATTTTCAATATTATAACGTAGCATAATTTCATTATTTCAAAACAACAAATCTACTCCTGAGCTAGTGATGAAAAACCAAAATAACACAGATCCAAACTTAAGTATTTATGGTATAAATTTCAGCCTCTAACCATAAAGCAATTACCACAACTATTCATGTAAGTAGATTACTCTAGTTGCTTCACCTTTTTGCATAGAACGTTTGACATGGGTTCTGGTGCTACAATTTTTACAGAAGCATCTACTCAGTACTGAAATTTTCCCAGATTTTATTCAATTATACAGCAGAGGTGACAAAAAGAACAAAATTAGCAAGCTATTAACTAAGATTAAATCTACAGAGAGTTATACTAGGGATATGGTTCTCAAATTTTTACCAGAGCCTATTCATGAGCTAAACATACTCCAGAAAAATTATCAAGCTTTATATCAGCAAGATAAAATTAGTTATGCAGTTAAATTAACATGAGTTAGCATAAATTTCTCAAAGTTCATTTGACCAGTAATGCATGTGAACTTTTTATTATAGACATATCATACTCTAAAAAAGAACATGTCCAAAAATCATGATCAGATACGGCCGAGTTTACTCAGCACAAAAATGGTAAAACTAGCCACGAGATAGTAAGCATGATTTTTAACTAAAGCACAACTCAGTAAATGCAGCTCAAAATTTTTATACAGGATCATATAACCAAAAAGAGACTTCAGAAATAAATATAGACTTTTCTGAACATAAGAAATATATATGATGAATTAAGTTGATTAAACAAGCATAAATCATGGTATATAGTAAATAAACTCTAATAAATCTGAAATTTATGAATTAATAGGGTTTCAGTTGCACATGCATGCAGTAGAAATTACAGAGTAAGTTCATGTATATATTTTCCAGAATTAATTTAGGAAAGTCAACAACAGATTAGAGAATCTTGATTGTTCCAACATGAAAAATGTTTTTTTTGGTGCCATGTTTTTACTGTGAGATTAATATTACATTAGTGATAACATATTCAAAAATCAAGGTCATTTGTTGAGTAGAACTTCCTGAACATGCATAGGTCGATTTTGTTATTCTTTTTCCTAGATTAAATTCGGTAGAGTTTCTGCAGATTTGAATGTTACAAAACTTGTAGATCTTGTTACAAGGATTCCAGATCAGTTGAGTTTACATTTTTACGATTTTTGTGTGATTTTTTTTTGCATTTTAGAAGTTCACTGCCATACACTGGAATTCTTGCAGACACACCCTTGAGTGAAAAAAATAAATTACAACCGGGTCCTTCGCCGGCCTTCTCCGCCGTTGCATCTTGCCGGTGGTGTTCTGCTAGGCAGGGCTTACCGGGGCTGCAATGGGGAGGCGCGTGGGAGAGAAGAGATCGAGGAACACCCACCCTTGTAGCCGTTCGGGTGGAGGAAGGTCGGAAACGAGCTCGCCGGCACTAATGGCGGAGAAGATGTTCGGGTCGCCGGCGTTGTAGGCGAAGGAGGGCTCGGGGTAGGGGAACGTGGCGCGCGCGAGCACTGCGAGAGCGTGAGGGTGCTCCTAGGGGTAGCTCTCATGCATGCTCTCCCTCTGGGCTGGCCGGTCCGCGGTGAGCCCGAGCTCGCCGGCGGCAGCGCAGAAGGGGAATGGCGTTGGGAAAGGGTTTGGGTTCGATTCCGCGCGCGTGGAGCTCAACTGGAAGGTGGAGAAGCTTCTGGGTGGTTGGATGGAGCAATGTAGGGCTGTGGTGGCCGGTCCGCGCGAGCGAGATCTCGCCGGCCATGGCGGACGGCGGGAGGAGGAAGAAGGAGGGGAAGCCGCGCGACGGCGGGGCTCTGGGGGTACTTATAGGCCAAAGAGCACCTGGGCGAGGGGAGTGGCATCTGGGGAAGGCTGGTTTGGTCCGGGGCGACTCGACGGCGAGCGGGCAAAGTGAGCAAGTGGCGCTGCGCATGGCGGGGCGGCGTGGCAGCTCGGGAGGGCGTCTGGGATGCGTGTTAGTGTGGGGAGGTGCCAAGGGGCAGGCCAGGTGGCGCTGGAGGGGTTCCCCGGGTCCATTTGGCCGCGTACGCGCTGTGGACGAGGTCCACCGGCAGCGTACGGCGGGCGGCGGGCGAAACAGAGCACCGGGAGGAGAGAGATGGAGGTGAGGGCTTTTTTGTGATTTCTGAAAATCAAGGGACCTCTTGGTAAACTAAAAATGTCTCCTACTTAGAGGGCTCAAATGAAAAAGTGTTGAATACCAATTTTGCATAACTTTTCAAGATCTACAACTTTTGTGTTATGCAAATTTCTATTTGAAACTCACAGTTTGAACTATTTGTAAATTTTCAAACTTGCACAAAAGGGCTTTGGTTTTATTCTGTTTTTGATTGATTTTTGGTTGAAGTTCAATTGAGCACATGTCAATTGAAGTACCTCTCATGAGCCAACTAAAAAATTGTGCACATTTTTTAATTGAAATTTGAGTAGCTTTTCACTCCTTTTTCTTCCTCCTTTAATTTCTTTTGTATACTTTGACTTTTATTGGACCCTTCTCTTTGAATTAATTGCCCACATTTTTCTTTTAAGTTTAAATGAGGTACAGTGATCTGTATTTAAGTGTACTGACACCTGAGGTGTCACAACCTACCCCCCTTAAAAAGAATCTCGCCCCGAGATTGGATGATTGAAATTAGGTAGGGAAGTGATATACCTGAGGTGGAGCTAAGAAAACCAGGATAATGTCGATTAAGATAATCTTCCGTCTCCCAGGTGGCTTCTTCTTCAGTGTGATGAGACCACTGAATTTTATACATTTTTACCACCTTTTGGCGAGTACCTCTCTCTTTTTGATCCAAAATTCTGAGTGGATATTCGATATAAGAGAGATCGGGCTCCACTAAAATTTCTTGTTGATCGATGATTTCAGTAGGAACTCGAACACATTTCTTGAGTTGAGATATGTGGAAAACATTATGCATGGCTGCGAGTCGTGAAGGAAGTCGCAAACGATAAGCCACGGGTCCACATTCTTCAATGATTTCATATGGCCCGACATAGCGAGGTGCTAGCTTACCCTTGACTCCGAAACGTTGAATGCCTCGAGTTGGTGACACTCGTAAATAAACGTGGTCACCAATCATGAACTTCAAAGGATCCCTTCTTTTATCAAAATAACTCTTTTGCCGAGACTGGGCTGCTCGGAGATTTGCTTGTACTATTTTCACTTTTTCCTCAGCCTCGACCACCCATTCGGGTCCAAATATTTGACGTTCTCCAGTCTGGGACCAACTCAAAGGAGTTCGACACCGTCGACCATATAAGGCCTCGAATGGTGCCATCTTCAGACTGGCCTGATAGCTGTTGTTATAAGAAAACTCAGCCAAGGATAAACATTTGTCCCAGTTCTTGTCATAATGGATGACACATACTTGAAGCATATCTTCAAGAATTTGATTCACCCTTTTGGTCTGTCCGTCAGTCTGTGGATGGTAAGCTGAGCTTCGAATTAATTTAGTTCCGAGAGCCTCTTAGAGTTGCTCCCAAAACCTTGCCACAAACTGAGGGCCACGATCCGAGATAATCATTTTGGGTACACCGTGTAGACAGACAATCCGATTGATATAGATTTCGGCATATTTCTTGGCTCGATATTCAGTATGCACTGGAATAAAATGAGCGGTCTTTGTGATCCTGTCGACAATGACCCAAATGGAATCATGATGCTGGGAAGTATTTGGTAAGCCCACGATGAAATCCATACTGATATCTTCCCATTTCCAAGACGGAATTGGCAGAGGTTGGAGAGTCCTAGCAACTTTCAAGTGACTAGCTTTCACTCTCTTACATGTGTCACACTCTGCGACATATTTGGCAATCTCTCTCTTCATGCGAGTCCACCAGAAATTTTGTCTAAGATCTTGGTACATCTTGGTGCTACCCGGATGAATGGAAACTTTAGAGAGATGTGCTTCGTCCAGGATTTGTTTCTGCAGCTCATGATTTTTGGGAACGACTAAGCGATCCTCGAACCACAAAATTCCTTTATGGTCCACTCGGAAACACTTGTATTTATTTTCACCTTCTACTACTTTCTGCTTGATGATACCAACACTTTTATCATGTAATTGTGCCATGACGGTTTTGTCATAAAGTGTCGGCTCCACCGAAATATGATTTAAAGAACCCTGAGGAATGATTTCCAATTTCAGCTTTTGCATTTCAGCACACAATGTGTCATTATATGGCTCCACTGAAAGGCAATTGCAGTGAACCTTACGACTGAGCGCATCGGCTACAACATTGGTTTTGCCCGGATGATAATGAACTTCCAGGTCATAATCTTTGATTAATTCCAGCCAGCTTCATTGCCTCATATTCAGCTCACTTTGGGTGAAAATGTATTTGAGACTCTTATGGTCGGTATAGATATTGCAATGAGTGCCCATAAGATAATGTCTCCAAATCTTGAGAGCATGAATAACTGCGGCTAGCTCAAGATCATGAGTGGGATAATTTAGCTCGTGTGGCCGAAGAGCTCGGGAAGCATATGCTATAACCCGATTGCCTTGCATTAGAACACAACCAAGACCAGTACCTGAAGCATCACAATAAACATCATAGGGTTTATTGTTGTCAGGTTGAGCCAAGACTGGTGCTGTGGTAAGATGTGCTCTCAATGTATGGAATGCTTCATCGCACTTCGCATCCCATTTAAACTTGACATCCTTCATTAGTAGTTCTGTCATGGGTTTTGTAATTCTGGAGAAATCCGGAATAAATCTGCGGTAATACCCCGCCAAGCCGAGAAAACTGCGAATCTGATGAACTGAAGTAGGAGGTTTCCAGTCCATCACTTCTTGTACTTTGCTGGGATCAACTGAGATGCCTGCACTGGATATAGTGTGACCCAGAAATTTGACTGTGTCCAGCCAGAATTCACACTTGGAGAATTTTGCGTACAGTTTATGATCTCTGAGATGTTGAAGAATAATGCGCAGATGTTGTTCATGTTCTGCCTCATTCTTGGAATAGATCAGAATGTCGTCAATAAAAACCACGACAAACTTGTCAAGTTCCGGCATGAATACCGAGTTCATGAGATACATGAAATAAGCTGGCGCATTGGTGAGACCGAAAGACATAACCAAATATTCATAGAGACCATATCGGGTTGAGAAAGCGGTCTTGGGAATATCACAAGGCCGGATTTTAATTTGATGATACCCCGAACGAAGATCAATCTTGGAGAAGATCTTTGCTCCAGCCAACTGATCAAACAGTACATCAATGCAGGGAAGTGGATATTTATTTTTGATGGTCACCGCATATAGAGGCCGGTAGTCAACACACAACCTCAGACTATCATCCTTTTTCTTTACAAACAATGCTGGACAGCCCCAAGGTGAAGCACTTGGGCGAATAAAACCCTTGTCCAGAAGTTCTTGCAGCTGGATTTTTAGTTCAGCTAATTCTTTAGGAAGCATTCGGTACGGCCTTTTTGAAATAGGTGATGTACCAGGCTGAAGTTCAATGACAAATTTGATATCCCGGTCTGGCGGCATACCAGGTAAATCGTCCGGGAACACATCTGCATATTCACGGACTACCGGGGTATCTTCGAGACGAATATCTTTCATGGCATAGGCACAAAAGTTGTTGCATTGATGATGAGGTAAAAATTGAACCGAATGACCATGAGTTGGGGAATTTATTTCAATGGCTCGGGAAGAGATATCTAACAATACCCCATGTCTTTTCATCCAATCCATTCCTAGAATAACATCCATACCTTCTAGTGGCAACAAGATTAAAGTGGTAGGAACGGTTTTACTACCCAAACTAAGTGGCGCATTATTAACGATTTGGTTTGATGCGACTTTACCACCCGGAGTAGATATCATGAATGACCCTTTCGTGTGACAAAAATCTAACCCAACCCTTGCTCTGAATTTAGAACTAATGAAGCTATGAGATGCACCAGAATCGAATAAGATAACTGCGGGGTGATGGTTTATGGAGAATGTACCCAACATAATTGGTGCTCCCTCAGGAAGGTCAGCAAGGCTGGTGAAGAAGTCGGCCCTGCCTGACTTGAATGGTTTGCCTCTTGCCCTTGTTCTGATCATTTCTGCGAGAAGCCTGCCCTTGAGATTGTCCTGCCTGGGGGCACATCTTGGCAAAGTGATCCGGACTCCCGCATCTGAAACAGCAGTTATTGTTGTCAGGGCGAGCGGCTGGCTGAGTATTCGGCCTAAGTCCGGTCTGCTGCTGCTGAGGTGCAAATCGAGCTTGCTGAGGTAGCCCGAATCGAGTCTGCTGCTGCGGCTGAGGAGGACGAATAATCCAACGCCCTGGCTGAGGGGCCTTCTGAGAGGGTGCGGGTGGGTTATTCTGCACAAGGCGATACCTCGGTGCAGAGGCACTCGAGGGTCCAGCAGGTGTCTTGCGCTTCTTTTCAGCGCGGTGTGCAGAAATAAGGTCCACCTGAGAGATAGCCATATTCACCAATCCATTGAAAGAGTCCGCACGGACAAGATTTAGCCTTTCTTGTAACTTGGTGCTAAGGCCTCGACGGAAGCGTTCACACTTCTTAGCGTCAGTATCCACGTGATGTCCAGCATATTGACACAATTGATTGAATACTTGGGCATACTGCACCACAGTACGAGTGCCCTGAGTTAAAGCCAAGAACTCGTTGAGCTTACGGTCAAGAAGTCCAGCTGGAATATGATGATCCCGAAAAGCCATTTTGAACTCATTCCAATTCACCACATGATCAGCCGGTAGCATCCCGTGGTAATGATCCCACCACATACGAGCTGATCCGCGAAGCTGCTGCGCGGCGTAGCGAGTCTTGTTCGCTTCTGAACAAGGAGTAGTCAATAGAGAAAACTTGGACTTGATTGTGCGAATCCAAGCGTCCGCGTCTAGAGGCTCATCCGCTTTATTGAACAGCGGAGGTTGAGTACTGAGAAAATCTTGGTAGCTCACTTCTTGTGCTTGGTGAGCATGATGCCCACCCCGCGGTTGTTGCTGAGCTTGAACCAACTGCCGCAAAATTTCCGTCTGGGCGGCAAGAACCTCAGCGATACCCACTGGTGGAGGAGGTGGAGGTGGATCGCCATTCCCCCCGGCTCCAAAACCACTAGGGTGCCTCGAGTTGATCCAACCATCTGAAATGTGAGTACTTTTGCATTAGGCTCAACATTATCATCATTTCAAATGGAACATACAACTCAAAATGACATGGAAGTAATCGGAATCGCTTAAATCATGTTGTGCAGAAAAACCAGTGATACGAAAGCGCTCATAACTGGAGTTCTGTACATGATATAAACTTGAAACTTTTACAGGAGATAGATAATTTCATGAGCTACAACTTTGGTAGTCATCACAAAGTCATATTCCAAGAGTAGTTAGTCGGAAAATTCATTTACTCCTCCTCTGGTTTTTCTATTTTACAGAAACAGAGCTTCTGTAATTTGCGATTATCTCCTGCGATACTAATCCGTTTGAGCTGAAATTTGGTGACCATTTCCACGATGAAATTTGGAACAACTTTGGTATTCAACTCAGGAGCTAAATCAGAAAGGAAAAGAGGATAAAAATTCGAACTAGCTGCTGCATTCAGCTTTTCACAGATCACCGATATTTCACATTAGTAGCATTAGAGGTTCATTACATTCATCATCCTCTCATTTCTACTTGGTTACTTCTAACATCAGTACTAAGGGGGTTACTCAACTCTAAGGTAACCTAGTAGCCATGATCCAAAAGTAGGCTACATTAAGAGGAGTCTACATGTTGACCGATGCCTCACTCGCCGCGGGAGTGTGAACCTCAACCGGTGCGGGCTGCGGCGCCTGGTCCTCAGAGTCCATCTCCGAAACGCCCTGGATCCCCTGGGGCTCGTCCTCACCGTCCACCTGCATCTCGTCGGGTGGTGCGTGAAGGGCATCCTGCGCGTGCTGTATCTCATGGAGCTGCCCCTGGGCCTCGTCCAAGTCAAGCTGCATGTCGTGAAACTGGTCCTCCAGGAAGTTGATCGTAGCGTCACGATCCAACACCGTGTCCTGAAGCTCGTGAACCTGGCCATGGAGCTGGGCGATAAGGGCAGCCCTGCTCTTGAGCTCGGCACTAGCCTCCTGAAGCTGCTCGTCTCTCAGCTGGACCGTCAGGTGCAAGGCCCGAGCCTGGTCCACCAACTGAGCGACGGCGTAACTCTGGTAGGTGTGAAGTCTGTAGAGACCGTCCAAGCACATCGCTGTCATCCAAAGTGCCCCGACCGGGTCGAGGGTAGCGACCACATCCACGTGTGCCATCCGGTCAAGCCAAAGCGGGTCTGTCGGGTCAGGTGCCGGGAAAAACCCGAACGCGGTCAGAACCACCTCCAGAGGGTGCGAAGAGCAAAAAGTGGTCATCGCCCTCATGGCGGTAAGCTCCCAAGTGTCCAGCAGATAGTGACCGACCATCTGAGTCACGATCGGCTCCCACCCGTTGAGCGGGTGCTGCGGGATCACCATCGTCACACTGCAGCGTCGAACTCCGTCCTCCACAAACTCGTGGCCATCGTAAATCGGTGGCTGGAGGTAACCGGCTGCACTCAAAAGCTCCCAAAGACGGTGAGGAAACCCGTCCCACTGCAAGCAAGCGGACTGCACGTGCCCCTGCGCGTCAACCACCAGCAGCTCTTCCATCTGTCCCAATAAAAGACCGATGGATCAGCTGGTGGTAAACCAGGAATAGCTGACTCTGGACAGTGAAAGAAATTGCCAAAATGATAGATGATATGCTCCGAAAATTTTCAAAAATTTACACAAGATCCCTATGATAACAAGGAACGATTCATCTAGTCAACACTAAGATCAATTCGGAATCCAGGGGGTGACATGCTCAGGTTTTCAGAATGACGTCAACCAGGAAAACTGGGTGCCCAGAGAGGGTGTATTTTGATCATAACTCTCAAAAAAGTTGTCAAAAATTATTCAAAGTTTTATGGTAAGATCATCACTTAGTTGTCTACAACTTTCATGTTTAACGATTTTTCGTTTGAACAACTTATGAAGGTCGAAAATTTTCAGTTGTACAGACTGTTCAGAGTTAACAGTTTTACACAGGGTTGATCTAAAATCACAAATACCAAGCTAGAAGGCTTAAAAAATTCTCAAAATTTTACAAGAGTTTGATAACTTAGGGATCATCATTTTGTCTTACTACCCCAAGTCGATTTGAATAATGAAACAGAGGGTTAAAATTCGTGGAAACCAATTTCCCAGAATTTGCAGACTATCTAGATGCTCCTTAAGATAGGTTTTTAGCCGATTTGATTTGGATTTCTTCCAAAGATTTCTTTGTTAACTATTTTGAGGATGAATGCAGAACCTATCCATCCTCACCAAGGAAAAGAATTGCCAAGTATCCTTGGTCTTACGCAAATGACTTTGGTGGCATACATATTACGTCTCTCACTATGTAGCTACTCGATATAGCTAGATAGCCTAGGATTCGATTTCGAGTTAGCGTACCTGCAGAAAATTGACAATATATAAATTGAACCTTCCGTGCCAGCACCCACGAAAGTGTTCCCATACATTACCAATCACTATAGAACCGGCATCCATACAATTACCGCCGTATGGACAACGTTAAGCATACGTCATCAAAACAACGTATTAACTGAGTACCGTCTTTGATGAGGAATTGAATTCCAATTTCGAACCATTACTCCCCATATAATCAACCGAAGTTGGTATATGGGCAGCAGTTCAAGTAGGCCACTGCTTGAGCTCCAGCGTTCGGCTCGCATCACCGACGGGAAGGTCAGACTCCCTCAGCTGACTGAGTAAGCATACCTCCGTGGCGACAATGTAGTTGCAGAATTTAAATTACAAAATTTAAATACTGAAAAGTAAAGTGCTGGAAGTTAGCCATACAATATAAACCACCTGATTATACCCATAAGATCCCCTAGGGCTTTACGTTCTAGACTTGTCCTTGGAGATCCTAAACTCTTTCAAAAACTTTAGTAGTTTTGAAGTCAAGTTTTAATTTGTTGTTTTCAAAACAGAGGCTGCCATCTCTAGTAGGCTGTCTGCGAGCTCTGATGCCAGCTGTGGCGGAACCACCCAAAACTACTGGGCCCGGGTGCATTGATCTTTGTTGCTAAGCAACTCCGACCCAAATTGGCACTCACCAGTAGTTCCTCGAGTGAAGCCTCGATTAAAGCCACGCTATTCCAGGATCAGCAGACAACACTCACACGAAGGTGAGCCCAGAGATTACAACACAGAACATTTCATATATCTTAGAGTAATTGTAGCGGAAAGGAAATTTATTACAAACCAGGTTCAGAATAGTAAAGTACTACAGAGTTCCATCTACTCAATTTATTTAAGTCTCATTGTTCAGCGGAAGCATTAAAAGATAACTAGCGAAATAACATGACGCATCGATAAAGCTCGTACGAAAGCGTCACTCAGTAGGAGGGTGGTCAGCACCAGCTGAAGGACCATCCCACTCAACAGACCAACCCGGAGGCAAGGTACACGGCCAAGTAAGACTTGCAAACAGATCTTCGAACTTAGTACCTGAAAAAAAGTGGCACAAGCAAGGCTGAGTATACTAATACTCAGCAAGACTGACCCGTCACCGGATATAACATAGTCCGATAACTAGACATGCAAGGCTCTTTGGTTGGTGGGGTTTGTTTTGCCAAAAACTCCACTAAGAGTTTATCCTTATTTTCAGATTTTATTTAGCCATCTTCTAGTTGGGTTAACCATTCTAAGTTTGCATCTAACTCTACACATACATGGTAGAGCAACTATTTAATCATCCAGCAGTATTATCATCATCCTGTTACACTTGTTACTCTGTGTGACCGAAAACATTAAGCAATCTCATGCCGTGAGAGGCGGACGATTCCGAATCGAATTTCAACCTGGCCAGGGGAACCTAGACCACACGCATGGGGATCGACTTAGCTCCCGCCCATGCTACTTTTCCCCTTTATTTCCAGTCCGTGGATCCGGCACACCCTCCCCGACTACAGAGCCCGACGTCTCTGCACCAGTACGTCGCGACAAAAATATAAACCCTACTTCTACCAGGAGGGTGCGAGATCATTCCACTCGCAGGTCCAATCAGGTACTTAAGCTTACCGATTACCATATTTCTCGGTATGTGGCTAGTACTTTCAAACGCTTAATGAAATGAGCCACACACCGCGACCTTAGCCATTTTTTACTACACCAGCGGGGTATCACAACTACACAACCCTGCCCGTTGTCCTTATATTTCAGCAGGAATTAAAGTCAGTAAAATTCCTATTTGCTCGCGAGAGGCAGGAAACCACTCGACTTCTACCGTACCTAATTAGCATGGCAACTAGTCGATAAAAAGATCCGGTATCAACATAGGTACCTAGGGATCATGCATCTAAGGTTTTCGATCAACGCCTAGAAAACTTAAATGCAGAAACAAACTATTACAACACATTATAAATAGATAAAAGAATAATAACTCAGAAAAATAATGCATAATGCACCGGGGCTTGCCTTCTTGGGCATTGTCAGGCAGAAAAGCCTCTGGGGCTTGGCCCAGGTCTCGAGACAAGTTAGCACAATTCAAATTGACCTCTTGATCCACATGAGAGTCCGCGGGCACCGATTCGTAGTCACCGTCCGCGAGATTAACCGTTTCTATATGCAATGCAAGATTATGAGTTATTCATGGATAACGATTTCTTTCCTTCACGATAAAGTTGTAGTTCAATAAAAGTTAATTTAGTGATGATTTCAAAATTTCATTTCGTGGGCAGTCATTTATAGATTAGTAAACACAATTATGTTTCTTCATGAATGAGTAGGGGTTTGGTTTTCATTTTCAATATTATAACGTAGCATGCTTTCATTATTTCAAAACAACAAATCTACTCCTGAGCTAGTGATGAAAAACTAAAGTAACACAGATCCAAACTTAAGTATTTATGGTATAAATTTCAGCCTCTAACCATAAAGCAATTACCACAACTATTCATGTAAGTAGATTACTCTAGTTGCTTCACCTTTTTGCACAGAACGTTTGACATGGGTTCTGGTGCTACAATTTTTTACGGGAGCATCTACAAAGCATCTACTCAGTACTGAAATTTTCCCAGATTTTATTCACTTATACAGAAGAGGTGACAAAAAGAACAAAATTAGCAAGCTATTAACTAAGATTAAATCTACAGTGAGTTATACTAGGGATATGGTTCTAAAATTTTTTACCAGAGCCTATTCATGAGCTAAACATACTCTAGAAAAATTATCAAGCTTTATATCAGCAAGATAAAATTAGTTATGCAGTTAACTTAACATGAGTTAGCATAAATTTCTCAAAGTTCATTTGACTAGTACTGCATGTGAACTTTTTATTATAGACATAACATACTCTAAACAAGAACATTTCCAAAAATCATGATCAGATACGGCCTAGTTTACTCAGCACAAAAATGGTAAAACTAGCCATGAGATACTAAGCATGATTTTTAACTAAAGCAAAACTCCGTAACTACAGCTCAAATTTTTTATACAGAATCATAGAACCAAAAAGAGACTTCATAAATAAATATAGACTTTTCTGAGCATAATAAATATATATGATGAATTAAGTTGATTAAACAAGCATAAATCATGGTATATAGTAAATGAACTCTAATAAATCTGACTTTTATGGATTAACAGGGTTTCAGTTTTTCATGCATGCAGTAGAAATTACAGAGCAAGTTCATGTATATATTTTCCATAATTAATTCAGGAAAGTCAACAACAGATTAGAGAATCTTGATTATTCCAACATGAAAAATGTTTTGGTTGGGTGCCATCCTTTTACTGTGAGCTTAGTATTACATTAGTGATAACATATTCAAAAATCAAGGTCATTTGTTGAGTAGAACTTCCTGAACATGCATAGGTCGATTTTCTTATTCTTTTTCCTAGATTAAATTTGGTAGAGTTTCTGCAGATTTAAATTTTACAAAACTTGTAGATCTTGTTACGTGGATTCCAGATCAGTTGAGTTTACATTTTTATGATTTTTCTGTGATTTGTTTTGCATTTTAGAAGTTCACTGCCATACACTGGAATTCTTGCAGACACACCCTTGAGCGAAAAAAAGAAATTACAACCGGGTCCTTCGCCGGCCTTCTCCGCCGTTGCATCTTGCCGGTGGTGTTCTGCTAGGCAGGGCTTACCGGGGCTGCAACGGGGAGGCGCGTGGGAGAGAAGAGATCGAGGAACACCTACCCTTGTAGCCGTTCGGGTGGAGGAAGGTCGGAAACGGCTCGCCGGCGCTAATGGCGGAGAAGATGTTCGGGTCGCCGGCATTGTAGGCGAAGGAGGGCTCGGGGTAGGGGAACGTTGCGCACACGAGCACCGCGAGAGCGTGAGGGTGCTCCTGGGATAGCTCTCGTGCACGCTATCCCTCTAGCTGGCCGGTCCGCGGTGAGCCCGAGCTCGCCGGCGGCGGCGCAGAAGGGGAACGGCGTCGGGAAAGGGTTTGGGTTCAATTCCGCGCGCGTGGAGCTCAACTGGAAGGTGGAGAAGCTTCTGGGGTGGTTGGACGGAGCAATGCAGGGCTGTGGTGGCCGGTCCGCGCGAGCTAGATCTCGCCGGCCATGGCGGACGGCGGGAGGAGGAAGAAGGAGGGGAAGCCGCGCGACGGCGGGGCTCTGGGGGTACTTATAGGCCAAAGAGCACCTGGGCGAGGGGAGTGGCGTCTGGGGAAGGCTGGTTTGGTCCGCGCAGAGTGAGCAGGCGGCGCTGCGCATGGCGGGGCGGCGAGGCAGCTCGGGACGCGGGCCAGGCTAGGTGGCGCTAGAGGGGTTCCCCGGGTCCATTTGGCCGCGGACGCGCCGTGGACGAGGTCCACCAGCGGCGTACGGCGGGCGGCGGGCGAAACAGAGCACCGGGAGGAGAGAGATGGAGGTGAGGGCTTTTTTGTGATTTCTGAAAATCCAGGGACCTCTCGGTAAACTAAAAATATCTCCTACTTAGAGGGCTCAAATGAAAAAGTGTTGAATACCAATTTTGCATAACTTTTCAAGATCTACAACTTTTGTGTTATGCAAATTTTCATTTGAAACTCACATTTTTAACTATTTTTAAATTTTCAAACTTGCACAAAAGGGCTTTGGTTTTATTCTGTTTTTGATTGATTTTTGGCTGAAGTTCAATTGAGCACATGTCAATTGAAGTACCTCTCATGAGCCAACTAAAAATTTGTGCACATTTTTGAATTGAAATTTGAGTAGCTTTTCACTCCTTTTTCTTCCTCCTTTAATTTCTTTTGTATACTTTGACTTTTATTGGACCCTTCTCTTTGAATTAATTGCCCACATTTTTCTTTTAAGTTTAAATGAGGTACAATGATCTATATTTAAGTGTACTGACACCTGAGGTGTCACAAACACGATGTTAAAATCTTTTAGTTTCATCACAAATTGTTCATTGAAGAGACGAAAATAAACTTTAGTTTCAGCACCGGTTTCTTCAATGGCAATAGAAATGAGAAACTCCATGGTTAAGAGTTGCGAACCTGGCTCAACAATGTCGGCGAAATTCTCCCACCCGACGGCGGTGAGGGCATTGTTCATGTCCTGCTTGAGTCCTGTTTTTATGAGGAAGGGAGTTTCGAACCTCTTGGCATGGCCAAAGTTTTGCTTCTTCAGTAGCTCAAGGGCCTCCCGTTCATAGTCATTCTTGACAGCGATCTGCTCGACCATCGTCAGAATCCTGATACGGAGACGGGGTCTCGGGACTGCTGGAGGTTCTTCTTCATCCCGAGATACATTCGTATGGCGACCAGAGTGGACCGACATAGTATCCCGCGAGGAAGATGAACTCCGTGAGCTCCCCGAGCTCTTCGAGAGCGCTCTCTTGATCCTCACTTTGGCTCTCCCAATCATGGTTCCTGAAAATGTTAGCACACACAATACCCGAAGGATATGGCAATTAGGAAAAAGGTTAGTCATTCTAGCGGGGCGTTACACCACCACAAATGTTCGTCGTTCAGCATTCCATAATTTTATTCAAAGGGAAATATTTTTGGTGTTTTCAGGTTTATGAACTTCACTAAGTGTTACAGAATTTATTTGTTTTTGGTTGAGCTAGCACTTGAGTCCTCAACTTGATTAGCTCTGTAACACCCCAGGCGCCATAAAGCCTAAGATGTGACTCAACGCCCTTCCCACAAGCTGGAGTATGAAAAACTCAATAGCTTAACCCCACAAACAGAGTAAAGCGCGGAAGCAACCACTCCTTAGCAATTAAAGAGCAATTTAAACAAAGGATAAATAACAAATGTCATCCACACACAATCTTATGAAGCCAAGAAAAACTAACACATGGTCTACTAGAAAACTTATTACACCAAGACAAAATCTGTCATTATTGCTATAAAAGCATGTGGTCAAAGATGTGATGATGTGCAGCTAATCCCATCCCTTCAAGTAAAGCATCCACTCAAGCACCTGGAAAGATAACGGGTGTGAGAATAAATCTCAGCAAGCAAACTACTTTAACAAGTTATTTAAACTATAGGTTCATTAGACAACAATTTAAGCGGAGATGTATAACATTTAAGACATCCAACTTCATATGAAATAAATAAACAAACCTCAACCATAAAGATATAGAACCTGATATCCACATCTCAATAAAAATGTCCAATGCTTCAATATATAAGTCACCATGAATGCAAATGTAATGCATATGACATGTCCACTGCCTCCATACCCAATAAGATATGAAGCTGCATTGTACCCCTCCTCGGGCAATGTACGATGCTGTACCGGTACGGTCGCGGCCATCAGACAGTGACATCCACGAATGCTGTGCAAAATGCATTATGATGCAATGATATGATGCACTGCAAGTATGCTCCTCATTTGTGCCATACACAACCCCATATATGAAGATACAACTTACCTCATGATAGAAAAACACAATTCTTATCATAAAATGACATAAATAGATTTACAAAACAATTTAATATTAAGTTATTGAGATCATATTGCTTTAAGTAAGGTTCTGCATTTTAATGTGTAGGTAGGATAAATAACAAGTTAAAGCTGTAGCAAAAACCACGGCTACGTTTACTTGCCTTCGACGAAGATCAAGAGAGCTTTGAACTAGACACGATCCGAAGGTGCACCACCTGCTCACAAGTATAGCTCAGCACCAAAACAAATACACTTCAAAATAAAATATCAGAGTAAAGCATTCATATGGTCAAACCTAACGTCCTCACACCAACATACGCAAAACTAGTCAAAACAGCAGCACTGTTGCTTCTCTTTTTTTGGATACTTTAATTCTAATGGAAATAAAATCTCATCTTTTACCATCCGAATGTTAACTTCAAATAAAACAACTTTCTAGTTGTTCAAAATGGGATGAAAAATCATTAGCATGGGCTAAATCCAGATGAATCATACTCTGAAAATCTGACAGCCACCGCAGAACAGCTTAAAAAAGAACTGACATAACCGGAGCTCCAAAATTTGGATGAATATGATCTTTACCAATCTGGAAAGGTTATGAAATTATCTACAACTCTTTTAACTATGAGAAAGTCCAGAAACGCCATTAAGATTCCCTAAACTTCAGGTTAACAAACACGCGGGTACTGTAGCGGGGCCCGCCCGCCTAGCAGCTAAAAACACTATAACATTTTGATCTAAACTCCAAACGCGACATGTAGATAGTCAAACGGAATGTACTCGACGAGCTCAACGCAACCATAGTGTCTGTTCATCCAGTCGGGCAATGGATCCAAAAAGTTAATTTTATCTATCAATTTTACGCATTCTCATGTAGAAAGCGTACTTTGCCCTTTGCTCAATTTAGGTGTTACAAGCTCAAAAGAACTTAATTAAGCAAAGGGACTCAAGAAAGGGAGAGGAGACAGGCTGAGGCAGGCAAACCTGAGCTTCTGGTGCACAAAGGAGCGTCACCATCGTTGATTTTTATAGAGGGGCGCAGGGGCCAGGCCGGCCGGCCTAGGGTAGGCCGGTCGGCTCCTCCTCGGTGCCGAGCGAGCCACGCCGGTGCTCTACTCTGTAGACCTTCAGATGGTAGTGCTCCTTTCGGTAGTGACAAGACATGAGCAAAGGAGGAGAGCCGACCGACCCTCCTGGGGCCGGGAGGCCTGCACTTGCACGTCCTACCTTTTGTCTTTTGCACCTTGCTCCATGCGCACTCAAGCATTCTATCCCCTGCTGCTCCTGGCCAACATGAGACAGAGTGGGGCCGGCCGGCCTAACATGTGGTCGAAATTTTTCGCAAAATTTTGTGAAGTCCTTTTGAATGCAGGGTTTCGGAAATCAAACATGATTTGGTTCAAAAACTAATATGCTTATGCAGAGATGAAGTAAAGTTTATGCAAGGAAAATTAAACTATCCTATATGCAATGCAATGATGGATACGTACCATGAACCTCATGGCGCGGGCTCGGGTTTTGAGTCCAGAGCGGGACTCTCCATACCTTTGGTTCGTTTGTCATCGCTGGATGGAGTTCCTGACGACGACCCTTTCTTCCGCCATACTTTCTTGGGTGTGGGTTTTGATTCAACCTCTTTCTTTTCCGATTCCAGAAATTTCTTACATTGGATCCTTCGTCTCGCATTTCTGTAGTTGTGAAGCTTGATTTGCTTCACCTCCTCTTGAATCCGTAGACTTTCTATGTACTCAATGAGGGCTTCAATAGGTGGGATGGACGGCTTCTCCGGCTCTTTCTCAGATTTATTCTTCTGGTTGATTTCTTTGACTTGAGAACATTGTTCGACCTTCGGCTTGAAGGCAAACATCTCCTTCTGACCATTGATATTGAGCTGAATTTCTCCGGCTCCCACATCAATACTTATGTTTGCTGTGCTCAAGAACGGCCTCCCCAGGATGAGAGGTGTCTTGGTGTTAACTTCCATGTCGAGGACAACGAAGCCAACGGGAATCAGGAAATTCCGGATTCTCACCGGAATGTTCTCCGCTACTCCCGCGGGGTAGCGAACCGATTGGTCCGCTAGCAGCAAACACATGGCAGTAGGGGCAAGCGCATGATGGTTAAGGCGGTCATAAACTACCTTGGGCATGACGCTGACACTTGCTCCCAAGTCACATAGAGCGTTTGAGAAATGTTGAGTTCCGATTGAGCATGTGATGGTTGGACAGCCTGGGTCCTTCTTCTTCACCAGGAGAGGATTGAGTATAGCAGCGCTACACTCTTCTGTTAACTGCACGACCTCGGTGGTGGGCAGTGCTCTTTTGTTCCCAAGAATATCTTTGATATACTTGCCATACGTGGGCACCTGCATAGCATCAAGAAGCGGTATGGTGACATATAGCTACTTTATTACCTCGACGAACTTGCCAAATTGTTCGTCGGCCACCGGCTTCCTTATCCGCTATGAAAACGGTAAGACAGTTGTATCGTGGTAATCCCATGAAGTTCTAGGGGGTTCCACGGGGTCTTCCTGGGCTGTAATTGTGTTGGAGTCGATATCCTCCTCCTGTTCTTCTTCTTCAGCATCGATATGGCTGGCGGATGCGGCTTTCCGCTGAGTTCCTGCTTCCTGTGGGAAAGGTGGCTCCCGTGTGGACTTAACACCACGCGTAGTCACCACATTAACATTCTCCTTCGAGGGAACTTCCGGTTGCCTGGGCAATTTCCCCGTGTTAGTGTTAGGACAGGATGAGGCTAGTTGAGCTACTTGAGTTTCTATCATCTTGTTAAAGCTCAACTGGTTTTTAATAACAGAACTAAAGCCCTCTAGTTGTGCGGCCAAGGACTCCAAAACCTTCTCATTAGCAAGAAACTTCTTGCTAATGTTGTTATTTATCTGCTTTTGGCTATACACTAGGTCTTTTAATGAAGGCTGAAAATTGTTATTAAAATTCATACCTTGCTAATTTCCAAAAGGGAGGTTGGGCTTTGAGTTCCAACCTTGCTGAGGATGGAATCCCGAGTTGGGATTGTTGTTGTTGGTGCCAACGAAGTTCACGTCCTCTTGAGTTAGGGGGCACGACGTGCCCAAGTGCCCAGTCTCGCTACATGTTTCACATGTCATTCGAGACTAACCTGGTTTACCTTCTTGTGCGGAGATTCCAGTTTCTTCATGAGAAGGTCCATCTTGGCAGCCAGCATGTCGACACTGTCGATCTGGTGCACGCCTCTTGGATGGGCTGGCTGCTTGTCACCTTTCCAACTTTGGTTGGAGGCTATCTTGTCAATCAGTGTCTTCGCTCCCGCAACATCGAGAGAGAGAAAGGAACCATCCACTACTGCATCTACATGGTCCTTGGTTTGCTGATTTAGGTCGTGGAAGAAGTTCTGAATAATCAGCCATTCCTCCATGCCGTGGTGTGGGCATGCTTGTATGTACTCCTGCAGACGCTCCCAGGCCTCTGGGATTTTCTCATCCGGTAATTGCTGGATACCGGAGATTCTGTTCCGAAGGGCATTTGTCTTGCCCACCGAGAAGTATTTAGCTAGGAATGCATTTGAACAAGCTTCCCATGTCGTGAAAGCCTCCTTGTTGGAGTAAAACCGCATCTTGGCCTTCCCGAGCAGTGAGAACAGGAATAGCCGAAGTCGGACGATATCCATCGTAGTTCCCTTGGGGTTGATAGTATTACTCACCTCCAGAAAGTTCTAGAGATGGGCATTGGCATCCTCAGATGCCTTTCCACAGAACAGACTTGCTTGAACCATGTTCACCAGTCTAGTCTTCAGCTCAAAGCCGTAATTGCCGGCTTGTTCTTGGTTCAATCCAGCAGGCATGTGGCTGCTGGACGGGGCTGAGAACTGACGAAGAGACTTCTGAGCCATGGGTGATGAGGCTGAAGTGGATGGCTATTGGTATTTTTTAACATTCGCAGATAAGATCTGCAAGCACACGGAAGATACCATTGTAGCACTTCACCCGGAGAGTATTCAGGGTATCGTAATTTCATAGGGAACGGAGGTGCACTGATCTTCTAGCTAGAATAACCCAGGAGAATGAGAAGTAGGAGAGCTTCGGGTAGTGTGGTTTATCTAAGAATAAGAATCAAGGTAAGGTAGACTTAGGTTCGTCACTGATGTAAAAGACAATGCAACCCGGCGGTAGTGATAGGTGGTTGTACTGATCTTTTGATTGTTGCAGAGCAGTTCATGTCGGTTTCGACCTACCAAATAACTTCAACCCGAATCCAGAAAGAATTGGGAGAATTGTGAGACGCCGCGTCGTCCCACCTCAGAAAAGACTCACTTGGCCTATCAGTTTGCCATTGTTGACTGTCTTTAAGTCAGAAATAAAGCCGTCAACTCTTGCATCTTTTCTTAACATTCAAACTACCAAAAGTAGTTATAGGGCTTATTGCTAACCATTTCCACAAGTTTTGGTGATTCTTCGATTGCTGGCACCCATACACGGAATAAGACAAAAACATATAAAAGACGTGACACAAATGCACAGAATATCTAATCCTGCGTCACACTTACAAAGAAGGGCCCACAAGTCAGAGAAAACCAATGAACAAAGCCTCGGCACCGACGTAATACTCAAGAGGGCCCACCTAGCAGTCACTCATCCAAAGACGGCAGAGAAAGGCGGCCAGGTGGGGCCGGCTGAACCCCTAATTCGGCCGAACCAGGACGGGTTCCCGGCCCCTCAGCCTTGGAAGGAAAGTCGCCACTGCCATCCCAATGTCGGTTATCAACATTCCCGTGCTTATCTCAACTAGAGACCGACCTCTTCACACTATATAAGGGCCTCCACACACCCTCTCAATAGATGGATTCTCTCTCATTCTCATACACAAAGAGGAAAAGTAGTAGTAGTGCTCCACTTGTGTCATTAGAGTAGGGAGTGTGCGAGGTGGAGGATCGGAGAAGAGCCGGACGTGTCGGCCTCTCTTCATCTTGTACTTCGACAGATACGAGCATTTGAGTAAGTATCCGGAGTTTATCTTCTGTTAAGTTCTTGGCTTAGTATTCTTAAGTTATTCTTTCGTTTACGGGTTCATTGTCCATTCTCATAACGGATACTCTAGTAGAGGGCCCGAGATAAAGACGGGTAAACCCTGCGCAACGTTAGAGTAAGTAATCGAAGGCTTAAGCGTGGTGTTTAGACTCTAGATTACCTTTGTTTGCCTCGTGCTCCACAGTATTGCGGGGTAGACCGTGGGTGGTGATAGCCCCGTCGGTCCACTACGAAGCTGCTTCGTGGTTAGTGCACTCCCCCCTGTCCGGGTACGGCGTAGAGCAACAAGCTGTAGGGCCCTAACATACCTGGGTCAGATCGGTGCCCGAAGTAAACGAGTGACGAACCTAAGTCTACCTTACCTTGATTCTTATCTTTAGATAAACATCCTTAGATAAACCACACTACCCGAGGCTCTCCTACTTCTCGTTCTCCTGGGTTATTCTAGCTAGAAGATCAGTGCACCTCCGTTCCCTATGAAATTATGATACCCTGAATACTCTCCGGGTGAAGTGCTACAACGGTATCTTCCGTGTGCTTGCAGATCTTATCTGTGAACATTAAAAAATACCAACAAGCATTTCTGGAGCCGTTGCCGGGGAACGGTTGCTATAGTTATCTTCGAACCTAGTTGCACGTGTGTCTTTTCTTTTACCATTTCTTTTCTTTTATCCTTTCTTTTATTTTATGCTTGTACCATGTCACACCCTTCTACCAACCAACTCTCTACCTCCAAGGATGAGTTCTCAGAGCCATCAACTTCTCCAAGATCTTTCACGACTTCTGGCTATGAACTCCATCCTCGCGTCATTGCCATGGTTCGGGCACGAACCTTCTTTGGTTTAAAAATCAAAGATCCTGACCTTCATTTGCAAGTGTTCGAGGAACTATGTTCGTGCTTGGTAATACCAGACATGTCACAGGAAACCTTGAGGTGGAAATTGTTCCCTTTCTCTCTCATGGGGAAGGCAGAACAATGGTACACTCACAACGTGTGGGGTATGATCCAAGATTGGGAAGAGCTTCGAGATGACTTATGCCTCTCGTTCTCTTCTTCATCCCATGAAGCCTCTCTTCGAAGTGAAATCCTTGCATTTGAACAATTAGAGAAGGAGTCCTTAGGTGCAGCATGGGCAAGATTCTCACACCTTTTAGCTTCATGCCCAGACTGGTCTATACCCGATGATGTATCCTTGCACATCTTTTACTCGGGTTTAGACATGGACTTATCCGACGATCTCGATATCGTCGCTGGAGGATCGTTTGCACATAGAACTCCAACAGAAGGAAGGGAAATCCTAGATCGCATTTTAAGAAACTCTTCTCTTCTTTCCTATCCTTGTGAGCCCCAGCACGAGTCCCAGTCGCACCAAGAGAGCCCCTCATCAGCCGAATCCAACCCTTCACCTTCCACATTGTAACACCCGGATTATAAAAGGACATAAACCGAGCAATCATATACGTGCCAGGATCAAGTCACACGTATATACAACAGAATGAACAATGTATCATAGCACATATCACGTAAATAGACATAATAAAGCGAATACGAATGTTATTTATTACAATAATGACATAAATGTCTGATACAGCGGAAGCGAAGTACAAAATACGAATAAAGCTCTCCGAAGCTGAAGCAGGGCGCCACAGGGACGTCGACTGGGAGACGAACACCTAGAAGTCCTCGTAGTCCTGGTAGCGCTGAGCGAACTCCCTCGTGTCGGCAGGAACTGAGCAGCAGTAGCGTAGCCAAGAGGAAAAAGTAGAGAAGAGGCAAGAGTGAGTACACAACTTGTACTCAACAAGTATAACACAAACTATGAGGCTCTAAGGTTGGCTGACTCAACTGCATTAGCTTTTAAGTGTTGGCAAAATTTTATTAAAGCTATTTACTGCAAGTGGATGAATTACCTTAAACCCAGTTACATAGCAATTAATCAGAATTAATTATGTAAGTACTGAGAACCATACCAAAACCATACCAAGGTAACCCCGAGAGGCACCTCCCTCGTCGGAAGGAGACAACCCCACTAATCAAAAGGAGGATCTGGGCCGCTCATAACCGTGAGCACGGCTAGTATACCAGTTTTACACTCTGCAGAGGTTGCACATCTTTACCCACAAGTCGTGAGCTACGCTAGTTGTTCATCACACTTCCTTAGGTGAGATGGCTAGCGACTCACTACGAGGCCTTTACAAAGAATCTCGTTGGTAGGGAGTAACCGCGAGGGTGGATCGGCGACCACGGAGCAGGTCTAGTGGGCGTCAAGACACAGGTACGCAGACCAAGCACAGACGAGGCCACTCAGCACGAGGGCCATAGAAGCTTACCGCCCCTGCCCCGCAGGTAAGTTACTCCAAACCAAAAAGACCTAATTATTACGCCAAGTCTATCCCATTCTAGCCTTGTGGTAGCGCTGTTGTCCCAAGTTGTCGCTCTATGAACCGGTCCTTATGGAGAGTGGCCAACCCAGCAGTAAGCACCGTGCTGGCCCCCTAAACCATGTTTCTAACAAAATATATTTTAACGGGACGTGAGCCACCCAAGCAAGAAGCACAGAGGGCCACTCCCAGAATTAAGTTGCATAAACCATTAATCAAATTAATTAAAAAGGACCATTATGTGTTATAGCGCGGCACCTAACACAACTAACCAAAATGCAACCCAAGGGATATATATAAAGGATATAAAGTGGCTAGGAAAATCCTTATAGGTATACAGTATTAAAATGCAGTATGAAATTGTATCTAAAGTGATGGGTGGTGTTCGTGTTATACTTGCCTTCCTCAAAAGTCCTCCTGCTGCTCAAACTGCTCAGAAGATGGCTCCTGGTACTGGTACTGATGCTTCTCCGGTAGCTCAACGTCTACTCACGAACACGTGGCCAAAAACAAGTCCAGCACAATACTTACAAGCAAACAAAGGCAAACACTAAGAAATAGTACAACAATACATGAAAACAGCGTACAAAACTAGGCTAGAACTACCCTACGTGTTACAACGATCGTGTGGACATAAAGAACGCCTAAAACGGAGCTAAAACGCATAATCTAGGCTAAAAACAAGGTTCAGGGGCTTATCTGCGATAAAAACTAAGTTCCAGGGGGTTTTCTGCAAAAACCGAGGACTAAAACATAATTAAACTATAGATCCAGGGTCTGACACGTAAAACTGCCAAGGGTGGACGGCGGGTTCAATTTTTAAGAAGCTCAGGGGGCTGCGTGCTAAAATTTGGACCAAACTGCAATTCCTTTTGACTTGTGATGGACTGCGGGTTGATATCCATAAAAGGCAGGGGCTCTTTAGCAAAAAGTTTAGGCCGAACCGTTATCCACGAGTATGGGCCGTAGGATCGAGATCCAGCGTTTCAGATCTAATGGGGAGGCGATCTAATCTGGCGCGTCCCTTCTTGATCGGACGGCCCAGGGTCGGGATGGTGAGGGAGCGGCGGCGCGAGTCGCCGGACTTAAGTCCCCGCGGCGGAGCTTCGCCGGGAACTCGCCGGAGCTTGTTAATCCGGCATTTCCAGGGCAAAATTGGAGCGAGCTTGGGTCGGGGATGCTCCTCACGCCATGCGTGATCCACTGGAGACAAAAAGGGAGGCGGTTTGGGCTCGGAGCAGGGACCTCGATGGCGATGGCGGCCCTGGGCGGCGGAACATCGCCGGAGTGCGGCGTGCTGGTCAAAAGGGAGTGCTACGGCCTACGGAATCTAGCGCAAAGGAAACAGAGTGTTTAGAGGGTGCTCACCGAAGCTCGAATCGAGCAGTGCCGGCGTGCAGGGGCGCCGGCGTTGATGGAGGGCGGCGGCGTGCGCGTCGGAGCACGGGAACGGGCGCTGCAGCGGTCGGAGCAGAGGGAAGCGGCTCGGGGAAGATCCGGGCGTCGAGGCGGAGCCGGCGCGCTGCTCGGCCGGGGCTCCGGCGTGGAGGAGGGGCGTGGCCGCGGCGGCGCGGGCTCTGCTCCGGGCGGAGAAATTGCGGAGGCGGCGCTAGGGTTTGGGGTGGCGACGGGGTGGAATGAGATGCAGGGGGAGGGCCAGGGGCCAATTATAGGCCGGGCGGTGATCCCGGGCCTCCGTGCTGTTGGGCGCGGGCGAGATCTCCGGCGGGGAGATTGGCTCTGCTGGCGCGCTAGAGAAGGAAGGGAGCGGGGAAGGGGATGACAGGCGGGTCCGCCCGGTCAGAGGTGTGGCAAGCGGTGCAGTGCGGGCCGAGCGGGGTGTGGCTGCCAGGTGGGCCGTCTGGGTTGCGGGGCCGGTTGTCAGCGGGACGGGGAGGGCGAGCGGCTGAGCGGCAACGCGAGGCAGGCCGGGCTGCGTGACGCTGGCGAGCAGGAGCAGGCCGGCGTGAGCTGGGCCGAAGGGGAGGAGGTGGGCCGCTCGCTAGTGGGCTCGGGGAGGGAAGGGAAAAGTGGGCTGTTGGGGTTCTTGGGCCGGAGCGGATTGGGCTGGGCTCGGGAGAAAGGAAGTGGGCCGCGGGTTTGGGTTGCTGGGTTGGTTCTTTTGGGTTCCTTTCCTTTTCTATTTCTTTTCCTTTCCCCTCAACTCAAAATTATTTGAATTCAAATGAATTTGAATTCAAACTCCTATACAAACAAATAAAACAAAACCATGCACCAGCATGAATGCAACACAAAAATTAAACCTATGATAAATTTTAATTACTTAAGGAACAAAAATTAGATTAAATGCCAACTAAACACAATAAACCTTAGAAATTTAAATAAAGCCAATTAAATTTATTATTAAATATTGAAAATTAAATTAGGGTGTTACACGCATCCCTAGAATCGTTTGATGAGCCCTCTCCCGAACCACGAACGTCAAAGAAAGAAGAAATTCAACCTTCGAAGTTCTCTTCCAAATTCGAGGATTATCTTTATGAAATCCTTACAAACACCTCGAATTACCGCTATTGACGTTTCTTAGCGCAATCACTAGGAATGGTTAATCCTTAGCAACAGCGCCAGAAATGTCTGTTGGCAGTCCTTAGTGCAGTCACTAGAAATGAGGGCGCCGAACCCATCATAGCAACTGCACCCAAGGGGTGCCACTCTCGTGGTATAATCAATATGATTACAGATGGATCCACAAGCGCACGGATATACTGTTGTAGCATTTCACCTAGAGAGTAAGGGTATCGTCATTTATTTGTGTCCCAAAGGACGGCAGTGGCAAAGGTATTGTACTTAACATTAACCATGACATTGTGCCTCAAGCAATAGGCAATGCTCTAACAGGGGTAAGTCCAAGTAAAGAATAAGCAAGAGTAATGTGACACAGCACACATCCACACTCCAAGAGGAAGGAATAAAGGAGAGAAACTATAAAACAAAGAACTACTCTATCCTACGTCAAGTCAGCTGGAGCTTAAGCTAGGTTAGGTGTCCTAGTGCTTCTATCCAAAGCTGGGGTCATGTTAGATCATGGTTAGGACTGCAGGTGCCAGGAAAATGGGATAGCGGGGAGAAGGTCCCGCACCGAAGTACATCCAGTTCCATTACCTCTTTGCATGAACTCCTACACCGAACCCGAACATCGGGGAGTACGCTAAACGCAACACCACTGTTATGCCGGACGGACAGGGCTGTCACCACCTGCCATCTACCCCAGTCACAGCGTGGAGCACGGTCATATCCGAAGGATCCCACATACCCGAGCACCACGCTCGTGTATGAAGTCACTACTCTAGTGCCCCTAGGTCTCCCACCCTTCGGATGGACGAGTAAAACACTAGAGCAAGCCTGAATGCACAACGAACCTCTATCCGTACCCGGATCATCTGGCCTAACCAAGACCGTAGCATAACTTATGAATGATCTAAGCATGAATTGATAAACTATCAACATAGTAAAGCAACCATGGCAAAACTCTATATTATGAATAGAAGTCTGACAAGTCGGATACAAAGCCATACCAGGAGCCGAGGATTGCTCAACGACCCCGAGGACGACTTGCTCGCTAAAGAGAACTAGCCTAGCTCCACTACCTAGCTAAGAGAGCGAGAGAGAGGAGAGCCTTCTTGGACATAATGGAATGAATTGTGTGTGTGTGAGCGGGGTGAGAGGGGGCCCTATTTATACTAGTGGAGGTCGGTTCCCGCCAAATGCATGTATGGAAGGTAATCAGGAGACTTGGGGCCGACTCCTCCTCGAAATGCACCTAGACGGGAGGCCGGCCAGGTTCGGCCGACCCAGGGGGTCGGCCGGCCCCACTTGGCTGCCTCTCGTCCTTATCCTTCTCTGGCAGGCTGACATGTGGGCCCTGATATCTTTCCTTGTATGCATTATGCGTGGCGCGCCCGTTTGCTCTGCCAGATGGGCCCTCCTTGTAAGTGGGTGATGCCGGACACGATATTCTGCGTAGTTGTATGGCGTCTGCTGCGTGTTTTCATCTTATTCTGCTCCTGCTCATCTGAAATGTACAAAACTTGAAAACAACTGTGGAGCAAGGTTAGTCTTACAAATATGCGAGTAAGGCATGCAGTTTTCCTTTATTATTGAGTATAGTTGACGGGTGAAAATGGCACTTAAGCACCGTCAACAACCGCGAGTTCTCAACCACAAACGAGGAATGGTTGGAGGCAGTGAAACACCCTTCTGAAGCATTTCAAATTACCTCACCTTCCACAACCATTTCTTGTTCAATAAGAGGAACTGCCATAGAAGCCCTTCATGATCACACTACCGAGGCTTGCATCATGTCCGAATTTCTCGCAGAAACCTTCATAGGAAGCATGCCTTTAGACCCGACTGACAAACTCTTTCGAAGTCCTTCGAGACTATTCTTTGAATGTTGGGGGATCGCACAGGCAGTGCAGGTCAAGATAGACAAAATCGAGGTTCGCTTAGACTTCTATGTCTACCCGATCGTCGATTTCGAACTTCTTATAGGCTTCCCTTTAGAAAACCTTCTCCAAGAAAAATCATCACAAGGGAGCCTTAGTTATGAATTCGGGGAAACTGCTTTCACCCCTCCTATCACCTACCTGGAAATTCCAATGGTGGAGCATCATGACAACCACAACCTATTCGAAGAGATGATGCTTGTGCCACTGTTCATCTCTCCAAACATTGCTTCTACTCCCGATCCTCTCAATGATAGAATAATAGACTTTTTTGAAGCAGTTTGGATTGAGTCACCCTCCTCAACCATTCCATGCTCCATACGGGGAATCACCGTAGAAGCCCAGTTATCCCCAACATGGAGGGTAATATCATGCCATGGCACTTGGTACACTCTCTCTTAGGTAGTGTCTCACTAAAGCCATCCCACAAACTCTTGGAAGGTTGTCCATTTGGATACATTCTTGAGTGCCAAGGGGTTGCAAGTGTCGTGCCAATTATTATAGACAAAATCGAGGTCAACCTTGACTTTCACATCTTTGTTGTCCTCGATTTTGATCTTCTCATAGGCTTCCCTCCAGACAACCTTCGTCGTACACCTCTAGGGAGCCTATTCGAGAAACTTGGGAAAATAACTTCTGCCACACCTTGCTTAGAAAATCCTTCGGCGAAGCCTTTTCCCAAGCAGAACCTGCTCGAGATGATGGAGCAAACTTCATCATTCTCAATCGAGTTCGAGCCTCATCCCACTAGCCCACATTGTGTTGTTCCCGATCATGATCGAGATACAACCATGATCTTCCACGATGAACCTCTTGCGATAGAAAACCATTGGGCTAGGGAATTCAGTGAGGCACTGTCTCTGGAGTGCGAAGAAAGCCATTCTATAGACAAGCATGGCAGCTTCATCCTCGAAACACCACCACCATGCTCTTTTAGCACCCCTCCAGAGTCAGCCGCTTATTGCATCATGAATACTTTCGCGAGCTGCAACCTCCCTAAAACTCTCTCTAGAAAAATGTTTAGAAGGATGGTTGTAGACACGTTTGTTTATCATAAGCATTGTAAAATTCGTGGTTGCACTATCACACTAACCCTGCAGCTTAAGCACAATCGGCGGATGGTGGTGAAGGCGGGGGGGGGGGGGGGCTACACCACCAGTTGATAGCTGTAGGAAGAAGCCCCCATGGTCGAACTCGTGACCTTAAACGAAGTGCTGCCGGGAGACAGCCCGGATTATAAAAAAAGAGAATATATATAATAAATACAAAAAAATCCTTCTTTATAATAATAATCATGAACATGTTTTCAGTTCAGTATGCACCTTCGGGTATTCTTGGCCCTAACCATTGCAGGTTAGGATTAAGAAGAACAGGGGACATACGAAGGCCGGAAACATGGGGACTGCATCAACACTTTGGTACATTTGCGATGGAGCACACTTTGAAGAAGGCACCAACACCGCACACTTGATTTAGTGTCGTATGACACAAAAGTCCAAGTGTGGGGGAAATTGTTAATCACCCCGCAATAAGATCCATCCATACCAAGGTTGGTATTAGCCTACTCTTCTAAAGAAAAAAAAAGAGAGATGAAGAAGAAGAAAAAGAGTGAGTAAAAAAAGAAAAAAAAGAGAAAAAAAAGAAAAGAGAGAAAAAAAGGGGGTATATATATATATAAAGGGGAGTAAGAAATGAAGAGAGTGAGAGTGAGCCACCTAGCTCTACACACATCAAAGGCTGTCTTGTGTGCACGCCTTCAAGCTGTGGCATTACACTTCAGTAGAAAAACATTTCACCACCTAGCTCCACCAAACCTTGCTCTCGAGCGCTTGCAAAGCCTTGCCATAACTCCCATCTATTGCCAGCTTTGCATAGCATCGCTAGTAGCGCCAACGCACGCAAAGAAGAGGAATGCTCCTCTTACGATCCGGGGCTTTGCTTCTCCACTTCGTTTGGCACATGCTCATATGCAAAGAAAGGAGACGTACTTTGCACCTCCAATCCCAAAGCATTGTGCCAACAGATCATGCCACCTAGGTCCACGGTTTCTACACACTAGCCGTGTGTGCAACCTGGCCTTCTTGTTTACCTGTGTCGGCATGGTGCCCTCCTCCGTTTCAGCTTGCATCAGAAGGAGGAGTCCTGGACAACCATACGCGACCATGCCACTGCTGCAGCAGCTCCAAGACATCCATTCATATATGCTGCTGGTATAAATACACTCAGGTATATGCCAAGGTAATTCAATATTCATCAATCCTTCACTCATATTTATCTCCTTTTGAACATACCTTGACGTTACAAAATAAATGCAACCTTTGCCTATTTTTTGTTATGATCTGGTTTTAGCCTTGTGCTTAGGATCTTTAATCAAATGAGACTTTGTGTCAAATTTGATTAATGAACTGCTAGAGTTAATACATTCATAGGCATTGGATGTATATATTTTGCGGACTAACCCTTGCAGGCCAGATTTAAAACAGATGGGAAGTCCTGAAGCTAAATTCATACTGGAGGTAAATCAAGGCTCGAGATGTACTTCAAAAGAAAAAAAATGCACAACGTACAAAGGAGGCACAAATCACCTTTCGAGGTGCACCGTGAGTATTTTGTTAAAATGCTCCTTTACGTTCATGCCGTTTTATCCCAGCCTTGTTTGAGTTTTGCTAAAATGATCAAAATTTGATGAACACCAATAAATACCCTTTGAAAAAAAAGTATATCTCTCTCTTGAAAAAAACAATGATAAAATAAAATAATGGCAAACAATCTGGGATCCATGGCTTTTGAACGTTCAAATCTATTTTTCCTTAAAGCATGGATGTGAACAACTAATTTCAAGGCAAAGATAAAATCCCTTCAAAATTCTTTAAACATGCCTCGAGTATTTATTGTCCACTGACCTTTTGCAGGGAATAAAACAACCAAGGAGTAACATGCAACAACCTAACACTCATGCAATGCTCCTTGGTTCCATGGAGGACAGATGCATGAGGAACTAAGCAGAACAAAATACAAAACTTTGCTTCACCAAGCTTAGCTATTGCATTAGCATTCATGCTTGGCGAGTTCTCAGGTAAGTAATCCCATAACTCATGCATCCTCATGTCATGCGTCCACCCTGCTAAGTTATCCATCACGCCTAGCTTGCCATGAAAAAAAATATAGAAGCATTAAAATAAACATAAATAAATAATAGAATATAACTAAAAAACAAAATAAAATAAATTTAGGCTTTTCAAATACTTGTTCAATAAAATTTTAGACTCCCCGGAGTTTGCAACCGGCAGAGTCCTCGCTTGTTTCCACCTTTTGTTCATTGGTTGAATAAAAACAGGTACAAGAATAAGCGTCGGGGAGATCTCTCAAAAGCACAAGAAAAAAACTCATTTCAGATCTCTCCCACAACATGATGCACAACATCAATGGACTAGCATCATACAACACGCCCAAGACAGGACTTGATGGGCCACAATGAGAACAACTGATTGACCCTAGGGTCTACCGAACCATTGAAGCCCATACAGCCCTGCATCATCCATCACCCTTGTTTGCATCCTAAACTCACACCTCCCTATTCAAATGAATTCAGATCTAAAACTTCAACTCCAAATCAAAATGCAAAGAAGGGCCTTACACTCCATGTGCTTTCATGAATAAACATGCATACTCTTTATTCCCTGCATTCTCTCTGGTTCTTGTGAACAATCATTATCATAGGGAACCCATGCTATCTAAGTATTTGAAGAATGTGATATGATTGGATGAATGGAACCATGCTCTTCCTTGCAAAGTACTTGGGATTTCTTTTCAAAAATAATAATAAAAAAAGCACAATGGCTTGTCTCCTCAAATTACAAATTCTTACCAAGGCCAAAGTTAGATTTTTATGATCAAACCCTCATATGCAGTTTGACTTCGCTTTGAGTTTTGTCAAATTCTTTGACCCTTGTTAGAGACTTGTCATACTCTCTTGATCAAGATCACGTACACGTCCACTCACATGCTATATTTCCACACTAGAAGATAGCAATCATTTCCATCCACTCACAAAATAAAACTGCAAAGTTCTATCATGACTCTTTCTCCAAGGTTACCATCAAGGATATGGGCTATACAAAAAGAAATCAAAGATGCATATCCAAGGAAGATATGCCACATGCTCAAAAGACATGACAAAAAAAGTGCCAAGAAAAGAAAAAAAGATGCATACCCAAAGAAGGTATGCCACATGTCCACAAGACATATCAAAAAAAAGAAGAGAAGAAAAAAAATGTATATATATAGCCCATGTCCAAGAAAAAATACAAAGAAAGATATAGATCATCCAATGGAGTTCATCCACTGTCCATCAAAAATATTCCACACACTTGCACCTCTTGATCAAGTTGTATGGCTCGTTTCTACTTGGATCTTGCCTTTGACTTAACAATACAAGCAAAGCAAACATGCCTCTTTACCCCTACCCTGAGCTCCACATAAGTCTGATTAGGTGATAGGAGGAAAGAAGGCAGCAACTTTGCCTTGGTGAGGATATGAAACAAAAAGAGTGATTCGAGAGAATAATTTGAGGAGCAAGACTATGTTTTTGTTTTCAAAAATAAGAACCCAAGTTTCTGAGCAGGAAGAGCTAGGAACCTGAAGTCTGCTTCGTTCTGTTCTTCAATTACCTAAGAAAGCATGGTAGCCACTCAAAAGTTCACAGAAACTGGAAGAAGTTTGGAATAACTTGTATGCAGGTCATGTGCAAGGAGTGGCATCCACCTTAGTCCTTCAAACTTTACTCGAGGATGAGCAAAGGGCTAAGTGTGGGGGTGTTGTTGATGGTCCTTAAGTCAGAAATAAAGCCATCAACTCCTGCATCTTTTCTTAACATTCAAACCACCAAAAGTAGTTGTAGGGCTTATTGCTAACCATTTCCATAAGTTTTGGTGATTCTTGGATTGCAGGCACCCATACACGGAATAAGACAAAAACATATAAAAGACGCGACACAAATGCACAGAATATCTAATCCTGCGTCACACTTACAAAGAAGGGCCCACAGGTCAGAGAAAACCAATGAACAAAGCCCCGGCACCGACGTAATACTCAAGAGGGCCCACCTAGCAGTCACTCATCCAAAGGCGGCAGAGAAAGGCGGCCAGGTGGGGCTGGCCGAACCCCTGGTTCGGCTGAACCAGGATGGGTTCCCGGCCCCCTCAGCCTTGGAAGGAAGGTCGCCACCGCCATCCCAACGTCGGTTATCAATGTTCCCGTGCTTATCCCAACTAGTAACCGACCTCTTCACACTATATAAGGGCCTCCACACTACCTCTCAATAGATGGATTCTCTCTCATTCTCATACACAAGGAGGAAAAGTAGTAGTAGTGTTCCACTTGTGTCATTAGAGTAGGGAGTGTGCGAGGTGGAGGATCGGAGAAGAGCCGGACATGTCGGCCTCTCTTCATCTTGTACTTCGACGGATACGAGAATTTGAGTAAATATTGAGACTTCATATTCTGTCAAGTTCTTGGTTAGTTTTCTTAAGTTATTCTTTCGTTTACGGGTTCATCGTCCGTTCTCATAACGGATACTCTAGTAGAGAGCCCCTAATAAAGACGGGTAAACCATGCGCAATGCTAGAGTAAGTAATCGAAGGCTTAAGCGTGGTGTTTAGGCTCTAGATTACCTTTGTTTGCCTCGTGCTCCATAGTATTGCGGGGTAGATTGCGGGTGGTGATGACAGCCCCGTCGGTCCGCTACGAAGCTGCTTCGTGGTTAGTGCACTCCCCCCTGTCCGGGTACCGCGTAGAGCAACAAGCCGGAGGGCCCTAACATACCTGGGTCAGACCGGTGCCCGAAGAAAATGAGTGACGAACCTAAGTCTACCTTACTGTTGACGCTCACTAACAATCATTTCCAGGTGTCAACTTGATCAGAAAATCATGAGAGTTTGCATTTCTTACATGCATCTTTATCCAATAAAATCCCTAAACCACACTTTACCATTTAGAAAATGCAAGTTGTGTTTTAGAGCTAATATGCAGGTTACAAGCACACTTTGGCCCGACATAAAATCACAAAAATTATCAGAGCGCCGATTCAGGCTCAGATGGACCAAAACTGATGCAAGAACCCAGTTTAGACCACTCAAGACAGGCCAAGACCAACGGGATTAGGACACGGCAGCCCAGGACAGCATTCTGGATGAAGCTGGGGGCGGTTGGCGGCTCGGGCAGGCCGACCGCCGACCTGGCCCGTGGGCCCCACCGCCTCATCTAGGCCACGTGGCGCCTCCTCATAGGTCCCCTAGGTCGGTTGCAAGGGTCTCACCTCGTGACTCCCTACTATAAATACAATTGAGGGGTAGAGATTATGACACACACACACACACCACACTTCCTCTCCTCTCTTCCTCATCTTGCATAATGTTTAGGCTTAGTGGAGTTTAGGAGAAGTCAAGGAGTCTTCGAGTCGTCGGATCTGCTCGAGAGTCTGGTATGGGTTCATCTCTAGCTCTCTCTTGTAATATTCGGTTGTTTGTAATAGAATTAGACTATGGTTACCGATATCTGTTCGAAGTATGTTCTGAGTTATCGGATATATGCTTCTTGGTATGGTTGCATTATTATTCAATGCTTGCATTGTATGATCGCCCTGTGCTTGAGATGGTTAGTATTTCGTGCTTAGAACTCTATCAACTGCTCCAGTATTTGTAAGTTTGCTCTAATGTGATGTCTGTCCATCCGGAGGGTGGGGGCTCCGCGCGGGACACTAGAGTATCCCTTACTAGTGTAGACATGGTGTTTAGATTAGCTAAGAGTTGCTGGATGTCAACTATACCCACAGTTTGTAGAGGCAGCCGACAGGTGGTGACAGCCCTGTCCAAGCCCGAGTAATCCACCACATTCGGTATGGGGGGTAGGAGGTACATAAAGCCGCCGGGGTGTACGGGCTCCTCGCGTTGCTTCGATAGCGGTCTCCCTATTGTGTAGTTTAGTCTCTAACGATCTAACCAATGAGATAGTCTAGATATAGCTAGCCTAGCACAGTTGACTCGAGCTCTAACTTCTGCCTTGCTCCCGGCCTAGAGCATCTTTTATCTTTTCTTTATTTATCCAAGAGGGTAGTTTGTGTGTATGTCCCACTATCTCCTACCATGTTATATATCTTACCCCTATTTATGCATGAGAGTATCCAATCTAGATAAAGTTCATCAACTGGTCTATATATCTCTTCATTCACCGCCTTCCATGCAGAAATATAAATGACACCCCAATATACTCTCGGGTAAAATGCTACGGCGGTATTCCGTGCGCTTGCGGATTCATTCGTGGTTCATGAAATACCTGCCACCCCAATTGGTGTTTGCGGGCGTCATCGCTGTTTCCTGGTGGTGACGTTGGTAGGCGCCTGTAACACCCTAATTTAAATTTCAGCATTTATTAATAAATTTAATTGGCTTTATTTAATTTTTCCTAAGGTTTATTGTGTTAGACTTGCATTTAATCTAAAATTTTGTTCCTCAAGTAATTAAAATTTGTCTAAGTTTAAAAATTTGATGTTGCATTCATGCTGGTGCATAGTTTTAATTATTTGAGTGTGGTTTGAATTCAAATTTTGTTTGAAGTAGAAATGGAAAAGAGAAAGGAAAATAGAAAACCTAACCCAAACCCAAAACCCCTTCCCGGCCCGACCTCAGGCAGCCCAGCCCGCACCCACCTTTCCTGCGGGCCCATTTTCCTCATTTTCCCCGGCCGGCCCATCCTCCTCTTTTCCCTTCCCCTACGGCCCACACTCGCACCTCACCGCGCCGGCCCAGCCTCGCACGCCCCGCTCCGCAGCGCGCGTCGCCCCTCCCTCTCTCACTGCGCCCCCGGGCCCTTCTGTCGGCGCTGCTCGCCCCCCACCACGCCGCACGCACTCGCTGACGCCGCGACCCCACATGGCAGATTCTTCCCTTCCCTCAGTCCGTTCTCCCCGCTCGTGTCCTCTGCTCGCAGCTCCGAGTTGCCTGCCCTGCGACCCACTGCCCTGTGGGCCACCCGAGCCCTGCAGGCCCACCGACCGGTCTGCGTCGTGCCCGCCTAGACCTTCCAGAACCTACGCCCCGGCCGGATTCCGCGGGGACCGGTGCTCGATCCACTCTCCCTGCGTGGCACCGAACCCGGCCGCAATCTCCGGCACCTTCCTTCCTGGAACGGACGCCGAGATTCCCGGTCATCTTCTTTAAACCCCCGCAGACCCCTGCGCCCCTCCCATCCACCCGCGCCGCCCCAGAACCCTAGCAGCTGCCGCCGCTACCCGGAGCTCGAAGCAGAACCACCCGCCGCCGCCGGTGAGCTTTTCCTCTCACGAATTCTTGCCGCCGGCCTTACTCTGGCCACGCTGACCCCCCTGGTTCGCTTCGCAGCGCCACCTGGTCGCAATTTGTGCCACCCAGGAGCCCGGAGGAGTCTAGTGCCGCCCGGACCGCGAACTCCTTCCCCGGCTCCGACCGACCGCCGCCGCAGAACCTCAACGCCGACGACCCTGCGCCACGCCTCCGTTCAAGTACGACCCCGGTGAGCACCCCCGGCCTTTCCTTGGTCTTATGCTCTAGATGCAGCAGCCATGGCCCTTCTAGTTTCCAGCGCACGGCACACCGGCGACACCGCTCCGCCCCCGCGCCGTGGCGAGCCCCAGCAAAGCCTCCCCGAGCCCCGCCGTAACCCCAGGTGCATTACGCACGCAGCGCACTCCACCCTCGGCCAAACCCCGGCCCAAACCGGGTCTGGTAGCCCCCAGTTTACTTTCTCCGGCCGGGCGCCGCCGCGGAGCATAACTCCAGCGACCCAGCGCCGCCGCCCGCGCCCCCAAAAGCCTGTGTCCGTCCGATCTGAAACCTAGGGCCCAGATTAGATCGTAGTCCGAATAGATCTGAACCGCTAGATCAAAATCCTACGGCCGAGATCTGTAGATACCGGTTCGCTGTGGCCATTTTGCTAAAGAGTCCCTCCCCTTCCTTGAAATCAACCCGCCATCCTGTATAGTTAAAAAATAATTACAGTTGGGCCCAGTTTTTAGCAGATAACCCCCTGGCTTTTCCCAGAATAGAACCCGCCGTCCTAGCTTGGTAATTTTGCGAGATTGACCCCAGAACTAAGGTTTAAATACGTTTTAGCCCTCGGTTTTAGCAGAAAAGTCCCTGGAACCCTGTTTTTATTACAAATAAGCCCCTAGAACTTGTTTTTAGCCTAGATTATGCGTTTTAGCTCCGTTTTAAGCGTTCTTTATGTCCACGCGATCGTTGTAACGCATAGAATAGTTCTAGACTAGTTTTGTGCGCTGTTTTCATGTATTGTTGTATTGTTTCTTAGTTTTTGTTAGTGTTTGCTTGTATGCTTATTTTTTGTGCATCGTTTTGGCTATGTGTTCGTGAGTAGACGTTGATCCATCTGAGGAGCCCCAGTACTAGTACCAGGAGCAGCCATCTTCCAAGCACTTTGAGCAGCAGCAGGAGCAGTACGAGGAAGGCAAGTATAACATGAACAACCTATCACTTCTAAATACAATTTCATACTGCATTTTAATACTGTATGCCTGTAAGGACTTTCCTAGCCACTGTATATCCTTTATATATACCTTTGGGTTGCATTTTGGTTAGTTGTGCTAGGTTGCTGCGTTACAACATATTCTGGTCCTTTTTAATTAAATTGATTAATGGTTTACTTGAATTTAATTCTGAGAGTGGCACTCTGTGTGGCTTGAGTGGCTCACTTCTCGTTAAAATTGGTTTTGTTAGAAACATGGTTTAGGGGGCTAGCACGGTGCTTAGTGCTTGGTTGGCCACTCTCCATAAGGACCAGTTCATAGAGCGACAACCTGGGACAACAGCGCTACCACAAGACTGGAATGGGACGGTCTTGGCTTACTAATTAGGCCATTTTGGTTCGGGAGTAACTTACCGACGGGGCATGGGGGGTGGTGAGCTTCAATGGTGGCCAGGCTACGAGGCTGGTCTGTGTGTCTTGTACCCCCTCGAGGTGGTTACCATAGTTGCGGAGCCTGATTCCTTAGCGGTTACACCTTACCAACGTGTCCTTTGTAACGGCCTCGTAGTGAGTCGCTAGTCATCTCACCTAAGGAAGTGTGATGAACCTCTAGCGTAGCTCACGACTTGTGGGTAAAGATGTGCAACCTCTGCAGAGTGTAAAACTGGTATACTAGCCGTGCTCATGGTTATGAGCGGCCCAGATCCTCCTTTTGATTAGTGGGGTTGTCTCCTTCCGGCGAGGGGGGTGCCTCTCGGGGTTACCTTGGTGGTTTTGGTATGGTTCTCAGTAATTACATAATTAATTCTGATTAATTATTATGTAACTGGGTTTATGGTAATTCATCAACTTGTAGTAAATAGCTTTAATAAAATTTTGCCAAGACTTAAAAGCTAATGCAGTTGAGTCAGCCAACCTAGAGCCTCATAGTTTGTGTTATACTTGTTGAGTACAAGTTGTGTACTCACTCTTGCCTCTTCTGTACTTTTTCCTCTTGGATACGCTACTGCTGCTCAGTTCCTGTCGACGCGAGGGAGTTCGCTCAGCGCTTCCAGGACTACGAGGACTTCTAGGCGTTCGTCTCCCAGTCGACGTCCCTGTGGCGCCCTGCTCAGCTTCGGAGAGTTCTTTTATCGTATTTGTACTTCGCTTCCGCTGTATCAGACATTTTGTCATTAATGTAATAAATAACATTCGTATTCGCTTTATTATATCTCTTTACGTGATATGTGCTATGATATACTGTTCATTCTGTTGTATATACGTGTGACTTGATCCTGGCACGTATATGATTGCTCGGTTTATGTTCTTTTATAAACCGGGTGTTACAGCGCCAACAAGCATTTTTGGCGCCGTTGTCGGGGAAGGCACAGATTGAAGTATATAGACAAAGTTATGAACAAAATTGAAATTGGCACTCACTTGCTAAATAGGCTAACTTGGCTTTGTTTTCTTGTCTTTGTTGATATGAAAACAGGGTAGTGTATGACCGATTTCGACTTGCCGCAAAACTTTCATTCCAATCTAGAGTCACTTTTGAGAAGAGTTCGACCTCATATCGTACCTCCTCAAATCTCACTCTCGGCAGCCAAACCAGTCATCGCATCGTCGTTAGCTTCTCAAGCTATGGCCCAGAAGACACTCCGTGATTACTCTGCTCCGTCTGCTAACCTGGTCCATACTAGGCCCGAGGTTAACACCGGAGGGGAAAATTTTGAGATCGAGATGGGCCTCATTACGATGATGCAGGCCAGCCCTTTCTGTGGCAAGGCCAATGAGGATGCCAGCGCTCATCTCTAGCAGTTCCTGGAGCTCTGCAGTACTTTTGTTATCAAGAGTGTATCGCAAGATATAATCCGGCCCCGTTTGTTTCTGTTCTCTCTCATGGGGAGAGCGAAACAATGGTTTTATGCTAACAAGGCTATTGTGGACACTTGGGACAAATGTGCTAAGGCGTTCCTCTCGAAGTTCTTCCCGACGGGCAAAACCAATGCACTTCGTGGTTGGATTTCGAACTTTCAGCAAGCATCAAATGAGTCAATTCCTGAAGCTTGGGAGAGACTTCGGGAGTACATTCTAGCGTGTCCGCACCATGGAATGGACAATTGACTCATTCCACAGAACTTCTACAGTGGGTTGACACAGTCATCCCGTGATCATGTGGATGCCGCTGCGGGTGGAGCTTTCTTCTCGCTGACCATTGAAAGAGCTACATCATTGATCGAGAAGATGGTTTCCAACCAAGGTTGGAGCGATGATCATCTTCAACCACGCCAGCGAGGCATGCACTCCGTCAAGGAGGCCGACATGCTCGCTATGAAGATTGATCTCCTCCTCAAGAAATTTGAGGATTATTCCCAAGATAAGGCTCAAACGCAAACACTTCAAGCCTTGGAAAGTCGCATGACGTGCGAGGTCTGCGGGAATGTTGGACATTCGGGCGACAATTGCCCAGAAACCCAAGAGGAAGCTCTATTTCTCAATGGCAACAATGGGTTTCGTCCACAAGGAGGTCAGGGGTGGAATCAACCACGCCCATATTATCAAGGAGGTAATGGGAATTCCAATTCTTTCAATCCTAACCAGCCTACCTTGAGAGATTGTGTCTACGGCCAAGAGAAGATCAATGAGTCCCTTCAAAAGAAGTTGGCCACTATAGACAAATCTATGGAGACCATCCATGCCAAGATGGACGGATTCTCCACTGCCATCAAGAACTAGCTGAGTTTCAACAAAATGATTGAGACTCAACTAGCTCAAGTGGCTGCCGCCATGCCCCCTGCTATGGAGAACGTTAAGGCGATAACCACACGAGGAGGTAAAACTACTCAAGATCCACCTTATCCTAACCATGTCAACAGGAAGAAGGCAAGCCCGGTGACAGAAGAACCACCTCGAGAGGAGGAACCCGAGAAGGTTCATGAAGGGAAGACGACTCCGCATGAATTTTATGATACCCATGTATTGCCGTTCCCTATGAGGGCAAAGAAGCCAAGTACAGATGAGTAGTCCAGCCGCTTTGTTGAGATGATACAACAAGTGAACATCAATGTGCCTTTGATGGATGCGATGAAGGTTCCGACCTATGCTCGCTACATCAAGGACATAATCAACAAGCGACCGCTGCCGACTACTGAAGTAATCAAGCTCACTGAGGCATGCAATGCAGCTGTACTTCAACAATTGCTCGAGAAGAAGAAGGATCCAGGATTTCCAACTATCAGATGTTCGATAGGGGCACAGAACTTCGACAAAGCCTTATGTGATTTGGGAGCCAGTGTTAGTGTGATGCCGAAGGCGGTCTTCGACCAACTTAACTACATAGAATTGACACCAACACCCATGCAGTTGCAATTGGCTGACTCCTTAGTACGACACCCAGAAGGAATCCCTGAGGATGTCCTAGTGAGAGTACGGGGCTGTTTCATCCCAGTCGACTTTGTGGTACTTGATATGGATAATCAGAAGAAGACTACTCTCAATCTAGGATGGCCATTCCTCAATACAGCATATGCACATATTGATGTCAGGGCCAGAGAAATCCGACTCCATATTAATGGTAAAGAGGAGAAATTTGACTTCTGACCCAAGAAGGAGCAATGCTTGATGATCCGAGTCAAATTTGGGCCAAATCCTCAGAAAATCAAAGAAGTCGAAGTCACACCCTCTCAGAAAGATAGTCTTATACCTTTTATGAAGACACTTATGAAAGAAGATCCAACAAGGTCTAAGAAGAAGGGTAAATCAAAGGTTACTATGCCCGAGGATCCTGTTCCTGCGCCGCCTACGCCATCAAAGAAGAACAAGAACAAATGGCGCAAAAAGAATAAGACGTCATCGACCGCTACTACTTCTACAGGTATGGACGAAACGACCTCAACCTGATCAGGTATGGAGAAAGGTCCTGCTTTTCGGACCCTAAACCAAGAGCTAGCTTGGGGGAGGTTCCCTCCCCTAAGTCAACTGTATCCCTTTATTTGCTTTCAAATAAATTTTGATAAAAAAACTTTCAAAAACAAAATAAAAATTTACTGTTTTATTTCCCTTTTTCATCATGTGCGGTAAGAATGTTTTAACTCTTTATGATAAGTTGAAAGGATGAGTTTTGCTTTGCTCCACCATGTTTGTTGTGCTTAGTTTGAAAATGAGAATTCTCTTGAGTTTAAATCTATTGGTTATGAATATATCTTGCCAATGAACCTGAAAGTTCTGTGGGTTGCATATGCTTGATCCAAGTCTAAGTTGTTGTGAGTTTAGATATGGTAAATAAGGTTGTGCAAGTTTGTTCTAGTGATGCTTGAAATCTGGAGTTGTTTTCGAAAATTTAAAAAGGGCAAGTTCCCTAGTGATATGCAATGTCCTACCAGAGCCATATGTCATATTGCATGAAAAACCTTACACATATGCTGCTTAATGTTCTGTTGAGTTTTGTCAAATTGTGTGACCCTAGTGAGATACTTTTCATGCTTTCTCGATCATAAGCACGTACACGTCCCATCCATTTGCTACATTCCTACACTGGAAATTAGCATCACCATCCAATCCATTCCATATTATAAAATGCTCCATGTCTTGGTGATCTCTCTCATAGAACATCCCTGAAATAAAATAAAGTCAGATTATGGTTGCCCCAAAAAGAGAAAAGATGGCATGCCAAAGAAGCATGACCCAAAAAAAAAAGAGAAAAAGGGGTAACCATGTCCCAAAAAAAAGACAAGGGATGATTCGAGAGAGAAAACCATTGCCTCAAGGAGTAAGACACATCTATCCATCTATCCATCCACTCATACACTTGCACCTTTTGATCGAGATTGCATGACTTGTTTCTCCATAGATCCTCTCTTTGACTTTACAATATATGGAATGCAAGTATGCCCCATTCTTATCCTACCTTCAGCTCCACAAAGGCTTATAGTAGTAGGAAAGATCAAAGGCAAATACTGCCCTTGTAAGGAAATACAAGTTGAGTGCCTCAAGAGAGTTATCCTGAGAACTTTGCCATGTTTTCAAAAATCTTTCAAAAAGTACCTCCAGATGGATTGCAGATCTCTGAGCAAGTAAGTACTACTCTATGCACCGTTCTAACTCTCAACAGCCCAAAACAAGGAGACAGCTAAAAGGCCCTATGAAGGAGTAAGGTAATTGTGCAAAGGTATGATAGCCAACTTATTTAAGCTTATAGATGAATCTCTTTGCTTTAGACTATGACATGACAGGTAAGGTATGGGTCAAAGTGATTTTCTGATCAACAACCTGATTTGTCCAACTTTGCTCGGGACGAGCAAAGGACAGCTTGGGGGATTTTGTTGACGCTCACTAATGATCATTTCCAGGCGTTAACTTGATCAGAAAATCATGACAGTTTGCATTTCTTACACTCATCTTTATCCAATAAAATCCCTAAACCACACTTTACCTTTTAGAAAATGCAAGCTGCGTTTTAGAGCTAATATGCAGTTTACAAGCACACTTTGGCCCGGCATAAAATCACAGAAATTATCAGAGCGCCGATTCAGGCTCAGATGGACCAAAACTGATGCAAGAACCCAGTTTAGACCACTCAAGACAGGCCAAGACCAATGGGATTAGGACAAGGCAGCCTAGGACAGCCTTCTAGACGAAGCTGGGGGCTGTTGGCGGCCCGGGCAGGCCGACCGACCTGGCACATGGGCCCCACCGCCTCATCCAGGCCACGTGGCGCCTCCTCATAGGTCCCCTAGGTCGGTTGCAAGGGTCTCACCCCGTGGCTCCCTGCTATAAATACAAGTGGGGTAGAGATTATGACACACACACACCACACTTCCTCTCCTCTGTTGCTCATCTTGCATAGTCTTTAGGCTTAGTGGAGTTTACGAGAAGTCTAGGAGTCTTTGAGTCGCCGGATCTGCTCGAGAGTCTGGTATGGGTTCATCTCTAGCTCTCTCTTGTAATATTCGGTTGTTTGTAATAGAATTAGACTATGGTTACCGATATATGCTCGAAGTATGTTCTGAGTTATCGGATATATGCTTCTTGATCTGGTTGCGTTATTATTCAATGCTTCCATTGTATGATTGTCTTGTGCTTGAGATGGTTAGTATTTCGTGCTTAGAACTCTATCAACTGCTCCAGTATTCGTATGTTTGCTCCAGTGTGATGTCTGTCCATCCGGAGGGTGGGGGCTCCGCGCGGGATACTAGAGTATCCCTTACTAGTGTAGACATGGTGTCTAGATTAGCTATGAGTTGCTGGATGTCAACTATACCCACAGTTTGTAGAGGTAGCCGGCAGGTGGTGATAACCCTATCCGAGCCCGAGTAATCCTCCACGTTCGGTATGGGGGGTAGGAGGTACATAAAGCCGCCGGGTGTACGAGCTCCTCTCGTTGCTTCGATAGCGGTCTCCCTGTTGTGTAGTTTAATCTCTGACGATCTAACCAATGAGATAGTATAGGTATAGCTAGCCTAGCACAGTTGACTCGAGCTCTAACTTTTGCCTTGCTCCCAGCCTAGAGCATCATCTTTTATCTTTTCTTTATTTATCCAAAGGGTAGTTTGTGTGTGTGTCACACTACCTCCTACCATGTTATATATCTTGCCCCTGTTTATGCATGAGTATCCAATTTAGATAAAGTTCATCAACTGGTCTATATATCTCTTCATTCACCGCCTTCCCCGTGGAAATATAAATGACACCCCGGTATACTCCCGGGTAAAATGCTACAGCAGTATTCCATGCGCTTGCGGATTCATTCGTGGTTCATGAAATACCTGCCACCCTAATTGGCGTCTGCGGGCATCATTGTTGTTTCCCGGTGGTGACGTTGGTAGGTGCCAACAAGCATTTTTGGCGCCGTTGCTGGGGAAGGCACAGATTGAAGTGTATAGACAAAGTTATGAACAAAATCAAAATTGGTACTCACTTGCTAAACAGGCTAACTTGGCTTTATTTTCTTGTCTTTGTTGATATGAAAACAGGGTAGTGTATGACCGGTTTCGACTTGCCGCAAAACTTTCATTCCAATCCAGAGTCACTTTTCTAAAAGTTAAAGTGTGGTTTAGCGATTTTATTGGATAAAGATGCGTGTAAGAGATGCAAACTCTCATGATTTTCTGATCAAGTTGACGCCTGTAAATGATCGTTAGTGAGCGTCAACAGTAAGGTAGACTTAGGTTCGTCACTCATTTACTTTGGGCACCAGCCTGACCCAAGTATGTTAGGGCCCTCCGGCTTGTTGCTCTATGCCGTACCCGGATAGGGGGGAGTGCACTAACCACGAAGCAGCTTCGTAGCGGACCGACGGGGCTATCACCACCCGCGGTCTACCCCGCAATACTATGGAGCACGAGGCAAACAAAGGTAATCTAGAGCCTAAACACCATGCTTAAGCCTTCGATTACTTACTCTAGCGTTGCGCAGGGTTTACCCGTCTTTATCAGGGGCCCTCTACTAGAGTATCCGTTATGAGAACGGATGATGAACCCGTAAACGAAAGAATAACTTAAGAATACTAAACCAAGAACTTAACAGAAGATGAACTCCGGATACTTACTCAAATGCTCGTATCCATCGAAGTACAAGATGAAGAGAGGCCGACACGTCCGGCTCTTCTCTGATCCTCCACCCCGCACACTCCCTACTCTAATGACACAAGTGGAACAATACTACTACTTTTCCTCCTTGTGTATGAGAATGAGAGAGAATCCATCTATTGAGAGGGTGTGTGGAGGCCCTTATATAGTGTGAAGAGGTCGGTTTCTAGTTGAGATAAGCACGGGAACGTTGATAACCGATGTTGGGATGGCGGTGGCAACCTTTCTTCCAAGGCTGAGGGGGCCGGGAACCGTCCTAGTTCGGCCGAACCAGGGGTTTGGCTGGCCCCACCTTGCCGCCTTTCTCTGCCACCTTTGGATGAGTGACTTCTAGGTGGGCCCTCTTGAGTATTACGTCAGTTCTGGGGCTTTGTTCATTGGTTTTCTCTGACTTGTGGACCCTTCTTTGTAAGTGTGACGCAGGATTAGATATTCTATGCATTTGTGTCGCGTCTTTTATATATTTTTATCTTATTCTGTGTATGGGTGCCTGCAATCGAAGAATCACCAAAACTTGTGGAAATGGTTAGCAATAAGCCCTATAACTACTTTTGGTGGTTTGAATGTGTTGACGGCCGCTAAGTGCCAAATCTAGGCCGTCAACTCCTGCATAAATACATAAAATGTAAACATCAATATAGTGGTAGGGGTTTATTACTAATCATTTCCATGAGTGTTGTTAAATATTTGTATGCAGGTGAAATAAGTGTGAAAACACACTTCATGAGCAGGGAAACACACTCCACAAATCAAGGCAAAATGCGCAACCAATCAGAGAACACGAGTCAGGCTCAATTGGATCAAAACAAGCCCATGCACCCAAGCAAACCAGCTTAGGACAGGCCAAGACCCATGGGTTTAGGACAAGGGACACTAGGACAACCCAAATATCAAGTTTGGGGCGGTTGGAGCCTCGGGCAGGCCGACCGACCTACCAGGTCGGCCGACCTAGCCCATGGGCTCCACCACCTCAGCTTTGACGCGTGGCAGCCCCTCACTGGCTCCCAAGGTCAGTTCCAAGGGGTAGAGCTGCAATCCTTGGCCGAAAGCACCATGGCTCCCTCCTATATATATATGAGGGGAGGGGTTCCATTTGAGACACACCACCAAGTTGGAGTTCACATCCATCCAAGTGCTTTCTCAAGCCTTCTCTTGGTTTAGAAGTGTCTTAGAGTAGGGAGAGGGTAGAGGTACTCAGGAGGGGCGCCGGTCTTCGGCACTCTTCTCCATTTTGTACCTCTACGAGAGTGAGGGAGTAATTCGGGAGAAGTGTCGAGGTGTCGGCTCTCTGCTCCCAGCTTGTACCTCTACGGATGCTGCTACATTCTTCGGTATTTATCTGGATTTAACTTTTTTGTATTCTATTCATGCAAGAACATAACCAGTCTGGCCACCCTTGCAAACGTGGGTTTTAAAGCATTGGTGGCGTCCTATGGTGTCGGGGACATGCCTTATGCCTAGGCGATGCCTCAAAAAACCATGCGTGCAATGATAGAATTCAGTACCTGATGTACAAGGGAAAACTAAGTTCTGAAAATAGATACTCTGAGAGGAGAAATCATTCACGACAATAGACACTACTTAATCAACAGAATGCCAACAAGTAATACCTACTGCAACTATTCTTGTATGCTATGCATGTACAAGTATGCTTGCACCATTGTTCAAAAAAGCAGGAGTCATTTTTGCAGTTTAGTGTGAGTGAGCACTTGATCATATGTTTCTGAAGCAGTTATGTTCCACTAGCTTACTATATGCCTAAGCAGAGTGTAAGATGTGTAGGAAACAAGAAAGGATCAATAGATTCAGTTCTGTAATTGCACTATACAGTCTAAAGAGCTACTAAGCATTAAACACCAAGCGAATTATCTCTTCAAGTTCATCACTCGTGCAAGTGCAGGATCTTCCAAAAATAGTACACTTGTTGATCCTTGTGCTCCTAGAGGATATTCACATAATGGACAAGTAATGGCACTATACCACAACACCACATTAGCGTCGCACATGGGTCGGTAAAAGTCTATCATTGCCGACAAACCATCAGTCGGTAAAACATTATAAACAACCATCAGTCGGTGATTCGGGATTTCCCCGACAATCTATCGGTTGGTATATATATTTGTATTCATCGTCTGAGTGCCTGTCTATATAAGTTACTAGTAAGCAAGCCCGTGCTAACGCTACGGTAAATATATTTTCCCACAAAGTGTCGATCTCACTTATTAATTGCTGAAATCTGCATAAACCAGATTGACAAAGCTCGATCTAGCCAGCAGTGCTAAACATTAAAGAGTAGACCTTGCTGTCAGTGCTAAACATCACAAAGGAAATATGAAGTGGAATACTATATCTATGCGTGCCCTTCTGTATCTTATGGACAGACTGAAAAAAAATTAAATACCATGGTTTCATTATAGTTGCAATTGCCACTGCCTAACACCTGATCACAACACTTCCTTTCATCTTAATCTAAGCTAGCTGCATCCAGTCTCCGCACCCTCGGTTCATGCAACTGCGCATTTTCAAAATTAAACAAACATAAGTTGTGACATAAATGAACAAGAATCGAACGTCGTTTCAGGTATATACATAGTTCAATGCCCATGCATTCCAACAGTGATATACATATTCTTTACTGAGAGAGCTAATGGAAAATAACACATTAACACCATACAACCAATCAGCAGCTCCTCAACTCCACATGTAACTTGATCACTTAAACCTTTGTTTGAATGCTTGTGAAACCAGTGATCGTGGGATTACCTAGGATGGTGAAATATTGACTCGTAAAAGTTCACTTAGCATAAGAGCCCTAGATTATCCTAGATTAATGACAACTAAACGTTAATCTGTGCCACCATGGTGGTAAAATGAAATCAACTCACATCATCATCATCGTCCGACTCATCTTAAGAAGTACCCTCAAGGCTGCTGCTCTCTTGCTTGCCTCTCCGGTGGGAGGAGCTCTACGGAGGTGCCCACATCTTCAGACAGCATCGAATCAGTTTTGAACTGCTCTCCTGACAACCAATCTTGGATCACCATCATTACATTCTGTATGTCAGGATAATGAACACAAAGGGAAACGGGCTATTGTCCTTTTTTCGTTTACAAAGCTATAATCAAGTAATTTAACCTAAATAAATTACTCAAATTAATTGGCTGAAATCCTAGCAGGACTGGGGACACAAGCAAACCTTTGAGCTGCAGCTCGAGGTCGACAGACCTAGATCGGCAGGCGGACAGAAGCGGCCAGAGCAGCTGCCTGACGTCCTCCCGCGCGCTCCTGAGCTCCGCTGCTGTGTCTCCCGCCACCGCCGCCGAGCTAACTAAGGAGAAAAAAAACCAGCTTTCAGGATCAGACATATCTAATCGAGGGAGAGGACAACCGCGACCTGGTGGCGCCGTTGAGGAAGAGGACGGCCGTGACCAGACCTGGTGGTGCCCGCCCTTGTGGCTGTCGTCCTATCGGCCGCGACCCCATGGCGCTCGCCCTTGTGGTCATCGTCCTGGTGGTCCGCGATATGGTGGCGCCCTTGGGGGAGAGGACTACGGAGGTCGCCGTGTTGGGAGGAGAAGCGGCGGCGGCGGCCTCGTCCGACGGCGATGGTGGCCCCGCCCGCCACGACCTTCGGCGCCCCAGCCGCGGCCCCGCGTCGCAAGGCAGCGACAGCGGCACCCCGCGCACTGCGGCCTCCGGCGCGCCCCGCACGGCATCGCCGCCGCCTCCGACTCGCCCCGCTGCTCCCTCGCGACGCCCAGGAGCGGCCCCTCCGACTGCCGCGTCCGGATCCGGGCGGGGACCAGAGTGCGGCGGCCAGATCCGCTTGGCGCTGCCTGCGCCCATCTGGTCGCCGGCCGCGCCCTCCGCTGTTGAGGGAGGGCGGTGACGGTGGATGTGTGAGGGGAGGTGGGGAGAGAAGGCAGCAGGAGAGGCGGGGGAGGAGGCGTCGAGTGGGGTGGGATTTTTTTTTTCCGCCCGCATTTGGATTCGAACTCCGGCGGCTTGGTGGTTGCCGTAGCGGGCATGCGCGTTGAAGCCTTCGTCCCGTAGCCGTCAGATTGAGTAGAAGGCTTGTAGCGGCTGATATGAGCCATCGATTTTGATGTAGTAATATTTTCTAGGTACAAGTATTCGAGTGCACAAAGTTTTAGCTTCTCAGCGGGGAGCAATTTGCGGGGTGGACGGAGACTAATTCAATCCGTCCCTTATAGGATGGATAGGATGCATTCTGTAGGTCTGATCGTCCGTCGGCAAAGTTCTTTGACGTGGGCTTTTTAAGCCCACTCGCGTGCGGAGCAAACTTTAAGGCCTAGCCTGCTACCGCTCCATCTTTGCGTACAAATGTCGAACCCTAGTTCAAGCTCGCTCCATCCCCCGGCCTCCTCTCCCCATCCCACGCGAGCGCCGCCGGGTCAGCCTCGGCTGGCGGCGCCGTCCCCCTCGCTCACCGGCTACACCGCGTGCCCAGCCCCGCGTCGCCGCCGGGTCAACCTCAGCTGGCGGCCTCGGCCCCCTCTCCCATCGACTCCACCACTCGGGGATTCTTTCCGCCGGCACCCGCGCCCTTTCATCCCCTCCGCCGGCACTCGCGCGTGGCGACCGAGCTGGAGCAGGCGCTATTTGCCGCTGGCACGCGTGCCACGCAGGGGCACCGCGGTGGCACTGCGGCAGGCGCGCGGTTCCGCCTCGCAGGAGCGCCGATTCGACGGCCCATCTCTTCTCCTCCACTCGTCCATGGCGGTCATGCGGCCGTGGCTCCGTGTCATGCTTATCATCAGGCCTCAGTACCTGGGTACAGCAGCTTCTCCTCGGGCTCGCCACCAGCGTTGCCTCACCCTGTTCTTCCTGCAGGGTTGTCTCGATTAGATCCAGCGATTGTGAGGAGAGGGAAGGCAGTGGCCGCTGGCCGGATCTGAAGTAGGATGGTCGCTTCTCATCCGGTCCAGTCTGCATTGTGGTTCCCTCCAGCCTGCAGTACACGGATCCACCATTGCCGAGGTATTGTCCCCATCCCTCCTCCCTTCTCATGTATATCTTCTGATTGATGATAGAAATCAAATATCTTCCCATAGTGTTCCCTCCTAATGGATCTTTTTTCTCAGGCACAGGTTGAACATTTCCTTCTCATCTCAATGGATTTGATTAACCATGTGGGAAGTGTCTACTGGTATTCCTTTCTTTTTGCCATTCTATCGAACTGAAATTTCCGGTGAAGTAGTGGATCTGTGCTCACTGTCGGAGCAATTTGTATTGTCTTGTTTAATTCAAGTAGAGTTCAATAACTTCTGATTGATGATAGAAGTCAAATATTGTGTTCTTGCAGTATCCATTTTAGCCAAAGATATATGACTGAGAGTACAAGGATTCAATTTATTCCAATCTAAATGATATGAAACTCAGAAACTCTTATGAGTTAGAATATGTTGCCTTTAGAAACTATAGCTAGGTTTCACTGATTACATTTAATTTTCTGATGCTTGCAGTTCTCCATAGACCACTTAGGAAATTGGAGATGAAAAATGCTCAGTAGGTAAAGTCTTTTTGGATGTGTTTCTAATCTTCAGAGTCTTTTTTCTAACTATTGATTTTTCTTTATAGTTAAAGATGGCATCAAAGTCTTCCCAGAGGAATGCAGGTATGTTATGAAATTCATCTTCAGAAAACAACTATATCATCTCAAAGATGTTAATAGCATTTTCTGTGCAATTATATGTCAATTGTTTTGTTCAGCATGTAAAGTTAATGTTCCACCCCACTAGTATGCTGTGTATTCAATGGGAATTTTTTTGAGTTCAGAAGTCATCTATCTTTAAACATGTACACATTTAATAAGGTCACTGACTACACTTTTGATTTTCAGGAACTTCTAGGAGGGGTAATAGGCAGAAGCTAAGCTGATCAAATTAAAGTGTTGAGCTGATGATAGGATACCATGAGCTATGTTCAGCTAGGATATGTATATATGATGTGTAACATAGTATCAATTATGATACCATTATGTAAAAGGACGATATATGTTAGGAAGATGTATGTTTATTGAAGTTGACTCCTACTCGTGTATATGATGAATGAACCTTTGAAACTCAATATGAAATATGTATTAACTGCTCAGATCTCGCCTTTTTTAAAAAAATCCACATAAACTATCGCATTGAACCATCGGTTGGTATAACTTAACTATCGCGTCGAACGATTGGTTGGTATAGAGGTGTCGGTTGGTATAACTTTATACCGACTCTAGTTAAAACGACTGAAACCGGGGGTCGGGTCGGTATAACTCTATACCGACCGATGCTCTGTCGGTACAGGGTGCTTATACCGACTCCTAAGGTGTCGGTAAGGAGGGGTTGTGGTATAGTGTGGTGAGGACAAGTGGTGCTTCAAGATCAACACTAGAGAACCAATATGTTGATAGTGGAAACGGAAACTTTACAGAATGCAGATCCACTTCCCTGCTTTTACTGCAAAAAGGAAAGGCAAGACATATGTTCGAAACTGCAAACTCTCTGTTCAGTAGTTCACGTAGAATGACTTAAAAATCGCTTGAAGCTAAATGTTCCTAACTTACTCAGTAAGCTAATATCTTTTGCAAATCTTATGCACTCCAAATATTATGCTGAACTGTTTCTTAGCTCAATTGTGATGTCTTATAGATTAGTGCCACATGTATCTCGTGAATGCAGAGAAGTGCCAATATCACGTATCAACAATGCCAACTGGGATCTACTTTCGTACCTGAGCTGCGTGGATACTTCCTGGCAACTGAAATTTTCTATTTTACTTCAAAGGGGCATTACATGTCTATTTTTCTCTTTTTCCTGGCAACTGAAAATTTCTATTTTACTTCAAAGGTGCATTACATGTCTATTTTTCTCTTTGCCTAGGATAACTGCAAGACTCTTCCTGATCCCTGCATCGATTGTGAATTCATGGCACGGTGGTCAATGAACAATGTCTTGTGATCTTTAGTTGGAATATGTCAGCTGCACATCTCATAGCATGCTACTAAAGCCTTGACATCTGCTTGCTCCTTTTTGTAGATCATCTTGATTGATCTGATCCCAGAAGAGAAGGGTGTACCATCGTATTTTGTTTAATAAGCTTAGCGTGTGGGATCATCTGTTGACAAGATATGAATCTATGATGTCCAGACAGACTAATATTCTATTCTCATGGTGTTCTTATGGGCACTTAAGGCAATTAGTTTGCTAAATAGGTAATTGGTACTGCCTAGAGTATCTTTCACCAATCCTGAGCTACCAATTCAGTGTTTGCATATGGTCATGTAAGAGTTATGAGGAAACGTCGAATCCGAGATAATGTGGAAATGAATCTGGCCAATATATATGTTTATACCTAGGATATATTTATGCTTCCATTACAGTTTTTTTTTCTTTTCTTCATACAGTCCAAATCAAGTGCCATGTAAGATGAACGAATTATTTACTGCACCTTTTTTTGAACTTGTTCAGTACATTCACTATTTGTCCAAATCAAGAGCTTCGATTGCCCAGTACTAAATGCATGCACCATGTTTACATAAGATATTATATAGCTTTGTGTTGATTGAATAAAAAATTGGTATTATGATATATGTTCTATGAATATAAAACCCATGTTTAATATGCACGTGCACTCTACTAGACTCACAATTAGAGGCAGTATGTATTTGGCAGTAATGTTTTTGTAACCGAAGATTTATGGATCAAAGACACGTGGAAATTGTAGTGGGGATGGCACAAATTCATTACAAGATCTCATAATATGAAATTTTATTTCAAATGTAACACACCAGAAGGCATCTACAATACAATTGTAGGTCACGATTTTATAAATATAATTTCATGGTATGAAGTCTTGCCTAATTCCTGATATATCATTGCACCCAAAGTACACAATGGCAGGTCTATAATTCATGAAGAGAATTTGCTAACATAAAATTATGTCTAATAGCTAGCATAAGACGGCATCTAGGATATAATTGATGTGATCACAATTTCATATCAAGAATTTACAAACTTTATATTAATATTCTGCTTAACGGAGATCATAGGATGGCATTCAAAATAGGTTGGATCTATTATGATCTCACAAATAAATTTCCTAACTTAAAATATGCCTAATTGCTAACATAAGATGGCGTCCAAACAAATAGGTTCTGATCACGATTGGTCATAATAACAATTTCCTGACATGAAGTTCTGCCTAATTATCGCAAAAAAATTGTCATGTGAAGGTCAAATTCTTTGTTTGCATCTCTAAGAAATATTACAATTTGTCTTTTTAATTTTTATTTATGTGTTTTTTCTGTCATGTCAAAGGTCAAATTTTTATATTGGATTGCTATGATATACTAATAAATAAATCAAATGTTTAGTAGTCTTGATGCAACTCAAATATTTTTAAATATAATTGTTCTTTAAACACATGCGTGTGGCACGTGCATCTCCACTAGTCTCTAACAAGGGTCAAAGAATTTGACAAAACTCAAAGCAAAGTCAAAATGCATATGAGGGTTTGATCATGAAAATCTAACTTTGGCCTTGGTAAGAATTTGTAATTTGAGGAGACAAGCCATTGCACTTTTTTTATTATTATTTTTGGAAAGAAATCCCAAGTACTTTGCAAGGAAGTGCATGGTTCCATTCATCCAATCATATCACATTCGTCAAATACTTAGATAGCATGGGTTCCCTATGATAATGATTATTCACAAGAACAAGAGAGAATGCAAGGAATAAAGAGCATGCATGTTTATTCATGAAAGCGCATGGAGTGTAAGGCCCTTCTTTGCATTTTGATTTGTGAGTTTAGGATGCAAACCAACATGATGGATGATGCATGGCTGTATGGGCTTCAATGGTTCGGTAGACCCTAGGGTCAATCAGTTGTTCTCATTGTGGCCCATCAAGCCTTGTCTTGGGCGTGTTGTATGATGCTGGTCCGTTGATGTTGTGCGTCATGTTGTGGGAGAGATCTGAAGTGAGTTTTCTTCTTGTGCTTTTGAGAGATCTCCCCCACACTTATTCTTGTACCTGTTTTTATTCAACCAAAGAACAAAAGGTGGAAACAAGCAAGGACTCTGCCGGTTGCAAACACCGGGGAGTCTAAAATTTTATTGAACAAGTATTTGAAAAGCCTAAATTTCTTTTATTTTGTTTTTTTAGTTATATTCTATTATTTATTTATGTTTATTTTATTGCTTCTATATTTTTTTTTCATGGCAAGCTAGGCGTGATGGATAACTTAGCAGGGTGGACGCATGACATGACAATGCATGAGTTATGGGATTACATACCTGAGAACTTGCCAAGCATGAACGCTAATGCAATAGATAATCTTGGTGAAGCAAAGTTTTGCATTTTGTTCTGCTTAGTTCCTCATGCATCTGTCCTCCATGGAACCAAGGAGCGTTGCATGAGTGTTGGGTTGTTGCATGTTACTCCTTGGTGGTTTTATTCCCTGCAAAAGGTTAGTGGACAACAAATACTCGAGGCATGTTTAAAGAATTTTAAAAGAATTTTATCTTTGCCTTGAAATTAGTTGTTCACATCCATTCTTTAAGGAAAAACAGATTTGAAGGTTCAAAAGCCATGGATCCCAGATTGTTTGCCATTATTTTATTTTATCATTGTTTTTTTTCAAGAGAGAGATATACTTTTTTTTCAAAGGGTATTTATTGGTGTTCATCAAATATTGATCTTTTTAGCAAAACTCAAACAGGGCTAGGATAAAACTGCATGAACGTAAAAGAGCATTTTAACAAAATACTCACGGTGCACCTCGAAAGGTGATTTGTGCCTCCTTTTGTACGTTGTGCATTTTTTTCTTTTAAAGTACATCTCGAGCCTTGATTTACCTCCAGTATGAATTTAGCTTCAGAACTTCCCATCTGTTTGAAATCTAGCATGCAAGGGTTAGTCCGTAAAATATATACATCCAATGCCTATGAATGTATTAACTCTTGCGGTTCATTAATCAAATTTGACACAAAGTCTCATTTGATTAAAGATCCTAAGCACGAGGCTAAAACCAGATCATACCAAAAAATAGGAAAAGGTTGCATTTATTTTGTAACATCAAGCTATGTTCAAAAGGAGATAAATATGAGTGAAGAATTGATGAACATTGAATTACCTTGGCATATACCTGAGTGTACTTACCAGCAGCATATATGAATGGATGTCTTGGAGCTGCTGCAGCAGTGGCATGGTCGCGTATGGTTGTCGAGGACTCCTCCTTCTGATGCAAGCTGAAACGAAGGAGGGCACCATGCCGACACAGGTAAACAAGAAGGCTAGGTTGCACACACGGCAAGTGTGTAGAAACCGTGGACCTTGGTGGCATGATCTGTTGGCACAATGCTTTGGGATTGGAGGTGCAAAGTACGTCTCCTTTCTTTGCATATGAGCATGTGCCAAACGATGTGGAGTAGCAAAGTCTCGGATCGTAAGAGGAGCATTCCTCTTCTTTGCGTGCGTTGGGGCTACTAGCGACGCTATGCAAAGCTGGCAATAGATGGGAGTTATGGCAAGGCTTTGCAAGCGCGCGAGAGCAAGGTTTGGTGGAGGCAGGTGGTGAAATGTTTTTCTGCTGAAATGTAATGCCACAGCTTGAAAGCGTGCACACAAGACAGCCTTTGATGTGTGTAGAGCTAGCTGACTCACTCTCACTCTCTTCCTTTCTTACTCCCCCTTTATATATATATATATACCCCTTTTTTCTCTCTCTTTTTTTTTCTTTTTTTACTCACTTTTTTTTCTTCTTCATCTCTCTTTTTTTCTTTAGAAGAGTAGGCTAATACCAACCTTGGTATGAATGGATCTTATTGCGGGGTGATTACCAATCTCCCCCACACTTGGACTTTTGTGTCATATGACACTAAATCAAGTGTGCGGTGTTGGTGCCTTCTTAAAAGTGTGCTCCATCGCAAATGTACCAAAGTGTTGATGTAGTCCCCATGTTTCCGGCCTTCGTATGTCCCCTCTTCTTCTTAATCTTAACCTGCAATGGTGAGGGCCAAGAATACCCGAAGGTGCATACTGAACTGAAAACATGTTCATATGATTATTATTATAAAGAAGGATTTTTTTGTATTTATTATATATATTCCCTTTTTTTTGATAATCCGGGCTGTCTCCTGGCAGCGCTTCATTTAAGGTCATGAGCTCGACCATGGGGGCTTCTTCCTGCAGCTATCAACTGGTGGTGTAGCCCCCCCTCCCCCTGCCTTCACCACCATCCGCCGATTGTGCTTAAGCTGTAGGGTTAGTGTGATAGTGTAACCATGAAATTTACAATGCTTATGATAAACAAACGCGTCTACAACCATCCTTATAAACGTTTTGCTAGAGAGAGTTTTAAGGAGGTTGCAGCTCGTGAAAGCATTCGTGATGCAACAAGTGGCTGACTCTGGAGGGGTGCTAAAAGAGCATGGTGGTGGTGTTTCGAGGATGAAGCTTCCATGCTTGTCTATAGAATGACTTTCTTCGCACTCCAGAGACAGTGCCTCACTGAATTCCCTAGCCCAACGGTTTTCTATCGCAAGAGGTTCATCATGGAAGATCATGGTTGTATTTCGATCATGATTGGGAACAACACAATGTGGGCTAGTGGGACAAGGCTCGAACTCGATTGAGAATGATGAAGTTTGCTCCATCATCTCGAGCAGGTTCTGCTTGGGAAAAGGCTTCGCCGAAGGAATTTCTAAGCAAGGTGTGGCAGAAGTTATTTTCCCAAGTTTCTCGAATAGGCTCCCTAGAGGTGTACGACGAAGGTTGTCTAGAGGGCAGCCTATGAGAAGATCAAAATCGAGGACATCAAAGATGTGAAAGTCAAGGTTGACCTCGATTTTGTCTATAATAATTGGCACGGCACTTGCAACCCCTTGGCACTCAAGAATGTGTCCAAATGGACAACCTTCCAAGAGTTTGTCGGATGGCTTTAGCGAGACACTACCTAAGAGAGAGTGTGCCAAGTGCCATGTCATGATATTACCCTCCATGTTGGGGATAAGCTGGGCTTCTACGGTGATTCCCTGTATGGAGCATGGAATGGTCGTGGAGGGTGACTCAATCCAAACTGCTTCGGAAAAGTCTATTATTCTATCATTGAGAGGTTCGGGAGTAGAAGCAATGTTTGGAGAGATGAACATTGGCACAGGCATTATCTCTTCGAATAGGTTGTGGTCGTCATGATGCTCCACCATTGGAATTTTCGAGTAGGTGATAGGAGGGGTGAAAGCAGTTTCCCCGGATTCATAACTAAGGCTCCCTTGTGATGATTTTTCTTGGAGAAGGTTTTCTAAAGGGAAGCCTATAGGAAGTTCAAAATCGATGATCGGGTAGACGTAGAAGTCTAAGCGAACCTCAATTTTGTCTATCTTGACCGGCACTGCCCGTGCGATCCCCCGACATTCAAAGAATAGTCCTGAAGGACTTCGAAAGAGTCTGTCGGTCGGGTCTAAAGGCATGCTTCTTATGAAGGTTTCTACGAGAAATTCGGACATGATGCAAGCCTTGGCAGTGTGATCATGAAAGGCTTCTATGGCAGTTCCTTTGATTGAACAAGAAATGGTTGTGGAAGGTGAGCTAATTCGAAATGCTTCAGAAGGGTGTTTCACTGCCTCCAACCATTCCTCATTTGTGGTTGGGAACTCGCGGTAATTCGAGGTGTTTGTAAGGATTTCATAAAGATAATCCTCGAATTTGGAAGAGAACTTCGAAGGTTGAATTTCTTCTTCCTTTGACGTTCGTGGTTCGGGAGAGGGCTCATTAGACGATTCTAGGGATGTGGAAGGTGAAGGGTTGGATTCGGCTGATGAGGGGCTCTCTTGGTGCGACTGGGACTCTTGCTGGGGCTCGCAAGGATAGGAAAGAAGAGAAGAGTTTCTTAAAATGCGATCTAGGATTTCCCTTCCTTCTGTTGGAGTTCTATGTGTAAACGATCCTCCAGCGGCGATATCGAGATCGTCGGATGAGTCCATATCTAAACCCGAGTAAAAGATGTGCAAGGATACATCATCGGGTATAGACTAGTCTGGGCATGAAGCTAAAAGGTGTGAGAATCTTGCCCATGCTGCACCTAAGGACTCATTCTCTAATTGTTCAAATGCAAGGATTTCACTTCGAAGAGAGGCTTCATGGGATGAAGAAGAGAACGAGAGGCAGAAGTCATCTCGAAGCTCTTCCCAATCTTGGATCATACCCCTCACATTGTCAGTGTACCATTGTTCTGCCTTCCCCATGAGAGAGAAAGGGAACAATTTCCACATCAAGGTTTCATGTGACATGTCTGGTATTACCAAGCACGAACATAGTTCCTCGAACACTTGCAAATGAAGGTCGGGATCTTCGATTTTTAAACCAGAGAAGGTTCATGCCCGAACCATGGCAATGACGCGAGGATGGAGTTCATAGCCAGAAGTCGTGAAAGACCTTGGAGAAGTTGATGGCTCTGAGAACTCATCCTCGGAGGTAGAGAGTTGGTGGGTAGAAGGGTGTGACATGGTAAAGGGATAAAATAAAATAAAGGATAAAAGAAAAGAAAAGGTAAAAGAAAAGACACACGGGCCACTAGGTTCAAAGATAACTACAGTAACAGTTCCCCAGCAACAGCGCCAGAAATGCTTGTTGTTATTTTTTAATGTTCATAGATAAGATCTACAAGCGCACAGAAGATACCATTGTAGCACTTCACCCGGAGAGTATTCAGGGTATCGTAATTTCACAGGGAATGGAGGTGCACTGATCTTCTAGCTAGAATAACCCAGGAGAACGAGAAGTAGGAGAGGTTCGGGTTGTGTGGTTTATCTAAGGATAAGAATCAAGGTAAGGTAGACTTAGATTCGTCACTCGTTTACTTCGGGCACCGGTCTGACCCAGGTATGTTAGGGCCCAACGGCTTGTTGCTCTACGCCGTACCAGGACAGGGGGGAGTGCATTAACCATGAAGCAGCTTCATAGCAGACCGATGGGGCTGTCACCACCCACGGTCTACCCTGTAATACTGTGGAGCACGAGGCAAACAAAGGTAATCTAGAGCCTAAACACCATGCTTAAGCCTTCGATTACTTACTCTAGCATTGCGCACGGTTTACCCGTCTTTATCAGGGGCCCTCTACTAGAGTATCCGTTATGAGAACGGACGATGAACCCGTAAATGAAAGAATAACTTAAGAATACTAAACCAAGAACTTAACAGAAGATGAACTCCGGATACTTACTCAAATGCTCGTATCCGTTGAAGTACAAGATGAAGAGAGGCCAACACGTCCGGCTCTTCTCCGATCCTCCACCTCGCACACTCCCTACTCTAATGACACAAGTGGAGCACTACTACTACTTTTCCTCCTTGTGTATGAGAATGAGAGAGAATCCATCTATTGAGAGGGTGTGTGGAAGCCCTTATATAGTGTGAAGAGGTCGGTTTCTAGTTGAGATAAGCACGAGAACGTTGATAGCCGACGTTGGGATGGCGGTGGTGACCTTCCTTCCAAGGCTGAGGGGTCGGGAACCCGTCCTCGTTCGGCGGAACCAGGGGTTCGGCCGGCCCCACCTGGCCGCCTTTCTCCGCTGCCTTTGGATGAGTGACTGCTAGGTGGGCCCTCTTGAATATTACGTCGGTGCCGGCGATCCAAAATCGACAGCCACGATTAGATCTCGAACCATTTTAATCTAAGTCGCCAGATCCCGATCCGATGGATCAGATCTGCAGATACCCCTTCGGCCTGGCTGTTTTGCTAAAGAGTCCCTGTGTTTCTTTGAAATCAACTCGCGGTCCTATCCAGTTCAAAAATAATTGCAGATCGGCCCTGTTTTTAACGTTTTAGACCCTGAGCTTCTGTAAAATCGTGCCCGCCATCCCTGGACATGTGGTTTTGCAGCCTAAACCCTAAATCTATAGTTTAATTACATATAGGTCCCTAGTTTTTGTTCCTGAGCCCCTGCAACATTAGTTTTCTTGCAGATAGGTCCCTGGAACCTTGTTTTAGCCTTATCTTTGTCGTTTTAAATCCGTTTTAGGTGGTTTTCACGCTCACGCGATCGTTGTAACGCGTAGAATAGTTCTAGACTAGTTTTGTTTGCTGTTTTTATGTATTGTTGTACAATTTCTTAGTGTTTGCTCTTGTTTGCATGTATGTGTATGTGGACCTTGTTTTGGCGTTGCGATCGTGAGTAGACGTTGATCCTTTGGAGGAGTACCAGTACCCGGAGCAGCCACCATCTTTAGAGCAGTTTGAGCAGCAGGAGAACTTTGAGGAAGGCAAGTATAACATGAACAACCTATCACTTTTAAATACAATTTCATATTGCATTTTAATACTGTATGCCTATAAGGACTTTCCTAGCCACTTTATATCCTTTATATATATCCCTTGGGTTGCATTTTGGTTAGTTGTGCTAGGTGTCGCGTTATAACACACTTGGTCCTTTTTAATTAATTTGTTAATGGTCTTATGCAACTTAATTCTGAGCGTTACCCTCTGTGCTCTGTACTTGAGTGGTTTACGTCTCCTTAAAACATGTTTTTCTAGAAACTTGGTTTAGGGGTCTCGCACTGTGTTTTGTGCTAGCTACTCTCCATAAGGACCGTATGTCATTAAAGTGACAACCTGGGACAACCACGCAACCACAAGACTGGAATGGGACGGTCTTGGCTTACTAATTAGGTCTTTTTGGTTTGGAGTAACTTACCTGCGGGGCAAGGGTGGTAAGCTTCAATGGTCCCTGCTCCTCCGGCTTGGTCTGTGCTACATGCTTGTACCCCCGTGAGGTGGGCCCCATCGTCGCTGATCCAACTCTTCGCGGTTACGCCTTACCAACGAGATTTTTTGTAACGGCCTCGTAGTGTGTTTGCTAGTCATCTCACCTAAGGAAGTGTGATGAACAACTAGTGTAACTCACGACTTGTGGGTAAAGATGTGCAACCTCTGCAGAGTGTAAAACTGGTATATTAGCTGTGCTCACGGTCATGAGCGGCCCGGATCCTCCTTTTTATTAGTGGGGTTACCTTGGTGGTTTCGGTGTGGTCCTCAGAAGTTCTTAATTAATTTGATTAATTTCTATGTAACTGGGTTTATGGTAATTCATCCACTTGTAGTAATTAGCTTTAATAAAATTTTGCCAAGATTAAAAGCTAATGCAGTTGAGTCAACCAACCTTAGAGCCTCATAGTTTGTGTTATACTTGTTGAGTACAAGTTGTGTACTCACTCCTGCCTACTCTACTCTTTTCCTCTTGTTCTCTTTGGGGATACCCTACTGCTGCTCAGTTCCCGGCGACGCGGAGGAGTTCACGCAGAGCTACCAGGAGTACAACGACTTCTAGGCAGTTGTCTCCCAGTCAACGTCCCTGTGGCGCCCAGCTTCCGAGTTTTGTACTTGTTTTACGGTTCCGCATACTCTGTATCAGACATTTGTCATTAATGTAATAAATAACATTCGTATTACGCTTTGTTATATCTTTTTACGTGGTATGTGCTGTGATATATTGTTCATTCTGTTGTATATACGTGTGAATTGATCCTGGCACGTATATGATTGCTCGGTTTATTTCCTTTTGTAAACCGGGTGTTCCAATAGGGCAAAGAGCAGGGCCAAGTCAGACTAGCGGTCTGGTCCTCAAAACTCATACCTGAAACAGGATTCAACAGCAAGGCTGAGTATACTAATACTCAGCAAGACTTAACCATCAACGGATATACTTAGTCCACTTAGCTAGACTATGCAGGGTTCTGTAAGGCTCTGGTTTTCCTTTTGCTGAAATGCAACAAAGAGTAGGTCCTTAATTTCACATTTTAGCTTTCAATATTCTAGTTGATTAACCATTCTATGTAAGCAACTAATTCTAATCAACCATGGTAGAACTTTAGTCAAACATCAAGATTGATCATAATAATATTACTCTTATTACTCTGTGTGGTAAATAGATCAAGTAGACTCAATATCCGCGAGAGACGGACGATTCGAATCGGATTTTCATCCTTGCAAGGTAAACCTAACACACACGTTTGGAACACCGTCGGGTCTTTCCCAAACAACCGTTGACCTTTCATTCCGGCTTGTGGATAGGGTCACTCTCCCTGACTACAGGGCACCAACTTCCTCCCTGCACCCGTGGTGTTGCGCAACATAAACATAAATAAAAACCTATCTCTAAGAGAGAGTGAAAGGTATATCCACTCACCGGTCCGATCAGCTACTAGGCTTACAGCGTACCATATTTACGGCATGTGGCTAGTACGTTCAAACACTTAACCACCGCTACCACACACCGCGGCCTTATCAAGTTCATCAACATAGACGGACTTCAACAAATCCGTCCATGATCCTTATAATGATTGCAGAAAGTAAACAAGCAACTCCTATAGAGCTCGCGAGTGATAGGCAATCACTCGACTTTTACCAGTCCTATTAGCATAGCAATTACTCGAACTCTGATTCTAGTGTTCAATCAATAGGAACCAAGAATTATGCAACTAGGGTTTTCAATCAATTCCAATAACTTAAATGCACAAGTAAATAATAACGATAAGTTGCATAATTTGAAATACTGGGTTTATGTCCGGGGCTTGCCTTCGCGGTAGTCACTAGCTAAATCAGCCTTGGGCTCTTCCGGACTTTGGCCCGGTTCTTCAGTCAGTGTAGCGGCGTTCACCTGGGCTTCTTGATTACCTCCTTCAGACTCTGGAATCAGCTCGTACGTCCCGTCCACTAGAACAGTCGTATCTATATGTGATGTAAGAAACAGTATTACAATCACACACACTTCACGATAAAGTTGCAGTCTAACAATTAGCAAACATAACTTAGCATATGGGAAATTGTTTATAGAGTAGTTATTTAACATTTCTTACTACACAAAACAACATGATTAACCTCACAAAACAACTTGACTATCTTCACAAAGTAAGTTTTAGTTGGTTCACATAGCATGTAAATCATGGTTTGCTAAGAATTAAGCAACTCAGTACACAATCATCATTTAAATTCAGTAAAATTACTTCAAATAGGAAGTACAGAGATAAATCTATCTTGTAAATTTCATACCATTTCATGTAGCCAATTATTCAGAATAAAACATTTACTCAGATAGCACCTAGAAAAAGATTAAATTCTACAGACTAAAGTAGAGCAAATCAGAGGCTATATATTTAAAAGTATATCTATACAGAGCTAACACAGCTACTGTAAATTTTTCAGAATTTATCTAGGCATAAAACAGAATTAATAATGTTGACAAAATTAAACCACATATGGTAAAACTAATTAGTACAGAAAGTTTTATAAAGTTTAAGGATCCTAAATTTTACAGACATGAACATATGACCAATATAGAGTTCCACAAATATTCTCAGATTTTTATAAGCAAGGAAACTATTTATTATAATTAAAGTCTACTTAACAAGTATTAAATCAAAGATATAGTTAAACAGATCTAAAAATTCCCAAACTTTCGCAATAGCAAGGTTTTAGTGATATGCATGCAAGCAAAAAGTTTCAGTCTCTAAATCAAAGCACAAAAGCCATAAGAATTTAGATTCATTTATCCATGGCATAAAGCAAGGTCTATTAAAAACTATAGTTAGAGTTTTCCTATGGTCATGAAACTTTTACACAGAACCAGCACATGCATACAACTTGAGATACATTAAATGCTAACTATTCTTGGTATTTTAAATAAAGCAAAAACTATTGAGCAAAAGAAAAAGTTCAAGTAACAAAACTTGTAGATCTAGTTGCAATGAACTCAGAACCACTAAGTTTGCATTTTTCTAGCATTTACTAGGAATTTTCAAAGTTCAGCCTAGAAACAAAAGAAAAAGGACTGAAACCTTGCAGATAGGTCCCTAGAAGAAAAAGAAGCTTGCCATGTGGCCCCTGGCTCGCCTGAGAAAAAGACAGGGAGGGGAATCGGCCGGCGTTCCGGCCAGGGGACTTACCGGCGGCGAGCTAGAGGTGGCCAGGGGACTCATCATCCTCTCCCCCTTGAAACAAAGCCGTCCTTGGCTTTGGCATAATCTCAACTGGTTTCTTCATCTTTGTAAATATTATATTTTCATCTTTCTTGCTGTGATGTCCCACGAAATTAGAAAAAGAGCCAAACTATATAGGAGATTTATTAGCATCATAGGATTCAACCAAAGAATTAATAATCATAGAAGAATTCCCCTTTATGGCTATATCATGCTCTGATGACTCATTCCATTGAGCATTGATGTCGGAAACCTTCTTTACAGCATGAGTGCCTTTTGTCATCGCCACATTATTTCCAAAAATATTATTAGGGATAGAACCAAATTGGATTGATGATTTAATTGGCCCCTTGTAGTGAATCATAGACTCACTAGCAGCTGCAAGAGTAGGTGTTGGTATTTTGCAACGTCACGAATAAAATCCGCAAGCGCACGGATACCGTTGTAGCTTTCACCCAAGAGTATTCCAGGGTATCGTATCCACTGAGGAACGTGAGTACGCTATCTATGGGTTCAGGCTCATCCAAGGACACACACGCTGGTGTGGAGAAGATAGAAGAGAGGACTTTCTATACCTAGAATCTATGCCTAGAAGAAGAGATCACGTCACCGTTATACTTCGAGCTAAAGGTATCGACTGACTTATATAAGCCGGTAGCTCCAATATGTGCTCTAACTAATATCCGAACGTGGAGGATTACTAAAAGGCTCGATCAGGGCTGTCACCACCTGCCGGCTACCTCTACAAATTGTGGGACTATCAGACAACTGAGTGGTATAGTCCAGCCTAGACACCACGTCTACGCCTTTCCCTACTAACCTTAGCCCTGGCCAAGACTACCCTTTTCTATGCGGGGTCTTAAGCTAAGATCAAATGCTACTCGCTAGCATATACATCAACTAATATAAGGCAGATATGATAACTTGCGATCTAAACTCTAATTCTAAATAAACAAACAAAGAATGTCTCGAACACTTACAACCGAATAAGCATCTGTCGAGGTACAAGCGGAGAAGAGTGCCGATAGACCCGGCACTTCCCCCGATTCCTCCTCACTGTCCTCCTCTTCTTCTATACCTCCTAGTCTACCTAAGCATCTAGGATGAAGGCCTCAAGCTCCAAGGGGGAAGGGTGAGTTGAGAGGGTGAGATGTGTGTGTGTGTTCATTTCTCCCCCCCCCTTGTATTTATAGGAGGGAGCCACGGTCAAGGGGAGTCCATTCTGCAGCTGATCCTTGGCGAACCGACTTAAGCATCCAATAAGCTTTCTCCACGTGTCCTGTTTAAGTCGATGGGGCCCATGGGCAGGTCGGCCGACCAGCAGGTCGGCCGGCCTCCCAGTGGGCCCACCGACCTTCCCTTTTGGTCCATGGGTTCCTTGCTGGGCCCACTTGTCATTGGCACGGGTTTTAGCTTTTATAATGTCAGTTTCTTGCTCTGGTGGGCCCTCTACTCCATATTCTGACATGTGTCGCGTCCTAATTCTTTGGGATGTCGTGTCCTGGATCAAACCACACCATTATACTGCAAAATCAGCTAGAAATCACCTGCACATATTCTAGAGCATCATCTGTGGAATTCGTTAGTAAATAAACCTATTCTAGCATTTATTACACATTTTTTGTTCCCTTTTGTGCAGGAGTTGACGGTCAAAATTGGTCGTTAGTGACCGTCAACAAGATCCCCCACACTTGGCCCTTTGCTCGTCCCGAGTAAAGGTCAGGACTGAGGTGAAGCGGTAGCTTCCTGATAGAATATCCTACACAAAAGTTATTCCATACCTTGCTCTTGCTTGTGAACTTGAATGTGTCTATCATAATATCTTGAGTTGTTGAAGAATGGAATGATCTTGGCTTTAAGTGTCATCCTGTCATGCTGCCAGACTTGGGAATTTTTGAAGAATTTTTCCAAAAAAAATGTTCATGGTCTTACTCTCTTCTATGGGTCTCTCAGAGTCGCTCATAGCTTCTTACCAGCATTTATCCCTATTTTACCTCACCGGCTCTGATGGTATATGTGGAGTTTCGGTGGATGAGGTAGAATGTCATCTGCTTGGCTCAAATCTGTTGCAAGATCAAAGATTGGATCCACAGGTTTACACTCATATTTACGACTGATCAGGTTAGTGCACAGATAAATACATGCTCCTTTTCATGTCTGACTTTATTTGCTGGGTCATGCTTCTTTGGCAAGCCATCTTCTCTCTCTCTCTCTCTCTTTTGGGTCATGCTTCTTTGGCATGCCATCTTTTCATCTCTCTTTCTCTTTTTTTTAATACTATTGTTAGACAGTATTTAAGGAGCACGAAGTTCATCTGAACATAAAACCTTAAATCAAGTGCGTAAACAATGTGAAACCATAATGGGTCACAAAATTTGATCAAGCTCAACATGTAACCAAGAGACATAGCATGGGATTTTTCAAGTGGATAGTATCATATGGCTCTAGTAGGATGGTGGATAAAGAGATAAGACCAAGAACTCAGTTTTTGTTTTTATAAATTAAAATTCCCAAACTGGTTAACATGAGAGAAATGAACAACTTTAAACCAGACATATCACATTAGTCAACAACTAAGCATCATGGGTCCTATAAAATATGGCTCACAAACTTAAGCGCAGTATGAAAAACATTTATGCAAGGCGTCTATCAAGAGCTCTTATTAGCAAATTTCTTAAACAGGTTCAAGAATTTGAGAAGATATGCTCATGTTTAGAAATGCTAAAGAGAGGAAACAAGTGAGGTAATGCAAACTCATGAGTCGAAGCGGGAGGTGCACATGACATGTGAATGTGATCGTGGATGTGTAGCATCATGGGATCTCCCCCCACACTTGTTTTCGACCTGCTCTTCAATCATAGACAAAACAAACCAAATATGAAAGATAATGGGGCTCTGCCGGCATTAACACCGGGGAGCCAAAGTTCACACTTCTGAAATAAAAACCGGGGCACGACTAAACTGACCTAAACCTAAACGACATGATTAAAACTAGCGCCCAACTAAACCTATGATAACGACCTTTCTTAGGAGGTGACTCCTAATAGAGGTCCTTGTGACCCGTAGCCTCAAACAAGCGCTTCATCTTAGCACTCAACCCTCTTCGTAAAAGACGGAGGTCGTCCCGAAGCTCCTCCACCTCGATCTTCCTCTCTGCAAGCTGGTCCTCGAGACACCTATTCTCCAGGCGTAGCTGTTGGACCATCGCGGTGAGGTCGGCGATGGTGGGTCCCTCTGAAGTCATGACGTCCTTAGGCTTTGCAGGCGACGACTGGGATCTGGTCTTCTTTGGCGACGGACTGGCGACTGCGCTCCTCCTCTGAGTGTCCGGAGTCCGTGTCGGGATCGGCACCTGTGCAGATTCCGGAGCGCTCTTCTGTATCACGGGAGCAGCCCACACGATCTGAGGGGACGCGGGTGGTCCTGTTGCCACTCCATCCTTGAAGAGCTGCTGAACGATCAGCCTCGATGGGGCCAGAGCTTCCTTGGACGGCCTTCCATAGGGACTATGCACGCGTGCCCTGGATCTTGCAATCTTGAGAGGTGAGGGTGATCGTGCAGCGGAGCGGGGGCGCTGGATGTCACGCCCCCTGGTCGACCGAACAGACAGGTCGGCCGACCGGAGGGTGACGCCCACCGGTCCTCTGCTGTTTCCCTCGGCCGGGACTATAGCCAGGGGTTGCACAATGGTCGCCGTGTCTTCCATTGTTGCTTCAGTTGCAGGAGTCAGGGTGTTGATTGATGGAAGAGTCGCTGGCGGAGTCATGGCTGGTGTGGTGGCTACGGTTTTGGGTTCTCCTTTGCCGGCCATGGGTTGATGATGGTGGGATGCTGGTGGACAGCAATGGAGGTTTTGGGGAATAGATGGAAACAAGGTGTGGAGTTTAGGGTTTCTGATGAAAAGAAGAAGGGTACGAGACTCCTTTTCTCGTCGCGAAACGCCGTCGCCCCTCGCGGAGTTGGACTCTAGGTGGGTCAAGGAGGCCGTGTGCCAAAACTTGGCCTTACTGGAGCTGGCCCAGGTTTGGCCGACCTAGTGGGTCGGCCAACCCAGGCCGGGCCCCAGTGGGCCCCAGCTTGCGCGGGTCAGCAGGTGGGGTCGGGTGTTTGAGAGGTCGAACGGGCCCACCTGCCCTTTTGGCCTATATGGCTCTTTTTAAATATAAGTACGGGATCGACTAAGTCAATCACGTCTATCCCCTCATCAAGAGCTTTATTATGGTCTAGGAAAAGCTTGAGTCGTTGACCGTTTACCTTATAGGCGTTACCATCGTCATCTTGTATCGTGATGGCTCCATGCGGTGCTGTGTCGATGACATGATACGGTCCTTGCCATTTGCTTCGCAGTTTCCCGTGACCAAATAACTTGACCCTAAAATTAAAGAGCAATACCTTGTCTCCGAGATTGAATTTCTTGGGCTTCAATCGCTTATCATACCATCTCTTGGTTCTTTCTTTGTAGATTGAGGCACTATGATAAGCTTTATCTCTCCATTCCTCCAGTTCCGAGATCTGGCGCTTCCGTTACTCTTCGGCTATTTTAAGATCCATGTTCCACTTCCGGATAGCCCAGTGCGCTGTGTGCTCCAGCTCTATGGGTAAGTGGCAAGTTTTCCTGTCGACAAACTGATAGGGTGACATTCCAATGGGTGTCTTGTATGCTGTCCAGTATGCCCAAAGTGCATCCGGTAATTTCAGCTTCCATCCCCTCCCCATCTCATTCACGGTCTTCTGCAGAATATTCTTGATTTGCTTGTTAGATGTTTCTGCTTGACCGCTGGTCCGAGGGTGGTACGGAGTCGCGATGTTGTGCCTTGTCCCTAGTTCCTTGAGGAAGTTCCGGAAGGCCGAGTCAATGAAGTGTGACCCTCCATCACTGATTACCATCCATGGTGTGCCAAACCTTGGAAAGATAATCTCATGGAACATCTTACGGGCATGCTTTGCATCAGTGGCTCTGCATGGCATGGCTTCGACCCATTTGGAGACATAATCTACGGCGACTAAGATATACTCGCATCCTTGGGATTTCACAAAAGGTCCCATGTAGTCAATACCCCAAACGTCAAAAAGTTTGACTTGAAGATTGTAGTTCAGGGGTATTGAATCACGAGCTGTGATCCCTCCATGCCTCTGGCAGTTTGGACATCTGCGGATGAAGTTCTTTGTATCTTCATACATAGATGGCCAATAGAAACTGCTCTGCCAAATTTTCGGTTGAGTGCGAAATACACCATAGTGACCTCCATATGGTGCTGCATGGCATTTCTCTATAATCTTTTGTCCTTCTGCCGTAGGTACACAACGTCTGAGTAACCCATCTGCACAGACTCGGTACAGATATAGTGCATCCCATAGGTAGCGTCTGCTCTCTTGAACTAACTTCTTTTTGCTCTCCCCTGGGGGTACATACCCCGAGACCATGAAGTTCACGATATTCGCATACCAGGGGTGCGAAGCAGTTACTTTGAGAAGCATATCATCCCGTAGGAAGTCATTTATCGGCAGGTCTTGGGTATTCGTATTGGTCATGCGCGATAAATGATCCACCACTGAATTCTCTACTCCTTTCTTATCTTTAATTTCCAAATCAAACTCTTGGAGAAGGAGAATCCATCTGATCAACCTTGGTTTAGCATCCTTCTTAGTGAAGATGTACTTGAGTGTGGCATGGTCTGTATAGACGATGACCTTGGTACCCACTAGATAGGATCTAAACTTGTCGATAGCAAAGACAACTGCTAGGAGCTCTTTTTTTGTTGTGTCATAATTGAGCTAAGCTCCAATGAGTGTCTTGCTTGCATACGTGATCGCGTGATGCTTCTTATCCTTGGTTTGACCAAGTACGGCCCCCACCGCTTAATCACTAGCATCACACATGATCTCGAATGGGAGCTTCCAATCTGGGGGTTGAATGATTGGAGCTGAGATGAGTGCCTTTTTGAGCGTGTCAAAGGCTTTATGGCACTCATCTGTGAATTGGAAAGGAACATCCTTGGCTAGGAGACTTGTGAGGGGTCTAGCGATCTGGGAGAAGTTCGCGATGAACCTTCGATAGAATCCGGCATGACCAAGGAAGCTTCTGATTCCTTTCACATTGATGGGAGGCGGAAGTTGTTCAATGACTTCAATCTTCGCCTTATCCACCTCTATTCCTCTTTCGGACACTAAGTGTCCTAAAACGATGCCTTCACGGACCATGAACTGACATTTCTCCCAGTTGAGGATGAGGTCCTTCTCTTGGCATCTCTGCAAGACTCTGTCCAAATTTTCTAGACAATGATCGAAGGTCGTTCCATAGACCGAGAAGTCATCCATGAAGACTTCCATAATTTCTTCGATCATGTCGGAGAAGATGGACATCATGCACCTTTGGAATGACGCGGGTGCGTTGCATAACCCAAACGACATTCATCGGTAGGCATATGTTCCATAGGGGCATGTGAACGTAGTCTTGCTCTGATCTTCGGGATGGATGGGTATTTGATGGTAACCAGAATAACCATCAAGGAAACAGAAGTTGGATTGCTTCGCCAATCGCTCTAACATCTCATCGATGAAAGGTAGTGGGAAGTGATCCTTCTTAGTAGCCTTGTTGATTTTTCTGTAATCTATACACATCCTCCATCCCGTGACGGTTCGTTGGGGAATTAGCTCGTTCTTGCTATTTTCCACCACCGTCATGCCTCCTTTCTTGGGCACAACTTGAATTGGGCATACCTACTCACTATGTGGAACATGATAGATAATTCCAGCATCTAAGAGTTTGAGGACCTCTTTCTTTACCACCTCCCTCATAGCATTGTTCAACCTTCTTTGGGGTTCCCTAGAAGGTGCTATTGCGGGATCCAATGGGATTCGGTGGGTGCAAAGGGCAGGACTGATGCCCTTGAGGTCTTGTAGGGTATAGCCTAAGATTGATCGATGCTTCTCTAAAACAGCGATGAGTTTATTTGTCTACTCTTCTGAGAGTTTGTCGCTAATGATCATGGGAGACTCTACATCGCTATTCAGAAAGGAGTATCTAAGCCTGGAAGGTAAAGGCTTTAGCTCAATCAGAGGTCGTGATGGCGTCTCAGTCGCGGGCAGTTCAGAAGTTTCACCGGAGTCTTCTTCCGCATCGCTGACTTCTTCTGGCATTTCCTCGATATCCTCCTCGAGGTCCGAGTCAAAAGACTCGAAGGTGGAAGTGGCCATTATTTCCTCGATTGGCTCTGGAATAGGGAGATCTTCCACTGAGCATGTCAATGCTCGATCCACGGGGATGTGGAACGTGTCCTTCCCTAACTTGATGTTTAAACATCCGTCTTTAGGAACATCCATAAAGAGAGCTTTAAGGGGATGTCCTATCAAGAAATCAAAGTTGAGATCTTCGAAGATATGAAAGTTCAAACAGATTTTAACACCATTGTGCCAAAATGGCACATCGGTGATTATCCCATAGCTGCTCGTAAGAGAACCTAAAGGTCTCTTGAGCTGTCTGTCTGTCGGAGTGAGCTTGTAATTGCCCAGAAAGGCTAAGGCAAACTCATCTGACATTAGATTAGCTCCAACAGCGGGACTATAGAGAGAGTCCACATTTTGATCTTGGAGACGGCAACGGAATGATGAGGAGGGAGAGTTGAGATAGATTGGAGATAAGGATAATTCTCCTTCCTGCAGCCATTTGTTGCTGATCAATGTTGTCAACTCTTGAATCGTCTCCCGAAGAAAATTCTCCTCTAAGGGATCCGTTGGAGTGACAGGACTTGGTGGTCGCTTCTGGCAGAAGTATCTTAAGGCGTTGCCGAAATCTTCAAAGACATCCGGCTCGATACTTCGGAGAAACTCCGGAGGTGAAGGGTCTTCATCCTCCGATGTTTCGGATTTATGTTCAGGGGTAGTCTCATAGATCGAATCTACTGATTGGCTTTTAGAGGGTTCCGATTCGATTTCTGAAGGCTCCGCTTGATGCATTTCGGGCTCTGTGGGAACTAGCTCGTGGATACAAACGAAAGAGGTTCTGTCCAAGATTTTGTCAAGGACTTCCCTACTTTCGGTTGGGGTAAGATGAGCGAAAGATCCTACAAAGATAAGATCGAGATGGTGTGCAGACTCCTTTTCAAGACCAGCATAAAAATGTTGGAGCAATAAATGCTCGGGTAATGACAAGTCTGGGCCTGATTTTACCAATGAGGTAAATCTAGCCCAAGCTACACCGATTGATTCCTTATCATTCTGACGGAAAGTTAAAATTTCCGTTCGTAAGGCACATATTCATGAAAGCGGGAAGAATGCAGAACATAATATGTCCCAAAGTTCAATCCAACTTCCATTCACACATCCTACGACACGAATGTACCATTGCTTTGCTTCTCCCGAAAGGGAAAAGGGAAACAATTTCCATTTAAGAGTTTCGTGTGTCATGCCCGAAATTTTCTTGCATGAACACACTTGCTCGAACTCGCACAGATGATGGTAGGGATTTTCACAATCCCTTCCTGAAAAGGAATTTCCCTGAACAAAGGCTATGTAGCCTGAGTCGAGCTCATAGCTAGTTGAAAGAATTGGGTCAGCAGAGGATGCTGGCTCATAGAACTTGCTCTTGGGTGAAGAGAGCTGTAAAAGGGATAGCTGCTCCATGGGTAGTGGGGGTTGAGGTAGAATCAAGGAAAAAGAAAAAAGAAGATGCGAGGACGACTGAGTCCGTAGACAATGTAGCTACCGTTCCCCGGCAACGGTGCCAGAAAGCTTGTTGGTATTTTGCAACGTCACGAATAAAATCCGCAAGCGCACGGATACCACTGTAGCTTTCACCCAAGAGTATTCCAGAGTATCGTATCCACTAAGGAACGTGAGTACGCTATCTATGGGTTCAGGCTCATCCAAGGACACACACGCCGGTGTGGAGAAGACAAAAGAGAGGACTTTCTATACCTAGAATCTATGCCTAGAAGAAGAGATCACGTCGCCGTTATACTTCGAGCTAAAGGTATCAACCAGCTTATACAAGCCGGTAGCTCCAATATGTGCTCTATCCAATATCCGAACGTGGAGGATTACTAAATGGCTCGAACAGGGCTGTCACCACCTGCCGGCTACCTCTACAAACCGTGGGACTATCAGACAACTGAGTTGTATAGTCCAGCCTAGATACCACGTCTACGCCTTTCCCTACTAACCTTAGCCCTGGCCAAGACTACCCTTTTCTATGCGGGGTCTTAAGCTAAGATCAAATGCTACTCGCTAGCATACACATCAACTAATATAAGGCAGATATGATAACTTGCGATCTAAACTCTAATTCTAGATAAACAAACAAAGAAAGTCTCGAACACTTACAACCAAATAAGCATCCGTCGAGGTACAAGCGGAGAAGAGTGCCGACAGACTCGGCACTTCCCCCCGACTCCTCCTCACTCTCCTCCTCTTCTTCTATACCTCCTAGTCTACCTAAGCATCTAGGATGAAGGCCTCAAGCTCCAAGGGGGAAGGGTGAGTTGAGAGGGTGAGATGTGTGTGTGTTCATTTCTCTCCCCCCCTTTGTATTTATAGGAGGGAGCCACGGCCAAGGGGAGTCCATTCTGCAGCTGATCCTTGGCGAACTGACTTAAGCATCCAATAAGCTTTCTCCACGTGTCCAGTTTAAGTCGGTGGGGCCCACGGGCAGGTCGGCAGGCCTCCCAGTTGGCCCACCGACCTTCCCTTTTGGTCCATGGGTTCCTTGCTGGGCCCACTTATCATTGGCACAGGTTTTAGCTTTTATAATGTCGGTTTCTTGCTCTGGTGGGCCCTCTACTCCATATTCTGACATGTGTCGTGTTCTGATTCGTTGGAACGCCGTGTCTTGGATCAAACCACACCATTATACTGCAAAATCAGTTAGAAATCACCTGCACACATTCTAGAACATCATCTGTGGAATTCGTTAGTAAATAAACCTATTCTAGCATTTATTCCACATTTTTGGTTCCCTTTTGTGCAGGTGTTGGCGGTCAAAATTGGTCGTTAGTGACTGTCAACATTAGGAATATTCACATCATATTCCAGGGTATCATATTTTTTCTCAGGGAAGCACTACGGTAAAGAGTATTGTAAATCAAATGATAACCGTACTAGCTTAATCAACCGACTAACTAGACAGGGGTAAGACAGATATAAAGATAGGATAAATGGCTAGTTTATGACCGAGTGACACATGGAGACTCAACTCCTTAGAGAGGTAGCAGCTGGGAGGACAACGAGCAAGATAAGACACCTGATACACTTCTGAACTATCGAGCTAGCCTCTCTAGATCAAACTAACTATCTAACTAATTGTCGGGAAGGTAGAGCTTACTTCGGTAGCCTCAGGGAAGGACTCAAACTGGGATGAGAAGGGAGTCCAACGGCAGTCGGCACTACTGCTATGAAAGCACCCGATCGTGGTGGACTACGAGGGACGGACAGGGCTGTCACCACCTGCCGCCTACCACAACGGTTCCGTAGGGTGGAACATACTTTCTAGCTAACACTAAGCCCAGACACCACGTCTGTACTCGGTGTTAGGATTTCTCTCGAGACCTTCGAGAGAAATCCCCCTCAACCTAGAGCACTAACTTGAGATACTCTAGTCCGGGGGAGAAAACCCGTAAGATAGACTCCCGACTATCAGAGAGATAACTTAGCCTAAGCTAAAGGATACAACTTTCGCGCTGGAGCTGAACACTCAAACTCGAGAGGATAAAAGAAAGCGGAAAGTAAAGCTGACTCAAAAAAGTAGAGAAGATAACTTATATTAATAAATTCGAAAGAAGGATACAAGAGCTATACCAGACTTCCGATGACTCCGGAATCCCGAGCAAGCTCGACTCGACTCTAACTCCCAAACTACTAACCTACTCTAGAAAGTGAAAGAGAGAATGAGCTCCAATGGTGTGTTACAAGTGAGGGATGAGTGTTCTATTTATAGCCTTCCAGGGTCGGTTCTGAGCAGGTGAAGCACGTGGCGTCAGTTGGAGGTGGTTGTGGCAGTTGTGCTTAACTTCCACGCGAAGTCAGGACCTGAGTGGCTGCAAAGTGGGGCCATCTGGCCACCGCCTTTGTGTGGACGTCTGTGATCACTCCTTGATGTCGGTGTAGCTTGCTTGAGTCTTACGCAGGCACATGCAAGGCCGGTCAGCCTAGGGGAGGCCGGCCGGCTCCCTCTAGCTCTCCTCGGCCCTCCGTTGCACCGACATTGCAAGTGTACGCTTGTGATCTTCCTAGGATGTGGATTGCTGTTGGCATTTCTTAAATCGATACCAGGTTTGCGATGACCTTGGTAACAACCTTAGAATTGCCTATTGGCGGTCCTTAGTGCAATCACTAGAAATGAGGGCACCGAACCCATCCTAGCAACTGCACCCATGGGGTGCCACTCTCGTGGTATAATCAATACGATTACAGATGGATCCACAAGCGTACGGATATACCATTGTAGCATTTCACCGGGAGAGTAAGGGTATTGTCAGGCCCGGGGCTACAGGACTACCCACGGGCACGGAATATTCTAGAGTAGGGAGTAGTACATGGTTATGCCCTACCTCTCTTGTATCTACCCGAATAGGAGTAGAACTAGTCGACAACCTCGGGAACTAGCCGAACGTCTCGGACTAGAATCCCAACAGGACTCGACTAGAATTTCCATGTAACCATGTTCCCCCAGATTATATAAGGGCGAACAGGGACCCCTCCAAAACAAGGGGACAATACCAGAGGGAATACAAACAACCACACAGGACGTAGGGTATTACGCTCCGGCGGCCCGAACCTGTCTAAATCCGTGTGTTCCTTGCACCATCGCATTCTGATCTCAGCGAGTCCCTACTCATAACCACTCTCCTCGGGATACCCCTCAGAGAACCCGACGGTAAAACACCGACAGCTGGCACCCACCGTGGAGCCTCTCACCAACGATCGTCAGAAGAACCCGATGGCTTCTCTCGATGACAACTTGGTGCTCGAAAAAGGCACCTCCCTTCACATCGGATCCTGGATCTTCGTCGCCGACGGATCAGGCGGTTTCAAAAGCCGCTCAACCGATCACGATCTTCCAGAAGCTGCGGAAGCCACAAAACACCATGAATTCGACGAATTCATCGATCAGCTCGAAGAAATCGGATTTTCGGACCTCAACAACGGAGACCGAATTCAACCCGAATTCGACGCAATCAAGACCAAGACACTCTCCGAATTGGAAGAGGACTTGAAGAAACTACTGGAAGATCCCAAGCCAGAAACGTCCACCAACGGAAAGACCACACTTTCCAACCGCATCCAGGCGGATGAACCAAGTCTTCAGAAGAAAAAGTCAAAGACTAGCTTCAAGAAAGCTACTCGCAAAAAGAAGCAGTCGAAAAACACTTTTCAAGCATCAATGATATTGATGAAAAAATCAAGCACTACCTCCAGAAAGTTGAAGACACATTCAACATCAACACTTCTCTCGAAGAACTCTCCAACCAGCGGACTCTCAACTCTGCAGAGCTGGAACAAGATCAAGCTTTCATCAAATATCTCGGGGAATTGGACGAACCAATCTCCAAAGATAAACTAGCTGACTGGTCACACGACATCAACCTGTTCATGGAAGGATCAGACAACCCCGACAATCTTGAAGCTCTCTGGGAACAGTCAAAAGCAAAGAAGTTGTGGGATGATTCGCTAAAGCTGGATCAACGTATATCACAAACCCACTCTGCAGAAGACTCTATTCCAATCAAGGATTACATAAGTCGCTGGTGTAACGTTGTCCAAATCCTAGATTCCCCTACCCCGCAAGATGATCACTGCATGCCGCAGAAATATTCTTCAGAGGAAAACAACAATTTGGACAAGTACGATGAATTCATAAACGAACTCTCAGTTCGAGTCGAAGGCGGATGGACCCCAGCGGATCACGTCCCATATAACGAAGACCTTCTCCGACACACTTTTGGACTCTCTCCCCGAATAATGGAAGACAAGGAAGTCTACCCGACTTCGGACATCAAAAGAAATCGACTCGGGTCACAACTCGATTCGGACAAAGGAACTGAATCTGACAAGAAGTCGACTTCTACAGTCACTATAAAAGGAGAACGGCAATCCGTAAATCCAAGAGAGAAGCGACAACTCTCAGAAGACGAAGAACTGCCATTCCAACAAGGATTCCCACTCAAGGAAGACAAAGTCAGTTCAAAAATTCGCAGTCATAATCGCAAAATTTTCATGGCTTTTATCTCGGACCCCACAAATCGAGAATGCAATTCAATGACGTTGGAAGACCTGGACTATGACAATTTCCTCTCTGAACTAGAGACAACTGAAGCAGCAACAGCTAGCCACGGAAGTCCTCCACCGGGAATCACAATCACTGTCCATCTAGACAACAATCCGAAGATGATTCTCAAGACAGAGCATCATCAACAACTTGGCGACTCGTTCGACTACTCGAACAGCGACTTGCACAATGTTATCAACATTGGCCGCAATGCGAAGACAGTCATCCTCAACAAAGGAGAAGACCATGAGGAAGTCGAAGCCTTTAGTCCGACATCTAATTACCGGATACCTGACATCTACGGGTACAATTCGCGTAAACGGCGTCGCGATAAGGCAGCACCCCCTTCTCAACCAAAACAGACGACGACGGATTCTGCTCACCAAAAAATCCATTCAAGATGCTTCCTACACCCCAAAGGAAAGCACTCGAACTTCCAATGCAACACCCTTCGAAAAGCACTCAGAGCACCTACAACTTCTGCCAACAAAGACATCAAAGAGAAAGTCAACACGAGCAATACACCATTCCAATGAAGAATCAAGCATGCCAGAGAGTCATCTATTGGGCCTACCCACGGTCTTACACCCAATAAAGACTAGGATGGGTTCGCCCGAGCTCTGACTCGAGTCATCTATTGGGCTTAGCCCCGGTCTTATACCCAATAAAGGCCAGGATGGGTTCGCCCGAGCTCTGACTCAACCCCAAAACAACTCACACTGGCACTCAAGTCATCTATTGGGCTTACCCCCGGTCTTATACCCAATAAAGGCTAGGATGGGTTCGCCCGAGCTCTGACCTAGTTCACCACTCGTGTTGACAGAAAGAAGAGATCAAAGAGAGTCATCAATTGGGCTCACCCCCGGTCTTACACCCAATAAAGATTAAGATGGGTTCGCCCGAGCTCTAACTCGAGTCATCTATTGGGCTTACCCCCGGTCTTATACCTAATAAAGGCTAGGATGGGTTCATCCAAGCTCTGACTCAATTCCCAAACCACTTGAGATGGCAGAAGAGAAATTTTCAAGTCGATCAGTGGTCCTATAAAGGCCAAAATGGAAATCGAGTGCCTCAAGATTGCATTGGAAAAGAAGACCTCGTCGCCGGAGACATGAGCTCCACCCTCCCAAAGGGTCACTTCTTCAGGAGTCTTTACTCCATCAGTTACCTCGAATTTCAACCTTTCTTTGTTCACTCAAGGTAAAGGGCACGCGAATCGAGTAACTGGGGCTAAGGGACATGTGCCTTGCGGCCCAAGAGACGAGTTCTCTACCAGGAGTTGAACCTAGAGACATGTGCTCCCCCTCCCAAGGGGCGGTTACTCCTTCGACTATCTCGAATTCCTCGACGGATCAGCAGGCCCGGAGATGCCCTGCAGCGGCTCCGTCCTCGAGCTCCGTTCCTGCGCCGCCGCCGGAGCACGACATCGACGACCCTGCATCACACCTCCGTCCAATCCAGCGCACGGTGAGCACCACTTCGAACCCCTCTAGGTTTTGCGCTAGAAATCCTGGCACGTGGGCCGCTCCAGTGGCCGGAACACCGGTCGCCGCGCGGCACACACCGCAGCTCCGCCGTAGCGGACCTCACTGAAACACAGCACAGCTGCGCGCTGCCCTGGTTTTGGCCCGCGTTAGCCTTGCGCACACTTACGAACTCGTTCACACTCAGAAAAGAACCCAGCACGGCATGAACGCGCACCCGCCGGTGAGCTCCGTCGTGCAAACCCGCCGCCGCCGTCGCGCGCGCCGCTCCGAGCATCCCCGAGCCCAGATTAGTGCTTAGGTGAATCACGCGTGGCGTGATGATCATCCTAGACCCAAGAGCCGGTCGATTTGACCCCCGGAACACCGAAAATGGTGAACTCCGGCGAGATCCCACCGTGCGCCGCCGCGGGGACCCTGTTCCGGTGACCCTACGCCGCCGTCCCGCGCGTCAACGCTTTCCAGCCGTCCGATCTGAAGCCGACGCTCACGATCGCGATCCAACGATCCGGACCCCTTGGTACCGGTTCGGCCTGGAATCTGTAACACTCGGTTTATAAAAGGACATAAACCGAGCAATCATATACGTGCTAGGATCAAGTCACACGTATATACAACAAAATGAACAGTATATCACAGCACATATCACGTAAAAAGATATAATAAAGCGAATACGAATGTATTTATTACATTAATGACAAAAATGTCTGATACAGCGGAAGCGAAGTACAAATACGAATAAAACTCTCCGAAACTGAGCAGGGCGCCACAGGGACGTTGACTGGGAGACGAACGCCTAGAAGTCCTCGTTGTCCTGGTAGCGCTGAGCAAACTCCCTCGCGTCGGCAGGAACTGAGCAGCAGTAGCGTATCCGAGAGGAAAAAGTAGAGAAGAGGCAAGAGTGAGTACACAACTTGTACTCAACAAGTACAACACAAACTATGAGGCTCTATGGTTGGCTGACTCAACTGCATTAGCTTTTAATCTTGGCAAAATTTTATTAGAGCTATTTACTACAAGTTGATGAATTACCATTAACCCAGTTACATAGTAATTAATCAGAATTAAACATGTTGCTACTGAGAACCAAAACAAAACCACCAAGGTAACCCCGAGAGGCACCTCCCTCGTCGGAAGGAGACAACCCCACTAATCAAAAGGAGGATCTGGGCCGCTCATAATCGTGAGCACGGCTAGTATACCAGTTTTACACTCTGCAGAGGTTGCACATCTTTACCCACAAGTCGTGAGCTACGCTAGTTGTTCATCACACTTCCTTAGGTGAGATGACTAGCAAACTCACTACGAGGCCTTTACAATGAATCTCGTTGGTAGGGAGTAACCGCGAGGGTTGGATCGGCGACCATGTAGCAGGTCTAGTGGGCGTCAAGAATACCACAGACGAGGCCACTCAGTACGAGGGACATAGAAGCTTACCACCCTTGCCCCGCAGGTAAGTTACTCCAAACCAAAAAGACCTAATTATTACGCCAAGACCGTCCCATTCCAGTCTGGTGGTTGCGCTGTTGTCCCAGGTTGTCGCTCTATGAACCGGTCCTTATGGAGAGTGGCCAACCAGGCAGTAAGCACCGTGCTGGCCCCCTAAACCATGTTTCTAACAAAACCAATTTTAACGAGACGTGAGCCACTCAAGCCACACAGAGGGCCACTCTCAGAATTAAGTTGCATATACCATTAATCAAAATTAATTAAAAAGGACCATGATGTGTTATAGCACGGCACCTAGCACAACTAACCAAAATGCAACCCAAGGGATATATACAGGATATAAAGTGGTTAGGAAAGTCCTTATAGGCATACAGTATTAAAATGCAGTATGAAATTGTAATTAAAGGTGATAGGTGGTGTTCATGTTATACTTGCCTTCCTCAAACTGTTCCTGCTGCTGCTCAAACTGATCTGAAAACGGCCGCTCCGGGTACTGGTACTGGGGCTCCTCAGATGGATCAACGTCTACTCACGAACACATGGCCAAAAGCAAGGCACACAATAAGCATACAAGTAAACACTAACAAAAACTAAGAAACAATACATCAATACATAAAAACAGCACGCTAAACTAGTCTAAAACTATTCTACGTGTTACAACGATCGCGTGGACATAAAGAACGCTTAAAACGGAGCTAAAACACAAATTCTAGGCTAAAAACAAGGTTCAGGGACCAAACTGCAAGAAAACTAAGGTTCCAGGGGGTTTTCCGCAAAAACCGAGGGCCTAAACGTAATTAACGGTTAGATCTAGGGTCTAACACGCAAAAACATCAGGTCTGGACGGCGGGTTCGATTTCTATAAAGCTTGAGGGGGTTTGTGCAAAATTTTGGGCCTAACTGGAATTACTTTTGAACTGGACGGACTGCGGTTTGATTTCAAAGAAAGGCGAGAGCTCTTTAGCAAAACTACCAGGCCGAAGGGGTACGCGCAGTTTTCAGCCGTTGGATCTAGATCTGATGGCTTGGATCTAAACGGCTTGGGTTCTAATCGCGGCCGTTGGCCTCTGATCTAACGGTCCGAGTGAATGGGGCGGGGAACGGCGGCGCTGGGTCATCGGAGACGTGCTCCCGCGGCGGCGTTGTGCCGGAGAAGGCCAATCCGGCGCTCCAGGGGTCCATTCGGGCTGCCGCTTGGCCGTGGATGGAGTGCGCGGCATGCTTAATCCACCTGGGGTGTTATTGGGATTCGGGAAGGCTCGGAGCTGCGCTCGCGTGGGCAGCGGCGGCTCTGCGGGTCGTGATAGCCGGTGAGCGGCGTTCGTGCCGTGCGGGTGCTGGATGGTGTGCGCCGCGGGTGGAAATAACTAGCGCAAAAGGGGGTTTGGGGGCTTGACGGTGCTTACCGAGGGTCAAGACCAGTGAAGCTACAGCGCGAAGTCACCGGCGTCGATGGCGAGCGGCGGCGCGCGGTGCGGTGCCCGTGGGCAGGACCGAAGGAAGGCGTCCCGGGCTTTTGGACCTCACTGATTGACGCGTGGTGCTCCTGCGGTGGCGGTGGGGGGGTTAGTGTGGCCGGAGCGGCACTGGCGGCGAGCAATTGCTCGGATCAGAGTTACCTGCGGCGGCGGAATCCGGGGAAAATCCGGCGCAGGCAAAGGTCGAGGTTGGGGTTGGTGGCCGCAGTGCTGCTCCTGGTGCTCGAGCGAAGCTCCTGCAAGGATGGCCGGGGTTGTGGCACGGCGGAGCGGCGAGTCCACGGCGGCGCAGGGGCGGAGCTGAGGCGGGCGAGTGGCTAGGGTCTAGAGCGGCGGCTGCGGTGGAGGTGAGGTGCAGGGGGCGCGGCTGCGGCTAAAAAGAAGGAGGGCCCGAGATCTGGGCGTCCGTGCTGCGGAGGGCGCAGGCGTGATCCCCGGCGAGGATCTCGGGCGTGACCGGTGAGCACGCGGGGGAAGCGGGGGACGGGGATGACAAGTGGGCCAGAGAGGTCAGCGGGAGAGCGCAGCGCGGTGCGGCGAGCGGGCCGTGGGGGACGGCTGACACGTGGGCCCGCCGGGTCAGGGAAAAGGGGAGCGCGCGCGGTGCTGCTGGCTGAGGCGGGGCAGGCCGGGGCGCGTGCGCGTGCGCGCGGGGTGAGGGTGCTGGGCTGCTACGCTTTGCGGGCTGAGCGCGGGAGCTGGGGTGCGGGTTGGGCCGCGGGGACTTGCTGGGCCGAGCGGGATGAGGGTAGAGCTGGGCCCGAGGAAGAGAAAAAAGGAGCAGGCCGAACTGGGCCGCGGGGAAAGGGTGGGCCGGACGGGCTTGGGCTGCTGGGTTGGGTTTGGGTTTCCTATTGGGTTTCTATTTTCCTTTTCTTTTTTTTTCTATTTCCTCTCTCTTTTCTATTTCTAATTCAAACAAAGTTTGAATTCAAATACAAATTTGAATTCAAACCACACTCAAATAATTAAAACTATGCACCAGCATGAATGCAACACAAAAATTTAAACCTATGATAAAATTTTAATTACTTATAGAACAAAAATTTAGATTAAATGCAAGTCTAACACAATAAATCTTAGAAATTTAAATAAATCCAATTAAATTTATTATTAAATACTGAAATTTGAATTAGGGTGTTACAGAATCTTTGCTAAAGAGTCCCTGGCTTTTCCTTGAATCAACCCGCAGTCCTGTCCAGTTCAAAAATAATTCCAGATCAGCCCAGAATCTTCCACAGAACCCCCTGAGCTTTCCAGTTTTGGGTCCACAGTCTAGCCCTTGTCTTTTTGCATGTTAGACCCTAGATCTATCGATTAATTACATATAGGTCCCTGGTTTTTGCACAGGACCCCCTGTAGCTTCCAGTTTTTTTCGCAGTTTAGCCCCTGGACCTTGTTTTAGCCCTAGTTTTCACGTTTTAGCTCTGTTTTAGGTGGTTTTTGCGCCCACGCGATCGTTGTAATGCGTAGAATAGTTTTAGTCTAGTTTCATGCACTGTTTTTATGTAATGGTGTACTGTTTCTTAGCTTTTTCTTTTGTTTGCATGTATGTGTATGTGTTGGACCTTTGTTTTGGCGTTGCGATCGTGAGTAGACGTCGAGCCATCGGAGAAGTACCAGGAGCCACCTTCTTCAGAGACTTTTGAGTAGCAGGAGAACACAGAGGAAGGAAAGTATAACATGAACATCCCTATCACCTTTAAATACAATTTCATACTGCATTTTAATACTGTATGCCTATAAGGACTTTCCTAGCCACTTTATATCCTTTATATATGTATCCCTTGGGTTGCATTTTGGTTAGTTGTGCTAGGTGCTGCGCTCTCACACATGGTCCTTTTTAATTAAATTGTTAATGGTCTTATGCAACTTAATTCTGAGAGTGGCCCTCTGTGTTCTGTGGTTGAGTGGCTCACGTGTCGTTAAAATTGGTTTTTTCTAGAAACATGGTTTAGGGGGCCAGCACGGTACTTAGTGCTTGGTTGGCCACTCTCCCTAAGGGCCAGTTCATAGAGCGACAACCTGGGGACAACAGCGCTACCACAAGACTAGAATGGGACGGTCTTGGCTTACTATGACACCCCGGCCCAGGGCTTAATAGGATTAATAGGATACCCATACCAACAAATTGCAACTTCTTTTCCGGAAGCCGGTCTCCAAAGAACTCCGAGGTTAAGCGTGCTTGGCCCGAAGCAATTTGGGCATGGGTGACCGGCCGGGAAGTTATTCCCGAGTGCGCACGAGTGAGGACAAAGTGTGCAGAAAAGACATGTGTTGGTCTGTGAGGGCAGTCTATGTTCTAGAAAGCTGTCAGATATAAGCGGGCCCGGCCTCGGGGAGGCGGGACGTTACAGAATGGTATCAGAGCCGACTCTCGCGGTTTCACGGGCACGTACAGGCGTAAGTGCGGAGGCATGAGCATAGGCGCGTGGGGGCGCAGATGCCACCGGCATGTGCACGGGCGCGTGGCGGGTCAGTGCGCGGGCATCTGGGATGCGCCGTTGGCACTGGACGCACAGACGTGGCACAGGGACCGTTGGCATTGGACGCACGGACGTGGCACATGGGCTGCTGGCACTGGACGTACGGGACATGGCCAAGACGAGGACGTCGGTCTCTTAAGGGGGTGAGCATGTGACACCCCGGCCCAGGGTTTAATAGGATTAATAGGATACTCATACCGACAAGTTGCAACTTCTTTTCCGGAAGCCAGTCTCCAAAGAACTCCGAGGTTAAGTGTGCTTGGCCCGGAGCAATTTGGGGATGGGTGACCGACCGGGAATTTATTCCCGGGTGCACACGAGTGAGAACAAAGTGTGCAGAAAAGACATGTGTTGGTCTGTGAGGGCAGTCTATGTCCTAGAAAGCTGTCAGATGTAAGCGGGCCCGGCCTCGGGGAGGCGGGACGTTACACTTACTAATTAGGTTTGGAGTAACTTAACTACGGGGCAAGGGTGGTAAGCTTCAATGGTCCCTGCTCCTCCGGCCTGGTCTGTGCTACGTGCTTGTACCCCCGTGAGGTGGGCCCCATCGTCGCTGATCCAACTCTTCGCTGTTACGCCTTACCAACGAGATTCTTTGTAACGGCCTCGTAGTGTGCTTGCTAGCCATCTCACCTAAGGAAGTGTGATGAACAACTAGCGTAGCTCACGACATGTGGGTAAAGACGTGCAACCTTAATTTTGATTAATTTCTATGTAACTGGGTTTATGGTAATTTCATCAACTTGTAGTAATTAGCTTTAATAAAATTTTGCCAAGATTAAAAGCTAATGCAGTTGAGTCAGCCAACCTTAGAGCCTCATAGTTTGTGTTATACTTGATGAGTACAAGTTGTGTACTCACACTTGCCTCCTCTACTCTATTTCCCTTGTTCTTTTTGGGGATACTCTACTGCTGCTCAGTTCCCGGTGACGCGGAGGAGTTCACCCAGAGCTACCAGGAGTACGAGGACTTCTAGGCGGTCATCTCCAAGTCGACGTCCCTGTGGCGCCCAGCTTCCGAGTTTCATACTTGTTTTACGCTTCCGCATACTCTGTATCAGATATTTGTCATTTATGTAATAAATAACATTCGTACTCGCTTTATTATATCTTTTTACATGATATGTGCTGTGATATACTGTTCATTCTGTTGTATATACGTGTGACTTGATCCTGGCACATATATGATTGCTCGGTTTATGTCCTTTTGTAAACCGGGTGTTACAGGTACTCGATGGGGCAAGCTCCCTATTTCCCAAGAGGAACTTTTTGTCCATGAGGAGACAATTAATCGACTACTACGGTACTCGATGGGGCAAGCTCCCTATTTCCTAAGAGGAACTTTTCGTCCATGAGGCGATAATTAATCGACTACTACGGTACTCGATGGGGCAAGCCCCCTATTTCCCAAGAGGAACTCTCCGCCCATGAGGCGACAATTGATCGACTACTTCGGTGCTCGATCTCCGGACGACACAAGCTCCCTATCTTTCTCATCCATGAGACGACATCCTACTCGACTACTGCGATACTCGATATCCGGATGGGACATGGTCCCTATCTCCCAAGAGAATTTTCGTACGGGACGTGCTCCCTATTTTTCAGGAAGACTTTTTCTCGTCCATGAGACGACAACTTACTCGACTACTGCGGTACTCGACCTTCGGAGGGACACGCTTCCCATATCTTCAGAGACAAGTTCTCTACTACCTCATCCACGAGACGACAAAGGGTTCGACTACTACGGTACTCGACCTTCGGAGGAACATATTTCCCATATCCCAAGAGGATTTCTTCTCGTCCATGAGAAAACTCAATCGACTACTAAGGTACTCGATATCTGGATGGGACATGCCTCCCTAAGGTACTCAATCTATGGATGGGACAAACCCCCTATTTCCCAAGAGGAACTCTCCGCCCATGAGGCGACAATTGATCGAGTACTTCAGTACTCGACTCTCGGATGGGACAAATTCCCTATCTCCAACAAAGTCTCGGTCATCCAAGAGATGACAAATCATCGACTGCTACGCACTCGACCTCGAGAAGTCACAAAGCTTCTAAACCCCAAAAGAAGTACTTCGTCCATGAGACGACAATCAAATCGACTACTACGGTACTCGAAGAAGCAAATCAAGACAGCCAAGGACAAGGGCAACCAGCCGACCGGCCGTCAACTCAAAAGAAAGTACTATACATCTTAATGTTAAAAGTACTTCAATGGACACCCGTCCACACAAAAACCAAGAGGATATTACAACTGTTTAAGCCTCTGGCACTGGCTCCAAGCTACTGATAACCTTATCAGCGATGGGCTTCATCTCCGTGACATATTCAGAGAATTTCTCCTCCGAATAGCCAATGGCAACCCCATCGCCAATAAAAGACAAATTCACGGAAGGGAGAAAGGATTTAACTAATCCTAAGGCATGAGCCAAGTAATCCCTAGAAGTATCGGAGAAGAAGCTACCGAGTTGCTGGGGGGCTTCGCGAAGACGATCCAGCAAACTCTTGCCACCAGCCTCTTCATCCTCGACCATGTCGATGACTACCTGATCCGCCGCCTCAAGATCAGTCAGCTGTTGAGCCTTCTGATCACGATCAGCCGCCAAGTCTCTAATCTGCTGCATATCACTAACCATTTGCTTATCAGCGTCAGCTTTGATCTTCGTCAGCTTCTCCACAGTATCTGCGTGACGATACATAATATTGGTCAAATCAGTCACATAGTTATCCTTTCGCAATAACAAACTCTTAAGCTCTGTCAAAGAAGGAAAAACATGAGAACAGAAGAAAACTACTCGAAGGAGACAGAAGAAGGAAGAAAATACCTTTCTTCTCCTTGCTAGCAGCCTTGACCTTCTCCTGTAGCTTGGAGCTCTTCTCCTTTAGAGCAGAATTATCCTGCTCCAAGGTCTCCAACCAGGCCTCCAACAGCTTGACCTTTTCTGACTGCTCCCGAGAAAACCTCTCAAGAGCAGCCATCTTTTCAAACTGAAGCGACTGGTTAGCCGTCAGCTGGATACCCTTGCCAGTCCGACGAAGGAACTCGGCCTGCTCAGCAACTTAATTGGCCAGATTCTGCCTGCAAAGGAAGATCAAAACAAAGTACTCGACAACTCAACAAAAAGCACTCGAGTACAAAAAAAAGCTACTTACAACAAGAGTAGAATGACAGCTCAGAATCTCCTGGGCCACAACAGCTGACCCCTCGACTGGCTTCTCCACTTCCTACCACGGCATGTCCAGCAGGATTAGGTCAACATTGCCAGCAGCCGAAGGGCTCTTCGGCCGGTCCTCAGCCTACTTATTTGAAACATACAAAGACAAAAGTCAGAACTCGACAAGAAAACAAGTCAATCACTTCAAGACTCTCACCAGTGTCAGCAGCAGAAGACCCCTTGCTCACATCCTCAGCCGCAGGACTCTCCCTCAGCCCGGCAGCCGAATCAACCACCCGATCACCTACCCGCGACGGACTGGGAGGCAACTCGGCAATGTTCCTAAGGGCATCATAGATACCCTTCTCCGATTCATCAATCCCGAGAGCATCCGGATTGCTACAAAAGAAAAGAAGTACACGACACTTCAATCAAAGCATCAGAAGAGCAAATACAAAAAGTCGATCAACAGACACTCACTGAGGAGACTGCTTCAACACAAATTTCCTCGCCCTAGTAAACATCGGGACAACAATCCTCCCCGAGGCAATCTGCCCTTTAGTAGAGCCACTTCCGCCAGACTCTACTGGCGCAGCAGGAGTTGAATCAACAGGGCTCACGATAGAGCCCACCACCAGCCTCTTGGAGGAAGAAGGAGGCCTGAGAAAAAGAAAAAGGCATCAATAAAAGGCAACAGCTCAGAAGAAGTACCAAGCTGTACTCACCTGTCACTACTCCCAGCAGAGGCGGCGCTCTGCTTATGAGTCCTCGCGGACTCGATCGCCAGCTCATCCGCAGTCTGGTCTCGGTCGTCCGACGCCGTCCGACTACCCGATGGATCTGCAAACAAGACACAACTGTGATCAATCAAGGATTCAGCAGTCTATTCAAATAGAAACGCAAGACAAAAGACGTCAGATGCACACTTGAGTCAGTATGCGCCAGTGGCACATCTTCAGGCAGCGGAGGCCTACTCTGATAGTTTTCAGGATTAATCTGCACGAAAGATACCGAATCAACTGGACCACTCAACAAAAAGTACTCGAACTACACTTCAGTCGACTACTCGAAACAATACCTCTCGAGGACGCCTTGCAGTGCTGAAAGTTCCAGCAACATTTGCCACTTCAGGCACGTTCTTCAGCAGCTCCAATACCCGATCCTTCAAATCATCCTCGGTAATCTTGGTTCGGGTATGACGGGAGGGATCCATCTCCCCCTCATACTGAAAGCCCAAATGGACCCGTCGCTGCATTGGCTGGATCCTGCGCATCGACCAGTTCGCAATCACAGAAGCACCACAAATCTGGTGCTCTGCCTTTAACCTCTCGATCTCCAATTCAGCTTCTTCACAGGGGGGCCAGGAGTGCAAAGAGGAAGGGAAGAAGAAAGATTTTCAACATAAAACCACATCGACTTCCAGTCGATGACCTTGTCACTCAAATCATAGGGGATATACTTGGATTTCCTCCCTTGACAAAACTGCAACCCAGCTCCCCCAACTACATCCACCTTGGCTTCGTTGGGATGAGGTTTCAGATGAAAGAAATATTGAAACAAATCAAAGTGGGGCTCAATTCCCAGAAAGGCCTCGCACAAGTGGACAAAGATAGAGATGTGGAGGATGGAATTAGGGGTCAAGTGATGTACTTGAACCCCCCCAGTAATGAAGGAGGCCACGGAAAAAATCAGAAATAGGAAAACCGAGGCCGCGAAGAACATGAGGAAGAAAAACAACATATTTGATTCCCCCCTCATGAGGAAAAGATTCACCCACAGATCCGCGCCAATGGATCACTTTTCGGGGCTGAAGAAGATGGCTCTCGACCAGATTCAAGAGATAGGAATCGGAGCACTTACTCGATTTCCACCCATGGACATCCACCTCACCAACGGCAGCATCGTCCACCTTCCCCTTCGCAGCGGATCTCTTCAGCGCCATAAGAACGATTCTCTCTTGCTTCACGCTCGAGGGCTAGTGGTGGCTAGTTTCTCGCGGCACTCGGAGGCGAGAGTAGATGAGTTTTTTGGACGGCGGCGGAGAAAGAAGAGGAAACGTGCCAAACCTAGATTTACTCGAACAGTTAAATAAACAGAGCCAGTGGTAGTACGGTAAAATAACAAGAAGCCCAAAGGTTGCACACCGGCTTCAGAGTTATTTCAGCCAATGAATCCCAGAATTCTCCATGGAGAAAGCGAAATCAGAGCAAAAAATAGAGATTTCCATTCAGGGATTACATTCCAATAAAGGAGAATACACGGACCTCGAAGGTTTCACCACTCGAAACCACCCAACCTCAACTACAAAGAGGACAGCCCAAGGGCTGATACAAAGATACAAAGCTTGTTACTCCCAAAAGGGAGTAATACAGATACATTCATGGAGAAAAAGAACTTGTTGTAAGAAGATATGCATGATCAGGAACATCGCAAATCCTCTTCTTGCATCTGTTCTTCTCCCTGATACGTTTTGCAACAAAAACAATACATCCTCCGCAAAAGCCACTAAAACTCAGAGAACGGCCCCTGCAGACAGCAAAGGCTTTCGACACGGCTTCCACCATCAGCCAGCCAGGTACAGGACTGCCAGGATGGATAAGCCTAGAGAAGCAAGGCCGTCGACTTGGAGGATAGCAAGTGTTTGTGCTGCTCGCAAACACTCTTCTAGCACCTAAAAGGTCGAATCGAGTACTCTCATCTAGAGGTCGAGTACTCTCCAACGAAGAACTCCACTTGGAACCCAATACTACAACTGCATAGATTGAGGAAACAGGTGCCGGAGACCCTGCTTAAATAGAAGAGGCAGCGAAGCCACAACTCAGCCCATGACGTCCAAGAAATCAAGGAGGCTCACGGGCGAAACAGAAAAAGATTCTTCAGCGGTACTCGCCACGTGAACTCACGGACAAACAGTACACCGCACTGCTACCTTTTCAGAAGATTCGCTGCAGCACTGATGAGCTCATAAAGATTGCAGAGGACATGCTATTATCACCTGAACCCTTAACTCCAAATCCACATATTTGAATCCAAGGCTCGGGGGCTGCGGAATACATGTCATAAATAGCAACTTTTTTTCTAAAAAAGTTCCAAACTTCAGATGGAAGGTCGAAGAACCCAGAAGACTAAGCTAACCCTCAGCATGATCCATCAGATCAAAATAAGGCTCGGGGGCTACTCAATATGGAGCGCAAGTACATCGCGCACCATATCAGAAGGAGAAATTCGGGGCAAGAGCACCTCATAGCCTCGATGTAGCCGAAAAAGCACTCAAATGACTCTACGAAGCACTCGAAGGATTCTGAGCTCGAACTTTCTGCTTCAGAAGTACCCGAAGCGCTCGGCCACGCCGACAGAAGTCCTGAAGCTCTCAAAGTACCTGATGAACATCTTTAGAAGTGCTCGATGCCTGCACGACTCAACTACGAAGAGCTCGGGGGCTTGTCAGGCCCGGGGTAACAGGACTACCCACGGGTACAGAATATTCTAGAGTAGGGAGTAGTACATGGTTATGCCCTACCTCTCTTGTATCTACCCGAATAGGAGTAGAACTAGTCGACAGCCTCGGGAACTAGCCGAACATCATGGACTAGAATCCCAATAGGACTCGACTCGGATTTTCATGTAACCCTGTTCCCCTAGATTATATAAGGGCGAACAGGGACCCCTCCAAAAGAAGGGGACAATACCAGAGGGAATACAAACAACCACACATGACGTAGGGTATTACGCTCTGGCGGCCCGAACCTGTCCAAATCCTTGTGTTCCTTGCACCATCGCGTTCTGATCTCGGCGAGTCCCTACTCATAACCACTCTCCTCAGGATACCCCTCGGAGAACCCGATGGAAAAACACAGACAGGTATCGTCATTTATTTGTGTCCCAAAGGATGGCAGCGGTAAAGGTATTGTACATAACATTAACCATGACATTGTGCCTCAAGCGATAGGCAATACTCTAACAGGGGTAAGTCCAGGTAAAGAATAAGCAAGGGTAATGGAACACAGCACACATCCACACTCCAAGAGGAAGGAATAAAAGAGAGAAACGACAAAACAAAGAACTACTCTATTCTACGTTACGTCAGTTGGAGCTCAGGCTAGGTTAGGTGTCCTAGTGCTTCTATCCAAAGCTGGGGTCATGTTAGGACATGGTTAGGCCTACAGGTGCTAGGAAAATGGGATAGCGGGGAGAAGGTCCCGCACTGGAGAACGTCCAGTTCCGTTACCTCTTTGCATGAACTCGTACACTGAATCCGAACGTCAGGGAATACGCTAAACGCAACACAGCTGTTACGCCGGACGGACAGGGCTGTCACCACCTACCGTCTACCCCAGTCACACCATGGAGCACGGTCATATCCGAAGGATCCTGTATACCCGAGCACCACGCTCGTCTATGAAGTCACTACTCTAGTGTCCCAGGTCTCCCACCCTTCGGATGGACAAGTAAAATACTAAAGCAAGCCCGAAAGCACAACAAACCTCTATCCGTACCCGGATCATCTGGCCTAACCAAGACCTTTGCATAACTCATGAATGAACTAAGCATGGATTGATAAACTATTAAGATAGTAAAGCAACCATGGCATATCTCTATATTATGAATAGAAGTCTGACAAATCGGATACAAAGACATACCGGGAGCCGAGGATTGCTCAACGACCCCGAGGACGACTTGCTCGCTAAAGAAGAACTAGCCTAGCTCCACTACCTAGCTAAGAGAGCAAGAGAGAGGAGAGCCTTCTTGGAATTGTGGAATGAGAGTGTGTGTATGTTGAGGGGGGAGAGGCGCCCTATTTATACTACTTGGAGGTCGGTTTCCCGCCAATGCACATATGGAAGGTAATCAGGTGCCTTGGTAGCTACTCCTCCTCGAGATGCACCTGGATAGGAGGCAGGACAAGTTCGGTCGAACCTGGAGTTCAGCCGACCCCCCTAGTGCCCGTCGTCCTCATCCTTTGCTGGCAGGCTGACAGGTGGGCCCTTGTGTCTTTCCTTATGTGCATTATGTGTGGCGCGCCCTTTTGCTCTGCCAGGTGGGCCCTCTTTGTAAGTGGGTGACGCCGGAAGCGATCTTCTATGTAGTTATATGGCGTCTGCTACGTGTTTTCGTCTTATTCCGCTCTTGCTCATATGAAATGTACAAAACTCGAAAACAACTTTGGAGCAAGGTTAGTGATATAAATATGTAAGTAAGGCATGTGGTTTCCTTTATTATTGAGTATAGTTGACGGTCGAAAATGGCACGTAAGCACCGTCAACAACTCCCCCAAGCTAGCCCTTTGCTCATCCCGAGCACTTAGGTTCTTGATCAGGAGTTGCTACAATGTCGCATTCCTGACTTATGCCCAAGGCACAACCAGTGTTCTTACCTTTATTTTGAATAAGTTGGCCTTGTTCGCACCTTTTACCTTACTTCAGTGGGGCTTATAGCATCATCCTCATCTTTGGCGGTTGAGGGTCAGAACGGCTTGTAGAGTACCACTTACCACTCCTTTGTTCAACCATCAATTCGGAGGTTTTATAAAGTTCTTTTGAAAAGAAATGTTGTAAGTTCCTCGGGTGATCTCTCGGATCGCTCAAATGTGTTTCATTCCTCACCAAGGCCTTTTTATGTGCCTTTATTTTCCATCCTACTTCTAATGGCTCTTTTTGGTGGATCTGTAGGTATGAAGGATATGATGGAAAACTTGCTTCTCATATTTTGCTAAGTCAAAGACCGGATCCAAAGGAGAAACAAGTCATAGGCCTTGATCAAGATGTGCAAGTGTGTGGATATTTTTGGTGGATGATGGATGAAACTCCTTCATATGAATTCTCTTTCCCTTGTAATATTTTTGGTATGGGCTATATTTTCTTTTTCTTTTTCTCTCTTTTATTTTGACACGCTTTGTGGCCATGTGGCATACCTTCTTTGGGTACGCATCTTTTTTTTCTTTTTCTTTATTTTTGACATGCCTTGTAGGCATGTGGCATACCTTCTTTGGGTATGCATCTTTTATTTCTCTTTTTTTTGTATAGCCCATACATTATGATGATAACTTTGGAGAGAGATAGACATGGTACAACATGGAGTTTTATTTGTGGGTGGATGGACGTACTTGCTATCTTCCAGGTGTAGAAGTATAGCATGTGAGTGGACGTGTACGTGATCTTGATCATGTGCGTATGAAATGATTCTCTCAAAGGGTCACCTCTCATGGTTTCAGAATTTTGCCAATTTTTGTTTGGTTTCATGCAAGGTTTTGAAACCGGTAAAGGTAGAGTTTGATACAAGGTACCTCTCATGGGGGTCCTCCCCCAAGCTAGCTTCAGGCTTACTGCTGCTGATTGGGGTTAAACCCGGCCCAACAGAAGTAGGCCCTCCACTCCTCCTGGGTCTGCTGCTGCTGCTACTCCAGGTTGAGGATCCTCTCGCCTGTATATTGCTGCTAGTTCTGGGTTGACTCGATGTGCTGGCCCAGCGATTCGTCGATGTTGGTGGTGCATACGTTTAGCTCGCCCATCTGCCGAGTCAGGGTGGCGAAACCTCTAGACGAAGCTGTACGTCGCGGGGGTCCACTGGAGCTGGAACTGGTGGACCGGGGCCCTGAGGCTTGCCGTTCCCACTCGGTGGAGCTGGCACTCTGCCATGACGAACCTCCAGCCTCATATTGCTGTGGTTGAGGCTGAGGTTGCTGCTGCATGAATTCCTCCCTTCTGGCCCTGCTTATTGTAATCCTGCCAGGAAGACCAGAAACACTAAGCCTGCGGCTCTCCTCTTGTGGAACAAGAGGGATGGTTAGCGAATGGCAGTTATACAAGTGATACCCCGTGTTTGGCAACGGGATTTCATTTGCATAACTAAGAGAGAAGAAAATCAAGGAGTCATCCGAACCTTTCTTGAGAGTGTGGCCTTGAACCAAATACGCCTCATCGATCATAACACGGGGCTCCTCAATGAAGGGAACGGGGTTCCCGTCTAAGATTCCCATGTTTGATGCGATGCGGGTAACCAAAGAAGTGCATTCAATAGGACCCGTCATCCGAAAATTTGTGAGCCATTGCTTAACCATTACTTGTGCAGGGGAGATTCGGATCTTATTGACCATGGAATATAATAAGATCAACTCATCGTTCCGCACTGGTCGTGGATCATCTCTTGGAAAGAGAGTGATAGCCACCCACTTGTGCATCAAACGAAGAGTCAGATTTTGAATGTCATTGCACTGAGGTGCAAACTTGCCAAGAACAACTTGACCCAAAATCAAACCCCAAAACTCATGTCGATCAAAACCGTGGCAAGCTTTTGCAAGGGAAACTGGCAAGCGTGCGCTAAAACCAAGGAGGTGACTGAAATTTCTCCAATTAAAATAGCGTTCAACTCCAAAAATTCAGAAAGAAACACCATCGTCTACCTCCAGAATAGTGCAAAGAAACTAGATGGTGAGGAGACGAGAATCATTCTCCTCAATGGGCACAAAAACATCCCATCCAACCGCATGCCAAACACGAGCGAAGTCAACGTCCATACCTATTTTCTCGAGAAGGTCCGGATCGAAGGCTTTGGTATGACCAAAGCTTCGATTCTTGATCATGGCATAGGCTTGTCGCTTGCGGTCATCTCGCAAGTCGAGGTACGGTCCATCATCTTCATCTATCTCCATGTGCTCGACTTGCGGTTCTGCAGTTTGCTCCTTGAACTGTTCTTCTTGTTCGTCTTGTTCATAGTCCATCGTGGTTGGTGTTGGTGCAGGTTCGGAGGAATGACGAGTGCTTGACTCTCCCCGTGATCAGGACGAGCCTAACCCCATCATCCTCTTGAAAGCTCCAAAAATCTTACGTCCTGCACCTCTTATGCTTGCAACAAGAACGAATGAGAACAACTCGATTCGGGTTATGTTAGTGAAAATGAAACTCTTACCCGAAAGTTGTTCCTCCACGTGTGTGAACAATCTTGCATCAAAGAAATGAGAGAGAGAGAGAGTGTTCTTGCAATCAAACTTGAGTCGAAATCCAATGGAAACCCGAGCAAGAATGTGTGAGAGGGAGTGTGAGTGTGTGAGCATTAGAGAGCTCAACACCCCTCTCGGCCTCTATTTAAAAGGATCTGGGTGAGTGCACCCGAGGAGAAGCCAGACATAACGGTCATAGAGCCGTTGGAAAAGGCGGGGCCCAGGAGTCGTTGCCCCTGGTTCGGCCGACCCTAGGGTGGCCCCCCTGGTGCCCCCCTTTGGCCTGATGCTTCCTCAACGGTTGAAAACTTTGAAAATAAGATGCACGGCCAAAAGTTTGCTCGAAAAGATGTCCAAATTATTTTTCCCAAAGGATTTAAAACTCAGAAAATGTTTTTGGTATTTTCGTGGAAAGGGAATAAGTGCTAGAAAAATTCCAGCATGCTGGAAACAAAATTGAAATTTGAAACATGCAGTGGGGAAAAACAAATGAGGTGCAAAGAAAATTTTGAAAAGGTGGGAAAAGCAAATATGAGATAAATACCAATTTACCTTTGGCAAGGGGCGTCGTTTATAGTCCGACGTGCGCGACTTTTCTCCATCATACTTACCATTCGTCGGCTCGTCCTGGAGAACTGGACGAGGCCGAACTCTCGACCTTCCGCCACACCTTCTTTGCTTTCTTCTTTCTTCTAGGTGTGGAGGGTCGGTGTTCTGGCTGGGGTTCTGGTGCACCCCAGAGTACTTGCCCTTCACTGTCTTATTGAATCATGAAGCACTGGTCTTCCCTTTTCTTGAACCTGAAAAACATGTCCTCCCTTCCGACATAGAAATGGATTTCTCCTTTTCTGACATCGATCCTTGCCTTGGCGGACCTTAGGAAAGGTCGCCCAAGCACAAGGTCGACTCCGAGGTCGTCCTCCATATCCATTACCACAAAGTCGGCAAGGACGAAGGAGTCTCGTACTCGTACGAAAACATGTTCGGCTATCCCTTCGGGATACCGAATGGTCGAATCTGCAAGCTATACGAGCATGGTTGTTGGGGAAAGAGCAGGATAATCAAGTTCTTCATAGATTACCTTGGGCATTATATTCACGCTTGCCCCTAGATCGCAAAGACATCGCTCAAAGTGTTTGATGTAGATTGAGCAACTGATCATGGGGACCCCTGGATCCTCTTGCACAGCTGCCACCATGCCAACCCAGACGTCGTTTCTTGCGGGAGTGTACCTGCCTGCATGGTTATTGCGTGGTGGCCTCCGGGATGAGTTACCCCGTCCGGTAGACACCATGCTGACATTTTCTACGAAAGTCTCGGTTGCCTCGGGATCTTCCAGCTCTCAACAGCAGGTAAAGCAGCAGCAATTTGTGCAAGCTGGGTTTCGATCATTTTATTGAAACTTAACTGGTTTTTAAGCGTTGAAGACAAAGTTTCAAGCTTTACATTTAAACTTTCCAAGGTTTTATCATTGGCCAAAAGCTTTTTGTTTATATTTTCGTTGATTTTAACTTGGCCAAGAACAAGTTCTCTCAAGGGAGATTGGTTCGAATTGTAAGAAGGGTTGTAGTTGTTACCTCCCTGGAATGGTGGACGTGACTGGTTCCACCCCTAGCCTCCTTGTGGTGGACGGTAGCCATTGTTGTTGTTGTTGTTGTTGTTGAGGTAGGCGCAGTCTTCACGGGTTTCGGGGCAGTCGTTCCCCGAATGTCCATCATTGCCACTGACTTCGCACATGAAGTGCGAACCCATGGCATAAACGGGAGCTTGGATCGGTTGTTTGCTCCCTTCCTCCATCTTCTTGATTAGGAGGTCCAGCTTTGCGGCAATCATATCCGTCTCCTTGATAGTATGCATGCCCTTTGTGCGGGGTTGGAGTCGTTCATCGCTCCACCCCTGATTGGAGACCATCTGCTCGACCAATTCTTTTGCCTTGGTGATGGTCAGGTCGAGGAAGGCTCCTCCAGCAGCGGCATCAATATTGGCTCGAGATGTCGTTGTGAGCCCATTGTAAAGCTTTGCAGGACGAGCCACTCGACCATGCCGTGGTGTGGACAGGCCAGGATGTATTCCTGCAGCCTCTCCCAAGCTTCTGGGATGGATTCCATCCCCGTCTGTTGGAAACTTGAAATTCTCCCACGCAGGGCATTTGTTTTGCCAGCGGGAAGAATTTTGCGAGGAATGCCTTGGAGCATTTGGCCCAGGTGTCGATGTCCTTTTCCTTGTAAAACCACTGTTTCGCCTACCCCAGGAGGGAGAAGGGAAACAGACGAAGCTTGATAACATCGGCGGCGACACCCCGTATGACAACGGTGTCGCAAAGGCTCCAGAAAATATTGCAAATGTGCATTTGCGTCCTCGTTCGGCTTGCCACAGAATGAGCTAGCCTGCACCATGTTGATGAGGCTTGATTTCAGTTCGAAGTTCACATCCCCGACGTTGATATTGGGGCCAGTGGCCACATTATCGGTGGAGGGGACGGAGAACTCACGGAGAGTCTTCTCAGCCATAGCCTCAAGAACTAGTGGTGCTTCCAAAATGAGTTCCTGTGCCGGGAGGATAGCGAGATGAGCAACGACACGAGTTCGTGCCCTTCTCATGAGCCTCTCTGGATTGTCTGTGTAGTTTTTCGGCAGGGAGAAACCAGTCATATACTACCCCTGTCTTCTTTCAAATCAAAAATAAAAGAAGACATAAAGTGACATTAGCCTGAAAGAGTAAAGACTATATCCTGAGTACAAAGCCTAGAGTAATATCGGCACAATAACTTTGTTCACATGCCGTCCTCGGCAACAGCGCCAGAAATGCTTGTTGGCATTTCTTAAGTCGATACCAGGTTTGCGATGACCTTGGTAACAACCTCAGAATTGCCTATTGGTGGTCCTTAGTGCAATCACTAGAAATGAGGGCGCCGAACACATCCTAGCAACTGCACCCAAGGGGTGCCACTCTCGTGGTATAATCAATACGATTACAGATGGATCCGCAAGTGCACGGATATACCGTTGTAGCATTTCACCCGGAGAGTAAGGGTATCGTCATTTATTTGTGTCCCAAAGGACGGCAGCGGCAAAGGTATTGTACTTAACATTAACCATAACATTGTGCCTCAAGCAATAGGCAATACTCTAACAGGGGTAAGTCCAAGTAAAGAATAAGCAAGGGTAATGCGACATAGCACACATCCATGCTCCAAGAGGAAGGAATAAAAGAGAGAAACGACAAAACAAAGGACCACTATATTCTACGTTAAGTCAGCTGGAGCTCAGGCTAGGTTAGGTGTCCTAGTGCTTCTATCCAAAGCTGGGGTCCTGTTAGGACATGGTTAGGACTACAGGTGCGAGGAAAATGGGATAGCGGTGAGAAGGTCCCGCACTGGAGAACGTCCAGTTCCATTACCTCTTTGCATGAACTCCTACACCGAACCCGAACGTCGGGGAATACGCTAAATGCAACACAGCTGTTACGCCGGACGGACAGGGCTGTCACCACTTGCCGTCTACCCCAGTCACACCGTGGAGCACGGTCATATCCGAAGGATCCCGTATACCCAAGCACCATGCTCGTGTATGAAGTCACTACTCTAGTGTCCCAAGGTCTCCCACCCTTCGGATGGACAAGTAAAACACTAGAGCAAGCCTGAAAGCACAACGAACCTCTATCCGTACCCAGATCATCTGGCCTAACCAAGACCTTTGCATAACTCATGAACGAACTAAGCATGGATTGATAAACTATCAAGACAGTAAAGCAACCATGGCATATCTCTATATTATGAATAGAAGTCTGACAAATCAGATACAAAGCTATACCGGGAGCCGAGGATTGCTCAATGACCCCGAGGATGACTTGCTCGCTAAAGAAGAACTAGCCTAGCTCCACTACCTAGCTAAGAGAGCAAGAGAGAGGAGAGCCTTCTTGGAATGGTGGAATGAGAGTGTGTGTGTGTGTGTGTTGAGGGAGGGGGGAGAGAGGCCCTATTTATACTACTTGGAGGTCAGTTTCCCGCCAACGCACATATGGAAGGTAATCAGGTGCCTTGGCAGCTACTCCTCCTCGAGATGCACCTGGACGGGAGGAAGGGCAGGTTCCGCTGAACCTGGGGTTCGGCCGACGCCCCCCCCCCAGGTGGGACCTCTTTGTAAGTGGGTGATGCCGGAAGCGATCTTCTGCGTAGTTATGTGGCGTCTGCTGTGTGTTTTCGTCTTATTCCACTCTTGCTCATCTGAAATGTACAAAACTCGAAAACAACTGTGGAGCAAGGTTAGTGATACAAATATGTAAGTAAGGCATGTGGTTTTCCTTTATTATTGAGTATAGTTGACGGTCGAAAATGGCACTTAAGCACCGTAAACAACTCCCCCAAGCTAACCCTTTGCTCGTCCCGAGCAAAGTTTTAGACTTAGGTTGTTGATCAAGAGTGTGGCAGAACCATCTGAATTATCCTGGCTCAAGTGCGCTGGCCATCACCATAAAGGCAACATCGACTCAAACGCACTTCAAACAGAACAATTCTTGGTCTGTCGGGTAACGTCCCGATACAACCACCGGTTCTCGGATCGAACAAGCATACCCCGCACGAAGGCGAGTCTAGAGATATTACAACCATACATATTTTACAACACAGGCATAGCAGTTATTACAATAAGTTTAAAACATTATTACAAATCCAAACTTAGCAAAACATTATACAAGACATAAGTTTCAAGTTCAGAGTTTAAGCAGTGGAAAGAAAACACGACGGCTACGACACGTCGCAAAAGTATACCAAGCTAGCCCAAGCAAGGTATCACTCGTCAGGGTCATTGCCGGCCGAAGACGGATCCCACTCTATGGACCAGCCAGGAGGCAAAGAGCAGGGCCAAGATAGACTAGTGATCTGGACCTTAAAAGTCATACCTGAAAAAGGTTTCAACAGCAAGGCTGAGTATTCTAATACTCAGCAAGACTTAACCGTCAACGGATATACTTAGTCCACCTAGCTAGACTATGTAGGGTTTTATAGGATTTGGTTTTTCTTTTGTTGAAAAGCAATAAAGAGTAGGTCCTTACTTTCAAATTTTAGCTTCCAAGATTCTAGTTGATTAACCATTCTATGTAAGCAACTAACTCTACTCAACCATGGTAGAACTTTAGTCAAACATCAAGATTGATCAAATAATGTTACTCTTATTACTCTGTGTGGCAAAGGGATCAAGCAGTCCCAAACCGTGAGAAGCGAACGATTCGAATCGAAATTTGTTGACCTAGCCAGGCAGACCTAACACACACGTTTGGAACACCGTCGGGTCGTTCCCAAACAACCGTTTACCTTTCATTACGGCTTGTGGATAGGGTCACTCTCCCCGACTACAGGGCACCAACTTCCTCCCTGCACCCATGGTGTTGCGCAACATAAACATAAATAAAACCTATCTCTAAGAGAGAGTGAAAGGTATATCCACTCCCCGGTCCGATCGGCTACTAGGCTTACCGCGTACCATATTTATGGCATGTGGCAAGTACGTTAAAAACTTAACCACCGCTACTGTGACACCTCAGGTGTCAGTACACTCAAATACAATCACTGTACCCATTTAAACTTAAAATAAAAATTGTGGGGAAATAATTCAAAGAGAAGGGGTCAAATAAAAGTCAAAGTATACAGAAGAAATTAAAGGAGATAGAAAAAGGAGTGAAAAGCTACTCAAATTTAAATTCAAAAATGTGCACAAAATTTTAGTTGGCTCATGAGAGGTACTTCAATTGACATGTGCTCAATTGAACTTCAGCCAAAATTAAGTCAAAAATTGAATAAAACCAAAGTCCTTTTGTGCAAATTTGCAAATGCACAAATAGTTCAAAATGTGAGTTTCAAATGAAAATTTGCATAGCACGAAAGTTGTAGATCTTGAAAATGTATGCAAAATTGGTATTCAACACTTTTTCATTTGAGGCCTCTAAATAGGAGATATTCTTAGATTACCGAGAGGTCCCTGGAATTTCAGAAAACGCAGATATGCCCTTATCTCCATCTCTCTCCTCCCGGCTTGCTCTGTTTCGCCACCGCCTGCCGTACGTTGCCGGTGGACCTCGTCCACGGTGTGCCCGCGGTCAAATGGACCCGGGGAGCCCTCCAGCGCCACCTGGATTGCCCCTTGGCACCTTCCCACACGCACACGCGTCCCAGACGCGCTCCCGAGCCGCCACGCCACCCTCGCCATGCGCAGCGCCGCTGCCCGGCTCCGCCCGCTCACCGTCGAGTCGCCCAGGGCCAATTCGACCGCCCCCAGACGCTACTCACCTCACCCAGGAGCTCCCTGGCCTATAAGTACCCCCAGAACTCCACCGTCGCGCGGCTTCTCCTCCTTCCTCCTCCTCCCACCGTCCGCCATGGCCGGCGAGATCTAGCTCGCGCGGACCGGCCACCACAGCCCTACATTGTCCCATCTGACCACCGCAGCAACTTCGCCACCTCCTAGTTAAGCTACACGCGCGCGGAATCGAACCCAGACGCACCCCCAACGCCGTTCCTCTTCTGCGCCGCCGCCGGCGAGCTCAACCTCACCGCGGACCGGCCAGCCCAGAGGGAGACCGAGCACTACAGCTACCCCAGGCGCATCCTCAAGCTCACGCGGTGCTTGTGCGCACCCTGTTCCCCTACCTCGAGCCCTCCTTCACCTCCAACGCCGGCGACCCGAACATCCGCTCCGCCATTGACGCCGATGAGCTCGATTCCATGCACCAAGCACTCGAACGCCGACCAGGGTAGGTGTTCCTCGATCCCTACTCTCCCACGCGCCTCCCCGTTGCAGCCCCGGTAAGCCCTGCATAGCAGAACACCACCGGGCGAGCTGCAGCGGCGGAGAAGGCCGGCGAAGGGCCCGGTTGTAATTTCTTTTTTTCGTTCAAGGGTGTGTTTGCAAGTATTCCAGTGTATACCAGTGAACTTCTAAAATGCAGAACAAATCGCAGAAAAATCGTAAAAATGTAAACTCAGCGGATCTGGAATCCTTGTAACAAGATCTACAAATTTTGTAACAGTCACATCTTCAGAAACTCAACCAAATTTAATCTGGGAAAAAGAATAAGAAAATCACCCTATGCATGTTCAGGAAGTTCTACTCACTAGTGGTAATTGCTTTATGGTTAGAGGCTGAAAATTATACCATAAGTGCTTAAGTTTGGATCTGTGTTACTTTAGTTTTTCATCACTAGCCATGAGTAGATTGATGTTTTGAAATAATGAAAGCATGCTATGTGTTAAATTTGAAAATGAAAACCAAAACCCCCACCCATTCATGAAGAAACATAGTCATGTTTACTACTCTATAAATGACTGCCCATGAAGTCAAATTGATAAGATCATCTTTGAATTCACATTTATTGAACTACAACTTTATCGTGAAGGAAAGAAATCATTATTCATGAATAACTCATAATCTTGCATTGCATATAGAAACGGTTAATCTCGCGGACGGTGACTACGAATTGGTGCCCGCGGACTCTCGTGTGGATCAGGAGGTCAATTTGAACTGTGCTAACTTGTCTCAAGACCTGGGCCAAGCCCCAGAGGCTTTTCTGCCTGGCAGTGCCCAAGAAGGCAAGCCCCGGTGCATAATCCCATTATTTTACGCCTTATATTCCATCCAACTATTTGTATATGTTGTAATAATTTTATTGTGCATTTACGTTTTCTAGGCGTTGATCGAAAACCTTAGATGCATGATCCCTAGGTACCTATGTTTGATACCCGGATCTTTTTATCTACTAGTTGCCATGCTAATTAGGTACGGTAGAAGTCGAGGGGTTTCCTGCCTCTCGCGAGCAAATAGGAATTCCTGCTGAAATATAAGGACAACGGGCGGGGTTGTGTAGTTGTGATACCCCGCTGGTGTAGGCAAAATGGCTAAGGTCGCGGTGTGTGGCTCATTTCGTTAAGCGTTTGAAAGTACTAGCCACATGCCGAGAAATATGGTAATCGGTAAGCTGAAGTACTTGATTGGACCTGGCGAGTGGAACGACCATTCACCCTCTTGGTAGAAGTAGGTTTTATTTTTGTCCGGACGTACGGGTGCAGAGATGTCGGGCTCTGTAGTCGGGGTGGGTGACCTGGATCCACGGACTGGAAAGAAAGGGGAAATGTTGTGTGGGTGACTTGGTTCCCATACGTGTGGTCTAGGTTCCCCTGGCTAGGTTGAAATTCGATTCAGAATCGTCCGCCTCTCACGGCATGAGATTGCTTAATGTTTTCGGTCACACAGAGTAACAAGTGGAACATGATGATGATAATACTGCTGGTTGATTAAATGGTTGCTCTACCATGTTTGTGTAGAGTTAGTTGCAAATTTAGAATGGTTAAACCAACTAGAATATGGCTACATAAAACCTGAAAGTAAGGATCAACATTTAGCGGCATTTTGGCAAAACAAACCCCACCAACCAAAAAGCCTTGCATGTCTAGTTATCGGACTATGTTATATCCGGAGACTTGTCAGTCTTGCTGAGTATTAGTATACTCAGCCTTGCTCGTGGCACTATTTTTCAGGTACTAACTTCGAGGACCTATTTGCAAGTCTTACTTGGCCGTGTACCTTACCTCCGGGTTGGTCTGTAGAGTGGGATGGCCCTTCGGCTGGTGCTGACCACCCTCCCACTGTGTGACGCTTTCGTACGGGCTTTATCGATGTGTCACATTATTTCGCTAGTTATCTTTTAATGCTCCCGCTGAATAATGAGACTTGAATAAATCGAGTAGATGGAACTCTGTAGTACTTTACTATTCTAAACCTGGTTTGTAATAAATTTTCCTTTCCGCTGCAATCACTCTGAGATGTATGAAATGTTCTGTGTTCTGGCTCCTTTGCGTGAGTGTTGTCTGCTGATCCTGGAATAGCGTGGCTTTTATCGAGGCTTCACTCGAGGAACTACCGGTGAGTGCCAAATTGGGTCAGAGTTGCTTAGCAACAAAGATCAGTGCACCCGGGCCCAGTTAGTTTGGGTGGTTCCACCACAGCTGGCATCAGAGCTCGCAGACAGCCTACCAGAGATGGCAGCCTCTGTTTTGAAAACAACAAATTAAAACTCGACTTCAAAACTACGAAAGTCTTTGAAAGAGTAAGGATCTCCAAGGACAAGTCTAGAACGTAAAGCCCTAGGGGATCTTATGGGTACAATCAGGTGGCTTATATTGTATGGCTAACTTCTAGCACATTATTTTTCAGTATTTAAATTCTGTAATTTAAATTCTGCAACTACATCGTCGCCACGGAGGTATGCTTACTCAGTCAGCTGAGGGAGTCTGACCTTCCGTCGGTGATGCGAGCCGAACGCTGGAGCTCAAGCAGTGGCCTACTTGAGATGCTGCCCATATACCAACTTCGGATGAATATATGGGGAGTAATGGTTCGAAATTGGAATTCAATTCCCCGTCAAAGACGGTACTCAGTCAATACGTTGTTTCGATGACGTATGCTTAACGTTGTCCATACGGCGGTAATTGTATGGATGCCGGTTCTATAGTGATCGGTAATGTATGGGAACGCTTTCGTGAGTGCTGGCACGGAAGGTTCAATATATATATTGTCAATTTTCTGCAGGTACGCTAACTCGAAATCGAATCTTAGACTATCTATCTATATCGAGTAGCTACATAGTGAGGGACGTAATATGTATGCCACCAAAGTCATTTGCGTAAGACCAAGGTTACTTGGCAATTCTTTTCCTTGGTGAGGGCGAATAGGTCTGCATTCATTCTCAAGTCACCAGCAAAGAAACTTTTGGAAGAAACCATAATCAAAAAGGGTAAAACACAATCTCAAGGATCATCTAGACAGACTGCAAATTTTGGAAAATTGGCTTTCTCGAATTTTTAAGATATGAAGATTTGCTCAAATCAAGTTGGGTCAGTAAGATGAAATTAAGCTACCTAAATCACCAAACTACTGTAAAATTTTGAGAAATTTTTAAGCCTTCTAGCTTGGTATTTGAGTTTTTTGATCAACCCTGTGTAAAACTGTTAACTCTGAACAGTCTGGACAACTGAAATTTTTCGACCTTCATAAGTTGTTCAAACGAAAAATCGTTCAACATGAAAGTTATATCCAACTAAGTGATAATCTTACCATAAAAATTTGAATAATTTTTGATAAATGGTTTGAGAATTATGGTCAAAATACACCCTCTCTGGACACCCAGTTTTCCTGGTTGACGTCATTCTAAAAACCTGAGCATATCACCCCCTGGGAGTCCGAATTGATCTTAGGGATGACTAGATAAATCGTTCCTTATTATCATAGGGACCTTTTGTAAAGTTTTGAGAATTTTCGGAGCAAATTAACTATCATTTTGGCAATTTCTTTCACTGTCCAGAGTTAGTAGTTCTTGTTACCATCAGCTGATCCATCGGTCTTTTGTTGGGACAGATGGAAGAGCTGCTGGTTGTTGACACGCAGGGGCACGTGCACTCCACTTGCTTGCACTGGGATGGATTTCCTCGCCGTCTTTGGGAGCTTTTGAGTGCAGCCGGTTACCTCCAGCCACCGATTTACGATGGCCATGAGTTTATGGAGGACGGAGTTCGTTGCTGCAGTGTGACTATGGTGATTCCGCAGCACCCGCTCAATGGGTGGGAGCCGATCGTGACTCAGATGGTCGGTCACAACCTGCTGGACACTTGGGAGCTCACCGCCATGAGGGCGATGACCACTTTTCGCTCTTCGCACCCTCTGGAGGTGGTTCTGACCGCATTCGGGTTGTTCCCTGCACCTGACCCGACAGACCCGCTTTGGCTCGACCGGATGGCACACGTGGACGTGGTCGCTACCCTTGACCCGGTCGGGGCACTTTGGACGACAGCGATGTGCCTGGATGGCCTCTACAGACTCCACACTTACCAGAGTTACGCCGTCGCTCAGTTGGTGGACCATGCTCAGACCTTGCACCTGGCAGACCAGCTGAGAGATGAGCAGCTTCAGGAGGCTAGTACCGAGCTCGAGAGTAGGGCTACTCTTATAGCCCAGCTCCACGGCCAGGTTCACGAGCTTCAGGACACGGTGATGGATCGTGATGCTATGATCAACTTCCTGGAGGATCAGTTTCACGACCTGCAGCTTGAGTTGGACGAGGCCCAGGGGCAGCTCCACGGGATCCAGCACGTGCAGGATGCCCTTCACGCACCACCCGACGAGATGCAGGTGGATGGTGAGGATGAGCCCCAGGAGATCATGGGTGTTTCGGAGATGGACTCCGAAGACCAGGCGCCGCAGCCCGTACCGGTGGAGGTTCACACTCCCGCGGCGAGTGAGGCATCGGTCAACATGTAGACCGAGGCGCTGTTTTCTTAGCTTTTGTAGACTCCTCTTAGTGTAGCCTACTTTTGGATTATGGCTACTAGGCTAACTTAGAGTTGAGTAACCCCCTTAGTACTGATGTTAGAGGTAACCAAGTAGAAATGAGAGGATGATGTATGTAATGAACCTCTAATGCTACTAATGTGAAATATCGGTGATCTGTGAAAAGCTGAATGCAGCAGTTAGTTCGAATTTTTATCCTCTTTTCCTTTCTGATTTAGCTCCTGAGTTGAATACCAAAGTTGTTCCAAATTTCATCATCGAAATACTCGCAAAATATCAGCTCAAACGGATCAGTATCGCAGGAGATAATCACAAATTACAGAAGCTCTGTTTTCTGTAAAACAAAAAAAAACCAGAGGACGAGTAGATGAATTTTTCGACTAACCTACTCTTGGAATCTGACTTTGTGATGACTACCAAAGTTGTAGCTCATGAAATTATCTATCTCCTGTAAAAGTTTCAAGTTTATATCATGTACAGAACTCCAGTTATGAGCGTTTTAGTATCACTGGTTTTGCTGCACAACATGATTAAAGCGATTTCCATTACTTCCATGTCATTTTGAGTTGTAAGTTCCGTTTGAAATAATGATAATATTGAGCCTAATGCAAAAGTACTCACATTTCAGATGGTTGGATCAACTCGAGGCACCCCTAGTGGTTTTGGAGCCGGGGGGAATGGCGATCCACCTCCACCTCCTCCACCAGTGGGTATCGCTGAGGTTCTTGCCGCCCAGACGGAAATTTTGCGGCAGTTGGTTCAAGCTGAGCAACAACCGCGGGGTCGGCATCATGCTCATCAAGCACAAGAAGCGAGCTACCAAGATTTCCTCAGTACTCAGCCTCCGCTGTTCAATAAAGCGGATGAGCCTCTAGACATGGACGCTTGGATTCGCACAATCAAGTCCAAGTTTTCTCTATTGACTACTCCTTGTTCCGAAGCGAACAAGACTCGCTACGCCACGCAGCAGCTTCGCGGATCAGCTCGTATGTGGTGGGATCATTACCATGGGATGCTACCAGGCTGATCATGTGGTGAATTGGAATGAGTTCAAATTGGCTTTTCGAGATCATCATATTCCAGCTGGACTTCTTGACCGTAAGCTCAACGAGTTCTTGGCCTTAACTCAGGGCACTCGTACTGTGGTGCAGTATGCCCAAGTATTCAATCAATTGTGTCAATATGCTGGACATCACGCGGATACCGACGCTAAGAAGCGTGAATGCTTACGTCGAGGCCTTAACACCAAGTTACAAGAAAGGCTAAATCTTGTCCGTGCGGACTCTTTCAATGGATTGGTGAATATGGCTATCTCTCAGGAGGATCTTATTTCTGCACACCGCGCTAAAAAGAAGCGCAAGGCACCTGCTGGACTCTCGAGTGCCTCTACACCGAGGTATCGTATTGTGTAGAATAACCCACCCGCACCCTCTCAGAAGGCCCCTCAGCCAGGGCGTTGGATTATTCGGCCTCCTCAATAGCAGCAGCAGACTCGATTCGGGCTTCCTCAGCAAGCTCGATTTGCACCTCAGCAGCAGCAGACCGGCCCTAGGCCAAATACTCAGCAATCTGCTCGCCCTGACAACAATAACCGCTGTTTCAGATGCGGGAGTCCAGATCACTTTGCCAAGATGTGCCCCCAGGCGGGACAATCTCAAGGGCAGGCTTCTCGCAGAAATGATCAGAACAAGGGCAAGAGGCAAACTATTCAAGTCAGGCAGGGCCAACTTAACTTCACCAGCCTTGCTGACCTTCCTGAGGGAGCACCAATTATGTCGGGTACATTCTCTATAAACCATCACCCCACAGTTATCTTATTCGATTCTGGTGCATCTCATAGCTTCATTAGTTCTAAATTCGGAGCAAAAGTTGGGTTAGATTTTTGTCACACCAAAGGCTCTTACATGATATCTACTCCTGGTGGTAAAATAGCATCCAACCAAATGGTTAGAACAGCACCGCTTAAGTTGGGTAGTAAAATAATTTCAACCGATTTAATCCTATTACCACTAGAAGGAATTGATGTTATTCTGGGAATGGATTGGATGAAAAGACATGGGGTAGTGTTAGATATCTCCTCCCGAGCTGTTGAAATAAATTCTCCAACTCATGGTCACTCGGTTCTATATTTACCTCATCACCAATGCAACAACTCTTGTGCCTATGCCATGAAAGATATTCGTCTCGAAGATATTCCGGTAGTCCGTGAATATGCAGATGTGTTCCCGGACGATTTACCCGATATGCCGCCAGACCGAGATATCGAATTTATCATTGAACTTCAGCCTGGTACAGCGCCTATTTCAAAAAGACCGTACCGAATGCCGCCTAAAGAATTAGCTGAACTAAAAATCCAGCTGCAAGAACTCCTGGACAAGGGTTTTATTCGCCCAAGTGCTTCACCTTGGGGTTGTCTAGCATTGTTCGTAAAGAAGAAAGATGACAGTCTGAGGTTGTGTGTCGATTACCGGCCTCTCAATGCGGTGACCATCAAAAATAAATATCCACTTCCCCGCATTGATGTACTGTTTGATCAGTTGGCTGGAGCAAAGATCTTCTCCAAGATTGATCTTCGTTCGGGGTATCATCAAATTAAAATCCGGCCTTGTGATATTCCCAAGACCGCTTTCTCAACCAGATATGGCCTCTATGAATATTTGGTTATGTCTTTCGATCTCACCAATGCTCCGGCTTATTTCATGTATCTCATGAACTCGGTATTCATGCCGGAACTTGACAAGTTTGTCGTGGTTTTCATCGACGACATTCTGATCTATTCCAAGAATGAGGCAGAACATGAACAACACCTGCGTATTGTTCTTCAACGTCTCAGAGATCATAAATTGTACGCAAAATTCTCCAAGTGTGAATTCTGGCTGGACACAGTCAAATTTCTGGGTCACACTATATCCAATGAAGGCATCTCAGTTGATCCCAGCAAAGTACAAGAAGTGATGGACTGGAAACCTCCAACTTCAGTTCATCAGATTCGCAGTTTTCTCGGCTTGGCGGGGTATTACCGCAGATTTATTCTGGACTTCTCCAGAATTGCTAAACCCATGACAGAACTACTAAGGAAGGATGTCAAGTTTAAATGGAATGCGAAGTGCGAGGAAGCATTCCATACCTTGAGAGCACATCTTACCACAGCACCAGTCTTGGCTCAACCTGACAACAATAAACCCTACGATGTTTATTGCGATGCTTCAGGTATTGGTCTTGGTTGTGTTCTCATGCAAGACAATCGGGTTATAGCATATGCTTCCCGAGCTCTTCGGCCACACGAGCTAAATTATCCCACTCATGATCTTGAACTAGCCGCCGTTATTCATGCTCTCAAGATTTGGAGACATTATCTTATGGGCACTCATTGCAATATCTATACCGACCATAAGAGTCTCAAATACATTTTCACTCAAAGTGAGCTGAATATGAGGCAACGAAGATGGCTGGAATTAATCAAAGATTATGACCTGGAAGTTCATTATCATCCGGGCAAAGCCAATGTCGTAGCCGATGCGCTCAGTCGTAAGGTTCACTGCAATTGCCTTTCAGTGGAGTCATATAATGACACATTGTGTGCTGAAATGCAAAAGCTGAAATTGGAAATCATTCCTCAGGGTTCTTTGAATCATGTTTCAGTGGAACCGACACTCTATGACAAAACCATCATGGCACAATTACATGACAAAAGTGTTGGAATCATCAAGCAGAAAGTAGTAGAAGGTGAAAATAAATACAAGTGTTTCCGAGTGGACCATAAAGGAATTTTGTGGTTCGAGGATCGCCTAGTCGTTCCCAAAAATCATGAGCTGTGGAAACAAATCCTGGACGAAGCACATCTCTCTAAATTCTCCATTCATCCGGGTAGCACCAAGATGTATCAAGATCTCAAACAAAATTTTTGGTGGACTCGCATGAAGAGAGAGATTGCCAAATATGTAGCAGAGTGTGACACATGTCAGAGAGTGAAAGCTAGTCACTTGAAAGTTGCTGGAACTCTCCAACCTCTGCCAATTCCGTCCTGGAAATGGGAAGATATTAGTATGAATTTCATCGTGGGCTTACCAAATACCTCTCAACATCATGATTCCATTTGGGTCATTGTCGACAGACTCACAAAGACCGCTCATTTTATTCCAGTGCATACTGAATATCGAGCCAAGAAGTATGCTGAAATCTATATCGATCGGATTGTCTGTCTACACGGTATACCCAAAACGATTATCTCAGATCGTGGTCCTCAGTTTGTGGCAAGGTTTTGGGAGCAACTCCAAGAGGCTCTCGGAACTAAATTAATTCGAAGCTCAGCTTACCACCCACAGACCGACGGACAGACCGAAAGGGTGAATCAAATTCTCGAGGACATGCTTCGAGCATGTGTCATCCATTATGACAAGAACTAGGACAAATGTTTATCCTTGGCTGAGTTTTCTTATAACAACAGATATCAGGCCAGTCTGAAGATGGCACCATTCGAGGCCCTGTATGGTCGACGGTGTCGAACTCCTTTGAGTTGGTCCCAGACTGGCGAACGTCAAATATTTGGACCCGACCTAGTGGTCGAGGCTGAGGAAAAAGTAAAAATAGTACAAGCAAATCTCCGAGCAGCCCAGTCTCGGCAAAAGAGTTATTTTGATAAAAGAAGGGATACTTTGAAGTTCATGATTGGTAAGGATGGATTCGGATGTCTATTCGAATCTTAGATTTTTGGTCATTTTTCTTCGATTATGGACAAATAAGATATAGAATTTACTATGTAAATTCATAGCCTTATATTTAACATTGATCTTGTAAAGATTCATAAAAACTAAACCTCAAATTTATCATATATATTCTCAAATAATAGATATAAAAATTCGAATACGGATCGGATACGGATACGAATCTTTTTTCACCTTTTTAATTGTAGGGAGCAAATAATACATAAAAAAATTTATACAAAATTTTATTCTTATGTGTAATAATATGCTTGATAATATAAAAAAAAGATTAGCATAAAATTTTAAGCATATCTATTTTAAAATATCAAATTTGTTCTAAAAATTCGGATGTTTAGATCCATCCCTAATGATTGGTGACCATGTTTATTTACGAGTATCACCAACTCGAGGCGTTCAACGTTTCGGAGTCAAGGGTAAGCTAGCACCTCGCTATGTCGGGCCATATGAAATAATGGAAGAATGTGGACCCGTGGCTTATCGTTTGCGACTTCCTTCACGACTCGCCGCCATCCATAATGTTTTCCACATATCCCAACTCAAGAAATGTGTTCGAGTTCCTACAGAAATCATTGATCAACAAGAAATTTTAGTGGAGCCCGATCTCTCATATACCGAATATCCACTCAGAATTTTGGATCAAAAAGAGAGAGGTACTCGTCGAAAGGTGGTAAAAATGTATAAAATTCAGTAGTCTCATCACACTGAAGAAGAAGCCACCTGGGAAACTGAAGATTATCTTAATCGACATTATCCGGGTTTTCTTAGCTTCACCTCAGGTATATCACTTCCCTACCTAATCTTCAATCATCCAATCTCGGGGCGAGATTATTTTTAAGGGGGTAGGCTGTGACACATCAGGTGTCAGTACACTCAAATACAATCACTGTACCCATTTAAACTTAAAATAAAAATTGTGGGGAATTAATTCAAAGAGAAGGGGTCAAATAAAAGTCAAAGTATACAGAAGAAATTAAAGGAGATAGAAAAAGGAGTGAAAAGCTACTCAAATTTAAATTCAAAAATGTCCACAAAATTTTAGTTGGCTCATGAGAGGTACTTCAATTGACATGTGCTCAATTGAACTTCAGCCAAAATCAAGTCAAAAATTGAATAAAACCAAAGTCCTTTTGTGCAAATTTGCAAATATACAAATAGTTCAAAATGTGAGTTTCAAATGAAAATTTGCATAACACGAAAGTTGTAGATCTTGAAAAGTTATGCAAAATTGGTATTCAACACTTTTTCATTTGAGCCCTCTAAATAAGAGATATTTTTAGATTACCGAGAGGTCCCAGGAATTTCAGAAAACGCAGATATGCCATTATCTCCATCTCTCTCCTCCCGGCTTGCTCTGTTTCGTCGCCGCCTGCCGTACGCCGCCGGTAGACCTCGTCCACGGTGCGCCCACGGTCAAATGGACCCGGGGAGCCCTCCAGCGCCACCTGGCTTGCCCATGGGCACCTTCCCACGCGCACACGCGTCCCAGACGCGCTCCCGAGCCGCCACGCCACCCCCGCCATGCGCAGCACCACTGCCCGCTCCGCCCGCTCGCCGTCGAGTCGCCCAGGGCCAAATCGACCACCCCCAGATGCTACTCACATCACCCCAGGAGCTCCCTGGCCTATAAGTACCCCCAGAACTTCACCGTCGCGCGACTTCTCCTCCTTCCTCTTCCTCCCGCCGTCCGCCATGCCCGGCGAGATCTAGCTCGCGCGGACCGGCCACCACAGCCCTACATTGTCCCATCCGACCACCGCAGTAGCTTCGCCACCTCCTAGTTAAGCTACACGCGCGCGGAATCGAACCCAGACGCACCCCCGACGCCGTTCCTCTTCTGCGCCGCCGCCGGCGAGCTCAAGCTCACCGCGGACCGGCCAGCCTAGAGGGAGACCGAGCACTACAGCTACCCCAGGCGCATCCTCAAGCTCACGCGGTGCTCATGCGTGCCCTGTTCCCCTACCTCGAGCCCTCCTTCACCTCCAACACCGGCGACCCGAACATCCGCTCCGCCATTGACGCCGACGAGCTCGATTCCGTGCACCAAGCACTCGAACGCCGACCAGGGTAGGTGTTCCTCGATCCCTACTCTCCCACGCGCCTCCCCGTTGCAGCCTCGGTAAGCCCTGCATAGCAGAACACCACCGGGCGAGCTGCAGCGGCGGAGAAGGCCGGCGAAGGGCCCGGTTGTAATTTCTTTTTTTTCGTTCAAGGGTGTGTTTGCAAGTATTCCAGTGTATACCAGTGAACTTCTAAAATGCAGAATAAATCGCAGAAAAATCGTAAAAATGTAAACTCAACGGATCTGGAATCCTTGTAACAAGATCTACAAATTTTGTAACAGTCACATCTGCAGAAACTCAACCAAATTTAATCTGGGAAAAAGAATAAGAAAATCACCCTGTGCATGTTCAGGAAGTTTTACTCAACAAATGACCGTGATTTTTAAATATGTTATCACTAATGGAATATTAAGATCACAGTAAAAAGATGACACCTAACCAAAATAGTTATCATGTTGGAACAATCAAGATTCTCTAATATATTGTTGGCTTTCTCGATTTAATACTGGAAAATATATACATAAACTTGCTCTGGAATTTTTACTGCAAGCATATGCAACTGAAATCCTGTTAATCCATAAATTTCAGATTTATTAGAGTTCATTTGCTATATACCATGATTTATGCTTGCTTAATCAACTTAATTCATCATATATATTTCTTATGCTCAGAAAAATCTATATTTATTTCTGAAGTCTCATTTTAGCTCTGTGTTCCTGTCTAAAAATTATGAGCTGCAGTTACTGAGTTTTTCTTTGGTGAATAATCATGCTTAGCATCTTAGGGCTAGATTTACTATTTTTGTTCTAAGTAAACTACAATGTACCTGATCTTTATTTTTGGACATGATCTTGTTTAGAGTATGTTCTATCTGTAATAAAAAGTTCATGTGTAGTACTGGTTAAATGCACTTTGAGAAATTTATGCTAATTCATGTTAAGTTAAATGCATAACTAATTTATCTGGTGGTTATAAAGCTCGATAATTTTTCCAGAGTATGTTTAGCTCATGAATAGTCTCTGGTAAAAATTTGAGAATCATATCCCTAGTACAACTCTCTATAGAATTAATCTTAGTTAATGTCTTGCTGTTTTTGCTCTTTTTGTCACCTCTGCTATATAAGTGAATAAAATCTGGAAAAAAATTCAGTGCCGAGTAGATGCTTGGTAGGTGCTCCCATAAAATTTGTAGCACCAGAACCCATGATAAACATTCTGCACAAAAAGATGAAGTAACTAGGGTAATCTACTTACATGGTTAGTAGTGGTAATTGCTTTATGGTTAGAGGCTGAAAATTATACCATAAGTGCTTAAGTTTGGACCTGTGTTACTTTAGTTTTTCATCACTAGCCATGAGTAGATTGATGTTTTGAAATAATGAAAATTTGCTATGTGTTAAATTTGAAAATGAAAACCAAAACCCCCACCCATTCATGAAGAAACATAGTCATGTTTACTACTCTATAAATGACTGCCCATGAAGTGAAATTGATAAGATCATCTTTGAATTCACTTTTGTTGAACTACAACTTTATCGTGAAGGAAAGAAATCGTTATTCATGAATAACTCATAATCTTCAATTGCATATAGAAACGGTTAATCTCGCGGACGGTGACTCCGAATTGGTGCCCGCGGACTCTCGTGTGGATCAGGAGGTCAATTTGAAATGTGCTAACTTGTCTCAAGACCTGGGCCAAGCCCCAGAGGCTTTTCTGCCTGGCAGTGCCCAAGAAGGCAAGCCCCGGTGCATAATCCCATTATTTTACGCCCTATATTCATCCAACTATTTGTATATGTTGTAATAATTTTATTGTGCATTTACGTTTTCTAGGCGTTGATCGAAAACCTTAGATGCATGATCCCTATGTACCTATGTTTGATACCCGGATCTTTTTATCGACTAGTTGCCATGCTAATTAGGTACGGTAGAAGTCGAGGGGTTTCCTGCCTCTCGCGAGCAAATAGGAATTTTACTGACTTTAATTCCTGCTGAAATATAAGGACAATGGGCGGGGTTGTGTAGTTGTGATACCCCGCTGGTGTAGGCAAAATGACTAAGGTCGTGGTGTGTGGCTCATTTCGTTAAGCGTTTGAAAGTACTAGTCACATGCCGAGAAATATGGTAATCGGTAAGCTGAAGTACCTGATTGGACCGGCGAGTGGAACGACCATTCACCCTCTTGGTAGAAGTAGGTTTTATTTTTGTCCGGACGTACGGGTGCAGAGACGTCGGGCTCTGTAGTCGGGGAGGGTGACCCGGATCCACGGACTGGAAAGAAAGGGGAAATGTTGTGTGGGTGACTTGGTTCCCATACGTGTGGTCTAGGTTCCCCTGGCCAGGTTGAAATTCGATTCAGAATCGTCCGCCTCTCACGGCATGAGATTGCTTAATGTTTTCGGTCACACAGAGTAACAAGTGGAACATGATGATGATTATACTGCTGGTTGATTAAATGGTTGCTCTACCATGTTTGTGTAGAGTTAGTTGCAAATTTAGAATGGTTAATCCATCTATAATATGGCTATGTAAAACCTGAAAGTAAGGATCAACATTTAGCGGTATTTTGGCAAAACAAACCCCACCAATCAAAAAGCCTTGCATGTACAGGAAATTCAGAAAAAATTACTATAAATAGAAGGTATACAGAGTAATTAATCCTGGAAATTTTATATCAACTCATGCGGCCAATTATTCAGAAAAATTCATTTACTCAGACAGCACCTAGAACAACATTAAATTATACAGTACAAACCACAACACTTATGAAGCTCAAAATTTTTCAGAACATGATTCATATGCTTAAGAACGTTTCTTAAATTTTTCAAAATTTATTTAGACATAAAACAGAATTAAAAATTTTGACAAAACTAAACCACATATGCTAAATCTAATTAGTACAGGAAGTTCTATAGTGTTTCTGGTTCTCAAATTTTACAGACATGGATATATGACCAAAGTAGAGTTACGCAAAACTTCTCAGAATTTTCTAAGCAAGGAAACTATTTATCACAATTAAAGCCTACTTAACAAGCATTAAATCAAAGATATAGTTAGACAGCTCTAAAATTTCCCAAACTTGGGTAACAGAAAGGTTTTAGTAACATATAATCATGGAAAAAGTTTCACACTCAGAACTCTAATATTTATACCAGCACAAATATATTAGCATAACTAGTAGATCAAGGAATCTTGAAACTTTGACCTAGCTAATGATGTGAAATAAACTTCAAATTTTTACCAAACACTAGTAATATTGCAAGACACAATCAAGCCAAAAATCACATGCAGTTACTGAGTAGAACCCCAAGAACAAATAAAGCCTATTTATGCTATTATTTTTCTTGGATTAAAATGCAAACCAAAACTGATCATGTGCATGTAACAAAACTTATAGTTCTTGTAACAAGGATTCCAAAACATTTGGATTCTAATTTTTCTGATTTTTCTACGAATTTCTAGGCATTTTCAAAGTTCAGCCTAAAAAACAAAAGGAAAAGATCTGAGAACTTGTAGAGAGGTCCCTAGAATTCTAAAAGTATTTGCAGGGAAGCCCCTGGCCGGAGTCAGAGCAGGGGAAGGGGGTTGACCGGCCGAATCCCGGCGAGGTTCGTCGCCGGCGGCGAGGGTGGAGAGGCGTGGGAGCTTCAGGGCTTCATGCACTACCTTCTGGTGGGGTCAGGTCGGGGAGGAGGCGGCCGGAGGTGCGGGGCGACGGTGAGCTTCGAGCTCGCCGGCGTGCAGATCTACAACTTTGGTGTTGTGCAAAAATTGATTTGACCAAAGGTTAAAGAGTTATTTTGAAAACATAATAAGGATTTTGAATTTAATGAACTTTTGTCTTTTCCAATGCAAATTCACCTCAAATTCAGAATAAAAAGTAAAATTTTCTGCCATGTAATGATTGCACTGAATTTTGCAAATAAACCCTCCACCAAAACAATAATCACACATCCTATTCAAATAAAACTATAAGAATGACCCTACATCAATTCATATTTACACAAATGGGTCTGATATTTTTAAAATAGACCCTTACTCAAGCAATTTCACACATGAAGCACAGAAAATAAATGATGTTCTACTGTGCAGACACCTAGGGTGTCACAAAGAGTTGCTACAATGTCGCATTCCTGACTTATGCCCAAGGCACAACCGAGTGTTCTTACCTTTATTTTGAATAAGTTGGCCTTGTTCGCACCTTTTACCTTAGTCCTGTGGGGCTTATAGAGTACCACTTACCACTCCTTGGCGGTTGAGGGTCAGAACGGGTTGTAGAGTACCACTTACCACTCCTTTGTCAAACCGTCAATCCGGAGGTTTTATAAAGTTTTTTTGAAAAGAAATGTTGTAAGTTCCTCGGGTGATCTCTCGGATCGCTCAAATGTGTTCCATTCCTCACCAAGGCCTTTTTATGTGCCTTTATTTTCTATCCTTCTTCTAATGGCTCTTTTTGGTGGATCTGTAGGTATGGAGGATATGATGGCGAACTTGCTTCTCATATTTTGCTAAGTCAAAGACCGGATCCAAAGGAGAAATAAGTCATAAGCCTTGATCAAGATGTGCAAGTGTGTGGATATATTTTTTTGGATGATGGATGAAACTCCTTCATATGAATTCTCTTCCCCTTGTAATATTTTTGGTATGGGCTATATTTTCTTTTTCTTTTTCTCTCTTTTTTTTGACACGCCTTGTGGGCATGTGGCATACCTTCTTTGGGTATGCATTTTTTTTTTCTTCTTCTTTTTTTGACATGCCTTGTAAGCATGTGGCATACCTTCTTTGGCTATGCATCTTTTATTTCTCTTTTTTTTGTATAGCCCATACATTATGATGATAACTTTGGAAAGAGATAAACATGGTACAACATGGAGTTTTATTTGTGGGTGGATGGATGTACTTGCCATCTTCCAAGTGTAGAAGTATAACATGTGAGTGGACGTGTACGTGATCTTGATCATGGGCGTATGAAATGGTTCTCTCAAAGGGTCACAACAATTTGACAATGCTCAATGAGAAGACAAGTTGCATATGTGGAAAGGCATTTCAAACTTGTAACTCGTATGGCTCTGGATGGGAATTGCATATCACCGAGGAACTTTATTTTATTTTTATATTTTTGAAAAGAAATACTCTGGATATCAAGCATCACGCAGGAGAAGATCATAGCAACTCTTTTCAGCCATATCATAACCCACAACAACCTAGATTCGAATTCTGCTTTTCGCTACCCACAAGTTTCAAGCTTAAAGTTTGAACAACTAGACACCAAACTCAAAACATAGGAAGAGCACAAGGTTGTAACTAGGCATATGAAAGGAACTAACAGAGTAACTATTCATCATCTTAACAAGGAAAAACTACACATGCTTACTACACATACTGGAAAGCACGTAAATATTTTTGGGGTTTTATGGGTTTTGCCAATTTTTGTTTGGTTTCATGCAAGGTTTTGAAAGCGGTAAAGGTAGAGTTTGATACAAGGTACCTCTCATGGGGGTCCTCCCCCAAGCTAGCTTCAGGCTTACTGCTGCTGGTTGGGGTTAAACCCAGCCCAACGGTAGTAGGCCCTCCACTCCTCCTGGGTCTGCTGCTACTACTACTCCAGGTTGTGGATCCTCTCGCCTGTATATCGCTGCCAGTTCTGGGTTGACTCGATGTGCTGGCCCAGCGACTCGTCGAAGTTGGTGATGTGTATGTTCAGCTCGCCCATCTGCCGAGTCAGAGTGGCGAAACCTCTGGACGAAGCTGTACGTCGCGGGGGTCCACTGGAGCTGGAACTGGTGGACCGGGGCCCTGAGGCTTGCCGTTCCCACTCGGTGGAGCTGGCACTCTGCCATGACGAACCTCCAGCCTCATATTGCTGTGGTTGAGGCTGAGGTTGCTGCTGCATGAATTCCTCCCTTCTGGCCCTGCTTATTGTAATCCTGCCAAGAAGACCAGAAACACTAAGCCTGCGGCTCTCCTCTTGTGGAACAAGAGGGATGGTTAGCGAATGGCAGTTATACAAGTGATACCCCGTGTTTGGCAACGGGATTTCATTTGCATAACTAAGAGAGAAGAAAATCAAGGAGTCATCCGAACCTTTCTTGAGAGTGTGGCCTTGAACCAAATACGCCTCATCGATCATAACACGGGGCTCCTCAATGAAGGGAACGGGGTTCCCGTCTAAGATTCCCATGTTTGATGCGATGCGGGTAACCAAAGAAGTGCATTCAATAGGACCCGTCATCCGAAAATTTGTGAGCCATTGCTTAACCATTACTTGTGCAGGGGAGATTCGGATCTTATTGACCATGGAATATAATATGATCAACTCATCGTTCCGCACTGGTCGTGGATCATCTCTTGGAAAGAGAGTGATAGCCACCCACTTGTGCATCAAACGAAGAGTCGGATTTTGAATGTCATTGCACTGAGGTGCAATCTTGCCAAGAACAACTTGACCCAAAATCAAACCCCAAAACTCATGTCGATCAAAACTGTGGCAAGCTTTTGCAAGGGAAACTGGCAAGCGTGCGCTAAAACCAAGGAGGTGACTGAAATTTCTCCAATTAAAATAGCGTTCAACTCCAAAAAGTCGAAAAGAAACACCATCGTCTACCTCCAGAATAGTGCAAAGAAACTAGATGGTGAGGAGACGAGAATCATTCTCCTCAGCAGGCACAAAACCATCCTATCCAACCGCATGCCAAACACGAGCGAAGTCAACGTCCATACCTGTTTTCTCGAGAAGGTCCGGATCTAAGGCTTTGGTATGACCAAAGCTTCGATTCTTGATCATGGCGTAGGCTTGACACTTGCGGTCATCTCACAAGTCGAGGTACGGTGCATCATCTTCATCTATGTCCATGTCCTCGGCTTGTGGTTCTGCAGCTTGCTCCTTGAGCTGTTCTTCTTGCTCGTCTTGTTCATAGTCCATCGTGGTTGGTGTTGGTGCAGGTTCGGAGGATTGACGAGTGCTTGACTCTCCCCGTGATCAGGACGAGCCTAACCCCATCATCCTCTTGAAAGCTCCGGAAATCTTACGTCCAGCACCTCTCATGCTTGCAACAAAAACGAACAAGAACGAATGAGAACAACTTGATTCGGGTTATGTTAGTGAAAATGAAACTCTTACCCGAACGTTGTTCCTCCAAGTGTGTGAACAATCTTGCAACAAAGAAATGAGAGAGAGAGTGTGTGTGTTCTTGCAATCAAACTTGAGTCGAAATCCAAAGGAAACCCGAGCAATAATGTGTGAGAGGGAGTATGAGTGAGTGTGTGAGCATGAGAGAGCTCAACACCCCTCTCGGCCTCTATTTAAAAGGATCTGGGCGAGTGCACCCGAGGAGAAGCCAGGCATAACGGTCATAGAGCCGTTGGAAAAGGCGGGGCCCAGGAGCCGTTGCCCCTGGTTCGGCCGACCTGTGGGGTCGGCCGACCCTAGGGTGGGCCCCCTGGTGCCCCCCTTTGGCCTGATGCTTCCTCAACGGTTGAAAACTTTGAAAATATGATGCACGGCCAAAAGTTTGCTCGAAAAGATGTCCAAATTATTTTTCCCAAAGGATTTAAAACTCAGAAAATGTTTTTGGTGTTTTCGTGGAAAGGGAATAAGTGCTAGAAAAATTCCAGCATGCAGGAAACAAAATTGAAAATTTCAAACATGCAGTGGGGAAAAACAAATGAGGTGCAAAGAAAATTTTGAAAAGGTGGGAAAAGCAAATATGAGATAAATACCAATTTACCTTTGGCAAGGGCACGTCGTTTATAGTCCGGCGTGCACGACTTTTCGCCATCATACGTACCATTCGTCGGCTCGTCCTGGAGAACTGGACGAGGCCGAACTCTCAACCTTCCACCACACTATGGCAGAACCACCTGAATTATCCCGGCTCAAGTGCGCTGGCCAACATCATAAGGCAATACCGGCTCAAACGCATTTCAAACAGAACAATTCTTGGTCTGTCGGGTAACGTCCCGATACAACCACCGGTTCTCGGATCGAACAAGCATACCCCGCACGAAGGCGAGTCCATAGATATTACAACCACAAGTTTACAACATATGCAAAGTAGTGATTACAAACCAGTTCAAACCATTATTACAAAGCCAACTTAAGTAAAACAGTTATACAAGCCATAAGGGTAAAGTTACAGAGTTTAAATAGCGGAAGATAAAACACGACGGCTACAACACGTCGCAAAATGGTACCAAGCTAGCCCAAGCAAGGTATCACTCGTCATGGTCATTGTCGGCCGAAGACGTATCCCACTCTACGGACCAGCCAGGAGGCAAAGAGCAGGGATAGGTCAAACTAACGACCTAGTCCTCAAGACTCATACCTGAAAAAGGGTTTCAACAGCAAGGCTGAGTATTCTAATACTCAGCAAGACTTAACCGTTAACGGGTATACTTAACCCACTTTAGCTAGACTATGCAGGGTTTGTGAGGTTCTGGTTTTCCTTTTTGCTGAAAAGCAATAAAGAGTATGTCCTTACTTTCAAGTTTTAGCTTTCAAGATTCTAGTTGATTAACCATTCTATGTAAGCAACTACTATCCAGTTATGGTAGAAAACTAAGCAAACATCAAGATTGATAAATAATATTGTTGCTCTTATTACTCTGTGTGGCAAAGGGATCAAGCAGTCACATTTCATCGTGAGAGGCGGACGATTCTGAATCGAAATTCAACCTTGCAAGGATAAACCTAGCACACACGTCTGGAACATCGTCGGGTCATTCACAAACAACCGTTGACCTTTCTTTCCGGCTTGTGGATAGGGTCACTCTCCCCGACTACAGGGCTCCAAGGTCCACCCGTGCCCGGTCCACCCTTGTCCCTTGAAGTCGTAGTGTTGATCAACAATAACATTTAAAAACATATCTCTAAAGAGAGAGTGAAAGGTATATCCACTCCCCGGTCCAATCGGCTACTAGGCTTGCCGCGTACCATATTTACGGCATGTGGCTAGTACTTTCAAAAACTTAACCACCGCTACCACACACCGCGACCTTAGCAAGTTTATCAACACAGACGGGGTCTCACCAAAGGTCATGATATCGAACACGACCCCGTCCGTCGTCCTTATATTGATAACAGAAAGTAAACAAGCAATTCCTATAAAGCTCGCGAGTGACAGGCAATCACTCGACTTTTACCGGTCCTATAAGCTTAGCAAGTAGTCGAACTCAGATCTAGTGTTCAGTACATAGGTTCCTAGGATTATGCATCTAGGTTTTCAATACAAATCCTAAAAACTGTAAATGCACAAGTAAGTAATACAGTAAATGATAATAATTTAAAATATAGGTTATGTCCGGGGCTTGCCTTCTCGGTAGTCGCTAACTATTTCAGCTCTAGGCTCTTCCGAACTTTGGTCCGGGGCTTCAGTTAGTACGGCGGTGTTCACTTGAGCTTCGAGATCACCTCCGTCAGACTCCGGGATCAGCTCGTGCGTCCCGTCCGATAAGGCAGTCGTATCTATATGTAATGCAAGAACAGAATTATAAACACACATGGGCAATCGTTTATAGAGTAGTAACTCAATAAATCTAACTACACAAGGCATCATGATCAACAGCACAAGCAGGTTATACTAACTTCATAAAATGAGTGGTGGTTGATTCCTATAGTAATTAATTCCATGTTTGCTAATAAATAAACAACTCAGAGCACAAACAGTAATAAATTTAGCAAAAATTACCCTAAACATAACATAAGCAGATTAAGCTACTCTGTAAAAATCATGCCAAGACATGTAGCCATTTAATCACAACAATTCATTCATTCAGACAACACCTAGAACAAGCTTGAATTATACAGGTCAAACTAGAGCAAAGCAGAAGCTCAAAAATTAACAGGAGGTCGACACAGAAATGAACTAGCTACTGAGAATTTTTCATGATTTTATCTACAAAGAAATAATTATGAGAAAATAAACAAAACAGAACAACAGATTAGCAAGATTCATTTTTAGCTCCTGTTCTAGTCATGAACTGAGGCTCAAACTTCCTGAACAAGCTAAGATTCTCAAGAAGAACATGCAGAAATATTTTCATGATTTATTATGAACAGAAACTATTTACCATAATTAAAGTCTACTAAACAAGGATTAAATAAAATAAATAGCTACACATGAGAACTGACCACGAAATTTTTGTAGAAATACTAGTGTTACAAGAACAAACTACCATAAAAAGTTCACTGCAAGACATGGCTTATATCATCAGATAAGAAAAAGATAAAACATCTAGTATTTATTTACCTAGTGACACAATACCATTTATACAGCAAAAACTTGCAACCAACACCTACCATATTATGGTTCTACTGCAAAGAGCTTTACACAAGGATTCCAGAACATCAAGATTTGCTATTTTACGAATTTCTTACGAATTAATATTGAATTTCAAAGCTCACTGCTAGAAATAACAAAGAGGTCCTTGAAGCACTATTCAAATGAGTCTTGGGCTATGCAGATAACCCCCTGGGGTTTTGCTCCTTCCACCCCGAGGTCCTTGGCCCGGTTTGGGAAGGGGAACAGGGAAGGGTGCGCCGGATCCCGGCGGCGTGCGTCGCCGGCGGCGAGGGGAAGGGGGCCAGGGAGCTAGAGGGGACCACGGCGCACCTCTAGGTGGCTTCGGGATGGCTCGGGGTGGCCTATGACGGCGGGTCCGCGTGCTCCGGCGGGTGGTGGTGGTCGGAGATGGCGGAGGCGGCACTCCGATGAGGCGTAGAGGGGGAGATGGGGCTAGGGAGGTAAAGCGGCTCCAGGCACACCAGAAGGTGCCCGAAATCGGGGTAGGGTTAGCCCGTAGCGGGCTGTCCGCGGCGGCCAGAGCAGCGGCGGAGCTCGGCTACGACGGCGAGGGGGCTCCGGTGGAGGTCTGAGGGCGGGATTAGGCCTGAGAGCTGCGCGAGGTCAAGGCAAAGCTACTAGTGGGGTCAATTGAGTGCGAGGAATGGCGGAGGAGTGGGTTCGACGGCGAGAGTGAGCTCGCCGACGTTCTGCGGAGCGGCGGCGGTGTTCTGGGCGGCGGAGTGGGGAATCGGAGAGAGAGCGTGCGGAATAGAGTGTAGGGGTTCTCCAGAGGCTGGGGCACGCACGAAAGGAGGCCCTGGGGTGCTGCAGCGGTCGCTCCATAGCGGCGTCGCGGTGGCGGCCGCCTGGGCGGCTCTGGAAGCGGCGTGGGTGCGTGGCACGGCCGGGGAGGCTCCAGCGCGAGGAAGGAGGGCGGTGGGGCGGCTCCGGGGCGACGCGTGGGTGCCAGCGCGAAGCAAAGGCGAAGTCGGAGTTGGCCTGGGAGGCGGCGGCCGGCGCGGCGCGGTTCGGCGGCGCGGGAAGCAGAGCAGGCAGGCTGGGGAAGAAGACAGGGACCTAAACGCTATTTCCAAAAATTTCAGGGGCATAACTGTAAAACAAGGATAACTATTAATCTAGGGCTCAAATGAAAAAGTGCCCAACATGAAAGTTGTTCAATTTTTCAAGATCTACAACTTTGATGTTGTGCAAAAATTTATTTGATCAAATATTCAAGAGCTAAATTTTAAAACATAAGAGGGATTTTGAATTCCAGGAATTTTGTCTTTTTCAATGCAATTTCACTTTGAACTTAGACTTAAAAGCAAAATTTGCTGCCATGCAATAAATGCACTGAATTTTGCAAAAACACCCTCCACAAAAGCAATAATTGCGCACTCTAATCAACATAACTGCAGAAAGGACCTTGCATAAAATCATAATTACACATATAACCTTTTATATTTACAAAAAGATCCTTTTTCAAGCAATTCAAGCATAAGATGCATGATTTGGTTCTAATTACCCTAAATTGGCTATTTAAAAACCCTGGCCGTTACAGCCTACCCCCCTTAAAAAGAATCTCGTCCCGAGATTCCGAACGAAAAACTCTCAAGGGAAGAGGAGTAGATTAACCATCAAAGCCAACAGGACTAAGTCACAACAGAGAAGGTTGATGTTGACGATATGATCTTTTGTAGATAAGGATTGAGAACTTAGAGAAAGTTCAAGAAACAAGGTATGATATTATGAGCGAGAGGAATTACTGTGCGATTGTGTGAACTAATCAATTGTTTTTCCACACTAAAGGCTCCAGGACTTCATTATTTGCAGCAAGAGTCTGTGGATAAAGCATGAGATCACAATCACCATCAAAGTCGGCTGGAAAAGACTGGTGGACTATTCTAGTACTGATATATAGTAGGATTTTTGTAAAGAAGAGAGGACCTAAGTTCTGGTAGAATCAAGGTCTCAATCTGGTGGTGAATCTAATTGAAAAGATAACAAGGTGAGTTTTTGCTTAAGGACATTCTTTCTCAAACTGTTGATTAAATTAAACATTATGATGCGAGATGCATATGCTCGATGACTATGAGAAAGATGCATCCTCAAGATGTATGATTGCAATGCTGGTTAGTGACCCAGAAGGATATACCAAAACTCACGGTTTTTGTTGGCCGAATCAAAACCCCAAGTTAACACAATATTCAGGTCGCGAAAAATGGATTGTCGGGGTATTGCTTACACGTACCAAGATACCAGCGCGCTTCTAGTGGCACAAACGTATGGCTGCAGCACACACGAGGACCTAGATCCCGTCGCGGCACCATTGGTCAGTGACAGACAACACGACAAGGTAAAAATATAGCAACCTAAATAATGTGCATGGCTAGAAAGAAAGACGGAGGGTTAGGTGATAAACGCAAAACCCTTCCCAGATGCATATGATGTTAATTGTAATTGAGCCCCATGATGCACATGTTTAAGTAATGGCTATGCAACAACCATGCTAGTAATGATCCTGCGTGTTATTCTAGTATTCTTGATTGCCACTCTTTTTAGTTTTCAAGGAGAGTTACACGAGCAAGGAGGTTAATGAGATTTCCCTTTTGAAATGCAAAGTATGGGCTAGACGGTTTGAGAATAGAGAATATACCCGTCATATCCGGTGCACCTTCAAGACGATCGGCAGGTGGGGTGCCTCCAACCCTTCCTTGTAAACTAGCCTGTCTCTTGCCCTTATTTTTGTTGTTCTGCATAGAATCTTGACCCCATTTTGGTCGTCTAGGCTGGGAGCAGTGTCGAGCGAAGTGGTTAGGATTCCCACAATTGAAGCAACGTTTTATTTTGCCTGAACCACCACGTGGGATGAAGTCCGTGCAGGTAATTTCCCACCCAGTCAAGTCTATGTCGCTTGGGTCATGCTTGAGAATCCGACGCTTTGCTTGGCGAGCCTTAAGTTCCATCGGAGGTCGCGATGGTGGCATTAGGGAGTCTAAGTAAACATCCCTCGTCTCCTTTATTTCTTCATTGAGCTCTTGAGATTCTGCAACCAGAGGTTGGGGGACATCATACCCTTCCCCTAGCTGGTGTTGCTGCTGTAGGAGTTGATAAATCTCTTGCTGTCTCTGAGCAAGTTGCTGGAGTAGTTTGGTCTGAGTAGCCACGAGTTCAACCAGGTTGGACAGTAGTGGCTGTCCGCTATCACAAGCACTTCTCAACCCTGCAGGAGCATTGTGTGACCCTTGCACCATCTGCAATGCGTAATTCTTTCATTAACTAGGGAAAAAATTTAATAAAAGCTAGAGAACACGTTTTCGAACAAAACTTTCCACATGATCAACTATAGATCAGATCCCATACTAGGCCAATTAATTTTTTTCCCAGATACAATAGAAAGGCAGATTTCTAGATAGATCTTAGGAGATCGAATAGACAGGATTCGTGTGCTACGCTGCTAATCAACAGCGGTCAAAGTCATGATTGGACTAAAAATATAGTCTCACAGATTCAATAGGCTAAAATTTGATGAGCACCCATGTCACAAAATTTGCAACATTTTTAGTATTCATCAAACAGCCTAAAAATGCACAAATGAAGAGATTTGGCAAGTCGGAAGGATTATGATCTTCCAAACTGGTAGTCCAAGTGGTACTGTTTCATCATTTGAGATTCTAAGGAATGAAAAGATCACTAGACATCAAGATGGGGCTTAGGATGAAGGCATGACTCAAAAACCATCTTTTTCAACCAAGAAAGTCTAAGCATTTTAACAAGCATGCTCCTAAAATCTAAATTTAACTCACTCATGATTTAAGCACACTAACACTTATCTATTAGGATTCATACTAGAAATTCCTTAACAAGCTTATGTAACAACTTCAAATACTAGGAACCAATTCAAACATCAATCAGATATGCATGCACGTCCTGACCGTCCTCACAAGATAAACAATTGCCAACTATGGTTGGGCTTACGTGGTTAGCATGGTGGTATAACATAGATACGGCTCTCCCTATATAGCTAGTCGATACATTTTAACCGTTCTTAACTTATCAATCGCGGTTAGTGTACCTGCAGAAGATTGACAAAACATATATATATATATATATCCATTGAACCTTTCATGCCAGCACTCATGAAAGCGTCCCCATACATTACCGCTCACTATAGAAGCGGCAGCCATACAATTCCTGCCGTATGGCCAACGTTAACATACGCTACTTAGTGGCGTATTCACGAGTTCCTTTACTCCCAATATAGTCGACCGAGATCGGTATATTGGCAGCAGCTCAAGTAGGTCACTGCTTGAGCACAGCGTTCGGTTCGCATCGCCGACGGGAAGGTCAGACTCCCTCAGCTGACTGAGCACACTTTACTTCCAATATAGTCAACTAATAGTCGGTATATTGGAAGCACCTCAAGTAAGCCACTGCCTGAGGGCAGCGTTCGGCTCGCATCACCGACGGGAAGGTCAGACTCCCTCAGCTGACTGAGGATACTTACCTTCTTACCTCAACGTAGGTGCGTCGTTACAAAAATTAAGAGTTGCTTGTGAGTATGATTTGACAAAATGTAAAGTGCTGGAAGTCAGATACATAAACCATACATAAATAGCCACCTAGTAATTCCCGTAAACTCCCTAGGACTTTACGTTCTATGCACAACCCTTAACAAATCCAATGTAATTTTTCGAAATACCATGTTGTTCCAACTTTATACGGAAAACAATTTTTAAGGTTCCAACACCTCTGGTGTACGCTTGTAGCTCTAAGACCAGCTGTGACAGAACCACCTGAATTATCCCGGCTCAAGTGCGCTGGCCAACATCATAAGGCAATACCGGCTCAAACGTACTTCAAACGGAACAATTCTTGGTCTGTCGGGTAACGTCCCGATACAACCACCGGTTCTCGGATCGAACAAGCATACCCCGCACGAAGGCGAGTCCAGAGATATTACAACCACAAGTTTACAACATATGCAAAGTAGTGATTACAAACCAGTTCAAACCATTATTACAAAGCCAACTTAAGTAAAACAGTTATACAAGCCATAAGGGTAAAGTTACAGAGTTTAAACAGCGGAAGATAAAACACGACGGCTACAACACGTCGCAAAATGGTACCAAGCTAGCCCAAGCAAGGTATCACTCGTCATGGTCATTGTCGGCCGAAGACGTATCCCACTCTACAGACCAGCCAGGAGGTAAAGAGCAGGGATAGGTCAAACTAGCGACCTGGTCCTCAAGACTCATACCTGAAAAAGGGTTTCAACAGCAAGGCTGAGTATTCTAATACTCAGCAAGACTTAACCGTTAACGGGTATACTTAACCCACTTTAGCTAGACTATGCAGGGTTTGTGAGGTTCTGGTTTTCCTTTTTGCTGAAAAGCAATAAAGAGTATGTCCTTACTTTCAAGTTTTAGCTTTCAAGATTCTAGTTGATTAACCATTCTATGTAAGCAACTACTATCCAGTCATGGTAGAAAACTAAGCAAACATCAAGATTGATAAATAATATTGTTGCTCTTATTACTCTGTGTGGCAAAGGGATCAAGCAGTCACATTTCATCGTGAGAGGCGGACGATTCTGAATCGAAATTCAACCTTGCAAGGATAAACCTAGCACACACGTCTGGAACACCGTCGGGTCATTCACAAACAACCGTTGACCTTTCTTTCCGGCTTGTGGATAGGGTCACTCTCCCCGACTACAGGGCTCCAAGGTCCACCCGTGCCCGGTCCACCCTTGTCCCTTGAAGTCGTAGTGTTGATCAACAATAACATTTAAAAATCTATCTCTAAAGAGAGAGTGAAAGGTATATCCACTCCCCGGTCCAATCGGCTACTAGGCTTGCCGCGTACCATATTTACGGCATGTGGCTAGTACTTTCAAAAACTTAACCACCGCTACCACACACCGCGACCTTAGCAAGTTTATCAACACAGACGGGGTCTCACCAAAGGTCATGATATCGAACACGACCCCGTCCGTCGTCCTTATATTGATAACAGAAAGTAAACAAGCAATTCCTATAAAGCTCGCGAGTGACAGGCAATCACTCGACTTTTACCGGTCCTATAAGCTTAGCAAGTAGTCGAACTCAGATCTAGTGTTCAGTACATAGGTTCCTAGGATTATGCATCTAGGTTTTCAATACAAATCCTAAAAACTGTAAATGCACAAGTAAGTAATACAGTAAATGATAATAATTTAAAATATAGGTTATGTCCGGGGCTTGCCTTCTCGGTAGTCGCTAACTATTTCAGCTCTAGGCTCTTCCGAACTTTGGTCCGGGGCTTCAGTTAGTACGGCGGTGTTCACTTGAGCTTCGAGATCACCTCCGTCAGACTCCGGGATCAGCTCGTGCGTCCCGTCCGATAAGGCAGTCGTATCTATATGTAATGCAAGAACAGAATTATAAACACACATGGGCAATCGTTTATAGAGTAGTAACTCAATAAATCTAACTACACAAGGCATCATGATCAACAGCACAAGCAGGTTATACTAACTTCATAAAATGAGTGGTGGTTGATTCCTATAGTAATTAATTCCATGTTTGCTAATAAATAAACAACTCAGAGCACAAACAGTAATAAATTTAGCAAAAATTACCCTAAACATAACATAAGCAGATTAAGCTACTCTGTAAAAATCATGCCAAGACATGTAGCCATTTAATCACAACAATTCATTCATTCAGACAACACCTAGAACAAGCTTGAATTATACAGGTCAAACTAGAGCAAAGCAGAAGCTCAAAAATTAACAGGAGGTCGACACAGAAATGAACTAGCTACTGAGAATTTTTCATGATTTTATCTACAAAGAAATAATTATGAGAAAATAAACAAAACAGAACAACAGATTAGCAAGATTCATTTTTAGCTCCTGTTCTAGTCATGAACTGAGGCTCAAACTTCCTGAACAAGCTAAGATTCTCAAGAAGAACATGCAGAAATATTTTCATGATTTATTATGAACAGAAACTATTTACCATAATTAAAGTCTACTAAACAAGGATTAAATAAAATAAATAGCTACACATGAGAACTGACCACGAAATTTTTGTAGAAATACTAGTGTTACAAGAACAAACTACCATAAAAAGTTCACTGCAAGACATGGCTTATATCATCAGATAAGAAAAAGATAAAACATCTAGTATTTATTTACCTGACACAATACCATTTATACAGCAAAAACTTGCAACCAACACCTACCATATTATGGTTCTACTGCAAAGAGCTTTACACAAGGATTCCAGAACATCAAGATTTGCTACTAGTGGGGTCAATTGAGTGCGAGGAATGGCGGAGGAGTGGGTTCGACGGCGAGAGTGAGCTCGCCGACGTTCTGCGGAGCGGCGGCGGTGTTCTGGGCGGCGGAGTGGGGAATCGGAGAGAGAGCGTGCGGAATAGAGTGTAGGGGTTCTCCAGAGGCTGGGGCACGCACGAAAGGAGGCCCTGGGGTGCTGCAGCGGTCGCTCCATAGCGGCGTCGCGGTGGCGGCCGCCTGGGCGGCTCTGGAAGCGGCGTGGGTGCGTGGCACGGCCGGGGAGGCTCCAGCGCGAGGAAGGAGGGCGGTGGGGCGGCTCCGGGGCGACGCGTGGGTGCCAGCGCGAAGCAAAGGCGAAGTCGGAGTTGGCCTGGGAGGCGGCGGCCGGCGCGGCGCGGTTCGGCGGCGCGGGAAGCAGAGCAGGCAGGCTGGGGAAGAAGACAGGGACCTAAACGCTATTTCCAAAAATTTCAGGGGCATAACTGTAAAACAAGGATAACTATTAATCTAGGGCTCAAATGAAAAAGTGCCCAACATGAAAGTTGTTCAATTTTTCAAGATCTACAACTTTGATGTTGTGCAAAAATTTATTTGATCAAATATTCAAGAGCTAAATTTTAAAACATAAGAGGGATTTTGAATTCCAGGAATTTTGTCTTTTTCAATGCAATTTCACTTTGAACTTAGACTTAAAAGCAAAATTTGCTGCCATGCAATAAATGCACTGAATTTTGCAAAAACACCCTCCACAAAAGCAATAATTGCGCACTCTAATCAACATAACTGCAGAAAGGACCTTGCATAAAATCATAATTACACATATAACCTTTTATATTTACAAAAAGATCCTTTTTCAAGCAATTCAAGCATAAGATGCATGATTTGGTTCTAATTACCCTAAATTGGCTATTTAAAAACCCTGGCCGTTACAGCCTACCCCCCTTAAAAAGAATCTCGTCCCGAGATTCCGAACGAAAAACTCTCAAGGGAAGAGGAGTAGATTAACCATCAAAGCCAACAGGACTAAGTCACAACAGAGAAGGTTGATGTTGACGATATGATCTTTTGTAGATAAGGATTGAGAACTTAGAGAAAGTTCAAGAAACAAGGTATGATATTATGAGCGAGAGGAATTACTGTGCGATTGTGTGAACTAATCAATTGTTTTTCCACACTAAAGGCTCCAGGACTTCATTCTTTGCAGCAAGAGTCTGTGGATAAAGCATGAGATCACAATCACCATCAAAGTCGGCTGGAAAAGACTGGTGGACTATTCTAGTACTGATATATAGTAGGATTTTTGTAAAGAAGAGAGGACCTAAGTTCTGGTAGAATCAAGGTCTCAATCTGGTGGTGAATCTAATTGAAAAGATAACAAGGTGAGTTTTTGCTTAAGGACATTCTTTCTCAAACTGTTGATTAAATTAAACATTATGATGCGAGATGCATATGCTCGATGACTATGAGAAAGATGCATCCTCAAGATGTATGATTGCAATGCTGGTTAGTGACCCAGAAGGATATACCAAAACTCACGGTTTTTGTTGGCCGAATCAAAACCCCAAGTTAACACAATATTCAGGTCGCGAAAAATGGATTGTCGGGGTATTGCTTACACGTACCAAGATACCAGCGCGCTTCTAGTGGCACAAACGTATGGCTGCAGCACACACGAGGACCTAGATCCCGTCGCGACACCATTGGTCAGTGACAGACAACACGACAAGGTAAAAATATAGCAACCTAAATAATGTGCATGGCTAGAAAGAAAGACGGAGGGTTAGGTGATAAACGCAAAACCCTTCCCAGATGCATATGATGTTAATTGTAATTGAGCCCCATGATGCACATGTTTAAGTAATGGCTATGCAACAACCATGCTAGTAATGATCCTGCGTGTTATTCTAGTATTCTTGATTGCCACTCTTTTTAGTTTTCAAGGAGAGTTACACGAGCAAGGAGGTTAATGAGATTTCCCTTTTGAAATGCAAAGTATGGGCTAGACGGTTTGAGAATAGAGAATATACCCGTCATATCCGGTGCACCTTCAAGACGATCGGCAGGTGGGGTGCCTCCAACCCTTCCTTGTAAACTAGCCTGTCTCTTGCCCTTATTTTTGTTGTTCTGCATAGAATCTTGACCCCATTTTGGTCGTCTAGGCTGGGAGCAGTGTCGAGCGAAGTGGTTAGGATTCCCACAATTGAAGCAACGTTTTATTTTGCCTGAACCACCACGTGGGATGAAGTCCGTGCAGGTAATTTCCCACCCAGTCAAGTCTATGTCGCTTGGGTCATGCTTGAGAATCCGACGCTTTGCTTGGCGAGCCTTAAGTTCCATCGGAGGTTGCGATGGTGGCATTAGGGAGTCTAAGTAAACATCCCTCGTCTCCTTTATTTCTTCATTGAGCTCTTGAGATTCTGCAACCAGAGGTTGGGGGACATCATACCCTTCCCCTAGCTGGTGTTGCTACTGTAGGAGTTGATAAATCTCTTGCTGTCTCTGAGCAAGTTGCTGGAGTAGTTTGGTCTGAGTAGCCACGAGATGCAGAAAGGACCTTGCATAAAATCATAATTACACATATAACCTTTTATATTTACAAAAAGATCATTTTTCAAGCAATTCAAGCATAAGATGCATGATTTGGTTCTAATTACCCTAAATTGGCTATTTAAAAACCTGGGCCGTTACACACACCTTCTTTGCTTTCTTCTTTCTTCTAGGTGTGGAGGGTCGGTATTCTGGCTGGAGTTTTGGTGCACCCTAGAGTACTTGCCCTTCACTGTCTTGTTGAATCATGAAGTGCTGCTCTTCCCTTTTCTTGAACCTGAAAAACATATCCTCCCTTCCGACATAGTTTTCACCCTGTGCCTGAACAGTTTTCACCCAGTGCAGAAAGCAGTAGTGGAGGTGAAAATGTTGTGCAGGAAGAATTGGCAACAGTTGCGGACGATAGTAGCTGTCATGAGAACTTGAACCATCCATATGGTGCTAATGGCATCAACAAAACAGAGACTGGACGAAACACCGACTCAGGGCAGACTGGTTCCCGCTCTGAAGGTTGGTTGTTATGTTTCACTCAAGTGTTTTAGAGTTGTTGGTTTTCAATTTGATGAATAATGGGGATTTGAATGAAATCACTGCAGTACCTCCGCAAAGATGTGGCCGGAGGAAGGCAATGTTGACGGCTCTTAAGTACCAAGTTTAGGCCGTCAACTCCTGCATAAATACATAAAATGTGAGCATCAACACAGTGGTAGGGGTTTATTACTGACCATTTCCATGAGTGTTGCTAAATATTTATATGCAGGTGATTTAAGGGAGAAAACACACTTCATGAACAGGGAAACACACTCCTCAATCCAAGGCAAACTGCGTCGACCAATCAGAGCGCGCCTTTCAGCCTCACATGGATTCATGGGCCCACATGCAGCAAGAAACTGACATACCCAAAGCTTAGGCACGTGCAATAGGGATAAGGGGACACGTGGCGACCCACCAGAGGAAGCTGCAGGCGGTGGGGCCCAGTGGGCCGACCAGCATGTTCGGCCAAGCCCACGAAGGCTCCACCGACTCTCCCCTTTGACGTGTCACTTGCTCATTGGTGCTAGAAGACGGTTTGGCAAGGCATAGCTGCAGCTCTCACCCGTACACACCCTTTGGCTCCCTCCTATAAATATGAGAGGAGGGGGTAAGAATCAAGACACACCACCAAGTTGGAGTTCACATCCACCAAGTGCAACTCCAAGCCTCCTCTTGGTTTAGAGTAATCTTAGATTAGGGAGAGGGTAGAGGTACGCAGGAGGGGTGCCGGTCTTCGGCACTCTTCTCCATTTTGTACCTCTACGAGAGTGAGAGAGTAGTTCGAGAGAAGTGCCGGGGTGTTGGCTCTCTGCTCCCAGCTTGTACCTCTACGGATGCTACTACATTCTTTGGGTTTAATAAGTATTCATGGTTCCTATCTCTAGTTTTATACTTGGTATAGTATATGCTAGTAGTGCTTGTAGTTGAGTGAGATCAGTTCTCTTACTCGCGGGTTCGTCGCTCTGTATTCATACAGAGTGCTGTAGTTTGCTATGGGATATCATACGTAGTTAGGCTGCAGTAGTAATCAGTAGCATAGGCGTGGTGTCTAGGCTAAGGGTTATCCTTCATTTGCCTTATATCCCACGGTTTGTTAGAGATAGGCCGTAGGTGGTGACAGCCCTATTGGTCCTTCGTAATCCTCCATGTTCGGATATAGCGTAGAGCTGTTCGTCGGAGTCGACTGGCAGACCAGTTGTAAGTCGGTGCCCGAAGCGAGTATTGTGCCCCAGAGATCGACCTTTAACTCAGCAGTAGCACTATCTTTGGAATCCTCTCTACCTATCTTGGTGTGTCCTTGGACCAATTAGAATAGAAGAGAGTGCACACACGTTCCCTGTGGATTCGATAACCCTTGGAATACTCTGAGGTAAAAACTACAATTAGTATCCGTGCGCTTGCGGATTTATTCATGATGCTAAAATACCCAAAAAGCTTTCTGGCGCCGTTGCCAGGGAACGGTTGCTATATCTTTCTTCGAACCTAGTCATCCTCGTACCCTTTGCTTTTCTTTTCTTCTACCTTGGCCCCCGCTATCCAAAGAGAAGATATCCTTGAAAAGCTTCTCTACTCTACGGGATTTATCCCGTATCAGTTTTACTTTTCTCTCTGCTATCTTTACCCCTGCTACCCATGGATAAGCCATCCTTTCGCAGCCTCTCTGCCCCTAGGGAGGAGTTCCCAGAGTCACCATCATCTACACGAATAATCTCACATCCGGCTGTGAACTCTTTCCTGGTCTTATCACTCTGGTTTGGAAGCCTTCCTTCTCTGGGGTAGAAAGTGAAAACCCATACCACCATTTGTCGGACTTCGAGCATGTGTGTTCATTGTTTGCCATTGTAGGCATGACACAAGATACCCTTAAGTGGAAATTGTTCCCTTTCTCTCTTATAGGGAAGGCCAAACAATGGTACACGTATACCGTTGGAAGTGTACATGACAACTGGGATGAGTTTAGAGACAAGTTCTGTCTTGAGTTCTTCCCGATGTCCCGTATCATTGCTCTACATAGGGATATCCGCTCTTTCAAACAGAATGAGAGGGAAAGCATTAGAGCAGCCTGGTACAGATTCTTGAGTTTGATAGAATCAGGACATGTACTATCGATACCCGAATCCTTGTTGCTTCGCAACTTTTATGAGGGCCTCGACAAGTACTCCATGTTTCATCTCGATGTTGTCTTTGGAGGATCATTTTCCCGTATGACTCTAGCTGAAGGTAGGAAATTCTTGTATGATATCATAGATTCTATCGCCTTCACGATCATGCCCGAAGTCTTCCGAAAAATATGCAAGTCGAACCTAGAGGATCTTCTAGCAGTTAAATCCAATCTTTCGTCATCCACATCCTTAGATTCAGCTCTAAAAACCTTGCCCGAACCAGGAACATCGGAGGGAGAAGAGATTCACCCCCCGAAGTTCTCTTCTAGATTCGAGGATGAATCAACGGGAAACCATAGAAACACCTCGAATCTCATAGATGCCCATTCAGGGAAGGAACCTTCCTCTGTCCACACCGATCAATCTAGAGATCTCTTGACAGAACCTTCCCTAAGGCCTATGGTACCTCCTTCTCCTCCTGATCCCCGTAATGAAGCACCTCTTGAGGAAGCCATGAATGAGGAATGGTCAAATGGAGAGAAATGCTTTTATGAAGAAATTTGGATTAACTCACCCTCCACGATCACTCCTTGCTCAATAAGGGGAACCACCATAGAAGCCCACATTAACCGCATCATGGATGTTAATGTTTTGCCATGGCACTTAGCGTACATCTTCTGGGCAATGTTACGCTAATACCATCCGACACGCTCTTAAAGAGTTGTCCCTCGGGACAAATCCTCGAATGTCGGGGGGTCGCAAGTGTCGTGCCGCTCATAATAGACAAAATCGAGGTCAACTTAGATTTCCATATCTTTGATATAATTGATTTTGATCTTCTCCTAGGCTCCCTGTTTGAAAAACTTCTCACATTTCAAGGGAGTCTAGATAAAAAGCTTAGGAAAACCGCTTCTGCCACTGTCTCTTACTTAGAAAATTCCATGGTGAAGTATTTTCCCGAGCCAAACCCGCTCGAGGAAATGATGCATGAATCTCCGTTCATACCATCCGAGTCCATTCTCTCCGAGGTTGCAAAATCTGCTGCTTCTGAAGAGCACGACTCGGAAGCTACCCGTCACTTTTGTGAAGACGAACGATCATTATCCCTCTTGAGTGAGTTTGAGCCTCTTCCCTCTGGCCCCGAGAAAGTTGTTCTCGACCACGATCGAGATTCAACTATGCTTTCCCACGATGAATCTCTTGAGATGTAGAATCAATGGGCCATGGAATTTTGTGAGGCGCCGACTCTGGAGTCCGATGAAAAGGATTCCACAGATGAGCATGGGTCCATCATCTTTAAAACATCGTGCTCATTCAATGCAACTACAGAGTCAGGCATGCTTAGTGCACTATGCACACACGAGGACTACAACCACCTTATGGTCCTCTTTTGTAAAACTTTTAGGAGGTTGGCTGTAGATGTATATGTTTATTGTAAACATTGCAGATTTCGTGGGTGCACCGTGGCACTAACCTTGTAGCTAGCTTTAACAGTTGGTGGTGAAACCATGACCCTTCACCAATGATGGCTACAAGGGATCTCATGGTCGAGCTTATGACCATAAAAACAAAGCACTACCGGGAGATAGCCCGGATTATCATTTATTTATTTACTTATTTATTTCCCTTCAATAAAAGCAAGAGCATGTTCTAGGATGTATTTTTCCTTCGAGTATTTTTGGTCGCTAACCTTTCTAGGGGAAGATCAAGAAGAATGACGGACAAACAACACCTACGAACATGTTGGCTACACCAACTACAACCTCTCGATATGCCTTGATGAAGGAACAACTACAGAAGGAGACGTGAACTCCATTCACTTGAAGTTTTGCAAACTCCAAGTGTGGGGGAGGTATGTGAGTTCCCCGAAGTAAATTCTTTCTCAATCCATATCTTGTCTTTGAATTGGTTCTAGTCCTCGCATCTTGCTCTATAAAAAAAGAAGAAAAAAATGAGAGGAATTGCCATGGTGAAAACATTGAGTCTTCATCAACAAGACACCATGGTAAGTGCTCTTAATGTCCTGCTTTTGACATTAAACAAAGCCCTACTGGGAGGTTCCCCGAGGATCACCAGGTATGTGCTCATGCTTATCTCTGTGTGAATAAAGCTCAATCATGCTTCATGTTTTCTTTATCTGTTCTTGTATGCTCTAGTTTGAATGTGTGTCTGCAGCATACATTCATAGGCATTTTAAATTAAGCATGGTGCTTAGGTTAAAATGTCCTTGTCAGTCAAACTAGACTTTGTGTCAAGTTTGATTGATGTTCTAGAGTTAATACTTGTATAGATATTGGTTGTATATGCGGACTAACCCCTACAGGAAATTCATCAATTCTAAATGGGTGAGTCGTTGAGCTGAATTCAAAGGGGAAGGTAAGCCAAGGTTTTGGATTAATGTTGCACAGCATACTCATGTCGTTGCAACTTTAATTCAGCCTTATTTGAGTAAGTCTCATGGTGAGAGTAAATTTTAGTTTGAATAAATTTTAGGGCTCCCTGGTTCTTAAAACCTGTAGAGCCATTATTTCGTTTCCACCATCTCGTTGAATACAGCACTAGGTACAAGAACAAGTGTGGAGGAGATCTCTCAAGATCATCAGTGCCATACACGTTCGAGATCTCCCACATATATGTGTTGCACATCATCGTCCGCACCAACATGACAAGGGACAAGGCAAGGACACCAAATTCAGCCAGCCACCTGGTGGTTTGGTTGAATCACCGCTGCCTTGATCCCCACCTTCTTGAAGAGCGATAGTATGTGCATCCTCTACCTCTCAACTCTCTTTGATTCATGAGTTTGAATGGTTTTTAAATCTTACTCACTAAAATCAGCTCAAAGTGAATCAGTGTGTTGCACCTACTATACATGTTTCCTATGGTTGGCTTGCATATGTTTTATTCCATGCTTATCACCTTGATGCTTGTGAACAAAAATCCTTAGGAAAACATGCTTATCTAAGTAGTTGACATTTGAGATATGGTTTGAATGGTATGATCTTCGCTCTTTTTTTGTTTAAGTGCTTGGGTTATTTATTTCAAAATTTGTAAAACATTTGCAAAGCTCCTCTTTGATATGCCAAAGTCCTACCAAAGCCATATGACGATTCAGTTTGAAAACCTTATACACATATGCTGCTTGTCTTGCATTGAGCTTTGTCAAATTGTTGTGACCCTTGAGAGAATTCTTTTCATGCTTTCATGATCAAGATTCACGTGCACACCATATACCCCCTTCCTATGCTTCTTTGAGAAGTTAGCATTGTACCATCCACTCATTTCACAAAAAAGAAGAGAGGCATGGGCTATCGAGACAAATATATATGGACACATGAAGGTCCAAGTATTGAAAAAAAAGAAAGAAAAAATGTGGGCACATGAAGGTCCATGAAAAAAAAGAATATAACCATGCTCTCAAAGGAATTTATTTAGTGAGAGAGATCATACAAAAGGAGTTCCATTACATCCATCATAATCCATGCACGTGCACATCTTGATCTGATTGCATGACTTGTTTTCCTCTTTGGATCCGGTCTTTGACTTTGCAATACATGTGATATAAGTATGCCTTATCCTTCATATCCTACCTTGAGCTCCACATATAGCCATCACTAGAAAAAGGATGAAGAAAAGGCAAGTCAAAAGCCTTGGTGAGGACACATACACATTGAGCAATCCATGAGAATCAAATGAGGAGCTAAGTAAGGTTTGTTTTGAAACTTTATCGAAAAATCCCAAGCTACTTGACATGAGGAGCAGAAGTGACTTGATTCAGTATCGTTCCATGCCTCAACTACTCAAGATGGCATGATAGACACTTCAAAGTTCACAAGTACAAGGTATGAGTTGGAATATCTCTTTTGCTCGCTTCATACCTTTAGAAGTCATGCTCCACCTTAGTCCTTTCTGCTTTACTCGAGGACAAGCAAAGGCTAAGTGTGAAGGTGTTGTTGACGGCTCTTAAGTACCAATTTTAGGCCGTCAACTCCTGCATAAATACATAAAATGTGAGCATCAACATAGTGGTAGGGGTTTATTACTGACCATTTCCACGAGTGTTGGTAAATATTTGTATGCAGGTGAATTAAGTGAGAAAATACACTTCATGAGCAGGGAAACACACACCTCAATCCAAGGCAAACTGTGTCAACCAATCAGAGCGCGCCTCTCAGCCTCACATGGATTCATGGGCCCACATGCAGCAAGAAACCGACATACCCAAAGCTTAGGCATGTGCAACAGGGATAAGGGGACACGTGGCGACCCACCAGAGGAAGCTGGAGGCGGTGGGGCCCAGTGGGCTGTCGGCCGACCAGCATGATCGGCCGAGCCCACCGAGGCTCCACCGACTCTCCCCTTTGATGTGTCACTTGCTCATTGGTCCTAGAAGGCAGTTTAGCAAGGCATAGCTGCAGCTCTCACCCGTACACACCCTTGGCTCCCTCCTATAAATATGAGAGGAGGGGGTAAGAATCAAGACACACCACCAAGTTGGAGTTCACATCCACAAAGTGGAATTACAAGCCTCCTCTTGGTTTAGAGTAATCTTAGATTAGGGAAGGGGTAGAGGTATGCAGGAGGGCCACCGGTCTTCGGTGCTCTTCTCCATTTTGTACCTCTACGAGAGTGAGAGAGTAGTTCGGGAGAAGTGCCGGGGTGTCGGCTCTCTACTCCCAGCTTGTACCTATACGGATGCTGCTACATTCTTCGGGTTTAGTAAGTATTCGTAGTTCCTATCTCTAGTTTTATACTTGGTATAGTATATGCTAGTAGTGCTTGTAGTTGAGTGAGATCAGTTCTCTTACTAGCGGGTTCGTCACTCTGTATTCATACAGAGTGCTGTAGTTTGCTATGGGATATCATACGTAGTTAGAATGCAGTAGTAATCAGTAGCGTAGGCGTGGTGTCTAGGCTAAGGGTTATCCTTCGTTTGCCTTATATCCCACGGTTTGTTAGAGGTAGGCCGTAGGTGGTGACAGCCCTATTAGTCCTTCATAATCCTCCATGTTCAGATATAGCGTAGAGCTGTTGGCTGGAGTCGACTGGCAGACCAGTTGTAAGCCGGTGCCTGAAGCGAGTATTGTGCCCGAGAGATCGACCTTTAACTCAGCAGTAGCACTATCTTAGGAATCCTCTCTACCCCTCTACCTATCTTGGTGTATCCTTGGACCGACTAGAATAGAAGAGAGTGCATACATGTTCCCTGTGGATTTGATAACCCTTGGAATACTCTGAGGTGAAAGCTACAATGGTATCCGTGCGCTTGCGGAATCATTCGTGATGCTAAAATACCCAATAGGCAACCAGGGGAGTTTTGCTTGACAAGATGACCAAAGCTATGGGGAGAAAGATGCCCATCTCTTTTGCTGAGGGGAACCTAAGGCCGCATGAACCGGTGCAAGCTGCCAAGTTTGCATTAGAGGCTGGTGTTATCGTTAGGTCTCAAGTTCCAACCTTGACCCATTGGAATCAATACATGGAACAGACTGAGCATTTTGATGGCTTCATGGGAAGGCTATCTGTGAGTGCCTACGTACTAGTTCTTTTGCATTCAACTCTTTTTCCTATGGCAGTTGTGCAACTCAGATTTTATTTCTGGCCATCAGGGGAGGTTAGCAATGGACACAAGTGACAAGGCAACGACAGATGCTTGTGCTAGCGTACTCAAGACAGCCATACGGCAAAACCATTATAGGTTGAAGCAAGATTATTTTGTTGGCGTCCCTGCTAATGAGATCTTTGCAACCTCTCCTCTCCCCACCATGAATGATGGACAGTGGCGTCAACTTGTTCACATGTGGTCATCTCCAGAGAACAAGGTATTTTCTCTTAGTGTGCTTTCAAATATGTACTTATGATGTATACCAACACTTGCATCTCTTGCAGGGAGTTTCAGACCAGAACAAGCGAAACCGTGCTAAAGTCAAGTGGCCTGCAGTAACAGGATCTCGCTGCTACATTGCTCAGTTGCATTCATATGTAAGTGTCAACACTCTTGTGATGTAGTCTCTCTACTCTTCTGCTTCCTTAAATGAGTACACACATGCACCTCAGATGTCTCTCGAAGCAAGTCCCATTATCAGCTATTCCTGGTTTTGCTGTTTGTCTGACCACCATTTTTGTGCATCCACCAGAACAAGAACAAGGAGAACTCTATAAATGCCATTGAATTCAACGAGGAGGAACCCGAGGAGCAAGTTGGTGAAGCTGGCAAAGAAATTGATGCCGTGGAAGCCTTCAAGGTCTGCCATACCAGCCGCAAGAAGGGTATGAGCGACACTGCTAGGGAAGCAGTTGTAAGTCCCAGCACATACTTATTTTCTCTTCCAGGATTTATCTAACTTGATTGACATTTGTACATGTAATTTCTGTTTGTTGCCATGCTCAACAAGTCAGTACGAGCAAGTCTTACATGATTCTTAAACTGTTCATCAATTCTTTTGTACTTTGTCCAACACTCTCTTTACATGCTACATCGTAATCGCATATTTTACACTCTTTTTACATTGCCACTATTTACTAGCAGTTATCCAATATACTTTTGTTCGGAGTCTCTTAAATGGTTCATTTTTTCCATTTTGTAGTTGTCAATGGAAACTAAGCGGGCACAAGCTGTTGCTGATGGGCAGGCACCATTGCCAAGTGCTGAGGTTGTTTCCAAGGTCTTGTCGCATAACAGCTCCAACAACACATTCTTGAAAAATGCTGGTCTATCCACTCCTTCCTCGAAGTCTTCTCTAGCTCGTGAAGCGGCGCTATGTCGAGAACTTAATGCTCAAAAATAAAGTTCAACTATTCTCCATGATCACCTGGAAGAACTAAAGAAGAAGACTGCAGCAGCAGATGAAGTGTTGCAAAGAAATGCAAGCCTGTTTGATGAGCTCCAGAAGCAAGAATAGGAGAGCCATCTCATGCTTCAGAAATTTGGGCATGTCATCATCTCTGGTATAGCTTGTCAGCCCTGATCCTGTGTGTCTTGGTCTGATGAGCTTATTTGGTTGTGTCGAGCCGATTTGGCTGCCTCTTGCTCGTTTAGTTGTGTCATGAACTTATTTGGTTGTAACTTTATTGATTGTGGTTTGCTTTCTCAGAATAATAACACTAATTTCTCGGAATAATAACACCATTTCATTGGTTCTGTGATGAAATGGATCTGTATGAATGTCGACATGTAATGGTTTCGGACACGTGGCGGTCCGAAACGGGCATTCTTGAAAATGAGAAATGGATCCGTGGTCCAATAAGAAACTGACACGTGGTCCAATAGGGAATGGACACGTATAAACTGGACACGACATGTAGAGAGGACACGTGGTCCAATAGGAATATGGCTCCTGTCGGAACCTCGAGGCGACACGAGGCCGAACAGAAATTCGCCACGACAACGCCATGTGTACCTACCAGAAAGGCGCACATAGCAGTGTGAATAAATGACACGTTGACAAACAGGAAGACGACACGTGGCACAATAACAAAGAGGCACGTGGAAGCATATGGAGACACCGCGCGTCCAAACTCGGCACCGACATGTGCCACAACAAGATGGCGACATGTGGAAAAGTACGGAAGCGGCATGTGTCACAGGCCAGGCGGCGACACATGGCGAAACTCAGTGGGGACACGTGGACATGTGTGACGATGCCACGTGTCAGAACGGGGCGGCGACACGTGGCTACACTATTTTGTGCCATGTGGGCAAATAACCAGAGGACACATGTCACAAATCTGGAGGGGACAGGTGGCCAAACCCTCAAGTGAAAAGTGGACAAGCAGGAAAGCGACACATGGACGAACCAGGAGGCTCCTGACAGGTGGACACGTGTTGTTCTGCTAGCCTGCCTCGTGTCTGTCCGTTGCCGAAACGGGCTGCCAGCACGGCACCTAACGGCGCTGACGGCGTTGACGGGGACACGTGGATCCGGATGTCCGGTGACGTTCTTGGGGCGCGTCGCCAAAGCAAAAACGGTTAGATGACGTAAGTTCCTTCGTCACCGAAAAAACCAGTTCCGTGACGTTTTTCGCGTTCCGTCATTGTGGAACAAACTTGACGCAGCTTTCATGACGTATCGAATTTCATCATTAATTCGTCACCAAACTTATTAATGACAAATTTTGGCCCTTCAATGATGAATGACGTTTGTCACCGATGTATCATTTTTCCACTAGTGAGTGCTGCTTTTGTCCTGAAAATAAAACGATACAACATCTATTTTTTGATTGCCAATTTACGCGAATGGCATACCTATGGTCTATGCGGCCTGGGGCATACCCAAACCTCGCAACGTGTCCAGTATGTTTGGGAGCTACCTAAATGGATTACCAAAAAAAATTTTAACCACTAGTCCTTGTGGGCGCGGCAGCTTTGTGTTGGTCTATTTGGCTCCGTAGAAATGCAGTGGTTTCTGATAACAAACAATTTTCCTTTTTGCGGGTCATCTTCTCGACTACGCACTAGTTCCGTACGTGGGCTATCCTTCAACGGCATACTTCGCAGGACATTCTTGTAGAGGCATCTCTTTTTTTGACACAGGTGGCTGTAAGGAACATGGCCCCATTTAGGCCATTGTTTGTGATTTTGGTGATTGAGTGACAACATAATCAATGGGACTAACAAGTTTGTGAGATCACACATGTAGGAGTTTTTAGGTCCCATGGATATGAGTCAACATGTCTAATTCATCGTCAAGACGCAATGTCTGATCTATCGTCGAGACGCCAAGTCCAATCCACCATCAAGATGACAAGTCCAATCCACCGTAGAGATGTCAAAGCATAGTGGAAATCCAGAGATAGAATAAATTTGAAGGATCCAATTGATCGCTGCGATGCATTGGACGAGTTTGGCAGAAAACAGGGGCACCGGTTTAACCGATGCCTAAGCATCGGTGCATCCTATGGTTGTCGGAAGATCCGACGCCCTGGCATCCGTGCAGTCTGAGCACCTCTGGAGATCAAGTGAAGAAAGAGTGAAGCACCGGTTGAACCGACGAGGCCAAGTTAAGCATCGGTGCATTCAACGTACTATGTTCCAGAGACGATGTCAAGCATGCAGCAGCCAAGTCTTCAGTACCGGAAGATCCGACGGCTACCGGAGTAATGCGTCGGTGCAATGACGTCAGCAAGGTGTAACGGCTATATGAAGGACAAGTGTCACCGGAAGTTCCGATGCCCTAGCATCGGTTCATCCGATGGTCCCTGAAGTTGCTACAGCGTGTCAGAGAGGCCAACGGTTACTTCAGAGCGCAGAGTGACCGGAAGAACCGATGCTCTATGCACCGGAAGTTCCGATGCCTACGCAGAAAACTGGCTAACGGCTAGTAACAGCTCTCTTGACATGGTGGCCTATATATATGTGTTTTCCCGGCCATTTGAAGCTTGCTGGAGTCCCAAGACATCTCATACACACCCAAGAACACCTCCAAGCCATACAAGAGCTCATTGATCATATCCTTAGGTTTTAGCACTAGCTTTGTAAAAGTGTGAGTGCTAGATTAGCTCTTGAGTGAGTGAACAAGCAAGGTTGAGATTCTTGTGGCTGGTTCTAGAGTGAACCACACTTGTATTACGGTGCGCCGGCCCCTAGGAGCAATTGGTGGCTCGCCGGCAAGTCAACGACCCTCCGGCTTGGTGTGGAGCGGCGTCGACGATATTGTGCGGGGGACGGAGACCCCTCCTTCGTGGGCAATCTCCCTTAGTGAAGATCAGGATCAAGGTGATCGTGATTGTGTTCACGGAAGATACTTGATTGCCGGGAAGCGATACTCTTCGTGAGTGCTTCAACAACGTGGACGTAGGGGCGCCTTTGTGGCAATCCGAACCACGGGATAAATCCTCGTGTCGAGAGTTCGCTTCCTCTCATCCCTCCCTTTAAGCTTCCGCATTTCATATTGCAACTTGTGTGCTTTTCTTTCTTAGTGTAGTATCTTGCTAGGATTGGCTATAGGTTGTAAAACTCTTTTGGGATGAAGGTTTCACACTAAGGTGAACCGTAGTTGCACATTTAAATAGCTTGATCTAGTTTAAGTTTTGTGCAAACTAGTTGGAGCCATAGGTTAAGATTTGAATAGTGCCTAATTCACCCCCTCCCCCTCTTAGGCTAGAGCACCCGATAGCTTTCAGTTGCTAAGGATTTTTTTGCCCGGGCACATGGGTGGCGGTCTATCTTAGAATTGACAGTCATTAGTGTGTCAGGTTTCTTGTCAAACTTTTATAGGTTGTGTGCCCTTCCGACAGAGGCCAAAAAATTTTCAATACGATGTATCACCTCAATGTATTCTTCTTGAAATAAATAAAGTTTCTCTTTTCCAAAAAAAATTCAACCATTTATTTATTGATGACCGACCAATTCTCAGGCCATCTAGGAGCAAGTTGCTCTCTTCCATCTTTGTGTAACCAATGTTTCCCTTGTTGGATTTTGCTCCAATAATATGTAACCAACATTCGGGTGTCCTATTGCATCAGTACAAGGTAGCAAGTTTGAATTGTGTGTGTATATAGGAATGATCTATTTAGCTCGCTGCGAGCTAAATATTATTCAGCATGCACGGTGGAGGTTCCACTGGAGCTCCGGTGAGCACTCCTGCCGCAAAAAAAAACTCTATTTTCATGTGTGGTAGTAAAAATTAAATCCAACCTGTATTGTGCATCTGTTTTAATAGACTTTTAATTCGCTGGCACTGCGTGGGTAGTAAAAAATGGGATACTCCACATTTTAATGCCCAATTGACCAGTCCGCATTGATTTTTGCTATAATTGCGTTAATTACAGGCTGAGTCCCCTCACAATGTTTTTAGTTCTGGAGCGATTTCAACTTCCCGGTCAGCGGCCATGTACCTGACTGATCTCCAGCGCTAAATATTTACTACGTTGCGCTGTCATGGAATTAAAAAGCAGCGCTCCCTATTCCATGATCAATCTGGATTCTGCGGCCACGACTAATCATTCTGGGACCGATCCGTGGTGGTGCTTCCTGGTCCAAACTATGGCTAACTTGAGAAAAATGTTAGTGGGGCTAAAACAGCCCAATAGCAGGCGCACACTCGTTCAGATGATGGATGTGGAATTTGTAGCCCGAGCATTATAGAGCCACTCTGAGCCAACGTTGGCAGCAGTGGTACCTCGTCCTTCTCCGACGGCCTTCTTCGTTTTCCCTTTTACAGATCAATTGTTTTTGACAAACAATAAGCAGGAAACAGATATATTCAACATCCATATCCGCTTTAACATCAATATGAATATATGTATTCATATATTCAAATTTAATGTGGTAGTAAAGTGGATACATCCAAATCCAATTTTTATTAATTTTCTCTATCAGATTCCACATCCGTATTCAACAATATCCGACACTATCCATATCTGATTTCATTCACAAACTATTTAAAAAGTTATGTTCATTTTTGATAACCCATATTATTAATTAATTAATCTATTTATCTATCTATCTGTCTATACTAAAAAGTTAAAACTTTCAATCTATACTATAAAAATTGAAACTTTCAAATACAATTCTCACCCACTTTTATCTACCCACCCTCACACAAAACACCTTCAGAGGGCCCACGTGCAAGAGGTAGATGTTTGACAGTGGCCTTGGCAGACCGAAATCCCTCTTGCACCTGTGGATTCCGCCGTGCGACGAAAAATATTTGGAGACCGACGCCTTCTCAACCGCCCTCTGTACTCGCCGTGCGATTGGGACATGCTCATGTGCGGCACGCGAGATTCCCCCGAACAGGCCCATTGCTCCCAGCTCCCGTCAATCACGCGCCGCTGACGCCTCCGCTCCGCCCCCTACCTCACCTCTTCCAATCGAGATCGGGAGTGGCCATGCCGATGCGGCGGCGGCAATGGCCTGCTCCCTCAACATCCATCCGCGTTGCCTCGACGATGGAGGCCGTGGCTGCCCGCCCCTGCCCCTCCCCTCTCCATCTACGTCGCCTCTGGAGGAGGAGGGCAACGGGATGGCGCCACCGGTGAAAGAGGTGGTGTTGGCTTCGTTGCCTCTGGAGGAGGAGGGCAAGGGGATGGCACCGCTGGTGAATGAGGCGGTGTTGACTGCGTCACGTCTAGAGGTGGAAGGCAAGGGGAATTACATCGAGCTCGAGAAGGAAAAGGTGGAGGAGGGCACATCGGACCTTGAGGATGAGATCTGGCATGACAAGGAGCCGAGCAAGATCTGGCCTGACGAGGAGCCGATCAAGCTTCTCAAGAACAAGAAGGGGTCGCTCGGCCTAGGTGAGCTAATCCGCCGCCACCATCCCTCCAACCTCCATCGGCGAGTTAGGACCGCCAGTGTCCTCTTTGGAACTGCGGGTGCGAGTCAGCAGAAAGGTCGCGTGGATTGTTTACGTTTTAATTCCGCTTGCATTGCTTGCTTCGTTTCTGATTTGCCAGGTGCTAATATGACATACGGTGGAGAGATCAGGGTGGTGTTTGAGACGCCTTCTAACTTTGCAATTTTCAGATTTGATGGAGTCAAGCTCTATCGGCATCGGCCAGATACCATCCGGGTATCTGACCACTTCCTTTGTTTTTTACTCAAGTGGTTGTTTGTTCATGTCGTCTATGTAATTGACCTATTTTTTCTATGTTAATGCCGCATGCAGAATGTCTGTTTACTAATTTATTATACTCCAAACATAACCTTTCCCCTCTCCATAAATATGTTCGGCGAACATGTAGCATGATCGTTTACGTGTTTCCATGTATGCCCAAAATAGCTGGGGGCCTATTTTTCCTTGCATCCTGGGGCAATGTGGGTTGGAATTGGGAGATAGTAACACTGACAGTTTCTTTCCCAAAAGCATTATATGTTTGGCTATTACTTTTCCCATTTGCCATACCTTCTAATATTATAATTGTTTATTTTCAGGCAATTCAGTCTCATCTCTACCGAGGCAATCAGAATCTGACTAACAGGACGGTATGCTCGTCTAAGTTTCCAGTGCTCTATTTAACTTGCTTCTTCGGACTTTAAATGTTCTCCACACTTTTCATCATCATCATCATCATCATCATCATCATCATCATCATCATCATCATCATCATGATTATTATTATTATTATTATTATTATTATTATTATTATTATTATGTAATATATGTTTGCAGAAAGTCTATATATAGTGATAATAAATGCTTTTGGCAACACATGGATTAATAAAACAGATTGACGCTAGGGCGCGTGGATTGACGACCCGCCCACTTCGGCAACGACACGGCACAAGGCCTCCCATCGAGCGCCATCCTCATCATGTCGAGCTATTGGGAGAAGACCACTCCGGCAGACATCGTCTTCCCCAAGTTCATGTACCACGACCGCTCTCCAGCTTTTTCAGGTATACAGATTCATTGAAAAAAATATAAACAACAATGACTGAGCTCAAATTAGTATGAAGCCCATCATTGAATTGCTATTAACTGACGTAGGATGTGAAATTAGGTCTAATTTTATCTATAAATCTTTCTGCTCATTTGGATGGCTGCAATGCTGTGTTTCCGTTGCACCTCTGACTTTTTTCTGCTCCTTCCTTTCGCAGGCATTTTCAAGAACCACCAAGTTGGCAATTAGTACACCATCCAGGTGAATTCGTCAGTGGTTTATACTTATGAATGATTGACATTTCCTGCAATTGGCCTCCTAATATTGCTACTTTTGTGCAGTATTACTATCAATCAAAGACGGTATTAATTTGTCTTACTATAAATGTGTTTAGAACTAAACTGATTGATAATTGTGCCATTTGTATAAACCATTAGACAAGTAATTTTGATCCATGTCACAGCTATACCTATTTATAAGAGAATTCTTTTGTTTATGGATTTTTAAGTAGAACATGCTATTTGGGATTCCGATTACCATGAAAGAACTATTGGTCATGCATGGAAAGGGTGTGCGCAGCCATAGCGAAAAACATAAGCATCGTAGGTTTGGTGATTTCACAGTGATCTTGTAAAGTTTAAATACTTTAGGTGCTGGATGTGCACCTTTTATTAGAATTCAGAAATTGATGTGTGCAAAAAATATCCTTTTATTATAATGATGCATCACAAAAGCCCTGAATGTTAGAGTTAAGGGATTGGTTTGATCATCTGGTCCTTATAAAACTGAATATCCTTTCGTGGTTAGCTCTGCTCTTTGGTTGATCCCACCTGTGTTGGTCTGACAATCGATCTTGTATTACCTGCTTAGTGCTTACCAAGTAAAACAATTACCAATTTTGATGTGTGCAAATAGTGCAGGAAAACAAATGTTCTGAAAATGCAGCTGCTACTTGTAGTCCGGATATTATTCTAAAAAATGAAATGCTACTTTAGGTTTGAAATTCTTCTAAAAAATGAAGCTACTATGTATTTTTGGTTCTCAAATTGTTCTGAAATGTAGCTACAAATTTTTTGGTAGTCTACACTGCACTTGTTCCATCACAGTATGTTTCTTCCCCTGGAATTGCTTTGGGTGTAAAACTTCAGGTATTTGCATTGCTATCTTATGTTTCAGTAGTTCTGCTTTAGTGACTGATGTGATAACTTTTAGATGTGACAATAATGAATTTCAAACTTCAGGTATTTTGATGCATGCAGAGTAGCATGACAATCCCCCCGATCTGCATGCATGGCCATTGTTGCTTATTAGCTTTTAATTTTAACCTATACCAGTGTGCGTGTGAATAACCTTCAGATTTTCCATGTTGCCTAATTTTGTCCTCTAATCTAGACATTGAAGCACTTTTTTTTTGACTCGGACATTGAAGCACATTTATTGTATGGAAATAGATGAGTAAGACAAAGCATGCAGCAGCATCCTCTTGTAGCAGTTGTGTCCATAATTTTCCATATACGTACACATAAAAGGACCATTAATTTTCCGTTTCTTGCAAGCTATGGATCATATAGATCTTCTTGATCTTCTATTTAATCTGCTATATGGGTTGATCTGCTATTCTTGATCTTCCAAAAATATGTTTTTTTACCAAAATAACTGTTGCTTTTTTGTTTCAGATGACCTTTGCTTCTGATGAAGTACTTCCTCCCGAACTGTCAAATAATTTTACTTTTGGTGAAACAACATACACTCTCTATACGAACAGCTTTTTAAACTTTGGTCAAGTGAGTTATTTGCATCGACTGATTCTTTTGTTTTGTATAATCTTGTGAATCATACTATAGATTAACTTGCTGATCAAATGATTTACCTCCGCAGAATGCAGATCAAGACTCGTTACATGAAGTACTGAGGTCAAAAGGTATTTATCTGGATTTAACTTTTTTGTATTCTATTCGTGCAAGAACATAACCAGTCTGGCCACCCTTGCAAACGTGGGTTTTAAAGCATTGGTGGCGTCCTGTGGTGTCGGGGACATGCCTTATGCCTAGGCGATGCCTCAAAAAACCATGCTTGCAATGATAGAATTCAGTACCTGATGTACAAGGGAAAACTAAGTTCTGAAAATAGATACACTGAGAGGAGAAATCATTCACGACAATAGACGCTACTTAATTAACAGAATGCCAACAAGTAATACCTACTGCAACTATTCTTGTATGCTATGCATGTACAAGTATGCTTGCACCATTGTTCAAAAAAGCAGGAGTCATTTTTGCAGTTTAGTGAGAGTGAGCACTTGATCATATGTTTCTGAAGCAGTTATGTTCCACTAGCTTACTATATGCCTAAGCAGAGTGCAAGATGTGTAGGAAACAAAAAAGGATCAATAGATTCAGTTTTCTGTAATTGCACTATACAGTCTAAAGGGCTACTAAGCATTAAACACCAAGCGAATTATCTCTTCAAGTTCATCACTCGTGCAAGTGCAGGATCTTCCAAAAATAGTACACTTGTTGATCCTTGTGCTCCTAGAGGATATTCACATAATGGACAAGTAATGGTGAGGACAAGTGGTGCTTCAAGATCAACACTAGAGAACCAATATGTTGATAGTGGAAACGGAAACTTTACAGAATGCAGATCCACTTCCCTGCTTTTACTGCAAAAAGGAAAGGTAAGACATATTCGAAACTGCAAACTCTCTGTTCAGTAGTTCACGTAGAATGACTTAAAAATCGCTTGAAGCTAAATGTTCTTAACTTACTCAGTAAGCTAATATCTTTTGCAAATCTTATGCACTCCAAATATTATGCTGAACTGTTTCTTAGCTCAATTGTGATGTCTTATAGATTAGTGCCACATGTATCTCGTGAATGCAGAGAAGTGCCAGTATCAAGTATCAACTGTGGCAGAACCGCCTAAATTAATCTGGCTCAAGTGTGTTAACCATCACCATTACGGATGCAATGGTTAACACGCACTTCAAACGGAGTAATCTGACTGTCTGTCGGGTAAAATCCCGATGCAACCACTGTATTTTCGATCGAAACAACATACCTCACACGAAGGTGAGCCCAAAGATTACAACATCCATAAATTTTACAACACAAACTTCAACAGTAAATGCTATTACAGACTAAGTTTGAGAATTTAAATCGGGTACCTCAGAAATTTTAAAGTAGATAAGCCCTTCAGAGTTTATAAACAGCGGAAAAGAAAATGACAACTAGCGACGATATATGACATCATGATGAAGCTCGTACATGACGTCAATCTCACCAAGCATCCCAAAAATTACCTGAAAAACAAAGTCACAAGCAAGACTGAGTATACTAATACTCAGTAAGATTGACCCGATTAAGGGTATATAATATCCTTTTAACTAGACATGCTAGGCTTGTGAAGGCTCTGGGGTTTCTTTGCTGAAAAGCAACAAAAAGTAAGTCTTTAATTTCAAGTTTTAGCTTTCAGGTTCTAGTTTTATTTATCATTTTAGGTAAGCACCTATCTATACAAATATGTTAGAGAAAATAATTGCATCCAACAAGATTATCATAATTGTTCCACTTCTTACTCTATGTGGCAAAGGGATCAAGCAGTCTCAATTTCCGCGAGAAACGGACGATTCTGAATCGAATTTCCAACCTTGCAAGGGTAAACCTAACACACACACTTGGAGTACTGTCAAGTCACTCACAAGCAACTGTTGGCTTCTCATTCCGATTCATAGATCAGGGCCACTCTCCCCGACTACATGGAACCACCACATCCCTACACTCGTGGTGTTGCGCAACAAAAATAAACTCCTATCTCTATGAGAGAGTGGAAGGTATGTCAACTTGCCGAGCCGATCAGTTACTAGGCTTACCGCGTACCATATTTACGGCATGTGTCTAGTACTTTCAAATATTTAACCACCGCTACCACACACTGCGGCCTTAATAATTTATCAACACAGACGGATTTCAATCATGAAGCTTGTAACCAAATCCGTCCATGGTCCTTATAGTGATTGTAAGAAAGTAAACAGTCAACTCCTATAAAGCTCGCGAGTGACAGGCAATCACTCGACTTTTACCGGTCCTATTAGCATAGCATCAATTCGGACTCAGTTCTAGTGTTCAATCAATAGGTACCTAGAATTATGCATCTAAGGTTTTCATTTAGCTCCAATAACTTAATTGCACAAGTAAATAGTAATAATAAATTGTATAATTTAAAATAATGGGATTATGCACCGGGGCTTGCCTGCAGTGACTTTGCTAAAGCTATTAGCCTTAATTTCTTCCGAATCTGGGTTCGGGGCTTCAGTTAATTCAACAACGTTGGCCTGGGCTTCATAAATATTCCCTTCTGATTCCTGGATGAGTTTGTACGTTCCGCCTGCTAGCGAGGTTGCTTCTATATGAAATGCAATGCAATGCAGTAGTTGGAATTAGTGAAGTGTTTGAGTATAGCTTTTCTTCACTAAAAAGTTATAATCCAATAAAGTAAACATTTAAGACTAAGCTTAATAGTGTTATTTTACTGGACAATCGTTTATAGAGTAAAAATGAACATGATGAACCCCATAAAATAACATGGTGAAAGGGTTTTTATTTCAATAAAACAATCCACAGGAAAGATTTAATTAAATCTTTAAAGACACAAACAAAACACAAGAAAAGAATTTTTAAAAGTATAAGCTAGAGTGTGGTAATGGGTCTACAAAAATTATGAAGAGCTAACCATATTTTACACTACACATGGTCAAAAACTCACTCATAGTGTAGGTTTAGAACAAAAGATACAATTAAAAAGGACTAAACTTAATCCTATTTTGAGAGCTAGATACACAAGGATTCAACTCAAACTCACCACATCAAACTGTAGAGCTAATCAAAAGGAACACAACAATTTCTGATTTTTCTACAATTTCCTAGGAATTTTTAAAGTTCACCACAAAGAAATAGAAAGGAATTGATCTTTTCGCAGAAAGGACCCTTGAAGGAACTCAATCGTTGCAATTGGGTCCACGTTCCGGTGAGGGAGTGGAGGGGCAGCTGGGCTGGGAAGGTTCCAGGGGAGGTGGAGAAGGCCGTGTGGTGCTGAAATTGGGGAAAGTGAGGGCGGGGTGGCAACTCCATGTGCGGCCGGTGAGCGGCGGCGCAAATGGAGGAGGGCAGCGGTGGGGAATGCCGGGATAGGGCCCGGCTGGGGCTATTTATAGCCTGGAGATAGAGGGGATAAGCAAGAGAGGGAGGGGATGAGCTCGCCGGAGGCTGTGGGCAGGATATGGCGGCGGGGGTACTGTCCAGCGGCGGTCGGCGGTCGTGGCGTGAAGGGATGTTGGCGGGGCGGCGTGGTGCGAGCGCAGGGTGCCAGCGAGGGGGAAAAGAAGCGGCGGTAGGAGGTGCTAGCGACGCGTGGAGAGGCTTTGAGGCAGCTGGCGGCCTGCTGGCCGGCGGCGAGAACCGGCGGCGGGGCAAACCGGCGGCGAGGGCGGCGCCCTGTTTCAGCAAAGGAAGGAAGAAGAAGATAGAGGCAGGGGTGGTTTTGTGATTTTCCAAAATCTCAGGGACCTAACTGAAAAGTAAAATTTCTCATTGATCTAGGGCTCAGATGAAAAAGTGTTCAACATGAAAGTTGTGTAACTTTGCAAGATCTACAACTTTCCTGTTGGACAAAAACTCACTAGGTCAAAGGATTTAAAATTATTTTTAAATCCACCATTTCTTTTAAATGCAAAAGAACTCAACTTAAGTTTTAAAATTTCATAAGTAGCCCTAAGCATAAAATATATCTTTTTATGATGGTCAAAGTGAAAAATAAAATATGCACTTTAACCCCTCACAAAATTTGAATTTTTGACTTATGCAAAACTATTATGTAAAGGACTCTGCACTTTTTCAAAATTACAAAAATACCCTTGCTATGGCAATCAGGGTTTAAATTTTTTTAAAAAAAAACACAAAAGCTATATTTTAACTGGGTGGTTCTGACCCATAAAACTTGGATTGTCACATCAACAATGCCAACTGGGGTCTACTTTCGTACCTGAGCTGCGTGGATACTTCCTGGCAACTGAAATTTTCTATTTTACTTCAAAGGTGCATTACATGTCTATTTTTCTCTTTTTCCTGGCAACTGAAAATTTCTATTTTACTTCAAAGGTTCATTACATGTCTATTTTTCTCTCTTTTTTTGCCTAGGATAACTGCAAGACTCTTCCTGATCCCTGCATCGATTGTGAATTCATGGTACGGTGGTCAATGAACAATGTCTTGTGATCTTTTGTTGGAATATGTCAGCTGCACATCTCATAGCATGCTACTAAAGCCTTGACATCTGCTTGCTCCTTTTTGTAGATCATCTTGATTGATCTGATCCCAGAAGAGAAGGGTCTACCATCGTATTTTGTTTAATAAGCTTAGCGTGTGGGATCATCTGTTGACAAGATATGAATCTATGATGTTCAGACAGACTAACATTCTATTCTCATGGTGTTCTTATTGGCACTTAAGGCAATTGGTACTGCCTAGAGTATCTTTCACCAATCCTGAGCTACCAATTCAGTGTTTGCATATGGTCATGTAAGAGTTATGAGGAAACGTCGAATCCGAGATAATGTGGAAATGAATCTGGCCAATATATATGTTTATACCTAGGATATATTTATTCTTCCATTACTGTTTTTTTCTTTTCTTCATACAGTCCAAATCAAGTGCGATGTAAGATGAACGAATTATTTACTGCACCTTTTTTTGAACTTGTTGAGTACATTCACTATTTGTCCAAATCAAGCGCTTCGATTGCCCAGTACTAAATGCATGCACCATGTTTACATAAGATATTATATAGCTTTGTGTTGATTGAATAAAAAATTGGTATTCACCGTGTTCGGCTCCAGCCTCCAGCTCCATCCCTACAGTATTTCTATCTCACATCGCTCCAGCCACCAGCCAGGTAACAGTGTTTTTCTCTCCCACAACTCCAGCTCCAGCCTGCCGAACACAGTGATTATGATATATGTTCTATGAATATAAAACCCATGTTTAATATGCACGTGCACTCTACTAGACTCACAATTAGAGGCAGTATGTATATGGCAGTAATGTTTTTGTAACCGAAGATTTATGGATCAAAGACACGTGGAAATTGTAGTGGGGATGGCACAAATTCATTACAAGATCTCATAATATGAATTTTATTTCAAATGTATACACACCAGAAGGCATCTACAATACAATTGTAGGTCACGATTTTATAAATAGAATTTCATGGTATGAAGTCTTGCCTAATTCCTGATATATCATTGCACCCAAAGTACACAATGGCAGGTCTATAATTCATGAAGAGAATTTCCTAACATAAAATTATGTCTAATAGCTACCATAAGACGGCATCTAGGATATAATTGATGTGATCACAATTTCATATCAAGAATTTACAAACTTTATATTAATATTCTGCTTAACTGAGATCATAGGATGGCGTTCAAAATAGGTTGGATCTATTATGATCTCACAAATAAATTTCCTAACTTAAAATATGCCTAATTGCTAACATAAGATGGCGTCCAAACAAATAGGTTCTGATCACGATTGGTCATAATAACAATTTCCTGACATGAAGTTCTGCCTAATTATCACATAAAAACTGTCATGTGAAGGTCAAATTCTTTGTTTGCATCTCTAAGAAATATTACAATTTGTCTTTTTAATTTTTATTTATGTGTTTTTTCTGTCATGTCAAAGGTCAAATTTTTATATTGGATTGCTATGATATACTAATAAATAAATTAAATGTTTAGTAGTCTTGATGCAACTCAAATATTTTTAAATATAATTGTTTATTAAACACGTGCATGTGGCACGTGCATCTCCACTAGTACTATAAGGAACCAAAAGAATTGAATACATTTTTTACCAAAATTAGATTTATTATACCTCTCACTTGGACCCACTACACAGGATCAAAAGGTGGGCCATGGGTTGAGCACGGACCGAAAAAATTGATCGAAGCAAAATGCAAACTTTTTTCAGAAGTCTCTATCACATCAAAAAGAATCTTACTATTTTATAGTATTAAATAAAATATGTTTATAAATGTTTTTTGACAGTTGAGTGTTTTTTCGCGAGACGAATCTAATGAGCCTAATTAATTCATAATTTGCTACAGTGATGCTACAGTAACCACTCGCTAAACATGGATTAAGATACCTTATTAGATTCGTCTCGCAATTTAGTCCCAAAATTCTACAGTTAGTTTTATAATTAATATTTATTTAATACTTCTAAATACTAAAAAATCCTTTGGCGGAGCACGCCTAGCCGCTTCCCCTCCTCCGCGGCAATCACACTCATCTTCCATCCCGCCGGAGATCACGCACGCCGCCCGGCCATGAGCGTGAACCCGTCCCCTCCGCCGTCTCCGATCCAATCCACAATTTTAAACCACAGCCCCTTCTTCTTCCCTCTCCGGCGGGCTGCGGCGCACTCGCCTCCTCCCCTCCCCCCTCCACACCTCGAGAACCCCTTCCCTGGCGGCGGCGCACCGGCAGCGCCCTCTCCCCGGCGCCCTCTCCTTCACCAGGCGCCTTCCCTCCCTGCTTCTCTCCCTCCGCGCGGCGTGGGGAGGAGGAGTGGGCGGGCCGTCGGCGTGGATCTGGCGGTGGGCGGGCCTTCAATGGCGGCGTACGGGAGGGCAAGTCGCGTGCGCGCAGCAGGCGATGCGTGCAGCCACGTACGGTGGTCGGTGCGCGGGACCCGCGGCAAGCGAGGCTGCGCGCACGGGGCGCGTGGGAGCAGGACGCGGGAGGAGGTGCAGACCTGCTCGCGAGCGTGCAGGCGCGGGAGCTGCTGTGAGCGGCAGGAGCCAAGCAGCAGGACTGCTGCGGCGGAGCAGAGGCGATTCGCGTCCGTGCAGGCGAGGCACGCGCGCAGGAAGCAGGTGTGCAGCAGTAGCTACGCGTTGGAGCTCGCTGGCGCAAGGGCCCGACGAGGACCAGCCTGCGCTGGTCACGCGCATGGAGGCGCCGCCTTGTTCATCTTCTTGTGAGTAATTCGCATTCAACATGTTAAAAAATCAGATGCGAACAGGTGCAGATCCACTCTTCCGTGTAGCCTCGATGCCCGTTGCCCAAGCGGGGTGCGCTGGCGGCGCGACCCATGGTACGACGCACGACGGGATGCGCTTCGGTGAGGAGCGGCTGTGGCGGCAGTGTTCGTGCTGCCGAAGGCACTACTCGGCAGCTCCGACCCCTGACGGCCCGTAGCGCTGCACGCGGGGGCTGCTCGGCAACACCACTGCAATCCTCACCGAACTGGCCTAGCCCAGTGTTTGCATTGAAGCGTTGATGCCGACATGCCGTGGTATTTTTGTATTAAAAATGAGTGTGGAGTTGTGGACAGACCTGCGGGCTGTATCAGTGTTTGAGCTGATGCAAAATGAAATGGATGCAGGTGTTGTGGACATAGCTGTTGGCTACCGTGGACAGAATCTGCAGGCTGCCATGACTACTGAACCGCTTTTCATGTGTAAGTTTAAAGTTTATTACTTGTTTAGCAACATTTCTTAATCTTCATTGTTTAAATAATGCCATACATTTTCCTAAACTACTGCTCTGGATATATGTTCTGTTCTGCCATTTTTGTTTGGTCAATTACATATGTCAAAATGTTGTTTGATCTGTTTTTTAGCCATATATGTCACACAGAATACCAAGACAACCTTAGCAGCAATTAAAGAAATCTCCTCAATGACGATCAAAGGCAGCACAACAAACACCCTACTGCGAGCGAATTAACATCACCAATCACCTCTGATCAGGTCCAATTTTAATTATTTCATGCATGGTGTGTGATCCATGAGCCATTGATTGATATGATATTTCAGGCTTCAAGGGCCATTTGTCCATTCAGGGAATGATCTGATGCTTTATTGTACAGAGAATATGGGGAGTTCATTATTGATATATTTGATCACCCTACAGCTCTGCCTTTGCACCATCTCTCTATGTGCACAAGCAAGACAAAGCTTTAGGAGCAGATCAAGGTGTGTTCCAGTTTTTCTTCTCTTGAGACAAAGGCGCCAATGGCTATTTGTATATATCCTTCCACTTTTTTCCAGACCAAATCCTTGCACTGTTCTCCTTTCGTTATTCATTTATATATCATGAATCTCATGATGTCACTGACTGTTGCTTCTCAAACAGTTAGAACAACTCGTGCAGTGTTACCTTACAGAGGTGACGTTTATATATATTCCCCCATTAGTCGTCTTGGTTCATGATGGTTGGATTGGGTGCTTGTTCAGACAGAGCTGGTGCTGATATTTCACACACAAATATATGGTGGCCTTGGCATGAGTTATTCTAATGATTAAGCTCATATTGCCTCAAGCATAGGAATTTGTTGGTTTAATTAAGTCTACCATTTGATACTCGACTACTTTTTGAATGGCAAAATTCAATGCCTTCAGGTATTAATAAGTTTAGCATCTTTGAAATTTCTTGCTTTGTCAAATTTTGTAAATTGTTCATGACATTCCTTTGAGTTGCTAACTTTCTCATTCTTTCACATGAAACAAAGATATGCCACAATGAGTATCTTATTGGGTGCTCGAGCTGGATTGTCCATTGTTCTCTCTTATTGGTTAAGCCAACCACGTACAAATTCATCTCACAGTGAAAGTAATGTTTCCCAAGCTGAGTTGTGAAAGTGCTTACTCTCTAATAGCGCTTCTTGGTGCAAAGTGCAAACATAATGACACACTACTTTACATTCATTCATCAGTTGTGCAGGTAAGTTTTTATTAATGCATTTGGACTTATACTGTAGTAGATAAGGGCGTGCCAGAATTAGCTGAAACTACATGGTGACATTTATTGATTTTGGGTTGTTGTTTATAATAATTTGGAAGCACCTAGGTGTCGGGCTGCTACCAAGGAGCCAAGTTTAAAATTATTAGATACAACTCATAAACTATATTTGTCTACTTTTACCAATTTTGATGAGTTGTGGGTAAACCACATCCAAATAAAACTATATGTGAAAAATCATGTTTCAATTGTGCAATACTGCTGTTTGGTGTGATTAAGCTCCAGACGTGTACAAACTATAATTTGTATTTCTAATTAAGAAAAAGTGTATGTTTTTATTATGACATGATACAATATTTCATATGATATGGTTCTTAATGCAGCAGAGATCAGATGCTGAACGGCAAGTTCAATCAATTAGCAGCAAATGGAGACGTGCACGTGCACATCAAGACCCGATGATCCACAGCAACAGATCGGCAGTGCGCATGGTAAAGATAGAACTGCAGCAGGCTCCATAATAGCTGATATCAAATTATTGGCATGCAATTTTTCTTCTATGTCTTTCATTCATGTAACTCGTAGTGCTAATGAGGTGGCTCATGTGCCGGCTCGATCGGGCGAGCAATCGGCTGATTTGGTCTTCCGGGCGTTGTATCCCTGGTTGCATCAAGGAAATTGGATACTCTGATTTTTGAGTGAATGAATAGAGCCAATCTTGATCTAAAAAAAAATCGCCCTAAGTGCGCTCACATGCCTAGGAAAAAAATGGAAGTTGACCTAAGTGATTCATAAGTGAAACATTTTGCTCTCTCCTCGTTTGGTAGCGATTGTAGCATTCCTGGCTGAGCTGCGAAAGAAAGTTTATAATTTGATGTTTAATGAATTTCTTGTGAGAATATGTAATTTATTTTAAACATGCTCGGGCGCATGTACACTCTACTAACTTATACATACCATTTATATTTTTTATAATTATACACTTTTCATATTTTGGATATTTTGTCTATTTTCATCACAATTGAGATCTCGCCGTTTGTGTTCACCATATGTATTTTTTTATAAAAATATTTGTTGCAACAAAAATTTGATGTTTTTTTTGTAACGTTGTTCTTTAGTGTGTGCCACACGTACATCCTACTAGTGTGATAAAAAGAAGCTATCCGAATCTGATCATTTTCCATCCTTAGGGAGCAGGCTAGCAGCAGACCACGATTTGGGTATCTCTAGCAGCAGGCCAGCAGCTTCAAAGCAGAATCACATGATCTTTCCACTGTTGTTGACTTCCTCTGTATCCGTATATGTTTCGTGATAATTATTTTGCTTGTGCTATCCATAGACCATAGTACTAAGCTAAGACTGAGCTGCAGTGTTTGTTTCTTTCTATCCGAAGAACAAATTATAAGCGGAAATAGACAGGGTATTCCTAATGCGCAAGGGATTACAGGTGTTTAATATCTCTTTTGTAAAATTTACAAACTTGGCCGTGTTTGGTAACTTGTCAAATCAAGTTTACATAAAAAGACGAACGTCCGCATGGAGTACTAAATGAAGTCTATTTGCAAAACCTTTTCAGGGACGGATGTAACTTTTCGCGATGAATCTAATGACGGTAATTAATTGATGAATCTAATGACAGTAACCATCCTCTAATCGCGCGGTCAAATGCCTCATTAGATTCGTCTCGCGATTTACAGGGGGTTGTGGAGGTGGTTTTGTAATTAGACTTCATTTGATACTCTAAATTTTTGGTCAAAGGGCCAAAAAGTTTTCGCGAAATTTTTTTCCACCTCAACCAAACACGGCCCTTGCCAAAAAGGCCCTTATCAGTTTTGAGTATTCCATTAACCTTAGTAGATCTAAATTAACATTTTTTCTAATTTCATGTTCAGTTGTTATTCATAAGAGTTCTATTTACCAAGCATGGCTTCCCAAAAGGATAAGCAAAGGAGATATATCTAAGGGTGGTACCAGATCATAGCCCTAATGGTTTCTTCACAATCCAACTTGACCTTGACTTTTGTATATTTTTAACTCAAAATTATATAAAATTAAAATCCGGCCCTTTTAAAGCTCGGCTCTTAAATTATCTAAATCAAACTTCCCTTTACCACCCCTAGATTCATCTGTCCTAGCACAAGTGTACAAGATTTATCTACGTACAGTCATTGCAGGACACTAATTCTTTTGGAAAGATGATGCAGCCCTTGCAGGACACCTATAACTAGATTCTGTTAAATTTCAAGTAATCATATGTATATTTTCCATTTATAAGAACTCTTTCTGATACTGTATATTGACAATTATTATCTCAAAATATTGACAATTACTACCCTGCTTACTATTTTTACTATTTGTAAACAATTGTTTATAACCAAATAGCAATAAGTTTTTATAAAAAATAGTTAACATGCTTACCTTTTTTACTATTTGTAAATAATTGTATATAGCCAAATAGAAACAAAGTTAAAATGATCACAAGCGCAAATAATTAGCCATCTGCTCACATACTATACAAAAATGCAAATTAACTCTCTCCTTTAATATCAAAATACGCAAAGACAATGGGCGCGCAAGCCAACACATGGCAAGCCATTGAGAAAAAAACGAAGTGCGTGCCACGCAATGGTGCAAGCGCGACCCCACTCAGACTAGCTTTTATTACCAAAAGGGAAGTAAAAAACAAAATAACACTTGAAAGGGTATAAAACGAAGCAACCACCCCCACCCCCAGACAGACACACACACACACACCATGGTGCCTAGATTGATGTCACTTAACCCCAGATATGAAAACAAAGCCTCCATTCAATATAGAAGTTATGTACATGAAAATGGAATAAAATAGCTATGTACAACCGCTGTGGTTCTTGGATCTGAAAAGGTCACCTGCTAGAAGTATAACTGGCAATTTATGCCAAAAGGGAACCATGGCTTCTCACACTGCACGTAGGTCAACCATCTCAAATTTCACGTTCGGGTTCACGTACACATGGGAGCAATGCTCGTAGATTGGCGTGCCATCTAGGGGCTCCTCATGGGGATGGAATCCAGTAGCATCACAATCATGGATCACACCCATGCCACATGGATCCGTGAGATGAAATATGCCATGCTTTCTGTTCCAATGAAACATAATGCAGTAATCATATTACTAAATGGCACAACAGGATGTTCGCGGGGAAAGCACAATAGGATGTTCACGGGGAAAACACAACAGGATACCACATATTAGTATTGCAAATGCGACTTTGAATGTGATTCATTATTTCAGGTTTGGCAACTTCATAAAAAGCATAGGGCTGCAAAATAGCTGCAACTGAGGAGCTTTACCCAATTTATACTGCTAAGAAGCTTAATGATACTCTACAGCTATCAGAACTAACAAAAGGAGCAGACACACAAGGGCACCATTGATTTTTTTAATGCTTTCATTAATAGTCAAGATCTTACATAATTTGCTGCATGAAATTGAGTTATGGATAAGGAATGTTGATAATTCAGCCTAGCTAAGTTCATAGGTGCAAATGTTTCCTAGACTCAAGTTTGTGTGCATATTTCTTACATTGTCACCTAGTTCCTCCTAGGTTAATCAATTTTTTGTTAAGGAAAAAAATAGCATTCATCCCATGGTCTAACAGTAAACATTGAACAAAGTTGGAATAGAGAGACCAACTTTAGCATTTGCCAATATTATAAATAGTAGCACTCTAAATCTTAACTCTAGCCAGCTGAACTAGATAGCCCAATAGGTTAGATGTGACATAAAGGGTAGACCAAAAGGTTAGATGTGACATCAATGGAACAAGTACCTTGTTGTGTCAGTTGGTGCCATAACAATGGCAATCGCTTCAGGTAGCATGATCTGTAGCCAACAAGATGAGAAGAAACAATGGTCAAGTCAAATAAAATAAAAATCAAACATTGTTGAAATAAAAATGTGGAGAGATAGCATTTGCAAAAGCCAACGGAGTATATACCCAAGATGTACTTCACCACAAAATTTGTGGTGATACTGAAGACATTTCACAAGTCACGATAAAGCTACTAATAAGTAATAACAAAAAACTCATAATTTTAAACTTTATAAATTTATGTTATGGTGTAAACAAAAACATGACAAATAAGACACCATGACTCCAAGCAAAAGTCAGCCTTCCTGATACTTGTTTCAAGCGAAATCATCGTCAAGCAGAACAAGCCAAAACCAATTTAGTAAATGATCTAGATATTGACAAGAACTGCATTGCGACCATGCATTCTAAATTTTCAAATGGAAAAAGTCTAAATTACTCCCCTCAACTATAGCCAAAGTCCGGATAACCCCCTAAACTATAACTTGGTCCAATTTAACCCCTGAACTATGCCATTTAGTTCATTCTACCCCATAATACAATTTGTTCTTTTTGTTTCTCCATACACAAGTTGAATTTTAACCTCAAATTTTGTAGAGTGGTAGTGGACATCAGGATGCATATTTTAGAAAATTTTTATAATTTTTCAACTTCATTTTTCATATAATTTTGAACTCCAATGTTTAATTTTTGTTAAATATTCTAACATATCACAATAATGATAAAAAATTATGATATATTTTTCTAATATGTGTTATGATATGTACTATCATCTTGTAAAATTTCAACTTAAAACTCCACCTATACATGGAGAAATGAAAAACATAAATTATGTTAGGGGGTAATTTGAACCAAAGAGTATAATTTGGGGGGTAAAATAAACCAAACAATAGTTTAGGGGGTTATCCAGACTTTGGCTATAGTTGAGGGTAGTAATTTAGACTTTTTCCTTTTCAAATCTTTATACAATAACTGAATGGTAAACTTTATCTGGATTTGAAGAACATTCTTCAGCAACAGAGACATTTATAGGACAATGGCATCTTTAAGTGCTGAGCACAATACGAGTAATAGTTATAGTTTTGAAAGTACAGAAACAAGGTACAGTGCTTACCTGATACGCATAATGATTATGAAGATCAATGGAAGATAGGAAGCAGGTCTGTGTTGGATGTGTCTGAAAGAATGACAAAAAAAGAAATCATCAAAAATAGTAAACTAATTACAGTATTACATTCCTACAACGTTCAACATTCCAATAATAGGTGACGCTAAATAGAAAAAAGAAAAAAACAAACAGTTTTTAAGAATATGATCCGATGGGTAAAGGATGGATTGTAACACGCAACTCTGACAACTAGTTTTCATAGAAATATGTTAGCACGAAAGCAGCAATATTGATTTTGAAGGTATTTCTTGCAGCAAATCTAAAGTTTTTCATGTCATCGAAGTATAGCCTATATAGTTTTATGGAAGTTTGACAGCTAAAATGATAACATGTAGAAATTACCCAGCGCATGTAGAAATTTCCTACATATATATTTGAGGGCAGCTAAGGTCGTTTTTGTCTTAATAGTCCATAATAAAAAATCAGTAACCAAAGCAACAGAGCATCATGCTGAATGGGTGGACATAGAACACCTTCGTAGCGCTAAAGCAGTTTGGTCACTGTTAGTTATTCTGCGTAAGCATGATTTTAGGAGCATTAAGTGAAAAGCAGTGAAAATAATTTTGGATTAGAACATTTTTTCCAGATGTGCTCCTTCAATATAAATATAAATATAAATATACAATAAAACATAAAAAAATAGAGATAGACACTTTAAGTCTAAATAAACACAAGTAATTTATTGACTTGGTCAAAAATATTGCATTAACAAAACCAAGTGCTGGACTTACGTGAATCCAACCAAGAGGTAAAAGTGAGCCCTTGTCCTGGAATTCAAAAATTTCTTCTTCATTTGTAGCTTGACACTGGAAAATTAAGGGGAAAATTAATTCTAGTATTCTGAGAGAACTGCATGTTGGAGACTGCGCTTCAACACATAAGCACCACCGTAAACTTGCAGACAACAGATGCAAATCCATAGGATCTGAGTTGATACACAAAACAAATACTAATCCCCTAGTATTAGTTACCACAACTCAATAGAAGTCTAAAAATCTCTACTACTAAAAAGAGGCTAAGGGTGACTTTTTTGGTGTACATCGTGGCCCCCCAACTTTGGTTAAGCCTCCGAGGATCGTGATTCGTCAGTTTGAATCTCCACCTGCGATCCTTCTCCTCCGATCCAATCTCGCCGCTGCACACCTCCCGCCTGCTAATCTCGCCCACTTCTCTCGCATGCCAGCTCCCCCGCACGCCCACGCCCTCGCCCGCATGCCGCCGCAGTCCGCGCCCACTCCGGGCGGACGCCGCACTCCCGCACGCCGCAGCCACCGCCGCCGTCTCCCCCACGACATCCGTCGTCGCCTCCCCCCGGGACCTCGCCATCATCGTCGCCGTCGCCGTCGCGTTCGTCCGCGCGGTCACCAGGCGGACGCCGCATGCCGCGTCCAGGCCACCGCCTCCCCCGCAACATCTGCCGTCGGCTCCCCCCCCCCCCCCCCGCGGGCCCTCGCCATCGCCGTCGCATTCGTCGCCGCCTCCACGCCGATGTCCCGCTGTCGACAAAACCAGTCGCGCAATCTTTCTGTTGTGGTAGAGGTGGCTGCATTGGCGGTGGGGGGGGGGGGGGGGGGCTCGGCTTCTCGTCCTCAATCTGCATCGGTGGTGGGGGGCTCGGCTTCTCGTCCTCGATCTGCCGGTGATTGTGAGTCACTGGATTGATTTCTCGTTAAGCCCATTCTTGATCGCAGAGATCTGTTTGTGCTCACGATTTATGGCTGCTTCCATGATGTTGATTTTGGGTTGTTTTATGCTTCGATTTGGGGGCTGGATCGACAGATCCTGAGCGTGAGCTGCTGTGATGCGCAAATCTGCTTCTCGGTTAATTTAACCTGTGTGGTATTGGTATTCCTATTGACGCAATAGTAGGTAGCAGCAGCTAATCTTATCAAAATTATTTTTGCAGGCGCTTTTTCGTCATCACCAATTCGCCATCTTATAACGACACGAGCTGCAAGTAACCACGGGGCATCCTTCGTGGCTCTGCAGCTTCACGTTGCAGTACAGTAGATTGGTGGTGGAAGAGTAGAGGCTTAATCTAACTAAACTTGTGTTGAGTAAGTAGAAGCTATTTTCGCTCAGGCTGGTAGAGAGGGCACATTGCACTTGTGTTGAGTAAGTAGAAGCTATTTTCGCACCATAAATTCTGATGACCACGAATGAATTCTGAACTCTCGTGGTTCTTCTATCCCACCGTTATCTTCACCGAGCAGTGCGTCTCGGTACTCTTCATATGATGGATATCAGGGTACAAGCAAAAAGATTGAAATATGAAACGGAAGGGTAAGCTGTGTTCAATTTGTTTTCAATCACTAAATCTATAGTCGTGTTAGTATCACCTAAAGTGTGAAGTTAGTAGTCATGTTAACTGGCACTGTTGTTGACTTGCTGTAGGTTGGTGTTATTATCGAAAAAGCTGGGGAAACTATCAGGTACCTCCAACTTCAGTCAGGAGCAAAGATTCAAGTAACAAGTGACAATGAAGCTGAACCAGGTGCACAGACAAGACCAGTTGAGCTTTCAGGCACTCATGAGCAGATAAGCAAAGCTGAGCAGCTGATCAAAGAAGTTCTGGCAGAGGTATTACTTGTTACAACCACAGCTTTTGTTCTGCATTTCTTTTTGCATATATGCTGTTGATCTTGCAATCTTCTGCAGGCTGAAGCTGGGTCATCTTGTACTGGATCTGGTGGCCAGAAATATAATGCACTACAGCCAGGTGCCGACACGTTCTAGATGAAAATTGCTAATAACAAGGTTAGTACACATGCTGTTTTTTCTTGATAAGCTTAACTTTAGGATGAGAAGACTACAAATTATCACAGTTTTTGAAATAATCACAAGTGCCCATTTCTCAATATATAGTTAATAAGTATTGCTCCAACATGTTTTTTCTTTCTTTCTGCTTATGATTTGTTCCTTTTTAGGTGGGTCTTGTTATTGGTAAGGGTGGTGAGACTATAAAGTCCATGCAACGCAAATCTGGAGCTCGTATTCAGATGTGTTATCTTGTTCTACCGCATATTGGCAGCTGGTGATTGAGGTTACCAATGTCTGAAGCATATTGGCCGTGGGTACAGCCTCGGCATGGCTATGGCATGGAAGGAGATTTTCATATGCCTTTCCTGTTTCTGAACATAACTTCATAATAGGTTTTGGGCAAGGTTTAAGACTTAAATATACCATAACATGAATAAACGTATTTCCAAACTGCACCTTTGTTCAGCCCATTGTATGGCTCTTCACAGAACAGCAGTTCAAGCTTTGAGAAGTCATTCTTTGTAATTCATATCGTTCATTTCACACGAGGCGATGTTCTTGTTTTGGGCAACATCTGTAACAAGTGACAACTCCATGTTGTAATTCATATTCAGTGGGTGTTTATTTATTGCTTCACATATATACACAAATTAGTGTCCATAGCTTGCCAGGACTGCAAATTTTTTGGAGAGTAGGTTTGTCACTGTTTAATATCAAGATGTCCTGCTGAATAAAACATGACATTTCGACTTAACATGGTTATGGATTATATGAGCTGACATGCTGTATACGGTATTTGTACCGTTTAAAATTTGTCATATGCTCCTGTACCTCTGGATACAATGGATACATTGCTTTACTCAGGGCTTGTCTGGAAGGAATAATTGCTCTTACCAGGCCCAGGTCCTCATGTGCTCAGTTTGTAATGGCGGGCTTGCACTCCAGTTTAGATCCTTTATACTAGCCAAATACGTAACGTGTGTAGGGCATCTTTACGCTTATACTGAAATGATATATTGTTCTCGGTACGGCATGGAGCCAGAACATTTTCACATGGAAAGCTAAAAGTGCAGATGGTATTGTCGAGGATAAAGACAGGTAACTTAACTCATATCTGAAATTGCAGTCTATTATATATGACTCTGACACATGTATTCACAGAGCATTCAATCACATGTGTTTAACTGGCTACATAGTTCTGCAATATATGGCTGCCTGGAAGCATGTGAGGACTACACCAATATGTGTGGTGCGTATATTATGTTTTTCTACGTTCATGATTCATTTCAGCACAGCTCCAGGATGGACAAGCACTGAGGAGGAATTTTGTGATTGACGCACTGGCGTTTGATGGAAACTGATATCGGAAAATACTTCTTGATTGTGTTAAGAAGCATCACAGGAAAAGACATTTGAATTAGATATATGAGATAAAATATTCAAACTATGCTTATGAGATTATGGATACTGTGATTTTGTCTAGATGAATTCTTAATCCATGATGGATATTTTGATTTCATCGAATGCAATATTTTTTGGATGTGTAGAATATTGTTTTGGGTTTACTTTTGTTCACTCATAGCACTGGAATGATTCTTTCAAGTCTAAATTATCCTTATAATATCATATTGCTAAGACCAACGTTGCGCTACCCATGCTATACATTACTTTGAGTAAACTTTTACCATTGTAGTTGAATTTTGAAGAAGTTATATAAAGTTGAATTATGAGTTAATATATGAATTGATAAAATTTTTGTTGCCCGTTGCAACGCACGGGCACGAACCTAGTGATATCAGTAAATCTGAAGATGGTATTTTTCAGAAGCTCCGTTATGGGTGGCTGGAGGGCCAACCCATCCACTCCTCATGTCAAGAAATAAGGATTAGGAGAGAGATTATATTAGTTATAGTTGGTTTGTTAGAATAATTATCTGGTTGTTAGGTGCTGGCTCTATATATACATAGGCACCCAGTCACTCAAGATCAATCAATGAAGAAGAATCTCTCCTATTTCTCAAGTGTGGACTGTTTCTGTGGTTTCGTACGTTGTTGACTTTCTGTGGACCCACCTGGTACTTCTTCCTTGATGCACCGATCGAACTCCAGTTCCAATACGATCCCAATTCCCATCACCGTCGATTCGGATTGGAGTGCGCTCGTCGAGCAGCTGCAAACCCAACAATATGTAAGGTAGAGTGGCCGCCCGCCCGCCACCTAACCAGGGTAGTGAGGACGCCTTGACCCCTGCTTTTCCTCCGAGAATCGAAGATCCCGGCGCTAGCATCAGTGTTCTGCAACTAGCCCGAGGAAGAAGACGATTCATGGAGTGAGTAAGCTGATCCAACTTCGACCATCAATGGTGACCTGACAGCCCAATATGCTATAGCTAAGTCCAATTGATCCCGTTGGTCTGGCCGACGCCTCCCGGTCCCCTGTTACAGTGCCGCAACCAGCAACTTGCACTTGCAGTAACCCTATCAAGCAACACCATGCGGAGCTGCACCCGTCGCGTCGTCATCCATATACCCAAGTGGGAATGAAGAAAGACAAGGTGAACTGGAGGTAGTCCGATCCATCAGCGCCGGGCGCGGCCACAGACAGGAGCGGCCACAACTGTTCCATCTGCCGAGGCAGCAATGACACCGGTGAGCAAACTCACCGGCCTCTTGCAGTAGTTCTCCTAGCATGGCGTTGTTCAATGTTGGTTGCTGTGCGTCTGTGTGTACGAGCTTGTTCCGTTGGCTTCGCTCGTTCGCCGTGGTGCTTCGGGAGGGGGCAAAGCTGCTGGGCAAAATTGTTTGAAAGGCCATATGCCCAACAGAGGAACAAGATAAGCCTAATGAATTTTTTACGTGTGTGTGTTTTGCATTTTGTTTGGGTTCAGATGCAAACCGGGTATACAAGCATGACCAGTATCCTTTACATAGCATTTTACTGTTTCATGAGATTCTCTTAATTAGTTCAACTAATACATAGAGCTTCCACTGAAAATTTATGTTTTTGGTTTTTCTTGCAGAGGAGCAGAATAAACACCTATGAGCACATGGTGAATGATTCTTTGTGCTGCTGATGCATGTTATATCAAAATGATTTTGAAACAGCGACTGAGATGCATAAAATTGGCTTCATCAGTCTTGCTTTTTTTCTGATTATAAGTATAAATTTATCCCACAAGACTTCCAAATCTAACTTTCAGATTTGATTATATGGATGCACAAGATGCTCTATGGTTCTATGACAAGTCAATATGAAAAAGATATATATATATATATATGGCTTCGCATGCATTGTCTCCCCCTAGCAACGCACGGGCATATTAACTAGTTAATTTTAAAGTCCCATAATAGTCTAGTCGTCCTCCAAGCTGACTCCGCGCTACCTTCCCAGAGGTTCTTACCCCTAATGATCTTAGGATCATAACATCTGGTAACATGAGTTAGGGATCCTTTCCCATGGTTCTGCTGCCAATCAATCGGCAGTACAATCACCATTGTGGTCTGAATTAGCAGACAGGCTGTGAAGGTCGCTACATGCCGAAGAAGAGGAGCACAAAGAACTAAGGGATTTGGTGGACCGGTTGTGAAGGGAATTGATCTGCGACATTGAGAAGGCGACACAGCAGGATGGTCTGCTCGGCGCAAGCCCCAAGCAGGGTGATGGCCTGCTTGGAGCTGCTCTCATGGCTGCGCCCGACCCACCAACATGCTGCCAGCGCTAGGTACTGAGGGTTCGTCTCAAGACGCCACACAGCAACGCAGTCAACATCCGTGCGGCTGCCGTGGACACGACGAGGGAAGATGCAACCATTCCCCTCTTGGTTTCCTCTGTGGGTTCCATCGCCCAGGCAATCACATGGACGTCTTTGAAGGAGAAGGCGGTGGCCGTGCACCTGCAAGCCACGGCATGTGGCTTCCTCATGAGGGTGACGGCATGGACAATGCACTAGTCACTCCACCCATCTCTGCGGCGAATCACCACCTTCGTCCATGATCGCTCATGGTCACCTCTGCCCAGCATGGCTCAAGCCGGCACTTCAGGCCACTTCTGCGTGGCGCAGCAGATGCGATGGGTGCCCCAGGCCAAGACACTGGGCACAGAACTTGCCCAGAATGGGCGGACGGTCGAACCGTCAGATCCTCTGATTTTGCCGGCATCTGTCGGCACAGGTAGATGCAGCGTAGATTCCTATGAGCTGCAGCCATAGGCAGGGTTCTTTCAGTGGGGCCCAGGCGAACCAAACCCCCTGGTAGAACTCTATGATCTCTGGTATTAGTGCCAGAAATGACAAGGCAACTCATCAGAACTACAAATAACACAGGCTACAACTCTGTCCTAAGCAAGGCACAAGGCAGTGAACCAGCGAAGCTGCCCCTGCATTCTATCTCTTCATGCTTCCAGATGGGATCCAACAGTTCAAGCTATGCCACTAATAAAGAGTCGATTTACTTTGCATTTCAGTCATAAATAACAAAGTAAAGCCGAGATATAAAAGGCCTAATCAAGTATTGAGTCGTGTCATTTTCCTAACAAAGGTCTGCTGCAGCTCAAGGACTACCTGCTCGAAAAGGGGGGGGAGAAGTGTTATGGGTGGCCAGAGGGCCAGCCCATCCGCCCCTCATGTCAAGAGATAAGGATTAGGAGAGAGATTATATTAGTTAGTTTTTTTACGATAATCATCAGGTTATTAGATGTCGGCTCTATATATACACAGGCATGGCAGTAATTTGAGATCAATCAATGAGAAGAATTAATCCTATGTCCACTAATAGTCTGGTCTCCCTCCAAGCCGACTCCGCCCAGCTATCTTCCCGTCAGTGTTTAACCCTAACGATCTTAGAATCATAACAAGCTCCTAATGGATGGCCAATTATTCAGAAAATAGTCCAGGTCAGAACCAATATCTAATGGAGAAACGGAGCAAATAAAGAGTATGTAACAGCATAAAATAACAACTTACTGAATCAGATGTTGATTTCTGTTTAGGAATTATCAGCGTCGTCACATAGAAAGTTCGTTTTTTCTACAAAAGAAATTGTTAATGTTATAGCCATATATAGTACTATTTTCATTTGCTTTTTGGGCAAGGTGCATACCAGGCTACCCGCAAGAATCCCACAGGTTTCCAAATTTTTTGCGGTATTTGCCTCAGCAACCCTCAGGAAGCACTCCATTAATGCCACTGGCTGGTAAATGGTAAAATCAAATCACCTCACAATTCAAGTATATGATTAAGATGTAGTCAAGAAAATCATACTCATGTGTCTTGTTCAAAAAAATCATAGTCATCCATATATTTGCTCAAATGTAGTGAATTTGGGATCATAGCGTCAAAAGAAAAAAATAAAATCTTCATGAAGAGATTACCACATGCAAATTCTGATAGCGTCCAGTGTCAGAGGTAGCAAGTCCTGGTCTTGGATCAGCAACTCTTGATGGAGGAATCGGTCCACGCTGAGAATGCACCTGTGCTAGGACAGGAGGGGGACAAGGTTGTCTTATATTCAGCTGGGAAAACTCTGCTTCCAAACCCGGAGATACTGAGGTTGGTTCTTCTACTGGCAAAGACCATCTTCCATCATCAAGTGAGAGAACAGACAGCATATCATCATTTCTGTCCTGTGATACTGTATTGGGACCATGCAAGCTGTCCTGGTTCAAGATAGATGGCACTAAACTGCAGAGACAGCAGAAAGCTAAGTTTATGAACTCCATATAACTGTGAGTATAGACTGCCTTTGTTACAAAGGACAAGCTGAAGATTTTCCAAGTTCTCACCTTGAGATATCAGTTTGGGTCAATTCAGGATTACATGGATACTCAATCTGCAACAGGCATGAGCGAAACACAAATGCCCATCATTATAATCAACCATACATAAAACGAAATGCAAATACAAAAACATAAACAATATATACCCTGGTACCAGTAACAGGCCCTGCCCATTGGCCATGAAGCCCATTTGGTCCTAGTACTGAGTGTCTTGATAATGTTTCCTCTTTTGGATAAGGCAGAGTAGAATATCTGCATAAGTTACAAAGCCAAAGACAAAATTATGTCTGTATTTATTAACAAAAAAGTGTTCAAGAAATATTTATTAACAAAAGAATTCTTCAAAACTATATAATGTAAGTCAAAAAACAGAGCGATGCAAGCAAGAATGCATTCATACTTATTTATTTAAGTATAAAGTAGTGTACTTGCACAAAAAATAAAGTGCATTGCATCAACTATCCTAGGCAATGTTCAGAATAATATAATCAGGAGAATTATAAAGACATTCGAGAAAAAAAAAGGAGAATTATAAAGACAGCTCACTCCTGCCAAGTGAAACCACACGCTTAGGTCATTCGTAAATTTTACTGAAAAGCAAATATGACGAAAGGATCATATTAGCTTTTTTTACACACAAATGCTAGTGCACTTAAAAAGTAGATGTAAAAGGTTAGAATATGTGCACTAGCAAATTTAATAAAAAATATGGCCATGAGTGTGCTGTAAAAAATGTAGATATATTCTGACAATACAAGAGTGTCCTAGTTGTATAATTACAGAGCATATGATAATTTCTTTAGCAGAAAATCTTGCAAGAACATATACTGAATAGCATTTTTTTCATCTATGATTTTCATTGTGAATTTTCATAGAGTGTAACCATATGATCCTAAGTCCATAAAATGCCTCCATAGCTAAAATGGTAAAAGAATTCATTACATCTCAACCTACCCCACCCCAGTGAGAACACCTAAGACTATGAGATTTGAACCAAACAGGAGCAGTTGTGTAACAGCAAGGCAGACCCTACAAGCTCACCCAAGTAAAATTCATTAACTAAATGAAATAGGTAAATCCAATGAAAAATTTAATAATTTTCTGCAGTTATATAAATACAAGATTGTAACCAACTGTTCAATCTGAAATCCAATATACTCCCTCCGTTCCAAATTATAGGTCATTTGACTTTCTCGACGACAAGTTCGACCGCTCGTCTTATTCAAAAAATTTGTGCTAACATAGTCAAATTTAAGTCATTCTTGAAGAACTTGTATTGATAAAGCAAGCCACAACAAAAGAAGTGATATTTTGCACAAATTTTTGAATAAGACAAGTGGTCAGCTTGGTGTCAAAAAAGTCAAACGACCTATAATTTGGAACAGAGGGAGTACTCCATAAGTTCCAAATTACTGGTCGTTTTGGCTTTTCTAAATATGTGGTTTTTACTACGTATCTAGAAATTGTGTATATGCACCTAGAAAAGCCAAATTTGGGATGGATGGATCATGTGCTAATCTAGTTACAGGTCAAGGTGAACATGTTGTAGCACATCAGAACATACCGTTTGATTAGTTGTCTCTCAGGTTGAACATTCTGCACTGATGCTGCTGGAAGGTTTGAACTAGAGAACGATTTCTGCTGTAGTCCAGTAGGGCTTCCCGCCAATGACTGAACAAGGGGGAATGTAAGACTACAACCAGACATCCCGAACAATAAATTGGTAATTTTAAGCACATAACACCTTCCAATGCTTGCTTACTGTTACATTAAGGATGGGAAATGCCATCCAATGATTTGTGTACCTTTGGCATATACGGGCTTGGGATATGCTGCTCCATCCCACTGCTTGCAGCATAGGTTCCATGCACACCATTAGGTTCCTCTGCACCACCGCTATTACAGTTGGCAAATTGTTTCTGCACAACTGGCTTCAGGGATTCTAGCTCATTGAGAACATTATGAAGTTTCTATAATGAAAAAAATTAAACAATTTCAGTCACTCAGCAAAAACTTTTAGAACCTATGCTTGGGTTCACCAAGACACTGATCCTAAGGTGCTTGGATTCTCCATTCTACTCACGACAAATTGCATGTTTAAAGAACCAAGAAAGTATCCCTATCTAAGAACATTAGAAACAGTAAACAAAAAGGTAGCTATAAGCTCAGCAAGGCGATACCTTAGAGTTGTGGGGGCCTTTCTTCAGGAATTCCTTTTCTCTCGCCTTAAATGCAATGTAATCGTGATGCTTGGGTATCGTCTCAAGCAACAAGCTGCCAATGTACAGAGATAACATGTATAGCATGTTTGGTTTGTTTGTTGAGGCAGGACCGGACCAACTAAACCACACAACACCCTATCCATGGGCTAAACCCAACTCGAGGTAAAGGGTAGTCAATCCCTTAGCCCCAGCATATTGCCAAGCGTGAGCCTCATCCTTAAAATGTTTGGTTTGTTGAGCCACCTTGCTGTGTTACACAGATACTCCTATGGGGTGGCGTATCACATATCCGACACATTTCGGACATGGATACACCGATATGTTTCCAGCTGTATCCCACAAAAACAGATACGTATTGGCTCGGATACTTGTATCCGACACGTTTGGGCTAGATGGGATACGGCCCAAAGTAGTAGTCGGCCCAATTAGCCCACCCTATACCAGACTTGAGACTACTAGTCCCCTCAGTGACCTAGCAGCAGCAGCCGCAATCGTCGTGCTCATGTTCCTCCCCCACGCCTGACCTCCCGAGTTTCGCCTGTCGCCCTCTAGATCCAGGGGCCGCAAGCTGCCGGCAAGCTCTTCCACGGCAGAAATCGGTCGCCGGCGAGACCCTCCCTTCAAAACAAGTAAGTTCTTCCCTGGACAGCTACCCCTCGCCATGTTTTGCGCCTTCCGCTCTAGCGCTCTGAACTGCAGCCCCCTCTGTCGCTTGATGAACCCTGATGGTAAGTGTGTCTTTTGAAGATGGGGGCGAGAGCATGAGCGATGATATGGAGAACCCTGTGATGGAAGAAGACTAGGAGTCTTTCTGCTCTCTTGCCTTTCTTTCCTATCTTTTCATCAATTAATGGCTTGATGTCTTTCTTTCCAGCTTCCAGTATGATTGAACTCAATTATGTTAGTTATCCTCTGATTGTGGCCTACTGGCCTTAGGGAATTGCCACTATGTTGCTGAATATCTATGTGATATTTATATATAACTATTAATTATCCTAGCCATATCCCCATATCGGCATTTTTTGGGAAAGTGTGTATCTACGATCTGATACGTATCGTATCAGATACCCATACCGGTATCCGTGTAACATAGCCACCTTGTCTAGTATGGAATGGTCCATCATGGGGTGATCTCCATGAATTATGGTGGAATGAGACCAATCCTAATTATTAAGCTATATGTGTTTGTGAAGGAAGAAGTGCTGATGGATGAAACCATTCTATTATGCAACCAAACAAAAATGTGAGGAATGAGATGGTGATGGATCACTCTATTTCTCAAGCCAAACAGTTCCAAGCTGACAATTTTAACAAGAAATTGACAAGATTTCAGTCAACACCTCACCTCGAATATCTCAAGAGGATAATGTACAGGTCCAGAAGGTTCTTCTCCTCTCGATACACATCAGCCTGCGGACAACACAAAAAAAAACACCGGATTTCAACAAGCCGAGTGTTAATTGCTCATAATTACGGTATTCTGGCAGTTTACTCGAACACGCGCTCAAATCCGAAGCTACCACTTATACACGCAAAACTAACAAGTCTTGCACAACAAGGGGAGGGGAATCGATCATAGGGTACCTGGCGAAGGAGGTTGTCGGCGATGCGGAAGTAGTACTGGATGGTGATGCGGTGGTCGACAGCGACCGGCCGCGCCAGGGACTCGATATTTACGTCTCCCCTAGCCCGGCGAGGAGGTACCGTGGCCATCTCCGGCGGGGCGGGTCTTCTTCCCCGACCGACGAGAATCCGGATGGATCTCTGCTCCAATCCGCTGTTGGCCTTTGGGTGGGGGGGGGGGGGCGGTTGAAGGGTGGTAACACAGGCGGAGTAAGGTTAGCCGAGAAAGAGGGGAAGCGGGTGGGACGGCGTGCGAGCTGGAGCCGGTGGGCGAGGAGCAAGGGAAAATCGCCAGGTGGGGTGGGGAAGGTCGGAGGCGGAGAGCGGGGTCCCAGGGCAACGAAGGCGTATTGGGATTATATTGCGAGTATATAATGCTTCCTGCTCAACAGCCAATTCTAGGCCGACCGGTCAGACAGGTCGTGTTGACAGTCAATTCTGGCAGTTTAGAGACCGATCGGTCAGACCGGTCTGCCCAGTTGTAATTCGAGTAGACTTCATTTTATTTTTGAAATTCTTGTATAAACCGACTTGGAGAGGGGTACGACTTCCCCGGCCTATAAATATAAAGGCTAGGCCGATTGAGGTATTCCCAATCGAATCAATACAAAAATCACATTACTTTTTATCTCTAAAACTCTAGTCTTTTCCAACCTTAGATTGCTTTCTTCCTTCATCTCAACGGCGTTTGAAGACGTTCTGAGTGGCCTTGCCGACCTCAGAGCAACCCTACGTTCACGAGCTCCGACGGGGTCCCTCCCGAGCTCGCTGTTCTAGGTCTTCGCGAGGTCCCTGCTTGCACCGGTCAAACCGGTCCACCCAGGATTTTCGCTGTGTTGATCGTTTTGACGATCGTTGTGCGTTCTAGTGCATTCAAGTGTGTTGGCGCGATTCTGTGTCAACATACTTTTTGGCGACTCCGCTGGGAACAGATTAATCTGGTTTTAAAACCGATCTAATCTACTCTTTGAAGAAGATGGGCTCTTCAGAGATCGACAAGGAAAACATCATCACGGCTACAATGGAGGAGCTCACCGAAGAGGAGCGCAAGGCCTACCTTCTTGTGGAGGACCACGTCAAGGCACAATTCTTGAAGGGCTTCAAGAAGGATCGTGGTGGCCTCGTCAAGAGGGTGGAGGAGTTCGTAATGCCGTCTCTCAAGCATAGCAAGGACAAGATTGAAGAGATCCCCAATGTAAGCCTCTCTCCCTCTGATATATTTGATAGAATGTCATCCATAATGGATCAAAAGATTGTTGCTGCACAAGCTGCTGTGGGTGATATATTGATTAAATTGAGTAGTGATGTTGATGCGCTTAAAGGTAAACAACCCTTGTCAGATCCTAACTCATTAGATCCGAGTTCGGCTACCCCTGAGTTCACATCTGAACCACTCTATGGTATGCCGTCGAACTCATTCCCAGGGCTAACCCTACCACCGTCGACCGTGCACACAGCACCAGGCGGACCGGTTCCATAGACCGATCAGACCGGTCCAACCGGTCAAACCGGTTACTCAGTACCGTCGCCGACGCCTCTCGAGACAATTCCAGGTTCGGCTGCCCCTAGCCGAACTAATGAATTGTCACTGTATACACTAACTCGCACTACTACTGTAGTGGGAGGGCCACGAGGATCTGGACCTAACCAAGGACCGATCCCGACTTCTTCACAGACGATGGCACATGGAAATTCTAATGCACATCGTTTTTCTGAGTTTTATACCAGCCAGCACTATTAGGCCGATATCCTTAAGTTCAAAGAGGAACGGGCAAATGCGATTAAAAATAAGCTTGGGGTGGATATGGGTACTACACGTTTATATCAAAAACCTTATCCCGCTTAGTTTGATTTTACTCCTTTTCCTGCTGGTTGGCGTATTCCTGAGTTTACTAAATTTAACGGTGATGATTCTCGTACAATTTGGGAACACGTTAGTCAATATGTCTTGCAATTAGGAGAAGCCGGTTTCAATGATGTTTTGCGTGTGCGTTTATTTTCTTTATCTTTGACTGGAACGGCTTTCTCTTGGTTTTCCTCGCTTGCTCCTAATTCTATTCGTAATTGGGCTCAGTTGGAGCATAAGTTTCATGATCACTTCTTTAGTGGGGAAACCGAAGCAAAATTGCTGGACTTAACATCGATTAAGCAAGGACGTGATGAATCTTCTTCGGATTATTTCAAAAGATTTAAAGAAATTAAAAATCGGTGTTTTAGTTTGACAATTTCCGAAAAGGATTTGGCGGATTTGGCGTTTAATGGTTTACGTTCTTATTTGAAAGAGAAACTCGAGGGCTTTGAATATCATACTGTGAATTTCTTGCAAGTCAAAGTCATGGGTTTAGAGTTTAAACTTAAAAATGCAAGAGATACTTTTAAGCCTCATCGGTCCAACACACATATTCTTGATCATGATTCGGATAGTTCGGACGATGATAGCAAGGAAGTATATGCTGTTGAGTTTGTTTGGTCATCAAAGGCCAAACCCAATTCAGTTCCGTCTCTCAAACCGATTCAAAAGAATCGGCAAGAGGAGCTGAAATTTACTTTTGATGTTTCTAAGTGTGATCAGATTTTTGATGAATTGCTTAAGAATGGTAACATCCGATTGTCACATGCTATTTCATCTCCCGACGAACTTAAATGACTTGCATATTGTAAGTGGCATAACTCTACATCTCATGCTACTAATGATTGTAATATTTTCCGTCGACAGGTACAATCGGCCATTAATGAAGGACGATTGGTACTTTCTGAGATGCAAATTGAAAAAGCTCCTTTCCCTGTTCATACGCTGGAATTAAACAATCCAAAGGTGCTCATTCAGCCGGAACAAGCCGAAAGAGCTAAGGGAAAGAATGTTGTCATCGGTGATCCAAGACCGATGGATACAAGTGACAAAATCCTTGCCCGGGAAGTCATCAAGGAGAAGACTGATGATGCCAAGGATACTCTGAAGATCATAATCAGAAATCCCAGACTCGGGGGGCAAGGAAGCTCTCCACCAGAAAATCGGTCTGCTGATCAAGCACGATCGGTCAGACCAGTTCCTCCAGCCGGTCAGACTGCTCTGGTGATCGTCCCCGTACTTTCAAGCCAAAGCGTCCGGAAGTGTGTACTTGGAAGACCAACGAGGTGAAGGTGCAGGGAAGAACTGCTAATCAGAAGCCCACCTTCAACCAGTTGTTGAACAAGTACACAAAGGCCGTTCAAAATGATCGGCCGCTAAAAAAGAGACAGCGATCACCGCCGCACCAAGATCGTCCAGTGTCCCCAAGGAGGGAATCCCGCAGGCGCAGAGGTGATGTTGTCACATTGTATCCTCCCTAGAAGATGTATGCTACCATGTCATGGGTGCCACCGGCGTCAAGTGCAACAAATCCGGCGTGAGAGCATGGAGGGATATGGATGGAGTGTTTCCCGATGCCTTATTCTTCACATTATCAAGGGAAAAGCTACAGGGTGCCCGTGCACGACCGATTGGGACCACGCCAATCTGGTCCAGTGCAGCAGGCTGCACCGGTCAGACCGGTCACCTCTGATCGGTCAGACCGGTCCCACCAGAGGCCGGGCCAGGTTCCTGCTCCAAGATTCGAGTATCGCATCAAGGAAATGAAAGAGGTGTAGAAGCCTGTTGCTGATCCAGAGAAGTCTGAAACCGATGTTGTTCAAATCGGTGAAATCAAAGTGCCCATAAAAAACACGGGCAAAAACCCGATGGATATTGAAGAATCAGCTGAGGTTCCTTCACAAAAGCCGGTCATGGGCAATGATCATGTGGCTGGTAGCAGCAAGAGCGCAGCGGACAAGTAACATCAACCTAGGTGGTGCCCTTCGGGTTTAACTCATACACAGAAGAGGAAATTGCAGCGCCTTCGCAACAAAGAAAAGAAGGAGCAGGAGAAAGAGAAGATGAGGGATGAGGACTTCAACAGATACAGGCCCATGTTCCCTCAGAGCAAGGTTTGGAAGGTCAAGATAGCTGATTAGCCAGCCAGACCGGTCAGACCGGTCAGATATACCGGTCAGACCGCTCTGACCAACCGGTCAGACCGGTAGAGCCTACTGCAGAGCTAGCAGCCGAATCGGCATCGCCCGTTTCGGTTACTTCTGTAGACGAAGCCCCAGCAGTTCCTCTGACAGCAGAAGATGAGGAATTGGTGGATTATGAAGCGTCTCCGGAGCGCACCAACTTAGAGATTAATGTGGTGCACTTGTCTTTGGATTACTTCGTGGTTCCGGAAGAGGATTTGGCTCATCTTCAGTTTGGACCCCGTGAAGCTGTGTTCCAGAAGCCAAGCGAGAAGGACAACCATTTGAAGGCTTTTTACCTGAGGGGACACATCAACGGGAAGCCGGTGACTCGCATGCTAGTGGATGGTGGGGCCATTGTAAATCTTATGCCCTACTCGCTGTACAAGAAGCTTGGTGGCCAAGACGAGGACTTGATCAAGACAAACATGACGGTCAGTGGTGTTAGAGGTAGCGAGCCCCTTAGCGCCAAGGGAGTTGCTTCCATGGAGCTCACCATTGGGAGCAAGACGCTTGCTACGGCTTTCTTCATCTCGGAGGTGCAAGGTAACTACAATTTGATTCTTGGGAGGGATTGGATTCATGCAAATCAGTGCGTTCCTTCTACCTTGCATCAGTTTCTTTTTCAGTGGATCGGCGATGAGGTTGAGATTGTCCATGGGGACACTTCATCCTTTGTTGCTTTAGCCAATTCGGATTCTATTAGTGCACACGACAACGTCAAGTATTTATCGGGCGTGGATCTGTCCAATTATGATTTGATTAGTTGCACTAAGGATGATTTTGTTTCTGTTGTACTAAAGCCAATGGATAATCAGCTAAATCATTTAATGTAAATCAGATGAATACAACAGAAGCTCCAGAAGCGACCGGTCAGACCGCTTGTGCCGACCGGTCAGACCGGTCCAGTCCCGTTCGGCGCACAGGACCGACCGGTCAGACCGGACCTCCCGACCAGTCAGACCGGTCTAACGCAGAGTGGCTGCAGCAGAGGCTAGATCAATATCGGGCGCGTACGAACGATATGTGTGAAGCCATTGAAGATTCTGATGATCTAGATAAGCTGGGCCAAGGGTTTACATTGGCCGATCCTTTAGAAAAGGTAGACATTGGTGATGGAACTATTCCTAGGCGACCTTTGTAAACAAAAATTTATCGGTTGAATATAAAGCCGATTTAGTTAATTTGTTGAAAGAATATGTTGATTGCTTTACTTAGGAGTATCATGAAATGCCTGATTTGAGTCGTGATCTTGTTGAGCATCGCTTACCGATTAAAGCCGGTTTTAGACCTTATAAACAATGGATTAGGCATTTCAATCCTATTATTTATGACCGAATTAAAACTGAAATTAATCGTTTACTTGATGCTGGATTTATTCGGTCTTGTCGTTATACTGATTGGATCTCTAATATTGTGCCCGTTGAGAAAAAGGATTCGGGGAAAATTAGAGTGTGCATTGATTTTAGAGATCTTAATAAAGCTACTCCCAAGGATGAATATCATATGCCTATAGCCGATATGTTGATCAATGAGGCCTCCGGACATCGTATCATTAGTTTTATTGATGGTAATGCCGGTTACAATCAAATATTCATGGCCGAAGAAGATATATCTAAAACGGCCTTTAGATGTCCAGGATTTGTCGGCTTGTTTGAGTGGATTGTTATGACTTTTGGTTTGAAAAATGCGGGTGCTACTTATCAAAGAGCTATGAATTTAATCTTCCATGATTTGCTTGGTGTCATCTTGGAAGTATACATTGATGATATTGTCATTAAATCGGCCGGTTTGGATCATCATTTAGCCGATTTGAGACTTGCTCTTGAGAGGATGTGCCGGTATGGTTTGAAGATGAATCCACTCAAATGTGCTTTTGGTGTATCGGCTGGAAAGTTTTTTGGCTTCATTATTCATGAGAAAGGAATAGAGGTTGATCCTAAAAGAATTGAAGCCATGAGGAAGGTTGAAGCCCCTACATGCAAGAAGGATTTACAGAAGTTCTTGGGTAAGGTACATTTCTTGAGAAGGTTTATATCTAACTTGTCCGGGAAGATCGATGCTTTTACTCCTATTCTTCGGTTAAAAGATAAAACCGAATTTACTTGGGGGCAAAACAGCAAGAAACGTTTGAGAAGATCAAGATTTATTTGTCTTTGCCACCCGTACTCAAAGCACCTAGGAGAGAAGTACCTTTCAGACCTTATATGGCTGCTGAAGACAAGGTTATTGGGGCTGTTTTGACTCAAGAAACCGAAGGGAAGGAGTATATCATTACATATTTAAGCCGACGACTTATTGATGCGAAGACGAGGTATACATTTATTGAGAAGTTGTGTTTGTCTCTTTATTATGCTTGTACTAAATTAAGGCATTATCTACTATCTAGTACTTGCATAGTAGTATGTCAAACCGATGTGATCAAACATATGTTACAAAAACCGATTTTGAGTGGTAGAATCGGTAAGTGGGCTTATGCTTTGATTGAATATGATTTGGTTTGTGAACCTTTAAAATCTATGAGAGGCCAAATTGTAGCGGATTTATTGTTGAGCATCGGATTAATGACAAGCATGATCTAGAAGTCAGCTATATTACTTGCACACCATGGAAGTTGTACTTTGATGGATCGGTTTGTGATGATGGTCAAGGGATTGGTGTTGTTCTTATTTCTCCAAATGGTGCTGTTTTTGAATTTTCAAACTGATTGGAAGAAGAGTGCACAAATAACCAAGTTGAATATGAGGCTCTTCTATTTGGCTTGGAATTCTTGCAATCCATGGGCGTGAAGCATGTTGAAGCCTTTGGAGATTCTTTTCTGGTGGTGCAGCAAGTATCTAAGGTATGCTAGTGCTATAATGGTTCTCTAAATGCATGTCTTGATAAATGTCTCGATATTATTTCTTCTTTCGATGAATTTATTATCAAACATATTCCGAGGGAAGAGAATGGAAAGTCAAATACTCTGACTCAGTAGGCATCTAGCTATAATGTTACGAAAAAATATTTCAACATTTGCAAGCCGATGCAAACGAAAGCCGAGTGTCTGGTTCTGGACGCACCGGTCCGACCGGTCCGCGAGACCGGTCTGACTAGTGATGCAGCTGCTAGTTCTGATTCGGCCAAAAAAGATGATTCAATTGTCTCGGCCGAAACCCAGGATTGGAGGGTTCCTCTTATATCGTATTTGAGAGATCCTAGTCGTGGTGCAGAGAGAAATATTCGGCGTTTGGCTTTCAAGTATGTTTTAATTGATGATGAACTTTATCGTCGAACTGCCGAAGATTTGCTTCTCAAGTGTTTGGACTCGGATCAGGCCCGGGTTGCTATGGGTGAGGTTCATGAAGGTATTTGTGGTACTCATCAATCGGCTCCCAAAATAAAGTGTTTACTTAGAAGGGCCGGTTTCTGTTGGCCCACCATGCTATCCGATTGTTTCAAATACTATAAAGGGTATGAAGAATGTGAGCGGTTTGGTGATTTGCAATTGGTGCCTGCTGCGTTAATGCATCCTATTATTAAACCATGGCCGTTCCGAGGTTGGGGATTGGATTTTATTGGACAAATTAATCCTCCATCTTCAAAGGGGCATCGCTTCGTATTGGTTGCTACGGATTGTTTCACTAAATGGACCGAAACGGTTCCTTTGAAGAATATGACACATAAGGAGGAAATTGAGTTTATTACTGAGCATATTATTCATATATTCGGCATTCCACAAACTTTGACAATGGATCAAGGTTCTTCATTTATATCAAAAGAGGTGCGTGCCTTTGCCGAATCTTATAAGATTAAGTTGCTCAATTCATCTCCATACTATGCTTAGGCCAATGGGCAGGCCGAGTCTAGTAATAAGATTTTGATCAAACTTGTCAAGAAGAAGATAGATGAAAATCCTAAGAGGTGGCATGAAGTGTTATCCGAAGCATTGTGGGATTATCGTATATCTAGACATGGTGCTCCTAATGTTACTCCTTTTGAGCTTGTGTATGGTCAAGAGGTCGTTTTACCCGTTGAGGTAAATCTGGACGCATATAGATTGGCAAAGCAAAATGACCTCTCCGCTGTTGATTACCATGATTTGATGATGGATAATATTGATGAGGTGACCGACAAGCGTTTGAAGGAAATTGAGAAAGACAAGCTTCGGGTGGCTAGAGCTTACAACAAAAAAGTAAAACTTAAATCTTTTCAGGTTGGAGATCTGGTTTGGAAGACAATTTTGCCTCTTGGGATGAAAAGCAACAAGTTTGTCAAATGGTCGCCAAGTTGGGAGGGTCCATACAAGATTATCAAAGTTATCTTCGGTAATTCGTATATGGTGGAGACGGTGCAAGGTGAGCGTCTACCAAGGGCTATCAATGGGAGGTACTTGAAGAAGTTCTATCCTAGCGTATGGCAAAGTGCATGAGGATGAAGATGGCCGGTATTGGATATCACCTTTAGTTTTATATTTTTAGACTTGTGTGCTCTGTGTAAAACATGTACATTAGGATAGTTCTTGCTTTTTGGCTTATGAAACTCACCAAAAAGCGGGGGGGCATATGTTGACAGCCAATTCTGGCAGTTCAGAGGCCGACCGGTCTGACCGGTCGGGCCGGCCGGTCTGTCCAGTTGTAATCCGAGTAGGCTTCGTTTTATTTTGAAAATTCTTGTATAAACCGACTTGGAGAGGGGTACGACTTCCCCGGCCTATAAATATAAGGCTAAGGCCGATTGAGGTATTCCCAATCGAATCAATACAAAAATCGCATTACTTTTTATCTCTCAAACCTTAGTCTTTTCCAACCCTATATTGCTTTCTTCCTTCGTCTCGACGGCGTTTGAAGACATTCTGAGTGGCCTGCCGATCTCAGAGCAACCCTACGTTCACGAGCTCCGACGGGTCCCTCCCGAGCTCGCTGTTCTAGGTCTTCGCGAGCTCCCTGCTTGCACCAGTCAGACCGGTCGGCGAAACCGGTTAGACCGGTCCGCCCAGGGTTTTCGCTGTGTTGATCGTTTTGACGATCGTTGCGCATTCTAGCGCATTCGAGTGTGTTGGCGTGATTCTGTGTCAACACCTCCGTCCAAAAAAAATGTAAATCTTGTTTCCCAACAAGTCAAACAACTTCAATTTTGACTAAATTTATACAAAAAATTATTAACATTTGTATCTCCAAATAGATATAATATAGAAATATATTACATGATTAATCTAAAGATACTTGTGTTGTAACACAAATATTAATACTATTGTATATAAATTTGGTCAAATTTTAAATTATTTGATTCTTCTAGAAGCGAGATTTATATTTTCTTGGGACGGAGGAAGTAATAATCAACTTGGTGAATTCTTTGAGTACTGGCCGTCCGTCCACAGATCGGTCTGGAGTCTTCGCTTAGACTCGCGGGCGTTTTGGAGCCCGCCGCCCGCTACTGTGGCGCCCTCGTTGTTGACTTGTTTCTCCACGCCACACTCCTCGCTCGGCCGAGTTGAGGCATCGCGAACAGCAGAAAGGCCTCCTGCCTCTCCAGCCTCTCCATTTCTTCTTTCTCCGATGATCCAACCTCCTCCACCCCTCCATGTGCTCGTGCCACGTGCCACCCACCGCCATGAATAGGGCTGAAAAATTGCCCATGACTTGATAGCTCGCTTGATTCGTAGCCGACTCGGCACAGAGACTTGACTCAAATGGGGCGGAGACAGGGTTTATTCCCCCCTTCCCTCATGTTGGACCTGAAATACATTTCCGCGGAGCGACTTGACTCAAATGGGGGCAGGGGCGGAGACAGGGTTTATTCCCCCCTTCCCTCATGTTGGACCTGAATTACATTTCCGAGGAGTGATTTTATGAGCAGTCCAATAACAAAAGTGCAGCTCAAAGACCCAAAAATTGTAAGAGAGATATAAGTACTAGTAGAGTGTACGTGTATTTAAAGAATAATATTACGAAAAAATATTGCAAGAAGCATTTTTAAGAAACTATATATGATGAAAATAAGCAACAAGATCTCAGTTGTGATGAAAATAGACAAAATATAAAGAATATTAAAAAAAGTATATATATAATTATGAAAACAAGTAAATGATATGTATAAAGTAATATGAAGCATGTGCGGATAATTAGACAAATAATTATACAGTAGAAAAATGTGATCCAAGGTCTGCTTAATAATATGATCCAAGGTCTGCTTAATAAAGAGAGCGAGATGATTATCAAAAAAAACTTTAATGCTTTACTGGAGCCCATGGGTGGGTGCGTATACCGTTTCTCATTTCTGAAGAAATATGATACAGGGTAACAATCTAGCCTAAATTAAAAAATATTAATAATAATCCTTTATTGTTGTTAACCATCTTCATTTGGTGCAATATTAGAAGGCACGTGTTTTAAAATACTTAGTAAATAAGAATCTACATTTATAAATAAAAAATAAGTAAACAATAAATTTATATTTATAATAAATATATGTGTTGTAAGTATGCATTTTGTAAACATCTAGTAAACAGAACGCACATACTAAAATTATTCAGTACCTGAAAAAATTAATTCAATTTTCGTTTATTACTGTAATTTGATTTCCTTTTCTTATATTATTTATTTGTTAATCCATTTCTTCCATCACATTGTTTTCCCTAAACATTGCGTTACTTAATTCCCACGATCAGCAGCTCCATTTATGCGTTTCATTGAGCACGTTGAGCATGCCATTATGTCACTCATAGAGCTTTCTTCATGTTAATAGAAAGGTTTGTTGAGTCTTACTTTGCAAAGGGCAGATAACATATCTTTTAATGACACGCTCTGTTCGGCTGGCTGTGGCTGGTGATGATTTGTTGTGAGAGAAAAGTACTGCTGGCTTGTGGCTGGTACTGATTTGATGTGAGAGAAAAGCACGGTTGCTGGTTGCCAGGAGAACAGAGTGATTTCTTCTACCGGCAGGACAATTGTGCAATATTAAATCATACCATCTTTGAATGGTCAATAGACCAGCTCTATGAAGTTCATAAAAAAAGAGTGCCATACATGGTAAGAACATCTCCGAGAGTTCATAAAAAATACTCCCCAAATCTTGTTATTTGCCAACTTCCAAAATAGGTACGAGGAGGGAAAAAAAAAGTCCATCTCTAATAGTTCCTTATTTTTTTCTATACACTATAAAGAACCAAAACAATTGAGAACACTTTCGCCCAAAAAAACATCCCCATACCCCTCTCAATGGCCCCACATGTCAAGCTCGAAGCGGTAGAAAATTTTCTGGGAGAAAAAAAACTGTAGCCTACGAACCGTTTCCGCCGATTCCTTCAATTTTTTCACCGGACCTCTCCTCTTACCTTCCGTGCGTACCCACCCTGCACCATCCCCGCACGTGATTGATCATCGTCATCAATCAATCAAAATCAAAATTGGAATGAAGCAGCTGCCACCTTCCATTTGATCACTCCCCCGGCCCTCCTTGTTGGGCACGCCACCTTCGGCCATCGACCGAAGGTCAGCGGACCCGGCGGAGTCAAGGCGGAGGCCGTCGGCAACCCTACCTTCGCCAGTGAGGCGAAGGGCTGAAGGCGCCTTCGCTCTAAGTGGCTTCGGAGGAGCGGCGAAGACCGCAAGCTGCAGGGCGCGAAGAGTTGCGACTCGACGCCTCCCGAGTGGATTCGGAGGAACGGCGAAGACCACGAGCGGCGAGGTGCGAAGAGCTACGGAGCGACGCCGCCCGAATGGCTTCGGCAACGACGGCGAAGACCGCGTGGAAAAATGATGACGTCCGCGATCGGGCCCAGGAGGCAGAGCGAGAGTCCAGCCGTAACCCACTACATAGTGTAAAAATATGGCCTTGTCCTAGGAATATCCCAAGAATCTAGCCGTTGAGGGGTGTTACAGTGTAAATTAAGGGAGGCGGTGGGCAAGCCGACACCTATAAATACCAATGTAACGAGCATTGATGGGACACTTTGGATAGAGAGAGAGAGAATTCTGGACAGTTGTCCGAAGCCTTCAAATCTACTCGCGGGTTGACTTCTTCGCTCCGTGCGCATTTCCTTACTGTTGTGGTATTCGTCCCACCAGGAGACACTCTCCACCAACAGTTTGGTGCCCACCCGTCGGTTCGATACACCACACCTCATGGTGGCGAAGAAGAAGGAAGACACCAGTGCTACTTCGGCAGACACGACGACGACGACGACTACGACGACGCTGCCTCCGCAAGATGAAGCCGCTGCGGCGCAAGGCACTGGAACCAACAGCGACAACATCTCCATCGACACCATCGCAGAAGGACAACACAAGGTCAACCTATTGGACCTCGGCATATCCGCCGAAGACATCGCAACAATGCGAAGAATCGATGCTCGTCACGAAGAAGTGCGAAGGGCTCAGCAACAAGCCCTGCAAGCAGGGCCTTCGGAACCACAAATGGTGACAAGGGCGAAGGGGAAGGAGACCATGCTGTCTAAAGCCGAGAGACAGGAATAGTACAACAAGCTAAGAGAGGAAGAGCTACGCTGCAAGACGATGCAGAAGAAATTGCAAGAACAACGACTGCTGCTTGAGAAAATGCAAGCACCACCACCACCACCACCACCAAGGGAAACGGCCACAACCAATCCACGACAACATGCGCTGCCAAGGGTTTGCCCAATGATCATACCAGTCGAAGAGAACTCCGACCGCTCCGAATCAGACGGCGAAGAGCACTACCGAAGGAGTCACCAGCGAAGCTGGCACCATCACAGCTTAAGAACACCGTTATCAGAAGAACTGGAGGAGGTGCAATGGCCCCATCGCCTCAACTCGGCAGTTTTGCCCCAATTCGATGGAGAATCTGACCCGAAAGAGTTCCTGCTCAAGTACGAAACCACCATAGAAGCGGCAGGAGGAGGCACCGCGTGTAAGGCGAAGGCACTCTTCCTCGCATTATGAGGCCTGGCCTAGTGCTGGTATACGAACATCCCCTCCGGAAGCATATTGTCATGGAATTAGCTTCAGTCAGAATTACGCACAAGTTTCCGAGCCGTAAGGCCCGATGAAGTCACGTCTTGTGATTTCCACAACTTGAAATAGGGAAGCATGACCCTACAAGAGTACCTTGAATGCATCATGAAGCTTCGCGCAAGAGTGCCAGATGTGGCCGACCAAAGCATCATCGATGCAGTAATTCATGGGATAAATCTAGGCCCGTGTGGAGAATATTTATCGCGGTGCAAACCTAAGACAGTCAGCAAGCTCTTCGAAATAATGCAAGAGTATTGCATATCCGACCGTGGGAAAAGGCAAACACTAGAAGAAATGAATGAGCAGAAAAAGGCAAGAAATAGTGAGAGATCGCACTCAAAGCCATGGTACGCTGATCAGGCGAAGCACTAGAAGACAGTTAACAGCGTCTCTGAAAAGGAACCGCGGGATTCCAGGCACCACAACAGAGGGAGGAGTGAGAGAGACCATCGCAACGACAAGTCTATCCGCGAAGACAGGTATCATCGCGAAGAGCACCAACACAAGAGTCGAAGAGACAAGGGGGGCCGAAGAGAAAAAATTCCACACTGTTACTTCCATGGAAAAGACAAAGGCCATTGGACAAATGAATGCCCCATCGCTATAGAGAAGAAAGAAGAACTCGATCGCCAAAGCGCTCAATCAGCGAAGCCAGTCAACTACACCTCGTAGTTACCACAGCAATCTTCCACGCCAACAACCATGTGGACCCCAACGCCAAATTGGCCAATATCATACCCAGTCTACAACTACAACCCACTACCATACACACAGCCAACGCCAGTCCCTCCGCAGCAGCCAATGCCAATGCTACCCCCTCCGCAATACAGCCACACATGGTCGAGAAGCTCCACACTGCAATCCTACGACCCATCAAGCCTTCCCCCACCACCGAAGCTTGAGCCGGGGCAAATACCCGAAAGAGCAAGCGATGCACCCTCTGGTAGCATGGTCAACATCATCAACGCCATCTCCGGAAGATCCAATGAGCCAGTGCACGAGACGAAGAAGCAGTGCAAAGAATACTTCAGAACCGTCTCTCATGTAAGCGAAGGCAAACTCTTTCGAATCCCGTGGTCGCACATCCCTATATCCTTCACACAGGCAGATCTTCGGCTGCAACATTACCCGCATAACAACCCCCTCGTCATCAGGGCCAACATTGGCAAGAACTCTGTACATGTCACAGGAAAACGATGTCGGGCAAATCTTGGTCGACAATGGCAGCTCCGCAGACATCCTGGAGTGGCAGTGCTTCGTAAAAAATTGATTCTCTGAGAAGGCCTTGCAGAAATCTCAGTACCCGCTCATTGGCTTCGAGGGCAAGAGGATTGAAGCCCTCGGCAAGATAGAGCTCAACATCACATTCGGCGAAGGGGCCGCACAGAGAACGGAAGCAATAACCTTCGATGTGGTGGACATCAATTACCCCTACAACGCCATCATCGGCCGCAATACAATAGTCAAATTTGCAGCGGTGATCCACCAGCCATACTTATGTATGAAGCTGCTTTCCACCGAAGGAGTTATCACGGTCTTCGGCAGCCAAGAAGAGGCGTGGAGGTGTGAAGACAATGCATCTAGCGCCAACAAAAATGTGCATGCCATTGAAACGCTAGAAGAAGACACCGAAGGAGCCACCATCGAAGACCCACAACGATCAGAAGGGGTATCTCCAGCAGAGCACACAAGAAAGTACCATTATGCGAAGATGTCCTGGACCGAATGGTGATCATCGGTAAGGGGCTCGAAGACGACGAGAAAGACAGACTCATCCAATTCTTGCGGAGCAATCAGGACGTATTCGCCTGGTCTTCGTCGGATTTGTGAGGGGTCAGTCGAGGGGTCATAGAACACATGCTCAAGGTGAACCCAAAGGCAAAACCGGTAAAGCAGGGGTAGCGGCCAATGTCCGAAGAAAGGCAAAAGGCAGCGCAAGCCGAAGTGCATAAGCTATTAGATGCAGGTGTTATCCGCGAAGTGCAATATCCGGAGTGGCTAGCGAATGTTGTCATGGTGCCGAAGAAGAACGAGAAATGGCGAATGTGCATAGACTTCACCATCCTCAACAAGGCGTGTCCGCCAACTATGAAGAAGGGGGTACAAAAGCTAACAGGTTGCTTGGCTTCGCTCAACAGATTCATTTCTAGGTCCACAGAGAAATGACTCACAGTCTTCAAAGCACTGAATGGCACGGGTAATATGCAGTGGGGCAAAGAACAGGCGAAGGCTTTCGAAGCCCTAAAGAAATACAATGAAAATTTGGCAGTCATGTCCAGCCCTTCGGACAAAGCAGAATTGCTCCCATACATCGCCACGTCAGGCGCAGCTGTCAATGCAGTTCTAGTCGAAGAGCGTACGATAGAAGGGGCACTCACTCAGGTCCCCATATATGTTGGCACTCCTTAGCCTAAACGAATTACTCCGCAAGCATACAGAGACCGATGTAGCCTTCACCAGAGAGTATACCAGGGATATCAAATCCAAGGAACAGTAAAGCTTCGACCAAATCTAGAACTATTCAACCGGACACACCAAGAGAGAAAAGGTAAGAGGGACGAGGGCCTAACTCCAGATAACTTACTACTCTACCTAGTGACGAGCTAACTACTAACTTGATCTGCTTCGGCGGCCTCAGGGAAGGACTCAAACTGGGGTGAGAAGGGAGTCCAACGGCAGTCAGCACTACTGCTATGAAAACACCCGAACGTGGAGGACTACGAGGGACGGACAGTGCTGTCACCACCTGCCGCCTACCACAATGGTTCTGTGGGGTGGAACACAACTCAAGATAGCTAGCCAAGCCTGGGCACCTGTTATCGCCATAAATTAACAAAGCAAGTTGGGCTTAAAGCAGAAGGTTAAGAAGGCTTGTAAATCGGTTCCTGCGTGGGCATTTGGGCCACATGGGCCATGTATCCTTAGATTTAGTTCAAGATTAGAGATAGAGTCCGATCGGGACAAGATTAGAATTAGATTGTTTCCCAAGTCTCCGGACTATAAATATGTATCCTATGTTATTCATAAAGAAGAGCGTCATCACGTCTCGCAAACAACAACTCTCGGCGCATCGCCACCCCTAATTCTAGGGTTTCATCCAAGTAAGCGCCATGCTGCCCTGATCGCTTCTTGCGATCAGGGCAGCGTTGTTCTTGCTTTTACCTTGGTATTACTCGTACTGAAGCATTTTTGATGGCGAGTAATGCTAGTTATCCTGATGTTCGTAGCATGGCTTTTAGTAGATCTATCGTGCTTTGTTGTTTATCATCTACGAATATCATGTTGTTTCCGTGCAGTCACATTTCAATCTTATGCTAATTCTTGTTGCGTAGAATTAGTTGCACGGAGACAACACCCTGCTTCTTTTCCATCTAGTAGATCTAATCTATTATGGTTTGCTCTTGTTCTTAAGAGTTGGCGTGATATCTGCTAGGTTAGGCCTTGCAAACGGATTGGATGATCCGGTGATGTATTAGATGCTTTGCCTTAGTCTTAGCGGGGAATTGATCCGGGAATCTGCTCTTGCTAGTTCTTAGGCCTCTGTTTTTTGTTATGGTTTAGTTATTTATTACGTCCATTAGGCCCAATCACGTGTAGGATGTTTCGATCTAGCAGTGAAGCTCTTACCGTCATGGATTGGATTAATTAGATTTAATTGAAGCAGTTTTACACTTATTTGTTTTATTTATCATTATCCGGATAGATGCAGATCCAATCTGACACTGGGACTCGATCGGCTCTTTAAAGCCGATGCAAGAGTCGTCCCAGGGAGCCGACTACGGCTCGGACTTACGTTTCCACGTGTTGGTGTATGCAGGCAAATCGTTGCAAGCAAGTTCGCACCTTCCTGATCGGGTATAGGTCAGGTGGCACGCCCGACTTTCTCCGGAATCTCCGGGCGCGTGACGGAATTGCGGGCCGTCGACGAGGGAGCAGTGCCTGCCAGCGCCCCGGCGACCTCCCGGCTCTTCGTGTTGCCTGTCGCTGCTCGCCGGTGGGTTTCGACCGACAACACATTCTGGCACGCTCGGTGGGACCTTCATCAACAACAACACCCACCGTAAAGATGGCAGGAGCTCAGGACCAAGCACCGGTTCCGCCGGTCACCAAACCTGTCACGTATGAAGAGCTGACTCTAGAACACAAGCTAAAATATGATGAGGTCAAAGCTCAGTTCGAAGCCGATCTCATCGGCTCTTTCGAGAGGACCCGCAACCATGGCATCAGGTTGAAGGGGTTCTCACCAGAGGGCGCTCTCGACAACGTTGACCTGTCCGTGCCTTCAGAGGAGCGCACCAGGGCCCTACGCCAGGAGATGAACTACATGGTGGCTCATGCGCTTCATCGGCACTCAGAGAGCCTGGTGAACGAGCTTGAGCGCATGGCACATCGCGTTGTCCAGGAGGTGATCAAGAACCAGTACTCCTCGTCGGGACCAGTCCTGGGGAGCCACAAGGGGGAAGCTGCACTGCAATCTAGGCCACCAGTGTCCTACTCGCTCGCGGCAGCAGGACAACAGAATTCGCCGATCTATGTCGTTCACAAGATCAGCGGTGATCCTGGAGAAGGCCAGTTCCTGACCGAGCCACCCAAGGAGATCCCGTACGGCTGCATGTGTGCATACATCCCTGACAGCGTCAATCCAACACGCTCGGTGCAGTTGGTAAGCCCAGGAGCTTCTGGAGCAGACGTGGAGAAACAAGCGTGGCTGGCAAAGTACGCTACCAGGCCGAGTGCTGAGCCATCGGCCCCAGGAGTTCTTAGTGTGGAGCAGGTCAGTGCAATACTGAGAGACCAGTTTGGCATCCTGCCCAAGAGAAAAGCGATCGACTATTCCAAGCCGTATCCAAGTGACTACGACTTGATCCCATTGCCACCCAAGTATCAGCTCCCTGAGTTCACCAAGTTCAACGGGTCGGAAGGAGCCAGCTCCATTGAGCATGTGAGCCGATACTTAACGTAGCTTGGGATGATCTCAGTATCGGACCCACTGAGGGTTCGATTCTTCGGCCAATCTCTTACAGGCCCAGCTTTTGGATGGTACGCGTCATTGGCTCCAGATTCGATTCGAACTTGGAGGCAGCTGAAAGATCAGTTCCATACCCAGTATCACTCAGAGGCTGCTGAAGCTGGGATTGCCGACCTCGCCCAAGTCAGGCAGAAGCGAGGAGAGACTATGTCAGAATACATACAGCGCTTCAGAGAGGTCAAGATTCGATGCTACTCATCATGCATTACGGAGAAGGAAGCAGTTGATCTGGCAGTTCTGGGACTCGCTAAGCCGATCAAGGATATGGCTTTCCAGTTGGAGTTCGCATCTCTGGCGCACCTGGTGCAGAAGCTGACGGCATACGAGCTTTACCATCCTGAGCTGTACCAGGACAAGTTCAAGCGCCATGTGAACATGGCCCAAGCGGATGAATCTGATGACTCTGGCGAGGAGCAAGAAGTGGCCGTGGCAGAGTGGACCCGGGGGGCAAACCCCATCCCGTGCAAATAGATCAAATAGCAGGGGCTTGTGAATGGCTTCGACTTCGACGTAGCCAAAGCAGAGCAGATATTTGATCTGCTGCTCAAAGAAAAACAGCTGAAGCTCCCAGAGAATCACAAGCTGCCAACCGCACAAGAGCTGCAGGGGAGGCTATACTGTAAATGGCATCATTCGTTCACTCATGCCACGGATGAATGCAAGGAGCTGCATCGTCAGATTCAATCAGCTATCGAGCAAGGCCGATTAATCCTGGCTCAACACATGATGAAGGTTGACACGAAGCCCTTCCCGCAAGCCAACGTGGTAGAGTTGTCAGACTTCACTCCTACAGGCCAGAATTTTTCGTTCCAGATTAACATGGTGGGGCCCGTACGCCGTCGTGACGAGCAAAGGAGAGAGGCCGTTTCTGGCAAACGACCCTTGGATCAAAATAAGCCAGGGCGACAGCATATTACTGAAGAGAAAGTGCGTCACATCCATAATCAGCTTCTGGAAAAATATGAGTATCAGCACAAGCTACGTCGCCGATATCAATCGGAAGAAGAGGAGTATGAGTACTGCACAGGGAGGACGCTGGGAAGGCGCCAGGCTATACGCGACCACTGGCATTGCCCGTTCTTCAGGTATTGCTGGAATTCCGGCATGAGCCGATTGCCCACTATAGATGATTGTCTGGAGTGCAGGCCTCGGACACGCCAGTCAGGCGAGACATCGGTGTTCTGGCGCTTGGGGCCCAAAGTGCGTCACGACGAACATGTTGAGCGGCCGACCATGGGTGATTTCAAGCCAGAAGAAGAAGACATGTACCATCACCCACGGTGGTGTCCTGACGGGCTTAATCGCTCACAGAAGCGCAGAGTGCAGCGCTTGCGCAATCTAGAAGAGGCAGAAGCAAGATACCTTGACGTGCTGAGGAAGGCACGTCCGGATCTCGTGGAACAGGTCAGGTACCCGCGAAGGGTGGAAAGGCACCCTCCAAGAAAAGAGTGGCGCCCCAAGCAGGCAAAAGCTGATGAGAAGCCATCGGCTGATGTGAACATGGTGTTCGTGCTCCCATCAGAGTTTCGGGCACCCCAACCGGAGGATTTGCCTATTGCACAGTTGGATCTTGGCCCCCAGCCGATCATCTTCAAGAAGCCAAAGGAAAAAAGCTACAAACATTTGAAGGGGCTGTGTCTCAAGGGCTTCATCAATGGTAAACCCGTCAACAGGATGTTGGTTGACACCGGTGCTGCAGTCAACCTGATGCCATATTCAGTGCTGCGCCGGTTGGGGCGTTCTTCTGCCGACCTCATCAAGACCAACGTGACGCTCAATGACTTCAATGGGCAGCCATCAGAGGCAATGGGGGTTCTTAATGTGGAGTTGACAGTGGGCCGCAAGATGGTCCCGACATCATTCTTCATCATCAACAGCAAGAGTACATACACGGTGTTGCTTGGGAGAGATTGGATTCACACCAACTGTTGTATCCCTTCCACAATGCACCAGTATCTGGTCCAATGGGATGGCGATGAGGTAGAAGTGGTCCCTGCAGATTATTCCAACGAGGTCTCGCTCGTAGATATGAATGCCTGGGACGCAGAAGGACAAGAGCCGATCCCAGGGATTTCACTGGAGGATTGTGATCGGATCGAGGCGACAAAAAACGGACTGAGGTTGGTCTTATCCACTGGCCTCATAGAGTAAACACGTCCTAGCATGCTACGGGGTGTAATAGAGCTAGAGAGGCTGGTCCCAGCGACCGGCCCCAAAAAATAGAAAAATCTTATTTGGGGTCGGAATTGTTACATCATGTACATGCGATGGCCTGCTCCAGCAGTTGGCTACTCATTGACTATTTGGTTTTGAATGATAATAGAAGTATTGAAACGGCCAGCCCATGCGGTTGGCCAAATAATTTTTCTTGTCATCTCCCTGTGTTTGCCGCTGATCTTGTGGATAACGAAGACTCGCCTGCCTTCGCAGCTGGTTTTTCAGACGACGGCAAGCTGGGATACGGGTTCACGTCAGTTGATGATTTGGAAGAGGTTGACATCGGTCCTGGGGATAAGCCACGGCCGACATTTATCAGCAAAAAGTTGGATCCGGTCTTGCGTGAGGAGATGATCGCACTGCTGAAAGAGTACCGGGATTGTTTCGCATGGGACTACACTGAGATGCCCGGTCTAGATAGAAGCATCGTCGAGCATCGGCTCCCGCTCAAGAAAGGGTTTCGGCCGTTTCAGCAACGAGCACGTCAGATGTAGGCCGAAGTCCTAGAAGAAGTCAAGAAAGAGGTGGAGAAGATGTTGGATGCTGGGTTCATCAGCCCATGCCGGTATGCAGAATGGATCTCCAGCGTGGTACCGGTACAAAAGAAGGATGGCCGATGGCGTGTCTGCGTCGATTTTAGGGATCTCAACAGAGCGACGCCAAAGGACGAATACCCGATGCCTGTTGCAGAGACATTAATCAACGCAACCGCGGGCCACAAAATGATGAGTTTTATGGACGGTAATGCCGGCTACAACCAGATCTTCATGGCCCCAGAAGACGTGAACAAGACCGCATTCAGAGTACCAGGCGCGGTCGGCTTGTTCGAGTACTTGGTTATGACCTTTGGATTGAAAAATGCCGATGCAACATACCAGCATGCCATGAATTACATTTTTCATGATCTCATCGGCAAACTGGTAGAAATTTATATTGATGATGTTGTGGTCAAGTCCAAATCAGCTGGGGGGCATCTAGAAGATCTGCATCAAGTATTAGAGCGGACTCGAAGGTTTGGGCTCAAAATGAACCCAAAGAAGTGCGCTTTTGGCGTATCGGCCGGTCAATTTTTGGGATTCCTGGTGCATGAACGGGGAATCGAGATCGGCCTGAAAAGTCAAGAAGCTGTGAAGACGATGAATCCACCTACTACGAAGGAGTTGTGGAAGCTCATTGGTAAAATTAACTTTGTCAGATGATTTATTTCTAATCTGTCTGGGCGTATCGAGCCGTTCATGGGTTTAGTGAAGATCAAATCCAATGATGAGTTTCACTGGGGGGCAGAACAGTAGCAAGCTTTCGATGAGATCAAAGAATATTTATCGAAGCCTCCAGTGTTGGTTCCTCCTCAGCAAGATAGGCCGTTCTATGTGTACCTATCCGTGGGTGACACTTCCATTGCTTCAGTATTGGTTCAGAAGCACGACGGCTAAGAGAGGGTAGTTTTCTACCTCAGTAGGCGCATGTTAGACGCCGAGACCAGGTACCCTGAAATCGAGAAGCTTTGCCTTTGCTTATTCTTTACATGTACAAAGCTTCGTCATATTTTGCTCTCGGCGGAAACAATTGTCATATGCAAATCGGATGTCATAAAGCACATGCTGTCGGCTCCTGTTCTGAAAGGCCAGCTTGGAAAATGGATGTTTGCATTGTCAGAGTTCGATATTCGTTATCAGCCTGCAAAAGCAGTCAAAGGACAGGCACTGGCGGATCTTGTTGCAGACAGGATCAGCACTGATATTGCTGCACTATTTATTCGTGCTTGGGCTATGTTTTTTTGACAGATCGGCTTGTGATGATGGGTGCGGTGTGGGAATTCTGTTGGTGTCGCCTCAAGGGGCGACTTACTCCTTTTCCATCAGAATGACTGCCCCATGCACCAATAATTTGGTGGAATATGAAGCCGTTCGCAAAGGGATGGAACTGCTCCTCGAAGCTGGCGCAGAAGCGGTGGAAATATTTGGAGATTCGAAGCTGGTGATTTCTCAGCTCACGGAAGAATATAGATGTGAGAGCGAGGCTCTTTTTCCGATATGGATGCAGTGCCGTGAGTTGATGTCACAATTCAGGTACATCAATTTCCACTGGATACGTAGGACTCTGAACAATGAAGCCAATGATTTGGCACAGATGGCTTCTGGGTACAAGGAAACGGCCGACTGGGTCGATGTAGAGGTTCAGTTTCTAGAATCCGGAGACTGGAGAGCCGATATTTTCAATTACTTAAAGGATTCGGCTCGGGGGGCACCCAGGAGGATAAGACTCAAGGCTATGAAGTATGTTCTGATAGGGGATGACATGTTCTACAGGACCTTGGAAGGACTACTGCTTAAATGTCTGGGACCCTCAGAGTCAAATCGGCTCTTGCATGAGGTTCACGAGGGAACCTGCGGTACTCATCAATCGGCTCATAAGATGAAGTGGCTGATTAGGTGATCGGGTTATTACTGGCCCACTATGCTTGAAGATTGCTTCAAATATTACAAGGGATGTCAGGCATGTCAAAGGTTTGGCAAAATTCAAATAGTGCCAGCATCAGTAATGAATCCTATCATCAAACCGTGGCCATTCAGAGGTTGGTCCATGGACATGATTGGTCAGATCAACCCATCATCTAGCAAGGGTCACCAGTGGGTCTTAGCTGCTACAGATTATTTCACAAAGTGGGTAGAGGCAGTGCCCATGAGGTAAGTAGCGTCAAGAGATGTGATAAGCTTTGTCAGAGAGCATATCATTCACAGATTCGGGATTCCTCAAACTATTACAACCGATGGAGGATCGGTCTTTATATCAGAGGAATTCAGGAAGTTTGCCGATGACATGGGAATTAAGCTGATCATATCATCTCCATACTATGCCCAAGCTAATGGACAGGCTGAAGCATCCAACCAGAGCCTCATCAAGCTCATAAAGAGATAGATTGACGAATATCCTAGGCGCTGGCATGAGGTGTTGTCAGAAGCTTTGTGGGCGTATCATATTTCATGTCACGGATCCATCAAGACATCACCATACCATTTGGTCTACGACCAAGATGTTGTGTTACCATGGGAGATTATGGCCGGATCGAGACGTGTTGAGTTTCAGAATGATCTATCGGCTGAACAGTATGCAGCCTTGATGAATGACAATGTGGAGGACCTGACAAAGCTAAGACTTTGGTCATTGGAGAAGATTAAGGAAAACAAGGCTAAAGTTGCTCGTGCGTACAACAAGAAGGTCAAGCCAAAGAATTTCCAGGTTGGAGACTTGGTTTGGGAGGCGGTATTGTCATTAGGAACTAAAGATAAAAAGTATGGCAAGTGGTCTCCAACTTGGCACGGGCCGTACAAGATTAATCAGGTTTTGCCTGGGAATGCATACATGCTCGAGGAATTGGACGGTGTCAAGTTTCCCGTGGCGGTTAATGGCCAACACCTCAAGAAATATTTTCCGAGCATGTGGGAAGGCGAGTGACAAGAGCCGATGAGATCCATCCGGCTGTACCGAGATAGGCCAACACGTTGAGTTGGCCAGTAAAAAAAATCATGACAGGCCAACACGTTGAGTTGGCCGGTAAAAAAAATCATGACAGGCCAACACGTTGAGTTGGCCGGTAAAAAAAAAGAAGAAGGAAATAGGCCAACACGTTGAGTTGGCCGACACAAAAAAAAAAGAATGAGAGGCCAACACATTGAATTGGCTAGTAAAAATACATATGGAAGCAAGATAGCCGATGTGTAACCATCGACTTAAGATGTTTTAAATGAGTACAAGTTTCAGGTTTAACAAGCAACATCAAATGTTTTCTGAATAGTTCTACTATTTTAGGAATCTTTCTATGGCATGGATGGCTTCTGCGCGCACAGCATCAGCTCTTGCAATGATTTCTCCATCGTCCTTATCATCGCCTGATATTATCTGTCGACTCAAGGTGCTTATCTTTGCAAACTCTGCCTGTATTTTTTCAGTCATTTCTTGGGCTTCCTGCTTGGAGTTTGCGATCGAAGCTTTCTCCTCTTGGATTAGTCTTTGGGTATTTCGGACCTTTTCTTCAAGTTCCATCAGTTCCTTTTCCAAGAGGTTGAGTCGTCTTGTGCTCTCGGAGATATCAGCTTTAGCATCCAGAGTTGCCTTCTTTTGGTTGAGTAGTTTACACTTCTGAGCGATGTCGGCTTTCAGAGGGATTTGAGAATGACGCAGTTCTATTCTTTGTTGTGCTGCCTTCACCTCTACCCGAAAGAAAGGAAGATGGCCGGCTGGCCAAAGTTTGACTCGAAGTGATTCTGGAAGCTGGGATTCTATCTGCTCAAGAATTTCTTTTATCTTGCTGGAATCATCAACCAGAATAATGATTGGAGCAGATAGTAGATCCTTGATGAGTTGAAGCTGATTTGTCAAGTTAGCCAATTGCTGCAAAGATGGTGTTTTTGCTCCAGGAGCAGTCAGACCCATCGATGCCGGGTCAAAGAAAGCAAACTTGAAATGTCAAAGCCCTGTGGACATATCTGAAGTTAGAGCAAGATGCATTTATGAAGCTATCGGCTGGTTCAGAATTGATTCTTGTAATGTTACCTGTTCTGAAGAAGAAGCGTTGGGCAGTTCAAGAGCGATCGTCCTAATAGAGCTTGTGTCGACATCAAGAACATTGACTGTGTCAGCTTACCCTTCGCTTGCCTCTATCAGTGCATTAGGATTTGCAGTCGTCTCATCTTGTACTGGGCTTTCTGCGTTGGGGATGTCCTCAGCCATGTCCTGAAAATAAAGTTATGGTCAACTAGAATATATGTGCATAAGGAAGAAGTTTCAGAAAAGATGAATCACCTGGTTGGAGTTAGTATCTGATGGACTTGGGGAAGATTGGACAGTTTTCTTGATGATCCTTTTTGTAATCATCTTCCTCTTTTTGGTTGGAATTCGGGGGGGCAACAATTGCAGAAGCTTGTCTTCGTTTGGAAGCTGACTGAAGTAAGTCTGGCTGAATAGTCATTATCACTTTCTTCATTGATGGTGATCCCTTGCAGAAGAGTACGTCAGGGGCAGTTGGAAGAAAGTGGAATGACTCCCCGTTGCTGGTCGTAGGTTCTGGACCATCTTGTTGCTGCAAACAGGGTGAGCAGGATTAGTTAAGAGGAAAAATAGAGGACTTAGAAGGAATGAATGCACAGATTCAGTACCTTTTCTTCGGGGATTACGTATTCAGGGTCAATTTGTTGCAGTCGAGGACCTAGAGCTTTCCTGAATACATGTGTTTTCCACATTCCCCACCATGTGCTAAAGTCGATTGATGAAGGATCAAAGGACAGATCGGCTGGTATTGGAATGTGGAGATCATCGAACATGTTGTAGCATCTTGAACTAGTGAGATCGTCAGGCAGATCGGCTCTACTCTCCACCAAGTGGTGAATATGGAAGTGGGGAGGGACTTGTCCTAAGCCAAATTGCCGAGCTGCTATGACTGGTTGGTAGGTTTCATAGCCTGGTTTGATAATTCTATTGGAAGTACTCATGCCAACCGGGAGGAAACCAGGTCGAATCATCAGGGAATATAGATGCCGAGTGCTGTCGTCATCGGCAAAACTATCTAGTCTGAAGGCAGTTGGGTTCTTAAAAGCTTTAGATTCAGTGAATGGGAAATAATGGGGATTCTCTAAACCTTTATAGAAGACTCTGAACCATTTTGCTGCATCTGTCGGGTTCAGTTTACTGCCAGGAAGACTAAATAAAGCTTGGCCATAGCTAGTACATCTAATTGGTTTGCCATTCTCATCAGGAAAGGAATTCTTGGTCAGGCTTTGGAAGTTTGGGATCTGGTGCTGAAAGTACAGTTGTGCCCACAATTGAATAAACCACCAAGGGCCTCCAGTTCTCAGTTTCTTTTGGTTAAGCAAGTTAGATGTCATCAAATGGAGATATCTGTAGGTTTCTCCAAGGAAAAGTTTACCTAGGACAGTGCGGTTGCCATGGGCCAGGTGATAGGCCAAGGGAAGATAATTCTTAGTTGGAGCTAGGGAAGGACCACAGAAGATGAAGTGCTCTAGCCAAAGATTTAAAAAGGCTGTGTGTTCCTTTTCAGTCACTGGACCTTTTGTTTTCATGTGCTGGTTCATGTAAGTGCCCCAGTTTGTGCAGTTTTCCTTGGAAGAGAGTTTAAAGGGGACTTCTGACATTTTGTGGGCAGCTGTATTAGGAGATCCAATGTCTAGGCCAGTGATCATGGTGACATCTAGCAGAGTGGGGGTCATGGGACTGTGGCCAAAGAAGAAACAGTTTAGGGCATCAGACCAAAAATAGCCGATGGGTTTCAGAAGATTTTCATCTTTGTCAAGGGATGATAATGATAAGCTAAGTGCATCGGCTATGTTCAATTCTTGCCACTAGGGCATATAGGTTTTTGCTACTCTGTTGTACCATGTAATCCAGCTCTCAGGAGGGTTAGGCCAGGCCCTTAAGCAGTCGGCCCAGAGGTTTAAATCAATGTTTTGACTTATGAAAGGGATCCTATTTGCTTCGCAAGAGATTGAATCTATGGGATTTTCGTGAGCTCGTGGGCCAAGACAGAAAGATTTTGGATTGGAAGGATGCGGCAGAAGAATGTCTGACACCTGAAGTTCAGAAATTCAGAAGTTTACATATGGTGTCATGTTTCATAGTTTAATGTTTCAGAGGCTTAGTAAGCTGAGGAAAACTAAAGGGATTAGGCTGAATATTACCTTCAGGCCGCAGATTGCCGCATCATCGATTGCAGGATTTGTTGTCTGAGCTACAGAGTCTGCCATGGTTCAGATTTGTTGATTTAGGGTTTGGTTGCTGTGGGCTCTGATTCGGATTCCGGATGCTTGGAGAAGTTCTTACTCGGATTTGTAGAGCTGGGTTTTCGAATTATGCTCGGATTTAAGAGTTTGTTTCGAGTTCGGTTCAAGGTGGAAGCGATACTTTACTCTTGTGCGGGTTGCTTCTAGTTTGAATTTCGTCGGCTCTTGGATATTTATAGAAGCCTGATGCGTTGCCATCTGCTTTTTGGAAGATGAATCAAACACACAGAAATTGAAGGAAATTAACTTCATTAGAAGGGAAGGTTTTTACAAGGAAAAAGCCGATTTTTTACAAAGGAATTAATCCTTCGGCTTTACAACCCTACTCCTACAGTACTACTTCTACCGCTCGTAGGTACCTAGTACCTACGGCGTTTGGGGCTTCGGGTCGGCGCATCTCCGCCGTCGTCGTTGTCGTCGCTACCGAAGGCGCTGCTGTCGCCTTCGGACCCGAAGCTGCTGCTCCGACCGCCGCCGCCGCTGTTCTCTTCTTCACTGTCCTTCTCGGAGGACCCGAGGAACCGGAAGGGCTTTCCGCCCATTGGCTCGTCGTCATCGGAGGAGGAGTCGATCTCCTCTTCCGAGGAGGAGTCTTCTTCTTCGCTCTCCAACTCCTCCTGGAACAGGAGTTGGAGGTCTTCTCCCTTGGTCTTGGGCTCGTCCTCCTCGGAGACGACCCCGAAGTCGAACTCCTCTGCATCCCAATGCAGAGGAGCCAGCGCCTCGTACGCTGCTATTGGGTCCCACTCGGGAGTTGGCTCTCGGCTTTCTGGGATGGAATCGATGGAAGAAGCAGAGAGGGAAGAAGAAGAAGGAGAAGAGGAGGAGGAGGAATTTCCGAAGGAGTTGGAGCCGGAGGAGGAGGAAATCGCCATGACTGTTGGAGGATCGGGGTTTTTCTGTGCTACTTGGCTTGGGAGGAAGAAGAGTTTGCTGTGAAGAAGAGCCGATTCGGGGTGAGGTTAAATAGTAAAAGATGGAAGACGGATCGACAGTTTCACATTCTACGAGGAGCCGGTTGCAGAGACGGTACGTCTTCCTTGGTGGTTGCAGCAGTTTTAATGAGCATTAACGGGAAGATGAAGCGACGGAGTGGTTTTGGAATTATCATTGCCAAAACCAGGGGGGCATGTGTTATCGCCAGGGTTGATTTATGGGCCGAAAGCAAGTTGGGCTTAAAGCAGAAGGTTAAGAAGGCTTGTAAATCGGTTCCTGCGTGGGCATTTGGGCCACATGGGCCATGTATCCTTAGATTTAGTTCAAGATTAGAGATATAGTCCGATCGGGATAAGATAAGAATTAGATTGTTTCCCAAGTCTCTGGACTATAAATATGTATCCTATGTTATTCATAAAGAAGAGCGTCATCATGTCTCGCAAACAACAACTCTCGGCGCATCGCCACCCCTAATTCTAGGGTTTCATCCAAGTAAGCGCCATGCTGCCCTGATCGCTTCTTGCGATCAGGGCAGCGTTGTTCTTGCTTTTACCTTGGTATTACTCGTACTGAAGCATTTTTGATGGCGAGTAATGCTAGTTATCCTGATGTTCGTAGCATGGCTTTTAGTAGATCTATCGTGCTTTGTTGTTTATCATCTACGAATATCATGTTGTTTCCGTGTAGTCACGTTTCAATCTTATGCTAATTCTTGTTGCGTAGAATTAGTTGCACGGAGACAACACCCTGCTTCTTTTCCATCTAGTAGATCTAATCTGTTATGGTTTGCTCTTGTTCTTAAGAGTTGGCGTGATATCTGCTAGGTTAGGCCTTGCAAACGGATTGGATGATCCGGTGATGTATTAGATGCTTTGCCTTAGTCTTAACGGGGAATTGATCCGGGAATCGGCTCTTGCCAGTTCTTAGGCCTCTGTTTTTTGTTATGGTTTAGTTATTTATTACGTCCATTAGGCCCAATCACGTGTAGGATGTTCCGATCTAGCAGAGAAGCTCTTACCATCGTGGATTGGATTAATTAGATTTAATTGTAGCAGTTTTACACTTATTTGTTTTATTTATCAATATCCGGATAGATGCAGATCCAATCTGACACTGGGACTCGATCAGCTCTTTAAAACCGATGCAAGAGTCGTCCCAGGGAGCCGACTACAGCTCGGACTTACGTTTCCACGTGTTTGTGTATGCAGGCAAATCGTTGCAAGCACGTTCGCACCTTCCTGATCGGGTATAGGTCAGGTGGCACGCCCGACTTTATCCGGAATCTCCGGGCGCGTGATGGAATTGCGGGCGGTCGACGAGGGAGCAGTGCCTGCCAGCGCCCCGGCGACCTCCCGGCTCTTCGTGTTGCCTGTCGCTGCTCGCCGGTGGGTTTCGACCGACAACAGCACCATGCCCACAGCTATCGAGCTACTTGCTCCTTCCATGTACTTAGATAGAAAGCAACCTCAAATAAGTAGAACTTGCTACTTACCCAGACTCAGGATCCCACAGATCAAAGAGCGTAATTAAACAAGTAACTAAGGCAGAAAGTAAAGCTAGCGAGAAACTAAAGTTGAGACGAGGAACTTACTCAAAAGATACAATCCTCCGAGGTGGATACAAAATGTGGAGTAAGACCGAGAGAACCCGAGTCCGCTCCTTTAGCTTGGTTTGCACCAAAGCTCTCACCTCACTCTCTCCCTATTCTAATATAAAGAAAGCACAAGAGTGAACACTCTTCTCTAATGGATGGTGTGTGTTACAATTGAGAGGTGGAGCTCTATTTATAGTGCTTCAGGGTGGGTACGAAGCTTGGCGTCAGTTGCAAGCAGGTAAGACGGTTGTGCTTAACTTCCACACCATGGGAGATCACTAGAGGCTGACAGGTGGGGCCGACCTAGGCATCGTGCCATCTGGCACCGACCTTCCTCTGGATGGCTTGGATTCTCTCCTAGAGTCGGTTATGAGCTGCTTGGCATTTTCCACGTGATTCTTAGGCCGGCCGGCCTCACCTAGGCTGGTTGGCCTGGCTTTGGCACATCTCGGCCCTCCGTTGCTCTGTCACGTTGATCCGGGGTTGTGTGTTGCTCCTCAAGTCGGTTTGCGTATTGGTTGATTTGTTTGTCACTGAAAGTGGACCCAATTAGACTTGGTGTACGCCTTTCGGTCTTAGCTTGTGATACTTGTGTAAAGCACTTGATCTTTGCTTGATCTTGTGTTCAGGACCATCACCTAGGAGTTGCACGACGAGGTTGCACAGGGGTAGGCCGGCCGGCCTGGTCTAGGCGGGCTGGCCTGGGATTTCTCCCATTTTGGCTCAATTTCGTATGTTTTGTTCCTGAAATCATAAATGCGCTAAAACTCGTGGAACTCATTAATGTTAGTCAAAATTATGGTATTATGGTCCAAAAAGTATGAAATCCGAAGGAATGTTGGCAGTAGAAATCACTGAAAACGACCGCCAACACACCCCCACACCTAGACTTTGCTTGTCTCGAGCAAAAACAGTCAAAATAGATCCTGAGGATCAAGCAAAGTCCAGGGTTCATAAAATCGGATATGCATAAGCGTTATTTCAAAACTTTCCCTTTCATACCTTGAATTCCTGGTGTCTAGCACTGCCGTCTTTACCCATTGATCTCTGGAATAAGTCGATGAAGGTTGTAATCAATCCTTGCTTCGCAGTACTTGGAAGGTTTTTTCAGGATTTTATAAACTCAAGGCTTACTCTTTTGCTCGAACCACTCATTCACTCATCCTATTCAAACCTCACTCGCCTCTTCTTTTTCTCACTAGGAGTATGTGGAGCTCAAGTAAGGGTGATTGCATATCTTAAGCATTCATATTGCAAGTGCAAACGTTATGTCTATCAGCAGTTAGGGTGTTCATCACTTGGGTCACGTGCAAAGTGTGAATGGAGATACACGTCCTTAGTGGTACATTCTTCATTTCTCTCCTTTCTCATCATTTTTTTATTGAACTAGCATGAATGCCGTTCATATGTTTCTTTTACCTTTTTGTTTCAGGGGGATGAAGAGCTTAATGCACCCACATAAAGGACCTTGGAGTGATGGCCGTGTACGTGTATGACCCACAGCGATGAGCAACAAAAACTGACTTCAGTGGCACGACGTTTGAATGAGCTCAGAGATGAGAAAGATAGCTATAGGTTTGAATTTGTATGTATTGTTGCAAAGGCTCTGGAATGGGTGTATGGCATGTTCTGAGCATGCATGAGAGTTGCCTTGCTTTTTATTTTCGAAATAAGGACTTCCAAGACTTTGAATTAGGGACTTGTACACTCTCATGTCATCATATCGCAATGATCAATAAGAAAGAAAGCGAGCGATCCTAAACATGCGTTCCGAGGTAGAAATGTACTTGTACAAGAAATAAAACTTAGCATATTTCGATTTCAAGAAACAGATTTCAACTCTTCCTATGCAATTCGTTCAAGGTTTTTTTTGGAATTGAACAGGGTGAATTTGAATGAAAACAGGAAGGAAAGGGGATTAGAGGTGTTGAACCAGCTCCACGCGAAGGCCCTCGGGGAGAGGCCGACAGGTGGGGCCGGCCGGCCTGCACCTATGGCCAAACTCCGTGGCCCTTTTACAGACGTGCAGGCTCGGTGTACACTATTCCAGGGAGGTTGCTTTGGGTGAAACAGTAAAAAATGGAGGCCGGCCGGCCTAGTATAGGCCGCCCGGCTTGACTTCTCCTCCGAATTTGTTCGAATTCTCCTGGAACGTTCGTTTTGCCCTCCTCATTTGAATTCACTGCACACTCGATGAAATGTCAGAGTAGGGGTGTGGTTGGAACACACATGTGCACCAACCACAATAACACAAGGAGGTACATTATTTTTATTTTTATTTTTATTCAAAGCAAATTGGGGCGCTGCTGCATACAACTGAAATAACTAAATAAATGAAATAAAAGAATTTAAATGCAACACCAAATCTAAACCTAGAGTAGACCTAGCACTTACTTCGGGTCTGGGGATCGATAAAGATCCTCGTTCCCGGTCGCCTTCGCAAGGCGTTTGATCTTTGAACAAAAGGCCTTGCGAAGGGTGTCAACCCGATCACCCAACACCTTCCTCTCGATCTCCGACTCGACTACGCGCTCATCCATGTTGTTGAGGCGTAGCCGGAGGGCAGCGAGCTGCTCACGAAGAGAGGTGACATCAGTGGGCTCCTCCTCCTCCTCGTCTTCATCCTCGGTATCTGTGTAGGCGTGGATCTCCGGCGGACCACGGATCGAAGGCGGCTTGATGTGGAGCCGCACCGTGTCTAGTGGGGAGTCCACACCGCTACGATCCAGTGGTGGGGGTGAGCACCATCCCTCGCCCAACCTTGGCCCTGGTCACGTTTTATCATGGAGGGCTAGGACTGGCAGGGGTGTACTCCGGGGAGTACATGGATGAGTCGGTCTGCACCGCTTGGATGGCAGTGACTTGTGCGACACGACCCGTGGAGGATGTTCCCGCACGCTTGGTGATGACCTTTCTAGGGAAAGAACCCCTGTTGTAGGTCGCACCAGGCTGCGCGTGTGGGAGCGCACGATGGCCCCTGCTCTAGGGCCCTGAGCGACGCTTTCCGCCGAACCAGAGGATGCCCGGCCTTGGGGTGAGGCCGGCCAACCTCCTCTAGGCCAGCGGGCCTGGGGCTAGTGCCACTGACCGGCAGGCGGTGACGGAGAGAGGGCGGCGATCTCCAGGGATCCAAGGATCCTGACGCTACTGGACGATGCACGCGAATGGCTGGACTTGGAGGGCGCTTTTGGAGTGGATGTCTCCAAGGATGCGGATTTGGGAGTTTTTGGAGAGGTTTACGAGTCCATGGGTGTGATCTCGGTGGAGAAGTGGGTGAATGAAGAGTGATCTGGTGGAGAGTTTTGGAATGAGGAGGAAGGGGAGCCTCTCGGTTTAAATCGTCTCCACTCGCTCCGAACACCCAGGAGATGAACGTTTACAACGATTGTAACGTTACACGAAAGGATGAGGGTGAACGGGCTTGGAGCCAGGCCGGCCGGCCTCCCCTAGGCCGGCCGGCCCCACCTTGTCAGGTGTGTCTCCGAGCTTCTGGAAGATTTCTCCTCTGTTTTTGTATTTTCGGGCATTTGGGTGCTTTGGTCCAGAAAAGGAAAGAAAAGCATGGAGGAGAATAGAAAGGATATCTAACCTAAGATATGGCACGTTTAAGGTACGGCGATGACCGTAGATGTGTGCTCTAACTCAGATAACTCGTAGACATCTACTTCTTCGAGTTCTGGTATTTCGAGCTCGAGGAATATTTTCAATCTTTGGCCATTGGCCTTGAAAATATTCCCGTCATCGTCCTGAAAGGTTATAGCGCCGTGGTCGGCGGCGTTAAGCAGTAAGAATGGGCCTTCCCACTTACTTCTAAGCTTATTATGACCAAACAAACGAATGCAGGAGTTGAAGAAGAGTACCTTATCTCCCGCTTTGAAGTGCTTGATCTTGATTCGCTTGTCATGCTATCTTTTCATCCGCTCCTTGTAGAACTTGGAGCTTTGGTAGGCCTTCTCCCTCCATTCATCCAATTCAGCCAGTTGGATTTGTCGTTTGATCCCGGCTGATTGGAGGTCCATATTCCACCTCTTGATCGCCCAATGGGACTTATACTCGAGTTCAACCGGAAGATGACAGGTCTTGCCATAGACCAGTTGGTACGGTGTCATCCCTATCGGTGTTTTGAAAGCCGTCCGATAGGCTCATAGTGCCTCGGGTAGCTTGCTTCGCCATCCCTTTCCCATGGCATTGACCGTCTTTTGCAAGATGTTCATGATTTGCTGATTTGACGTCTCTGCTTGACCACTTGTTTGGGGATGGTATGGTGTAGTAACTTGGTGGTCCACTCCTAACTCGCTGAGGCACTTCCTGAAGGTTTTGTCGATGAAGTGTGAGCCTCCATTGCTGATCACGACTCTAGGAACTCTGAAGCGAGGAAATATAATTTCCTGGAACATTTTCTTCGAGCTTTTCGAGTCGGCCGCAACACAAGGAAGTGCTTCAACCCATTTGGACACGTAGTCCACTGCCACAAGAATGTACTCGCACTGCTCTGACATTGGGAAGGGACCCATGAAGTCGACTCCCCATACGTCGAATATCTCCACTTGAAGATTGCTCTTCAGTGGCATTGCGTCTCGGGAGTAGATATTCCCATGCTTCTGACATCTTGGGCAACACTGCACAAATTCCTTTGCGTCTCCATACATGTTTGGCCAGAAGAATCCACTTTGCCAAACCTTTGCATGGGTACGGAACGCTCCATAGTGTCCTCCATTGGGTGAGGAGTGGCAACGCTCCAGAATTTTGCGGGTCTCATATATTGGGATACAGCGGCAGAGTAAACCATCAGCACAGACTTTGAATAGATATGGGTCGTCCCATAGGTGAAATCGGCTGAGGTGTATCAATTTCTTCTTATCTTCTCCTGGAGGTATATACCCAGTCACCATGAAATTCACCAGATTTGCATACCATGGACTGGTTGTAGTAACCTTCAAGAGAGTGTCATCTCTCAAATAGTCATTGATTGGCAGATCCGACCCTTGTACTTGCATCCTTGAGAGATGGTCTGCCACACAATTATCTGCTCCTTTCGTATCTCTTATTTCCAAGTCAAATTCTTGGAGGAGCATAATCCAACGGATGAGTCGTGGCTTAGCATCCTTCTTGGTCAAGAGGTACTTTTGTGCTGCATGATCCGTGTATACAATCACTTTAGCACTGACCAAGTAGGATCTGAACTTATCCATAGCGAATACAACCGCTAGAAGTTCCTTCTCTGTTGTGGCATAGTTCAGCTGGGGTCCGGTCAGTGTCTTACTGGCATAGGATATGGCGTAATGCTGCTTATCTCTGCACTGACCCAGCACTGCTCCCACAACATAGTCACTTGCTTCGCACATGATCTCGAATGGAAGTTTTCAATCGGGTGGCTGAATGATGGGTGCTGATATGAGTGCCTTCTTGAGGGTATAGAAGGCTACGAGGCATTCCTCGTCAAAGTTGAACGGGGCATCTTTTGCCAGCAAGTTCGTCAAGGGCCTGGCTATACGGGAGAAATCCTTGATGAATCTCCTATAGAAACCAGCATGGCCCAAGAAACTTCAGACTCCCTTGACATTTGTCGGGGGTGGCAAATTGCTCGATGACATCGATTTTCACCCGATCCACTTCTATCCCTCTTTCAGACACTCTATGTCTGAGGACAATTCCTTCTCTGACCATGAAATGACACTTCTCCCAATTGAGGACTAAGTGTGTCTCTTGGCATCTCTTGAGAACTTTGTCAAAATTCTCAAGGCACTGATCGAAATCCTTTGCCGTAGACTGAGAAATCATCCATGAACACTTCCATGATGTTCTCAATCAGGTCTGAGAAGATCGCCATCATGCACCTTTGAAAGGAAGCCGGTGCATTGCAAAGACCAAACGACATTCGCCGGTAGGCGAACGTTCCATAGGGGCAGGTGAAGGTAGTCTTACTCTGATCATCAGGATGAATAGGAATTTGATGATAACTAGAGTATCCATCGAGGTAGCAGAAATATGAGTGTTTTGCCAACCGTTCAAGCATCTCATCAATGAAGGGCAGAGGGAAGTGATCTTTCCAGGTGGCCTTGTTGAGCATCCGGTAATCGATACATATTCTCCATCCGGTGACTGTCCGCTGAGGTATGAGCTCATTTCTCTCATTCCGGACAATTGTCATGCCTCCCTTCTTTGGGACCACTTGAACTGGGCTGACCCACTCACTGTCTTGCACGGGGTATATGATACCCACGTGTAGTAGTTTTAGTACCTCTTTCTTGACTACCTCCCTCATCGCATCATTGAGCCGTCATTGATGTTCTCTTGACGGCTTATGTTCCAGTTCCATATGGATGCGATGGGTACATAAGTTGGGATTGATCCCCTACAAGTCTTGGAGAGAATACCCGATGACGGACCGATATTTCTCCAGGACTGCAATGAGCCACCGAGTCTCACTCTCTGTCAGCTAATCACTGATGACGACTGGTGTGGCTCTGTTGTTGTGGAGGAAGGCATACTTTAAACCAGGAGGCAGCGGCTTTAGCTCTGGAAAAGGAGGTTGCAGTGTCTCTTCTTCACTGAGCTTACTCTTGCCGACTGGATCTGTTTCCTGGGTGAAGTGTGAGACATCCTCTTCAGGAATGGGCTGAATTTGCTCTTCCTGACTGATGTTCACTGCTTCCTCCAATGGGTCTTGCCCTGGTCTAGCCTCTGCAATGGTGTTGCATGAACGAACTAGACTGACCGGGATCTTTTCTTTGCAAACCTTAACCTCGAGGGTCGCTCGGTCTCCATTTGGGTTTACAAGTGGTTCTATTGGCCCTTAGATCAAGACAAACTCTTCACCTTCAGGGATATCAAAGACATGGAAGTCCAGGAAGATTTTGTTAGTGCTCATTTTCATGGGCACTACTCACAGAATCCCTTGACTTTCCACTATCTGGCCGTCGATCCACTTCAGGTGCTTACGAGAGAAGGTCAGGGGTTCTTCGGGGTGTAATGTGGTTTGCCAAGGTTTTGGACATCATATTCACCCCGACCTTCGGATCGTAAAAAGTCTCTTGCAGTACGGCATCCCCAATAGAACAGAGGAGTACTCTGGGTCAGCGGTAGATCTGGATGATGCTACTGTTGGCATCTGTTTCCTCTGTCCATTCCTTACTGATGATCGCAGAAAGACCCTCTATCTGCGATGTTGCTTCTGGAATGAACGCCTCAGGTCTTGAGCATACGCACTTATGCTCCTTCGGCATGCCCGAAACATTGCCGAGTTCCATGTATTCCTCTTTCCGTGAAGAGGTCTGGTATGAACATTGGCATATCTTCATGGAGGGGCTCTTGATCTGAGGACTTTTGTGGTTCGGTGATTTCCTCTATATATGGTGGAGGTGGAGAGGACGCAGCTGATAGAACCTGAAGTTGCTGCGTCTCATTGGGCTGCTCTATTGTCTCTGGTGGATTGTCATATATGTCGGTGTATTCTGTGATGTTCAGAACCTTCTTAAAGAAAGTCCTGACTTCGGCCACTGTTTTGTACATGACTGACCCCTCGGAGGACATATTCAGAAAATGTGCGCTCTCTGGCTTGAGACCATAGATGAAGTGTTTGATCAGTATTTCCTCCGGGATTTGATGTGGTGGCCCGGATTCTACTAGATGCATGAATCTAGCCCACGCTACTCCAAGTGATTCATCACCTTGCTTGAATGTCATTAATTGATTTCGATGAGCAATCACTTTGAAGATAGGGTAGAAGAACAAGCAGAACTCATCCTTCAGTTGTATCCAATCTCCTCCAACTCCTCTTGCAGTCTGGTTGTACCAAATCCTTGCTTCTCCCGTCAGAGAGAACGGGAATAGCTTCCACCGTAGGGTGTGTCGGGTCATACCGGGTATAATCAGAAGAGAACAATTCTCTTCGAAAACCTGCAAGTGAGCATAGGGGCATTCGTCCTTTCTACCAGAGAAGGATTTAGCGCGAACCATGGCTACGAGACTGGGACGGATCTCGTAACCATTAGATAGTATGGGATGGCAGGATGGTGGTGGTTCCAAATACTCGTTAGATGGTACCACCAGATAACTAGGAGAAAACTCCATGGGGTAAGATGAAAAAAATCGTATGGCTGACTAAATCTAAATTGAGTGTTGCTACCATTCCCCGGCAATGGCGCCAAAAAGCTTGTTGGCACTCCTTAGCCTAAACGAATTACTCCGCAAGCGTATAGAGACCGATGTAGCCTTCACCAGGGAGTATACCTAGGATATCGAATCCAAGGAACGGTAAAGCTTCGATCAAATCTACAACTATTCAACTGGACACACCAAGAGAGAAAAGGTAAGAGGGACGAGGGCCTAACTCCAGATAACTTACTACTGTACCTAGCGACGAGCTAACTACTAACTTGATCTGCTTCGGCAGCCTCAGGGAAGGACTCAGACTAGGGTGAGAAGGGAGTCCAACGGCAGTTGGCACTACTGCTATGAAAACACCCGAACGTGATGGACTACGAGGGACGGACTGGGCTGTCACCACCTGCCGCCTAGCACAACAGTTCCATGGGGTGGAACACAACCCTTGATAGCTAGCCAAGCCTGGGCACCATGCCCACAGCTATCAAGCTACTTGCTCCTACCATGTACTTAGATAGAAAGCAACCTCAAATAAGTAGAACTTGCTACTTACGCAGACTCAGGACCCCGCAGATCAAAGAAACTAATTAAACAAGTAACTAAGGCAGAAAGTAAAGCTAGCGAGAAACTGAAGTTGAGACGAGGAACTTACTCAAAAGATAGAATCCTCCGAGGTGGATACAAAATATGAAGTAAGACCGAGAGAACTCGAGTCCGCTCCTTTAGCTTGGTTTGCACCAAAGCTCTCACCTCACTCCCTCCCTATTCTAATATAAAGAAAGCACAAGAGTGAACATTCTTCTCTAATGGATGGTGTGTGTTACAAGTGAGAGGTGGAGCTCTATTTATAGTGCTTCAGGGTCGGTACCAAGCTTGGCGTCAGTTGCAAGCAGGTAAGATGGTTGTGCTTAACTTCCACGCCAAGGGAGATCACCAGAGGCTGATAGGTGGGGCCGGCCTCCCCTAGGCCGGCCGGCCTGGGGATCGTGCCATCTGGCACCGACCTTCCTCTGGACGGCATGGATTCACTCCTGGAGTCGGTTATGAGCTGCTTGTCATTTTCCACGTGATTCTTAGGCCGGCCGGCCTCACCTAAGCCGGTCGGCTTGGCTCTGGCACATCTTGGCCCTCCGTTGCTCTGTCACGTTGATCCGGGGTCGTGTGTTGCTCCTCAAGTCGGTTTGCGTATTGGTTGATTTGTTTGCCACTGAAAGTGGACCCAATTAGACTTGGTGTATGCCTTTCGGTCTTAGCTTGTGATACTTGTGTAAAGCACTTGATCTTTGCTTGATCTTGTGTTCAGGACCATCACCAAGGAGTTGCACGACGAGGTTGCACAGGGGTAAGCCGGCCGGCCTGGGATTTCTCCCATTTTGGCTCAATTTCGTATGTTTTGTTCCTGAAATCATAAATGCACCAAAACTTGCGAAACTCATTAATGTTAGTGAAAATTATGGTATTATGGTCCTGAAAGTATGAAATCCAAAGGAATGTTGGTGGTAGAAATCACTGAAAATGACTGCCAACATTAAGCTCGACTCGACTCTAACTCCCAAACTACTAACCTACTCTAGAAAGCAAAGAGAGATTGAGGTCCAAAGGTGTGTGTTACAAGTGAGGGATGGGAGTGCTATTTATAGACTTCCAAGGTCGACTCCGAGCAGGTGAAGCACATGGCGTTAGTTGTAAGTAGGTAAGGTCGATGTGCTTGTCTTCACGCGAAGCCGGGACTTGAGGGACTTCAAGGTGGGGCCAGCCGGCCTCGCCTAGGCCAGATGGCCTGGGGGAGTGGCCACATGGCCACTGCCTTTGCGTGGACATCAGTGATCTTCACCTGGAGTCGGTGTTCGTTGCTGTGGCAGCCCCGCCTAAATTAATCCAGCTTAAGTGCGCTAACCATCACCGAAACGGTAACTAGGGTTAACACGCACTTAAAACGTTGTCATCCGGCAGTGCTGTCGGGTAAAATCTCGATTAAACCACTTGAAACAGGATCGACAAAGCAGTTCAGAGCGTGCAACATTCCACAAATTTTACAGCACAAAGTATGAAATTGAATTATTATTACAAACCAAGTTTGAATTTATAAAAGTACAACAGAGTTCAAGAGTGATGGAAAACGAACGATAGTCTAGTGACGAAACAAGACGTCATGATGAAGCCCGTACATGACATCATCCATCCTCAAATGTACCACCTGAAAAACAAAGCCACAAGCAAGGCTGAGTATACTAATACTCAGCAAGGCTTACCCGACTAAGGGTATACTTAGCCCTTTATCTAGACATGCAAGGCTTTTGGCTTGAGGGGTTTGTTTGCCGAAAAGCAGTAAAGAGTAGATCCTTAATTTCATATTTTAGCTTTCAGGTTCTAGTTCAATTAACCATTCTAGGTGAGCATCTATCCAATAGCATACATGGTGGAAACAATTATCTTTTATCATCCAACCAACCATATTCATCATCATCATCTTTCACTTCTTACTCTATGTGGCAAAAGGGTTAAGCAGTCTCATTGTCCGTGAGCGGCGGAACGATTCGAATCAATTTTGTTAACCTGGCCAGGCAGACCTAAACACATGTCACGTGGTTACTCCCATAGTCACACGTGCAACTTTTCCCTTCAATTCCCGCTTCACGGAACAGGCCCACCGCCCTCGACTACAGAGCCCGGCTCTGCACCCGTCATCCCAAATGAGACCAAAGTCAAGACAGTGGGAAGGTATGTTCCGGCCTCGGTTCAATCCAGTACTTAAGCTTACCGATTACCATATTCTCGGCATGTGTCTAGTACGTTCAAATGCTTAACCACCACTACCACACACTGCGGCCTTAGCATTTTCTGCACTAAACAGACGGGGTCTCATCCAGAAACATAGTACCCTGACCCCGCCCGTAGGCCTTATATTCTGCAGTATGTAGTAGAGAACCTATCTTCTCGCGAGCGGCAGGAAACCACTCGACTTTTACCGGTCCTAATTAGCAGGGCATCTACTCGCACTTAACTTCTAGTAACCAGTACCTGGGTACCTAGGATCATGCATCTAAGGTTCCAGTCAACTCCTGTAAACATAAATGCACAGATACATAATAGGAACATAATTTGAATAGCATTTAAAATACTGGGATTGATGCACCGGGGCTTGCCTGGGATTAACACTAGGTCAGTGTTAGTTAAAGGATAATTGCTCGGCGAGCATCTTCCTTCGGTCATGCACATCGGGATCCATCCGTCCATCTTCTAGATGTGTCCACCATTCACCGTCTTCTGGCTCGGCTCCAACGTCACATCCTTCACGTGATTCATCTATCGTACCTAAATGAAATGCAACAATGCATATGTATGAATGCAAAGCTCCGAGTAGTTTAGCGATTTAGGTGTTATTATTTTTCCTGCACGATAAAGTTGTAGTCCAATAAAACTCAAGTCAAGAAAACAACCATTTCTTTTTTCTACTCACTAGGCAGTCATTTATAGAGTAGTTTTCAGATTTACTTTACTTCATAAAATGAATTGGGATGGCGGCTTTTATTTCGGATTAACATACTTGAGGTTATTTAACTATTTTACTTCAAAAGTTAGGAACAATTTCTACAACTAAAAAATTTACACAAGGTAGTACATCAGATCAGCAACTTGCAGTAAAAATTTCAAGCAAAAACAGTAAAATATGGATACATGAAAAATACTAAAAAATAGCACATGCTAGAATCAAGATAAAGTTACACAGATTAAAATACAATAGTTCTGAATCTCACATTTTTACAGAGGTGTCTACATACGATTATAAACACACTGAAATTTTACCAGAATTTTTATAGACATAATACCAGAGTAATAAAATTGACAAATTTAACTCACATATAACAAGACTAATTAGTACATAGAGTTACAAAGTGTTTTTGGCCCTCAAAGTTTGTATTCTAGCTTATCTTCTGAAGACTAAGCAATGGTAAATGTTTTAGATTTTTCCAGATGCATCCAGGGTTTTTTTCTCGGCGAAAAAATTCCGATAAAACCAAAAATCACGTTTCTCGGTGGGGCCCAGTTATTTTTGTTGCCGGTCAAAATTTTCGGTTGTTTTGAATTTGGCCCGGCCCAAAACCAAAAGCAGGCCACAGGCCACCCCTGTGTTGCTCCTGCCAAGTCCCCCCCAACCCTAGCGAAGTAGCGATTCCCTTCTCAGCACGCATGGCGGCGGCGGCACTCCGTCTGTATGATCCGCTTGTCCCCTGTTCGCCGGCGATGTAGCTCATGCTCCGTGCCTGTGCTCCACTCGTCCTCCGCCTCATTCCTGCCGTGCCAGGCCCGATGCCTCGCCGCGACGCACGCACGACCACGCCACCTGGGCCTTTGGCACTGGAGGCAGGCGCCGCCGCTGCCGGCACCCACTTCCCCGACGCCGCACCGGCCCTGCGCCTTCCCCGACGCATTGTTATATCTGTTACTTTATGATAGCCATATTTCTCATTTCTATGCATTGTTATATCTTGTTTTCGCTTTTAGATTGTTTGAAAATAATCTATGTTATTCTCTGTACAAAATGAGGTATTTTTTCAAATTTCGTCTGAAAACAAAACGTCAAATCCGAGAATTTTCTGATAAATCCGATAAACGTGTTTCTCGATGACCTCCGTTTTTTTTTGTTACCGATAAGGAAAACCTTGGATGCAACAACTATTTATCACAATATAGCACCATTTTTAAGGATTAAATCACAGAGCTAGCTACACAAATCTAAAAATAACAAAACTTAGTCAATGGTGTTCATCTAGTATTCTAAGTACACAGAAAAAGTTTCATACATGTATCCATAACAGAACATCCAGAAATAAAAAGTAAATTATTCTACTAGATCTAGCCAAGACTAGGGTTTCATCTAGTTACAGGTGTTAACTGGTGCTCAAATTTTTACACAAAGCTAAGCATGGCATGAAGTAGCTACCAGCCAAAAATCACCCATAGATGCTGAGTAGAACTCCTATAATAATTATAGCCTATGTAATCTAATCTTTTTCCTAGATTAAAATATAGACATAAAATAAATATGTGCATGTAATGAAAGTTGTAGATCTAGCAACAAGGAATTTAGATCAATTGAGTTTGCATTTTTCCGATTTTTCTACGAATTTATATCGATTTTACAAGTTCACTACTTTGGAAAAACCAAAAAGGAAAAATAACTTTTTGCGCAGAGGCCCCTGGAAGAAGTGTTTTCGTCGTGGATATGCCCCTGGCCGGACTTTGGAGCAGGGGAGGCGGCGGGCGGCCGAAATCCGGCGCCTGTGGTCACCGGCGGTGAGGGCCTGGTGGGGGAAAGGCAAGAGGAGAGCGAGAGGAACCTAGGGGTGGGCTCGATTGGGGCTGGGGTGGCCGGAACGGGCGGCGCCACGGAGAGCAGCGCCCGGCGGTGGCGGTGAGCAGCGACGGCGACCGTCCGGCAGTCGTGGGCGACGGCGAGCGGGTCGGTGAGTACTGGTGGAGGGCAAGGAAGCTTGCTGCGGGGTCCGTTGGGCGCGAGGAAGGGCGGAAGAGGGGGCTCCGCGGGAGCCTAGGGGATGGCGGCAGCCATTGTGGTCGGCGGCGGCCGTTCTTGAGCAAAGGGGCACACGACCTCAGCTCTCGAGCTCAGGAGGGGAGAAGGAAAGGGGTGAAGACGTCTCTGAGCTCGCGGGAAGGGTCTAGGCGGTCAAGGGCGAGAGAAGGGGCGAGGCGCAGTCGGCCGGCTCGGCACGGCGTCGCCGTGGCGCTTCGGCGGCCATCCTCGGCGTGTGCACAGGGGGCGGCGCCGCGTGGCGAGGCCGAGCGGATTGGGAGGGGGCCTGTTTGGGAGAACCCGGTGGCGTGGAGACGGTTTTGGCCGGGGAGGACGGCGCATGGCCGGCGGCCTCGGCTCGGCCGGCGTAGAACAGGGGAGGGAGAGAGGAAAGAGAGAGTAGAGAGAGAAAGAGATTTGTCTGATTCAAATTTGAATCTTTCTCAAAATTTTCAATTAACACTCAAAAAGTTTTGAATTCGAAAGCTATTCCAAATTTCGAACCCTACCACTTTTGTTTCAGGCTTATTTTCATTTGGGGCTCAGTTCAAAAGTTTTAAATTTGAAATCCAGACAAAAGTACATTATTAGCCGATTCGAGTTTGAATTCAAATTTTCTTCAACTGTTGTATGGAAACTTAAAAATATTTGAACATGAAAGTTGTTCCAAAACTTCAAATGCTACAACCTTGGTTTTGGGCAAAATTTCGTTTGAGCTATATTTAAGAAATTATTTTCAAAACAGATTGGTTTGAAATTTGAAAGATAGTTTAAATCTTTGAAAACTACGGTTCAAATGACATGTCATTTTATGTTCAAAACTTTATTTTCTCTCTTTGACTTCAACAAGACTTTGGTTTAACATGACTTTAATGAGACACCTATTCAATTTCATATGTGTACTTGCATTGGATTAAAAATTATTTAATGTTTCTGATCTATGCACATATACACTTAAACATTCATGCATACACATGCATTAATTCAAGGTTTCCTATTTAATGATGCATGATTTGGTGCTAGTTACCCTGAATTGGCTATTTAAAAACCTGGGCCGTCACAGTTACTTAGCTCCAATGCAGACAAGGTCAGGCCGGCCGGCCTATGGGAGGCCGACCGGCCTCTCTCTGGCACGTGCTAGCCCTCCGTTCCACTGACGTTGTGACTTGACGCTTGTGATTGCTCCAGGGTGTTGGATCACTGACTTGGACACGAGTTCTCACTGAGTTGTGGGTCCTTTGATCCTTGTGCAAGCCTTTCGGTCCGTTAGATCAAACCGACATTCAATCCACGACTCAGAGGTATTTTGGGTGTGTCACTTTGCCCCTGTGTCGAAGATGTTGCACTATTTTCAGGGGTGCCAGGCCGGCTGACCTAGGTGAGGCTGGTCGGCCTGGGTTTGTGCCCATTGTTGTTCGTTTTTGGTACATGTTCACCTGAAATCAAAACTCATCCAAAACTTGTGAAACTCGTTAGAATTAAATAAAATATGAATGGAACATGGTGCAAAGCTAATTTATTCTGAGAAGTTGACAGCTAGAATGTGAAATAATGGCCGTCAACACCTGCGGAAATATAAATGACACCCCGGTATACTCCCGGGTAAAATGCTACAGCGGTATTCCATGCGCTTACGGATTTATTCGTGGTTCATAAAATACCTGCCACCCCCTTAGCGTCTGCGGGCGTCATCATTGTCTCTCAGTGGTGACGTTGGTAGGTGTCAACACGGGGCACCCCCACGCTCTTTGCCTCTTGCCACTCATTCTTAGCTCGAGGGTATCGTGACCTCACTCAGGGGTTCCACGACCTCAACATCCGGATGGGCGACATCAACGATAGGACGCAACAAATCCAAGGAACTCTCACCCAACACATTGAAGATACCACGCGGCAGCACACTCAGCAACAAAACAAATCACAACGCCATGATGGAACTGCTGCAAAAGCAGTATGAAGAGAATCAGGCATTCTACCAGTTCTATGGTTATCACCCTGAACCCGGTCAGTAAGCCTGCTTGGGGGAAAAGGAAGCCCGAAAGGTAACATGTATCCATGCATTTGCGTATTTTCCTTTCATTATCTCGTTGCATTGCATTGCATAAAAATAAAAAAAAAGTGTTCTTTGTGCTTTCATTTCTTTTAGTTTATTTTGTTTTCGTTTCTCATAAGCGGTAAGAATGCCTAATAAGTTCTCGTGTTGAAATGATGAACAATTGCTCTATTTTAATTTCCTCTTCATGCATAGTTTACAACTCATATTCTCTGAGAACTCAATTTGTTGGTCCCAAAAAGTTTACCTTGAACTTGAAATTTTGTGGGTTGCGAGTGCATGATCTGAGTTTATGTTGTTAAGGAATATGATATGATGAATTAGAGTTGCTACAAACTTGTTCTGAGCAAAATTTTATGCTCGGAATTTCTATCTTTCAAAACTACAAAAATAAAAAGTTTCTGAGTGATGGAAAATCCCTACCAGAGCCATATGCATGAAGCCTACAATGAACAATCCAATGTACATGTTGTTTGTAATCATTTTGAGCTTTGTTAAATTTTGTGACCTTCATGAGTTTCTTTTCATACTCTCATGATCAAGAATCACGTACATACCACCTTTACTTGCTAAGTCTTCTACACGGGAAGATAGCAATTTCACACCATCCACCTCATTCTAGTATTAGGTGCTCCACCAACTATGATGTTTTTCCCAAATTTCATCAAGAAAGGCATGAGCTATGCGAAAAAAAATATAAAAAAATATAGTGGGCACATGAAGGCCAATGATTCAAAAAAATGGGCACATGAAGGTCCATATGAATAAGAAATAGCTAGCCATGCCTAAAAATAATTAGAAGGGAGAGATCATACATGGAGTATTTTATTTATCCATCCCATCCACCACTCATCCACACATATGCACTTCTCGATCATAGTTGTATGACTTGTTTACTCTGTTGGGTTCAATCTTTGGCTTTGTGAAACATTTGAATCAAGTATGTCTTATCTTTCTCTCTACCATGAGCTCCACAAAAGCCTTTTTAGAAGTAGGTGAAAGAAGGCATGCAAAGGCCTTGGCAAGGAACCATACACTTTGAGTGATTTGAGAGCATCATTTGAGGAACTTGTTTTTATTCAAAAAATCTTTTTAGAAAAAATCTCCGGATGCAAAGTTGAGCAACGAATAGGTAAGTGGTGCTTTATGAATCGTTCTATCTCTCAACTGACCAAGACAAGGAGAAAGCCAAAAATCCTCATGGAGATTAAGGTAATATGGGTGAGCAAAATTTTGACCAACTTATTCAATTTGAGGTAGAATGTTTTGTTGTAAACCAAGCATGGTGAATAAATGAAAAATTGTAGCAACTCATGATCAACAACCTAAAGTCTAGCTTTGCTTAGAGATGATCAAAGTTTAGCTTGGGGGTCTTGTTGACACTCACTACAAATCATTTCTAAGTGTCAATATGATCACAATAAATGGATGAACTTGCATTTCTTACACTCATGCCTCTAATAAATCACCGAATTTCACATGTCAATCTAGATTTCTATGAGTGCAGATGTTAGCTGAAAATGATGGGCAATCATATCCTTTAAACCATGGAGCAAGACATCATCCAATCATACGCCACCACGCGAGCATCACATGGATTGGAGGGCCCACAAACTTCAGCAAACTGACATATGTTAAGCCGCGTCAACAACCAGGAGCAAGAGGGCCTGCAGGGCAGCCTCTGGACCAAAGGAGAGGGCTAGTGGGGCTGGCCCATGGTCGGCCGACCATCCATCATGGTCGGCCGACCATCCATCATGGTCGGCCCACGGGCCCCATCGACTTACATCTTCAACGTGGCAGCTCTCCATTGGTCCTCCATGTCTTTTCCAGGAGTGATAGCTTCAAAATCCCGTCGAGGAAAGGGTGGCTCCCCCCAATATATATGAAGGGAGGGGCTCCATTTCGAGACAACACACAATTTTGGAGAACCACAATCACTCAAAGATGTAGCTCTCATCTTCTCTTGTAGAGGTCTTAGGAGTAGTAGAATTCAGGTGTGGAGTTGTAGTTCGAGGTCTTAGTCGTCATGAAGAGTTTGGTACGTCCTTTATCTTCTCTTTATGTAATGTTCTGAGTTTGTACTAGAATCTATTATTTATCCAGCACGTTTGGTTCATATACTCTTGTTTGTGTGTATGATCATGCTCTTGAGTTATGCTTGAGTTGTTTGATACATATGCTAGTTAAGTTCTCGTTTTATGGCTTTGCTTCATCTTCCTTAATTGGGCGCTCTAGAACTAAGGCCTCGGATAGACAAGGGTGTCCTTGCGCAAGGCTAGAGTGGTACTCGTTAGCGCAGATGTAGTGTCTGGGTTAATGACTACGTTTGAATGCGACTCTACCCACGGTTTGTAGAGGTAGCCGGCAGGTGGTGACAGCCCTATCCGTTGTCCAGTAATTCTCCATGTTCGGTTAGAGTGATAGGAGGTGCATAAAGCCGTATAGTTGGTCGGGCTCCTCCTGTCCAATTAGTAGCGGTCTCCCTTATCCATGTTCCTAAGCTTTTCTATGCATATGAGCGACTCAACCTAGTATATTCATGAGTGTGCTAGTCAAAGTATAACTCTTGTTACCCTTGTTCTAGCTCTTTCTCCTCTGCCGTCCTAAGGTGAGTTTCTCTGGTTACTTTTGTGTCACACTATCCCTCTTTTATCATGAACCATTTACCCCTGTACAAACCCTGAATATTAATTCATAGTATTTTCCATAACTTAATAAACTGTTTACACCGCCGTCTTCCCTGCGGAAATATAAATGACACCCCGGGTTACTCTTGGGTAAAATGCTACGGCGGTACACCGTGCGCTTGTGGATTTATTCGTGGCCCATGAAATACCTGTCACCTCATTGGCGTCTGCGGGCATCATTGCTGGTCAATTAGTGGTGACGTTGGTAGGTGCCAATAACGGCCACAAATGCCATGAACTAGTTTGAAAGAAGTGACAGTTACATGTTTGCAACTATACATGATACATGAACAGGTGTATTGAATTAGAGTAATTGGTACCTATAAGGCTACAACTGCATAAGTTTAGTCCAAAATATAGAAATGAGGCTAGATAAACCAACTACAGTTTAACATAGGAATGATGCTAGATTGCTTGTTCTCGACATCCATCTCCTGAGTCTAATAAAATTTTGCTTCAAATAGAAACCCATAATATTTGTAATAAATAAATTGCTCACAAGTGGATTCAAGGTCTAAGTTTAGTGCCTCTCCAATTAATCAAATTTGCAAAATTATTAACTTGAGAACCACAAACAAAGTTACTCTAGATCAAGTGTAATCAGGCTACAGACACAATAAAGCATGGATGCTTGCATGGTCCTGCAGTCCTGCCGAACCATCTCCATATCTTCACCAATAAAATTAGTGAACAGTACTACACCAATAAAGTATGAATCATTATAACTAACTATAGTAGCTACCAAAATGCGCTATAAAGCCACAACAACCATCCATCCTAAATCGAGACAGAATACACATAAACAAGAAATAAACAAGCAGGCAACAGTCACAAGTAAAAGAGGCAAACATAGCTTGCAAGACACCACCAGCCATTAGATTTGAAAAAAAAACATGTGTTGATTAGGCATCCCCAAAATTGAATCCAAACATGCCTCAATCAAAGACAATGGACCACGAATTCAACACAGAATCGAGTCATGAACAACAAACAACAAATAATCCTTAATTACTTTGAAACTGAACAAGTGGATTGGATGAAATTTTGTTGCTCCTTTATCAATGGTAGAAATTGTGCCTAAACAGAAGAATCAAATAAAACTTTTACTTAAACCATCACCATCACAAATAAAGTTGTTATCTTTTATGCTGATGTAATATTTTGTTGCCGTTAACAGAAAGCACCATAAAAAATGAAAACCATTTTTGTTAGCCATGTTCCCTAAAAAACATTGAAGGTTGGCAATACAATTAGTATGATGGTAACTGAAACAATCTACACCTAATGTCATTGAAAATTGAAACATGACTACCAAGAAAAATAATAATTTTAGTTACAAGAAAGAATTTCTTTTCTAGGATTCATTGTAACTGAGACAGCATACACTGATACCTGAAACATTAGCGCATTACAATTGAAGTTCAGGATTACAAATTGCATAGGTGTAGGCCTGCCAAGAAATCATCGATGGGGGAAAAGTTGTGTTGCAAGTTTGTTGGATCAGTAACCTGTGTATTTGTTGTATTAGAACTAAGAGGCCACAAATGGTAATCGTTAGCACTTGGACCTAGCATACCAATCGGATTATTTATTGAGGATAAAACAATGCATAGTTTTCATTGGCATTGGCTACAAAAGGAACACACAAATCGAATCTGAATAGTTTACTCACCGGTCTTGGCCAAATGCCAACACAAGATTAAAGAAATAAGGAAACTGAACTGAACTAAATAATTATGCAACATAGCATAATAGAACTAAATCTTGAAGGGGAGTAGAGATTGGAGTGAATGGAAGTGGCACAAAAGATTTCAGATAATCAGAATCAAAATGTACACTATGAAGGAGAGCACAGACATGAGACAGATAAGGAGTGCTTCTCTAAATGGGAGCTCCAAAATTAGCAAACAGAGGAACTAAAATAAGGTATACCTGCATATTTGTATCCAGCTACCACTGACTCGCAATTCACTCTTTTCTGCTGGCTTGTTAGCCAACCAGTTAGCAGTGCTTTTCTCTCACATCGAATCAACATCAGCCACCAGCTACTAGCTAGTAAGCAGTACTTTTCTCTCACAACAAATCAGTACCAGCCACCAACCACAGCTAGCCGAACAGAGTGGAATTCATCTCTCAAATCAATTGCGGAGCAACCATCACATGAATCGAACAAGACAAAGTACCCTAGAGAGGATAAGTTTAGTTCATACAAAGCCACTTACTGCCTTCACAACAATGAACTTGTACTAAAGGACTTGACAAGCTTGAAGCAAATCAAACTAAAGAGATCGTGGACACACATTGATATCTACTGAAGATGACGAGTCCCCGACGCCATGGGAGCAACAAGAAGGAAACAAATGCCCCTACAACATCCCTATTAAAACGAGCACTACCTGAGGATGAATCGAATCATGCACTACCACTATACCTGATGCCCCAAAATTGTCAAGCCCCTAAATCGGTCATTACCACTACCTGATCAAAAGAATCGAGGTCTTAAACCAACAGATTGACAATCATCAATTCGAGAACTAAACTAATCCCCCTCCCCCAACTGCGCACACACCCAAATCGAAACATTGAACAACACACATGCTGCACAAATCGAAGACAGCAGCGGATGCAGACATGATCAGTTGATCTCCTCGCGCACAAATCAAACATAACCCAAATCCATCACGGAAACTGAACGAAAGGATAACAAAACCATAGAAAAATCATATATGGTTAATCTACAGAGAGACCTAAACCTCTCAAAACAACGGGTAGCACAAGGGCAACGAAGAGGTCATCGATTTGCCGTGAGTGGTCGCTGATTCGACGACGGGATCCCCAAATCGTCAGAATTACCATTGCATTTTCAGTTCCTACCCCACGCTGGGCAATGAAAAGGAAGACGAAAGGGTTAAAATGGGGTGGCTTGAAAGAACCCAGTCGGACCCCTCGCTCACCGAGAACATCTCGCACACAGGCACAAGCGGGTTACCCATTTGCTCACAGAGTCTAGATCCGTTAACATGTATTTGGGCACAAAGCTCAGCAAAAGCGGACCCGAAAAAATGATTCACACAGGGGGCGATGTAACCCATCCGTCTTCGATCCAACACGTTTGGACCCTGACTGACGGAAAAGCAGAATATCAATCACTTGACAAGGAGCAAATCTCTATAAATAGACAATACACTCATTTTTACAACTTATATGTACTTTTTCTTATAAATTAAACTCGATGTTTCTGTTATACACATCGATTAAATCTCTTCTGCTTTGGTTAAGTTTCAAGAGTGATATCTATCACAATTGCCTAAAGAAAAAAAGAGTGATATCCATCACATCGATGAACAGTAAGAATTCATCCTATCTCCTTTTATCGGTCAACCTTATTATAAGACTCACAAAACTTTTAAATGACCTGTAGTATTTACTAAAGACTTTTAGCATTTTTAAAGACTTGTAGCATTTTTTAATTGGTAATTACCGGAAGAACTAAATAAAGCAAATATAGAATAGTATAAATCGAGACTGTTTGGCACGGCTTCACCTTCACTAGCGAAGCCAAAAAAACAAATTAGCTTATAATTTATCCTAATTTATTTTAGCACGACTATATAAAGTAGAAGGGTCTTTACCTACAAAATAACTTTATACAGCCCGTTCGGATGAGCTAATAAGCTCTGGCTGGGCTGGAAGCGCTGGTCCAGCCGGTCGGCAGCCGAACAGCTGAACGCGGCTGTCAGCTCTTCAGCCTAGCTTCCTTCCCGCATCACTGGATCATGCTGACACCAGCCAACCAGCGCCGTATCCAGATTGAATAGGGAATACCAGCCGATTCCAGCCCAGCCAGCCCTTTTCACGGCATCCGAACAGGGCCATATATTCCAGTATCTCGATTTTGCTTGAAAAAACTGAAACCAATATAAGCCACCACAAACAGAACCAATGAACCGCTCCTATTTGCTTTCCCCACTCCCCACCTCAGTCTGTACGGCACCCACCGTGCATCCACCGCCACCGCCCACCGGTCCTCACCACACTCTCCCCACCCGACAGCGCCGCCGCCGCATCAAGCCCTAGCACCAGGAATCCCACCCCAAGAATCGCAAGAACCCCGTCGAGTCGCTGCCGGCCGCCTCGATGGGGTGCGGGCAGTCCAAGATCGACCAGGAGGAGGCTGTGTGCCGGTGCCGGGACCGGAAGAGGCTGATGGCGGACGCCGTGGTAGCCCGGAACGCCTTCGCCGCCGCCCACACTGGTTACACCGTCCGCCTCAAGAGCACCGGCGGCGCGCTATCCGACTTCGCCCACGGCGAGGCGCCCGACCATAGCCTGGTAGCCTCCTATTCCCACCACCCCGCCGCCGCCGCCGCCGCGGCGGCATCCGTCTCCGCGCCGCCTGGCCCCTCCACCACATCCGTCATCACAGCGCCCTCCCCGCCACCGCCGCCATTTCCCGACTTCTCCCATTCCAGCCTCCAACGGTCCTCCTCCACCCCCAACATCCCTATGCCGGGACCAGAGGGCGGCCCCCAAGAACTGCCCTCCCGCTGATGCTCCTATCCGAGAGGAGGATGAGGATGAGCAGGATGATGATGGGCATATCAGGTCGGATAGTGACGATGATGAGGAAGATGACAGTGATGATGATGATGATGGCGACGACGATGAGGATGATCACCATGAGCATGACGATGTTAGCGTGGATGGTATGGTGCACGGACAGCCACTGAAGCGGATTGTAATGGATAGTGTGGGATCTTCTCCAGTGACACCGCCTCCACCACCACGGCTGAACCAAACCCCACCAACGCCTGCCACCACAACCCCACCGCCTCCAGTGCCGGAGTCACAAATGGCTACCTGGGATTACTTTTTTGGTCCAACTCCCACACCACCGCCCACCCTGGAGCATCCTGCAGCTGATACTTGGATGGAAAGGCGTGACAAGGAGCCAGTGGCTGAGGTGAAGCCGCCTGTGGCAAAACCAGCTGTTAGTGAGCCAGCTGCTGCCGAGGAAAGGCCACCACAGACAGCTGCAGAGAAGGAGAAAGCAATTGAGGAGATGGTGGCTAACCTACCTCCATCAAAACCTATTGTTAGGAAGCCACCCAAGGCACCTGGCCCACCGCCGACTGTACACTACCAGCATGCCTCGTCAATGGGTGCGGTTGAAACTCGGAAGGGAAAGATGATGGTTGCATCAGGATCTTCCAGCTTGCTACAGATTGTTTCTCAGCTTGATGATCAGTTCCTTAGAGCTTCAGAGAGTGCACATGATGTGTCAAAAAAGCTAGAGGCCACCAGAATGCATTACCATTCCAACCATGCTGACAGCCGAGGTAAGTTTTGCAGCTCAATTTGTTTCCTGTTCTTTGGTTATTTGATGCTTCACAGCCACTGGTTCAGGAAATATAGTGTGTTAATGTTTCCTTATATAGATTGATCATGTAATTTATGCCTGGGTGTCCACATCATTTTGTAATAGCAAACTGCGGAGACTAGAATTGTTCCCTTTAGCTTGTGTCACTATCATGGGCTATATCATATTTGACACTTTGATTGAATATTTATTCTTTTTCTATGTGAATTAGACATGACTAGGGCCCTTTTAATTTTTGGGTTAATTGGATATATGCGATTACAATTGTTACACTTTGGAGATACGCCCTTACTATTTGCAATATAGGAAACATACCACTACAAGTTCGTAGATGTTCAAGATATACCACTACACCCTTAGATACATTTATAAAAATTTCTTGACCAAATTATCCTTCTTCTTCCTCCCTTCTCTCTGTTGATTGCTTGGCCGCTGTGCCGCATGCTAGTTGATGTTCAACGCCTTAGCGGCCGCACACGCAAGCTTCACGGCGGATTCCAGGGACAAGGCTGGCACAGGCGAGCCCTCGTACCATCACCATGACGCCAGCAGGGATGTCTTGTTTTCCGCCGGCAGCGGCCGTTGCCTCTGCCTCCTTTGCATGGAGCTGCTCGTAGACTGACCCGTTCTCTGCGACAACCGTCCTTGGACTGGGCTCCCGCATGCAAGCGCCTCGCATGCCAATTTCTGTTCGATTGGAGTCTAGCGGTTCGTTTCTTCTTGCTGTCCAATTCTGCTGGGAGCCCTGTGATTGGTGCAACAATTTGGGAGCTTTGTGATGCAGCAGATCCAGCCGCCAGCAGGTTGTCGATACAGTCAGCCCGCGGCCCCACACACCAATATTATTGCTAGCCCGGAGCTCCAGCATGCTACACGCGCCCATTTTGCGGACTGCAGGGCGCTGGATCTTCCCTCCCCCTCCCCCGCCCCCGCCAAGGCAAAGGACCAGAGGATGGTGAGACATGGTGCAGACTCCCAACGGCCGCGGGTGACGGCAGCGCGAGGCAGCGCAGGTCGTCGACAGCGCAGAGGAAGCTGTCAGCCCTCGTCCTTGGCCTCGGTTGGGCAGCAGAAGCAGCCCTGCAGATGAATATGAGAGAGAATGAGGAAGTGGAGGAAGGAAGAAGACATGGTAATTTGGTCAATTTTTTTATAAATGTATTGAAGCGGTAAGTAATGGCATATCTCGAACATCTATGAAATTATATGGTATGCTTCCGATATCGCCAATAGTAATGGCGTATATCCAAAGCGCGACAATTGTAATGCCGTATATCCAATCAGCCCTTGATTTTTTTAGCTGCAGCACCTTGAAACTTTCATTGTATTTGGTCTTGTTTATATAAACCATAGAATACGTCATTTTAGTGCAAGTTCACCAATAATATCATCTACATCTTTTGTCCAAGCTGATTACTTTTACTTAAAGCTTTATTGCGTTTTATGAATACAAAATTTGTCTAAAGATTTTGTGATGTAATCCACTTGCTTGCATAGTGTGCAACACTGTATAAAATGTTTTTGAAGTCTAGTGGCTGTAAGGTGAAATAATTAGTGAACTAAAATTCTCTGTATCAGAGAGCTATGGTGGTACCAATTCAATTTGAATTAATGGTTTAAAATTGTTTAGACACATTTACTTATTTGAAGTGGCAACACTCTGTTTGAGCCTAATATTTTGCTCTTATACCATGTTTACATGTTGGGGCGATGTTCTCATGTTCCATTTATATTTGCTATATTTTGTTTTAAAGGTGTTTTTTATATCATACGGGTACTCTACCGCTAACTTTTGGTTTGGGTAAAAAGCCTTCGTTTGTTTTGTAGATGTGGAGAGAATAATTGTGTCTATTCCTCCAAACCCTAGAAGGGTGGGCAATATAGTAGCTATACATGGGCCTCTATACATGGGCTCACATATACACCAACACCCCCCCCCCGTAGTCTGAACTACCGGCACAGCGGTGTCCAAGACTGGACAACAAGAAAGCCAACACCCCCCCGCAGTCTGAACGACCAGCGCAGTGGTGTTCAAGACTGGACAACGAGAAAGTACACGCAGGGCAAATACCCCCCGCAGCCACAACTAGCCACCGGCTACGTTGAGGTTGGAGCGAAACTCCGAGAAGGTCGAGGAGGGTAGTCCCTTGGTGAAGATGTCGGCAAACTGGGAGGTGGTCGGGACATGGAGTACCCGAACATCGCCGATGGCGACCCTGTCGCGCACGAAGTGCAAGTCGATCTACACATGCTTCGTCCGCTGATGTTGAACGGGGTTGGTGGAGAGATACAAGTAGACGAGCGTGCTCTTGGCGAGCGAGCTGTGGAGCTCCGCCAAGAGCTGTCGTAGCCAGGACGCCTCTGCCACGCCGTTAGCGACAGCACGGTACTCCGCCTCGGCACTGGAGCGGGAGACAACCGGCTGCCGCTTAGACGACCAGGAGACCAGGTTGCCGCCCAGGAAGACGGCGTAGCCGGAAGTGGAGCAGCGAGTGTCCGGACAGCCAGCCCAGTCAGCGTCGGTGTAGACAACCAGCTCAGCAGAGGACGAGCGGTGAAGAACCAAGCCGGGGTCCACAGTGCCACGGACGTAGCGGAGGAGATGCTTCATGCATATGGAGACAGACCTGCTGAACAGCGTAGGTGAGGTCCGGCCTGGTGAAGGTGAGGTACTGCAAGGCACCGGCCAGACTCCGGTAGGCAGTAGGATCAGCCACAGGATCACCTAGATCAGTAGATAGTTTCGCCTGAGTGTCGACAGGAGTGGAGCAGGGCTTGCAATCGGTCATCCCAGCCCGCTCCAGAATATCGAGTGCGTACTGCCGCTGGTGAAGGAGAAGGCCAGACGGGCGAGGCTCAACAGTGACGCCCAAGAAGTGGTGGAGCTGACCAAGATCCTTCATAGCAAATTCCTGCTGCTGAGAGGAGATGACGCGCTGAAGCAACTGCTGACTGGAGGCTGTGAGCACAATGTCATCGACATAGAGCAGCAGATAGGCAGTCTCATCCCCACGGCGGTAGATGAGGAGAGACGTGTCAGACTTGGCCTCGGTGAACCCCAATGTCAGCAAGAACGTGGCGAACCGAGAATAACAAGCGCGAGGAGCCTGCTTCAGACTATAGAGGGACTTGTTGAGCCGGCAGACCATGTCCGGACGACTGGAGTCCACAAATCTCGCTGGCTGAGAGCAGTAGACTGTCTCTGACAGAGTATCATGAAGAAACACATTCTTCACATCCAGCTGGTGCACAGGCCAAGAGCGAGAGCGCAAACGAGAGGACCGTGCGCACAGTAGCAGGCTTCACCACTGGACTGAAGGTCTCATCATAGTCCACACCAGGTCGCTTGGTGAACCCCCGGAGAACCCAGCGAGCCTTGTAGTGCTCCAGTGTGCCATCAGCCCGACGCTTATGCGTCCAGATCCACTTGCCAGTGACCACACTGCAACCAGACGGACGCGGCTCGAGGTCCCACGTCTGGTTGGCAAGAAGAGCTGCGTACTCCTCTTCCATCGCGCGACGCCAGTGAGGATCCGCCAAGGCGTCGTGGACAGAGGAGGGTACCGGAGAGTCCCGCGGCTCTCCCTCGGTGGCGGAGAGAGTAGCGGCCTGAGACGCCATCCACCGAGTCATTATGGGATGGATGTGCCGAGGATCCCGATGGATGACTGGCGGGTGGTACACCGCCGGCTCGACTCGAGAGCGAGTCGGCAGTGGTGGCTACGGTGTAGATGGCGGCGGCGACGACTCTGGTGTGGGTGCCGCAGGAGCCTCCGGAGCTGGAGGCGGCGCCAGTGCCGAGCTGCCAGCGCCGAACGATGCCGGTACACCTGCACCGGCTGAGCGTACCGCGCAGGTGCAGGGGGAGGCACCGGGGCCACTTGTGGCGCAGCAGGGGACACCGGGTCCGCCCGCGGCACGACAGGAGGTCCGGGGGCCGCGCGTGGCGCGACCGCGGGCACCGGGGCCGCTCTCGGCGCAGCAGGGATCACCGGAAGCGGCGCCAGTGTACCGGAAAAATCTGCAGGGAAAGGAAAGATAGGTAAAGGTGGCTGAACCTCCGCGTCAGTCGAAAACAGGGACTCCAATTCGGGGTCAGGAGAAGGTGTGGAGGAGGTGGAGTAGGGGAAATCCGACTCGTCAAAGACGACGTGTCGGGAGATCAGGACGCAGCGAGAGGTGAGGTCAAAGCATCGGTACCCCTTGTGGTCAGGGGAGTAACCAAGGAACACACAACGAGTCGAGCGGGGCGCCAGCTTGTGAGAAGCGGTGGCGGAGATGTTAGGGTAACATGCACACCCGAAGACCCGAAGGTGATCGTAGCGAGGAGGGGTACCGAAAAGAGCGTGGTGTGGAGTGGGAGCATGAGAAGCAGTGGACAGAAGACGGTTAAGCAAGTAGGTGGCGGTGTGAAGGCTCTCAGCCCAGAAACTGGGAGGCAGAGAGGTCTGGATCAGAAGAGTGCGCATGACGTCGTTCGTCGTGCGAATCATCCGCTCAGCCTTGCCGTTCTGGGGAGAGGTATATGGACAAGACATACACAGCTGAACACCCCGAGAGAGGAAGAAGGAACGGGAGGTGGAGTTATCAAACTCACGCCCGTTGTCACATTGGACGGCCTTAATGGTGAGGCCGAACTGAGTGGACACCCAGACAAAGAAGTGGAGGAGGGTGGGGAAGGTCTCAGACTGCGCGCAAAGGAAAAGTCCAAGAGTAATGAGAGAAATCATTAACCACCACCAGATAGTATTTATAGCCAGACATGCTGAGTACAGGAGATGTCCACAGGTCACAGTGAACAAGATCAAATTCTTGCGCAGCATACGAAGAAGAAGAAAAAGAAAGTCTAACATGATGACCTAACTGGCACGCATGACAGAGGTGCTCAGCAGGAGCCCTAGTACATGGAACATAGGTACTACGACTAAGCTGAGCCAAAACGTCGTGGCCAGGGTGACCAAGCCGGCGGTGCCAGGTGGTGGAAGACGGCGTCACGGCAAAAGCAGCAGACGAAGAAGTCGAGGGCGGAGCAGCGAAAGCAGGAAGACGAAGGGTGTAAAGGGGCCCCGAGCTGTCACATTGGAGGAACGGACGCCGGGAAGCTGAATCCTTCACAGTAAGACCAGAAGAGTCAAATTCGATGGAACAGGAATTGTCGGCAGTAAACTGGCGAATGGAAAGAAGGTTGTGAACCATCTGAGGAGCAACAAGAATATTAGGAAGACGAAAAGAGCCAGGAGCAGAACCCACGGCGGTGACAGGCATGCAAGACCCATCGCCAACCATGATGGAAGAAGGACAAGAAAGGTGTGGGGGTCGGACAGAAGAGAGGATACCGGCATCTGGGGTGGTGTGGGGGTCGGACAGAAGAGAGGATACCGGCATCTGGGGTGGTGTGGAAGGAGGCACCCGAGTCGGCGATCCACTCGGTGCTGACCGGCGGCGTCAGCCCCATGGTGCTGAAGGACTGCGCCAGAGCGGCCTGGTCCCACCCCCTAGGCCAGGTCGGCTGCTGGCGGCGCAGAGCGGGCGGGGTCCAGGACGGCGCGAACAGGGGAGCAGCACCGGTGAACATGGCCGCCGGCTGGAGCTGAGGACGAGGCCCCCCTTCCGGACCCTGGAACGGCCACATTGAGATGCGCCCTGACCATGGGTTGCTGAAGGATGGCCGGGGCGTACCTCCAGGGGCAGGGGCAAGGGCGGGAGCCGGATCCGGTGCGCCCCGACGGCCCCCACCATCACCGCCACCGGCACTAGGACCCCCAGAAGCATGGCCAACAGTGCCACCACCACCCCGTCCCCCCCGCGGACGACGTCCACGGCCCCCACCTCCGATCTGCCTGGTGGGAGCAGCACCAAGGAGGGAGGTGGCAAGAGCGGCGGAGGAAGCCGGTGGAGCAGCAACGAGCGCGGTGGGGGTGGACGAGGACGAGGACGATCCGGGCGCGAGACCCCTTATGATCTCCTCGAGAACGAGGTCGTCCCAGACCTACAGGAAGGAGGGAAAGGGCCTCTGGCAGGTGATCCATGTCTTCAGGTGGTCATAGGTGCTACTCAGACCCCGCAGGACATTGAGCACCAAGACCCGATCGGACACCGGACACCCGAGGTCGTGAAGAGCATCGGCCATGCCCTTCATCCGCTGGCAGAACTCACCAACGGAGTGGTCCCCCTGCTCGAACGTGCGGAAGGTGGCGTCAAGCTGGAGAGCACGGAACTCGGCGTTGCCGAGGAACTGCCCCTCGAGCGCTAACCAGGCCTGTCGCGCGGTGCTTCCGCGAGTCCTGACGATGTCCTAAAGATCTAGGGAGATGGCCCCGAAGATCCAGGACATGGCGACATTGTCGAGGCGCAGCCACACCACGTCCCGCGCCTCGATCGGCGTGTTGAGGAGGACGTGGTCGTCGAGGGCGTAGAGGCGGAGGGCGAGCAGAACCTGGTCTCGCCAGCCTCCGTAGGAGGACGTGGGGTCGAGGAGGACGGTGACCAGGGCCCTGATGTTCTGAACGCCGGCGGCCTGCAGGTGGAGCTGGGCGACCATGGGGTCGATCGGATCGTGCTGAGGTCCAGATCCAGGGGGCGGGGCCTGATGGGAAGAGGAGGCGCCGTGCTCGGGGACGACGGGCAGCTGGCCGGAGGAGACACGGAAGTAGTGCTCCGCCTCGGGGACCCGGAGGGCGAGAGCATCGGCTGTGGCGCGCTCGCGCTCCCAAGCGAGGGCAGCCACGCGAACCCGCTCCTGGGCCGCCGAAGCCTCCGACTTGGCGGCGAGGAGGGCCATGGCGAGAGCGGCGGTGGCCTGCTGGCCACAGAGTGCGGCGGCGGCGAGCGGCGCATCCGCGGGGGGCATCCCGAGCCTGGGCCACGCGGGAGCTTCGGGAAGCGGAGCGTCGGAAAGCAGCTGCTTGCCCGCGGCGACGGCGGCGCAGTGGGCCGCAGCGGCGGCGGCGGGATCGGGCACTGGCGCCTGCAGCAGGGCCTGCTGGGTGGCGGGATCGGCTCCTGCGCCCGCTACAGCACCGGCGGCGGCAGCAGCCGGGTCGCGCTGCAGGGTGGCGGCGGCGGGCCCTGCCCGGGCGGCTGCAGCTGCGGGGCGTCCAGGACGAGTTGCAGCTGGGCGCCCGCGGCGGCCCCCGCGGCGGCAGCACCCGCAGCGGCCCTCGACGCCGGCTCAATGGCGACCAGCGCGGTGGCCGGGGCGCGCCAGGCCGCGGCGGCGCCAGCAGAGGACGCGGCGACCGGCCCGACGGGACCGGAAGCAAGCCACGCGCTCGGCGCAGGGGCGGCGGCTGCAGCAGAGGAGGAGGGAATGGGAGGGAAGGAGGAGAGGGGGGAGGCGCCGGCGGCTGGAGAGAGAAGAGAGTGAACCCTAGGCAAATGATACCATGTGGAGAGAATAATTGTGTCTATTCCTCCAAACCCTAGAAGGGTGGGTAATATAGTAGCTATACATGGGCCTCTAGATGAGCCTCTATATATGGGCTCACATATACACCAACAGTAGAGTGTATGCTGCAAGGTTCATAATTAGTTCATTGCACAACGTAATAAGGGAACTATAAGTAGAGGTTGGTTATTTTGCTTGTAACTTAGTCATTAGTACTGTTTGCCATGTTTTCAAATCGTCTAGTCGAACCTAGTCGCCATGGGACCGATCAGACGACTAGTCGCGATTAGTCGTCGATCAGGCCGATTAGTCGAGCTTAGTCGGTCCTAGTCGTCTGCCTAGTCATCCTATGTGTCCCAGGACCGATATGATATATGTACTACATATTACTTAATAAAAAGCAAGTATGAAGGCAACAATAATGGTCAATTTTTCACTTATTTGTGAGAGATGATTTGTGAACTGTCCAGAACTCTGTATTCCTGTCCCATAGTTCATATTCCTGACTCTCAGCCTCAGGCACCAAAAACCTAATGGGCCACCTTGCCAGCCCATCGCCGGCCGAGGCCCACAACTCAAACAGCCCACAAAACAATCTCAAGTCTGATCGTTTTCCAACCTGATCGTGTGACTAATCGCGACTAGTCGACGACTAGTTGGACGACTAGAAAACTAGTCGCCCAGACCTACTCGGTGTCCCTTATCGGGGTCACCGGACCGATAAGCCCGACTAATCGCGATTAGTCGGATGACTAGATAACATGGACTGTTTGATTACAATAATATCACTGAAGGCTTTTCCCTGGTTTTTTTTTTTGCTTTCAACATATATTCCCGTGACAATATATATGTTACTTTTCATTATGAACCAACAATATATATACCCACAATAACTGTGGTAAAATGTTAGAAAGCCCAGATCGGGTAGTGGATGGACTAGTGGTAGTCAACCCTTGGTCTTTTTGCCTAAGCATTGTGTCGAACCACATTATTAATGTTATAAAATGGCAAATGCTTCTTGCTGGTACAATGCCCCATTCCATCTCTGGCTGGTGCCATCGACACCTCTGATTAGAAATCGGTAAGTTTGTTAATTAGATGAGCAAATTATATGCATCTTCTTGCTAAGATGTCATTTATTTCTACAGAGATGTACTGTAAAAAAATGTAAACTACTCCCTCCGTCCCAAAAACAAGTCATCCTATCCTATTTAGAAAATGCATGTGCATGCAAGAATCAATTAGTGCCAAATATGTGTAATAAATAGGGGTAAACATGGTCATTTTACCTTCTTGTTAATTTGTCCTAAAATTTCTAGGATGATTTGTTTTTTGGGACGGAGGGAGTATATATTTGCATTTTCCGACTTTTACTTGCCTTTTGTGCTACCAAGTTAGATTTTAAATACTGCCACATCATACAGATTTTAGAAACCTTATGCGACAGCTGCCATTATCTGTACAATTAAGACTCAGCTGTCTGAAGCATACGAAGGGAACATGTTCAAGAACATAGTACATCATGTAAATTTGATCTCAATATGCACTTTAAAGATGTACATGTTGGTGTATATGTGAGCCCTTGTATAGAGGCCCATCTAGAGGCTTATGTATAGGAACTATATATCCCACCCTTTTAGGGTTTAGAGGAATACATCCATTATTCTCTCCTACATGATATCAGCTAGCTCTTCCTCTCTACTTCTCTTCCTCTAGCTGCCGCCGCCGCCGGCACCATGGCCGGCCGGTCGCCGGTGCTGCCCCTCTCCTCCCTCCCTTCCCTCTCCTTCTTCCCTCCCCCTTCCTTTGCTCTCGCCTGGAACCAGGGCGACACCTCCCTCTGTGCTGCCGACGCGGGCTCTGCGCGGCCGCCCTTCGCACTGGCCGCCGCCGCCGGCGCGGACCAGGCCGGCGCCGGCGCGGGATCCGCCCCCTAGGGCGCCGCTGCTGCCCCTGCCGCCCGCGCTGGTGCGGGCGCGGCTGGCCCCGCGACCCCCGCTGCCGTATCCGCCCCTGCATCCTCTGCTCCGTGCGCTGCTGATCCCGGCCCCTGCCTGGCCGCGCGCCGCCCCTGCCGCCCCCCTTGGTGCCGCCCCTGTGCCTTGCGCGGCCGGCGGCGCCTTGTTGCAGCCGGCATTGAGCGACGCCGCGACGGCTCTACCTGGCCGCGTGTGGCCGCCCCACGGCGCCACCGTCGCCCCTCCCGCTGCTCCCCTGCTCGCGATCGCCGCCGCGGGCGCCACTGGATCTGCTCCGGCCGCCGGCCCCTCCCGCTGCTCCCCTGCTCGCGATCGCCGCCGCGGGCGCCACTGGATCTGCTCCGGCCGCCGGCCCCTGGCGCGCCCCGCCCGCTGCCGACCCCTGGCGTGCCCTAGAGTCCGCGCTGGATGCCGGGGCCGCGCGCGCCGCCGGATCTGCTCCGGCTGCCGGCCCCAGGCGCGCCTCGGGTGTCGCCCCGCTCGCCGCCGGCCCCTGGCGCGCCCTGGAGCCCGCGCTGGATGCTGGGGCCACGAGCGCCGCCCCCTGCGCGCGCAACGCCCGCCCGCCAGCGGCCGGCGCGAGCCCTGCTGCTACTGCCAGTGCTGGCTAGGCGACCACTGCCGCCGCCGCCCGCCTCGCGGCCACCCTGGCCGCCGCCGCTGTCGCCCGCGGCGCTGCGGCCACCCCACCCATGGCCGCGCCCGCTGCGCCTCTTCCCGCGCCCATGGCTGCGCCCGCGGTGCCTCTGCCCGCGATGCCCGCGCCCGCGGCGCCCGTGCCTGCGTTCGGTATGCCCCCCGCGGACGCGTCGTTCGCCGCCGCCGCCTTCTGCGTGCAGCCGATCGCCGCCGGAGCTGCTACGGCCGACACGGCTCTTGCCGCGGCCCTCCTCGCCGCCAAGTCCGAGGCTGCGGCGGCTTAGGAGCGAGCCCGCGCGGCTGCCCTCGCTTGGGAATGCGAGCGCTCCGCGGCCGCCGCTCTCACTCGTCGGGTCGCCGCGGAGAAACCCTACTTCCTTGTCCCACCCGTCGTCCCATTCGCCGAGCACGGCGCTTCGTCCTCCCACTAGGCTCCGCCCTCTGGATCTGGACTCTGGATCGACCCGCCCGACCCCGTCCTTGGTGCTCTTCTCACCGGCCAGACCGGGGGTGGGTGAGGCCGAGGGCGTCGGCGGCGGAGGGGACGTGGTGGTGGTGCTCGGGGCACTCCGGACCCGACTCCGGCTCCTGGCCCTGGAGGTACGCCCTGGCCATCCTTCAGCGCCCCATGGCCAGGGGGGCCAGGGCGCATCCCGATGTGGTCGTTTCAGGGTCGGGGGCCTCGTCCTTAGCCCCGTCGAGGGCGTTTCAGTGCAGCCTCGTTTCAGGGTCGAGGGCGTCGCTCGCCGCTGCTGCTCCCCTGTTTGCGCCGTTCTGGACCCCGCCTGCTCCACCCAGCCAGCAGCCGACCTGGCCTGGGGGTGGGACCAGGCTGCACTGGCGCAGTTCTTCAGCGCCATGGGGCTGATGCCGTCGGTCAGCACCGAGTGGATCGCCGACTCGGGTGCCTCCATCCACACCACCCCACATGCCGGTATCCTCTCTTCTGTCCGACCCCCACACCCCTCTTGTCCTTCTTCCATCATGGTTGGTGACCGTCTTCCTGTCACCGTCGTGGGTTCTACTCCTGGTTTTTTTCGTCTTCCCAATGTTCTTGTTGCTTCTCAGATGGTTCATAACCTTCTTTCCATTCGTCAGTTTACAGCTGACAATTCTTGTTCCATCGAGTTTGATTCTTCTGGCATCACTGTAAAGGATTCGGCCTCCCGGCATCCGCTACTCCGGTGTGACAGCACGGGGCTCCTTTACACCCTTCGGCTTCCTTCTTCCGCTGCACCACTCTCACCTTCTTCTTCGCCCTGGCCGTCTTGGTCTGCCGTTTTTGCCGCGACGCCGTCTTCCACCACCTGGCATCGCCGTCTTGGTCGCCCTGGTCGCGACGTTCTGGCTCAACTCAGTCGTAGTACCGATGTTCCTGGTACTAGGCCTCCTGCTGAGCCCCTCTGCCATGCGTGCTAGCTCGGTCGTCATGTTCGGTTCTTTTTTTCTTCTTCGCATGCTGCACATGCCTTTGATCTTGTTCCCTGTGACCTGTGGACCTCTCCTGTTCTCAGCCTTTCTGGCTATAAGTACTATCTGGTGGTGGTCGATGATTTCTCGCACTACTCTTGGACTTTTTCTTTGCGCGCCAAGTCTGAGACCTTTCCCACCCTCCTCCACTTCTTCGCCTGGGTGTCCACTCAGTTCGTCCTCACCATTAAGGCCGTCCAGTGTGACAACGGGCGTAAGTTCGACAACTCCACCTCCCGTTCTTTCTTCCTCTCGGGGTGTTCAGCTGCGTATGTCTTGTCCGTATACCTCTCCCCAGAACGGCAAGGCTGAGCGGATGATTCGCACGACGAACGACGTCGTGCGCACCCTTCTGATTCAGGCCTCTCTGCCCCCGCGCTTCTGGGCTGAGAGCCTCCACACTGCCACCTACTTACTTAACCGCCTTCCGTCCACTGCTTCTCCTGCTCCCACTCCACACCACGCTCTCTTCGGTACCCCTCCTCGCTACGACCACCTTCGGGTCTTCGGGTGTGCGTGTTATCCTAACAGCTCCGCCACTGCTCCTCACAAGCTGGCGCCCCGCTCGACTCGGTGTGTGCTCCTTGGTTACTCCCCTGACCATAAGGGGTACCGATGCTTTGACCTCACCTCTCGCCGCGTCCTGATCTCCCGACACGTTGTGTTTAACGAGTCGGATTTCCCCTACTCCACCTCCACACCTTCTCCTAACCCCGAGCTAGAGTCTCTGTTTTCGATTGACCCGGTGATTCAGCCACCTTTTCCTATCTGTCCTTTCCCTGCAGGTTTTCCCGGCACACCGGCGCCGCTTCCGGTGAGCCCTGCTGTGCCACGCGTGGCCCCGGTGCCCGCGGTCGCACCACGCGCGGTCCCCGGACCTCCGGTCATGTCGCGCGCGGACCCGGTGTCTCCTGCTGCGCCACATGCGTCCCCGATGCCTTCCCCTGCACCTGCGCGGTACGCTTAGCCGGTGCAGGTGTACCGGCGTCATTCGGCTCCGACTCCGGCACCGCCGCGGTACGCTCAGTCGGTGCAGGTGTACCGGCGTCGTTCGGCGCCGACACCGGCGCCGCCTCCGGCTCCAGAGGCTCCTGCGGCGCCTACACCGGAGCCGTCGCTGCCGCCTTCTACACCGGAGCCGTCGCCGCCGCCGCCTCTGCCGACTCGCTCTCGAGTCGAGCCGGCGGTGTACCACCCATCAGTCATCCATCGGGATCCTCGGCATATCCATCTCATGGTGACTCAGCGGATGGCGTCTCAGGCCGCGACTCTCTCCGCCACAGAGGGCGAGCCGCGGGTCTCTCCGGTACCCTCCTCTGTCCGCGACGCCCTGGCGGATCCTCACTGGCGTCGCGCAATGGAAGAGGAGTACGCGGCTCTCCTTGCCAACCAGACGTGGGACCTCGTGCCGCGTCTGTCTGGTTGCAATGTGGTTACCGGCAAGTGGATCTGGACGCACAAGCGTCAGGCTGATGGCACATTGGAGCGCTACAAGGCTCGTTGGATTCTCCGGGGTTTCACCCAGCGGCCTGGTGTGGACTACGATGAGACCTTCAGTCCAGTGGTGAAGCCCGCTGCGGTGCGCACAGTCCTCTCGCTCGCACTCTCTCGCTCCTGGCCTATGCACCAACTGGATGTGAAGAATGCCTTTATTCACGGCACTCTGTCAGAGACAGTGTACTGCTCTCAGCCAGCGGGATTTGTGGACTCGAGTCGTCTTGATATGGTCTGCCGGCTCAACAAGTTCCTCTATGGTCTAAAGCAGGCTCCTCGGGCTTGGTATTCTCGGTTCGCCACGTTCTTGCTTACTTTGGGATTCACCGAGGCCAAGGCTGACACTTCTCTGTTCATCTACCGCCGTGGGGATGAGACTGCCTACCTACTGCTCTATGTTGATGATATTGTGCTCACTGCCTCCAGTCAACAGTTACTTGAGCGCGTCATCTCCTCTCTGCAGCAGGAGTTTGCTATGAAGGATCTTTGTCAGCTCCACCACTTCTTGGTCGTTACTATTGAGACTCGCCAGTCTGGCCTGTTCTTTCACCAGCGGCAGTATGCACTTGACACTCTTGAGCGGGCTGGGATGACTGATTACAAGCCATGCTCCACTCCTGCCGATACTCAGGCGAAGCTGTCTGCTGATCTGGGTGATCTCGTGGCTGATCCTATTGCCTACCGGAGTCTTGCCGGTGCCTTGCAGTACCTGACCTTCACCCGGCCGGATCTCACCTATGCCGTTCAGCAGGTATGTCTTCACATGCATGATCCCCGGGAGTCTCACCTTGCTGCACTGAAGCGTCTCCTCCGCTATGTCCATGGCACCATTGGCTTCGGCTTGGTTCTTCACTGCTCTCCCACCTCTGAGCTGGTGGTCTACACCGACACTGATTGGGCTGGCTGCCCGGACACTCGTTGCTCTACTTCCGGCTACGCCGTCTTCCTGGGCGGCAACCTGGCCTCCTGGTCGTCCAAGCGGCAGCCGGTTCTCCCGCTCCAGTGCTGAGGCGGAGTACCGGGCTGTCGCTAACGGCGTGGCGGAGGCGTCCTGGCTCCGACAGCTCTTGGCGGAGCTCCACAGCCCGCTCGCCAAGAGCCCGCTCGTCTACTGCGACAACGTCAGCGCCGTGTACCTCTATGAACCCCGTTCAGCATCAGCGGACGAAGCACGTGGAGATCGACTTGCACTTCGTGCGCGACAGAGTCGCCGTCGGCGATGTTCGGGTACTCCATGTCCCGACTACCTCACAGTTTGCCGATATCTTCACCAAGGGACTACCTTCCTCGACCTTCTCGGGGTTTCGCTACAGCCTCAACGTAGCAGGTAGCTAGTTGTGGCTGTGGGGGGGGGGTGTATTTGCCCTTTGTATTTTCTTCTTGTCCAATCTTGAACACCGCTGCGACGGTAGTTCAGACTACGAGGGGGTGTTGGCTTTCTTGTTGTCCAGTCTTGAAAACCGCTGTGCCGATAGTTCAGACTGCGGGAGGGTGTTGGTGTATATGTGAGCCCATTGTATAGAGGCCCATGTATAGGAACTATATATCCCACCTTTCTAGGGTTTGGAGGAATACATTCATTATTCTCTCCTACAGTACATGTAGCTTCCTTTCCCCCCTTTGTTGCCCTCCATTTTTAACTGAGCTTTAGTTTTCTTGTTATGAATTGCCATTTAACTTTCTTTCTAATGCATGTACAATGTCATGTTGATTTTGCGCTGTCCTAAAATTTTTTTCTTGATGTTTTCAGGTCATATTGACCACTCTACAAAAATTATGCATGTTATCACATGGAACCGCTCCTTCAAGAATTTACCCGACCATGATGACCTGAATGATAATTTCGAGATCGATGATAGATTTGATACTCATGCTGCGGTTCTAGATAGAATGCTTGCTTGGGAGAAAAAACTGTATGATGAAGTGAAGGTAATATATGTGCAAATAATTTGTGAAGATGAGTTCTGGTGCTATTGCTTTCGGAATTGTATGTGTCTGGCCTCTTTTGTTTTACATGTAAATACAGTACGTTGGAGCACTTTTATTTGTTTTGGATTTATTCATTTCACTCTCATAATTTAAAATATTTATCTAGTCAATGGTCGCCAATAATGAAAACACCTGTGCAGTTACATCCCTACTATTAGCCAAACCTTGAACTTCTGTAACATAAACTAGCTGTTACTGTAATATACTTGTTGCAACTCATATTTTGAATTATTCAAGTATTGCTAACAAGGCATCACAGTCTGTGATTTCCCAAGAAAATGAGCTAGTGATTGCTGGGTTGCTGGCAATTATTATTTAAATTGCAATTACTTGAAATCCTATTGCTAAAAGGGTACATACCAAGTGAGAAGTCATCTGGCAAGTTAAGCAGAGTGTAAATCAAACTAGCTAATACAAAGTTTAGGCTTTTTGTTTAGCTATGGCTCATTTTCAATGCTTATTAGTATTATTGTTTCTTCAATTAATAACGACCCTGTGTTTTCTGCTTTGCCATTTCTGGATATGTCAAATTAGGCTGGGGAACTTATGAAAATCAATTATCAGAAGGTGACTATTGCAGAAGCAAAAGAAACGGGGTGTTAAACTTGAAACCCTGGAGAAGACAAAAGCTGCTGTTAGCCACTTACACACAAGGTACATCGTAGATATGCAGTCCATGGATTCAACGGTTTCAGAAATAAATCGGCTTCGGGATAGACAGCTATTCCCAAAGTTAGTGGAGCTTGTTGATGGGTGAGTATTCTTTTGCAGCAAGTGGTGGGATAGATAGCCAGTCATATTTTGAACTCTGACTGTTTTTATGTTTGTCATGTGCAAATTGGTCACTACTCAACAGGGTTTTCTTTCTATTAAGTGTTTGAATATTTCAAGCATACTAGTCATCCATTTGATTTCTTTGGTTTGTATGGTATGATAAAAATTTCTGCTTACCCAGAAAGTTTGTATTCCATATTTATGTGTATTATTGGTGTCTGCGGATAGAAAATTTGTAATCCTATAAAAAAGCAGATGCTTCTCTTTAGACTTTAGTATTATGCTTTTAACCAGCAGATGATCACAAACTAGTAAATTTATGATCCTTGTTATGGCCACAGTAAACAATAAAATGGCTCTGCATCTTTTGTAAAGATTAATCTTATTGAGACAAAGTGTGCTCTATAATTGGTTGCTGTTCTAGACTACTTGCAACGTTTGGAACTTTTTTCTTACCATTTCCCCATATTTACCTATTGCAGAATGGCCAAAATGTGGAGTGCTATGCACCGTCATCACAGAAATCAGTTCATGATCATTTCAGGTATCAGAGGTTTCGAGATTCCTCCTGTTCCAAGAGAGAGAACTGACTTGCATTACAACCAGACTTGCGAGCTACGGGACATTGTTAAGGAGTGGCACATGCAGTTTGAGAAATTGATGGACAATCAGAAAGCGTACATCAGAGCACTCAATGCATGGCTGAAGCTTAATCTCATCCCTATCGAGAGCAACATAAAGGAGAAGGTCTCATCCCCTCCAAGGCTGGTAGATCCACCTATCAAGAACCTGCTGCATGCCTGGCATGATGAACTCGAAAGGCTTCCAATTGAGCTTGCAAAAACTGCCATCAAAACCTTTGCTGAAGTCATAAGCAACATCGTGCACCTTCAGGAGGAGGAAGTAAACCTAAGGAGGAGATGTGATGAAACTCGCAGGGATCTGAGCCGAAAGAGGGCACAGTTTGAGGACTGGCATCAAAAGTACATGGAAAGACGGGCAGCCTTAGGTGAGGATGTGAACCCTGAAGCAGCTGAAGTTCAAAACGTAGATCCTGTTGAGGACAGGAAACGTGCCATCGAGTAATTAGAGATTAGGCTGAGTGAGGAGGAAGGACACCACCTTAGGCACGCCAGGCAGGTGAGAGAGAAATCACTTGCAAACCTCCGGACACACCTGCCAGAGCTCTTCAGGAACACGGCTGATTTTTCTTACTTTTGCCTTGACATGTACAACAATCTGAGAAAACCAGCTGCCCAGCCCAAAGATGAAGTCCATGGCTGATGTCGTATGTTTGCAACTGTACTCAACCAGCGGTACGAAAAAAAAAACTTTGGCTGTAGGTGCTTGCTAGTACATTGGAATCCTGATGTCCAGAATTTGTTGGAATGGGTTGTGGTCTTGTAGAGCTACTTGGCATTAATGTTTGTAAATTGGATTGGTTATTCCTGAGTCCCCATTGTTTATTGCCATCCTCTGTTCTGTGTTGATGTATTATTTCAAAATTGAGGACCTAAATGAGCCCCGAAAATAATAAATCACGTTGAAGGGACTTCATTCTACTCCCTCAGTCCCAAGTTATTAGTTGTTTTGCATTTTTATCTGCATAGTTTTTGCTAAATATTTAGATATATGTTATGTCCAGATGCATAACAAAATCTATATATCTAGAAGAAAACAACTAATAATTTTGGATGGAGGGAGTGCATTTGTAGTAAAAATTCATGCTTATAACTCCTTGATAAGAAAACCCAAGTGTTTGGCTAAGTTTGATCAAAATGGTCTCTGATGGTGGCTAATGAGAATGAATGCATAACTTCAGATTTGAGATGTTGGTTAGAATGTGGCTAAAAGTCCGTTAGTTAATTTCTTTATCCTTTACCCAAAAAAAACTTACTGTGACCCTATTAAATTAATAAATGAAATAGTATAAATAGTCAAACATTATTGAAAAATAAAAACAGATCAGGAAAGAAGGTATAGATACTATGCATTAGATTAAACCATTTTATATGTATTTGACTTTATACATAGTATCATGTGTTTGTCATCTAAGCATTCATAACATAATTGCAACTAAGTTTAATTACAGTCGTGAGCACTGCACTGAAACATATGCATATTTACAAGACATAAGGTTCCATCGGTAGGCTGGTTGGCACACTTCGCTGCTGGCTTTAGTGCGAACAAAGAGAACTGAAGTTAAGCTAATTCTGTGCCTGAATTGTCTCCAGCATCTCCCATTATCAATCTGAAAACTCGTGATCTTTAGCATGACTCCCCGCCATTTTGTCCTGTTTAAGAATTAAGATGATCACTATTGTTCCAGTTCTCCAATGGCAGGTGCCCATCGGGTAAAGCAGTCTTGCAGTCAGGCAGGCACTAGGGATTAGGGAAGAAGTAACTGAGCTAGTGGAGACCAGGGCTGGTTGAAGCCTGCTCTTCTGGGTCCTCTCTTTCAGTGCAATAACTTTTTCATGGATGCTCGATATTTCTCCTCTGCAAGAGCAAAACTAAAGAATCGAGTGTTTCAAACTTGTACCAGTTATATATGGATGGAAAAAAATGAGGAGGTATAAACAAGTTGTTTAAGTAGGAGAGACTGGATAAAATGCTTGTAATCAAATATATCATATTGAATTAGTTGATCTAGACTAATAAACAGAATTGTTACTTTTGCAGAAGCTGTGGGGCTTGCCTTCTTGGGCATTGCTAGCCTTGGGATCTTCTGAACTTTGGTTCGGGTCTTGGATCAGTTCAAGAGAGTTCACTTGCGCACTGGCAGTGTCGTCCTCGTGCGTTGGCACCAATTCGTACGTTCCGTCAATAAAATTGACAGTTTCTATATGAATGCAAAGATGAATTTTATTACAACATGATACATTATATTTCTTTCCTTCACTATAAAGTTGTAGTCCAACACTCATACCTTTTTGTTGATAAACTTCTTCAACTTAATTTACTGGGCAATCGTTTATAGAGTAGTTTATAACGTTACTTTATTTTATAAAATAAAATGGGTGGCAGTTTTTATTTTAAGTTAATATACATGAGGTTATTTGACTATTTAAATTCATAATCTAGGAACAGTTTATGAAGCTACAAAATTTACACAGGGTAGTAAATCTGATCATGATAATGTAATAAAAATTTCAGACAAAAACAGTAAGGCATGTGGACATAAAAAATACTTAAAACAGAGCATGCTAAAAATAAGATGAATTTACACAGAACAAACTACAGTATTTCTGAAGCTCAAAATTTTACAGATCAGTCTCCACATGATTCCCAACATACTATAAATTTATCAGGATTTTTCTAAGCATGAAACAGGATCAATAAATTCAACAAACTTAACTCACATATAACAAGACTAAAATGTGCAGAGAGTTATAACATGTTTCTGGCTCTCGAATTTTTATCAGAGACAACTCTAAGTATGAGCATGAGACAGTAACAATATTAGCATTTAAATACATCTATAACTTCAGTATAGAATTTACTCATTTAAATACATGTATAAATATTCTAGCTAGAATATGTTAAGTAATCATGCTCAAACATTTTGTACAGAATTCATATACATCCAGTATGATTGTGAGTAGGTTTCGGAGATAAAAACACACTATAGCTACCAGGAGAAAATACACAAACAAAACAAGGTGATAGCAAGAGTAAATAATATCTAAAGTTTTACTTAGTATTTGATCCTCAAGCTTTGCATGCAGGGTTATTTACTCAAGCACAAGTATTGGCGTAAGTTTCAGATTTTTCCTGCTACTACAACTAATTATCACAATATAGTACCTTTTCTAAGGATTAAATTATAAATCTAGCTACAAAGATCTAAAAATGATCAAACTTGGACAGTAGTGTTCATCTAGTATTCTAAGAACATGGAAAAAGTTTCATCCACAGATCTATAACAGAACATCCAGAATAAAAATACCAAGCTCTACCCTATATCTAGCAAGAGCTAGGTTTTCATCTGGTTGTACATCTCTTCAGGGGCTCGAACTTTTACAAAAAGCTAAGCATGGTATGAAGTAGCCACCAGCCAAAAATAACCCATATTTACTGAGTAGAACTCCTAGAACAATTTCAACATATTTATTCTAATCTTTATCCTAGATTAAATGTAGCTAGAATCTCAGTATGTGCATGCAACGAAACTTGTATAGTTTGTTCCAAGGATTCCAAAACAGCTGGATATGCATTTTTCTGTTTTTTCTACAAATTTGTATGAATTTTCAAAGTTTACTATTTTAAGTTCTAGCACTGTTGACACCGTTTTTTGACACGTGTCAAAGAAGGTGATTTTAATGAAGGGAAGGTGGCCGATTTGGAAGAAACCAAAAGATGCCCAGGGTTGGAATCGGCCGATGGAGTCCGTCCGATGGGCCAGAGGAATATGCCGAGAAGATGCTGATCCGCTAGCTCTGGTGCTCAGCCGATGGAGAGTTGCCGATGAAGTCAATAAAGGAGGAGAGGATCCGGACTCTACGAGAATCTTGATGATTCGGTTGTAATATTTTAAGTAGTTTATCTTTTAGAAAGTCTTTTTTTAATCAAGTAATGTTTGCCGTAATCGGCTAGGACTTGATAGTGCTAGGCTATAAATATCAGTTGTAAGGGACCGAAAAAACTTGATACACATCCAATACAACAAAACTTTACAATTTCTTTGCACTTTTTCGGCGACTTTGCCTTTTCTTTTCTTTTTTGATGAGTTCTTTCAAGTTGATCAAGGACATCTCACATTCGAGCGACTTAATTTACTGGTGAGTTTTCGTTTTACCAAGTATATTTGAGCTTTAGCTACCAGGCGCATCGCTGTGGCTTCGTTCAAATATATTCAAAAGTTATCGAGTTCATCTAGGCTTTGACTTCCGGGTGCCTCACTGTCGTCTCATCTAGATTTATTCACCAATTATCGATATCGGCTAGATTTGTAGGTTTTTCTATGCTTTTTGGCCATTATCACATCTAAAAACATATTAGATCGGCTTTAGGTTTTGCAGTAACACTTTTGTTATCTCAAGAGCTGGTTTAGATCTGTTTTTAGTTTACATCATCTGAGTTACACATTCGTAGCTTAGATCTTGTTATACACGTATAATCGGCTACTCAAAGACGGTTTTGTCATCTAGTGCATCGGCTGATCCTGCAGACGCGCTCGTTTATTACACGCTTGTATTTAATACTCTTTTGTTGTGTATTGTATCGGCAAAGCTTACCGATACATTTGTCTAAGAGATATTTAGAATTCCAGCCGATACGCTCTCGAATTTGACTTTGTTTTCTCCCTTGTCAATTTCATATCAAATTGACTGGCACGCTTGGTTGACTTTCTGTGACTTGGCGAACACTTGCCCTCGGATTCCAGTGTGTTGATTTTTGCGTCAACACATCTTTTGCCACGCCTGGTGGGACACGAAAGTTTCAACATGGTGGACATCACAGACAGATCTGCATTCAACGAAGAAAACTAGATTCTTGTTCCTGAAGACAAGCTCAAAGAAGAATAAAAGAAGGAATATGAAGAGCTGGTGGAGAAGTTCAAGCGTGAATGCCTCAAGTCGTACAACGTCACCAGATCTGGCGAGGTGATCAAGAAGTTTGATCTTCCATCTTTCCAGCCATTGACAGAGGCGCAACATGAGAACAAGATGATGGACGCAGTTGGCCAAGCTGTAGCACAGGCTTTCATCAAGAGTTCAACAGTTATGGGCAACACGGTACACAACGCAGTGGTCAAGACTTTTGCTGAAGGCACGTTTCCAGGTTGCATGGGTCCTTGCTATATACAGCTAGATTAGATACAGTATGTTTCCTGGAAGTGTCTATGGCAGCAGCTCTGTCGGCTCAAAATAGCCAGGCAGGAACAAGCAACAGTCAGGTGCCGCCACAAATTACTACTGCAGCATCTGCGGCTACGACGGCTCCTGTCTACACGACCACTTCGCCTATCCCTACAGCCATGCAGGGTAGATCTGCATCGGGATTCCCCAAAGGATGGGATCCGATGACTGGGTATGGTATGCATCTAGATTTCTTTACCACGCCAGTCAAGGGACAGTTTAGTGCATCGGCTTCTCAGCCGATAACGTCTCAGCCTGATCCATCGGCTACCCAGCCGATGGGTGTACAGTAAGATGCATCGGCAACACAGCTGAATGCGCAAGGTACATGGAGTCCACAATAGGCTGCACAAGCTAATGCATCGGTGCCACTACCGATGATGCCACAACAGCGTCTTGCTATCCTGCTTCAGCCCCAGTCTCCTTCAGAAGTGTTGACTTTGCAATCTCATCAAAAAGGGGTTAACTGGGTTTTTCACAATCAGGCAACCGGGCAGATACAGTGTGTCAGCATACCATACATGGAATCTACTGATCAATAGTCGGCTAGCCCATCAGTTCCACAGCCGATGGCGAATCAGCAGACACCCAATCGGGTGTTCCAACAAGCGCAACAGATACAATTGGCCGGGTCGCCGATGGTGCACACGCCACAACAGCTTGCAATGATGACCAATACGGCAAACATGGTTTCTTCTCAGCAGATGCCAATAGTTGAACCGCAAGTTGATTGGGGCACAAAGATAGCTGAAGTGATGAGGGAGCAGTTTGGTTTGAGGACAAAGCAACAATCTGTTATGTACAAGACTCCCTATCCTTCGGCTTACAATCAGATTCCTCTCCCACACAAGTACAAGATGCCCGACTTCACAAAGTTCTCGGGGCAGGGGAAAGTTTCTACAATGGAACATGTCATCATGTTCCTTCTACAGTTGGGAGAAGCGGGTAATCATGATGCACTCAGAGTTTGTTTATTCTCCTTGTCTTTGTCTGGATCGGCCTTTGCTTGGTTTACTACTTTGCCAGCAAATTCCATATTATATTGGGCCGATCTAGAGAGGCAGTTTCATCAGTTCTTCTACTCTGGGATTACTAAATTGAAGTTGACTGATTTGACTGGCTTAAGGCAGAGAAACAATGAATCGGTCGCTGCTTTCATTCAAAGGTTCAGAGATGTCAAGAACCGATGCTACAGTCTGGTATTGTCCGATCAGCAGTTGGCAGAGGTGGCATTTAATGGGCTACTGCCACACATTAAAAACAAGTATGCGTCTCAAGAATTTGAGAGCATTAGCCAGATTGCGGCCAGGATGTCAAGAGAGACTCGATCCTATGAGTCCAAGAAGCCTTTTCAGAAGAAAATAAATTATGTGGAGTATTCTGCTAATGATGATTCTAAAGAGGAGCAAGAAACGGTCGCATCGGCTGAGTGGATACAGAACAACAAGAAGCTGGTGACGTGTCCGTTTGGGAAGAAAGAACCTGAGTCGTATGGGTTTGACATCACCAAAGCCGACAAGATCTTTGACTTGTTATTGTCGGAAGGGTTGATCAAGTTAAAGCCATACCACAAGATCCCGTCGGAAGAAGAGCTCAAGCATATGAAGATTGCAAGTGGCATAATGCCACATCGCATGACACCAATGAGTGCAAGGTCTTCCGACAACAGATTCAGATGGCTTTCGAGCAAGGGAGGTTGAAGTTTGAGACTCCTAAGAAGATGATGAAGATCGACGGGCATCCTTTCGCTACAAACATGGTTGATGTGGCTAGAGATAAAGATTCTTCTCAAGCCAAGAGTTGACGTGTTCAGAGGCTACGCTAGCTGGAAATCATAGAGGAAGAGCAAGAGTTGACTCTGAGCAAGAAAGAAGTCAAATCACAAGTTTGACGTGCTAAGTCCAGAGCCGATGATGATCAAGATTTTGGATCATCGGCTAAGCCAATTAACATAGTTTTCATAATGCCGAAGGAGTTCATGGCACCATGTGATGAAGACTGCCAGCCTGAGTTAGAAGATGCCATGGCTCAGTTGAATTTAGAGCCATTGCCGGCAACATTTGAAAAACCAGAAGATGAAAAGAGGCAACATCTCAAAGCATTGTTCTTGAAAGGATTCATTGATGGAAAGCCAGTTACGAAGATGCTTGTTGATGGAGGTGCAGCGGTGAACATAATGCCCTATGTCATGCTACGCAAGCTTGGGAAAAGCCAGGATGATTTGACGAAGACTGACATGATGCTGAAGGACATTGAAGGAGTTGTATCTCCTGCTTTGGGGGCATTATGCGTCGATCTCACAATTGGCAGTAAGACCCTTCCTACCACTTTCTTCGTTATTAATGGCAAAGGTTCATACAGTTTGCTATTGGGTCGGGATTGGATTCATGCCAATTGTAGTATCCCATCTACTATGCATCAATGTTTGATTCAGTGGGTTGATGATGCTGTTGAGATAGTATCGGTCGATTCATCATTCAGTGTTGCATCGGCGGAAGCCCATATAGTAAGTTATGATCGGATGAATTATCTTTCTGGTCAAGCATGGGAGAAGAATTTCTTTCGGGTGGCTGATTATGAAGTCACGTCAGTAAAGTCAGGAGATTCTTCGGATGAATCTTGATCGATGAAGGATATGGCTGATTGTAGTATCGGCCGAATTTTTAAGTTATAGCCAATACTAGGAAGTATTGCCTTTAGTGCAAAAAAACATGTAAAACCCGATTTGCAAGTTGGATGCATCGGTTGTAACATGGCCGTGATATGAGTCGCCCTTAGAGCAATAAATCATAAAGACAAGTTTCTGGATAAGATCAAGTTGTTTACCAGTTTTGGAAGTTACAGTGCAATGAAGTGATTTTACAGTGATCCTAGTGCTTCCCGGATTACTTTTATCGCGAGCAGGCGAATTTGGTCAATGTTTTCAATCACTTGATTGTTGTCTGCCGATGAACCAGGAATCGGCTGCAAACTCTTGTGGAGTTGATATGCTTGACGGGCATATTTTTTCTTATCTTCCTCGAGTTTGGTGATGGCCGGTGGAATCTGAGAGAGGTCGTGGTCTGCAGTACCTATTGCTTGATTTACCCAACTGAGTTCTCGCAGAAGACGATTGCGTTCAGTTTCTAGTGCAGCTTTGTTTCTCATAATGCTGGCCTGGGTATCATTCAGAGATTTGATCTCGCCGATGGCCGATTCTACCAAAGCTTTGAAGTCGTCCCTCTGTTTGATGACTTCCTCCTGCTAAAGACGATCGGCGAGTTGTTTCTGAGCCTTGTTGAATTGTGCACGATAACTCTCGATAAAGGCTGTAGGAGTTAGTGCATCTTCAATTGCTTCTGGAAGCTTACCCTCCAGTTCTTCCAAAATGGTGCGGATCGGCTGAGCATTCTTGATTAAAAGGCCGATGTCTTGATTCAGAAACTGGAGGGATTCCTGGAGTTTGGCCTTGATCTCATCCGACAGTACAACTGGATCGGCCGATGTTGCTTCTTCTCCTTCCTCCTGAGAAGTAGCTCCGATTTGGAAAGAAAATAGACTGTTGTCTGGAGATTCTTGTGCCTGAAAAGAAGATGAAATTAAAATGGCTGATGGGAACAAAGGAATGATGAAATCGGCCAGAGAAAAAGTACTTACTTGCTTTAGGCGTATTTCATCTAAATTGGAGCCAGCAGGAACGAAGGGCTGAGACGAAGACCTCGGGATTGCAATGTTTGGCTGGCCAGATAATTCAGATAGTGCATGGTCGGCAAGCTGAAGGATGATTGTCAGAGATATGAAGAATGTATTTGTGAGCAAGCTCTGGAATCATACCTATATCAATGGAGAGTCTGCCCTAGATTTCCTGGGAGTTGAAGGTGAATGTTGCGCCTGATCAAGTCAAAGAGGATATCAGATTCAGAATCGTGAGAAGTTTAGATATTGGTCAAAGGGGCGGATCAATAACTGAACTTTTGATATGTGAGGAGGTGTGTTATGAAGATTTTCCTCTCCTTCAGATTGGTGTTCAAGGGCATCTTGATCATAGAACGAAAATATGATCGGCATTATTCAGGTGAAAAGAAATCATGAGGATTCAAGATTTCTTACCTTTTGAAGAGGAAGAAGGAAGATCAACTAGGACATCTGTTTGGAGTGCTATTGCTGTTGAAGATTGGCTGGGGGATTTCTTTTTATTATGATTTGTTACTTTAGTGTAAGGCAACTTGCATTTTCTCCCGGTGGCTACATCTGCTAGGGATGGAGCATTATGGCCGATATTGGGCTTGTCGGCCGGCAAGGCATAGTTGATCGGCTGGCCACTTCTGCTGGTCGTTGGAGGATCATTGTCGTTATCCTGTTAAGATGGATGTTAGATACAAGTAAAGAATATTATGATACAACACAAAGAGCAGATTTGATTTTATACCTCATCATCGCCTGCCTGATAGTTTTCGTTCAAGGCAATGCAGTAGAGATTGGCAGTTCTACAGAATATATGCTCTTGCCATTCAGACCACCATTGAGCGAAGGGAGTGGTGACAAAGGGTATGATCTGCCAGTCGGCCAGGAGTGTCATGTCTACATCAGGCTCCAGGTCCTTTAGCCGACCATAAGAGACGGCGCCGTTGAGAGCTCCTCTGAATTGGACTTTGCCGACGAAGAAAGGAAAAGGTGGCACTTGGCCGAATCCCAATTGTCTGGCTGCCACTGATGGATTATAGAATTCATAACTGGGAATATCTTTGCCAGCTGTGAAGTTGATTGGCAGAATTCTTGGGGAGATTATTTCCTTCATGATCTTGGTGTCTTCTTCATCAGTTTTCCAGGAATCAAGCTGGAGTTTGAAGGGGTTTTCATAAATAATCTTTTCATCTTGATATGCAAACCAGATAGAGGAAGTTTCTGGGAAGCCATTGTAGAAGCATTTGAAGAAGTCAGTAATGCCAAGGGCTTTGGGATCATTGGCAATCATGATGGCTGCTTCACCAAATGATGTGCATCGGCGAGTGACAGTTTCTTCTTCTTCGGAGAAGTTTTCTGATGGAAATTCTATCTCTGACAATTCAACTGTCATGATTTTGTGCATATACATTTGCAGCCACAATTGAATGAACCACCAAGGACCTCCCAGGTTGGTGATCGGCTGGTTCTTTCTGAGTCTGGATGATACTTGATGGAGTAGATGATAGACTGATCCCAGGAGGTGCTTGCATAGAGGGACAGAATTGCCAGTGGCTAGAGTTTCTGCTAGCTTAAGATTATTATTTGTTGGACCGACTGGTTTGCCACAAAAGATGAATTTCTCAAGCCACATGTTGAGAAAGCCAGTGTGCTCTCTGGTAGATACAGATCCAGTTTTCATGTTCTTGCCGATGTACCCTTTCCATCCACCGATGCTTTTTGTTTCAATCTTGAAAGAAGCCTTTTCTAGCAGTTGGAAGGATCTATCAGGGGCATGGATGTTCAAGCTAGTGAGCATCATAACATCCATCAGGGTTGGTGTCACTGGTCCATGGTTGAACATGAACGCGTTGAAGGCATCGGACCAAAAGTAAGAAGCTGATATAATCATCGGCTCATTCCTAATCATCTCCGATAAACACATATTCAAGCTATTCTACAGAACCAGTTTCTCTGAACATTGGCTATTCTACAGAACCAGTTTCTCCATCCAGGAGTGACGCTTGGCCAAGATCTGAAAGCTTGAGACCAATCTAGCTTCATGTTGGATGGTTTCAGGGGTATTCTGCTAGTTTCCAGATTGATGATGCTAGTGGGATCTAGATTACCCATTGGACCTAAACAGACCATGCTGGATTGGTTTTCTAGCAGAATGATTATGTTGCCCCTAAGATTCTAAAAGTAAAGGCGGAAGTGAGATGCGACTGAAGAAATCAGGGAGGGAGTAGAAAGCGGAGATGCAGATGGGGAAGGCGAATGTACCTCTAAGATCTCGGAGATAGACGCCATTGCCAGAAGATTGGTTCTTAAAGCTTGAATCCTTGAGGCCCTAGAAGGATGCTTCGACTGCAATGGCGGCGGCGGAGCAGATGTGTTCTTGAGCAAGGGAGAGGGCAGGGATGCTACAGGAAAAGTGCCAGCGGAGAAGGAGGTAGAGACATTTATAACCTTTGTCCAGGGGCAAAATGGGGATACGGTGTGTTGTTTGTTTGAAAGGCAGAGATCCGTTTAAATGCTGGCAATTATGATTAGAGTTAATTTCGGAGCTAAACAAATTACTCCGAATCTGGGGGACATGTGTTGACACCGTTTTTTGACACGTGTCAAAGAAGGTGATTTTAATGAAGGGAAGGTGGCCGATTTGGAAGAAACCTAAAGATGCACAGGGTTGGAATCGGCCGATGGTGTCCGTCCGATGGGCCAAAGGAATATGTCAAGAAGATGCTGATCCGTTAGCTCTGGTGCTCAGCTGATGGAGAGTTGCCGATATGAAGTCAAGGAAGGAGGAGAGGATCCAGACTCTACGAGAATCTTGATAATTCGGTTGTAATATTTTAAGTAGTTTATCGTTTAGAAAGTGTTTTCTTTTTAGTCAATTAATATTTGCCGTAATTGGCTAGGACTTGATAGCGCTAGGCTATAAATATCAGTTGTAAGGGACCGGAAAAACCTGATACACATCCAATACAATAAAACTTTACAATTCCTTTGCACTTTTTTGGCGACTTCGCCTTTTCTTTTTTTTTGACGAGTTCTTTCAAGTTGATCAAGGACGCCTCACATTCGAGCGACTTGATTTGCTGGTGAGTTTTCATTTTACTGAGTATATTTGAGCTTTAGCTACTGGGCGCATCACTGTGGCTTCGTTCAAATCTATTCAAAAGTTATCGAGTTCATCTAGGCTTTGACTTCCGGGCGCGTCGATGTCGTCTCGTCTAGATTTATTCACCAATTATCAATATCGGCTAGATTTGTAAGTTTTCCTATACTTTTTGGCCATTATCACATCTAAAAACATATTAGATCGGCTTTAGGTTTTGCAGTAACACTTTTGTTATCTCAAGAGCCCGTTTAGATCTATTTTTAGTTTTCATCATCTGAGTTACACATTCATAGCTTAGATCTTGTTATACACGTATAATCGGCTACTCAAAGCTGGTTTTGTCGTCTAGTGCATCGGCTGATCCTGCCGACTCGCTCGTTTGTTACATGCTTGTATTTAATACTCTTTTGTCGTGTATTGTATCGGCAAAGCTTGCCGATACGTTTATCTGAGGGATATTCGGAATCCCAGCCGATACGCTCTCGAATTTGACTTTATTTTCTCACTTGTCATTTTCAGGTCAAATTGACTGGCATGCTTGGTTGACTTTCCGTGACTTGGCGAACACTTGCCCTCGGATTCCAGTGTGGTGATTTTTGCGTCAACAAGCACATTTTGCTGTTTAACCCTTGAATCTTTTGTTTGTTTTCAGGGGAAACCCCCTGGCCAGAATAGTGGAGGGGTGGCGCGGCCGGTTCCGTTGAGCCTCATCGCCGGCAGCGAGGGCCCGGGGGCAGATGAGCAAGAGGGGGTCCAGGCGCACCTGTAGGTGGTCTTGGGGCTCCCGTAGGTGGCCGGATTTGGCCTCGCCGCGGAGGCACAGAGGCGGCGGCGGCAGTTCCTGTCGGCGGCGGCGCTCCGGTGGAGGAAGGAAGGGAAAGCTGGGCTCTGGAGCTTCAGTAAGGCAAGGTGATGCTAGTGGCAGGGTCAGTTTCTGCAATGCGGGGCGGAGGGCGGCGGGCCACGACTAGCTCTACTCGCCGGCGGCAGGGGCGGGTCGGCGCGCATGCAGGGGGTGAGACTCCCTTTTATAGGTGATATCAGAGGGGGAGGAGGGTCTGGGGATGCAGTGCGATGCCTGGGGGAGGCCGATTGGGGTCAGATAGGGCGGAAGGTGTCTAGATGGCGGCGGCGGCACTGCAGGGCGTCGGGGGTGTCGTGGCAGCTGGCAGTCGTCCAAGTGGTCCATGGCGCGTGGCACACGCCCCCGCGCCCAACTGGGATGGCCAGGGGCGAAACCGGAGCGGTTTTGGCCGAACCCGGGGCGGATTGCCATCCTTGGACGCCGGCGGCGTACGGACACCGTGAGGGAGAGAGGAGAGAGATGCAGGCAGGGGCAAAAGCATAAATAGAGGAAAGTTCAGGGTCCAAACTGTAAACAAAAGTTTTCTCCTTCTTTCTGGCCTCGAATAAAAAACTTTTGAATACCAAACTTGCTCAAAATTTCAAAATCTACAACTTTCGTTTCAGACACTTTTAATTTAAGCAATGGTTTGTGAATTAAATTAAAGAGTTCAAGATCTCCATAAAAGGTTTATTAGTGTTTGTTTATTTGAGCTGAAAATGGGCCCACCTTCCATTTAACACATGTCACTAATGGTATCAGATTTTTGTGTACAATATTCTTGTGAGATGATTTCGACATGAAATATAGTTGGAACCTTCTTTATTTGCCTTCACAAAGTGAGCCCAATATTTGAATTTGAATCGACTTTGCCTCTTTGTTGTCTTAATTAATTGCTTGCTCTCACATTCATTCAACTCATTGTTCTAGTTTTTCTATTATTGACTTTTAAACACCTAGGGTGTCACAATGTAGTTCCTAGACGAAGATTCTTGGGGGGACTTCTGATCGGCGATCGTTCAGAGCAAGCTTTGACAGGACATCGGCTGCCACATTGTTGTCGCGGATGATATGGTGGATCTCTAATCCTGAGAATTTATTGTAAAGCTTGTGGATTTCTGCCACATAGGCATCAATGGTTTCCTTGTTGATATCCCACTCCTTGTTTACTTGCTGGACGACAAGGAGGAACCGTAGACGAGTAGTCACTTGATACTGTGGGATGCTGCTAGTCATAGACCATGCAGTAATGCCTCATATTCTACTTCGTTGTTGGAAACTTTAAAGAGAATTTGGAAAATATATTTGAGTTTTTCACCTTTGGGGGAGATGAAGAGCACACTGGCTCTTGTTGACACCATTTTTTGGCACATGTCAAGGAAGGTGATATTGTGAAGGAAAGGCTGCCGATTTGAAAGAAACCAAAACATGCACAGGATTAGGGCCGGCCGATGGAGTCGTGACCGATGGGCCAAAAGAATATTCTAGGAAGATGCTGATCCGTGCGGTTTGGTAATCGGCCGATGGAAGTTGCCGACAAGTCAGAAGGGAAGAAGAAGTCCGAACTCTATGAGAATTCTGATGATTTGGTTATAGATTTTTAGGTAGTTTAAATTAGGAGATCTTTACTTTTTAGTCAAGTAATGTGTTTGCCGTAATCGGCTAGAACTTCTCAGCGTAGACTATATATATCAGTTGTACGGGACCGGAAAAACTTGATACACATCCAATACAACAAACCATTTACAATTTCCCTTGCAATTTACTTTCCTGTCGGCGACTTCGCTATTTTCTTTTCGGCGAGTTCTTTCAAGTTGATCAAGGACGTCTCACATTCGAGTGACTTGATTTGCTGGTGAGTTTTCATTTTACCGAGTAAATTTGAGCTTTACTACCGGGTGTATCACTGTGGCTACGTTCAAATCTATTCAAGGGTTATCGTGTTTATCTAGGCTTTGATCTCGGGCGCATTGCTATTTTTCTCGTCTAGATTTATTCACAATTTATCGATATCGGCTAGATTTGTAGGTTTTTTCTATGTTTCTGGCCATTATCACATCTACTTGCTTAGAAACACATTAGATCGGCTTTAGAATCTGTAATAATATCTCATTATTGTAAAAGCCGGTTTAGATCTATTTTGAGCCACATCATTTGAGTTACACATTCGTAGCTTATATCTTGTTACATACGTGCAATCGGCTGTTCCAAGCTGATCTTGTCGTTTTCCGCATCGGCTGAATCCGCCGATGCTCTCATTCATTATACACATCTTTTCTCATTTAATATCTTTTTGTCATTTTCCCTATCGGCAGAGCCTGCTGATACGCCTCTGTGAGAGATATTTGGAATCCCAGCCGATACGCTCTCGAATTTAACTTTGTTTTATCCCTTGCCAATTACATGTCAAATTGAGTGGCACTCTTGGTTGACTTTTCGGAGCTTGGCGAACACTTGTCCTCGGATTCCAGTGTGTTGATTTTTGCATCAATACATCTTTTGGCACGCCCAGTGGGACCAGAAGCTTCAACATGGCGAAAATTAGTACTGAAACTGAAGTCAATGAAGACAACTACGTCCCTGTTGATGAAAACAAGCTCAAGGAAGATCAACAGAAAGAGTATCTTGAAGCTGTAGAAAGATACAAGCGTGAATGTCTCAAATCATTCAACACGACTAGATCTGGTGATGTGACCAAGAAGTTTGACTTCCCATCTTTCCAGTCATTGACGGAGGCGCAGCATGAAAACAAGATGATAGACACGGTATCTCAAGCTGTGGCACAAGCATTCATCAAGAGCACAACAGTCATGGGCAATACAGTGCACAATGCGGTAGTCAAGACTTTTGTGGAAGGCACGTTCCAAGGTTGCGTGGGTCCAAGCTATATACATCCGAATCCGATGAACTATTTTCCTTTAGAATCGGCTATGGCTGCAGCTTTGGCGGCTCCAAATAGCCAACCAGAACCAAGTAACAGTCAAGCATCAAAGCAAATTACTACTGCAATATCAACTGCTACAACAGATCCCATATATTCGACTCCTCCACCTATTCCTATAGCTGTGCAGGGAGGATCTGCATATGGATTTCCAAAAGGATGGAATCCGGCTACTGGATATGGTATGCCGCCTGATTTCTTTACTCCACAATCCGCTGCACAGTTTGATGCATCGGCTACTCAGCCGATGGCTTCTCAGTCCAATACATCGTCTACTCAGCTGATGACCCCTCAGCAAGGTGCATCGGTGACACAGCCGATTGCGCAGAATACATAGACTCCACAGATGGCTGCACAGTTTAGCCCATCGTCTCCACCGCCAATGACCCCACAGCAGCATCTTGCATTACTCCTTCAACCCAAGACTCCTTCACAGATTTTGATTTCAAGAGCTCCTCATCAAGGTGGAGTCAACTGGATATTTCATGATCAGTTGTCTAGAGGTTTGCGACGTGTCAACATACCATACGAGGATTCCTCAGCTCAGCAATCGGCTAGTCCATCGGCTTCACAGCCGGCAGCCAGCTCCGCGTTGGCGATGTGTCAGCAGCCAACTAATCATATGTATCAGCAATCTCCTAACCAGATGGCTCAGCAGGCATAGCAAATGGCATCGGCTCGACGGCTGATGACCCATACGACACCACAACCTGCAGCAGCCATGGGTCCAACGAACACGGTTCCTACTCAGCAACTATCAGTAGTTGGTCAACAGATTGATTGGAGCTCTAAAATAGTTGAAGTAATGAGGGAGCAGTTTGTCTTAAGGCCAAAGCAGCAGTCTATTATGTACAAGACTCCCTATCCTTCGGCTTATGATCAGATTCCCCTTCCGCACAAATACAAGATGCCTGATTTCACCAAGTTCTCAGGGCAGGGGGATGTTTCTACTATGAAACACATCAATAGATTCCTCTTGCAATTAGGAGAAGCATCAAATCAGGACCATCTTCGAGTTCGGTTGTTTTCCTTGTCTTTATCTGGATCGGCCTTTGCTTGGTTCACTACATTGCCAGCAAATTTCATATTATATTGGGCTGATTTAGAAAAGCAGCTCCATCCATTCTTCTTCTCTGGAATTACAGAACTGAAGCTTATAGATCTGATTGGTTTAAGGCAGAGAAACGATGAATCAGTAGCTGCCTTTATTCAGAGATTCAGAGATTTAGAGATGTGAAGAACCGATGCTATAGTTTGGTTCTATTAGATCAGCAGTTGGCCGATGCAGCCTTCAACGGACTTTTGCCACACATCAAGGACAAATATGCATCACAAGAGTTTGAGAGCATCAGCTAGATCGCGAGTCGGATGACAGGGGAGACTCGATCGTATGAATCTAAGAAGCCTTTTCAGAAAAAGGTAAACTTTGTCGAGTATTATGCTGATCATGATTCCGATGAAGAGCAAGAAACGGTCACATCGGCTGAGTGGATTCAGAATAATAAAAAGCCGATGACGTGTCCGTTTGGGAAGAAGGAACCCGAGTCGTATGGGTTTGATATCACCAAAGCTGACAAGATCTTTGACTTGTTATTGTCGAAAGGGTTGATTAAGTTGAAGCCATATCACAAGATCTCGTCGGAAGAGGAACTCAAGAACATGAATTACTGCAAGTGGCACAATGCAACGTCACATGATACAAATGAGTGCAAAGTCTTTCGGCAGCAAATTCAGTTGGCTTTTGAACAAGGGAAGCTGAAATTTGAAGCACCCAAGAGTATGATGAAGATCGATCGGCATCTGTTTGCCACCAACATGGTAGATGTGGCAAACAGAAGAGCCTTCCGCAAGCCAAGATCCTGACGTCATCATCGGCTAAGAAATCTGAGGCTATTGATCCAAAGGCGCAGATAACAGCCGATGAAGTCAAAGGGAAGGGTCCACAAGAAGAGGCTGAACGTTCTTTGGTACCACGCAGACATGTTACGTCTCAGATGCTATTGAACAAGTTCCAGCGTGATCGAGAAAGGCAGCAGCACAAAGAGGAGGAGGCACGTCGTGAGAAGGAATATTGGAGGTGTCCTTTCTTCGTTTACTGCTGGGAAGAAGGGTTGACATTGCCATCAGCGGATGATTGTCCCAAGTGCAACGGTCAAGGCAGCCGATCATATAAGAAGCCACGTCATGGTGATGAATTGTACCGACGTGAGCGTACTCCTGTTCATGATCGTCTTGGAAAAAAGGTATCGGTGCATGATCGACTGGGGGGGCAGGACCATGCTACGTGATCTTGCTGGAAGAAGAGTGTAACATCCCGGATTTTTCCGGAAAGTTATAAAGTCGAAAAATGTGAATTTCAAAAAAATTTCGTGGCAGTGCTGTAATTTTCCACTTAAATAGGATTTCTACCCTTCCAAAATTCCTAGCAATTAAAATTTTTGAATACAATTAAGGATATTAATTGCTAGTGTGGGAATATTTGGATTTATTGGCTCTACCTTGTTTATTCAAATTCGAATTGGATTTATTTTATTGTGAGAAATTGTGTGTAAATTAAATTGAGGTGTGGGATTTAATTTGAATTGAGCCATTCAAATTAAAACTAAGCCCTGACTTTAACCAGCTAACCTACCCTACCCTAAGTCCAAACCCGAACCGGCCTGCTCCACCCGGCCCACGGCGGCCCAGCTCGCGAGGGAGCCAGCCAAGCCCCGCACCGTGCCCCCTTACCTCTCATCTGTGCCGTCGACAACCTAGGCCCACATGTCAGGGGAAACTATTCCCCTTTCTCCATCACGGAGACCGCCCGCCTACTCTGCTTTTCCCCCGCTCTGCCTCCGCCTTTAGCGCCGGTGCGGCCTGCCGCGCTCGCGTCAGCCACGCCAGCACCGCGCCTTCTCCACTCTGCGACAATGCGCGGAGGCCACTGTGCCCCTTTTCCCTGCCTCGCTTGATGAGGACATCGCCACGCTGGACATGCACGAACCGGCCTTATCTCCAAGTTACAAGTCGACTCCAACTCGGTCTTCACGTTCATCTCGGATTCAGACAACACCCCTGCACGGTTTCGGCGATATCTCCCTCATACGGAGTCAGAATGAGGTGATATTGGATGCGTTGGAATCGTGACAATGATACGCTTCTTTTGGTTCTAGTACCAGATCTAGAATCCTCGTGTATCATTCTGTGTGACCACAGAAATTTGCTATGACACATGTTTTGGGCATTTTCAGGCTTTGTATCGTGTCGGGCCATAAGCCCAAGTTGTGGGTGCACCACCCCTGGTCGCCCCCAACCTTAGGTCGCCCCTAGCTCATTAACTCAGTAGCCACTGCTGTTAGAGTTGGGTTTTGTTTAGTTCTTGTGTTTTCCTTCAAGAAACAGAGATTGATTCGTTGTAACTGTGGCGACAAGTCCTTTTACAGTGATCCAGGGTCCCTGTTCTTGATCTCCTCCACTGTGTCGATTAGTCCTTTGGAATCGAGTTCTTGAACCCCTTTTGTGATTCACTTAATCCATACCTACAATTTCAGATTGCGTGATTACTCTTTCTTGCTTGTGTCCTTCGATTCGCTTGCAGGAAAAGCCTTCTCGGCGAGGTCAATCAAGTTGTGCTTGGTTGATAACCAACAGAGCAGTGGTGTAACGGTTGCTTGACTTCGAATCGTGCTGATTAGAAGCCGGATTGCCAACGTCACACACTCCACCAATCGAATTTACCTCTACCTCTCGGAAGATCGGGCCTACTCCTCATCAAGTGGTATCAGATTTTAGGTTTACCGTGAGGTATTACCCTTCGTTTTTCCCTTTAGATTCGTTTCGTGTCACTGTCCTAGAGTCCACAAAAACCCTACAAAAAAATATCACTGTCCTAGAACCATCTTAGTCTTTGCAATTTAATTTCAGATTCGCTTTGTTGAGTTTGTGTCCGTGGTCGAGTCTTGTTGCAGGTTTAGTGTGTTCGTAGTCGTAGTTCAATCGCCCGTTGCAGTTTGTTTGTTTCCTCCGCTATTCCATCCTCCTTTACCCAAACAACAAGTTGATCCACCCCATTACTCTACTTGCCCTCGCTAGCCGCCTTCTGTGAACTCTCGCCGCGCCAGTCCTAGATAGGTTGCAAGCCGCCTTGTTTTTTTTGCCTTGCATCGCAGCCCTTCTTGATTTCATCTGGCGATACCTATTGCTGCATATACCAGGGATACTTTGCCCTAGCTGGGACGCTTTTCTCAATCGCTTTGTGTGCCAGGGATAGGGAAGGTTTGCCCTAACCGCCGCCGGCCAATCTGCCGAGTTGTGCCATTGGAAGCGCGTAACTTGAGTTACCTTCGGTAAAATAGGCATAACTTTTCGCTCGGTGCTCCGTTTTGGCTCAATTTTTTACAGCAGAAAGAAGACAAAATTCTATACATACAATATGTCTACTTCGCCATTTGGAGCTGATCTCAAAAAATTCAAAAAAATTCGGGAAGAAAGAGTTTTGAGGTTTCCAAGTGATTTTCCAGTTTTTCAGAAACGCTCCTGATTTTCTATAGGCCACATCCCACCTCTGTTTAAGGTGCAAATTTTTGTGGTTGGAGCTTGTGTTACATCTGTTCGGAGAAAAATATAAAAAAATAGTTAAAAAATAAGAAATCTTGATTCCTACTAGTCCTGGAGGTTTTTCGGGGAAAAGATTAAAAACAAGTGCATAGAGTGTTGTTTTGCTTGTTCTTTGAGTTTTATCCACCGTTCTTTGTTCCAACTTGTTGTGCTACACCTAGGATACACCTTAGCCAGCAATTGTGACTTGTACTTTGGATACTTATTGAACTTTGCTAATCTGCATTCGTTATTTGCTACTCCTTGCTACATATTTTGCCTGTCCTACAGCTCCACATATACTTCAATCAGTATAAGTTTATCTTGCAACTATTACACCCAGCTCGACAACAGATTGTATCATCCTGTTTGGCTTTGGTAAGAACACTTGCAAGACGGTTGTAAGCCGCTTGAGATTTTGCACTCCACTTCCACCACCACCCAGTACTTGTTAATTGATAGGGATAATACTTTGGTGTTGTCTTTTGCTGTCTTCTAACCATGACAGGGTTAGGAAAAGGAGGGGGTCTCCTACGGACTTCAATGAATGCATCTCCAAGGATGACCTTAAGAAACTTGTTGATGACCAGCGCACCTACATCAATGGGAAGTTCAATGAGATGATGTGCAGTATCAATGGACTGGTCACATGCCTTGAGCATGTTGAACAACATCCCCCTTGACAGCGACAGCGACACCAACGCCACCCTCATGATGGTGATGAGGATGAGGATGAGGATGCCGTCCTTGGTGACGATGAGGATCGTGATGCGTATCGTCTTCGGCGCAATCGTCAAGGTATGAGAGGTAATCATAATCGTGGTAACAATGATTCTTTTGCTAAAACTAAATTTACCATGATTCCTTTTGCTGGTACTGTTGATCCTGAGGCTTATTTAGATTGGAAACTCACTGTGGAACAAAAGTTTAATTCTCATTTGGTTCTTGCTGAGCATAGAGTTAGACTTGCTACTAGTGAATCTACTAGCTTTACTTTGTTTTGGTGGAATGATCTTTGCAATGCTGGTAATGCTGCTGCTGTGCCTCAAACTTGGCCTATTTTGAAACAACGCATGAAGTCTCATTTTGTTCCTCCTTATTACCAGCGTGATCTACGTTTAAAACTGCAAAATTTAAAATAAGGTGATAAAGGAGTAGAGGAATATTATCAAGAATTACTTATTGGTCTAGCACATTGTGGTATTCGTGAGGATGATGATGACACTAGTGCTAGGTTCTTTAATGGTTTAAATCGTGATATACAGGATATTCTTGATTACAAAGACTGGACTCGTTTTTTCCAATTGTATCATCTTGTTCTTAAGGTAGAACGGGAAGTACAGGGACGCAGCATTGTCCAACATTCTTTCAGGTCCAACACTGGGAGATCATTTTAGTAGCGTTCCGACGTTGAGAAGCCCAAGGCTCCTGTTGCTAAGCCACCAGCAACACCACTAGCTCCTGCGCCCGCTTCTGAGGTAAGCAATGTGTCTACTGTGCAGGCCCAACAACACAAAAAGCATGCTATGCTTGAAAGGGGGTCTTCGAGTAGATCATCTACAAACATCATGTGCCACCGCTGCAAGGGAATAGGACATGTCATGAAGGATTGTCCAAGTACTCGAGCTTTCATCGTTGCACCTGATGGTAATGGATGTGTAAGTGCTAGCGATGTTGAGGATGAATTGGTTCTTGCAGCTAACTTTGTTGCAGATTCGAAGGATGAGGGTGAGGCAATTGATTCTGTGGCTGCGACAAAGGACCTTCCTAGTTTTCTTGTGCAGCGTGTGCTGACTTCTAAAGCGGAACATGAGGATGAGGAGAAAATCCAACGCAAGAATTTGTTCCACATGTTTCTCCAAGTAAAGGATTGCCGTGTTCTCACCATAATTGATAGCGGGAGTTGCAGCAACTTGGTGAGTTCATATTTGATCAAGAGGTTTAGTTTGCCAACTCATTCTATTCCTCAACCTTACTACCTTGAATGGTTCAATACTAGTGGTAAGATTAAGGTAACTAAATCAGCACGCATACACTTTTCGGTTGGTTCTTATCATGACTATGCTGATTTTGATGTTGTAACTATGCAATCATCATCATTGTTGTTAGGACGACCATGGGAATTTGATAATGATATTGTACACCATGGTAGAACTAATACATACACTTTCATGCATAAGAACAAAAAGATTACATTGCTTCCTTTATCCCCAGCTGATATTAGGAAACATTTTAATGAGCTTGCTGTAAATGATAAGAAAACACCTCCTAGTAATGACTCTTGTGATGCTCAAACTAATGGAATTAAATTGAAGGATGGTGTTTATATTGCTACTACATCTGCTGCTGCTGCTGCGTTATGTGATAACCCTGATGCACCTTGTTATACTATGCTTTGTCGGGATATGTGTTTTATTAACAATGATCCTATGCCACATATTTTGCATCCTGTTGTCACTAACTTTTTGCAGGAATTTGATGCTGCGATGGAGTCGAGGATGACTCCAATTCAAGAAGGGGAGGATGATGAGGACATCGCCATGCTGGACATGCACGAACCAGCCACATCTCCAAGTTACAAGTCGACTCCAACTCGGTCTTCACGTTCATCTCGGATTCAGACAACACCCCTGCACGGTTTCGGCGATATCTCCCTCATACGGAGTCGGAATGAGGTGATCTTGGATGCATTGGAATCGTGACGATGAGATGCTTCTTTTGGTTCTAGTCCCAGCTCTAGAAGCCTCGTGGATCATTTGTGACCTCGGAAAGTTGCTGCGACACCTGTTTTGGGCCTTTTAAGGCTTTGTATCGTGTCGGGCCTTAAGCCCAAGTTGTGGGCGCCCCACCCTTGGTCTCCCCCAACCCTAGGTTGCCCCTAGCTCATAAACTCAGTAGCTTCCACTGTTAGACTTGGGTTTTGTTTAGTTCTTGTGTTTTCCTTCGAGAAACAGAGATTGATTCGTTGTAACTGTGGCGACAAGTCCTTTTACAGTGATCCAGGGCCCCTGTTCTTGATCTCCTCCACTGTGTTTATTAGTTCTTTGGAATCGAGTTCTTGAACCCCTTTTGTGATTCGCTTAATCCATACCTGCAATTTCAGATTGCGTGATTACTCTTTCTTGCTTGTGTCCTTCGTTTCGCTTGCAGGAAAAGCCTTCTCGGCGAGGTCAATCAAGTTGTGCTTGGTTTATAACCAACGGAGCAGTGGTGTAATGGTTGCTTGACTTCGAATCGTGCTGATTAGAAGCCAGATCGCCAACATCACACACTCCACCAATCGAATTTACCTCTACCTCTCGGAAGATCGGGCCTACCCCTCATCATCGATTTTGACCACCGCGCGCGCGAGCCCCAGCGCCGAGCGCCGTGATGCCACCGGCGTCCGGGCCTCGACACGCCCTCAAAACCCTAGCCACCGCCTATAAAACCTATGGGCACCGCCCTTCATGAACCCTAGCCCTGCTTTTCCCAATCCGCCGCCATAGCCACAAAGTCAGAGGAAGAAGGAGGAGAGGGAGAAGAGAAGGAGGGGGAGGAGGAGAAAGGAAGGAGAAGCCGGAGCGCCACCACTGGGAACGCTGTCGTCAAGCCGGCGCCCCGATCGACGACATCGGCATCCCCGTTCTGCACTGCCCTGCAACGACTCGCCTCTGCTTCGCCTCGACACGGCCCCGCCTCCATCTTCTTCGACCTAGACCGGAAGGCCGTCGTCCCATCGCCAAGCGTCACGACCTCCCTGCTACCGGCTTGTGTGCCGATGAGCCGCCTATAGATCAGCCATAGGAACAGCCCCACCTTTTCGTGCAGGAGCCGACGAACCTGCCGCCACAGTCACGCCGTGGCCGTGCCGCGCACGCCATCACACCTACGCACGCACCTAGCGGTGCGCCGGCCGAAAGGCCGAGCCTTTGGGCCATGCACCATCGGAACATCGCGCACATGATCGCGCCCACGCCAGGCTTTGCCTCGCCGCGAATCCCCACCGGCCGAGCCTCTGCTCGTGCCCGACGCCGCCACCGCAGCCTCGCCAGGCGCGAGCCAACGCGCGCACCCGCACTGGTCGAAAGGCCGCGCCTTTTCCTTAGCCCTGCCCTGCCGCCGCCGCCATCGCGCCGTGGCCGCGTCCATGCCACGACGTCGCGGGCACGCTGCACGTGCACCCCGAAACACCGCCCGGCCATGCTGAGCACGCGCATGAATGCGGCCCAAGGTGCTGCCTTGCCTGAGCCCTCTGCCACCGCCGTGGGCCGGGGATGCTCGGACCCCGCGCGCACAAGCCACCTCGCCACCACCTCCTTGGCCCTTGACCATCATGCCGGCCTCTCTGGCCCTTTCCACGGACACCTGGAGCCACAAACAAGGCAGCACCATGCTGCCGCCGTCGTCCACCGATCGCCGTAGCTGTGTTCTTGCCTCGCCGCACACACGCCCTGGAAACCCCGCGCACACGCCGCGCCACGCGCTGCCGTCGCCACGACGTTGCGTTGGCCGCACACCGCCTCGGCCTCATCTTGCCTGACCTGCTCACCATGCACACGCGCGAGCCCGACGCTCTTGTCCTCGCTACAGAACGCGAGATCAACCCGGCCACCGAGTCCCTGCCTCGCCACCGCCCAGCCCTGCTCTGCGCCGCTGCAGATTCGGCTACCCAAATCCTCGCCCGTGGGCATGAGTCGAGTCGAGCCTGAGCCCTGACCCATGCCCTCACCTCGCCGATGGCCGGTGTATCTACGCCGTTACCTCACCGTAGCTGCTCTGCCACCGACGAGCCTCCGCTCCACCGCCATGGAAGGAGCCAAGCCGCCGCCTCGAAGGGGAGGAAGCCGTTCGCCGCCATGAAGCACCGTAGTACCGCCGGGAGCCTCTACTCGAGCCAGCGCTGCTCCCACCATCATCGCCGCCCAGAAGCCCAAACGTGCCGCCAGGGAGCCCGTCGCCTCCTGGAGGTGGAGCCTCATCGAGCTAACCCAGCCACTGCCGGCATGCCTCGCCGCTCCGCCGCCAAGTCCCGCCGCCGCTCTGACCTGCGCCAAGACATGCACAGCCACCCGCGCACGAGTCGAGGCACACGGGATCTGGCCAGCCACACCAGATCCCAGGAGCCACCGATGCCTGGGCCCCGCCTGTCAGAGACAGTGGGTGCGCCGACACCCCGGCCCACCAGTGAGAGTGAGAGAGAGTAGAGAGGGATGCGAAAGAGACGCCTGGCCCGTTTTCGGCCCAGCAAGCCGCACGCCGGAGCTGGCCTTCCACCGAAGCCGTTAGGACGAGCCGGCCTGCGAGCCGCAGGCCAAGCCAACCCGTTTTACTGAGCCAAGTTGAGTTGGGCCTCCGAGCTGACCCAACTCTGCTTTGAGCCCAGTAAACTAGCCACCCTACCCTCTTCCTTTTTCTGTTTTAAGCCTTGCATGCGGGCCCCACATGTAAGTCTTGTTGACACCGTTTTTTGACATGTGTCAGGGAAGGTGATTTTTGTGAAGGAAAGGTGGCCGATTTGGAAGAAACCAAAAGATGCACAGGGTTGGAATCGGCCGATGGAGTCCGTCCGATGGACCAGAGGAATATGCTTTGAAGATGCTGATTCGCTAGCTTTGGTACTCTGCCCATAGAGAGTTGCCGATGAAGTCAAGGAAGGAGAAGAGGATCCGGACTCTACGAGAATCTTGATGATTCGATTGTAATATTTTAAGTAGTTTATCTTTTAGAAAGTCTTTTCTTTATAGTCAAGTAATGTTTGCCGTAATCGGCTAGGACTCGGTAGTGCTAGGCTATAAATATCAGTTGTAAGGGACCAGAAAAACTTGATACACATCCAATACAACAACCATTTACAATTCCTTTGCACTTATTCGGCGACTTCGCTTTTTCTTTTCTTTTTCGACGAGTTCTTTCAAGTTGATCAAGGACGCCTCACAATCGAGCGAATTGATTTGCTGGTGAGTTTTCGTTTTACCGAGTATATTTGAGCTTTAGCTACCGGGCGTATCGCTGTGGCTTTGTTCAAATCTATTCAAAAAGTTATCGAGTTCATCTAGGCTTTGACATCCGGGCGTATCGCTGTCATCTCGTCTAGATTTATTCACCAATTATCGATATCGGCTAGATTTGTAGGTATTCCTATGCTTTTTGGCCATTATCACATCTAAAAACATATCAGATCGGCTTTAGATTTTGCAGTAACACTTTTGTTATCTCAAGAGCCGGTTTAGATCTGTTTTTAGCTTACATCATCTGAGTTACACATTCGTAGCTTAGATTTTGTTATATACGTCCGATCGGCTATCTCAAGATGGTTTTGTCGTTTAGTGCATCGGCTGATCCTACCGACGCGCTCGTTTACCACACGCTTGCATTTAATATCTTTTTGTCGTCTACTGTATCGGCAAAGCTTGCCGATACGCTTGTATGAGAGATATTCGGAATCCCAGCCGATACGCTCTCGAATTTGACTTTGTTTTCTCCCTTGTCAATTTCAGGTCAAATTGACTGGCACGCTTGGTTGACTTTCCGTGACTTTGCGAACACTTGCCCTCGGATTCTAGTGTGTTGATTTTTGCGTCAACACATCTTTTGGCATGCACGGTGGGACCGAAAGTTTCAACATGGTGGACATCACAGATAAATCTGAAGTCAACGAAGAAAACTAGATTCCTGTTCCTGAAGACAAGCTCAAAGAAGAACAAAAGAAGGAATATGAGGAGCTGGTGGAGAAGTTCAAACGTGAATGCCTCAATTCGTATAGTGTCACCAGATCTGGCGAGGTGATCAAGAAGTTTAATCTTCCATCCTTCCAGCCATTAACAGAGGCTCAACGTGAGAACAAGATGATGGACGCGGTTGGCCAAGCTGTGGCACAGGCTTTCATCAAGAGTGCAACAGTTATAGGCAACACGGTACACAACGCAGTGGTCAAGACTTTTGCCGAAGGCACGTTTTCAGGTTGCATGGGTCCTTGCTATATACAGCTAGATCAGATACAATATGTGCCCTTGGAAGTGTCTATGGCAACAGCTCTGTCGGCTCAAAATAGCCAGACAGGAACAAGCAATAGTCAAGTGCCACCACAAACTATACTGCAACATCTGCGGCTATGACGGCTCTTGTCTACACAACCACTCCGTCCATCCCTACATCCGTGCAGGGTGCACTACTAGATTTTAGGGCTGTCGCAACAGCGCAAAAATCGTTGAAATAGGCCTAATTGCAACAAGTTTAAATGGCAACAATAGAGGTTTTGTTGCGACCCGTTGCAATTACTTTTGAGGCAATAGGTACATGGCAATATTTTTTTTGTCATGTTGCAATACTTGTAATTGCCACGCAACTTAACGTTGCAATAGAGAGTTGTTGCTACTGCCAATGTTGTGGCAACACAATGTATTGCCACACAAGTAGGCATTGCTATAGTACTGAGTTGCAACAGACTGCTACTGTGGCAACACATTGTATGGCCACGACCAACATCGTTGTGATAGATTATATTGCCATGGATATATTGCATTGCAATTATCCTATGGCTTCAGAAATTAGTTAGTTGTAATAGATTATATTGCCACGAAAACATATATGGTGGCAGCAATTATTTTTGCAACCAAAAGCTAGTTCGCAGCAAAAACAAAATGCCGCAACAACATATTGGTCGATGTTATTAACTACTATAGCATCAGTCAATTTTTGTGGCAATAAGATGTATTGATACAAAATAGAATTGTGGCAATAACTTGTAGCAACAAAGTAGAATTGTTGCATTCATACTTTTTTTGCAACAGAAAAGGTATTTGTTGCAAAGATTTTTGTATTTGATTTATTTTGGATAATGAACCTTTTTTGGATAAGAAAACAATTAGAACTCAATCAGAATGAATATGATTTGAAGCCATAAATATATGTGCCCAATACATTATCCGAATTGAAAATATTTCATGAGAAAGTAGATAGTATGTAAAGTGGCGAATACATGGATCCAAATTGAACATAGTGTTGTGCGAACGCAACCACATCCTAAGTAGGCTACAGAAAATATTGTTCGATATTTGATAACTCCTTGTATTGACAATGGCATGGCTCCAAGTCCGATTGATCCATTCAAGTTTAAGTTTCCTGCAGAATTAAAAAGAATAATATGCATTAGAAAATTTCAGTAGCAAGTCACAGCCAGACATAATTTTTTTTAAACCGGAACACAGCCACATATGTTGTCACAAGAATAACAAAGGCTGATTAGTTTATTATAAATAAACAGTAATTACTTCTCACATTATTATATATGATACATCACATCTATGGGCAGTAGATAGGTTGCATATAAAAAGGGGTTACAATTCGATACAAAGCCATATGAGCCTATAAAGATTTAAAAATTACAAACACCACAACATTGATTAGATAGTTGATTTATGATGACCATAGTGTTGTATCATATCATAATGTACAGTAATGGTTTAGGCAAACAAAAATAACCTCCTTTGTGTACTACAGTTTGCTGCCTTTTTTATGTAAATGAAAATATAAATATTTTTCATGGAAATAACAAGTGGTGGAATTCTGGATGTGCTAATCCGATCCAGTGGTAGAGAATGAAATTCAGATCACAATTCAGTAATCAATTTTACTAGATGAGTGAACTCTGAACTATGATCAAATTGGTAGGCGGAGCTTATAACAAAAATTCCAACTAGATAAAACTCGGTATGGTTCTGCTGCCAAAGAGGGTGTACAAATACTACCTCTTTGCCACCAACATGAATTGGCTGTCAGATGTATAGTGCCACCGGAATAAATGAGATTTGCATTTCATACCTTCTAGCTTCTTGTCCATACACGTTTGGTAGCAGCATTCATAAGTTGAACCCTAGAAATATAATTTTTATTGTTCTGAGAAACACTTCGCGTCGCCTTAGAAGCTGGAGTTTTGGTAGCAGTTTTCTGTATGTTTGGTGTTGCTTTTCCTCGGATGGTGCTTTTGGCAGCAGTGCATAGGAAAAAATGTGATAGGAACTAAACTGATATTCCATCATGGGTGTAATGAATATTTTAATTTTTTACCTGATGTGATGGGGTTTTACTGGGAGTAGAAGTAACACTATTCTGAACACTTTGCATAGCTTGCATATAGAAGGAACTTTGGGTCGACACTCTTTTCAGCAGTCTGCATAGGAAAAAAATTTGTGGAAGGAACTTTGCTCAGATTTGAATACTATCATGGGTGTAATCAGTTTCTATTTTTTTACCTAAAACGATCGGGTATCACTCGCATTAGGAAGAACACTTTTCTCAAATGTTGGTCTTCACTTTGGTCAATGCTTCTTGCAGCAATCTGCGAAGGGAAAAAAAGGTTTCAATGGAACTTATCACATCACATTCCAATATTATGATGGGTTCAATAAATATCTTCACCTCGAAAATACAAAATCAAATAATGCCGGCCATATATTGTATTAAGCACTCAGCCATGATATTGGTGTTGTTACACCTACTAAGACATATCATAAGGATATAATGTTATAAGGTAGTTTTCAAGATCGATTAAGGCAGTCATGATGGAATACACCACTCAACAGATGCAGTAGGAATATTAGCTCATACAAGCTTAACAAACACATACTACAGAAATATCATAATTTTTTCCTGTAAGCTCTGATACTGCATTCAGACCCAACCAAGGAATAGTAATGCATTAGTCCAAGTAAACAAAAATTCAGAGTTGTGAACTAAAAATGACAAAATCACTTGTAAAAAAATAATAAGATTGCCTGCATCTGCAACCCATTAATATCAACATAGAACTATCTCGATCCCAATTATAGAGGTAGAACGATTGTTTGTGCATATGTGCATAACTGATTCCTGGATAAAGCTTGCTAATATTTTGAGTTAACATGGATGTAACTCCGCATCATAATGCAAGCTGTCCTTGCAAAAGATTTATATGAGCAATCTTATTTTTATGTTCAAAATATCAAATGAGCAAACATTTAGAATGTGGGTACATGTGAATCAAAGTCTCGAAATTAGTTTTGAATGAGGGCACTAGATTTGCCCGGTGTACAATTAATTAAGAGAAAACTAGAGCAAATAAATTCATGTGTATTAGAACGAACGTCACAATTCCGATAAATAAGCTTTTCAATGATTCCATTCTTGAATTGGATGACGACCTCAAAGCATGAGCAAATGTCAAGAAGCCGATCCCTGTTTTAAAAAACGTTTTAAAACTACATTTAATCTTGATTAAACTCTAAACTTTGGCCTAGCGTTGCGTTTAATCACAGTGTCGTTTAATTACAAAAGACGTTTAATCTACATTTAATCACAAAAAACTCTAAACCATAGGCTAGCGTTCACCTAGCGTCTAGCGTTTTTTAAAACCTTGAAGCCGATGCACTTAAATATTCTTGATATACATTCAAAGTTGATTTACTTAATTACAAAAAGTGAACATGCACATCATCATTCAGCAATATGTTCAGACATGCAGTTTCTACACTATAATAGATCATGGCTTGCAATAAAAATATAAACAAGGAGAGTTAAGTGATATCACTGATAGGAACATTCAAAACCTTTACACATGCTGCTATGAAGGGATCATTTTTCTGAAGAAACAGTGCAACCCATAATATACGGCAGATCCAACCAGGACTGGATGTAGTGAGGATTAATGGCTAAACTGCTATTCTCATCAAAAACATTGATGTTCCTTCCTATTGATTCCAAGCATCCAATGACTTTTTGCTCAACACATTAACATGCTGCACAAATTGTGCGAAAAGATGTCTCTTTGTAAAAATGAGGCCATTGACCGAAGCATCGTGCATGTTTTGTTTCTCTCTGTTCTGGGGTTTGATCCTTCTTCATAATTAAACTTAAGTCCCTATAGAGTGCAGTGCCTCACTTTGATTAATGTGATTAATACATAGTTCATACTCCCAAAAAATAACAACTAATACAAATTTCATTGCAGTTATCTACTTATTTACGGATTAGACACCGAACAAGACAACTCGCAGCAAATTCAAATATCAAAAGCCTAGTATGAGATACCTGTTTCAGCTATATATACACCAGGATCAATCATTTTCCCAATTTATCACCAGGAGAATTTGGCAGCATAGCTGTTGACATCAGCTGCCTCTCTAGTATCTTCTATCTTGGGCTCGCGTAGCAACTTAAATGTAAGAAAGAAAATAAAATTAATATTTTCAGGAACAAAAAATGCACCAAAGTCTACTTGGCGGAACAAAATGATCTTTCATGGCAGTAATTAGTCAATTGACCACCAAGTAGACTACATCAAATTGGCGTCACGACTCAGGTTACAGAGATCCAAACCTTATCCGGCCATACGACAAGCCTCAATGCCGGGCACCTGCACGTGCCGTGCAAGAGCACACCAGCGGGGAGCCGTCCACACAAGGGAGGAGGAGGGCCGCGCCGCCGGGTGAGGAGGAGGCCGTGGGGTAGGATGGATCCGCCGGGCGAGGAAGAGGCCGGATAGGAGCCGGCGAGCCGCACGCTCGCCCGCGTGGCGAAGGTCGGGGAGGGAGGCTGAGCCACGAGAGGAGAGGATACAGGTGCCGGGGAGGACGAGGTGCGCGAGATCCATGGAGGAAGTCAGGGAGGCGAGATGGGATCGGGGTGACGGCTCTCTAGTGGAGGGGGCGGTTTAGGAATTAGGATTCAACTAGAAATACCGGCGCGGTAACACCGCGCCATGACCTGTAGACCAGTTTATAATTTTTTTGATAGAATGAAACTATATGCGGTGTATGGTTAGTACAGTTATAGATAATATTTTAGGTCTGTGTTGGTCTGCCAAAACTGTGAATTACATATGAGTAGCATTTTCTTTAAATACATGTACTTCTATGTCTTTTTTAGTCTGCCTTCTTGTTTGGCCATAAAATTTGTAAGGCATAAAGAACATAGCACCTTGAGATATACATATGCTTCAGATATACACAACCACAGCCTTGGAGTCAATCTCGTATGAGGAAACCTGTTGCTTCATAATTTGCATACTTACAAAAGATCTTTTTCTTACATGAATGAATACTAACGCAAATTCATAAGCATGATATTCCTGTCGTAATTGTTTCTACCTGTAAAGACGACGCAGCCTTCTAGCCCAAATATTTGTTTTAGTGCATGAATAACTTCGTCATACTTCCTAACAGAGCTGGGTGGCTAATAAACACGAAGACAGAGTATCAGTTGTTCTGTAACCGTTAGTTTTCTGCTGAACATATCCACTTCAAGTTTGAACTGAATGATGCTATTTGTGCAGGACTACAACTTGTAGTATCAATACAAGCAACATATACGATAAATGTCCCAATTACAAGTTATTAGTTCACTGATATAAAGTAACTCTGAATGTGACATATGCATTTATCATCATATTAACTGTAATTGTGCTCTTGTGTTCACGACATCAAATGGAGCTGTACACACAGCAATAGTCAAACGACCAAAATTTGTACATGAAAGCTTGATCTGTTGTATTTGATATGCTAGAATGCGCCATTCTATGCAGCTCTCTTTGTTTTATTAGCATCACAAGTTGCAAACAGGTTATACTTCGTACTTCAGTTGTAACTATTTACAAACATAAAAAATAAGATAGTTTAGCAAGGTAAAAGTTAAGAAACTAACCATGTGTCCAGAATTCAGTTTGGCATTATCAGCAGCTGATTTGAAGAGAGATTCCTTCATACAAAAAAGGATCATGTTCTTTAACCATCAAAGCATACGTGGAAAAGAAACTGGGATATCTGTTCCCACATATCTGAAAACAAAAGTATTGTAACATATTGATGTTCCAATTCAGATTGAAGCGTGAAAAACATTTTGGGCATATATAATTTGAAGCTGCTTTCTTATCAATACCAAAATGCTCCCATAAGCCAAACCAGCTCAAGTCTATGTATGCAAGCATGTTCAGTTTTATATCTCACAAAAAACCTAGGTGACCCTACAACAAATTTGACAGGAATCATTCTACAGAATAATGAATTGGCTGCCAATCTGCAGTGTTTTGGTGTGTTTGCTCACCTTGTGCCTCCTGTTTCATAGCCTTCTTGTTATCCTGGGATGATGGCGTGGCGGATGGTGTCGAGGTGTCTGCTGCAGCGGCAGCTGCATGGCATTGTGAGCTTGAGCTGCTTATCCCTGTCTCTGTTAGAGTCGCTGCTCTTCGGGGTCTTCTTCTTGGACGGCGGCTGGACATGCGTGGGGGGCCTCATCTTGGCGTTCCTGGCCTCCGCCTCCAGCAAGTGGAACGCAGACGCGGTGCCGAGCAGCTGGCGGGTGCGCTTCCGGGCCGCGACAGTCTCCGCGACGCAGCGCTTGGCCGGTCGTCTCGTCTTTGCGAGGACCCTGCGGCGTGGCGGCGCCGCCGAATCTGCAGGCTGGCCGCGCCGATCCGGAGGACACGCCACATGGGGGTACAACTTGCCTGCGACGAGGTCGCGCTGGGGCCGGGCCGCCTGCGCGGAGCAGGAGGTGTGAGGCGGCGCGCGGGCCGCCCTCGTAGATGTCGGCGCCCGCGACGAGCTCGCCCCGGGCCGTCACGCATGCCGCCAGGGCTGGGCCTCGTCTGTGCCGTGGCCGCGTCGCCGGCAAGGAGCTGGAGGAGGAAGGGGAAGGATGGAGGCCGGGGGGACGGAGGTCGCGGCGACGGCTGGCGAATCGGACGGTTGGTAATTAATGTAGACGTGGCCCAATGGTAAAGCTAAAATCGCCCCCCAATTAGGTCTTTTAAGGATTTTCTCTTTTTTTTCTTTCTTTTTCTTGTTTTCTCTTGGGCGGCAACTTTTCAGTCGCTCGCGCTACGTCGTCGTCGAGGCTTGGCGGCTATATCTGCTTGTGGCTGCTTGCTTAAGGAGCCAAAAAATTAAGCACTTGGAGAAAACATGCCTGCGTCCTGACTGAAAACAAATTCAATCGTCCGCTTATTTTCTATAGGGCTTTGTGCGATTAGGAGATAGGGAAATCAAAAGAAAATCTAGAATGTAATTTGGGCACTTGAAGAAAACTTGCCCTCTTACGCTTATGTATCTTAACTAGATAATTATATTACAATAATATCAAATATATTTTAAAGTTAAACATACTCTCCTACTTTTTTTCCTACTAATCTTATTGAAACATATTTCTTCTCTTCCTACTCTATTCCTACTCTCTGATCCTATATCTTCTTCAATCTTCACGCTCCAGTGCTCCACCACTCGTGGCTGACCTTCAGGGCCGACCGCCTCCGCCCCGCCTCGAGGTCCCACGCCGGCTTACCGCCTCTACCTTGTCGTGGAGCTCCAGCGCTGTCGGTAGGGGAGGGCGAGCGGTGGTGCGGTAGCAGTAGTGGAGGGCGGGCAGCAAAGGACAGTGGCGGCAACGCAGGGGAGGAGGGCACGATTCCAGTAGGGAGGAGGCACGCCGGAGCCCGAGTGGTAGAGGGGCGGTGGCGCAGTAGAAGGGTGGCAGCGCACGGGTTGGGGGAGGAGGGGTATCGGAGAGAGAGGGGCAATGAGGGGGAAAATTGCTCGCTTCTCCCCGTGCACGAGTTTTGTGACGCGTTGGTCAGAATCGGTTTTCACGTTGTATCTAGGATTTCCGAGTAAGAAGCGGTTCAGATAATCGAAAAATAAGTGAGGCATTTGGGTTGGATTGTAGCTTATTTCCATCCAAATCGGCTTATAATCGGAAACAAACAAGGTCTATGTTAAATAGATATAAACCGCTATGCAATGAACTATGATTATCCACAAGGATCTATAATATATACACTGCTATTGTACCAAAGAAGTCCTTGAGTGTTGTTGACATTACTTAATGGAAGATGATAAGAGAAAACTGGTTCACCTATGGCCTATGGGCAGGGGCGGGCCCAGGGCTTGGGGTCTGGGCATTCAAAATTTTTAAATGGCAATTTTTTTAGCCTAAAGTACGTATTTGCCGCTGCTGCTCCCCTGTTTGCGCCGTTCTGGACCCCGCCCGCTCCACCCAGCCAGCAGCCGACCTGGCCTGGGGGGTGGGACCAGGCCGCACTGGCGCAGTTCTTCAGCGCCATGGGGCTGATGCCGTCGGTCAGCACCGAGTGGATCGCCGACTCGGGTGCCTCCATCCACACCACCCCACATGCCGTTATCCTCTCTTCTGTCCGACCCCCACACCCCTCTTGTCCTTCTTCCATCATGGTTGGTGACCGTCTTCCTGTCACCGTCGTGGGTTCTGCTCCTGGTTTTTTTCGTCTTCCCAATGTTCTTGTTGCTTCTCAGATGGTTCATAACCTTCTTTCCATTCGTCAGTTTACAGCTGACAATTCTTATTCCATCGAGTTTGATTCTTCTAGCCTCACTGTAAAGGATTCGGCCTCCTGGCATCCGCTACTCCGGTGTGACAGCACGGGGCTCCTTTACACCCTTCGGCTTCCTTCTTCCGCTGCACCACTCTCGCCTTCTTCTTCGCCCTGGCCGTCTTGGTCTGCCGTTTTTGCCGCGACGCCGTCTTCCACCACCTGGCATCGCCGTCTTGGTCGCCCTGGTCGCGACGTTCTGGCTCAGCTCAGTCGTAGTACCGATGTTCCTGGTACTAGGCCTCCTGCTGAGCCCCTCTTCCATGCGTGCTAGCTCGGTCGTCATGTTCGGTTCTTTTTTTCTTCTTCGCATGCTGCACATGCCTTTGATGTTGTTCCCTGTGACCTGTGGACCTCTCTTGTTCTCAGCCTTTCTGGCTATAAGTACTATCTGGTGGTGGTCGATGATTTCTCGCACTACTCTTGGACTTTTTCTTTGCGCGCCAAGTCTGAGACCTTTCCCACCCTCCTCCACTTCTTCGCCTGGGTGTCCACTCAGTTCGGCCTCACCATTAAGGCCGTCCAGTGTGACAACGGGCGTAAGTTCGACAACTCCACCTCCCGTTCTTTCTTCCTCTCGGGGTGTTCAGCTGCGTATGTCTTGTCCGTATACCTCTCCCCAGAACGGCAAGGCTGAGCGGATGATTCGAACGACGAACGACGTCGTGCGCACCCTTCTGATTCAGGCCTCTCTGCCCCCGCGCTTCTGGGCTGAGAGCCTCCACACTGCCACCTACTTGCTTAACCGCCTTCCGTCCACTGCTTCTCCTGCTCCCACTCCACACCACGCTCTCTTCGGTACCCCTCCTCGCTACGACCACCTTCGGGTCTTCGGGTGTGCGTGTTATCCTAACAGCTCCGCCACTGCTCCTCACAAGCTGGCGCCCCGCTCGACTCGGTGTGTGCTCCTTGGTTACTCCCCTGACCATAAGGGGTACCGATGCTTTGACCTCACCTCTCGCCGCGTCCTGATCTCCCGACACGTTGTGTTTAACGAGTCGGATTTCCCCTACTCCACCTCCACACCTTCTCCTAACCCCGAGCTGGAGTCTCTGTTTCCGATTGACCCGGTGATTCAGCCACCTTTTCCTATCTGTCCTTTCCCTGCAGGTTTTCCCGACACACCGGCGCCACTTCCGGTGAGCCCTGCTGTGCCACGCGTGGCCCCGGTGCCCGCGGTCGCACCACGCGCGGTCCCCAGACCTCCGGTCATGTCGCGCGCGGACCCGGTGTCTCCTGCTGCGCCACATGCGTCCCCGATGCCTTCCCCTGCACCTGCGCGGTACGCTTAGCCGGTGCAGGTGTACCGGCGTCATTCGGCTCCGACTCCGGCACCGCCGCGGTACGCTCAGTCGGTGCAGGTGTACCGGCGTCGTTCGGCGCCGACACCGGCACCGCCTCCGGCTCCAGAGGCTCCTGCGGCGCCTACACCGGAGCCGTCGCTGCCGCCTTCTACACCGGAGCCGTCGCCGCCGCCGCCTCTGCCGACTCGCTCTCGAGTCGAGCCGGCGGTGTACCACCCATCAGTCATCCATCAGGATCCTCGGCATATCCATCTCATGGTGACTCAGCGGATGGCGTCTCAGGCCGCAACTCTCTCCGCCACAGAGGGCGAGCCGCGGGTCTCTCCGGTACCCTCCTCTGTCCGCGACGCCCTGGCGGATCCTCACTGGCGTCGCGCGATGGAAGAGGAGTACGCGGCTCTCCTTGCCAACCAGACGTGGGACCTCGTGCCGCGTCTGTCTGGTTGCAATGTGGTTACCGGCAAGTGGATCTGGACGCACAAGCGTCAGGCTGATGGCACATTGGAGCGCTACAAGGCTCGTTGGATTCTCCGGGGTTTCACCCAGCGGCCCGGTGTGGACTATGATGAGACCTTCAGTCCAGTGGTGAAGCCCGCTGCGGTGCGCACAGTCCTCTCGCTCGCACTCTCTCGCTCCTGGCCTATGCACCAGCTAGATGTGAAGAATGCCTTTCTTCACGGCACTCTGTCAGAGACAGTGTACTGCTCTCAGCCAGCGGGATTTGTGGACTCGAGTCATCTTGATATGGTCTGCCGGCTCAACAAGTTCCTCTATGGTCTAAAGCAGGCTCCTCGGGCTTGGTATTCTCGGTTCGCCACGTTCTTGCTGACTTTGGGATTCACCGAGGCCAAGGCTGACACTTCTCTGTTCATCTACCGCCGTGGGGATGAGACTGCCTACCTACTGCTCTATGTTGATGATATTGTGCTCACTGCCTCCAGTCAACAGTTACTTGAGCGCGTCATCTCCTCTCTGCAGCAGGAGTTTGCTATGAAGGATCTTTGTCAGCTCCACCACTTCTTGGTCGTTACTATTGAGACTCGCCAGTCTGGCCTGTTCTTTCACCAGCGGCAGTATGCACTTGACACTCTTGAGCGGGCTGGGATGACTGATTACAAGCCATGCTCCACGCCTGTCGATACTCAGGCGAAGCTGTCTGCTGATCTGGGTGATCTCGTGGCTGATCCTATTGCCTACCGGAGTCTTGCCGGTGCCTTGCAGTACCTGACCTTCACCCGGCCGGATCTCACCTATGCCGTTCAGCAGGTATGTCCTCACATGCATGATCCTCGGGAGTCTCACCTTGCTGCACTGAAGCGTCTCCTCCGCTATGTCCATGGCACCATTGGCTTCAGCTTGGTTCTTCACTGCTCTCTCACCTCTGAGCTGGTGGTCTACACCGACACTCAGGGGCGTCCCGGCTAAATCAGGGGCCCAGTGCGAAATGCTAAGATGAGGCCCTAGTGGCCTAGTAAAATCAAATAATAGTAACAAGTAGCATAGTAATGGGATATTTCAAAAATTGTCGTACCTATTGTTCACTTGAAGAACTTTATTCTTTGGGCATTCTTTGAAATAAAATCTTCAACGATGCGCTCATAATCAATCTTCTCCAGCATGTCACTTTCAAGTGCTATCATAGCCAAATCGTTGAGCCTTTCCTGTGTCATTGTAGAGCGCAAGTAGGACTTTAATAGCTTCAATTTTCAAAAGCTTCGTTCCGCTGATGCAACAGTCACATGAATAGTCAACATAATTCTATATGCAATGCTTGCATTTGGAAAGCAATCATGTCGCTTCAAAAATTTCAAAATTTCAACTGGCCCCATATCATCTTTAGGAATGAAATCTTGAAGGAACTTCAACTCCACGTATAGTTCACTAGCAGCAATATCGGATTTTCCATCTTTTGTAAGGATAGCTTCAAGATTCTGACAAGATGATTTCAAGCTCTTAGCATCCAATGATTTCAATGCTTCAGAAGTAAATAAGAAACCAAAATTTTTCTGATAACTTTGATACTGTTCAAATCTTCTTGTAAGTGAGGCAATAGCCTGATCAACAATGGGAATGAAATAGCTGATTCTAAATGATTCTTCGGCAGACTGTGTGGCCAAATTTGTGTCATCGGAGGTCTCATCAAATTGTCTTTTTCTTTTTAATTACTCGTTTCTTACGAAATGTTGTTCCAATATCCATCTCAAGCGCAATTCCTTTGGCTGTCTCTAGTGCCTCCAAGAAACCAGTTTCCCTGTAGTTTTTGAAGAAAGAAATCAACCCTTCCACTTTCTCAATAGCAATATCGATAAGCATATCCTTTGCTTGCAAATGTTTGCTCACTAAATTAACAGCATACAATACTTCATACCAAATGACTATTGCCACTATAAATTCAAACTCTCCAAGTTCATTATTTGCCAAACCTTTAGCCTCGCTACTTGATCCAGGATCATTATCAATATCGGATACCTGAAATTGGAATAAAGAAAATATGTATTAATAATATGTGTTAGCCAAAGGGATTACATCATTATCAATATAGAAAATATCAATTACCTGAAGTAGAGCCTCTCGAATGTCTGCGCATTGAAATCTAATAGCTTTAACACTTTCAATGCGACTCTCCCAACGTGTAGCTGACACCGACTTGAGAGTCAATCCTGATATGTTATCTTTCAAAATCTGCCATTTCTTAGTTGACTTAGCAAAAGTTGTGTAGATGCGTTGGATTATTCCAAAGAAGTCTTTAGCACAAGCCTTGGCCATATCACAAAGTGTTAAATTAAGGCTATGGCAACCACAAGCAGAATAGAAAGCTCTAGGATTTACATCCAAGAGTTTCTTTTGTACTCCTTGATTTTTTCCTTTCATATTTGACCCATTATCATAGCCTTGTCCTCTCACATCATCTATATCAAGACCAAGATTCTTTAATTCACTTACTAGGACATCAAAAAGGCCTTGCCCAGTTGTATCATTTACATCTAAAAATCCCATAAATGATTCTTCAATTTTAACATCATTTGAAGATAAATCCACATATCTTATAATCAAAGACATTTGTTCTTGGTGGCTTGCATCAGGGGTACAATCAAGAAGGACAGAGAAATACTTTGCATTCTTTATTTTCTCAATAGTTTCAGACTTAATAGCAGAAGCAAGCAGGTGTATCAACTCATTCTGAATTCTAGGTCCCAGATAATGGACATGAGTTTCTTCGTTTGTAATACGACGAACATGCTCTTGAATAACTGGATCAAATTCAGCCAACATTTCAATCAAACCCAAGAAATTCCCATTGCTATCATCATACAGTTTGCTATTATGGCCACGAAATGCTAGACTATGCTTGGCTAGAAATTTTACAATGGCCACTATTCTGAAGAGAACTTTTCTCCAGTGCTCTTTTTTTTCTCAAGTTGTCGTTGAGCAACTTTATCAATACCTTTACCCTTTTCCAAGTTATTACGTAGATCATACCAAGTAGTCATAGTCAAAACATGATCAGAACTTGTTTCATGCTCTGTAATTCTTTCATAAAGATGTGTCCAATCATTAAACCCATCATTTGCTAACTAACCTTTCCGATGCCCATTTGTAAACAATTTACAGCTGAAGCAAAAAACTCTATCTAGTTCTTTGGAATACACAAGCCAATCTCTATTGCACTTCTCCCCATTTGGTAGGATTCTAATATAGGATCGTGCCGACCACCTCCTAGAATATCTATCCTTGGGACCTTTCTTAATGGATAAATCTCTTTTAGGACCTTTTTTTGCTAAAATATCAACCTGCCTAGGATCAAGGGAATCCCAATACCTTGGATCAAATATGTCTGGCGAAAAAGAAGTATCCACATTGGCATCATGAGAAGAACTATCCAATTCCAAGTTAACATCAGTGCTAGTGCCATCCATGTTATCACCATTATTGGGAACTTCCTCAATATTTTCTATCTCTATCTCATCCGTAGGAATAGTATTTTCTACCTGTGTCTCACCATCATTTGGTTCATTGGCATTGGGAACACTAGTATTTTGTGTACTGCCCTGCCCCTGATTACCGGGGTGAGAAACTTGTGGTTCTTTCCTAATAAACCTTTCCATTGCCCCTTTCTGAGATTCAATTAGTTCATCTATTCTTTGTTTCTTTTTACGCTTTTGATAGCCGGAATCATATTTCCTATGTTGTTTTGCCGACGACATGACTTGCATTTGCAATGGAAAGAACAAAATTAATCGATGTATTTTAATCATCAAGACATCAACATAATTAAACGAGGAAAGAAGAAAATAATACGGAATTAAATCTTACTCTTGGGCTGGCCTTCCGCCGAGTGCCTCTGCAGGTGCAGCCAATTGCAAATGCAACTGCAAGCAACGATGAAACAAACTTGTGACCTGCAAGGGAATTGGAAACGGAATTTGATTATTTGAATGCAGATGGGCGTTGGGTGGTTTGGGCCCTGACACGAGAGACGAATCCTACTCAGTACTCACCCATCAGTGTCACTGACGCCGCCGGCCGCGATGCTGCTTGCCTGCTTGCTTTGGAGTTGGACGCAGCGCACATGCAGGGGCTAAGGGCAATGGCCGATGGGGCGATGGGCTGCCGGCCGGCAGGGGCGATGCCTGCTGCGAGCGCAATGGCGATGGCGACAGGCGAGGAATGGAGGAAGCCGAAGCGTCAGTTAGGTTTCCCGTCGTGCGTGCGCCCAGAGAATTGGAAGGCTTCCGATCGGTTCAGCTTCCATCAATTTGGGCCTTGTTTTTTACAAAATGGGCTGCAAACTCATGGAATTGAAGTCTCCTATACTACTATATACTAAGATGTACTTAATATTTTGGGGGCCCTTCAAATTTGGGGGCCCTGTGCGGTCGCACAGCCCGCACGGGCCCAAGGACGCCCCTGCCGACACTGATTGGGCTGGCTGCCCGGACACTCGCTGCTCTACTTCCGGCTACGCCGTCTTCCTGGGCAGCAACCTGGCCTCCTGGTCGTCCAAGCGGCAGCCGGTTCTCCCGCTCCAGTGCTGAGGCGAAGTACCGGGCTGTCGCTAACGGCGTGGCGGAGGCGTCCTGGCTCCGACAGCTCTTGGCGGAGCTCCACAGCCCGCTCGCCAAGAGCCCGCTCGTCTACTGCGACAACGTCAGCGCCGTGTACCTCTATGAACCCCGTTCAGCATCAGCGGACGAAGCACGTGGAGATCGACTTGCACTTCGTGCGCGACAGAGTCGCCGTCGGCGATGTTCGGGTACTCCATGTCCCGACTACCTCACAGTTTGCCGATATCTTCACCAAGGGACTACCTTCCTCGACCTTCTCGGGGTTTCGCTCCAGCCTCAACGTAGCAGGTAGCTAGTTGTGGCTGTGGGGGGGTGTATTTGCCCTTTGTACTTTCTTCTTGTCCAATCTTGAACACCGCTGCGACGGTAGTTCAGACTACGAGGGGGTGTTGGCTTTCTTGTTGTCCAGTCTTGAACACCGCTGTGCCGATAGTTCAGACTGCGGGAGGGTGTTGGTGTATATGTGAGCCCATTGTATAGAGGCCCATGTATAGGAACTATATATCCCACCTTTCTAGGGTTTGGAGGAATACATTCATTATTCTCTCCTACAGTACATGTAGCTTCCTTTCCCCCCTTTGTTGCCCTCCATTTTTAACTGAGCTTTAGTTTTCTTGTTATGAATTGCCATTTAACTTTCTTTCTAATGCATGTACAATGTCATGTTGATTTTGCGCTGTCCTAAAATTTTTTTCTTGATGTTTTCAGGTCATATTGACCACTCTACAAAAATTATGCATGTTATCACATGGAACCGCTCCTTCAAGAATTTACCCGACCATGATGACCTGAATGATAATTTCGAGATCGATGATAGATTTGATACTCATGCTGCGGTTCTAGATAGAATGCTTGCTTGGGAGAAAAAACTGTATGATGAAGTGAAGGTAATATATGTGCAAATAATTTGTGAAGATGAGTTCTGGTGCTATTGCTTTCGGAATTGTATGTGTCTGGCCTCTTTTGTTTTACATGTAAATACAGTACGTTGGAGCACTTTTATTTGTTTTGGATTTATTCATTTCACTCTCATAATTTAAAATATTTATCTAGTCAATGGTCGCCAATAATGAAAACACCTGTGCAGTTACATCCCTACTATTAGCCAAACCTTGAACTTCTGTAACATAAACTAGCTGTTACTGTAATATACTTGTTGCAACTCATATTTTGAATTATTCAAGTATTGCTAACAAGGCATCACAGTCTGTGATTTCCCAAGAAAATGAGCTAGTGATTGCTGGGTTGCTGGCAATTATTATTTAAATTGCAATTACTTGAAATCCTATTGCTAAAAGGGTACATACCAAGTGAGAAGTCATCTGGCAAGTTAAGCAGAGTGTAAATCAAACTAGCTAATACAAAGTTTAGGCTTTTTGTTTAGCTATGGCTCATTTTCAATGCTTATTAGTATTATTGTTTCTTCAATTAATAACGACCCTGTGTTTTCTGCTTTGCCATTTCTGGATATGTCAAATTAGGCTGGGGAACTTATGAAAATCAATTATCAGAAGGTGACTCTATTGCAGAAGCAAAAGAAACGGGGTGTTAAACTTGAAACCCTGGAGAAGACAAAAGCTGCTGTTAGCCACTTACACACAAGGTACATCGTAGATATGCAGTCCATGGATTCAACGGTTTCAGAAATAAATCGGCTTCGGGATAGACAGCTATTCCCAAAGTTAGTGGAGCTTGTTGATGGGTGAGTATTCTTTTGCAGCAAGTGGTGGGATAGATAGCCAGTCATATTTTGAACTCTGACTGTTTTTATGTTTGTCATGTGCAAATTGGTCACTACTCAACAGGGTTTTCTTTCTATTAAGTGTTTGAATATTTCAAGCATACTAGTCATCCATTTGATTTCTTTGGTTTGTATGGTATGATAAAAATTTCTGCTTACCCAGAAAGTTTGTATTCCATATTTATGTGTATTATTGGTGTCTGCGGATAGAAAATTTGTAATCCTATAAAAAAGCAGATGCTTCTCTTTAGACTTTAGTATTATGCTTTTAACCAGCAGATGATCACAAACTAGTAAATTTATGATCCTTGTTATGGCCACAGTAAACAATAAAATGGCTCTGCATCTTTTGTAAAGATTAATCTTATTGAGACAAAGTGTGCTCTATAATTGGTTGCTGTTCTAGACTACTTGCAACGTTTGGAACTTTTTTCTTACCATTTCCCCATATTTACCTATTGCAGAATGGCCAAAATGTGGAGTGCTATGCACCGTCATCACAGAAATCAGTTCATGATCATTTCAGGTATCAGAGGTTTCGAGATTCCTCCTGTTCCAAGAGAGAGAACTGACTTGCATTACAACCAGACTTGCGAGCTACGGGACATTGTTAAGGAGTGGCACATGCAGTTTGAGAAATTGATGGACAATCAGAAAGCGTACATCAGAGCACTCAATGCATGGCTGAAGCTTAATCTCATCCCTATCGAGAGCAACATAAAGGAGAAGGTCTCATCCCCTCCAAGGCTGGTAGATCCACCTATCAAGAACCTGCTGCATGCCTGGCATGATGAACTCGAAAGGCTTCCAATTGAGCTTGCAAAAACTGCCATCAAAACCTTTGCTGAAGTCATAAGCAACATCGTGCACCTTCAGGAGGAGGAAGTAAACCTAAGGAGGAGATGTGATGAAACTCGCAGGGATCTGAGCCGAAAGAGGGCACAGTTTGAGGACTGGCATCAAAAGTACATGGAAAGAAGCCTCCCTTACTCAAAAAGCACGCACGTATCTTGATCAAATTATTCTGGGCCCTGGTCACGCATGGTTCATGAGCTGTGGATCGTGGCGCTCCAAAACCGATTCTTCTTGTGTCAGAAGCCTGCTTAAAGGCCTAAAGCATCTAAGCTTGCTGCCCCCCTTCCTTTTTTTCCTCCAGCTTCGGCGAATGGCTTTACAGTACTACAATTCTGCAAAGCTCATCCCCTTTCTTTCACACTGCAGGGGGAAAAAAGCAACAACCGTGTACTATGTAGTATCTTCTTCCCGAGCAGTTGGTGTAACCGTCTATAACGGCATAAACTCCGCAACTGAACCAAACACAGGTTGCTTCTTGTTCTTGAACCTTTGACACATTTCATTTCGCTATCAGAGGCCCCGAGAGCTCATTATTATCCTGTAGCAGCGCCAGTGAGCGTGAAGCACTGAAGCGCAGTAAGCCACCCCCACCCCACTTGAGCTCCTTTCTACACGGGCGCGGCCGCGCTATCTACCAAGCAGTAGGTGCTGCGTACGTATCACACGAGGAGTCGTTTTCGCCGCGCCAAAGCATTCCCGTCGATCAGTACGAGCCGGGAAACGCCGCCCCGCTCCGAACGGCGCCGGAAAAGCGAAAGATTCCCGGAGATATCAGCGGGGCACGAGGCTTTGATGCCCATGGGGCGCATCCTTTCGGTCGGATCAGCAGAAGAAAGCCGTCCCCCGCGGTAGCTCGCTACAGTTACCCCCGCGCACGAGGAGACGGCGCGAGGTGGCCTCCTTTCGCCCGGCGCCAAACATTCCCGACGCGACGCGCGCGGCGCACGGCGGCGAACATGCGATCCACCCCGGTCTGCGGCGTGCCTAGCTGCCGGGCCAGCGCCCGGTGCCCGAGCGCACGCGGCGGCGGCCGCCGGCCGGCCATAAAGCACGCGCGCGACGCAGTGGGCAGTGGTTCATATACCAGAGGGGACATTAGATTAGGATTTAGGACAATCAATCATGGTACCCGTAAATCTCGAAAAAAAAACGTTACATCGAATGTTTGGACACATGAAGTACTAAATGAAGTCTATTTATAAAACTTTTTGTATGGATGCGCTGTAAATCGCGAGACGAATCTAATGAGCCTACTTAATCCATGATTTACAATAGTGATACTACAGTAACCATCAGCTAATTATGAATTAATCATGGATTAATTAGCATCATTAGATCGTCTCGCGATTTACAACCCATTTGTGCAAAAAGTTTTGTAAATAAACTTCATTTAGTACTTCAAATTAGTAAAATTCCATTGCAAAATTTTTTTTGCCTATCATCTAAACACGGTCTATATTACTCCGGGCAAGAGGCAGCAAAGTACATCAGTTGCAGGGATTTCAGCTGCCACTCCCGGCTCGGAATGATGGCCGAGTCACGAGCCTATTTTAATAATTAATAGTACATCTCTGATCCATAGATCTGCAGCAGTCATCCACAGACGCGGCACCTGCCTGCCTGCGCCATTACGCGCCTTTTATATTAGGGTGTGTTTAGATCATTTTGCATTTTTGTATTTTTGAAAGGAAATCTTCAATATTTGAAGTATTAAATGTAGACTAATTATAAAACTAATTACATATCTCGTCTGTAAACTACAAGACGAATCTAATGAGTCTAATTAATCCATCATTAGAGCATGTTTATTGTAGCATGACTGTAGCAATTTAGTATATAATCATGTCATAATTAGGCTCATTAGATTCGTATCACGATTTATAGTCCATTTGCGTAATGCGATTTATTTTTTGACTACATTTAGTACACCATGCAAGCGATTTACAAAAATTTTGCATTTTACGTTTTGGGATCTAAACAAAGGCCTTACTCTCCCCTGGCTGAGCTCAGATGCCCTCCGAGTTGCCGCCGAGCATGTGTACCGGTGGTTTACTTATTCCCCAGATAAAAGAGACGAGATGCCGCCGTGGTGCACTGCACCGCGGAAGAGCGAGCGTTTCCGTTCCGGGGGGGGGGGGGCAGCCGGACAAGCCATGCCACGGACACCAAGTGGGCCTGGCTGACCCGCACACGAAGCCGAGCGCGAGAGTCAAATGTGCCCCGGTGCAAGCGTCGCCCGCGCGGCTCCGCCGGCTGGTTTAGAGCGGTTGTTCCTCGGCGGGATCTACTCACTTCCAGAACCAATTTCTCGTTTTGTGACCGATCGGCGCGGTGTGTAGGTGGTTGCGGCTTACCCGTGGAAAATCCCACCCTCCTACCCCGATTTGAGGAAAACACCCCCTTTTCCCTTCATCTTGCAATTGTTTCGTACCTTGGACGCCTTTATGAAGAAACAAGATGCCAGCAATGAATCCATGAAGAAGAGTTTAGATGATGTGCTGAATTCTCTTTCCAAGCTGACCACCTTCACAGTGGAGGACAAAGGCTCCAATTTCAAAGGTAAAAAACCTCAAAATCAAAGACCTGGTTTTACCCACCCTCCCTCGACCCATGGCCAAGATTATTATCCTGACGAAATAGATTATCAGATTCATGAGAACAATTTTGTGGAGTATGACATGGTAGATTGTCCTTGGTCTCCTGAAGAATTAGAAAAATTTTATGAAGCTGCTAATCCTCCAAGACAGGATACCATACCACCACCAGTAACAGATCACGGTCCCAAGCACTTTCATCACCAGGTGCAACCACCAGCAGCACATCAGGTTTTTATGCATCCAGATACTCAATTTCAAGCTCAGATGCAATTCCAGTATAGAATTGTAGCAAAAGGGCCCAAACTTTCTTTCCCTGAATTTGATGGCACAGATGTTGATGGTTGGATTAGGAAAGCTGAAAAATACTTTGAGTTAGTGAGAATTCCAAATGAAGATAGAGTACAAATTGCAGTGCTGTACATCCAAGGCAAGGCTGAGTTTTGGTGGAGAGAAACTGGTTCTACTGCTCACCAATTACCTTGGCATCAATTTTGTGCAATGTTGAGTGATAGATTTAATGAAATATCTACCTGTGATGCTATTGGTCAGTTTCATAGTTTGAAGCAAACTCAGTCAGTTACTGATTATGTGGAGAAATTTGAGGACTTAATGAGCTTAGTCAAGAGGACAAATCTTGCCTTGTCTGAAACTTATTTCGTCAGCAGTTTCATTTCTGGTCTGAAGGAATACATCCAGCATCACCTGCAATGTTATAAACCCACTTCCTTGAGCCAAGCTTTCTGGTATGCCAAGAGATTGGAACAAGCAAACCCTGTTTCCATGAAACCACCCTTTTTTATTGCAGCTCAAAAATAACAGAAACTATGGATAAAAGATACTAAGGACAAGGAACAACCTGCAAATACAATTGCTGAATTAAAGGCTGCTGGTAAATGTTTCAAATGCAGAGAACCATGGGCGCCAGGCCATGCTAAAGTGTGTAAAGGCAACCAAGTTTACTTTGTGTTAGTCATGGAAAATGCTGAGGGTCAAGAAGAAATCTCTGTAGTTGAAGACAGCACAGTACCTGAACATGAGGAATTCCATGATGCTGAACCAACTCCATATCACCACTTATCAATGCATGCCCTGACAGGATCTTTTACAGCAGCAAGCACATTCACCTTGAAGCTTTATTTTGGCAAACACATTGCCACTGCTCTGGTAGATACTGGGAGTGACATTTCCTTTATGCAAGCAAAGTTTGCTATTCAGTCTAATTGCAAAATAACTTCAGTTGATAAAATTACAGTTGTTGTTGCCAATGGAGAAAACATGAGTAGTGCATCTGCTTGTTTAAAGTGCCCATATACCATTCAGGGACATCAATTCACATCTAACTTCAGACTCCTGGAAGTACAAGGTTATGATATTATCTGGGAAATGATTGGATATTAGCTCACAGTCCTGTGGGTCTCAATCTCAAGACCAGAGAGTTCTCTGTAACCAAAGATGGATCCCATCTTCTTACTTTCAGTGATGAAATTTTGGTGGATAACAGACTAACCATTAGCACTAAGAAACTCTTTTAACTCATAAAGAGAAAAGCTTGTACATCAGTATTGATTCTGAATACTAGTAGCATCCTGCATGCTGAGTCTTCACCAAATAACTCCCCCATTCCTGCAGAAATTGCTACTGTCCTTCAGGCATTTCCAGATGTGTTTCATGAACCAGATCAGTTACCACCAAAATGAAAAGTAGATCATGCTATTGACCTTATGGATGAAACCAAAATGGTGAACCAGAGACCCTACAGATTACCACATCATCAGAAGAATGCCATGGAGGAGCTCATTAAACATATGCTTCACTCCATGTAGATTCAGCCAAGCATCATCCCTTTTTCTTCCCAGTCATTCTTGTCAAGAAAAAAGATGATACCTAGAGAATGTGTGTGGATTACAGACAGCTTAACTCTAACACAGTGAAAAACAAGTACCCCATCCCAATTATTGAAGATCTATTGGATGAATTATTTGGAGCTCAAATATTTTCCAAAATTGATCTCAGATCTGGATATCATCAGATTAGGATGAGGCATGAGGATATTCCTAAAACAACATTCACTACTCACTTGGGCCATTTTGAGTATGTGGTTATGCTATTTGGGCTGACTAATGCACCTGCAACATTTCAATCCCTCAGGAATGATGTGCTAGCGGACTTTTTGAGGAAGTTTGCCTTGGTATTCTTTGATGATATTCTCATTTACAGCAATAGCATTTCAGAACATGTGAATCACCTAACTGCTGTCTTACAAGTGTTACGTCAGCATAAATTATTTGCTAAAATGAGCAAGTGCATTTTTGGTCAACCTGAAATTGAATACTTGGGCCACATCATCAGCAAACAGGGGGTGGCAACTGACCCTACAAAACTGTAGACAATTCAGCAATGGCCTTCTCCTCAAAATATCACTCAGTTAAGAGCCTTTTTGGGGCTAACTGGTTACTATAGGAGATTTATACAAGGTTAAGGGGTCATTTGCATACCACTTTTTGATGCATTGAAGAAGAACTCATTTGTTTGGTCTGCAGCACAAGAAAAGGCTTTTCAGCAGTTAAAATCAGCTATGTCTCAGCCACCAGTCCTAGCCCTACCAAACTTCAGTGAACTATTTGTCCTTGAAGCAGATGCTAGCAGGCAGGACATTGGTGCTGTTATCATGCAACAGGGCAAACCAATAGCATTCTTCAGTAAATCCTTGGGTTCCAAAGCTGCAGCTTCATCGACTTATGAAAAAGAAGCCTTGGCTATCATAGAAGCACTTAAGAAATGGAAACATTACTTTGCTAGTACATCCCTCATTATCAGAACAGATTAGCAAAATTTAAAGTATATTCATGAACAGAAACTGTTGGAAGGCATCCAACACAAATTACTTATCAAGCTTTTGGGGTATGATTACAAGGTGGAATACAAGAAAGGAAGAGAAAATAAAGCTGCTGATGCCTTATCCAGAGCACCTCATGCCCAACAACTTATGACAATCTCTTCAGTTCAGCCTGCTTGGATTGATCAAGTTGTTAACTCATATCAGCAAGATGAGCATTGTTTGGATCTCTTGACAAAACTTAGCATTGATCAAGCTGCTATTCAACATCATACCTTGCACAATGGCATCTTAAGATATAAAGGGAAATTACTAGTTGGTAACACTGGTCAACTGAGAGTGCAACTCTTGGATCACTTCCACAAATCAGCTCTTGGTGGTCATTCTGAAGAAAGAGCTACTTATCAGAGGCTCAAACTAATTTTCTATTGGCCCAGAATGCAACAACAGGTGAAAGAATATGTCAAAACATGTGCTGTCTGTCAGAAAAAACAAATCTGAACACATTCCTTATCCTGGATTGCTGCAACAGCTCCCAGTAGCTGATATAGCTTGGACACACATATCAATGGATTTTGTTGAGGGCCTGCCTAAAACAAAAGGAAAGGACGTCATTTTAGTAGTGGTGGACAGATTCACAAAATATGCTCACTTTTTGACTCTCAGTCATCCTTTTAATGTCCAAGATGTGGTACAATTGTTCATTGATAATATATTTAAGTTGCATGGAGTTCCATCAGTCATAGTAACAGATAGAGACAAAATATTCACTAGCAATCTATGGCAAGCATTGTTCAAGTCTTTGGATGTTAAGCTTCATTTAAGTACAGCATATCACCCTGAAACAGATGGTCAAACTGAAAGTCAATCAGTGCCTTGAGAATTATTTGAGATTTATGTGTTTTATAGCACCAACTAAATGGGTTCACTGGATTCCACTTGCTGAATGGTGGTACAACACATCCTACCATACTTCTCTTAACATGACTCCATTCCAAGCTTTGTATGGTTTTCCTCCTCCTATGGCGGCTGAAGTGGTTCTACCAGATTGTTCTGATGACAATGCGAGAGACATCCTCCAACACAGACAGCTTGCCACTCAACTAATCAAAGATAACTTGCTGAAAGCTCAAGCTAGAATCAAGCATCAAGCTGACAAGCACAGATCAGAAAGATCATTTGAGATTGGTGACATGGTGTACCTGAAGATACAACCTTACAGGCATACATCATTGAGCATACATCGTTCATTGAAATTACATTCCAAATTCTATGGTCCCTTTCGAGTGCTGGAAAGAATTGGCAAAGTGGCTTACAAACTATTGCTACCAGAAGGCCGTCAACTACACCCTGTTTTTCATGTCTGTCAGTTAAAGAAGCATATAGGCCCAACTGCAGTACCTAGCCCTGAGTTGCCACTAATCGATGATAAAGGGAACATCAAGGTGGCACCAATGTCTATTCTGGACAGAAGACTCATTCCACGCAACAATGAGCCTGTGCCACAATGGCTCATACACTGGACCAATCTACCACCTTCTGAAGCTACATGGGAGGATGCCGACTTCATCCGCAGAGTTTTTCCATCATTCCATCCTTGAGGACAAGGATGCTAAGGAGGGGGCTTTGTCAGGCACTTGATATCTCTTTGTTGTGTTCTGATCACCGATCCTCAGAACACAACAAAGAACAAGAAGATGGCGCGAATTTGGGCAATTCACCAGGACTGATAACTGAATTCAGAGGTACATCTTCAGAGAACTACCCTATCGCCCTGAGAGGGGAACGAACTACGGCTACAAGTCCTAGTTGAGTCTTACTTCTTGCCCAAGATGGTCTCCATAGATGACCGGTTCACCCTTTATGCTGATTCAGCGATTAACATTATAGCAAACTTAATTAACTTAAGTACACTTATGGTAATCTAACAGGAACATAAGCCCCTCAGCATACGCCAGGGAAGAAGACGTCTGAGCCGTCAGATGCACGATGACCGGCTTCAGTTCAAGTCGATGAAGCAACACCGTTGGCGCCGATTCTCTGAAGAAGTCTAAAGAACTCTGAATGGCATGGAGATATGAAGTGCCTGACACAAGCGTTGGCCGCGCGGCTCCGCCGGCTGGTTTACCTTGGCACAGCCATGCCACACTGATCCAGAGACGGCCACAGCCAGCAGGCCGCGGACGAGATGAAACGGTTGCTCTCGACGTCGAGGGGAAGGGGACCGCCTGCACGCCGACGTGGGCTGTCCCGATTGGATGGGCGCCGAGTACAATAGCAACCAATTTTTATGCTTCCAGAGAGACGGAGATGGGTGGTGATGAGAAAGAAAAAAAAGACGACGCCCTGGCTGGCTGCCGGGCGTCTGATGAGAGAGAGAGGGGGGGTCCGATGAGAGAGAGACTACGAAAGGAAGGGCTGGCTGCGTTGTACGCATGTGTATCTCCATCTATCCCGCCCCGCGCGCCCCGGTGCCCGCCGATCTGCTGACACTCGTGCTCGCTTCTCCCTCCCAACACGAAACGCAACGGCGGCGAGAGCACAAACCTCGCTCTGCAGACTTGACCGGACTCTACCGGCCGGCGGTTTACCGAACGAACTTCCCGTACTCGAAACTGGAACGACGGAGAGTAGAACGGGACTCGATTGGGGTTGCCTGTTACGGCGGGGGGTGGTGCCGTTTTATAGCCTGGGCCCGAGGCCGGCGGCCATGGTGGTGCGTAGCCTGGATGCGGGGAAATTGGTCAGCCCTGAGGGGCAACCGGATAAAACCGGAGGGTGTGGCCTGCGCTGGCAGGCGGGCAGGCGGGGTCTGCCAGTGCCAGCAGTTAGCGGAGCGGAACGGCCGGCCGGCCGGGACGAACACGTACCCTCCCCCCGTGCCGACTAATATAAGGTCGCCCGTAAATAAGCGGTCGTCCGGTCGATTTTTCGATGGGATTCTCATATCGGCTTTCTTGGCTACTGGGCTACTGGCTGCATGCAATGGCTATTGGGCTACTGGCTGCATGCAAACGATGGCACTCCCCCATTATCTTTTTGGTTTCCGTGCGCCAGTGACTTTACACGCATGGAATCTGGTCCCCGCCAGCGAGCCCCAAACCGTCACGCTAGCTAACCTCACTCAACTACGTTCTGAGTGATCGATTTGATGAAAATATATAAGTAAAAAGATTTATATGATACAAATTATAAATAAATTTATATAACAGAAATGGGAAAAAGCAATAGTTCGAATCAATATTTTTCAAAAAAGATGAAAAAAATTGGAGTAAAAGTTAGAAAACAAAATTTTCAAGACTATATTTTTTACAACAAAAAATTGGAAGAAAAAATTGTGGAAGAAAAAAAATTCAAGGAATAAATTAAACACACAAAATTTTGCAAAATAAAAAAGAGAACAGCCTTAGGTGAGGATGTGAACCCTGAAGCAGCTGAAGTTCAAAACGTAGATCCTGTTGAGGACAGGAAACGTGCCATCGAGTAATTAGAGATTAGGCTGAGTGAGGAGGAAGGACACCACCTTAGGCACGCCAGGCAGGTGAGAGAGAAATCACTTGCAAACCTCCGGACACACCTGCCAGAGCTCTTCAGGAACACGGCTGATTTTTCTTACTTTTGCCTTGACATGTACAACAATCTGAGAAAACCAGCTGCCCAGCCCAAAGATGAAGTCCATGGCTGATGTCGTATGTTTGCAACTGTACTCAACCAGCGGTAGGAAAAAAAAAACTTTGGCTGTAGGTGCTTGCTAGTACATTGGAATCCTGATGTCCAGAATTTGTTGGAATGGGTTGTGGTCTTGTAGAGCTACTTGGCATTAATGTTTGTAAATTGGATTGGTTATTCCTGAGTCCCCATTGTTTATTGCCATCCTCTGTTCTGTGTTGATGTATTATTTCAAAATTGAGGACCTAAATGAGCCCCGAAAATAATAAATCACGTTGAAGGGACTTCATTCTACTCCCTCAGTCCCAAGTTATTAGTTGTTTTGCATTTTTAGCTACATAGTTTTTGCTAAATATTTAGATATATGTTATGTCCAGATGCATAACAAAATCTATATCTAGAAGAAAACAACTAATAATTTTGGATGGAGGGAGTGCATTTGTAGTAAAAATTCATGCTTATAACTCCTTGATAAGAAAACCCAAGTGTTTGGCTAAGTTTGATCAAAATGGTCTCTGATGGTGGCTAATGAGAATGAATGCATAACTTCAGATTTGAGATGTTGGTTAGAATGTGGCTAAAAGTCCGTTAGTTAATTTCTTTATCCTTTACCCAAAAAAAACTTACTGTGACCCTATTAAATTAATAAATGAAATAGTATAAATAGTCAAACATTATTGAAAAATAAAAACAGATCAGGAAAGAAGGTATAGATACTATGCATTAGATTAAACCATTTTATATGTATTTGACTTTATACATAGTATCATGTGTTTGTCATCTAAGCATTCATAACATAATTGCAACTAAGTTTAATTACAGTCGTGAGCACTGCACTGAAACATATGCATATTTACAAGACATAAGGTTCCATCGGTAGGCTGGTTGGCACACTTCGCTGCTGGCTTTAGTGCGAACAAAGAGAACTGAAGTTAAGCTAATTCTGTGCCTGAATTGTCTCCAGCATCTCCCATTATCAATCTGAAAACTCGTGATCTTTAGCATGACTCCCCGCCATTTTGTCCTGTTTAAGAATTAAGATGATCACTATTGTTCCAGTTCTCCAATGGCAGGTGCCCATCGGGTAAAGCAGTCTTGCAGTCAGGCAGGCACTAGGGATTAGGGAAGAAGTAACTGAGCTAGTGGAGACCAGGGCTGGTTGAAGCCTGCTCTTCTGGGTCCTCTCTTTCAGTGCAATAACTTTTTCATGGATGCTCGATATTTCTCCTCTGCAAGAGCAAAACTAAAGAATCGAGTGTTTCAAACTTGTACCAGTTATATATGGATGGAAAAAAATGAGGAGGTATAAACAAGTTGTTTAAGTAGGAGAGACTGGATAAAATGCTTGTAATCAAATATATCATATTGAATTAGTTGATCTAGACTAATAAACAGAATTGTTACTTTTGCAGAAGCTGTGGGGCTTGCCTTCTTGGGCATTGCTAGCCTTGGGATCTTCTGAACTTTGGTTCGGGTCTTGGATCAGTTCAAGAGAGTTCACTTGCGCACTGGCAGTGTCGTCCTCGTGCGTTGGCACCAATTCGTACGTTCCGTCAATAAAATTGACAGTTTCTATATGAATGCAAAGATGAATTTTATTACAACATGATACATTATATTTCTTTCCTTCACTATAAAGTTGTAGTCCAACACTCATACCTTTTTGTTGATAAACTTCTTCAACTTAATTTACTGGGCAATCGTTTATAGAGTAGTTTATAACGTTACTTTATTTTATAAAATAAAATGGGTGGCAGTTTTTATTTTAAGTTAATATACATGAGGTTATTTGACTATTTAAATTCATAATCTAGGAACAGTTTATGAAGCTACAAAATTTACACAGGGTAGTAAATCTGATCATGATAATGTAATAAAAATTTCAGACAAAAACAGTAAGGCATGTGGACATAAAAAATACTTAAAACAGAGCATGCTAAAAATAAGATGAATTTACACAGAACAAACTACAGTATTTCTGAAGCTCAAAATTTTACAGATCAGTCTCCACATGATTCCCAACATACTATAAATTTATCAGGATTTTTCTAAGCATGAAACAGGATCAATAAATTCAACAAACTTAACTCACATATAACAAGACTAAAATGTGCAGAGAGTTATAACATGTTTCTGGTTCTCGAATTTTTATCAGAGACAACTCTAAGTATGAGCATGAGACAGTAACAATATTAGCATTTAAATACATCTATAACTTCAGTATAGAATTTACTCATTTAAATACATGTATAAATATTCTAGCTAGAATATGTTAAGTAATCATGCTCAAACATTTTGTACAGAATTCATATACATCCAGTATGATTGTGAGTAGGTTTCGGAGATAAAAACACAATATAGCTACCAGGAGAAAATACACAAACAAAACAAGGTGATAGCAAGAGTAAATAATATCTAAAGTTTTACTTAGTATTTGATCCTCAAGCTTTGCATGCAGGGTTATTTACTCAAGCACAAGTATTGGCGTAAGTTTCAGATTTTTCCTGCTACTACAACTAATTATCACAATATAGTACCTTTTCTAAGGATTAAATTATAAATCTAGCTACAAAGATCTAAAAATGATCAAACTTGGACAGTAGTGTTCATCTAGTATTCTAAGAACATGGAAAAAGTTTCATCCACAGATCTATAACAGAACATCCAGAATAAAAATACCAAGCTCTACCCTATATCTAGCAAGAGCTAGGTTTTCATCTGGTTGTACATCTCTTCAGGGGCTCGAACTTTTACAAAAAGCTAAGCATGGTATGAAGTAGCCACCAGCCAAAAATAACCCATATTTACTGAGTAGAACTCCTAGAACAATTTCAACCTATTTATTCTAATCTTTATCCTAGATTAAATGTAGCTAGAATCTCAGTATGTGCATGCAACGAAACTTGTATAGTTTGTTCCAAGGATTCCAAAACAGCTGGATATGCATTTTTCTGTTTTTTCTACAAATTTGTATGAATTTTCAAAGTTTACTATTTTAAGTTCTAGCACTGTTGACACCGTTTTTTGACACGTGTCAAAGAAGGTGATTTTAATGAAGGGAAGGTGGCCGATTTGGAAGAAACCAAAAGATGCACAGGGTTGGAATCGGCCGATGGAGTCCGTCCGATGGGCCAGAGGAATATGCCGAGAAGATGCTGATCCGCTAGCTCTGGTGCTCAGCCGATGGAGAGTTGCCGATGAAGTCAATAAAGGAGGAGAGGATCCGGACTCTACGAGAATCTTGATGATTCAGTTGTAATATTTTAAGTAGTTTATCTTTTAGAAAGTCTTTTTTTAATCAAGTAATGTTTGCCGTAATCGGCTAGGACTTGATAGTGCTAGGCTATAAATATCAGTTGTAAGGGACCGAAAAAACTTGATACACATCCAATACAACAAAACTTTACAATTTCTTTGCACTTTTTCGGCGACTTTGCCTTTTCTTTTCTTTTTTGATGAGTTCTTTCAAGTTGATCAAGGACATCTCACATTCGAGCGACTTAATTTATTGGTGAGTTTTCGTTTTACCGAGTATATTTGAGCTTTAGCTACCAGGCGCATCGCTGTGGCTTCGTTCAAATATATTCAAAAGTTATCGAGTTCATCTAGGCTTTGACTTCCGGGTGCCTCACTGTCGTCTCATCTAGATTTATTCACCAATTATCGATATCGGCTAGATTTGTAGGTTTTTCTATGCTTTTTGGCCATTATCACATCTAAAAACATATTAGATCGGCTTTAGGTTTTGTAGTAACACTTTTGTTATCTCAAGAACTGGTTTAGATCTGTTTTTAGTTTACATCATCTGAGTTACACATTCGTAGCTTAGATCTTGTTATACACGTATAATCGGCTACTCAAAGACGGTTTTGTCATCTAGTGCATCGGCTGATCCTGCAGACGCGCTCGTTTATTACACGCTTGTATTTAATACTCTTTTGTTGTGTATTGTATCGGCAAAGCTTACCGATACATTTGTCTAAGAGATATTTAGAATTCCAGCCGATACGCTCTCGAATTTGACTTTGTTTTCTCCCTTGTCAATTTCATATCAAATTGACTGGCACGCTTGGTTGACTTTCTGTGACTTGGCGAACACTTGCCCTCGGATTCCAGTGTGTTGATTTTTGCGTCAACACATCTTTTGCCACGCCTGGTGGGACACGAAAGTTTCAACATGGTGGACATCACAGACAGATCTGCATTCAACGAAGAAAACCAGATTCTTGTTCCTGAAGACAAGCTCAAAGAAGAACAAAAGAAGGAATATGAAGAGCTGGTGGAGAAGTTCAAGCGTGAATGCCTCAAGTCGTACAACGTCACCAGATCTGGCGAGGTGATCAAGAAGTTTGATCTTCCATCTTTCCAGCCATTGACAGATGCGCAACATGAGAACAAGATGATGGACGCAGTTGGCCAAGCTGTAGCACAGGCTTTCATCAAGAGTTCAACAGTTATGGGCAACACGGTACACAACGCAGTGGTCAATACTTTTGCTGAAGGCACGTTTCCAGGTTGCATGGGTCCTTGCTATATACAGCTAGATTAGATACAGTATGTTTCCTGGAAGTGTCTATGGCAGCAGCTCTGTCGGCTCAAAATAGCCAGGCAGGAACAAGCAACAGTCAGGTGCCGCCACAAATTACTACTGCAGCATCTGCGGCTACGACGGCTCCTGTCTACACGACCACTTCGCCTATCCCTACAGCCATGCAGGGTAGATCTGCATCGGGATTCCCCAAAGGATGGGATCCGATGATTGGGTATGGTATGCATCTAGATTTCTTTACCACGCCAGTCAAGGGACAGTTTAGTGCATCGGCTTCTCAGCCGATAACGTCTCAGCCTGATCCATCGGCTACCCAGCCGATGGGTGTACAGTAAGATGCATCGGCAACACAGCTGAATGCGCAAGGTACATGGAGTCCACAATAGGCTGCACAAGCTAATGCATCGGTGCCACTACCGATGACGCCACAACAGCGTCTTGCTATCCTGCTTCAGCCCCAGTCTCCTTCAGAAGTGTTGACTTTGCAATCTCCTCATCAAAAAGGGGTTAACTGGGTTTTTCACAATCAGGCAACCGGGCAGATACAGTGTGTCAGCATACCATACATGGAATCTACTGATCAATAGTCGGCTAGCCCATCAGTTCCACAGCCGATGGCGAATCAGCAGACACCCAATCGGGTGTTCCAACAAGCGCAACAGATACAATCGGCCGGGTCGCCGATGGTGCACACGCCACAACAGCTTGCAATGATGACCAATACGGCAAACATGGTTTCTTCTCAGCAGATGCCAATAGTTGAACCGCAAGTTGATTGGGGCACAAAGATAGCTGAAGTGATGAGGGAGCAGTTTGGTTTGAGGACAAAGCAACAATCTGTTATGTACAAGACTCCCTATTCTTCGGCTTACAATCAGATTCCTCTCCCACACAAGTACAAGATGCCCGACTTCACAAAGTTCTCGGGGCAGGGGAAAGTTTCTACAATGGAACATGTCATCAGGTTCCTTCTATAGTTGGGAGAAGCGGGTAATCATGATGCACTCAGAGTCTGTTTATTCTCCTTGTCTTTGTCTGGATCGGCCTTTGCTTGGTTTACTACTTTGCCATCAAATTCCATATTATATTGGGCCGATCTAGAGAGGCAGTTTCATCAGTTCTTCTACTCTGGGATTACTAAATTGAAGTTGACTGATTTGACTAGCTTAAGGCAGAGAAACAATGAATCGGTCGCTGCTTTCATTCAAAGGTTCAGAGATGTCAAGAACCGATGCTACAGTCTGGTATTGTCCGATCAGCAGTTGGCAGAGGTGGCATTTAATGGGCTACTGCCACACATTAAAAACAAGTATGCGTCTCAAGAATTTGAGAGCATTAGCCAGATTGCGGCCAGGATGTCAAGAGAGACTCGATCCTATGAGTCCAAGAAGCCTTTTCAGAAGAAAATAAATTATGTGGAGTATTCTGCTAATGATGATTCTAAAGAGGAGCAAGAAACGGTCGCATCGGCTGAGTGGATACAGAACAACAAGAAGCTGGTGACGTGTCCGTTTGGGAAGAAAGAACCTGAGTCGTATGGGTTTGACATCACCAAAGCCGACAAGATCTTTGACTTGTTATTGTCGGAAGGGTTGATCAAGTTAAAGCCATACCACAAGATCCCGTCGGAAGAAGAGCTCAAGCATATGAAGATTGCAAGTGGCATAATGCCACATCGCATGACACCAATGAGTGCAAGGTCTTCCGACAACAGATTCAGATGGCTTTCGAGCAAGGGAGGTTGAAGTTTGAGACTCCCAAGAAGATGATGAAGATCGACGGGCATCCTTTCGCTACAAACATGGTTGATGTGGCTAGAGATAAAGATTCTTCTCAAGCCAAGATTTTGACATCATCATTGGCCAGGAAGTCTGGGGCTGTTGACCCTAGAGTGCAGATAGCGGCCGATGAAGTCAAAGGGAAGGGTTCACAAGAGGATGCTGGACGTTCATCGGTGCCACATGGATGCATCACATCTCAGATGTTGCTGAACAAGTTTCAGCGCGATCATGAAAGGCAGCAGCACAGAGAGGAGGAGGAACGCTGTGAAAAAGATTATTGGAGGTGTCCTTTCTTTGTATACTGCTGGGAAGAAGGGTTGACATTGTCATTGGCATATGATTGTCCTGAATGCAATGGTCAAGGCAGCCGATCATACAAGAGGCCACGTCATAATGATGAGCCCTATCGACGTGAGCACACTCTAGTGCATGATCGGCTAGGAAAAAGGGTGTCGGTGCATGATCGACTGGGGGCAGGACCATGCTACGTGATCCTACTGGAAGAAGAGTACCCGCACATGATCGGCTAGAACAGATGGCCGATGACAGAGTGCAAGACGATCAGCCAATGCGAAGAGATCCGGAGTGTGAACCTAGTCGCACAGATCAGCATCAGTGGTGTCCAGGAGGTCTATCCAGGTCTCAGAAGTGACGTGTTCAGAGGCTACGCCAGCTGGAAATCATAGAGGAAGAGCAAGAGTTGACTCTGAGCAAGAAAGAAGTCAAATCACAAGTTTGGCGTGCTAAGTCCAGAGCCGATGATGATCAAGATTTTGGATCATCGGCCAAGCCAATTAACATAGTTTTCATAATGCCGAAGGAGTTCATGGCACCATGTGATGAAGACTGCCAGCCTGAGTTAGAAGATGCCATGGCTCAGTTGAATTTAGAGCCATTGCCGGCAACATTTGAAAAACCAGAAGATGAAAAGAGGCAACATCTCAAAGCATTGTTCTTGAAAGGATTCATTGATGGAAAGCCAGTTACGAAGATGCTTGTTGATGGAGGTGCAGCGGTGAACATAATGCCCTATGTCATGCTACGCAAGCTTGGGAAAAGCCAGGATGATTTGACGAAGACTGACATGATGCTGAAGGACTTTGAAGGAGTTGTATCTCCTGCTTTGGGGGCATTATGCGTCGATCTCACAATTGGCAGTAAGACCCTTCCTACCACTTTCTTCGTTATTAATGGCAAAGGTTCATACAGTTTGCTATTGGGTCGGGATTGGATTCATGCCAATTGTAGTATCCCATCTACTATGCATCAATGTTTGATTCAGTGGGTTGATGATGCTGTTGAGATAGTATTGGCCGATTCATCATTCAGTGTTGCATCGGCTGAAGCCCATATAGTAAGTTATGATCGGATGAATTATCTTTCTGGTCAAGCATGGGAGAAGAATTTCTTTCGGGTGGCTGATTATGAAGTCACGTCAGTAAAGTCAGGAGATTCTTCGGATGAATCTTGATCGATGAAGGATATGGCCGATTGTAGTATCGGCCGAATTTTTAAGTTATAGCCAATACTAGGAAGTATTACCTTTAGTGCAAAAAAACATGTAAAACCCGATTTGCAAGTTGGATGCATCGGTTGTAACATGGCCGTGATATGAGTCACCCTTAGAGCAATAAATCATAAAGACAAGTTTCTGGATAAGATCAAGTTGTTTACCAGTTTTGGAAGTTACAGTGCAATGAAGTGATTTTACAGTGATCCTAGTGCTTCCCGGATTACTTTTATCGCGAGCAGGCGAATTTGGTCAATGTTTTCAATCACTTGATTGTTGTCTGCCGACGAACCAGGAATCGGCTGCAAACTCTTTTGGAGTTGATATGCTTGACGGGCATATTTTTTCTTATCTTCCTCGAGTTTGGTGATGGCCGGTGGAATCTGAGAGAGGTCGTGGTCTGCAGTACCTATTGCTTGATTTACCCAACTGAGTTCTCGCAGAAGACGATTGCGTTAAGTTTCTAGTGCAGCTTTGTTTCTCATAATGCTGGCCTGGGTATCATTCAGAGATTTGATCTCGCCGATGGCCGATTCTACCAAAGCTTTGAAGTCGTCCCTCTGTTTGATGACTTCCTCCTGCTAAAGACGATCGGCGAGTTGTTTCTGAGCCTTGTTGAATTGTGCACGATAACTCTCGATGAAGGCTGTAGGAGTTAGTGCATCTTCAATTGCTTCTGGAAGCTTACCCTCCAGTTCTTCCAAAATGGTGCGGATCGGCTGAGCATTCTTGATTAAAAGGCCGATGTCTTGATTCAGAAATTGGAGGGATTCCTGGAGTTTGGCCTTGATCTCATCCGACAGTACAACTGGATCGGCCGATGTTGTTTCTTCTCCTTCCTCCTGAGAAGTAGCTCCGATTTGGAAAGAAAATAGACTGTTGTTTGGAGATTCTTGTGCCTGAAAAGAAGATGAAATTAAAATGGCTGATGGGAACAAAGGAATGATGAAATCGGCCAGAGAAAAAGTACTTACTTGCTTTAGGCGTATTTCATCTAAATTGGAGCCAGCAGGAACGAAGGGCTGAGATGAAGACCTCGGGATTGCAATGTTTGGCTGGCCAGATAATTCAGATAGTGTATGGTCGGCAAGCTGAAGGATGATTGTCAGAGATATGAAGAATGTATTTGTGAGCAAGCTCTGGAATCATACCTATATCAATGGAGAGTCTGCCCTAGATTTCCTGGGAGTTGAAGGTGAATGTTGCGCCTGATCAAGTCAAAGAGGATATCAGATTCAGAATCGTGAGAAGTTTAGATATTGGTCAAAGGGGCGAATCAATAACTGAACATTTGATATGTGAGGAGGTGTGTTATGAAGATTTTCCTCTCCTTCAGATTGGTGTTCAGGGGCATCTTGATCATAGAACGAAAATATGATCGGCATTATTCAGGTGAAAAGAAATCATGAGGATTCAAGATTTCTTACCTTTTGAAGAGGAAGAAGGAAGATCAACTAGGACATCTGTTTGGAGTGCTATTGCTGTTCAAGATTGGCTGGGGGATTTCTTTTTCTTATGAGTTGTTACTTTAGTGTAAGGCAACTTGCATTTTCTCCCGGTGGCTACATCTGCCAGGGATGGAGCATTATGGCCGATATTGGGCTTGTCGGCCGGCAAGGCATAGTTGATCGGCTGGCCACTTCTGCTGGTCGTTGGAGGATCATTGTCGTTATCCTGTTAAGATGGATGTTAGATACAAGTAAAGAATATTATGATACAACACAAAGAGCAGATTTGATTTTATACCTCATCATTGCCTGCCTGATAGTTTTCGTTCAAGGCAATGCAGTAGAGATTGGCAGTTCTACAGAATATATGCTCTTGCCATTCAGACCACCATTGAGCGAAGGGAGTGGTGACAAAGGGTATGATCTGCCAGTCGGCCAGGAGTGTCATGTCTACATCAGGCTCCAGGTCCTTTAGCCGACCATAAGAGAGGGCGCCGTTGAGAGCTCCTCTGAATTGGACTTTGCCGACGAAGAAAGGAAAAGGTGGGACTTGGCCGAATCCCAATTGTCTGGCTGCCACTGATGGATTATAGAATTCATAACTGGGAATATCTTTGCCAGCTGTGAAGTTGATTGGCAGAATTCTTGGGGAGATTATTTCCTTCATGATCTTGGTGTCTTCTTCATCAGTTTTCCAGGAATCAAGCTGGAGTTTGAAGGGGTTTTCATAAATAATCTTTTCATCTTGATATGCAAACCAGATAGAGGAAGTTTCTGGGAAGCCATTGTAGAAGCATTTGAAGAAGTCAGTAATGCCAAGGGCTTTGGGATCATTGGCAATCATGATGGCTGCTTCACCAAATGATGTGCATCGGCGAGTGACAGTTTCTTCGTCTTCGGAGAAGTTTTCTGATGGAAATTCTATCTCTGACAATTCAACTGTCATGATTTTGTGCATATACATTTGCAGCCACAATTGAATGAACCACCAAGGACCTCCCAGGTTGGTGATCGGCTGGTTCTTTCTGAGTCTGGATGATACTTGATGGAGTAGATGATAGACTGATCCCAGGAGGTGCTTGCATAGAGGGACAGAATTGCCAGTGGCTAGAGTTTCTGCTAGCTTAAGATTATTATTTGTTGGACCGACTGGTTTGCCACAAAAGATGAATTTTTCAAGCCACATGTTGAGAAAGCCAGTGTGCTCTCTGGTAGATACAGATCCAGTTTTCATGTTCTTGCCGATGTACCCTTTCCATCCACCGATGCTTTTTGTTTCAATCTTGAAAGAAGCCTTTTCTAGCAGTTGGAAGGATCTATCAGGGGCATGGATGTTCAAGCTAGTGAGCATCATAACATCCATCAGGGTTGGTGTCACTGGTCCATGGTTGAACATGAACGCGTTGAAGGCATCGGACCAAAAGTAAGAAGCTGATATAATCATCGGCTCATTCCTAATCATCTCCGATAAACACATATTCAAGCTATTCTACAGAACCAGTTTCTCTGAACATTGGCTATTCTACAGAACCAGTTTCTCCATCTAGGAGTGACGCTTGGCCAAGATCTGAAAGCTTGAGACCAATCTAGCTTCATGTTGGATGGTTTCAGGGGTATTCTGCTAGTTTCCAGATTGATGATGCTAGTGGGATCTAGATTACCCATTGGACCTAAACAGACCATGCTGGATTGGTTTTCTAGCAGAATGATTATGTTGCCCCTAAGATTCTAAAAGTAAAGGCGGAAGTGAGATGCGACTGAAGAAATCAGGGAGGGAGTAGAAAGCGGAGATGCAGATGGGGAAGGCGAATGTACCTCTAAGATCTCGGAGATAGACGCCATTGCCAGAAGATTGGTTCTTAAAGCTTGAATCCTTGAAGCCCTAGAAGGATGCTTCGACTGCAATGGCGGCGGCGAAGCAGATGTGTTCTTGAGCAAGGGAGAGGGCAGGGATGCTACAGGAAAAGTGCCAGCGGAGAAGGAGGTAGAGACATTTATAACCTTTGTCCAGGGGCAAAATAGGGATACGGTGTGCTGTTTGTTTGAAAGGCAGAGATCCGTTTAAATGCTGGCAATTATGATTAGAGTTAATTTCGGAGCAAAACAAATTACTCCGAATCTGGGGGACATGTGTTGACACCGTTTTTTGACACGTGTCAAAGAAGGTGATTTTAATGAAGGGAAGGTGGCCGATTTGGAAGAAACCTAAAGATGCACAGGGTTGGAATCGGCCGATGGTGTCCGTCCGATGGGCCAAAGGAATATGTCGAGAAGATGCTGATCCATTAGCTCTGGTGCTCAGCTGATGGAGAGTTGCCGATATGAAGTCAAGGAAGGAGGAGAGGATCCAGACTCTACGAGAATCTTGATAATTCGGTTGTAATATTTTAAGTAGTTTATCGTTTAGAAAGTGTTTTCTTTTTAGTCAATTAATATTTGCCGTAATTGGCTAGGACTTGATAGCGCTAGGCTATAAATATCAGTTGTAAGGGACCAGAAAAACTTGATACACATCCAATATAATAAAACTTTACAATTCCTTTGCACTTTTTTGGCGACTTCGCCTTTTCTTTTTTTTTGACGAGTTCTTTCAAGTTGATCAAGGACGCCTCACATTCGGGTCGGCGCGCATGCAGGGGGTGAGACTCCCTTTTATAGGTGATGTCAGAGGGGGAGGAGGGTCTGGGGATGCAGTGCGATGCCTGGGGGAGGCCGATTGGGGTCAGATAGGGCGGAAGGTGTTTAGATGGCGGCGGCGGCACTGCAGGGCGTCGGGGGTGTCGTGGCAGCTGGCAGTCGTCCAAGTGGTCCATGGCGCGTGGCACACGCCCCCGCGCCCAACTGGAGTGGCCAGGGGCGAAACCGGAGCGGTTTTGGCCGAACCCGGGGCGGATTGCCATCCTTGGACGCCGGCGGCGTACGGACGCCGTGAGGGAGAGAGGAGAGAGATGCAGGCAGGGGCAAAAGCATAAATAGAGGAAAGTTCAGGGTCCAAACTGTAAACAAAAGTTTTCTCCTTCTTTCTGGCCTTGAATAAAAAACTTTTGAATACCAAACTTGCTCAAAATTTCAAAATCTACAACTTTCGTTTCAGACACTTTTAATTTAAGCAATGGTTTGTGAATTAAATTAAAGAGTTCAAGATCTCCATAAAAGGTTTATTAGTGTTTGTTTATTTGAGATGAAAATGGGCCCACCTTCCATTTAACACATGTCACTAATGGTATCAGATTTTTGTGTACAATATTCTTGTGAGATGATTTCGACATGAAATATAGTTGGAACCTTCTTTATTTGCCTTCACAAAGTGAGCCCAATATTTGAATTTGAATCGACTTTGCCTCTTTGTTGTCTTAATTAATTGCTTGCTCTCACATTCATTCAACTCATTGTTCTAGTTTTTCTATTATTGACTTTTAAACACCTAGGGTGTCACAATGTAGTTCCTGGACGAAGATTCTTGGGGGGACTTCTGATCGGCGATCGTTCAGAGCAAGCTTTGACAGGACATCGGCTGCCACATTGTTGTCGCGGATGATATGGTGGATCTCTAATCCTGAGAATTTATTGTAAAGCTTGTGGATTTCTGCCACATAGGCATCAATGGTTTCCTTGTTGATATCCCACTCCTTGTTTACTTGCTGGACGACAAGGAGGAACCGTAGACGAGTAGTCACTTGATACTGTGGGATGCTGCTAGTCATAGACCATGCAGTAATGCCTCATATTCTACTTCGTTGTTGGAAACTTTAAAGAGAATTTGGAAAATATATTTGAGTTTTTCGCCTTTGGGGGAGATGAAGAGCACACTGGCTCTTGTTGACACCATTTTTTGGCACATGTCAAGGAAGGTGATATTGTGAAGGAAAGGCTGCCGATTTGAAAGAAACCAAAACATGCACAGGATCAGGGCCGGCCGATGGAGTCGTGACCGATGGGCCAAAAGAATATTCTAGGAAGATGCTGATCCGTGCGGTTTGGTAATCGGCCGATGGAAGTTGCCGACAAGTCAGAAGGGAAGAAGAAGTCCGAACTCTATGAGAATTCTGATGATTTGGTTATAGATTTTTAGGTAGTTTAAATTAGGAGATCTTTACTTTTTAGTCAAGTAATGTGTTTGCCGTAATCGGCTAGAACTTCTCAGCGTAGACTATATATATCAGTTGTACGGGACCGGAAAAACTTGATACACATCCAATACAACAAACCATTTACAATTTCCCTTGCAATTTACTTTCCTGTCGACGACTTCGCTATTTTCTTTTCGGCGAGTTCTTTCAAGTTGATCAAGGACGTCTCACATTCGAGTGACTTGATTTGCTGGTGAGTTTTTGTTTTACCGAGTAAATTTGAGCTTTACTACCGGGTGTATCACTGTGGCTACGTTCAAATCTATTCAAGGGTTATCGTGTTTATCTAGGCTTTGATCTCGGGTGCATTGCTATTTTTCTCGTCTAGATTTATTCACAATTTATCGATATCGGCTAGATTTGTAGGTTTTTTCTATGTTTCTGGCCATTATCACATCTACTTGCTTAGAAACACATTAGATCGGCTTTAGAATCTGTAATAATATCTCATTATTGTAAAAGCCGGTTTAGATCTATTTTGAGCCACATCATCTGAGTTACACATTCGTAGCTTATATCTTGTTACATACGTGCAATCGGCTGTTCCAAGCTGATCTTGTCGTTTTCCGCATCGGCTGAATCTGCCGATGCTCTCATTCATTATACACATCTTTTCTCATTTAATATCTTTTTGTCATTTTCTCTATCGGCAGAGCCTGCTGATACACCTCTGTGAGAGATATTTGGAATCCCAGCCGATACGCTCTCGAATTTAACTTTGTTTTATCCCTTGCCAATTACATGTCAAATTGAGTGGCACGCTTGGTTGACTTTTCGGAGCTTGGCGAACACTTGTCCTCGGATTCCAGTGTGTTGATTTTTGCGTCAATACATCTTTTGGCACGCCCAGTGGGACCAGAAGCTTCAACATGGCGAAAATTAGTACTGAAACTGAAGTCAATGAAGACAACTACGTCCCTGTTGATGAAAACAAGCTCAAGGAAGATCAACAGAAAGAGTATCTTGAAGCTGTAGAAAGATACAAGCATGAATGTCTCAAATCATTCAACACGACTAGATCTGGTGATGTGACCAAGAAGTTTGACTTCCCATCTTTCCAGTCATTGACGGAGGCGCAGCATGAAAACAAGATGATAGACACGGTATCTCAAGCTGTGGCACAAGCATTCATCAAGAGCACAACAGTCATGGGCAATACAGTGCACAATGCGGTAGTCAAGACTTTTGTGGAAGGCATGTTCCAAGGTTGCGTGGGTCCAAGCTATATACAGCCGAATCAGATGAACTATTTTCCTTTAGAATCGGCTATGGCTGCAGCTTTGGCGGCTCCAAATAGCCAACCAGAACCAAGTAACAGTCAAGCATCAAAGCAAATTACTACTGCAATATCAACTGCTACAGCAGATCCCATATATTCGACTCCTCCACCTATTCCTATAGCTGTGCAGGGAGGATCTGCATATGGATTTCCAAAAGGATGGAATCCGGCTACTGGATATGGTATGCCGCCTGATTTCTTTACTCCACAATCCGCTGCACAGTTTGATGCATCGGCTACTCAGCCGATGGCTTCTCAGTCCAATACATCGTCTACTCAGCTGATGACCCCTCAGCAAGGTGCATCGGTGACACAGCCGATTGCGCAGAATACATAGACTCCACAGATGGCTGCACAGTTTAGCCCATCGGCTCCACCGCCAATGACCCCACAGCAGCATCTTGCATTACTCCTTCAACCCAAGACTCCTTCACAGATTTTGATTTCAAGAGCTCCTCATCAAGGTGGAGTCAACTGGATATTTCATGATCAGTTGTCTAGAGGTTTGCGACGCGTCAACATACTATACGAGGATTCCTCAGCTCAGCAATCGGCTAGTCCATCGGCTTCACAACCGGCAGCCAGCTCCGCGTTGGCGATGTGTCAGCAGCCAACTAATCATATGTATCAGCAATCTCCTAACCAGATGGCTCAGCAGGCATAGCAAATGGCATCGGCTCGACGGCTGATGACCCATACGACACCACAACCTGCAGCAGCCATGGGTCCAACGAACACGGTTCCTACTCAGCAACTATCAGTAGTTGGTCAACAGATTGATTGGAGCTCTAAAATAGTTGAAGTAATGAGGGAGCAGTTTGTCTTAAGGCCAAAGCAGCAGTCTATTATGTACAAGACTTCCTATCCTTCGGCTTATGATCAGATTCCCCTTCCGCACAAATACAAGATGCCTGATTTCACCAAGTTCTCAGGGCAGGGGGATGTTTCTACTATGAAACACATCAATAGATTCCTCTTGCAATTAGGAGAAGCATCAAATCAGGACCATCTTCAAGTTCGGTTGTTTTCCTTGTCTTTATCTGGATCGGCCTTTGCTTGGTTCACTACATTGCCAGCAAATTTCATATTATATTGGGCTGATTTAGAAAAGCAGTTCCATCCATTCTTCTTCTCTGGAATTACAGAACTGAAGCTTACAGATCTGATTGGTTTAAGGCAGAGAAACGATGAATCAGTAGCTGCCTTTATTCAGAGATTCAGAGATTTAGAGATGTGAAGAACCGATGCTATAGTTTGGTTCTATTAGATCAGCAGTTGGCCGATGCAGCCTTCAACGGACTTTTGCCACACATCAAGGACAAATATGCATCACAAGAGTTTGAGAGCATCAGCTAGATCGCGAGTCGGATGACAGGGGAGACTCGATCGTATGAATCTAAGAAGCCTTTTCAGAAAAGGGTAAACTTTGTCGAGTATTATGCTGATCATGATTCCGATGAAGAGCAAGAAACGGTCACATCGGCTGAGTGGATTCAGAATAATAAAAAGCCGATGACGTGTCCGTTTGGGAAGAAGGAGCCCGAGTCGTATGGGTTTGATATCACCAAAGCTGACAAGATCTTTGACTTGTTATTGTCGAAAGGGTTGATTAAGTTGAAGCCATATCACAAGATCTCGTCGGAAGAGGAACTCAAGAACATGAATTACTGCAAGTGGCACAATGCAACGTCACATGATACAAATGAGTGCAAAGTCTTTCGGCAGCAAATTCAGTTGGCTTTTGAACAAGGGAAGCTGAAATTTGAAGCACCCAAGAGTATGATGAAGATCGATCGGCATCTGTTTGCCACCAACATGGTAGATGTGGCAAACAGAAGAGCCTTCCGCAAGCCAAGATCTTGACGTCATCATCGGCTAAGAAATCTGAGGCTATTGATCCAAAGGCGCAGATAACAGCCGATGAAGTCAAAGGGAAGGGTCCACAAGAAGAGGCTGAACGTTCTTTGGTACCACGCAGACATGTTACGTCTCAGATGCTATTGAACAAGTTCCAGCGTGATCGAGAAAGGTAGCAGCACAAAGAGGAGGAGGCACGTCGTGAGAAGGAATATTGGAGGTGTCCTTTCTTCGTTTACTGCTGGGAAGAAGGGTTGACATTGCCATCAGCGGATGATTGTCCCAAGTGCAACGGTCAAGGCAGCCGATCATATAAGAAGCCACGTCATGGTGATGAATTGTACCGACGTGAGCGTACTCCTGTTCATGATCGTCTTGGAAAAAAGGTATCGGTGCATGATCGACTGGGGGGCAGGACCATGCTACGTGATCTTGCTGGAAGAAGAGTGTAACATCCCGGATTTTTCCGGAAAGTTATAAAGTCGAAAAATGTGAATTTCAAAAAAATTTCGTGGCAGTGCTGTAATTTTCCACTTAAATAGGATTTCTACCCTTCCAAAATTCCTAGCAATTAAAATTTTTGAATACAATTAAGGATATTAATTGCTAGTGTGGGAATATTTGGATTTATTGGCTCTACCTTGTTTATTCAAATTCGAATTGGATTTATTTTATTGTGAGAAATTGTGTGTAAATTAAATTGAGGTGTGGGATTTAATTTGAATTGAGTCATTCAAATTAAAACTAAGCCCTGACTTTAACCCGCTAACCTACCCTACCCTTAGTCCAAACCCGAACCGGCCTGCTCCACCCGGCCCACGGCGGCCCAGCTCGCGAGGGAGCCAGCCAAGCCCCGCACCGCGGCCCCTTACCTCTCATCTGTGCCGTCGACAACCTAGGCCCACATGTCAGGGGAAACTATTCCCCTTTCTCCATCACGGAGACCGCCCGCCTACTCTGCTTTTCCCCCGCTCTGCCTCCGCCTTTAGCGCCGGTGCGGCCTGCCGCGCTCGCGTCATCCACGCCAGCACCGCGCCTTCTCCACTCTGCGACAATGCGCGGAGGCCACTGTGCCCCTTTTCCCTGCCTCGCTTGATGAGGACATCGCCACGCTGGACATGCACGAACCGGCCTCATCTCCAAGTTACAAGTCGACTCCAACTCGGTCTTCACGTTCATCTCGGATTCAGACAACACCCCTGCACGGTTTCGGCGATATCTCCCTCATACGGAGTCAGAATGAGGTGATATTGGATGCGTTGGATCGTGACAATGATACGCTTCTTTTGGTTCTAGTACCAGATCTTGAATCCTCGTGTATCATTCTGTGTGACCACAGAAATTTGCTATGACACCTGTTTTGGGCATTTTCAGGCTTTGTATCGTGTCGGGCCATAAGCCCAAGTTGTGGGTGCTCCACCCCTGGTCGCCCCCAACCTTAGGTCGCCCCTAGCTCATTAACTCAGTAGCCACTACTGTTAGAGTTGGGTTTTGTTTAGTTCTTGTGTTTTCCTTCAAGAAACAGAGATTGATTCGTTGTAACTGTGGCGACAAGTCCTTTCACAGTGATCCAGGGTCCCTGTTCTTGATCTCCTCCACTGTGTCAATTAGTCCTTTGGAATCGAGTTCTTGAACCCCTTTTGTGATTCACTTAATCCATACCTACAATTTCAGATTGCGTGATTACTCTTTCTTGCTTGTGTCCTTCGATTCGCTTGCAGGAAAAGCCTTCTCGGCGAGGTCAATCAAGTTGTGCTTGGTTGATAACCAACAGAGCAGTGGTGTAACGGTTGCTTGACTTCGAATCGTGCTGATTAGAAGCCGGATTGCCAACGTCACACACTCCACCAATCGAATTTACCTCTACCTCTCGGAAGATCGGGCCTACTCCTCATCAAGTGGTATCAGATTTCAGGTTTACCGTGAGGTATTACCCTTCGTTTTTCCCTTTAGATTCGTTTCGTGTCACTGTCCTAGAGTCCACAAAAACCCTACAAAAAAATATCACTGTCCTAGAACCATCTTAGTCTTTGCAATTTAATTTCAGATTCGCTTTGTTGAGTTTCCATCTTCTTCGACCTAGACCGGTAGGCCGTCGTCCCATCGCCAAGCGTCACGACCTCCCTGCTACCGGCTTGTGTGCCGATGAGCCGCCTATAGATCAGCCATAGGAACAGCCCCACCTTTTCGTGCAGGAGCCGACGAACCTGCCGCCACAGTCACACCGTGGCCGTGCCGCGCACGCCATCACACCTACGCACGCACCTCGCGGTGCGCCGGCCGAAAGGCCGAGCCTTTGGGCCATGCACCATCGGAACATCACGCACATGATCGCGCCCACGCCAGGCTTTGCCTCGCCGCGAATCCTCACCGGCCGAGCCTCTGCTCGTGCCCGACGCCGCCACCGCGGCCTCGCCAGGCGCGAGACAACGCGCGCACCCGCACTGGTCGAAAGGCCGCGCCTTTTCCTTAGCCCTGCCCTGCCGCCGCCGCCATCGCGCCGTGGCCGCGTCCATGCCACGACGTCGCGGGCACGCTACACGTGCACCCCGAAACACCGCCCGGCCATGCTGAGCACGCGCATGAACGCGGCCCAAGGTGCTACCTTGCCTGAGCCCTCTGCCACCGCCGTGGGCCGGGGATGCTCGGACCCCGCGCACACAAGCCACCTCGCCACCACCTCCTTGGCCCTTGACCATCATGCCGGCCTCTCTGGCCCTTTCCACGGACACCTGGAGCCACAAACAAGGCAGCACCATGCTGCCGCCGTCGTCCACCGATCGCCGTAGCTGTGTTCTTGCCTCGCCGCACACACGCCCTGGAAACCCCGCGCACACGCCGCGCCACGCGCTGCCGTCGCCACGACGTTGCGTTGGCCGCACACCGCCTCGGCCTCATCTTGCCTGACCTGCTCACCATGCACACGCGCGAGCCCGACGCTCTTGTCCTCGCTACAGAACGCGAGATCAACCCGGCCACCGAGTCCCTGCCTCGCCACCGCCCAGCCCTGCTCTGCGCCGCTGCAGATTCGGCTACCCAAATCCTCGCCCGCGGGCATGAGTCGAGTCGAGCCTGAGCCCTGACCCATGCCCTCACCTCGCCGATGGCCGGTGTATCTACGCCGTTACCTCACCGTAGCTGCTCTGCCACCGACGAGCCTCCGCTCCATCGCCATGGAAGGAGCCAAGCCGCCGCCTCGAAGGGGAGGAAGCCGTTCGCCGCCATGAAGCACCGTAGTACCGCCGGGAGCCTCTACTCGAGCCAGCGCTGCTCCCACCATCATCGCCGCCCAGAAGCCCAAACGCGCCGCCAGGGAGCCCGTCGCCTCCTGGAGGTGGAGCCTCATCGAGCTAACCCAGCCACTGCCGGCATGCCTCGCCGCTCCGCCGCCAAGTCCCGCCGCCGCTCTGACCTGCGCCAAGACATGCACAGCCACCCGCACACGAGTCGAGGCACACGGGATCTGGCCAGCCACACCAGATCCCAGGAGCCACCGATGCCTGGGCCCCGCCTGTCAGAGACAGTGGGTGCGCCGACACCCCGGCCCACCAGTGAGAGCGAGAGAGAGTAGAGAGGGATGCGGAAGAGACGCCTGGCCCATTATCGGCCCAGCAAGCCGCACGCCGGAGCTGGCCTTCCACCGAAGCCGTTAGGACGAGCCGGCCTGCGAGCCGCAGGCCAAGCCAACCCATTTTACTGAGCCAAGTTGAGTTGGGCCTCCGAGCTGACCCAACTCTGCTTTGAGCCCAGTAAACTAGCCACCCTACCCTCTTCCTTTTTCTGTTTTAAACCTTGCATGCGGGCCCCACATGTAAGTCTTGTTGACACCGTTTTTTGACATGTGTCAGGGAAGGTGATTTTTGTGAAGGAAAGGTGGCCGATTTGGAAGAAACCAAAAGATGCACAGGGTTGGAATCGGCCGATGGAGTCCGTCCGATGGACCAGAGGAATATGCTTTGAAGATGCTGATTCGCTAGCTTTGGTACTCTGCCCATAGAGAGTTGCCGATGAAGTCAAGGAAGGAGAAGAGGATCCGGACTCTACGAGAATCTTGATGATTCGATTGTAATATTTTAAGTAGTTTATCTTTTAGAAAGTCTTTTCTTTATAGTCAAGTAATGTTTGCCGTAATCGGCTAGGACTCGGTAGTGCTAGGCTATAAATATCAGTTGTAAGGGACCAGAAAAACTTGATACACATCCAATACAACAACCATTTACAATTCCTTTGCACTTATTCGGCGACTTTGCTTTTTCTTTTCTTTTTCGACGAGTTCTTTCAAGTTGATCAAGGACGCCTCACAATCGAGCGAATTGATTTGCTGGTGAGTTTTCGTTTTACCGAGTATATTTGAGCTTTAGCTACCGGGCGTATCGCTGTGGCTTTGTTCAAATCTATTCAAAAAGTTATCGAGTTCATCTAGGCTTTGACATCCGGGCGTATCGCTGTCATCTCGTCTAGATTTATTCACCAATTATCGATATCGGCTAGATTTGTAGGTATTCCTATGCTTTTTGGCCATTATCACATCTAAAAACATATCAGATCGGCTTTAGATTTTGCAGTAACACTTTTGTTATCTCAAGAGCCGGTTTAGATCTGTTTTTAGCTTACATCATCTGAGTTACACATTCATAGCTTAGATTTTGTTATATACGTCCGATCGGCTATCTCAAGATGGTTTTGTCGTTTAGTGCATCGGCTGATCTTACCGACGCGCTCGTTTACCACACGCTTGCATTTAATATCTTTTTGTCGTCTACTGTATCGGCAAAGCTTGCCGATACGCTTGTATGAGAGATATTCGGAATCCCAGCCGATACGCTCTCGAATTTGACTTTGTTTTCTCCCTTGTCAATTTCAGGTCAAATTGACTGGCACGCTTGGTTGACTTTTCGTGACTTGGCGAACACTTGCCCTCGGATTCTAGTGTGTTGATTTTTGCGTCAACACATCTTTTGGCATGCACGGTGGGACCGAAAGTTTCAACATGGTGGACATCACAGATAAATCTGAAGTCAACGAAGAAAACTAGATTCCTGTTCCTGAAGACAAGCTCAAAGAAGAACAAAAGAAAGAATATGAGGAGCTGGTGGAGAAGTTCAAACGTGAATGCCTCAATTCGTATAGTGTCACCAGATCTGGCGAGGTGATCAAGAAGTTTAATCTTCCATCCTTCCAGCCATTAACAGAGGCTCAACGTGAGAACAAGATGATGGACACGGTTGGCCAAGCTGTGGCACAGGCTTTCATCAAGAGTGCAACAGTTATAGGCAACACGGTACACAACGCAGTGGTCAAGACTTTTGCCGAAGGCACGTTTTCAGGTTGCATGGGTCCTTGCTATATACAGCTAGATCAGATACAATATGTGCCCTTGGAAGTGTCTATGGCAACAGCTCTGTCGGCTCAAAATAGCCAGACAGGAACAAGCAATAGTCAAGTGCCACCACAAACTATACTGCAACATCTGCGGCTATGACGGCTCTTGTCTACACAACCACTCCGTCCATCCCTACATCCGTGCAGGGTGCACTACTAGATTTTAGGGCTGTCGCAACAGCGCAAAAATCGTTGAAATAGGCCTAATATAGTTGCAACAAGTTTAAATGGCAACAATAGAGGTTTTGTTGCGACCCGTTGCAATTACTTTTGAGGCAATAGGTGCATGGCAATAATTTTTTTGTCATGTTGCAATACTTGTAATTGCCACGCAACTTAACGTTGCAATAGAGAGTTGTTGCTACTGCCAATGTCGTGGCAACACAATGTATTGCCACACAAGTAGGCATTGCTATAGTACTGAGTTGCAACAGACTGCTACTGTGGCAACACATTGTATGGCCACGACCAACATCGTTGTGATAGATTATATTGCCATGGATATATTGCATTGCAATTATCCTATGGCTTCAAAAATTAGTTAGTTGTAATAGATTATATTGCCACGAAAACATATATGGTGGCAGCAATTATTTTTGCAACCAAAAGCTAGTTCGCAGCAAAAACAAAATGCCGCAACAACATATTGGTCGATGTTATTAACTACTATAGCATCAGTCAATTTTTGTAGCAATAAGATGTATTGATACAAAATAGAATTGTGGCAATAACTTGTAGCAACAAAGTAGAATTGTTGCATTCATACTTTTTTTGCAACAGAAAAGGTATTTGTTGCAAAGATTTTTGTATTTGATTTATTTTGGATAATGAACCTTTTTTGGATAAGAAAACAATTAGAACTCAATCAGAATGAATATGATTTGAAGCCATAAATATACGTGCCCAATACATTATCCGAATTGAAAATATTTCATGAGAAAGTAGATAGTATGTAAAGTGACGAATACATGGATCCAAATTGAACATAGTGTTGTGCGAACGCAACCACATCCTAAGTAGGCTACAGAAAATATTGTTCGATATTTGATAACTCCTTGTATTGACAATGGCATGGCTCCAAGTACGATTGATCCATTCAAGTTTAAGTTTCCTGCAGAATTAAAAAGAATAATATGCATTAGAAAATTTCAGTAGCAAGTCACAGCCAGACATAATTTTTTTTAAACCGGAACACAGCCACATATGTTGTCACAAGAATAACAAAGGCTGATTAGTTTATTATAAATAAACAGTAATTACTTCTCACATTATTATATATGATACATCACATCTATGGGCAGTAGATAGGTTGCATATAAAAAGGGGTTACAATTCGATACAAAGCCATATGAGCCTATAAAGATTTAAAAATTACAAACACCACAACATTGATTAGATAGTTGATTTATGATGACCATAGTGTTGTATCATATCATAATGTACAGTAATGGTTTAGGCAAACAAAAATAACCTCCTTTGTGTACTACAGTTTGCTGCCTTTTTTATGTAAATGAAAATATAAATATTTTTCATGGAAATAACAAGTGGTGGAATTCTGGATGTGCTAATCCGATCCAGTGGTAGAGAATGAAATTCAGATCACAATTCAGTAATCAATTTTACTAGATGAGTGAACTCTGAACTATGATCAAATTGGTAGGCGGAGCTTATAACAAAAATTCCAACTAGATAAAACTCGGTATGGTTCTGCTGCCAAAGAGGGTGTACAAATACTACCTCTTTGCCACCAACATGAATTGGCTGTCAGATGTATAGTGCCACCGGAATAAATGAGATTTGCATTTCATACCTTCTAGCTTCTTGTCCATACACGTTTGGTAGCAGCATTCATAAGTTGAACCCTAGAAATATAATTTTTATTGTTCTGAGAAACACTTCGCGTCGCCTTAGAAGCTGGAGTTTTGGTAGCAGTTTTCTGTATGTTTGGTGTTGCTTTTCCTCGGATGGTGCTTTTGGCAGCAGTGCATAGGAAAAAATGTGATAGGAACTAAACTGATATTCCATCATGGGTGTAATGAATATTTTAATTTTTTACCTGATGTGATGGGGTTTTACTGGGAGTAGAAGTAACACTATTCTGAACACTTTGCATAGCTTGCATATAGAAGGAACTTTGGGTCGACACTCTTTTCAGCAGTCTGCATAGGAAAAAAATTTGTGGAAGGAACTTTGCTCAGATTTGAATACTATCATGGGTGTAATCAGTTTCTATTTTTTTACCTAAAACGATCGGGTATCACTCGCATTAGGAAGAACACTTTTCTCAAATGTTGGTCTTCACTTTGGTCAATGCTTCTTGCAGCAATCTGCGAAGGGAAAAAAAGGTTTCAATGGAACTTATCACATCACATTCCAATATTATGATGGGTTCAATAAATATCTTCACCTCGAAAATACAAAATCAAATAATGCCGGCCATATATTGTATTAAGCACTCAGCCATGATATTGGTGTTGTTACACCTACTAAGACATATCATAAGGATATAATGTTATAAGGTAGTTTTCAAGATCGATTAAGGCAGTCATGATGGAATACACCACTCAACAGATGCAGTAGGAATATTAGCTCATACAAGCTTAACAAACACATACTACAGAAATATCATAATTTTTTCCTGTAAGCTCTGATACTGCATTCAGACCCAACCAAGGAATAGTAATGCATTAGTCCAAGTAAACAAAAATTCAGAGTTGTGAACTAAAAATGACAAAATCACTTGTAAAAAAATAATAAGATTGCCTGCATCTGCAACCCATTAATATCAACATAGAACTATCTCGATCCCAATTATAGAGGTAGAACGATTGCTTGTGCATATGTGCATAACTGATTCCTGGATAAAGCTTGCTAATATTTTGAGTTAACATGGATGTAACTCCGCATCATAATGCAAGCTGTCCTTGCAAAAGATTTATATGAGCAATCTTATTTTTATGTTCAAAATATCAAATGAGCAAACATTTAGAATGTGGGTACATGTGAATCAAAGTCTCGAAATTAGTTTTGAATGAGGGCACTAGATTTGCCCGGTGTACAATTAATTAAGAGAAAACTAGAGCAAATAAATTCATGTGTATTAGAACGAACGTCACAATTCCGATAAATAAGCTTTTCAATGATTCCATTCTTGAATTGGATGACGACCTCAAAGCATGAGCAAATGTCAAGAAGCCGATCCCTGTTTTAAAAAACGTTTTAAAACTACATTTAATCTTGATTAAACTCTAAACTTTGGCCTAGCGTTGCGTTTAATCACAGTGTCGTTTAATTACAAAAGACGTTTAATCTACATTTAATCACAAAAAACTCTAAACCATAGGCTAGCGTTCACCTAGCGTCTAGCGTTTTTTAAAACCTTGAAGCCGATGCACTTAAATATTCTTGATATACATTCAAAGTTGATTTACTTGATTACAAAAAGTGAACATGCACATCATCATTCAGCAATATGTTCAGACATGCAGTTTCTACACTATAATAGATCATGGCTTGCAATAAAAATATAAACAAGGAGAGTTAAGTGATATCACTGATAGGAACATTCAAAACCTTTACACATGCTGCTATGAAGGGATCATTTTTCTGAAGAAACAGTGCAACCCATAATATACGGCAGATCCAACCAGGACTGGATGTAGTGAGGATTAATGGCTAAACTGCTATTCTCATCAAAAACATTGATGTTCCTTCCTATTGATTCCAAGCATCCAATGACTTTTTGCTCAACACATTAACATGCTGCACAAATTGTGCGAAAAGATGTCTCTTTGTAAAAATGAGGCCATTGACCGAAGCATCGTGCATGTTTTGTTTCTCTCTGTTCTGGGGTTTGATCCTTCTTCATAATTAAACTTAAGTCCCTATAGAGTGCAGTGCCTCACTTTGATTAATGTGATTAATACATAGTTCATACTCCCAAAAAATAACAACTAATACAAATTTCATTGCAGTTATCTACTTATTTACGGATTAGACACCGAACAAGACAACTCGCAGCAAATTCAAATATCAAAAGCCTAGTATGAGATACCTGTTTCAGCTATATATACACCAGGATCAATCATTTTCCCAATTTATCACCAGGAGAATTTGGCAGCATAGCTGTTGACATCAGCTGCCTCTCTAGTATCTTCTATCTTGGGCTCGCGTAGCAACTTAAATGTAAGAAAGAAAATAAAATTAATATTTTCAGGAACAAAAAATGCACCAAAGTCTACTTGGCGGAACAAAATGATCTTTCATGGCAGTAATTAGTCAATTGACCACCAAGTAGACTACATCAAATTGGCGTCACGACTCAGGTTACAGAGATCCAAACCTTATCCGGCCATACGACAAGCCTCAATGCCGGGCACCTGCACGTGCCGTGCAAGAGCACACCAGCGGGGAGCCGTCCACACAAGGGAGGAGGAGGGCCGCGCCGCCGGGTGAGGAGGAGGCCGTGGGGTAGGATGGATCCGCCGGGCGAGGAAGAGGCCGGATAGGAGCCGGCGAGCCGCACGCTCGCCCGCGTGGCGAAGGTCGGGGAGGGAGGCTGAGCCACGAGAGGATAGAGGTGCCGGGGAGGACGAGGTGCGCGAGATCCATGGAGGAAGTCAGGGAGGCGAGATGGGATCGGGGTGACGGCTCTCTAGTGGAGGGGGCGGTTTAGGAATTAGGATTCAACTAGAAATACCGGCGCGGTAACACCGCGCCATGACCTGTAGACCAGTTTATAATTAGTACAGTTATAAATAATATTTTAGGTCTGTGTTGGTCTGTCAAAACTGTGAATTACATATGAGTAGCATTTTCTTTAAATACATGTGCTTCTATGTCTTTTTTGAGTCTGCCTTCTTGTTTGGCCATAAAATTTGTAAGGCATAAAGAACATAGCACCTTGAGATATACATATGCTTCAGATATACACAACCACAGCCTTGGAGTCAATCTCGTATGAGGAAACCTGTTGCTTCATAATTTGCATACTTACAAAAGATCTTTTTCTTACATGAATGAATACTAACACAAATTCATAAGCATGATATTCCTGTCGTAATTGTTTCTACCTGTAAAGACGACCCAAATATTTGTTTTAGTGCATGAATAACTTCGTCATACTTCCTAACAGAGCTGGGTGGCTAATAAACACGAAGACAGAGTATCAGTTGTTCTGTAACCGTTAGTTTTCTGCTGAACATATCCACTTCAAGTTTGAACTGAATGATGCTATTTGTGCAGGACTACAACTTGTAGTATCAATACAAGCAACATATACGATAAATGTCCCAATTACAAGTTATTAGTTCACTGATATAAAGTAACTCTGAATGTGACATATGCATTTATCATCATATTAACTGTAATTGTGCTCTTGTGTTCACGACATCAAATGGAGCTGTACACACAGCAATAGTCAAACGACCAAAATTTGTACATGAAAGCTTGATCTGTTGTATTTGATATGCTAGAATGCGCCATTCTATGCAGCTCTCTTTGTTTTATTAGCATCACAAGTTGCAAACAGGTTCTACTTCGTACTTCAGTTGTAACTATTTACAAACATAAAAAATAAGATAGTTTAGCAAGGTAAAAGTTAAGAAACTAACCATGTGTCCAGAATTCAGTTTGGCATTATCAGCAGCTGATTTGAAGAGAGATTCCTTCATACAAAAAACGATCATGTTCTTTAACCATCAAAGCATACGTGGAAAAGAAACTGGGATATCTGTAACCACATATCTGAAAACAAAAGTATTGTAACATATTGATGTTCCAATTCAGATTGAAGCGTGAAAAACATTTTGGGCATATATAATTTGAAGCTGCTTTCTTATCAATACCAAAATGCTCCCATAAGCCAAACCAGCTCAAGTCTATGTATGCAAGCATGTTCAGTTTTATATCTCACAAAAAACCTAGGTGACCCTACAACAAATTTGACAGGAATCATTCTACAGAATAATGAATTGGCTGCCAATCTGCAGTGTTTTGGTGTGTTTGCTCACCTTGCGCCTCCTGTTTCATAGCCTTCTTGTTATCCTGGGATGATGGCGTGGCGGATGGTGTCGAGGTGTCTGCTGCAGCGGCAGCTGCATGGCATTGTGAGCTTGAGCTGCTTATCCCTGTCTCTGTTAGAGTCGCTGCTCTTCGGGGTCTTCTTCTTGGACAGCGGCTGGACATGCGTGGGGGGCCTCATCTTGGCGTTCCTGGCCTCCGCCTCCAGCAAGTGGAACGCAGACGCGGTGCCGAGCAGCTGGCGGGTGCGCTTCCGGGCCGCGACAGTCTCCGCGACGCAGCGCTTGGCCAGTCGTCTCGTCTTTGCGAGGACCCTGCGGCGTGGCGGCGCCGCCGAATCTGCAGGCTGGCCGCGCCGATCCGGAGGACACGCCACATGGGGGTACAACTTGCCTGCGACGAGGTCGCGCTGGGGCCGGGCCGCCCGCGCGGAGCAGGAGGTGTGAGGCGGCGCGCGGGCCGCCCTCGTAGATGCCGGCGCCCGCGACGAGCTCGCCCCGGGCCGTCACGCATGCCGCCAGGGCTGGGCCTCGTCTGTGCCGTGGCCGCGTCACCGGCAAGGAGCTGGAGGAGGAAGGGGAAGGATGGAGGCCGGGGGGACGGAGGTCGCGGCGACGGCTAGCGAATCGGACGGTTGGTAATTAATGTAGACGTGGCCCAATGGTAAAGCTAAAATCGCCCCCCAATTAGGTCTTTTAAGGATTTTCTCTTTTTTTTTCTTTCTTTTTCTTGTTTTCTCTTGGGCGGCACCTTTTCAGTCGCTCGCGCTGCGTCGTCGTCGAGGCTTGGCGGCTATATCTGCTTGTGGCTGCTTGCTTAAGGAGCCAAAAAATTAAGCACTTGGAGAAAACATGCCTGCGTCCTGACTGAAAACAAATTCAATCGTCCGCTTATTTTCTATAGGGCTTTGTGCGATTAGGAGATAGGGAAATCAAAAGAAAATCTAGAATGTAATTTGGGCACTTGAAGAAAACTTGCCCTCTTACGCTTATGTATCTTAACTAGATAATTATATTACAATAATATCAAATATATTTTAAAGTTAAACATACTCTCCTACTTTTTTTCCTACTAATCTTATTGAAACATATTTCTTCTCTTCCTACTCTATTCCTACTCTCTGATCCTATATCTTCTTCAATCTTCACGCTCCAGTGCTCCACCACTCGTGGCTGACCTTCAGGGCCGACCGCCTCCGCCCCGCCTCGAGGTCCCACGCCGGCTTACCGCCTCTACCTTGTCGTGGAGCTCCAGCGCTGTCGGTAGGGGAGGGCGAGCGGTGGTGCGGTAGCAGTAGTGGAGGGCGGGCAGCAAAGGACAGTGGCGGCAACGCAGGGGAGGAGGGCACGATTCCAGTAGGGAGGAGGCACGCCGGAGCCCGAGTGGTAGAGGGGCGGTGGCGCAGTAGAAGGGTGGCAGCGCACGGGTTGGGGGAGGAGGGGTATCGGAGAGAGAGGGGAAATGAGGGGGAAAATTGCTCGCTTCTCCCGTGCACGAGTTTTGTGACGCGTTGGTCAGAATCGGTTTTCACGTTGTATCTAGGATTTCCGAGTAAGAAGCGGTTCAGATAATCGAAAAATAAGTGAGGCATTTGGGTTGGATTGTAGCTTATTTCCATCCAAATCGGCTTATAATCGGAAACAAACAAGGTCTATGTTAAATAGATATAAACCGCTATGCAATGAACTATGATTATCCACAAGGATCTATAATATATACACTGCTATTGTACCAAAGAAGTCCTTGAGTGTTGTTGACATTACTTAATGGAAGATGATAAGAGAAAACTGGTTCACCTATGGCCTATGGGCAGGGGCGGGCCCAGGGCTTGGGGTCTGGGCATTCAAAATTTTTAAATGGCAATTTTTTTAGCCTAAAGTACGTATTCATAGCACACCATGGCGGAACTGGGGTGGCCGGCAGGGGGCATGCCCCCTAACAACATGATTTTGTTTAAGTACCCCCTTAATCTCAACTTAATATTAGCCCATAACAAAGGCTCACGGTATCATTCGGTTGCTCAAAAGTCCAATAAGAAACCAAGGAAAAACTAAAATGAACAAGGTATATTGACTCCGCTCCTATTTTTCTTTTATGAAATTGACATTGTATAAATAAATAATATATATTGTGACTAGCTAGTGCATACTAGCACGGTCAATTAAAAATAGTGCAAATCATCTAATTCTCGAACCTAGAGGAAGCGTATGTCTCTTAGAGGATTGCATTGTGAGAGGGCACAAGCCACAATTGAGCTTGTGGTTGAGAGAGCAAAACATACTATATATCAAGATTTAGGCTGATTATTACTTATTAACATTATCCATCTCACTCTGCCACCAAAGTTGTAGACGATTACTAGTTTACTTTATTCATCTTACGTGAAAGTTTAATATAAACATGGTGTTATTATATTTCCCAAAAGTTATAGCTATATTATTTTTGCATTTTATTATTTTCCAACAGCTATAGCTATATTATTTTTGCGTGAACTTTGTTTGGATTTACCAGTGCATTAGTAAAAAAAAGGACGGCCATTTGCAATTATTCTCCAATCATTTTTCCAATTTTTAATTTATTTTTTGCATCTTCTATAGCCTCTCCTGCCATTCTTGCTAAAAGTTTCATCCCTTCGCGCGAAAAACGGAAGGCACCAAACACCGCTAGATGTCCCCGTTCCCAAATCCCAGACGCAGGTGCCAGGTCACAACCTCCCTCCCATAAAGAAAAAAGGTCACAACCCCCCTTGAAGAAGAGGGGAACGCTCCATCTTGTCCAGGTTCAGCCATGGCAGCACCGGCACACCACCTACTCCCGCCGCCGCCCCTCCACACCTCCTGCTCCATTCGCTTCATTGTAACGAACATGGCACCATTTATACTATTTCGAGTGATTTTGGTGATCGAATGACAACGCAATCAATGGGACTAATAGTTTTGTTAAGTGAACATTTCTAGATCACAGGGATGAAGTAAAAAGGCCATGCAAAACAAAACACGAAGAAAAATCTCAAAGAAACGATGAATTGGACGAGTTCTACTGAAATCGGTAGCACCGGAAGAACCGATGCCTATAGCATCGGTGCATCCGATGGTTGTCAGAAGATCCGACGCCCTGGCATTGGCACAAGTCTGTGCGCCTCTGGAGATCAAGTGAAGAAAGAATGAAGCACCGGTTGAACCGACGATATAAAAAGAAGTGTCGGTGCATTCAACGTACTATGTTCCAGAGACGTTGTCAAGCGTGCAGCAGCCAAGCCTTCAGCACCGGTTGAACCGGTGGTGCGTCGGAGCAAGGCGTCGGTGCAATGACGTCAACAAGAGCAACGGCTATCTGCGGAACAAGTGTCACCGGAAGAACTGACGCCTAAGCATTGGATGGTCCCTGAAGGTGCTGCGGCGGTGTTAGAGAAGCCAACGGCTAGTTCAGAGTGCAGAGTGACCGGAAGAACCGATGCACTATGCACCGGATGTTCCGATGCCTACGCAGAAAGCTGCTAACGGCTACAAATGGCTAGTTCGACTTGGAGGCCTATATATATGAGCTCCCCCGGCCATTTGAAGTTAGCTGGAGTCCCAAGACATCTCATACACACCCAAGAACACCTCCAAGCCATACAAGAGTTCATTGATCATATCCTTAGGTTTTAGCACTAGCTTTGTAAAGTGTGAGTGCTAGATTATCTCTTGAGTGAGTGAACAAGCAAGGTTGAGATCCTTGTGGCTGGTTCTAGAATGAACCACACTTGTATTACGGTGCGCCGGTCCCTTGGAGCAATTGGTGGCTCGCCGGTAAGTCAACGACCCTCCGGCTTGGTGTGGAGCGGCGTCGACGACATTGTGTGGGGGACGGAGACCCCTCCTTCGTGGGCAATCTCCCTTAGTGAAGATCGGGATCAAGGTGACCATGATTGTGTTCACGGAAGAGACTTTATTGCCGGGAAGCGATACTCTTCGTGAGTGCTTCAACAACGTGGACGTAGGGGCGCCTGTGTGGCAATCCAAACCACGGGATAAATCCTTGTGTCGAGAGTTCGCTTCCTCTCATCCCTCTCTTTAAGCTTCTGCATTTCATATTGCAACTTGTGTGCCTTTACATTCTTAGTATAGTATCTTGCTAGGATTGGCTATAGGTTGCAAAACTCTTTTGGGATGAGTGTTACACTCTAAGGTGAACCGTAGTTGCACATCTAGTTAGCTTGTTTTAGTTTAAGTTTTGTGCAAACTTGTCGGTGTCCCGACCCGGGGGCCCGGATCCCAACTAGTAAATGCTGCGTGTTCCCTCGTCCCAGATGATGATGCAAGAGGCAATCACAGTAACGCACAGTTTATCCTGGTTCCGGCCGCGGGGCCGTACGTCCAGCAAAGGGGGTGTGCGAGGGCACTGTATTATCTTACACCCGGAGTGCTCGTAGTAGGCGGTACAAGCCAGGCGAGAGAGGGAGGGAAGCTCCCAAGTTTCTGCTAGGAGTGGAGTCTGTTGAGATGGGTGCTCGGTAGTGCTGAGAGTTCTCTGAGGGGGAAGCCAGAAAACCCAGAGCCGAGAGAGAGAGAGAGCCAGCGAGAGCCCGAGAGAGCCCGTCTAAAGGAAGCCTACCTCCTCCTTTTATAGTCACAAGGAGGGGCGGCGCACATGAGTGAGGGCATAGAAGTCGTCGTTTTCCCCCGAATCGCGGGGCACAGTGGTCGGATACTGTAGGAAGTACACTGTGGGAAGGCGGCGTGCGTCGCAGTCGTCCTGGATATCGTCCTTGGTCCTGCGAAGATTGTGCCGGTCGCCCTGCCAACCTCTGCAGGCGGTGTGGTCGTCGCTGAAGTATGGTCTTCTATATACGGCGCGGTGGCGTTCGGTGGGCCTTGCGGACTAGGGTCCTGCGTGCACCAGTAGTAGCGATAGCGGTAGCGGGACGCGTGGCGGCCCCGGACCTCCTGGTCGGAGTGCGGGCGTGCACACTGGGAGGTTCGGGGGACACGTGGAGGTCCCGGACTCCTCAAAGGGAGGAGGTCCGGGGCCCTGTCCGTGCGTGCTGAGCGCCCATCTCGGAAGGACACGTGACGTCGCCGGACCCCTTACCCAGCGAGAGGCGGGTCCGGTTGGTCGGTGTCGGCAGAATAGTAATCGGGAGCAGTGCCGAGCCTATCTTATCCCGCGTCGCAAGTCCCACAGTGTTGCTACAGCAACCGGGATGGCGGAGCGGTGACCGAAGTCAGCGGATGGGACCCCGGTCACATCCACTGTGGGAGTGGCTGGCATTTAATGCCTTCGTACAGCGAGCGGTTGGGCGGCGGGGCCGTTTGTCCCTTGTGCCGAGGGACGGCCTCGAGCGAGGCGGAGATGAGTCACCCGCTCAAGGGTAGATTCGCTACCCTCGAACGAGGCGGAGGTGTGTTGCGCGATCGAGGGTCCCGAGGGGAGCCCTCGAGCGAGGCGGAAAATGAGTCACCCGCTCAAGGGTAGATCCGCTACCCTCGAGCGAGGCGGAGTTTGTCCAGCGGGCCCTAGAGGAACCCTCGAGCGCGGCGGAGATCGTTTCACGGGTTCGATGGGGATCGAATGGGCCGCATGCTGGACTTCTTTGAGTCCTTTCCTTTCTTCCGGACGGGAAGCAGGCCGTGGGTCCAGTTGCTTTAACTGGTGTTTGTATTTTAAAGCAATCTTAGCACCCCGATTAGGGTGCCCCTAATCATGGTACCCGACAGTAGCCCCAGAGGCTTTGGTCGAGTCAATGGATTCGGCCAAAGGGTGATTCGGCGATTTTCCCTTTTGACGTGATCAGTCAATGCCGCGCACCCGCCAGACGCGCCTGAGTGCCAGCCCGGCGGATGTGAAAACACGCCGGTCGGGGTAGTACGCCCGCGGGGGGAGTACTTCGAGGCGCGCGCCTCTTTGTTTGTTTGAAGGACAAGACGTGTCCGCGCGCTGAGGGGGGCCAGGGCGACGGTGGCGCCCGCTGCTTGGCAGCTGGTGCTTTCATCGCGCTGTCCCGCACGTAAGGCCTTGGCCCCGGCGTTCCTGGTTGCTTTGCGGCGCGCCGTTCGAGGGCAGCCGGCCAGAGCCGATGCTGCACCGCTTAGCGTCCAGGGGCTCAGCTCCGCTTTATCTCGTTTGGTCTTGTCTCGGCGCGGTGACCGAGGACATCCTTTGCTCGTGGAGTGCCGCGTCGTCATGGGCGACACAAGCCTCCGCTTTTCGACAAGCTTGAAGCTTTGTGCCCGGCGCAGCTATAAATAGGGGTCATGGGGTTCCCTTTCTTCTCCAACCTCTCAGCACTTTCTTCCAGTATCGCCTAAATCTTGTAATGTTTACTTTGCCCTTTTGTGACCGGCCCCCGGATGGGGCGGCCTGGCTTTTTTAGGCTTTTGGCGCTAGAAGAATGCTTGCGAGCGGTGGGTGAAGACCGGAGTGGGCATGCGCACCATCCCTCAGCTTCAGTGGGATCAGCAGAAGAGCATTGGGCCCATGGGGTCCTGCTCCTGTGATGTCCCCTAGCCTGAAGGGGGATGGAGACGCCTGACCGTGGCACTGGTGCCAGGTCTGGCGGCCGTTTTTTGCATCGTCCCCCCCGGCGACAAGGTTGCTCCCGGGGAAATGGTGCAGAAGGCGCTGTCCGCCAGCTCGACCCCCCGCGTGGTCTTCGGTGGAGGAGATGCTAGAAGAAGGCTTGCGAGGGAAGAATCCTGCTGGACCCGTGCGGTCTGGGGGCTGTTCCTCGCATCCCTAGCAGCCTGGCCGTTGCATCAGCCAGGGGCTCGGCGCCTTTCTTCGTCACTCGTTCCTCCCCAAGACAGGGAAAATTGCCACGTAGGTGGCAATGTGTTTATATCTTTCGATGGCTTCGTGACGGTAAGCCTTTGTAATCTTTGTTTGCATTTGAGCAATAAAGTCCCCTTCCTCTTCTACGGGGAGGATTACCGAGGGTATAAGGGTGTACAAAGAGTTACGACCCTCGAACATGTGTGAAGTCTCCTCCGCGGGGGCGCGTTAGCGCACCCGCGGGTGTAGCCCCCGAGGCCTTGAAGGAGCGTTTGTGCTCGTCCAAGGGCTACAAACGTTGTCCCACTGGGTAGCTTTACTGGGATGGCCGTCCAGCGTCTTTTTCAGCCGGCCTCGGCACTCTCAGTGCTGGTACAGCGACCCGGCGTTCAGCTTAGCCGTTAGGGGAGCGTACGCTAATAGCCGGGGGGGGTCGGTCATACACGTGGAGCTTCATAATTGACGGTTGTCGATTTATTCGAGGGTGCGGTTTGAACCGTGGTGTGCGAGGAGCCCCTGAGCCCAGGCCCATGTGAAGGCATTCAGGGGAACCCTCGACTTTGATTATGACCCTCGTCGCTCTTCCGCAGGGAGGAGGGGTGAAGCGCACCATGCTACCCGTGCCCGGGCCGCGAACAATGGCTGCTTCGGTGAGCTATTAGCGGGTAGTTCAAGCGGACGTCCATGCCCCGTTCGATAGGGGTCGGCTCGTGGTCCATAGACACGTCTCATAGAGCGCTCCCGAGGGTTCGCTAGGCAGGGCTCGGACCCATTCGATAGGGTCCGAGGGCTCGATGCTCTCCCTCGATGGGATCCCCCTTCTAGGCACCCTCGACTGGCCTTGAACACTGCGCAGGATGTCTCGAACTCCGCGTTCAAGGGTGGCTTGTACGGCACATCCCCGCAGTCCCTGACTCTGGCGATCTGAGGCGCCTATCGAACCCCCGAAGGGCCAGGCTTCGAACCTCTAATCAGTAAGGCATCGAAATACGATTCCTTCGAGGATTAAGGGACCCCCGAAGGAATATTCCATCTTGATTCGAAAACGGCGTAGAGTCGCGAGTCACGCGCGCGGGTCTTCCACTGGTAGTGGGCGACGTGGCCTGATCCGTGCGGTGTGGTGCAGGCGCGCCTTTTCAGGCGGCAGCCTCGGGCAGACGAAGCGGCGTGGGCGGCGGATGACGGATGGGATAGCGCAACAGTTGTGCCACGCCCGCCGATTACCGTGCCGCAGTTAATGCTGCGTGCATGCGTGGGAGACTCCGCGGTCGTGGGGCCCATCCGTCAGCGAAAGCGAAATCTACCGCATTCAATGCGGTAGATTCAGGCTGAAACGGCGGACCCGCCCATCGTGGCGAAATAAAACGAAGAGAAGGGGGATGTTCGGGCTCACCTGGCTGTTTGCCTCCATCTCACTCTGCCTTCCCCATCTCCCCTGCATCCTGAGCCCGTAGCCAAGAGCGAAAGGAGGAAGAGGAAGGAGAGGGAGAGAAAGCGCACCTTAGCCATCCTAGGGCCTTCGCTCCCATATTCCCCCTTGGATTGAAGAAATGTCGGACATCCAGGAGCCTTTGCCATGGGGGAAGTCCTCCGCCACCGTGGCGGTCCTGGAGCAGCTGGTCGCCGACAGGCTGCTGCCGCGGATCACCGACTTTGGGGCGCCGGCGTGGATTTCCCCGCATCCGGACGAGACTGAGCCGAAGCCCCCGCAAGGCTACGTCGTGAGCTTCGTGCGCCTTCATGAGCGAGGCTTCGGCGTCCCCGTCAGCAGATTTATGCGGGCATTGTGCGACTATTACGTAGCGGAGCTGCACAACTTCAGCCCCAATGCCATCTCGCAGGCGTCGGTCTTCGTCGCCGTCTGTGAGGGGTACCTTGGGATAGAGGTGCATTGGGATCTCTGGATCCACCTGTTCCGCGGCGAACTCTTCGTCGAGAGCGGGCGGGGCCAGCTGAGGCGGTTCACGCACGCCGGCGGCCTGACGTTCCACGTGCGTCACTCCCGGAGGAACCTCTACATCCACAGCAAGATGACGACAAACAACGCCGGGTGGAGCCGAGGGTGGTTCTACCTTCGGAACTACCGTGACGCGCTCCTGGCGTTCACCAACAGGGTGCTCCGGGAGCGGCCAGCGAAGTGGGATTGGGGGGTGTCGCCCCCCGCGCAATAGGACAAGCTCGAGGGCCTCACCGACGCGCTGGCGCGTCTGGCGAAGAAGGGGTTGACGGCGGCGGCTGTCATCGCGAACTTCCATCGGCAGAGGGTGATCCCCCTCGTGGACAGGGCCCTGCCGATTTTCCAGCTTACCCCCGGGAGCCAGGTGGAGGGCTCGAGGACGTCGAACAAGCTGCTCTCCCGCACCACCGCCGCCCGGAGGGCAAAGTACGCGGTGGCAGACTTCCCCCAAGACCCCGAGGATCCCTGGAGGATCAAGATGCGCCCCGAAGCGGGGTACATCTCTCTGGTAAGTTTGATTCCGAGCCTGCCGTGTCTTGTGTAGCCCGCCTTTTCTTGACTCCATCTCGGACGTGCTTTGCAGGGGTTGAGGAGCGGCATGTCGAAGCCCCCGGTCCCGGAGCAACACCTGATCAATCGCCTCCACGCGGAGAAGATGAAAAGGCGGAAGGACGCGGCGGAGGCAAAGGTCGAGAGGAAGAGGAAGAGGAAGGCGAAGCACGACAAGGCGTGCAAGCTCGCTCGTGCGGAGGGGAAACCGCGGCCCGCCACGCCCGAGTCCTCGGAAGAGGACGAGGAGGTGGCCTCGGACACTGAGAACCACGCTCCGAGGGGCGATGGGGAAGCTGCGGGCGCGAGCCCCCCGCTGTTCTACCTGTGGGACGATGACGAGGGGGAGCCGGTGGCGCCGGAGGAGACAAGGGCCGTGGTAGAGTCCTCGGCGCACCCGTCCCTCGAGGGGGCTGAGCGGGGGTCATCGCCTCCGGCAGCCGGCGAGGAGACGCCCGCGCCCCAGGTGCCGATCCGTGGCGACGAGGCTGCGGCGGGCACAGAGTCGTCCGCGCTGCCAGCCTCGAGTCACCAGGCCGACACGAGGGGGGCGCCCTCGGGGCAGTCTTCGAGGGGCGGCACGGTGCCTCGGGCTTGAAGAAGCGCCACGAGGAAGCGGAGCATGAGTGCTCGGTCTGGGTAAGTAACCTTCGGTTTCATTTTTGTTGCGTGTTTGGTCGATTTCTCGATCTTGTTGTTCTCAACTTGAGTTCCTCAATTTTCAGCCCCGGGGCCATCGCCAAGGATGCGGTGCAGCTTGCCCCGGCTAAGGCCCTCAAGACCATGGCACACAGCACGCCGCACACGGCGCCGCAGCCTCTGCCTGCTGTGGACCTCGAGGCTGCGGCCGCGAAGCTACGGGGGGCCATGGCTCGAGCGGCCCAGGCGGCGTAGCAAGCTCGGGCATAGGAGGAAAAGGGCGACGCCGGCCAGAGCGGTGCCGAAGCAGCCGCTCAGGCTGCAGATACCGAGGAGACTAGCCGGGGCGGCGTGGACGGTGCCGCCCTGGCAGTCACTGATGTCGAGGCCGGTCAGGGCGATGCGGCTAGCGCCGCCCGACCGGACACAGGAGCGCCCTGCCGACCGTGTTGAGGAGGAGACCCTCGTCTTCGAGCCCTCGAGGGCCGAGGGTGAGGGCATCGCAGAGGAGGAGACGGTGCAAGGGGCGCCGAGGGTGGAAGTGGCCCCCGTCTCGGAGCCCACCGAAGCCCGTGACTAGGGTACTGTCGTGGAGCTGCCGGACAGCAGCGAAGAATACGGGGACTCGATGGACATCGATCCCGCTGCTGCGGCAAGCGCCGCCGCGGACATCGCCGAGTTCGCATCGGCCAGCGCGGGTGTGCTCGAGGCGGGGACGTCCGAGGGGCCCCAGCACGGGGCGATCGTCCCGTCTGGGCCCCCCTCGGAGTTTCTCCGCAAGGAGCAAGAGGAGGAGGAGGCCTGGAACACGCAGATGCGCGTCGGTCGTGAGATCTTGCAAGCCCTCAACCGTGCCTTCCAGCTCCATCAGAACGCGGATTACCAGGTCAGCCAGGTAAATATTTCCCCCCACAAATTGCTCGGATTCGATTTAACTTTAACGTGTCTTTACCCACGTCTTTGCTCTTGCAGCGGCTGAGTGACATCTCGCACGAAAAGAGCGCCGAGATGACCCGGATGTATATCCAGATGAGCCAGCTCGGGCAGCACAATGCCGACCTAGTGCTCAAGAACATCGACGCCAACACGAAAATGGCGGATCTGGGAGCGCGTCAGCAGGCGCTGAAGGAGGAGCTGGCGCGGGTTGCCGATGAGCGGGACGTCCAGAGGGCGGCAGCGGAGCAGAAGGCCCGGGAGGCCGAGGCGCAAACTGCCGAGCTGCAATGCCTTCGGACGGAGCTCGAGGAGAGGGCTCGGGAGGCTGAGGCGCAGAGTGCCGAGCTGCAGCGCCTCAGCGCAGCACTCGAGCAGCAGAAGGCCGAGCTCCTTCACAAGGAGGTGGCCGTGGTTGCGCTCACCGGGACCCTTCGGGAACAGGGCGAGGCCCTCGAGGAGAAGGAGGTGGCCCTCCAGAACATGGGGGCTACCCTTAAGGAGAAGGAAGCCTCCATGTCCTCGCTCGTAGAGGCCGCTCGAGCCCAGAGGGTGGAGGCGCAAAGGAACATCACGGGTGAGTACCTTCGAATTTTTTGTCGAATTGTTTCTTCTCGTAGCTGACGTTGATTTCCTTTGCTCAGATCTGAGGCAGAAGGTGGCGGACGAGACCGCGGCGAAGGAAGCGGTCCACACCGCGCTCACGGCGGCACAGGCGGAATTTGCTGAGCTGGAGCAAACCTCCGTGAGCGTGTGTCAAGAGCTCGAGGGGGAGGGTGCCGTCTCGGGCAGTTCGGTGATCAGCCGCCTGCGCGCGCTGGGCGGTCGGATCGCCGAACACGCCAAGAGCACCTTCCGTCTCGGTGTCCTACGGGCTCTCGCCGTGGCCTCGACACACTACCTCATGGATCTCCAGAGGGTGTCGTCGAGGTACGTCGTTCCCGATGATGCTGATGCGGACGCCGCGTCGGCCATTATGGACGAAGCCGACGCAGCCGCGGAGGAGTTCGCCACCGTCCTCGCCGAGAAGCTCGAAGCAGACATCCCTCCCATCGCCAAATTCGACGCCCCTGAGGGCCCGCAAGGGGGGGATGATAGCCTGTAGGGAAACTGGGCCTCGAAGCCCATGTAATAGATTAGTGATTATTGTAGTCGCACTTTGTAATCGCGTCCTATGAATATAAGAGATTTATTTTCGTAATTTGAATGTGTGGCCCGTCGAGGCCTTGTGCGTTCGAGCCTATGTTTCTTTACTCTATTTCCGTGTTCTTGTATGCGACTTGGACGAACGTCTGCGAGCAAGTTCGCATTCATAAGCAACGTAGGCATAGGGTGGTGAGGGGGGTGCCGTATCCCGGAGGCGTAGGCGGCCCCACGACTTGGCCGGCCCCGTACCATAGTTGGTTACGCCTCGCGTCCATTTTTTCCAAGGATACGAGAAGCTTAGGGTCGAGACGGAAATATTTCGAAAAAACATTGGCGATTTTTTGGGGACGTTCGGGGGTTCCCCCCCGTAGTAGCCCCCGAGGGAGGCTTGGCTTTGCCAAGGGTAAAGCCAAGCGTACCTCAGTGTTTGTGCGCATCCGAGCCCTCGAGAGTCCGGAAGGTTCCCAAAAATTGATAAGTAAAGCGTACTTCCTTATTATTTCGGGAACTTGAAAATGTGAGTACAAACAATGTACAAATAGCTTGGAATGCTAAGGATAGAAGCGACGTAGCTGTTGTATGTTCCAAGCGTTGGTGAGGACTTCGCCGTTTTCGTTTGCCAGCTTGTACGTGCCGGGTTTGAGCACCTCGGCGATTATGTACGGTCCTTCCCATGGTGGTGAGAGCTTGTGGCGGCCCCTATTGTCCTGTCGAAGCCTCAACACCAAGTCCCCTTCCTTGAGGTTGTTGTCCTGTCAAAGCCTCAGCACCAAGTCCCCTTCCTTGAGGTCTCGGCGCCGGACCCTCTGCACTTGATACCTTTGTAAGGACTGCTGGTAGCGCGCAGAGTGGAGAAGCGCCATGTCTCGAGCCTCGTCCACCTGGTCTTCGCGAGCTCGCTGGTTTTGTTGCTCTTGGTATGCCTTGAGCCTTGGCGATCCGTACTCCAGGTCAGTGGGGAGTATGGCCTCGGCGCCATAGACGAGGAAGAACGGAGAAAAGCCCGTGTCACTGCTTGGGGTCGTCCTCAGGCTCCAGATGACCGAGGGTAGCTCCGTGAGCCACCTCCGGCCGAATTTGTTCAACTTGTTGAAGATCCTTGGCTTCAGTCCTTGGAGGATCATGCCATTGGCACGTTCCACTTGCCCGTTCATCTATGGGTGTGCCACAGCCGACCAGTCCACGCGTATGTGGAAACTGTCGCAGAACGTCAAGAACTTCTTGCCTGTGAACTGGGTGCCATTGTCGGTGATGATCGAGTTCGGGACCCCGAACCTGAAGACGATGTCGTTGAAGAATAGAACTGCTTGCTCGGATTTGATCTTGCCGATGGGTCGAGCCTCGATCCACTTGGAGAATTTGTCAACCGCCACCATTAAGTGTGTGAAGCCCCCGGGCGCTTTCTGCAGCGGACCGACGAGATCCAGTCCCCACACAGCGAAAGGACATGTGATGGGGATGGTTTGCAGAGCATGGGCCGGGAGGTGTGTTTTTCGAGCGTAGTACTGGCAACCCTCGCAGGTCCGCACGACGTCGGTAGCGTCGGCGACCGCGGTGGGCCAATAGAAACCTTGCTGAAACGCGTTACCCACGAGGGTGCGCGGCGCAACGTGGTGGCCGCAGATGCCAGCGTGGATGTTGCGGATCAGCTCCTTGCCCTCGGGGATGGGGATGCATCATTGTAAGACACTCGAGGGACTGCGCTTGTGTAACTCATTGTCGATTAGGACGAAGGACTTGGCCCGCCTGGCGAGGCGCCACGCCTGAGCACGGTTCGATGGTGAGACCCCTCAAATCATCCAGTCAAGGTACTGGATGCGCCAATCTCGCGAAGTGGGGGCCTCGTCAACTTCCATTGCCTCGGCCTCGTCCGCGGAGGTGGTCCCGAGGTCAATGTCCATGGGATTGACCTCGTCCATCGGGGGGTTCCCGCCGGAGGGCCCAGCGGACGAGGGGCCTGGCTCCGTCGGATCCTTGAACTCGACGGAGGGCTTGGTGATGTCGCGAACGAAGATGTTCGGGGGGACAGTGTTTCGCCCCGACGCGATCTTGGCTAACTCGTCGGCGTCCTTGTTGTACTTGTGCGGGACATGATTGAGCTCTAGGCCATCAAACTTGTCTTCGAGGCGGCGCACTGCATTGCAGTACGCCTCCATCTTCGGGTCATGACAGCTAGACTCCTTCATGACTTGATCGACGACAAGTTGAGAGTCCCCGCGTACGTCGAGGCGTTTGACGCCGAGCTCGATGGCGATGCGGAGGGCACCGAGGAGGGCCTCATACTCCGCCATGTTGTTAGAAGCGGGGAAATGTAAGCGTATCACGTACCGCATGTGTTCTCCGAGGGGTGAGATGAAGAGGAGGCCGGCATTGGCGCCGGTTTTCATCACCGATCCGTCGAAGTACGCAGTCCAACATTCGCCCTGGATTTGCGGTGGGGGTAGCTGAATGTCCGTCCATTCAGCCACGAAATCGGCCAAGATTTGTGACTTGATTGCTTTGCGGGGGGCGTAGGTGAGAGTTTCTCCCATCAGCTCCACAGACCACTTGGCAATTCTACACTCGGCTTCCCGGTTGCGGGCTCTCTCTCCCAAGGGGAAAGACGAGACCACGGTGACGAGATGGGCCTCGAAGTAGTGGCGCAGCTTGCGCCGAGCCAAAACCACTGCGTAGAGCAGCTTTTGAATCTGCGGATAGCGTGTCTTGGTTTCAGACAACACCTCGCTGATGTAGTATACCGGCCATTGGACGGGTAGAGCATGGCCCTCCTCCTGTCTTTCGACCACGATCACCGCGCTGACCACTTGGGTCATCGCAGCAACGTACAGATAGAGGGGCTCGCCATCCGTAGGTGGTGTGAGGATGGGGGCACGAGTGAGCGATGCCTTCAGCCTTTCGAGGGCTTCTTGAGCTTCGGGGGTCCACGTGAAGTGCTCGGTTTTCCTCAGGAGTCGATACAGGGGCAGGCCTTTCTCGCCGAGGCGCGAGATGAACCGACTGAGGGACGCCAAGCATCCCATAATCCTCTGTACCCCCTTTAGGTCTCGGATCGGTCCCATCCGAGTGATGGCCGAGACTTTGTCATGGTTGGGTTCGATGCCCCGCTGGGAGACAATGAAGCCCAAGAGCATGCCTCGAGGCACCCCGAACACGCACTTCTCGGGGTTAAGTTTTACCCCTTTGGCCCGTAGGCAATCGAATGCGATCCTGAGATCGGCAACCAGGTCGTCCGCCTTCCTGGATTTTACAACGATGTCGTCGACATATGCATCTATGCTGCGCCCGAGATGGTCTCCGAAAACGTGGAGCATGCACCGTTGATAGGTAGCTCCAGCGTTTCTGAGGCCGAAGGGCATCGTAACGTAGGAGTACATGCCGAAGGGTGTGATAAAAGAAGTTGCGAGCTGGTCGGACTCTTTCATCTTGATTTGGTGGTAACCGGAGTAAGCATCAAGAAAGGATAGAAGTTCACATCCCGCAGTAGAATCTACAATCTGATCGATTCGTGGCAAAGGAAAGGGAACCTTCGGACATGTCTTATTTAGACTAGTGTAATCTACACACATCCTCCAGTTTCCACTCTTTTTCTTTACTAATACTAGATTAGCTAGCCACTCGGGATGGAATACCTCTTTGATGAATCCGGCCGCCAGAAGTTTTTGCAACTCCTCGCCGACCGCCCGGCGCTTGAGCTCGTCGAAGCGTTGCAGGCGTTGCTTCACCGGCTTGGAGTTGGGTCGGACATCAAGGGAGTGCTCGGCGACCTCCCTCGGTATGCCAGGCATATCCGAGGGGCTCCACGCGAAGATGTCAGCGTTGGCGCGGAGAAAATCAACGAGCACCACTTCCTACTTGCTGTCGAGGGTGGCGCTGATCTGCAACGCCTTGTCGTCGTGTTGGCTCGGGTCGAGGGGCACCTTCTTGATGCCCTCGGCGGGTTCGAAGCTCCCAGCGTGTCGGTGCGTGGAGTCCAAGGCCTCGCTTGCCATTTTGTCGAGGGTGGCCGCGAGGGCCTCGTCCTCCGCTTGAGCCTCCGCGTGGTCAACGCACTCGACGTCGCACTCGTATGCGTGCTCGAACGAAGAGCCGATGGTGATGATGCAGTTTGGACCCGGCATCTTGAGCTTGAGGAAGGTGTAGTTGGGGACGGCCATGAACTTGGCGTAACAAGGACGACCAAGGATGGCATGATAGGATCCTCGAAACCCCACCACCTCAAAATTGAGTACCTCCTTGCGGAAGTTGGCTGCTGTGCCGAAGCACACAGGCAGATCGATCTGGCCGAGGGGTTGGACTCGCTTCCCCGGCGCAACGCCATGGAATGGCGACTTGCTGGGGCGAAGCTTGTCCAATCCGATCCCCATGAGCTCCAAGGTGCGGGCGTACATGATGTTGAGGCTGCTGCCTCCGTCCATGAGCACCTTGGAGAAGCGGGTGTTGCCGATGATGGGGTCGACAACGAGCGGATACCGTCCAGGATGCGGGACGTAGTCGGGATGGTCCTCGCAGAAAAAGGAAATAGTGTCCTTCGACCAATCGAGGTAGGATGGCGTGGCCTTGGTGACGGAGAAGACTTCCCGGCGCTCACGCTTGCGCTGCCGAGATGTCATGTTTGTCGTTGCTCCTCCAAAGATGAAGAAGGCATTTTCCACTGGGGGGAACTCATCATCTCCACCTTTGTCGCCCGCATCCTTCTTGTCTTCGTCGCGATGCGCGACGCGGTTGTAATACTTCTTGAGCATTTCGCACTGCTCGAGGGTATGATTATATTGACCGGGCCCTTGTGGTAAGGGCACGGCTTCTTAAGCATGTCGTCGAATTGGCAACCACCGCCTCGAGGGGGGCCTCGAGGTCCTTTGCGGTCTGGGGCGGCAGCGAAGGCCTCCTCGGAGTCCTCTGCCTGCCCCATCCAGCCCTGGTTCAGTGGGACCGGCTTCTTTGCCTTCCTCCCCCGCTTCTGTTTCTTAGCGGGGGCGTTGGGCTTGACGTTGCTGCCCTCCGCGGGCGCATCGTCCTTGCGCTTGCTCGATTTGTCGTCGAAAATGGCACCAACAGCCTCCTCGCCGGCGGCGTAGTTGGTGGCGGCGTCGAACAGCTCGTTGGTGTTAGTCGGGCGGCTTCTCGCGAGTTCATGCACCAGGTTCCTGCACGTCGTACCCTCGAGGAAGGCATTGATGACCTCGACGTGGGCGACACTAGGGAGCTCGGTGCATCGCTTGGAGAAGCACTGCACGTAGTTGCGCAGGGACTCACGGGGCTTCTGGCGGCACCCCTTGAGGTCCCAGGAGTTCCCAGGGCGCACGTATGTGCCCTGGAAATTGCCCACGAAGATCTGGACCAAGTCGGCCCAGTTGTGGATCTGGTCCGCAGGCAAATGCTCAAGCCACGTTCGTGTGGCATCAGCAAGGTGAAGAGGAAGGTTGCGGATGATGACCGCATCCTCCGTTGCGCCGCCTAGCTGGCACGCTAGGTGGTAGTCGTTGAGCCAGACAGTAGGATCAGTCTCGCCCGAGTATTTGATGAGGGTGTTGGGTTGTCGAAAGCACGGGGGAAAAGATGTGGTTCGGATCTCCCGGCTGAACACCCGGGTGCCCGGAATCTCCGGTGACTCACCCCTGTCGTGCTCGGGATCGAAGCGTCCACCCCGCCGGGGGGTGTACCTCCTACCGTCGATGATGTTGCAGGCGTCGCCGTCGCCAGCGTGCCCGCGAGTGTCACGGATTCGCTCCCTTACGGGAACTCTCCCGATGCGCTCGTGGACGGAGGGTGCCTTCGCACCGGGCGCTACGGCTGCCTTGCCCTTCCCTGCTGGTGGTGTGTGCACAGAAACCTCACAGGTCCTGGTGCGCAGTCCCATCAGCCTGCTCCGGGGCCTTCGAGCGCATACGAGACGCAGAACTCTCGGCCTGCTGCACGGCAGCTTGCTCGATGAGCTCCTGTGCCTCGCGGCGCAGGTTGCGGCCCGAAGGTGTCGATGGCTCGGGCATAGCTTGGAGTAGATAAGCCGCAGCGACGAGCTTCTCGCCGGCCGTCTTCAGTTCCGGAGATTTGTCGACGTTGTCGTCGGCTAGGATCCGCTCCCGAGCGACGCGCCCCGCCGTTTGGGCATGTGCACCACGCGCGGTACGCTACTGCTCGAGCGCGGTGCGCAGCTCCTGGGTTTGCTAACACTGCTCGTCGAGCTTGGCTTGAAGCTCCTTGAGCTGCGCCAGCTGAGCCTGCCGTGCCGCCGAGCTTGACGAAGAAGAGGGGGCTACAGGCGGAACCACCGGTTGGATCGCCTGCGCGTCCGCCCCGCCGGCCCCGTCGTTGCTCGAGGCGTTGTCGTTTTGCTCGTCCGCAAGATCTGCCATGAAGCACTCCCGGACAGGATCGTAATCCCCCTCGCTGGAGTCTTCGGAGCGGGTGAGGCAGTAAGCCGTCGCCAGTTGGAACAAGCGGAGAGCGTCGGGGTCTTGGACCCCGGAGTAGTCCTCGGCCTCCTCGGCCGTCAAGTTGTTCATGAAGAAGTTGACGTCATCGGCGATTGAGCTCGCCATCTCGGGGTAGGATTCGTCGGGAGACGATGCGATGAGGTTGCAGATCGGCAGAAGATGACGACCCGGCAGATCCTCATGCTCGGTGAAGCTAGTGCTGATTGACGAGATGTAGGCGGCGGCGTTGCGCATCCCGAAAGGGAAGGGTGATGGCGAGGTCGAACCCCCCCTAGGGAGCACTAGTGCTGCCGCAGAAGACGGTGCCGGCGCAGATGACGCCGAGGCACGTGATGACGAAGCGGTGGCCCCGTCGGCCGTGATGCTGAGTTGCGACATGCCAGCTTCGACCCATGCGGGGGAGTTGTGGCGTGCCGCATGACGCTGCTCCGCGCGTGCTTGTCGCGAACGCTGACCCGAGCGCCTGTTGCGCCGGGCTGGTGAAGTAGAAGTGACGGGGTTGCGTCCGGGGGAGAGGAGCTGCATGAGGTAACCGTTGCCGGTTGCCCTGAACTCGAGGCTCCCGAACGAGATCACGCGTCCCGCTGGAAGCAGATCCGAGACACCCATGGGGTATGGGTTGGATCTGCCCGCCATCCCTGGAGATCAAATGGGAAAAAGAGAGAAAATGTCATGCAGTTCCCCTACCTGGCGCGCCAACTGTCGGTGTCCCGACCCGGTGTCCCGGATCCCAACTAGTAAATGCTGCGTGTTTCCTCGTCCCAGATGATGATGCAAGAGGCAATCACAGTAACGCACAGTTTATCCTGGTTCCGGCCGCGGGGCCGTACGTCCAGCAAAGGGGGTGTGCGAGGGCACTGTATTATCTTACACCCGGAGTGCTCGTAGTAGGGGGTACAAGCCAGGCAAGAGAGGGAGGGAAGCTCCCAAGTCTCTGCTAGGAGTGGAGTCTGTTGAGATGGGTGCTCGGTAGTGCTGAGAGTTCTCTGAGGTTGAAGCCAGAAAACCCAGAGCTGAGAGAGAGAGCGAGCGAGAGAAAGAGCGATCCAGCGAGAGCCCGAGAGAGCCCGTCTAAAGGAAGCTTACCTCCTCCTTTTATAGTCACAAGGAGGGGCGGCGCACATGAGTGAGGGCATAGAAGTCGTCATTTTCCCCCGAATCGCGGGGCACAGTGGTCGGATACTGTAGGAAGTACACTGTGGGAAGGCGGCGCGTGTCGCAGTCGTCCTGGATATCGTCCTTGGTCCTGCAAAGATTGCGCCGGTCGCCCTGCCAACCTCTGCAGGCGGCGTGGTCGTCGCTGAAGTATGGTCTTCTATATACGGCGCGGTGGCATTCGGTGGGCCTTGCGGACTAGGGTCCTGCGTGCACCAGTAGTAGCGATAGCGGTAGCGGGACGCGTGGCGGCCCCGGACCTCCTGGTCGGAGTGCGGGCGTGCACACTGGGAGGTTCGGGGGACACGTGGAGGTCCCGGACTCCTCAAAGGGAGGAGGTCCGGGGCCCTGTCCGTGCGTGCTGAGCGCCCCTCTCGGAAGGACACGTGATGTCGCCGGACCCCTTACCTAGCGAGAGGCGGGTCCGGTTGGTCGGTGTCGGCAGAATAGTAATCGGGAGCAGTGCCGAGCCTGTCTTATCCCGCGTCGCAAGTCCCACAGTGTTGCTACAACAACCGGGATGGCGGAGCGGTGACCGAAGTCAGCGGATGGGACCCCGGTCACATCCACTGTGGGAGTGGCTGGCATTTAATGCCTTCGTACGGTGAGCGGTTGGGCGGCGGGGCCATTTGTCCCTTGTGCCGAGGGACGGCCTCGAGCGAGGCGGAGATGAGTCACCCGCTCGAGGGTAGATCCGCTACCCTCGAACGAGGCGGAGGTGTGTTGCGCGATCGAGGGTCCCGAGGGGATCCCTCGAGCGAGGCGGAAAATGAGTCACCCGCTCGAGGGTAGATCCGCTACCCTCAAGCGAGGCGGAGTTTGTCCAGCGGGCCCTAGAGGAACCCTCGAGCACGGCGGAGATCGTTTCGCGGGTTCGAGGGGGATCGAATGGGCCGCATGCTAGACTTCTTTGAGTCCTTTCCTTTCTTCTGGACGGGAAGCAGGCCGTGGGCCTTCGTGGGCCCAGTTGCCTTAACAGGTGTTTGTATTTTAAAGTGATCTTAGCACCCCGATTAGGGTGCCCCTAATCGTGGTACCCGACAAAACTAGTTGGAGCCATAGGTTAAGATTTTAATAGTGCCTAATTCACCCCCTCCCCCTCTTAGGCTACAGCACCCGATCACTTTCAATTGGTATCAGAGCCAGGACTCACTTCTCTCACAAAGAAAGCCAATTCCATTGGCAAATTTGTGTTTACCGGCTCATTAGACCGGTAGGTTTCACCACCTAGTGAGTTAGCTCTTAGGGGGGAAAGGATGGATCCTTTTAGACCCGCTGCACGGTTCGACGGCACGGGCTTCCAACGATGGAAGGTCTTGATGCAAGCCCATCTCCAAGCAACGGGATTAAACGTTTGGAGAGTTGTGAGTGAAGGTGTAAAAAATAATGGTCAACAAGAGAAGCAATATGATGTCACCGCTAAATGCATAATCTTGTCTTCTCTTAGTGATAATGTGTTCAACCGGGTTTATTCTTGTGAAAATGCTAAAACGCTATGGAAGACTATCATTGAGAACCATGAGCGCACGGAGGATGTAGCCAACGAAAGATATCATGTTCTCATTGATAAGCTTAATAGCTTTAAGCAACTTGATGATGAGAATGCCGAATCTATGTACTCACGTTTGAACACTCTTGTGAATGAGATTAATTCCTTAAGTGTGAAGCAAATTAAAGATTTGGAACTCATTCGCAAGATCCTTCACTCACTCAGAAGGCCGGACTATGATTTGGTGACAACAATTCTATATGAATAAGATCTCACCACAATGACATCAAATCAAGTCCTCAACAAGGTGATCGTCCATGAGCTACGCAATGATATCAAGGCAAAAGCGTCTTCTTCTTCACCAATGCATAGCGCTCTTGCATGCAAACAACTCAAGAAGTTGAAGAAGATGGCCATCAAAAGTAACTCAAGTGATGAGGAAGAAGAGGATGCAAGAAACTCCTCAAGTGATGATAAAGAGCCAATGCACCCCAACGTCTACAAGCAAGTAAAGAAGATGAACAAATACTTGAAGGAAATCAACTCAATGGGGTATATGGTCTTCCTCAAAGATGGGTCTCACCATCAACTCATGAAGGTTGAGAAGAAGTTCAAGAAGAACAAGCAAAAGAAGGAGAAGAAGTCCAAGCATGAATCATATGCCGTATTTGGTGAATGGGTAAGCGGTGGTGAAGAATCAAGTGCAAGTTCAAGTGATAAATCAAACAAGAAATTCACCATCCGCATGGGATCATCATCCAACACTTGCTTCATGGCCAAAGGTATGTATAGCGATGTAAATGATGATGACCCCGACTCCCTTTAATTGATGAACTTCTTGACCTTGTTCATGAGCACCAAAAAATCATTAAGAAGCAATCAAAAGAAATTAAAAACCTTAATGCTCTCAGTGATCTAAATGCTTCTCTTGCTACAAATTTTGAAGATTTGATGTGCAAATTCAAATTGCTTAGCAAGGAGCATGAAGAGCTCAAATTAAAATTTGAGAGCGTTAATGACACTAATGACTCTTTGAAAATGGAGCAAACTATCCATTGTGCAATTCCAATCTCTAGGGTAGATGCTTCAACTTCTTGCATTGATTTAATTGATGAATCTTGCTCTAACCCTTGCAATGAGAAATGCTATGAGAATGTTGTTGTAGAATCATGTGATGATCTCATTGCCAAGGAGAATGATGAGCTCAAGCAAGAAGTGAAAAGGCTCATGAAGGACTTATATAGATTGAAGGGCAAAAGCATAGAGAGCAATGTCCAACCTTCTTAAGATAACCGTGAAGACATGGTGAAGAAGCTTGAGAAGGGGTCCACCGTGACTTGCTCAAAGTGCCACAAAGAAGGCCACAAGTCCAACAAGTGTCCTCAACCAAGGAAGAAGCTTCCGGATGAGAAGAACAAGAAGAAGCTCACAATCAGGAGTTCTCTCATCTACACCAAGCCCAACCGGAGGAACAAAAGCAATAGCACCTCCTATGTAATAAAAAAGAAGACAAATAGCAAGGTGGTTGCTCACAAAGTTGGGAAGAAGGAAAATGAGTTGGAACCACTCCATTTGGGTGCCCAAGGACATCATCACCAACATGAAGGGGCCTCAAATGGTGTGGGTTCCAAAGGAAACTTAAAGCCAAGAACGGCTTCGGGGGATTTGGAGGCTTAGCTTACAAGTTGAAGTGAAGGTTCAAGAAAGAAGCTAAGCTCACAACTTGGACATTCGTTGCCCAAGTCCCCTATTAGGTAATGGTAGCTAGATTTAAATTCAAGCATCATGTAGCTCCATTGCTCTTGCTAGGATGTTTACATGTTTTGCATCTCCTAGTGTTATATATGGGAGGTTGCTTGTGTCATGATTCTAACCCATGAGCAATCTACATGGTTTGATAAGTGTGTAGAAAGCTACACAAGGTTACCCTTCATGGTACATGGACTTCATGAGGTATGTGTTTCATATGTGTACCATGAACACAAGCTATAGGGAAAATTTTCCAATTGTGTCAAAATCAATGTGCATACATTTGATTGGTGATTCAAACACTAAATGCACATATTTAGGGGGAGTTCATCCTATAAATCGTGATTTTGAGACTAACATGTTTGCAAGTTTATCTTTTGTAGTCTCACGATGGAGTTAACACTCTAAGAGAATGTTATTTACGCTCAATGTGAACAAACAACTCTATAAGAGTGATTAGATAAATTGTGCTTCATGCATATTGAGCCATGCTCCTTAGAACTTAAATGCTCATATCTAAGTTCTTAGGCTATGTGCTCATACATTTGTTTAACCTTGGTGTACCAAGTGCTCTTTGTTTAAAGACTTTCAATTGATTGCAAGTCACTTTCAATTGGTACATGCAAGGTAAACAAAGTAACCCCCGGAGATATGCAAGGTTCTAAACTCATTCAATTAATACCATTGTCAATTTCTTATTATTTTTAGAGCTACCTCCGTGCATGATATGATCTAAGCTTTCTAGTTATAATATCTAGTTGTGCACTTGTTTTTCTCATTATCAGTTTGTGTACATACTTATGGAAAGCTTAGCTCATGTCATGCTAGTTTCGTGATTTTGTGATCCACCGTAGTAATTTTTCATTTGGTATCTTTATTGATATCATACAATTGGATCATGAGTCATGAAACAAACTCCCTAGGCTACTAATCTTCTCTTGAGCTATATTGTTTTGCAAGACCTTTTAGGTGCAAGACCTTTTAGGTGATTTGATTCCAAAGGGGGAGAAATGTGGATCAAAGCAAGGCATGTTCCCAACAAAGGGGGAGAGATGTTCCCAAGAAGGAAAAGTATATTCCAAAGGGGGAAAATGCAGACCGGATCAAATCAACATATGAGAAAAGAGTAGCAAATAGGGGGAGGAACAAAGTTGGATCATGGTTTTAGGGGGAGACCAAACCGTCATTGGATGATGGTAAGTATCCAAGCAAGTGTAAGTAGTTCAATTTGTCAATTCTTGAAAATTTTATGCTTGCTTTGATTGTGTTGTCATCAATCACTAAAAAGGGGGAGATTGTAACGAACATGGCACCATTTATGCCATTTTGAGTGATTTTGGTGATCAAATGACAACGCAATCAATGGGACTAATAGTTTTGTTAAGTGCACATTTCTAGATCCCAGGGATGAAGTAAAAAGGCCATGCAAAGCAAAACACGAAGAAAGAACTCAAAGAAACGCTTATTGGACGAGTTCTGCTGAAATCAGTAGCACCGGAAGAACCGATGCCTATAGCATCGGTGCATCCGATGGTTGTCGGAAGATCCGATGCCCTGGCATTGGCACAAGTCTGTGCGCCTCTGGAGATCAAGTGAAGAAAGAATGAAGCACCGGTTGAACTGACAGTATAAAGAGAAGCGTCGATGCATTCAACGTACTATATTCCAGAGACGTTGTTAAGCGTGCAGCAGCCAAGCCTTCAGCACCAGTTGAACCGGTGGTGCGTCGGAGCAAGGCGTCGGTGCAATGACGTCAGCAAGAGCAACGGCTATCTGCGGAACAAGTGTCACCAGAAGAACTGACGCCTAAGCATCGGATCAACCGATGGTCCCTGAAGGTGCTGCGGCCGTGTCAGAGAAGCCAACGGCTGGTTCAGAGCGCAGAGTGACCGGAAGAACCGATGCACTATGCACCGGATGTTCCGATGCCTACGCAGAAAGCTGCTAACGGCTACAAACGGCTAGTTCGACTTGGAGGCCTATGTATATGAGCTCCCCCGGCCATTTCAAGTTAGCTGCAGTCCCAAGACATCTCATACACACCTAAGATTACCTCCAAGCCATACAAGAGCTCATTGATTGTAACACCCGGTTTATAAAGGACATAAACCGAGCAATCATATACGTGCCAGGATCAAGTCACACGTATATACAACAGAATGAATAGTATATCATAGCACATATCACGTAAAAAGATATAATAAAGCGAAAACGAATATTATTTATTACATTAATGACCAAAAGTCTGATACAGCGGAAGCGAAGTACAAGTACGAATAAAAACTCTCCGAAGCTGAGCAGGGCGCCACAGGGACGTCGACTGGGAGACGAACGCCTAGAAGTCCTCGTAGTCCTGGTAGCGCTGAGTGAACTCCCTCGTGTCGGCAGGAACTGAGCAGCAGTAGCGTATCCAAGAGGAAAAAGTAGAGAAGAGGCAAGAGTGAGTACACAACTTATACTCAACAAGTATAACACAAACTATGAGGCTCTAAGGTTGGTTGACTCAACTGCATTAGCTTTTAAGAGTTGGCAAAATTTTATTAAAGCTATTTACTACAAGTTGATGAATTACCATTAACCCAGTTACATAGTAATTAGTCAATTTAATCATGAACTACTAAGAACCAAACTGAACCAAGCCAAGGTAACCCCAAGAGGCACCTCCCTCGTCGGAAGGAGATAACCCCACTAATCAAAAGGAGGATCTGGGCCGCTCACAACCGTGAGCACGGCTAGTATACCAGTTTTACACTCTGCAGAGGTTGCACATCTTTACCCACAAGTCGTGAGCTACGCTAGAGGTTCATCACACTTCCTTAGGTGAGATGACTAGCGACTCACTACGAGGCCTTTACAAAGAATCTCGTTGGTACGGAGTAACCGCGAGGGTGGATCGGCGACTATGGAGCAGGTCTAGTGGGCGTCAAGACACAGGTATGCAGACCAAGCACAGACGAGGCCACTCAGCACGAGGGCCATAGCAGCTTACCGCCCCTGCCCCGCAGGTAAGTTACTCCAAACCAAAAAGACCTAATTATTACGCCAAGTCTATCCCATTCTAGCCTTGTGGTAGCGCTGTTGTCCCAGGTTGTCGCTCTATGAACCGGTCCTTATGGAGAGTGGCCAACCAAGCACTAAGCACCGTGCTAGCCCCCTAAACCATGTTTCTATAAAAACCATATTTTAACGAGACGTGAGCCACCCAAGCACGAAGCACAGAGGGCCACTCTCAGAATTAAGTTCAAGTAAACCATTAATCAAATTAATTAAAAAGAACCAGAGTGTGTTAAAGCGCAGCAACCTAGCACAACTAAACAAAATGCAACCCAAAGGATTTATAAAGGATATAAAGTGGCTAGGACAGTCCTTATAGGCATACAATATTAAATGCAGTATGAAAGTGTATTTAAAGTGATAGGTTGTTCATGTTATACTTGCCTTCCTCATACTGCTCCTGCTGCTGCTCAAAGTGCTCGGACGACGGCTGCTCCTGGTACTGGTACTGGGGCTCCTCCGGTAACTCAGCGTCTACTCACGAACACATGGCCAAAACGAGGCACAACAATAAGCATACAAGCAAACACTAACAAAAACTAAGAAACAGTACATCAACACATAAAAACAGCACACTAAACTAGTCTAAAACTATTCTACGTGTTACAACGATCGCGTGGACATAAAGAACGCCTAAATCGGAGTTAAAACGCATAATCTAGGCTAAAAACAAGTTCTATGGGCTTATCTGCGAGAAAAACTAAGTTCCAGGGGGTTTTCTGCAAAAACCAAGGACTAAAACATAATTAAACCTTAGCTTCAAGGGCTAACCTGTAAAAATGCTAGGGCTGGACCGCGGGTACTAAATCTAGAAAGGTCAGGGTTCAAAACATAAAAACCAGGACTGAACTGTAAATACTTTTACACAGCTCAGGACGGCGGGTTAATTTCCAGAAAGGGCAGGGTCTCTTTAGCAAAAGTTACAGGCCGAAGCGGTAAGTTTGTATTTGGGCCGTTGGATCGCGATCCGTCGGTTCCGGGCGAAGGGGTAAGTTGATCTAATCTAGCGCGTTGAAACAAGATCGGGCGGCCCAGGATGGACGGTGCGCGCGGGTGGCGGCGCTGACACCGGAGACAGAGCTCCCGCGGCGGTGCGCGGCTGGGAGCTCGCCGAAGCTCGCCTAACTGGCGTTCCCGGGCTCGAAAACGAGCGGATCTTGGCCAGGGAGGATCTACGCTCCACGCGTAATCCACCTGTGCACCTAGAACAGGGCTCCCAAGCTTGGACAGGGCTTGCCATGGCGAGGGGCGGACGGCGCGGCAGCGCATTCGCCGGCGCGGGCGTCTGGCGGTTCTGAGGCTCGGGTTCTAGCGCAACAGGGCGGGGAGGTTGTAGGGATACTCACCAAGCACTGAATTGGGGAGGCGTGAGGCGTAGCGGGGTTGACGGTCGTTGGTTCGGCGTCGGCGCTCCGGGGAAATCCTGTGCGCGCAAGGGTCGAAGCCGGCGGCTGCGGGCTCGGAGACGTTCCTGACCGTGAGGCGAGGACGCGGCGTTGACTTCCGGAAGTGGAGCGGCGGCAGGGGAGCGTGTCCACGGCGGTGCGGCGGAGCTCTGAGCCGCGGGTCGTGGCGACGGCGGCGCTAGGGTTCTGGGGATAGATTGGGGTGGGGATAGGGTTCGCGGGAGGTCGCAGATCCTATTTATAGGGCGGCTGCGGGCTTGGCGTGCGTGCCCGGGAAGGGAGGCATGGCGGAAACACGGCGAGAATCACGGCCAGGCGTTGCTCTGCTCGGCGGGGACGAAGGCCTGGCAGGTGGGCCAGGTCTGTCAGCGAGGGGGTGATGGCAGCGTCACACGGGGGGGGGGGGGGGGAACGGGCTGAGCACGGGGAGCGGGCGTGGGCGCTGGCAGGTGGGGTCAGCGAGCGGAGTGGGGAAGCGGCAGCGCGCGAGCGGCGCTGGCGGGTGGGCCTGGGCGCGGAGGCTGAGGCAAGTGCGCGGGCGCTGAGCGGTGTGCAGTTGACGCGTCGGGCCCGCCTGTCAGTCAAAGGGAGAGCGCGCGGGCGAGTGGGAACGCGGGGGGTGCGAGCGCTGGGCTACGGGAGCGCGTGTCGCGGTCGTGAGTGGGGAGGCTGGCAGGTGGGCCGGCCGGGGTGCGTTGCTTGGGCGCGCCTCTGTGGTGAGCGGGGGAGCGCTGGGCCGAGCGGGGAGCGGCCCACGCGGGAAGGGAGGGGAGCTGGCTGCGCTGACTTGCGGGGCCCGCGCGGCAGGGGAAAACGCGTGCGCGCGGCCGTCACCTGAGCGGGAAGGCGCGCGGGAGCGGGCTGCGCTGGAGTGGGCCAGACGCGGGAGAGAGAGGAAGTGGGGTCCTGGGCCGCGCTGGGCCGAGGAAGAGAGAGTGGACCGGGCCGGATGAGTGGCTGGGCCGGCACAGGGAAGGGGAAGAGGGGTGTGGGCCGGGCTGGGTTTGATTTGCTGGGCTGCCTGGTGGGTTTGGGCTGGGTTCTAGTTTTCTTCTTTTCTATTTCTAAATCCATTTCCTATTTCTATTCTAGCTCAAACAAATCTATTTGAATTCAAACAAAATTTGAATTCAACCACCCAATGCACACAAGCAAATAAAATAAATGCTCCAGCATGAATGCAGCAACAAAGTTTTAATCTAAGGAAAATTTTAATTAATTAAGGAACAAAAATTAGATTAAATGCAAGACTAACACAATAATCCTTAGAAATTTAATTAAAGCCAATTAAATTTATTATAAATTGCTGAAATTTGAATTAGGGTGTTACATTGATCATATCCTTAGGTTTTAGCACTAGCTTTGTAAAAGTGTGAGTGCTAGATTAGCTCTTGAGTGAGTGAACAAGCAAGGTTGAGATCCTTGTGGCTGGTTCTAGAGTGAACCACACTTATTACGGTGCGCCGGGCCCTTGGAGCAATTGGTGGCTCGCCGGCAAGTCAACGACCCTCCGGCTTGGTGTGGAGCGGCATCGACGACATTGTGCGGGGGACGGAGACCCCTCCTTCGTGGGCAATCTCTCTTAGTGAAGATCGGGATCAAGGTGACCATGATTGTGTTCACGGAAGAGACTTGATTGCCGGGAAGCGATACTCTTCGTGAGTGCTTCAACAACGTGGACGTAGGGGCGCCTTTGTGGCAATCCGAACCACAGGATAAATCCTCGTGTCGAGAGTTTGCTTCCTCTCATCCCTCTCTTTAAGCTTCCGCATTTCATATTGCAACTTGTGTGTCTTTACCTTCTTAGTGTAGTATCTTGCTAGGATTGGCTATATGTTGTAAAACTCTTTTGGGATGAGGGTTACACTCTAAGGTGAACCGTAATTTTTCTCGTCCTCCGTCTCCCGTATTGATCTGCTTCGTCCCACCCTAGACTTTCCTCTCTACTACCTTGCTGATCTATTTGTGATTCAGTGACGTCGATTTTGCCGATAACTTGGGTCTGTCCGTCTGTGTATCTGATCTGATGCTGTCGTGTAAAAAAGATTGATCTGCATTCTTTATTGTTGATGTATGCTATGCAGGCGACGGTGGTCAAGGTCTCAAGGACACTGGCCTTATGTTGTGCTGATCTATTTGCAATCACGCTGATTAGTCCTTGTTGAATTAGATGATACTTGGCTGCAATTGCTTATGTATCAGTGTTGTGTGATGATTTGTGTATGAATGCAGGAAGAACCCGTTTCCTATTTCGCAATTGCTGCACATAGGTGGCCAAGAATTGTTTGTTGATTTCCAAAGGTCCAAGGGAACGGCGGTTTGTAACAATTGTTGTTGACTGAATTTTCTGTCATGTTTATAAAGGGATTTTTTTCAAAAAGTTATGACAATTTCTTTGCACTAGTTTTGTGCAGGCGAGAAGGACGGCTGTAGATGACTTTGCTCTTGGCGAGTTGTGCCAATGCCACTTATTCATCCATCTATGATTAAGGCTGCAGGTTGGTATTAGCCAAATTCAGTCATGTCTTTTAATTTTGGTGCTTCTTTTGAGTGTGCTCCCTCTGGTAAATATTTATTCCTACATTTAGCATGTTGGGTTTTGTGAAATCTAAATAAATAGTGCAAGCTTGAATTGCATCCTGTGGTGCTGGTACATTTGAGTGCTTTCATTCAATTTTGTCAAACAAGTATTGAGAAAAGTTAATATTACTGTGATGTTACTCACTTCAATAGTTTTCTGAAAAAAGCTAAATTAATTTAATATTGAATCGGAAAACTGAATTTTGTGTTCAGCTGAAACATGAACATCCAATTGTTTGAACTGACCCAATGCTTACCCTTGCATGCTTAAGAGCTGGCGAATGCGCAATCTACAATGTACATGAAAAATAGCTGAAAACTAGGAACATACACCAGGTCAAAATCCACAGGGTTACCAGGCCCAATCCAAGGTAGTTTTAGGTTCCCATAAGAAAAGTGGATATGAATATGTGTAGAGCCTCACCAATATTTTGTTAGTGTACCATTTCTGCAATTCACTGCTTCGTCTTTATGTTTTCGCAATACATGCTTTACTGTCCTGCTAAAGGTCCTATATCCAAGCATTCTTGATCAACCTCTATTCTAATGCACCAGGTGAGTTTGAGCTCCTGTCAGTTTGTGCTACTTTCAGTTTAACGTGAAGTGGTGTATAGGAAGTACTCCAACCGGCAAGAACATGATCTTCTATCTGTTTGATCTGGGGCTCTATATTCCTGCTGCTTGCCTTTTGTTTCTGTCTCCTTTTTGAACTACTATTCCTGTTGTTTCTCTTCTCTTTACTTTCCTAAATAAGCAGAGCTTTAATCACTAGATTTATAGAGTTGTTCGTAAATGGTTTAGCTCTGAGTTGCATGAATAAACTTCTTTTTGAGTTGGCTTCTTTATTACAGATTTCTTATTTGCTCTTTTCATCCTTACAGATTATTGGGTTGGCTGCCTGTAATTTATTTTTTCAGATCTCTGTGACTCTGCTCATCTTTGGTAGGCTTGCTCTGCCAGGATGTATTTCTTTTCCATCAAAAGCTGAACCTAATGCTTGCTTTGAACTATTATTATACTTGTTTTATTTATTTGTACAACTTTCTAATTCTACTTTAGTGCATTATTAGTTACAGTATCCTACTAAAATAATAATGCAAATGGAATTCAATCAGTACCTGAATACTACTTGTAATGTTGGTCCAATATAATGACATGGTTGCATATTTTTTAATTAACTGGTAGACATTTATAAAGAACTATTGTATGACAAAGCTTGGATGGTAAGCATCACCAAACGTATCTTGGAATACATTTTCAAATAAATTGTGGCTTGGTTCAGGATGTAATCTCTTCTATTGTTAGTTTTAACTTGTAGTATTTGACCACTTTTCTTCCTCTTTTGCACCTACAAGTCTAATAAGAAATTCTAAATTCACTCAGTTATAGTTTTCTAGATTGTACTTGTGCTTCAAATCAGGGAAACTAATTTTAAGTGCATGTGTATCTGTAAACACATTCCCTGTAGGCTGTAGCACACGTTATATGTTCAAATACTCCAAATTCAGGAACTAAGATGTTCTAACACTGAGTAGACACAAATCTGTTATCAATATTAACAGAAACTTGCAGTCAGCAAACACAAACCATATCTTCTAAATCACCACGACTAGAATCGCAAATCTTGATCCTTAAGAACACTAATCAAGTCATGTGCGTCAATATGATTTTACCTGTAATTTATAGGGTCTAACCAAATCCTCCCAATGTTGCGACCGCCCTTCCGCTCTCCACCCTCCTCTTGCACCGCGTGGGCGACCATCCCAGGGGCTCCTCCTCTGCATCTGTCTGCGCCGCCCGTCCATGGCCTCGCTGACCCGTCCCTAGGTTGCTGTAACACCCGGTTTATAAAAGAACATAAACCGAGCAATCATATACGTGCCAGGATCAAGTCACACGTATATACAACAGAATGAACAGTATATCATAGCACATATCACGTAAAAAGACATAATAAAGCGAATACGAATGTTATTTATTACAATAATGACAAAAATGTCTGATATAGCGGAAGCGAAGTACAAAATACGAATAAAGCTCTCCGAAGCTGAAGCAGGGCGCCACAGGGACGTCGACTGGGAGACGAACACCTAGAAGTCCTCGTAGTCCTGGTAGCGCTGGACGAACTCCCTCGTGTCGGCAGGAACTGAGCAGCAGTAGCGTAGAGAGAGAAAAAAAAGTAGAGAGGAGGCAAGAGTGAGTACACAACTTGTACTCAACAAGTATAACAAACTATGAGGCTCTAAGGTTGGCTGACTCAACTGCATTAGCTTTTAAGTGTTGGCAAAATTTTATTAAAGCTATTTACTACGAGTTGATGAATTACCATTAATCCAGTTACATAGTAATTAATCAAGATTAAACATGTTACTATTGAGAACCAAACCAAAACCAAGCCACCAAGGTAAACCCCGAGAAGCACCTCCCTCGTCAGTAGGAGGTAACTCCACTAATCAAAAGGAGGATCTGGGCCGCTCATAACCGTGAGCACGGTTAGTATACCAGTTTTTACACTCTGCAGAGGTTGCACATCTTTACCCACAAGTCGTGAGCTACGCTAGAGGTTCATCACACTTCCTTAGGTGAGATGACTAGCGACTCACTACGAGGCCTTTACAAAGAATCTCGTTGGTAGGGAGTAACCGCGAGGGTGGATCGGCGACTATGGAGCAGGTCTAGTGGGCGTCAAGACACGAAGCACAGACGAGGCCACTCAGCACGAGGGCCATAGAAGCTTACCGCCCCTGCCCCGCAGGTAAGTTACTCCAAACCAAAAAGACCTAATTATTACGCCAAGTCTATCCCATTCTAGCCTTGTGGTAGCGCTGTTGTCCCAGGTTGTCGCTCTATGAACCGGTCCTTATGGAGTGTGGCCAACCAAGCACTAAGCACCGTGCTGGCCCCCTAAACCATGTTTCTACAAAACCATATTTTAACGAGACGTGAGCCACTCAAGCACGAAGCACAGAGGGCCACTCTCAGAATTAAGTTCAAGTAAACCATTAATCAAATTAATTAAAAAGGACCAGAGTGTGTTATGGCGCAGCAACCTAGCACAACTAACCCAAAATGCAACCCAAGGGTATATATAAAGGATATAGAGTGGCTAGGAAAGTCCTTATAGGCATACAGTATTAAAATGCAGTATGAAATTGTAATTAAAAGTTATAGGTTGTTCATGTTATACTTGCCTTCCTCGTACTGCTCTGGCTGCTGCTCAAACTGCTCCGAAGACGGCTGCTCCGGGTACTGGTACTGGGGCTCCTCAGATGGATCAACGTCTACTCACGAACACATGGCCAAAACAATGCACAATAATAAGCAGACAAGCAAACTCTAACAAAAGCTGAAGAACAGTACATCAATACATTAAAACAGCAAGAAAAACTAAGCTAAAACTATTCTACGCGTTACAACGATCGCGTGGATATAAAGAACGCTAAAAACGGAGCTAAAACGCATTTTCTAGGCTAAAAACAAGTTCTAGGGGCTTATTTGTAATAAAAACAGGGTTCCAGGGGCTTTTCTGCTAAAACCGAGGACTAAAACGTAAATAAACATTAATTCTGGGGTCTAACGTGCAAAAACATCAAGGGTGGACTGCGGGTTCTAATTTTTAAAGAGCTCAGGGTCTAAAACGTAAAAGTAAGGGCAGATCTGGAATTACTTTTCACCAGAGATGTACTGCGGGTTGATTTCTAATAAACCGAGGGTCTCTTTAACAAAATTACCAAGCCGAACCGGTATCTTTGGATCTCAGCCGTCGGATTGAGATCTGGTGGATTAGATCTAATGCAACTCCGATCTAATCTCGAGCGTCGAAACCAGATCGGGCGGCCAGGGTTAAGCGGGTGCGGGAGGCGGCGGCGCTTGACCGCCGGCGGCGAATCCGCGGCGGGGGATCGCCGGAGAAAGCGAAACCGGGGCTACGGTGCTCAGTTTGGACTGTGGTTTAGCCGTGGAGGTTCACCAGGGAACGCGTAATTCACTGGGGCGGCTAGCTGGGTTCGAGGGGAGGGTTTGCGGGGTTCTCCATGGCGAGGGGCGGCGCTGCGGCGAAGACGCTCGCCGGAGCGAGTGCTCTAGGCGATGCCAAGGCCTACGGGCTACGCTAACACGCCAAAAAGGAAGCGCGGGCGGGGGATGTCCTCACCGAGAGGTTGTGGTGGCCGGAGTCGCGGCGTAGGCGAGTCGTCGGCGAAGGTTAGCTGCGGCGGTGGGTCGGAGTCCGTGGACAGGGGCGCTGCGGCGGTCCTCCGGGCGTCGGGCTGCAGGATTTCGACTCGCGGCGGTACTGCGGAGATGCACAAGGGTCAGGGAGGTCCGGGGATCGTCGGAGATGAGCAAATGGCCAGAGATCGGGGTTTACCAGGGTTGGGGAGCTCGGCGTGATTCCGGTGATGCGGTCCAAGAATTGGAGCGTAGACGGCTTAGGAAGCCTCCCAGGGCCGATGCGGAGCGTCTGCGGCGGTCGGCAGGGCCTGGGGTGCCGTGGCGTGGCCGGTCCGCGGCGGAGCAGGGCGCGGCGGAGCAGAGCAGCGGAGCAGAGCAGCGTGGGGTGGCGGCTAGGGTTGGAGGCGGCGCTCTGTTGGATTGGGAGAGGCGCAGGGGGGTCGTGGGGGTTTAAATGAAGGGGCTGGGGTCCTGGGCGTCCGTGCCACTGGGCGCGCGGGCGAGATCTCCGGCGAGATGGGCGGGGTTCGTTGGCGGGCTGGAGAAGGAAGGGGAAGGAGGGCGATGACAGGCGGGCCCGGGGCGCAGCGAGACGGGGCGGGGAACGTGTGCGGGCGACGCGGGCTGCGGCTGACGGGTGGGCCCTGGCGGTCAGACGGGGCGAGTGCGGGCCGGTTGGGGGAAAACGGAAGTGCGTCGGTGATCGGCTGGCTAAAGCGGCGGTGTTGGGCCGGGGGAGCTGCTGGGCCCGCGCAGAAGGTTGGGCCGCGGGGAGGGAGGTGGGTTTGGGCTGGGAAGTTGGGTTTGGGTTTGCTTTGGGTTTTTCCTTTTCTATTTCTATTTCTATTCTATTTCTCACTCAAGCTCAACTATTTGAATTCAAAAGGAAATTTGAATTCAAACCCCCATGAAATCATACAATTAAAACAATGCATCAGCATGAATGCATCAACAAAGTTAAACCTAAGAAAATTTTTAATTTCTTGTGAAACAAAAACTAGATTAAATGCAAGACTAACACAATAAACCTTAGAAAATTAAATAAAGCCAATTGAATTTATTAATAAATGCTGAAATTTAAATTAGGGTGTTACAGACATTACCCCCTTAAAGAAATCTCGTCCCCGAGATTTAGCTGGGCTGGCTAGCAAAGAGGTCTGGATATGTCTTCATCAACTCATCTTCTCGCTCCCAAGTAGCCTCAGCTTCACTGTGGTGACTCCACTGAACTCTGCACATCTTGATGCGCTTGTTCCGAGTAACCCTCTCTGATGTCTCCAGAATCATCACCGGATGCTCAGTATAAGTCAGATCTTCCTGCACATCGACTCCATCCAGGGGTGCCTGCTCCTCGGGTACTCGCAGACACCTCTTCAGCTGAGATATATGGAAGACATCATGAACTCCTGAGAGGCTGAGAGATAACTCCAGGCGATAAGCAACTTCGCCTTTCTGCTCTAGCACCTTGAATGGGCCCACATACCGAGGTGCTAACTTCCCCTTGACGTTAAATCTGCGGATTCCTCGCATCGGAGACACCTTCAGATACACATAATCACCGACACTGAAAGTCAGGTCTCTCCACTTGCCATCAGCATAGCTCTTCTGTCTGCTCTGTGCAATCCTCAGATTTTCTCGCACAGCCTGAACCATCTGCTCTGCATCATCTATAATCTCAGGGCCAAAGAGCTGTTTCTCACCAATCTGATCCCAATAGAGAGGAGTCCTGCACTTTCTGCCATACAATGCCTCAAAGGGGGACTTTTTCAGACGGGCCTGATAGCTGTTGTTATAAGAGAACTCAGCATATGACAGGCACTTATCCCAACTAGTACCATACTGGATAGCACAAGCTCTCAGCATATCCTCCAACACTTGGTTGGTTCTCTCTGTCTGCCCATCTGTCTGAGGGTGATAAGCCGTACTGAAACGCAGCTTCGTATCCAGCGAATCATGGAGCTGCTCCCAGAACCGAGAAGTGAACTGAGACCCTCTGTCAGATATGATCTTCTTGGGCACACCATGCAAGCAGACAATCCGAGAGATGTACAACTCTGCGAGTCTAGCACTGGAGTAAGTAGTGTTCACTGGAATGAAGTGAGCAACCTTCGTCAATCGATCCACTACTACCCATATAGAGTTGTACCCTTTCTGAGTACGAGGCAATCCAACAATGAAGTCCATAGTGATTTCCTCCCATTTCCACTCTGGAATCTTCAAAGGCTGTAACAGACCTGCTGGCCTCTGGTGCTCAGCCTTGACATGCTGACAGGTGTCACAAATAGCCACGTACTCTGCCACTGAACGCTTCATCCCATATCACCAGAAACGTTCCTTCAGATCATAGTACATCTTCGTGCTGCCCGGATGAATAGAATAAGCTGTATCATGGGCCTCACTCAGAATCAACTTCCGGAGACCCTTCACATCTGGCACACAGATCCGGTTCTTGTACCACAAAGTACCCTGATCATCCTCTCTGAAATGAGGAGCCTTGCCCTTCTTGAGCAACTCACGGATCTCCTGCAGCTTCTCATCATCTTTCTGATGCTGCCTGATCTCTGCCTCTAGAGTCGGTACTGCCTCAAACGCTGCACTGGAAGTATGATGCAAGAAGCCCAGACTCAACTGCTCGAACTCCTCGCATAACTCTGGAGGCATCTGGAAAGCCACGGCCATGTTGACATAACTTCTTCTGCTCAGAGCATCTGCTACAACATTGGCCTTGCCCGGATGATAGTGAATCTCCAGGTCATAGTCCTTGACCAACTCTAGCCATCTTCTCTGCCGCATGTTCAGCTCATCCTGCGTGAAAATGTACTTGAGGCTCTTGTGATCAGTGTAGATATCACACCGCTGCCCATACAAGTAATGCCTCCAAATCTTCAGAGCATGCACAACTGCGGCTAACTCAAGATCATGAGTGGGATAGTTCAGCTCATGCCGACGTAACTGCCGTGAAGCATAAGCAATCACTCTGCCCTCTTGCATCAGAACACACCCAAGACCATCCTTCGAAGCATCACAATACACCGTGAACCTCTTCGTCTGGTCAGGCAGAGTCAGGACTGGCGCCGTAGTCAACCTCTTCTTCAGCTCATCAAAGGCCCTCTGACGCTCATCAGTCCATACGAAAGCCACATTTTTCTCCAGCAAAGAAGTCAAAGGCTTCGCGATCTTGGAGAAATTCTCAATGAATCTCCGATAATATCCAGCTAAGCCCAAGAAAGACCTGACTTCCTACACTGTCTGCGGTGTCTCCCACTCGAGCACATCCTTCACCTTGCTCGGATCAACAGCAATGCCTCCCTGAGAGATAACATGACCGAGGAATGGAACCTCGTCAATCCAGAACTCGCACTTGCTGAACTTGGCATACAGCTGATGCTCTCTCAATCTCTGCAATACGAGTCTCAGATGCTCCTCATGCTCTTCTTCTGTCTTGGAAAAGATCAGAATATCATCAATGAAAATCACCACAAAGACATCCAGATAATCCATGAAGACCATGTTCATCAGATGCATGAAGTAAGCCGGGGCATTAGTCAAGCCGAAGGACATGACTGTATACTCATATAGCCCGTACTTGCAGGTGAATGCCGTCTTCGGAATATCCCCAGGACGGATCCTCAGCTGAAAATAACCCGAACGAAGATCAATCTTCGAGAATATACGAGCACCTCGAAGCAGATCGAAGAGATCCTCAATACGGGGCAGTGGATGCTTGTTCTTGATAGTAACTGCATTCAGCTCCCGATAATCCACACACATCCTCTTCGAGCCATCCTTCTTATCTACCAGCAATAATGGAAAAGCCCAAGGAGAGAAGCTGCGACGGATATAGCCCTTGGCTAGCAACTCATCAATAGTTTTCTTGACCTCTTCATGCTCTATAGGTGCCATACGGTAGGGCCGCTTTGCAATAGGAGCTGTGCCAGGCAAGAGATCAATACAAAACTCAATGGCGCGTTCAGGCGGCATACCTGGCAGATCATCCGGGAAGACATCCGGGAATTCAGACACCACGCGAATACCGTCCGTGGGTCTAGCCTCCATCTGATGAAGAAATCCAGAAGGCTCTGAAGCACTGACTGTCACCTCTTGGCCATCAGATGCTGATAAGTGAACTGTCCACTGAGCACAATCAATACGGACTCCCCATCTGGTAAGGGTCTCCATGCCCAGAATCACATCTATCCCCGAGGAATCAATAACTATCAAGCCAGTGCGGAACTCTACCCCCTTTATGACAATACTAACTCTGGAGCATATAGAACATGTACGAATCTGACCCCCAGGTGAGGTAACTACCATAGCTGTCCTCATACAAGAAACCGGTATACCATGCTGCTCGGCAAATGACTTGGAAATGAAAGAATGGGTAGCACCGGTATCGAAAAGCACTGTAGCGGGGTGAGAGTTGACCATGAACGTACCAATAACCACGTTAGGAGCCTCGGCCGCTGACTCGGCCGTCACGTGGTTCACTCGAGCCTGTGCTGGCGCCCTGGGCGGAGCTGGGCGCCCCTGCTGTCCAGCCTGCGCCTTCCGGGGGCAAGTGTTGGCGTAGTGCCCCGGCTGGCCGCAGTGATAGCAGAAGCGTGCGAGTGTCGAAGCCTGCTGTCCGGTAGGAGCTGCCGGACGTGGAGCCTGTGGTGCTGGCGGAGCTGGTAGAGCAGTACGAGCCGGAGGTGCCGGTAACCTCGGGCCCTGACCTGCCTGCTGCTGTCGAGGCGGGTACTGCTGCGGTGGCCTCTGCTGGTACTGCTGAGGAGGCCGGTACTGCTGCTGGTACTGCTGGGGCTGCTGGAGGCGAGGATGAGTGTTGCTGCCGGTAGCAACGGGGACAACCTTCCTCTTCTTGTCCTCCATCTCCAGGTGCTTACGCTCAGTGTTGAGCGCGCTGTCAACCAGATGGTTGAAGTCGTCGAAGCGGAGGTTGAGCAGCGCGTACTGGAGGTAGTCCTCAAGGCCCTCCATGAAGTGCTCCTGCTTCTTGCGGTCATCCGCAACATCGGCAGGGGCGTAGCGAGCAAGCTGCAGAAAGCGATCACGATACTCCGTGACTGACATAGTCCCCTGCTTCAGTGCAAGGAACTCCTTCTGCTTCATCTTCATAACGCCCGCGGGGACGTTGTGGCTGCGGAAACGCTCCCTGAACTGGAGCCAAGTGAGAGACTCGCGGTCATGAACTGGGTGGGACTCCCACCAGTCCAAAGCTGCCCCTCACAGCTGTCCTGCTGCGTACAGAACTCGCTCACGATCATCGCACTGGGCGATGTCCAGCTGACGCTCCACTGCACGGAGCCAGTCGTCAGCCTGAAGAGGGTCGGACGTGTGAGAAAACGTCGGCGGGTGACCCCTCAGAAACTCAGCACGCCTGTCGCGAGGCTGCGGCTGTGGAGGAGGCGGAGGCTGAGTGTGAGCCTGCTGAAGAGCCTAAACAGTGTTGTTCAGGGTGGCCATCATCTGCATCTGGAGCTGGAAGTACTGCTCCGGAGTCAAAGGCGGCGGCATCGGGATCCCGGTACTCTGGTTGTTCTGACCCTGCTGCTGGCCAGAACCGGAACCGGTGCTCCTGGTGTTCACCATCTGATTTGAACAAAAGATTTCACGAGTAAGGATATTGCAGGAATAAACTCAGATGGATACGATAACTCTTTGCGGAAAAAGACTCAGCCATGATAAAGTAGACATGATAGAGTTGACTGTTCTACCCCCAACGATCTAACTCATTTTATTAATTAGTTAACTTTAACATCTGAGTGATTTTCTTTAAACAAATTTAAACTACTAAACTATGCAATCATTCAAAAATCCAAATCAAACATGTAGCATAATAACAAGCAGACAATTTTCACGACTTAGCCGAGTTTAACATACGACTCGACTAACACAACGCGTCGCAGAACGTGCTATCGTTTTATTATAAAAGGGTCACCTAGCTAACTCATGGTGGTCAGATGATTGATTCAGGCCAAATCTATGAAAACTATTCTTCAGAGAGAGAATCCAAGGCAAGACGGGTAAAAGTCATAGGATTCAAGGGGTATAATAGTAAAATAGTTTCAGCAGACAAGGATTGGAGAGAAGTCCTAAAACACGACCAGTTCTATCTAGGCTTCGTCCTACAGTCGATATGGCTCTAATACCACTCTGTAACACCCGGTTTATAAAAGAACATAAACCGAGCAATCATATACGTGCCAGGATCAAGTCACACGTATATACAACAGAATGAACAGTATATCATAGCACATATCACGTAAAAAGACATAATAAAGCGAATACGAATGTTATTTATTACAATAATGACAAAAATGTCTGATACAGCGGAAGCGAAGTACAAAATACGAATAAAGCTCTCCGAAGCTGAAGCAGGGCGCCACAGGGACGTCGACTGGGAGACGAACACCTAGAAGTCCTCGTAGTCCTGGTAGCGCTGGACAAACTCCCTCGTGTCGGCAGGAACTGAGCAGCAGTAGCGTAGAGAGAGAAAAAAAAGTAGAGAGGAGGCAAGAGTGAGTACACAACTTGTACTCAACAAGTATAACACAAACTATGAGGCTCTAAGGTTGGCTGACTCAACTGCATTAGCTTTTAAGTGTTGGCAAAATTTTATTAAAGCTATTTACTACGAGTTGATGAATTACCATTAACCCAGTTACATAGTAATTAATCAAGATTAAACATGTTACTATTGAGAACCAAACCAAAACCAAGCCACCAAGGTAAACCCCGAGAAGCACCTCCCTCGTCAGAAGGAGGTAACTCCACTAATCAAAAGGAGGATCTGGGCCGCTCATAACCGTGAGCACGGCTAGTATACCAGTTTTTACACTCTGCAGAGGTTGCACATCTTTACCCACAAGTCGTGAGCTACGCTAGAGGTTCATCACACTTCCTTAGGTGAGATGACTAGCGACTCACTACGAGGCCTTTACAAAGAATCTCGTTGGTAGGGAGTAACCGCGAGGGTGGATCGGCGACCATGGAGTAGGTCTAGTGGGTGTCAAGACACGAAGCACAAACGAGGCCACTCAGCACGAGGGCCATAGAAGCTTACTGCCCCTGCCCCGCAGGTAAGTTACTCCAAACCAAAAAGACCTAATTATTACACCAAGTCTATCCCATTCTAGCCTTGTGGTAGCGCTGTTGTCCCAGGTTGTCGCTCTATGAACCGGTCCTTATGGAGAGTGGCCAACCAAGCACTAAGCACCGTGCTGGCCCCCTAAACCATGTTTCTACAAAACCATATTTTAACGAGACGTGAGCCACTCAAGCACGAAGCACAGAGGGCCACTCTCAGAATTAAGTTCAAGTAAACCATTAATCAAATTAATTAAAAAGGACCAGAGTATGTTATGGCGTAGCAACCTAGCACAACTAACCCAAAATGCAACCCAAGGGTATATATAAAGGATATAGAGTGGCTAGGAAAGTCCTTATAGGCATACAGTATTAAAATGCAGTATGAAATTGTAATTAAAAGTTATAGGTTGTTCATGTTATACTTGCCTTCCTCATACTGCTCTGGCTGCTGCTCAAACTGCTCCGAAGACAGCTGCTCCGGGTACTGGTACTGGGGCTCTTCAGATGGATCAACGTCTACTCAAGAACACATGGCCAAAACAATGCACAATAATAAGCAGACAAGCAAACTCTAACAAAAGCTAAAGAACAGTACATCAATACATAAAAACAGCAAGAAAAACTAAGCTAAAACTATTCTACGCATTACAACGATCGCGTGGATATAAAGAACGCTAAAAACGGAGCTAAAACACATTTTCTAGGCTAAAAACAAGTTCTAGGGGCTTATTTGTAATAAAAACAGGGTTCCAGGGGCTTTTCTGCTAAAACCGAGGACTAAAACGTAAATAAACATTAATTCTGGGGTCTAACGTGCAAAAACATCAAGGGTGGACTGCGGGTTCTAATTTTTAAAGAGCTCAGGGTCTAAAACGTAAAAGTAAGGGCAGATCTGGAATTACTTTTCACCAGAGATGTACTGCGGGTTGATTTCTAATAAACCGAGGGTCTCTTTAACAAAATTACCAAGCCGAACCGGTATCTTTGGATCTCAGCCGTCGGATTGAGATCGGGTGGCTTAGATCTAATGCAACTCCGATCTAATCTCGAGCGTCGAAACCAGATCGGGCGGCCAGGGTTAAGCGGGTGCGGGAGTGTAACACCCGGTTTATAAAAGAGCATAAACCGAGCAATCATATACGTGCCAGGCGAACCGGTATCATTGGATCCAAGCCGTTGGATTTAGATCTGGCGGTTTAGATCGAAGGCCCTCGGGATCTAATCGTGGCCATTCATCCGAGATCGGGCGGCTGGGGGGGTTTGGGCGCGCGGGGCGGCGGCGCAAACCGCCGGAGCTGGCCGTTCGGCCGCTACATGGGCTTGTTTGGGTCGAGGTTTGGTGCAAAAGGACCAGCGTTGAACGCGTAACCCACCTGAGGCCAGAGCGAGGCACGGGGGTGAGCGGAGCTAGGCTGGCAGCGGCGGCGGCGGCACTGGGTGCCGGGAACTCGCCGGGGTGCGGCGTACCCACCACGGAAGGGGCCTAATTGCCCTTCTAACTAGCGCTACGGGAGTAGGTGGTCAATGTAGTGCTCACCAAGGCTCGAAAACAAGCGGTGACGCGGTGCTGGGCGGCCGGCGACGAGGACTGGCAGTGGCGCTGGGCGGAGTTCGCGGAGGCGGGTGCTGGAGGGGTGCGCCGGCCCCGAAACTCCCCGGATCGACTCGGTAGAGGCCTGCGGGAAAGATACTGGGGTCAGGGCGATCCAAGATCCTACGGCAGCGAGCAATTGCTCGGGAGTGGACTCACCGGCGGGGATGGCTTCGGGTCGAAAATCCCAGCGCGGCGTGGCGAAAACCTTGGAGCTGTGGTCCCAAGGAGGGTCGCGGGGCCTTGGCGAAGCTGCGGCGCGGCTAATGGCGGTCTGGGGTGCGGCGGGGCGGCGCGTGGCCACGGCGGCGCCGTGCTCTGCTCTCACAGAGAGAGGGGAGAGGCGGCTAGGGTTTGGAGTGGCGGCGCGGCTGGATGGGAAAGGCGCAGGGGCTCGGGGTGGTTTAAAGGGGAAGGACCGGGGATCTCGGTGTGCAGGCCTGCGGGGAAATCCCGGAGATCTCGCCGGACTTCCGTTGCGCGGCGAGGGAAGCGGGATGAAGATGACGGCCCTGGCGCGTGGGGCCGGGCTGGCAGCGGGAAGGGAGCGACGCGGGTGCTGGCAGAGCGGGCGAGTAGCGCCGACAGGCGGGCCTGGGGGCATTTGCTGGCTTCGGCGCGGGTGAGCGGGGGGGGGGGGGGGGGGGGGGGGGGGGAAGCGGGCGCTCGCTGGCAGGCGGGCCCGGCGACACGGGGTTGCGAGCGGGCCGTGCGTGCTCGCTGGGCCAGTGCAGAGCGAAGGCGAGCGGGAGGGAGTGGGCCGAGGGTTCGGTTGGGCTAGTGGACTGAGTTGGATCTTCTATTTCCTTTCCTCTTCTCTTTTCTATTTCTAAACTTTTCTAATTCCTAATTCAAACAAGGTTTGAATTCAAATACAAATTTGATTTCAACCACACTCAAATCATTGAAAGTATGCACCAGCATGAATGCATCATCAAAATTTAAAACCTATGATAAATTTTAATTACTTCTAGAACAAAAATTGGATTAAATGCCATACTAAACACAATAAACCTTAGAAATTTAAATAAAGCCAATTAAATTTATTACTAAATGCTGAAATTTAAATTAGGGTGTTACAGACCCTACCCCCTTAAAGAAATCTCGTCCCCGAGATTTAGCTGGGCTGGCTAGCAAAGATATCTGGATATGTCTTCTTCAACTCATCTTCTCGCTCCCATGTAGCCTCAGCTTCACTGTGGTGACTCCACTGAACTCTGCACATCTTGATGCGCTTGTTCCGAGTGACCCTCTCTGATGTCTCCAGAATCTTCACCGGATGCTCAGTATAAGTCAGATCCTCCTGCACATCTACTCCATCCAGGGGTGCCTGCTCCTCGGGTACTCGCAGACACCTCTTCAGCTGAGATATATGGAAGACATCATGAACTCCTGAGAGGCTGAGAGGTAACTCCAGGCGATAAGCAACTTCGCCTTTCCGCTCTAGCACCTTGAATGGGCCCACATACCGAGGTGCTAACTTCCCCTTGACATTAAACCTGCGGATTCCTCTCATCGGAGACACCTTCAGATATACATAATCACCGACACTGAAAGTCAGGTCTCTCCGCTTGCCATCAGCATAGCTCTTCTGTCTGCTCTGTGCAATCCTCAGATTTTCTCGCACAGCCTGAACCATCTGCTCTGCCTCATCTATGATCTCAGGGCCAAAAGAGCTGTTTCTCACCAATCTGATCCCAATAGAGAGGAGTCCTGCACTTTCTGCCATACAATGCCTCAAAGGGGGATTTCTTCAGACTGGCCTGATAGCTGTTGTTATACGAGAACTCAGCATATGACAGGCACTTATCCCAACTAGTACCATACTGAATAGCACAAGCTCTCAGCATATCCTCCAACACTTGGTTGGTTCTCTCTGTCTGCCCATCTGTCTGAGGGTGATAAGCCGTACTGAAACGCAGCTTCGTATCTAATGAGTCATGGAGCTGCTCCCAGAACCGAGAAGTGAACTGAGACCCTCTATCAGATATGATCTTCTTGGGCACACCATGCAAGCAGACAATCCGAGAGATGTACAACTCTGCAAGTCTAGCACCGGAGTAAGTAGTGTTCACTGGAATGAAGTGAGCAACCTTCGTCAGACGATCCACTACTACCCAAATGGAGTTGTACCCTTTCTGAGTACGAGGCAATCCAACAATGAAGTCCATAGTGATTTCCTCCCATTTCCACTCTGGAATCTTCAAAGGCTGTAACAGACCTGCTGGCCTCTGATGCTCAGCCTTGACACGCTGACAGGTGTCACAAATAGCCACGTACTCTGCCACTGAACGCTTCATCCCATACCACCAGAAACGTTCCTTCAGATCATAATACATCTTCGTGCTGCCCGGATGGATAGAGTATGTTGTATCATGGGCCTCACTCAGAATCAACTTCCGGAGATCCTTCACATCTGGCACACAGATCCGGTTCTTGTACCACAAGGTACCCTGATCATCCTCTCTGAAATGAGGAGCCTTGCCCTTCTTGAGCAACTCACAAATCTCCTGCAGCTTCTCATCATCTTTCTGATGCTGCCTGATCTCTGCCTCTAGAGTCGGTACTGCCTCAAAAGCTACACTAGAGGTATGATGCAAGAAGCCCAGACTCAACTGCTCGAACTCCTCGCATAACTCTAGAGGCATCTGGAAAGCCACGACCATGTTGACATAGCTTCTCCTGCTCAAAGCATCTGCCACAACATTGGCCTTGCCCGGATGATAGTGAATCTCCAGGTCATAGTCCTTGACTAACTCTAGCCATCTTCTCTGCCGCATGTTCAGCTCATTCTGCGTGAAAATGTACTTGAGGCTCTTGTGATCAGTGTAGATATCACACCGCTGCCCATACAAGTAATGCCTCCAAATCTTCAGAGCATGCACAACTGCGGCTAACTCAAGATCATGAGTAGGATAGTTCAGCTCATGCCGGCGTAGCTGCCGTGAAGCATAAGCAATCACTCTGCCCTCCTGCATCAGAACACACCCAAGACCATCCTTCGAAGCATCACAATATACCGTGAACCTCTTCGTCTGGTCTGACAGAGTCAGGACTGGCGCCGTAGTCAACCTCTTCTTCAGCTCATCAAAGGCCCTCTGACGCTCATCAGTCCATACGAAAGCCACATTTTTCTCCAGCAAAGAAGTCAAAGGCTTCGCGATCTTGGAGAAATTCTCAATGAACCTCCGATAATAGCCAGCTAAGCCCAAGAATGATCTGACTTCCTTCACCGTCTGCGGTGTCTCCCACTCGAGTACATCCTTCACCTTGCTCGGATCAACAGCAATGCCTCCCTGAGAGATAACATGACCGAGGAATGGAACCTCGTCAATCCAGAACTCGCACTTGCTGAACTTAGCATACAACTGATGTTCTCTCAGCCTCTGCAACACGAGTCTCAGATGCTCCTCATGCTCTTCTTCTGTCTTGGAGAATATCAGAATATCATCAATGAAAATCACCACAAAGACATCCAGATAATCTATGAAGACCATGTTCATCAGATGCATGAAGAAAGCCGGGGCATTAGTCAGGCCGAAGGACATGACTGTATACTCATATAGCCCATACTTGCAGGTGAATGCCGTCTTCGGAATATCCCCAGGACGGATCCTCAGCTGAAAATAACCCGAACGAAGATCAATCTTCGAGAATATACGAGCACCTCGAAGCAAATCAAAGAGATCCTAAATACGGGGCAGTGGATGCTTGTTCTTGATAGTAACTGCATTCAGCTCCTATTGCAAAGCGGCCCTACCGTATGGCACCTATAGAGCATGAAGAAGTCAAGAAAACTATTGATGAGTTGCTAGCCAAGGGCTATACCCTTGCCTCTTCTCTACTTTTTCCTCTTGGCTACGCTACTGCTGCTCAGTTCCTGCCGACACGAGGGAGTTCGTCCAGCGCTACCAGGACTACGAGGACTTCTAGGTGTTCGTCTCCCAATCGACGTCCCTGTGGCGCCCTGCTTCAGCTTCGGAGAGTTTTATTCGTATTTTTGTACTTCGCTTCCGTTGTATCAGACATTTTTGTCATTAATATAATAAATAACATTCGTATTCGCTTTATTATGTCTTTTACGTGATATGTGCTATGATATACTGTTCATTCTGTTGTATATACGTGTGACTTGATCCTGGCACGTATATGATTGCTCGGTTTATGTTCTTTTATAAACCGGGTGTTACAGGGAGGCGGCGGCGCTTGACCGCCGGCGGCGAATCCGCGGCGGGGGATCGCCGGAGAAAGCGAAACCGGGGCTACGGTGCTCGGTTTGGACTGTGGTTTAGCCGTGGAGGTTCACCAGGGAACACGTAATTCACTGGGGCGGCTAGCTGGGTTCGAGGGGAGGGTTTGCGGGGTTCTCCATGGCGAGGGGCGGCGCTGCGGCGAAGACGCTCGCCGGAGCGAGTGCTCTAGTCGATGCCAAGGCCTACGGGCTACGCTAACACGCCAAAAAGGAAGCGCGGGCGGGGGATGTCCTCACCGAGAGGTTGTGGTGGCTGGAGTCGCGGCGTAGGCGAGTCGTCGGCGAAGGTTAGCGGCGGCGGTGGGTCGGAGTCCGTGGACAGGGGCGCTGCGGCGGTCCTCCGGGCGTCGGGCTGCAGGATTTCGACTCGCGGCGATACTGCGGAGATGCACAAGGGTCAGGGAGGTCCGGGGATCGTCAGAGATGAGCAAATGGCCAGAGATCGGGGTTTACCGGGGTTGGGGAGCTCGGCGCGATTCCGGTGATGCGGTCCAAGAATTGGAGCGTAGACGGCTTAGGAAGCCTCCCAGGGCCGATGCGGAGCGTCTGCGGCGGTCGGCAGGGCCTGGGGTGCCGTGGCGTGGCCGGTCCGCGGCGGAGCAGGGCGCGGCGGAGTAGAGCGGCGGAGCAGAGCAGCGTGGGGTGGCGGCTAGGGTTGGAGGCGGCGCTCTGTTGGATTGGGAGAGGCGCAGGGGGGTCGTGGGGGTTTAAATGAAGGGGCTGGGGTCCTGGGCGTCCGTGCCACTGGGCGCGCGGGCGAGATCTCCGGCGAGATGGGCGGGGTTCGTTGGCGGGCTGGAGAAGGAAGGGGAAGGAGGGCGATGACAGGCGGGCCCGGGGCGCAGCGAGACGGGGCGGGGAACGTGTGCGGGCGACGCGGGCTGCGGCTGACGGGTGGGCCCTGGCGGTCAGACGGGGCGAGTGCGGGCCGGTTGGGGGAAAACGGAAGCGCGTCGGTGATCGGCTGGCTGAAGCGGCGGTGTTGGGCCGGGGGAGCTGCTGGGCCCGCGCAGAAGGTTGGGCCGCGGGGAGGGAGGTGGGTTTGGGCTGGGAAGTTGGGTTTGGGTTTGCTTTGGGTTTTTCCTTTTCTATTTCTATTTCTATTCTATTTCTCACTCAAGCTCAACTATTTGAATTCAAAAGGAAATTTGAATTCAAACCCCCATGAAATCATACAATTAAAACAATGCATCAGCATGAATGCATCAACAAAGTTAAACCTAAGAAAATTTTTAATTTCTTGTGAAACAAAAACTAGATTAAATGCAAGACTAACACAATAAACCTTAGAAAATTAAATAAAGCCAATTGAATTTTTTAATAAATGCTGAAATTTAAATTAGGGTGTTACAGTTGCTCGTCATCCATCTCAGGTATGTCTCCTCTTCTCTGCATCGTGGTTTCCAGTGCTTTTGGTCCTAACTTGGTGAGGTAGATGTTAGGGATCTCAGATCTGGGTCTTGTAGCGATTTGTAGTGCACATGTATATTGGTCTGAGATAGCAACTGTGTGGGATCCAGGCTAGCGCGCGACCGCAAGCTCTAGAGGTGAGCTACCGCAAAAATCCCAACTTCAAGCCTATTCCTTTAGATTGGGAGCTGATTCCCATTTGATACTCATTATTGCTTCATTGTACATCTATTCCTTTCAAGCATTTTCTGTTGACCTGGTTAGCCGTGAAGAATTTGGAATTCTTGTAGTACCCATGCCAACTGTTTTGGGGATCTGCATAGATTTGATTGATTCTATCCAGTTTAGGTACTAGCAGGATTGTTCCAACTTGTTGACAATATTACTTGTCCACCGAGCCATACTACTCTGATGCATTGCTAATTAGCCACTTATCATGAATTTTGTTCTCATATATCATAGGTAGAAAATTATGTCAATCATTGTTGTGTTACTAAAAAAAACTCGGCCGGGTGGGGAAAGACCGTCCCACCGGTATTAGCTTAAGAAGAAGCCTCGGCTTCCCCGATCGAGAAAATCCCCGAACCCTGGCCCCGCCCTGACACTGGGAGACGTAATCCTTGGGAACTACCTGCCTGGGCCATGTAAGGGTCCTCAGGCCGACCTGGGTCGTCTCACAACCAATGCTTTGGCACACGGGGCCAGCGAGGGGATTTTTTTACCCTCAGCCTGAAATTCGCTCACACGGGGAGTCGAACTTAGGACCTGAGGGGTGCCGCCGGAGTGACTAACCAACTGGGCTAGCATCCTTTGGCATCATTGTTGTGTTACTGTAATATAAGAGATAAATTATGTGGTGCATTTGTTCTAGTGAGCTTATTTCTGCCTATTGAACGTCTCCGTTCTTGATTACTATAGCCTCAGTTTGAAAAAAAAGAAGCAATGCTCATCATTCTGCTCACCATATTATTTTTCATATTAGACATATATTTCTCTGAACACAGGTTTGTTTGGACAAACTGCAATGCGCCAATCTGAAAACCTTACTGTGTCTGAAGTCACTTATTAGGCTTTTCTCATCATTAAAATTTATAGATTTCAGAGCTATCTTTTGTAGATTTCAGTTTGGTGCTGTGAGAGCTACTCCAATCCAATCTTGTTGACATTTGAACCAATCCAGGACTTGCCACCGGTATGCACTAACTCAGATAGCTAGCATGGAGTTGTTCAGTCTTGTTGAACGTTGTTGCTTATAGCTCATGTAACACACAAGGAGTCCTTACAGCCCTACTGAATGCGTGTTTCAATTTAATACGTTTCTGTTTTCAAGTAGTTGAACAACTAAAAGGTATCAATCAAGAGAGGTTTGATGGAATCATATTAAAACGTTTCGGTTTCATATATTCTTACTCACCTTTCCTTTGTTTCTGCAGATGCGCAGAGGAAGGAGATGAATGTGGAAGGCCACCAGGGAGACTGCCAAGCACAACGACATGGGTTATGCAGAGGTGACTAGTTTGACCTTACATGTTTTTTATTTCATATCAACAGCTCCTGAAAACATTTCTTATTTGAATGTGTTCCGGCACTTCTATAGTTTGATGTGCTTAGTCCCCTCACATATATCACAATTCTTCTGGATAGTTGCAGTAGGTATCTCTATCTGAATTGTGTGCACTGTCATAGCCGTGGGCTAGTAGCCGAGTAATCTGTAGTGGTCAGCTCATCAGTCATGCTTGTATACTGTGAAGAAGGCTGGCCGCAAGGACTGCTTGCTGGAGTTGCTTTGCCGGAGGTCGCATGTTCTGGGGCTTGGAGATGTTTGCTTCCCCGAAATCGCACGCAAAGGAGTGTTGTAGCCTAGAGGAATTCCTTGCTTGCCGGAGATGGCGGGAGTAACATGCGGCATGTATAGCTGGATGATTAAATTTAGAGTAGAGGGATAGAGCGGGTTTGGTATACCAAATATTAATGGATCAATCACGCATGAATGGAAAAATGTAGGTTTTGGATCAAATGCTGATTTTTTTATATGAAGGCCAATGAGTGAAATCAAGAATCCTAAGGTTTAAAGACTCAGATTTTATTTGAACTTTGGATCACTCCGATTATATGTACTACATCTCAATTCTATTGGAAAACAGAAATTTTGTTTAACACATGCACTCGAATTTGACTAAATTAGCAGCATATTTGTTTTAGTTCCTAATCATATTATATTTATTTTACTTCTTATTTTAATCCAGATTTGCATCCAAGCCACCCGAGCTCCCAACCCTCTGATTAATTAGTCTTAGTACTACCACAATGCACAAATATTTTGTACAAATCACCAGCCATGAGCTATGCATTAATAAGAAAAATTAAATAAACAAGATCATGGAGCCTTTGTCCCTGCTCACGCTCGCATGCAGGCAGCCGCCTGCAGCGATGACGAGTCGGCGACCTTGTTCAAGAGATGGAAAGCGTTGCAGCCGCCAGCCGAGACGAGAGTCCGATCGATCAAGGAGGAAGTCCGACGATCTGCCTGCGGCTTGCCCGCCTGTTTGTTGCCGCGCCCTAGCTTGAGGGCGATCAAGCCTCAATTCCCTCGATCCAATCACGATCCATGCATCTATTCTTTTTTTCTTGGGCCCACAAGTTGGTTAATTGGGTCCACCCATATTTGACCCAACGAAATCTATTAAGTTGCAATACACTGATCTATCGCAACTAAGGGAACTATCATATACCAACAAATACCAACAAATATAATCGGTGGCGAAAGCATAAATGTTCATGCAACCACTTAGTTTTTTGTTACAATGTATACACATATATTGCAATGCACGTGAGAATTTAATGCAACGCAATAATTCGTAGCAATACCATTTACTACTCACAATCACTTTAAATTCAGTAGCAATAACACTTACTTATTGCAACAAAAATAAAAAAATATAACAAAGAAAAGCAAATGTGGCAATAATTTGAGCTGCTCACAACTATATTTCAATTGGCTGCGATAGCATCACTTTTTTGCAACGAAAATATAAAATTGTTGCAATACCACCTATCTAATGCAACAAATTTTGTATTGTTGCCATGGACTTTGTGGCATTAGCCCTAAAATCTAGTAGTGAAGGATCTGCGTCTGGATTCCCCAAAGGGTGGGATCCGATGACTGGGTATGGTATGCATCCAGATTTCTTTACCACACCAGTCAAAGGACAGTTAATGCATCGGCTTCTCAGCCGATAACCTCTCAGCCTGATCCATCGGCCACCCAACCGATGGGTGCTCAGCAGGATGCATCGGCACCACAGCCGAATGCGCAGAATACATGGAGTTCACAGCATGATGCACAAGCAAACGCATCGGCGCCACCGCCGATGACTCCACAGTAGTGTCTTGCTATCCTGCTTCAGCCCTAGTCTCCTTCAGAAGTATTGATCTCACAATCTACTCATCAGAAGGGAGTCAACTGGGTTTTCCACAATCAGGCAACCGGGCAGATACGATGTGTCAGCATACCATACATGGAATCTACTGATAACAGTCGGCTAGCCCATCAGTTCCACAGCCGACGGTGAATCAGTAGACACCTAATCGGGTGTTCCAACAAGCACAACAGATGCAATCGGCCGGATCGCCAATGGTGCATACGCCACAACAGCTTGCAATGATGACCAATATAGCAAACATGGTTTCTCCTCAGCAGATGCCAATAGTTGAACCGCAAGTTGATTGGGGCACAAAGATAGCTGAAGTGATGAGGGAGCAGTTTGGTTTAAGGCCAAAGCAGGAATCTGTTATATACAAGACTCACTATCCTCCGGCTTACAATCAGATTCCTCTCCCACACAAGTACAAGATGCCCGACTTCACAAAGTTCTCGGGGCAAGGGGAAGTTTCTACAATGGAACATGTTAACAGATTCCTTCTACAGTTGGGAGAAGCGGGAAACCATGACGCACTCAGAGTCCGTTTATTCTCCTTGTCTTTATCTGGATCGGCCTTTGCTTGGTTCACTACTTTGCCAGCAAATTCCATATTATATTGGGCCGATCTAGAGAGACAGTTTCATCAGTTCTTCTACTCTGGAATTACTGAATTGAAGCTGACCAATTTGACTGGCTTAAGGCAGAGAAACGATGAATCGGCCGCCGCTTTTATTCAAAGGTTCAGGGATGTCAAGAATCGATGCTAGAGTCTGGTTTTGTCTGATCAGCAGTTGGCAAAAGTGGCATTTAATGGGCTACTGCCACACATTAAAGACAAGTATGCATCTCAAGAATTTGAGAGCATTAGCCAGATTGCAGACAGGATGTCAGGAGAGACTCGATCCTATGAGTCTAAGAAGCCTTTTCAGAAGAAAATAAATTATGTGGAGTATTCTGCTAATGATGATTTTGAAGAGGAGTAAGAAACGGTCGCATCGGCTGAGTGGATACAAAACAACAAGAATCCGGTGACGTGTCCGTTTGGGTAGAAAGAACACGAGTCATATGGATTTGATATCACCAAAGCCGACAAGATCTTTGACTTGTTATTGTCGGAAGGGTTGATCAAGTTAAAGCCATACCACAAGATCCCATCGGAAGAAGAGCTCAAGCATATGAAATATTGCAAGTGGCATAATGCCACGTCGCATGACACCAATGAGTGCAAGGTCTTCCAATAGCAGATTCAGATGGCTTTCGAGCAAGGGAAGTTGAAATTCGAAACTCCTAAGAAGACGATGAAGATCGACGGGCATCCTTTCGCCATGAACATGGTTGATGTGGTCAAAGACAAAAGTTCTTCTCAAGCCAAGGTGCTGACGTCATCATCGGCCAAGAAATCTGGGACTGTTGACCCCAAAGCGCAGATAACGGCCGATGAAGCCAAAGGGAAGGGTTCATGAGAGGATGCTGGACATTCATCGGCGTCACGAAGGCGACACACATCTCAAATGTTGCTGAATAAATTTCAGCGTGATCGTGAAAGGAAGCAGCGCAGAGAAGAGGAAGAACGCCGTGAGAAAGACCATTGGAGGTATCCTTTCTTTGTTTACTGCTGGGAATAATGGTTGACATCGTCATCGGCATATGATTGTTCCGAATGCAATGGTCAAGGCAGCCGATCATATAAGAGGCCACATCATAGTGATGAGCCTTATCGACGTGAGCTTACTCCCGTGCATGATCGGCTAGGAAAAAAGGTATCGGTGCATGATCGACCGGGGGGAAGGACCATGCTACGTGATCCTGCCGGGAGAAGAGTGCTCGCACACAATCGGCTAGAACAGATGGCCGATGACAGAGTGCAAGACGATCAGCCGATGCGGAAAGATCCAGAGCGCGAACCTGATTGTATAGATTAGCCTCAGTGGTGTCCAGGAGGTTTATCCAGGTCTCAGAAGCGACATGTTCAAAGGCTACGCCAACTGGAAATCATAGAGGAAGAACGAGAGTTGACTCTAAACAAGAAAGGTGTCAAATCACAAGTGTGGCGTGCTAAGTCCAAAGCCGATGATGACCAAGATTCTGGATCATCGGCTGCGCCGATTAACATGGTTTTCATAATGCCGGAGGAGTTTATGGCACCATGTGATGAAGACTGCCAGCCAGAATTAGAGGAAGCTATGGCTCAGTTAAATTTGGAGCCATTGCCGGCAACGTTTGAAAAACCAGAAGATGAAAAGAGGCAACATCTCAAAGCATTGTTTTTGAAAGGATTCATTGGTGGGAAGCCAGTTACGAAGATGCTTGTAGATGGGGGTGTGGCAGTAAACATAATGCCCTATGTCATGCTACGCAAGCTTGGGAAGAGCCAGGATGATTTGACGAAGACCGACATGATGCTGAAGGACTTTGAAGGAGTTGTATCTCCTGCTTTGGGGGCATTATGCATCGATCTCATAATTGGTAGTAAGACCCTTCCTACTACTTTCTTCGTTATTAATGGCAAGGGTTCATACAGTTTGCTATTGGGTCGGGATTGGATTCATGTCAATTGTTGCATTCCATCCACTATGCATCAATGTTTGATTCAGTGGGTTGATGATGCTGTTGAGATAGTATCGGCCGATTTGTCATTCAGTGTGGCATCTACTGAAGCCCATATAGTGAGTTATGATCGGATGAATTGTCTTTCTGGTCAAGCATGGGAGAAGGATTTCTTTCGGATGGCTGATTATGAAGTCACGTCAGCAAAGTCAGGGGATTCTTCGGATAAATCTTGATCGATGGAGGATATGGCCGATTGTGGTATCGGCCGAACTTTTAAGTTATAGCCAATACTAGAAAGTATTGCCTTTAGTGCAAAAAATATGTAAAAGGCGATTTGCAAGTTGGACGCATCGGTTGTAATATGGCCGATACGATATGAGTCGCCCTTAGAGCAATAAATCATAAAGACAAGTTTCTGGATAAGATCAATTTTTTTGACAATTCTAGAAATTACAGTGCAGTGAGATAAATCTTACAGTAATCCTAATGCTTCCCGGATTATTTTTATCGCACGCAGGCGAATCTAATCAATGCTTTCAATCACTTGATTGTTATCTGCCGATGATCCAGGAATCGGCTGCAGACTCTTGTGAAGTTGATATGCCTGACGAGCATGTTTTTTCTTATCTTCCTCGAGTTTGATGATGGCCGGCGGGATCTGAGAGAGATCGTGATCTGCAGTATCTATTGCTTGATTCACTCGATTGAGTTCTTGCAGAAGACAATCACGTTCAGTTTCCAATGTAGCTTTGTTTCTCAGAATGCTGGCCTGGGTGTCATTCAGAGATTTGATTTCGCGACGGCCGATTCTGCTAAAGCTTTGAAGTTGTCCCTTTGCTTGATGATTTCTTTCTGCTGGAGATGATCAGCAAGTTGTTTCTGAGCCTTGTGAAATTGTGCACGATGGCTTTCGATGAAGGCTGCAGGAGTTAGTGCTTCTTCAATTGATTCTGGGAGCTTGCCCTCCAATTCTTCCAAAACGATACGAATCGGCTGAGCATTCTTGATTAGTTGGCCGATGTCTTGGTTTAGGAATTGGAGAGATTCTTGGAGTTTGGCCTTGATTTCATCTGATAATACAACTGAATCGGCCGATGTCGCTTCTTCTCCTTCTTCTTGGGAAGTGGCTCCAATTTGAAAAGAAAACAGACTATTGTCTGGAGATTCTTGTGCCTAAAAGGAAGATGAAATTAGAATGGCTGATGGAGACAAGAAGTACAGTGAAATCGGCCAAAGGAAAAGGTACTTACTTGCTTCAAACGTGTTTCGTTTAAATTGGAGCCAATAGGGATGAAGGCTGCGATGAAGAGCTTGGGATTGCAATATTTGGCTGGCCTAGTAATTCAGATAGTGCATGGTCGGCAAGCTGAAGGATGATTGTCAGAAATATACAGAATGAGCAAGTTCTGAAATCATACATGTATCAATGGAGAATCTGCTCTGGATTTCCTAGGAGTTGAAAGTGAATGCTGCACCTGATCAGGTCAAAGAGGATGTCAGATTCAAAATCATGAGTAGTTTAAATATTGTTCAAAGGGATGAATCAATACCTGAACATTCGACGATATGTGAGGAGGTGTGTTCTGAAGATTTTCCTCTCCTTCAAATTGGTGTTCAGGGGCATCTTGATCATAAAACAAAAATGTGATCACCGTTATTTAGATGAAAGAAAGTCATGAGGATTCAAGATTTCTTACCTTCTGAAGAGGAAGAGGGTGGATTTGCCAGATCACCTATTTGAGATGCTGCTGCTGAAGATTGGCCTGTGTATTTCTTTTTCTTACGAGTTGTCACTTTTGTGTAAGACGACTTACGTTTCCTCCCAGCGGCCACATCTGTCAGAGTTGGAGCACCATAGCTGATATTTGGTTTATCGGTTGGCAAGGCATAATTGATCGGCTGGCCACTTCTGCTGATCGTTGGAGGATCAGTGCCATTGTCCTGTTCAGATGGATGTTAGACACAAGCAAGGAATGTTGTAATACAGCATAAGGAACATGTTTGATTTTGTACCTCATCATCAGCTGCCTGATAATTTTCTTTCAAGGCGATGCAGTAGAGATTGGCAGCTCTGCAGAATATGTGCTCTTGCCATTCAGACCACCATTGAGTGAAGGGGGTGGTGACAAAGGGTATGATTTGCCAATCGGCTAGAAGTGCCATATCAACATTAGGCTCCATATCTTGCAGCCGATTGTATGAGAGAGCACTGCTGACATTTCCCCTGAACTGAACTTTTCCTGCGAAGAAAGGGAATGGTGGCACTTGGCTGAATCCCAACTGTCTGGTTGCTACTGATGGATTGTAGAATTCGAAGCTGGGAGCATCTTTACCAAATGTGAAATTGGCTGGTAAAATTCTTGGAGATATTATTTCTTTCATGATCTTTGAGGCTTCTTCATCAGTTTTCCAAGAATCGAGCTGGAATTTAAAAGAATTCTCATAATTGGTGCTCTCGTCATGATATGCGAACCAGATAGTTGATTCTTCAGCAAATCCCTGATAAAAGCATCTGAAGAAATCAGTAATACCTAAAGTCTTGGGATCATTGGCGATCATTATGGCTGCTTCGCCAAATGACGTGCATCGGCGGGTGATTGTTTCTTCCTCTTCAGCAAATTCTTCTGATGGAAACTTTAGTTCTAGCAGAGCGACTACCATAGTCTTATGCATATACATGTGGAGCCATAACTGAATGAACCACCAAGGACCTCCAAGGTTTGAGATCGGCTGATCCCTTCTTTGTCTAGTCGCTACTTGGTGGAGTAAGTGATAGACTAATCCCAAGAGGTGTTTGTCAAGGTGGACTGCACCTCCTTCAGCTAAGGATTCAGCCAGCTTGAGGTTGTTATTGGTCGGGCCAATAGCTTTGCCACAGAAAATAAATTTTTCGAGCCACATGTTTAGGAAGACAGTGTGCTCTCTGATTAACACTAATCCTATCTTCATATTTTTGCTGATGTATCCTTTCCACCCGCCAATACTCTTGGTTTCAATCTTGAAGGAGGCTTTTTCGAGGAGATGGAAAGGTCTATCGGAAGCCTGAATATTCAGACCAGTGAGCATCACAACATCCATCAAAGTGGGGGTCATTGGTCCATAGTTAAACATGAATGCATTGATGGCATCAGACCAGAAGAAAGAAGCTGATATGAGCATCGGCTCGTTTCTAATCATCTTGGAGAGAGACAGGTTCAGATATTGACTGATGTCATTTTCCTCCCAGTGGGTTCTCTGAGCATTGGCTACCCTGCGAAACCAGTTCCTCCACCCAGGGGTGACACTAGGCCAAGATCTAAAAGCCTGGGACCAGTCTGAGCTCATGGTGGATGATTTAAGCGGTATTCTGCTAGTTTCTAGATTGATGATGCTAGTGGGGTCAGGGTTACCCATCGGACCTAAGCAGACCATGCTAGATTGGTTTTCTAGCAGGATGATTATGTCGCCCCTAAGATTCTGAAAATGAAGGCGGAAATAAGAGATGCAACTGGGGAATCGGAAGGGGAGTAGAAAGCGGAGATGCAGATGGGGAAGGAAAACATACCTCTGGAATCTCGGAGATGGACGCCATTGCCAGAAGATTGGTTCTTAAGCTTGAAATCCTTGAAACCCTAGAAGGGTGTTTTGGCTGCAATGGCGGCAGTGGAGCGGATGTGTTCTTGAGCAAGAGAGAAGGCAGGGATGCTACAGGAAAAGTGCCAGCGGAGAAGGAGGTGGAAACATTTATAACCTTTGCCCAAGGGCAAAATGGGGATTCGGTGTGCTATTTGTTTAGAAGACAGAGATCCGTTTAAACATTGGCAATCATGATTGGAGTTAATTTCGGAGCAAAACGAATTACTCCGAAACTGGGGGGCATGTGTTGACACCGTTTTTTGACACGTGTCAGGGAAGGTGATTTTTGTGAAGGAAAGATGGCCGATTTGGAAGAAACCAAAAGATGGCCGATGGAGTCTGTCCGATGGAACAGAGGAATATGCTTTGAAGATGCTGATTCGCTAGCTTTGGTACTCAACCGATAGAGAGTTGCCGATGAAGTCAAGGAAGGAGAAGAGGATCTGGACTCTACGAGAATCTTGATGATTCGGTTGTAATATTTTAAGTAGTTTATATTTTAGAAATTCTTTTCTTTATAGTAAAGTAATGTTTGCCGTAATCGGCTATGATTCGGTAGCGCTAGGCTATAAATATCAGTTGTAAGGGACCGGAAAAACTTGATACACATCCAATACAACAACAATTTACAATTCCTTTGCACTTTTTTGGCGACTTCGCCTTTTCTTTTCTTTTTCGACGAGTTCTTTCAAGTTGATCAAGGACGCCTCACATTCGAGCGACTTGATTTGCTGGTGAGTTTTCATTTTACCAAGTATATTTGAGCTTTAGCTACTGGGCGCATCGCTGTGGCTTCGTTCAAATCTATTCAAAAGTTATTGAGTTCATCTAGGCTTTGACTTTCGGGCGTATCGCTGTCGTCTCGTCTAGATTTATTCACCAATTATCGATATCGGCTAGATTTGTAGATTTTTCTATGCTTTTTGGCCATTATCACATCTAAAAGCATATCAGATCGGCTTTAGGTTTTGCAGTAACACTTTTGTTATCTCAAGAGCCGGTTTAGATCTGTTTTTAGTTTACATCATCTGAGTTACACATTCGTAGCTTAGATTTTGTTATATATGTCCGATCGGCTATCTCAAGCCGGTTTTGTCGTTTAGTGCATCGGCTGATCCTGCCGACGCACTCGTTTACCACACGCTTGCATTTAATATCTTTTTGTCATCTACTGTATCGGCAAAGCTTACCGATACGCTTGTATGAGAGATATTCGGAATCCCAGCCGATACGCTCTCGAATTTGACTTTGTTTTCTCCATTGTCAATTTCAGGTCAAATTGACTGGCACGCTTGGTTTACTTTCCGTGACTTGGCGAACACTTGCCCTCGGATTCCAGTGTGTTGATTTTTGCATCAACAAGTCTCTAGTGTGAGGCTGACCTGTGGGACCCACTGACTGCGAACCCACTGATCGGTTGACCAGTCAACGGTCAACGTTGACTTGGTCAGCAGATGACATCAGCAGGGCCCACTGCTGATGTCATCTGCTGACGTGGCACACTCTGGTGCTGCCACGTGTCACCTCTGTGTTTTTCCTTTTTCGATAATCGTTTATTAATTCCAGAAAATGCTTTAACCTTAGAAAATTCATAATAAATCAACCGAAGCTCCGAAAAATATGAAACCAGTTTCATAATTCTTCTAAAATTATGATCTACGCGTTAGAATAGGATTTGCTATGAGTTAGATATCTTTTGAGCCATTTTGTGCATTCTTGCACTTTGGACCCTGTATTTATGCGTAATTACGACTAGGTCCTGACAAGAAGTTGTTGACCGACGTTTCGAGCAACCGGAGGATCCAGAAGGATGTCCCGGACGACCAGAATATCCAAAAGGACATACCCGGAGACCAAAAGCCCCCGGAGGACTAGGAAGGCTACGAAGACCTATCAGGTTCACGCCCATTCGCGATTGAATACCTATTAGGCATTGCTTGATAGATACGCTATGCTCTCAAATTGAGTGTGATGAGATGAGCTTGCATGGCCATTTATTTACCGTATTCCTTGCTTGCCATACTTATCATTGATTTGTTAGATGCTATGGCTACTATGAGTGAGATTTGGGGTATGGGAATACATATTGTGATAGTCCTTGCTTGCTGGAAGATTGCCTCCACATATAGGAGTTGGCAATTAGGTTACGGTGGGGGTGAGCAGACCCTTTTCTCTGATCTTCGGATCAGGAGCCGGGGATTGTGTGTTGGGCACGATCCTGTGAGCACCTGTGATGGGTGACGAGCACCTGTGGTGGGTGCAAGACTATTCTGATGGGAACTTTAGTAGAGGAGTAGTTGAGGAGGAGATACTTGTGATGGGTATCGATTGCAAACCGTGTTGACGGAATGCTACTTTAGACGAAGACGCTCAGCTCGGCTGGATGAAGGACTTGACTTTGTGGCCCTAGTGATGGAACTATGTCAAACGTGCACACCACTTATCCTTTATGAGGGGGGACCCAGCCCGAGCTAGCTATGCGTGGCATCATTACTGTAGGAGGATAGTGTATTAGTGTCAGGGGGAGAGGGTAGGACCCTATCGCCCCCGATCGTAGGATCCATGGAGATTCCATTATAGATTGCTTCACAGCCCCGGGCGACCTCTCACGGGAGGACGCGCCCCAGACCGGGAATAGGATGGTGCCGTAGCCGTTAGTTTCATTGTCTGGTGCCTCGGAGTTAGTCGGCTGATCTCCGGCTAGCGACGGGGCGAGTGGGTACAGGTGTACAACCCCTGTAGGGTGAAAACTATACATATAGCCGTGTACTCGGTCATGTACAACTCTGGATCTGGCCCCACTAATGTAGTTAGATCCACATATACTTTTCTACCTCCCCCTAGTCCACTTTTCCTACTCGGATAGCAGCTGAGGTGCGGGGAGAGGGAGTTCCCACAACGAAATAGGGTTGAGATAGTTGTAGAGGAAGATAGGGGACCGGGAATCCGGGATGCCGGAGCTGCCTGTGTTGAAAGGTGATTTGGATGACTTATATATATATTGCTTGCATAGGAAACCATAGCCTATCCTTGGCATTACTCTTATACTGTTTGCATCCACATAAAGCTTGCACACGGATGGTGACGTGAACCTATCCCGTCCTTGGGGATAGCCTGATAGATGCAGGATTCGAGTGAAGGAGTCGACAGGACGACGAAGGAAGAAGATGTGAAGGATGGCCCGAGCTACACTCCGAGCTGCCTGTGGAGAGGATTCGTGAAGATGAAGTTTGCCCAGAAGACTAGATATCGTTTCTGCTTTCTATTTGATTTCTTTTAGCCCAAGGGGCTTGTACTTTGAGCTTCGTAATATAATCTTTTGGATTATGTAATAAATAAACCCATGTGATGTTTTAAACGTGAGTTATGTCTGTGATATTCGATTCAAATGAGTTCTGTATGTGATAGCTACTGATCCAGAAATGATCATGATGATACAGAGAGTCGAGTTCTCCTTTCGGGAACCCGGTTTGTTTCAAAGAGTACCTGCACTTGATCGGCAAGAACAAATGGCCGATGACAGAGTGCGAGATGACCAATCTATGCACAGAGATCCAGAACGAGAGCCACATGCAGATTGCACTAGTCAACCTCAGGGGTGTCTAAGAGGTTTGACTAGATCGCAAAAGAGGCGTGTTCAGAGGTTACACCAGCTGGAGATCATAGAGGAAGAACAAGAACAGACTCTAAGTAGAAAGGAGTCAAAGCACAAGTTTGGCATGCTAAGTCAAAAGCTGGTGATGAACAAGATTCTGGATCATCGGCTGCCCCGATTAACATGGTTTTCATAATGCCAAAGGAATTCATGGCGCCAGATGACAAAGATATAGAACTAGAGTTGGAGGAAGCCATGGCACAGTTAAATTTGGAACCAGTGCCGGCGACATTTGAAAAACCAGAAGATGACAAATGACTGCATCTTAAAGCATTATTCTTGAAGGGGTTTATTGATGGCAAACCATTTACAAAGATGCTTGTAGATGGAGGTGCGGCCGTGAATATGATGCCCTACGTGATGCTACGCAAGTTGGGAAAAAGCCAGGATGATTTGACGAAGACTGACATGATGTTCAAAGATTTTGAGGGAGTAGTATCTCCTGCATTGGGGGCATTGTGCATTGACCTGACGATTGGTAGTAAGACCCTTCCTACCACTTTCTTTGTTATTAACGGCAAAGGTTCGTACAGTTTACTCCTGGGTCGAGATTGGATTCATGCCAATCGTTGCATTCCGTCTACTATGCATCAATGTTTAATTCAATGGATTGGTGATGCTGTCGAAATAGTGTCTGCCGACTTGTCGTTTAGTGTGGCATCGGCTGAGGCTCACATAGTAAGTTATGATCATATGAGTTGTCTTTCTGGTCCAGCATGGGAGAAGGATTTCTTTTGAGTGGCTGATTTTGAATCTGCGTCAATGCAAGATGGAAATTCTTCAGATGAGTCTTGATTGATGAGGAACATGGCCGGTTGTGATAATGGCTGGATTTTTGGTTATAGCCAATACTAAAAAGTATTACCTTTACTGCAAAAATTGTGTAAAGCCGATTGTAAGTTAGATACATCGGTTGTAATATGGCCGACGCGATATGAGTCGCCCTTATAGCAATGAAATATAAAGAAAGCATGTTTCTAGAGATTACATGATGAGTAGTCAGATTGTTTGCAGTTTCAAGATTACAGTACAAGACATTAGGGGAGGTTTTTATAGTAATCCAAGAGCTTCCTGAATTACTTTTATCGCGTGCAGGCGAATCTGGTCGACTTCTTGGATTATTTGATTTTCGTTCTCTGATGAACCAGGAATCGGCTTAAGGCGTTTGAGGAGTTGATATGCTTGACGAGCATGTGTTTGCTACTCTCCTTCAAGTCTGGTGATAGCCGATGGAATCTGTGCAAGGTCGTTGTCTGCAGTATCTATTGCTTGGTTGACTCGTTGGAGTTCCTGCAGGAGACGATCGCGTTTGGCTTCCAACTCGGCTTTGTTTCTTTGGATAGCGGCCTGGGTTTCATTCAGAGACTTGATTTCGTCGCAAGCTGACTTCACCAAGGCTTTTGGGTTATCTATCTGGTTGGCAATATCTTCTTGTTGGAGCCGATCGGCCAGTTGTTTTTGAGCTCGGAGGACTTGCACTCGATGACTCTCGATGAAGGCCGCAGGAGTCAATGCTTCTTCGATTGATTCTGGGAGTTTGCCTTCCAAATCTTCTAAGATGGTACGAATCAGCTTAGCATTTCTGACTAGTTGGCCGATGTCTTGGTTCAGAAGTTGAAGTGTTTCCTGAAGCTTGGCCTTGATATCATTAGACAGTACAATTGATTCGGCCGATGTCTCTCCTTCTTCTTCTTGAGAAGTAGCTCCGATCTGGAAGGAAAACATGCTATTGTCTAGAGATTCTTGTGCCTAAGAGGAGGACAAGAATTTGAATAGCCAATAGAAGCAATAGATGTTGTGAGATCGGTTGAGAAGAAAGGTATTTACTTGCTTCATGTTTATTTCATCAAAATTGGAGCCAGGAGGAGCAAGGGTCAATAATGAAGAAGCTGGGATCATGATGTTCGGCTGATCAGATGATCCAATTAGTGCTTGATCGGCAAGCTGAAAAGTGATTGTCAGAAATTTGCAAAATGCGTTTGCAAATAAGTTCTGAAATTTTACCTAGATTAATGGGGAGTTTGTCCTGGATTTCTTGGGAGCTGAAGGTGAGTGCTGCACCTAATAGAATCAAAGAAGAAGGGATGTCAAAATCAGGGTTATTGATGATGTGCGAGGAGGCATGCTCTGAGAATCCTCTTCTTCTCCTCCAGATTGATCTTTGGGTGTGTCTTGATAATTGACGATGTAGTTAGTATCAAGATGAATACAGACATGAAGGGAATTCAGAAAGTTACCTTCCGAAGGAGAGGAAGGAAGATTTGCCAGGATGTCTACTGTTGGAGATTGGCTTGGAGATTTCTTCTTTTCGCGAGTTGTCACCTTGGTGTTGGATAACTTGCGTTTTCTCCCAGTAGCGACATCTGTGAGAGATGGAGCACCATAGCCGATGTTGGGCTTGTCGGCTGGCAGAGCATAATCGATTGGCTGACCACTTCTGCTGACAGTTGGAGGATTGGTGCTATCATCCTGTCAAAAATAATTCTCAGAATATGCAGATAGAAAGTATTATGAAATATCAGAAGGGTCGGTTTGAGTTCATACCTCATTGTTGTCTGCCTGATAATTCTCATTCAGGGCAATGCAGTAAAGGTTGATGGTTCTGCAGAAGAGGTGCTCTTGCCATTCTGACCACCATTGGATGAAAGGAGTAGTGGTAAAAGGCCTGATTTGCCAGTCGTCTAGGAGAGATATTTCAATGTTGGGTTCTAGGTCCTTTAGCCGAGTGTAAGAGAGGGCATCACCGATGACTCCTCTGAACTGAATCTTGTCTGCAAAAAAAGGGAAATAGTGGCACTTGGCCAAATCCCAATTGCCTGGCGGCTGCTGATGGGTTGTAGAATTCAAAGATGGGTGCATCTTTGCCAGATGTGAAGTTGGCCGGCAAGATTCTTGGGGAGATTATTTCCTTCAATCTCTTTGAAGCATATTCATCATCTTTCCAGGATTCAAGTTGAAACTTGAAGGGATTCTCGAAGTTGTTGTCATCATCATGATATGCAAACCAAATAGTAGAGTTTTCAGCAAATCCATGGTAGAAGCACTTGAAGAAGTCAGTAATGCCGAGGGTCATGGGGTCATTGGCAATCATTATGGCAGCTTCACCAAATGATGTGCAACGGCGTGTAACTGTGTCTTCTTCTTCAGAAAATTCTTCTGATGGAAATTTTATCTCTGTCAAATCGACTACCATGGTCTTATGCATATACATGTGCAGCCATAGCTGAATGAACCACCAAGGACCTCCAAGATTGGTAATCGGCTGATTATTTCTGAGTCGAACCGATACTTGATGAAGCAAGTGGTAAACTAATCCCAGGAGGAACTAGGTTTCCATCGGCCAAAGTTTCAGCTAGCTTGAGATTATTATTTGTCGGGCTGCAACTTTGCCACAGAAGATGAAGTTTTCAAGCCACATGTTGAGGAAGACAATGTGCTCTCTAGTTGATACTGGTCCAGTCTTCATGTTTTTGTCAATATATCCTTTCCACCCACCGATGCTCTTTGTTTTGATCTTGAAGGAAGCTTTTTCCAGAAGGTGGAAAGGTCTATCGGGAGCATGGATGTTCATGCCAGTAAGCATCATGACATCTAGCAGAGTAGGCATCATTAGTCCATGGCCAATCACGAATGCATTAATAGCATCAGACCAGAAGAAAGAAGCCGATATGGGCATCGGTTCGTTTCTGATCATCTCGGACAGGGACAAATTCAGGCACTGGCTAATGTCATATTGTTCCCAGTTTGCTCTATGAGCAGTGGCCACTCTACAAAACCAATTCCTCCACCCAGGAGTAACGCTCGGCTAAGATCTAAAGGCCTGAGACCAATCCAGATTCATGCTGGATGATTTGAAAGGAATTCTGCTGGTCTCTAGATTGATTATGTTGGTGGGATCTGGGTTGCCCATGGGGTCTAAGCAGACCATGCTGGGTTGATTTTCCAGAGGAATGATTACATTACTCCTAAGATTCTGGAAAGGAAAAGCGGAAATAAGGGGTGCGAACAAGAAATTAGAGGAGGGATTAAAAATAAAAGCATAGGTGAAGGGGGTGAATGTACCTCTGGGATCTCAGAGATGGACGCCATTGTTGGAGCGGATGCTTCTTGAGTTCGAATCTTCAAACCCTAGGGGGGCACTTCGGTTGTGAAGATGGCGGCGGAGCCGGTGTGTTCTTGAACGAGAGGGAAGGTAAGGAAGTGCTACCGGAAAAGTGCTGACGGAGAGGAAGGCGAAGATATTTATAGCCTTTGTCTGAAGGGCAAAATGGGGATTTGACACACTGCCTATTTGAAGGACAGAGACTTACTCGAACATTGTCGATCATGATTAGTATTAATTTCAGAGCAACAGGTAGATTGCTCCGAAACTGGGGGGCATATGTTGACACCATTTTGGCACATGTCAAGGAAGGTGATATTGTGAAGGAAAGGCTGCCGATTTGAAAGAAACCAAAACATGCACAAGATCAGGGCCGGCCGATGGAGTCGTGACTGATGGGCCAAAAGAATATTCTAGGAAGATGCTGATCCGCGCGGTTTGGTAATCGGCCGATGGAAGTTGCCGACAAGTCAGAAGGGAAGAAGAAGTCTGAACTCTATGAGAATTCTGATGATTCGGTTATAGATTTTTAGGTAGTTTAAATTAGGAGATCTTTACTTTTTAGTCAAGTAATGTGTTTGCCATAATCGGTAGAACTTGTTAGCGTAGACTATATATATCAGTTGTACGGGACCGGAAAAACTTGATACACATCTAATACAACAAACCCTTTAGAATTTCACTTGGAATTTACTTTTCTGTCGGCGTCTTCGCTATTTTCTTTTCGGCGAGTTCTTTCAAGTTGATCAAGGACGTCTCACATTCGAGCGACTTGATTTGCTGGTGAGTTTTTGTTTTACTAAGTAAATTTGAGCTTTAGCTACTGGGCGTATCGCTGTGGCTTCATTCAAATCTATTCAAGAGTTATCGAGTTTATCTAGGCTTTGATCTTGGGCGCATCGCTATTTTTCTCGTCTATATTTATTCACAATTTATCGATATCGGCTAGATTTGTAGGTTTTTTCTATGTTTCTGTTCATTATCACATCTACTTGCTTAGCAACACATTAAATCGGCTTTAGAATCTGTAATAATATCTCGTTATTGTAAAAGCCGATTTAGATATGTTTTGAGCCACATCATCTGAGTTACACATTCGTAGCTTAGATCATGTTACATACGTGCAATCGGCTGTTCCAAGCTGATCTCGTCATTTTCTGCATCGGCTGAATCTGCCGATGCGCTCATTCATTATACACATCTTTTTGCATTTAATATCTTTTTGTCGTTTTCCCTATCGGCAGAGCCTGCTGATACGCCTGTGTGAGATATTTGGAATCCCAGCCGATACACTCTCGAATTTAACTTTGTTTTATCTCTTGTCAATTATAGGTCTAATTGACTGGCATGCTTGGTTGACTTTCCGGAGCTTGGCGAATACTTGCCCTCGGATTCCAGTGTGTTGATTTTTGCATCAACAGCTCCGCCTCTGCCCAGTTTAAGGGAACCGTCAAAGTACATGATCCAATGTTCTGGGATGTTCGCAGGTGCCGGTATTTGGTTTTCCCGTCATTTGGCCAAGAAGTCGACTAGTGCTTGCAACTTGATGGCTCTTCTTGACCTGAATCTGAGTTTAAGTGCTCCCAGCTTGACTTCCCATTTGTAGATGTGACCAGTTCCGTCGCGATTGTGGTGTATGTGTTGGTGTTTTACCGTCGGGTTCTCCAAGGGGTATCCCTAGGAGAGTGGTTATGAGTAGGGACTCGCCGAGATCAGAACGCGATGGTGCAAGGAACACAAGGATTTAAACAGGTTCGGGCCGTCGGAGCGTAATACCTTACGTCCTGTGTGGTGGTTTGTATTCCCTCTGGTATTGTTCGATCTTTTGGAGGGGTCCCTATTCGCCCTTATATAGTCTGGGGGAACAGGGTTATATGGAAATCCTAGTCGAGTTCTGTTGGGATTCTAGTCCGAGATGTTCGGCTAGTTCCCGAGACTGTCGACTAGTTCTACTCCTATTTGGGTAGATACAAAAGAGGTAGGGCGTAACCATGCACTATTCCCTACTCTAGAATATTCCGTCCTGGTGAGCAGTCCTGCTGTCCCAGGTCTGATAAGCCCCTGAGCTATTCGTAGTCGAGTTCTGCAGGCATCGAGCACTTCTGAAGACGTTCGTCAGGTACTTCGAGAGCTTCTGGACTTCTGTCGGCGTGGCCGAGCGCTTCGGGTGCTTCTGGAGCAGACTGTCCGACCTCGGAGTCCTTCGAGTGCTTCGTACAGTCTTTCGAGTGCTTTTTCGACTGCATCGAGGCTATGAGGTGCTCTAGTGTGACACCCCGGCCTACAGATAGTACTGGAGAATTTGAGAATCTCTCAGATGAGGCAGAAGAGTTATTCTATAGTTCTCTTTTTTCGGATTTATGTAACACCTATCTGGAGTTAGCAGCAGTGATGCCTGCGCAGTGTTGTCTAAATGAGATAGAACCTTACATAGTGGGGCTTTTTCTCTCTTCTTTGACCTTACCAATCTATGCTTCCTTTTATCCCAGCTCAGATGTCGGCAGAACAAAAAGGCTTTGGAGACAGTGCAACGGGTGATAGTGTTCATGCAACAGTTTCCGTGAAGCAGCCGATAACGGTACAAGATCAGTCTTCGCAAACAACATACCACCCGAAGAATGGTGAGAAGGCTTGCCCGTGTTGTCAATTCTACGGCGTCCCTTGTCGTCAAGCTCGTGCGAATGAAGATGAAGCTACAACTAGGAGGAACCAGAGGTTGTTCTCCAGTACAAAGAGAAAGAGGTCTTATCAAGAGCAGCTAACAGAGGATTCCCTTTTCCTTGACGGTCCATCCGTCGAAGAGCTAGAGACCATCCAGAAGAGAAAGGATCATGAATGCTCTATAGATACACAGGTCAAGAACCAAGCACTCTATGATTATGTTGATGGGTTGACTATCACTATGAATGTGATTCAGCCACGCGGTCGCAAGGAGTCCAAAAAGCAAGCAGCAGAAATAATGCAAGATGTGATGATGAGTTCACAGGGAGGTCAACCAAGTAGCACCATTCACCACCACCGCATGTGCTACAAATGCAGGCAAAAAGGTCATTATGCCAAAAGTTGTCCAGCACCTCAAGCTCCACGGCAGGCAGGACAGCAGGGGCGCCTAGCCCAACCGAGGGCACCACGACAGGGGAAGGTGAACCACGTGACGGCCGAGTCAGCTGCCGAGGCTCCTAACGTGGTTATTGGTACGTTCATGGTCAACTCTCACCCTGCTACGATGCTTTTCGATACTGGTGCTACTCATTCTTTCATTTCCAAGTCATTTGCCGAGCAGCATCGTATACCAGTTTCTTATATGAGGACAGCTATGGTAGTTACCTCACCTAGGGGTCAGATACACACATGCTCTATATGCTCCAGAGTTAGTATTGTCATAAAGGGGGCAGAATTCCGCACATGTTTGATCGTCATTGATTCCTCGGGGATAGATGTAATTTTGGGCATGGAGACCCTTACCAGATGGGGAGTCCGTATTGATTGTGCTCAATGGATAGTTCACTTGTCAGCATCTGATGGCCAAGAGGTGACAGTCAGTGCTACAGAGCCTTCTGGTTTTTTTCATCAGATAGAGGCTAGACCCACTGTAACACCCGGTTTATAAAAGAACATAAACCGAGCAATCATATACGTGCCAGGATCAAGTCACACGTATATACAACAGAATGAACAGTATATCATAGCACATATCACGTAAAAAGACATAAATAAGCGAATACGAATGTTATTTATTATAATAATGACAAAATGTCTGATACAGCGGAAGCGAAGTACAAAATACGATAAAAGCTCTCCGAAGCTGAAGCAGGGCGCCACAGGGACGTCGACTGGGAGACGAACACCTAGAAGTCCTCGTAGTCCTGGTAGCGCTGGACGAACTCCCTCGTGTCGGCAGGAACTGAGCAGCAGTAGCGTAGCCAAGAGGAAAAAGTAGAGAAGAGGCAAGGGTGAGTACACAACTTGTACTCAACAAGTATAACACAAACTATGAGGCTCTAGGCTGGCTGACTCAACTGCATTAGCTTTTAAGTGTTGACAAATTTTATTAAAGCTATTTACTACGAGTTGATGAATTACCATTAACCCAGTTACATAGTAATTAATCAAATTTAATTATACTACTACTGAGAACCATACCAAAACCAAGCCACCAAGGTAAACCCCGAGAAGCACCTCCCTCGTCGGAAGGAGATAACTTCACTAATCAAAAGGAGGATCTGGGCCGCTCATAACCGTGAGCACGGCTAGTATACCAGTTTTACACTCTGCAGAGGTTGCACATCTTTACCCACAAGTCGTGAGCTACGCCAGTTGTTCATCACACTTCCTTAGGTGAGATGACTAGCGACTCACTACGAGGCCGTTGCAAAGGACACATTGGCAAGGTGTAACCGCTAAGGAATCAGGCTCCGCAACGATGGTAACCACCTCGAGGGGGTACAAGACACACAGACCAGCCTCGTAGCCTGGCCACCATTGAAGCTCACCACCCCCCATGCCCCGTCGGTAAGTTACTCCCGAACCAACATGGCCTAATTAGTAAGCCAAGACCGTCCCATTCCAGTCTTGTGGTAGCGCTGTTGTCCCAGGTTGTCGCTCTATGAACCGGTCCTTATGGAGAGTGGCCAACCAGGCAGTAAGCACCGTGCTGGCCCCCTAAACCATGTTTCTAACAAAAGCCAATTTTAACGAGACGTGAGCCACTCAAGCCACACAGAGTGCCACTCTCAGAATTAAGTTCAAGTAAACCATTAGTCAAATTAATTAAAAAGGACCAGAGTGTGTTATAGCGCAGCAACCTAGCACAACTAACCAAAATGCAACCCAAAGGTATATTTAAAGGATATAACTGGCTAGGAAATCCTTAAAGGCATACAGTATTAAAATGCAGTATGAAATTGTAATTAAAAGTGGTAGGTTGTTCATGTTATACTTGCCTTCCTCGTACTGCTCTGGCTGCTGCTCAAAGTGCTCCGAAGACGGCTGCTCCGGGTACTGGTACTGGGGCTCCTCAGAAGGATCAACGTCTACTCACGAACACATGGCCAAAACAATGCACAACAATAAGCATACAAGCAAATACTAACAAAAACTAAGAAACAGTACATCAATACATAAAAACAGTGCACAAAACTACTCTAGAACTATTCTACGCGTTACAACGATCGCGTGGACATAAAGAACGCTAAAAACGAAGCTAAAACGCATTTTCTGGGCTAAAAACAAGGTGCAGGGGCTTATTTGTAAGAAAACTGAAGTTTCAGGGGCTATTCTGCTAAAACCGAGGGCCTGGATGTAAATAAAGGTTAGATCCAGGGGCTAACTCGTAAAACCGGCGGCCTTGGACGGCGGGTTTGATTTCTAGAAAGCTCAGGGGGTTCTGTGCAAAGTTTTGGGCCGATCTGTAAATATTTTTGAACTAGCAAGGAGCGCGGGTTGATTCGAGAAAAACTCAGGGGCTCTTTAGAAAGAAAACCAGGCCGAACCGGTATCTAAAGATGTCAGCCGTCAGATCTGGATCTTGTGGCTCGGATCAAAGGGGTAACCTGTTCTAATCCTAAGCGTCCAAGGCAGATCGGGCGGCTGGGATTCAATTAGCGCGATGGGCGGTGGTGCTCGCCCGCCGGCGACAAATCCCGCGGCGGCGCTTCACCAGGGCTCGACGGAGCTCGCTAATCCGGCTTCCAAGGGTCGATTCGGTCAGGATTTGGGGTCAGGGAGGGTATACGCGTCATGCGTGATCCACCTGTGGCATTAGCTAGGGTTGGGATGGCTCAGGGGAGTGGATGCGACGGCAGCGGCGGCACTGAGCGCTGGGAACCCACCGGAGGGCGGTGTACCGGCGGTCCCAGGGGCTATGGCCCGTCCAAATTAGCGCCAAAGCGACAGAGAGGGTTTGGTGATTCTTACCGAGGCTCGGGATGGGCGGCGACGTGGCGCAGCGGGGGTGGGCGGCGAGCTCCGGCGGCGGGAATCGGCGCTGCGCGCACGGATGGGTTGATGCAGGGGTCGGAGTCGGAGAAGAAGGGCTCTGGGACGTCGCTGGCCCCACGGCGAAGGTCCTGCACGGCTTGGCCGGGCCTCCGGCGTGGCGGAGCGGCGTGGCCGCGGCGGCGCAGCCCTCTGCTCTGCTCGACGGAGCTGCGTGGCGAGGCGGCTAGGAATTGGGGCGGTGCTGCGGGGTAGGGTGGACGTGGGGGGTTCCGCGGGGGTTTATAGGAGGCGCCGGGGATCTGGGGGGCGCGCCCGTCGTGATCCCGGCGGGGATTGCGGCCAGAGATCTCAGCCGCGCCCGCAGTTCCGTTGCCCCGCGGAGGGGAACGAGCTGCCATGTGGGCCCGGGCGGTCAGGCGCTGCGGGTGAGAGAGCGGCGACGCGGGGTGCGGCTGACGCGCGGGCCCTGGCTGGCAGGCCGACGGGGCGGGAGACGCGTCGCGCGGGAGTGGGCGGAGGCAGGCCGCAGCGTCAGCGGGCCTGAGGCGGGGAGGCTGGGTTTTGGGCTTCCGGGGAAAGCGGGCCGGGCTACGGGACGCGGAGCTGGGCGAGCGGCTGCTGCGCGAGCGCGTGCTGGGCCGCGCTGGACTGGCTGCGGTAGGGAGGAAACGGGCCGAGAGAAAGAGAGAACGGGCTGGGCTGGGGAGGATTGGGTTTGGGTTTGCTTTGGGGTTTGTTTCCTTTTCTAAATTCTATTTCCCTCCTTCCTAAATCTAACTCAAACCAAGCTATTTGAATTCAAACAAAATTTGAATTCAACTCCTATGCATTCAAACAAAATAAAGCCATGCACCAGCATGAATGCAACAAAAATTTAAACCTATGATAAATTTTAATTAATTAGGAACAAAAATTAGATTAAATGCCAACTAAACACAATAAACCTTAGAGAAAATTACTAAAGCCAATTAAATTTATTGATAAATACTGAAATTTAAAATTAGGGTGTTACATACCCTACCCCCTTAAAGAAATCTCGTCCCGAGATTTAGCTGGGCTGGCTAGCAAAGAGATCTGGATATGTCTTCTTCAACTCATCTTCTCGCTCCCAAGTAGCCTCAGCTTCACTGTGGTGACTCCACTGAACTCTGCACATCTTGATGCGCTTGTTCCGAGTAACCCTCTCTGATGTCTCCAGAATCTTCACCGGATGCTCAGTATAAGTCAGATCCTCCTGGACATCGACTCCATCCAGGGGTGCCTGCTCCTCGGGTACTCGCAAACACCTCTTCAGCTGAGATATATGAAAGACATCATGAACTCCTGAGAGGCTGAGAGGTAACTCCAGGCGATAAGCAACTTCGCCTTTCCGCTCTAGCACCTTGAATGGCCCCACATAACGAGGTGCTAACTTCCCTTTGACATTAAATCTGCGGATTCCTCTCATCGGAGACACCTTCAGGTACACATAATCACCGACACTGAAAGTCAGGTCTCTCCGTTTGCCATCAGCATAGCTCTTCTGTCTGCTCTGTGCAATCCTCAGATTTTCTCGCACAGCCTGAACCATCTGCTCTGCATCATCTATGATCTCAGGACCGAAGAGCTGCTTTTCACCAATCTGATCCCAATAGAGAGGAGTCCTGCATTTTCTGCCATACAATGCCTCGAAGGGTGACTTCTTCAGACTGGCCTGATAGCTGTTGTTATATGAGAACTCAGCAAATGACAGGCACTTATCCCAACTAGTACCATACTGAATAGCACAAGCTCTCAGCATATCCTCCAACACTTGGTTGGTTCTCTCTGTCTGCCCATCTGTCTGAGGGTGATAAGCCGTACTGAAGCGCAGCTTCGTATCCAACGAATCATGGAGCTGCTCCCAGAAACGAGAAGTGAACTGAGACCCTCTGTCAGATATAATCTTCTTCGGCACACCATGCAAGCAGACAATCCGAGAGATGTACAACTCTGCGAGTCTAGCACCGGAGTAAGTAGTGTTCACTGGAATGAAGTGAGCAACCTTCGTCAGACGATCCACTACTACCCAAATGGAGTTGTACCCTTTCTGAGTACGAGGCAATCCAACAATGAAGTCCATAGTGATTTCTTCCCATTTCCACTCTGGAATCTTCAAAGGCTGCAATAGACCTGCTGGCCTCTGATGCTCAGCCTTGACACACTGACAGGTGTCACAAATAGCCACGTACTCTGCCACTGAACGCTTCATCCCATACCACCAGAAACGTTCCTTCAGATCATAGTACATCTTCGTGCTGCCCGGATGAATAGAATAAGCTGTATCATGGGCCTCACTCAGAATCAACTTCCGAAGATCCTTCACATCTGGAACACAGATCCGGTTCTTGTACCACAAGGTACCCTGATCATCCTCTCTGAAATGAGGAGCCTTGCCCTTCTTGAGCAACTCACGGATCTCCTGCAGCTTCTCATCATCTTTCTGATGCTGCCTGATCTCTGCCTCTAGAGTCGGTACTGCCTCAAATGCTGCACTAGAAGTATGATGCAAGAAGCCCAGACTCAACTGCTCGAACTCCTCGCATAACTCTGGAGGCATCTGGAAAGCCACGGCCATGTTGACATAACTTGTTCTGCTCAGAGCATCTGCTACAACATTGGCCTTACCCGGATGATAGTGAATCTCCAGATCATAGTCCTTGACCAACTCTAACCATCTCCTCTGCCGCATGTTCAGCTCATTCTGCGTGAAAATGTACTTGAGGCTCTTGTGATCAGTGTAGATATCACACCGCTGCCCATACAAGTAATGCCTCCAAATCTTCAGAGCATGCACAACTGCGGCTAACTCGAGATCATGAGTAGGATAATTCAGCTCATGCCGACGTAACTGCCGTGAAGCATAAGCTATCACTCTGCCCTCCTGCATCAGAACACACCCAAGACCATCCTTCGAAGCATCACAATATACAGTGAACCTCTTCGTCTGGTCCGGCAGAGTCAGGACTGGCGCCGTAGTCAACCTTTTCTTCAGCTCATCAAAGGCCATCTGACGCTCATCAGTCCATACAAAAGCCACATTCTTCTCCAGCAAAGAAGTCAAAGGCTTCGCGATCTTGGAGAAATTCTCAATGAACCTCCGATAATATCCTGCTAAGCCCAAGAAAGATCTGACTTCCTTCACTGTCTGCGGTGTCTCCCACTCGAGCACATCCTTCACCTTGCTCGGATCAACAGCAATGCCTCCCTGAGAGATAACATGACCGAGGAATGGAACCTCGTCAATCCAGAACTCGCACTTGCTGAACTTGGCATACAGCTGATGCTCTCTCAATCTCTGCAACACGAGCCTCAAATGCTCCTCATGCTCTTCTTCTGTCTTGGAGAAGATCAGAATATCATCAATGAAAATCACCACGAAGACATCCATATAATCCATGAAGACCATGTTCATCAGATGCATGAAGAAAGCCGGGGCATTAGTCAAGCCGAAGGACATGACTGTATACTCATATAGCCCGTACTTGCAGGTGAATGCCGTCTTCGGAATATCCCCAGGACGGATCCTCAGCTGAAAATAACCCGAACGAAGATCAATCTTCGAGAATATACGAGCACCTCGAAGCAGATCGAAGAGATCCTCAATACGGGGCAGTGGATGCTTGTTCTTGATAGTGACTGCATTCAGCTCACGATAATCCACACACATCCTCTTCGAGCCATCCTTCTTATCTACTAGCAGCAATGGAAAAGCCCAAGGAGAGAAGCTGCGACGGATATAGCCCTTGGCTAGCAACTCATCAATAGTTTTCTTGACCTCTTCATGCTCTATAGGTGCCATGCGGTAGGGCCGCTTTGCAATAGGAGCTGTGCCAGGCAAGAGATCAATACAAAACTCAATGGCGCGTTCGGGCGGCATACCTGGCAGATCATCCGGAAAGACATCCGGGAATTCAGACACCACGCGAATTCCGTCCGTGGGTCTAGCCTCCATATGGTGAAGAAATCCAGAAGGCTCTGAAGCACTAACTGTCACCTCTTGGCCATCAGATGCTGTCAGGTGAACTGCTCGATGAGCACAATCAATTCTGACTCCCCACTTGGCAAGAGTATCCATTCCCAGAATCACATCGATACCCTTGGTGTCCAGCACCCTCAGATCAGCACTGAACATTGCCCCCCTTATGGCTACACTGACTCGGGGGCAAACAATATGGGATCTCAACTCCCCTCCCGGTGAAGAAACTAGCAGACAGTTCTTTAATGCAGTGGTAAAGAAACTATGCTCCTCAACAAATGACTTGGTGATGAAAGAATGAGTAGCACCAGTATCGAAAAGCACTGAAGCTGGATGGGAGTTGACCATGAACGTACCAATAACCACGTTGGGAGCCTCGGCCGCTGACTCGGCCGTCACGTGGTTCACTCTGCCCTGAGGTGGCGCCCTGGGCTGAGCTGGGCGCCCCTGCTGTCCCGCCTGCGCCTTCCGGGGGCAAGTGTTGGCGTAGTGCCCCGGCTGGCCGCAGTGATAGCAGACGCGAGGAGGTGCTGGAGCCTGCTGTCCGGTAGGAGCTGCCGGACGTGGAGCCTGCGGTGCCGGTGGAGCTGGTAGAGCAGTACGAGCCGGAGGTGCCGGTAACCTCGGGCCCTGACCTGCCTGCTGCTGTCGAGGCGGGTACTGCTGCGGTGGCCTCTGCTGGTACTGCTGAGGAGGCCGGTGCTGCTGCTGGTACGGCTGAGGCTGCTGGAGTCGTGGACGAGTGTTGCTGCCGGAAGCAACGGGGACAACCTTCCTCTTCTTGTCCTCCATCTCCAAGTGCTTACGCTCAGTGTTGAGCGCACTGTCAACCAGATGGTTGAAGTCGTCGAAGCGGAGGTTGAGCAGCGCGTACTGGAGGTAGTCCTCAAGACCCTCCATGAAGTGCTCCTGCTTCTTGCGGTCATCCGCAACCTCGGCAGGGGCGTAGCGTGCCAGCTGAAGAAAGCGATCACGATACTCCGTGACCGACATAGTCCCCTGAATTCACAAAGACAGATAGATATCGGAAGATTAACTCAAGATTCATAAGGATAGAACAAGGGGGCATTAGCTCAAAAGAAAACGCTGAATGATTATACTTAAGATTACCTGCTTCAGTGCAAGGAACTCCTTCTGCTTCATCTTCATAACGCCCGCGGGGACGTTGTGGCTACGGAAACGCTCCCTGAACTGGAGCCAGGTGAGAGCCTCGCGGTCGTGAACTGGGTGGGACTCCCACCAGTCCAAAGCTGCACCTCGCAGCTGTCCTGCGGCGTACAAGACGCGCTCACGATCATCGCACTGGGCGATGTCCAGCTGACGCTCCACTGCACGGAGCCAGTCGTCAGCCTGAAGAGGGTCGGACGTGTGAGAAAACGTCGGCGGGTGACCCCTCAGGAACTCAGCACGCCTGTCGCGAGGCTGCGGCGGTGGAGGAGGCGGAGGCTGAGTGTGAGCGTGCTGGAGAGCCTGAACAGTGTTGTTCAGGGTAGCCATCATCTGCATCTGGAGCTGGAAGTACTGCTCCGGAGTCAAGGGCGGAGGCATCGGGATTCCAGTACCCTGGTTGTTCTGACCCTGCTGCTGGCCAGAACCGGAACCGGTGCTCCTGGTGTTCACCATCTGATTTGAACAAAAGATTTCACGAGTAAGGATATTGCAGGAATAAACTCAGATGGATATGATAACTCTTTGCGGAAAAAGACTCAGCCATGATAAAGTAGACAGGATAGAGTTGACTGTTTTACCCCCAACGATCTAACTCATTTTATTAATTAGTTAACTTTAACATCTGAGTGATTTTCTTTAAACAAATTTAAACTACTAAGCTATGCAATCAGTCAAAAATCCAAATCAAGCATGCAGCATAATAACAAGCAGACGATTTTCACGACTTAGCCGAGTTTAGCAAAAGACTCGACTAACACAACACGTCGCAGAACGTGCTATCGTGTTATTATAAAAAGGTCACCTAGCTAACTCATGGTGGTCAGATGACTGATTCAGGCCAAAATCTACGAAAACTATTCTCCAGAGAGAGAAATCAAGGCAAGAAGGGTAAAAAGTCAAAGAAGTCAAGGGGTATAATAGTAAAATAGTTTCAGCAGACAAGGATTGGTGAGAAGAAGTCCTAAAACTCGACCAGTTCTATCTAGGCTTCGCCCTACAGTCGATATGGCTCTGATACCACTCTGTAACACCCGGTTTATAAAAGAACATAAACCGAGCAATCATATACGTGCCAGGATCAAGTCACACGTATATACAACAGAATGAACAGTATATCATAGCACATATCACGTAAAAAGACATAAATAAGCGAATACGAATGTTATTTATTATAATAATGACAAAATGTCTGATACAGCGGAAGCGAAGTACAAAATACGATAAAAGCTCTCCGAAGCTGAAGCAGGGCGCCACAGGGACGTCGACTGGGAGACGAACACCTAGAAGTCCTCGTAGTCCTGGTAGCGCTGGACGAACTCCCTCGTGTCGGCAGGAACTGAGCAGCAGTAGCGTAGCCAAGAGGAAAAAGTAGAGAAGAGGCAAGGGTGAGTACACAACTTGTACTCAACAAGTATAACACAAACTATGAGGCTCTAGGCTGGCTGACTCAACTGCATTAGCTTTTAAGTGTTGACAAATTTTATTAAAGCTATTTACTACGAGTTGATGAATTACCATTAACCCAGTTATATAGTAATTAATCAAATTTAATTATACTACTACTGAGAACCATACCAAAACCAAGCCACCAAGGTAAACCCCGAGAAGCACCTCCCTCGTCGGAAGGAGATAACTTCACTAATCAAAAGGAGGATCTGGGCCGCTCATAACCGTGAGCACGGCTAGTATACCAGTTTTACACTCTGCAGAGGTTGCACATCTTTACCCACAAGTCGTGAGCTACGCCAGTTGTTCATTACACTTCCTTAGGTGAGATGACTAGCGACTCACTACGAGGCCGTTACAAAGGACACATTGGCAAGGTGTAACCGCTAAGGAATCAGGCTCCGCAACGATGGTAACCACCTCGAGGGGGTACAAGACACACAGACCAGCCTCGTAGCCTGGCCACCATTGAAGCTCACCACCCCCCATGCCCCGTCGGTAAGTTACTCCCGAACCAACATGGCCTAATTAGTAAGCCAAGACCGTCCCATTCCAGTCTTGTGGTAGCGCTGTTGTCCCAGGTTGTCGCTCTATGAACCGGTCCTTATGGAGAGTGGCCAACCAGGCAGTAAGCACCGTGCTGGCCCCCTAAACCATGTTTCTAACAAAAGCCAATTTTAACGAGACGTGAGCCACTCAAGCCACACAGAGTGCCACTCTCAGAATTAAGTTCAAGTAAACCATTAGTCAAATTAATTAAAAAGGACCAGAGTGTGTTATAGCGCAGCAACCTAGCACAACTAACCAAAATGCAACCCAAAGGTATATTTAAAGGATATAACTGGCTAGGAAATCCTTAAAGGCATACAGTATTAAAATGCAGTATGAAATTGTAATTAAAAGTGGTAGGTTGTTCATGTTATACTTGCCTTCCTCGTACTGCTCTGGCTGCTGCTCAAAGTGCTCCGAAGACGGCTGCTCCGGGTACTGGTACTGGGGCTCCTCAGAAGGATCAACGTCTACTCACGAACACATGGCCAAAACAATGCACAACAATAAGCATACAAGCAAATACTAACAAAAACTAAGAAACAGTACATCAATACATAAAAACAGTGCACAAAACTACTCTAGAACTATTCTACGCGTTACAACGATCGCGTGGACATAAAGAACGCTAAAAACGAAGCTAAAACGCATTTTCTGGGCTAAAAACAAGGTGCAAGGGCTTATTTGTAAGAAAACTGAAGTTTCAGGGGCTATTCTGCTAAAACCGAGGGCCTGGATGTAAATAAAGGTTAGATCCAGGGGCTAACTCGTAAAACCGGCGGCCTTGGACGGCGGGTTTGATTTCTAGAAAGCTCAGGGGGTTCTGTGCAAAGTTTTGGGCCGATCTGTAAATATTTTTGAACTAGCAAGGAGCGCGGGTTGATTCGAGAAAAACTCAGGGGCTCTTTAGAAAGAAAACCAGGCCGAACCGGTATCTAAAGATGTCAGCCGTCAGATCTGGATCTTGTGGCTCGGATCAAAGGGGTAACCTGTTCTAATCCTAAGCGTCCAAGGCAGATCGGGCGGCTGGGATTCAATTAGCGCGATGGGCGGTGGTGCTCGCCCGCCGGCGACAAATCCCGCGGCGGCGCTTCACCAGGGCTCGACGGAGCTCGCTAATCCGGCTTCCAAGGGTCGATTCGGTCAGGATTTGGGGTCAGGGAGGGTATACGCGTCATGCGTGATCCACCTGTGGCATTAGCTAGGGTTGGGATGGCTCAGGGGAGTGGATGCGACGGCAGCGGCGGCACTGAGCGCTGGGAACCCACCGGAGGGCGGTGTACCGGCGGTCCCAGGGGCTATGGCCCGTCCAAATTAGCGCCAAAGCGACAGAGAGGGTTTGGTGATTCTTACCGAGGCTCGGGATGGGCGGCGACGTGGCGCAGCGGGGGTGGGCGGCGAGCTCCGGCGGCGGGAATCGGCGCTGCGCGCACGGATGGGTTGATGCAGGGGTCGGAGTCGGAGAAGAAGGGCTCTGGGACGTCGCTGGCCCCACGGCGAAGGTCCTGCACGGCTTGGCCGGGCCTCCGGCGTGGCGGAGCGGCGTGGCCGCGGCGGCGCAGCCCTCTGCTCTGCTCGACGGAGCTGCGTGGCGAGGCGGCTAGGAATTGGGGCGGTGCTGCGGGGTAGGGTGGACGTGGGGGGTTCCGCGGGGGTTTATAGGAGGCGCCGGGGATCTGGGGGGCGCGCCCGTCGTGATCCCGGCGGGGATTGCGGCCAGAGATCTCGGCCGCGCCCGCAGTTCCGTTGCCCCGCGGAGGGGAACGAGCTGCCATGTGGGCCCGGGCGGTCAGGCGCTGCGGGTGAGAGAGCGGCGACGCGGGGTGCGGCTGACGCGCGGGCCCTGGCTGGCAGGCCGACGGGGCGGGAGACGCGTCGCGCGGGAGTGGGCGGAGGCAGGCCGCAGCGTCAGCGGGCCTGAGGCGGGGAGGCTGGGTTTTGGGCTTCCGGGGAAAGCGGGCCGGGCTACGGGACGCGGAGCTGGGCGAGCGGCTGCTGCGCGAGCGCGTGCTGGGCCGCGCTGGACTGGCTGCGGTAGGGAGGAAACGGGCCGAGAGAAAGAGAGAACGGGCTGGGCTGGGGAGGATTGGGTTTGGGTTTGCTTTGGGGTTTGTTTCCTTTTCTAAATTCTATTTCCCTCCTTCCTAAATCTAACTCAAACCAAGCTATTTGAATTCAAACAAAATTTGAATTCAACTCCTATGCATTCAAACAAAATAAAGCCATGCACCAGCATGAATGCAACAAAAATTTAAACCTATGATAAATTTTAATTAATTAGGAACAAAAATTAGATTAAATGCCAACTAAACACAATAAACCTTAGAGAAAATTACTAAAGCCAATTAAATTTATTGATAAATACTGAAATTTAAAATTAGGGTGTTACACCCACAGATGGTATTCCCGTGGTGTCTGAATTCCCGGATGTCTTTCCGGAGGACTTGCCAGAAGAAGGAAGAGGAGTTGATGAAGACATATCCGGATCTCTTTGCTAGCCAGCCTAGAATATCGGGACAAGATTCCTGTAAGGGGGTAGGATTTGTAACACCCTAATTTAAATTTTAGTTTTTAATAATAAATTTAATTGGATTTATTTAATTTTCTAAGATTTTATATGCTTAGCCTTGCATTTAAATTTGTTTAAGTTTAAACTTTTGTTGTTGCATTCATGCTGGTGCATTATTTTATTTGTTTGATTGTTAGGGTTGAATTCAAATAGTTATAGTTGAGTTTGTTGAATAGGAAATAGAAGAGAAAAGAGATAGGAAATAGAAAGAAAACCCAAAACCCAGTAAACCAGCCCCAAACTCCCAAACCCCAGCCGGCCCAACCTCCCTCGCGGCCCGACCCAGCGTTTCCCCTCTCCCACGCACAACCCAGCGCCGGCCCAGTCCACCTCCAGCTCGGCCCAGCTTTTCCCCACGCGCCGAAGCCCAGCGCGCGTCCCAGCTCTCCACGCTCCGGCCCAACTCGCCCCGCTCGCCCGCCTCTCCGCGAGCGCGTCGCCCACGCCCGTGTCGCGCGTCCTCCGCGACTGACAAACCGGGCCCAGGCGGCAGCGCCATCCCCCGCACCGCATGCTCGATGTTAGCGCCTTCCCTCGCTGACGCCGGGACCCCACCTGTCGGCCCCTTCTCCCTCCTCCCGCGATCCTCGCCCGCACAACGGAATCCGGCCGGATTTCTCGCCGGCCTTCCTTCCGGGGCACGCCCACCCAAGATGCCCGGGCCTCCTTAAAGTGGCCCCTGTGGCCCTCTGCGCCCACCATCTCTTTCCGCAGCGCCGCAGCAAACCCTAGCCGCCGCCTCCGCGTTGCCCCGCCGTGCCGCCGCTCTGCGCCACCGCGGCCACGCCGCTCCGATGCACCGGAGCCCCGGCCAAGCAGCGCACCGGCTCCGCCTCGGGCCCAGGAACGACCCCGAGCCCTTCTTCCCCGACCTCGGCCTGTGCAGCGCCGGAATTGCCCCGGCGTACCGCCGCAGGTGAGCTCTGGCCTCGCCGCAATTCCTCGCCGCCGGCCCAGCTCCGGTCCTCCTGACCCCCGTAGCACCTCCGTAGGATCATCCCGCGTCGATCCACGGAGTCCAGAAGCCCGGAGGACCCCTGCATCGGCCTCGTCACCAAACTCCGCCGTGCGCCGCCGCGAGATTTCGTCGCCGGCGCCGCTACATCACTGTCTCGCCCGAACCAAACCTCGGTGAGGACCTCCTCTGCCTGCTCTCCCTTTTAGACCTGCTAGCATAGCCCGCAGCACACCCCAGCCTTTAGAACACCGCACGCCGGCGGGTTTCGCCGTCGTAGCACCGCCTCGCCATCCGAGACCCCTGCTCCGGCCACGGATAGCCCGCGCCACCACTTCCGGTGGATTACGCATGCGGCGGGCTACCTCCCAGGCCAAACCTAGCCCAAATTAGAGCCCGGATGGCCAAGTTCGACCATCGCCGGCGCAGCGCCGCCGCGGAACCTCTATTCCGGCGAGCTCCGCCGCCGCCCGCACGACCAAGCTGTCCTGGCCGCCCGATCTTTTTTGGACGCACACGATTAGAACGCCATACCCCTTTGATCTGTACCGTAGGATCGTGATCCGGTGGACCAGAACAGCCTGTACCGCTTCGGCCTGGCGAATATGTTAAAGAGCCCCTGACTTTATTGGTAATCAACCCACAGTCCACCTCTATACAAAAGAAATTGCAGTTTAGTCCAGAAATTAGCGCCCAACCCCCTGAACTCTTTAGAATTTGAACCCGCCGTCCTTGGCTGCTGTTTTTGCAAGTTAGACCCCAGAGTTGTTGTTTAATTACATTTTAGTCCTTGGTTTTGCCCAGAAACCCCCTGGAACTCCAGTTTTCTTACAAATAGGTCCCTAGAACTTGTTTTTGGCCTAGATTTTGCGTTTTAGCTCCGTTTTAGGCGTTCTTTATGTCCACGCGATCGTTGTAACGCGTAGAATAGTTTTAGACTAGTTTAGTGTGCTGTTTTTATGTACTGATGTACTGTTTCTTAGCTTTTGTTAGTGTTTGCTTGTATGCTTATTGTTGTGCATTGTTTTTGGCCATGTGTTCGTGAGTAGACGTTGATCCATCTGAGGAGCCCCAGTACCAGAAGGTGAGTAGTTTGAGAAGCAGTAGGAGCAGTACGAGGAACGCAAGTATAACATGAACAACACCTACCACCTTTAATTACAATTTCATACTGCATTTTAATACTGTATGCCTATAAGGACTTTTCTAGCCACTTTATATCCTTTATATATATCCTTTGGGTTGCATTTTGGTTAGTTGTGCTAGGTGGCGCGCTATAACACACTTGGTCCTTTTTAATTAATTTGATTAATGGTATATGCAACTTAATTCTGAGCGTGGCCCGTTGGAGGGGCTCACGTCTTGTTAAAAATTGGTTTTTGTTAGAAACATGGTTTAGGGGGCCAGCACGGTGCTTACTGCCTGGTTGGCCACTCTCCATAAGGACCGGTTCATAGAGCGACAACCTGGGACAACAGCGCTACCACAAGACTGGAATGGGACGGTCTTGGCTTACTAATTAGATCATTTTGGTTCGGGAGTAACTTACCGACGGGGCACGAGGGGGTCGAGCTTCAATGGTCCCCAGGCTACGAGGCTTGGTCTGTGTACCCCTCGAGGTGGTCACCATCGTTGCATTGCCTGAATCCTTAGCGGTTACACCTTACCAACGTGATCCTTTGTAACGGCCTCGTAGTGAGTTTGCTAGTCATCTCACCTAAGGAAGTGTGATGAACAACTAGCGTAGCTCACGACTTGTGGGTAAAGATGTGCAACCTCTGCAGAGTGTAAAACTGGTATACTAGCCGTGCTCACGGTCATGAGCTGCCCAGATCCTTTTCCTATCTCTTCTCTTCTATTTCCTATTCAACAAACTCAACTATAACTATTTGAATTCAAACTTGAATTTGAATTCAACCCTAACAATCAAACAAATAAAATAATGCACCAGCATGAATGCAACAACAAAAGTTTAAACTTAGACAAATTTAAATGCAAGGCTAAGCATATAAAACCTTAGAAAATTAAATAAATCCAATTAAATTTATTATTAAAAACTGAAATTTAAATTAGGGTGTTACATCTAGCCTCGAATTTCTTCTTCCGCTATGGTGCGCGATGTACTCGCGCTCCATATGGAGTAGCCCCCGAGCCTTCGTTTGAACCGATGGGTCAGGCTGAGGGTCAGCTTAGTCTTCTGGGTTCTTCGACCTCCCGTCTGAAGTCTGGGACTTTTTTTTGAAAAAAGTTTTTATTTATGACACGTATTCTGCAGCCCTCGATCCTTGAATTCAAATCCGTGATTTGGAGTTGAGGGTCCAGGAGATAATAGCGTGTCCTCTTCAATCTTTCTGAGCTCATCTGTGCTGCAGCGAATCTTCTGAAAAGGTGGCAGTGCAGTGTACTATTTGCCCGTGGGTTGACGCGGCGGGTACTGTTGCAGAATCTTTTCTGTTTCACCCGTGAGTCGTCCTGCTTCTGGTTGTCATGGGTTGAGTCGTGGCTTCGCTGCCTCCTCTATTTAAGCGGGATCTCCGTCACTTGTTTCCTCAATCTTTGTAGTTGTAGCAATGGGTTCCAAGTGGAGTTCTTTGCTTGAGAGTACTCGACCTCTCGATGAGAGTACTCGATTTGTCCTTTTAGGTGCTAGAAGAGTGTTTGCGAGCAGCACAAACACTTGCTATCCTCCAAGCCAACGTCCTTGCTTCTCTAGGCTTATCCATTCTAGCAGTCCTGTACCTGGCTGGCTGATGGTGAGAGCTGTATCAGAAGCCTTTGCTGTCTGCAGGAGCCGTTCTCTGAGTTTTAGTGGCTTCTGCTGAGGATGCATTGTTTTTGTTGCAAAACGTATCAGGAAGAAGAACAGATGCAAGAAGAGGATTTGCGATGTTCCTGATCATGCATATCTTCTTACAACGTGTTCTTTTTCTCCCTGAATGTATCTTGATTACTCCCTTTTTGGAGTAACGTGCTTGTATCTTTCTATCAGCCTTTGGGCTGTCTTCTTTGTAGTTGAAGTTGAGTGGTTTCGAGTGGTGACACTGTTGAGAACCGTTGAGATCCTATGTATTCTCCTTTATTGGAATGTAATCCTTGAATGGGAATCTCTATTTTTTGGTCTAATTCCGCTTTTTCCGAGGAGAATTCTGGGACTTGTTGGCTGAAATAACTCTGAAGCCGGTGCGCGACCCTTGGGCTTCTTGTTATTTTACCGTACTGCCACTGGCTCTGCTTATTTAATTGATCGAGTAAATCTAGGTTTAGCACGCTTCCTTAACCTCCTCTGCCGCCACCAGAAAACTCATCTACTCTCGCCTCCAAGTGCCGCGAGAAACTAGCCACCACTAGCCCCCGAGCGTGGAGCAAGAGAGAATCATTCTTATGTCGCCGAAGAGATCTGCTGCGAAGGGGAAGGTGGACGACGCTGCCGTTGGCGAGGCGGAGGTCCACGGGTGGAAGTCGAGTAAGTGCGCCGACTCCCATCTCTTGAATCTGGTCGAGAGCCATCTTCTTCAGCCTCGGAAATTGATCCATTAGCGCGGATCTGTGAGGGAGCGTTTTCCTCATGAGGGGGGAAACAAATCTGTCGTTTTTCTTCCTCATGTTCTTCAGGGCCTCGGTTTTCCAATTTCTAATTTTCTCCGTGGCCTCCTTCATTACTGGGGGATTCAAGTGCATCATTTGACCCCTAATTCTGTCCTGCACATCTCTATCTTGTCCACTTGTGCGAGGCCTTTCTAGGGATTGAACCCCACTTCGATTTGTTTCAGTATTTCTTTCACCTGAAATCCCATTCCAATGAATCCAAGGTGGACGTAGTTGGGGGAGCTGGGTTGCAGTTCTGTCAGGGGAGGAAATCCAAATACATCCCCTACGAGTTGAGTGACAAGGTTATCGACTGGAAGTCGATGTGGTTTTATGTTAGGAACCTTTCTTCCTCCCTTCCTCTTCGCACACCTGGCCCCCTGTGAAGAAGCCGAATTGGAATTCCAAGGGTAGTGGGGGGGATCAGGTTAACTTTCTCCTTGGGGGAGATTGAAAGGTTGAAGGCCGACCATCAGATTTTCGGTGCTTCGGTTATTGCGCATTGGTCGATGCGCAGGATCTAGCTGCTGCAGCGGCGGGTCCATTTGGGCTTTCAGTATGAGGGGGAGACGGATCCCTCCCGTTATACCGGAACCAAGATTACTGAGGATGATTTGAAGGATTGGGTATTGGAGCTGCTGAAGAATGTGCCTGAGACGGCCAATGTTGCTGGAACTTTTAGCGTTGCCAGGCGTCCTTGGGAGGTATTGTTTCGAGTAGTCGACTGAAGAGTAGTTCAAGTATTTTTTGTCGAGTAGTCGAGTTGATCCGGTATCTTTCGTGCAGATTAATCCCGAAAATTATCGAAGTAGGCCTCCACTGCCTGAAGATGTGCCTTTGGCGCATACTGACTCAAGTGTGCATCTGACTTCTTTTTCCTTGTATTCTGTTTTGAAATTGCCTTTGGATCCTTGTTTGATCGCAATTGAATCTTGTTTGCAGGTCCTTCGTCGAGTCGGACGGCGTCGGACGTCCATGAGCGGGCGGCGGATGAGCCGGCCGTCGAATCTGTACGGACTCGGAAACGGAGTGTCGCCTCTGATAGGAGCAGCGACAGGTTAGTACAGCATGGTACCCTTCTGAGTTGTTGCATTTTCTTGATGGCTTTTTCTTTTTTAGGCCTCCTTCACCTTCTAAGAGGCCGGCATTGGGCTCTGTTGAGAGCCTGGCCATCTCTACTCCCGCTGCGCCGGCTGAGTCCGGCGGGAGTGGCTCTGCTAAAGGGCAGAGCGCTTCGGGACAGACTGTTGTCCTGAGGTTTACTAGGGCGAGGAAATTTGTGCTGAAGCAGTCTCCTCAGTAAGTGTGTCTGTAGAACGACTTTTTGTATTTGCTCTTCCGATGTTTTGATTGAAGTGTCGGGTACTTGTTTTCTTTTGTAGCAATCCGGATGCTCTCGGGATTGATGAGTCGGAGAAGGGTATCTATGATGCCCTTAAGAACATTGCCGAGTTGCCTCCCAGTCCGTCGCGGGTAGGTGATCAGTTGGTTGATTCGGCTGCCGGGCCGAAGGAGAGTCCTGTGGCTGAGGATGTGAGCAACGGGTCTTCTGCTGCTGGCACTGGTGTCTTTATTGTGTTCAACTGGTTTTTCTGTCGAGCTTAGCTGATGTCTCTGTATTTTTTTAGACAAGCAAGCTGAGGGTTCACCAAAGAGTCCTGCGGCCGCTGGTAATGTTGACCTGATCCCGCTAGAGATGCTGCGGCGGGAGGTGGAGAAGCCAGTCGAGGGGTCGACTGTTGTGGCCCGGGAGATTCTTGGCCGTCATTCTGCTCTTGTTGTAAGCTTTTTTGTACTCGAGTGCTTTTTGTTGAGTTGTCGAGTACTTTGTCTTGATCTTTCTTTGTTGGCAGAGTCTGGCCAATCAAGTTGCGGAGCAGGCCGAGTTCCTTCGGGGGACTGGCGAGTATATCCGGCTGACGGCTGACCAGTCGCTTCAGCTTGAAAAGATGGCTGCTCTTGAGAGGTCTTCTCGGGAGCAGTCAGAGAAGGTCAAGCTGTTGGAGGCCCGGGTGGAGACCTTGGAGCAGGATAATTCTGCTCTGAAGGAGAAGGCCTCCAAGCTGCAGGAGAAGGTCAAAGCAGCTGCCAAGGAGAAGAAAGGTATTCTTTTCCTTCTTTGATGCCTGCTCTTCTGTTCGCATGTTTTCCTTGCTTTGACAGAGCTTAAGAGCTTGTTGTTGCGAAGGGATAATGAGGTGACTGATCTGACCAATATTATGTATCATCACGTAGATGCTGTGGAGAAGCTGATGAAGATCAAGGCTAACGCTGATAAGCAAATGGTCAGCGATATGAAGCAGATCAGAGATTTGGCGGTTGATCGTGATCAGAAAGCTTAGCAGCTGGCTGATCTTGAGGCCGCGGCTCAAGCAGTCTTCGACATGGTCGAGGATGAAGAAGCTGGTGGCAAGAGTTTGCTGGATCGTCTTCGCGAAGCCCCCCAGCGACTCGGCAGCTTCTTCTCCAACACTTCTAGGGATTACTTGGCTCATGCCTTAGGATTAGTTAAGTCCTTTCTCCCTTCAGTGAACTTGTCCTTTATTGGCGATGGGGTTGCCATTGGCTGTTCGGAGGAGCGATTCTCTGAATATGTCGCGGAGATGAAGCCCATCGCTGATAAGGTTATCAGTAGCTTGGAGCCGGCGCCAGAGGTTTAAACAGTTGTTGTAATATCCTCTTGGTTTTTGTGTGGACGGGTGTCCATTGTAGTACTTTTAACATTCTGATGTATAGTACATTCTCTTGAGTTGACGGCTGATTGGCTAGTTGTCCTTGTCATTGGTTGTCTTGTTTTGCTTCTTCGAGTACCGTAGTAATCGATTTTCTTGTCATCTCGTGGACGAAGGATTCCTTTCAGGAATTAGAAGCTTTGTGACTTTTCGAGGTCGAGTGCGTAGTAGTCGATGATTTGTCATCTCTTGGATGACCGATACTTTGTTGGAGATAGGGAATTTGTCCCGTCCGAGAGTCGAGTACTGAAGTAGTCGATAAAATGTTCGTCTCATGGACGAAGAAGTCCTTTTAGGAGATAGGGAACTTATCCCGTCCGAGTACCGAAGTAGTCGTTTAATTCGTCGTCTTCATGGACGAGTGAAAAATAGGGATCATGTCCCATCCATAAGTCGAGTACTGCTGTAGTTGAATAAGTTGTCGTCTCATGAGACAAATAGGGAGTTTGTCCCATCCGGGAATTCTTTTGGAAGATAGGGAGCATGTCCCGTCCAGATATCGTGTACCGTAGTAGTCGATTAAGTTGTCGTCTCATGGACGAGAAGAAATCCTCTTGGGATATGGGAAGCATGTCCTTCCGAAGGTCAAGTACTGCAGTAGTCGAACAATTTGTCGTCTCATGGACGAGGTAGTAGAGAACTTGTCTCTGAAGATATGGGAAGCATGTCCCTCCGAAGATCGAATACCAGAGTAGTTGAACAAGTTGTCGTCTCATGGACGAGGAAAATAGGGAGCGTGTCCCATCCGTAATTCGAGTACCGCGGTAGTCGAATAAGTTGTCGTCTCATGGACGAGAAAAAATCCTCTTGAAAAATAGGGAGCATGTCCCATCCGGAAATCCTCTTGGGAAATAGGGACCATGTCCCATCCGAGTATCGAGTACCGCAGTAGTCGAATAGGATGTTGTCTCATGGACGAGAAAAATAGGGAGCATGTCCCATCCGTAGATCGAGCACCAAAGTAGTCGATCAATTGTCGCCTCATGGACGAAGAGTTCCTCTTGGGAAGTAGGGAGCTTGCCCCATCGAGTACCGTAGTAGTCGATTGATTGTCGCCTCATGGATGAAAAGTTCCTCTTGGGAAATAGGGAGGTTGCCCCATCGAGTACCGTAGTAGTCGATCAATTGTCGCCTCATGGATGAAAAGTTCCTCTTAGGAAATAGGGAGCTTGCGCCATCGAGTACCGTAGTAGTCGATCAATTGTCGCCTCATGGACGAAAAGTTCCTCTTGGAAAATAGGGAGCTTGCCCCATCTAGTACCGTAGTAGTCGATCAGTTGTCGCCTCATGGACGAGGAGGTAGAGAACTTGTCTCTAGGGCCGAAGGCCCCGACTACTCGATTCGCCGTGCCTTTGACTCTGAGTAAACAAAGAAATGTTGGTATTCGAGGTAGTCGAAGGAGTAACCGCCCCTTGGGAGGGGGAGCACATGTCTCTAGGTTCAACTTCTGGTAGAGAACTCGTCTCTTGGGCCGCAAGGCACATGTCCCTTAGCCCCAGTTACTCGATTCGCCGTGCCTTTGACTTTGAGTGAACAAAGAAAGGTTGCTATTCGAGGTAACTGATGGAGTAAAGACTCCTGGAGAAGGAACCCCTTGGGAGGGGGGAGCTCATGTCTCCGGCGATGAAATCTTCTCTTTCATCCAATCTTGAAGCACTCGAATTCTTTATATTGGAACTTTACTCGGGTGGATCCGTCTTGGTCTTTATTGGGTGTAAGATCGAGGTTCGATTTGAGTATTTATCTTCAGCCAACACGAGTGGTTTGGGTACTGAGTCAGAACTCGGGCGAACCCATCCTAGCCTTTATTGGGTATAAGACTGGGGGTAAGCCCAGTAGATGACTCGAGTCAGAGCTCGGGCGAACCCATCCTAGCCTTTATTGGGTGTAAGACCGGGGGTAAGCCCAATACATGACTCTCTTTGATCTCTTCTTTCTGTCAACACGAGTGGTGAACTGAGTCAGAGCTCTGGCGAACCCATCCTAGCCTTTATTGGGTGTAAGACCGGGGTTAAGCCCAATAGATGACTTCTAATGCCAGTGCAAGTAATTTTGGAGTTGAGTCAGAGCTTGGGCGAACCCATCCTAGCCTTTATTGGGTATAAGACCGGGGGTAAGCCCAATAGATGACTCGAGTCAGAGCTCGGGCGAACCTATCCTAGTCTTTATTGGGTGTAAGACTGGGGGTAAGCCCAATAGATGACTCTCTGGCATGCTTAATTCTTCATTGGAATGGTGTATTGCTCGTGTTGACTTTCTCTTCGCTGTCTTTGTTGGCAGAAGTTGAAGATGCTCCGAGTGCTTTGCGAGCATTCGAAGTTCGAGTGCTTTCCTTTGGGGTGTAGGAAGCATTTTGAATGGATTTTCTGGTGAGCAAAGTCCGTCGTCGTCTGTTTTGGTTGAGAAGGAGGTGCTGCCTTGTCGCGACGCCGTTTTCGCGAATTGTACCCGTTGATATCAGGTATCCGGTAATTAGATGTCGGACTGTAGGCTTCGACTTCCTCATGGTCTTCTCCTTTGTTGATGATGACTGTCTTCGCATGGCAGCCAATGTTGATAACATTGTGCAAGTCATTGTTCGAGTAGTCGAACGAGTCGCCAAGTTGTTGATGATGCTCTATCTTGAGAATCATCTTCGGGTTGTTGTCTAAATGGACTGTGACTGTGATTCCTGGTGGAGAATTCTTGTAGCTAGCTGCTGCTGCTTCTGGTTCAAAGAGAAATTCGCCGTAGTCCAAGTCTTCCAGTGTTGCAGAATCGCTTCTTCGGTTCGAAGCATCTGAAAGAAAAGTCATGAAAATTTCGCGATTGTTGTTGCGAATTTTCAAATTTTTGTTAGCTTCCTTGAGCGGGAAACCTTGTTGGAACGGGAGTTCTTCGTCTTCTGAGAATTGCTGCTTCTCTCTTAGATTTACGGACTGTCGTTCTCCTTTTATAGTGACTGTAGAAGTCGACTTCTTATCGGATTCGGTTCCTTTGTCCGAATCGAGTTGTGGTTCGAGTCGGTTTCTTTTGATGTCCGAAGCCGGGTAGACTTCCTTGTCTTCCTTGATTCGGGGAGAGAGTCCGAAAGTGTGTCGGAGGAGGTCTTCATCATATGGGACGTGATCCGCTGGAAGCCATCCGCCTTCGTTTCGAACTAAGAGTTCGTTTATGAATTCGTCGTATTTGTCCAAATTGTCCTTTTCCTCTGAAGAATATATCTGCGGCATGCAGTGATCATCTTGCGGGGTAGGGGAATTTGGGATTTGGACAACGTTGCACCAGCGACTCATGTAGTCCTTGACTGCTACAGGGTGAGTTTGTGATAGATGTTGATCCAGTGATTTGAGCGCTTCATCCCACAGTTTTTTTTGCTTTGGACTGTTCCCAGAGAGCTTCAAGCTTGTCAGGGTTGTTTAATCCTTCCATGAACTGGTCGATGTCATGCGACCAGTCTGCAAGTTCATCTTCGGGGATCGGTTCATCCAATTCCTAGAGATATTTGATGAAAGCTCGCTCTTATTCCAGCTCTGCAGAGTTGAGAGTCCACTGGTTGGAGAGTTCTTCGAGAGAAGTGTTGATGTTGAACGTGTCTTCAGCTTTCTGGAGGCAGTGCTCGATTTTTTCATCAATATCATTGATGTTTGAAAAAGTGTTTTTCGACTGCTTCTTTTTGCGAGTAGTTTTCTTGAAGCTAGTCCTTGACTTTTTGTTCTGAAAACTTGGTTCAGCGACGCGGATGGAGTTGGGAAGTGTCGTCTTTCCGTTGGTGGAAGTTTCTTGCTTGGAGTCTTCCAGTAGTTTTTTCAAGTCCTCTTCCAATTCGGAGAGTGTTTTGGCCTCGATTGCGTCGAATTCGGGTTGAATTCGGTCTTCGTTGTTGAGGTTCGAAAATTCGATTTCTTCGAGCTGACTGATGAATTCGTCGAATTCACAGCGTTCTGCAGCTTCTGGAAGATCTTGATCGGTTGATCGGTAGGGCGTAACCATGCACTATTCCCTACTCTAGAATATTCCATCCTGGTGAGCAGTCCTGCTGTCCCAGGTCTGACAGTATGTTCGCTAATGGGAAGTCGGTGACGACTGAGACCTTGTACTCGTCGAAGTAGTGTCGCAGTTTCCTCGAGGTTATGAGGATTGCGTAAAGTAACTTCTGGATCGACGGGTAATGAGCCTTTGATTCAGAGAGGACTTCGGTGATGAAGTAAACTGGGTGTTGGACGCCGAAGGCGTGCCCTTCCTTAGAACGCTCCACAACAATAGCCGCGCTGACGACATGGGTGGTAGCTACGATGTAGAGGAGTAGCTCTTCTCCAGGTAAATGTTCCGTGAATATAGGTGGAGACTAGAGGTGCTGCTTGAGGTCCTCGAGTGCATGTGCCACCTCTGGGGTCCACTGGAATTTGTTCTGCCGCTTCAGCAGTTTGAAGAACGGGAGACCTCATTCTCCAAGCCATGAAAGGAATCTATTTAGGGCTGCCATGCAGCCTGTGAGCATCTGAACGTCCTTAATAGTTGCTGGTGCTTCCATATCCATTATAGCATTTATCTTTTCAGGATTTGCTTCGATTCCTCTGTGACTGACAATGAAGCCGAGTAATTTTCCCGATGGGACGCCGAAAACACACTTGGTGGGATTAAGTTTCCACCTAAAGCTGCACAGGTTATTGAAGGTTTCCTCGAGGTCGGGAATGAACGAGTCATAGTCCCTTGTTTTGACAACTACATCATCAACGTATGCTTCAAAGTTGCGATGTAGCTGATTGGCAAAGCAGATCTGGATGGCTCGCTTGTAAGTTGCCCAGCATTCTTTAACCCGAAGGACATGGTTGTCGGGTGCAACAATTAGGGACACCCTAATCAGAGTACTAAGACCACTTTCGAAAACACAAACACATGTTAAGGCAACTGGGCCCACGAAGGCCCCCGGCCTCCTTCCAAATCCGGAAGAAAGGAAAGGACTCAAAGAAGCCCAGCATGTGGCCCATTCGCACCCCTCTCAGGCCTACCGGACAATCTCCGCCTCGCTCGAGGGTAGCGGATCTACCCTCGAGCAGGTCACTCATCTCCGCCTCGCTCGAGGGCTCCCCTCGGGACCCTCGACCGCGCAAACGCATCTCCGCCTCGCTCGAGGACAGCGGACCTGCCCTCGACCGGGTGGCCAATCTCCGCCTCGCTCGAGGCCGTCTCTCGGCACAAGGGACAAACGGCCCCGCCGCCCAACCAACCGCCGTACGAAGGCATTAAAGGCCAGCCACTCCGCCACGGCTCAAAGGACGGGCGGCGTCAGACTGCCACTCCCACAGTGGATGTGGCCGGCGTCCCGTCCACCGACCCCGGTCACCGCTCCGCCACCCCGGTCGCTGTAGCAACACGGTGGGCATTCAACGCGGGACAAGATAGGTTGGCGCCACCCCCGTTACTGTTCCGCCGACATCAACCATCCGAACTCACCTCCCGCTGGGGAAGGGATCTGGCGATGGCACGTGCCCTTCCGAGAGGGGCACTCTGCATGCGCGGGCGGGACCCCGGACCTCCCTCTTGTGGGGTCCAGGACTTCCACGCGCCCCCGGACCTTCTAGTGCGCACGCTCGCACCCCGACCAGGGGGTCCGGGACCGTCCCACGCCATTACTACCGCTGGGACACTGCGGGACGACCGGCACAATCTTCGCGGGGCCAAGGACGGAGCCCAGGACGACAACGACGCGCGCCGCCTTCCCACAGTACACTTTCTACAGTATTCGACCACTATACCCGCGATTCGGGGGAAAACGACGACTTCCGCGCGCCCTACACTCATGTACACCGCCCCTCCTTACAACTATAAAAGGAGGGGGTGGGCTTCCTTTTGCGCAGGCTAATCAACTCTCTCCAATCGAAGGTTGGAAGTAGGTTCTCTGAACTCCCCCTCAGAGAACTCTCAGCACGACTGAGCACTCATCTCAACCAACTCCACCTCTAGCAGAGACTTGGGAGCTCCTCTCCCTCTCTCGCCTCGCTTGTATCCCCTACTACGAGCACTTCGGGTGCAAGATAATACAGTGCCCTCGCACACCCCCTTTGCTGGACGTACGGCCCCGCGGCCGGAACCAGGATAAACCGTGCATTACTGTGTTGCCTCTTGCATCATCATCTGGGATGAGGAAACACGCAGCATTTACTAGTTGGGATCTGGACCCCCGGGTCAGGACACCGACAGTTGGCGCGCCAGGTAGGGGAGCTGTCTGCGTGACATTTTCTCTTTTTTTCCCATTTGATCTCCAGGAATGGCGAGCAGATCCAACCCATACCCTATGGGTGTTTCGGATCCATTTCCAGCGGGACGCGCGATCTCGTTCGGGAGTCTCGAGTTCAGGACAACCGGCAACGGTTACCTCATGCAGCGCCTCTCCTCCGAACGCAACCTCATCGCTCTGACTTCGCCAGCCCGGCGCAACAGGCGCTCGGGTCAGCGTTCACGACAAGCACGCGCGGAGCGGCGTCGTGCGGCCCGCCACAGCTCCCCCACGTGGGTCGAGGCTGGCGTGTCGAAACTCAGCATCACGGCCAATGGGGCAACCGTTTCATCATCGCGTGCCTCGGCGTCATCTGCGCCAGCGCCATCGCCTGCGGCAGCACTAGTGCCTCCCAGGGGGGACTCGACTTCGGCGTCGCCCTTCCCCTTCGGGATGCGCAACGCTGCCGCCTGCGCCTCGTCAACCGTCGCTGACTTCATCGAGCATGAGGATCTGCCGGGTCATCATCTTCGGTCGATTCGCAGCCTCATCGCGTCATCCCCTGACGAATCCTACCCCGAGACGGCGAGCTCGATCATCGACGACGTCGACTTCTTCATGAACAACTTCACGGCCGAGGAGGCCAAGGACTACTCCGGGGTCCGCGACCTCGACGCCCTCCGCGAGTTCCAGCTGGCGGTGGCCTCCTACCTCACCTGCTCCGAAGACTCCAGCGAGGGGGATTTCAATCCTTCCAGGGAATGCTTCATGGCGGACCTCGCAGACGAGCAAGACGACAATGCTCCAGCCAACGACAAGGACGGCGGGCCGGACGTACGGTCAAAGCAACCGGCGGTCCCGCCTGCAGCCCCTTCCTCGTCAAGTTCAGCGGCACGACAAGCTCAACTGGCGCAGCTCAATGAGCTTCAAGCCAAGCTCGATGAGCAGCGTCAACAAACCCAGGAGCTACGCGCCGCACTCGAGCAGCAGCGTACCGTGCCTGGTGCACACGCCCAGGCTGCGGGACGTGTTGCCCGGGAGCGCATCCTGGCCGACGACAACGTCGACAAATCCCCGGAACTGAAGACGGCGGGCGAGAAGCTCGTCGCTGCGGCTTACCTTCTTCAAGCTATGCCTGAGCCGTCGACGCCTTCAGGCCGCAACCTGCGCCGCGAGGCATAGGAGCTCATCGAGCAAGCTGCCGTGCAGCAGGCCGAGAGTTCTGCGTCTCGTATGCGCTCGAGGGCCCCCTAGTAGCCTGGAGGGGCTGCGCACCAGGACCGCGAGGTTTCTGTGCACACACCACCAGCAGGGAAGGGCAAAGCAGCCGTAGTGCGCGGTGCGAGGGCACCCTCGGTGCACGAGCGCGTCGGGAGAGTTCCCGTAAGGGAGCAAATCCGTGACACTCGCGGGCACGCTGGCGACGGCGACGCCCGCAACGTCATCAACGGCAGGAGATACACACCTCGACGGGGTGGACGCTTCGACCCCGAGCACGACAGGAGTGAGTCCCCGGAGCCCCCGGGCACCCGGGTGTTCAGCCGGGAGATTCGGACCACGCCCTTTCCCTCGCGCTTCCGACAACCCAACACCCTCGTCAAATACTCGGGCGAGACTGATCCTGCAGTCTGGCTCAACGACTACCGCCTAGCATGCCAGCTAGGCGGCGCGACGGAGGACGCGGTCATCATCCGCAACCTTCCTCTTCACCTTGCGGACGCCACATGAACGTGGCTCGAGCACCTGCCTGCAGATCAGATCCACAACTGGGCCGACTTGGTCCACATCTTCGTGGGCAACTTCCAGGGCACATACGTGCGCCCTGGGAATTCCTGGGACCTCAAGGGGTGTCGTCAAAAGCTCCGCGAGTCCCTGCGTGATTACGTGCAACGCTTCTCCAAGCAGTGCACCGAGCTCCCCAGCGTCACCCACGTCGAGGTCATTAACGCTTTCCTCGAGGGTACGACGTGCAGGAACCTGGTGCATGAGCTCGCGAGAAGCCGACTAGTTAACTCCAACGAGTTGTTCGACGCTGCCACCAACTTCGCCGCCGGCGAAGAAGCGGTTGGTGCCATCTTTGACGACAAGCCAAGCAAGCGCAAGGACGATGCGCCCGCGGAGGGCAGTAACGTCAAGCCCAACGCCCCCGCCAAGAAACAGAAGCGGGGGAAGAAGGGAAAGAAGCCGATCCCACCGAACCAGCGCGGGTCGAGGCAGGCAGAGGACTCCGAGGAGGCCTTTGCGGCCGCCCCAGACCGCAAGGGATCTCGAGGCCCCCCTCGAGGCGGTGGTGGCCAGTTTGACGACATGCTTAAGAAGCCGTGCCCTTACCACAAGAGCCCGGTCAATCATACCCTCGAGCAGTGCGAAATGCTCAAAAAGTACTATAACCGTGTCACGCATCGCGACGAGGACAAAAAGAAAGATGCGGGCGACAAAGGTGGAGATGACGAGTTCCCCCCAGTGGAGAACACCTTCTTCATCTTTGGAGGAGCAACGACGAATATGACTCCTCGGCAGCGCAAACGTGAGCGCCGCGAAGTCTTTTCCGTCACCAAAGCCACACCATCCTACCTCGACTGGTCGAAGGATACCATCGCCTTTGGCCGCGAGGACCACCCCGACTACGTCCCGCATCCGGGACGGTATCCGCTCGTTGTCGACCCCATCATCGGCAACACCCGCTTCTCCAAGGTGCTCATGGACGGGGGCAGCAGCCTCAACATCATGTACGCCCCTACCTTAGAGCTCACGGGGATCGGATTGGACAAGCTTCGCCCCAGTAAGTCACCATTCCACAGCGTTGCGCCAGGGAAGCGAGTCCAACCCCTCGGCCAGATCGATCTGCCTGTATGCTTCGGCACAGCAGCCAACTTCCGCAAGGAGGTTCTCACTTTCGAGGTGGTGGGATTTCGAGGGTCCTATCATGCCATCCTTGGTCGTCCTTGCTACGCCAAGTTTATGGCTGTCCCCAACTACACCTACCTCAAGCTCAAAATGCCGGGTCCGAAGGGCGTCATCACCATCGGCTCTTTGTTCGAGCACGCCTACGAGTGCGACGTCGAGTGCGTTGAGCGCGCGGAGGCTCAAGCGGAGCACATGGCCCTCGCAGCAACCCTCGACAAAATGGCGGGCGAGGCCCTGAACTCCACGCACCGACACGCCGGGAGCTTCGAACCCGCCGAGGGTATCAAGAAGGTGCCCCTCGACCCGAGCCACTCCGACAACAAGGCGTTGCAGATCAGCGCCACCCTCGATGACAAATAGGAAGTGGTGCTCGTCGATTTCCTCCGCGCCAACGCAGATATCTTTGTGTGGAGCCCCTCGGACATGCCTGGCATACCGAGGGAGGTCGCCGAGCACTCTCTTGATATCCGACCCAACTCCAAGCCGGTGAAGCAACGCCTGCGACGCTTCGACGAGCTCAAGCGCCGGGCGATCGGCGAGGAGTTGCAGAAGCTTCTGGCGGCCGGATTCATCAAAGAGGTATTCCATCCCGAGTGGCTTGCTAATCCAGTATTAGTGAAGAAAAAGAGTGGAAACTGGAGGATGTGTGTGGACTACACTAGTCTAAATAAGACATGTCCGAAGGTTCCCTTTCCTTTGCCACGAATCGATCAGATTGTAGATACTACTGCGGGATGTGAGCTCTTACCTTTCTTGACGCTTACTCCGGTTACCACCAAATCAAGATGAAAGAGTCCGACCAGCTCGCGACTTCTTTTATCACACCTTTCGGCATGTACTGCTACGTTACGATGCCCATTGGCCTCAGAAACGCCGGAGCCACCTATCAACGGTGTATGCTCCACGTTTTCGGAGACCAGCTTGGGCGGAGCGTAGAGGCATATGTCGATGACATCGTTGTCAAAACCAGGAAGGCGGACGACCTAGTTGCTGATCTCAGGATCGCATTCGATTGCCTACGAGCCAAAGGGGTAAAACTTAACCCCGAGAAGTGCGTGTTCGGGGTGCCTCGAGGCATGCTCTTGGGCTTCATTGTCTCCCAGTGGGGCGTCGAACCCAACCCTGACAAAGTCTCGGCCATCACTCGAATGGGACCGATCCGAGACCTAAAGGGGGTACAGAGGGTCATGGGATGCCTAGCGTCCCTTAGCCGTTTCATCTCGCGTCTCGGCGAGAAGGGCTTACCCCTGTATCGACTCTTGAGGAAAACCGAGCACTTCACGTGGACCCCCGAAGCTCAAGAAGCCCTCGAAAGGCTGAAGGCATCGCTCACTCATGCTCCCATTCTCACACCACCTACGGACGGCGAGCCCCTCTATCTGTACGTAGCTGCGACGACCCAAGTGGTCAGCGCGGTGATCGTAGTTGAAAGACAAGAGGAGGGTCAGGCTCTGCCCGTCCAGCGGCCGGTGTACTATATCAGCGAGGTGTTGTCCGAAACCAAGACACGTTATCCGCAGATTCAGAAGCTGCTCTACGCAATAGTGCTAGCTCGACGCAAGCTGCGCCACTACTTTGAGGCTCACCCCGTCACCGTGGTCTCGTCTTTCCCCTTGGGAGAGATAGCCCGCAACCGGGAAGCCGAGGGTAGAATTGCCAAATGGTCTATGGAGCTGATGGGAGAAGCACTCACCTACGCCCCCCGCAAGGCGATCAAGTCCCAAATCTTGGCAGACTTCGTGGCTGAGTGGACGGATACTCAGCTACCCCCACCACAAATCCAGGGCGAATGCTGGACTATGTACTTCGACGGGTCGGTGATGAAAACCGGCGCCGGTGCCGGCCTCCTCTTCATCTCACCCCTCGGAGAACACATGCGGTACGTAATCCGCCTGCATTTCCCTACTTCAAACAATATGGCGGAGTATGAGGCCCTCCTCGGTGGCCTCCGCATCGCTATCGAGCTCGGCATCAAACGCCTCGACGCGCGCGGTGACTCTCAGCTCGTCGTCGACCAAGTAATGAAGGAGTCTAGCTGTCACGTCCCGAAGATGGAGGCGTACTGCGTTGCGCAAATTCGACGGCCTCGAGCTCAATCACGTCCCGCGCAAGTACAACGAGGATGCTGACGAACTAGCCAAGATAGCCTCGGGGCGGACCACCGTCCCCCCGAACGTCTTCGCTCACGACATCTCCAAGCCCTCCGTCGAGTTCAAGCAACCGACGGAGTCAGGCACCTCGTCCGCTGGGCCCTCCGGCGGGAACCCCACGGTGGACAGGGTCGAGCCCATGGACAACCTCCGCGGACGAGACCGAAGCAATGGAAGTCGACGAGGCCCCCGCTTCGCGAGACTGGCGCGTCCAGTATCTAGACTGGATGATTCGAGGGGACCTACCCTCGGACCGCGCTCAAGCGCGACGCCTCGCCAGGCGGGCCAAGTCCTTCGTTCTAATCGACAACGAGCTACACAAGCGTAGCCCCTCGGGTGTCCTGCAACGTTGCATTCCCATCCCCGAGGGCAAGGAGCTGATCCGCGACATCCATGCTGGCATCTGCGGCCACCACGCCGCGCCACGCACCCTCGTGGGTAACGCGTTTCGCCAAGGCTTTTACTGGCCCACCGCGGTCGCCGACGCCACTGACGTCGTGCGGACTTGCGAGGGATGCCAGTTCTACGCCCGAAAAACACACCTCCCGGCCCATGCTCTGCAGACCATCCCCGTCACGTGGCCGTTCGCCGTGTGGGGGCTGGACCTCGTCGGTCCGTTGAAGAGGGCGCCCGGGGGCTTCACCCACCTGCTGGTGGCGGTCGACAAGTTCTCCAAATGGATCGAGGCTCGACCCATCGGCAAGATCAAATCCGAGCAAGCAGTCCAATTCTTCACCGACATCGTCTTCAGGTTCGGGGTCCCGAACTCGATCATCACCGACAACGGCACCCAGTTCACAGGCAAGAAGTTCTTGGCGTTCTGCGACAGCTTCCACATACGTGTCGACTGGTCAGCTGTGGCACACCCATAGATGAACGGGCAAGTGGAGCGTGCCAATGGCATGATCCTCCAGGGACTAAAGCCGAGGATCTTCAACAAGCTGAACAAGTTCGGCCGAAGGTGGCTCACAGAGCTACCCTCGGTCATCTGGAGCCTGAGGACGACCCCGAGCAGAGCTACGGGTTTCTCTACGTTCTTCCTCGTCTATGGCGCCGAGGCCATCCTCCCCACCGACTTGGAATACGGATCGCCAAGGCTCAAAGCATATCAAGAGCAACGAAACCAGCGAGCTCGCGAAGACTCGCTGGACCAAGTGGACGAGGCTCGAGACGTGGCACTCCTGCATTCCGCGCGCTACCAGCAGTCCCTACGAAGGTACCAAGCGCAGAGGGTCCGGCACCGAGACCTCAACGAAGGGGACTTGGTGCTGAGGCTTCGACAGGACAACAAGGGCCACCACAAGCTCTCACCTCCATGGGAAGGACCGTACATAATCGCCGAGGTGCTCAAGCCGGTCACATACAAGCTGGCAAACGAGAACGGCGAAGTCCTCACCAAAGCCTGGAACATACAACAGCTACGTCGTTTCTACCCTTAGCATTTCAAGCTATTTCTATATTGTTCGTAATCGCATTTTCAATTTCCCGAAATAATAAGGAAGCACCCTTCACTTATCGCTTTTTGGGAACCTTCCCGACCCTCGAGGGCTCGGGCGCGCACGAACATGGAGGTACACTCGGCTTTACCCTCGGCAAAGCCGAGCCTCCCTCGGGGGCTACTACGGGGGGAACCCCCGAACGTCCACAAAAAGTCACCAATGTTTTTTCGAAATATTTCTGTCTCGATACTAAGCTTCTCGTATCCTTGGAAAAAACGGACGCGAGGCGTAAGCAACTACGGTACGGGGCTGGCCGAGTCGTGGGGCCGCCTACGCCTCCGGGATACGGCACCCCCCTCACCACCCTACGCCTACGTTGCTTATGAACGCGAACTTCCTCGCAGATGTTTATCTAAGTCGCATACGAAGAACACGGAAATAAAGTAAAGGAACACAGGCTCGATCACACAAGGCCTCGACGGGCCACACATTCAAATTACGAAAACAAATCTCTTATATTCATAAGGTGCGATTACAAGGCACGACTATGATAAACACTACTCTATTTACAATGGGCTTCGAGGCCCAACTTTCCTACAGGCTACCATCCCCCCCTTGCGGGCCCTCAGGGGTGTCGAACTCGGTGATGGGAGGGATGTCGCTTCGAGCTTCTCGGCAAGAACGGTGGCGAACTCCTCCGCGGCTGCATCGGCTTCGTCCATGATGACCGACGCGGCGTCCGCATCCGCATCATCGGGAACAACGTACCCCTACGACACCCTCTGGAGATCCATGAGGTAGTGTGTCGAGGCCACGGCGAGAGCCCGCAGGACACCAAGGCGGAAGGTGCTCTTGGCGTGTTCGGCTATCCGGCCACCTAGCGCGCGCAGGCGGCTGATCACCGAACTGCCCGAGACGGCACCCTCCCCTTCGAGCTCTTGACACACACTCACGGCGGTCTGCTCCAGCTCCGCAAACTCCATCTGTGCCGCCGTGAGCGTGGTATGGACCGCTTCCTTCGCCGTGGTCTCGTCCGCCACCTTCTGCCTCAGCTCTGAGCAAAGGAAACCGACGTCAGTTACGAAAAGTAACAAATCAACGAAAAATCGAAGGTACTCACCCGCCACGTGCTTCTGCGCTTCCTCCCTCTGGGTACGGGCGGCCTCTTCGAGCGAGGATAAGGAGGCCTCCTTTTCTCTAAGGACGGCCCCCATGTTCTGGAGGGCCACCTCCTTCCCCTCGAGGGCCTCGCCCTTTTCCCGGAGTGCCCCGGTGAGCGCAACCACGGCCACCTCTTTGTGGAGGAGCTCGGCCTTCTGCTGCTCGAGCGTGGCACTGAGGCATTGCAGCTCGGCGCTCTGTGCCTCCGCCTCCCGAGCTCTCTCCTCGAGCGCCGTCCGAAGGCGCTGCAGCTCGACAGCTCGCGCCTCGTCCTCCTGGGCCTTCTGCTCCGCTGCCGCCCTTTGGGCGTCCCGCTCATCGGTGACCCGCGCCAGTTCCTCCTCCAGCGCCCGCTGACGCGCTCCCAGATCGGCCATTTTTGTGTTGGCGTCGATGTTTTTGAGCACCAGCTCGGCGTTGTGTTGCCCGAGCTGGCTCATCTGGGAGTACAGCCGGTTCATCTCGGCGCTCTTCTCGTGCGAGATTTCCCTCAGCTGCTGCAAAGGGGGACGACGTGGGTGAAGACGCGCAAAAGCTAAAACCAAATCCGATCAATTTTCGGTGGGAAATACTTACCTGGCTGACCTGGTAATCCGCGTTTTGATGGAGCTGATAGGCACGGTCAAGGGCCTGCAAGATCTCGCGCCCGACGCCCATCTGCTTATTCCAAGCCTCCTCCTCCTGCTGCTCCTTACGAAGGAACTCCGAGGGGACACCGGACGGGACGATCACCCCGAGGTGGCTCCCCTCGGACGCCCCCGCCTCGAGCACGCCCGCGCTGGCCGACGCGAACTCGGCGATGTGTACGGCGGCGCTCGCCGCAGCAGCGGGGTCGATATCCATCGAGTCCCCGTACTCCTCGCTGCTGTCCCGCAGCTCCACCACCGCCGTCGCGCCCTCCTGCGCCGTTAGCACGGGCACTATCGCGACGATAACCTCGTCCCGGGCCTCGATGGGCTCCAAGATGGGGACTCCTTCTACCTCTGGCGCCTCTTGCGCCATGTCCTCTGTGAGGCCCTCGCCCTCGGCCCTCGAGGGCTCGAAGACGAGGGTCTCCTCCGCTGCTTGGCCGGCAGGGCGCTCCTGCGCGTCCCCGCCAGTTTCTCCTTCTGTGTCCGGGCGGGCGGCGCTGTTCGCGTCGCCCCGACCGGCCTCAACTTCAACGGCCGCTTGGGCGGCGCCACCGGCACCGCCCTGGCTGGTCTCCTCGGCGTCGGCCGCCTGAGCAGCCTCCTCGGCGCCACGCTGGCCAGCGTCGTTCTGACCGGCGTCACCCTCCTCCTCCCGGGCTCGCTGCGCAGCCTGGGCCCCTCGGGCCACGGCCTCCCGTAGCCTAGCGACCGGCGCCTCGAGATCCACGGCGGGCGGGGGCTGCGGCGCCATGTGCGGAGTGCTGCGAGACCCGGTCTTGAGAGCCTTGGCCGGGGCAAGCCGCACTGCATCCTTGGGAACGGCCCCGGGGCTGGAAATCAAGAGACGCAAGTTGAGCAGGATCGAGAAATTTACCAAATACGTAACAAAAAAAGAAATCCAAAATGCTTACCCAGATCGAGCACTCATGCTCCGCTTCCTCGTGGCGCTCTTTCGAGCCTGGGGCATCGAGCAGTCCCTCGAAGACTGCCCCGAGGGCGCCCCCCTCGTGTCGGCCCGATGGCTCGAGGCTGCCAGCGCGGACGACTCCTCTCCCCCCGCGGCCTCGTGGCCGCGGATCAGCACCTGGGGCGCAGGCAACCCCTCGCCGGCCGCCGGCGAGGATGACCCCCGCACCGCACCCTCGAGGGAGGGATTCGCCGATGACCCCGCTACGGCCCCCGGCTCCTCTAGCGCCACGGTTGCTCCCTCTTCCTCGTCCCACAGGTAGAACGGTGGGGGGCTCGCGCGCGCACCTTCCCCATCACTCCTCCGAGCGTGATCCTCGGCACCCGAGGCCTCCTCCTCATCATCCTCCGAGGACTCAGGTGTGGCGGGCCGCAGCTTCCCCTCCGCGCGAGCGAGCTGGCACGCCTTGTCGTGCCTCGCTTTCATCTTCCTTTTTCTCTCGGCTTTTGCCTCCGCCGTGTCCTTCCTCCTCTTCATCTTCTCCACGTGGAGCGATTGATCAGGCACTATTCCGGGGCCGGAGGCCTCGAGGTGCCGCACCTCAACCCCTGCAAAACGCACCCGAGATAGGGTCAGGAGAAGGAAACTACACGACGCATGACGAGTTCGAAGCCAAAACCCACCAGGGAAATATACCCCGGCTCGGGGGCACATCTTGATCCTCCACAGATCCGCGGAATCTTGGGGAAAATCCGCCACCGCGTACTTCGCCCTCCGGGCAGCATTGGTGTGGGAGAGAAGCTTGCTCGACGTCCTCGAGCCCTCGACCTTGCTCCCAGGGGTGAGTTGGTAAATCGGCAGGGCCCTCTCCACGAGAGGGATCACCCTTTGCCGGTGAAAGTTCGCGATGACGGCCGCCGCTGTCAACCCCCTCCTCGCCAAACGCGCCAGCGCGTCGGTGAGGCCCTCGAGCCTGGCTTGTTGAGCTGGGGGCGACACCCCCCAGTCCCACTTCGCCGGACGCTCTCGAAGAACCTTGTTGGTAAACGCCGGGAGCGCGCCACTGGAGTTTCGAAGGTAGAACCACCCTCGGCTCCACCCGGAGTTGTTTGTTGTCATCTTGCTTGTGATGTAAAGGTTCCTCCGATTCGGGCGGACATGGAGCGTCAGGCCACCGGCGCGCGCGAACCGCCTCGGCTGGTTCCGCGCGTTCTCGACGAAAAGCTTGCCACGGAACAGGTGGATCCAGAGATCCCAGTGGACATCGATACCGAGGTACCCCTCGCAGATGGCGACGAAGACCGCCGCCTGCGAGATGGAGTTGGGGCTGAAATTGTGCAGCTCCACTCCGTAGTTCTCGCACAGCGCCCTCATGAACTTGCTGGCGGGGACGCCGAAGCCCCGTTCGTGGAGGCGCACGAAGCTCACGACGTAGCCCTGCGGGGGCTTCGGCTCAGACTCGTCCGGGTGCGGGGAAATCCACGCCGGCGCCCCCGCATTGGAGTTCCGCGGCAGCAGCCGATCGGCGACCAGCTGCTCCAGCACCGCGACGGTGGCGGAGGACTTCCCCCATGGCAAGGGCTCCTGGATGTCCGATATCTCCGAGAGTCGAGGGGGGATGGAAAAAGGAAGGCTCCGAAATGGCTAAGTCTCTCTCTCTCTCCCTCTTTCTCCTTTCTCCTTCTCGCTCTTGGCTACGGGTTCAGGAAGCAACGGAGGCGGAGAAGGCGAAGGCGAAGCGGGACGGAGGCAAATGGCCAGGTGAACCCAAAACATCCCCTTCTTCTCCGTATTTATTTACCACGGGGGGCGCACCCACAGCCACGGCCCAAATCTACCGCATTCAATGGCACGTGCCCTTCCGAGAGGGGCACTCTGCATGCGCGGGCGGGACCCCGGACCTCCCTCTTGTGGGGTCCGGGACATCCACGCGTCCCCGGACCTTCTAGTGTGCACGCTCGCACCCCGACCAGGGGGTCCGGGACCGTCCCACGCCATTACTACCGCTGGGACACTGCGGGACGACCGGCACAATCTTCGCGGGGCCAAGGACGGAGCCCAGGACGACAGCGACGCGCGCCGCCATCCCATAGTACACTTTCTACAGTATTCGACCACTATACCCGCGATTCGGGGGAAAACGACGACTTCCGCGCGCCCTACACTCATGTACACCGCCCCTCCTTACAACTATAAAAGGAGGGGGTGGGCTTCCTTTTGCGCAGGCTGATCAACTCTCTCCAATCGAAGGTTGGAAGTAGGTTCTCTGAACTCCCCCTCAGAGAACTCTCAGCACGACTGAGCACTCATCTCAACCAACTCCACCTCTAGCAGAGAATTGGGAGCTCCTCTCCCTCTCTCGCCTCGCTTGTATCCCCTACTACGAGCACTTCGGGTGCAAGATAATACAGTGCCCTCGCACACCCCCTTTGCTGGACGTACGGCCCTGCGGCCGGAACCAGGATAAACCGTGCGTTACTGTGTTGCCTCTTGCATCATCATCTGGGACGAGGAAACACGCAGCATTTACTAGTTGGGATCCGGACCCCCGGGTCAGGACACCGACAATGGTCTTGTAGGCATATGCCCCGAACGGAGTGATGAATGCCATCTTGATTTGATCTTCTTCCTTGAGAGCTATTTGATGATAGCCTGAGTAGCAATCAAGGAAGCAAAGGAGCATGCAGCTGGCTGTGGAGTCGATGACTTGGTCGATATGTGGGAGCCTGAAAGGATCCTTTGGGCAGTGCTTGTTGAGGTCTGTGTAGTTGACACACATCCTCCACTCATTGTTGTTTTTCTTGAGGACAAGGACGGGGTTTCCAACCACTCGGGGTCGTAAACCTCTTTGATGAACCCGGTTGCGAGTAGTTTGGCAAGTTGTTTTTTGATGGCCTCCCTTTTCTCTGCTGAGAACCTTCGTAGGAACTGCTTCTTGGGTGTTTCTTTTGCATTGTTGTTTAAGAAGTGCTCGATCAACTCCTTGGGGCACGCCTGGCATGTCCGCAGGTTTTCAAGCGAACACGTCTCGGTTAGCCCTAAGGAAGTTGATGAGCGCGCTTTCCTATTTGTCAGTCAACCCAATGCCGATCAAGGTGGTCTTGGAGGAGTCACCTTCTTGCAGTTGAATTGCTTTGATGCCCACATTGTCGGGTGGTCTTGGGGCAAATTGGTTTGCCTTCTTTGTTGGGATCTCCATTCTCGACTGAGAGAGTTGTTTCGCTGCTGCGGGTAATTCTCCCGAAGTATCTGGCAAGCAGTTAGTGTAGGCATAGGTGATGGCCTCCTTCTCACACTCGAATGATTTTTGGAGGTCGCCATGGAATATGAGGACTCCTGTCTTGCCCGGCATCTTGAGTAGCAAGTAGACATAGTGTGGGATGGCCATGAATTTTGCCAAAGCAGGGCGTCCCAATATGGCATCATATGAGGATTCGAAGTTTGCCACCTCGAATTTGATGAGCTTGGTTTGGTAGTTGTCTGGGGTGCCGAAGGTGACCGGAAGTGTGACGGTGCCGATCGATGTAGAAGAGTTTCATGGGACTATACTGTAGAACGGAGCCTTGCTTGGGGTCATCAGTTTGTCGGAGATGTCCAGCCCCAACTTGGAGAGAGTACTCGCGAATAGGAATTTAAGGCCACGATAATAAGTACTCGAGTTAGGCGGGACCCTGCGACAACAGGGTCTAGAATGAGCGGGAATTTCCCAAGCTCGAAGAAGTTGTTCCACTAGTCTTCTCTGGAGAAGGTAACTGGGACCTCGCTGTGCCTCAGTGTTTTGGATACGGCGGGTTCCAGGTTCAGGATTTCGCACCAAACAATTTTTTTGTGCGCGTCTGTTGAAGCTAGAATCTCCTCCATATACGACGTTAACCGTGTTGAAGGGTTATTGGAAACTTTGGAGTCCATCTCGGTAATTGTCCTCCTCATTCTGCTTGCCCTTCTTCTTTTTGTCCTCCTCATTCTGCTTGCCCTTCTTCTTTTTTTCCTCCTCATTCTGCTTGCCCTTCTTCTTTGAAGGACTTCCGCAAGTTAATGCACTTGAGGATCGAGTGCTTTGCTCTTGGGTGAGAGAGCATGACTTGTTAAAGAGCTTATGGAAATCATCTTGCTGGCTTCCTAATTTCTTTTCGTGATGGCCTCGATTGACGGTTGCAACAGTGTCATCTGGTGTGCACTTCTTATCGAAGTTGCGCTGATTTCTGTCAAAGCGCGAGTCGCCGTGGCGCTTGGAATTGTTGTTGTCACGTCAAGGGAGGTGGTCGCGCTCCTACTCCTCTTGATCGCCCCACTCTAGCATCATGTCGCAGAGAGCCAAGATCGATTGAGGCCAATTTTTACCGAAGTTGCGGTAGAGTTGCTGAGTGGCGAGGTTGTTGTGGAAGCAGTCGATGACATCATCGTCGGCGGTGTTGGCGATGGTAGAGCATGTGTCAAAGAATTGTTTGAGGTATGACCTCAAGGCTTTGCCGCGCTCCTGTTTGCATAGGCGCAGGTTGTTACGATGTAACAGAACCGCCCAAATTAAACCGGCTTAAGTGCGCTAACTATCATCTTAATGGTTAATCAAGTTCCCACGCACTTAAAATGGTATAATCCGGTCGTCTGTCGGGGTAAGGATCGAAAAACACTGGAAGTCTCGCACGAAGACGAGCACATATGATTACAAGTAGATAAAAATTCTCAAATTTAATTTACAATGCGGAGTTTTGCAAACAAATTTACATAAAATATCAGAGTTTAAAATGCAGCGGAAATTAAATAGAAGTTTATTTTAGAAAAACAACGATAACTATGATGACGTGAGGACGTCACATCAAGCCCACCGATGTGAATCCTGGTTAGCTCCAACCAGCAGCAGCTACCTGAAAACAGGATAACAACAATCCCTGAGTATACTAATACTCAGCAAGGCTTACCCGACTAGTGGTATATACTTAGCCGACTCCTAGACATGCAAAGCTTTTTGGCTCTGGAGTTATTTTGCTCAAAAGCTACTAATAGTGGATCCTTACTTTCAATATTTTAGCTCAAATTTATCATACAAATACCAACTAGGTTTGTTTGAATATCTAGAGCACGCATGGTTGATCACAATATCTTTTTAGAGTACCACAGTCATATCTCATAATCTCAACTTTCCAATCTCATTTCAATCTTTTACTATGATGTGACGCAGTGACCAAGGTTCTCTTAACCGAGAGAGATGGCGAATCGATCCGATTTAACCTTGCAAGGTGGACCTAACTCACACGACACATGCAAACCACGCCGGGCCACACGCGTCAACTGTTCCCATCATTACCCCGACGTCTGAATCACACCTGCCAAAACCTGGGTGAAGGGTCCCTCACAGCGAACTCCCAGAGAACTAGGAGGCGACATACACTCCAACACCCGCCATAATCCCACTCCCAGAGTAGCAGGTCGCGATTCAAAGTATCGTTGCAAATCAGGTAATTAGCTTACCGGTTTCGACTACCTCCTACTTCCGGCATGTGGTTAGTACTGTTCAAACTCGGTCAGCAGGGCCAACAACGGTACGGTCCTCAATCGACACAGGCGGAGGCTTACTTTCCATCCATTCCATATCCAAAACCAAAATCATCTCCGCCCGGTCTTTTCCTCATTGATTCATTCTCAAGCCACGTTACCATAAGTAACAAAAACCTATAGCTCGCGAGTGACAGCAATCACTCGACTTCTACCGGATCCTAGTTAAGCATGGCAACACTAACGACACCTGTATACTAGTATAGACTCATAGGTACCTAGGGAGAAACATGCATACTAGGGTTCCATACAACTCCTAAAAACATAAATGCACAAATACTTAAATACACATTGAATACTCAAATTAGGGGTTATGCTCCGGCTTGCCTGGGATAACACTGAGTCAGTGTTGGTTAGATGATACTCGCTTGGCGAGCAGCTTCCTTTGGTCATGCACATCGGGATCCATCCGTCCTTCTTCTAGATGCATCCACCATCCACAACGCTCGAGTTCCACGTGTATTCACCTAGTGTTCCTAGATGAGACGCACAATGCAAGAGCATGAACATAGCGAAACAACACAGAGATCATTGACGACAAGCATACATGTTCACTTATTAACTTAAATGGTTGAAGAACACTAGTTTCAGGTTACTAATTGTTATACAAGGATACAAGATCTCAGGTAGATTACTCTAACACCATTGAAGTCATAGCTAACACAACAAGCACACAAACCACATCAAGATTGAGACAGTTGATTTCTAAGCACATACAGTTTACACAGCAGCACAACAGTTACTTGTTTAAACCATAGCTGTAGTTTTAAGCATCAAATTAAGGTGATCCTAGACTTTATGGAAGGCTTATGAAATGTACTACCACTCTTTAGTTACCAACAAGAGATGATTTCGGGTTTAGTTAAGTCAAACATCACAAACTTTCAGATCTGCACAGAATACAGGTAAAACCTGACAGGGTATTGTAAACTCTATAACTCCCAAACTAGTAGGCCTATAATCATGAAATTCTAGGACAAGCAAGATATGGAAGTTATCTACAACTTTTCTATTCACCACATCTACGGAAAGCATCATTCATATCACAAAATTATCACCACAACAGAAACTATACAGTCAGCTGTTTTCAGCACATAAGCAAAAAAAAAAATGGTTGTTCACTTGTTTATCTTGCAAGGAGTACACAAATAACCATTTAATTAGACTACAAACACTAGCACATACTTAGCAACATTTTAACCTGACACCAAGCCATCCAAGCATTGCAAAGCATATTATCAAGCTCATATTCCATAAACCTTCGTGAGCTTTTTTTTTATAGAAAAGACATGGATTATTTTTAGGGACATAAAATAACTAGTTTGGAGCTGAAATTTCTATGTGTGGTAGATGTTATCAAAACATGGCTACTGTACCAAGATTACATGCTCAGATTTTATAAATTAATTATTACAACCAAGATAAATTCTAATTGAAATTAAGCATGTGAGAGCAAGATAAAACTATATGTCACTTTTTCTGTGAACACATTACCAATTAAGCGTTTAGAAGACATAACAACATCGCACAAAGGCAATGGAAACACATTTCTATTTTTACACATTTCTATTATTTATAAACTATTTATTAAGCGCTAAACAAGTTAAATCAAGAACTCAGCCATGTTGGATGCATCAAATCTGAAAATTTTACCACAGAGCAAGCATCACATGCAGAGTCTACCATAAAAATTTTACAACGATTGGAGCAGTACAACTAAAGATATAAATTGCACTAGATCTGAAACATAGAATGGACCAGCTGCTGCAGATTGCGTATCGATGTGTTGTAGTGCTGGAGAAGAGCACCAACACATGGAGGAGCCACCGTGTCGGAGCATCTTGTGCTGAGGTGACCAGAGATGAGCACATGGTAGCGCTAGCGGCTGGGCGGCTGCGGCAGGCTCACCACTGCCAGTGAGGCCACGGCAAGGGCGGCGTGGGACTGCAGGTGCCTGCAAGGGACCTAGGCTCGGGTTCTGGGGCGCAGAAAGGGAGGCAAGGAGCGTGGGCACGCGAGCTCGGGCTCGGCGGCCATGGCAGCTCTGGCCGCGGCGGCGGGACTGTGTTCCTGGCGGCGCAGCAAGCAAGATGGACGGGAAAGGGGCTGGAGAGGTCGATGGTGGTGCGGTGCTTCTCACCGAGTACTCGATTTGGGGGGAGGAGGGCCCGAGGGTTGAACTCGACGTGCGGGGGCGGCTGCCCGGCGGAGGAGCAGTGGCGGCTGGTGGTGGCGGGGTCCGATTCGGCCGGGTAACGGCTCGAACGCGCACGGAATGGGGCGGAGGAGCTTCGAGGCGAGGCCAGAGAGGTCGGGGCGCGAGGGGCGGTGGGGTTTGGCTGGAGCGGCGAATGGCGACGAGCTCTGCTCGTGCTCGGGCTCGGCGCGCGGCTTGACGAGGACGAAGGGGGAGAGGGAAATGGATAGGGATGGCGCTGGGAGCGGATAAGGCGGCACACACGGATGGCGAGGTTCACCGGGATGCCCGACGCGTGGAGTTGCCGGTGGTGTCGCGCCGTTCGTGGTATGGGCGGCGTATGTCGAACAGGGGAGCACAGTCACAAGGTTTGAATGAGATTGACTCGAATTGACTCGAGTTTGACCGTCCGAAACTCAAAATTTCATATATAAACTTGAAATTTGGCCAAAATAGAAGTTGTAGAGGATGAAAAGATCTACAACTTTGGTTTTGGGCGAAACTTGATTTGAGTCTCGGATCAAGGAGAAAAACATGGTCGAACTTAGCTAAGTTGATGTTTACTATGCAACGTGATTAGCGCTAATGACCTTGCTTAGGCCCATAATTAGCGAGTTAACACATGATTAGCATCTTGATTAACATAAGGGTGTTACATACGAGTAGCCGGTTGGTGGATGGATCCTTAGAAGTTGTCGACGAAGAGTTTCTTCAGGTCCTCCCACGAGTCGATTGAGTTGTGTTTTAAGCTCTCGAGCCATGTGAGAGGTGCCAATTCCAGGGTCCTCAATAGAAGTTGAGTAGATATGAAGCCACTGATGAGGATCTTGCTTACCGTCATACTTCTACAAGTTTTGCAGATTGGCGGGGTTGAGGCTAGTCGGGTACTCGGCGTAATTGATGTTCTGACTGAAAGCGGGGAAACGATTCGTTTCATCTGCCGAGTGACCATGACGTCGAGCATTGATGATTTTGCGTGCGTCGTGAAAGTTGCCACGACCGTAGTCCGGACCCCTTGGGGGACTTGTGTCATGGCTCTCATCTTGGAATCTTGGCTGTTAGTTTTGAGGCAAGCGCGGGTGATGGTTAGCTTCTTGATCTCCCCTCAGCCTTACCGGAGTATGGCTGTTCCGAGAGGCCAAAGGGAGCAGATTCTACCTGTCCATCTGGTACAATGCTTCTTTGGTGAGGAATTACATCCGTCGAAACTCCGGTGTGTCAGGTAAGTTCTGCATCAGTAGAGCTGCTACAGCCAAGTTGATCATCGGGTGGTTAAAGGCTGGACCGCCTACTGCATCGAAATTGTTCTGTGGATTGCGGGGGCCAATTGGTGGTCCGAGGGCACGTTGCGCCCGTGCAATGGTGTTCCTCCTGCCAGTGTTGCATCGATGGTTCCTCAGATGTCGAGCGTCTTTATCTGGTTTAGTTTCATTCAGAGGAGCGTTCGCTGAGAGCTCATCGACAGATATTTGCTCCAAGAGTTTGCTGTCATAACGACCAGCTTCTGGGCCAAAATCGCAATTCTGACCAAGAATCGACACGTACACCTGGCGATCGGGTGATGAGTCGTGAGTAGTGCTATAGTCGACCAAGGCAGTGTCACCTACTCCCTCTTCCTCGACTGGGGAGAGGGGTCTACCTTGCTATAAGATACGTTGTGGAGGCATGCGACAAGGTGGGCGTTGTCGAGTAGTTTGGCAGGCTTAGAGCCCTATCGGTACACGAAATGGCTTTGAGGAGTAGCAATGATGGTCAAGCTCGGAATATCGGCGAGGCCTAGGGCGGACTCATTGTCCGAGTCGGGATAGGAGTCGAAGATAAGTGCTTCCCGGCAAGCGGTGGCTTCCTCCTCTACGATCCTTGGGGTGATTTTGCGATGCATGTGTGCACTGCTAGAAAATCAACCATTAGTTGATTTTGCAACGCTTGTGTGCACTGCTAGAAAATTGACCTTTAGTACCGGTCTGTCAGACCTGGGACAGTAGGGCTACTCACAGGCATGGAATATTTTAGAGTAGGGGGTAGTACATGTATACGCCCTACCTCTATTGTAACTACCCTAACGGTAGTAGGACTAGTTGATGTACAAGGAAACTAGCCAACCTCTTCAGACTAGGACTCTAATAGTACTCGACTAGGATTCCCATGTAACCCTGTCCCCCCAGATTATATAAAGGTGAACAGCGACCCCTCCAAAGCAGGACGATAGACATCGAACAACACCTAAGGCAATACAAACCACAACACAGGACGTAGGGTATTACGCTCTGGCGGCCCGAACCTGTCTAAATCTTTGTGTTCCTTGCACCATCGCATTTTGATTCCGGCGAGTCCCTGCCTACAATCAAACTCGTCGGGGTATACCTTGGAGAGCTTGCCAGTAAAACACCAACAACTGGCGCGCCAAATAGGTGAGCTCGCCAACAGTCGTCAGAAGAACTCGAAAGCGCCTTTCGACGACAACTCGGTGCCCACCAAAGGCACCTCCTTCTACGTGGGCTCCTGGATCTTCGTCGCTGACAGATCAGGCGGTTTCGAGAGTCGCCCGATCGATCAGAATGCCCCAAAAGCTTCAGAAGCCGCAAGACGCTAAGAAATCGATGACTTCATTGATCAACTCGAAGAAGTCAAACTTCCAGTCAACAACGGAGCCCGAAATCAACCCGATTTCGACACAATTAGTCCAAAAACGCTCTCCGAGATGGAAGAGAATTTGAAAAAATTGCTGGAAGACACCAAACCAAAAACATGCATTGACAAAAAGGTTCCATTGCCCTGGTGTCAGGAGGACATCATCAAAATAGAGCAACCTATCAATGCAGTTTCAAGAATCACAATTGAAAGTTGTCTAAAGGATTTGATGAAAATTCGACGCCCTCGAGTAGAAAAATCTAAGCTACTCAATGGAATCGACCGGGTTTCTAACAGTATCGAAGGATGCATCAATCTTGCAGAATCAACTCTTCAAAGGAAAAAATTAGCTCTTCGCTTCAAGAAAACTACTCGCAAGAATAAGCCTTCAGAAGACATCTTTTCGAGCATCGATCACATTGATGAAAAAATTAGACACTGCCAAACTCAGTAAAACATTATACATAACATAAGTTTAAAGTTCAGAGTTAAGCAGCGGAAAGAAAACACGACGGCTACAACACATCGCAAAAGTATACCAAGCTAGCCCAATCATGGTATCACTCGTCGGGGTCATTGCCGGTCGGAGACGGATCCCACTCTACGGACCAGCCATGGGGCAAAGAGCAGGGCCAAGTCAGACTAGCGGTCTGGTCCTCAAAACTCATACCTGAAACAGGATTCAACAGCAAGGCTGAGTATACTAATACTCAGCAAGACTTAACCGTCAACGGATATACTTAGTCCACTTAGCTAGACTATGCAGGGTTCTGTAAGGCTCTGGTTTTCCTTTTGCTAAAAAAGCAATAAAGAGTAGGTCCTTAATTTCACATTTTAGCTTTCAAAATTCTAGTTGATTAACCATTCTATGTAAGCAACTAATTCTAAGCAACCATGGTAGAACTTTAGTCAAACATCAAGATTGATCATAATAACATTACTCTTATTACTCTGTATGGCAAAGGGATCAAGTAGTCTCAATATCCGCGAGAGATGGACGATTCGAATCGGATTTCCAACCTTGCAAGGTAAACCTAACACACACGTTTGGAACACCGTCGGGTCGTTCCCAAACAACCGTTGACCTTTCATTCCGGCCTGTGGATAGGGTCACTCTCCCCGACTACAGGGCACCAACTTCCTCCCTGCACCCATGGTGTTGCGCAACATAAACATAAATAAAACCTATCTCTAAGAGAGAGTGAAAGGTATATCCACTCACCGGTCCGATTAGCTACTAGGCTTACCGCGTACCATATTTACGGCATGTGGCTAGTACGTTCAAACACTTAACCACCGCTACCACACACCGCGACCTTAGCAGAATTCATCAACACAGACGGGGTCCCACCCAAGGTCATGATATCGAACTTGACCCCGTCCGACGTCCTTATAGTGGTGCAGAAAGTAAACAAGCAACTCCTATTAAGCTCGCGAGTGACAGACAATCACTCGACTTTTACCGGTCCTATAAGGATAGCAATTACTCGAACTCAAATCTAGTGTTTAGTACATAGGTTCCTAGGATCATGCATATAGGGTTTTCAATTCAAATCCTAAGAACTGTAAACGCACAAGTAGGTAGTATATATAGTGCATAATTTTTAAATACTGGGTTTATGTCCGGGGCTTGCCTTCGCGGTAGTCACTAGCTAGATTAGCCTTGGGCTCTTCCGGACTTTGGTCCGGGTCTTCAGTCAGTGTAGTGACGTTCAGCTGGGCTTCTTGATCACCTCCTTCGGACTCCGGGATCAGCTCGTACGTCCTGTCCGCTAAAACAGTCATATCTATATGTGATGCAAGAAACGATATTACAATCATACACACTTTGCAATAAAGGTGCAGTCTAACAATTAGTAAACATAACTAGCATATGTGCAATCATTTATAGAGTAGTTATTTAACAAGTCTTACTACACAAAAAAACATGATTAACCTCACAATACAACTTGATTATCTTCCCAAAGTAAGTTTTAGTTAGTTCATATAGCAAATAAATCATGATTTGCTAAGAAATAAGTAACTCAGCACACAAACAACATTTAAACTTAGAAAAATTACTTCAAACAGAAAGTACAGAGAGAAATCTATCCTATAAATTTCATGCCATTTCATGTAGTCAATTATTCAGAATAAAACATTTACTCAGACAGCACCTAGAACAAGATTAAATTCTACTAAACAAACTATAAAACTTATGAAGCTTAAAATTTCTCAGAACAGAATTCATATGCTTATGAACGTCCTATAAATGTTTCAGAATTTATCTCGGCATAAAACAGAAGTAATAATGTTGACAAAATTAAACCACATATGGAAAAACTAATTAGTACATAAAGTTCTATAGTGTTTCTAGATCTCAAATTTTACAGACATGAATATATGTCCAAAATAGAGTTCCACAAATTTTCTCAGATTTTTCTAAGCAAGGAAACTATTTACCATAATTAAAGCCTACTTAACAATCATTAAATCAAAGATATAGTTAAACAGATCTAAAATTTCCCAAAATCGTGCAATAGCAAGGTTTTAGTGGCATACATGCATGGAAATAGTTTCACACTCAGAACTGTAATATTTCTACCAGCACAAATACATTAGTAAAACTAGTAGATCTAGGAATCTTGAAACTTCGGCCTAGTTAAAGATGTCAAAAAGGGTTCAAATTTTTACCAGGCACTAGTAACACTGTAAGACACATTATAGCCAAAAACCTCATGAAGTTACTGAGTACAACTCCTAGAACAATTAAAGCCTATTTATTCTATTCTATTTCTTGGATTAACATATAGACCAAAACTGAAGATGTGTATGTAACAAAACTTGTAGGTCTTGTAACAAGGATTCCATAACATTTGGATTTGTATTTTTTGGATTTTTCTACGAATTTCTAGGACTTTTCAAAATTCATCCTAGAAACAAAAGGAAAAGGACTGAAATCTTGCAGCTAGGCCCCTAGAAATAAAAATATGTTTGCAATGTGGTCCCTGGCTCGCCTGAGAAGAAGACAGGGAGGGGAATCGGCGGAGTTCCGGCCAGGGAACTCACCGGCGGCGAACTAGAGGTGGCTAGGGAGCACGAGGTGGTCAAGGCGCGTCGAGGGGTGGGTTTGGTGAGGACTGGGGTGGCTGGCTGGGTGTTTTCTCACGGCGAGGTGCAGCGGTGGCTCGGACTGCTCGCCGGCGGCCATGCTGCGGCGGTGGGATGGGGGTGTGGAGAGGTCTGGAAGCTGCATGACGTTCGGGCGGAGCTAAAGGCGGGGTCGGCGTGGGTGGAGGGGGTCTGGAAGGGCGTACCCGCGGCGGCGTCGAGCTCACCGGAGTTGCGGAGGAGGGGGCGGTGGTGCTCGGGGTGCCTGGAGTGCGAGACCGGGGGTGTGAGGGGCGGAATGGAAGGACAAGGATGAGGCCAAGCTCGTGCGCGCGCTAGAGAAGGGAAAACCGGGCTCTTCCCCGAGTTGCCACGGCGGCGGCGAGGTGGCGGCCGCGGAGTTGGCCGGGGCAGTGTGGCGAGGGGAGGATTGCTCCAGCGCGGAGGGGAGTGAGGCCAGGGGGTTGTGGGGGTGCCGCGTGTGGCGGTGGAGCAGCAGGAGGTGGCCTGTGGCCCTCCTCGGCGGCGGGCGGCGCTGCTCTGCGCCGGCAGCAGAGCGAAGAAGAGAGGGAGAGAGGTGGAAGACGACTGCTGGACCTATTTGCAATTTCTGAAAAGTTCAGGGGTCCTACTGTAAAACAAAAATAACTCCTAAACTAGAGCTCAAATGAAAAAGTGCCCAACATGATAGTTGTTCAAATTTTCAAGATCTACAACTTTGGTGTTGTGCAAAAATTCATTTGATCAAATGTTAAAGAGTTATTTTGAAAACATAGAAAGGATTTTGAATTTAATGGACTTTTGTCTTTTCCAAAGCAAATTCAACTCAATTTCAGACTAAAAAGTAAGATTTTCTGCCATGTAATGATTACACTTAATTTTACAAATAAACCCTCCACAAAAGCAATATTTGCCCATCCTATTCAAATTAAACTATAGGAAGGTCCTTGCATTAAATCATATTTACACATTTAGCCTTATATTTTTAAAATAAGACCCTTGTTCAAGCAAAGTAAGCACATGATGCATAAAATAATTGCAGTTCTACTGTGCAGACACCTAGGGTGTCACACGAATGGTCAGATGACATTGACTTATTCAGGGAAGGTTTATCAAACCCAAACAAACTTGAAGCATTGTGGGAACAGTCTAAAGCGAAGAAGTTGTGGGACGAATCTCAAAACAAGTCACCAACACAACTGGATCAATATCTAACAAATCTCACCCCATGACCGATTCTCTTCCAATCAAAGACTACATGGGTCGGTGATGCAACGTCATTCAAGTTCCAAGTTCTACAACACCACAAGAAGATCACCACTTGCCACAGTTATTTTCTCAAGAAGAACGCGACAATTTGGATAGATACAACAAATTCATGAATGAATTCTCAGTCCGAATTGAAGGAGTATGGCCACCAGCAGACACCCTCCTATATGACGAAGATCTTCTCCGACACACACTCGGACTATCTCCAAGAGTCAAGTCAAGCGATGAATTCTACCCAGATTCGGATCAAGTTCACAAAAGAAGCCGATTCATACAAGAATCCATTTCAGACAGAAGAACAGAATCCGATAAGAAATCGATTTCTGCCAGTACTAGAAAAAGAGACCTCCAATCCACAGATCAGAGGAGAGGAAAGAAATAGCTCTTAGAATACAAAGAACTGCATTTTCAGCAAGGATTTCTGCTAAATGACGACATCAAATCAAAGACTCCCAACCACGATCGCGAAATCTTCATGGCCATACTCTCAGAACCCAGAGATTGAAAAGACGATCCTGCAGCGAGCCTAGATTCTACCTGACAGAGGTACATCCGGGTACCCAGCCGAGTAGTTATCTCCGACTGGGTACATACTCGGCCAGGACCACTCTGCACGACTACCCGGCGGACAGGCACTCGGCTGGACGTCGGAAGGTTCCTCTGAGGATCAGGATCAAGGCACGGATTTGTATTCCGGATATTTAGGGATCTTAACCAACCTGATTCCATGTAACAACCCGAGTAGATATCTTCCCATACTTGTAACCCACGGCACCTGGCCTATAAAGGCGCCGTGAGGGGACCCATAGAACGCATCCCGCATCTCATCATCAGCATCATCGTCTTCCATCTACATCAATACACAACACAGGACATAGGGTATTATGCTCCCGAGCGGCCCGAACCTGTCTAAACCCTAGCGTCAACTCGCAACCATCTCGTTCTTGGCTCCGGAATCCCCCCTTCACCTACAAATCTACCGCCGGGCATACCCCTAGTAGACTTGCCGGATAAGTAATCCGACAGTTGGCGCGCCAGGGAGGGGAGATTTCTCAGGAGTCCTCACAGCGAGCTCAATGGCAGCATGTTCCGGCGTCTTCTTCTCGGCCAATGTCAGCATCCAGATGGTGGCCACCGCTGGATTCGCCTTCACCTTTGGTAGTTTCCCGAAAACTACTGTTCCTCGGAACCCACCCACCAGCCCCTCGATCACCGAGAGCGGCAACTCCACTAGCGTCAGATCCGATTTGATGGCTCAAAGCTCCATCACACATCGAGTTTCTGAACTCGACATCAGCGAACCTCCGATCATTCGCCCCAGGGCAACGCGTCAGCCGGTCATCTGCAAAAACGATCTAATATCCGGAATAGATCGTGTTACCAAGTCCCTTGCCGAGTGCATTCAACTCGGCGAGAGTGTGCTGGGTCATCTAGGCGACTTTGCTGTCGTTCCGTATGGGCTCTGCAACAACTCCATAGCCTACTCGGATCAGATCCGAGTACGTATGGGCAACCTACACATCACCGAGTTGGATCAGTCTGACTCGGATCAGATCCAATCTGATCCGCCCTCATTTACTGAGGTTGGGTATCAGGTGGCCGTCTCCACCCTCCTACCCAACCGCAGCAACCCCAACGCCCGGCGCCAAATCTCGGTCGTCTCGGTGGACTCGGAATCCTTCACCGGCGAAGACGACCAACAGCGGGCAGAACACCTTCACCGCAACGGCCTCCGTGCTGACCATCGGGCCAACGAGCAAGCCATCCTGCAGGGAGAGGAGGATCTTGAAAACGCTGATTGTCGCAACCCCAGGGTTGCACGGAGGCGTCCATCACCTCCAAGGCCCAAGAACCTCGAAAATGAGTTCGTCCTGGATTACGACGGTCATCAAGTCTTCGCCACGCCATCTGCCAACATGGCCGCCATCCTCGAGGTATTTGAGGGACTACCCCAAACTCCCGAGATTGCAAAAGCTCGCGCTCGTCTGCATGTTGCAGCAACTCAGGCCTAGGGCCTGAGAAGGGAGTACTCCAACCGCCGGGGGCAATCAAGCTCCAACCGCTCAGTGCGTCCTCATCGCCGTGATGAAGAGGTCGACCAGCCCGACCTTCGCGACCATCTCGCCCGCCAAGATCTTCGACCCCGCATCGACAACCGCCATTGCGAACAGGACAATGCCGAGCGAGAACGACATCGCCTCTACGACGATGAGCATGGTGCACCCGGACACATCCGCAACAACCGCGATCACCATCCCCGCGACGACGACTACGATCTGGCAGACGACTTGGACGGCTTCTCCACCTTCTTCGACAGGTTGCGAGCCATCCAGTGGCCCGTGACCTTCAAGCCGGTCGGCATCGAAAAGTTCGATGGCGAGTCCGACCCCAAGACATGGCTGCGCACCTATGTCATTACCGTCCGAGCTGCAAACGGCAACAATGACATCATGGCGGCTTATTTCCCGGTGATGATGAGCCGGCAAGCGCAGAACTGGCTCGAGTCCCTTCCTGCTGGCTCGATCAATAGCTGGTAGGACCTCTGCACCACCTTCGTCTAGTACTACCAAGCAGCCTGCCCGGGCCCCAAAACCAGATGGGATCTGGGCAGCGTCACGCAACGGCCTTCCGAGTCCCTGCGTGATTACATTAAAAGGTACTTTGCTAACTGTAATACAATTACGAAAGTTGATGACAGGGACGTGATCTACCACTTCCACCAAGGCCTCCATAGCATCGAACTATGGAGAAAAATGTTCGAGTCCAACCCCAAGACCGTCTCCGACATTATGGCCATCGTCAACAAGCACACCGACATGGAGGACGCCGAGCGCGCACATCGCCGCGAGCCTGTCGATCGTCCTCGCCAAAGGGACGATGACCTGGCTCGTCCAAGTGGGGATCGTCCACCACATCACGGCAAGAACCGCAACCGCGCTGAGTCATCCAAGGCCCGCGACCGCAAGCACGGCCCCGACAACACCGTCGCCATCGCCGATCGGCCCCACCAACATACCTCACTCGACCAAGAGGAGCTTGATAGGCTCCTCGACTCCAAGTGCCCCTGGCACAAGGACGCCAACCATACCGTGCGAGAATGCCGCGCCATCTCCAACAACGTCGCTCCAGAGGAGCCCAAGCGACCTAGGCTCGACGACTGCGAAAGGCCGGGTAGCTCCAGAAGCTCCCGTGGCTGCGGCCGCAGGAACCGCTTGCCCAGGCGAGACGAGGAGGATCAGCAGGGCTACAAGTCACCCGACACCTTCCAGGAGGAGCAACGGGTGGTCAACATCATCTTCGGAGGCTCCAGCGCCCCATCCTGCAAGTGCAGCATCAAGCTGCACAATTGTGATGTCAACTCGGTGTTCAGGCACCCGGTTGAACCTCTTCGCTGGTCGGAAATCCCCATTACTTTCGACCGACGCGACCACTGGGTCCACCTGCCCATGCCAGGTGCTTACCCTCCCGTGGTCAACCCGGTGATACGCCAGATCTGTCTGGCCAGGGTACTCATCGACGGGGGCAGCGCCCTCAACATCATCTTCGCCAAGACCCTGGAGGACATGGGCTTCGACATGACCAAGCTGGTTCCTTCAGACCAGGCCTTCTACGGCATCATCCCGGGTGCTGGCTCAACGCCGGTCGACAAGGTCTGTCGGTGTTTTACCATCGTGTTCTCCGAGGTGTAATCCGAGGTGAGTGGTTATGAGTAGGGACTCATCGAGATCAGAACGCGATGGTGCAAAGAACACAAGGATTTAGACAGGTTTGGGCCGCCGAAGCGTAATACCCAACATCCTGTGTGGTGGTTTGTATTCCCTCTGGTATTGTTCGATGTTTTGGAGGGGTCCCTGCTTGCCCTTATATCATCGGGGGAAGCAGGGTTACATGGAAATCCTAGTAGAGTTCTGTTGGGATTCTAGTCCGAGATGTTCGGCTAGTTCTCGAGACTGTCGACTAGTTCTACTCCTATTCGGGTAGATATAAAAAGAGGTAGGGCGTAACCATGCACTATTCCCTACTCTAGAATATTTTGTCCTGGTGAGCAGTCTTGCTGCCCAGGTCTGCAAGCCCCCGAGCTCTTTGTAGTCGAGTTCTGCAGGCATCGAGCACTTTTGAAGACGTTCGTCAGGTACTTCGAGAGCTTCTGGACTTTTGTCGGCATGGCCGAGCACTTCGGGTGCTTCTGGAGTAGTGTCCGGCCTCAGAGCTCTTCGAGTGCTTCGTACAGTCTTCGGAGTGCTTCTTCGGCTGCATCGAGGCTATGAGGTGCTATAGTCTTGAATTTCTTCTTTCGATATGGTGCGCGACGTACTCGCACTCCATATGGAGTAGCTCCCGAGCCTTAGTTTGAACCGGTGGATCAGGCTGAGGGTCAGCTTAGTCTTTTGGGTTCTTCGACCTTCCGTCTGAAGTCTGGAACTTTTTTCGAAAAAAGTTGCTATTTATGACACGTATTCCGCATCCCCCGATCTTTGAGTTCAAATCCGCAGTTTGGAGTTAAGGGTCCAGGAGATAATAGCGTGTCCTCTGCAATCTTTCTGAGCTCATCAGTGCTGCAGTGAATCTTTTGAAAAGGTGGCAGTGTGGTGTACTGTTTGTCTGTGAGTTCACGTAACGAGTATCGCTGTAGAATCTTTTCTGTTTTGTCCGTGAGCCTCCCTGCTTCTTGGACGTCATGAGCTGTGTTGTGGCTTCGCTGCCTCCTCTATTTAAGCAGGGTCTCCGGCACTTGTTTCCTCAATCTTTGCAGTTGTAGCAATGGGTTCCTAGTGTAGTTCTTCACTTGAGAGTACTCGACCTCCCGATGAGAGTACTCGATTTGTCCTTTTATGTGCTAGAAGAGTGTTTGCGAGCAGCACAAACACTTGCTATCCTCGAAGCCGACGGCTTTGCTTCTCTAGGCTTATCCATCCTGGCAGTCCTGTACCTAGCTGGCTGATGGTGGAAGCCGTATCAGAAGCCTTTGCTATCTGCAGGAGCTGTTCTATGAGTTTTAGTGGCTTCTGCGGAGGATGCATTGTTTTTGTTGCAAAACGTATCAGGGAGAAGAATAGATGCAAGAAGAGGATTTGCGATGTTTGTGATCATGCATATCTTCTTGCAACGAGTTCTTTTTCTCCCTAGATATGTCTTGGTTCAGCCCAAGGGCTGATACAAGGGTACAAAGCAAAAGGGAGTAACGTGCTTTGTATCCTTGTATCAGCCCTTGGGCTGTCCTCTTTGTAGTTGAGGTCGAGTGGTTTCGATTGGTGAAACCGTCGAGATCTGTGTATTTTCCTTTGTTGGAATGTAATCCCTGAAAGGAAATCTCTATTTTTTGCTCTGATTCTGCTTTCTCCATGGAGAATTCTGGGATTCGTTGGCTGAAATAACTGTGAAGCCGGTGCGCGACCTTTGGGCTTCTTGTTATTTTACCGTACTGCCACTGGCTCTGCTTATTTAACTGCTTGGGTAAATCTAGGTTTAGCACGCTTCCTCAATCTCCTCAGCCGCCGCCAAAAAACTCATCTACTCTTGCCTCCAAGTGCCGTGAGAAACTAGCCACCGCTAGCCCCCGGGCGTGAAGCAAGAGAGAATCGTCCTTATGGCGCCGAAGAGATCTGCTGCAAAGGGGAAGGTGGATGAAGCTGCCGTTGGCGAGGCGGAGGTCCACAGGTGGAAGACGAGTAAGTGCGCCGACTCCCATCTCTTGAATCTGGTCGAGAGCCATCTTCTTCAGCCCCGGAAAGTGATCCATTGGCGCGGATCTATGGGGGAACCTTTTCCTCATGAGGGGGGAAACGAATCTGTCATTTTTCTTCCTCATGTTCTTCGGGTCCTCGGTTTTCCCGTTTCTGATTTTTTTACATGGCCTCCTTCATTACTGGGGGCTTCAAGTGCATCACTTGACCCTTAATTCCATCCTGCATATTTCTATCTTTGTTCACTTGTGTGAAGCCTTTCTGGGGATCGAGCCCCACTTCGACTTGTTTCAGTATTTCTTTCATCTGAAACCTCATCCCAATGAATCCAATGTGGACGTAGTTTTGGGAGCTGGATTGCAGTTCCGCCAGGGGAGGAAACCCAAATACATCCCCTACGAATTGAGTGACAAGGTCATCGACTGGAAGTCGATGTGGTTTTATATTAGGAACCTTTCTTCTTCTTTTCTTCTTCGCACTCCTGGCCCCCCTGTGAAGAAGCTAGATTGGAATTCCAAGCGGAGCGGGGGGGGCCAAGTTAACTTTCTTCTCGGGGAGATTGAGAGGTAGAAGGCAGAGCACCAGATTTGTGGTGCTTCTGTGATTGCGAACTGGTCGATGCGCAGGATCCAGCCGCTACAGCGGCGGGTCCATTTGGGCTTTCAGTATGAGGGGGAGATGGATCCCTCTCGTTATACCCGAACCAAGATTACTGAGGATGATTTGAAGGATTGGGTATTGGAGCTGCTGAAGAACGTGCCTGAGACGGCCAATGTTGCTGGAACTTTCAGCGCTGCCAGGCGTCCTCGGGAGGTATTGCTTCGAGTAGTCGACTGAAGAGTAGTTCAAGTACTTTTTGTCGAGTAGTCGAGTTGATCCGGTATCTTTCGTGCAGATTAATCCCAAAAATTATCAAAGTAGGCCTCCACTGCCTGAAGATGTGCCATTGGTGCATACTGACTCAAGTGTGCATCTGACTTCTTTTGTCTTGTGTTTCTGTTCAGATAGGCTACTGAATCCTTGATTGATCGCAGTTGTGTGTTGTTCTCAGGTCCGTCGGGTAGTCGGACGGCGTCGGATGCCCAAGACCAAACGATGGATGAGCCAGCAGTTGAGTCCTCGATAGGTGAGTACATCATGGTACCCTTCTGCGTTGTTGCATTTTCTTGATGGCTTTTCCTTTTCTTAGGCCTCCTTCCTCTTCTAAGAGGTTTGCGGTGGGCTCTGTCGTGAACCCCGTCGACTCGGCTCCTGCTGCGCCGGCTGAGTCCAGTGGGAGCGGCTCTGCTAAAGGGCAGAGCACTTCGGGACAGGTTGTAGTCCCGAGGTTTACTAGGGCGAGGAAGTTCGTGCTGAAGCAGTCTCCTCAGTAAGTGTGTCTGTTGATCGACTTTTTGTATTTGCTCTTCTGATGCTTTGATTGAAATGTCGAGTACTTCTTTTGTTTTGCAGCAATCGGGAAGCTTTCGGGATTGATGAGTCTGAGAAGAATATTTCTGAGTTGTCCCCCAGTCCGTCGTGGGTGGGTGATCGGTTGGTTGATTCGACTGCCGGGCCGAAAGGGAGTCCTGCAGCTGAGGATGTGAGCCAGGGGTCTTCTGCTGCTGGCACTGGTGAGTGTCTTGAAGTGATCGACTTGTTTTCTTATCGAGTTTTGACTCACTGTCCTTGTGTATTTCAGACAAGCAAGCTGAGGATCAGCCGAAGAGTCCTGCGGCTACCGGCAATGTTGACCTGGTCCCCCTGGACATGCCACGGCAGGAGGTGGAGAAGCCAGTCGACGGGTCATCTGTTGTGGCCCGGGAGATTCTGGGCTGTCATTCTGCTCTTATTGTAAGTAGCTTTTTTGTACTCGAGAGCTTTTTGTTGAGTTATCGAGTACTTTGTCTTGATCTTGCTCTGTTTGCAGAGTCTGGCCAATCAAGTCGCTGAGCAAGCTGAGTTCCTTCGGCGGACTGGAGAGGGTCTCCAGTTGTCGTCTGATCAAGCGCATCGGCTTGAGGAGATGGCTGCCCTTGATGTAACACCCTAATTTAAATTTCAGTATTTATTAATAAATTAAATTGGCTTTATTTAAATTTTCTAAGGTTTATTGTGTTTAGTTGGCATTTAATCTAATTTTTGTTCCTAATTAATTAAAATTTATCATAGGTTTAAATTTTTGGTTGCATTCATGCTGGAGCATTGTTTTAATTGTTTGAGTGCTAGAGTGAATTCAAACTTATTTGAATTCTTTTGGCTTGAGTTGAGTTAGAAATAGAATAGAAGAAAGAAGAAGGGAAACCAGCTCAACCCAGCCCGGCCTGCTCTTTCCTCTGGCCCAAACCCAGTTGGCCCACAAACTCCCCCCTAGAACCCAGCCCAAACCCACCAGGCAGCCCAGCAACCCAACCCGCGGGCCCAGCTCCCTCCTCTCTCTCAGCCCGCTACCGCCCCAGCCCAGTAGCGGCCTGGCCTCCTTTTCCCCTCCAACCGCGCGGCCCAGAACCAGCGCTCCGCTCGCCCGACCCCGTCTCGCTGCAGCCCGGGCCCGCCTGCCAGCTCCCTCTCCCCCGTTCCTTCCTCCCCGCCGCAAAACAGAGCCGCCGGCGGTGACAAATCGCCGCCCCCACGCGCCCAACCTCCCTGGACCGCCCTATCTGAGATGCATGGCCTAGATTAGATCGTGCCTGGATTAGATCCTAGCCCTCAGATCCAGATCTGACGATCCAGATCGGCGCGTACCCCTTCGCCCTGGCCTTTTTGCTAAAGAGACCCTGGGGTCTTTCAGATTCAACCCGCAGTCCTGAGTTATTCAAAAATAATTGCAGATTGACCCATGTTTTTACTCGGACCCCCCTGACCTTTTTAGTTTTAGCACCCGCAGTCCAGTTAAGGTTGTTTTGCGCGTTAGCCCCTGGATCTAACCTTTAATTACGTTTTAGCCCTCGGTTTTAGCAGAAAAGCCCCTGAAACTTCAGTTTTCTTACAAATAAGCCCCTGAACCTTGTTTTAGGCCTAGATTATGCGTTTTAGCTCCGTTTTTAGCGTTCTTTATATCCACACGATCGTTGTAACACGTAGATTTGTTCTAGAGTAGTTTTGTGCGCTGTTTTCATGTATTGTTGTACTGTTTCTTAGTTTTTATTAGTGTTTGTTTGTATGCTTATTGTTGGGCCTTGTTTTGGCCATGTGTTCGTGAGTAGACGTTGATCCATCTGAGGAGCCCCAGTACGAGTACCAGGAGCAGCCGTCTTCCGAGCACTTTGAGCAGCAGCCAGAGCAGTACGAGGAAGGCAAGTATAACATGAACAACCTATCACTTTTAAATACAATTTCATACTGCATTTTAATACTGTATGCCTTTAAGGATTTCCTAGCCAGTTTATATCCTTTATATATATCCTTTGGGTTGCATTTTGGTTAGTTGTGCTAGGTTGCTGCGCTATAACACACTTTGGTCCTTTTTAATTAAATTGATTAATGGTTTACTTGAACTTAATTCTGAGAGTGGCACTCTGTGTGGCTTGAGTGGCTCACTTCTCGTTAAAAGATGTTTTCTTTAGAAACATGGTTTAGGGGGCCAGCACGGTGCTTACTGCCTGGTTGGCCACTCTCCATAAGGACCGGTTCATAGAGCGACAACCTGGGACAACAGCGCTACCACAAGACTGGAATGGGACTGTCTTGGCTTACTAATTAGGCCATGTTGGTTCGGGAGTAACTTACCGACGGGGCATGGGGGGTGGTGAGCTCCAATGGTGGCCAGGCTACGAGGCTGGTCTGTGTGTCTTGTACCCCCTCGAGGTGGTTACCATCGTTGCGGAGCCTGATTCCTTAGCGGTTACACCTTACCAACGTGTCCTTTGTAACGGCCTCGTAGTGAGTCGCTAGACATCTCACCTAAGGAAGTGTGATGAACAACTGGCGTAGCTCACGACTTGTGGGTAAAGTTGTGCAACCTCTGCAGAGTGTAAAACTGGTATACTAGCCGTGCTCACGGTTATGAGCGGCCCAGATCCTCCTTTTGATTAGTGAAGTTATCTCTTTCCGACGAGGGGGGTGCTTCTCGGGGTTTACCTTGGTGGTTTGGTTTCGGTTTGGTTCTCAGTAGTAACATGATTAAACTTGATTAATTACTATGTAACTGGGTTAATGGTAATTCATCAACTAGTAGTAAATAGCTTAAATAAAATCTTGCCAACACTTAAAAGCTAATGCAGTTGAGTCAGCCAACCTTAGAGCCTCATAGTTTGAGTTATACTTGTTGAGTACAAGTTGTGTACTCACTCTTGCCTCTTCTCTACTTTTTCCTCTTGGCTACGCTACTGTTGCTCAGTTCCTGCCGACGCGAGGGAGTTCGCTCAGCGCTACCAGGACTACGAGGACTTCTAGGTGCTTCGTCTCCCAGTCGACGTCCCTGTGGCGCCCTGCTTCAGCTTCGGAGAGCTTTTACCGTATTTTGTACTTCGCTTCCGCTGTATCAGACATTTTGTCATTATTGTAATAAATAACATTCGTATTCGCTTTATTATGTCTTTTTACGTGATATGTGCTATGATATACTGTTCATTCTGTTGTATATACGTGTGACTTGATCCTGGCACGTATATGATTGCTCGGTTTATGTTCTTTTATAAACCGGGTGTTACAGAGTGGTATCAGAGCCATATCGACTGTAGGACGAAGCCTAGATAGAACTGGTCGAGTTTTAGGACTTCTTCTCACCAATCCTTGCTTGCTGAAACTATTTTACTATTATACCCCTTGACTTCTTTGACTTTTTACCCTTCTTGCCTTGATTTCTCTCTCTGAAGAATAGTTTCGTAGATTTTGGCCTGAATCAGTCATCTGACCACCATGAGCATAGTTAGGTGACCTTTTTAATAATAATACGATAGCACGTTCTGCGACGCGTTGTGTTAGTCGAGTCTTTTGCTAAACTCGGCTAGGTTGTGAAAATTGTCTGCTTGTTATTATGCTACATGGTTGATTTGGATTTTTGACTGATTGCATAGCTTAGTAGTTTAAATTTGTTTAAAGCAAATCACTCAGATGTTAAAGTTAACTAATTAATAAAATGAGTTAGATCGTTGGGGGTAAAACAGTCAACTCTATCCTGTCTACTTTATCATGGCTGGGTCTTTTTCCACAAAGAGTTATCATATCCATCTGAGTTTATTCTTGCAATATCCTTACTCGTGAAATCTTTTGTTCAAATCAGATGGTGAACACCAGGAGCACCGGTTCCAGTTCTGGCCAGCAGCAGGGTCAGAACAACCAGGGTACTGGGATCCCGATGCCTCCGCCCTTGACTCCGGAGCAGTACTTCCAGCTCCAGATGCAGATGATGGCTACCCTGAACAACACTGTTCAGGCTCTTCAGCACGCTCACACTCAGCCTCCGCCTCCTCCGCCGCCGCAGCCTCGCGACAGGCGTGCTGAGTTCCTGAGGGGTCACCCGCCGACGTTCTCTCACACGTCCGACCCTCTTCAGGCTGACGACTGGCTCCGTGCAGTGGAGCGTCAGCTGGACATCGCCCAGTGCGATGATCGTGAGCGCGTCTTGTACGCAGCAGGACAGCTGCGAGGGGCAGCTTTGGACTGGTGGGAGTCCCACCCAGTTCACGACCGCGAGTCTCTCACCTGGCTCCAGTTCAGGGAGCGTTTCCGTAGCCACAACGTCCCCGCGGGCGTTATGAAGATGAAGCAGAAGGAGTTCCTTGCACTGAAGCAGGTAATCTTAAGTATAATCATTCAGCGGTTTCTTTTGAGCTAATGCCCCTTGTTCTATCCTTATGAATCTTGAATTAATCTTCCAATATCTATCTGTCTTTGTGAATTCAGGGGACTATGTCGGTCACGGAGTATCGTGATCGCTTTCTTCAGCTAGCTCGCTACGCCCCTGCCGAGGTTGCGGATGACCGCAAGAAGCAGGAGCACTTCATGGAGGGTCTTGAGGACTACCTCCAGTACGCGCTGCTCAACCTCCGCTTCGACGACTTCAACCATCTGGTTGACAGTGCGCTCAACACTGAGCGTAAGCACTTGGAGATGGAGGACAAGAAGAGGAAGGTTGTCCCCGTTGCTTCCGGCAGCAACACTCGTCCACGACTCCAGCCGCCCCAGCAGTACCAGCAGCAGTACCGGCCTCCTCAGCAGTACCAGCAGAGGCCACCGCAGCAGTACCCGCCTCGACAGCAGCAGGCAGGTCAGGGCCCGAGGTTACCAGCACCTCCGGCTCGTGCTCCACCAGCTCCACCGGCACCGCAGGCTCCACGTCCGGCAGCTCCTACCGGACAGCAGGCTCAGGGACCTCCTCGCACCTGCTTTCACTGCGGCCAGCCGGGGCACTACGCCAACGCTTGCCCCCGGAAGGCGCAGGCGGGACAGCAGGGGCGCCCAGCTCAGCCCAGGGCGCCAGCACAGGGCAGGGTGAACCACGTGACGGCCGAGTCAGCGGCCGAGGCTCCCAACGTGGTTATTGGTACGTTCATGGTCAACTCCCATCCAGCTTCAGTGCTTTTCGATACTGGTGCTACTCATTCTTTCATCACCAAGTCATTTGTTGAGGAGCATAGCTTCTTTACCACTGCATTAAAGAACTGTCTGCTAGTTTCTTCACCGGGAGGGGAGTTGAGATCCCATATTGTTTGCCCCCGAGTCAGTGTAGCCATAAGGGGGGCAATGTTCAGTGCTGATCTGAGGGTGCTGGACACCAAAGGTATCGATGTGATTCTGGGAATGGATACTCTTGCCAGGTGGGGAGTCAGAATTGATTGTGCTCATCGAGCAGTTCACCTGACAGCATCTGATGGCCAAGAGGTGACAGTTAGTGCTTCAGAGCCTTCTGGATTTCTTCACCATATGGAGGCTAGACCCACGGACGGTATTCGCGTGGTGTCTGAATTCCCGGATGTCTTTCCGGATGATTTGCCAGGTATGCCGCCTGAACGCGCCATTGAGTTTTGCATTGATCTCTTGCCTGGCACAGCTCCTATTGCAAAGCGGCCCTATCGTATGGCACCTATAGAGCATGAAGAAGTAAAGAAGACTATTGATGAGTTGCTAGCCAAGGGCTATATCCGTCGCAGCTTCTCTCCTTGGGCTTTTCCATTGTTGCTGGTAGATAAGAAGGATGGCTCGAAGAGGATGTGTGTCGATTATCGGGAGCTGAATGCAGTCACTATCAAGAACAAGCATCCACTGCCCCGTATTGAGGATCTCTTCGATCTGCTTCGAGGTGCTCGTATATTCTCGAAGATTGATCTTCGTTCGGGTTATTTTCAGCTGAGGATCCGTCCTGGGGATATTCCGAAGACGGCATTCACCTGCAAGTACGGGCTATATGAGTATACAGTCATGTCCTTCGGCTTGACTAATGCCCCGGCTTTCTTCATGCATCTGATGAACATGGTCTTCATGGATTATCTGGATGTCTTCGTGGTGATTTTCATTGATGATATTCTGATCTTCTCCAAGACAGAAGAAGAGCATGAGGAGCATTTGAGGCTCGTGTTGCAGAGATTGAGGGAGCATCAGCTGTATGCCAAGTTCAGCAAGTGCGAGTTCTGGATTGACGAGGTTCCATTCCTCGGTCATGTTATCTCTCAGGGAGGCATTGCTGTTGATCCGAGCAAGGTGAAGGATGTGCTCGAGTGGGAGACACCGCAGACAGTGAAGGAAGTCAGATCTTTCTTGGGCTTAGCAGGATATTATCGGAGGTTCATTGAGAATTTCTCCAAGATCGCGAAGCCTTTGACTACTTTGCTAGAGAAGAATGTGGCTTTTGTATGGACTGATGAGCGTCAGATGGCCTTTGATGAGCTGAAGAAGAGATTGACTACGGCGCCAGTCCTGACTTTGCCAGACCAGACGAAGAGGTTCACGGTATATTGTGATGCTTCGAAGGATGGTCTTGGGTGTGTTCTGATGCAGGAGGGCAGAGTGATAGCTTATGCTTCACGGCAGCTACGCCGGCATGAACTGAATTATCCTACTCATGATCTTGAGTTAGCCGCAGTTGTGCATGCTCTGAAGATTTGGAGGCATTACTTGTATGGGCAGCGGTGTGATATCTACACTGATCACAAGAGCCTCAAGTATATTTTCACGCAGAATGAGCTGAACATGCGGCAGAGAAGATGGCTAGAGTTGGTCAAGGACTATGATCTGGAGATTCACTATCATCCGGGCAAGGCCAATGTTGTAGCAGATGCTCTGAGCAGAAGGAATTATGTCAACATGGCCGTGGCTTTCCAGATGCCTCCAGAGTTATGCGAGGAGTTCGAGCAGTTGAGTCTGGGCTTCTTGCATCATACTTCCAGTGCAGCATTTGAGGCAGTACCGACTCTAGAGTCAGAGATCAGGCAGCATCAGAAAGATGATGAGAAGCTGCAGGAGATTCGTGAGTTGCTCAAGAAGGGCAAGGCTACTCATTTCAGAGAGGATGATCAGGGTACCTTGTGGTACAAGAACCGGATCTGTGTACCAGATGTGAAGGATCTCCGGAAGTTGATTCTGAGTGAGGCCCATGATACAGCTTACTCTATTCATCCGGGCAGCACGAAGATGTATTATGATCTGAAGGAACGTTTCTGGTGGTATGGGATGAAGCGTTCAGTTGCAGAGTACGTGGCTATTTGTGACACCTGTCAGCGTGTCAAGGCTGAGCATCAGAGGCCAGCAGGTCTATTGCAGCCTTTGAAGATTCCAGAGTGGAAATGGGAGGAAATCACTATGGACTTCATTGTTGGTTTGCCTCGTACTCAGAAAGGGTACAACTCCATTTGGGTAGTAGTGGATCGTCTGACGAAGGTTGCTCACTTCATTCCAGTGAACACTACTTACTCGGGTGCTAGACTTGCAGAGTTGTACATCTCTCGGATTGTCTGCTTGCATGGTGTGCCGAAGAAGATCATATCTGACAGAGGGTCTCAGTTCACTTCTCGTTTCTGGGAGCAGCTCCATGATTCGTTGGATACGAAGCTGCGTTTCAGTACGGCTTATCACCCTCAGACAGATGGGCAGACAGAGAGAACCAACCAAGTGTTGGAGGATATGCTGAGAGCTTGTGCCATTCAGTATGGTACTAGTTGGGATAAGTGCCTGTCATTTGCTGAGTTCTCATATAACAACAGCTATCAGGCCAGTCTGAAGAAGTCTCCCTTTGAGGCATTGTATGGCAGAAAGTGCAGGACTCCTCTCTATTGGGATCAGATTGGTGAAAAGCAGCTCTTCGGTCCTGAGATCATAGATGATGCAGAGCAGATGGTTCAGGCTGTGCGAGAAAATCTGAGGATTGCACAGAGCAGGCAGAAGAGCTATGCTGATGGCAAACGGAGAGACCTGACTTTCAGTGTCGGTGATTATGTATATCTGAAGGTGTCTCCGATGAGAGGAATCCGCAGATTTAATGTCAAAGGGAAGTTAGCACCTCGTTATGTGGGGCCATTCAAGGTGCTAGAGCGGAAAGGCGAAGTTGCTTATCGCCTGGAGTTACCTCTCAGCCTCTCAGGAGTTCATGATGTCTTCCATATATCTCAGCTGAAGAGGTGTCTGCGAGTACCCGAGGAGCAGGCACCCCTGGATGGAGTAGATGTCCAGGAGGATCTGACTTATACTGAGCATCCGGTGAAGATTCTGGAGACATCAGAGAGGGTTACTCGGAACAAGCGCATCAAGATGTGCAGAGTTCAGTGGAGTCACCATAGTGAAGCTGAGGCTACTTGGGAGCGAGAAGATGAGTTGAAGAAGACCTATCCAGATCTCTTTGCTAGCCAGCCCAGCTAAATCTCGGGGACGAGATTTCTTTAAGGGGGTAGGGTCTGTAACACCCTAATTTAAATTTCAGTATTTATTAATAAATTAAATTGGCTTTATTTAAATTTTCTAAGGTTTATTGTGTTTAGTTGGCATTTAATCTAATTTTTGTTCCTAATTAATTAAAATTTATCATAGGTTTAAATTTTTGGTTGCATTCATGCTGGAGCATTGTTTTAATTGTTTGAGTGCTAGAGTGAATTCAAACTTATTTGAATTCTTTTGGCTTGAGTTGAGTTAGAAATAGAATAGAAGAAAGAAGAAGGGAAACCAGCTCAACCCAGCCCGGCCTGCTCTTTCCTCTGGCCCAAACCCAGTTGGCCCACAAACTCCCCCCTAGAACCCAGCCCAAACCCACCAGGCAGCCCAGCAACCCAACCCGCGGGCCCAGCTCCCTCCTCTCTCTCAGCCCGCTACCGCCCCAGCCCAGTAGCGGCCTGGCCTCCTTTTCCCCTCCAACCGCGCGGCCCAGAACCAGCGCTCCGCTCGCCCGACCCCGTCTCGCTGCAGCCCGGGCCCGCCTGCCAGCTCCCTCTCCCCCGTTCCTTCCTCCCCGCCGCAAAACAGAGCCGCCGGCGGTGACAAATCGCCGCCCCCACGCGCCCAACCTCCCTGGACCGCCCAATCTGAGATGCACGGCCTAGATTAGATCGTGCCTGGATTAGATCCTAGCCCTCAGATCCAGATCTGACGATCCAGATCGGCGCGTACCCCTTCGCCCTGGCCTTTTTGCTAAAGAGACCCTGGGGTCTTTCAGATTCAACCCGCAGTCCTGAGTTATTCAAAAATAATTGCAGATTGACCCATGTTTTTACTCGGACCCCCCTGACCTTTTTAGTTTTAGCACCCGCAGTCCAGTTAAGGTTGTTTTGCGCGTTAGCCCCTGGATCTAACCTTTAATTACGTTTTAGCCCTCGGTTTTAGCAGAAAAGCCCCTGAAACTTCAGTTTTCTTACAAATAAGCCCCTGAACCTTGTTTTAGGCCTAGATTATGCGTTTTAGCTCCGTTTTTAGCGTTCTTTATATCCACGCGATCGTTGTAACACGTAGATTTGTTCTAGAGTAGTTTTGTGCGCTGTTTTCATGTATTGTTGTACTGTTTCTTAGTTTTTATTAGTGTTTGTTTGTATGCTTATTGTTGGGCCTTGTTTTGGCCATGTGTTCGTGAGTAGACGTTGATCCATCTGAGGAGCCCCAGTACGAGTACCAGGAGCAGCCGTCTTCCGAGCACTTTGAGCAGCAGCCAGAGCAGTACGAGGAAGGCAAGTATAACATGAACAACCTATCACTTTTAAATACAATTTCATACTGCATTTTAATACTGTATGCCTTTAAGGATTTCCTAGCCAGTTTATATCCTTTATATATATCCTTTGGGTTGCATTTTGGTTAGTTGTGCTAGGTTGCTGCGCTATAACACACTTTGGTCCTTTTTAATTAAATTGATTAATGGTTTACTTGAACTTAATTCTGAGAGTGGCACTCTGTGTGGCTTGAGTGGCTCACTTCTCGTTAAAAGATGTTTTCTTTAGAAACATGGTTTAGGGGGCCAGCACGGTGCTTACTGCCTGGTTGGCCACTCTCCATAAGGACCGGTTCATAGAGCGACAACCTGGGACAACAGCGCTACCACAAGACTGGAATGGGACTGTCTTGGCTTACTAATTAGGCCATGTTGGTTCGGGAGTAACTTACCGACGGGGCATGGGGGGTGGTGAGCTCCAATGGTGGCCAGGCTACGAGGCTGGTCTGTGTGTCTTGTACCCCCTCGAGGTGGTTACCATCGTTGCGGAGCCTGATTCCTTAGCGGTTACACCTTACCAACGTGTCCTTTGTAACGGCCTCGTAGTGAGTCGCTAGACATCTCACCTAAGGAAGTGTGATGAACAACTGGCGTAGCTCACGACTTGTGGGTAAAGTTGTGCAACCTCTGCAGAGTGTAAAACTGGTATACTAGCCGTGCTCACGGTTATGAGCGGCCCAGATCCTCCTTTTGATTAGTGAAGTTATCTCTTTCCGACGAGGGGGGTGCTTCTCGGGGTTTACCTTGGTGGTTTGGTTTCGGTTTGGTTCTCAGTAGTAACATGATTAAACTTGATTAATTACTATGTAACTGGGTTAATGGTAATTCATCAACTAGTAGTAAATAGCTTAAATAAAATCTTGCCAACACTTAAAAGCTAATGCAGTTGAGTCAGCCAACCTTAGAGCCTCATAGTTTGAGTTATACTTGTTGAGTACAAGTTGTGTACTCACTCTTGCCTCTTCTCTACTTTTTCCTCTTGGCTACGCTACTGCTGCTCAGTTCCTGCCGACGCGAGGGAGTTCGCTCAGCGCTACCAGGACTACGAGGACTTCTAGGTGCTTCGTCTCCCAGTCGACGTCCCTGTGGCGCCCTGCTTCAGCTTCGGAGAGCTTTTACCGTATTTTGTACTTCGCTTCCGCTGTATCAGACATTTTGTCATTATTGTAATAAATAACATTCGTATTCGCTTTATTATGTCTTTTTACGTGATATGTGCTATGATATACTGTTCATTCTGTTGTATATACGTGTGACTTGATCCTGGCACGTATATGATTGCTCGGTTTATGTTCTTTTATAAACCGGGTGTTACACTTGAGAAGTCTTCTCGGGAGCAGTCAGAGAAGGTCAAGCTGTTGGAGGCCCGGGTGGAGGCCTTGGAGCAGGATAATTCTACTCTAAAGGAGAAGGCTTCCAAACTACATGAGAAGGTCAAGGTAGCTACCAAGGAGAAGAAAGGTATTCTTTTCCTTCTTTGATGCTTGTCCTTCGAGTAGTTTTCTTCTCATGTTTTCCTTGCTTTGACAGAGCTTAAGAGCTTGTTGTTGCGAAAGAATAATGAGGTGACCGATCTGACCAACATTATGTATCGTCACGCAGATGCTGTGGAGAAGCTGACCAAGATCAAGGCTGACGCTGATAAGCAAATGGTTAGCGATATGAAGCAGATCAGAGACTTGGCGGCTGATCGTGATCAGAAGGCTCAATAGCTGGCTGATCTTGTGGCGGCGGCTCAAGTAGTCGTCGACATGGTCGAGGATGAAGAAGCTGGTGGCAAGAGTTTGCTGGATCATATTCTGCAGCTTCTTTTCCTACACTTCTAGGGATTACTTGGCTCATGCCTTAGGTTTAGTCAAGTCCTTTCTCCCTTCTTTGAAATTGTCCTTTATTGGCGATGGAGTTGCCGTTGGCTGTTCGGAGGAGCAATTCTCTGAATATGTCGCGGAGATGAAGCCCATCGCTGATAAAGTTATCAGTAGCTTGGAGCCAGCGCCAGAGGTTTAAACAGTTGTAATATCCTTTTGGTTTTTGTGTGGATGCGTGTCCATTGAAGTACTTTTAACATTTTGATGTATAGTACTTTCTTTTGAGTTGACGGGCGATCAGCTGGTTGCCCTTGTCCTTGGCTGTCTTGATTTGCTTCTTCGAGTACCGTAGTAGTCGATTTGCTTTTCGTCTTGTGCACGAAGGGTACTTCCGTAGGAAGTGCAGCGATTGTTTGAGTACTGTAGTAGTCGATTGTTCTCTGCTTTCGTGGATAAAGATTTTGGCTCTTTATTTGTCTTGATGAAGAAGAGTTCCTTCTAGGAGTTAGAAGTTTGGAATCTTCTCGAAGTCGAGTGCATAGCAGTCAATGAATTGTCACCTCTCGGATGACTAAGTCCTTGTTGGAGATAGGGAACTTGTCCCATCCGGTGATCGAGTACTTGAAGTAGTCGATAAAATGTTCGTCTCATGGACGAAGAGGTCCTTTTAGGAGATGGGGAACTTGTCCCGTCCGAGTACCGAAGTAGTCTTGTAATTCGCTATCTTCATGGACGAGAGAAAAATCCTCTAGGGAGATAGAGAGCTTGTCCCATCCGTAGATCGAGTACCTTAGTAGTTGATAAAATGTTTGTCTCATGGATGAAGAGGTCCTTTTAGGAGATAGGGAAGCGTGTCCCGTTCGAGTATCGTCTTGGGAGATAGGGAGCATGTCCCATCCAGATATCGAATACCGTAGTAGTCGATTAAGTTGTCGTCTCATGGACGAGAAGAAATCCTCTTGAGATATGGGAAGCATGTCCCTCCGAAGGTCGAGTACCGCAGTAGTCGAATAAATCATTGTCTCATGGATGAGAAAAAAATAGGGAACATGTCCCATCCGGAGATCGAGCACCGAAGTAGTCGATCAACTATCGCATCATGGACGAAGAGTTCCTCTTGGGAAATAGGGGGCTTGCCCCATCGAGTACCATTGTAGTCGATCAATTGTCGCCTCATGGACGAAGAGTTCCTCTTGGGAAATAGGGGGCTTGCCCCATCGAGTACCGTAGTAGTCAATCAATTGTCGCTTCATGGACGAAGAGTTCCTCTTGGGAAATAGGGAGCTTGCCCCAACGAGTACCGTAGTAGTCGATCAATTGTCGCCCAAGGACGAGAAGGTAGAGAACTTCTAGGGCTCAAGGCCTCGACTACTCGATTCGTCATTCCTTTGACTCTGAGTGAACAAAGAAAGGTTGGTATTCGAGGTAGTCAAAGGAGTAACCTCCCCTTGGGAGGGGGAGCACATGTCTCTAGGTTCAACTCCTGGTAGAGAACTCATCTCTTGGGCCGCAAGGCACATGTCCCTTAGCCCCAGTTACTCGATTCGCCGTGCCTTTTACCTTGAGTGAACAAAGAAAGGTTGGTATTCGAGGTAACTGATGGAGTAAAGACTCCTGAAGAAGTAACCCCTTGGGAGGGGGGAGCTCATGTCTCCGGCGACGAAGTCTTCTTTTCCAATGCAATTTAGGTGCACTCGATTTCCATTTTGGCCTTTATTGGGTATATGGCCGTCGATCGTCTTGAAAATTTCTCTTCTGCCAACTCGAGAGGTTTGGGAACTGAGTCAGGGCTTCGGTGTAACACCCTAATTCAAATTCCAGCATTTAATAATAAATTTAATGGGTTTTGTTTAAATTTCTAAGGTTTATTGTGTTTAGTATGGCATTTAATCCAATTTTTGATCCTCAAGTAATTAAAATTTTATTATAGGTTAAACTTTATTGCTGCATTCATGCTGGAGCATTTATTTTATTTGCTTGTGTGCATAAGATTGTTGAATTCAAATTTTGAATTTGAATTCGAATAGATATAGTTTGAGTTGAGTTTGAATAGGGAAAAGAAAAAGAGAGAGGAAATAGAATTAGAAAAGGAAAAGAGAATCCAGCCCAAAACCCAACAACCGGCCCAACCCTTTCCCTCCTTCTCCCTCTCCCCGTGGACCAAACCCGCGGCCCAGTTTTTCCCCGCGCAGCCCAGCTCGCTCGGCCCAAACGCGCGGCCCAGCAAACCCCCGCGTCCCACGCTCGCTCCCCAGCCCGCGTTGCACGCGTCCCCCGCTGACCAGCGCTGGCCCACAGGTCAGAGTCCCCTTCCTCCCGCGCCCTCCACTCCGCGCAGCGCCCGCATCCATCTCGCCGAGATCTCCGGCGAGCTTTCCTTGCTAGCCCGCCCGCCGAGATCTCCGGCTCTGCCCCTTTTAACCACCTGCGTCGCACCAGGAATCCCATCCCCCACGCTATCGCCGCCCCTAACCCTAACACGCCACGCCCCATCGTGCCGCCGGAGCAGAGTCGCTGCTCCACCGCGGCCAGGCCGCCCTGCGGCATCCCAGCCCCCACCAGCTTCTGTACGGTTTCTACTCGACCCCAGGGATCCTCCCGAATCTCCGATTCCGATCCCCAACCCCTGCAGTGGCCCGAATCGCCAATACCAACTCCGGTGAGTTTTCCGTCCGCCATGCAATTCCTGGATACCGGCGAATCCCCGAACCACCCTGACCCCTGGAACACCTTCATAGTACTGCCACGCATCCACCCGTGGAGCCCAGACGCCCGGAGGAGCACCGCAGCGACCTTCCTCCGCGAGCTCTGCCACAACCCGCCGCCGGACCTCGACGTCAGTGCCCCACACGGCCTCCCCGCTTGAAATCCAAGCCTCGGTGAGCTTTGCCTTCACTTGCCCTTCGTTTTGGACTAGAAATCGTAGGCGGTAGCACCCTTTAGGTGGCCGCGCACCGATCACCGGCGACACTCGCCGCGAGCCCGCCATGGCGGACCGTGCTGCAGCACAGTTGGCCCACATGAACCTTGCCCTGGCTTGCACTAGCTCGGCGCACACACGCAGAAGCCACAGCCCCAATTCCTAGCCGGAGCAGCACGCCCGAGCGCGCATGCCGGCGGGTCACGCCGCGCAGACCCGCCGCCGCCTGTGCAACCGCGTCTCAGAGCACCCCCGAGCCTAGAGGAGTGCTCAGGTGGATTGCGCATACCGCTCCGAGTGCCCCTGACCCAAACCTTGGTCTAAATGACCCTCAGAGCATCAAATATGATGAAGTCCGGCGAGGAATCGACGAGCGCCGCCGCAGAAACCCCAAGTCCGGCGACTCGCGCCGCCGCCCGCGCGCCCTTCCTTCCAGAACCGTCCGATCCGTGGCCAGCGGATTAGATTAGATCCCGATCCCATCCGCTCCGAGCCACTAGATCAAGATCCAACGGTCCACGCGCGTAGATACCGGTTCGCCCTAGACATTTTGTTAAAGACCCCTCCAGTTTTCCTAGAATCAACCCGCGGTCCACAGCCATTCAAAAATAATTACAGTTTAGGCCTGTTTTTAACACTTAGCCCCCTGAGTTTTTCTAAAATATAACCCGCCGTCCAGAGCCGTCGGTTTTGCAAGTTAGCCCCTGAAACTAATGTTTAATTGCATTTAGGCCCTCAGTTTTTGCAGAAAACCCCCTGGAACTCTGTTTTTCTTACAGTTAAGCCCCTAGACCTTGTTTTTAGCCTAGATTTCACGTTCTAGCTCCGTTTTAGGTGTTCTTTATGTCCACGCGATCGTTGTAACGCGTAGAATAGTTCTAGAGTAGTTTTGTGCGCTGTTTTCATGTATTGTTGTATTGCTTTTTAGTTTTTGCTAGTGTTTGCATGTATGCTTATTATTGTGCATTGTTTTGGCCATGTGTTCGTGAGTAGACGCTGATCCATCTGAGGAGCCCCAGTACCAGTACCAGGAGCAGCCGTATTCCGAGCACTTTGAGCAGTAGCAGGAGCAGTATGAGGAAGGCAAGTATAACATGAACAACACCTATCACTTTAAATACAATTTCATACTGCATTTTAATACTGTATGCCTATAAGGACTTTCCTAGCCACTTTATATCCTTTATATATATCCTTTGGGTTGCATTAGGTGCCGCGCTATAACATATAATGGTCCTTTTTAATTAATTTGATTAATGGTATATGCAACTTAATTCTGAGAGTGGCCCTCTGGGTGGCTTGAGTGGCTCACTTCTCATTAAAATTGGTTTTGTTAGAAACATGGTTTAGGGGGCCATGTAACACCCTAATTTTAAATTCCAGCATTTATCAATAAATTTAATTGGCTTTCTTTAAATTTCTAAGGTTTATTGTGTTTAGTAGGGCATTTAATTCAATTTTGCTCTATAAGTAATTAAAATTTATCATAGGTTTAAATTTTTGTGTTGCATTCATGCTGGTGCATACTTTTATTCGATTGTGGTTTGAATTCAAATTCATATTTTGAATTCAAACTTTGTTTGAATTAGATTTAGAAGGAGAGAAATAGAAATCAAACCCACACCCAAAGTCAACCCAGCCCAAACCCAACTTCTCAGCCCAACCCGCAGCCCACCTCTCTCCCCAGCCGGCCCGTTTCTTTCCCCGGGCCCAGCTCTTCTCCCTCTACCCGGCCGGCCCAGTTTTTTCCCGCTCGGCCAGCCCAGCACTCGGCCCGCTCCGCGCGCGCGTCAACCCCACGGCCCAGCCGCTGCTCAGCTGCGACCCCCTCCTCCCCTTGGGCCGCTCCGCAGCCCAGCAGCGCTGCCTCACGCACCGCGCCCACGCCGCGTCAGACCAGTGCGCCGCGCGCTCCACTGACGAACCGGGCCCATCGGTCAGGACCTTCTTCCCCGCCGCAACCTCTCTGCTTCAGCACGCCCCGCCACTACCGGTGGACCGCCAACACCACAGACCCACCTCGTCCCGCAGCCCCACCGGTCATCCAACTAGCGGCCTTCCTTCTAGAAGCTTCACCCCCAGGCCCGGGATCACGCAGAGCTGTTGGTGCGATCCGTTTTCCCCGCGCTGCGCCCGTGATCCTCGCCGGCTTTCCTTCTGGGGCGCGCACGCCCAAATCCCGGCAGCCTCCTTTAATTGGCGCCCACGGCCTCCTGCGCCCCAACTCGCCACGCCACCACCACCGCTACCCCCCAACGCCGCGCCCGCCTTGCCTCTGCTTGAAGCAGAGCACCCCGCCGCCGATTCCTCACCACCGGCGACCCTCGGATCTCCCTGACCCCTGTAGAACTTCCACAGCACCGCCCCGCGTTGACTCGTGAAGCACAGGAGCCGGAGGAGCACTGCAACGCCCGAACCACGAACGCCGATCGACGCCAAGCCGCCGAACTGCCGTGCTGCCGTGGATCTGTCCCAGCACCGCCGCCCTCCCTCCTCTACGCCTCCCCGGACCTTCACGCCGTGGTAACGAACCCTCCCATGCCCAGTTACCCTTAGTTTTTCCCCTGCACCGCGCGCAATGGCTCACCGGCATAGGCCGTCCCACCTCGCCGCCGCACCGGGCCTCCGCCGTTCCGTGGCCCTGCGCCAAGCCCCTTGATCGGTTTAGTGTGCCGCGCTCTCGCTTCCTGACCAATTTCCGCTCGAAGGCGAGCCCGGAATCACCGTTTTGATGAAGTCCGGCGACCTCACCGCCGTGCGCCGCCGCGCGCCAGTGCTCGCGCCGCCGTCCACGCCCCAAAACGCCTGAGCCGTCCGATCAAGAAGGGACGCGCCAGATTAGATCGACTCCCCATTAGATCTGAAGCGCTGGATCTCGATCCTACGGCCCATACTCGTGAATAACGGTTCGGCCTGTTAACTTTGCATAAGAGCCCCTGAGTTTGTCCTAAATAAACCCGCAGTCCTAGCGCGTTGAAAAATAATTAGGTTTAGGTCCAGGTTTTAACACTTAGCCCCCTGAGCTCTTTGGAAATTGAACCCGCCATCCAGGCTTAGTCTTTTTGCGAGTTAGACCCTGGAGTTAATGTTTAATTACGTTTAGGCCCTCGGTTTTAGCAGAAAAGCCCCTGGAACCTTAGTTTTCTTACAGATAAGCCCCTAGAACTTGTTTTTAGCCTAGAAAACGCGTTTTAGCTCCGATTTTAGCGTTCTTTATATCCACGCGATCGTTGTAATGAGTAGAACAGTTTAGGCTTAGTTTTTCTTGCTGTTTTTATGTATTGATGTACTGTTTCTTAGTTTTATTAGTGTTTGCTTGTATGCTTATTGTTGTGCTTTGTTTTGGCCATGTGTTCGTGAGTAGACGTTGATCCATCTGAGGAGCCCCAGTACCAGTACCCGGAGCAGCCGTCTTCGGAGCAGTTTGAGCAGCAGCCAGAGCAGTACGAGGAAGGCAAGTGTAACATGAACAACCTATCACTTTAAATACAATTCCATACTGCATTTTAATACTGTATGCCTATAAGGATTTCCTAGCCACTTTATATCCTTTATATATACCTTTGGGTTGCATTTTGGTTAGTTGTGCTAGGTTGCTGCGCTATAACACACTCTGGTCCCTTTTAATTAATTTGATTAATGGTTTACTTGAACTTAATTCTGAGAGTGGCCCTCTGTGTGGATGAGTGGCTCACGTCTCGTTAAAAGATGTTTTTGTAGAAACATGGTTTAGGGGGCCAGCACGGTGCTTAGTGCTTGGTTGGCCACTCTCCATAAGGACCGGTTCATAGAGCGACAACCTGGGACAACAGCGCTACCACAAGGCTAGAATGGGATAGACTTGGCTTACTAATTAGGTCTTTTTGGTTTGGAGTAACTTACCTGCGGGGCAAGAGTGGTAAGCTTCAATGGTCCCTGCTCCTCCGGCTTGGTCTATGCTTGGATTGTGCTCCTGTGCTTGTACCCCCGGAGGTGGGCCCCATCATCGCTGACCTGACTCTCGCGGTTACGCCTTACCAACGAGATTCTTTGTAACGGCCTCGTAGTGAGTCGCTAGTCATCTCACCTAAGGAAGTGTGATGAACCTCTAGCGTAGCTCACGACTTGTGGGTAAAGATGTGCAACCTCTGCAGAGTGTAAAACTGGTATACTAGCCGTGCTCACGGTTATGAGCGGCCCAGATCCTCCTTTTGATTAGTGAAGTTATCTCCTTCCGACGAGGGAGGTGCTTCTCGGGGTTACCTTGGTGGCTTGGTTTTGGTTTGGTTTCTCAGTAGTTACATGATTAAACTTGATTAATAACTATGTAACTAGGTTAATGGTAAGTCATCAACTTGTAGTAAATAGCTTAAATAAAATCTTGCCAACACTTAAAAGCTAATGCAGTTGAGTCAGCCAGCCTAGAGCCTCATAGTTTGTGTTATACTTGTTGAGTACAAGTTGTGTACTCACTCTTGCCTCTTCTCTACTTTTTCCTCTTGGCTACGCTACTGCTGCTCAGTTCCTGCCGACACGAGGGAGTTCGTCCAGCGCTACCAAGACTACGAGGACTTCTAGGTGTTCGTCTCCCAGTCGACGTCCCTGTGGCGCCCTGCTTCAGCTTCGGAGAGCTTTATCGTATTTTGTACTTCGCTTCCGCTGTATCAGACATTTTGTCATTATTGTAATAAATAACATTCGTATTCGCTTTATTATATCTTTTTACGTGATATGTGCTTTGATATACTGTTCATTCTGTTGTATATACGTGTGACTTGATCCTGGCACGTATATGATTGCTCGGTTTATGTTCTTTTATAAATTGGGTGTTACAGAGTGGTATCAGAGCCGTATCGACTGTAGGACGAAGCTTAGATAGAACTGGTCGAGTTTTAGGACTTCTTCTCTCTAATCCTTGTCTGCTGAAACTATTTTACTATTATACCCCTTGACTTCTATGACTTTTACCCGTCTTGCCTTGATTTCTCTCTCTGAAGAATAGTTTTCGTAGACTTTGGCCTGAATCAGTCATCTGACCACCATGAGTATTAGCTAGGTGACCCTTTTATAATAATACGATAGCACGTTCTGCGACGCGTTGTGTTAGTCGAGTCTTTTGTTAAACTCGGCTAAGTTGTGAAAAAAATTGTCTGCTTGTTATTATGCTACATGTTTGATTTGGATTTTTGACTGATTGCATAGCTTAGTTGTTTAATTTTGTGTAAAGAAAATCACTCTGATGTTAAAGTTAACTAATTAATAAAATGAGTTAGAACGTTGGGGGTAAAACAGTCCACTCTTTCCTGTCTACTTTATCATGGCTGAGTCTTTTTCCGCAAAGAGTTATCATATCCATCTGAATTTATTCCTGCTATATCCTTACTCGTGAAATCTTTTGTCCAAAATCAGATGGTGAACACCAGGCGTGGTTCTGACCAGCAGGGGCAGAATAACCAGGGTCAGAACACCCAGGGGACCGGGATCCCGATGCCGCCGCCTTTGACTCCGGAGCAGTACTTCCAGCTCCAGATGCAGATGATGGCCACCCTGAACAACACTGTTCAGGCTCTTCAGCAGGCTCACACTCAGCCTCCGCCTCCTCCTCCGCCGCAGCCTCGCGACAGGCGTGCAGAGTTCCTGAGGGGTCACCCACCGACGTTCTCTCACACGTCCGACCCTCTTCAGGCTGACGACTGGCTCCGTGCAGTGGAGCGTCAGCTGGACATCGCCCAGTGCGATGATCGGGAGCGAGTTCTGTACGCTGCAGGACAGCTGCGAGGGGCAGCTTTGGACTGGTGGGAGTCCCACCCAGTTCACGACCGCGAGACTCTCACTTGGCTCCAGTTCAGGGAGCGGTTCCGCAGCCACAACGTCCCCGCGGGCGTTGTGAAGATGAAGCAGAAGGAGTTCCTTGCACTGAAGCAGGTAATCTTAAGTATAATCATTCAGCGTTTTCTTTTGAGCTAATGCCCCCTTGTTCTATCCTTATGAATCTTGAGTTAATCTTCCGATATCTATCTGTCTTTGTGAATTCAGGGGACTATGTCGGTCACGGAGTATCGTGATTGCTTTCTTCAACTAGCACGCTACGCCCCTGCCGATGTTGCGGATGACCGCAAGAAGCAGGAGCACTTCATGGAGGGTCTTGAGGACTACCTCCAGTACGCGCTGCTCAACCTCCGCTTCGACGACTTCAACCATCTGGTTGACAGCGCGCTCAACACTGAGCGCAAGCACCTGGAGATGGAGGACAAGAAGAGGAAGGTTGTCCCCATTTCTTCCGGCAGCAACACTCGTCCACGCCTCCAGCCGCCCCAGCAGTACCAACAGCAGTACCGGCCTCCTCAACAGTACCAGCAGAGGCCACCGCAGTAGTACCCGCCTCGACAGCAGCAGGCAGGTCAGGGCCAGAGGTTACCGGCACCTCCGGCTCGTACTGCTCTACCAGCTCCACCGGCACCGCAGGCTCCACGTCCGGCAGCTCCTACCGGACAGCAGGCTCAGGGACCTCCTCGCACCTGCTTTCACTGCGGCCAGCCGGAGCACTACGCCAACGCTTGCCCCCGGAAGGCGCAGGCGGGACAGCAGGGGCGCCCAGCTCAGCCCAGGGCGCCACTTCAGGGCAGAGTGAACCACGTGACGGCCGAGTCAGCGGGCGAGGCTCCCAACGTGGTTATTGGTACGTTCATGGTTAATTCATATCCAGCTACAGTGCTTTTTGATACTGGTGCTACGCATTCCTTCATTACTCAGTCTTTTGTCGAGCATCATGGTATTCATACTAGCACATTAAAGAGGTGCCTGTTAGTATCTTCACCGGGAGGACAGTTGAGGTCTCACACTTACTGCCCGAGAGTCAGTGTTTCTTTGAGGGGAGTAGAGTTCTGTACTGATTTGATGGTGCTAGACACCAAGGGCATTGATGTCATTCTGGGAATGGAGACTCTGGCCAAATGGGGAGTTCGGATAGATTGTGCTCAGAGGACAGTCTTGCTATCAGCTTCCAGTGGCCAAGAGGTTGTTATCAGTGCAGTAGAGCCTTCGGGATTTCTTCATCAGATGGAGGCTAGACCCACGGACGGTATTCGCGTGGTGTCTGAATTCCCGGATGTCTTTCCGGATGATCTGCCAGGTATGCCGCCTGAACACGCCATTGAGTTTTGTATTGATCTCTTGCCTGGCACTGCTCCTATTGCAAAGCGGCCCTACCGTATGGCACCTATAGAGCATGAAGAAGTCAAGAAGACTATTGATGAGTTGCTAGCCAAGGGCTATATCCGTCGCAGCTTCTCTCCTTGGGCTTTTCCGTTGTTGCTGGTAGATAAGAAGGATGGCTCGAAGAGGATGTGTGTGGATTATCGGGAGCTGAATGCAGTTACTATCAAGAACAAGCATCCACTGCCCCGTATTGAGGATCTCTTTGATTTGCTTCGAGGTGCTCGTATATTCTCGAAGATTGATCTTCGTTCGGGTTATTTTCAGCTGAGGATCCGTCCTGGGGATATTCCGAAGATGGCATTCACTTGCAAGTACGGGCTATATGAGTATACAGTCATGTCCTTCGGCTTGACTAATGCCCCGGCTTACTTCGTGCATCTGATGAACATGGTCTTCATGGATTATCTGGATGTCTTCGTGGTGATTTTCATTGATGATATTCTGATCTTCTCCAAGACAGAAGAAGAGCATGAGGAGCATCTGAGACTCGTATTGCAGAGATTGAGAGAGCATCAGTTGTATGCCAAGTTCAGCAAGTGCGAGTTCTGGATTGACGAGGTTCCATTCCTCGGTCATGTTATCTCTCAGGGAGGCATTGCTGTTGATCCGAGCAAGGTGAAGGATGTGCTAGAGTGGGAGACACCGCAGACAGTAAAGGAAGTCAGGTCTTTCTTGGGCTTAGCTGGATATTATCGGAGGTTCATTGAGAATTTCTCCAAGATCGCGAAGCCTTTGACTTCTTTGCTGGAGAAGAATGTGGCTTTCGTATGGATTGATGAGCGTCAGAGAGCCTTTGATGAGCTGAAGAAAAGGTTGACTACGGCGCCAGTCCTGACTCTGCCAGACCAGACGAAGAGGTTCACGGTATATTGTGATGCTTCGAAGGATGGTCTTGGGTGTGTTCTGATGCAGGAGGGCAGAGTGATTGCATATGCTTCACGGTAGTTTGTAACACCCTAATTTAAATTTCAGCATTTATTAATAAATTTAATTGGTCTTATTTAAATTTCTAAGGTTTATTGTGTTTAGTATGGCATTTAATTCAATTTTTGTTCTATAAGTAATTAAAATTTTATCATAGGTTTAAAAATTTGTGTTGCATTCATGCTGGTGCATACTTTTATTTGAGTGTGGTTTGAATTCAAATTCATATTTGAATTCAAACTTTGTTTGAATTAGATCTAGAAAGGAAAATAGAAAACTAACTCAACCCAAACCCAGCCCAAACCACCCCAGCACTCAGCCCAGCCAGCCCGGCCCAGTCCAGCACCCTTTGCCGCGGCCCACTCCCCTCCATCACTTGCGCCCGGCCCGCTTCACCCCCTCCTCCGCACGGCCCTCTCCCGCACCCGCCTCACACCGGCCCAGCACCCCGCTCAGCCCACTCGCCCGCGCTGCACGCGTTCCGTTCCGCTGACGGCCCGGCCCCACGCGCCAGGGCCATCCCCTTCCTCCGGATCCCGCTCGCGCAACTACCGCCGAGCATCTCGCCGGAGATCTCGCCAGCGCGCCCCGTGGCACGGACGCCCAGGACTCCAGCCCCTTCCTTTAAACCCCCACGACCCCCCTGCGCCTCTCCCAATCCAACAGAGCGCCGCCTCCAACCCTAGCCGCCACCCCACGCCGCTCTGCTCCGCCGCGCCCTGCTCCGCCGCGGACCGGCCACGCCACGGCACCCCAGGCCCTGCCGACCGCCGCAGACGCTCCGCATCGGCCCTGGGAGGCTTCCTAAGCCGTCTACGCTCCAATTCTTGGACCGCATCACCGGAATCGCGCCGAGCTCCCCAACCCTGGTAAACTCCGATCTCTGGCCTTTTGCTCATCTCCGACGATCCCCGGACCTCCCTGACCCTTGTGCATCTCCGCAGTACCGCCGCGAGCCGAAATCCTGCAGCCCTACGCCTGGAGGACCGCCGCAGCGCCCCTGCCCACGGACTCCGACCCACCGCCGCCGCTAACCTTCGCCGACGACTCGCCTACGCCGCGACTCCGGCCACCACAACCTCTCGGTGAGGACATCCCCGCCCGCGCTCCCTTTTTGGCGTGTTGGCGTAGCCCGTAGGCCTTGGCATCGCCTAGAGCACTCGCTCCGGCGAGCGTCTTCGCCGCAGCGCCGCCCCACGCCGCGGCGAGCCCCAACAGAACCTCCCCGAGCCCCGCCGTAAGCCCAGGTGCATTACGCACGCGGCGCACTCCATCCCCGGCCAAACCCCGGCCCAGAACGAGCCCGGCAGCCCCCGGTTCACCTTCTCCGGCGACCCCTCCGCCGCGGGAACCCTGTTCCCGGCGAGCCGCGCCGCCGCTCCGCGCCCCCTTAATCCTGGGCCGCCCGATCTGGAGGTGAGGGCCCAGATTAGATCGCATCCCCGCTAGATCTGAGCCATCAGATCGCGATCCAGCGGGCCTGAATCAAAGATACCGGTTCAGCCTTGACTTTTTGCTAAAGAGTCCCTGGATTTTCCCTGATTCAACCCGCGGTCCAAGCCCTTTCAAAAATAATTACAGTTGGACCCTGATTTTAACAAATAACCCCCTGAGTTTCTTTAAAATAGGACCCGCCGTCCAGGTTAGTTCTTTTTGCGATTTAGACCCCAGAATTAATGTTTATTTATGTTTTAGTCCTCGGTTTTAGCAGAAAAGTCCCTGGAACCCTGTTTTTATTACAAATAAGCCCCTAGAACTTGTTTTTGGCCTAGTTCATGCGTTTTAGCTCCGATTTTAGCGTTCTTTATGTCCACGCGATCGTTGTAACGCGTAGAATAGTTTTAGCTTAGTTTTTCTTGCTGTTTTTATGTATTGATGTACTGTTTCTTAGTTTTTATTAGTGATTGCTTGTATGCTTATTATCGTGCATTGTTTTGGCCATGTGTTCGTGAGTAGACGTTGATCCATCTAAGGAGCCCCAGTACCAGTACCCGGAGCACCCGTCTTCTGACCACTTTGAGCAGCAGCAGGAGCAGTACGAGGAAGGCAAGTATAACATGAACAACCTATCACTTTTAATTACAATTTCATACTGCATTTTAATACTGTATGCCTATAAGGATTTCCTAGCCACTTTATATCCTTTATATGTACCTTTGGGTTGCATTTTGGTTAGTTGTGCTAGGTTGCTGCGCTACAACACACTCTGGTCCTTTTTAATTAATTTGATTAATGGTTTACTTGAACTTAATTCTGAGAGTGGCCCTCTGTGTGGATGAGTGGCTCACGTCTCGTTAAAAAATGGTTTTTGTAGAAACATGGTTTAGGGGGCCAGCACGGTGCTTAGTGCTTGGTTGGCCACTCTCCATAAGGACCGGTTCATAGAGCGACAACCTGGGACAACAGCGCTACCACAAGGCTAGAATGGGATAGACTTGGCTTATTAATTAGGTCTTTTTGGTTTGGAGTAACTTACCTGCGGGGCAAGAGTAGTAAGCTTCAATGGTCCCTGCTCCTCCGGCTTGGTCTGTGCTTGGATTGCGCTCCTGTGCTTGTACCCCCGGAGGTGGGCCCCATCGTCGCTGACCTATCTCTCGCGGTTACGCCTTACCAACGAGATTCTTTGTAACGGCCTCGTAGTGAGTTGCTAGCCATCTCACCTAAGGAAGTGTGATGAACAACTAGCGTAGCTCACGACTTGTGGGTAAAGATGTGCAACCTCTGCAGAGTGTAAAACTGGTATACTAGCCGTGCTCACGGTTATGAGCGGCCCAGATCCTCCTTTTGATTAGTGGAGTTATCTCCTTCCGACGAGGGAGGTGCTTCTCGGGGTTTACCTTGGTGGCTTGGTTTTGGTTTGGTTTCTCATTAGTGATATGATTAAACTTGATTAATTACTATGTAACTGGGTTAATGGTATTTCATCAACTCGTAGTAAATAGCTTTAATAAAATTTTGCCAAGACTAAAAGCTAATGCAGTTGAGTCAGCCAACGTTAGAGCCTCATAGTTTGTGTTATACTTGTTGAGTACAAGTTGTGTACTCACTCTTGCCTCTTCTCTACTTTTTCCTCTTGGATACGCTACTGCTGCTCAGTTCCTGCCGACACGAGGGAGTTCGTCCAGCGCTACCAGGACTACGAGGACTTCTAGGTGTTCGTCTCCCAGTCGATGTCCCTGTGGCGCCCTGCTTCAGCTTCGGAGAGCTTTATTCGTATTTTTGTACTTCGCTTCCGCTGTATCAGACATTTATGTCATTATTGTATTAAATAACATTCGTATTCGCTTTATTATATCTTTTTACCTGATATGTGCTATGATATACTGTTCATTCTGTTGTATATACGTGTGACTTGATCCTGGCACGTATATGATTGCTCGGTTTATGTTCTTTTATAAACCGGGTGTTACAGAGTGGTATCAGAGCCGTATCGACTGTAGGACGAAGCCTAGATAGAGCTGGTCGAGTTTTAGGACTTCTTCTCACCAATTCTTGCCTGCTGAAATTATTTCACTATTATACCCCTTGACTTCTTTGACTTTTTACCCTTCTTGCCTTGATTTCTTTCTCTGAAGAATAGTTTTCGTAGATTTTGGCCTGAATCAGTCATCTGACCACCATGAGTTAGCTAGGTGACCCTTTTATAATAATACGATAGCACGCTCTGCGACGCGTTGTGTTAGTCGAGTCTATTGCTAAACTCGGCTAAGTCGTGAAAATTGTCTGCTTGTTATTATGCTACATGTTTGATTTGGATTTTTGACTGATTGCATAGCTTAGTAGTTTAAATTTGTTTAAAGAAAATCACTCAGATGTTAAAGTTAACTAATTAATAAAATGAGTTAGATCGTTGGGGGTAAAATAGTCAACTCTATCCTGTCCACTTTATCATGGCTGAGTCTTTTTCCGCAAAGAGTTATCATATCCATCTGAGTTTATTCCTGCAATATCCTTACTCGTGAAATCTTTTGATCAAATCAGATGGTGAACACCAGGAGCACCGGTTCCGGTTCTGGCCAGCAGCAGGGTCAGAACAACAAGGGTACCGGGATCCCGATGCCGCCGCCTTTGACTCCGGAGCAGTACTTCTAGCTCCAGATGCAGATGATGGCCACCCTGAACAACACCGTTCAGGCTCTTCAGCAGGCTCACACTCAGCCTCCGCCTCCTCCACCGCCGCAGCCTCGCGACAGGCGTGCTGAGTTCCTGAGGGGTCACCCGCCGACGTTTTCTCACACGTCCGACCCTCTTCAGGCCGACGACTGGCTCCGTGCAGTGGAGCGTCAGTTGGACATCGCCCAGTGCGATGATCGGGAGAGAGTTCTGTACGCAGCAGGACAGCTGCGAGGGGCAGCTTTGGACTGGTGGGAGTCCCACCCAGTTCATGACCGCGAGGCTCTCACTTGGCTCCAGTTCAGGGAGCGTTTCCGCAGCCACAACGTCCCAGCGGGCGTTCTGAAGATGAAACAGAAGGAGTTCCTTGCACTGAAGCAGGTAACCATAAATATAATCATTCAGCGGGTTCGTTTGAGCTAATGTCCTTTGTTCTATCCTTATGAATCTTGAGTTAATCTTCCGATATCTATCTGTCTTTGTGAATTCAGGGGACTATGTCGGTCACGGAGTATCGTGATCGCTTTCTTCAGCTGGCTCGCTACGCCCCTGCCGAGGTTGCGGATGACCGCAAGAAGCAGGAGCACTTCATGGAGGGCCTTGAGGACTACCTCCGGTACGCTACTGCTGCTCAGTTCCTGCTGACACGAGGGAGTTCGTCCAGCGCTACCAGGACTACGAGGACTTCTAGGTGTTCGTCTCCCAGTCGATGTCCCTGTGGCGCCCTGCTTCAGCTTCGGAGAGCTTTATTCGTATTTTTGTACTTCGCTTCCGCTGTATCAGACATTTATGTCATTATTGTAATAAATAACATTCGTATTCGCTTTATTATATCTTTTTACGTGATATGTGCTATGATATACTGTTCATTCTGTTGTATATACGTGTGACTTGATCCTGGCACGTATATGATTGCTCGGTTTATGTTCTTTTATAAACCGGGTGTTACACAGTTACGCCGGCACGAGCTGAATTATCCTACTCATGATCTTGAGTTAGCCGCAGTTGTGCATGCTCTGAAGATTTGGAGGCACTACTTGTATGGGCAGCGTTGTGATATCTACACTAATCACAAGAGCCTCAAGTACATTTTCACGCAGAATGAGCTGAACATGAGGCAGAGGAGATGGTTAGAGTTGGTAAAGGACTATGACCTAGAGATTCACTACCATTCGGGCAAGGCCAATGTTGTAGCAGATGCTCTGAGCAAGAGAAGTTATGTCAACATGGCCGTGGCTTTCCAGATGCCTCCAGAGTTATGCGAGGAGTTCGAGCAGTTGAGTCTGGGCTTCTTGCATCATACTTACAGTGCAGCATTCGAGGCAGTACCGACTCTAGAGTCAGAGATCAGGCAGCATCAGAAAGATGATGAGAAGCTGCAGGAGATCCGTGAGTTGCTCAAGAAGGGCAAGGCTCCTCATTTCAGAGAGGATGATCAGGGTACTTTGTGGTACAAGAACCGGATCTGCGTGCCTGATGTGCATGATCTCCGGAAGTTGATTCTGAGTGAGGCCCATGATACATCATACTCTATTCATCCGGGCAGCACGAAGATGTACTATGATCTGAAGGAACATTTCTGGTGGTATGGGATGAAGCGTTCAGTGGCAGAGTACGTGGCTATTTGTGACACCTGTCAGCGTGTCAAGGCTGAGCATCAGAGGCCAGCAGGTCTGTTACAGCCTTTGAAGATTCCAGAGTGGAAATGGGAGGAAATCACTATGGACTTCATTGTTGGATTGCCTCGTACTCAGAAAGGGTACAACTCCATATGGGTAGTAGTGGATCGTCTGACGAAGGTTGCTCACTTCATTCCAGTGAACACTACTTACTCCGGTGCTAGACTGGCAGAGTTGTACATCTCTCGGATTGTCTGCTTACATGGTGTGCCCAAGAAGATTATATCTGACAGAGGGTCTCAGTTCACTTCTCGGTTCTGGGAGCAGCTCCATGATTCGTTGGATACGAAGCTGCGTTTTAGTACGGCTTATCATCCTCAGACAGATGGGCAGACAGAGAGAACCAACCAAGTGTTGGAGGATATGCTGAGAGCTTGTGCCATTCAGTACGGCACTAGTTGGGATAAGTGCCTTTCATATGCTGAGTTCTCATATAACAACAACTATCAGGCCAGTCTGAAGAAGTCCCCCTTTGAGGCATTGTATGGCAGAAAGTGCAGGACTCCTCTCTATTGGGATCAGATTGGTGAGAAGCAGCTCTTTGGCCCTGAGATCATAGATGATGCAGAGCAGATGGTCCAGGCTGTGCGAGAAAATCTGAGGATTGCACAGAGCAGACAGAAGAGCTATGCAGATGGCAAACGGAGAGACCTGACTTTCAGTGTCGGTGATTATGTGTATCTGAAGGTGTCTCCGATGCGAGGAATCCGCAGATTTAATGTCAAGGGGAAGTTAGCACCTCGGTATGTGGGGCCATTCAAGGTGCTAGAGCGGAAAGGCGAAGTTGCTTATCGCCTGGAGTTACCTCTCAGCCTCTCAGGAGTTCATGATGTCTTCCATATATCTCAGCTGAAGAGGTGTTTGCGAGTACCCGAGGAGCAGGCACCACTGGATGGAGTAGATGTGCAGGAAGATCTGACTTATACTGAGCATCCGGTGAAGATTTTGGAGACATCAGAAAGGGTTACTCGGAACAAGCGCATCAAGATGTGCAGAGTTCAGTGGAGTCACCACAGCGAAGCTGAGGCTACTTGGGAGCGAGAAGATGAGCTGATGAAGACATATCCAGATCTCTTTGCTAGCCAGCCCAGCTAAATCTCGAGGACGAGATTTCTTTAAGGGGGTAGGGTATGTAACACCCTAATTTTAAATTCCAGCATTTATCAATAAATTTAATTGGCTTTATTTAAATTTCTAAGGTTTATTGTGTTTAGTAGGGCATTTAATTCAATTTTGCTCTATAAGTAATTAAAATTTATCATAGGTTTAAATTTTTGTGTTGCATTCATGCTGGTGCATACTTTTATTCGATTGTGGTTTGAATTCAAATTCATATTTTGAATTCAAACTTTGTTTGAATTAGATTTAGAAGGAGAGAAATAGAAAGCAAACCCACACCCAAAGTCAACCCAGCCCAAACCCAACTTCTCAGCCCAACCCGCAGCCCACCTCTCTCCCCAGCCGGCCCGTTTCTTTCCCCGGGCCCAGCTCTTCTCCCTCTACCCGGCCGGCCCAGTTTTTTCCCGCTCGGCCAGCCCAGCACTCGGCCCACTCCGCGCGCGCGTCAACCCCACGGCCCAGCCGCTGCTCAGCTGCAACCCCCTCCTCCCCTTGGGCCGCTCCGCAGCCCAGCAGCGCTGCCTCACGCACCGCGCCCACGCCGCGTCAGACCAGTGCGCCGCGCGCTCCACTGACGAACCGGGCCCATCGGTCAGGACCTTCTTCCCCGCCGCAACCTCTCTGCTTCAGCATGCCCCGCCGCTGCCGGTGGACCGCCAACACCACAGACCCACCTCGTCCCGCAGCCCCACCGGTCATCCAACTAGCGGCCTTCCTTCTAGAAGCTTCACCCCCAGGCCCGGGATCACGCAGAGCTGTTGGTGCGATCCGTTTTCCCCGCGCTGCGCCCGTGATCCTCGCTGGCTTTCCTTCTGGGGCACGCACGCCCAAATCCCGGTAGCCTCCTTTAATTGGCGCCCACGGCCTCCTGCGCCCCAACTCGCCACGCCACCACCACCGCTACCCCCCAACGCCGCGCCCGCCTTGCCTCTGCTTGAAGCAGAGCACCCCGCCGCCGATTCCTCACCACCGGCGACCCTCGGATCTCCCTGACCCCTGTAGAACTTCCACAGCACCGCCCCGCGTTGACTCGTGAAGCACAGGAGCCGGAGGAGCACTGCAACGCCCGAACCACGAACGCCGATCGACGCCAAGCCGCCGTGCTGCCGTGCTGCCGTGGATATGTCCCAGCACCGCCGCCCTCCCTCCTCTACGCCTCCCCGGACCTTCACGCCATGGTAACGAACCCTCCCGTGCCCAGTTACCCTTAGTTTTTCCCCTGCACCGCGCGCAATGGCTCACCGGCGTAGGCCGTCCCACCTCGCCGCCGCACCGGGCCTCCGCCGTTCCGTGGCCCTGCGCCAAGCCCCTAGATCGGTTTAGTGTGCCGCGCTCTCGCTTCCTGACCAATTTCCGCTCGAAGGCGAGCCCGGAATCACCGTTTTGATGAAGTCCGGCGACCTCACCGCCGTGCGCCGCCGCGCGCCAGTGCTCCCGCCGCCGTCCACGCCCCAAAACGCCTGAGCCGTCCGATCAAGAAGGGACGCGCCAGATTAGATCGACTCCCCATTAGATCTGAAGCGCTGGATCTCGATCCTACGGCCCATACTCGTGAATAACGGTTCGGCCTGTTAACTTTGCATAAGAGCCCCTGAGTTTGTCCTAAATAAACCCGCAGTCCTAGCGCGTTGAAAAATAATTAGGTTTAGGTCCAGGTTTTAACACTTAGCCCCCTGAGCTCTTTGGAAATTGAACCCGCCGTCCAGGCTTAGTCTTTTTGCGAGTTAGACCCTGGAGTTAATGTTTAATTACGTTTAGGCCCTCGGTTTTAGCAGAAAAGCCCCTGGAACCTTAGTTTTCTTACAGATAAGCCCCTAGAACTTGTTTTTAGCCTAGAAAACGCGTTTTAGCTCCGATTTTAGCGTTCTTTATATCCACGCGATCGTTGTAACGAGTAGAACAGTTTAGGCTTAGTTTTTCTTGCTGTTTTTATGTATTGATGTACTGTTTCTTAGTTTTATTAGTGTTTGCTTGTATGCTTATTGTTGTGCTTTGTTTTGGCCATGTGTTCGTGAGTAGACGTTGATCCATCTGAGGAGCCCCAGTACCAGTACCCGGAGCAGCCGTCTTCGGAGCAGTTTGAGCAGCAGCCAGAGCAGTACGAGGAAGGCAAGTGTAACATGAACAACCTATCACTTTAAATACAATTTCATACTGCATTTTAATACTGTATGCCTATAAGGATTTCCTAGCCACTTTATATCCTTTATATATACCTTTGGGTTGCATTTTGGTTAGTTGTGCTAGGTTGCTGCGCTATAACACACTCTGGTCCCTTTTAATTAATTTGATTAATGGTTTACTTGAACTTAATTCTGAGAGTGGCCCTCTGTGTGGATGAGTGGCTCACGTCTCGTTAAAAGATGTTTTTGTAGAAACATGGTTTAGGGGGCCAGCACGGTGCTTAGTGCTTGGTTGGCCACTCTCCATAAGGACCGGTTCATAGAGCGACAACCTGGGACAACAGCGCTATCACAAGGCTAGAATGGGATAGACTTGGCTTACTAATTAGGTCTTTTTGGTTTGGAGTAACTTACCTGCGGGGCAAGAGTAGTAAGCTTCAGTGGTCCCTGCTCCTCCGGCTTGGTCTATGCTTGGATTGTGCTCCTGTGCTTGTACCCCCGGAGGTGGGCCCCATCATCGCTGACCTGACTCTCGCGGTTACGCCTTACCAACGAGATTCTTTGTAACGGCCTCGTAGTGAGTCGCTAGTCATCTCACCTAAGGAAGTGTGATGAACCTCTAGCGTAGCTCACGACTTGTGGGTAAAGATGTGCAACCTCTGCAGAGTGTAAAACTGGTATACTAGCCGTGCTCACGGTTATGAGCGGCCCAGATCCTCCTTTTGATTAGTGAAGTTATCTCCTTCCGACGAGGGAGGTGCTTCTCGGGGTTACCTTGGTGGCTTGGTTTTGGTTTGGTTTCTCAGTAGTTACATGATTAAACTTGATTAATAACTATGTAACTGGGTTAATGGTAAATCATCAACTCGTAGTAAATAGCTTAAATAAAATCTTGCCAACACTTAAAAGCTAATGCAGTTGAGTCAGCCAGCCTAGAGCCTCATAGTTTGTGTTATACTTGTTGAGTACAAGTTGTGTACTCACTCTTGCCTCTTCTCTACTTTTTCCTCTTGGCTACGCTACTGCTGCTCAGTTCCTGCCGACACGAGGGAGTTCGTCCAGCGCTACCAAGACTACGAGGACTTCTAGGTGTTCGTCTCCCAGTCGACGTCCCTGTGGCGCCCTGCTTCAGCTTCGGAGAGCTTTATCGTATTTTGTACTTCGCTTCCGCTGTATCAGACATTTTGTCATTATTGTAATAAATAACATTCGTATTCGCTTTATTATATCTTTTTACGTGATATGTGCTTTGATATACTGTTCATTCTGTTGTATATACGTGTGACTTGATCCTGGCACGTATATGATTGCTCGGTTTATGTTCTTTTATAAACCGGGTGTTACAGGCCAGCACGGTGCTTACTGCCTGGTTGGCCACTCTCCATAAGGACCGGTTCATAGAGCGACAACCTGGGACAACAGCGCTACCACAAGACTGGAATGGGACGGTCTTGGCTTACTAATTAGGCCATTTTGGTTCGGGAGTAACTTACCGACGGGGCATGGGGGGTGGTGAGCTTCAATGGTGGCCAGGCTACGAGGCTTGGTGTGCGTACCCCTCGAGGTGGTTACCATCGTTGCATTGCCTGAATCCTTAGCGGTTACACCTTACCAACGTGTCCTTTGTAACGACCTCGTAGTGAGTTTGCTAGTCATCTCACCTAAGGAAGTGTGATGAACAACTAGCGTAGCTCACGACTTGTGGGTAAAGATGTGCAACCTCTGCAGAGTGTAAAACTGGTATACTAGCCGTGCTCACGGTCATGAGCGGCCCAGATCCTCCTTTTGATTAGTGGGGTTAGCTCCTTCCGACGAGGGGGTGCCTCTCGGGGTTACCTTGGTTGTGTTGGTTTGGTTCTCAGTAGTTTCTTAATTAATTCTGATTAATTACTATGTAATTGGGTTAATGGTAATTCATCAACTTGTAGTAAATAGCTTTAATAAAATTTTGCCAAGACTTAAAAGCTAATGCAGTCAGTCAGCCAACCTTAGAGCCTCATAGTTTGTGTTATACTTGTTGAGTACAAGTTGTGTACTCACTCTTGTCTCTTCTCTACTTTTTCCTTTTGGATACTCTACTACTGCTCAGTTCCTGCCGATGCGAGGGAGTTCGCTCAGCGCTACCAGGACTACGAGGACTTCTAGGCATTCATCTCCCAGTCGACGTCCCTGTGGCGCCCTGCTCAGCTTCGGAGAGCTTTTATCGTATTTGTACTTCGCTTCCGCTGTACCAGACATTTTCGTCATTAATGTAATAGATAACATTCGTACTCGCTTTATTATACCTTTTTATGTGATATGTGCTATGATATACTGTTCATTCTATTGTATATACGTGTGACCTGATCCTGGCATGTATATGATTGCTCGGTTTATGTCCTTTTATAAACCGGGTGTTACATCGGGCGAACCCATCCTAGCCTTTATTGTGTATAAGACCGGGGGTAAGCCCAATAGATGACTCGAGTCAGAGCTCAGGCGAACCCATCCTATCCTTTATTGGGTATAAGACCAGGGGTAAGCCCAATAGATGACTCTCTTTGATATCTTCTTTCTGTCAACACGAGGGATGAAATGAGTCAGAGCTCGGGCGAACCCATCCTAGCCTTTATTGGGTATAAGACCGGGGGTAAGCCCAATAGATGACTCGAGTCAGAGTTTGGGCGAACCCATCCTAGCCTTTATTGGGTGTAAGACCGGGGGTAAGCCCAATAGATGACTCTCTGGCATGCTTAATTCTTCATTGGAATGGTGTATTGCTCGTGTTGACTTTCTCTTTGTTGTCTTTGTTGGCAGAAGTTGGAGGTGCTCCGAGTGCTTTGCGAAGGGTGTTGCATTGGAAATTCGAGTGCTTTTCTTTGGGGTGTAGGAAGCATTTTGAATGGATTTTCTGGTGAGCAGAATCCATTGTCGTCTGTTTTGGTTGAGAAGGAGATGCTGCCTTGTCGCGACGCTGTTTTCACGAATTGTACCCATAGATATCAGGTATTCGGTAATTAGATGTCGGACTGTAGGCTTCGACTTCCTCATGGTCTTCTCCTTTGTTGATGATGACTGTCTTCGCGTTGCGGCCAATGTTGATAACATTGTGCAAGTCGCTGTTCGAGTAGTCGAATGAGTCGCCAAGTTGTTGATGATGCTCTGTTTTGAGGATCATCTTTGGGTTGTTGTCTAAATGGACTGTGATGTGATCCCTGGTGGAGAATTCTATTGGCTAGCTGCTGCTGCTTCTGGCTCATAGAAAAATTCGTCGTAGTCCAAGTCTTCCAACGTCGTAGAATTATATTCTTGTTTCGTGGGATCCGAGAGAAAAGCCATGAAAATTTCGCGATTATGACTGCGAGTTTTAGAATTGACGTTGTTTTCCTTAAGCGGGAAACCTTGTTGGAAAGGAAGTTCTTTGTCTTCTGAGAGTTGCTACTTCTCTCTTAGATTTACGGACTGCCGTTCTCCTTTTATGGTGACTGTAGAAGTCGAGTCCAAATCGAGTTGTGGTGCGAGTCGGTTTCTTTTAATGTCCGAAACCGGGTAGACTTGTCTCGCTTGACTCAGGGAGAGAATCCGAGAGTGTGTCGAAGAAGGTCTTCGTCATATGGGACGTGATCCGCTGGGGTCCATCCGCCTTCGATTCGAACTGAGAGTTCATTTACGAATTTGTCGTATTTGTCCAAATTGTCGTTTTCCTCTGAAGAATATGTCTACGGCATGCAGTGATCATCTTGCGGGGTAGGGTTGGGACTTGGACAACGTTACGCCAGCGACTCATGTAGTCCTTGACTGAAACAGAGTCTTCTGTAGGGTGGGTTTGTGATAGATGTTGATCCAGTTTGAGCGAATCATCCCACAGCTTCTTTGCTTTGGACTGTTCCCAGAGAGCTTCAAGCTTGTCGGGGTAGTTTAATCCTTTCATGAACAGGTTGATGTCGTGTGACCAGTCGGCTAGTTCGTCTTTGGAGATTGGTTCATCCAATTCCTCGAGATATTTGATGAAAGCTCGCTCTTGCTCTAGCTCTGCGGAGTTGAGAGTCCACTGGTTGGAGGATTCTTCGAGAGAAGTGTTGATGTTGAATGTGTCTTCAGCTTTCTGGAGGTAGTGCTCGATTTTTTCATCAATATCATTGATGTTTGAAAAAGTGTTTTTCGACTGCTTCTTTTTGCGAGTAGCTTTCTTGAAGCTAGTCTTTGACTTTTTCCACCGAAGACTTGGTTCAGTAACGCGGATGCAGTTGGAAAGTGTGGTCTTTCCGTTGGTGGAAGTTTCTTGCTTGGAGTCATCCAGTAGCTTTTCCAAGTCCTCTTCCAATTCGGAGAGTGTTTTGGCCTTGATTGTGTCAAATTCGGGTTGAATTCGGTCTTCATTGTTGAGGTCAGAAAATCCGATTTCTTCGAGTTGATTGATGAATTCGTTGAAATCACGGCGTTTTGCAGCTTCTGAAAGATCTTGATCGGTTGAGCGGCTTTCGGAACCACCTGATCCGTCGGCGACGAAGATCCAGGAGCCGACGCGAAGAGAGATGCCTTTTTCGAGCACCGAGTTGTCGTCGAGAGGAGCCATCGGGTTCTTCTGACGATCGTTGGTGAGAGGCCCCACAGTGGGCGCCAGCTGTCGGTGTTTTTCCGTCGGGTTCTCTGAGGGGTATCCCGAGGAGAGTGGTTATGAGTAGGGACTCGCCGAGATCAGAACGCGATGGTGCAAGGAACACAAGGATTTAGATAGGTTCGGGCCGCCGGAGTCCATCATACGTCCTGTGTGGTGGTTTGTATTCCCTCTGGTATTGTTCAATGTTTTGGAGGGGTCCCTGCTTGCCCTTATATCATCGGAGGAAGCAAGGTTACATGGAAATCCTAGTCGAGTTCTGTTGGGATTCTCGTCCGAGATGTTCGGCTAGTTCCCGAGACTGTCGACTAGTTCTACTCCTATTCTGGTAGATACAAAAAGAGGTAGAACGTAACCATGCACTATTCCCTACTCTAGAATATTCCATCCTGGTGAGTAGTCCTGCTGCCCCAAGTCTGACAAGGTCACCCTCCCTGTTACCTTCGGTACCCGGGACAACTACTGCACGGAGTCCATCATCTTCGAGGTGGCTCCGTTCGAGACTTCCTACCACACTATACTGGAGAGACCGGCTCTCGCTAAGTTCATGGCGATCCCCAACCACACATATCTTCTCCTAAAGATGCCGGCTTCAAACGGAGTCCTTTCCATCCGCGGCGACATCGAGACGTCTCACTCTTGTGAGACGGAGAACATCAACACCGCCGAGGCCTTGGAGAGAAGCGTCAACCAGGCCATGGTCACTCAGGCGGCAAAGGCCCTCACAATGGACCAGCTCCAGAAGCCGTCCAGCAACTCGGCGCCAGAGTCCTTGCTGCACCCCGACAGCCAGACAAAGGCGATCATCCTCAGCGACAACCACCCCGACAAGACAGCCTTGATCGGGGCCGACCTCGACTCTGCATAGGAACTCGCACTCACCTCTTTCCCCCGCGCCAACTAGGACATCTTCGCATGGAAGCCCTCTGACATGCCATGCATACCGAGGGAAGAGGCTGAGCACTCCTTGGATCTCAACGAGAAGGCACGACCTGTCAAGCAACGGCTGTGTCGCTTCGCACAAGATCGGAAGGAGGCTATTAGGGTAGAGGTAATCCGGCTCTTAGCCGCTGGTTTTATCCAAGAAGTCACACATCCAGAGTGGCTGGCAAATCCAGTCCTTGTAAAAAATAAAAATGGCGAATGGAGAATGTGTGTTGATTACACGGATCTCAACACACACTGCCCTAAAGACCCCTTTCCTCTCCCGCGCATCGATCAGGTAGTCGACTCAACAGCTGGGTGAGCGCTCCTCTCTTTTCTCGACTGCAACTCCGGTTACCATCAGATCACCCTGAAGAAGTCGGATCAAGAGAAGACATCGTTCATCATGCCCTTTGGGGAGTACTGCTACAACACCATGACGTTCGGCCTCAAGAACGCAGGTGCCACCTATCATAAGGCCATCCAGATATGCCTCCAGGGGCAGATCGGGCGCAACGCCGAGGCCTACGTGAATGACATCGTCATCAAAACTAGGTCCAGTCATTAGTTCATTGCCGACCTACAAGAAACATTTGAAAATCTCAGGAGATTCAAATGGAAGCTCAACCCCACTAAAAGCGTCTTTGGTGTCCCGCAGGCAAGCTACTCGGCTTCATCGTCAGCAGCTGGGGAATCGAAGCCAACCCAACCAAGATCAATGCTATTAGATTCATCAAGCCACCCAGGTGCAAGAAGGATCTGATGAAGCTCACAAGGTGTATGGCCGCTTTGAGTCGGTTCATCAGTCGACTCGGCGACAGATACCTGCCCTTCTTCAAACTTCTCAGAAAGTCAGACAAGTTCGAGTGGAACGAGGAAGCCGCCGCAGCTTTTCAACAGCTCAAAGATTTCCTCACAACTCCACCTGTTTTAACAGCTCCAGAAGACGGGGAGATGCTACTCCTTTACATCACGGCAACTACGCTCGTGGTCAACACCGCCCTGGTCGTCGAACGAGACGAGCCGGGTCATGTCTACAAAGTACAACGACCCGTCTTCTTCATCAGTGAAGTACTCGGCGAGTCCAAGTTGTGCTACCCTCAAGTGCAGAAACTCCTCTACACGCCTCTACACGATCCTAATCACGTTAAGGAAACTGCGCCACTACTTCCAGGCACACAACATCAAGGTGGTCTCCTCCTCCCCCCTCGGCGATATACTTCACAACAGAGACACCAACGGCCGAGTCGTCAAGTGGTCGGTGGAGTTGGGAGCCACCAACACCAACAGAGACACCAAAGTTGCAGAAACTCAAGATCTCCTATCAACCCCATGAACAAACGAGTACTTTACCCCATGAAGCTAAGCGAAGCATAGTCGATCATGGTGACGAAATCTCCAGCAAGGGATGGATCCCTTGCTGTCCTCCAACTTGCAGCGGCACCGAGGGACGATGAAGTCTCCGGTGTCGCCTTTCTCTTGTGTCTAACTCGAATGGATCTCTGAAACTCGTCTCTGGATGTTCTCTCTTTCTCCACATGTTGAATGAGATGGGCCATCTAGACAATCAAAACAAAAACAAAAACATAAATTTCTAGAGAAAAAGGTTAGGTGTTAGTAACCAACAAAATTCATACAAAGTTAAACGTAGCAAAATCGCTTGTTCCCCGGCAACGGCGCCAGAAAAGCTTGTTGACGCTTCTTAAAGCGCCAATTTACGTACCGCAAGCGCACGGATCGTGTAGCTTTTCCCTTAGAGTATTCCCCCAAGGTTTATCAATCCACGGAACAAGTGTATTACTATGCTTAACTAAGCACTAATGATGTTGGTAAAAGATCTATATTGAGTGTTTGAGTGTGAAACAGATCTAATCTAACCAATCTAATCTAATCTAGACTAGTGAGCAATGATAGATGTGTGCACAAGATATGAAGAGCATTTGTCCACAGGGTCTAGGATCACTAGAGATGTAATCGCCAAGCAACGAAGAACAGATCTAATCTACCAAAGGTGTGCTCCAAGATCAAAACCTTTCCCTCCCGCATACTGTCACTACACGAGGATAATCGGTAACGAATCAACAAGAACACGATAGTTGATGTAATCTAAGTAAACCGTACAAGAGCAAAGCAAACCCAAAGCCAAGTCGCGAACTATTAGGCATCAAAGCATCATCAACAAGAATCATGGTAGATCAATCTCATAAAGGATTCAGCAATTACAACTCAAGATCTCCTTACAACCCCATGAACAAACGAGGACTTTACCCCATGAAGCTAAGCGAAGCGTAGTCGATCATGGTGACAAAATCTCTGCCAAGGGATGGATCCCTTGCTGTCCTCCAACTTGCAACGGCGCCGAGGGACAATGAGGCCTCCGGTGTCGCCTTTCTCTTGTGTCTAACTCGAATGGATCTCTGAAACTCGCCTCCGGATGCTCTTTGGATGACTCCATGGATTATTCCCTGGATTATTCCCTCTTTGACGGCAGCTTCGGGGTATTTATAGGCAGATATGGTCGGTGGTTTTGGTAAAACATAGATTAGGGTTGACGCATACTTCGTGCTAAAGAAAACTGAGACCGATTGGGCTCCGAAATGGGCTAGGCCGGCCGGCCCAAGGGCTCCAGGCCGGCCTGGGCCCTTTCTGACCCCTTTGGGTCCCATCTTTCGCGTGTGGCCTTTTCTTCTTATTCCTCATCTTAGCCCAGTTGTAACCATGCGTCAAAACATCTCCGAAAATGTCCAATTTCCTGTCAAAATGCAACATGCTCCAAAATCTAGGACAAAATCGAAAACGGTCAAATTCGGGTGCCAAGTGGCGGGTTAGTACATGAATTATCCCGAAGAAATTACCAAAACCTCTCCTAATTGTATAATAAAATGGGTACTTAAGGAGCGCCAACACTCGTACGGAACGTTCTTTGGCTTCTTCCCCTGACAAAACTGCAGACCTGTTGGCGCTCCTTAAATACCCATTTTATCCCTTGTTTATCCTTGATAATGGCATGAATTCAATATCAAAATCACTAACCATCCTAACCCCGGCCTAATTATTGGTCATTTTCACGTTTGCACATATATTTTGGAGGAACTTCGTTTTTGCAGGTTTTTGGCCTATTTTAGAGCATGAAATGACGAGGCCCATGATCGAGCGCCAATACGGAGAAAGACGAAGGCCAAAGCCCAAAGGAAGGACCAAAGCCCATGTTGATTCGAAGCCCATCCATGCACATCCATCCTCCAAGAGAGCCCAAAGGACCAAGCCCACGAAGATGAGATCAAGATACTTCGGGATTAAGCAAAGCAAATGAAGATTTAAGGAAGGATTCCCTATCCCATCCTTTCCTCGAAGATATCTCCAAGATCACGACGTCCAAAGGGGTGCAATCGTGAAGGACATAAACTCTAGAAGATGCGAGGAGTCTACACGCGAAAGATGAGACCGAGGCGGGCCCGAAAGAGGGTAGGCCGGCCGGCCTAGGCCCATGGGGCCGGCCGGCCTAGCCCGTTTCCGAGGTGGTTTGGCCTCCCCTTCGACCGGTGGCTTCCTCGGCTTATAAATAGCTTGCACCTTATTCAACTCGGGGCATCCATCCACCCAGAACTCGACGAAAACCTAGGGCTAAGACCGGAGGGAGACGAAGGCTGCCGCAAGTCTTCGAAGTTGTCTAGGAGATGGTTTAGGCCGCCCCTAGCTACCATGGCCTCCCTGCGTGGTTGTGCCATGGTGGAGTTCATGAGCTAGTTGGAGTCATCAATGGTGTATACACGGTGGTGACGATCCAAACGAATCTATTATGTGAGTAATGTCTTCATGTCATCCGATCTATTCAGTGATCATGTCTCTCCTCTTTGATTTCGTTCTTGCCTTGGGTGCGGTTATTCCTAGATCTATTTTCGAGATAGATTGCATGGGGTGTTCTTGTAGCTAGGTGGCTAGGAGTTCATATCGGATCTACCCAAGGGGGTTCGACACTAGCGTGCTTCTGGGTGCCCTTGTCCAAAGGGAGTGTCGTGACAGTGCGTGGCCTGAGTAGGGGGGTTCCCGAGGGGTCGGATTGGAGGTTTTGGTTTAAAGAGGCTTTGGATGAGATGCATGTTCTGCTTACTCGTTTAGCTAGAACTAGAACTAGAATGCGTGTGATAGGTTTAGTCATGCCTTCAGTCATGCTTTATCCTTACCGATGTTCATGGATGAGATAAACCTTTGTACATCACTCATATCTATCAAAGGTTTACCCTTTATATGCAATCAATGCTTCATGTTAGGATAGATCCATCAGATTAGATGGAAAACCTTAGGTAGTTTATTGTCGATCCACGGATTGATAAACCTTGGGGGAATACTCTAAGGGAAATGCTACACGATCCTGTGCGCTTGCGGTATATAAATTGGGGCGCTAAGGAGCGTCAACAAGCTTTTCTGGCGTCGTTGCCGGGGATCGGCAACTTGAACCCTAGGGCGATCTATCTAGTTTTTTTGGACTAACCCTAATTTTTATTATTGCATATATCCTGTGTTTCTTGTTTGTGTCCATGAATGCAGGTAAAACCCTAGACACAAAGCGATTGAAAAGTTCTCAACATCCGTACTTTGACAAGTCCAATCTCACTCAAGCAAGTTGAAGGCTACGTGAAGACCCGCTCTTTACTGGTAGGTGCTAACTTTTGTTAGTGGCCCAGCATCCGCTATCGAGTCCCCACTCCCCAAAGCAAAAGATGATAAATAAGGTACGCCTCCGTGTCAATTGATTTTAAAGACTGATGTTTTTGGAAAAAAATTGTTTGTTCAAGCAATAGGTATGAAGCATGCCCGCGAAGAAAATCGTGCGATCATCATAATCTATGAAGTGTTACTGTTGTGATAAGTTTTTCGTCCAAGATCAGAGAAGTACCATGAGAAAATAATAGATTATTTTGAAGCTCCATCAAGTCTTCTTTCCAACGGATCAAGAACCATCAACTTTGGAGATCGGTGTGAAGAGTTATGGTAAAATCTTTCAACGCTGCGCGTTCTGAAATCCCTCTGGACAGATTGCAGCGCCGTAATAAAACAAGCATAACTTCTTTATCCGGAGTCTAATTGGGGCGAATAACCACTTATTGGAAAGATAATTTGATGCATCTTACAATGGAGCAGAAGTTTGGTGCATGCTCTGCATTGGATGAAGGGGAATTCAATGAGGACAGAGGCAGTAGCAACCGACGAAGAAGGTGATGATGATGTCAAAGGATGATTGGAAGGCTGTGTACACAAAAGATGATGATTTGAAGTTGACCAAAGCTGGAGGCAACAAGATTAGAAGAACCACGACACCATCTATCTTCTCCAGTGGGATGCTCGATATACTTCTAATCGAGTGATGCTATCAAGGAAGGAAACTGTTCGGATCATCAACACGAAGCACAGGAGCATCTTCGATCCCGACACCTTAGGCAAAGCAAGAACCATGGAGACAGACCATTGGAGCCATGATACTTGCTGGTGAATCAATGGTGATGACCTTAAAGCCAAGGATGCACAACACTACGCTCCAAAGACCACATGATCGGGATCATTGACATCTTCGGATGAATTCACAAGAAGATATTATTCTCATCAATGTCCAGCTCGACCTCAGAATCAAATAGCGGCATATTTTTGGATATCCAAAAGCTCCACGAAGTTCCCGTTCCAACGAATCAAGAACTAAGTCAATCAGAGATTCCTACAAGCGGGTATGACCAAAACATTGAAGGTTGTGCACTCTGATAATTTCTGGACAGCACGCAGCGCCAAAAGTGAAACGGGCATAACTCCCTCGTTTGGACTCGGTTTAAGATGAATGACCACTCGTTAGAAAAGGTAATTTCATAAACATTTAAATAGATCTATATTTTGGTATATGTTCTGTTGAGTATACAGGAGAGATTCCACAAATAATAGGCAGGAGCAACGCGATGAGAACAAGATAGAGAAGATGACGATGACAATAATGAAGGGGAGCTTGGGCGATGCTTTCATCAAGCGTACATGATAAAATTTAGAGGCTTGGAGCATAGGAAGAACCCCAATGACATCGGCAAATGAAGACACAAGTGGTCGACTTTCAACAAATGAAGATGTTGCAACCAAACCACGATGGATTACAAGATGCGACATCAAGCTGCATGGACACTTCTGATTCTCGCACGAAGGACCATGGATTCACATCAATGAGAAGGTATGTGAGAAAGTCAAGCTCTATGACTTTAAATGAAGCGCTTTGCGGGAGGCAACCCATTCATTTTATTTATATATATTAATATGACCGTCTACATTGCACTCTTTAATCGGAATATCAAGTAACATTGTACCGTTGCTCTAACAAAAACCACAACTTCATGTTGTTCATTCTAAATGTTATTGAGGGAGCACTTTGTTATTTGATCTTGGGAAACTTGTAGACCTTTTTGTGTGCCTATTAGCGTTTTGAGTCTTTTTCTTTGTGTCTTTTTAGAGAGATTTATGAAGCATTGCACCACCCTTTGATTCTAAACTTGTGGCTAGTTAACTTAGGCTAACTTTTTGTTTTGTTTTAGACCACCTCATCATGTCATATCATTTTGTTCACCCACCCCATGTTGCATTGCATACCATGTTGTTCGTCTCACCCTTGCATTGCATTGCATGTTGCATTAAAAAAAACCTTTTCTAAAAATATTGACTAGCCTCGCTTTTGAGATCCTAAAACCCTTAGGAAACCCACTCATAGAGCAATCCTAAAACCACAGGTTATGTTTTTCATTCAAAAAAAAATCTAACTTTTGTTTCTCTCTAGTTTTTTTTAAAAAAAACCACCTTAGATAGAATTTCTATACCCAACACTCTCTCTTCAAAATTTTTGTTTTAAGCCAAAAAAATATAGGAAACCCATAAACCTACATCTAAAACCTTGTTAGCTCGGTTGCTTGGTCCTTTTCGATAAATAACCTTTTCATTGACAAAAGCCTCACTTCTTATGAAGTGTCGCGAAGGCTTTTTGTCACTCTTAGCAATTGTTTTTGAATAAGCTAGTTGCGGAACAACATCGAAAGGTTCTTTCAACCTTGCTAACACTTGTTTTTGCTAACTTTGCATTTGCACTTTGCGTCCATTCCATTGTTCATGCACTCATTTTGCTAGCTTGGTCTCAACTTTATTGATGAAACCTTTCATATCCATGTTAATGCTTCACGTGAGCATTTTCCTTTTTGCAATCTTGTGTAAACATGGTGTTTAGACATGATTGAAGACCATCATCATTTAGTTACCAAGCTATGAGGTTGCATTTGGTTGGTTTATAAGCTTTGCAATGCGCTTTATTTTTTCTTGTGCTATGAAGGCCTATTGATCTTGGGATAGACATGGTGTTCTGACCTTGGTTAAATAAGTCTTTATGGCTATGGAGAAGTTCGGCAACCTAGTTGTAAACATGGCGTTTAGAACTAGGTGTAAACATTGTCTTTGTTTATATACCTTCCTCTCATTTGCATTTACACTAGCACACACGTACACTCACTAGTTTCGCTAAGCTAGCTATGCCACAAATTCAGATCTTAGGAATGGTAGGTATGTTGGCATTTGTTTCTACTCCCGACCGTCAGCCCGGGGGTAGTGTGTGTTTAAAATATTTTGCAGGCATGAAGAAGCACTCCCATGAATTCAAGACCAAAAGAATTTCAATCAAGATCGTCAACATCGTCGAAACCCGAGAAGGACGCAGCTGTTTTCATCAATTTGAGAACATGTTCAGAGCTGTACAAGAAGCAAAAATTTGATATTCAGAAGCTCCATCAAATTCCCATTCCAACGCATCCAAGATTAATGAATTTGAATACCCGTACAAGGAGATATGGCAAAAACTTTGGACGCTACGCGTTCTGAAATTCGGAACAGATTGCAGCGTTGGGATAAAATGGACATAACTCTCTTGTTCGGAATCAATTTTGGGCGAATAAGGACTTATTTGAAAGAAAAATTTGTGCACTTCGCAATGGAGCAATGTTTCAGTATATGTTCTATTCTGGAAATTGAAAGAAAAATTCGTGAAGATGAGGCAGCAATGGGACAACGAGGAATTGAAGGAGGCGACGACGATGAGAAGCAAGGATTGGGACCATGACTTAGTACAAGAAAAAGTTGAAGGAAATTGAGGCAACAAAGGTGAAGACACATTGAAGATGATATTCATACACATGAGGGAAGAACTTCAAGAATTGCAAGATGGTCCATCTTCTCCTTCCACGCCTAGCATCAGGCTAAGCATGGGGGAGGATTTTGTGGACAAGGAAGAAAGATCTCATGGAGTAAGATAATCACGGTTGCCACAAGATGCTCATGATTCTTCTTCCATGCTTAGCACAGTGCTTAAGTATGGGGGAGACCACGCTGCACTTTATTACAAGCATCGAGAAGGACAGTAATTCTTCCTCAACTCTCTCTTTTTCTAATGCTTGTACATATATGCCTTCAACCAGAGATGCAATCTTTGTATATCTCTTCCTATAATAACATGTCTACTAGGAGTACAACCTAGATTTGTTTTTGTTTTCAATGAATGATAACCACCATCACCTTGAGCTCACCACGATGATATTCTTATATGCTCTTGCTTATGGAAAAGTGATGAAAGTTGCTGCTTTGTTTTACCTACGCTATGTTGTATATGACTTGACCCTTTGCTCTCAATTAAATGGAATTAAAATGATTAAATACCGGCTCTTTTATTTGTGGAGGTTAAATGACTAAATTCTAGACCCACATATTCTATGTTGCTCTTTGATTTAAGTCTACTGATGACCTTACACCTTGTGTTGTTTAATTTGAAAACTTAATTCATATGCTATCTACATTTGTGAATCTCTTGCAAAGTTCTACCCACCAAAGCCTATACATACATATTCTTTCATGATGAAAACTTTAGATTGCAAACTTATATTTTGATGAGTTGGATTAAGATTGATTTCTTTGGTATGAGACTAAGAAGCTGGTCATTCCGTTTTTTGTGTAACCTTCTTTTTGCTAGCCTATTTATCTATGCATTGTGAGTTTCTACTTCAGGAATTTCGCAAACCTCGCTGGATATCCACCCTAAACCAAAACTATCTTTTTGTGATTACCTCCTTGACCACAACCCAATTTGAGTATGGATTATCATTTCGACGGAATCAAAAGAATCAAGGACACCATATAAAGAAAAGTTTTGGGAGACAAGGCTCCCCAGAGATTCTAGAGGTTCTACGAAGAAGAAGGTGAATTTGAGATACTTACCCTAGCTAGTTGGTTCACCCACTATTTATACTCGAGGACGAGCATTCGTTCAAGCATGGGGGGATGGCTGGGTAAATATTCTATGTTATCAAAAGTTCTAAAGAGCAAAAAGAAAGAAAAAAAAGAAAGAAAGAGAAAAATAGAAAAATAAAAAAAGGGGAGAAAAGAAAAGAAAAATGAAAGAAAAAAAGAAAAGAATAAAATGCTCCTTAGCTCTTTTTGGCTTCATTAATTTTCCAAGTTACTTTGAAGAACTATTCCATACTCAAATCTTCCAACCATGTGCAATCCGATAATGAGAACTTCATTTGTGTCTTGGGATCATCCATTTACCACTTGCACATGTCCACCTATCTAAATGTGTGTGTTTTATCTTTCTCCCTCTCCAACATTATTTTCCAATGGCCTTTTTGACAAGTCTCAGTAAATCCAATAGATCTCTCTCTTAGTTTGACAATATTTCAGATTTAATGTTTTGCTAGGATTGTTTTTATCTACCAAGCTCCACATAAGCCTTCCACTTTTATATATGAGTAGAATAGGTTGAAGACAATCTAGTGTAGGCTTGAGCGACTTGATGAGATGAGTATTTCCATGATCTTTTGCAAGAGAACCTCACTTATGTTTGATATGCATTCTTTTGAAAACTCTTCACGATGAAACAAGGTAAAGGTTTGAAGTTCGCTTAAGTTTGAGAGCATTGCATTTATTTATTATTGTGGCTTGTTCTTTAATTGCTAGTCTATCTTCCATAATGAAAAAGTAGCCGGTCACAACATGAACTTAAATGCTAAATACTTGAGAGAGCAATATGTCTTGTTATGTATGACTAAGTGCAGAGAGGACATTGAGGGGCAACGCTGATTTCTTTATAAGCAAAGCTCCTGGACTTACTCGAGGACGAGCAAGGTTTAAGCATGGGGGGAATGTTGGCGCTCCTTAAGTACCCATTTTATCCCTTATTTATCCTTGATAATGGCATGAATTTAATATCAAAATAACTAACCGTCCTAACCCCGGCCTAATTATTGGTCATTTTCACGTTTGCGCATATATTTTGGAGGAACTTCGTTTTTGCAGGTTTTTGGCCTATTTTAGAGCATGAAATGACGAGGCTCATGATCGAGCGCCAACACAGAGAAAGATGAAGGCCAAAGCCCAAAGGAAGGACCAAAGCCCATGTTGATTCGAAGCCCATCCATGCACATCCATCCTCCAAGAGAGCCCAAAGGACCAAGCCCACGAAGATGAGATCAAGATACTTCGGGATTAAGCAAAACAAATGAAGATTTAAGGAAGGATTCTCTATCCCATCCTTTCCTCGAAGATATCTCCAAGATAACGACGTCCAAAGGGGTGCAATCGTGAAGGACATAAACTCTAGAAGATGCGAGGAGTCTACACGCGAAAGATGAGACCGAGGCGGACCCGAAAGAGGGTAGGCCAGCCGGCCTAGGACCATGGGGCCGGCCGACCTAGCCCGTTTACGAGGCGGTTCGGCCTCCCCTTCGACCGGTGGCTTCCCTCGACTTATAAATAGCTCGCACCTTATTCAACTCGGGGCATCCATCCACCCAGAACTCGACGAAAACCTAGGGCTAAGGCCTGAGGGAGACGACAGCCGCCGCAAATCTTCGAAGTTGTCTAGGAGATGGCTTAGGCTGCCCCTAGCTGCCATGGCCTCCCTGCGTGGTTGTGCCATGGTGGAGTTCATGAGCTAGTTGGAGTCGTCAATGGTGTATACGCGGTGGTGACGATCCTAACGAATCTATTATGTGAGTAATGTCTTCATGTCATCCGATCTATTCAGCAATCATGTCTCTCCTCTTTGATTTCGTTCTTGCCTTGGGTGCGCTTATTCCTAGATCTATTTTCGAGATAGATTGCATGGGGTCTTCTTGTAGCTATGGTGGCTAGGAGTTCATACCGGATCTACCCAAGGGGGTTCGACACTAGCGTGCTTCTGGGTGCCCTTGTCCAAAGGGAGTGTCGTGACAGGGCGTGGCCTGAGTAGGGGGGTTCCCGAGGGGTCAGATTGGAGGTTTTGGTTTAAAGAGGCTTTGGATGAGATGCATGTTGTGCTTACTCGTTTAGCTAGAACTACAACTAGAATGCGTGTGATAGGTTTAGTCATGCCTTCGGTCATGCTTTATCCTTACCGATGTTCATGGATGAGATCAACCTTTGTACATCACTCATATGTATCAAAGGTTTACCCTTTATATGCAATCAATGCTTCATGTTAGGATAGATCTGTTAGATTAGATGGAAAACCTTAGGTAGTTCATTGTCGATCCACGGATTGATAAACCTTGGGGGAATACTCTAAGGTAAAAGCTACACGATCCCGTGCGCTTGCGGTATATAAATTGGGGCGCTAAGGAGCGTCAACAAGACCAGCACCCCCAACTACATCTATCTCGGAGTCATTGGGATGGGGTTTTAGATGAAAGAAATACTAGAATAGATAGAAATGAGGTTTGATCCCCAAGAAAGGTTCACAGAGATGGACAAAGATCGAAATATGAAGAATAGAATTAGGGGTCAAGTGATGTACTTGAATTCCCTAGTGGTGAAGAAGGCCTCGAAAGAAATAAAAAATAGGAAACCCGAGGCCTCGAAGAACGTGAGGATAGAAAATGACAGATTCACTTGTTTTTTCACGAGGAAAAGATTCACCAACAGATCCCCTCCAATGGATTTCCTTCTGAGACTGAAGGAGATACTCCTCTACAAGACCTAGGAGATGGAAGTCAGCACACTTACTCGATTTCCATCCCTGAGCCTCTGCCTCGCCAGCAGCTTCGTCCGCCTTCCCCTTCCCAGCAGACTTCTTGGGTGCCATGGAAACAGGGAAGAAATGAATCCTTCTTGCCACACGCTCGGGGGCTAGAGGTAGCTAGTTTCTCATAGCAATCAGAGACAAGAGCCGATGAACTTGCAGCAGTGGAGAAATCCAAGTCTGAGAGCGTACTAAACCTAGATTTACTCCAAACATTGAATAAGCAGAGCCAGTGGCAGTTTTGCAAATAACAGGAAGTCCAAAGGTCATGCACCTGTTCCAGAGTTATTTCAACCAACAAAATCCAAGACTCACGCAAAAGGAAACAGAACAAGCATGAAAAAAGGAAGATTTCATTCATGGATTACATTCCAAGGAAGGAAAATACACAGATCTGAATACTCAGAACTACTCGAATCTACTTGAGATCAGATACAACACAAAGTTTCCAGCCCCATGGCTAATACAAGGATACAAATCTTGTTATTCCCAAATAGGAATAATTTGAAAACAATCAGAGAGAAAAGGCTTGTTAGCAAGAAGAGATGAAAGATCAGGCGCATCGCAAATCCTCTTCTTGCATCTTTCAGCGCCATTTCTTCTTCTCTCTGATATGTTTTTGCAACAAAAACAATGTCATCTCCATAGAAGCCATCGAGGGCGAAACCACTAAAACTCTCCCGCATAGAATGACTCCAACAGACCGCAAAGGCTTCTGACACGGCTTCAACCATCAGCCAACTAGGTACAAGACGACCAGGATGGCTGCGATGTGAGAAGCAAGGCTGGTGGCTAGGAAGATGGCAAGTATTTTTGCTGCTCGCAAATACTCTTCTAGCACCTATCAGGACACATCGCATATTGTTTAAATAGAAGAAGCAGCAGAGCCTCAGTACCACCCGTGACACCCGAGGACAAAGGAGTCACAAGATGAACAGTGCAGATTCCAATAACAGTACTCATCACGTGAACTCACAAGTACACAATACAAAAATAGTTTTTCAGAAGAATCAGTAGCATTGATGCAAGGTGAAAGGACACTAATAATGACTCTGGATCCTTTACCCCAAATCAAGATATTTGTGATCAAGGCTCGGGGGCTGCGGGATACATGTCATAAATAGCAACATTTTCAAAAAATGGTTCGAATTTCAAATGAAGATTTGAAAGATCTGAAAGACAGAATTGACCCTCAGCCTGACCCTTCAGTTCAACCTAAGGCTCGGGGGCTACTTATATGGAGGGCGAGTACATCACGCACCATATATAAAGGAAAAATTCGGGGCTTAAGCCCTCATAGCCTCGACGTAGCCAAGGAAGTACTCAGAAGACTACTTGAAGCACCCGATGGACTCCCAGCACCGACAACAGACTCCAGAAGGACTCGAAGCACTTGACGAATGTCTTCAGAAGCACCTGACACCTGCGGAACTCGACTATGAAGAGCTCGGGGGCTTGTTAAACCTGGGACAACAGGACTGCTCATAGGCATGAAATATTTTAGAGTAGGGGGTACTACATAGATACGCCCTACCTCTATTGTAACTACCCGAACGGCAGTAGGACTAGTTGATGTACAAGAAAACTAGACGACCTCTTCAGACTAGGACTCCAATAGTACTCGACTAGGATTCCCATGTAACCCTGTCTCCCAAGATTATATAAGGGCGGACAGGGACCCCTCCAAAGCAGGACGATAGACATCGAACAACACCTAAGGTAATACAAACCATCACACATGACGTAGGGTATTATGCTCCAGCGGCCCGAACCTGTCTAAATTTTTGTGTTCCTTACACCATCGTGTTCTGATCCCGGCGTGTCCCTTCCTACAATCAATCTCCTCGGGATATACCTCGGAGAGCTTGCCGGTAAAACACCGACACGGTCGGGAACCCCAGTTTTGTACCGGTTTCCTGACCGGTACCGCCTGGTCGGTAGTAAATGCACCAGCATTTAGTACTGGCCGGGCTGACTGGTACTAAAAGTCACAGTTTAGTACCTTTATAGTATAGACTTGTCGGCTCCTAGCGCGGCAGGATTGTACCGGTTGGTGTTACCAACCGGTACTAAGTGTTTTTTTTATTTTTTGTTCCTTTTAATTATATTTCTCTTCTTTTTATTTTAGTTTTAGTTAATTAGTATTCGTATTTATAGTCACTTGTGTATTTGTATTTGTATCTGACATTCATATATATTTGTTCGCGCAAAACAAAAGCAATTATATATACATATTATATTTATATACACTTCAAATAGTAGTGCAATTGGGATTACAAAAATATTTACAAGTATCCATGGTCACTAGTTTTTTCCGACAAGTCTATACTATAAAAGTTGAAACAATTGAAAATAATTCTCACCCAAAGTGGACCACCCTTACCCCCCACAGATGGCTCCACATCGTCAGGTTCCAAGATGGTGGATAAATGAAAACAACTATTTCTAAAATGTTTCCACTCAAAACCTCTAATGTTTCTCACCATAGCTCTCCTATGTACCCACCGTACCCACCTATGGATCTCATATGGAAAGCCAAAGCAGTTAGCGTACGCAACCTTTAATCATGCATGTCCTTTATCATTTGTCATATCATCTCCCCTAATTAGCCTCTTATTTTCTTCCCTGATAAAAATATTTCCATGCAACAGTAATCTCATATTTCCAAATTTACACACTGAATCTGCCAATCTCAGTCGATCCTAGGGGTAGCGACTGCACAGCGTCATCATCACCGAGTTCGGCACCGTCGGGGACGAAAAGACCCTCCACACGGTGCCCTTCCCGAACGCCATCTTCTATGACCGCTCCTTCGCCGACGAGGGCGGCGCGCAGCTGCACGTGCCCAAGGGCGGCTGGCTCACCGGCAGCTTCTATCTCGACTGCCACCTCACCCTTTACCTGGAGAAAGGCGCCGTCATCATTGGCTCAGTGGTAATGGCAATGGGGCATTGACTTGCTCGCAATTCTGTTCCTTGTCACATGTTATTACGGCAGTAGTAGTAGTTACAGATATTCTTCTTGCGTTAGCATTAGGGGTGCCAAGGTGTGCGCACAATTGCTTTTAATAGTACATTATTATCTTTTTCTTACATGTTTATTTATGTGACTCCCATAATTCATCGATGACTCTATAATTCTTTTATGAGCTTATGCAATGCTATTGTAAAATGAATTCATCTAAAATACAGGTTGCACGACATGATCTATATTTTATTGCTAAATAAGTGAGCTTAATTCCAAAATTTATCTAACAAAAAAATGAGTTGATATTTATGATAGACATGTTTGTGTATAACTCATTATCTAAGAAATAAGGCTAATCATTGCATAGGACATCTGCCATGTAATTAGCTTTTATCCTGCAAAGATATCTTTTGAACAATTATTTGTAGTTCACTATTTCAGTGAGGTCCCATGGCTTATGATAATCAATATTCATCTTTTTTTTCAGAGCTAGAAGCCTTTGATCCTAATGGCTCATCAAATTTCACTTGGAGATGTGACAAATGTAATCAACCACGAGAGTGATCTCAGGCATAAGAGGCCAAGAGCGGGGTCAACAGAAACATCATTAGTTGAAGGAAGAAATATTGATGCTGGCCATCATGGTATAATCATGATTTGATTAATTGACATTATTTTTCATTTACTACTTCAAGGTTCCATAATCCCACTTTGTAATATTGAATCTATTTCAATAAGGCCATCCAGGCATTGAGCAAGTTGACCATAGAGCACATAAGCAGCAACGGGATAGGGACAAATATGCAAGTTTGACAAAGGAGCAGAAAGCAGCTGGGGCTGCAAAGGCGAGGGAAAATTACCATAAAAGAAAGGCTAAGATATTAGCAGCAAACACGGCTCCAGAAACACCTGATATTGCAGCAAACATGGCTCGAGAAACACCTAGTATTGTAGCAATAGAGTCAAAACAAATTTTATGTAGCAACTTTATATAGCCGTTGGAAATAGTAATATTCATTTATGCACTCATATAGTCATGTGCTTTCATACAAGTCACACGCTTGGCGATTATGACCTCACGGATTATGTTGTTTTACCAGAATTTACTTTGTTATATCAATTTTGAACACATAATTATTTTTTTAATATAATTTGTTTTTAAACATGAAATATTTTTAAATATAATTATTCTTTAAACACGTGCCATAGGCACGTGCATATCTATTAGTATCCAAAAAGGAGAATAATACTAGTTGTCATTGTCGCCCCTACGTTTGTTTCTTTCAAGTTGAGCCACGCTTATCCTTTGATCCGAATGAAATTTTCCTTTTCGATTTATGACCTCATCTAGCAGGAATCCACAGAGTGGTTCTTGAATTGCCCTGATTCTTACCGGTTCAATGATGTCCTCCTTCATACACCAAATCTGTCAAGTGCAAACACTAAAATCTTCAATTAGTACCTGCATGGTAAATGCAAGAAATTGTTATTAATGTAACACGTACATCGAATTGTTGTTGTGTCATCCTCTTGGTGGGGGAGCAAAAACTTTGTATGTGCTCACATACATAGTAACCACATAGATTGGTTCTTTCCTTCTATCTCAAACACTATATATAGATGGGTCATGAAATATTCATGATGTTTAGTGAAATCACAATAGATGCGCGATATGTATCCGCACCGGAAAGTCAGTTTTGATATAAAGATACGAAGGCGTTGTCGCGACTCCTATGTGTTTTTGGAAAAACCGAGCCCATGACTTTTGAAGGATGTCTATGAGAGATTGATACTTTTCTTTTTGCTTCCGCAAGGAGTCGAACACCACAACTCGGAACCAATCGATCTCGATAGAGAACAAGATCCAGTGGAAGCTCATTAATAGATAAATTAATGTGAGAGCAAACAAGTATCAAAAGCAACCAAAGGCAATTTGAATTCAAATTCAAATATTAGAATCCATTTGTGAGGGCAAATAAAGAAGGTTCCAACTATATTTCATGTCCAAATAACCCCACCAAAATATTGTACACAAAAAAATCTGGTACATTTAGTAACATGTGCTTGATAGGAATTGGGCCCAAATTCAGCCCAATTAAACAAATTAAATTAACCCTATTATGGAGTTTTTGAATATTTTAAAATAACTCCAAAACCATTTCTCAAATGAAAAAGTGCCTCAAACGAAAGTTGTAGATCTCGAAAAAATGAACAAAAATGTTATTCAAAAGTTTTTTTATTTGAGGCCAAGATAAAGGAGAAAGATTGAGATTCCAGAACTGGATCTTGAACTTTGAGATAATTATGACATGGCCATCCCCTGTTTCTCTCTCCCATCCCCCTCTCTGCGCGGCTGGTGGCGCCGTACGCCGGCGGCACTGTGACACCTCATGTGTCAGTTTAACCAATGTCAGGCAATTAATATAACTTCACACGCAAATGAGCTAAGAAAACTTAAATAAGGACCCTATATCTAGTTTTTGCAAACTTGTGTGTAAATGTATGAGTGCATGTGTTTGAGTGCAATGTGCTTGAAAAACAATTTTTGGTACACATTTAAACTTGACTTGACATGAGTGGAAATAAGGCACTAAAATACATCTTTCATAATGATCTATAAACTTTCTATGCAAGTCAAATTCAAGCTGGAAAACCATCACATGAAATGGTTAATGGAACCATTCATGATTTGTGAGGATCTACTAGTTCAAACCAAATAATAAAATAAGGCCACAAATATTCAACAAACAAGTAGTTTTGAAATCTGAAAATCTTTTCAAAGGAAATAAGGCATAAAACATACTTACCTCGAAGGTCCAGTAAGAAAATATTTGGTTATTCCTTTCTTCCTTAAATGACAACTTGGAATTATGAAACAAAATAATAATTCAAACAAAGGACTAAATATTTCTGTAGCACATAGTAACAAATACTTATAGAAAACAATAATGCATCCTTGTATAGGAGTATGTCTGGGAACAAACTTGTTCCATTAATATTCCTAAAACATTCATGCTTAACTTGCCATAAAAATGTAATAAGATTACACACTCATATTTTTGTGACACAATTTTAAATTTAAAAAGACTTGTTGCAAATTCAAAATGTAAGCAAATTAAATAAAAAGGAGTTTAAATTCTAGTAGCAAGGCCGTTAAAATAACTTTCAAAACAATACAAACATGCATATGAAAATAAACGGGTATCATCACCTTGTCATGTGAAACAAAAGTCTAATTGGACACTAGGAGTAAAAGTGACACAAATTACATGAAATGACAAGTTCCTTAATCATTAAGTTATCTCATAGTTTTACAATAACTCTCAAACCATTGCTCAAATGAAGAAGTGCATAACATGAAAGTTGTAGATCTCGAAAAATTGAACAAGAATGGTATTCAATACTTTTTCATTTGCGGCAAAGAAGAGGGAGAAAAGTTGAAATTACAGAACTGAGTTTTGAACTTCGGATTATTTACGAGACTGCCACTGCCAGCACCTCTCTCTCCTCTCACGCCGTCCATACTCCGGCAACGGAAAACCGCCCCGGGAACGGCCAAATGGGCCCACGCGCCCCTGGTTTTGCTCGGAACCGCGTCGCCCTGGCTCGTCCTCTACTTGCCACGCACCACAGGCCACTTGGCCCGGCGCCACGCACACCCGCCATGCACCAGCACGACCGCCGGTGTCGCCGCTCGCCGTCGCCTGCCTCCACCCCCTGCCCGGCCAAATCGACCACCCCCAGACATTGTTTGCTTCTCCACGAAGCCTAGCGTGCCTATAAAAGGAGCAGAACCCTCCCCTCGCGCCCGGAACCCGCCCTCTGCCCGCCATTGCCACCGGCGAGCTCGAGCTCGCCGCGGACCGGCCGCTTCCGACCCTCATTGCCCAAGCGAGCCTCGCCATCACCTTCCCAGACGTCCACTGACCCTCCTCGGCCCAAATCCCCTACCCCATCGTCGCTGGAGAGCCACTGTTGCCGAGCAGAGCCACTACCGGTCGCCCCTCACCGCGGACAGCCCAACTCCGACCCTCTCCCGACGAGCCAAGACCACCGGAAGGTAGCACTCGAGCCCCTCATACTTTTCCCCCACTTTCCCCCTACCTCCAGCGACTCTCCTCACCGTAAAATGCCGCGCCATCATCTCCCCTGTTCTGTGAGTTCCTCCAGGGACATACAGATAAAAGAAACAAAACTTCCAGGGTCCAAGGATGCTATGTGGATGCTCCCATAAAATTTGTAGCGCCAGAACACATGTCAAATGTTCTATGCAAAAAGGTGAACAACTAGAGTAATCTACTTACATGAATTGTTATGGTTAATTGCTTTATGATTAGATGCTGAAAATTGTACCATAGATGCTACAATATCTGATCTGTGTTATATTAATTTTTCATCACTAGCTCCTGAGTAAACTTGTTGTTATGAAATAGTGAATGCCTGCTATGTTTTAATGATAAAAATGAAAACCAAACCCCACACTCATTCATGAAGAAACATAGTTGTGATTACTACTCCATAAATGACTGCCCATGAAATGAAATTTTGAGATCATCACTGAATTAACTTTTGTTGGACTACAACTTTATAGTGAAGAAAAGAAATATGTTTATATCATGTTGTAACAATATCATTTCTGCATGCATATAGAAACGGTAAATCTACTCGACGGTGATTACGAATTGGTGCCCGCGAATACTACCACTCCGGAGAGTGTCTCTCTTAATTATTACTGACATGAATCAAGACCCGAACCAATGTTCGGAAGAGCCCAAGGCTACTTTTGAACAGTGCCCAAGAAGGCAAGCCCCGGTGCATAATCCCATTATTTTACGCATTATATTCATCTAACTATTTGTATATGTTGTAATAATTTTATTGCGCATTTACGTTTTCTAGGAGTTGATCGAAAACCTTAGGTGCATGATCCCTAGGTACCTATGTTTGTTATCCGGATCTTTTTCTCGACTAGTTGCCCCGCTAACTAGGTACGGTAGAAGTCGAGAGGTTTCCTGCCTTTCGCGAGATTATAGGAGTTGACTGACTTTAATTCCTGCTGAAATATAAAGACAACGGGCGGGGTCGTGTAGTTGTGATACCCCGCTGGTGTAGTCAAAAATGGTTAAGGTCGTGGTGTGTGGCTCATTTCGTTAACCGTTTGAAAGTACTAGTCACATACCGAGAAATATGGTAATCGGTAAGCTTAAGTACCTGATTGGACCAGCGAGTGGAACGATCTCGCACCCTCTTTGTAGAAGTAGGTTTATTTTTGTCCGGACGTACGGGTACAGAGTGGTCGGACTCTGTAGTCAGGGAGGGTGTTCCGGATCCACGGACTGGAAAGAAAGGGGAACAGTAGCGTGGGCGGGAGCGAAGTCGATCCCCATGCGTGTGGTCTAGGTTCCCCTGGCCAGGTTGAAATTCGATTCAGAATCGTCCGCCTCTCACGGCATGAGATTGCTTAATGTTTTCGGTCACATAGAGTAACAAGTGGAACATGATGATGATAATACTGCTGGTTGATTAAATGATTGCTCTACCATGTTTGTGTAGAGTTAGATGCAAACTTAGAATGGTTAATCTAACTAGAAAATGGCTAAATAAAATCTGAAAATAAGGATCAACTCTTAGTGGCGTTTTGGCAAAACAAACCCCACCAACCAAAAAGCCTTGCATATCTAGTTATCGGACTATGTTATATCCGGTGACGGGTAAGTCTTGCTGAGTATTAGTATACTCAGCCTTGCTTGTGGCACTGTTTTTCAGGTACTAACTTTGTAGAGCTGATTGCGAGTCTTACTTGGCCGTGTACCTTGCCTCCGGGCTGGTCTGTTGAGTGGGATGGCCCTTCAGCTGGTGCTGACCACCCTCCCACTGAGTGACACTTTCGTACGGGCTTTATCGATGCGCCATGTTATTTCGCTAGTTATCTTTTATTGCTTCCGCTGAGACTATGACACTTGAATAATTTGTGTAGTTTGGAACTCTGTAGTACTACGCTACTCTGAACATGGTTTGTAATAAATTTCCTTTCCGCTGCAATAACTCTGAGATGTATGAAATGTTCTGTGTTGTAATCTCTGGGCTCACCTTTGTGTGAGTGTTGTCTGCTGATCCTGGAATAGCGTGGCTTTTATCGAGGCTTCACTCGAGGAACTACCGGTGAGTGCCAATTTGGGTCAGAGTTGCTTAGCAACAAAGATCAGTGCACCCGGGCCTAGTAGTTTTGGGTGGTTCCGCCACAGCTAGAACCAGAGATGGCAGCCTCGGTTTTCTAACAACAAACTTAAAACTTGACTTCAAAACTACTTAATTTTTTGAAAGAGTCTAGGATCTCCAAGGACAAGTCTAGAACATAAAGCCCTAGGGGATCTTATGGGTTTAATCAGGTGGCTTATTTTGTATGGCTAACTTCCAGCACATTACTTTTCAATATTTAAATTCCGCAATTTAAATTCTGCAACTACATCATCGCCGCGGAGGTATGCTTGCTCAGTCAGCTGAGGGAGTCTGACCTTCCTGTCGGTGATGCGAGCCGAACGCTGGAGCTCAAGCAGTGGTCTACTTGAGCTGCTGCCCATATACTAACTCCGGTTGGTTATATGGGGAGTAATGGTTTGAAATTGGAATTCAATTCCCCGTCAAAGACGGTACACAGTCAATACGTTGTTTCGATAACGTATGCTTAACGTTGTCCATACGGCGGAAATTGTATGGATGCCGGTTCTATAGTGATCGGTAATGTATGGGAACGCTTTCATGAGTGCTGGCACGGAAGGTTCAATTTATATATTGTTAATTTTCTGCAGGTACACTAACTCGAAACCGAATCCTAGGCTAGATAGCTATATCGAGTAGTTATATAGCGAGAGACGTATTATGTATGCCACCGAAGCTAGCCGCGTAAGACCAAGGTTACATGGCAATTCTTTTCCTTGGTGAGGACGGATAGGTTCTGCATTCATCCTCAAATCATTAGCAAAGAAACTTTTGAAAGAAATCAAAATCGAAAAGTTTAAAACACGATCTTAAGGATCATCTAGATAGTCTCAATTCTGGAAATTCTTATTTCCTCGAATTTTTAAAATATGAAAAACACTTCGAATCAAGTTCAGACTGTAATAAGAAATGTAGCTAAATACATTTCCAACCTTCTGTAAAAATTTAATAATTTTTGAAGTTCTCTACCTTAGTGTTTTCAAATTTATAGTAACCTTCTGCAAATCTGTCAAATTAGAGCAATCTGTCTAAAGTGAATTTTCCGACAATCTTAAGTTGCTCATATGAAAAATAGTTCAACACAAAAGTTGTAGGTAACTTAATAAAGAACTCACTGTAAAATTTTGAATTATCTTTGACGACTGGTTTGGTAGATATGGTCAAATTACTCTTTCTCTGGACAATCTGTTTTCTGGTTTGACATCACTTCAAAACCTTGAGCATTAAACCTTGTTAGGATCTGAACTGGCCTTAGCAATGACTAGATGAAATGTTCCTCACTACCTTGGGCATCTTCTGTAATATTTTAAATTTTTTTTGAATCACTATACAATAGAGAACACTAGAGAATTTGTTTCCTCTGTTTTTCTGTCTAGCAGTAGCAGTTCTGCCATTTGAATTTTTATATCAACTTAAAAACCTCTAATGCAGAAAAGTTCAACATAAAACTTGTAGAAAACTTAAGAATGAAGCTTCTGTTAAAATTTTAGAATTTTATGCCAAGTATATTGTCCCTGGTGAACAAAACACTAGCCCTCTGGTTGCTGTGTTTTCTGGGTAGACAGCAAGTTGAGAACTTGAGAACATGACCACCTTAAAATCTAATCTGGACCTAGGCTTGGTTAGACAAAATTGTGTACAATCATATTAGGAATGTCCAAGAAATATTTGAAAATTTTTGGACTTCTAAATCTAGAATTATGAAATTCTAAAGTTACCTCTAGAACAGATGAACCCTGATTGTCCAATTTATATCCTACGGGATATTGCTAAAATTTTCACCCTTGTAGATGACTCTTCTTGGATATGAGTTGAATACCAAAGTGGTCACAAATTACATGATCTAGGTTCTCATAAATTTTCAACTTATTAGGACTAGTATACTCCAAGCTATAGACAAAACACTATCGCCCGGCCTGCTGAAAAACAGCCATAATAGAGAAGGAAAGACTGAATATTTTAACCATTTTAACCATTGTTCCAGCCTTGGGGTTGAATACCAAAGTTGATCCAAACATCCTAAGCTACATGCCTACAAAATTTCAAATTCATTGGATGTATATAATAGGAGTTATGGCCTAAATACAGAGACTCTATTCAGAAAACCAGAGGTGTAGTAATTTACAATTTCGACCATCTTACTCTTAGAATTAGCCTCTGAGTTGACTACCAAAGCTGCAGCACATGAAATTATATAACTCCTTTCAAAATTTCAAGGCATTTTGATGAACGGAACGCGAGTTATGAGTTTTCTCGTAACCTGCAGCTTCCTGCACGTTCGGTTTACCATGCCTTTCGAGTTCTACTCATCTGCCCATCTATCCTTTGAATCATACCAATGTTAGGGACCATATTGCTGGTGTTAACCCTTCCATATTGTTGAAGTGCAATGTTCTCCAACCTCAGGATGCTGGTTATCAATAGCTCAACAAAAAGAAGAATGACACAAGGGATGACTGAAATTACTTGGACGAGTTGAAGGAATTCTCATTGCCCTTCTTGCTCAAATGGGTCTTTTGAAAACTAAAAATAGGTGCACAAAAATGCTAGAATATCATACATAATCATGACTGCAACATTCATGCGATACTTGTAGCAAAAGTACTACCGATGCATTGTTAGTGCATTTCCATGGTTAAACCACTTATGCATCTGGAAGGATTTGTGAATATAATCGGGTTCCTCATCTTCCTTCTTGCCACGAGCATTAATTAGGTTGCTATGTTTTGCTATGTTTTTACCTTGACGTGGTGTTCGTCACTGACCAATGGTGCCGCGACGGAACCTAAGGCCTCGTGTGTGTGCTACTGCAATACGATCGTGCTATTAGGTGCGCGCTGGTATCTTGGGTAGTGATAGTGACTCCTCGGCAATCTGTTTTTCGCAACCTGAGTGTTGTGTTGATTTGTTTGAGTTCTATTTTGATTCAACAAAAATTACGAGTACTTGCATGACCATCCATTAGTTAACCTGCATTGCAACCTGAGCACCGCATGCCTACATGCATGATCATCCTACCAAATAGATATGCCACATCATGCATCTAAACCATGTGCATCAACAATTACACACCATGACCCGCATATCAACCAACTAGCAGTAGACAAATGCATCACGCCATATGCATCACTTCATCGAAGTATGGTTATCTCATATTTGTATTGCATCATCATAAGCATACTAAGGGTGCATCACCTAATTGCATGCAACAAACCTGCATCATAAGTGGCCATTGTATCATCTATATCATGGCATTGAAACATCATGCATCTTTCTCAAAACAAGTACCAACTATTAAATAAAAGCATCTTGAACAAGAATGTCTTGAGAAAAGTTGCTTCTGCCGAAGAATAAGATCTCCATACTAGAAAGCTGTCAGATATAAGTGGACCGGCAGGTACAGAAGAGAAACCCAAATTTTTAGACCTGATCAACTACCTCAAAATAAGTTGAGCCTGTGGAACCAAATGTATTAAAACAAATCTACTTACTTCTGTAAAAATTTGAAATTTTTTAGAGAAGTGTAACCCACAAAATTTAGTCTTTTGGTAAACCCCTATAATTCTATCAACTTGTAGAAGTCTGGCCACATGAATTTTTCGACCCACTTAAAAGCTTTTCCTGAGAAAACGTTCAACATGAATGTTGTGGCTAACTGAGCCTAGAAGCTACTATAAAATTTTGAGAAATTTTAGTGATTATATTTGGTACTTATAGTTAAAATACTAGCCCTCTATTCAGTCTGAAATCTGGGTCAACCTTCCAGCAAACACTTAAGGATTTGACTATCTTAAGCTCTATTTCGGAGTTGGAGTTGACTAGAGGAAATGATCAAAATTATCTTAGGAACCTCCAGTAAAAATTTGAAAATTTTTAGAACTTGGATTCATCAAATATGCTCAATTCTATCAACTACCCAGAATCTGTCCTGAGAAAATCGTCAAGCACAAGCTCTTCTAAAGAATGGAGAAGCCTAAATGTTTTACTTCGATAAGGATACAATTTTATTGTTCGAATCTCCATAGTGGATCAAATGAATCATGATCTTTAAAAACCAAATTCTTGATAGGTCACCTCTCTCCAAAGTTTTCCAACCACTTGGGTATTAACGAAATATATCAAGACCCTAGGCAAAATTTCTCGCTAAATATATCTCATAATGCTATACCGAGACCACTTATAAATACCCGTTACACTCCAATTTTTGCCGATTATGGATTTCATGATTGCTTTGCCAAGCACCTCTCCAAGGCCTAATTCCATATGGATCATTATCGACAACCAACCTTTTCTTCAATTACACACTATTCATACTACCAAGAAGTGTACCGGTATTCCTCTTGATCATATTGTGGTCTACATATCATACCACATACAACTAATTCCAATAGTGGCGCTTAAATTCCTAGCACACTTTTGAAGAACCCCTTTTAAATCTTCTCCAGGTACAAAACTAATTCAAAGATTAGCTCATCATCTTTGAACCGGCAGGCAAACTGAAAAGTGAACTGAATCTTAAAAGACATGCTAAGATCTTACATCATTCATTATGACAACCATGAAGACAAATGCCCGTTTTTAGCAGAGTTCTCACCCAGCTATCAAGCAAGCTTGAAAATGGCACTATTTAAAGCATTGTATGATCAAAGGTGTCAAACTCCACTGAGTTTGTCACAAACCGAAGACCACTAAATATTTGGACCAGACTTGATCATTAGGCAGAATAACAACCAAAGATAATACAAGAAAATCTTAGAGCTGACCACTCTAGCCAAATGAGTTATTTGGATAAAAAGAAGAAAATCTTTGCAACTCGAAGTCGGTAATAATGTCTACCTTCTGGTTTCACCAACCAAAGGCACACACACTGTCCACACTTAGCATATTTACTTGAATCTCGGGATGAGATTATTTTTAAGGGGGGTAGGCTGTGACACCTTATGTGTCAGTTTAACCAAAGTCAGGCAATTAACATAACTTCACACGCAAATGAGCTAAGAAAACTTAAATAAGAACCCTATATCTAGTTTTTGCAAACTTGTGTGTAAATGTATGAGTGCATGTGTTTGAGTGTAATGTGCTTGAAAAACAATTTTTGGTACACATTTAAACTTGACTTGACATGAGTGGGAATAAGGCACTAAAATACATCTTTCATAATGATCTATAAACTTTCTATGCAAATCAAATTCAAACTGGAAAACCATCACATGAAATGGTTAATGGAACCATTCATGATTTGTGAGGATCTACTAGTTCAAACCAAATAATAAAATAAGGCCACAAATATTCAACAAACAAGTAGTTTTGAAATCTGAAAATCTTTTCAAAGGAAAGAAGGCATAAAACATACTTACCTTGAAGGTCCAGTAAGAAAATATTTGGTTATTCCTTTCTTCCTTAAATGACAACTTGGAATTATGAAACAAAATAATAATTCAAACAAAGGACTAAATATTTCTGTAGCACATAGTAACAAATACTTATAGAAAACAATAATGCATCCTTGTATAGGAGTATGTCTGGGAACAAACTTGTTCCTTTAATATTCCTAAAACATTCATGCTTAACTTGTCATAAAAATGTAGTAAGATTACACACTCATATTTTTGTGACACAATTTTAAATTTAAAAAGACTTGTTGCAATTTCAAAATGTAAGCAAATTAAATAAAAAGGAGTTTAAATTCTAGTAACAAGGCAGTTAAAATAACTTTCAAAACAATACAAACATGCATATGAAAATAAACGGGCATAATCACCTTGTCATGTGAAACAAAATTCTAATTGGACACTAGGAGTAAAAGTGACACAAATTACATGAAATGACAAGTTCCTTAATCATCAAGTTATCTCATAGTTTTACAATAACTCTCAAACCATTGCTCAAATGAAGAAGTGCATAAAACGAAAGTTGTAGATATCGAACAATTGAACAAGAATGGTATTCAACACTTTTTTCATTTGAGGCAAAGAAGAGGGAGAAAAGTTGAAATTACAGAACTGAGTTTTGAACTTCGGATTATTTACGAGACTGCCACTGCCAGCACCTCTCTCTCCTCTCACGCCGTCCATACTCCGGCAACGTAAAACCGCCCCGGGAACGGCCAAATGGGCCCGCGCGCCCCTGGTTTTGCTCAGAACCGCGTCGCCCTGGCTCGTCCTCTACTTGCTACACACCGCAGGCCACTTGGCCCGGCGCCACGCGCCCCCGCCATGCGCCAGCACGACCGCCAGCGTCGCCGCTCGCCGTCGCCTGCCTCCGCCCCCTGCCCGGCCAAATCGACCTCCCCCAGACATTGTTTGCTTCTCCACGAAGCCTAGCGTGCATATAAAAGGAGCAGAACCCTCCCCTCACGCCCGAAACCCGCCCTCTGCCCGCCATTGCCACCGGCGAGCTCGAGCTTGCCGCAGACCGGCCGCTTCCGACCCTCATTGCCCGAGCGAGCCTCGCCATCACCTTCCCAGACATCCACTGACCCTCCTCGGCCCAAATCCCCTACCCCATCGTCACCGGAGAGCCGCTGTTGCCGAGCAGAGCCACCGCCGGCCGCCCCTCACCGCGGACAGCCCAACTCCGACCCTCTCTCGACGAGCCAAGACCACCGGAAGGTAGCACTCGAGCCCCTCATACTTTTCCCCCACTTTCCCCCTACCTCCGGCGACTCTCCTCACCGGAAAACACCGCGCCATCATCTCCCCTGTTCTGTGAGTTCCTCCAGGGACCTACAGTTAAAAGAAACAAAACTTCCAGGGTCCAAAGTGCAAAATGTACATGAACTTCAAAACAGCAAACTTGTAAAATACATATAAAATTGTATAAAAATCATAAAAATATAAACTGAACTGTTCTGGAATCCTTAGAACATGAACTACAACTTTTGTTAAAGTCACATGTTCATATTTTGCTCACATTTTAATCTAGGAAAAAGATTAGAATAAATGGCACATAAATGTTCTAAGAGTTTGGTTCAGTAACTATGCTTGATTTTTGGATATATTGAACTTTGTACTATTAGAAGAGCCTGGTAAAAATTTGAGCTCTGTTTGAAATCGTTTGCTTGCTCAAATGATCAAGATACCTAGATCTACTAGTGAACCTCACATATTAATTCTGGTAGAAGTAGACATGATTTAGTTATGAAACTTTTTTTGTAAGAACATGGTACTGAATCCTTGCTGTTGTACAAGTTTGGGAAATTTTAGATCTAGTTTGCTATATTTTCCAATTATTGTTTTTTATGAACTTAATCCATGATATATAGTTCCCGTGCTTAGAAAAATCTAGGTTTAATTATGGAACTTTGTCTTATCCTTTTAACCATGCTTGCAAAGTTTGAGCACCATTTACTGAATAATCTTACAGTTATAATTCATGCTTATGATATCATGCTTAGGATTGTTATTTTTACTCTGGACGCATTCTTTCATATCTGGTCTTCATCTTTGGACATGTTCTTAGTTAGAGTATATTCTCGCTATAATAAAAAGTTCACATGCAGTACTGATCAAATGAACTTTGAAAAATTATGCTAACTCATGTTAAGTTAAATGCATAACTAATTTATCTGGTTGATATAAAGCATGATAATTTTTCTGGAATATGTTTAGCTCATGACTAGGCTCCGATAAAATTTGAGAACCATATCCCTGGTATAACTCTCTGTAGAATTAATATTATTTAATAGCTTGCTAAATTTGTTCTTTTTGTCACCTCTGATGTATAAGTATATAAAATTTGGAAAAATTACAGTACTGAGTAGATGCTATGTGGATGCTCCCGTAAAATTTGTAGCACCAGAACACATGTCAAACGTTCTGTGCAAAAAGGTGAAGCAACTAAAGTAATCTACTTACATGAATTGTTATGGTTAATTGCTTTATGATTAGATGCTGAAAATTGTACCATAGATGCTACAATATCTGATCTGTGTTATATTAATTTTTCATCACTAGCTCATGAGTAAACTTGTTGTTATGAAATAGTGAATGCCTGCTATGTTTTAATGATAAAAATGAAAACCAAACCCCACACTCATTCATGAAGAAACATAGTTGTGATTACTACTCCATAAATGACTGCCCATGAAATGAAATTTTGAGATCATCACTGAATTAACTTTTGTTGGACTACAACTTTATAGTGAAGAAAAGAAATATGTTTATATCATGTTGTAACAATATCATTTCTGCATGCATATAGAAACGGTAAATCTACTCGACGGTGATTACGAATTGGTGCCCGCGAATACTACCACTCTGGAGAGTGTCTCTCTTAATTATTACTGACTTGAATCAAGACCCGAACCAATGTTCAGAAGAGCCCAAGGCTACTTTTGAATAGTGCCCAAGAAGGCAAGCCCCGGTGCATAATCCCATTATTTTATGCATTATATTCATCTAACTATTTGTATATGTTGTAATAATTTTATTACGCATTTACGTTTTCTAGGAGTTGATCGAAAACCTTATGTGCATGATCCCTAGGTACCTATGTTTGTTATCCGGATCTTTTTCTCGACTAGTTGCCCCGCTAATAAGGTACGGTAGAAGTCGAGATGTTTCCTGCCTTTCGCGAGATTATAGGGGTTGATTGACTTTAATTCCTGTTGAAATATAAGGACAACGGGCGGGGTCGTGTAGTTGTGATACCCCGTTGGTGTAGTCAAAATGGTTAAGGTCGCGGTGTGTGGCTCATTTCGTTAAGCGTTTGAAAGTACTAGCCACATACCGAGAAATATGGTAATCGGTAAGCTTAAGTACCGCATTGGACCAGCGAGTGGAACGATCTCGCACCCTCTTGGTAGAAGTAGGTTTATTTTTGTCCGGACATACCGGTGCAGAGTGGTCAGACTCTGTAGTCGGGAAGGGTGTTCTGGATCCACGGACTGGAAAGAAAGGGGAACAGTAGCGTGGGTGGGAGCGAAGTCGATCCCCATGCGTGTGGTCTAGGTTCCCCTGGCTAGGTTGAAATTCGATTCAGAATCGTCCGCCTCTCACGGCATGAGATTGCTTAATGTTTTCGGTCACATAGAGTAACAAAGGGAACATGATGATGATAACACTGCTGGTTGATTGAATGATTGCTCTACCATGTTTGTGTAGAGTTAGATACAAACTTAGAATGGTTAATCTAACTAGAAAATGGCTAAATAAAATCTGAAAATAAGGATCAACTCTTAGTGGCGTTTTGGCAAAACAAACCCCACCAACCAAAAAGCCTTGCATGTCTAGTTATCGGACTGTTTGTCGGTACCCTGTAGCAGGGATACCCACTTCTACTGCAGCAAGGCAAGGCTCGCGTAGTCATCCGTAACTACGCGGTAATGGGCGGAGCAGCCGGGCCCCACGGGTCAGGCCCTTACCTCACCAGGCCAACGGCCCCGGACCCGCTCCCCGCTTGGGGATGAGTCCGGAGACGCCACGTGTCCCTGAGGAAGGGAAGCTCCGAGCTGACAGCCGAGGCCGCGGACCCCCATAGGGGTCCGGGACCTCCCGTGCTCATCCGGACCTCCCACGCGGTAGAACAACCATACCGCCGGGGTGGTCCGGACCCGCCACGTGTCCCAGAGCCGTGGGCGTAGGCTCGAGCGCGAGTCTTCCGCTGGGAGACTCGCCCACCCACCGCATTCAATGCGGGTGGTTGAGGCGTGCTCTGTCAGCACGGCACGCGGGGCAGCCTTTGTCAGGCCTCACTGTAGACCGCGTTTTACCGAGGACATAGTGCAGCCGCCTACGCCTCACCCACACAGAGCATGTCTGCCGCATTAATTGGATACGACGGCACGACACTTTTCCATCATGCCGCCTACGCCGTAAGCTACACGGCCCGTTCAGCTACGTGGCAGGCGACGCCGCTAGCTACGCCTGGTGCCGATTCGACAAGACAACACCTGGTTATGCTGAACGGGGGATTCAAGGAGCAGGCAAGGAAATCCAAGAGTGAGATCCCCTTCGCCTACATCGCCATAATGTATGAACAGTACGTTATTTTATACTACACCGGTTGGGCCCACTTGTCGGGGACCCAACGGCCATGTACGCACCTCCTTTGAGATATAAAGGGGAGGCGCTCGCTGTATACAACAAGCTCTCCAGAGCACACACAGACACACGATGGACTCAGCACCAAGCTCTCGCAGACTCTCTCGAGTCAAGGCAATACAACACACAGTGGACGTAGGGTATTACGCTCCGGCGGCCCGAACCACTCTAAACCTGCTGTGTTCATCGTGTTCTTGAGCGAGATCGAACTAATCCTAGCTGACCCCCGAGTACTCACCCTCTGGGCTTAGGCGGGTGCATTCCGCCACCCGGCTGTGGTTTGCCACACCACAACATTTGGCGCGCTAGGTAGGAGGAGCTAGCTGGTTCCAGTTCATCTCTTGCTTGTCTCCATGGTTCGGGTGAACGAGGTGGAGATGACGGAGGGTGTGGCGTCCTCCACGCCACACGCCTCTCGCGTTCCTGCTCCAGCGGCGACCGTGCCTGCAGAACAACCACCGTCGGCAGCGGCGCGCGCTGCTCGTCGGCAAGAGTCAGGGCGCCCGTCGAGGGCCCCCTCACAAGCTGCGAGCGGCGAAGCTCTAGCGGCGGCTAGGGAGTTGCTTCGCAACCCTCCGGCTGCTGCAGCCTCGCTAGACGCCCTGAGGCAGTGGCGGGACGACGTCGACCGTCTCCTCCATCTGGCTCAGGCCTCTCCCAGTTCTGCAAAGACTGGGCAACGACCCCCGCTTGGCAATGCGGTGGTACCCTACCACCGGCGCCAGGGTGGTGCATCGGCATCCGTGCGCTCCCCCATAGTGAGGGGTGCATGAACAGAAGACCTGTGGGCGGAGCTCAACCGCAGGCGCGCGGGTGAGGACGCCCGCATCTCCGTGGAGAGGGCGTGAGAGCGCCATCTCAACATTGAGGGCCTCAACCCCGACTTGGACGTGGTGGCATCCAAGCCTCCGATGAACGCCCGGATACAGTCGGGTGCTCCGGTGGCTGGGGTGGGTTGCGCTGCGCTGGCAGATCACCTCCGCGCAGTGGCATGGCCGTCCAAGTTCCGCCCGCATCTGCCAGAGAAGTACGACAGTACCACTAACCCGTCGGAATTCCTGCAGGTGTACGTTACCGCCATCACAACAGCTGGTGGTAACAACTCCGTCATGGCAAGCTACTTTCATGTAGCCTTGACCGGGCCAGCCCGGACTTGGCTCATGAACCTTAGTCCTGGGACAATCCAGTCCAGGGAGGAGCTCTGTGCAAGGTTCACTGCGAACTTCACCAGTGCGTACCAGCAGCATGGTGTGGAGGCCCACCTCCACGCCGTGAGGCAAAAACCCGGAGAGACGCTCTGCGCATTCATCTCGCGCTTCACCAAGGTACGGGGTACCATTCCTCGTATCTCCGATGCATCTATTATCACTGCTTTCCACCAGGGGGTACGTGACGAGAAGATGCTCGAGAAGTTGGCGATGCACTAGGTAGAAAGCGTTAAGCCGGGGGTAGTGGCGCAGTTTCCTGGACGCAATAAGTATTGCATAGATAAGCTTATGCGTCTCAAGATACCTGGCCTTCGCCTCATGGAGGACTTCACTGACGTAGTAGACTGGCTTTTGGATGGTCCGGACCCTGGTGACCGGGTCCGGCTCGTCCTTATCGACCACATCAGGTCCTTGGGCCCCCAGCGGTTCTGGGTTCCCACTGGGACGAGGCTCCTCCGGACCCCCTTCACCGGGGTCCGGACCTTCAAGCAGAGGTGAGGCTGACGGGCCCCCATGTCCGGGGTCCGGCTCACCATCCTTGGCCGGGGAGACCCTGGTGTCCCCCTGGCGAGCTTGTTCCGTCCTCTCGGCGACCAGCACCATGCTGACCGCCTCTGCGGATGCAGCAAGATACAAAAACAACATCTCACCAGGCTCTGGATCCACCAATACTGGCAGTGAGGTGAGATGCTGCTTCAGCTCCTGGAAGGCTTGCTCAGCCTCTTCGGTCCAAGAGAATGGAACGGACCTCCTCAATAGCTTGACGAAGGTGAGGGCCCTCTCAGCCAGCCTCGATATGAAGCGGCTAAGAGCGGCGAGAGATCCAGTAAGCTTCTGGACGTCCTTGATACGGCCAGGACGCCTCATCGCCTCGATCGCCTTGATCTTGGCTGGGTTTGCCTCGATGCCTCGATGTGAGACCAGGAAACCCAGCAGCTTCCGTGCCGAGATGCCGAAGATGCACTTCTAGGGATTCAGCTTCGTGCGCGTGGCGCGCAGCCGGTTGAAGACGAGGGACAGGTCCTCAACTAGTGTTGACCCTACCTTAGTCTTGACCACAATATCATCAACATATACGTCAACGATATCTCTAATTAGATTACAGAAGGTTTTGTTCATAGCTCAACTAGTGGGTAAGGTATTCCTCAGACCATATGGCATGACTATATAGCAATAAAGCCCATCTACTGTTATAAAAGCAGTATGCCTCCTATCCTCTCTAAACATCTGAATCTGGTGGAAACCAGAGTATGCATTTAGGAAACACAAGAGGTCGCACCCGGAGGTGGAGTCCACGATCTGATCGATACGTGGAAGAGGATAGGGGTCTCTAGGACATGCCTTGTTGAGGCTAGTGTAGTCGATGCACATCCGAAGCTTCCCGTTGGCCTTTGGGACGACGATCGGATTGGCCAACCACTCGGGGTGGTGGACCACCTCGATGAAGCCAGCGTGTAGGAGCTTGCGGACTTCTTCACGGATGAAGTTCTGCTGCTCCACGGACTGCTTCCGAGGCTTCTGGCGCACCGGCGTGGCGTCGGGGTAGATCCTCAGATTGTGCTCGAGCACTTCCCTGGGAATCCCGGGCATCTGTAACTGTTCCCAGGCGAACACGTCGACATTTGCCCGGAGGAAAGTGATGAGCGCGTGTTCCTATTTCTCCTCCAGGTTCCCCGCGATGTGGGTGGTCCTGGAGGGGTCCGCTCCGATCTGCACCGTCTTCACGGGAACATCATCCGAATCAGACGGCTGAACCCTAGGTGCCTTTGCAGGCGCCCTGGGTTGCGAGGTGGAAGGGTCCTCCTTGAAACATGCAGCCTCTACCGCCAGGGCATGCAGTCTCTCAACTGCAGCGACGGTAGCGGTGCGGTCACCCCACACGGTGAGGACACCGGCAGGGGAAGGCATCTTCAAGACCAAATACCCATAATGGGCAATGGCCATGAAGCGGTAGAGAGCCGGCCGGCCAATGATGGCGTTGAACGGGAGGTTCACCTCTGCAACATCGAACTGAACGCTCTCTGTGCGGATGTTCTCCTCGGTCCCGAACGTGACCGGCAGTGTGACGCTCCCCAGAGGGAACACCGGATGTGGGCCCACTCCAGAGAATGGGCGAGAGGGAGTCAGCTTGGACTCCGGGATCTGCAGCTGCTTGAACGCTGCATAGCTGATGACGTTGAGGCCAGCCCCACCGTCGATCAGCACGTGATAGAGCCTGACGTTGGATATGACAGGGGCAGTGACTAGAGGTAGTACACCGGCCCTAGCCATATTCTCTGGGCAGTCGGATGGCCCAAAAGAGATGGTGGTGTTCATCCACCTCTGGTTCGGCGCCGCCTTCGGGACCCCCGGCTTCACCGAAAGGACTTCTCGGCGAAGGGTCTTCACGTCCCGCCGGGAGACGAGCTCCCAGCTTCCGCCGTACATTACGTACAGCTTCTTGCGGCGGTCGTCGTTGTCGGAGTCGGAGTTGTCGTCGTGGTACACGCCCTTCAGCTCCCGAGCGGGGGATTGGTACCCCAGCTCCTTCTCACCGTCTACGGCCCCATTGTCAGAGGCCTTCTCCTTACCAGGCCACTGGCGAGGAGGAGGTGAACCGTCCTTGGAGGACTGCTCACGCCGCCCACTGACCCGCTTCGTGAGCTTCTGGATCTCGCGGAAGTCAGCGGCGCTGTGGCGAGCGGTGGGATGCACTGGGCACGAACCTCCACTTCCACCTTGCGGGCGAGGGCGTTTGCCATGCGCATTCTGGCCCCCAGCCGCTGCTGCAACAGCTGGCGCCGCTGCTGCAACGACTAGTCCGCCAGGGTGTGGCTCCCCGCGACTCTGGTTCTTGATCTTCTTCTTCTTGCCACCGCCCTGAGCGATAGCACCGAAGCCACTAGCTTTGGCGTCTCTGTCTTGGGGGATTGAGTGCCATGCGCGGCCCTCGGCGGCCCTGGTACACTTGTCTGCCAGGGAGAAAAGCATGGTAACACTTTCTACCTCGTGCGACGCCAGCTTCTCAAGCATCTTCTCGTCACGTACCCCCTGGCGAAAAGCAGTGATAATAGATGCATCGGAGATACGAGGAATGGTACCCCATACCTTGGTGAAGTGCGAGATGAATGCCCGGAGCATCTCTCCAGGTTTTTGCCTCACGGTGTGGAGGTGGGCCTCCACACCATGCTGCTGATACGCACTGGCAATGTTTGCAGTGAACCTCGCACAGAGCTCCTCCCAGGACTGAATCATCCCAGGAGTAAGGTTCAAGGCTACATGAAAGTAGCTTGCCATGACGGCGTTGTTACCACCAGCTGCTATTATGGCGGTAACGTACACCTGCAGGAATTCCGACGGGTTAGTGGTACCGTCGTACTTCTCTGGCAGGTGCGTGGAGGTGATCTGCCAGTGCAGCGCAGCCCACCCCAACCACCGGAGCACCCGACTATATCCGGGCGTTCACCGGAGGCTTGGGTGCCCCCACGTCCAAGTCGGGGTGGAGGTTGCGGCCCTCAAGGTTGAGACGGCGCTCTCGCGCCCTCTCCATGGAGATGCGGGCGTCCTCACCCGCGCGCCTGCGGTTGAGCTCCGCCCGCAGGTCTTCTATTCGTGCACCCCTCACTATGGGGGAGGACACGGATGCTGATGCACCGCCCTGGCGCCGGTGGTTGGGTACCACCGCATTGCCAGGCGGGGGTCGTTGCACAGTCTTTGCAGAACTGGGGGAGGCCTGAGCTAGATGGAGGAGACGGTCGATGTCGTCCCGCCACTGCCTCATGGGCATCTGGCGAGGCTGCAGCAGCCAGAGGGTTGCGAAGCAACTCCCTAGCCGCTGCCAGCGCTCCGCCGCTCGCAGCTTGTGAAGGGGCCCTCGACGGGCACCCTGACTCTTGCCGACGAGCAGCGCGCGCCGCCGCCGATGGTGGCTGTTCCGCAGGCACGGTCGCCGCTGGAGCAGGAATGCGAGAGGCGTGTGGCGTGGAGGACGCCACACCCTCTGTCATCTCCACCTCGTTCACTCGAACCATGGAGACAAGCAAGAGATGAACTGGAACCAGCTAGCTCCCCCTACCTGGCGCGCCAAATGTCGTGGTGTGGCAAACCACAGCCGGGTGGCGGAATGCACCCGCCTAAGCCCAGAGGGTGAGTACTCGGGGGTTAGCTAGGATTAGTTTGATCTCGCTCAAGAACACGATGAACACAGCAGGTTTAGAGTGGTTCGGGCCGCCGGAGCCTAATACCCTACGTCCACTGTGTGTTATATTGCCTTGCCTCGAGAGAGTCTGCGAGAGCTTGGTGCTGAGTCCAATGTGTGTCTGTGTGTTCTCTGGAGAGCTTGTTGTGTACAGCGAGCTCCTCCCCTTTATATCTCAAAGGAGGCGCGTACATGGCCATTGCTTCCTCGACAAGTGGGCCCAACCGGTGTAGTATAAAATAACGTATTGTTCATACATTATGGCGATGCAGGCGAAGGGGATCTCACTCCTGGATTTCCTTGCCTGCTCCTTGAATCCCCCGTTCAGCATAACCAGGCGTTGTCTTGTCGAAACGCCGCTAGGCGTAGCTAGCGGCGTCACCTGCCACGTAGCTGAACGGGCCGTGTAGCTTGCGGCGTAGGTGGCATGATGGAAAAGTGTCGTGCCATCGTATCCAATTAATGCGGCAGACGGGCTCTACGTGGGTGCGGCGCAGGCGGCTGCACTGTGTCCTCGGTAAAACGCTGTCTACAGTGAGGCCTGACAAAGGCTGCCCCGCGTGCCATGCTGGCAGAGCACGCCTCAACCACCCGCATTGAATGCGGTGGGTGGGCGAGTCTCCCAGCGGAAGACTCACGCTCGAGCCTGCGCCCGCGTCTGCGGGACACGTGGCGGCTCCGGACCACCCCGGCGGTATGTTGGTTCTACCGCGTGGGAGGTCCGGATGGGCGCGGGAGGTCCCGGACCCCTATGGGGGGTCCGCGGCCTCAGCTGTCAGCTCGGAGCTTCCTTTCCTCAGGGACACGTGGCGTCCCCTGACCCGTCCCCAAGCAGGGAGCGGGTCCGGGGCCGTTGGCCCGGTGCGGTAAGGACCTGACCCGTGGGGCCCAACTGCTCCGCCCTTTACCGCGTAGTTACGGATGACTACGCGAGCCTTGCCTTGCTGCAGTAGAAGTGGGTATCCCTGCTACAGGGTACCGACAACTTATTGCGTCCAGGAAACTGCGCCACTACTTTCAGGCACATCGAATTGTCGTAGTGACCTCTTACCCGCTAAGAGCGATCCTGCACAACTCCAACGCCACGGGCAATATCGCCAAGTGGGCAGCAAAATTGGCTGAGTTCCAGCTGGACTTCCAGCCTCGCCATGCAGTCAAGAGCCAGATCCTGGCTGATTTCATAGCGGAATGGAATCCTTCCCCAAGCAATTCTGGGGGTCCGGACTTCAATGCCGGACCCCCAGAGCCGGAAGTCAGGACACCAGTCTTCACCGAGCCCCACTAGACACTCTTCTTCGACGGGTCCGTCTGCAAGAAGTGGGCTGGAGCTGGTGTGGTCCTCATCGACCCAAACGGAGATCAGCTTAAGTACATGGTGCACCTTGAGTTCAAGGCCACCTACAACATGGCGGAGTACGAAGCTCTGATCTTTGGACTGACACAAGCCCTGTCCCTGGGGTCTGGCAGCTTCTGGTGAAGGGGGACTCTTAGCTAATCATCAAGCAAGTCCGAGGGGATTGCAGTTGCAACAATCCCAAGCTCGCGGCATACCTCATCCATGTGAGGAAGCTCGAGAAGGACTTCGACGCTTTGGAACTGCAACATGTTCCCCGCGAACTCAACTCTGCAGTAGATGATCTCTCCGCGAAAGCATCTACCTGGGCATCTGTGCCCGAGGGCGTCTTCCAAAGACGGTTGCTGAGACCTTCCACCCAGCCCCCCGAGCTGGGTGAAGGGGATCAAGCTAGCACCTCGAAGCTAGCGGTCCCGGCGGCATTCCACCTGTGGTGCCCGCCCTGGGTTGTGAGCTCTGTCGAGGATCCTGGAGACCTCATAGAGCCACTCCCACCTGCTCAGGGAGCTCCCGATGCATGGATCTCTGAGATCCGGGACTACCTGAAAGACAATATCCTTCCTGATGACGATGTGTCCGCTGAGCGCATAGTACGATTGGCTAAATGCTACGCGGTGGTAGAAGGGGATCTCTACCGCCGTGGCGCCAATGGTATCCTCATGCGGTGCATTTCCCAGGAAGAGGGCCGCGAATTGCTCGCAGAGATCCATGGAGGAGAGTGTGGAAGTCATTCCTTATCTCGCACGCTTGTTGGCAAGGCCTTTCGGCATGGCTTCTACTGGCCGACAGCACTCCAGGATGCGGCTGAGCTGGTAAAATCCTGCAAAGCATGCCAGTTCCATGCAAAGCAAATGCACACACCGGCTCAAGCTCTGCAAATGATCCCTCCCTCATGGCCATTCACCGCGTGGGGCATGGATATCCTGGGGCATTCCCCCGGGCCGTTGGCGGGTACCGGTTCCTCTACGTCGCCATCGATAAGTTTACAAAGTGGCCGGAGGTTACCCCTGTGGTGAATATCACTAAGAAATCAGCAGTCGCATTCCTCAAGTCCATTGTGTGCAGATTTGGCATCCCAAACCGCATCATCGTGGACAACGGGACCCAGTTCAAAAGCAGACTCTTCCAAGAGTACTGCGAGGACATCGGCATCCAGCTATGCTTTGCGTCCGTGGCACATCCCCGCAGCAATGGACAGGTTGAGAGAGCAAATGCAGAGATCCTCAGGGGACTTAAGACCCGCACCTACAACTGCTTGAAGAAGCATGGTGCAAAATGGGTTGATGAGCTTCCGTGCGTACTATGGGGCAACCGGACCACACCTAGCAGAGCCACCTGGGAGACTCCATTCTTCATGGTCTACGGGGCTGAAGCATGCCTTCCCCCAGAAATTCACCTGGGCTCACCACAGGTCCAGGCTTTTGACGAATCCATGCAGGAGCAGCAGCGGCGAGACAATGTGGACTTCGTCGACGAACGAAGGTGGCGAGCAGCAATCCAAAATGCACGCTACAACCAGGCGCTCAGGCGCTATCATCAACAGTTCATGCACAGTAGGGTGCTCCGGGCTGGCGACCTCGTCCTGAGGCGGATCCTGAACCGAGCAGGGCTCCACAAACTCTCCCCCTGCTAGGAGGGGCCCTTCAAGGTCACAGAAGTGTGCCGGCCCGGATGCATCCACCTTGCCACAGAAGATGGTGTACCGCTGCCCAACCCATATAAGATAGAGCATCTGCATAAGTTTTACACTTAGGCAGAGCAGGGAAATGAATTTTTCCTTTGTACTAAGATAGAATCAGCGTGCGGCCCAGAGCGGTTGGGGTCCGCCCCTGTAAACCCGACCTCTGGCATCCATCGCACCGACGGCTAGCATTAACGTGCAGCCCAGAGCGGTAGAGGTCCGCCCTCGTAAACCCGGCCTCTAGCACCCATCGCGCAAGCCATGTATATCAAGTTGCAAAGGAAAGATTTTCTCCCAGTTCTGTCTTTGTGTCAAAATTTAATTTCGCATTACGATTCTCGAGATTTTACTTTTCTAACCCCCGCGCGGACTTCCACTCTTGTCGCTACAACTAAGATCTGTATTGAGTTGCTGGACTGCCGTACAGATACGGACTCTCTTACTGCTGGAGAGGGGTCCGGACCCCTAGGGACCTGCTTTGGAGAGGGGGTGCTTGTTTCCTGGGGTGGTCCGGAGTCCTGTGTAGCTGCTTAGCCGGTTCCGTACCCAAAGCCTACACACTCCACCGCCCTGTAACAAGTGCTCTAGTACCTGGAGCCGGGTAATTAGGGGCTCGGACCTCGTTCTAGCTCAAGAGTTGGCTTCCTAAGTCCTACACGGCATGTCCAGCTCCATATCTCAAAGGATCGAGTGCGACAGAGTGACCTCACCCACTGCTAGGAAGGGTCTGGAGCGTTGGAGCCAGGTCCGGAAAAGTCATGTTGTTTCTTGGAGTGGTCCGGAGCCCTGTGTAGCGCCTTAGCCTGGTTCCGCACCCTAAGCCTACACACTCCACCACTCTGTAACAAGCACTGAATTGCCTGGACTTGTGCATCTAGAGCTCCGGACCTCGTACTAGCCTGGGGGCCGGTCCAGAATAGGTCCCGCGGGCCTGCTACTAAGCTGTAACTTTGAAGTGGTACACATGTTAAGCCTTATCTGGTGGTACCTAGCCTCAATCCATTGAGCCTACCTACCAGGGGGTCCCGGCATCTGCTTTAAAGGTTTCATGCAGATCGAGGTCCAGTCTCGGTGGTAGACAGACTCAAAACAACTGAGTCTATCTCCTAGGGGGCCCGGATCATTCGCTTTGATCCAGACATCACGGATCGATTCTGCATGCGTCAAACAACTAAGTTGCAGTATCATTACTACCATATAAGCTAATTTGATTCTCCTCTCTGTAGATCTATCTGCTACAAAGGGAATAACACGCTCGCTCGGCTTGCAAACTATGCTACACCTATGCCCAAGGACGCTTGCCCAACCTCATACGGGGGTCCTGAGTGTCTTCTACGGCTCGGGTGGTAGATAGGCCCAAACAACTGAACCTATCTGCCAGGGGGACAGGGCGCCGGGGTGCTGCATACCGCAACCACAGCAACTGACAAATCGTACAGCCTTCGTGGTCGCTGCATACCGCAACCACAGCAACTGACAAACAGCTAAGTTGAAATTTTTTCCTTTATTAAAATTTCAACCGATACAATGTTTGTTATATAATGCAAAAGAAAAACAAAGGTACAATGCCCAGCTCAAGGGTCTGCAGGTTCCCGCTTGAAGTAGGCGGCGACGAAATCGACGACGTCCCGCACGCCTTCCCGGGCGGCGGCCTCTGTCTCCGCCACAGGACCATCGACCACGGGCGCTAGCGAGATGGCCGGGTCGTGGCTCCGGAGGCAGGTTAGGATGTGCTCTGCCACCATCCGGATCAGCTCGCGGCCCTCGGCTTCAAGCTGGCCAGCAAGGACCGGCTCCAGACGCCGGAGCCTATCCGAAGCGGAGTTTAACACTGGGAGGGCGTCAGCAATCGAAGCTGGCGGCTCCACCACTTGGATTGGGCTCATTCCAAGTGGCACTAGTGCTAAGCTCACTTTGGTCGCCCAGTTAGTGATTCGCTGGGCCCCCACGCGCTGGTCCTCCTGGAGCTTCCGGACCGCCTCCTGCACCCGGGTGTCCAGAGTCGCCTTGGTCGCCTCCACCTCGCGGGACCTCTCCTCGAGCTCGGCCTTCTTCTTCTCCGCCCACTCCTTCTGCTTCTTGAGGGAGTCGCGATGGCGCCCGAGCAGCTTCTCCATGTTGGCGGTCTGGGACTCCCGCTCATCGAGGGACTTCCGGTCCTCCTCCAGCTCCTCCTCGGCAACAACTAGCTTGCTGGCCCTCCCCTGCAGCTGCACGCGCCATCCCTACAGAGTCGCAGAGAGATTGTCGAGCTCCTGCTTCCGGACCTCGAGACCCTGGCTACGAGTCTCAAGCTCGGTCTGCTGGGCCGTGAGGCGGGTCTCAAGTTCGGACCGCTGAGCCGCGAAGCTAACAACCTCTAGGGCAAAAGCCTCCTCCCGCTGCGCCAGGGTTTTTTCCCGGCTCGATACTGCGAACTCCCGGTCCAACACCTTCCGAAGGTTGGCTCGGTAGGCCTCTTGGTCGGCCTTGAGTTTGGACCAAGCTACCATAGCATGGGAGGCTTCAGCCTTCGTGTGCGCCTCCAGGCGGGTGTGCCAGTCAGAGAGGCGCTAGCATTCGCTCTCCAGGGCAGCCCACTCCCACCGGAAGGCTGCCTCGGCGGAAGAGGTGGCCTCCATTATCGACTCCCGGACCTGGACCAGCACCCGGGGAAGGGGAACCGTTTCCTCCTCCGGGGGACCCTGCAGGAGCTGCCTACCAAAGACCACCTCCAACTCCTCCTCAGCAACAGGATCGGAGCTGGAGGTGGGAGCTTCCGGCACAGGCATCGGGACCTCGGTAGCCGTTGTGCTCACCGCTGCAGCACTGGTCGCCATCGCGCTTGCCGCCGCCAAATCCGGTGCCGGCGCAACTGTCTCCGTAGCTGGGGTCTCGAGGGCCTCTGCGTCGGGTGCGGCTGCGCCTGGCACTGGCGCATTCGCCGCCACGCCCAGCACTGGCGCATCCGCCGCTGCTGCGTCAGGTACGGGTGCGCCCAGCACTGGTGCATCTGCCACCACCACATCGGGGGTGGCTGTGCCCGACACGGGCGCATCAACCGCCGCCGCGTCGGATGCGGCCGCGCCCGACACTGATGCATCCGCTGTCACCGCTTCGGGAGCGGCTGCGCCCATCACTGGCGCACCCGCCGCCGCCGTGGCGGACGCCACCGGGCTCGCGGAAGCCGTCGCACCCGGACTTCCCGCACCCATCATCGCACCCGTCCTCGTCGCCGAGGCCACTGACGCCTGGACCCCCGCTGACGGACCAGCGACGGCAGAAGAACTGCTTGGGCGTGGAGCCCTGGCAACAAAGAGAAGAAGCCTTCAGCAAAAAACAGAGTACCTAGAATAAGGGGAGCGAGCAGAATAACACTAACCCAGAAGCGCCGGGTATCCAGCGACCACGGAGGCTGGACGACTGCTTCTGTTGCTGCCGCTGCTCCCATGGCGGTGACGGAGGCGCAACCCAAGTGACACCCGCACCTGGTGTTAACCACCCAGTCCATGATAAGGGGGCCCAGGCCTACCTGTCAGGGAGAGCGGGTAACAAACAAAGGTGTGAAAAGGCGGGATCTGAACCGTCACCCGCGCGTTAAGCGAGGCAGAAGCTGAGCTGACGTGCGCGTATTAAGCGCTGGCATGACAAAGCTCTTCGAGAACTACGCCGGTGGTAAATATCCTATTTACTCTGGCCGCAACAATGCCGAGCGTCGTGCGCATGACTAGGTGAACCACTGATCATGGGGACCACGGGTCAGTAAGCCATTGCGATGTGATGAGGTAGCAAACAACCCGATGGATAGTTAAAGCCAGCCAAGACCTCTGCAGTAGGAGGCTTCAAGTTATGCAGAGCCAAATCGCAGTAGTGGCCCCACCTGCGGGTTCGTACCTCCCCCGAGGTGGACTCGGGGGCCACTGTCGGTACCCTGTAGCAGGGATACCCACTTCTACTGCAGCAAGGCAAGGCTCGCGTAGTCATCAGTAACTACGCGGTAAAGGGCGGACCAGCCGGATCCCACGGGTCAGGCCCTTATCGCACCGGGCCAACGGCCCCGGACCCGCTCCCTGCTTGGGGACGGGTCCGGAGATGGCACGTGTCCCTGAGGAAGGGAAGCTCCGAGCTGACAGCCGAGGCCTCGGACCCCCCATAGGGGTCCGGGACCTCCCGCGTCCATCCGGACCTCCCACGCGGAAGAACCAACATACCGCTGGGGTGGTCCGGAGCTGCCACGTGTCCCGCAGACTCGCCCACCCACCGCATTCAATGCGGGTGGTTGAGGCATGATCTGCCAGCACGGCACGCGGGGCAGCCTTTGTCAGGCCTCACTGTAGACCACATTTTACCGAGGACACAATGTAGCCGCCTGCGCCGCACCCACGCAGATCCCGTCTGCCGCATTAATTGGATACGACGGCACGGCACTTTTCCATCATGCCGCCTATGCCACAAGCTACACGGCCCATTAAGCTACGTGGCAGGCGACGCCGCTAGCTACGCCTGGCGCCGTTTTGACAAGACAACGCCTGGTTATGCTGAACGGGGGATTCAAGGAGCAGGCAAGGAAATCCAGGAGTGAGATCCCCTTCGCCTGCATCGCCATGATGTATGAACAGTATGTTATTTTATACTACACCGGTTGGGCCCACTTGTCGGGGACCCAACGGCCATGTACGCGCCTCCTTTGAGATATAAAGGGGAGGCGCTCGCTGTACACAACAAGCTCTCCAGAGCACACACAGACACACGCTGGACTCAGCACCAAGCTCTCGCAGACTCTCTCTAGGCAAGGCAATACAACACACAGTGGACGTAGGGTATTACGCTCCGGCGGCCCGAACCACTCTAAACCTGCTGTGTTCATCGTGTTCTTGAGCGAGATCGAACTAATCCTAGCTAACCCCCGAGTACTCACCCTCTGGGCTTAGGCGGGTGCATTCCGCCACCCAGCTGTGGTTTGCCACACCACGACAATGTTATATCCGGTGACGGGTAAGTCTTGCTGAGTATTAGTATACTCAGCCTTGCTTGTGGCACTGTTTTTCAGGTACTAACTTTGTAGAGCTGATTGCGAGTCTTACTTGGCAGTGTACCTTGCCTCCGGGCTGGTCTGTTGAGTGGGATGGCCCTTTCAGCTAGTGCTGACCACCCTCCCACTGAGTGACGCTTTCGTACGGGCTTTATCGATGCGTCACGTTATTTCGCTAGTTATATTTTATTGCTTCCACTGAGACTATGACACTTGAATAATTTGTGTAGTTTTGAACTCTGTAGTACTTCGCTACTCTGAACATGGTTTGTAATAAATTTCCTTTCCGCTGCAATAACTCTGAGATGTATGAAATGTTCTGTGTTGTAATCTCTGGGCTCACCTTCGTGTGAGTGTTGTCTGTTGATCCTGGAATAGCATGGCTTTTATCGAGGCTTCACTCGAGGAACTACCGGTGAGTGCCAATTTAGGTAAGAGTTGCTTAGCAACAAAGATCAGTGCACCCGGCCCTAGTAGTTTTGGGTGGTTCCGCCACAGGCACCCACTGGATCGGGTCCGGCCAGGCGTGCGCATGGCCAAGTGGCCCCATGCACCCCCCGGTATTGGCAAAACCCGGCACCCTTGGCATCTCGTGTCCACGCCACGCGTCCAGGACCGCGCTCCGTGCGACACGCCCACCGCCATCCGTCGTCGACGCCGTGGAGTGACCTCGCCCCAAAATCACCTCCCCCAAGGCGTGTTCGCTTTGCTCAGTACCCTAGCTCGCCTATAAAATGATCCCCAAGCCTTGTCACTCACTAATCCGCTCGTTGCATATCCACCGCTGCCATAGTCGCCGGTTGTAACACCCTAATTTAATTTCAGCATTTAGTAATAAATTTAATTGGCTTTATTTAAATTTCTAAGGTTTATTGTGCTAGACTCGCATTTAATCTTAATTTTTTGTTCTATAAGTAATTAAAATTTATCATAGGTTTAATTTTTGTGTTGCATTCATGCTGGTGCATGTTTTTATTTGAGTGTTGTTTGAATTCAAATTTGTATTTGAATTCAAACTTTGTTTGAAGTAGAAATAGAAAATAGAAAGGAAAATAGAAAACAAACCCAAACCCCACACTAACCCGGCCCAAGAACCCAACAACCGGGCCCAACCCAACTCCCTCTCCCTTTCCCGCGCTTGGGCCGACCAGCCTGAATCCGCGGCCCACTTCCTTTCTCCCGGGCCCAGCCCGCGATCCGCCCAGCTCTCCCTCTCTTTCCCTCAGCCCGGCCCACTCCGCTCACTCACGCGCGGCCCACGCTCGCGCCAGCGTTTCTCGCCCCGCGCTCGAGCCCAGCTCGGCCTCCCCGTCCGCAAGCCAGCCTCGCGCCGGCCTGCTCCCCTGGGCCCGCACGTCAGCGCGCTGGCCCGCGCCCCGGCTGACAGCCCTGGGCCACCTGCAGACCTTTCTTCCCCGCTCCCTCCGCGTGCTCACCGGCCACGCTGAGATCACGGCCGTGATCTCCGGCGGTTCCCTACCATCCCGCGCGCCCGGATCTCGGGCCCTCCCTTTAAACGCACCCCACGGCCCCCCCTGCACTCCACTTTCCTTCCCACACCGCCCCGAGCCCGAGAACCACCAGCGCCGCCGCATCTCTCCGCCAGGACTGCCGCCGCCGGTAAGTGCCACTGCCGTCGATTACCCTCACCCCGGTGCTGATTCCGCCCCCCTGACCCCTTGCACTACTTCGCAGCACCACCCAGTGTCAATTCGTGGGGATCAGGAGTCCGAAGGAGTGCCCCACCACCCGGACCGAGGAGCTCCGCCTGCGACCGTCACCGGACTCCGACGCCGACGACCCTTCGTGCCAAATCATCCAACCTGAGCCCTCGGTGAGCGCCGCTGGAACGCCCCCTGTCGCGTTTGCACTGGTTGCCTTCATCCATGTCGCGCCCTAGATGCTAGGACACCGGCCACCAGCGTCCTCGCCGCCGCGCCGCCATGCGCCGCCGTGGCGAGCCCCTGCGGAGCCCCCCCCGAACCTAGATAAACCCCTGCAGAAGTTCGCCCTGCCCTAGTGCAAGCTCCTGGACCCTTTCGCGCTTGAGCCCCAGCACCAGAACCACCCGAGTCCCGCGCGCCGGCGATGCTCCGCCGCGCACGCCCGCCTCCCACCGCGGCGAGCCGCATCCGAGCCCCAATCCGCAGTCCTGCGTGTCCAGGTGTATTACCCATCCCGTTCTCGTGATCTACAGCCAAACCGCACCCCGAACCGAGCCCTGGGTCGCCGATTCGCCGAACCCCGGCCGGGCGCCGCCGCGGAGCAGAGCTCCGGCGACCCAGCACCGCCGCCCCGCGCCCCGACGGGTCTGACCCGTCCGATCCAGATCCAAGGCGCCGGATTAGATCAAAGTCCCAGCAGATCCCCACCTTTAGATCCAAATCCAGCAGCCCACGTTTGCGCGTACCGGTTCGGCCTGTCGCTTTTGTTAAAGAGTCCCTGGATTCTTTGCTATTCAACCCGAGCTCCTAGCCAGTTCAAAAGAAATTAGATTTAGGTCCTGTTTTTAGCGCAGAACCCCCTGGCTTTCCTAGAAATAGAACCCGCCGTCCTTAGCTGATGTTTTTGCGAGTTAGACCCTGGGTCTATGCTTTAATTACGTTTTAGTCCCTCTATTTTTGCAGAAAGGCCCCTGGAACCCTGTTTTTATTACAAATAAGCCCCTAGAACTTGTTTTTGGCCTAGAATACGCGTTTTAGCTCCGTTTTTAGCGTTCTTTATGTCCACGCGATCGTTGTAACGCGTAGAATAGTTTTAGACTAGTTTAGTGTGCTGTTTTCATGTATTGATGTACTATTTCTTAGTTTTTGTTAGTGTTTGCTTGTATGCTTATTATCGTGCATTGTTTTGGCCATGTGTTCGTGAGTAGACGTTGACTCATCTGAGGAGCCCCAGTACCAGTACCAGGAGCAGCCGTCTTCCGAGCACTTTGAGCAGCAGCAGGAGCAGTACGAGGAAGGCAAGTATAACATGAACAACCTATCACTTTTAAATACAATTTCATACTGCATTTAATACTGTATGCCTATAAGGACTTTCCTAGCCACTTTATATCCTTTATATATACCTCTGGGTTGCATTTTGGTTAGTTGTGCTAGGTTGCTGCGCTATAACATACTCTGGTCCTTTTTAATTAATTTGATTAATGGTTTACTTGAACTTAATTCTGAGAGTGGCCCTCTGTGCTTCGTGCTTGAGTGGCTCACGTCTCGTTAAAATATGGTTTTTGTAGAAACATGGTTTAGGGGGCTAGCACGGTGCTTAGTGCTTGGTTGGCCACTCTCCATAAGGACCGGTTCATAGAGCGACAACCTGGGACAACAGCGCTACCACAAGGCTAGAATGGGATAGACTTGGCATAATAATTAGATCTTTTTGGTTTGGAGTAACTTACCTGCGGGGCAGGGGCGGTAAGCTTCTATGGCCCTCGTGCTGAGTGGCCTCGTCTATGCTTCGTGTCTTGACGCCCACTAGACCTGCTCCATAGTCGCTGATCCACCCTCGCGGTTACTCCCTACCAACGAGATTCTTTGTAAAGGCCTCGTAGTGAGTCGCTAGTCATCTCACCTAAGGAAGTGTGATGAACCTCTAGCGTAGCTCACGACTTGTGGGTAAAGATGTGCAACCTCTGCAGAGTGTAAAACTGGTATACTAGCCGTGCTCACGGTTATGAGCGGCCCATATCCTCCTTTTGATTAGTGGAGTTATCTCCTTCCGACGAGGGAGGTGCTTCTCGGGGTTACCTTGGTGGCTTGGTTTCGGTTTGGTTCTCAGTAGTATCATGATTAAATTTGACTAATTACTATGTAACTGGGTTAATGGTAATTCATCAACTCGTAGTAAATAGCTTTAATAAAATTTTGCCAAGATTAAAAGCTAATGCAGTTGAGTCAGCCAGCCTAGAGCCTCATAGTTTGTGTTATACTTGTTGAGTACAAGTTGTGTACTCACTCTTGCCTCTTCTCTACTTTTTTCCTCTTGGATACGCTACTGCTGCTCAGTTCCTGCCGACACGAGGGAGTTCGTCCAGCGCTACCAGGACTACGAAGACTTCTAGGTGTTCGTCTCCCAGTCGACATCCCTGTGGCGCCCTGCTTCAGCTTCGGAGAGCTTTATTCGTATTTTGTACTTCGCTTCCGCTGTATCAGACATTTTTGTCATTAATGTAATAAATAACATTCGTATTCGCTTTATTATGTCTTTTTACGTGATATGTGCTATGATATACTGTTCATTCTGTTGTATATACGTGTGACTTGATCCTGGCACGTATATGATTGCTCGGTTTATGTCCTTTTATAAACCGGGTGTTACAGAGTGGTATCAGAGCCATATCGACTGTAGGACGAAGCCTAGATAGAACTGGTCGAGTTTTAGGACTTCTTCCCTCCAATCCTTGCCTGCTGAAACTATTTTACTATTATACCCTTGACTTCTATGACTTTTACCCTTCTTGCCTTGATTTCTCTCTCTGAAGAATAGTTTTCATAGATTTTGTCCTAAATCAGTCATCTGACCACCATGAGTATTAGCTAGGTGACCCTTTTATAATAATACGATAGCCCGCTCTGCGACACGTGGTGTTAGTCGAGTCTTTTTGCTAAACTCGGCTAAGTTGTGAAAATTGTCTGCTTGTTATTATGCTACATGTTTGATTTGGATTTTTGACTGATTGCATAGCTTAGCAGTTTAAATGTGTTTAAAGAAAATCACTCAGATGTTAAAGTTAACTAATTAATAAAATGAGTTAGATCGTTGGGGGTAAAACAGTCCATTCTATCATGTCTACTTTATCATGGCTGAGTCTTTTTCCGCAAAGAGTTAACATATCCATCTGAATTTATTCCTGCGATATCCTTACCCGTGAAATCTTTTGTCCAAAATCAGATGGTGAACACCAGGCGTGGTTCTGACCAGCAGGGGCAGAACAATCAGGGTCAGAACACCCAGGGGACCGGGATACCGATGCCGCCGCCTTTGACTCCGGAGCAGTACTTCCAGCTCCAGATGCAGATGATGGCTACCCTGAACAACACTGTTCAGGCACTTCAGCAGGCTCACACTCAGCCTCCGCCTCCTCCACCGCCGTAGCCTCGCGACAGGCGTGCTGAGTTTCTGAGGGGTCACCTGCCGACGTTTTCTCACACGTCCGACCCCCTTCAGGCTGACGACTGGCTCCGTGCAGTGGAGCGTCAGCTGGACATCGCCCAGTGCGATGATCGTGAGCGAGTTCTATACGCAGCAGGACAGCTGCGAGGGGCAGCTTTGGACTGGTGGGAGTCCCACCCAGTTCACGACCGCGAGACTCTCACTTGGCTCCAGTTTAGGGAGCGTTTCCGCAGCCACAACGTCCCCGCGGGCGTTATGAAGATGAAACAGAAGGAGTTCCTTGCACTGAAGCAGGTAATTTTAAGTATAATCATTCAGCGTTTTCTTTTGAGCTAATGCCCCTTGTTCTATCCTTATGAATCTTGAGTTAATCTTCCGATATCTATCTGTCTTTGTGAATTCAGGGGACTATGTCGGTCACGGAGTATCGTGATCGCTTTCTTCAGCTGGCTCGCTACGCCCCTGCCGATGTTGCGGATGACCGCAAGAAGCGGGAGCACTTCATGGAGGGTCTTGAGGACTACCTCCAGTACGCGCTGCTCAACCTCCGCTTCGACGACTTCAACCATCTGGTTGACAGCGCGCTTAACACCGAGCGCAAGCACTTGGAGATGGAGGACAAGAAGAGGAAGATTGTCCCCGTTGCTTCCGGCAGCAACACTCGTCCTCGCCTCCAGCCGCCTCAGCCGTACCAGCAGCAGCAGTACCGGCCTCCCCAGCAGTACCAGCAGAGGCCGTAGCAGTACCTGCCTCGACAGCAGCAGGCAGGTCAGGGCCCGAGGTTGCCGGCACCTCCGGCTCGTGCTCCACCAGCTCCGCCAGCACCGCAGGCTCCACGTCCGGCAGCTCCTACCGGACAGCAGGCTTCGACACTTGCACGCGTCTGCTATCACTGCGGCCAGCCGGGGCACTACGCCAACACTTGCCCCCGGAAGGCGCAGGCGGGACAGCAGGGGCGCCCAGCTCAGCCCAGGGCGCCAGCACAGGCTCGAGTGAACCACGTGACGGCCGAGTCAGCGGCCGAGGCTCCTAACGTGGTTATTGGTACGTTCATGGTCAACTCTCACCCCGCTACAGTGCTTTTCGATACCGGTGCTACCCATTCTTTCATTTCCAAGTCATTTGCCGAGCAGCATGGTATACTGGTTTCTTGTATGAGGACAGCTATGGTAGTTACCTCACCTGGGGGTCAGATTCGTACATGCTCTATATGCTCCAGAGCTAGTATTGTCATAAAGGGGGTAGAATTCCGCACTGGCTTGATAGTTATTGACTCCTCGGGGATAGATGTGATTTTGGGCATGGAGACACTTACCAGATGGGGAGTCCGTATTGATTGTGCTCAGCGGACAGTTCACTTATCGGCATCTGATGGCCAAGAGGTGACAGTCAGTGCTTCAGAGCCTTCTGGATTTCTTCATCAGATGGAGGCTAGACCCACGGACGGTATTCGCGTGGTGTCTGAATTCCCGGATGTCTTTCCGGATGATCTGCCAGGTATGCCGCCTGAACGCGCCATTGAGTTTTGTATTGATCTCTTGCCTGGCACAGCTCCTATTGCAAAGCGGCCCTACCGTATGGCACCTATAGAGCATGAAGAAGTTAAGAAGACTATTGATGAGTTGCTAGCCAAGGGCTATATCCGTCGCAGCTTCTCTCCTTGGGCTTTTCCATTATTGCTGGTAGATAAGAAGGATGGCTCGAAGAGGATGTGTGTGGATTATCGGGAGCTGAATGCAGTTACTATCAAGAACAAGCATCCACTGCCCCGTATTGGGGATCTCTTTGATTTGCTTCGAGGTGCTCGTATATTCTCGAAGATTGATCTTCGTTCAGGATATTTTCAGCTGAGGATCCGTCCTGGGGATATTCCGAAGACGGCATTCACCTGCAAGTATGGGCTATATGAGTATACAGTCATGTCCTTCGGCTTGACTAATGCCCCGGCTTACTTCATGCATCTGATGAACATGGTCTTCATGGATTATCTGGATGTCTTCGTGGTGATCTTTATTGATGATATTCTGATCTTCTCCAAGACAGAGGAAGAGCATGAGGAGCATTTGAGGCTCGTATTGCAGAGACTGAGAGAGCATCAGTTGTATGCCAAGTTCAGCAAGTGCGAGTTCTGGATTGACGAGGTGCCATTCCTCGGTCATGTTATCTCTCAGGGAGGCATTGCTGTTGATCCGAGCAAGGTGAAGGATGTGCTCGAGTGGGAGACACCGCAGACGGTGAAGGAAGTCAGATCATTCTTGGGCTTAGCTGGATATTATCGGAGGTTCATTGAGAATTTCTCCAAGATCGCGAAGCCTTTGACTTCTTTGCTGGAGAAAAATGTGGCTTTCGTGTGGACTGATGAGCGTCAGAGGGCCTTCGATGAGTTGAAGAAAAGGTTGACTACGGCGCCAGTCCTGACTCTGCCAGACCAGACGAAGAGATTCACGGTGTATTGTGATGCTTCGAAGGATGGTCTTGGGTGTGTTCTGATGCAGGAGGGCAGAGTGATTGCTTATGCTTCACGGCAGTTACGTCGGCATGAGCTGAATTATCCCACCCATGATCTTGAGTTAGCCGCAGTTGTGCATGCTCTGAAGATTTGGAGGCATTACTTGTATGGACAGCGGTGTGATATCTACACTGATCACAAGAGCCTCAAGTACATTTTCACGCAGAATGAGCTGAACATGCGGCAGAGAAGATGGCTAGAGTTGGTCAAGGACTATGACCTGGAGATTCACTATCATCCGGGCAAGGCCAATGTTGTAGCAGATGCTTTGAGCAGGAGAAGTTATGTCAACATGGCCGTGGCTTTCCAGATGCCTCCAGAGTTATGCGAGGAGTTCGAGCAGTTGAGTCTGGGCTTCTTGCTTCATACTTCCAGTGCAGCGTTTGAGGCGGTACCGACTCTAGAGTCAGAGATCAGGCAGCATCAGAAAGATGATGAGAAGCTGCAGGAGATTCGTGAGTTGCTCAAGAAGGGCAAGGCTCCTCATTTCAGAGAGGATGATCAGGGTACTTTGTGGTACAAGAACCGGATATGTGTGCCAGATGTGAAGGATCTCCGGAAGTTGATTCTGAGTGAGGCCCATGATACAGCTTACTCTATTCATCCGGGCAGCACGAAGATGTATTATGATCTGAAGGAACGTTTCTGGTGGTATGGGATGAAGCGTTCAGTGGCAGAGTACGTGGCTATTTGTGACACCTGTCAGCGTGTCAAGGCTGAGCATCAGAGGCCAGCAGGTCTGTTACAGCCTTTGAAGATTCCAGAGTGGAAATGGGAGGAGATCACTATGGACTTTATTGTTGGATTGCCTCGTACTCAGAAAGGGTACAACTCCATTTGGGTAGTAGTGGATCGTTTGACGAAGGTTGCTCACTTCATTCCAGTGACCACTACCTACTCCGGTGCTAGACTTGCAGAGTTGTACATCTCTCGGATTGTCTGCTTGCATGGTGTGCCCAAGAAGATCATATCTGACAGAGGGTCTCAGTTCACTTCTCGGTTCTGGGAGCAGCTCCATGATTCGTTGGATACGAAGCTGCGTTTCAGTACGGCTTATCACCCTCAGACAGATGGGCAGACAGAGAGAACCAACCAAGTGTTGGAGGATATGCTGAGAGCTTGTGCCATTCAGTACGGTACTAGTTGGGATAAGTGCCTGTCTTATGCTGAGTTCTCATATAACAACAGCTATCAGGCCAGTCTGAAGAAGTCCCCCTTCGAGGCATTGTATGGCAGAAAGTGCAGGACTCCTCTCTATTGGGATCAGATTGGTGAGAAGCAGTGTAACACCCTAATTTAAATTTCAGCATTTATTAATAAATTAAATTGGCTTTATTTAATTTTCTAAGGTTTATTGTGTTTAGTTGGCATTTAATCTAATTCTTGTTCCTTAATTAATTAAAATTTATCATAGGCTTAAATTTTTGTTGCATTCATGCTGGTGCATATGTTGTTTATTTTGGTTGAGTGCTAGGGAGTTTGAATTCAAATTTGTTTGAATTCAAACTTTGTTTGTTTTGGATTAGAAATAGAAAAGAAATAGAAAGAGAAAATAGAAAACCCAGCCAAACCCAAAACCCAAAACTCAAACCCAGCCCAGCAAACCCAACAGCCCAAGCCCACTTCCCCCTTCTCCCTTCCCGGGCGGCCCAGCCCGCACGCCACTCCGGCCCACTTCCAGCGCCTCAGCCAGCCCGCGCCCTCTCTCCCTCACGCGCGGCCCAGCACGCCAGCGCGTCGCCCGCGTCGCGCGACGCCTCCCCTGGCTCCCTGCGTGCCCGACCCCACCAGTCAGCGCTCGCGCGACGCGCTCCCCGCCGCTGACCAGCCAGCCCCACGCGTCAGCCCCCTCTCTCCTCCTTCCTTTCCCGGCTCCACGCAACCGCGCCCGATATCCCCGGCGAGCTCGCCGGGATCATTATCCCGCTGCGCCCCGCCGAGATCCCCGGAATCCCTCCTATAATTGGGCCCTGCGACCTTCTCTTCCCCATCCTCGCCCCACAGCTCCACGCCCGAACCACCAGCGCCGCCGCATCCCTCCGCCAGGACCGCCGCCGCCGGTAAACACCCCCGCCACTGCAATTTCTCGCCGCCAGTGGCCCCGGAGCCCCCCTGACCCCCGCATCCTTCCCGCAGGGTCGCCTTGGGTCAAGCCGTGCCATCAGAAGGCCAGGAGGAGCCCTGCGCCGACCTCGCCACCGAACTCCGCCGGCGCCGCCGCCCATCCTCGACGCCGGCCGCCCTGCGCCGCAAATCAGACCCGCCACAAACCCTCGGTGAGCATCTCCCAGACCCCTACTCCTTTTTGCGTTGGCTAATTTGGACCTTGGCGCGCTCTATCGCTTACGGCACTGCACTCCGGCGAGGACCGCCGCCTGCGCCGTCGCGCACGCCGCCCGAACCTCCGTCGAGCCCGGCTGTGAGCCCCAGTGGACTACACGTGCCGAGCTCGTCCTTTTGCACCAACCTGCAGCCCAAAACAAGCCCGGACGGCCATTTTCGGCCAGCGCCGGCGAGCCTCCAGCCGCCCGCCACCGCGGAGCAGAGCTCCGGTGGCGTTCCGCCGCCGCCGCCGCCCGCGAGGCACCCTGACCGCCCGATCCTAAACCAGCGCTCGAGATTAGATCCCGAGGCCATTAGATCTGAGCCCCTTGATCAAGATCTGACGGTCCCTGAGCTAAGATAACGGTTCGGCCTGGTCTTTTTGCTAAAGAGACCTCGGTCTTTTGCTGAATTAACCCGCAGTACACCTCCGTTGAAAACTAATTACAGTCAGGCCCATAATTTAACACTTTGGCCCCTGAGCTTTGTAGATTTCGAACCCGCCGTCCAGCCCTGACCTTTTTGCACGCTAGACCCTGGAACTAATGTTTATTTACGTCTAGATCCTCGGTTTTAGCAGCAAACCCCCTGGAACTTCAGTTTTCTTACAAATAAGCCCCTGAATCTTGTTTTAGGCCTAGTTTACGCGTTTTAGCTCCGATTTTAGCGTTCTTTATGTCCACGCGATCGTTGTAACGAGTAGAACAGTTTAGACTTAGTTTTTCTTGTTGTTTTATTGTATTGATGTACTGTTTCTTAGTTTTTGTTAGTGTTTGCTCGTATGCTTATTTTCGTGCATTGTTTTGGCCATGTGTTCGTGAGTAGACGTTGATCCATCTGAGGAGCCCCAGTACCAGTACCCGGAGCAGCCGTCTTCCGAGCACTTTGAGCAGCAGCAGGAGCAGTACGAGGAAGGCAAGTATAACATGAACAACCTATCATCTTTAAATACAATTTCATACTGCATTTTAATACTGTATGCCTATAAGGACTTTCCTAGCCACTTTATATCCTTTATATATACCTTTGGGTTGCATTTTGGTTAGTTGTGCTAGGTTGCTGCGCTACAACACACTCTGGTCCTTTTTAATTAATTTGATTAATGGTTTACTTGAACTTAATTCTGAGAGTGGCCCTCTGTGTGGATGAGTGGCTCACGTCTCGTTAAAAGATGTTTTTGTAGAAACATGGTTTAGGGGGCCAGCACGGTGCTTAGTGCTTGGTTGGCCACTCTCCATAAGGACCGGTTCATAGAGCGACAACCTGGGACAACAGCGCTACCACAAGGCTAGAATGGGATAGACTTGGCGTAATAATTAGATCTTTTTGGTTTGGAGTAACTTACCTACGGGGCAAGAGTAGTAAGCTTCAATGGTCCCTGCTCCTCCGGCTTGGTCTGTGCTTGGATTGCGCTCCTGTGCTTGTACCCCCGGAGGTGGGCCCCATCGTCGCCGACCTAACTCTCGCGGTTACGCCTTACCAACGAGATTCTTTTTAAAGGCCTCGTAGTGAGTCGCTGGCCATCTCACCTAAGGAAGTGTGATGAACAACTGGCGTAGCTCACGACTTGTGGGTAAAGATGTGCAACCTCTGCAGAGTGTAAAACTGGTATACTAGCCGTGCTCACGGTTATGAGCGGCCCAGATCCTCCTTTTGATTAGTGAAGTTATCTCCTTCCGACGAGGGAGGTGCTTCTCGGGGTTACCTTGGTGGCTTGGTCGTGGTTTGGTTCTCAGTAGTATCATAATTAAATCTGATTAATTACTATGTAACCGGGTTAATGGTAACTCATCAACTTGTAGTAAATAGCTTTAATAAAATTTTGCCAACACTTAAAAGCTAATGCAGTTGAGTCAGCCAGCCTAGAGCCTCATAGTTTGTGTTATACTTGTTGAGTACAAGTTGTGTACTCACCCTTGCCTCTTCTCTACTTTTTCTTCTTGGCTACGCTACTGCTGCTCAGTTTCTGCCGACACGAGGGAGTTCGTCCAGCGCTACCAGGACTACGAGGACTTCTAGGTGCTTCGTCTCCCAGTCGACGTCCCTGTGGCGCCCTGCTTCAGCTTCGGAGAGCTTTTATCGTATTTTGTACTTCGCTTCCGCTGTATCAGACATTTTGTCATTATTGTAATAATTAACATTCGTATTCGCTTTATTATATCTTTTTACGTGATATGTGCTATGATATACTGTTCATTCTGTTGTATATACGTGTGACTTGATCCTGGCACGTATATGATTGCTCGGTTTATGTTCTTTTATAAACCGGGTGTTACAGAGTGGTATCAGAGCCATATCGACTGTAGGACGAAGCCTAGATAGAACTGGTCGAGTTTTAGGACTTCTTCTCACCAATCCTTGACTGCTGAAACTATTTTACTATTATACCCCTTGACTTCTATGACTTTTTACCCGTCTTGCCTTGATTTCTCTCTCTGAAGAATAGATTTCGTAGATTTGGCTTGAATCAGTCATCTGACCACCATGAGCATAGCTAGGTGACCTTTTTATAATAATACGATAGCACGTTCTGCGACGCGTTGTGTTAGTCGAGTCTATTGCTAAACTCGGCTAAGTTGTGAAAATTGTCTGCTTGTTATTATGCTACATGTTTGATTTGGATTTTTGACTGATTGCATAGCTTAGTAGCTTAATTTTGTTTAAAGAAAATCACTCTGATGTTAAAGTTAACTAATTAATAAAATGAGTTAGATCGTTGGGGGTAAAACAGTCAACTCTATCCTGTCTACTTTATCATGACTGAGTCTTTTTCCGCAAAGAGTTATCATATCCATCTGAATTTATTCCTGCAATATCCTTACTCGTGGAATCTTTTGTTCAAATCAGATGGTGAACACCAGGAGCACCGGTTCCGGTTCTGGCCAGCAGCAGGGTCAGAACAACCAGGGTACTGGGATCCCGATGCCTCCGCCCTTGACTCCGGAGCAGTACTTCCAGCTCCAGATGCAGATGATGGCTACCCTGAACAATACCGTTCAGGCTCTTCAGCACGCTCACACTCAGCCTCAGCCTCCTCCACCGCCGCAGCCACGCGACAGGCGTGCTGAGTTCCTGAGGGGTCACCCGCCGACGTTCTCTCACACGTCCGACCCTCTTCAGGCTGACGACTGGCTCCGTGCAGTGGAGCGTCAGCTGGACATCGCCCAGTGCGATGATCGTGAGCGCGTCTTGTACGCAGCAGGACAGCTGCGAGGGGCAGCTTTGGACTGGTGGGAGTCCCACCCAGTTCACGACCGCGAGTCTCTCACCTGGCTCCAGTTCAGGGAGCGTTTTCGCAGCCACAACGTCCCCGCGGGCGTTATGAAGATGAAACAGAAGGAGTTCCTTGCACTGAAGCAGGTAACCTTAAGTATAATCATTCAGCGGTTTCTTTTGAGCTAATGCCCCTTGTTCTATCCTTATGAATCTTGAGTTAATCTTCCGATATCTATCTGTCTTTGTCAATTCAGGGGACTATGTCGGTCACGGAGTATCGTGATCGCTTTCTTCAGCTGGCACGCTACGCCCCTGCCGAGGTTGCGGATGACCGCAAGAAGCAGGAGCACTTCATGGAGGGTCTTGAGGACTACCTCCAGTACGCGCTGTTCAACCTCCGCTTCGACGACTTCAACCATCTGGTTGACAGCGCGCTCAACACTGAGCGTAAGCACTTGGAGATGGAGGACAAGAAGAGGAAGGTTGTCCCCGTTGCTTCCGGCAGCAACACTCGTCCTCGACTCCAGCAGCCCCAGCAGTACCAGCCTCAGTACCGGCCTCCTCAGCAGTACCAGCAGAGGCCACCGCAGCAGTACCCCGCCTCGACAGCAGCAGGTAGGTCAGGGCCAGAGGTTACCAGCACCTCCGGCTCGAGCTCCACCAGCTCCACCGGCACCGCAGGCTCCACGTCCGGCAGCTCCTACCGGACAGCAGGCTCAGGGACCTCCTCGCACCTGCTTTCACTGCGGCCAGCCGGGGCACTACGCCAACGCTTGGCCCCGGAAGGCGCAGGCGGGACAGCAGGGGCGCCCAGCTCAGCCCAGGGCGCCAGCACAGGGCAGGGTGAACCACGTGACGGCCGAGTCAGCGGCCGAGGCTCCCAATGTGGTTATTGGTACGTTCATGGTTAATTCATATCCAGCTACAGTGCTTTTTGATACTGGTGCTACGCATTCCTTCATTACTCCGTCTTTTGTCGAGCATCATGGTATTCATACTAGCACATTAAAGAGGTGCCTGTTAGTATCTTCACCGGGAGGACAGTTGAGGTCTCACACTTACTGCCCGAGAGTCAGTGTTTCTTTGAGGGGAGTAGAGTTCTGTACTGATCTGATGGTGCTAGACACCAAGGGCATTGATGTCATTCTGGGAATGGAGACTCTGGCCAAATGGGGAGTTCGGATAGATTGTGCTCAGAGGACAGTCTTGCTATCAGCTTCCAGTGGCCAAGAGGTTGTTATCAGTGCAGTAGAGCCTTCTGGATTTCTTCATCAGATGGAGGCTAGACCCACGGACGGTATTCGCGTGGTGTCTGAATTCCCGGATGTCTTTCCGGATGATTTGCCAGGTATGCCGCCTGAACGCGCCATTGAGTTTTGCATTGATCTCTTGCCTGGCACAGCTCCTATTGCAAAGCGGCCCTATCGTATGGCACCTATAGAGCATGAAGAAGTAAAGAAGACTATTGATGAGTTGCTAGCCAAGGGCTATATCCGTCGCAGCTTCTCTCCTTGGGCTTTTCCGTTGTTGCTGGTAGATAAGAAGGATGGCTCGAAGAGGATGTGTGTGGATTATCGGGAGCTGAATGCAGTCACTATCAAGAACAAGCATCCACTGCCCCGTATTGAGGATCTCTTCGATTTGCTTCGAGGTGCTCGTATATTCTCGAAGATTGATCTTCGTTCGGGATATTTTCAGCTGAGGATCCGTCCTGGGGATATTCCGAAGACGGCATTCACCTGCAAGTACGGGCTATATGAGTATACGGTCATGTCCTTCGGCTTGACTAATGCCCCGGCTTACTTCATGCATCTGATGAACATGGTCTTCATGGATTATCTGGATGTCTTCGTGGTGATCTTTATTGATGATATTCTGATCTTCTCCAAGACAGAAGAAGAGCATGAGGAGCATCTGAGACTCGTATTGCAGAGACTGAGAGAGCATCAGTTGTATGCCAAGTTCAGCAAGTGCGAGTTCTGGATTGACGAGGTTCCATTCCTCGGTCATGTTATCTCTCAGGGAGGCATTGCTGTTGATCCAAGCAAGGTGAAGGATGTGCTCGAGTGGGAGACACCGCAGACAGTGAAGGAAGTCAGATCTTTCTTGGGCTTAGCTGGATATTATCGGAGGTTCATTGAGAATTTCTCCAAGATCGCGAAGCCTTTGACTTCTTTGCTAGAGAAGAATGTGGCATTCATATGGACTGATGAGCGTCAGATGGCCTTTGATGAGCTGAAGAAGAGGTTGACTACGGCGCCAGTCCTGACTCTGCCAGACCAGACGAAGAGGTTCACGGTATATTGTGATGCTTCGAAGGATGGTCTTGGGTGTGTTCTGATGCAGGAGGGCAGAGTGATAGCTTATGCTTCACGGCAGCTACGCCGGCATGAGCTGAACTATCCTACTCATGATCTTGAGTTAGCCGCAGTTGTGCATGCTCTGAAGATTTGGAGGCATTACTTGTATGGGCAGCAGTGTGATATCTACACTGATCACAAGAGCCTCAAGTACATTTTCACGCAGAATGAGCTGAACATGCGGCAGAGAAGATGGCTAGAGTTGGTCAAGGACTATGATCTGGAGATTCACTATCATCCGGGCAAGGCCAATGTTGTAGCAGATGCTCTGAGCAGAAGAAGTTATGTCAACATGGCCGTTGCTTTCCAGATGCCTCCAGAGTTATGCGAGGAGTTCGAGCAGTTGAGTCTGGGCTTCTTGCATCATACTTCCAGTGCAGCATTTGAGGCAGTACCGACTCTAGAGTCAGAGATCAGGCAGCATCAGAAAGATGATGAGAAGCTGCAAGAAATTCGTGAGTTGCTCAAGAAGGGCAAGGCTCCTCATTTTAGAGAGGACGATCAGGGTACCTTGTGGTACAAGAACCGGATATGTGTGCCAGACGTGAAGGATCTTCGGAAGTTGATTCTGAGTGAGGCCCATGATACAGCTTACTCTATTCATCCGGGCAGCACGAAGATGTATTATGATCTGAAGGAACGTTTCTGGTGGTATGGGATGAAGCGTTCAGTGGCAGAGTACGTGGCTATTTGTGACACCTGTCAGCGTGTCAAGGCTGAGCATCAGAGGCCAGCAGGTCTGTTACAGCCTTTGAAGATTCCAGAGTGGAAATGGGAGGAAATCACTATGGACTTCATTGTTGGATTGCCTCGTACTCAGAAAGGGTACAACTCCATTTGGGTAGTAGTGGATCGATTGACGAAGGTTGCTCACTTCATTCCCGTGAACACTACTTACTCCGGTGCTAGACTTGCAGAGTTGTACATCTCTCGGATTGTCTGCTTGCATGGTGTGCCGAAGAAGATCATATCTGACAGAGGGTCTCAGTTCACTTCTCGTTTCTGGGAGCAGCTCCATGATTCGTTGGATACGAAGCTGCGTTTCAGTACGGCTTATCACCCTCAGACAGATGGGCAGACAGAGAGAACCAACCAAGTGTTGGAGGATATGCTGAGAGCTTGTGCTATTCAGTATGGTACTAGTTGGGATAAGTGCCTGTCATTTGCTGAGTTCTCATATAACAACAGCTATCAGGCCAGTTTAAAGAAGTCCCCATTCGAGGCATTGTATGGCAGAAAGTGCAGGACTCCTCTCTATTGGGATCAGATCGGTGAGAAGCAGCTCTTTGGCCCTGAGATCATAGATGATGCAGAGCAGATGGTTCAGGCTGTACGAGAAAATCTAAGGATTGCACAGAGCAGACAGAAGAGCTATGCAGATGGCAAACGGAGGGATCTGACTTTCAGTGTCGGTGATTATGTGTATCTGAAGGTGTCTCCGATGAGAGGAATTCGCAGATTTAATGTCAAAGGGAAGTTAGCACCTCGTTATGTGGGGCCATTCAAGGTGCTAGAGCGGAAAGGCGAAGTTGCTTATCGCCTGGAGTTACCTCTCAGCCTCTCAGGAGTTCATGATGTCTTCCATATATCTCAGCTGAAGAGGTGTTTGCGAGTACCCGAGGAGCAGGCACCCCTGGATGGAGTCGATGTGCAGGAAGACCTGACTTATACTGAGCATCCGGCGAAGATTCTGGAAACATCAGAGAGGGTCACTCGGAACAAGCGCATCAAGATGTGCAGAGTTCAGTGGAGTCATCACAGTGAAGCTGAGGCTACTTGGGAGCGAGAAGATGAGTTGAAGAAGACATATCCAGATCTCTTTGCTAGCCAGCCCAGCTAAATCTCGGGGACGAGATTTCTTTAAGGGGGTAGGGTCTGTAACACCCTAATTTAAATTTCAGCATTTATTAATAAATTAAATTGGCTTTATTTAATTTTCTAAGGTTTATTGTGTTTAGTTGGCATTTAATCTAATTCTTGTTCCTTAATTAATTAAAATTTATCATAGGCTTAAATTTTTGTTGCATTCATGCTGGTGCATATGTTGTTTATTTTGGTTGAATGCTAGGGAGTTTGAATTCAAATTTGTTTGAATTCAAACTTTGTTTGTTTTGGATTAGAAATAGAAAAGAAATAGAAAGAGAAAATAGAAAACCCAGCCAAACCCAAAACCCAAAACTCAAACCCAGCCCAGCAAACCCAACAGCCCAAGCCCACTTCCCCCTTCTCCCTTCCCGGGCGGCCCAGCCCGCACGCCACTCCGGCCCACTTCCAGCGCCTCAGCCAGCCCGCGCCCTCTCTCCCTCACGCGCGGCCCAGCACGCCAGCGCGTCGCCCGCGTCGCGCGACGCCTCCCTTGGCTCCCTGCGCGCCCGACCCCACCAGTCAGCGCTCGCGCGACGCGCTCCCCGCCGCTGACCAGCCAGCCCCACGCGTCAGCCCCCTCTCTCCTCCTTCCTTTCCCGGCTCCACGCAATCGCGCCCGATATCCCCGGCGAGCTCGCCGGGATCATTATCCCGCTGCGCCCCGCCGAGATCCCCGGAATCCCTCCTATAATTGGGCCCTGCGACCTTCTCTTCCCCATCCTCGCCCCACAGCTCCACGCCCGAACCACCAGCGCCGCCGCATCCCTCCGCCAGGACCGCCGCCGCCGGTAAACACCCCCGCCACTGCAATTTCTCGCCGCCAGTGGCCCCGGAGCCCCCCTGACCCCCGCATCCTTCCCGCAGGGTCGCCTTGTGTCAAGCCGTGCCATCAGAAGGCCAGGAGGAGCCCTGCGCCGACCTCGCCACCGAACTCCGCCGGCGCCGCCGCCCATCCTCGACGCCGGCCGCCCTGCGCCGCAAATCAGACCCGCCACAAACCCTCGGTGAGCATCTCCCAGACCCCTACTCCTTTTTGCGTTGGCTAATTTGGACCTTGGCGCGCTTTATCGCTTACGGCACTGCACTCCGGCGAGGACCGCCGCCTGCGCCGTCGCGCACGCCGCCCGAACCTCCGTCGAGCCCGGCTGTGAGCCCCAGTGGACTACACGTGCCGAGCTCGTCCTTTTGCACCAACCTGCAGCCCAAAACAAGCCCGGACGGCCATTATCGGCCAGCGCCGGCGAGCCTCCAGCCGCCCGCCACCGCGGAGCAGAGCTCCGGTGGCGTTCCGCCGCCGCCGCCGCCCGCGAGGCACCCTGACCGCCCGATCCTAAACCAGCGCTCGAGATTAGATCCCGAGGCCATTAGATCTGAGCCCCTTGATCAAGATCTGACGGTCCCTGAGCTAAGATAACGGTTCGGCCTGGTCTTTTTGCTAAAGAGACCTCGGTCTTTTGCTGAATTAACCCGCAGTACACCTCCGTTGAAAACTAATTACAGTCAGGCCCATAATTTAACACTTTGGCCCCTGAGCTTTGTAGATTTCGAACCCGCCGTCCAGCCCTGACCTTTTTGCACGCTAGACCCTGGAACTAATGTTTATTTACGTCTAGATCCTCGGTTTTAGCAGCAAACCCCCTGGAACTTCAGTTTTCTTACAAATAAGCCCCTGAATCTTGTTTTAGGCCTAGTTTACGCGTTTTAGCTCCGATTTTAGCGTTCTTTATGTCCACGCGATCGTTGTAACGAGTAGAACAGTTTAGACTTAGTTTTTCTTGCTGTTTTATTGTATTGATGTACTGTTTCTTAGTTTTTGTTAGTGTTTGCTCGTATGCTTATTTTCGTGCATTGTTTTGGCCATGTGTTCGTGAGTAGACGTTGATCCATCTGAGGAGCCCCAGTACCAGTACCCGGAGCAGCCGTCTTCCGAGCACTTTGGGCAGCAGCAGGAGCAGTACGAGGAACGCAAGTATAACATGAACAACCTATCATCTTTAAATACAATTTCATACTGCATTTTAATACTGTATGCCTATAAGGACTTTCCTAGCCACTTTATATCCTTTATATATACCTTTGGGTTGCATTTTGGTTAGTTGTGCTAGGTTGCTGCGCTACAACACACTCTGGTCCTTTTTAATTAATTTGATTAATGGTTTACTTGAACTTAATTCTGAGAGTGGCCCTCTGTGTAGATGAGTGGCTCACGTCTCGTTAAAAGATGTTTTTGTAGAAACATGGTTTAGGGGGCCAGCACGGTGCTTAGTGCTTGGTTGGCCACTCTCCATAAGGACCGGTTCATAGAGCGACAACCTGGGACAACAGCGCTACCACAAGGCTAGAATGGGATAGACTTGGCGTAATAATTAGATCTTTTTGGTTTGGAGTAACTTACCTGCGGGGCAAGAGTAGTAAGCTTCAATGGTCCCTGCTCCTCCGGCTTGGTCTGTGCTTGGATTGCGCTCCTGTGCTTGTACCCCCGGAGGTGGGCCCCATCGTCGCCGACCTAACTCTCGCGGTTACGCCTTACCAACGAGATTCTTTTTAAAGGCCTCGTAGTGAGTCGCTGGCCATCTCACCTAAGGAAGTGTGATGAACAACTGGCGTAGCTCACGACTTGTGGGTAAAGATGTGCAACCTCTGCAGAGTGTAAAACTGGTATACTAGCCGTGCTCACGGTTATGAGCGGCCCAGATCCTCCTTTTGATTAGTGAAGTTATCTCCTTCCGACGAGGGAGGTGCTTCTCGGGGTTACCTTGGTGGCTTGGTCGTGGTTTGGTTCTCAGTAGTATCATAATTAAATCTGATTAATTACTATGTAACCGGGTTAATGGTAACTCATCAACTCGTAGTAAATAGCTTTAATAAAATTTTGCCAACACTTAAAAGCTAATGCAGTTGAGTCAGCCAGCCTAGAGCCTCATAGTTTGTGTTATACTTGTTGAGTACAAGTTGTGTACTCACCCTTGCCTCTTCTCTACTTTTTCTTCTTGGCTACGCTACTGCTGCTCAGTTTCTGCCGACACGAGGGAGTTCGTCCAGCGCTACCAGGACTACGAGGACTTCTAGGTGCTTCGTCTCCCAGTCGACGTCCCTGTGGCGCCCTGCTTCAGCTTCGGAGAGCTTTTATCGTATTTTGTACTTCGCTTCCGCTGTATCAGACATTTTGTCATTATTGTAATAATTAACATTCGTATTCGCTTTATTATATCTTTTTACGTGATATGTGCTATGATATACTGTTCATTCTGTTGTATATACGTGTGACTTGATCCTGGCACGTATATGATTGCTCGGTTTATGTTCTTTTATAAACCGGGTGTTACAAGCAGCTCTTTGGCCCTGAGATCATAGATGATGCAGAACAGATGGTTCAGGCTGTGCGAGAAAATCTGAGGATTGCACAGAGCAGACAGAAGAGCTATGCTGATGGCAAGCAGAGAGACCTGACCTTCAGTGTTGGTGATTATGTGTACCTGAAGGTGTCTCCGATGAGAGGAATCCGCAGATTTAATGTCAAAGGAAAGTTAGCACCTCGTTATGTGGGGCCATTCAAGGTGCTAGAGCGGAAAGACGAAGTTGCTTATCGCCTGGAGTTACCTCTCAGCCTCTCAGGAGTTCATGATGTCTTCCATATATCTCAGCTGAAGAGGTGTTTGCGAGTACCCGAGGAGCAGGCACCCCTGGATGGAGTAGATGTGCAGGAAGATCTGACTTATACTGAGCATTCGGTGAAAATTCTGGAGACATCAGAGAGGGTTACTCGGAACAAGCGCATCAAGATGTGCAGAGTTCAGTGGAATCACCACAGTGAAGCTGAGGCTACTTGGGAGCGAGAAGATGAGCTGATGAAGACATATCCAGATCTCTTTGCTAGCCAGCCCAGCTAAATCTCGGGGATGAGATTTCTTTAAGGGGGTAGGGTATGTAACACCCTAATTTAATTTCAGCATTTAGTAATAAATTTAATTGGCTTTATTTAAATTTCTAAGGTTTATTGTGCTAGACTCGCATTTAATCTTAATTTTTTGTTCTATAAGTAATTAAAATTTATCATAGGTTTAATTTTTGTGTTGCATTCATGCTGGTGCATGTTTTTATTTGAGTGTTGTTTGAATTCAAATTTGTATTTGAATTCAAACTTTGTTTGAAGTAGAAATAGAAAATAGAAAGGAAAATAGAAAACAAACCCAAACCCCACACTAACCCGGCCCAAGAACCCAACAACCGGGCCCAACCCAACTCCCTCTCCCTTTCCCGCGCTTGGGCCGACCAGCCTGAATCCGCGGCCCACTTCCTTTCTCCCGGGCCCAGCCCGCGATCCGTCCAGCTCTCCCTCTCTTTCCCTCAGCCCGGCCCACTCCGCTCACTCACGCGCGGCCCACGCTCGCGCCAGCGTTTCTCGCCCCGCGCTCGAGCCCAGCTCGGCCTCCCCGTCCGCAAGCCAGCCTCGCGCCGGCCTGCTCCCCTGGGCCCGCACGTCAGCGCGCTGGCCCGCGCCCCGGCTGACAGCCCTGGGCCACCTGCAGACCTTTCTTCCCCGCTCCCTCCGCGTGCTCACCGGCCACGCCGAGATCACTGCCGTGATCTCCGGCGGTTCCCTACCATCCCGCGCGCCCGGATCTCGGGCCCTCCCTTTAAACGCACCCCATGGCCCCCCCTGCACTCCACTTTCCTTCCCACACCGCCCCGAGCCCGAGAACCACCAGCGCCGCCGCATCTCTCCACCAGGACCGCCGCCGCCGGTAAGTGCCACTGTCGTCGATTACCCTCACCCCGGTGCTGATTCCGCCCCCCCTGACCCCTTGCACTACTTCGCAGCACCACCCAGTGTCAATTCGTGGGGATCAGGAGTCCGAAGGAGTGCCCCACCACCCGGACCGAGGAGCTCCGCCTGCGACCGTCACCGGACTCCGACGCCGACGACCCTTCGTGCCAAATCCTCCAACCTGAGCCCTCGGTGAGCGCCGCTGGAACCCCCCCTGTCGCGTTTGCACTGGTTGCCTTCATCCATGTCGCGCCCTAGATGCTAGGACACCGGCCACCAGCGTCCTCGCCGCCGCGCCGCCATGCGCCGCCGTGGCGAGCCCCTGCGGAGCCCCCCCGAACCTAGATAAACCCCTGCAGAAGTTCGCCCTGCCCTAGTGCAAGCTCCTGGACCCTTTCGCGCTTGAGCCCCAGCACCAGAACCACCCGAGTCCCGCGCGCCGGCGATGCTCCGCCGCGCACGCCCGCCTCCCACCGCGGCGAGCCGCATCCGAGCCCCAATCCGCAGTCCTGCGTGTCCAGGTGTATTACCCATCCCGTTCTCGTGATCTACAGCCAAACCGCACCCCGAACCGAGCCCTGGGTCGCCGATTCGCCGAACCCCGGCCGGGCGCCGCCGCGGAGCAGAGCTCCGGCGACCCAGCACCGCCGCCCCGCGCCCCGACGGGTCTGACCCGTCCGATCCAGATCCAAGGCGCCGGATTAGATCAAAGTCCCAGCAGATCCCCACCTTTAGATCCAAATCCAGCAGCCCACGTTTGCGCGTACCGGTTCGGCCTGTCGCTTTTGTTAAAGAGTCCCTGGATTCTTTGCTATTCAACCCGAGCTCCTAGCCAGTTCAAAAGAAATTAGATTTAGGTCCTGTTTTTAGCGCAGAACCCCCTGGCTTTCCTAGAAATAGAACCCGCCGTCCTTAGCTGATGTTTTTGCGAGTTAGACCCTGGGTCTATGCTTTAATTACATTTTAGTCCCTCTGTTTTTGCAGAAAGGCCCCTGGAACCCTGTTTTTATTACAAATAAGCCCCTAGAACTTGTTTTTGGCCTAGAATACGTGTTTTAGCTCCATTTTTAGCGTTCTTTATGTCCACGCGATCGTTGTAACGCGTAGAATAGTTTTAGACTAGTTTAGTGTGCTGTTTTTATGTATTGATGTACTGTTTCTTAGTTTTTGTTAGTGTTTGCTTGTATGCTTATTATCGTGCATTGTTTTGGCCATGTGTTCGTGAGTAGACGTTGACCCATCTGAGGAGCCCCAGTACCAGTACCAGGAGCAGCCGTCTTCCGAGCACTTTGAGCAGCAGCAGGAGCAGTACGAGGAAGGCAAGTATAACATGAACAACCTATCACTTTTAAATACAATTTCATACTGCATTTAATACTGTATGCCTATAAGGACTTTCCTAGCCACTTTATATCCTTTATATATACCTCTGGGTTGCATTTTGGTTAGTTGTGCTAGGTTGCTGCGCTATAACATACTCTGGTCCTTTTTAATTAATTTGATTAATGGTTTACTTGAACTTAATTCTGAGAGTGGCCCTCTGTGCTTCGTGCTTGAGTGGCTCACGTCTCGTTAAAATATGGTTTTTGTAGAAACATGGTTTAGGGGGCCAGCACGGTGCTTAGTGCTTGGTTGGCCACTCTCCATAAGGACCGGTTCATAGAGCGACAACCTGGGACAACAGCGCTACCACAAGGCTAGAATGGGATAGACTTGGCATAATAATTAGATCTTTTTGGTTTGGAGTAACTTACCTGCGGGGCAGGGGCGGTAAGCTTCTATGGCCCTCGTGCTGAGTGGCCTCGTCTATGCTTCGTGTCTTGACGCCCACTAGACCTGCTCCATAGTCGCTGATCCACCCTCGCGGTTACTCCCTACCAACGAGATTCTTTGTAAAGGCCTCATAGTGAGTCGCTAGTCATCTCACCTAAGGAAGTGTGATGAACCTCTAGCGTAGCTCACGACTTGTGGGTAAAGATGTGCAACCTCTGCAGAGTGTAAAACTGGTATACTAGCCGTGCTCACGGTTATGAGCGGCCCAGATCCTCCTTTTGATTAGTGGAGTTATCTCCTTCCGACGAGGGAGGTGCTTCTCGGGGTTACCTTGGTGGCTTGGTTTCGGTTTGGTTCTCAGTAGTATCATGATTAAATTTGACTAATTACTATGTAACTGGGTTAATGGTAATTCATCAACTCGTAGTAAATAGCTTTAATAAAATTTTGCCAAGATTAAAAGCTAATGCAGTTGAGTCAGCCAGCCTAGAGCCTCATAGTTTGTGTTATACTTGTTGAGTACAAGTTGTGTACTCACTCTTGCCTCTTCTCTACTTTTTTCCTCTTGGATACGCTACTGCTGCTCAGTTCCTGCCGACACGAGGGTGTTCGTCCAGCGCTACCAGGACTACGAGGACTTCTAGGTGTTCGTCTCCCAGTCGACGTCCCTGTGGCGCCCTGCTTCAGCTTCGGAGAGCTTTATTCGTATTTTGTACTTCGCTTCCGCTGTATCAGACATTTTTGTCATTAATGTAATAAATAACATTCGTATTCGCTTTATTATGTCTTTTTACGTGATATGTGCTATGATATACTGTTCATTCTGTTGTATATACGTGTGACTTGATCCTGGCACGTATATGATTGCTCGGTTTATGTCCTTTTATAAACCGGGTGTTACAGAGTGGTATCAGAGCCATATCGACTGTAGGATGAAGCCTAGATAGAACTGGTCGAGTTTTAGGACTTCTTCCCTCCAATCCTTGCCTGCTGAAACTATTTTACTATTATACCCTTGACTTCTATGACTTTTACCCTTCTTGCCTTGATTTCTCTCTCTGAAGAATAGTTTTCATAGATTTTGTCCTAAATCAGTCATCTGACCACCATGAGTATTAGCTAGGTGACCCTTTTATAATAATACGATAGCCCGCTCTGCGACGCGTGGTGTTAGTCGAGTCTTTTTGCTAAACTCGGCTAAGTTGTGAAAATTGTCTGCTTGTTATTGTGCTACATGTTTGATTTGGATTTTTGACTGATTGCATAGCTTAGCAGTTTAAATTTGTTTAAAGAAAATCACTCAGATGTTAAAGTTAACTAATTAATAAAATGAGTTAGATCGTTGGGGGTAAAACAGTCCATTCTATCCTGTCTACTTTATCATGGCTGAGTCTTTTTCCGCAAAGAGTTAACATATCCATCTGAATTTATTCCTGCGATATCCTTACCTGTGAAATCTTTTGTCCAAAATCAGATGGTGAACACCAGGCGTGGTTCTGACCAGCAGGGGCAGAACAATCAGGGTCAGAACACCCAGGGGACCGGGATCCCGATGCCGCCGCCGACTCCGGAGCAGTACTTCCAGCTCCAGATGCAGATGATGGCTACCCTGAACAACACTGTTCAGGCACTTCAGCAGGCTCACACTCAGCCTCCGCCTCCTCCACCGCCGCAGCCTCGCGACAGGCGTGCTGAGTTTCTGAGGGGTCACCCGCCGACGTTTTCTCACACGTCCGACCCCCTTCAGGTTGACGACTGGCTCCGTGCAGTGGAGCGTTAGCTGGACATCGCCCAGTGCGATGATCGTGAGCGAGTTCTGTACGCAGCAGGACAGCTGCGAGGGGCAGCTTTGGACTGGTGGGAGTCCCACCCAGTTCACGACCGCGAGACTCTCACTTGGCTCCAGTTTAGGGAGCGTTTCCGCAGCCACAACGTCCCCGCGGGCGTTATGAAGATGAAACAGAAGGAGTTCCTTGCACTGAAGCAGGTAATTTTAAGTATAATCATTCAGCGTTTTCTTTTGAGCTAATGCCCCTTGTTCTATCCTTATGAATCTTGAGTTAATCTTCCGATATCTATCTGTCTTTGTGAATTCAGGGGGCTATGTCGGTCACGGAGTATCGTGATCGCTTTCTTCAGCTGGCTCGCTACGCCCCTGCCGATGTTGCGGTTGACCGCAAGAAGCAGGAGCACTTCATGGAGGGTCTTGAGGACTACCTCCAGTACGCGCTGCTCAACCTCCGCTTCGACGACTTCAACCATCTGGTTGACAGCGCGCTTAACACCGAGCGCAAGCACTTGGAGATGGAGGACAAGAAGAGGAAGATTGTCCCCGTTGCTTCCGGCAGCAACACTCGTCCTCGCCTCCAGCCGCCTCAGCCGTACCAGCAGCAGCAGTACCGGCCTCCCCAGCAGTACCAGCAGAGGCCGCAGCAGTACCTGCCTCGACAGCAGCAGGCAGGTCAGGGCCCGAGGTTGCCGGCACCTCCGGCTCGTGCTCCACCAGCTCCGCCAGCACCGCAGGCTCCACGTCCGGCAGCTCCTACCGGACAGCAGGCTTCGACACTTGCACGCGTCTGCTATCACTGCGGCCAGCCGGGGCACTACGCCAACACTTGCCCCCGGAAGGCGCAGGCGGGACAGCAGGGGCGCCCAGCTCAGCCCAGGGCGCCAGCACAGGCTCGAGTGAACCACGTGACGGCCGAGTCAGCGGCCGAGGCTCCTAACGTGGTTATTGGTACGTTCATGGTCAACTCTCACCCCGCTACAGTGCTTTTCGATACCGGTGCTACCCATTCTTTCATTTCCAAGTCATTTGCCGAGCAGCATGGTATACCGGTTTCTTGTATGAGGACAGCTATGGTAGTTACCTCACCTGGGGGTCAGATTCGTACATGCTCTATATGCTCCAGAGCTAGTATTGTCATAAAGGGGGTAGAATTCCGCACTGGCTTGATAGTTATTGACTCCTCGGGGATAGATGTGATTTTGGGCATGGAGACACTTACCAGATGGGGAGTCCGTATTGATTGTGCTCGGCGGACAGTTCACTTATCGGCATCTGATGGCCAAGAGGTGACAGTCAGTGCTTCAGAGCCTTCTGGATTTCTTCATCAGATGGAGGCTAGACCCACGGACGGTATTTGCGTGGTGTCTGAATTCCCGGATGTCTTTCCGGATGATCTGCCAGGTATGCCGCCTGAAAGCGCCATTGAGTTTTGTATTGATCTCTTGCCTGGCACAGCTCCTATTGCAAAGCGGCCCTACCGTATGGCACCTATAGAGCATGAAGAAGTTAAGAAGACTATTGATGAGTTGCTAGGCAAGGGCTATATCCGTCGCAGCTTCTCTCCTTGGGCTTTTCCATTATTGCTGGTAGATAAGAAGGATGGCTCGAAGAGGATGTGTGTGGATTATCGGGAGCTGAATGCAGTTACTATCAAGAACAAGCATCCACTGCCCCGTATTGAGGATCTCTTTGATTTGCTTCGAGGTGCTCGTATATTCTCGAAGATTGATCTTCGTTCAGGATATTTTCAGCTGAGGATCCGTCCTGGGGATATTCCGAAGACGGCATTCACCTGCAAGTATGGGCTATATGAGTATACAGTCATGTCCTTCGGCTTGACTAATGCCCCGGCTTACTTCATGCATCTGATGAACATGGTCTTCATGGATTATCTGGATGTCTTCGTGGTGATCTTTATTGATGATATTCTGATCTTCTCCAAGACAGAGGAAGAGCATGAGGAGCATTTGAGGCTCGTATTGCAGAGACTGAGAGAGCATCAGTTGTATGCCAAGTTCAGCAAGTGCGAGTTCTGGATTGACGAGGTGCCATTCCTCGGTCATGTTATCTCTCAGGGAGGCATTGCTATTGATCCGAGCAAGGTGAAGGATGTGCTCGAGTGGGAGACACCGCAGACGGTGAAGGAAGTCAGATCATTCTTGGGCTTAGCTGGATATTATCGGAGGTTCATTGAGAATTTCTCCAAGATCGCGAAGCCTTTGACTTCTTTGCTGGAGAAAAATGTGGCTTTCGTGTGGACTGATGAGCGTCAGAGGGCCTTCGATGAGTTGAAGAAAAGGTTGACTACGGCGCCAGTCCTGACTCTGCCAGACCAGACGAAGAGATTCACAGTGTATTGTGATGCTTCGAAGGATGGTCTTGGGTGTGTTCTGATGCAAGAGGGCAGAGTGATTGCTTATGCTTCACGGCAGTTACGTCGGCATGAGCTGAATTATCCCACCCATGATCTTGAGTTAGCCGCAGTTGTGCATGCTCTGAAGATTTGGAGGCATTACTTGTATGGACAGCGGTGTGATATCTACACTGATCACAAGAGCCTCAAGTACATTTTCACGCAGAATGAGCTGAACATGCGGCAGAGAAGATGGCTAGAGTTGGTCAAGGACTATGACCTGGAGATTCACTATCATCCGGGCAAGGCCAATGTTGTAGCAGATGCTTTGAGCAGGAGAAGTTATGTCAACATGGCCGTGGCTTTCCAGATGCCTCCAGAGTTATGCGAGGAGTTCGAGCAGTTGAGTCTGGGCTTCTTGCATCATACTTCCAGTGCAGCGTTTGAGGCGGTACCGACTCTCGAGTCAGAGATCAGGCAGCATCAGAAAGATGATGAGAAGCTGCAGGAGATTCGTGAGTTGCTCAAGAAGGGCAAAGCTCCTCATTTCAGAGAGGATGATCAGGGTACTTTGTGGTACAAGAACCGGATATGTGTGCCAGATGTGAAGGATCTCCGGAAGTTGATTCTGAGTGAGGCCCATGATACAGCTTACTCTATTCATCCGGGCAGCACGAAGATGTATTATGATCTGAAGGAACGTTTCTGGTGGTATGGGATGAAGCGTTCAGTGGCAGAGTACGTGGCTATTTGTGACACCTGTCAGCGTGTCAAGGCTGAGCATCAGAGGCCAGCAGGTCTGTTACAGCCTTTGAAGATTCCAGAGTGGAAATGGGAGGAGATCACTATGGACTTTATTGTTGGATTGCCTCGTACTCAGAAAGGGTACAACTCCATTTGGGTAGTAGTGGATCGTTTGACAAAGGTTGCTCACTTCATTCCAGTGAACACTACCTACTCCGGTGCTAGACTTGCAGAGTTGTACATCTCTCGGATTGTCTGCTTGCATGGTGTGCCCAAGAAGATCATATCTGACAGAGGGTCTCAGTTCACTTCTCGGTTCTGGGAGCAGCTCCATGATTCGTTGGATACGAAGCTGCGTTTCAGTACGGCTTATCACCCTCAGACAGATGGGCAGACAGAGAGAACCAACCAAGTGTTGGAGGATATGCTGAGAGCTTGTGCCATTCAGTACGGTACTAGTTGGGATAAGTGCCTGTCTTATGCTGAGTTCTCATATAACAACAGCTATCAGGCCAGTCTGAAGAAGTCCCCCTTCGAGGCATTGTATGGCAGAAAGTGCAGGACTCCTCTCTATTGGGATCAGATTGGTGAGAAGCAGCTCTTTGGCCCTGAGATCATAGGTGATGCAGAACAGATGGTTCAGGCTGTGCGAGAAAATCTGAGGATTGCACAGAGCAGACAGAAGAGCTATGCTGATGGCAAGCGGAGAGACCTGACCTTCAGTGTTGGTGATTATGTGTACCTGAAGGTGTCTCCGATGAGAGGAATCCGCAGATTTAATGTCAAAGGAAAGTTAGCACCTCGTTATGTGGGGCCATTCAAGGTGCTAGAGCGGAAAGGCGAAGTTGCTTATCGCCTGGAGTTACCTCTCAGCCTCTCAGGAGTTCATGATGTCTTCCATATATCTCAGCTGAAGAGGTGTTTGCGAGTACCCGAGGAGCAGGCACCCCTGGATGGAGTAGATGTGCAGGAAGATCTGACTTATACTGAGCATCCGGTGAAAATTCTGGAGACATCAGAGAGGGTTACTCGGAACAAGCGCATCAAGATGTGCAGAGATCAGTGGAATCACCACAGTGAAGCTGAGGCTACTTGGGAGCGAGAAGATGAGCTGATGAAGACATATCCAGATCTCTTTGCTAGCCAGCCCAGCTAAATCTCGGGGACGAGATTTCTTTAAGGGGGTAGGGTATGTAACACCCTAATTTAATTTCAGCATTTATTAATAAATTTATTTGGCTTTATTTAAATTTCTAAGGTTTATTGTGCTAGACTCGCATTTAATCTTAATATTTTGTTCTATAAGTAATTAAAATTTATCATAGGTTTAATTTTTGTGTTGCATTCATGCTGGTGCATGTTTTTATTTGAGTGTTGTTTGAATTCAAATTTGTATTTGAATTCAAACTTTGTTTGAAGTAGAAATAGAAAATAGAAAGGAAAATAGAAAACAAACCCAAACCCCACACTAACCCGGCCCAAGAACCCAACAACCGGGCCCAACCCAACTCCCTCTCCCTTTCCCACGCTTGGGCCGACCAGCCTGAATCCGCGGCCCACTTCCTTTCTCCCGGGCCCAGCCCGCGATCCGCCCAGCTCTCCCTCTCTTTCCCTCAGCCCGGCCCACTCCGCTCACTCACGCGCGGCCCACGCTCGCGCCAGCGTTTCTCGCCCCGCGCTCGAGCCCAGCTCGGCCTCCCCGTCCGCAAGCCAGCCTCGCGCCGGCCTGCTCCCCTGGGCCCGCACGTCAGCGCGCTGGCCCGCGCCCCGGCTGACAGCCCTGGGCCACCTGCAGACCTTTCTTCCCCGCTCCCTCCGCGTGCTCACCGGCCATGCCGAGATCACGGCCGTGATCTCCGGCGGTTCCCTACCATCCCGCGCGCCCGGATCTCGGGCCCTCCCTTTAAACGCACCCCACGGCCCCCCCTGCACTCCACTTTCCTTCCCACACCGCCCCGAGCCCGAGAACCACCAGCGCCGCCGCATCTCTCCGCCAGGACCGCCGCCACCGGTAAGTGCCACTGCCGTCGATTACCCTCACCCCGGTGCTGATTCCGCCCCCCTGACCCCTTGCACTACTTCGCAGCACCACCCAGTGTCAATTCGTGGGGATCAGGAGTCCGAAGGAGTGCCCCACCACCCGGACCGAGGAGCTCCGCCTGCGACCGTCACCGGACTCCGACGCCGACGACCCTTCGTGCCAAATCCTCCAACCTGAGCCCTCGGTGAGCGCCGCTGGAACCCCCCCTGTCGCGTTTGCACTGGTTGCCTTCATCCATGTCGCGCCCTAGATGCTAGGACACCGGCCACCAGCGTCCTCGCCGCCGCGCCGCCATGCGCCGCCGTGGCGAGCCCCTGCGGAGCCCCCCCCCCGAACCTAGATAAACCCCTGCAGAAGTTCGCCCTGCCCTAGTGCAAGCTCCTGGACCCTTTCGCGCTTGAGCCCCAGCACCAGAACCACCCGAGTCCCGCGCGCCGGCGATGCTCCGCCGCGCACGCCCGCCTCCCACCGCGGCGAGCCGCATCCGAGCCCCAATCCGCAGTCCTGCGTGTCTAGGTGTATTACCCATCCCGTTCTCATGATCTACAGCCAAACCGCACCCCGAACCGAGCCCTGGGTCGCCGATTCGCCGAACCCCGGCCGGGCGCCGCCGCGGAGCAGAGCTCCGGCGACCCAGCATCGCCGCCCCGCGCCCCGACGGGTCTGACCCGTCCGATCCAGATCCAAGGCGCCGGATTAGATCAAAGTCCCAGCAGATCCCCACCTTTAGATCCAAATCCAGCAGCCCACGTTTGCGCGTACCGGTTCGGCCTGTCGCTTTTGTTAAAGAGTCCCTGGATTCTTTGCTATTCAACCCGAGCTCCTAGCCAATTCAAAAGAAATTAGATTTAGGTCCTGTTTTTAGCGCAGAACCCCCTGGCTTTCCTAGAAATAGAACCCGCCGTCCTTAGATGATGTTTTTGCGAGTTAGACCCTGGGTCTATGCTTTAATTACATTTTAGTCCCTCTGTTTTTGCAGAAAGGCCCCTGGAACCCTGTTTTTATTACAAATAAGCCCCTAGAACTTGTTTTTGGCCTAGAATACGCGTTTTAGCTCCGTTTTTAGCGTTCTTTATGTCCACGCGATCGTTGTAACGCGTAGAATAGTTTTAGACTAGTTTAGTGTGCTGTTTTTATGTATTGATGTACTGTTTCTTAGTTTTTGTTAGTGTTTGCTTGTATGCTTATTATCGTGCATTGTTTTGGCCATGTGTTCGTGAGTAGACGTTGACCCATCTGAGGAGCCCCAGTACCAGTACCAGGAGCAGCCGTCTTCCGAGCACTTTGAGCAGCAGCAGGAGCAGTACGAGGAAGGCAAGTATAACATGAACAACCTATCACTTTTAAATACAATTTCATACTGCATTTAATACTGTATGCCTATAAGGACTTTCCTAGCCACTTTATATCCTTTATATATACCTCTGGGTTGCATTTTGGTTAGTTGTGCTAGGTTGCTGTGCTATAACATACTCTGGTCCTTTTTAATTAATTTGATTAATGGTTTACTTGAACTTAATTCTGAGAGTGGCCCTCTGTGCTTCGTGCTTGAGTGGCTCACGTCTCGTTAAAATATGGTTTTTGTAGAAACATGGTTTAGGGGGCCAGCACGGTGCTTAGTGCTTGGTTGGCCACTCTCCATAAGGACCGGTTCATAGAGCGACAACCTGGGACAACAGCGCTACCACAAGGCTAGAATGGGATAGACTTGGCATAATAATTAGATCTTTTTGGTTTGGAGTAACTTACCTGTGGGGCAGGGGCGGTAAGCTTCTATGGCCCTCGTGCTGAGTGGCCTCGTCTGTGCTTCGTGTCTTGACGCCCACTAGACCTGCTCCATAGTCGCTGATCCACCCTCGCGGTTACTCCCTACCAACGAGATTCTTTGTAAAGGCCTCGTAGTGAGTCGCTAGTCATCTCACCTAAGGAAGTGTGATGAACCTCTAGCGTAGCTCACGACTTGTGGGTAAAGATGTGCAACCTCTGCAGAGTGTAAAACTGGTATACTAGCCGTGCTCACGGTTATGAGCGGCCCAGATCCTCCTTTTGATTAGTGGAGTTATCTCCTTCCGACGAGGGAGGTGCTTCTCGGGGTTACCTTGGTGGCTTGGTTTCGGTTTGGTTCTCAGTAGTATCATGATTAAATTTGACTAATTACTATGTAACTGGGTTAATGGTAATTCATCAACTCGTAGTAAATAGCTTTAATAAAATTTTGCCAAGATTAAAAGCTAATGCAGTTGAGTCAGCCAGCCTAGAGCCTCATAGTTTGTGTTATACTTGTTGAGTACAAGTTGTGTACTCACTCTTGCCTCTTCTCTACTTTTTTCCTCTTGTATACGCTACTGCTGCTCAGTTCCTGCCGACACGAGGGAGTTCGTCCAGCGCTACCAGGACTACGAGGACTTCTAGGTATTCGTCTCCCAGTCGACGTCCCTGTGGCGCCCTGCTTCAGCTTCGGAGAGCTTTATTCGTATTTTGTACTTCGCTTCCACTGTATCAGACATTTTTGTCATTAATGTAATAAATAACATTCGTATTCACTTTATTATGTCTTTTTACGTGATATGTGCTATGATATACTGTTCATTCTGTTGTATATACGTGTGACTTGATCCTGGCATGTATATGATTGCTCGGTTTATGTCCTTTTATAAACCGGGTGTTACACCGGTGAGCTCGAGTTCACCGCGGCACTCCACCTCCACCCCTACATTATGCCAAATAGGAACCCCACGAATTTCCCCACCCCTACATTATGCCAAGCCTTTGCTGGACGTACGGCCCCGCGGCCGGAACCAGGATAAATCGTGCGTTACTGTGTTGCCTCTTGCATCATCATCTGGGACGAGGAAACACGCAGCATTTACTAGTTGGGATCCGGGCCCCCGGGTCGGGACACCGACAGTTGGCGCGCCAGGTAGGGGAGCTGAGTGACATTTTCTCTTTTGTTCATATTTGATTTCCAGGAATGGCGGGCAGATCCAACCCATACCCTATGGGTATCTCAGATCCGCTCCAGGCGGGACACGTGATCTGGTTCGGGAGTCTCGAGTTCAGAGCAACCGGTAACGGTTACCTCATGCAGCTCCTCTCGCCCGAACGCAGCCCCGTCACTCCGACTTCACCAGCCCAGCGCAACAGGCGCTCGGGCCAGCATTCGCGACAGGCCTGCGCGGAGCGGCGCCGAGCGGTACGCCATAGCTCCCCCACGTGGGTTGAGGCTGGCATGTCGCAACTCGGCATCACGGCCAACGGGGCCACCACTTCTTCATTATGTGCCTTGGCGCCACCCGCGCCGACACCACCATCTACTACAGCGCCAGTGCCTCCCAGGGGGGGCTCGACCTCGCCGTCGCCCTTCCCTTTTGGGATGCGCAACAGTGCCACCCACGCCTCGTCAACCAGCGCTAACTTCACCAAGCATGAGGACCTGCCGTGTCATCATCTCCTGTCGATCCACAGCCTCATCGCGTCGTCTCCTGACGAATCCTACCCCGAGACGGCGAGCTCAATCGCCGACGACATCAACTTCTTCATGAACAACTTCACGGCCGAGGAGGCCGAGGACTACTCCGGGGTTTGCGACCCCGACGCTCTCCGGTCGTTCCAGCTGGCGAGGGCTTACTGCCTCACCTGCTCCGAAGACTCCAGTGAGGGGAATTACGATCCTGCCCGGGAGTACCTCATGGTCCAGCTTGCGGACGGGCAAGACGACAATGCTCCGGGTGATGACGGGAACGGCAGGGCAGACGCACAGGCGATCCAACCGGTGGTGCCGCCTGCAGCCCCCTCTTCTTCATCAAGCTCGGCGGCGCGGCAAGCACAGCTGGCGCAGCACAAGGAGTTTCAAGCCAAGCTCGACGAGCAGCGCCGGCAGACCCAGGAGCTGCGCATCACGCTCGAGCAGCAATGTACCGCGCGTGGTGCAAATGCCCAGGCGGCGGGACGAGTTCCCCGGAGCGCATCCTGGCCGACGACAACGTCGACAAACCCCCGGAACTGAAAACGGCCGGCGAAAAACTCGTCGCTGCGGCCTATCTACTCCAAGCTATGCCCGAGCCATCGACGCCTTCGGGCCGCAACTTGCACCGCGAGGCACAGGAGCTCATAGAGCAAGCTGCCATGCAGCAAGCTGTAACACCCGGTTTGTAAAAGGACATAAACCGAGCAATCATATACGTGCCACGATCAAGTCACACGTATATACAACAGAATGAACAATATATCACAGCACATATCACGTAAAAGATATAATAAAGTGAATACGAATGTTATTTATTACATTAATGACAAAAATGTCTGATACAGCGGAAGCGAAGTACAAATACGATAAAAACTCTCCGAAGCTGAGCAGGGCGCCACAGGGACGTCGACTGGGAGACGAACGCCTAGAAGTCCTCGTAGTCCTGGTAGCGCTGAATGAACTCCCTCGCGTCAGCAGGAACTGAGCAGCAGTAGAGTATCCCCAAGAGGAAAAAGAGTAGAGTAGGCAAGAGTGAGTACACAACTTGTACTCAACAAGTATAACACAAACTATGAGGCTCTAAGGTTGGCTGACTCGACTGCATTAGCTTTTAAGTCTTGACAAAAATTTATTAAAGCTAATTACTACAAGTTGATGAATTACCATAAACCCAGTTACATAGTAATTAATCAAAATTAATCATGATACTACTGAGAACCAAACCAAACCAAGCCACCCGGGGAAACCTCCCTAACCAAAGGAAGATAACCCCACTAATCAAAAGGAGGATCTGGGCCGCTCATGACCGTGAGCACGGCTAGTATACCAGTTTTACACTCTGCAAAGGTTGCACATCTTTACCCACAAGTCGTGAGCTACACTAGTTGTTCATCACACTTCCTTAGGTGAGATGGCTAGCAAACTCACTACGAGGCCGTTACAAAGGACACGTTGGTAAGGTGTAACCGCTAAGGAATCAGGCTCCGCAACGATAGTAACCACCTCGAGGGGTACGCAGACCAAGCCTCGTAGCCTGGGAACCATTGAAGCTCACCACCCCTCCTGCCCATCGGTAAGTTACTCCCGAACCAAAATGACCTAATTAGTAAGCCAAGACCGTCCCATTCCAGTCTTGTGGTAGCGCTGTTGTCCCAGGTTGTCGCTCTATGAACTGGTCCTTATGGAGAGTGGCCAACCAGGCAGTAAGTATCGTGCTGGCCCCCTAAACCATGTTTCTAACAAAACATATTTTAACGAGACGTGAGCCACTCAAACGGGCCACTCCCAGAATTAAGTTGCATATACCATTAATCAAATTAATTAAAAAGGTCCAACTGTGTTATAGCGCGGCACCTAGCACAACTAACCAAAATGCAACCCAAAGGATATATATAAAGGATATAAAGTGGCTAGGAAAGTCCTTATAGGCATACAGTATTAAAATGCAGTATGAAAGTGTATTTAAAAGTGATAGGTGGTGTTCATGTTATACTTGCCTTCCTCAAACTGTTCCTGCTGCTCAAACTGCTCTGAAGATGGCTCTTGGTACTGGTACTGATGCTTCTCCGGTAGCTCAACGTCTACTCACGATCGCAACACCAAAACAAGTCCACATATACACATACATGCAAACAAGAGCAAAAACTAAGAAATAGTACAACAATACATAAAAATAGCAAACAAAACTAAGCTAGAACTGTTCTACGCGTTACAACGATCGCGTGGACATAAAGAACACCTAAAACGGAGTTAAAACGCGAAATCTAGGCTAAAAACAAGTTCTAGGGGCTTATCTGCAAGAAAACTGAAGTTCCGGGGGGTTTTCTGCAAAAACCAGGGACTTAAACATTATTAAACATTAGTTCTCGGGTCTAACGTGCAAAACTACCAAGGGTGGACGGCGGGTTCTAATTTAAAGAAACTCAGGGGGGTCCGTGCAAAGTTTTGGGCCATACTGCAAATACTTTTGAACACTGATGGACTGCGGGTTGAATCTAGGAAAGAGCAGGGGGTTTTCTGAAAAACGACCAGCGCTGACCGTTTTTCTGGGTTCTTTGACTCCGGGCCGACTGGATCGTGACCGTCGAATTAGGATCTGGTGGTCCAGAGAGCGGGGGCGAGAGACAGCGGTGGCGCGGGTGGCCAGGGCGTGGTTTCGCGGCGGCGGGCTCGCCGGAGATGGCCAAAACGTGACCTGGGAGCCGTTTTGACTCGGGTTTGGCTCAGGAGTGACGTGCGCGACGTCACGAACCCAAATACGGGCTCAGTGTGGGCTCACGGCGAGCAGAGGCAGCGGACCACGGCAAGGCGGCGCTGCGCGCGGCAGAGGCACGCCGGTGGGTGGCGTTCCGGCCTCTGGAACGGGTTACAGGCTATAACTAACGGTCTAACAGGGAGAGGATGGAAAGGCGAAGCTCACCGAGGACTCGTGGCGGCCGGGGTTGCAGCACAGAGCGTCGACGTCGAAGTCCGGCGGCGGCGTGCGCGGCGGAGTTCGTGGTACGGGTGCTAGGGTGGTCCTCCGGCTCCAGATCTCCACGGGTTGTCGCGTGGTGGTGCTGTGGAGGTATACCGGGGGTCAGGGAGGTTCGGTGCTCTACGACGGGGAGCAATTGCATCGGGAAACCGCCTACCTGCAGTGGCGGATTCCAAGCAAAATCCGGCGTGGGCGAGGACCGAGAGCGGGGATAGCGGGCCCAGGGGGCTTCTCGGCGTCAAGGTGAAGCAGCTGCGGGGGTCTGGCGGGGCGGTGGTGCAGCGGAGCGGTTGCCCTACGGCGGCGTAGAACCTCTGCTCCAGCGCGGAGGTTGCGGGGGTGGAACCGGGATGCAGAGGTGGCGGCTGCGGGACGAGGATACGGGAAAAGGGTCGCAGGGGGGTGTTTAAAGGGGCGCCGGGGATCTCGGCGCCTGGGCTCGGGAAGGAAGGCCGGCGGGGAAACAGGGCCGGAGATCTCGGGCGTAATGGCATGGACAGAGGGTGCGGGAAGAGGGAGACGACGGGAATGACAGGTGGGGCCACGGCGTCAGCGGCTCGCGGGGGACGCAGGCGACGCGCGACTGCTGGCGCCGACATGTGGGCCCGGGGCGTCGGTGGGAGGAGGCGCGAGCGCTGGGCTGACGCGGCGTGCTGCGAAGCGGAGCTGAGATGCGGGGTTGATTCCTGGTCTGAAGGCGGTAGCGGGCCGAGCGGGAGGCGGGCCGAGCCAGCGCGGAGGGAGGAGAACGGGCCGCGGGAGAAGAGTGTGACGCGACTGGGCCGCTGGGCTGTGCCGGGGAAAAGAGGAGAACGGGCCGTGGTGCTGGGTTGGGTTCCTGGGCCGAGCTAGGTTGGGCTGTTTCCGGGTTTCTTCTTTTCATTGATTTTCCTAATCCTTTTCTATTTCTTTTCAGGTTTTTCAAACTCAAATCTATTTGAATTCAAATTAAATTTGTATTCAAACTCCTATGCACTCACTCAAATTAAAATATGCACTAGCATGAATGCACAAACATGTTAAACCTAGAATAAATTTTAATTACTTTATGAAGCAAAAATAAATTATAAATGCAAGGCTAAGCAAATTAAATCCTAGAAAATTAAATAAAGCCAATTAAATTTATTAATAAATGCTGGAATTTAAATTAGGGTGTTACAAATCCTACCCCCTTACAGGAATCTCGTCCCGAGATTCTGGGCTGGCTAGCAAAGAGATTAGGATATGTCTTCATCAACTCCTCTTCCTTCTTCTTGCAAGTCCTCCGGAAAAGACATCTGGGAATTCAGACACCACGCGAATACCATCCGTGGGTCTAGCCTCCATCTGATGAAGAAAACCAGAAGGCTCTGTAGCACTGACTGTCACCTCTTGGCCATCAGATGCTGACAAGTGAACTGACCGCTGAGCACAATCAATTCTGACTCCCCACTTGACAAGAGTATCCATTCCCAGAATCACATCAATACCCTTGGTGTCTATCACCATCATATTTGCACTGAACCTTACCCTCCCTATGGAAACACTGACTCTGGGGCAGGAGATATGAGACCTCAATTGTCCTCCAGGTGAGGATACTAACATGCACCTCTTTAATGTGCTAGTAAGAATACCATGGTGCTCGACAAAAGACTGTGAAATAAAGGAATGCGTGGCACCAGTATCAAAAAGCACCATAGCTGGATATGAGTTGACCATGGACGTACCAATAACCACGTTCGGAGACTCGGCTGCTAACTCGGCCGTCACATGGTTCACCTTCCCCTATCGTGGCGCTCTGGGTTGGGCTGGGCGCCCCTGCTGTCCTGCCTGCCGTGGAGCCGGTGAAAGGCATTTCTGTGGACAACTTTTGGCATAGTGACCTTTTTGTCCGCATTGGTAGCACTTGCGGTGGTGGTGAATGGCGCTACTTGGTTGACCTCCCTGTGAACTTATCATCACATCTTGCATTATTTCTTCTGCTTGCTTTTTGGACTCCTTGCGACCGTGTGGCTGAATCACATTCATAGTGATAATCAACCCATCCACATAATCATAGAGTGCTTGGTTCTTGACCTGTGTATCTATAGAGCATTCAGGATACTTTCTCTTCTGGATGGTCTGTAGCTCTTCGACCGATGGACCGTCAAGGAAAAGGGAATCCTCTGCTAGCTGCTCTTGATGAGACATCTTTCTCTTTGTACCGGAGAACAACCTCTGGTTCCTCCTAGTTGTGACTTCATCTTCAGTCGCACGAACTTGACGACAAGGGACGCCTTAGAATTGGCAACACGGGCAAGCCTTCTCACCATTCTTCGGGTGGTATGTTGTTTGCGAAGACTGATCTTGTATCATCGTCGGGTGCTTCACGGAAACTGTTGCATGAACACCATCACCCATTGCACAGTCTCCAAGGTCTTTTTGTTCCGCTACCATCTGAGCTGGGGTAAAGAGGAAACACAGATTGGTAAGGTCAAGGAAGAGAGAAAAACCTCACTATTCAAAGTTCTATCTTATTTAGACAACACTGCCCATGCATCACTGCTGCTAACTCCAGATAGGTATCACTTAAACCCGAAAAAGAGAACTATAGAATAACTCTTCTGCCTCATCTGAGAGATTTTCAAATTCTCCAGTGCTATCTGTAGGCCGGGGTGTCACATCCCTACCCCCTTACAGAAACCGACGTCCCCGTCGGTGAATCTCTGGATATCACCTTCTCTTTGCGCTATCCTTCTTCTCAACAAAAGACAGAAGCCCAAGGCATGATAAGGTAGAGAGGATAGAGTGGATGGTTTTACCCCCAATGATCTAACTCATTTTATTAATTAATTAACTTTAACTTAAAACTGATTTTCATTAAACGAATTTAACTACTAAACTATGCAATCAACCAAAAATCCAAATCAAACATTTGCATAATCACAAGCATACAAATTTATACTTTAGCCGAGTTTAACACACAACTCGACTAACACAACGCGTCGCAGAACGTTCTATCTTGATATTATTAAGGGGGTCTTCTAGCTTATACCTATGATGTTCGGTCGACTTACTTCTGGCCAAAATCTACGGAAACTAATTCTATAGAGAAGATTCAAGGCAAGACGAGTAAAAATTCTTAGAATTCAAGGAGTATAATAGCAAAATAGTTTCAGCAGACAAGGCTGAGAGAGAAGAAGTCCTAAAACTCGACCAGTTCTATCTAGGCTTTCGTCCTACAGTCAATACGGCTCTGATACCACTCTGCAACACCCGGTTTATAAAAGGACATAAACCGAGCAATCATATACGTGCCAGGATCAAGTCACACGTATATACAACAGAATGAACAATATATCACAGCACATATCACGTAAAAGATATAATAAAGCGAATACGAATGTTATTTATTACATTAATGACAAAAATGTCTGATACAGCGGAAGCGAAGTACAAATACGATAAAAACTCTCCGAAGCTGAGCAGGGCGCCACAGGTGTGGCGGAACCACCCAAACTAACTGGGGCCGGGTGCACTGATCTTTGTTGCTAAGCAACTCTGATGCAAATTGGCACTCACCGGTAGTTCCTCGAGTGAAGCCTCGATAAAAGCCATGCTATTCCAGGATCAGCAGACAACACTCACACGAAGGTGAGCCCAGAGATTACAACACAGAACATTTCATACATCTCAGAGTGATTGCAGCGGAAAGAAATTTATTACAAACCATGTTCAGAATAGTAAAGTACTACAGAGTTCCATCTACTCAAATTATTCGAGTCTCATTGTTCAGCGGAAGCATTAAAAGATAACTAGCGAAATACGTGACGCATCGATAAGCCCGTACGAAAGCGTCACTCAGCGGGAAGGTGATCAGCACCAGCTGAAGGACCATCCCACTCAACAGACCAACCCGGAGGCAAGGTGCACGGCCAAGACTTGCAAGCAGATCCTCAAAGTTAGTACCTGAAAAACAGTGCCACAAGCAAGGCTGAGTATACTAATACTCAGCAAGACTGACCTGTCTCCGGATATAACATAGTCCGATAACTAGACATGCAAGGCTTTTTGGTTGGTGGGGTTTGTTTTGCCAAAAACGCCACTAAGAGTTGATCCTTATTTTCAGATTTTATTTAGCCATCTTCCAGTTGGATTAACCATTCTAAGTTTGCATCTAACTCTACACAAACATGGTAGAGCAACCATTTAAACATCCAGCAGTATTACCATCATCATGTTTCACTTGTTACTCTGTGTGACCGAAAACATTAAGCAATCTCATGCCGTGAGAGGCGGACGATTCCGAATCGAATTTCAACCTGGCCAAGGGAACCTAGACCACACGCATGGGGATCGACTTCGCTCCCGCCCACGCTACAGTTCCCCTTTCTTTCCAGTCCGTGGATCTGGGTCACCCTCCCCGACTACAGAGCCCGACGTCTCTGCACCCGTACGTCGCGACAAAATATAAACCCTACTTCTACCAAGAGGGTGAATGGTCGTTCCACTCGCCGGTCCAATTAGGTACTTAAGCTTACCGATTACCATATTTCTCGGCATGTGGCTAGTACTTTCAAACACTTAACGAAATGAGCCACACACCGCAACCTTAGCCATTTTTCACTACACCAGCGGGGTATCACAACTACACAACCCCGCCCGTTGTCCTTATATTTCAGCAGGAATTAAAGTCAGTCAAAATCCTATTTGCTCGCGAGAGGCAGGAAACCCCTCGACTTTTACCGTATCTAATTAGCATAGCAACTAGTCGACAAAAAGATCCGGGATCAAACATAGGTACCTAGGGATCATGCATCTAAGGTTTCCGATCAACGCCTAGAAAACTTAAATGCAGAAAGAAACTATTACAATACATCATAAATAGGTAATTGAATAATAATTCGGAAAATAAGGTATAACGCACCGGGGCTTGCCTTCTTGGGCACTGTCAGGCAGAAAAGCCTGTGGGGCTTGGCCCAGGTCTTGAGACAAGTTAGCACAGTTCAAATTGACCTCCTGATCCACACGAGAGTCTGCGGGCACCAACTCGTAGTCACCGTCCGCGAGATTGACCGTTTCTATATGCAATGCAAGATTATGAGTTATTCATGGATAACGATTTCTTTCCTTCACGATAAAGTTGTAGTTCAACAAAAGTTAATTTAGTGATGATTTCACATTTCATTTCCTGGGCAGTTGTTTATAGAGTAGTAACCACAATTATGTTTCTTCATGAATGAGTGGGGTTTTGGTTTTCATTTTCAAATTCAACACATAGCATGCTTTCATTATTTCATAACCACAAATCTACCCATAAGCTAGTGATGAAAAACTAAAGTAACACAGGTCCAACTTAAGCATTGATGGTATAAATTTCAGCCTTTAACCATAAAGCAATTTCTATAACTATACATGTAAGTAGATTACTCTAGTTGCTTCACCTTTTTGCACAGAACGTTTGACAAGGTTTCTGGTGCTACAAATTTTACGAGAGCAACTTTATAGCATACACTCAGTACTGAAAATTTTCCAGATTTTATACACTTATAGACCAGAGGTGACAAAAAGAATAAAAACAGCAAGCCATTAAAAAAGATTAATTCTACAGAGAGTTATACTAGGAATATGGTTCTCAATTTTTTACCAGAGCCTATTCATGAGCTAAACATACTCCAAAAAATATTTCAAGATTTATCTCAACACGATCAATTAGTTATACAGTTAACTTAACATGAGTTAGCATAAATTTCTCACAGTTCATTTGACTAGTATTGCTTGTGAACTTTTTGTTTCAGACAGAACATACTCTAAGCAAGAACATGTCCAAAAATCAAGGTCAGATATAGTGTAGTTTACTCAGCACACAAATGGTAAAACTAGCCATGATATGCTAAGCATGATTTTTAACTAGAGCAAAACTCAGTAACTGTAGCTCAAAATTTATAGGCAGGAAGACAGAACTACAATGAGACTTCAGAAATAAACATAGATTTTTTTGAGCATAAAAACTATATATGATGAATTAAGTTGATTAAACAAGCATAAATCATGGTATATAGAAAATGAAATCTAATAAATCTGAAATTTATGGATTAACAAGATTTCAGTTACACCTGTATGCAGAAAAAATTCCAGAGCAAGTTCATGTGCATATTTTCCAGTATTAAATCGAGAAAGCCAACAACAGATTAGAGAATCTTTATTGTTCCAACATGATAAATGTTTTGGTTGGGTGCCATATTTTTACTGTGAGCTTAGTATTCCATTAGTGATAATATATTCAAAAATCAAGGTCATTTTTTGAGTAGAACTTCCTGAACATGCATAGGGTGATTTTCTTATTCTTTTTCTCAGATTAAATTTGGTTAAGTTTCTGCAGATGTGACTGTTACAAAATTTGTAGATCTTGTTACAAGGATTCCAGATCCATTGAGTTTACATTTTTACGATTTTTCTACGATTTGTTCTGCATTTTAGAAGTTCACTGGTATACCCTAGAATACTTGCAAACACACCCTTGAACAAAAAAAAGAAATTACAACCGGGCCCTTCGCCGGCCTTCTCCGCCGCTGCAGCTCGCCTGGTGGTGTTCTGCTAGGCAGGCTTACCGGGGCTGCAACGGGGAGGCGCGTGGGAGGGTAGGGATCGAGGAACACCTACCCTGGTCGGCGTTCGAGTGCTTGGTGCACGGAATCGAGCTCGTCGGCGTCAATGGCGGAGCGGATGTTCGGGTCGCCGGCGTTGGAGGTGAAGGAGGGCTCGGGGTAGGGGAACAGGGCACGCACGAGCACCGCGTAAGCTTGAGGATGCGCCTGGGGTAGCTGTAGTGCTCGGTCTCCCTCTGGGCTGGCCGGTCCGCGGTGAGCTCGAGCTCGCCGGCGGCGGCGCAGAAGAGGAACGGCGTTGGGGGTGCATCTGGGTTCGATTCCGCACGCGTGTAGCTTAACTAGGAGGTGGCGAAGCTGCTGCGGTTGTTGGATGGGACAATGTAGAGCTGTGATGGCCGGTCCACGCGAGATAGATCTCGCCGGCCATGGCGGACGGCGGGAGGAGGAGGAAGGAGGAGAAGCCGCGCGACGGTGGAGTTCTGGGGGTACTTATAGGCCAGGGAGCTCCTGGGCGAGGTGAGTAGCATCTGGAGGTGGTCGATTTGGCACTGGGTGACTCGACGGCGAGCGGGCAGAGCGGGCAACGGCGCTGCGCATGGCGGGGGTGTCGTGGCGGCTCGGGAGCCTGTCTGGGACGCGTGTGCGCGTGGGGAAGTGCCAAGGGGCGGGCCAGATGGCGCTGGAGGGCTCCCCGGGTCCATTTGGCCGCGGACGCGCCGTGGACGAGGTCCACCGGCGGCGTACGGCGGGCGGCGGGCGGAACAGAGGAACCGGGAGGAGAGAGATGGAGGTGAGGGTGTTTTTGTGATTTCTGAAAATCCAGGGACCTCTCAGTAATATAAAAATATCTCCTATTTAGAGGGCTCAAATGAAAAAGTGTTGAATACCAATTTTGCATAACTATTCAAGATCTACAACTTTCGTGTTATGCAAATTTTCATTTGAAACTCACATTTTGAACTATTTGTACATTTGCAAATTTGCACAAAAGGACTTTGGTTTTATTCAGTTTTTGACTTGATTTTGGCTGAAGTTCAATTGAGCACATATCAATTGAAGTACCTCTCATGAGCCAACTAAAATTTTGTGCACATTTTTGAATTGAAATTTGAGTAGCTTTTCACTCCTTTTTCTATCTCCTTTAATTTTTTCTGTATACTTTGACTTTTATTTGACCCCTTCTCTTTGAATTAATTCCCCACAATTTTTATTTTAAGTTTAAATGGGTACAAAGATTGTATTTGAGTGTACTGACACCTGAGGTGTCACAGCCTACCCCCCTTAAAAAGAATCTCGCCCCGATATTGGATGATTGAAGATTAGGTAGGGAAGTGATATACCTGAGGTGAAGCTAAGAAAACCCGGATAATGTCGATTAAGATAATCTTCAGTTTCCCAGGTGGCTTCTTCTTTAGTGTGATGAGACCACTGAATTTTATACATTTTTACCACCTTTCGACGAGTACCTCTCTCTTTTTGATCCAAAATTCTGAGTGGATATTCGGTATATGAGAGATCGGGCTCCACTAAAATTTCTTGTTGATCGATGATTTCAGTAGGAACTCGAACACATTTCTTGAGTTGGGATATGTGGAAAACATTATGGATGGCTGCGAGTCGTGAAGGAAGTCGCAAACGAAAAGCCACGGGTCCACATTCTTCAATGATTTCATATGGCCTGACATAGCGAGGTGCTAGCTTACCATTGACTCCGAAACGTTGAACGCCTCGAGTTGGTGATACTCGTAAATAAACATGGTCACCAATCATGAAATTCGAAGGATCCCTTCTTTTATCAAAATAACTCTTTTGCCGAGACTAGGCTGCTTGGAGATTTGCTTGTACTATTTTTACTTTTTCCTCAGCCTCGACCACTAGTTCGGGTCCAAATATTTGACGTTCGCCAGTCTGGGACCAACTCAAAGGAGTTCGACACCGTCGACCATACAGGGCCTCGAATGGTGCCATCTTCAGACTGGCCTGATAGCTGTTGTTATAAGAAAACTCAGCCAAGGATAAACATTTGTCCCAGTTCTTGTCATAATGGATGACACATGCTCGAAGCATGTCCTCGAGAATTTGATTCACCCTTTCGGTCTGTCCGTCGGTCTGTGGGTGGTAAGCTGAGCTTCAAATTAATTTAGTTCCGAGAGCCTCTTGGAGTTGCTCCCAAAACCTTGCCACAAACTGAGGACCATGATCCGAGATAATCGTTTTGGGTATACCGTGTAGACAGACAATCCGATCGATATAGATTTCAGCATACTTCTTGGCTCGATATTCAGTATGCACTGGAATAAAATGAGCGGTCTTTGTGAGTCTGTCGACAATGACCCAAATGGAATCATGATGTTGAGAGGTATTTGGTAATCCCACGATGAAATCCATACTAATATCTTCCCATTTCCAGGACGGAATTGGCAGAGGTTGGAGAGTTCCAGCAACTTTCAAGTGACTAGCTTTCACTCTCTAACATGTGTCACACTCTGCTACATATTTGGCAATCTCTCTCTTCATGTGAGTCCACCAGAAATTTTGTTTGAGATCTTGATACATCTTGGTGCTACCCGGATGAATGGAGAATTTAGAGAGATGTGCTTCGTCCAGGATTTATTTCCGCAGCTCATGATTTTTGGGAACGACTAGGCGATCCTCGAACCACAAAATTCCTTTATGGTCCACTCGGAAACACTTGTATTTATTTTCACCTTCTACTACTTTCTGCTTGATGATACCAACACTTTTGTCATGTAATTCTGCCATGATGACCTTGTCATAAAGTGTCGGTTCCACCGAAATATGATTCAAAGAGCCCGGAGGAATGATTTCCAATTTCAGCTTTTGCATTTCAGCACACAATGTGTCAGTATATGACTCCACTGAAAGGCAATTGCAGTGAACCTTGCGACTGAGCGCATCGGCTACGACATTAGCTTTGCCCGGATGATAATGAACTTCCAGGTCATAATCTTTGATTAATTCCAGCCATCTTCGTTGCCTCATATTCAGCTCACTTTGGGTGAAAATGTATTTGAGACTCTTATGGTCGGTATAGATATTGCAATGAGTGCCCATAAGATAATGTCTCCAAATCTTGAGAGCTTGAATAACGGCGGCTAGTTCAAAATCATGAGTGGGATAATTTAGCTCGTGTGGCCGAAGAGCTCTGGAAGCATATGATATAACCCGATTGTCTTGCATTAGAACACAACCAAGACCAGTACCTGAAGCATCGCAATAAACATCGTAGGGTTTATTGTTGTCAGGTTGAGCCAAGACTGGTGCTGTGGTAAGATGTGCTCTCAATGTATGGAATGCTTCATCGCACTTCGCATTCCATTTAAACTTGACATCCTTTCTTAGTAGTTCTGTTATGGGCTTAGCAATTCTGGAGAAGTCCGGAATAAATCTGCGGTAATTCCCCGCCAAGCCGAGAAAACTGCGAATCTGATGAACTGAAGTAGGAGGTTTCCAGTCCATCACTTCTTGCACTTTGCTGGGATTAACTGAAATGCCTTCACTGGATATAGTGTGACCCAGAAATTTTACTGTGTCCAGCCAGAATTCACACTTGGAGAATTTTGCGTATAGTTTATGATCTCTGAGACGTTGAAGAACAATACGCAGGTGTTGTTCATGTTCCGCCTCATTCTTGGAACAGATCAGAATGTCGTCAATAAAAACCATGACAAACTTGTCAAGTTCTGGCATGAATACCGAGTTCATGAGATACATGAAATAGGCTGGCGTATTGGTGAGACCGAAAGACATAACCAAATATTCATACAGACCATATCGGGTTGAGAAAGCGGTCTTAGGAATATCACAAGGTCGGATTTTAATTTGATGATACCCAGAACGAAGATCAATCTTGGAGAAGATCTTTGCTCCAGCCAACTAATCAAACAATACATCAATGCGGGGAAGTGGATATTTATTTTTGATGGTCACCGCATTGAGAGGCCGGTAGTCAACACACAACCTCAGACTGTCATCCTTCTTCTTTACGAACAATGCTGGACAACCTCAAGGTGAAGCACTTGGGTGAATAAAACCCTTGTCCAGGAGTTCTTGTAGCTGGATTTTTAGTTCAGCTAATTCTTTAGGCAGCATTCGGTACGGCCTTTTTGAAATAGGTGCTGTACCAGGCTGAAGTTCAATGATAAATTCGATATCCCGGTCTGGCGGCATACCGGGTAAATCGTCCGGGAACACATCTGCATATTCACGGACTACCGGAATATCTTCGAGACGAATATCTTTCATGGCATAGGCACAAGAGTTGTTGTATTGGTGATGAGGTAAATATAGAACCGAATGACCATGAGTTGGAGAATTTATTTCAACAGCTCGGGAGGAGATATCTAACACTACCCCATGCCTTTTCATCCAATCCATTCCCAGAATAACATCAATTCCTTTTAGTGGTAATAGGATTAAATCGGTTGAAATTGTTTTACTACCCAACTTAAGCAGTGTTGTTCTAACCATTTGGTTGGATGCTATTTTACCACCAGGAGTCGATATCATGTAAGAGCCTTTGGTGTGACAAAAATCTAACCCAACTTTTGCTCCGAATTTAGAACTAATGAAGCTATGAGATGCACCAGAATCGAATAAGATAACTATGGGGTAATGGTTTATAGAGAATGTACCCGACATAATTGGTGCTCCCTCAGGATGGTCAGCAAGGCTGGTGAAGTTAAGTCGGCCCTGCCTGACTTGAATGGTTTGCCTCTTGCCCTTGTTCTGATCATTTCTGCGAGAAGCCTGCCCTTGAGATTGTCCCTCCTGGGGGCACATCTTGGCAAAGTGATCTGGACTCCCGCATCTGAAACATTGGTTATTGTTGTCAGGGCGAGCGGATTGCTAAGTATTCGGCCTAGGGCCGGTCTACTGCTACTGAGGTGCAAATCGAGCTGGCTGAGGAAGCCCGAATCGAGTTTGCTACTGCTGTTGAGGAGGCCGAATAATCCAACGCCTTGGCTGAGGGGCCTTCTGAGAGGGTGCGGGTGGGTTATTCTGCACAATGCGATACCTCGGTGCAGAGGCACTCGAGAGTCCAGCAGGTGCCTTGCGCTTCTTTTCAGCGCGGTGTGCAGAAATAAGATCCTCCTGAGAGATAGCCATATTCACCAATCCATTGAAAGAGTCCGCACGGACAAGATTTAGCCTTTCTTGTAACTTGTTGCTAAGGCCTCGACGGAAGCGTTCACGCTTCTTAGCGTCGGTATCCGCGTGATGTCCAGCATATTGACACAACTGATGGAATACTTGGGCATACTGCACCACAGTACGAGTGCCCTGAGTTAAAGCCAAGAACTCATTGATCTTACGGTCAAGAAGTCCAGCTGGAATATGATGATCACGAAAAGCCATTTTGAACTCATTCCAATTCACTAGATGATCCACCGGTAGCATCCCGTGGTAATGATCCCACCACATACGAGCTGCTCCGTGAAGCTGCTACGCGGCGTAGCGAGTCTTGTTTGCTTCGGAACAAGGAGTAGTCAATAGAGAAAACTTGGACTCGATTGTGCGAATCCAAGCGTCCGCGTTTAGAGGCTCATCCGCTTTATTGAACAGCGGAGGCTGAGTACTGAGGAAATCTTGGTAGCTCGCTTCTTGTGCTTGATGAACATGATGCCCACCCCGCGGTTGTTGCTGAGTTTGAACCAACTGCCGCAAAATTTCCGTCAGGGCGGCAAGAACCTCAGCGATACCCACTGGTGGAGGAGGTGGAGGTGGATCGCCATTCCCCCCGGCTCAAAAACCACTAGGGGTGCCTCGAGTTGATCCAACCATCTGAAATGTGAGTACTTTTGCATTAGGCTCAACATTATCATTATTTCAAACGGAACTTACAACTCAAAATGACATGGAAGTAATGGAAATCGCTTTAATCATGTTGTGCAGCAAAACCAGTGATACGAAAACGCTCATAACTGGAGTTATGTACATGATATAAACTTGAAACTTTTTCAGGAGATAGATAATTTCATGAGATACAACTTTGGTAGTCATCACAAAGTCAGATTCCAAGAGTAGGTTAGTCGAAAAATTCATTTACTCCTCCTTTGGTTTTTCTGTTTTACAGAAAACAGAGCTTCTGTAATTTGTGATTATCTCCTGCGATACTGATCCGTTTGAGCTGAAATTTTGCGAGTATTTCCATTATGAAATTTGGAAAAACTTTAGTATTCAACTCAGGAGCTAAATCAGAAAGGCAAAGAGGATAAAAATTCGAACTAGCTGCTGCATTCAGCTTTTCACAGATCACCGATATTTCACATTAGTAGCATTAGAGGTTCATTACATACATCATCCTCTCATTTCTACTTGGTTACCTCTAACATCAGTACTAAGGGGTTTACTCAACTCTAGGTTAGCCTAGTAGCCATAATCCAAAAGTAGGCTACACTAAGAGGAGTCTACAAAAGCTAAGAAAACAGCGCCTCGGTCTACATGTTGACCGATGCCTCACTCGCCGCGGGAGTGTGAACCTCCACCGGTGCGGGCTGCGGCGCCTGGTCCTCGGAGTCCATCTCCGAAATGCCCTCGATCTCCTGGGGCTCGTCCTCACCGTCCACCTGCATCTCGTCGGGTGGTGCGTGAAGGGCATCCTGCGCGTGCTGTATCGCGTGGAGCTGCCCCTGGGCCTCGTCCAACGCAAGCTGCAGGTCGTGAAACTGGTCCTCCAGGAAGTTGATCGTAGCGTCATGATCCATCACCATGTCCTGAAGCTCGTGAACCTGACCATGGAGCTGGGCGATAAGAGTGGCCCTGCTCTCGAGCTCGGTACTAGCCTCTTGAAGCTGCCCATCTCTCAGCTGGACCGCCAGGTGCAACGCCTGAGCATGGTCCACCAACTGAGCGACGGCGTAACCCTGGTAAGTGTGGAGTCTGTAGAGGCCGTCCAGACACATCACTGTCGTCCAAAGTGCCCCGACCGGGTCAAGGGTAGCAACCACGTCCACGTGTGCCATCCGGTCGAGCCAAAGCGGGTCTGTCGGTTCAGGTGCTGGGAACAACCCGAACGCGGTCAGAACCACCTCCGGAGGGTGCGAAGAGCAAAAAGTGGTCATCGCCCTCATGGCGGTGAGCTCCCAAGTGTCCAGCAGGTAGTGACCGACCATCTGAGTCACGATCGGCTCCCACCCGTTGAGCGGGTGCTGCGGGATCACCATCGTCACACTGCAGCGACGAACTCCGTCCTCCACAAACTCGTGGCCATCGTAAATCGGTGGCTGGAGGCAACCGGCTGCACTCAAAAGCTCCCAAAGACGGCGAGGAAATCCATCCCAGTGCAAGCAAGCGGAGTGCACATGCCCCTGCGCGTCAACAACCAGCAGCTCTTCCATCTGTCCCAACAAAAGACCGATGGATCAGCTGATGGTAACAAGAACTACTAACTCTGGACAGTGAAAGAAATTGCCAAAATGATAGTTAATTTGCTCCGAAAATTCTCAAAAATTTACACAAGGTCCCTATGATAATAAGGAACGATTTATCTAGTCATCCCTAAGGTCAATTCGGACTCCCAGGGGGTGATAAGCTCAGGTTTTTAGAATGACGTCAACCAGGAAAACTGGGTGTCCAGAGAGGGTGTATTTTTACCATAATTCTCAAAAAAATTATCAAAAATTATTCAAATTTTTATGGTAAGATTACCACTTAGTTGGCTATAACTTTCATGTTGAACGATTTTTCGTTTGAACAACTTATGAAGGTCGAAAAATTTCAGTTGTCCAGACTGTTCAGAGTTAACAGTTTTACACAGGGTTGATCTAAAAACACAAATACCAAGCTAGAAGGCTTCAAAAATTCTCAAACTTTTACAGTAGTTTGGTGATTTAGGTATATTCATTTCATCTTACTGACCCAACTTGATTTGAGCAAACCTTCATATCTTTAAAATTCGAGAAACCCAATTTTCCAAAATTTGCAGTCTGTCTAGATGATCCTTGAGATTGTGTTTTACCCTTTTTGATTATGGTTTCTTCCAAAAGTTTCTTTGCTGGTGACTTGAGAATGAATGCAGACCTATTCGCCCTCACCAAGGAAAAGAATTGCCAAGTAACCTTGGTCTTACGCCAATGACTTTGGTGGCATACATATTACGTCCCTCACTATGTAGCTACTCGATATAGATAGATAGCCTAAGATTCGATTTCGAGTTAGCGTACCGGCAGAAAATTGACAATATATATATTGAACCTTCCGTGCCAGCACTCACGAAAGCGTTCCCATACATTACCGATCACTATAGAACCGGCATCCATACAATTACCGCCGTATGGACAACGTTAAGCATACGTCATCGAAACAACGTATTGACTGAGTACCGTCTTTGACGGGGAATTGAATTCCAATTTCGAACCATTACTCCCCATATATTCAACCAAAGTTGGTATATGGGCAGCAGCTCAAGTAGGCCACTGCTTGAGCTCCAGCGTTCGGCTCGCATCATCGACGGGAAAGTCAGACTCCCTCAGCTGACTGAGTAAGCATACCTCCGTGGCGACAATGTAGTTGCAGAATTTAAATTACAGAATTTAAATACTGAAAAGTAATGTGCTGGAAGTTAGCCATACAATATAAGCCACCTGATTGTACCCATAAGATCCCCTAGGGCTTTACGTTCTAGACTTGTCCTTGGAGATCCTAACTCTTTCAAAAACTTTCGTAGTTTTGAAGTCGAGTTTTAATTTGTTGTTTTCAAAACAGAGGCTGCCATCTCTGGTAGGCTGTCTGCGAGCTCTGATGCCAGCTGTGGCGGAACCACCCAAACTAACTGGGCCCGGGTGCACTGATCTTTGTTGCTAAGCAACTCTGATCCAAATTGGCACTCACCGGTAGTTCCTCGAGTGAAGCCTCGATAAAAGCCACGCTATTCCAGGATCAGCAGACAACACTCATGCGAAGGTGAGCCCAGAGATTACAACACAGAACATTTCATACATCTCAGAGTGATTGCAGCGGAAAGAAATTTATTACAAACCATGTTTAGAATAGTAAAGTACTACAGAGTTCCATCTACTCAAATTATTCGAGTCTCATTGTTCAGCGGAAGCATTAAAAGATAACTAGCGAAATACGTGACGCATCGATAAGCCTGTACGAAAGCGTCACTCAGCGGGAAGGTGATCAGCACCAGCTGAAGGACCATCCCACTTAATAGACCAACCCGGAGGCAAGGTGCACGGCCAAGTAAGACTTGCAAGCAGATCCTCAAAGTTAGTACCTGAAAAACAGTGCCACAAGCAAGGCTGAGTATACTAATACTCAGCAAGACTGACCCGTCTCCGGATATAACATAGTCCGATAATGAGACATGCAAGGCTTTTTGGTTGGTGGGGTTTGTTTTGCCAAAAACGCCACTAAGAGTTGATCGTTATTTTCAGATTTTATTTAGCCATCTTCCAGTTGGATTAACCATTCTAAGTTTGCATCTAACTCTACACAAACATGGTAGAGCAACCATTTAAACATCCAGCAGTATTACCATCATCATGTTTCACTTGTTACTCTGTGTGACCGAAAACATTAAGCAATCTCATGCCGTGAGAGGCGGATGATTCCGAATCGAATTTCAACCTGGCCAGGGGAACCTAGACCACACGCATAGGGATCGACTTCGCTCCCACCCACGCTACAGTTCCCCTTTCTTTCCAGTCCATGGATCCGGGTCACCCTCCCCGACTACAGAGCCCGATGTCTCTGCACCCATACGTCGCGACAAAATATAAACCCTACTTCTACCAAGAGGGTGAATGGTCGTTCCACTCGCCGGTCCAATCAGGTACTTAAGCTTACCGATTACCATATTTCTCGGCATGTGGCTAGTACTTTCAAACACTTAACGAAATGAGTCACACACCGCGACCTTAGCCATTTTTGACTACACCAGCGGGGTATCACAACTACACAACCCCGCCCGTTGTCCTTATATTTCAGCAGGAATTAAAGTCAATCAAAATCCTATTTGCTCGCGAGAGGCAGGAAACCCCTCGACTTTTACCGTATCTAATTAGCATGGCAACTAGTCAACAAAAAGATCCGGGATCAAACATAGGTACCTAGGGATCATGCATCTAAGGTTTCCGATCAACGCCTAGAAAACTTAAATGCAGAAAGAAACTATTACAATACATCATAAATAGGTAATTGAATAATAATTCGGAAAATAAGGTATAATGCACCGGGGCTTGCCTTCTTGGGCACTGTCAGGCAGAAAAGCCTGTGGGGCTTGGCCCAGGTCTTGAGACAAGTTAGCACAGTTCAAATTGACCTCCTGATCCACACGAGAGTACGCGGGCACCAACTCGTAGTCACCGTCCGCGAGATTGACCGTTTCTATATGCAATGCAAGATTATGAGTTATTCATGGATAACGATTTCTTTCCTTCACGATAAAGTTGTAGTTCAACAAAAGTTAATTTAGTGATGATTTCACATTTCATTTCCTGGGCAGTCGTTTATAGAGTAGTAACCACAATTATGTTTCTTCATTAATGAGTGGGGTTTTGGTTTTCATTTTCAAATTCAACACATAGCATGCTTTCATTATTTCATAACCACAAATCTACCCATAAGCTAGTGATGAAAAACTAAAGTAACACAGATCCAACTTAAGCATTGATGGTATAAATTTCAGCCTTTAACCATAAAGCAATTTCTATAACTATACATGTAAGTAGATTACTCTAGTTGCTTCACCTTTTTGCACATAACGTTTGACATGGTTTCTGGTGCTACAAATTTTATGAGAGCAACTTTATAGCATACACTCAGTACTGAAAATTTTCCAGATTTTATACACTTATACGGCATCGGTGAAAAAAAGAATAAAAACAGCAAGCCATTAACAAAGATTAATTCTACAGAGAGTTATACTAGGAATATGGTTCTCAAATTTTTACCAGAGCCTATTCATGAGCTAAAAATACTCCAAAAAAAATTCAAGATTTATCTCAACACGATAAATTAGTTATGGAGTTAACTTAACATGAGTTAGCATAGATTTCTCACAGTTCATTTGACCAGTATTGCATCTGAAGTTTTTGTTTCAGACAGAACATACTCTAAGCAAGAACATGTCCAAAAATCAAGGTCAGATATAGTGTAGTTTACTCAGCACACAAATGGAAAAACTAGCCATGATATGCTAAGCATGATTTTTAACTAGAGCAAAACTCAGTAACTGCATCTCAAAATTTATAGGCAGGAAGACAGAACTAAAATGAGACTTCAGAAATAAATATAGATTTTTCTGAGCATAAAAACTATATATGATGAATTAAGTTGATTAAACAAACATAAATCATGGTATATAGCAAATGAAATCTAATAAATCTGAAATTTATGGATTAACAAGCTTTCTGTAACAGATTAGAGAACCTTGATTGTTCCAACATGATAAATGTTTTGGTTGAGTGCCATATTTTTACTGTGAGCTTAATATTCCATTAGTGATAACATATTCAAAAATCAAGGTCATTTGTTGAGTAGAACTTCCCGAACATGCATAGGGTGATTTTCTTATTCTTTTTCTCAGATTAAATTTGGTTGAGTTTCTGCAGATGTGACTGTTACAAAATTTGTAGATCTTGTTACAAGGATTCCAGATCCGTTGAGTTTACATTTTTACGATTTTTCTGCGATTTGTTCTGCATTTTAGAAGTTCACTAGTATACCCTGGAATACTTGCAAACACACCCTTGAACAAAAAAAAAGAAATTACAACCGGGCCCTTCGCCGGCCTTCTCCGCCGCTGCAGCTCGCCCGGTGGTGTTCTGCTAGGCAGGGCTTACCGGGGCTGCAACGGGGAGGCGCGTGGGAGGGTAGGGATCGAGGAACACCTACCCTGGTCGGCGTTCGAGTGCTTGGTGCACGGAATCGAGCTCGTCGGCGTCAATGGCGGAGCGGATGTTCGGGTCGCCGGCGTTGGAGGTGAAGGAGGGCTTGGGGTAGGGGAACAGGGCGCGCACGAGCATCGCGTAAGCTTGAGGATGCGCCTGGGGTAGCTGTAGTGCTCGGTCTCCCTCTGGGCTGGCCGGTCCGCGGTGAGCTCGAGCTCGCCGGCGGCGGCGCAGAAGAGGAACAGCGTCGGGGGTGCGTCTGGGTTCGATTCCGCGCGCATGTAGCTTAACTAGGAGGTGGCGAAGCTGCTGCGGTGGTTGGATGGGACAATGTAGGGCTGTGATGGCCGGTCCGCATGAGCTAGATCTCACCGGCCATGGCGGACGGCGGGAGGAGGAGGAAGGAGGAGAAGCCGTGCGACGGTGGAGTTCTGGGGGTACTTATAGGCCAGGGAGCTCCTGGGCGAGGTGAGTAGCATCTGGGGGTGGTCGATTTGGCCCTGGGCGACTCGACGGTGAGCGGGCGGAGCGGGCAGCGGCGCTGCGCATGGCGGGGGTGTCGTGGCGGCTCGGGAGCGTGTCTGGGACGTGTGTGCGCGTGGGGGAAGTGCCAAGGGGCGGGCCAGGTGGCGCTGGAGGGCTCCCCGGGTCCATTTGGCTGCGGGCGCGCCGTGGACGAGGTCCACCGGCGGCGTACGGCGGGCGGCGGGTGGAACAGAGGAACCGGGAGGAGAGAGATGGAGGTGAGGTTATTTTTGAGATTTCTGAAAAATCCAGGGACCTCTCGGTAATCTAAAAATATCTCCTATTTAGACGGCTCAAATGAAAAAGTGTTGAATACCAATTTTGCATAACTTTTCAAGATCTACAACTTTCGTGTTATGCAAATTTTCATTTGAAACTCAAATTTTGAACTATTTGTACATTTGCAAATTTGTGCAAAAGGACTTTGGTTTTATTCAGTTTTTTACTTGATTTTGGCTGAAGTTCAATTGAGCACATGTCAATTGAAGTACCTCTCATGAGCCAACTAAATTTTTGTGCACATTTTTGAATTGAAATTTGAGTAGCTTTTCACTCCTTTTTCTATCTCCTTTAATTTCTTCTATATACTTTGACTTTTATTTGACCAGGCTCTTTGAATTAATTCCCCACAATTTTTATTTTAAGTTTAAATGGGTACAAAGATTGTATTTGAGTGTACTGACACCTGAGGTGTCACAACCGGGACGTCGACTGGGAGACGAACGCCTAGAAGTCCTCGTAGTCCTGGTAGCGCCGAGCAAACTCCCTCGCGTCAGCAGGAACTGAGCAGCAGTAGAGTATCCCCAAGAGGAAAAAGAGTAGAGTAGGCAAGAGTGAGTACACAACTTGTACTCAACAAGTATAACACAAACTATGAGGCTCTAAGGTTGGCTGACTCGACTGCATTAGCTTTTAAGTCTTGACAAAATTTTATTAAAGCTAATTACTACAAGTTGATGAATTACCATAAACCCAGTTACATAGTAATTAATCAAAATTAATCATGATACTACTGAGAACCAAACCAAACCAAGCCACCCGGGGAAACCTCCCTAACCAAAGGAAGATAACCCCACTAATCAAAAGGAGGATCTGGACCGCTCATGACCGTGAGCACGGCTAGTATACCAGTTTTACACTCTGCAGAGGTTGCACATCTTTACCCACAAGTCGTGAGCTACGCTAGTTGTTCATCACACTTCCTTAGGTGAGATGGCTAGCAAACTCACTACGAGGCCGTTACAAAGGACACGTTGGTAAGGTGTAACCGCTAAGGAATCAGGCTCCGCAACGATGGTAACCACCTCGAGGGGTACGCAGACCAAGCCTCGTAGCCTGGGAACCATTGAAGCTCACCACCCCTCCTGCCCCGTCGGTAAGTTACTCCCGAACCAAAATGACCTAATTAGTAAGCCAAGACCGTCCCATTCCAGTCTTGTGGTAGCGCTGTTGTCCCAGGTTGTCGCTCTATGAACCGGTCCTTGTGGAGAGTGGCCAACCAAGCAGTAAGCACCGTGCTTGTCGGTGTCCTGACCCGGGGGTCCGGATCTCAACTAGTAAATGCTGCGTGTTTCCTCGTCCCAGATGATGATGCAAGAGGCAACACAGTAACGCATGGTTTATCCTGGTTTCGGCCGCGGGGCCGTACGTCCAGCAAAGGGGGTGAGCGAGGGCACTGTAGTATCTTGCACCCGGAGTGCTTGTAGTAGGGGTTACAAGCGAGGCGAGAGAGGAAGGAAAGCTCCCAAGTCTCTACTAGAAGTGGAGTCGGTTGGGGTGAGTGCTCAGTGACCCCTGAATGTCCTCTTGGAAGAAAGGAGCCAAAGAGTGAGGGAGAGCAGCGAGACCAGAGAGACCAGCCAGCATAAAAAGCCGAGATCCCCCGTTCGGCCAGCCCTCCTCCTCCTTTTATAGTCATAAGGAAGGGCGGCGTACATGAGTGGGGGCATGGAAGTCGTCGTTTTCCCCTAAATCGTGGGGGTATAGTGGTCGGACACTATAGGAAGTACACTGTGGGAAGGCGGTGCGCGTCGCTGTTGTCCTGGATTTCGTCTTTGGTCCCTCGGGGATGGCGCCGGTCGTCCTGCAGTGCCCCGGCGGTAGTAATGGCACGAGTCGGCCACGGACCCCCTGGTCGGAGTGCGGGTGTGCACACTAGAAGGTCCGGGGGACACGTGACGTCGCCGGACCCCTTCCTCAGTGGGAGGCGGGTTCGGAAGGTCGGCGGGAGCAGTACCGAGCCTGTCTTGTCCCGCGTCGTAGGTCCCAAGGTGCTGCTACAGCGTCCGGGATGGCAGAGTGGTGACCAGAGTCTGCGGATGGGACCCCGGTCACATCTACTGTGGGAGTGGCGGCCTGACGCCGCCCGTCCTTTGAGCCATGGTGGAGTAGCTGGCTTTTAATGCCTTCGTACGGCGAGCGGTTGGGCGGCGGGGCTGTTTGTCCCTTGTGCCGAGGGGTGGCCTCGAGCGAGGCGGAGATGAGTCACCTGCTCGAGGGTAGATCCGCTACCCTCGAGCGAGGCGGAGATCGGTCACCTGCTCGAGGGTAGATCCGCTACCCTCGAGCGAGGCAGAGATTGCCCAGCGGGCCTGAGAGGTACCCTCGAGCGAGGCGGAGATCGTTCCGCGGGTTCGAGGGGAATGCGAATGGGCCGCATGCTGGGCTTCTTCGAGTCCTTCCCTTTCCTCTGAATGAGAAGCAGGCCGTGGGCTTAGCCGTCTTATCAGGTGTTTGTATTTTAAAAAGCGGTCTTAGTACCCCAATTAGGGTGTCCCTAATTGTGGCACCCGACAGTAGCCCCCGAGGCTTTGGTTGAGTCATGGGATTCGGCCAAAGGGTAATTCGGCAATTTCTCCCTTGATATTTTTAGTCAAAGTCGTGCACCTGCTGGGCGCGCCTGAGCGCGGGCCCGGCGGGTGTGACAACACGCCGGTCGGGATAGTACGCCCGTGGGGGGAGTACTTCGAGGCGCGCGCCTCTTTGTTTGTTTGTTTAAAGGACAAGACGTGTCTGTGCGCTGAGGGGGGCCAGGGCGAAGATGGCGCCTGCTGCACGGCAGCTGGTGCTTTGTGGCGCGCCGTTTGAGGGCGGCCGGCTTGAGCCGATGCTGCGCTGCTTAGCGTCCAGGGGCTCCGCTTTGCTTTATTTCATTCGATCGCGTCTCGGCGTGGTAACCGAGGGTATCTTTTGCTCGTGGAGTGCCGCGTCGTCACGAGCGATACAAGCCTCTGCTCTCCGACAAGCTTGAAGCTCGGCGCCTGGCACAGCTATAAATAGAGGTCGTGAGTTTCCCTTTCCTCTCCAAACTCCCAGCTCTTTCTTCCAGCATTGCCCAACTCTTGGAATGTTTTCTTTGCTTTTTTGTGGCCGGCCCCCAGATGGGGTGGCCTGGCTTTTTTAGGCTTTTGGCGCTAGAAGAATGCTTGCGAGAGGTAGGGGAAGACCGGAGTGGGCGTGCGCTCCATCCCTCGGGTTAATTGGGATCAGCAGAAGAGCATTGGGCCCGCGGGGTCCTGCTCCTGCGATGTCCCCTAGCCTGAAGGGGGGTGGAGGCGCCTGACCGTGGCGCTGGCGCCAGGTCCGGCGGCCGTTTTTCGTATCGTCCCCTCCGGCGACAAGGTTGCTCTCGGGGAGACGGTGCGGAGGGCGCTGTCCGCCAGCTCGATCCCCCGCGTGGTCTTCGGTGGAGAAGATGCTAGAAGAAGGCTTGCGAGGAAAGCATCCCGCGGGACCCGTGTGGTCTGGGGGCTGCTCCTCGCATCCCTAGCAGCCTCGCTGTTGCGTCAGCTAGGGGCTCGGTGCTTTTCATCGCCGCTAGCTCCTCCCCAAGACAGGGAAAATTGCTACGTAGGTGGCAATGTGTTTGTATCTTTCGATGGCTTCGCGCCGGTAACCGTTTGTAATCTTTATTTGTATTTGAGCAATAAAGTCCCCATCCTCCTCTACGGGGAGGATTACCGAGGGTATAGGGGTGTACATAAAGTTACGACCCTCGAATACGTGTGAAGTCACCTTCGCGGGGGCGCGCCAGCGCACCCGCGGGTGTAGCCCCCGAGGCCTTGGAGGAGAGTTTGTGCTCGTCCAAGGGCTATAAACGTTGTCCCGCTGGGTAGCTTCGCTGGGGCGGCTGCCCAGCACCTTTTTCAGCCGGCATCGACACTTTTTCAGCCGGCCTCGGCATTTTTTAGTGCTGGTACAGCGGTCCGGCATTCCGCATAACCATCAGGAGAGCGCACGTCAATAGCGGAGGGTTTGGTTAGACACGTGGAGCTTCACAATTGACGGTTGTCGGCTTATTCGAGGGTGCGGTTTGAACCATGGTGTGCGAGGAGCCCCCGAGCCCAGGCCCGATGAAGGCGTTCAGGTGAACCCTCGACTTTGACTACGACCCTCGTCGCCCTTCCGCAGGGAGGAGGGGAGAAGCGCACCATGCTGCCCATGCCCGGGCCGCGAGCTATGGCTGTTTCAGTGAGCTATTAGCGGATTGTTCAAGTGGACGTCCGTGCCCCGTTCGATAGGGGTCGGCTCGTGGTCCATAGACACGTCTCATAAAGCGCTTGCGAGGGTTCGCTAGGCGGGGCTCGAACCCATTCGGTAGGGTTGGAGGGCTCGATGCTCTCCCTCGATGGGATCCCCCTTCTAGGCACCCTCGACCGGCGTTGAACACTGCGTAGGATGTCTCGAACTTCGCATTCGTGGGTAGCTTGTACGGCACGTCCCTGTAGTTCCTGACTCTGGCGATCTGAGGCGCCTGTCGAACCCCCTGAAGGGCCAGGCTTCGAACCCCTGATCAGTAAGGCCTAGGAATACAATTCCTTGGAGGGTAAAGGGACCCCTGAAGGAATATTCCGTCTTGATTTGAAACGACGCAGAGTCGCGAGTCACGCGCTCGGGTCTTCCGCTGGTGGTGGGCGACGTGGCCCGATCCGTGCGGTGCGGCGTGGGCGTGCCTTTTCAGGCGACAGCCTCGGGCAGACGAAGCGGCGTGGGCGGCGGCTGACGGATGGGATAATGCAATAGTCGCGCCGCGCCCGCCGGTTACTGTGCCATATTCATTGCCGCGTGCACGCGTGGGAGACTCCGCAGTCGTGGGGCCCACCCGTCAGCGATAGCAAAATCTACCGCATTCAATGCGGTAGATTTGGGCCGTGGCTGCGGATGCGCCCACCGTGGTAAATAAAGACGGAGAGAAAGAGTGTTTTTGGGTTCACCTGGCCATTTGCCTCCTTCCTGCTTCGTCTTCTTTGCCTCCCCTGCATCCTGAGCCCGCAGCCAAGGGCGAAAGGAGGAAGAGAAGAGAGAGAGAAAACTAGAGCACCTTAGCCATCCCCGAGCCTTTGCTCCCACATCCTTCCTTGAGTCGAAGACATGTCGGACATCCAGGAGCCCTTGCCGTGGGGGAAGTCCTCCGCCACCGTCGCAGTTCTGGAGCAACTGGTCGCCGACCGGCTGCTGCCACGGAACTCCGACGCGGGGGCGCCGGCGTGGATTTCCCCGCACCCGGACGAGACCGAGCCGAAGCCCCCGCAGGGCTACGTCATAAGCTTCGTGCGCCTCCACGAACGAGGCTTCGGCGTCCCTGTCAGCAAGTTCATGAGGGCCCTATGCGAGTACTATGGAGTGGAGCTGCACAATTTCAGCCCCAACTCCATCTCGTAGGCGGCGGTCTTCGTCGCCGTCTGAGAGGCCCGCAAGGGGGGGATGGTAGCCTGTAGGAAAACTGGGCCTCGAAGCCCATGTAAATAGATTAGTGTTTATTTCATAGTCGCGCTTTGTAATCGCATCCTGTGAATATATAAGAGATTTTATTTCGTAATTTGAATGTGTGGCCCGTCGAGGCCTTGTGTGTTCGAGCCTGTGTTTCTTTACTTTATTTCCGTGTTCTTATATGCGACTTAGACGAACGTCTGCGAGGGGGTTCGCGTTCGTAAGCAACGTAGGCGTAGGGTGGTGAGGGGGGTGCCGTATCCCGGAGGCGTAGGTGGCCCCACGACTCGGCCGGCCCCGTACCGTAGCTGCTTACGCCTCGCGCCCGTTTTTCCAAGGATACGAGAAGCTTAGGATCGAGATGGAAATATTTCGAAAAACATTGGCGACTTTTTGGGGACGTTCGGGGGTTCCCCCCGTAGTAGCCCCCGAGGGAGGCTCGGCTTTGCCGAGGGTAAAGCCGGGCATACCTCAGTGTTAGCGCGCATCCTAGCCTTCGAGCGCCCAGATGGTTCCCAAAAATAAACCAGTAAAGCGTACTTTATTATTTCAGGAAATTGAAGATGCGAGTACGAGCAAATGCACAAAAAACTTGAAATTCTAGGGATAGAAACGACGTAGCTGTTGTATATTCCAAGCGTTGGTGAGGACTTCGCCTTTTTCGTTGGCCAGCTTGTACGTGCCGGGTTTGAGCAACTCGGCGATTATGTACGGTCCTTCCTATGGAGGTGAGAGCTTGTGGCGGCCCCTGTTGTCCTGTCGAAGCCATAGCACCAAGTCCCCTTCGTTGAGGTCTCGGCGCCGGACCCTCTGCGCCTGATACCTTCGCAAGGACTGCTGGTAGCGCGCAGAGTGGAGCGCCATGTCTCGAGCCTCGTCCACTTGGTCCAGCGAGTCTTCGCGAGCTCGCTGGTTTCGTTGCTCTTGATATGCCTTAAGCCTCGGCGATCCGTACTCCAAGTCAGTGGGGAGGATAGCCTCGGCACCGTAGACGAGGAAGAACGGAGAAAAACCCGTGGCTCTGCTTGGGGTCATCCTCAGGCTCCAGATGACCGAGGGTAGCTCTGTGATCCACCTCCGGCCGAATTTGTTCAGCTTGTTGAAGATTCTCGGCTTTAGTCCTTGGAGGATCATGCCATTGGCACGCTCCACTTGCCCGTTCGTCTGTGGGTGTGCCACAGCCGACCAGTCCACACGTATGTGGAAGATGTCGCAAAACACCAAGAATTTCTTGCCTGTGAACTGGGTGCCGTTGTCGGTGATGATCGAGTTCGGGACCCCGAACCTGAAGATGATGTCGTTGAAGAATAGAACTGCTTGCTCGGATTTTATCTTACCGATGGGTCGAGCCTCGATCCACTTGGAGAATTTGTCGACCGCCACCAGCAAGTGGGTGAAGCCCCCGGGCGCCTTCTTTAGCGGACCAACGAGGTCTAGTCCCCACACGGCAAACGGCCACGCGATGGGGATGGTCTGCATAGCATGGGCCGGGAGGTGTGTTTTTCGAGCATAGAACTAGCAACCCTCACAGGTCCGCACAACGTCGGTGGCGTCGGCGACCGCGGTGGGCCAGTAAAAGCCTTGCCGGAACGCGTTACCCACGAGGGTGCGTGGCGCAGTGGGATGGCCGCAGACGCCAGCATGGATGTCGCGGATCAGCTCCTTGCCCTCAGGGATGGGGATGCATCGCTGCAGGATACCAGAGGGACTGCGCTTGTGTAACTCGTTGTCGATTAGAGCGAAGGACTTGGCCCTCCTGGCGAGGCACTGCGCCTGAGCACGGTTCGAGGGTAAGATCCCTCGAATCATCCAGTCAAGGTACTGGACGCGCTAGTCTCGCGAAGTGGGGGCCTTGTCGACTTCCATTGCTTCGGCCTCATCCGCGGAGGTGGTCTCGAAGTCAATGTCCATGGGCTCGACCCCGTCCACCAGGGGGTTCCCGCCGGGGGACCCGGTGGACGAGGGGCCCGGCTCCGACAGGTCCTTGAATTCGGCGGCGGGCTTGATGATGTCGCGGGCGAAGATATTCGGGGGGACGGTGGTCCACCCCGAGGCTATCTTGGCCAGTTCATCGGCGTCCTCGTTGTACTTGCGCGGGACATGATTGAGCTCGAGGCCGTCGAATTTGTCTTCGAGGCAGCGTACTGCGTTGCAGTACGCCTCCGTCTTCGGGTCGTGATAGCTAGACTCCTTCATTACTTGGTCGATGACGAGCTGAGAGTCACCGCGCGCGTCGAGGCGTTTGACGCCGAGCTCGATGGCGATGCGGATGCCACCGAGGAGGGCCTCATACTCCGCCATATTGTTCGAAGCAGGGAAATGCAAGCGGATCACGTACCGCATGTGTTCTCCGAGGGGTGAGATGAAGAGGAGGCCGGCACCGGCGCCAGTTTTCATCACCGACCCGTCGAAGTACATAGTCCAACATTCGCCCTGGATTTGTGATGGGGATAGCTGAGTATCCGTCCACTCAGCCACGAAGTCAGCCAAGATTTGGGACTTGATCGCTCTGCGGGGGGCGTAGGTGAGAGTCTCTCCCATCATCTCCACAGACCATTTGGCAATTCTACCCTCGGCTTCCCGGTTGCGGGCTATCTCTCCCAAAGGGAAAGATGAGACCACGGTGACGGGGTGGGCCTCGAAGTAGTGGCACAGCTTGCGTCGAGCCAGCACTACTGCGTAGAGCAGCTTCTAAATCTGCGGATAGCGTGTCTTGGTTTCAGACAACACCTCGTTGATATAGTACACCGGCCGCTGGACGGGCAGAGCTTGACCCACCTCTTGTCTTTCAACCACGATCACCGCGCTGACCACTTGGGTCATCGCATCTACGTACAGATAGAGGGGCTCGCCGTCTGTAGGTGGTGTAAGAATGGGAGCACGGGTGAGCAATGCCTTCAGCCTTTCGAGGGCTTCTTGAGCTTCGGGGGTCCACGTGAAGCGCTCGGTTTTCCTCAAGAGTCGATACAGGGGTAAGCCTTTCTCGCCGAGATGCGAGATAAAACGGCTAAGGGACGCTAGGCATCCCATGACCCTCTGTACCCCCTTTAGGTCTCGGATCGGTCCCATCCGAGTGATGGCCGAGACTTTGTCAGGGTTGGGTTCGATGCCCCGCTGGGAGACAATGAAACCCAAGAGCATGCCTCGAGGCACCCCGAATACGCACTTCTCGGGGTTAAGTTTTACCCCTTTGGCCCGTAGGCAATCGAATGTGATCCTGAGATCGGCAACCAGGTCGTCCGCCTTCCTGGATTTACAACGATATCATCGACATATGCCTCTACGCTCCGCCCGAGATGGTCTCCGAAAACGTGGAGCATACACCGTTGATAGGTAGCTCCGGCGTTTCTGAGGCCAAAGGGCATCGTAACGTAGCAGTACATGCCGAAAGGTGTGATAAAAGAAGTCACGAGCTGGTTGGACTCTTTCATCTTGATTTGGTGGTAACCGGAGTAAGCATCAAGAAAGGATAAGAGCTCAGATCCCGCAGTAGTATCTACAATCTGATCAATTCGTGGCAAAGGAAAGGGAACCTTCGGACATGTCTTATGTACACTAGTGTAATCCACACACATCCTCCAGTTTCCACTCTTTTTCTTTACTAATACTAGATTAGCTAGCCACTCGGGATGGAATACCTCTTTGATGAATCCGGCCGTCAGAAGTTTCTGCAACTCCTCACCAATCGCCCGGCGCTTGAGCTCGTCGAAGCGTCGCAGGCGTTGCTTCACCGGCTTGGAGTTGGGTCGGACATCAAGAGAGTGCTCGGCGACCTCCCTCGGTATGCCAGGCATGTCCGAGGGGCTCCACGCAAAGATATCTGTGTTGGCGCGGAGGAAATCGATGAGCACCGCTTCCTATTTATCGTCGAGGGTGGCGCTGATCTGCAACGCCTTGTCGTCAGAGTGGCTAGGGTCGAGGAGTACCTTCTTGATACCCTCGGCGGGTTCGAAGCTCCCGGCATGTCGGTGCGTGGAATCCAAGGCCTCGCTCGCCATTTTGTCTAGGGTGGCTGCGAGGGCCTCGTCTTCCGCTTGAGCTTCCGCACGCTCAACGCACTCGACATCGCACTCGTAGGCGTGCTCGAACGAAGAGCCGATGGTGATGATGCCTTTCGGACCTGGCATCTTGAGCTTGAGGTAGGTGTAGTTGGGGACGGCCATGAACTTGGCGTAGCAAGGACGACCAAGGATGGCATGGTAGGATCCTTGAAACCCCACCACCTCAAAAGTGAGTACCTCCTTGCGGAAGTTAGCTGCCGTGCCGAAGCAAACAGGCAGATCGATATGGCCGAGGGGTTGGACTCGCTTCCCCGGCGCAACGCCATGGAATGGCGACTTGCTGGGGCGAAGCTTGTCCAGTCCGATTCCCATGAGCTCCAAGGTGGGGGCGTACATGATGTTGAGGCTGCTGCCTCCGTCCATGAGCACCTTGGAGAAGCGGGTGTTGCCGATGATGGGGTCGACAACAAGCGGATACCGTCCCGGATGCGGGACGTAGTCGGGGTGGTCCCCGCGGCCAAAGGCGATGGTATCCTTCAACCAGTCGAGGTAGGATGGCGTGGCTTTGGTGACGGAAAAGACTTCGCAGCGCTCACGCTTGCGCTGCCGAGGAGTCATATTCGTCGTTGCTCCTCCAAAGATGAAGAAGGCGTTCTCCACTAGGGGGAACTCGTCATCTCCACCTTTGTTGCCCGCATCCTTCTTCTTGTCTTCGTCGCAATGCGTGACGCGGTTGTAGTACTTCTTGAGCATCTCGCACTGCTCGAGGGTATGATTGACCGGGCCCTTGTGTTAAGGGCACGGCTTCTTAAGCATGTCGTCGAACTGGCCACCACCGCCTCGAGGGGGGCCTCGTGGTCCCTTGCGGTCTGGGGCGGCTGCGAAGGCCTCCTCGGAGTCCTCTGCCTGCCCCGACCCACGCTGGTTCGGTGGAACCGGCTTCTTTCCCTTCCTCCCCCGCTTCTGTTTCTTGGCGGGGGCGTTGGGCTTGACGTTGCTGCCCTCCGCGGGCGCATCGTCCTTGCGCTTGCTTGGCTTGTCGTCGAAGATGGCACCAACCACTTTTTCACCGGCGGCGAAGTTGGTGGCAGCGTCGAACAACTCGTTGGTGTTAACGGGTCGGCTTCTCGTGAGCTCATGCACCAGATTCCTGCACGTCGTACCCTCGAGGAAAGCATTAATGACCTCGACGTGGGTGACGCTGGGGAGCTCGGTGCACTGCTTGGAGAAGCGTCGCACGTAGTCACGCAGGGACTCGCGGGGCTTCTGGAGACACCCCTTGAGGTCCCAGGAATTCCCAGGGTGCACGTACATGCCCTGGAAGTTGCCCACGAAGATGTGGACCAAGTCAGCCCAGTTGTGGATCTGATCCGCAGGCAGGTGCTCGAGCCACGTTCGTGTTGCGTCAGCAAGATGAAGAGGAAGGTTGCGGATGATGACTGCGTCCTCCATCGCGCCGCCTAGCTTGCATGCTAGGCAGTAGTCATTGAGCCAGACTGCAGGATTAGTCTCGCCCGAGTATTTGACGAGGGTGTTGGGTTGTCGGAAGCGCGGGGGAAAAGGCGCGGTTCGAATCTCCCGGCTGAACACCCGGGTGCCCGGAGGCTCTGGTGACTCACCCCTGTCGCGCTCGGGGTCGAAGCGTCCACCCCGTCGAGGGGTGTACCTCCTGCCGTCGATGACATTGCGGGCGTCGCCGTCGCCAACGAGCCCGCGAGTGTCACGGATTCGCTCCCTTACGGGAACTCTCCCGATGCACTCGTGCACCGATGGTGCCCTCGCACCGGGCACTACGGCTACTTTGCCCTTCCCTGCTGGTGGTGTGTGCACAGAAACCTCGTGGTCCTAGTGCGCAGTCCCTCCAAGCTACTCCGGGGCCCTCGAGTGCATACGAGACGCAGAACTCTCAGCCTGCTGCACGGCAGCTTGCTCGATGAGCTCCTGTGCCTCGCGGCGCAGGTTGCGGCCCGAAGGTGTCGATGGCTCAGGCATAGCTTGAAGTAGATAGGCCGCAGTGACGAGTTTCTCGCCGGCTGTTTGCAGTTCCGGAGATTTGTCGACGTGGTCGTCGGCCAGGATGCGCTCCCGGGCAACACGTCGAGCTTGACTTGAAGCTCATTGAGCTACGCCAGCTGAGCTTGTCGCGCTGCTGAGCTTGATGAGGAAGGGGCTGCAGGCGGGTCTACCGGTTGCTTTGCCCGCGTGTGCACCCCACCATCCCCATCATTGCTTGGGGCGTTGTCGTTCTGCTCGTCCGCAAGGTCCGCCATGAAGCACTCCCGGGGGGGATCGAAATCCCCCTCGCTGGAGTCCTCGGAGCAGGTGAGGCAGTAGGCCGTCGCCAGCTAGAACGAGCGAAGAGCGTCGAGGTTGCGAACACCGGAGTAGTCCTCGGCCTCCTCGGCCGCGAAGTTGTTCATGAAGAAGTTGACGTCGTCGGCGATCGAGGTCGCCATCTCAGGGTAGGATTCGCCAGAAGACGGCGCGATGAGGCTGCGGATTGACAGAAAATGGTGACCTGACAGATCCTCATGATCGATGAAGTTAGCGTCGGTTGACGAGGCGTGGGCGGCAGCGTTGCGCATCCCGAAGGGGAAGGGCGACGCCGAAGTGGGGCCCCCTCTGGGAGGCACTAGTGCCACAGCAGGTGACGATGTCGGCGCAGACGACGCCGAGGCACGTGACGATGAAGCGGTGGCCCAGTTGGCCGTGATGCTGAGTTGTGACATGCCAGCCTCGACCCACGTGGGGGAGTTGTGGCGTGCCGCGCGACGCCGCTCCGCCCGTGCCTGTTGCGAACGTTGGCCCGAGCGCCCGTTGCGCCGGGCTGGTGAAGTCGGGGTGACGGGGTTGCGTCCGGGCGGGAGGAGCTGCATGAGGTAACCGTTGCCGGTTGCTCTAAACTTGAGACTCCCGAACGAGATCACGCGTCCTGCTGGAAACGGATCCGAAACACCCATGGGGTATGGGTTGGATCTGCCCGCCATCCCTGGAGATCAAATGGGAAAGAAAGAGAAAATGTCACGCAGCGCCCCCTACCTGGCGCGCCAACTGTCGGTGTCCTGACCCGGGGGTCCGGATCCCAACTAGTAAATGCTGCGTGTTTCCTCATCCCAGATGATGATGCAAGAGGCAACACAGTAACGCACGGTTTATCCTAGTTCCGGCCGCGGGGGCGTACGTCCAGCAAAGGGGGTGTGCGAGGGCACTGTATTATCTTGCACCCGGAGTGCTTGTAGTAGGGGTTACAAGCGAGGCGAGAGAGAGAGGAAAGCTCCCAAGTCTCTACTAGAAGTGGAGTCGGTTGGGGTGAGTGCTCAGGAGCCAGAGAGTGAGGGAGAGCAGCGAGACCTGAGAGACCAGCCAGCCCAAAAAGCCGAGATCCCCCATTCGGCCAGCCCACCTCCTCCTTTTATAATCATAAGGAAGGGCGGCATACATGAGTGGGGGCATGGAAGTCGTCGTTTTCCCCTAAATCGCGGGGTACAGTGGTCGGACACTGTAGGAAGTACACTGTGGGAAGGCGGCGCGCGTCGCTATTGTCCTGGATTTCGTCCTTGGTCCCGCGGGCATGGCACCGGTCGTCCTGCAGTGCCCCGGCGGTAGTAATGGCGCGAGTCGGCCCTGGACCCCCTGGTCGGAGTGCGGGTGTGCACACTAGAAGGTCCGGGGGACACGTGACGTCGCCGGACCCCTTCCTCAGTGGGAGGCGGGTCCGGAAGGTCGGCGGGAGCAGTACCGAGCCTGTCTTGTCCCGCGTCGCAGGTCCCAAGGCGCTGCTACAGCGTCCGGGATGGCGGAGTGGTGACCAGAGTCAGCGGATGGGACCCCGGTCACATCTACTGTGGGAGTGGCGGCCTGACGACGCTCGTCCTTTGAGCCGTGGTGGAGCGGCTGGCTTTTAATGCCTTCGTACGGCGAGCGGTTGGGCGGCGGGGCTGTTTGTCCCTTGTGCCGAGGGGTGGCCTCGAGCGAGGCGGAGATGAGTCACCTGCTCGAGGGTAGATCCGCTACCCTCGATCGAGGCGGAGATCGGTCACTTGCTCGAGGGTAGATCCGCTACCCTCGAGCGAGGCGGAGATTGCCCAGCGGGCCTGAGAGGTACCATCGAGCGAGGCGGAGATCGTTCCGCGGGTTCGAGGGAGATGCGAATGGGCCGCATGCTGGGCTTCTTCGAGTCCTTCCCTTTCCTCTGAATGAGAAGCAGGCCGTGGGCCTTCGTGGGCTTAGCCGTCTTATCAGGTGTTTGTGTTTTAAAAAGCGGTCTTAGTACCCCAATTAGGGTGTCCCTAATTGTGGCACCCGACAGTGCTGGCCCCCCAAACCATGTTTCTAACAGAACATATTTTAACGAGACGTGAGCCACTCAAACAGGCCACTCCTAGAATTAAGTTGCATATACCATTAATCAAATTAATTAAAAAGGACCAAGTGTGTTATAGCGCGGCACCTAGCACAACTAACCAAAATGCAACCCAAAGGATATATATAAAGGATATAAAGTGGCTAGGAAAGTCCTTATAGGCATACAATATTAAAATGAAGTATGAAAGTGTATTTAAAAGTGATAGGTGGTGTTCATGTTATACTTGCCTTCCTCAAACTGTTCCTGCTGCTCAAACTGCTCTGAAGATGGCTCTTGGCACTGGTACTGATGCTTCTCTGGTAGCTCAACGTCTACTCACGATCGCAACGCCAAAACAAGTCCACATATACACATACATGCAAACAAGAGCGTGGACATAAAGAACACCTAAAATGGAGTTAAAACGCGAAATCTAGGCTAAAAACAAGTTCTAGGGGCTTATCTGCAAGAAAACTGAAGTTCCGGGGGGGGGTTCTGCAAAAATCAGGGACTTAAACATAATTAAACATTAGTTCTAGGGTCTAACGTGCAAAACTGCCAAGGGTGGACGGCGGGTTCTAATTTAAAGAAACTCAGGGGGGTCCGTGCAAAGTTTTGGGCCATACTGCAAATACTTTTGAACACTGATGGACTACGGGTTGAATCTAGGAAAGAGCATGGGGTTTTCTGAAAAACGACCAGCGCTGATCATTTTTCTGGGTTCTTTCACTCCGGGCCGACTAGATCGTGACCGTCGGATTAGGATCTGGTGGTCCAGAGAGCGGGGGTGAGAGACAGCAGCGGCGCGGGTCGCCGGGGCGTGGTTCCGCGACGGCGGGCTCGCCGGAGATGGCCAAAACGTGACCTGGGAGCCGTTTTGACTCAGGTTTGGCTCAGGAGTGACGTGCGCGACGTCACGAACCCAAATACGGGCTCGGTGTGGGCGCACGGCGAGCAGAGGCAGTGGACCACGGCAAGGCGGCGCTGCACGCGGCAGAGGCACGCCGGTGGGTGGCGTTCCGGCCTCTGGAACGGGTTACAGGCTATAACTACCGGTCTAACAGGGAGAGGATGGAAAGGCGAAGCTCACCGAGGACTCGTGGCGGCCGGGGTTGCAGCACAGAGCGTCGACGTTGATGTCCGGCGGCCGCGTGCGCGGCGGAGTTCGTGGTACGGGTGCTGGGGTGGTCCTCCGGCTCCGGATCTCCACGGGTTGTCGCGTGGTGGTGCTGTGGAGGTATACCGGGGGTCAGGGAGGTCCGGTGCTCTACAACGGGGAGCAATTGCATCGGGAAACTGCCTACCTGCAGTGGCGGATTCCAAGCAAAATCCGGCACGGGCGAGGACCGAGAGTGGGGATAGCGGGCCCAGGGGGCTTCTCGGCGTCAAGGTGAAGCAGCTGCGGGGGTCTGGCGGGGCGGTGGTGCAGCGGAGCGGTTGCCCTACGGCGGCGTAGAACCTCTGCTCCGGCGTGGAGGTTGCGGGGGTGGAACCGGGATGTAGAGGTGGCGGCTGCGGGACGAGGATAGGGGAAAAGGGTCGCAGGGGGGGTGTTTAAAGGGGCGCCGGGGATCTCGGCGCCTGGGCTAGGGTAGGAAGGCCGGCGGGGAAACAGGGCCGGAGATCTCGAGCGTGATGGCACGGACGGAGGGTGCGGGAGGAGGGAGACGACGGGAATGACAGGTGGGCCACGGCGTCAGCGGCTCGCGGGGGACGCGGGAGACGCGCGACTGCTGGCGCCGACATGTGGGCCCGGGGCGTCGGTGGGAGGAGGCGCGAGCGCTGGGCTGACGCGGCGTGCTGCGAAGTGGAGCTGAGGCGCGGGGTTGATTCCTGGGCTGAAGGCAGTAGCGGGCCGAGCGGGAGGTGGGCTGAGCCAGCGCGGAGGGAGGAGAACGGGCCGTGGGAGAAGAGTGTGATGCGACTGGGCCGCTGGGCTGCGCCGGGGAAAAGAGGAGAACGGGCCGTAGTGCTGGGTTGGGTTCCTGGGCCGAGCTAGGTTGGGCTGTTCCGGGTTTCTTCTTTTCCTGGATTTTCCAAATCCTTTTCTATTTCTTTTCTGGTTTTTCAAACTCAAATCTATTTGAATTCAAATCAAATTTGAATTCAAACTCCTATGCACTCACTCAAATTAAAATATGCACCAGCATGAATGCACAAACATGTTAAACCTAGAATAAATTTTAATTACTTTATGAAGCAAAAATAAATTATAAATGCAAGGCTAAGCAAATTAAATCCTAGAAAATTAAATAAATCCAATTAAATTTATTAATAAATGCTGGAATTTAAATTAGGGTGGTACACAAGCCGAAAGTTCTGCGTCTCGTATGCGCTCGAAAGCCCTGGAGCAGCCTAGTGGGATTGCGCACCAGGACCGCGAGGTTTCTGTGCACACACCACCAGCAGGGAAGGGCAAGGCAGCCATAGCGCCCGGTGCGAAGGCACCGTCGGTGCACGAGCGCATCGGGAGAGTTCCCGTAAGGGAGCGAATCTGTGACACGCGCGGGCATGCCAGCGACGGCGACGCCCGCTACATCATCGACGGCAGGAGGTACACCCCTCGACGGGGTGGACGCTTCGACCCCGAGCACGACAGGGGTGAGTCACCGGAGCCTCCAGGCACCCGGGTGTTCAGCCGGGAGATCCGAACTGCATCTTTCCCCCGCGCTTTCGACAACCCAACACCCTCGTCAAGTACTCGGGCGAGACTGATCCTGCAGTCTGGCTCAACGACTACCGCCTAGTGTGCCAGCTGGGCGGTGCGATGGAGGATGTGGTCATCATCCGCAACCTTCCTCTTCACCTTGCTGACGCCACACGAACGTGGCTCGAGCATTTGCCGGCGGATCAGATCCACAACTGGGCCGACTTGGTCCAAATCTTCGTGGGCAATTTCCAGGGCACATACGTGCGCCCTGGGAACTCCTGGGACCTCAAAGGGTGTCTCCAGAAGCCCAATGAATCCCTGCGCGACTACGTGCGGCGCTTCTCCAAGCAATGCACTGAGCTCCCCAGCGTCACCCACATCGAGGTCATCAACGCCTTACTCGAGGGTATGACGTGCAGGAACCTGGTGCACGAGCTTGCGAGAAGCCGACCCGCCAACACCAATGAATTGTTCGACGCCGCCACCAACTACGCCGCCGGCGAGGAGGCTGTTGGTGCCATCTTCGACGACAAGCCGAGCAAGCACAAGGAAGATGCGCCCGCAGAGGGCAGCAACCCCAAGTTCAACGCCCCCGCCAAGAAACAGAAGTGGGGAAGGAAGGGTAAGAAGCCGGTCCCACGGAACCAGCGCAGGTCGGGGCAGGCAGAGGACTCCGAGGAGGCCTTTGCTGCCACCCCGGACCGCAAAAGGACCTCGAGGCCCCCCTCGAGGCGGTGGCGGCCTATTCGACGACATGCTGAAGAAACCGTGCCCTTACCACAAGGGCTCGGTCAATCATACCCTCGAGCTGTGCGAGATGCTCAAGAAGTATTACAACCGCGTCACGCATCGCGACGAGGACAAGAAGAAGGACGCTGGCGACAAAGGTAATGACGATGAGTTCCCCCCGGTGGAGAACGCCTTCTTCATCTTTGGAGGAGCAACGACGAACATGACTTCTCGGCAGCGCAAGCGCGAGCGCCGGGAAGTTTTCTCCGTCACCAAGGCCATGCTATCCTACCTCGATTGGTCTAAGGATACCATCACCTTTGGCCGCGAGGACCACCCCGACTACGTCCCGTACCCGGGACGGGATCCGCTCGTTGTCGATCCCATCATCGGCAACACCCACTTCTCCAAGGTGCTCATGGACGGAGGCAGCAGCCTCAACATCATGTACGCCCACACCTTGGAGCTCATGGGGATTGGACTGGACAAGCTTCGCCCCAGCAAGTCGCCATTTCATGGCGTTGCGCCGGGGAAGCGCGTCCAACCCCTCAGCTAGATCGATCTGCCTGTCAGCTTCGGCACGGCAGCTAACTTCCGCAAGGAAGTACTCACCTTTGAGGTGGTGGGGTTCCGGGATCCTATAATGCCATACTTGGTCGTCCCTGCTACGCCAAGTTCATGGCCATCCCCAACTACACATACCTCAAGCTGAAGATGCCGGGTCCAAAGGGCGTCATCACCATCGGCACTTCGTTCGAGCACGCTTACGAGTGCGACGTTGAGTGCGTTGAGCGCGCGGAGGCTCAAGCGGAGGACGAGGCCCTCACAGCCACCCTCGACAAAATGGCAAGCGAGACCTTGGACTCCATGCACCGACACGCCGGGAGCTTCGAACCCGCCGAGGGTATCAAAAAGGTGCCCCTCGACCCGATCCACCCCGACAACAAGGCGTTGCAGATCAGCGCCACCCTCGACAGCAAATAGGAGGTGGTGCCCGTCGATTTTCTCCGCGCCAACACTGACATCTTTGCATGGAGCCCCTCGGATATGCCTAGCATACCGAGGGAGATCGCCGAGCACTCCCTTGATGTCCGACCCAACTCCAAGCCGGTGAAGCAGCGCCTGCGACACTTCGACGAGCTCAAGCACTGGGCGATAGGCGAGGAGTTACAGAAACTTCTGGCGGCCGGATTCATCAAAGAGGTATTCCATCCAGAGTGGCTAGCTAATCCAGTATTAATGTAGAAAAAGAGTGGAAACTAGAGGATGTGTGTAGATTACACTACTTTAAATAAGACATGCCCGAAGGTTCCCTTTCCTTTGCCACGAATTGATCAGATTGTAGATTCTACTGCGGGGTGTGAACTTTTGTCCTTTCTTGATGCTTACTCCGGTTACCAACAAATCAAGATGAAAGAGTCCGACCAGCTCGCGACTTCTTTTATCACGCCTTTCGGCATGTACTGCTACGTTACGATGCCCTTTGGCCTCAGAAATGCCGGAGCTACATACCAGCGCTGTATGCTCCACGTTTTTGGAGACCATCTTGGGCAGAGCGTAGAGGCATATGTCGACGATATCATTGTAAAATCTAGGAAAGTGGACGACCTGGTTGCCGATCTCAGGATCACATTCGATTGCCTACGGGCCAAAGGGGTAAAACTCAACCCCGAGAAGTGCGTGTTCGGGGTGCCTCGCGGCATTCTCTTGGGCTTCATTGTCTCCCAGCGGGGCATCGAACCCAACCCTGACAAAGTCTCGGCCATCACTCGGATGGGACCGATCTGTGGCAGTACCACCCTAATTAATCCGGCTCAAGTGCGCTAACCATCATCTTAAAGATAATCCCGGCTAACACGCACTTCAAACAGAGTAATTCGGCTGTGCTGTCGGGTAAAGTCCCGAAGAATCCACCTGAGCGTCGATCGAACCCAAAGCTTACATGTAACCCACACGAAGGTGAGTCCAGAGAGTACAACATTTCACAGATACATTACATTACAGAGTCTTAGCTTAAGTATTACAAACCAAGTTCGAAATCTTCGAAAGGTACTTGAAGTTCGAATTGAAAGTAGTTCAGAGTTCACTGCAGCGGAAATAAACGAATTCTAAACGACGATACATGATGTCATGATGAAGCCCGTACATGACATCACTCGGCATTGCCATCGTTGGCCGGAGTCATATCCCACTCCACCGACCAACCAGGAGGTAAAACACACGGCCAAGTCAAACTAGCTATCTGATCTTCAAATGTATCACCTGAAACAAAATGGAGCCACAAGCAAGGCTGAGTATACTAATACTCCGCAAGGCTTACCCGACTAGGATATATCTAACCCTCTAACTAGACATGCAAGGCTTTTGGCTTGAGGGGTTTGTTTTTGCCGCAAGCAATAAAGAGTAAGTCCTTATTTCCCGATTTTAGCTTTCAAGTTCTAGTTTGATTAACCATTCTACATTAGCATCTATCCAATAGCATACATGGTGGACAAACAATTATTTTTCATCATTCAACCATATTTCTCATCATCATTGTTCCACTTCTTACTCTATGTGGCAAAAGGGTTAAGCAGTCTCAATATCCGTGAGAGACGGACGATTCGAATCGAATTTGTTAACCTGGCCAGGCAGACCTAAACACACGCATGGGGAATGCAATCACCCACACGACTTTTCCCCTTTTTCCCCGGGCATGAAACAGGCCCACCGCCCTAGGGTGCCCTGCACCCGTGCGTGACCATAGACCAGACAGTGGGGAGTATGTTCCACGGCCGGTTCCATCAGGTACTTAAGCTTACTGATTACCATATTCTCGGCATGTGGTTAGTACGTTCAAACGCTTAACCACCACTACCACACACCGCGGCCTTATCCATTTTTACTAAACGGACGGGGTATCCTGAGTACCACAACCCCGCCCGTAAACCTTATATTGCAGTGCGTAGTAGTCATTCAACTCCTATAAGCTCGCGAGTGACAGGAAATCACTCGACTTCTACCGAACCATTAGCATAGCCAACTAGCGACCTACACATACTAGTATTCAAGCATAGGTACCTAGGTTCATGCAACTAAGGTTCCAAACAATTCCTGCAACTTAAATGCACAAATAAATAGGAATATAAATAGTTGCATAAATTTAGAATAGGTAGGACATGCTCCGGGGCTTGCCTTCCTGAGCGGAGCTAGCCTTGGGCTCTTCTGAACTCTGGTTCAGGTCTTCAGTGACTTCAGTTAGATTAACTTGAGCTTCACGCTGCTCACTCTCGGACTCCGGCACCAACTCGTACGTACCGTCAGGGAGAGTAGTCGAATCTATATGAATGCATAAGCGTGAGTTATTTTAGTGATACGATTTAATCAATTCTTCACTAAAGAGTTGTAATCCAACGCAACTCAAGATGAATTGCAATATATATTGCTACAACATTTTGGGCAATCATTTAGAGTAATGCCCATTAACTGACTTCACAAAGTTACTAGGGTGGATTTTACCTATTATCCCTATGCAGCAAAATAAATGATTTTTCTCATTTATTACTAGGTTAAGCATGTTCTTATCATAATTAAAGTTACACAGAGATTCTGGGTTTGAAATTTTTATGCCACGTACATATCTGATAAACTTGCCTACTGTGAAATTTTCAGCCCATTTCATGCAGCCTATTAACCCAGAAAAATAAAATAAACAGCTACTGCTAGAAACAAAAATGAATTTTACAGGTCAAATTATGCAAGAACTGGTAATTAAATTTTAACTGAGTGTTGTATACCTAAAGATGAGCCTTCCATAAATTTTTCACAATTAACCAAGCATTGTACAGGGCATGAAAAATAGAGCAAAGTATAGCTGCATGGATCAAAAACTAATTTCTACAGACTGTTCTAGCCCGTTCCAGAGTCTCATCTTTTACCAGCACGGTTATATACTCAAATTTAACCCCTAGACAAATTATTAGAATTTTTCATGTAGAGAAACTATTTTTAATGATTTAATGTAGCTATCCGCACCAAAAATCATTTGGTCCAGACTGACTTAACCCAAAATTCTCAAACTTTTTCTGTAGACTCTTGGAACTAAAATACAAGTACTGTAAAAGTTTGAACCCATGAAACATATCATAACAACTTGGATAAATAAAAGTATCCCTCCTAGGCACACAACAAGAGTTAAATAAAATGGTAGCTAGGCATGTAAACTGTCCACGAAACTTTTACACAAGGTTAAACATCTAACATGTAACCTACTGACCAAAAAAGGCTAACAACTCATGCTTGTAACTTGAGACCTAATATAAAGTACAATTTCTTTGTATTTTAAAGGAAATAAAAACTGTTGAGCAAATGAAAAAGTATATGTAACAAAAGTTGTAGATATCTTTACTAGGATTCCAGGACAATTGAGTTTGCATTTTTCTGATTTTTCTACGATTTTTAAACGAATTTACAAGTTCACTGAAAAATCTATAAAACCAAAAACACAGATTGCAAAGGAACCCCTGGAATTTGCACAAAACCCCCTGGACAACTAAAACTAATCACGCCGGGGTCCCTGGCCGGAGTTGGGGACAGAGGAGGCGGCGGCGGCCCGTTTCCCGGCGTGGAGGGGCTCGCCGGCGGTGGAGGTGGCGTCCTGGGGCAAGAGCTCACCGAGATCTACCTACGGGTGGGTGATGTGGTCGACGGGGATGGCCGGAGCAGGGTCGGCGGCGGCGCAGCACGGTCGGCGGCGGTGGCGAGCTGCGACGGCGGCGCTCCGGCGCGAGAGGAGGGGCAAGGGCCGGCCGGGGAGTTTCACGGCGCCATGAGGAAACTAGCTCGGGGGATGATTGGAGTCGGGGAGGGGCGGAGCAGGGAGTTTCGCGGCGGCCGGCGGCCGGCGGCGGCTCTGCCCGCGACGGCGGCGCCCGGTGGCGATGGGGATGGACGGGGCTTGGCCGTGGAGCTTCACCGCGGCAAGGAGGTCCCGTTCCGGGGTTCAATTTGGACCGAGGGGCTCCGGGGATAGGGGCTCCACGGTGAGCTCAAGCGGCGGCGGCAATGGCGTGGGCGGCGGCGTGTTCTGACACTGGGGCGGCTTGGCTCGGCTTGGGAAGGGAAGGGGAGCTGAGTGTGAGGGTGGAACGCCCTTGGGCGAAGCAAAGGGGGAGGGAGAGCTCGGCAGGACGAGGAGGGAGTAGAAGAAGGGAGCGGCGGCGCGTGCGCGGCGTGCGGTGGCGTGCTCGCCGAGCGGCCTTGAAGGCGGATCAGGGCGCAGCGAGGGGGTTGGTGGCGTCGGTGGCGCGTGGCAATGATGGCTGGCCGCGGTCAGTGGCTCGGTAGGGCACGGCCGGGCTCGTTGGGTGCCACGGCTGCGTCGCGGCGCATCGTCGAGCTCCTATCGTTTGCGGCGTGCTCGTCGTCTGAGCGGAACGCGGCAGGCTCGACGGGACGGGGGAGGGCAGGTCAGCGGTGCGGCGAGGCAACGCGGCGGCAGCGAGGTAGCGAGCCCGCGGCAGCAGTGCAGCGAGGCAGCGAGCGCACGCGCGGCGCGCTCAAGTGCCTGCGCGCGCGCAGAGAGGGGAGGGCAGCGAGGGAGAGAGAGAGAGAGGAGAGAGAAAAAGGGAGTGGAGAGAGAAATTAAAAGTCCACGAGTTGACTTAGCCCAAACTCAAAATTTTCAAATGAAACTTGAAAAATTTTGAACACAAAAGTTGTTCAAAATTAAATTTCCTACAACTTTCCTTTCAGGCAAAACTTCATTTGAGCGATGATTTGGAAGTTTAAAATTTGAATTCAAGTTTAATGATCCCGCTTGTTTTTCGGGGTTTACTCCAAATTTCATGTTGTAACTTTAAAACTTTGAACACGAAAGTTGTTTACCTTGTCAAACTCTACAACTTTCGTGTTGGGCGAAAGTTCATTTGATCAAAGGTGCAAGAGTTGACTTTTTGGTGTATTTAAACGGAACTCGGCTTTTAAGTAATTACCCAACTAGGGTTAACTGTGTCATTTGACGTTAATGGCATGTTTAAACAGTGCTAAACACTAGAGGTGTCACAGCCTACCCCCCTTAAGAGAATCTCATCCCGAGATTCAGATAAGTAAGCTAAGCGAGGAAAGGGATGTACCTCCAGTGGAATTCAGAAATCCAGGGAAATTTTGATTTTAATAGCTTTCAGTTTCCCAGGTAGCTTCCTCTTCGGTATGGTGACTCCATTGAATCTTGTACATTTTAACTGCTTTTCTTCGAGTGACCCTTTCCTTTTGATCAAGAATCTTGCTAGGGTATTCGACATAAGAGAGATCTGGTTCTACCAATATTTCTGTTTGTTCAATGATCTCGGTGGGAACCCGAACACATTTCTTGAGTTGAGAAACATGGAAAACATCATGTACTGCTGCCAGTCGAGGAGGAAGTCGTAGTCTATAGGCCACGGGTCCACAAATCTCAGTGATTTCATAAGGGCCAACATATCGTGGAGCTAATTTGCCCTTTACTCCAAATCTTTGTACACCCTTGGTTGGCGAGACTCGAAGATAGACATGATTACCCACTTCAAATTGCAAAGGGTCCCTCCTTTTATCAAAATAACTCTTTTGCCTAGACTGGGCGGCCTTTAAATTCTCTTGTATTACCCTCACCTTCTCTTCTGCCACTATTACGAGATCGGGCCCGAATACCACTCGTTCTCCGACTTGCGACCAGCTCAAAGGGGTACGACACCGTCGACCATATAAGGCTTCAAATGGTGCCATTTTCAAACTCTCTTGATAACTATTGTTGTATGAGAACTCCGCTAGAGCTAGACATTTGTCCCAACTCTTGTCATAATGAATGACGCAAGCTCTCAACATGTCTTCCAGGATTTGGTTCACCCTCTCAGTTTGTCCATCAGTTTGTGGGTGATAAGCTGAGCTTCGAATTAATTTTGTCCCAAGAGATGCTTGCAACTGTTCCCAAAAGCGTGCAACGAACTGTGTCCCACGATCAGAAATGATTGTCTTGGGTACCCCATGCAAGCAAACAATGTGATCGAGATAGATCTCAGCGTACTTCTTGGCAGTGTAAGTAGTATGTACTGGAATAAAATGTGCCGTCTTAGTGAGTCTATCCACGATAACCCAAATGGAATCATGCTTCTGGGATGTGTTGGGTAATCCAACAATGAAATCCATACTTATATCTTCCCATTTCCACGACGGGATAGGTAGAGGTTGAAGCAAACCGGCTACTCTCAAGTGGCTGGCTTTGACTCTCTGGCAGGTGTCACATTCCGAGACATATTTAGCAATTTCCCTTTTCATCCTAGTCCACCAGAAATTTTGCCTAAGATCTTGATACATCTTGGTACTGCCCAGGTGAACAGAAAATTTGGAAAGATGTGCCTCGTCGAGAATTTGCTTCCGAAGGTGATGATTTTTCGGAACAACTAAACGACTTTCAAACCATAGGACTCCGTGATGGTCCTGACGAAAACACTTATACTTCCTTTCTCCTTGAGAGAGTTTTTGTTTGATGATCCCAACACCTTTATCATGTAATTGGGCCATAGTGATTTGATCATGAAGAGTTGGTTCAACTGAGATGTGATTTAATGTACCTTGGGGAATCATTTCCAACTGGAGCTTCCTCATCTCATGACAGAGGGTTTCAGAATAGGATTCCACGGACAGGCAATGGCAATGAGCTTTGCGACTTAGTGCATCTGCTACAACATTAGCCTTACCTGGGTGATAGTGCACCTCAAGATCATAATCCTTGATTAATTCTAGCCACCGTCTTTGTCTCATATTTAGGTCAGATTGAGTGAAGATATATTTGAGACTTTTTTGATCGGTGTAGATATTGTAATGAGCACCCATAAGATAATGCCTCCATATCTTTAGAGCATGAATGACAGCTGCTAATTCCAGGTCGTGAGTAGGATAATTCTGCTCATGGGGTCGAAGGGCTCGTAAAGCGTAAGCAATAACTCTATTGTCTTGCATGAGCACGCAACCAAGGCCAGTACCCGACGCGTCACAATACACGTCAAAGGACTTGGTATTATCAGGTTGAGCTAAGACAGGTGCTGTAGTCAACTGCTCCCTTAGGGTGTGGAAAGCCTTTTCACATTTTTCATCCCACACAAACTTTACTCCTTTCTTCAATAGTTCAGTCATTGGCTTAGCAATTCTGGAGAAATCCGGAATGAATCGGCGATAATATCCGGCTAAACCAAGAAAACTGTGAATCTGATGAACGGAGGTAGGAGGTTTCCAGTCCATCACTTCTTGCACTTTGCTAGGATCCACAGCTATGCCTTCACTGGAAATAGTGTGGCCCAAAAATTTCACACTATCTAGCCAAAATTCACACTTGGAAAATTTAGCATAGAGTTGATGGTCCCGAAGACGTTGGAGAACAATGCGCAGGTGCTTAGCATGGTCTTCCTCATTCTTGGAATAAATAAAGATGTCATCAATGAAAACCACGACGAACTTGTCGAGCTCAGGCATGAATACCGAGTTCATGAGATACATGAAGTAGGCAGGTGCATTTGTGAGACCAAAAGACATGACCAAATACTCATAGAGTCCATACCGTGTGGAGAAGGCGGTTTTAGGAATATCACATGGACGAATTTTGATCTGATGATAGCCGGAGCGAAGATCAATCTTTGAGAAAATTCTAGCTCCAGCCAGTTGATCGAAGAGAACATCAATGCGGGGAAGGGGATATTTGTTTTTGATTGTCACCGCATTGAGAGGACGGTAGTCCACACACAACCTCAAACTATCATCCTTTTTCTTTACAAAGAGGGCTGGACAACCCCAAGGTGATGCACTAGGCCGAATGAAACCTTTGTCCAGCAGCTCTTGAAGTTGAATTTTTAACTCGGCCAACTCTTTGGGTGGAATTCTATATGGCCTCTTTGAGATAGGGGCAGTGCCTGGCTGTAGTTCAATAACGAACTCAATCTCTCTATCTGGTGGCATTCCTGGTAAGTCATCCGGGAACACATCGGTGTACTCGCATACCACCGGAATTTCTTCTAGGTTGGATGTGCTCATGGCAAATGCACAAGAATTGACACACTCTCGGAAGGGTAAATAGAGAGTAGTGGCTCCATATTTTGGCGAACTTAATTCAACCGCTCTGGCGGGAATATCTATTATAACCCCATGCTGAGTCATCCAATTCATCCCCAAGATGATATCTATACCCTCAAGTGGTAGGAGTATAAGGTCAGTGTTGATGATTAGGCTACCCAACTTGATTGGCACAAGTCGTATTATTTGATTCGAAGCAATTTTACCCCCTGGGGTTGATATCATGTATGACCCTTTCGTGTGAATAAAATCCAAACCCACTTTTGCACCAAATTTTGCACCAATGAAACTATGCGATGCACCACAATCAAATAATATAACTGCAGGCTTGTTGTGGATAGAAAATGTACCCGTCATCACTGGTGCGCCCTCAGGAAGTTCCGCAAGAGTGGTGAAATTGATACGCCCTTGCTTGACTTGAACAGTTTGCCTTCTGCCCTTGTTCTTGTTGTTTTGATTAAAGCCTTGGCCCTGATTTTGTCGCTTGGGTTGCGGGCACTCACGGGCGAAATGAGTTGAACTCCCACAATTAAAGCAACGATTTCCCTCACTTGGACGGGCTGGCGGTGGAGCAGTTGGCCTTGGGCCAGTTAACTGAGGAACAGGGAAACGTGCAACACTCTGCTGTAGTGGAGGCCTGATAACCCAATGCCCTGGCTGAGGGGCTTTCTGAGGAATCTGGGGTGCAACATTCTGCACTACGCGATACCTCTGTGGCTGCGCACTAGAGGGTCCAGCTGGCGCTTTCCTCTTTTTCTCAGCACGGTGAGCCATGATACAGTCTTCTTGAGTGAGTGCGAGATTGACCAGCTCGTTGTATGTGTCTACCCTAACGGGGTTTAGTCGTTCCTTGAGCTTGGTGTTTAAGCCTCTACGAAAACGATCACGCTTATTAACATCTGTGTCAGCATGATAGCCCGCGTACTGACAGAGATTGTTGAAAGCTTGGGCATATTGGAGAACTGTACGTGTCCCTTGAGTAAGAGCCAGGAACTCATTCAGCTTCCTGTCCATGAGTCCTTCTGGAATATGGTGACCCTTGAATGCAGCCTTGAATTCATCCCAAGTGGCAACATGATCAGCTGGGAGCATGCCAAGGTAGTTATCCCACCAAAGACGTGCCGAACCACGAAGCTGTTGCGCGGCAAAGCGAGCCTTGTTTTGCTCTGAGCATGGTGCCAGAAGTAGTGAAAACTTGGACTCAATTGTGCGAATCCAAGCATCCGCATCCAGTGGGTCTTCTGTCTTATTCAACAGAGGGGGCTGAGTTGCCAAGAATTCCGGGTAACCAGCAGCTTGTGGTTGATGAACATTTGGTCCACCCCGCTGCTGTTGCTGTTGTTGCTGTCCCTGGACGAGTTGACGGAGTAACTCGGTTTGGGCGGCCAGATATTCCGCAAAGTTGGGTGGCGGTGGTGGCGGTCGCTGCGAACTGCTACCATTCGCGTCCCCGAAACCCTCAGGGTTGCCATGTGTCGCTCCCACCATCTGGAATGGCAATTTCTCTCATTAGTAGGGTGACATATGACTTCCCCAAGTACAGAAGGGTAAGCGCGGAAAAATAGTACTGGAACGAGTATAATATTAACAGGGACAGCAACGCTGTTCGTTACAAGAAAATTCATAACTTGCACTCTGTTCATCGAAATGCGCCCAAATTTTTACAGCAGATAGATAATTCATCATACTACAACTTTGGTATTCAACTCCAAAGCTAAATCGACAGTTAAGGTGGGCGAAAAAATGCAATTTCTGCCGCTCTGTCCAGTCTGCTTTTCAGCAGGCCGAGGTACACCGTTCTGGCCATAACTTTTGGCACACAAGTCTAATGATGCTGGAATTTTGCGAGCAGCTAGATCATGAAATTCACAACAGCTTTGGTATTCAACGCACAGCCCAGAAATGCAAGGAAACATGGATAAAAATTTAAACAAGTTTCTGCAGCGATAGATTCAACTGCAATTAAACCATTACAACCATCCATCAAGTTCTTAGCCAGAGCCTAAGCGATTAAGGTACTTTTACATATGAGTGGTACTCTTTTACAAAAGCGAGGTACTCAACTCTTAGTTAGCCTATTACATCACCATCCAAAGTTAGGCTACCCTATAGAGGAGTATGCGCGAAAGACTACTTAAGGCATCATCTAAAAGTCGTCCAGGTTGTTGACTGAAGACTCGCTCCTCACTGGAGAGTGAGCTCCCGGAAGTGGTGGCAGGGGCACTCCAGATGTAGTGTCAAGTCCTGAGATACCCTGATCCTCCTGGGGCTCCTCCTCCATGGCCTCGGGCTGGGCCTGCTGAGCCTCCAACATCTCGATGTGATCAAAGGCAGCATTTAGCTGAACCTGCTGGGCAGTGAACTGCTGCTCCAGAAGTGCAAAGTCAGCATCCCTGTTGTCCAAGAGAACATCACGCTCCTCAATGAGACCCTCCAGCTGGCCAACATGGGCATCAAGATCCCTGATCTGCTCATTCTTAGCAATCACTATCTCATGGCTGGTCCATACAGAAGCAATGATCTGGGCCATGGCCTTGGCCTGTAAGGTCTGCAAGCGGTAGAGCGCATTCATGCACTTCACTGACATAGAGATAGTCTCTGCAGCTCTGTTCTGCTGAAGGTACCCAGTGTGTCCGACCCGACTAAGCCAGTTAGGGTCATTGGGCTGCTCTGCTGGGAAGAGGCCAATAGGAGCTAGTGTGACAGCTGCATAATTCTTTTCACAAAACTTGTTGAGTGCTGTCATGGCTGCAACCTCCCAAGTGTCAACCAGACGGTGCCCAACTACCTCCAGCTCCAAGGAAGCCCAGTGATCTGGAAAAGGGTGGGGAGCATGAGTCATGCGCACGCGACAGCGCGCAACTCCCATCTCATGGAACTCCTCGCCCACATAACGCGGGGGACTGGGATATCCGGCATCACGCATCACTTCCCAAAGAATGGAGGGAAAACCCTGCCAGTGTGTGCACTCGGAGTGTGCACGCCCATCCTCATCAAACACCAGGAGAGCAGGGGCAGCCATCTGTACAAATAGATATGCACAAGTGAGTGATGGCTAAAACAGATTTTGGGTAGTGCACGAAAACGAGTACAACTGAAAGCACAGAGCTCTAAAAATTCTCAAAATTTGCAGGAACATTCCCAAGGTTCTTAGGCACAACTTTTCTAGTCAACTCAAGAGCTAGATCAGAGCCTAAGAAGGTCTTATCCTTATAGTTTTGCTTTGCTGTCAGCCCAGAATTTTCAGTGACCAGAGAGCTAGTAAACTGAGTTCTGAGGACAAACTACTAAGCCTAAAATCACCAAATTTTTACAGAAACTTGGTGAGTAAATTTGGCACAAGTTTTGTGTTGAACATATCTGCACAAAACATCTACAGTAAGGCCTAAAAATTCGTGCAACCCAAGTGCTCAAAGCTGACAGAAAAACAGGGTGTCAATGTTTCTAGGGTACCCCACTGTATACTAGTCGAAATTTTTTCAAATTTAAACAACAGCAAGTAGACAAGGTTTGGAGCAAAATTTTCCACTAGCACTTCTACAGATAGAGCCATCTACCATGTCAATTAAATTCATCTTCCAGGATATAGTAGAAATGACAGATTTCTAGATAGACCTTAATTGAGAGAAGATGAACCGTGCTCACGTGCAAACCTTAACCTTGCCGACTAATCCACATCTATTTTCAGTGGCTTTCAATTATATGAGTATGATGCATGAACGACCTAATCGTCCTCCCAAGGGAAACAATTGCCAAATAGTTTTGGACTTACGGGGTTAGCACCGGTGGCATGGCACAGTTTACGTCTCTCCCTATATATATATTTCTAGCCGAGTTCTAACCGTGCTTAACTTACGTAATCGCGGTTAGTGTTCCTGCAGAAAATTGACAGATATATTCATTGAACCTTTCATGCCAGCACACATGAAAGTGTCCCCAGACATTACCGCTCACTATAGAAGCGGCATCCATGCGTCCAACACTGCATGGACAGCGCTCATACGCTACCGAGGTGACGTATTCACGGTTTCTTTTTACTCCCAATATAATCGACTGATGGTCGGTATATTGGCAGCAGCTCAAGTAGGCCACTGCTTGAGCGCAGCGTTCGGTTCGCATCACCGACGGGAAGGTCAGACTCCCTCAGCTGACTGAGTATACTTTACTCCCAATATAGCCAACTAATAGTTGGTATATTGGCAGCACCTCAAGTAAGCCACTGCTTGAGGGCAGCGTTCGGCTCGCATCACCGACGGGAAGGTCAAACTCTCTCAGTTGACTAAGGATTCTTACCGTCTTACCTTAGCGTAGGTGCGTCGTTACATAATATAAAGTACTGAATTTAAAGTACAGAAGAAATGTGCTGGAAGTCAGTTATAAATAAACCATAAGTTAGATAGCCACCTAAAAACTCCCATAATATTTCCTAGGGCTTTACGTACTATACACAATCCTTAACGAACCAACGTATTTACCAAATGCGATTATGTGACTAAGTTTTAAGTAAAACTTTTAAAATCTAGTCGCACTCTCGGGTGTGCGCTTTGTTCGGCTCTGATACCAGCTATGGCAGTACCGCCCTAATTAATCCGGCTCAAGTGCGCTAACCATCATCTTAAAGATAATCCCGGCTAACACGCACTTCAAACAGAGTAATTCGGCAGTGTTGTCGGGTAAAGTCCCGAAGAATCCACCTGAGCGTCGATCGAACCCAAAGCTTACATGTAACCCACACGAAGGTGAGTCCAGAGAGTACAACATTTCACAGATACATTACATTACAGAGTCTTAGCTTAAGTATTACAAACCAAGTTCGAAATCTTCGAAAGGTACTTGAAGTTCGAATTGAAAGTAGTTCAGAGTTCACTGCAGCGGAAATAAACGAATTCTAAACGACGATACATGATGTCATGATGAAGCCCGTACATGACATCACTCGGCATTGCCATCGTTGGCCGGAGTCATATCCCACTCCACCGACCAACCAGGAGGTAAAACACACGGCCAAGTCAAACTAGCTATCTGATCTTCAAATGTATCACCTGAAACAAAATGGAGCCACAAGCAAGGCTGAGTATACTAATACTCCGCAAGGCTTACCCGACTAGGATATATCTAACCCTCTAACTAGACATGCAAGGCTTTTGGCTTGAGGGGTTTGTTTTTGCCGCAAGCAATAAAGAGTAAGTCCTTATTTCCCGATTTTAGCTTTCAAGTTCTAGTTTGATTAACCATTCTACATTAGCATCTATCCAATAGCATACATGGTGGACAAACAATTATTTTTCATCATTCAACCATATTTCTCATCATCATTGTTCCACTTCTTACTCTATGTGGCAAAAGGGTTAAGCAGTCTCAATATCCGTGAGAGACGGACGATTCGAATCGAATTTGTTAACCTGGCCAGGCAGACCTAAACACACGCATGGGGAATGCAATCACCCACGCGACTTTTCCCCTTTTTCCCCGGGCATGAAACAGGCCCACCGCCCTAGGGTGCCCTGCACCCGTGCGTGACCATAGACCAGACAGTGGGGAGTATGTTCCACGGCCGGTTCCATCAGGTACTTAAGCTTACCGATTACCATATTCTCGGCATGTGGTTAGTACGTTCAAACGCTTAACCACCACTACCACACACCGCGGCCTTATCCATTTTTACTAAACGGACGGGGTATCCTGAGTACCACAACCCCGCCCGTAAACCTTATATTGCAGTGCGTAGTAGTCATTCAACTCCTATAAGCTCGCGAGTGACAGGAAATCACTCGACTTCTACCGAACCATTAGCATAGCCAACTAGCGACCTACACATACTAGTGTTCAAGCATAGGTACCTAGGTTCATGCAACTAAGGTTCCAAACAATTCCTGCAACTTAAATGCACAAATAAATAGGAATATAAATAGTTGCATAAATTTAGAATAGGTAGGACATGCTCCGGGGCTTGCCTTCCTGAGCGGAGCTAGCCTTGGGCTCTTCTGAACTCTGGTTCAGGTCTTCAGTGACTTCAGTTAGATTAACTTGAGCTTCACGCTGCTCACTCTCGGACTCCGGCACCAACTCGTACGTACCGTCAGGGAGAGTAGTCGAATCTATATGAATGCATAAGCGTGAGTTATTTTAGTGATACGATTTAATCAATTCTTCACTAAAGAGTTGTAATCCAACGCAACTCAAGATGACTTGCAATATATATTGCTACAACATTTTGGGCAATCATTTAGAGTAATGCCCATTAACTGACTTCACAAAGTTACTAGGGTGGATTTTACCTATTATCCCTATGCAGCAAAATAAATGATTTTTCTCATTTATTACTAGGTTAAGCATGTTCTTATCATAATTAAAGTAACACAGAGATTCTGGGTTTGAAATTTTTATGCCACGTACATATCTGATAAACTTGCCTACTGTGAAATTTTCAGCCCATTTCATGCAGCCTATTAACCAACAAAAATAAAATAATCAGCTACTGCTAGAAAGAAAAATGAATTTTACAGGTCAAACTGTGCAAGCACTGGTAATGAAATTTTAACTGAGTGTTGTCTACGTAAAGATGAGTCTTCCATAAATTTTTCACAATTAAGCAAGCATTTTACAGGGCATGAAAAATAGAGCAAAGTATAGCTGCATGGATCAAAAACTAATTTCTACAGACTGTTATAGCCAGTTCCAGAGTCTCATCTTTTACCAGCACGGTTAAATACTTAAAGTTAACCCCTAGAAAAATTATTAGAATTTTTCATGTACAGAAACTATTTTTAATGATTTAATGTATCTATCCTCACCAAAAATCATTTGGTCCAGACTAACTTAACTCAAAATTCTCAAACTTTTTCTGTAGACTCTTGGAACTAAAATACAAGTACTGTAAAAGTTTGAACCCATGAAACATATCATAACAACTTGGATAAATAAAACTATCCCTCCTAGGCACACAACAAGAGTTAAATAAAATGGTAGCTAGGCATGTAAACTGTCCACGAAACTTTTACACAAGGTTAAACATATAACATGTAACCCACTGACCAAAAATGTCTAACAACTCATGCTTGTAACTTGAGACCTAATATAAAGTACAATTTCTTTGTATTTTAAAGGAAATAAAAACTGTTGAGCAAATGAAAAAGTGTATGTAACAAAAGTTGTAGATATCTTTGCTAGGATTCCAGGACAATTGAGTTTGCATTTTTCTGATTTTTCTACGATTTTTAAACGAATTTACAAGTTCACTGAAAAATCTATAAAACCAAAAACACAGATTGCAAAGGAACCCCTGGAATTTGCACAAAACCCCCTGGACAACTAAAACTAATCACGCCGGGGTCCCTGGCCGGAGTTGGGGACAGAGGAGGCGGCGGCGACCCATTTCCCGGCGAGGAGGGGCTTGCCGGCGGTGGAGGTGGCGTCCTGGGGCAAGAGCTCACCGAGATCTACCTAGGGGTGGGTGATGTGGTCGACGGGGATGGCCGGAGCAGGGTCGGCGGCGGCGCAGCACGGTCGGCGGCGGTGGTGAGCTGTGACGGCGGCGCTCCGGCGCGAGAGGAGGGGCAAGGGCCGGCCGGGGAGTTTCACGGCGCCATGAGGAAACTAGCTCGGGGGTTGATTGGAGTCGGGGAGGGGCGGAGCAGGGAGTTTCGCGGCGGCCGGCGGCCGGCGGCGGCTCTGCCCGCGACGGCGGTGCCCGGTGGCGATGGGGATGGACGGGGCTTGGCCATGGAGCTTCACCGCGGCGAGGAGGTCCCGTTCCGGGGTTCAATTTGGACCGAGGGGCTCCGGGGGTAGGGGCTCCACGGTGAGCTCAAGCGGCGGCGGCAATGGCGTGGGCGGCGGCGTGTTCTGGCACTGAGGCGGCTTGGCTCGGCTTGGGAAGGGAAGGGGAGCTGAGTGTGAGGGTGGAACGCCCTTGGGCGAAGCAAAGGGGGAGGGAGAGCTCGGCAGGACGAGGAGGGAGTAGAAGAAGGGAGTGGCGGCGCGTGCGCGGCGTGCGGTGGCGTGCTCGCCGAGCGGCCATGAAGGCGGATCAGGGCGCAGCGAGGGGGTTGGTGGTGTCGGTGGCGCGCGGAAATGATGGCTGGCCACGGTCAGCGGCTCGGCAGGGCACGGCCGGGCTCGTTGGGTGCCACGGCGGCGTCGCGAAGCGTCGTCGAGCTCCTGTCGTTTGCGGCGTGCTCGTCGTCTGAGCGGAACGCGGCAAGCTCGACGGGACGGGGGAGGGGGAGGTCAGCGGCGCGGCGAGGCAACGCGGCGGCAGCGAGGCAGCGAGCCCGCAGCAGCGGCGCAGCGAGGCAGCGAGCGCACACGCGGCGCGCTCAAGTGCCTGCGCGCGCACAGAGAGGGGAGGGCAGCGAGGGAGAGAGAGAGAGGAGAGAGAAAAAGGGAGTGGAGAGAGAAATTAAAAGTCCACGAGTTGACTTAGCCCAAACTCAAAATTTTCAAATGAAACTTGAAAAATTTTGAACACGAAAGTTGTTCAAAATTAAATTTCCTACAACTTTCCTTTCAGGCAAAACTTCATTTGAGCGATGATTTGGAAGTTTAAAATTTGAATTCAAGTTTAATGATCCCGCTTGTTTTTTGGGGTTTACTCCAAATTTCCTGTTGTAACTTGAAAAACTTTGAACACGAAAGTTGTTTACCTTGTCAAACTCTACAACTTTCGTGTTGGGCAAAAGTTCATTTGATCAAAGGTGCAAGAGTTGACTTTTTGGTGTATTTAAACGGAACTCGGCTTTTAAGTAATTACCCAACTAGGGTTAACTGTGTCATTTGATGTTAATGGCATGTTTAAACAGTGCTAAACACCAGAGGTGTCACACGATCCGAGACCTAAAGGGGGTACAGAGGGTCATGGGATGCCTGGCGTCTCTCAGCCAGTTCATCTCGCGCCTCGGCGAGAAAGGCTTGCCCCTGTATCGACTCTTGAGGAAGACCGAGCGCTTCACGTGGACCCCCGAAGCTCAAGAAGCCCTCGAAAGGCTGAAGGCATCGCTCACTCACGCTCCCATTTTCACACCACCCACGGACGGTGAGCCCCTCTATTTGTACATAGCTGCGACGACCCAAGTGGTCAGAGCGGTGATCGTGGTCGAAAGACAAGAGGAGGGCCATGCTCTGCCCGTCCAACGGCCGGTGTACTACATCAGCGAAGTGTTGTCTGAAACTAAGACACGGTATCCGCAGATTCAGAAGTTGCTCTACGTAGTGGTTCTGGCTCGGCGCAAGATGCGCCACTACTTCGAGGCCCATCCCGTCACTGTGGTCTCGTCTTTTCCTTTGGGAGAGATAGCCCGCAACCGAGAAGCCGAGGGTAGAATTGCCAAATGGTCTGTGGAGCTGATGGGAGAGACTCTCACCTACGGCCCCCGCAAAGCGATTAAGTCACAAATCTTGGCCGACTTCGTGGCTGAATGGACAGACATTTAGCTACCCCCACCCCAAATCCAGGCCGAATGCTGGACTATGTACTTCGACGGGTTGGTGATGAAAACCGGCACCGGTGCCGGCCTCCTCTTCATCTCACCCCTCGGAGAACACATGCGGTACGTGATACGCTTGCACTTCCCTGTGTCTAACAATATGGCGGAGTATGAGGCCCTTCTCGGCGGCCTCCGCATCGCCATCGAGCTCGGTGTCAAACGCCTCGACGTGCGCGGTGACTCACAACTCGTCATCGACCAAGTAATGAAGGAGTCTAGCTGCCACGACCCAAAGATGGAGGCATACTGAAAGCAGTGCGCCGCCTCGAGGACAAATTCGATGGCCTAGAACTCAACCATGTCCCGCGTGGAAGGTGCTGTTGGCGTGTTCGGCAATCCGACCGCCTAGCGCACGCAGGCGGCTGATCACCGAACTGCCCGAGACGGCACCCTCTCCCTCGAGCCCTTGGTACACGCTCACGGCAGTTTGCTCCAGCTCAGCAAATTCTGCCTGTGCCGCTGTGAGCGCGGTGTGAACTGCTTCCTTCGCCGCGGACTTGTCCGCCGCCTTCTGCCTCAACTCTGAGGAAAGGAAATCAACGTGATCTACGAAAAGAAACAAAACAACGAAAACTCGAAGGTACTTACCCATGATACTCTTCTGCGCCTCTTCCCTCTGGACACGGGCTTCCTCTGCGAGCAAGGACAAGGAGTCTTCCTTCTCTTTAAGGGCGGTCCCCACGTTCTGGAGGGCCATCTCCTTCTCCTCGAGGGCCTCATGCTTTTCCCGGAGGGTCCGGTGAGCGTGACAATGGTCACCTCCTTGTGGAGGAGCTCGGTCTTCTGCTACTCGAGCGCTGTTCTGAGGCGCTGCAGCTCGGCGCTCTACGGCTCGGCTTCCCGACTCGTCTCCTCAAGCGCCGTCCGGAGGCGTTGCAGCTCGGCAGCCTGTGCCTCGACCTCCCGAGCCTTCTGCTCTGCTGCGGCCCTCTGGACGTCCCGCTCACCAGTTGCCCGCGCCAAATCATCCTCCAGCGCCTGCTGACGCGCTCCCAGATCTGCCATTTTAGTGTTGGCTTCGATGTTCTTGAGCACTAGCTCGGTGTTGTGCTACCCAAGCTGGCTCATCTGGGAGTACATCCGGGTCATCTCGGCGCTCTTTTCGCGCGAGATTTCCCTCAGCCGCTGCAAGTGAGAGGGCGTGAGTAAAAACACGTCAAAGTCAAATCGAATCCGAGCAATTTTCAGGGGAAAGTGTTTACCTGGCTGACCTGGTAATCCGTCTTCTGATGGAGCTAGAACGCGCGATCGAGGGCTTGCAGGATCTCATCGCCAACGTCGAGTTACGCATTCTAGGCCTCCTCCTCCTCTTGCTCTTTACGGAGAAACTCCGAGGGGAGCCCGGACGGGACGATTGCCCCATGATGACGCCCCTCGGATGTCCCCGCCTCGAGCACGTCTGCGCTGGCCGATGCGAACTCGACAATGTGTGCGGCGGCGCTTGCTGCAGCAGCGGGGTCGATGTCCATCGAGTCCCCGTATTCCTCGCTACTGTCCGGCAACTCCACCACCGTCACCATGCTCCCTTGCGCCGTTGGCGCTGGCACCACCTCGACGATACCCTCGTCCCGGACCTCAGTGGGCCCTGAGACGGGGGCTCCTTCCACCCCCGGCGCCCCTAGCGCCGTCTCCTCTGCGACGCCCTCGACCTCAGCCCTCGGGGGCTCGAGGACGAGGGTCTCCTCATCCACATGGTCGGCGGGGCGCTCCTGCGCCCCCCACCAATTTCTCCTTCTGTAACCGGCCGAGCGGCGCTAGCCGCGTCGCCCTGTCCGGCCTCAACTTTGATGTCCGGCCAGGCGGCGCCATCCGCACCGCCCCGGCCAGCCTCCTCGACGTCGTCGGCCTGAGTAGCTGCTTCAGCACCGCTCTGGCCGGCATTGCCCTCCTCCTCCTGTGCTCGAGCTTACTGGGCCGCCTGGGCCCCTCGAGCAATGGCCTCCCGCAGCTTCGCGGCCTCCGCCACGAGGTCCACGGCAGGCAGGGGCTGCGGCGCCGTGTGCGGCGTACTGCGTGCCCCGGTCTTGAGGGCCTTTGTCGGGGCGAGCTGCACCGCATCCTTGGCGACGGCCCCGGGGCTGGAAATCGAGGAACACAAGTTGAGGACAACAGGATCGAGAAATCGACCAAACACGCAACAGAAACGAAACCCAAGTTTACTTACCCGGATCGAGCACTCATGCTCCGCTTCCTCGTGGCGCTTCTTCGGGCCCGCAGCACTCATGCCCCTCGAAGGCTGCCCCAAGGGCGCGCCCCTCGTGTCGGCCTAGTGACTCGAGGCTACCAGCACGGACGACTCCGTGCCCGCCGCAGACTCATCGCCACGGATCAGCACCTGGGGCGTGGGCGTCTCCTCACCCGTTGCCGGAGGGGACGACTCCCGCTCCGCACCCTCGAGGGACGGATCCGCCGATGACTCTGCCACGGCCCTTGTCTCTTTCGGCGCCACCGGCGCCCCCTCGTCATCATCCCACCGGTAGGTCGGCGGGGAGCTCGCACCTGCTGCCGCCCCGTCGCCCCCCAGACTGTGGTCCTCGGCATCCGAGGCCTCCTCCTCGTCCTCCTCCGTTGACTCGGGCGTGGCGGGCCACGGTTTCCCCTCCACACGAGCAAGCTTGGACGCCTTGTTGTGCTTCACCTTCCTCTTCCTCTTCCTCTCGGCCTTTGCCTCCGCCGCATCCTTCTGCCTTTTCAACTTCTCCGCGTGAAGGCGGTTGATTTGGCGTTCTTCCGGGACCGGGGGCTTCGAGAGGTGGCACTTCAGCCCCTGCAAAGCATGCCTGAGTTGGAGTCAGGAAAAGGGACTACACAAGACACAGCGGATTCGGAATCAAAACTTACCAGAGAAATGTACCCCGTCTCGGGGTGCATCTTGATTCTCCAAAGATCCTCGGGATCATGGGGGAACTCCGCCACCGCATACTTTTCCCTCCGGGCGGCGGTGGTGCGGGAAAGCTGCTTGAACGACGTCCTCGAGCCCTCAGCCTGGCTCCCGGGGGTGAGCTGGAAGATTGGCAGGGCCCTTTCCACGAGAGGGATCACCCTCTGCCGGTGTAAGTTTGCGATGACGGCCGCTGCTGTCAACCCCTTCCTTGCCAGATGCGCCAGCGCGTCGGAGAAGACTTCGAGCTTCGCTTGTTGCGCTTGGGGCGACACCCCTAGTCCCACTTTGGTGGTCGCTCTTGGAGCACCCAGTTGGTGAATGCCGGGAGCGCGCCGCTATAGTTCCGAAGGTAGAACCACCCTCGGCTCCACCCGGCGTTGTTTGTCATCATCTTGCTCGGGATGCAGAAGTTCTTCTGTGAGTGACGCACGTGGAATGTTAGGCCACCAGCGCGCGCGAACCGCCTCGGTTGGCCCCGCACGCTCTCGATGAAGAGTTCGCCACAGAACAAGTGGATCCAGAGATCCTAGTGCACTTCTATCCCAAGGTACCCCTCGCAGACGGCGACGAAGACCGCCGCCTGCGAGATGGAGTTGGGGCTGAAGTTGTGCAGCTCCGCTCCATAATAATCGCACAACGCCCGCATAAACCTGCAGACGGCGACGCCGAAGCCTCGCTCGTGAAGACGCACGAAGCTCACAATGTAGTCTTGCGGGGGCTTCGGCTCGGTCTCGTCCGGATGCGGGGAAATCTATGCTGGCACCCCCGAGTCGGGGTTCCGCGGCAGCAGCCGGTCGACGACCAACTGCTCCAGAACCGCCACGGTGGCGGAGGACTTGCCCCACGGCAAAGGCTCCTGGACGTCAGACATCTCTTCGAGTCGAGGAAGGGGCGCGGGAGTGAAGGCTCGGGAATGGCAAAGGTGCGCTCACACTCCTTCCTCTTCCTCCTTTCGCTCTTGGCTGCGCGCTCAGGATGCAGGGGAGGCGGAGAAGGCAAAGTGAGACGAAGACAAACAGCCAGGTGAGCCCAAACAAACCCCCTTCTCTTCATTTTTATTCACCACGATGGGCGGGTCCGCAGCCACAGCCCGAATCTACCGCATTGAATGCGATAGATTTCGCTGTCGCTGACGGCTGGGCCCCACGACCGTGGAGTCTCCCACGCGCGCACGCAGCAATAACTGCGACACGGTAACCGGCGGGCATGGCGCGACTGTTGCACTATCCCATCCGTCAGCTGCCGCCCATGCCGCTTCGTCTGCCTGAGGCTGCCGCCTGAAAAGGCGCGCCCACACCGCACTGCATGAATCAGGCCACATCGCCCATAACCAGCGGAAGACCCATGCGCGTGACTCACGACTCCGCACCGTTCTCGAATCATGATGGAATATTCCTTCCGGGGTATCGTTACCCTCGAAGGAGTCGCATTCCGAGGCCTTACAGATCAGGGGTTCGAAGCCTGGCCCGTCGAGGGTTCGACAGGTGCCCTAGATCGCCAGAGTCAGGGACTGCATGGATGTGCCGTACATGCTACTCTCGAACGCGGAGTTCGAGACATTCTATGCAGTGTTCAAGGCCAGTCGAGGGTGCCTAGAAGGGGTATCCCATCGAGGGAGAGCATCGAGCCCTCGGATCCTATCGAATGGGTCCGAGCCCTGCCTAGCGAATCTTCGCAAGCGCTTTATGTGACGTGTCCATGGACCACGAGCCGACCCTTATCGAACGGGGCACGGACGTCCGCTTGAACTACCCGCTAACAGCTCACAGAAGCAGCCATAGCTCGCAGCCCGGCTATGGGAAGCATGGTGCGCTTCACCCCTCCTGCCTGCGGAAGGGCGACGAGGGTCGTAATCAATGTTGAGGGTTCCCCTGAACGCCTTCACACGGGCCTGGGCTCGGGGGCTCCTAGCACACCATGGTTCAGACCGCACCCGTGAATAAGCTCCACGTGTATAACCAAATCCCCCGCTGTTAACGTACGCTCCCGTGATGGTTAAGCTGAACGCCGGGTCGCTGTACTAGCACGGGGAATGCCGAGGGCGGCTGAAAGAGTGTCGTCGCCGGCTGAAAAAGACGCTGGACGACCATCCCGATGAGGCAACCCAGGGGGGCAACGTTTATAGCCCTTGGATGAGAACAAACTCTCCTCCAAGGCCTCGGGGGCTACACCCACGTGTGCGCTGATGCGCCCCCGCGAAGGAGACTTCACACATATTCGAGGATTGTAACCCTCTGTATGTCCCTATACCCTCGATCATACTTCCCGTAAGGGATAAAGGGGACTTTATTGCTCAATGCAAATAAAGATTACAAAGGGTTACCGGCGCGAAGCCGTCGAAAGATACAAACACATTGCCACCTACATGGCAATTTTCCCTGTCTTGGGGAGGAGCGAGTGACGAAGAAAGGCACCGAGCCCCTGGCTGACGCAACGGCCAGGCTGCTAGGGATGCGAGGAACAGCCCCCAGGCAGCACGGGTCCAGCGGGATGCTTTCCTCGCAAGCTTTCTCCTAGCATCTCCTCCACCGAAGACTATGCGGGGGGTCGAGCTGGTGGACAGCACCCTCCGCACCGTCTCCCCGAGAGCAACCTTGTTGCCGCGGGAGATGATGCGAAGAACAGCCACCAAACCTGGCACCAGCACCATGGTCAGGCGTCTCCATCCCCCTTCAGGCTAGGGGACATAGCAGGAGCAGGACCCCACGGGCCCAATGCTCTTCTGCTGATCCCACTGAAGCTGAGGGATGGTGCGCACGCCCACTCCGGTCTTCCCCCACTGCTCGCAAGCATTCTTCTAGCACCAAAGCCTAAAAAGCCAGGCCACCCCATCTGGGGGCCGGTCGCGAAAGGCAAAGGAAAACATTACGAGACTTAGGCGATGCTGAAAGAAGAGCAGGGGAGTTGGAGAGGAAAGGGAACCTCACGACCCCTGTTTATAGCTGCGCCGAGCACCAAGCTTCAAGCCTGTCGAAAGGTGGAGGCTTGGATCGCCCGTGACGGCACGGCACTCCATGAGCAAAGGATGCCCTCGGTCACCGTGCCGAGACATGACGCGACAAAGCAAAGCTGAGCCTCTAGACGCTAAGCGGCATAGCATCGGCTCAGGCCGACCACCCTCGAACGGCGTGCCACAAGGCAACCAGGGAAGATGGGGCCAAGGCCCTGAGTGCGGGACAGTGCGACGAAAGCTCCAGCTGCCGGGCAGTAGGCGCCGTCGTCCCCCTGGCCCCCCTCAGTGCATGGACATGTCTCGTCCCCTGAACAAACAAAAAGGCGCACGCCTTGAAATACTCCCCCGCGGGCGCACTACCTCGACCGACGAGTTGTCACATCCGCCGGGCTGGCGCTTAGGCACGTCTGGCGGGTGCGCGACATTGACCGATCACGTCAAAGGGGGAAATTGCCGAATCACCCTTTGGCTGAATCCCCTGACTCGACCAAAGCCTCGGGGGCTACTGTCGGATACCACGATTAGGGACACCCCAATCAGGATACTAAGATCGCTTTAAAACGCAAAACACATGTCAAGGCAACTGGGCCCACGAAGGCCCGCGGCCTCCTTCCAACCTGGAAGAAAGCAAAGGACTCAAAGAAGCCCAGCATACAGCCCATTCGCACCCCTCTTGGGCCCACGGGACGATCTCCGCCTCGCTCAAGGGCTCCAGTCAAGACCCCTCGACTGCGCCCTGCATTTCCGCCTCGCTCGAGGGTAGCGAATCTACCCTCGAGCGGGCAGATCATTTCCGCCTCGCGCGAGGGTAGTGAATCTACCCTCGAGCGGGCATATCATCTCCGCCTCGCTCGAGGGCAGCGAACCTCCCTCGAGCAGGTAACTCATCTCCGCCTCGCTCGAGGCCGCCCCTCAGCGCAAGGGACAAACGGCCCAGCCGCCCAACTGCCGTCGTACGGAGGCATTGAATGCCAACTACTCCTCCACAGTGCTCAGGACGGGCAGCGTCAGGCCGCCATTTCCCACAGTGGCTGTGACCGGAGTCCCATCCGTCAACTCCGATCACTGCTCCGCCATCCCGGGCACTGTGGCAACACTATGGGACCTGCGACGCAGGACGGGACGCGCTCGGCACTGCTCCCGTTACTATTCTGCCAACCCCAGCCGTCCAGACCCACCTCCTGCTTGGGAAGGGGACCGGCAACGTTACGTGCCCCTCCAGAAAGGGGCGCTCAGCACACACAGACGGAGTCCCGGACCTCCCCCCTCGAGGGGTCCAGGACCTCCACATGTCTCCCGGACCTCCCAGTGTGCACGCCCGTACTCCGCCCAGGGGGTCCGGGGCCGCCGCGTGCCCTGACGTCGCCGGCGCACGCAAGACCCTGACCTGCAGGGCCCATGAAACGCCATCACGCCACGTTTGGAGGACAGTACACCCGATGGTGACGACCATGCCACTTGCAGGGGCTGGCAGGACGCCGGCGCGATCTCCGCAAGACCAAGGACGATATCCAGGACGACTGCCACGCCTGACGCCATACCCCACAGTGTACTTCATACAGTATTCAGCCACTGTACCCCGCGATTCGGGGGAAAACGACGACTTCCACGCCCCACTCATGTACACCGCCCCTCCTTGTTATTATAAAAGGAGGAGGCGGGCTTCCTTTGGACGTGACGCTCTCAACGCTTCTGGACTTCGGCTACCACGGTCACCTACGTTCACGATCATCGCCACACTCAACTCCTCTTCTAGCAGAGACCTGAGAGCTCCCCTCCCTCTCTCGCCTAGCTTGTACCCCCTACTACAAGCACTCCGGGTGCAAGATAATATAGTGCCCTCGCACACCCCCTTTGCTGGACGTACGGCCCCGCGGCCGGAACCAGGATAAACCGTGCATTACTGTGTTGCCTCTTGCATCATCATCTGGGATGAGGAAACACGCAGCATTTACTAGTTGGGATCCGGGCCCCCGGGTTGGGACACCGACACATGGTATATGTATATTGATGCTTCACAAAAAGTTTGATCATGTTTACTTGACAGAAACTACATGTAGTATTTATGCTTGTATTTAAATTAGTAAATACAGTACTGAAGTTGTAGCTGGATTTAAATCCTGAATTTTTTATTGTATCATGTTCACGCTTAGAATAGGATCTGGTAAAATTTTAGACCTACAAACACTCTAGAACTTTCTGTGCTAATTAGTTTTGTTATATGTAAATTAAGTTTGTCGAATTTATTTCTTCTGTTTCATGCCTAGAAAATTTTTGAAAAATTTATGGTATGTTTATAATCATGTGTAGACTGCTTTGTAAAATTTTGAGCTTTATAACTATTGTAGTTTGTTCTGTGTAATTCCATCTTCATTTAAGCATATTCTGTTTTGAACATTTTTCATATATACATGCTTTACTGTTTTTGTCTGAAATTTTTACTGCAAGTTGCTGATCAGATGTACTACTTGGTGAAAAATTTGTAGCTTCATAAACTGTTCCTATCTTATGAAGTTGAATAATCAAACAACCTCATGTATTTTGACATAAACTAAAAATCGCCACCCAGTTCATTTTATGAAGTAAAGTAAATTCAAAAACTACTCTATAAATGATTGCCTAGTAAATAAAGTTAACTATGTTCATCACAACCAAGCTTATTATATTGGACTACAACTTTATAATGAAGGAAATGAATGTGACATGTATCATGTTGTAATAATTTTCATCCTTGCATTCATATAGAAACTATCAATATTGCTGATGATACATACGAACTGGTGCCATCGTACGAGGATGACACCGCAAGTGCGCAAGTGAATGCTCTTGAACTGATCCAAGACCCAAACCAAAGTTTAAAAGAGCCCAAGGCTAGCAGTGCCAAGGAAGGCAAGCCCTGGTGCATCTAATTCCTATTATTTTCAATCTATGCAATCTATGTAGTATTATTATTTATTTGTGCATTTAAGTTTCAGGTGTTGGTTGTAACCTTAGATGCATGATCCTAGGTTCTTATGTAATGCATACCCTTAGATAAGCTTGACTAGATACTCTGCTAACTAGGATCGGTAAAAGTCGAGTAGTTTCCTACTACTCGCGAGATTATAGGATCTCACTGTTTTATCACACACTGCAATAATAAGGCTCACGGTAGGATAATGGGACCCCGTCGATTTAGTGACAATGTACTAAGGCCGTAGTGTGTGGTACATTTCTTAAGCATTTGAAAGTACTAACCACATGACGAGAAATATTGTAATCGGTAAGCTAAAGTACCTGATTGGACCTGCGAGTGGACTTTACTTTCACTCTCTTTTGGACGAAGTCCAAGATGAGCGCAACATGCGGGTGCAGAGTAGCCGTACTCTATAGTCGAGGGGAGTGACCCTGATCCACGGACTGGAAAAAAAGAGGAACTGTTTAGTGGGTGTCTTCGCTCCCCATATGTGTGGGTTAGGTTTGCCTTGGAAGGTTAAGAAACTCGATTCGAATTGTCTGCTTCTCACGGTTTGGGACTGCTTAACATTTGTGCCACATAGAGTAACAAGTGGAAGATGATGATGACAATATTGATGTACTGTTTATCCAATATGTTTGATTAGTTATATATGCTCATTTAGACTGGTTTAATCAACGTAGAATCTTGAAGATAAAATTTGAATATAAGGACTTACTCTTTGTTGCTTTTCAGCAAAATAAACCCTAGAGCTTTACAGCCATGCATGTCTAGTTAAGTGGACTAAGGTATATTCGTTGACGGGTAAGCCTTGTTGAGTATTAGTATACTCAACCTTGTGACATTGTTTTCAAGTGAGGCTTTTGAAGATATGATTGCTGGTTTAACTTGGTCGTGTTCTCTACCTCCAGGTTGGTCTGTGGTGTGGGATGGACCCTCAGTTGGTGCTGACGCTTCTCCTCCCGTGTGATTTCTCATATGGGCTTTATCAAGAGGTCAAGTTATCGTTAGTTATTGTGTATTTACCTTCCGCTGAGTAAACGAACTCTGATGAACTATAGTAGTTGAACTTCTATAGTACTGCTTTACTTTCAGAACTGGTCTGTAATAATTTTAAATTCTGCTGCAAAACTCTGTGATGTATGAATTGTGTGTTGTTGTATTCTCTGGACTCATCTTCATGTGAGGTTTTCTTATTCGATCTCAGCTTTTCATGCCTCCAATCGAGAGTTTACTCGAGGAACTGCCGAGGTACGTGCGAGTTGTATCAGAGTTGCCTTGAAATGATGGTTAGCGCACTAATCCAAGTTATTTTGGGTGGTTCCTCCATAGTATGATCATTAGATACGATGCGGCCGTGTTTCATAGCCCCAGTGGTGGCTAGTGACAGGGGAATTTGGAGTAGATTGAATCTAGTCCGAATGGTGGAAGGCTAGTCGAAGTCGTGTAAGAGACGGACAACTTTTCGATCTCGTTGGCAAGTTTTGGGAGAAAGAACAGGCAGGAACTTTCGACGATTTTGTCGAAGTGGTGGCATGGAAGTGCCTTCGAGCCTATGGTGTTGCTCAGGTGGCTGTCAAAGCCGCCTGATCCATTTGGCAATGCAGACCCATGAGCCGAAGACGAAGGTGGTGCCTGCATCTATCGCATGGTTGTCGAAGTTGAAGATTGCCATCGAGTTCTTTCGATGATCGTCGCCGAAGTCCCCTACCTAGCACGCCAGCTGTAGGTGTTTAGCCGCCAAGCTCTCCGAGGGATACCCGAGGAGATTGATTGTAGGCGGGGACTCGCCAAGATCAGAACGCGATGGTGACGATTTAGACAAGTTCGGGCCACTGGAGCGCAATACCCTATGCCTTGTGTGTTGGTTTGTATTGCCTTATGTGATGTATGTTTTGGAGAGATCCCGACCCGCCCTTATATAGTATGGGGGACGGAGTTACATGAAAAGTCCTAGCCGAGTACTACTGGAGCTCTACTCCAATGAGGTCGGGTAGTTTCCATGCACATCAACTAGGTCTACTGCTAGACGAGTGTTGATGGTCACTAACGACTCATTTTGACCGCCAATTCCGGCACAAAATTGAACCATAATGTGGAATAAATGCTAGGATAGACTTATTTACTAACAAATTCCACAGATGATGTTCTAGAATGTGTGAAGGTGATTTTAAGCTAATTTTGTAGCCTAATGGTGCGGCATGATCCAAGACACGATGTTCCAGCGAATCAGAGAGCGACACGTGTCATAACATGGATTAGAGGGCCCACCAGAGCAAGAAACCGACATACCAGAAGCCATTCCTCGTGCCAATGCCAAGTGGGCCAAGAGATCAGCCCAATAGAAGAAGACAGAGGTCGGTTGGCCCTACTGGGTGGCTGGCCGACCGGCCTGGTCGGCCGACGGCCCAGTGGGCCCCACCACCTTAAATCTTCCATGTGGAGGCTCACCATTGGATGCTTAAGTCGGTTCTTGGAGGAAGAGATGCAGAATGCACCCCTGCTGGTCGTGGCTCCCTCCTATAAATATAAAGGGGGGTGAAGGAATGAAGCACACACAACACCCAACACAACTCACTTCTCTTCCTTTGGAGCTTGGAGGTCTTCATCCTAGATGCTTAGGTAGTCTAGGAGGTGTAGAAGATTAGGAGGAGAGTGAGGAGGAGTTGGGGGAAGTGCCAGGCTTGTCGGCACTCTTCTCCGATTGTACTTCGACGGATGCTTATTTGGTTGTAAGTGTTCGAGACATTCTTATTTAGAATTAGAGTTTTGTTGCAAGTTATTTCTTATGCCTTATATAAGTTGAGTGTATGCTTAGAGTAGCATTTGATCCTAGCTTAAGACTTCGGATAGAAAAGGATAATCTTGGCCAGGGTTAGGATTAGTACGGAATAGCGTTGATGTGGTGTCTAGGCTAGACTTTACCACTCAGTTGTCTGATAGTCCCACGGTTTATTGAGGTAGCCGGTAGGAGGTGACAGCCTTGTCCGAGCCCTAGTAACCCTCCATGTCCAGATATTGGATATAGCATTATTACTGGAGCTATAGGCTTATTTAAGCTGGTCGAAACCAGTAGCTCGAAGTATAACGGCGAAGTATCTCTTCCTCTAAACATAGATTCTAAATCTTAGGAAGTCCTCTCTGTCCTATCCCTCCTACACTAGTGTGTGTGTCCTTGGATGAGCCTGAACCCGTAGATAGTGTACTCACGTTCCTCAGTGGATACGATAACCCGGAATACTCCTAGGTGAAAGCTACAACGGTATCCGTGCGCTTGCGGATTTTATTTGTGGCGTTACAAAGTACCAACAAGCTTTCTGCCGCCGTTGCCGGGGAACGATAGCTGCATTATCTTTGGAATCAATCGTCCTCATATCTTTTTCTTTTTCTTTGATTCTATCTCAGCCCCCGTTATCCATGGAGCAGCTATACCTTCAACAACTCTCTTCACCCAAGAGCAAGTTCTATGAGCCAGCGTCTTCCACTGACCCAATTCTTTCCACTAGCTATGAACTCTACTCAGGCTTTATAGACTTAGTTCAGGAAAATTCCTTTTCAGGAAGGGATTGTGAAAATCCCTACCATCATCTGCGCGAATTTGAGAAAGTGTGCTCGTGCTTGAAAATTTCAGGCATGACACACACAAATCTTAAATGGAAGTTGTTTCCTTTCTCTCTTTCGGAGGAGGTGAAGCAATGGTACCTTTGTGTCATAGGCTGTGTGAACGGAAGTTGGATTGAACTTCAGAACAGATTCTATTCTGTGTTCTTCCCGCTTTCACAAAAATGTGCCTTACGAACGCAAATTTTAACTTTCCGTCAGAATCATAAGGAATTAATCGGTGTAGCTTGGGCTCGATTTACCTTATTGGTTCAATCAGGCCATGACTTGTCATTACCCAAGCATTTATTGCTCCAGCATTTTTATGCTGGTCTTGACAAGGAGTCTGCACACCATCTTGACCTTACTTCTAGAGGATCTTTTGCTCATCTTACCCCATCCGAAGGCAGGGAAGTCCTTAACAAAATTTTGGACAGAACCTCTTCCATTTGTATCCATGAGCCAGTTCCAATAGAACCCGAGATGTGTCATGAGGAACCTTCAGATATCATATCGGATCCTTTAGAAAGCCAATCAGTAGATTCGACCCCCGAGGCCTCTCCAGAACTTAAACCCAAAACATCGGAGGAAGAGGATCCTCTACCTCTGGAGTTTCTCCGAAGTATCGAGTCTGATCTCTTTGAGGATTTTGGCAACACCTCAAGATACTCCTGTCAGAAGCGACCATCGATCCCTGTCACTCCTATGGATCCCTTAGAAGAAAACGTTGATAAGTAACGAATGGCTCCAGGAAGGAGAATAATCCTTAACCCCAATTCATCTTAACTCTCCTTCCTCATCACTCCGTTGCCATCTACGAGATCAAGATGTGGACGCTCTCTATAGTCCCACTGTTGAAGCCAATCTTATGTCAGATGAGTTTGCATTAGCCTTTTTGGGAAACTACCAGCTCACTCCGTCAGATAGATGTTGGCATTTCTTAAGTCGATACCGGGTTTGCGAAGACCTCGCCACCAACCTCAGAATTGCCTGTTGGCGGTTGTTGGCGCTCCTTAAGTACCCATTTTATTATACAATTAGGAGAGGTTTTGGTAATTTCTTCGGGATGATTCATGTACTAACCCGTCACTTGGCACCCGAACTTGACCGTTTTCGATTTTGTCCTGGATTTTGGAGCATGTTGTGTTTTGGCAGGAAATTGCACATTTTCGGAGATGTTTTGACGCATGGTCACAACTGGGCTAAGATGAGGAATAAGGAGAAGAGGCAGCACGCGAATGATGGGACCAAAAGGGGCCAGAAAGGGCCCCAGCCGGCCGGCCTGGGGCCCTCTGAGCCGGCCTGCCTAGCCCATTCCGGGGCCCAATCGGCCTCAATTTTCTTCAGCGCGAAGTATGCGTCAACCCTAATCTGTGTTTTACCAAAACCACCGACTAGAACCGCCTATATATACCCCGAAGCTGCCGTCAAAGAGAGGGGGGGACGGAGAATCGAAAGATCGCAGAGAGATTCGGAAGAGAGCATCCAGAGACGAGTTTTAGAGATCCATTCGAGTTAGACACAAGAAAAAGGCGACACCGGAGGCGTCATCGTCCCTCGGCGCCGCTGCAAGTTGGAGGACAGCAAGGGATCCATCCCTTGCCGGAGATTTCATCACCATGATCGAATACGCTTCGCTTAGCTTCATGGGGTAAAGTCCTCGTTTGTTCATGGGGTTGTAAGGAGATCTTGAGTTGTAATTGCCGAATCCTTTATGAGATTGATCTATCACGATTCTTGTTGATGATGCTTTGATGCCTAATACTTCGCGACTTGGCTTTGGGTTTGCTTTGCTCTTGCATGGTTTACTTAGATTACATCAACTATCGTGTTCTTGTTGATTCGATACCGATTATCCTCGTGTAGTGACAGTATGCGGGAGGGAAAGGTTTTGATCTTGGAACACACCTTTGGTAGATTAGATCCGTTCTTTGTTGCTTGGCGATTACATCTCTAGTGATCCTAGACACTATGGACAAATGCTCTTCATATCTTGTGCACACACCTATCATTGCTCACTAGTCTAGATTGGATTAGATTGGTTATATTAGATCTATTTCACACTAAATCACTCAATATAGATCTTTTACCAACATCATTAGTGCTTAGTTAAGCATAGTAATACACTTGTTCCGTGGATTGATAAACCTTGGGGGAATACTCTAAGGGAAAAGCTACACGATCCGTGCACTTGCGGTACGTAAATTGGCGCTCTAAGGAGTGTCAACAAGCTTTTCTGGCGCCGTTGCCGGGGAACAAGCGATTTTGCTACGTTTAACTTTGTATTAATTTTGTTGGTTAATAACACCTAACCTTTTCCCTAGAAAATTTTTGTTTTTGTTTTGATTCTCTAGATGGCCCATCTCATTCAACACGTGGAGGAAGGAGAAAAATCACTAAGGGATTATGCAAGCCCGCGATCGGAGGACTTCGACATGCAAAAATCAGATTCGGTGTTGTGAGCCACCGAGTACGAGATCAAGCCTCAAATCATCAAGATGGCGGCGGCAAACCCCTTTAGAGGAGATGAGACGGACAACCCATATAGACATATCAAGTGGTTCACAATGCTATGCAACACGGTACAACTAGACGGAGTTCCGTTAGCTTGGTTTAGATGGAATATTTTCCCATACTCACTTGCGGAAGAAGCGAGAAGATGGTTTGCACTTGCATCCTTCGAGGTAAAAGGAAATTGGGATGACTTGATGAAGAAATTTTGCGAGCGGTTCTTTCCGTTAAGCAAGGTTCAACATATTCGGAAGCAAGTGATCAACTTCGCGCAAGGAGAAAAAGAAGGGATAGATCAAGCATGGGATAGATTCAATGGATTGATTGAACAAGGACCGAAGCTCGGATTTTCCGGTGAAGTACTCTTGCATGCCTTTTATTTTTCCCTAACCCCCGAGTGCATGCAATTTGTTCAAATGTGTGCAGGAGGAGATCTCATGGAGAAAACACTCACGGAAGCCGCCCAACTCCTACAAAAAATCAGCAAGGGTGCGACCATACGAAGAGATTGGGAAAAACAATATTCGGCATGCTCCGAGGAAGAATCTCAAGTGCGGGTGCTTTCTGGAATTTTCAGAAAAGAGACATCGAAAGTGAGGGAAGAACAACCGAAGCATGGGAAAGTCATAGAGACAAACCACGATGAAGAAGTATCGATCCGGAGTGCAACGAAAGACGACCCGGAAAAGAAAGGAAGAACCATGGGCACTGCCAAATCGCTAAGGGAATTCGAGCAAATGGATTGGATACCAATTGACTTCGGAAGATTGTTCGACAAAGCAAGACCGCATCCAAATCAACGAGGAATGGCGAAGGTGATAGCGGAAGATTTTCCGCCGGATAATCACACGGGATATACATTTGGCAATGAATCGGCCGGTGATATTATTCGGAAACTTTTTCAAGAAAAAGAGGAAGAGATTGACTTGGGCGAAGTGAAGGAGGTCAAAAAGATCATGGGAGTGAAATCGGAATCATCACCCTACGTGCACATAGCCCAAGTATATGCGATTGGAAGCGATCAAGGCGAAGGTAATCCATCACCCACACCTCGTGTTGATTGCATGATAGACGGAACAAAATGTTGCAATGTTCTATGTGACGTTGGCGCCCATGTTAGTGTGATGAGTTCTAAGGTTTATGTTGGGCTTTTTAACAAAACACCAAACCTAGATGCTACAATCATTAAATTGATCATGGGAGATGGTAGATTAATCAAACCGCTAGGAGTGCTTAGAAATCTAAATGTTGCTATAGTGGGTAAAAAAATTCCTACCGACTTTTTTGTGATTAATGCTAGTGATGATGAGTATGAAGGCATAATCCTTGGAAAACCCTTTCTCAAATTAGTAAATGCTGTTCTAGATGTTGGAAAAGGGATTGTCACTTTTGATCTAGATGGAGAGAAGCGCACATTCGAATTTCATTCGAAACCGTCTTTTGCTTCACCTCTACCTCTTGATAACTAAGAGGTAGAGAGCATTCGTTCCATTGATTCTTTCAGGGATCCTCTCCAACGCGCTTTGGAGAATGGAGACGCTCAAGATTATCAAGACGGAGAACTAGTGGAAACAATGGAAGAGTTGAAGCCACAACACGGGAATTTGGAGGAAGAAAAATTTGAAGACATTGGAGAGTTAGATCAAGAAGAGGATGGTGCGCCCGATGTTGAGATGAAGCCACTCCCCAAGGGATTGAAATATGAATTTTTGGGAGATGGCAAGACTTTTCCGGTGATTATTAGTGACGAATTGAGCCAGGAAAAGACGGAGAAGTTGCTGAATTTATTAAAGAAGCACAAAAAGGTGATTGACTACTCGATTAATGACTTGAAAGGTATTAGCCCCGCTTTTTGCACACATCGTATACAACTCGAGGAGCAGTACAAGCCGGTCGTAGAGCATCAAAGAAGGTTGAGCCATGCTATGCGTGATGTGGTGAAGAAGGAGGTTATCAAATTGTTGAATGCTGGAATAATATACCCCGTGCCACATAGTGAATGGGTAAGCCCCGTTCATTGCGTTCCAAAGAAAGGAGGACTCACGGTTGTGAAAAATGAGAAGGAGCAATTGATACCGCAAAGAACCTTCACGGGATGGAGGATGTGCATCGATTATAGAAAATTGAATAAGGCAACGAGGAATGATCATTTTCCACTACCATTCATTGACGAGATGCTAGAAAGGTTGGCAAAGCATTCAGACTTTTGTTACCTTGATGGATACTCGGGATTCTTCCAAATACCTATTCATCCGGATGATCAACATAAGACCACATTTACTTGCCCGTATGGAACTTTTGCATATCGGAGGATGCCTTTTGGATTGTGCAATGCGCCCACTTCTTTTCAAAGGTGCATGATGGCTATATTTTCAGATTTCATAGAAGAGATTATGGAGGTGGACAAATCAAAGATAGAAACCGTGGAGAAATTGCCACCACCTACGGACATCAAATCTTTGAGGAGCTTCCTCGGTCATGCCAGATTCTATAGGAGGTTCATAAAGGATTTTTCAAAAATCACCAAGCCATTGACACAACTTCTCCAAAAAGATGTGGAATACACCTTCGATAGTGATTGTCTTCACGCCTTTCGAACACTCAAGCAATCTCTCATAAGTGCTCCTATCATGCAACCTCCGGATTGGAATCTACCTTTTGAAATCATGTGTGACGCAAGCGACTACACCGTAGGAGCCGTTCTTGGACAAAGGAAAGAGGGGAAGGTAAATGCTATCTTCTATGCAAGCAAGACTCTCAATGAAGCCCAAGTTAATTATGCAACAATGGAGAAAGAATTGCTTGCCGTAGTATTTGCCTTCGAAAAATTCAGATCATACATAGTAAATTCAAAGGTGATAGTTTATACCGACCATGTGACAATCAAATATCTCTTGTCCAAGAAAGATGCTAAACCACGCTTGATTCGATGGATCCTATTGCTACAAGAATTCGATGTGGAAATAAGGGACAAGAAAGGGGCAGAAAATGTTGTGGCCGATCACCTATCAAGGATGAACCATAGAGATGATGGAAAAGAACCTATCGAGGATCAAATGAGAGATGATCACCTATATAGAATTCTCGGCAAAGATAGTTGGATGAATGAAATAATAAGGGCAATAAAAGGGATGCCCTTGGATCACTTGGACAAGAATGCAAGGAGAAGAGTGATCGCGGAAAGAAGAAATTACTATTGGGATCCACCATACTTATATAGATATGGAGAAGATGGAGTCCTAAGAAGATACATACCAAGGGAGGAACGTGAAGAAGTTCTAAGAAAGTGTCACTCGTCGGGATATGGAGGACATTATGGGTACTTTAGAACTCAAGCTAAGGTATGGGCTAGTGGATTCTATTGGCCCGAGATGCATGAAGACGCGAAAAGATTTGTTTTGACTTGTTCGGAATGCCATAGGACAGGGAATATCTCGCAAAGAAATGCCATGCCGTTGAACTACAACTTGCAAATAGATCTATTTGATGTCTGGGGAATCGATTTCATGGGACCATTTGTGAACTCACATGGGTTTGAGCATATATTGGTGATGGTGGACTATGTTTCAAAGTGGGTTGAAGCTATGCCATGTCGAAGGCATCAACGGAGGAGTCCACGCACATGATTAAATCGGTAATCTTCCCTCGATATGGCGTCCCGAGAATCTTGATAAGCGATGGAGGAACACACTTCACGGGCAAAGACTTTGGTAAATGCTTGAAGAAATTGGGAATTGAACATAGAGTGTCCACGGCTTATCACCCCCAAACAAACGGACAAGCGGAAACTTCGAACAAGCAATTGAAGGATATCTTAAAGAAGACCGTAGTAAAAGGAGGAAAAGATTGATCGAAGAGACTAGATGATGCACTATGGGCATATCGTACGCACACAAAACCCCAATTGGTATGACTCCTTATCAATTTGTTTATGGAAAAATATGCCACTTGCCGGTTGAGCTAAAACATAAGGCGTATTGGGCGATGAAGGAGATGAACTTTGATGCGGAAGCCACTGGAATTAAAAGGGGAATCCAAATAAGCGAATTGGAGGAGTTAAGATTGAAAGCGTACAATAGTGCAACAATTTACAAAGAAAGGATGAAGAGATGGCACGACAAGCGATTACAAAACAAGGAATTCAAAGAAGGAGACAAGGTCCTACTCTACAATTCAAGATTCAAACTCTTTGGCAAAGGAAAATTGCAAAGCAAATGGGATGGACCGTATGTCGTACACTCAGTTTCACCTACGGAAGCGGTGACAATCATGGATGTGAAAAGGTGACCAATATGTGGTGAACGGACAGCGACTAAAGGTATTCTTGGAGCCCGACGTCATGCCCCTTCATTACATCGACATATACACCATGGAGGAGGAACCGGAATGTCAAGCCTAACGACATTAAGCAAGGTAAGTTTGTAAATATTCTCTTTTAGATTTTATTTTCGTAGTTTTATTTTTATTCTGGACAAAATTTGAGTAAAACATAGGCTCATAATTTGTTGGTGGGCACCTCGGAAAAAGTTGGAGTCCAGGGGGCCGAAAAAACCCCTGGGCCAGCCGGCCCAACACCCCTAGGCCGGCTGGCCTGAGGCTCCTCGTGTGCGATTCGGTCTCGATTTTTGGTAGGTACGAGATAAGGAAATTTCAAACCTGTGCCTTATAGATTTCGCATGCAAAAACCAAAGAGATATTGGACTTCTCATCCAAGTCTTTTTGGGACTTAAATAGAGGCGCGGGTTAGATCTATTCTCTCATACTTTTCAATCTACACCACCACCTCGTGAGAGACGTCGACAATGGCTGTTCCAGCGAGCGCAAGAGCCATGATTGCAGCAATGGAGATCAAGGAGAGGGGCATGGCGCCCGACACCCCCATGCCAAAGACGCCTAGCACCATCTTGGCAACTGGTGCGACATCCCTTCTTGTCGAAGCAAAGCGATGTGAAGCGAAGCCCCTCCGAAGAAATTCAATACCCAAGCACTGATGAGCGTCGGAGGGAAGAGCCTTCCATGGTGCAATGAGAAGTTAGCTCAAGCCCAAAGGGTGGTCATCGTTATCAGTAGCGATGAAGACGAAGGCGAGAAGCGACAAGACAAAAAGCCACCCGCACCTAGGCGTTCCTTGCGCCTTCTCGGAGTTAAAAGGAAAAACTACGTCGAGCACACCCCGGAGCCGAAGGATTATGCGGGGGACAGCGATTGGGAGAGCTACATGAGCCCTAGTTCATGGGGCACCACCGGTCGTGACTACGATGATGATTGGCCGGGGTGGGCCGAAGAGGAGAGAAGGGAGGAAGACGACCCCTCCGAAGGTGACAGCGGCAAGAAGAAGAAGGACGACGACGAGCCCGACGACGACAGCCCCAACCGCAGCGGGCATCACTCCGGGTGCTGTTTCAAGTGCCGCAATGAAATCGCGGATCTCCGCGCGCACCATTGATAGGTGTCACGATCAACTCGTGGCAATGGATCGAAGGATGGACGACATCGAGAGCTTGGTTGAGAGAGACTACAACTTCCTTGTCCGCAACATAAGGAAGTTATTCGGGATGGTTGGAGATCTACAAAAGCAAGGAGGAGGGCGCCCTAGATGCAATTTCCCTAGGTGCCGTTGAGAATACTGACGAGCGTCACACCCATCTTTTATATCATTGCGGCGAGGACGCCGCATAATCTAAGCATGGGGGGAAAGGTGTGACGGCTCGTAGATTGAATTTTGTTAGTCTTTGTTTACTCGAAAGTTCGTCATGTGTGTGTGCTTTATTTTTCGCATGTGTGTGAGTGAGTCTTAAATTAGCGTTGAGTCATAAAAACAAAATAAAAAGAGTCTTTGTTTTTTGTTGGATCGTGTAATTTTATTTATGCATTCAGTTTTACTTTATTTTCTTTAAAGCAATTGTTCACGAGCGTTGTCATGAAAATTAATTCTTATTTGTGGAGCTTAGTAAATTATCCGTCCATGTTAATACCCACACTTGAGCTTTGATCTAGCACTTGGTTTTGATTACGCTTGCGAGTAAGGCATGATTTGGAGGACTTTAATTTCATAAAAATAATAAAACCCATACAAACATAAGGTTGATCAAGTTCTTGACAGGTCGAGAGTAAAAATCCTATCATCCAAAAGCTATATTCGTTCCACCATAAGCATTGGATGTGCATTGAGTTGAGTTAGGATTTCTTTCTGTTGGGAGTTTTAATTTCGAGCAATGATCGTGCCCGTATTTTTCATCTCTGAATTGCTAGCCCCGTCAATATTCGGTAATGAGAATTCCTCATCGGAACAACTCATGAGATCTACCGGATTCCAAAACCCGAACCTGAGATTATCTTGTTTATTATCCTTTTCCTTGACCACAACCCAATTATGAGGATACGTTATCTTTCTGCGCATGATTTGTATAAAACATAATTTTGGGATTAAGAAAGTTAGGAGTACTAGAAAAACGGACCGGAGCCGAGCTGGGAAAGCCCCAGGCCGGCCGGCCTACACCCCTAGAGCTGGCCGGCCTAAGCCCCTCTGGCCTCGGCTCGGGCTCCAAAAATTCAGGGAGCCACTTTGGAGATTTTCCTATCTATGTTTTATAAAAAGTGTCCTATGAAAAGGTTCGGAAAAGAGAAAAAATTCGGGAGAAAGAAAGAAAAAAAAAATGTATGAGAAGAAAAGAATAAATGAAGGGATTCTATGGTTAGAGAAGTGCAAAGAGATATCACCTTGTTGTTTGAGAACAATATCCTCAATTCCAACCATGTGCAATCCGACTACGAGGACGATGCTTGTGCCTTGAAGTCAATCTTTTTTGTATGCCTTTGCACATGTCCACCATTCTAAATCTTCTTACCCTTGAACCCTTTACATTATGGAGAAACTCTCATGATCATTGGCTCGGAAGGTAAGCAATCATTAAAAGGTTTTCTTAATTTGACAATATATGTATATACTTTGCTAAGCCTCACCTATAGCTCCACTTTATACTTGAGAGACTTTTGGGAGATGAGAGTTTGCAAATAATAATAGGATAGCCACTTATATCGAGAGACATGAAAGGACTTGTGCATGAGTTTTTGGGTCTAACCTTTGTTGCAGGGTATTTTTGCTTCTGAAAACTAAAAAAAGAGGAAAAACCTCCAAGGATGGCAAGAAAAGCAAGTGTTGTCGATATTCAAGTTGCCGGCTAAAGGGTAAGAGTCGTGGAGTAGTATTGGATGAGTTTTTAAACGCCCATGATATGATTATCCTCGCTGCTCCTCTGACCTTTGTTTGAAGAAATATTGTTAGACTTGTTTGCATAAGTAAATTTTGCAGTTTGAGAACTCTCGAATAACCCATGGAAGGACTTGATGATTTGATTTGCTCGAGGACGAGCAAAAGCTAAGCATGGGGGGAATGTTGGCGCTCCTTAAGTACCCATTTTATTATACAATTAGGAGAGGTTTTGGTAATTTCATCGGGATGATTCATGTACTAACCCGCCACTTGGCACCCGAACTTGACCGTTTTCGATTTTGTTCTGGATTTTGGAGCATGTTGTGTTTTAGCAGGAAATTGGACATTTTCGGAGATGTTTTGACGCATGGTCACAACTGGGCTAAGATGAGGAATAAGGAGAAGAAGCCGCACGCGAAATATGGGACCGAAAAGGGCCAGAAAGGGCCCAGGCCGGCCGGCCTGGGTACCTAAGAGCCGGCTGGCCTAGCCCATTCCGGGGCCCAATCGGCCTCAATTTTCTTCAGCGCGAAGTATGCGTCAACCCTAATCTGTGTTTTACCAAAACCACCGACCAGAACCGCCTATATATACCCCGAAGCCACCGTCAAAGAGAGGGGGGACGGAAAATCGAAAGATCGCAGAGAGATTCAGAAGAGAGCATCCAGAGATGAGTTTCAGAGATCCATTCGAGTTAGACACAAGAAAAAGGCGACACCGGAGGCCTCATCATCCCTCGGCGCCGCTGCAAGTTGGTGGACAGCAAGGGATCCATCCCTTGCCGGAGATTTCGTCACCATGATCGACTACGCTTTGCTTAGTGTAACACCATAATTCAAATTTCAGTAATTAATAATAAATTTAATTGGCTTTAATTAAATTTCTAAGGTGTATTGTGTTTAGACTTGCATTTAATCTAATTTTGATCCTCAAGTAATTAAAATTTATCATAGGGTTAAAATGTTTGTGCATTCATGTTGGTGCATTAATTTATTTGTTTGAGTGAATAAGGTTTTGAATTCAAATTTGATTTGAATTCAAATTTGGTTTGTTTTAGAAATAGAAAAGGAAAGAGAACCCAGCCCAAACCCAACCAACCCAGTCAGCGTTCAGCCCAAAACACCAAACCCGCCGGCCCACCTCTTCTCTTTTCCCCAAACCAGCCCAGCCCAGCGCAGCGGCCCGCTCTCCTTCTTTTCCCAGGGCCCAACCCACCTCCTCTCCCTCACTCACACCGGCGCGGCCCACTCCTCTCCCCTTCCCCACTTCGCAGCCCAACAGCTTCCCCGCGCGGCCCGCTCGCTCGGCTCCGCTCGGCCCGCAACCACGCGATCCGCGCTTGGCCTGCCTCCTCTCTCCGCGCGTCGCCGCGCGCCGCTTGCAACCGCTGCCATGCCGGGCACGCACGTCAGGCGCTCCGTCTACCTCTCGCAATGCCCAGCCGGGTCCCCGCCGCGATCTCCGCGCCACGTCAGCCCTGGACCCACACGCCGAGGCCGGCCTTCCCTTCTTAAACGCGCCCTGGCCCTCTCCCGCACCCCACCTCACATCCACAATAGCCCCCACAAACCCTAGCCGCTGCCGCGTGACATCTTGCTCCACCACGTAGAGCCTCTAAGCCACCGGGTTCCCGCCGCCCCGCCGCACCTGAGCTCCGTCCAAGGAGCGCACCGGCTCCACCTCAACCTCTGGATCATCTTCGAGCTCCTTGGCCCCGGACCGAGTCACGCCTGCACCGGGATTCTGCCAGGGACGCATCACCAGTGAGAAGCTCCGCCGCCGATTTCCCTCGCCGCCGGCCACTCCCGGACCCCTCTGACCCCGTGGCACCATCGCAGGGTCGCCTTGAAACTGTCCGTGGGACCCAGGAACCGGAGCACCGCTGCGTCAACCACGTCCACGACCACCACGTCGAGCTCCGCCGCCGGTCCGCGCCGTCGCTGCCTCTGCGCCGGTCCTCCCTTCAATCCGAGCCCTCGTTGAGCCATGCCCCTTCCTCCTGCCCTCTTGCACCGATTAGCTCGGCACGTAGTCCTTTCCCGAGCCCAGAATGCCGTTCGTTGTAGCGCCACCGCGCGCAAGGTCCCCGCCGCTCTTGCCCGCCCTACTCCGGGCTACCTCGAGGCCCGCAAAAGCCCCAGGTGGACTACGCATGGCACGTAGTCCATCCTAGACCAAGGCGTGTGCCAAATCGAGCCCGGGAACGCCAGATTCGACTTACGCCAGCGATCCCCCGCCGCGGAAAGCCAACTCCGGCGACTAGCGCCGCCGACCCGCGCCCCGTTGAACCTGAGCCACCCGATCCCGCACGGACGCCCGTGATTAGAACGTATAACGATTTGATCTGAGCCGCCGGATCTTGAACCAACGGATCAGATCCGCGCGTACCCCTTCGGCCTGGAAAATTTGCTAAAGAACCCCCCAGTTTCCTAGAAATCAACCCGAGCTCCGGTCGCGTTCAAAAATATTCTCAGTTAAGCCCAGTTTTTAAAGTTTTAACGCCTGAGCTTTTTAGATATTGAACCGGCCGTCCTTGGCTGTTGTTTTTGCAAGTCAGACCCCAGAGTTGTTGTTTAATTACGTTTGGGCCCTCGATTTTTGCAGAAACCCCCTGGAACATAGTTTTTCTCGCAGATAAGCCCCTAGAACTTGTTTTAGGCCTAGATTTTGCGTTTTAGCTCCGTTTTAGGCGTTCTTTATATCCACGGGATTGTTGTGACGCGTAGAATAGTTTTAGAATAGTTTGGTGTACTGTTTTTATGTATTGATGTACTGTTTCTTAGCTTTCGTTAGTGTTTGCTTGTATGCTTATTGTGTGATTTGCTTTTGGCCATGTGTTCATGAGTAGACAGTGATCCATCTGAGGAGCCCCAGTACCAGTACCCGGAGCAGCCGTCTTCAGAGCCGTTTGAGCAGCAGGAACAGTTTGACGAAGGCAAGTATAACATGAACACCACCTATCACCTTTAATTACAATTTCATACTGCATTTTAATACTGTATGCCTATAAGGACTTTCCTAGCCCCTTTATATCCTTTATATATATCCTTTGGGTTGCATTTTGCTTAGTTGTGCTAGGTGCCGCGCTATAACACACTTGGTCCTTTTTAATTAATTTGATTAATGGTATATGCAACTTAATTCTAAGAGTGGCCTATTTGAGGGGCTCACGTCTCGTTAAAATTGGTTTTGTTAGAAACATGGTTTAGGGGGCCAGCACGGTGCTTACTGCCTGGTTGGCCACTCTCCATAAGGACCGGTTCATAGAGCGACAACCTGGGACAACAGCGCTACCACAAGACTGGAATGGGACGGTCTTGGCTTACTAATTAGGTCATTTTGGTTCGGGAGTAACTTACCGACGGGGCAAGAGGGGAGTCGAGCTTCAATGGTGCCCAGGCTACGAGGCTTGGTCTGCGTACCCCTCGAGGTGGGTACCATCGTTGCATTGCCTGAATCCTTAGCGGTTACACCATACCAACGTGTCCTTTGTAACGGCCTCGTAGTGAGTTTGCTAGTCATCTCACCTAAGGAAGTGTGATGAACAACTAGCGTAGCTCACGACTTGTGGGTAAAGATGTGCAACCACTGCAGAGTGTAAAACTGGTATACTAGCCGTGCTCACGGTCATGAGCGGCCCAGATCCTCCTTTTGATTAGTGGGGTTATCTCCTTCTGACGAGGGGGGTGCCTCTCGGGGTTACCTTGGTGGTTTCGGTTTGGTTCTCAGTAGTAACATGATTAATTTTGATTAATTACTATGTAACTGGGTTTATGGTAATCCATCAACTTGTAGTAAATAGCTTTAATAAAATTTTGCCAAGACTTAAAAGCTAATGCAGTCAGTCAGCCAACCTAGAGCCTCATAATTTGTGTTATACTTGTTGAGTACAAGTTGTGTACTCACTCTTGCCTACTCTACTCTTTTTCCTCTTGGGGACACTCTACTATTGCTCAGTTCCTTCCGACGCAAGGGAATTCGCTCAGCGCTACCAGGACTTCGAAGACTTCTAGGCGTTCGTCTCCCAGTCGACGTCCCTGTGGCGCCCTGCTCAGCTTCCGACGAGAGTTATCGTTTATGTATTATGCTTCCGCATACTCTGTATCAAACATTTTGTTAATAATGTAATAAATAACATTCGTATTCGCTTTTGTTTCTATGTATTGATGTACTGTTTCTTAGCTTTTGTTAGTGTTTGCTTGTATGCTTATTGTTGCGCATTGTTTTTGGCCATGTGTTCGTGAGTAGACGTTGAGCTACCGGAGGAGCCCCAGTACCAGTACCCGGAGCAGCCATCTTCTGACCAGTTTTAGCAGCAGCAGGAGCAGTACGAGGAAGGCAAGTATAACATGAACAACCTATCACTTTTAAATACACTTTCATACTGCATTTTAATATTGTATGCCTATAAGGATTTCCTAGCCACTTCATATCCTTTATTCATGTATCCTTGGGTTGCATGTTGGTTAGTTGTGCTAGGTGCCGCGCTATAACACACTTGGTCCTTTTTTATTAATATGATTAATGGTATATGCAACTTAATTCTGGGAGTGGCCCTCTGTGCTTCGTGCTTGGGTGGCTCACGTCCCGTTAAAATATGTTTTGTTAGAAACATGGTTTAGGGGGCCAGCACGGTGCTTAGTGCTTGGTTGGCCACTCTCCATAAGGACCGGTTCATAGAGCGACAACCTGGGACAACAGCGCTACCACAAGACTGGAATGGGACGGTCTTGGCGTAATAATTAGGTCTTTTTGGTTTGGAGTAACTTACCTGCGGGGCGGGGGCGGTAAGCTTCTATGGCCCTCGTGCTGAGTGGCCTCGTGTGTGCTTCGTGTCTTGACGCCCACTAGACCTGCTCCATAGTCGCCGATCCACCCTCGCGGTTACTCCCTACCAACGAGATTCTTTGTAAAGGCCTCGTAGTGAGTTTGCTAGTGATCTCACCTAAGGAAGTGTGATGAACAACTGGCGTAGCTCACGACTTGTGGGTAAAGATGTGCAACCTCTGCAGAGTGTAAAACTGGTATACTAGCCGTGCTCACGGTCATGAGCGGCCCAGATCCTCCTTTTGATTAGTGGGGATTATCTTCCTTTGACGAGGCAAGTTTTCCCGGGTGGCTTGGTTTGGTTTGGTACTCAGTAGTTTCTTAATTAATTCTGATTAATTACTATGTAACTGGGTTAATGGTAATTCATCAACTCGTAGTAAATAGCTTTAATAAAATTTTGCCAACACTTAAAAGCTAATGCAGTTGAGTCAGCCAACCTTAGAGCCTCATAGTTTGTGTTATACTTGTTGAGTACAAGTTGTGTACTCACTCTTGCCTCTTCTCTACTTTTTCCTCTCGGATACGCTACTACTGCTCAGTTCCTACCAACGCGAGGGAGTTCGCTCAGCGCTACCAGGACTACGAGGACTTCTAGGCGTTTGTCTCCCAGTCGACGTCCCTGTGGCGCCCTGCTCAGCTTCGGAGAGTTTTTATCATATTTTGTACTTCGCTTCCGCTGTATCAGACATTTTTGTCATTAATATAATAAATTACATTCATATTCGCTTTATTATATCTTTTTACGTGATATGTGCTGTGATATACTGTTCATTCTGTTGTATATACATGTGACTTGATCCTGGCACGTATATGATTGCTTGGTTTATGTCCTTTTATAAACCGGGTGTTACAGAGTGGTATCAGAGCCGTATCGACTGTAGGACGAAGCCTAGATAGAACTGGTCGAGTTTTAGGACTTCTTCTCTCCAATCCTTGCTTGCTGAAACTATTTTACTATTGTACCCCTTGAATTCTATGCCTTTTACTCGTCTTGCCTTGATTTCTCTCTCTAAAGAATAGTTTTCGTAGATTTTGGCCTGAATCAGTCATCTGACCACCATGAGTATTAGCTAGGTGACCCTTTATAATAATACGGTAGTATGTTCTGCGACGCGTTGTGTTAGTCGAGTCGGATGTTAAACTCGGCTAAGTTGTGAAAATTGTCTGCTTGTTATTATGCTACATGTTTGATTTGGATTTTTTTGAATGATTGCATAGCTTAGTAGTTTAAATTTGTTTAAAAGAAAATACATCTATTGTTAAAGTTAACTAATTAATAAAATGAACTAGATCGTTGGGGGGTAAAACAGTCCACTCTATCCTGTCTACTTTATCATGTCTAGGTCTTTCCTGCAGAAAATTATCATATCCATCTAAATTTATTTCTGCAATATCCTTACTCATGAAACCTTTTGTCTGAATCAGATGGTGAACACCAGGCGTGGATCTGACCAGCAGGGGCAGAACAACCAGGGGTAGAACAACCAGGGTACTGGGATCCCGATGCCTCCGCCTCTGACCCCGGAGCAGTACTTCCAGCTCCAGATGCAGATGATGGCTACCCTGAACAACACTGTTCAGGCACTTCAGCAGGCTCACACTCAGCCTCCGCCTCCTCCACCGCCGCAGCCCCGCGACAGGCATGCCGAGTTCCTGAGGGGTCACCCGCCGACGTTCTCTCACACGTCCGACCCTCTTTAGGCTGACGACTGGCTCCGTGCAGTGGAGCGCCAGCTGGACATCGCCCAGTGCGATGATCGTGAGTGCGTCTTGTACGCAGCAGGACAGCTGCGAGGGGCAGCTTTGGACTGGTGGGAGTCCCACCCAGTTCAGGACCGCGAGGCTCTCACCTGGCTCCAGTTCCGGGAGTGGTTCCGCAGCCACAACGTCCCCGCGGGCGTTATGAAGATGAAGCAGAAGGAGTTCCTTGCACTGAAGCAGGTAATCTCAGATATAATCATTCAGCGTTTCCTTTTGAGCTAATACCCCCTTGTTCTATCTTTCTGGGTTATGAATTAATCTTTCGATATCTATCTGTCTTTTTCACTTCAGGGGACTATGACGGTCACGGAATATCGTGATCGTTTTCTGCAGCTTGCTCGCTACGCCCCTGCCGATGTTGCAGATGACCGCAAGAAGTAGGAGCACTTCATGGAGGGTCTTGAGGACTACCTCCAGTACGCGCTGCTCAATCTCCGCTTCGACGACTTCAACCATTTGGTTTACAACGCGCTCAACACGGAGCGCAAGCATTTGGAGATGGAGGACAAGAAGAGGAAGATTGTCCCCGTTGCTTCCGGCAGCAACACTCGTCCTCGCCTCCAGCCGCCCCAGCAGTACCAGCAGCAGCAGTACCGGCCTCCCTAGCCGTACCAGCAGAGGCCGCAGCAGTACCCGCCTCGATAGCAGCAGCAGGCAGGTCAGGGCCCGAGGTTACCGGCACCTCCGGCTCGTACTGCTCCACCAGCGCCGCCAGCACCTCAGGCTCCACGGCAGGCAGCTCCTCCTGCCGGACAGCAAGCTCAGGGACCCCCTCGCACCTGCTATCACTGTGGCCAGCTGGGGCACTATGCCAACTCTTGCCCCCGGAAGGCGCAGGCGGGACAGCAGGGGCGCCCAGCTCAGCCCAGGGTGCCAGCACAGGGTCGGGTGAACCACGTGACGGCCGAGTCAGCGGCCGAGGCTCCTAATGTGGTTATTGGTACGTTCATGGTCAACTCTCACTCCGCTACAGTGCTTTTCGATACCGGTGCTATTCATTCTTTCATTTCCAAGTCATTTGCCGAGAAGCATGGTATACTAGTTTCTTGTATGAGGACAGCTACGGTAGTTACCTCACCTGGGGGCCAGATACATACATGTTCTATATGCTCCAGAGTTAGTATGGTCATAAAGGGGGTAGAATTCCGCACTGGTTTGATCGTCATTGATTCCTCGGGGATAGATGTGATTTTGGGCATGGAGACCCTTACCAGATGGGGAGTCCGTATTGATTGTGCTCAGCGGACAGTTCACTTGTCAGCATCTGATGGCCAAGAGGTGACAGTCAGTGCTTCAGAGCCTTCTGGATTTCTTCATCAGATGGAGGCTAGACCCACGGATGGTATTCGCGTGGTGTCTGAATTCCCGGATGTCTTTCCGGATGATTTGCCAAGTATGCCGCCTGAACGCGACATCGAGTTTTCTATTGATCTCTTGCCTGGCACAGCTCCTATTGCAAAGCGGCCCTACCGCATGGCACCTATAGAGCATGAGGAAGTCAAGAAGACTATTGATGAGTTGCTAGCCAAGGGCTATATCCGTCGCAGCTTCTCCCCTTGGGCTTTTCCGTTGTTGCTGGTAGATAAGAAGGATGGCTCGAAGAGAATGTGTGTTGATTATCGGGAGCTGAATGCAGTTACTATCAAGAACAAGCATCCACTACCCCGTATTGAGGATCTCTTTGATCTGCTTCGAGGTGCTCGTATATTCTCGAAGATTGATCTGCGTTCGGGTTATTTTCAGCTGAGGATCCATCCTGGGGATATTCCGAAGACGGCATTCACTTGCAAGTACGGGCTGTATGAGTACACGGTCATGTCCTTCGGCTTGACTAATGCCCCGGCTTTCTTCATGCACTTGATGAACATGGTTTTCATGGATTATCTGGATGTCTTCATCGTGATCTTCATCGATGATATTCTGATCTTCTCCAAGACAGAGGAAGAGCATGAAGAGCATCTGAGGCTCGTGTTGCAGAGATTGAGAGAGCTTCAGCTGTATGCTAAGTTCAGCAAGTGCGAGTTCTGGATTGACGAGGTTCCATTCCTCGGTCATATCATCTCCAAGGGAGGTATTGCAGTTGATCCGAGCAAGGTAAAGGATGTGCTCGAGTGGGAGACACCGCAGATGGTGAAGGAAGTCCGGTCATTCTTGGGCTTAGCAGGATATTATCGGAGGTTCATTGAGAATTTCTCCAAGATCGCGAAGCCTTTGACTTCCTTGCTAGAGAAGAATGCGGCATTCATATGGACTGATGAGCGTCAGATGGCCTTTGATGAGCTGAAGAAGAGGTTGACTACGGCGCCAGTCCTTACTCTGCCAGACTAGAGCAAGAGGTTCATGGTGTATTGTGATGCTTCGAAGGATGGTCTTGGTTGTGTTCTGATGCAGGAGGGCAGAGTGATTGCTTATGCTTCACGGCAGTTACGTCGGCATGAGCTAAACTATCCCACTCATGATCTTGAGTTAGCCGCAGTTGTGCATGCTCTGAAGATTTGGAGGCATTACTTGTATGGGCAGCAGTGTGATATCTACACTGATCACAAGAGCCTCAAGTATATTTTCACACAGAATGAGCTGAACATGCGGCAGAGAAGATGGTTAGAGTTGGTCAAGGACTATGACCTGGAGATTCACTATCATCCGGGTAAGGCCAATGTTGTGGCAGATGCTCTGAGCAGAAGAAGCTATGTCAACATGGCCGTGGCTTTCCAGATGCCTCAAGAGTTATGCGAGGAGTTTGAGCAGTTGAGTCTGGGCTTCTTGCACCATACTTCGAGTGCAGCATTCGAGGCAGTACCCACTCTAGAGGCAGAGATCAGGCAGCATCAGAAAGAAGATGAGAAGCTGCAGGAAATCCGTGAGTTGCTCAAAAAGGGCAAGGCTCGCCATTTCAGAGAGGATGATCAGGGTACTTTGTGGTACAAGAACCGGATCTGCGTGCCTGATGTGAATGATCTCCGGAAGTTGATTCTGAGTGAGGCCCATGATACAGCTTATTCTATTCATCCGGGCAGCACGAAGATGTACTATGATCTGAAGGAACGTTTCTGGTGGTATGGGATAAAGCATTCTGTGGCAGAGTATGTGGCTATTTGTGACACCTGCTAGCGTGTTAAGGCTGAGCATCAGAGGCCAGCAGGTCTGTTACAGTCTTTGAAGATTCCAGAGTGGAAATGGGAGCAAATCACTATGGACTTCATTGTTGGATTGCCTCATACTCAGAAAGGGTACAACTCTATATGGGTAGTAGTGGATCGATTGATGAAGGTTGCTCACTTCATTCCAGTGAACACTACTTACTCCGGAGCTAGACTTGCAGAGTTGTACATCTCTCAGATTGTCTGCTTGCATGGTGTGCCCAAGAAGATCATATCTGACAGAGGGTCTCAGTTCACTTCTCGGTTCTGGGAGCAGCTCCATGATTCGCTGGATACGAAGCTGCATTTCAGTACGGCTTATCACCCTTAGACAGATGGGCAGACAGAGAGAACCAACCAAGTGTTGGAGGATATGCTGAGAGCTTGTGCTATTCAGTATGGTACTAGTTGGGATAAGTGCCTGTCATATGCTGAGTTTTCATACAACAACAGCTATCAGGCCAGTCTGAAGAAGTCCCCCTTCGAGGCATTGTATGGCAGAAAGTGCAGGACTCCTCTCTATTGGGATCAGATTGGTGAGAAGCAGCTCTTTGGCCCTGAGATCATAGATGATGCAGAGCAGATGGTTCAGGCTGTGCGAGAAAATCTGAGGATTGCACAGAGCAGACAGAAGAGCTATGCTGATGGCAAACGGAGAGATCTGACCCTCAGTGTCGGTGATTATGTGTACCTGAAGGTGTCTCCGATGAGAGGAATCCGCCGATTCAATGTCAAGGGGAAGTTAGCACCTCGGTATGTGGGGCCATTCAAGGTGCTAGAGCGGAAAGGCGAAGTTGCTTATCGCCTGGAGTTGCCCACCAGCCTCTCAGGAGTTCACGATGTCTTCCATATATCTCAGCTGAAGAGGTGTCTGCGAGTACCCGAGGAGCAGGCACCACTGGATGGGTTAGATGTTCAGGAAGATCTGACTTATACTGAGCATCCGGTGAAAATTCTGGAGATATCAGAAAGGGTTACTCGGAACAAGCGCATCAAGATGTGCAGAGTTCAGTGGAGTCACCACAGTGAAGCTGAGGCTACATGGGAGCGAGAAGATGAGCTAAAGAAGACATATCCAGATCTCTTTGCTAGCCAGCCCAGCTAAATCTCGGGGACGAGATTTCTTAAAGGGGGTAGGGTCTGTAACACCCTAATTTAAATTTCAGTAATTTATAATAAATTTAATTGGCTTTATTTAATTTTCTAAGGTTTATTGTGTTAGACTTGCATTTAATCTAAAATTTTGTTCCTTAAGTAATTAAAACTTTATCATAAGGTTAAAATGTTTGTTGCATCATGCTGGAGCATTGTTTCAATTGTTTGAGTGCTTGAGTGAATTCAAATTCAAATTTGAATTCATTTGGTTTGAGTTTGAGTTAGAACTAGAATTAGGAAAATAGAATAGAAAAAGAAGAAGGAACTAGAAAGACCAAAGCCCAGCCCAAGGAAACCCGGCCGGCCCATCCCTCCTCTTCTCCCTTTCCCGCCGCCCAGAAGCCCAGCTCGCCTCCTTTTCCTTCCCTCTCCTTTCCCGGGCCTGCTCACGCGCAGCAGCCCAGGCCATCTCCCTGTGCGGCCCACACCCCGTGGCCCACTCCACCCCGCAACCCCGCCTTCCGCTCAGCCCACTCCCACGCTGACCCAGCGCTGCGGCCCACTCCCTCGCTCCAGCGCCGCTCCCGCGTTCGACCCGCTTCGGCCCACTCCTCCGCGCGATGCGCATCGCCCGCTCTCGCTCGCCCAGCCGCTGACAGCGCGGGCCCGCCTGTCATCCCCACCCCCGCCTTCCCCGCGCTGCAACGGCCGCGCCGCAATCCCCACCGGGATCACGACGGGTGCACCTCCCCAATATCCCCGGCGCCTTCTTTAAACCCCCGCGGACCTCCTACGTCCAGCCTATCCCACAGCACAGCCCCACAACCCTACCCGCCGCCTTGCCTCTGCTCGGAGCGGAGCGCCGCCACGACCTCCACGCCGGTGAGTCCTTGCGCCGCCACAATCCATCATCTCCGGTGACCACTGGACCTCTCTGACCCCTTCACCGGCTTTGCAGATCGACCCCGAGGCTTCCCGTGGAGTCCAGAGGACCGGAGCACCGCCGCATCAACCACGCCCGCGACCGCCGCGTCGAGCTCCGCCGCCGGTCCGCCCCGATTTCTGCCCTGCGCCGCCTCTCGTTGACTTCTACGGCCGGCATCATCCCCGAGTGAGGGTAACGATCACGCCGTGCTCATTCCCCGTCCCTTTTGCTCTCTGTTGCACCTAGTTGACCTCGCCGGCGATGCTAGCACCGCCCTGCACCGGCGAGAACCCCTCTCCCAGCCCCGAACCACCTCTCTGAGTACCCCAGTGAATTACATGTGTTGCGCTTGAGCTTTTGCACAAGACCGTAGCCCAAACGGACCCCTATAGCGCTGGATCGGCCGTCGCCGGCGAAGCCCGCCGCGGAGCAGAGCTCCGGCGACGTCCCGCCGCCGCCCCGCGCGCCCGAACCCCCCTGACCACCCGATCTCAGATGGACGCTCCAGATTAGATCGGCGCATCCCTTCGTCCTGCGCCCTCAGATCGCGATCCAACGACCCAAATATAAACTTACCGCTTCGGCCTGTAACTTTTGCTAAAGAGACCCTGCCCTTTCTGGATATCAACCCGCCATCCATCTGTATGCAAAACTAATTACAGTTGGGCCCAGCTTTTAGCAGATAACCCCCTGGATTTTCACAGAATAGAACCTGTAACACCCGGTTTATAAAAGAACATAAACCGAGCAATCATATACGTGCCAGGATCAAGTCACACGTATATACAACAGAATGAACAGTATATCATAGCACATATCACGTAAAAAGACATAATAAAGCGAATACGAATGTTATTTATTACAATAATGACAAAATGTCTGATACAGCGGAAGCGAAGTACAAAAAAATACGAATAAAGCTCTCCGAAGCTGAAGCAGGGCGCCACAGGGACATCGACTGGGAGACGAAGCACCTAGAAGTCCTCGTAGTCCTGGTAGCGCTGGACGAACTCCCTCGTGTCGGCAGGAACTGAGCAGCAGTAGCGTAGCCAAGAGGAGAAAGTAGAGTAGAGGCAAGAGTGAGTACACAACTTGTACTCAACAAGTATAACACAAACTATGAGGCTCTAAGGTTGGCTGACTCAACTGCATTAGCTTTTAAGTGTTGGCAAAATTTTATTAAAGCTAATTACTACGAGTTGATGATTTACCATTAACCTAGTTACATAGTAATTAATCAGAATTAATTATACTACTACTGAGAACTATACCAAAAACCATGCCACCAAGGTAAACCCCGAGAAGCACCTCCCTCGTCGGAAGAAGATAACTTCACTAATCAAAAGGAGGATCTGGGCCGCTCATAACCGTGAGCACGGCTAGTATACCAGTTTTACACTCTGCAGAGGTTGCACATCTTTACCCACAAGTCGTGAGCTATGCCGGTTGTTCATCACACTTCCTTAGGTGAGATGGCCAGCGACTCACTACGAGGCCTTTAAAAAGAATCTCGTTGGTAAGGCGTAACCGCGAGAGTTAGGTCGGCGACGATGGGGCCCACCTCCGGGGGTACAAGCACAGGAGCGCAATCCAAGCACAGACCAGGCCGGAGGAGCAGGGACCATTGAAGCTTACTACTCTTGCCCCGCAGGTAAGTTACTCCAAACCAAAAAGATCTAGTTATTACGCCAAGTCTATCCCATTCTAGCCTTGTGGTAGCGCTGTTGTCCCAGGTTGTCGCTCTATGAACCGGTCCTTATGGAGAGTGGCCAACCAAGCACTAAGCACCGTGCTGGCCCCCTAAACCATGTTTCTAACAAAAGCCAATTTTAACGAGAAGTGAGCCACTCAAGCCACACAGAGTGCCACTCTCAGAATTAAATTCAAGTAAACCATTAATCAATTTAATTAAAAAGGACCAAGGTGTGTTATAGCGCAGCAACCTAGCACAACTAACCAAAATGCAACCCAAAGGCATATATAAAGGATATAAAGTGGCTAGGAAATCCTTATAGGCATACAATATTAAAATGCAGTATGAAAATGTATTTAAAAGTGATGGGTTGTTCATGTTATACTTGCCTTCCTCGTACTGCTCCTGCTGCTGCTCAAAGTGCTCGGAAGACGGCTGCTCCGGGTACTGGTACTGGGGCTCCTCAGATGGATCAACGTCTACTCACGAACACATGGCCAAAACAATGCACAATAATAAGCATACAAACAAACATTAACAAAAACTAAGAAACAGTACATCAATACATGAAAACAGCGCACAAAACTATTCTAGAACTATTCTACGCGTTACAACGATCGCGTGGATATAAAGAACGCTAAAAACGGAGCTAAAACGCATTTTCTGGGCTAAAAACAAGGTTCAGGGGCTTATTTGTAAGAAAACTGAAGCTTCAGGGGCTTTTCTGCTAAAACCGAGGACTAAAACGTAAATAAACATTAGTTCCAGGGTCTAGCGCGTGAAAGAAAGAGTGTTGGACGGCGGGTTGAATTCTGGAAAGCTCAGGGTGTTAAGTGCTAAAAACCGGACCTAAATCTAATTGTTTTTGAACTACCAGGGACGGCGGGTTTATTAAAGAAAACTCCAGGGTCTCTTATGCAAAAGAGCCTGGCTGAAGCGGTACGTTCGCATATGGACCGCCGGATCTAGATCCAACGATCCGGACCTATCCCGATCTGGATCTAATCTCACGCGTCAAATTCGGATCGGGCGGTTCAGGGCAAAGGAGCGCTGGGCGGCGGCGCTCAGCCGCCGGAGCAGAGCTCCGCGGTGGCGAGCTCGCCGGAGCCGGCCGTTCTGGCGCTCAGTGGGCCCTTTGGGTTGCGGTCTGGTGCAAAAGGATGAGCGTGACACGCGTAAATCACTGGAGCACGAAGGGTGGCGGTGCTGTGCTCTGGCGGGGCTCGCCACGGCGAGGAGCGGGACTGCGCGGCGGCGCAAGAGCGGGCCTGCGGCGGACGGACGCCTAGGGCGCGCTAAGGGCGGAAATAACCTGCGCAAAAGGGAGCAGGGGCTCGGGTGGTGCTCACCGTGGGCCTGGATCGGGCGAGGGAGCGGCGTAGGGTGGCCGGCGACGGGGACCGGCGGTGGAGGCGGGCGGCGTTCGTTGGCGTGGTCGATGCGGCGGTGTCCCGGCCCTCCGGACTCCACGGGGATCCTCGGGGTCGCTCTGCGAAGCCGGTGAAGGGTCAGAGAGGTCCAGAGGTCACCAAAGAAGATGAATTGGGGCGGCTATGGCGCTTACCGGCGGCGGCGGGAAGCTCTGCACGGCGGCTAGGGTTCGTGGGGCGGCGCCGCGATGGGGATGAGGTGCAGGGGAGGCCGGGGATCCCATTTATAGGGCGGCTGAGGCCTAGGCGTGCGTGCCCAGGGTGCTGACGCGGCGCGGGGATCACGGCGGTGACTGAGCCGGCCGTTGCGCGAGGTAGCAGGAGGATCCGACAGCTGGGGCCGGGGAGTCAGCGAGAGGGAGGCGGGGGCGCGTGCGGGCCGGGCGCGAGGCGGAGGCAGGCCGCGGGGCGGACCGGGTCGCGAGCTGGGCCGTGGAAACGGCCGGGCGCGCTGGGCCTCGCGGGATTGGGCCGCGGGAAGGGAGAGTGGCGTAGCGGGCCGGAGAGCGGGCTGGCTGAGGCGCTGGCTTGGGCCCGGGCCGGACTGGGCCGAGCGGGAGAAGGAGGGGAGTGGGTTGGGTTTTGGGTTTCGGGTTGGGCTGGGTTTTCTATTTTCTCTTTCTATTTCTTTTCTATTTCTAAACCAAAACAAACAAAGTTTGAATTCAAACAAATTTGAATTCAAACTCCCTAGCACTCAACCAAAATAAACAACATATGCACCAGCATGTATGCAACAAAAAATTTAAACCTATGGTAAATTTTAATTAATTAAGGAACAAAAATTAGATTAAATGCCAACTAAACACAATAAACCTTAGAAAATTTAACTAAAGCCAATTAATTTATTAATAAATACTGAAATTTAAAATTAGGGTGTTACATACCCTACCCCCTTAAAGAAATCTCGTCCCGAGATTTAGCTGGGCTGGCTAGCAAAGAGATCTGGATATGTCTTCTTCAACTCATCTTCTCGCTCCCAAGTAGCCTCAGCTTCACTGTGATGACTCCACTGAACTCTGCACATCCTGATGCGCTTGTTCCGAGTAACCCTCTCTGATGTTTCCAGAATCTTCACCGGATGCTCAGTATAAGTCAGATCCTCCTGGACATCGACTCCATCCAGGGGTGCCTGCTCCTCGGGTACTCGCAGACACCTCTTCAGCTGAGATATATGGAAGACATCATGAACTCCTGAGAGGCTGAGAGGTAACTCCAGGCGATAAGCAACTTCGCCTTTCCGCTCTAGCACCTTGAATGGCCCCACATACCGAGGTGCTAACTTCCCTTTGACATTGAATCTGCGGATTCCTCTCATCGGAGACACCTTCAGGTACACATAATCACCAACACTGAAAGTCAGGTCCCTCCGTTTGCCATCAGCATAGCTCTTCTGTCTGCTCTGTGCAATCCTCAAATTTTCTCGCACAGCCTGAACCATCTGCTCTGCATCATCTATGATCTCAGGGCCAAAGAGCTGCTTTTCACCAATCTGATCCCAATAGAGAGGAGTCCTGCACTTTCTGCCATACAATGCCTCGAAGGGTGACTTCTTCAGACTGGCCTGGTAGCTGTTGTTATATGAAAACTCAGCATAAGACAGGCACTTATCCCAACTAGTACCGTACTGAATAGCACAAGCTCTCAGCATATCCTCCAACACTTGGTTGGTTCTCTCTGTCTGCCCATCTGTCTGAGGGTGATAAGCCGTACTGAAACGCAGCTTCGTATCCAACGAATCATGGAGCTGCTCCCAGAAACGAGAGGTGAACTGAGACCCTCTGTCAGATATGATCTTCTTCGGCACACCATGCAAGCAGACAATCCGAGAGATGTACAACTCTGCAAGTCTAGCACCGGAGTAAGTAGTGTTCACTGGAATGAAGTGAGCAACCTTCGTCAGACGATCCACTACTACCCAAATGGAGTTGTACCCTTTCTGAGTACGAGGCAATCCAACTATGAAATCCATCGTGATCTCCTCCCATTTCCACTATGGAATCTTCAAAGGCTGTAACAGACCTGCTGGCCTCTGATGCTCAGCCTTGACACGCTGACAGGTGTCACAAATAGCCACGTACTCTGCCACTGAACGCTTCATCCCGTACCACCAGAAACGTTCCTTCAGATCATAATACATCTTCGAGCTGCCCGGATGAATAGAGTAAGCTGTATCATGGGCCTCACTCAGAATCAACTTCCGGAGATCCTTCACATCTGGCACACAGATTCGGTTCTTGTACCACAAGGTACCCTGATCATCCTCTCTAAAATGAGGAGCCTTGCCCTTCTTGAGCAACTCACGGATCTTCTGCAGCTTCTCATCATCTTTCTGATGCTGCCTGATCTCTGACTCTAGAGTCGGTACTGCCTCAAACGCTGCACTGGAGGTATGATGCAAGAAACCCAAACTCAACTGCTCGAACTCCTCGCATAACTCTGGAGGCATCTGGAAAGCCACGGCCATGTTGACATAACTTCTTCTGCTCAGAGCATCTGCTACAACATTGGCCTTGCCCGGATGATAGTGAATCTCCAGGTCATAGTCCTTGACTAACTCTAGCCATCTTCTCTGCCGCATGTTCAGCTCATTCTGCGTGAAAATGTACTTGAGGCTCTTGTGATCAGTGTAGATATCACACCGCTGCCCATACAAGTAATGCCTCCAAATCTTCAGAGCATGCACAACTGCGGCTAACTCAAGATCATGAGTAGGATAATTCAGCTCATGCCGACGTAACTGCCGTGAAGCATAAGCTATCACTCTGCCCTCCTGCATCAGAACACACCCAAGACCATCCTTCGAAGCATCACAATATACCGTGAACCTCTTCGTCTGGTCTGGCAGAGTCAGGACTGGCGCCGTAGTCAACCTTTTCTTCAGCTCATCAAAGGCCATCTGACGCTCATCAGTCCATACAAAAGCCACATTTTTCTCCAGCAAAGAAGTCAAAGGCTTCGCGATCTTGGAGAAATTCTCAATGAACCTCCGATAATATCCAGCTAAGCCCAAGAAAGATCTGACTTCCTTCACTGTCTGCGGTGTCTCCCACTCGAGCACATCCTTCACCTTGCTTGGATCAACAGCAATGCCTCCCTGAGAGATAACATGACCGAGGAATGGAACCTCGTCAATCCAGAACTCGCACTTGCTGAACTTGGCATACAACTGATGCTCTCTCAGTCTCTGCAATACGAGTCTCAGATGCTCCTCATGCTCTTCTTCTGTCTTGGAGAAGATCAGAATATCATCAATAAAGATCACCACGAAGACATCCAGATAATCCATGAAGACCATGTTCATCAGATGCATGAAGAAAGCCGGGGCATTGGTCAAGCCGAAGGACATGACTGTATACTCATATAACCCGTACTTGCAGGTGAATGCCGTTTTCGGAATATCCCCAGGACGGATCCTCAGCTGAAAATAACCCGAACGAAGATCAATCTTCGAGAATATACGAGCACCTCGAAGCAGATCGAAGAGATCCTCAATACGGGGCAGCGGATGCTTGTTCTTGATAGTAACTGCATTCAGCTCCCGATAATCCACACACATCCTCTTCGAGCCATCCTTCTTATCTACCAGCAATAATGGAAAAGCCCAAGGAGAGAAGCTGCGACGGATATAGCCCTTGGCTAGCAACTCATCAATAGTCTTCTTGACCTCTTCATGCTCTATAGGTGCCATACGATAGGGCCGCTTTGCAATAGGAGCTGTGCCAGGCAAGAGATCAATACAAAACTCAATGGCGCGTTCAGGCGGCATACCTGGCAGATCATCCGGAAAGACATCCGGGAATTCAGACACCACGCGAATACCGTCCGTGGGTCTGGCCTCCATCTGATGAAGAAATCCAGAAGGCTCTACTGCACTGATAACAACCTCTTGGCCACTGGAAGCTGATAGCAAGACTGTCCTCTGAGCACAATCTATCCGAACTCCCCATTTGGCCAGAGTCTCCATTCCCAGAATGACATCAATGCCCTTGGTGTCTAGCACCATCAGATCAGTACAGAACTCTACTCCCCTCAAAGAAACACTGACTCTCGGGCAGTAAGTGTGAGACCTCAACTGTCCACCCGGTGAAGATACTAACAGGCACCTCTTTAATGTGCTAGTATGAATACCATGATGCTCGACAAAAGACTGAGTAATGAAGGAATGCGTAGCACCAGTATCAAAAAGCACTGTAGCTGGATATGAATTAACCATGAACGTACCAATAACCACGTTGGGAGCCTCGGCCGCTGACTCGGCCGTCACGTGGTTCACCCTGCCCTGTGCTGGCGCCCTGGGCTGAGCTGGGCGCCCCTGCTGTCCCGCCTGCGCCTTCCGGGGGCAAGCGTTGGCGTAGTGCCCCGGCTGGCCGCAGTGAAAGCAGGTGCGAGGGGGTCCCTGAGCCTGCTGTCCGGTAGGAGCTGCCGGACGTGGAGCCTGTGGTGCCGGTGGAGCCAGTGGAGCAGCACGAGCCGGAGGTGCCGGTAACCTCTGGCCCTGACCTGCCTGCTGCTGCTGTCGAGGCGGGTACTGCTGCGGTGGCCTCTGCTGGTACTGCTGAGGAGGCCGGTACTGAGGCTGGTACTGCTGGGGCTGCTGGAGTCGAGGACGAGTGTTGCTGCCGGAAGCAACGGGGACAACCTTCCTCTTCTTGTCCTCCATCTCCAGGTGCTTACGCTCAGTGTTGAGCGCACTGTCAACCAGATGGTTGAAGTCGTCGAAGCGGAGGTTGAGCAGCGCGTACTGGAGGTAGTCCTCAAGACCCTCCATGAAGTGCTCCTGCTTCTTGCGGTCATCCGCAACCTCGGCAGGGGCGTAGCGAGCCAGCTGAAGAAAGCGATCACGATACTCCGTGACCGACATAGTCCCCTGAATTCACAAGACAGATAGATATCGGAAGATTAACTCAAGATTCATAAGGATAGAACAAGGGGTATTAGCTCGAAAGAAAACGCTGAATGATTATATTTAAGATTACCTGCTTCAGTGCAAGGAACTCCTTCTGCTTCATCTTCATAACGCCCGCGGGGACGTTGTGGCTGCGAAAGCGCTCCCTGAACTGGAGCCAAGTGAGAGACTCGCGGTCATGGACCGGGTGGGACTCCCACCAGTCCAAAGCTGCCCCTCGCAGCTGTCCTGCTGCGTACAAGACGCGCTCACGATCATCGCACTGGGCGATGTCCAGCTAACGCTCCACTGCACGGAGCCAGTCGTCAGCCTGAAGAGGGTCGGACGTGTGAGAGAACGTCGGCGGGTGACCCCTCAGGAACTCAGCATGCCTGTCGCGAGGCTGCGGCGGTGGAGGAGGCGGAGGCTGAGTGTGAGCGTGCTGAAGAGCCTGAACAGTGTTGTTCAGGGTAGCCATCATCTGCATCTGGAGCTGGAAGTACTGCTCCGGAGTCAAGGGCGGAGGCATCGGGATCCCGGTACCCTGGTTGTTCTGACCCTACTGCTGGCCAGAACCTGAACCGGTGCTCCTGGTGTTCACCATCTGATTTGAACAAAAGATTTCACGAGTAAGGATATTGCAAGAATGAATTCAGATGGATATGATAACTCTTTGCGGAAAAAGACTCAGACATGATAAAGTAGACAGGATAGAGTTGACTGTTTTACCCCCAACGATCTAACTCATTTTATTAATTAGTTAACTTTAACATCTGAGTGATTTCCTTTAAACAAATTTAAGCTACTAAGCTATGCAATCATTCAAAAATCCAAATCAAACATGTAGCATAATAACAAGCAGACAATTTTCACGACTTAGCCGAGTTTAGCAAAAGACTCGACTAACACAACGCGTCGCAGAACGTGCTATCGTATTATTATAAGAAGGTCACCTAGCTATGCTCATGGTGGTCAGATGACTGATTCAGGCCAAAATCTACGAAACTATTCTTCAGAGAGAGGAATCAAGGCAAGAAGGGTAAAAGTCAAAGAAGTCAAGGGGTATAATAGTAAAATAGTTTCAGCAGACAAGGATTGGTGAGAAGAAGTCCTAAAACTCGACCAGTTCTATCTAGGCTTCGTCCTACAGTCGATATGGCTCTGATACCACTCTGTAACACCCGGTTTATAAAAGAACATAAACCGAGCAATCATATACGTGCCAGGATCAAGTCACACGTATATACAACAGAATGAACAGTATATCATACCACATATCACGTAAAAAGACATAATAAAGCGAATACGAATATTATTTATTACAATAATGACAAAATGTCTGATACAGCGGAAGCGAAGTACAAAAAAATACGAATAAAGCTCTCCGAAGCTGAAGCAGGGCGCCACAGGGACATCGACTGGGAGACGAAGCACCTAGAAGTCCTCGTAGTCCTGGTAGCGCTGGACGAACTCCCTCGTGTCGGCAGGAACTGAGCAGCAGTAGCGTAGCCAAGAGGAGAAAGTAGAGTAGAGGCAAGAGTGAGTACACAACTTGTACTCAACAAGTATAACACAAACTATGAGGCTCTAAGGTTGGCTGACTCAACTGCATTAGCTTTTAAGTGTTGGCAAAATTTTATTAAAGCTAATTACTACGAGTTGATGATTTACCATTAACCCAGTTACATAGTAATTAATCAGAATTAATTATACTACTACTGAGAACTATACCAAAAACCATGCCACCAAGGTAAACCCCGAGAAGCACCTCCCTCGTCGGAAGAAGATAACTTCACTAATCAAAAGGAGGATCTGGGCCGCTCATAACCGTGAGCACGGCTAGTATACCAGTTTTACACTCTGCAGAGGTTGCACATCTTTACCCACAAGTCGTGAGCTACGCCGGTTGTTCATCACACTTCCTTAGGTGAGATGGCCAGCGACTCACTACGAGGCCTTTAAAAAGAATCTCGTTGGTAAGGCGTAACCGCGAGAGTTAGGTCGGCGACGATGGGGCCCACCTCCGGGGGTACAAGCACAGGAGCGCAATCCAAGCACAGACCAGGCCGGAGGAGCAGGGACCATTGAAGCTTACTACTCTTGCCCCGCAGGTAAGTTACTCCAAACCAAAAAGATCTAGTTATTACGCCAAGTCTATCCCATTCTAGCCTTGTGGTAGCGCTGTTGTCCCAGGTTGTCGCTCTATGAACCGGTCCTTATGGAGAGTGGCCAACCAAGCACTAAGCACCGTGCTGGCCCCCTAAACCATGTTTCTAACAAAAGCCAATTTTAACGAGAAGTGAGCCACTCAAGCCACACAGAGTGCCACTCTCAGAATTAAATTCAAGTAAACCATTAATCAATTTAATTAAAAAGGACCAAGGTGTGTTATAGCGCAGCAACCTAGCACAACTAACCAAAATGCAACCCAAAGGCATATATAAAGGATATAAAGTGGCTAGGAAATCCTTATAGGCATACAATATTAAAATGCAGTATGAAAATGTATTTAAAAGTGATGGGTTGTTCATGTTATACTTGCCTTCCTCGTACTGCTCCTGCTGCTGCTCAAAGTGCTCGGAAGACGGCTGCTCCGGGTACTGGTACTGGGGCTCCTCAGATGGATCAACGTCTACTCACGAACACATGGCCAAAACAATGCACAATAATAAGCATACAAACAAACATTAACAAAAACTAAGAAACAGTACATCAATACATGAAAACAGCGCACAAAACTATTCTAGAACTATTCTACGCGTTACAACGATCGCGTGGATATAAAGAACGCTAAAAACGGAGCTAAAACGCATTTTCTGGGCTAAAAACAAGGTTCAGGGGCTTATTTGTAAGAAAACTGAAGCTTCAGGGGCTTTTCTGCTAAAACCGAGGACTAAAACGTAAATAAACATTAGTTCCAGGGTCTAGCGCGTGAAAGAAAGAGTGTTGGACGGCGGGTTGAATTCTGGAAAGCTCAGGGTGTTAAGTGCTAAAAACCGGACCTAAATCTAATTGTTTTTGAACTACCAGGGACGGCGGGTTTATTAAAGAAAACTCCAGGGTCTCTTATGCAAAAGAGCCTGGCTGAAGCGGTACGTTCGCATATGGACCGCCGGATCTAGATCCAACGATCCGGACCTATCCCGATCTGGATCTAATCTCACGCGTCAAATTCGGATCGGGCGGTTCAGGGCAAAGGAGCGCTGGGCGGCGGCGCTCAGCCGCCGGAGCAGAGCTCCGCGGCGGCGAGCTCGCCGGAGCCGGCCGTTCTGGCGCTCCAGTGGGCCCTTTGGGTTGCGGTCTGGTGCAAAAGGATGAGCGTGACACGCGTAAATCACTGGAGCACGAAGGGTGGCGGTGCTGTGCTCTGGCGGGGCTCGCCACGGCGAGGAGCGGGACTGCGCGGCGGCGCAAGAGCGGGCCTGCGGCGGACGGACGCCTAGGGCGCGCTAAGGGCGGAAATAACCTGCGCAAAAGGGAGCAGGGGCTCGGGTGGTGCTCACCGTGGGCCTGGATCGGGCGAGGGAGCGGCGTAGGGTGGCCGGCGACGGGGACCGGCGGTGGAGGCGGGCGGCGTTCGTTGGCGTGGTCGATGCGGCGGTGTCCCGGCCCTCCGGACTCCACGGGGATCCTCGGGGTCGCTCTGCGAAGCCGGTGAAGGGTCAGAGAGGTCCAGAGGTCACCAAAGAAGATGAATTGGGGCGGCTATGGCGCTTACCGGCGGCGGCGGGAAGCTCTGCACGGCGGCTAGGGTTCGTGGGGCGGCGCCGCGATGGGGATGAGGTGCAGGGGAGGCCGGGGATCCCATTTATAGGGCGGCTGAGGCCTAGGCGTGCGTGCCCAGGGTGCTGACGCGGCGCGGGGATCACGGCGGTGACTGAGCCGGCCGTTGCGCGAGGTAGCAGGAGGATCCGACAGCTGGGGCCGGGGAGTCAACGAGAGGGAGGCGGGGGCGCGTGCGGGCCGGGCGCGAGGCGGAGGCAGGCCGCGGGGCGGACCGGGTCGCGAGCTGGGCCGTGGAAACGGCCGGGCGCGCTGGGCCTCGCGGGATTGGGCCGCGGGAAGGGAGAGTGGCGTAGCGGGCCGGAGAGCGGGCTGGCTGAGGCGCTGGCTTGGGCCCGGGCCGGACTGGGCCGAGCGGGAGAAGGAGGGGAGTGGGTTGGGTTTTGGGTTTCGGGTTGGGCTGGGTTTTCTATTTTCTCTTTCTATTTCTTTTCTATTTCTAAACCAAAACAAACAAAGTTTGAATTCAAACAAATTTGAATTCAAACTCCCTAGCACTCAACCAAAATAAACAACATATGCACCAGCATGTATGCAACAAAAAATTTAAACCTATGGTAAATTTTAATTAATTAAGGAACAAAAATTAGATTAAATGCCAACTAAACACAATAAACCTTAGAAAATTTAACTAAAGCCAATTAATTTATTAATAAATACTGAAATTTAAAATTAGGGTGTTACAGAACCCGCCGTCCAGGTTAGGTCTTTTTGCGAGTTAGACCCCAGATTTATAGTTTAATTATGTTTAGGTCCCCGGTTTTTGCCCAGAACCCCCCTGGAACTCCAGTTTTCTTACAAATAGGTCCCTGAACCTTGTTTTTAGCCTAGATTTTGTGTTTTAGCTCCGTTTTAGGCGTTCTTTATGTCCACGCGGTCGTTGTAACGCGTAGAATAGTTTTAGACTAGTTTAGTGTGCTGTTTCTATGTATTGATGTACTGTTTCTTAGCTTTTGTTAGTGTTTGCTTGTATGCTTATTGTTGCGCATTGTTTTTGGCCATGTGTTCGTGAGTAGATGTTGAGCTACCGGAGGAGCCCCAGTACCAGTACCCGGAGCAGCCGTCTTCTGACCAGTTTGAGCAGCAGCAGGAGTAGTACGAGGAAGGCAAGTATAACATGAACAACCTATCACTCTTAAATACACTTTCATACTGCATTTTAATATTGTATGACTATAAGGATTTCCTAGCCACTTCATATCCTTTATACATGTATCCTTGGGTTGCATTTTGGTTAGTTGTGCTAGGTGCCGCGCTATAACACACTTGATCCTTTTTAATTAATATGATTAATGGTATATGCAACTTAATTCTGGGAGTGGCCCTCTGTGCTTCGTGCTTGGGTGGCTCACGTCCCGTTAAAATATGTTTTGTTAGAAACATGGTTTAGGGGGCCAGCACGGTGCTTAGTGCTTGGTTGGCCACTCTCCATAAGGACCGGTTCATAGAGCGACAACCTGGGACAACAGCGCTACCACAAGACTGGAATGGGACAGTCTTGGCGTAATAATTAGGTCTTTTTGGTTTGGAGTAACTTACCTGCGGGGCAGGGGCGGTAAGCTTCTATGGCCCTCGTGCTGAGTGGCCTCGTCTGTGCTTCGTGTCTTGACGCCCACTGGACCTGCTCTATAGTCGCCGATCCACCCTCGCGGTTACTCCCTACCAACGAGATTCTTTGTAAAGGCCTCGTAGTGAGTTTGCTAGTCATCTCACCTAAGGAAGTGTGATGAATAACTGGCATAGCTCACGACTTGTGGGTAAAGATGTGCAACCTCTGCAGAGTGTAAAACTGGTATACTAGCCATGCTCACGGTCATGAGCGGCCCAGATCCTCCTTTTGATTAGTGGGGATTATCTTCCTTTGACGAGGCAGGTTTTCCCGGGTGGCTTGGTTTGGTTTGGTACTCAGTAGTTTCTTAATTAATTCTGATTAATTACTATGTAACTGGGTTAATGGTAATTCATCAACTCATAGTAAATAGCTTTAATAAAATTTTGCCAACACTTAAAAGCTAATGCAGTTGAGTCAGCCAACCTTAGAGCCTCATAGTTTGTGTTATACTTGTTGAGTACAAGTTGTGTACTCACTCTTGCCTCTTCTCTACTTTTTCCTCTCGGATACGCTACTGCTGCTCAGTTCCTGCCGACACGAGGGAGTTCGCTCAGCTCTACCAGGACTACGAGGACTTCTAGGCGTTTGTGTCCCAGTCGACGTCCCTGTGGCGCCCTGCTCAGCTTCGGAGAGTTTTTATCGTATTTTGTACTTCGCTTTCGCTGTATCAGACATTTTTGTCATTAATATAATAAATTACATTCGTATTTGCTTTATTATATCTTTTTACGTGATATGTGCTGTGATATACTGTTCATTCTGTTGTATATACGTGTGACTTGATCCTGGCACGTATATGATTGCTCAGTTTATGTCCTTTTATAAACCGGGTGTTACATGGGGTAAAGTCCTCGTTTGTTCATGGGGTTGTAAGGAGATCTTGAGTTGTAATTGCCGAATCCTTTATGAGATTGATCTATCACGATTCTTGTTGATGATGCTTTGATGCCTAATAATTTGCGACTTGGCTTTGGGTTTGCTTTGCTCTTGCATGGTTTACTTAGATTACATCAACTATCGTGTTCTTGTTGATTCGTTACCGATTATCCTCGTGTAGTGACAGTATGTGGGAGGGAAAGGATTTGATCTTGGAACACACCTTTGGTAGATTAGATATGTTCTTCGTTGCTTGGCGATTACATCTCTAGTGATCCTAGACCCTATGGACAAATGCTCTTAATATCTTGTGCACACACCTATTATTGCTCACTAGTCTAGATTGGATTAGATTGGTTAGATTAGATCTATTTCACACTCAATCACTCAATATAGATCTTTTACCAACATCATTAATGCTTAGTTAAGCATAGTAATACACTTGTTCTGTGGATTGATAAACCTTGGGGGAATACTCTAAGGGAAAAGCTACACGATCCGTGCGCTTGCGGTACGTAAATTGGCGCTCTAAAAAGCGTCAACAGCGGTCCTTAGTGCAATCACTAGAAATGAGGGCACTGAACCCATCCTAGCAACTGCACCCAAGGGGTGCCACTCTCGTGGCATAATCTATACGATTACATATAGATCCGCAAGCACACGGATATACCGTTGTAGCATTTCACCCGGAGAGTAAGGGTATCGTCATTTATTTTGTCCCAAAGTACGGCAGTGGCAAAGGTACTGTACTTAACATTAACCATGACATTGTGCCTCAAGCAACAGGCAAAACTCTAACAGGGGTAAGTCCAGGTAAAGAATAAGCAAGGGTAATGCGACATAGCACACAACCACACTCCAAGAGGAAGGAATAAAAGAGAGAAACGACAAAACAAATGACTACTCTATCCTACGTTAAGTCAGCAGGAGCTTAGGCTAGGTTAGGTGTCCTAGTGCTTCTATCCAAAGTTGGGGTCATGTTAGGACATGGTTAGGACTACAGGTGCTAGGAAAATGGGATAGCGGAGAGAAGGTCCCATACCGGAGTACATCCAGTCCCTTTACCTCTTTGCATGAGCTCCTACACTGAATCCGAACATCGGGGAATATGCTAAATGCAACACAGCTGTTACGCCGGACGGACAGGGCTGTCACCACCTGCCGTCTACCCCAGTCACACCATGGAGCACGGTCATATATGAAGGATCCCGCATACCCGAGCACCACGCTCGTGTATGAGGTAACTACTCTAGCGTCCCCAGGTCTCCCACCCTTCAGATGGACAAGTAAAACACTAGAGCAAAAGCCTGAAAGCACAACGAACCCCTATCTATACCCGGATCATCTGGCCTAACCAAGACCTTAGCATAATTCATGGACGAACTAAGCATGGATTGATAAACTATCAAGATAGTAAAGCAACCATAGCATATCTCTATATTATGAATAGAAGTCTGACAAGATGAATACAGAGCCATACCGGGAGCTGAGGATTGCTCAATGACCCCGAGTACGACTTGCTTCGCTAAAGAGAACTAGACTAGCTCCACTGCCTAGCTAAGAGAGCAAGAGAGGAGAGCCTTCTTGGAATGGTGGAATGAGAGTGTGTGTGTGTGTGTGTGTGTTTTGAGAGGGGTGAGAGGGGGCCCTATTTATACTAGTGGAGGTCGGTTTCCCGCCAATGCACATATGGAAGGTGATTAGGAGACTGGGCAGCTACTCTTCCTCGAGATGCACCTGGACGGGAGGCAAGGCAGGTTCAGCCGGTTCGGCCGACCCCCTCCTGGCGTCCCTCGTCCTTATCCTCCTCTAGCAGGCTGATAGGTGGGCCCTTTGTATCTTTCCTTGTGTGCATTATGCGTGGTGCGCCCGTTTGCTCTGCCAGGTGGGCCCTCTTTGTAAGTGGGTGACGCCGGATGCGATCTTCTGCATAGTTGTGTGGCGTCTGCTGCGTGTTTTCTTCTTATTTTGCTCCTGCTCATCTGAAATGTACAAATCTCGAAAACAACTGTGGAGCAAGGTTAGTGATACAAATATGTGAGTAAGGCGTATAGTTTTCCTTTATTATTGAGTCTAGTTGATGGTCGGATTTGGCACTTAAGGACCGTCAACAACTCCCCCAAGCTAGCACTTTGCTCGTCCCGAGCAAAGTTTTAGACTTCGGTTGTTGATCAGAAGTTGCTACAATGTCGCATTCCTGACTTGTGCTCAAAGCACAACCGAGTGTTCTTACCTTTATTCTAAATAAGTTGGCCTTTCTCGCAGCTTTTACCTTACTCCTGTGGGGCTTATAGCATCATCCTCATTTTTGGCGGTTAAGGGTCAGAACGGCTTGTAGAGTACCACTTACCACTCCTTTGTTCAACTGTCAATCTGGAGGTTTTATAAAGATTTTGAAAATAATTTTTGTAAGTTCCTCGGGTGATCTCTTGAATCTCTCAATTGTGTTCCATTCCTCAACAAGGCCATTTTATGCGCCTTTCTTTTCCACCCTACTTCTAATGGTTTCTTTTTGGTAGATCTGTAGGTATGGAGGATATGGTGGCGGACCTGCTTCTCATATTTTGCTAAGTCAAAGACCGGATCCAAAGGAGAAACAAGTCATCAACCTTGATCAAGATGTGCAAGTGTGTGGATATTTTTGGTGGATGGTGGATGAAACTCCTTTATATGATTTCTCTCTCCCTTCTAATATTTTTTGGTATGGGCTATATTTCTCTTTCTTTTTTTTTCATGCCTTGGAGGCATGTGGCATACCTTCTTTGGGTATGCATCTTTTCCTCTTCTTTTTTTTGACATGCCTTGTGGGCATGTGGAATACCTTCTTTGGGTATGCATCTTCTTTTTGTATATCCCATACATTTTGATGATAACTTTGGAGAGAGATAGTCATGGTATGTCATGGAGTTTTAGTTGTGGATGGATGGATGGATGTACTTGCTATCTTCCAGTGTAGAAGTATAGCATGTGAGTGGATGTGTACGTGATTTTGATCATGGGCGTATGAAGTGATTCTCACAAAGGGTCACAACAATTTGACAAAGCTCAATGAGAAAACAAGTTGCATATGTGGAAAGGTTATTAAAACTTGTAATTCATTTAGCTCTAGATGGGAATTGCATATCACCGAGAAACTTTTTTTTATTTTTGAAAAGAAATACTCCGGATATCAAGCATCACGTAGGAGAAGATCATAGCAACTCATTTTAGCCATATCATTACCCACAACAACCTAGATTCGGATTTCTGATTTCTGCTACCCACAAGTTTCAAGCTTAAGGTTTGAACAACTAGCCAATAAACTCAAAACTTAGGAAGAGCACAAGGTTGTAACTAGGCATAAGAAAGGAACTAACAGAGCAACTATTCATCATCTCAACAAGGAAAAACTACACATGCTTACTACACATACTGGAAAGCAAGTACATGTTTTTTGGGTTTTTCTAAGTTTTTGCCAATTTTTATTTGATTTTAGTTATGCAAATTTTTATGAATTTTCAGAATTTTGCAAATTTTTGTTTGGTTTCATGCAAGGTTTTGAAAGTGGTAAAGATAGAATTTGATACAAGTTACCTCTCGTGGGGGTCCTCCCCCAAGATAGCTTCAGGCTCACTGTTGTAGGTTGGGGTTAAACCCAGCCCAATGGTAGTAGGCCCTTTACTCCTCCTGGGTCTACTGCTGTTGTCGCTCCAAGTTGTGGATCCTCTCGCCTGTGTATCGCTGCCAGTTCTGAGTTGACTCAATGTGCTAGCCCAGCGACTCGTCGATGTTGGTGGTACGCACGTTCAGCTCGCCCATCTACCGAATCAGAGTGGCGAAACCTCTAGACGAAGCTGAACGTCTGGCGGAGATCGGGGGTCCACTGGAACTGGAGCTGGTGGACCGGCGCGCTGGGGCCTGCCGTGCCCACTCGGTGGAGCTGGCACTCTGCCGTGACGAACCTCCAGCCTCGTATTGCTGTGGTTGAGGCTGAGGTTGCTGCTGCAAAAATTCTTCCCTTCTGGCCCTGCTTCTTGTAACCCTGCCAGGAATGGTTAGCGAACGACAGTTATACAAGTGATACCCCGCGTTTGGCAACAAGATTTCATTTGCATAACCGAGAGAAAAGAAAAACAAGGAGTCATCCAGGCCTTTCTTGAGTATGTGGCCTTGAACCAAGTATGCCTCATCGATCTTAACATAGGGCTCCTCAATGAAAGGAATGGGGTTCCCGTCTAAGATTCCCATGTTCGATGCGGTGCGAGTAACCAAAGAAGTGCATTCAATAGGACCCGTCATAATTTGTAAGCCATTGCTTAATCATAGCTCTTGCGAGAGAAACTCGGATCTTGTTAACCATTGCGTATAATAGCATCAACTCATCGTTCCGCATTGGTCGTGGATCATCTCTTGGAAAGAGAGTGATAGCCACCCATTTGTGCATCAAATGAAGAGTAGGATTTTGAATGTCATTGCACGGAGGTGCAAACTTTCCATGGACAACTTGACCCGAAATCAAACCCCAAAACTCATGTCGATCAAAATCGCGGCAAGCTTTTGCGAGGGAAACTGGCAAGCGCGTGCTAAAACCAAGGAGGTGGCTCAAATTTCTCCAATTAAAATAGCGTTCAACTCCAAAAAGTCGGAAAGAAACACCATCGTCCACCTCCCGAAGAGTGCAAAGAAATTGGATGGTGAGGAGACGAGAACCATTCTCCTCAACTGGCACAAAGCCATCCCATCCAACTGGATGCCAAACACGAGTGAAGTCAACGTCCATACCTGTTTTCTTGAGAAGATCCAAATCGAAGGCTCTGGTATGACCAAAGCTTCGATTCTTGATCATGGCTTAGGCTTGACGCTCGCGGTCGTCATGCAAGTCTAGGTACAGTGCATCATCTTCATCTATTTCTATGTCCTCGGCTTGAAGTTATACAGTTTGCTCCTCAAATTGTTCTTCTTGTTCATCTTGTTCATAGTCCATCGTGGTCGGTGTTGGTGTAGATTTGGGGGAATGACAAGAGCTCGACTCACCCCGTGAACAGGATGAGCCTAACCTCGTCATCCTCTTGAGAGCTCCGGTTATCTTCCATCCTACACCCTTCATACTTGCAACAAGAACGGACAAGAACGAACGAGAGTAACTCGATTCGGGTTACGTTAGTGAAGATGAAACTCTTACCTGAATGTTGTTCCTCCAACTGTGTAGACAATCTTACAGCAAAGAAATGAGAGAGAGAGATTTCTTGCAATCAAACTTGAGTCAAAATCCAAGGAAAACCCGAGCAAAGAATGTGAGAGGGAGTGAGAGTGAAGAGAGTGAGCATGAGAGCTCCTCACCCCTCTTTCGGCCTCTATTTAAAGGAAAACGAGTGAAGGCACGTGAAGAGAGGCCGGCCACAACGGTCAGGTGACCGTTGGAGCAAGTGGGGCCTGCACAATGGCTACCAGGGTTCGGCCGACCTGGGGGTTCGGCCGACCCCCTGGTGGGCCCGCTGCTGCTCCTCTTTGGCCGTTGAGCTCCAACAGTCATATGGAAGATGACCATGGGTGCTCAGCCAGAATTTGCTCGAAAATGATGTTCAAAATATTTTCCAAAAAGATTTTGAAGCTCAAAAAATATTTTTGATATTTTTGTAAAAAGGGAAAAGTGCTAGAAAAATTCCAGCATGCAGAAAACAATTTTGAAAATTTCAAACATGCATTGGGAAAAACAAATGAGGTGAAAGGAAATTGAAAAGAGTGGAGAAAGCAAATATGAGATAAATACCATTTTACCTTTGGCAAGGGCGCGTCGTTTATAGTCCGACGTGCACGACTTTTCTCCACCATACTTACCATTGGTCGGCTCGTCCTAGAGAATTGGACAAAGCCTAACTCTCGACCTTCCACCACACCTTCTTTGCCTTCTTCTTTCTTTTAGATGTGGAGGGTCGGTGTTCTGGCTGGGGTTCTGGTGCACCCCAAAGTGCATACCCTTCGCTGTCTTGTTGTGTCATGAAGCACTCCTCTTCCCAGCACTTAAACCTGAAAAACATGTCCTCCTTTCTGACATAGAAACATATTTCTCCCCTTCCGACGTCGATCCTTGCCTTGGCGGACCTTATGAAAGGTCGCCCAAGAACGAGGTCGACTCCAAGGTCGCCCTCCATATACATTACCACAAAATCGGCAAGGATGAAGGAACCTCGTACTCGTACGAAGATGTGTTCGGCTATCCCTTCGGGATATCGAATGGTCAAATTTGCAAGCTGTACGAGCATCGTTGTTGGAGAAAGAGCAGGATATTGAAGTTCTTCGTATATTACCTTGGGCATTATGTTCACGCTTGCCCCCAGATCGCATAGACATTGCTCGAAGTGTTTGACGTAGATTGTGCAGCTGATCATGGGGACCCCTGGATCCTTTTATACTGCTGCCACCATGCCATCCCAAATGTCATTCTTTGGGGGATTGTACCTACCTGCATGATTAGTGCGTGGTGGCCTCCGAGATGAGTTGCCCCATCTGTTGGACACCATGCTAATATTTTCAACGGGAGTCTCGGGTTGCCCCGGGATCTTCCTCCTCTCAACAACAGGTAACGAAGCAACAATTTGAGCAAGTTGGGTTTCGATCATTTTGTTGAAACTTAATTGATTTTTAAGTGCGGAAGACAAAGTTTCAAGCTTAACATTTGAACTTTCCAGGGTTTTGTCATTGGACAACAGCTACCCTGCCGCCCTTGGAGTGCCACCCGCCCGCCTCCACACTTTTCTAGCCCGACCCATTTTTCCCTCTGGCCTCTCCTCCCCTTGCCACGACGCGCCACGGCCCTCTGCCCTCTGCCCGCGCAACACATCGACACCGGCGAGCAAAAACCCACAGCACCGCCCCTGGTTTCGCCTCCCCGATGCTCTGCTCTCCCCAGGAGACCCGCACGCTTATCCTCCCTCTCCTTTGGCCTATAAAGAACCAGTCGTCCCTTCCATGTCCCGTTTTTGCCGCCACCAGACACCCCCGACGCCCGCCATTAACGGCAGCTCGAGCACACCGTGGAGGTCTCGCTTCCGGACCTCCTCCGCACGAGCCAAGCCTCTGAATCAATTCCCCACAATGCCCCGAAGCTTCCCAAGCCACAGCCCCTTAACCACCCTCGCCGGAGGTGAGCTCCACCTCGCCGGAGTTCCTGCTCCCGCCGTGCCCCCTACTCCGGCCATCCCCAACCCTATCCGAAGGAACAAATAGGTAGCCCTTAGTTCGCCCATGCCCCTCTCTTTTTTTCCCCTCCCCGCCGGCGAAGGAGATCGCCGGATTTCAGCCGGACAGTACCTTCCCCGCCATGGGAATCCCGTCAAGGACCTAAATGTTTTGATTGAATTCATTTTAGGGACCCGATTGTAAAACATGAACTCAGCTTTTGTTTTCAAAACAGCAAACTTCAAAAATGCATAACAAATCATAGACAAGTCATAAAAATGCAAACGAAAATGTTTTGAAATCACTGGAACAAGGTCTACAACTTTTGTTACATGTACATGCTCAGCTTCTCAACATATTTTCATCTATTTTAAAGACAAGCTTTAATGAACTTTAATTAGTTCTGCATGTGTGTTCATGAACTGGTGCTCATCCTTGGGCAGTAGCTTCACACTAGTAACATGAACCTTGTGTAAAATTTGTAAGGCCAGTGCTTGAGTATAACATGTGTCATGTTTAGCTCTGTGTAAAAATTCCAGGACCAGTACTGATTTCTAGTACCAATTCTTGATTTCTTTTGTTATATGTGCTTGATTCTTGGATATTTATGTGTAGAATGTTCCTGTTAGTGTTCATGGCTAAAACTTTTATGCTAGTAAGTATTAGTTATGTATAGATCATGGTATTTTTTGCAATAGCTGAAGCTCTGTCTAGTACCATGTTGAGCCTAAACTTTGTTGTTAATCTCTTTTCTAACTTTAATTTTTTTTTAAACTTGAATTTGAATTCAAACCATGTTACTTAGTGTAACACTCTAATTTAAATTTCAGCATTTATTAATAAATTTAATTGGTCTTATTTAAATTTCTAAGGTTTATTGTGTTTAGTATGGCATTTAATTCAATTTTTGTTCTATAAGTAATTAAAATTTTATCATAGGTTTAAAAATTTGTGTTGCATTCATGCTGGTGCATACTTTTATTTGAGTGTGGTTTGAATTCAAATTCATATTTGAATTCAAACTTTGTTTGAATTAGATCTAGAAAGGAAAATAGAAAACTAACTCAACCCAAACCCAGCCCAAACCACCCCAGCACTCAGCCCAGCCAGCCCAGTCCAGTCCAGCACCCTTTGCCGCGGCCCACTCCCCTCCATCACTTGCGCCCGGCCCGCTTCACCCCCTCCTCCGCACGGCCCTCTCCCGCACCCGCCTCACACCGGCCCAGCACCCCGCTCAGCCCACTCGCCCGCGCTGCACGCGTTCCGTTCCGCTGACGGCCCGGCCCCACGCGCCAGGGCCATCCCCTTCCTCCGGATCCCGCTCGCGCAACTACCGCCGAGCATCTCGCCGGAGATCTCGCCAGCGCGCCCCGTGGCACGGACGCCCAGGACCCCAGCCCCTTCCTTTAAACCCCCACGACCCCCCTGCGCCTCTCCCAATCCAACAGAGCGCCGCCTCCAACCCTAGCCGCCACCCCACGCCGCTCTGCTCCGCCGCGGACCGGCCACGCCATGGCACCCCAGGCCCTGCCGACCGCCGCAGACGCTCCGCATCGGCCCTGGGAGGCTTCCTAAGCCGTCTACGCTCCAATTCTTGGACCGCATCACCGGAATCGCGCCGAGCTCCCCAACCCCGGTAAACTCCGATCTCTGGCCTTTTGCTCATCTCCGACGATCCCCGGACCTCCCTGACCCTTGTGCATCTCCGCAGTACCGCCGCGAGCCGAAATCCTGCAGCCCTACGCCCGGAGGACCGCCGCAGCGCCCCTGCCCACGGACTCCGACCCACCGCCGCCGCTAACCTTCGCCGACGACTCGCCTACGCCGCGACTCTGGCCACCACAACCTCTCGGTGAGGACATCCCCCGCCCGCGCTCCCTTTTTGGCGTGTTAGCATAGCCCGTAGGCCTTGGCATCGCCTAGAGCACTCGCTCCGGCGAGCGTCTTCGCCGCAGCGCCGCCCCACGCCGCGGCGAGCCCCAACAGAACCTCCCCGAGCCCCGCCGTAAGCCCAGGTGCATTACGCACGCGGCGCACTCCATCCCCGGCCAAACCCCGGCCTAGAACGAGCCCGGCAGCCCCCGGTTCACCTTCTCCGGCGACCCCTCCGCCGCGGGAACCCTGTTCCCGGCGAGCCGCGCCGCCGCTCCGCGCCCCCTTAACCCTGGGCCGCCCGATCTGGAGGTGAGGGCCCAGATTAGATCGCATCCCCGCTAGATCTGAGCCGTCAGATCGCGATCCAGCGGGCCTGAATCAAAGATACCGGTTCAGCCTTGACTTTTTGCTAAAGAGTCCCTGGATTTTCCCTGATTCAACCCGCGGTCCAAGCCCTTTCAAAAATAATTACAGTTGGACCCTGATTTTAACAAATAACCCCCTGAGTTTCTTTAAAATAGGACCCGCCGTCCAGGTTAGTTCTTTTTGCGAGCTAGCCCTTAGAATTAATGTTTATTTACGTTTTAGTCCTCGGTTTTAGCAGAAAAGCCCCTGGAACCCTGTTTTTATTACAAATAAGCCCCTAGAACTTGTTTTTGGCCTAGTTCATGCGTTTTAGCTCCGATTTTAGCGTTCTTTATGTCCACGCGATCGTTGTAACACGTAGAATAGTTTTAGCTTAGTTTTTCTTGCTGTTTTTATGTATTGTTGTACTGCTTCTTAGTTTTTGTTAGTGTTTGCTTGTATGCTTATTTTTGTGCATTGTTTTGGCCATGTGTTCGTGAGTAGACGTTGATCCATCTGAGGAGCCCCAGTACCAGTACCAGGAGCAGCCGTCTTCCGAGCAGTTTGAGCAGCCGCCAGAGCAGTACGAGGAAGGCAAGTATAACATGAACAACCTATCATCTTTAAATACAAATTCATACTGCATTTTAATACTGTATGCCTATAAGGATTTCCTAGCCACTTTATATCCTTTATATATACCTTTGGGTTGCATTTTAGTTAGTTGTGCTAGGTTGCTGCGCTATAACACACTCTGGTCCTTTTTAATTAATTTGATTAATGGTTTACTTGAACTTAATTCTGAGAGTGGCCCTCTGTGTGGATGAGTGGCTCACGTCTCGTTAAAAAATGGTTTTTGTAGAAACATGGTTTAGGGGGCCAGCACGGTGCTTAGTGCTTGGTTGGCCACTCTCCATAAGGACCGGTTCATAGAGCGACAACCTGGGACAACAGCGCTACCACAAGGCTAGAATGGGATAGACTTGGCTTACTAATTAGGTCTTTTTGGTTTGGAGTAACTTACCTGCGGGGCAAGAGTAGTAAGCTTCAATGGTCCCTGCTCCTCCGACTTGGTCTGTGCTTGGATTGCGCTCCTGTGCTTGTACCCCCGGAGGTGGGCCCCATCGTCGCTGACCTATCTCTCGCGGTTACGCCTTACCAACGAGATTCTTTGTAACGGCCTCGTAGTGAGTCGCTAGCCATCTCACCTAAGGAAGTGTGATGAACAACTGGCGTAGCTCACGACTTGTGGGTAAAGATGTGCAACCTCTGCAGAGTGTAAAACTGGTATACTAGCCGTGCTCACGGTTATGAGCGGCCCAGATCCTCCTTTTGATTAGTGGAGTTATCTCCTTCCGACGAGGGAGGTGCTTCTTGGGGTTTACCTTGGTGGCTTGGTTTTGGTTTGGTTTCTCATTAGTGATATGATTAAACTTGATTAATTACTATGTAACTGGGTTAATGGTAATTCATCAACTCGTAGTAAATAGCTTTAATAAAATTTTGCCAAGACTAAAAGCTAATGCAGTTGAGTCAGCCAACCTTAGAGCCTCATAGTTTGTGTTATACTTGTTGAGTACAAGTTGTGTACTCACTCTTGCCTCTTCTCTACTTTTTCCTCTTGGATACGCTACTGCTGCTCAGTTCCTGCCGACACGAGGGAGTTCGTCCAGCGCTACTAGAACTACGAGGACTTCTAGGTGTTCGTCTCCCAGTCGACGTCCCTGTGGCGCCCTGCTTCAGCTTCGGAGAGCTTTATTCGTATTTTTGTACTTCGCTTCCGCTGTATCAGACATTTATGTCATTATTGTAATAAATAACATTCGTATTCGCTTTATTATATCTTTTTACGTGATATGTGCTATGATATACTGTTCATTCTATTGTATATACGTGTGACTTGATCCTGGCACGTATATGATTGCTCGGTTTATGTTCTTTTATAAACCGGGTGTTACACTTAGTGTAGCTAGTCTTGTTATTTTATGAAGTCATGAGAGGTGAGTTAAAGGAGAGAATACTTGACATGGTTAATCTAGATTGTTTGATTGTTAGATGACAACTTTATAGTGAAGGAAAACTTTACTCTAGAACTTCACTAACTCAAAACATTGCATTTCATATAGAAGCAACCTCGCTAGCAGACGGAACGTACGAGCTTATCCAGGAACCAGAAGGGGATATTTCTGAAGCCCAAGCTAATATTGTTGAATTAACTGAAGTCCCGAACTCCGATTCGGAAGAACCAAAGCCTACTAACTCTATAGACGCCACTAAAGGCAAGCCCCGGTGCATAATCCTATTATCTTAAATTATGCGACAATTATTACTACTTATTTGTGCATTTAAGTTATTGGAGTTGAATGAAAACCTTAGATGCATATTCCTAGGTACCTATTGATGGAACACTAGAAACTGAGTCCGAATAGATGCTAAGCTAATAGGATCGGTAAAAGTCGAGTGATTGCCTATCACTCGTGAGCTTTATAGGAGTTGACTGTTTACATTCTTGCAATCACTTTAAGGACCATGGACGGATTTGGTTACGAGATTCATGGTTGAAATCCATCTGTGTTGATGAATTTGCTAAGGCTGCAGTGTGTGGTAGCGGTGGTTAAGCGTTTGAAAGTACTAGCCACATACCGTGAATATGGTAAGCGGTAAGCCTAGTAACTGATCGGCCCGGCAAGTGGACATACCCCCACTCTCTCTTAGAGATAGGAAGTTAAATTTGTGTTGCAACACCACGGGTGCAGGGATGTGGTTTGTTCCCTATAGTCGGGGAGAGTGGCACTGATCCATGAACCAGAATGAGAAGCCAACAATTGCTTGGGAGTGACTCGACAGTGCTCCAAGCGTGTGTGTTAGGCTTACCCTTGCAAGTTTGGAAATTCGATTTAGAATCGTCCGTTTCTCGCGGAAATTGAGATTGCTTGATCCCTTTGCTACATAGAGTAAGAAGTGGAACAATTATGATACTCAATCTTGTTGAATGCATTTAATTCCTCTACCATGTTTGTATAGATAGGTGCTTACCTAGAATGGTAAATAAAACTAGAATCTGAAAGCTAAAACTTGAAATTAAGGACTTACTCTTTGTTGCTTTTCAGCAAAAGAAATCCCAGAGCCTTTCCAAGCCTAGCATGTCTAGTTAAAGGGCTGATATATATACCCTTTGTCGGATCAGTCTTGCTGAGTATTAGTATACTCAGTCTTGGTTGTGACTTTGTTTTCAAGTAAATTTTTTTTGGGATGCTTGGTGAGATTGACGTCATGTACGGGCTTCATCATGATGTCATATATCCTTGCTAGTTGTCGTTTTCTTTTCCGCTGTTTATAGACTCTGAAGAACTTATCTACTTTCAAATTTCTGAGGTACCCTGTTTGAGTTCTCAAACTCAGTTTGTAATAACATTTACTGAAGAAGTTTGTGTTGTAAAATTTATGGCTGTTCTAATCTCTGGGCTCACCTTCGTGTGAGGTATGTTGTTTTGATCGAAAATACAGTGGTTGCATCGGGATTTTACCCGACAGACTGTCAGATTACTCCATTTGAAGTGCGTATTAACCATTTCATCGATAATGGTGATGGTTAATGCACTTGAGCCGGATTAATTTAGGCAGTTCTGCCACATAGACTATGTCTCCAAATGGGTCAAAGCCATGCCATGCGGGGCCGCATATGCCAAGCATGCTCATAAGATGTTCCACGAGATTATCTTCCCAAGGTTTTGCACACCAAGGATGGTAATCAATGATGGAGGTTCACACTTCATTGACTCGGCCATTCGAAACTTTCTCAAGGAACTAGGGACAAGGCACAACATCACGATCCCGTATCACCCCCAGACCAGCGGTCAAGTAGAAACGCCAAACAAACAAATCAAGAATATTCTGCAGAAGACCGTGAATGAAATGGGGAAGGGATGGAAGCTGAAACTACTGGATGCTCTATGGGCATACCGTACAGCATACAAGACACCCATTGGAATGTCACCCTACCAGCTCGTCTACGGGAAAACTTGCCATTTACCTGTTGAGCTGGAGCATAGAGCGCACTGGGCCATTCGGAAATGGAACATGGATCTAATACAAGCCGGAGAGTACCGGAGGCGCCAGATCTCATAACTGGAGGAATGGAGAGATAAAGCTTATCACAGTGCCTCGATCTACAAAGAAAGATCCAAGAGATGGCACGATAAGCGGTTGAAGCCTAAAACCTTCAACCAAGGAGACAAGGTATTACTTTTCAATTCTAGGGTCAAGCTGTTTGGTCACGGAAAGCTACGCAGTAAATGGCTAGGACCGTACCATGTCATCGACACATCATCTCATGGAGCTATCACGATACAAGATGACGACGGAAATGCCATTAAGATAAACAGCCAACGCCTCAAACTTTTCCTAGATCATAACAAAGCTCTTGATGAAGAAATAGACTTAATCGACTTAGTTGATCACGTGTTTATATCTAATTAAGAGCCATATAGGCCAAAAGGGCAGGTGGGCCCATCATAACTATTCTATATCTAGCCCCACCTATCGACCAGAGGAAGCTAGGGCCCACTGGGGCCGAGCCATGGTCGGCTGAGCATGGGTTGGCCCCAATGAGGCCCAGCTTCGGTGCACGGCCTTTGCGAGGAGAGAAGGAGAGTTCTCGTGTTTCCCTTCCAGAAAATCTAAACCCTCTCCTTCTCCACCTTGTTTCCATCTACTCCCAAAACCTCCATTGATTCCATCAGAATCCCATAAACCACCTGCCATGGCTAGCAAGGAGATAATTCTGTTCGTTGGTTCGGAACCCCGCCGGGACGATTCCCTCAACCCCTTGGAGCAATACTTCGCGGAGGCCCTACAAGAAGAAGTCTTCTCAGTGTCCGCAACCTCACCGGCGACACCTCGAAACACCCCCAGGAGGAAGGACCCGAGGAGCGCTAGGAGATGGTCGGCCGACCATGGTGATCGGCCAACGGCCCCACGGGCCCGCTCGGCTCCCGGCTCCTCTGGTGGCTCCCTCTCGCCTGGTGAAACGCCTCCCATGGAGGTCGGCAGCTTAAGCCGCGGAACAGACCATCGAAAAAGAAATTGGAGGTTTTTGTCGTCAAGTTGTTTCAAGATGAGAATGCACCCGGGCCAAGGCTAAAGCCCGACGAGAAGTATGTGCACTCTTGGGTAACCTAGGAGGGCCGTGTAATCAGCCATGACTACCGGCGCAACAAGATATCTCCTGATGAGACACCACTCCAGCCACGTCTCACAATCTTTGGAGTTCGGCCACCAGCGAAGGCAGAAGATCATCAAGGCAAAACTGAGATGGGAGAATTCTCTAATGAAATCAGAAAAGCTCACATGGCCAACGTCAGATTGAACACATCTCAACAAAGATTGAGGTCAGAGATTAGGGAGATGCAAGAAGACCTTGACCTCTACATGGAGTATGATGAGGACATAACAAGTATGCATATGGGCAAATATGGTGAATGACATGAAGATGAAGGAGACCTACAAAGTTTTCAAGTAGAGAAGAAGGCCCAAAGCTTATCCGGTTCGAGTCCCCAAGGTGGAGGCCCAAAACAACTCAAGTTCGAGTCCACCTCGGAGTCCAGGAGCAGCCCGCACCAAAAATGACACCCAGGTCGCATACGGAGTCCTTTTTGGACGTTCTTTATATGGATGGAAAGATAATTTCATGGAGCTTCCAATGGAACTGGTTTAAGGCCCAAATTCGTTGGGAGTAAATCGAAATCGTCGAAACAATATGACATCCAAAATCTGCCAGGGCGCTGCGCCGCCGTCTTTTGGGCTGTTGTCCCATGTATCGTGTCGGGCCAAGTGGCCCAAGTGGTGGATGCCCCCTTGGCTACCACCAACAACCCTAGGATGTCCCTTAGGGTATAAACTCAGTAGTCGCCACCTAGAATGATTGGGTTTTGTTTAGTCTTGAGTTTTCCTTCGAGGAACAGACATTGCATCGTTGTATCTGTGGCGACAAGTCCTTATACATTGATCCAGGGCCCCCATTCTTGATCTCCTCCACTATGTCAATTAGTCCTTTGGAATCGAGTTCTTGAACCCCTCTTGTGATTTGCTTCATCCATATTTGCAATATCAGATTGCGTGATTACATCTTCTTGCTTGTGTCCTTCGATTCGCTTGCAGGAAAAGCCTTCTCGGCGAGGTCAATCAAGTTGTGCTTGGTTGATAACCAACGGAGCAGTGGTGTAATGGTTGCTTGACTTCGAATCGTGCTGATTAGAAGCCGGATTGCCAACATCACACACTCCACCAATCGAATTTACCTCTACCTCTCGGAAGATCGGGCCTACTCCTCGTCAGAGTACCATGATGATAAGATGGATCACCTAGTGAGGGCACTAGGAATCCGAGACTTTGAGTAGGGGTCTTAGAGCAGGAACCCCTCGTTATCATTAGTTTAGTTGGGTGTTAGTTTAGGTTAATTTGTTTAGGCTTAGTTCGATTTAGTTGCGCCCCAGGATTATTGGTTTGTCTTGATCAAGAAATTTGGCTCCCCGGTGTTAATGCCGGCAGAGCCCTTTTACCTTTCATATTTTGTTTTGTTTATGATCGATGAGCAGGTCAAAAACAAGTGTGGGGGGGAGATCTTGTGATGTCGCGCATATACGCTACTACCATCTTCACAGGTCACGCACACCTGTCGCTCCGACTCCTGAGTTTGCACTACTGACGGAGGTACACCTTGGTACCTCCCAGCCGAGTAGTTACCTCCCAACTGGGTACCTACTCTGCTGGACCACTCTGCATGACTACACGGTGGATAGGCACTCGGCTAGACGTCGGAAGGTTCCTTCGAGGATCAGGATCAAGGCATAGATAAAGATCCCGGATATCTAGGGATCTCAACCGACCTGATTCCATCTAACAATCAGAGTAGATATCCTCCCTTACTTGTAACCCACGGCACCTGGGCCTATAAAGGGGCCGTGGGGGGACCCATAGAAAACAGATCATCAATTCATCATCATCTAGCTCATACAATACACAAAACACAGGACGTAGGGTATTATGCTCCCGAGTAGCCCGAAATTGTCTGAACCCTTGTGCAATCGCGTAACCATCCAACTCTTGTCTCCAGAATCCCCTCTTCACCTACAAATCTACCGCCGGGAAAACCCCTGGTGGACTTGCCAGATAAGCAATCCAATAGTTGGCGTATCAGGTAGGGGAGATTTCTCAGGAGTCCTTGCAGTTAGTTAGATGGCATCAAGATCCACCGTCTTCTTCTCCACCAGCGTCAGTGTCCAGATGCAGGTTGCCGCCAGATTCTCCTTCACCTTCGGTGGTTTCCCGGAAACTAAGGTTCTCAGGAACCACCCACTAGCCCCTCGAGCACCGAGAGCAGCAACTCCACAAGCGTCAGATCCGATCTAACGGCGCAAATCTCCATCGCTTGTCGAGTTTCCGAACTCAACATCAATGATCCTCTGATTGTTCGCCTTAGGGCAACACATCGCCCTGCCATCTCCAATGATGATCTAATCTCTGGGATAGATCGCGTTACCAGATCCATCGCCGAGTGCATTCAATTCGGCAAGAACGTGCCGGGTCGTCCAGGCTATCTGGCCTCCATGCCCTACGGTCTCCACAACAACTCAGCGGTGTACTCGGATCAGGTCCGGGTACGCATGGGTAATCTGCGCATCACCGAGTTGGATCAGTCCGACTTGGAATAGATCCAATCTGATTCGCCCTCGCACCCTAAGGCCGAATATCAGGTCGCTGTCTTCACCCTCCCGGCCAACTGCAACAGCCCCGATGATCGGCGCCAGATCTCAATCATCTCGCTCGACTCTGAGTCCTTCGATGGCAAGGACGATCAACATCGGGTAAATCGCCTCCACTGCAACACTCTCTACACCGAGCGCCGGGCCAATGACGAGGCCATCCTCCAGGGCGAACAAGACCTCAAGAATTATGAACGTCACAACCCCCAGGTTGCACGAGCACGTGGATCTCCACCAAGGCCCAAGAACCTCGAGAACGAGTTCGTCCTGGACTACGATGGCAAGGTGCAAGAAGGATTTGATGAAGCTTACAGGATGCATGGCTACCTTGAGCCGGTTCATCAGCCCCCTCGGAGACAAAGGCCTACCCTTCTTCAAACTTCTCAGGAAGTCCGACATGTTCGACTGGAACGAGGAAGCTGCTGCAGCCTTTCAACAGCTCAAAGATTTCCTCACAACTCCACCCGTCCTCATAGCTCCAGAAGATGGTGAGACTTTACTCCTCTACATCACAACTACTACCCATGTGGTCAGCACCGCCCTGGTCATCGAACGAGACGAGCCAGGTCATGTCTACAAGGTGCAATGACCCGTCTACTTCATCAGTGAAGTACTCGGCGAGTCCAAGCTATGCTACCCCCAGGTGCAAAAACTCCTGTACACGATTCTCATCACGTCAAGGAAGCTGCGACATTACTTCCATGCGCACAAGATCAAGGTGGTCTCCTCCTTCCCACTCGGCGACATACTCCAAAATAGAGACGCCAATTCGGTAGATCTCGGGGCCCTATCCATCGAGTTCGCCCCCCGCTCCACCATCAAGTCACAAGCCTTGGCCGACTTCATCGCAGAATGGATGGAGATCCAGGATACTCCACCCGAACGACCCGAGCACTGGGTCATGTACTTCGACGGCGCCCTCAACCTCGACGGTGCCGGTGCAGGCATTCTCTTCATCTCTCCGAGATGTGAGCAGCTAAAATATGTCCTGCAGGTACTCTTCGAGGCCACTAATAACGTAGCCGAGTACGAGGCCCTCACCCACGGTCTCAAGATTGCCGCCTCCCTCGGCATCAAGCGGCTTCTCGCCTACGGTGACTCCATGGTCGTCATACAGCAAGTCAACAAGGACTGGTGTGACACCCTAGGTGTCTGCACAGTAGAACTATATTTATTTTATGCATCATGTGCTTAATTGCTTGAACATGGGTCTTATTTAAAAAAATAATAAGGTTAATTGTGTAAATATGATTTGATGCAAGGACCTTCCTATAAATTAATTTGAATAAGATGAGTGAATATTGCTTTTGTGGAGGGTTTCTTTGTAAAATTCAGTGTAATCATTACATGGAAGGAAATTTTACATTTCAGTCTGAAATTAAGGTGAATTTCCTTTGGAAAAGATGAAAGTCCATTAAATTCAAAATCCTTTCTATGTTTTCAAAATAACCTTTCAACCTTTGGTCAAATCAAATTTTGCACAACATCAAAGTTGTAGATCTTGAAAAGTTGAACAACTTTCATGTTGGGCACTTTTTCATTTGAGCCCTAGTTTAGGAGTTATTTTTATTTTACAGTAGGACCCCTAAACTTTTTTAAAATTGCAAACAGGTCCAGCCTGTGTCTTCCTCCTCTCTCCCTCTCTGCTTCCTCTGCCGCCGGCACAGAGCGGCGCTGCCCGCCACCGAGGGAGGGCCACAGGCCACCTCCTGCTCGTCGTGGCCTTCCACGCGTCGTGCCCGGGCTCCTCGCCGCCCTTTTCCCCTCGCGCTGGACCTCCCCCGCTCCTGCCACGCACCCCCAAGGCCCCAGTAGGCCGCCACCTCGCCGCCGATGTGGCAAGCTCGGGGAATAGCCCCGGCTTCCCTTCTCTCATGCGCTTCAGCACCAGGGGAACCCCCGCATTCCAATCCCCTCCCTCTCTCGCCACTTCCCCGCTCCAAATCTCCAGAACGCTGCCACCGCCTGCCTGAACGCCGGCGAGCTCGAGCTCCCCGTCGCCCCGTACCTCCACGGCCGCTCCGCCAGCGCAGACCCCACCCCTAGCTCCACATCGCTCTCGCGCAGCTCCCAGACTAGGCCATCTCATCCCTTTGCCGCCGCAGCGCAGAGCCGCCGCCGGCCATCCTCCTCCGCGAACCCGCCTCCTCCGGCCATCTCCTGTCGAGCCAAGCACACCTATAGATGCGGTTCAGCCCCCTCTTGATTTTCCTCACCCTAGCCCTCGCTGCCGGCGACCCATCTCGCTGGAATCGGCGGTCAAACCCCTTCCTATGCTCTGTCTACGGCCAAGGGCCTATCTGTTAGAATTCAAAAACTTCCAGGGGTTAAACTGAGAAATATACATGACCTCTAGAATTCAAATCAGTGAACTTTGAAAATGCCTAGAAATTCGTAAAAAAATCAGAAAAATATAAATCCAAATGTTTTGGAATCCCTATTACAAGGCCTACAAGTTTTGTTACATACACATCTTCAGTTTTTGTCCGCATGTTAATCCAAGAAAAAGAATAGAATAAATAGTCTTTAATTATTCTAGGAGTTGTACTCAGTAACTTCATGTGGTTTTCGGCTAGAATGTGTCTTGTAGTGTAAGTAGTACCTGGTAAAAATTTGAACCCTTTTTGATATATTTAACTAGGTCAAAGTTTCAAGATTCCTAGATCTACTAGTTTTGCTAATGTATTTATGCTGGTAGAAATATTAAAGTTCTGTATCTGAAACTTTTTCCCTGCATGCATGTCACTAAAACTTTGCTGTTGCACAAGTTTGAGAAATTTTAGATCTGTTTAGCTATATATTTGATTTAATGCTTGTCAAGTAGGCTTTAATTGTGATAAATAGTTTCCTTACTTAGAAAACTCTAAGAATATTTGTGGAACTCTATGTTGGTCATATGTTCATGTCTTTAAAATTTAGAATCCAGAAACTTTATAGAACTTTCTGTACTAATTAGTTTTACCATATGTGGTTTAATTTTGTCAAAATTATTACTTCTGTTTTATGCGTAGATAAATTCTGAAAAGTTTACAGTAGCCGTGTTAGCTCTGTATTGATAAATTGTTAAATTTATAACCTCTGATTTGCTCTAGTTTAGTCTGTAGAATTTAATCTTGTTCTAGGTGCTTTCTGAGTAAATATTTTATTTTGAATAATTGGCTGCATGAAATGGTATGAAATTTACAAGATAGATTGCTCTCTGTACTTCCTGTTTGAAGTAATTTTGCTGAATTTAAATGCTGGTTGTGTACTGAGTTACTTAATTCTTAGCAAACCATGATTTACATGCTATGTGAACTAACTAAAACTTACTTTGTGAAGATAATCAAGTTGTCTTGTGAGGTTAATCATGTTGTTTGTGTAGTAAGACATGTTAAATAACTACTCTATAAACGATTGCCCATATGCTAAGTTATGTTTACTAATTATTAGACTGCAACTTTATCGCGAAGTGTATATGTTGTAATACCATTTCTTGCATCACATATAGATACGACTATTCTAGCTGATAGGACGTACGAACTAATTCCAGAGTCTGAAGAAGGTGATCAAGAAGCCCAGGTGAACGCCGCTACACTGACTGAAGACCCGGGCCAAAATCCGGAAGAGCCCAAGGCTGAGTTAGCTAGTGACTACCGCAAAGGCAAGCCCCGGACATAAACCTAGTATTTCAAATTATGCACTTTATATACTACTTACTTGTGCATTTACAGTTCTTAGGATTTGAATTGAAACCCTAGATGCATGATCCTAGGAACCTATTTACTGAATACTAGACTTGAGTTCGAGTAATTGCTATGCTTATAGGACAGGTAAAAGTCGAGTGATTGCCTATCACTCACGAGCTTAATACGAGTTGCTTGTTTTCTTTTACCTGCAATCACTATAAGAACGTCGGACGGGGTCATGTTCGATTTCATGACCTTGGGTGAGACCCCGTCTGTGTTGATAAATTATGCTAAGGTCGCAGTGTGTGGTAGCGGTGGTTAAGTGTTTGAACATACTAGCCACATGCCGTAAATATGATACGCGGTAAGCTTAGTAGCTGATCGGACCGGTGAGTGGATATACCTTTCACTCTCTCTTAGAGATAGGTTTTTATGTTTATGTTGTGCAACACCACGGGTGCAGGGAGGAAGTTGGTGCCCTGTAGTCGGGGAGAGTGACCCTATCCACAAGCCGGAATGAAAGGTCAACGGTTGTTTGGGAACGACCCGACGGTGTTCCAAATGTGTGTGTTAGGTTTACCTTGCAAGGTTGGAAATCCGATTCGAATCGTCCGTCTCTCGCGGATATTGAGACTACTTGATCCCTTTGCCACACAGAGTAATAAGAGTAATATTATTATGATCAATCTTGATGTTTGACTAAAGTTCTACCATGGTTGATTAGAATTAGTTGCTTACATAGAATGGTTAATCAACTAGAATATTGAAAGCTAAAATGTGAAATTAAGGACCTACTCTTTGTTGCTTTTCATCAAAAGGAAAACCAGAGCCTTACAGAACCCTGCATAGTCTAGCTAAGTGGACTAAGTATATCCGTTGACGGTTAAGTCTTGCTGAGTATTAGTATACTCAGCCTTGCTGTTTAATCCTGTTTCAGGTATGAGTTTTGAGGACCAGACCGCTAGTCTGACTTGGCCCTGCTCTTTGCCCTCTGGCTGGTCCGTAGAGTGGGATCCGTCTCCTACCGGCAATGACCCCGACGAGTGATACCTTGCTTGGGCTAGCTTGGTAGCCTTTTGCGACGTGTTGTAGCCGTCGTGTTTTCTTTCCGCTGCTTAAATTCTGAACTTTAAACTCATGTCTTGTATAATGTTTTACTGAGTTTGGACCTGTAATAATACTTTGAACTTGTTGTAATAACTACTATGCCTGTGTTGTAAAATATATGGTTGTAATATCTCTGGACTCACCTTCGTGCGGGGTATGCTTATTCGATCCGAGATCCGGTGGTTGTATCGGGACGTTACCCGACAGACCAAGAATTGTTCCGTTTGAAGTGCGTTTGAGTCGGTGTTGCCTTTATGGTGATGTCCAGCGCACTTGAGTCGGGATAATTCAGGTGATTCTGCCACAGCTGGTATCAGAGCTGCAAGTGTACACCAGAGGTGTTGGAACCTTAAAAATCGATTTCTGTATAAAATTGGACCAACAAAGTATTTATAAAATTACGTTGGTTTCGTTAAGGATTGTGCATAGAATGTAAAGCCCTAGAGAAATTTATGGGAGTTACTAGGTGGCTATCTACTTGTGGTTTATTTATATCTGACTTCCAGCACTTTACATTTCTATCAAACCTTACTTTTGTGCACAATCAACCTTTTAAATTCTGTAACGATGCACCTACGCTAAGGTAAGAAGGTAAGGATCCTCAGTCAGCTGAGGGAGTCTGACCTTCCCATCGGTGATGCGAGCCGAACGCTGCCCTCAAGCAGTGGCTTACTTGAGGTACTGCCAATATACCAACTATTAGTTGACTATATTGGGAGTAAAGTATACTTAGTCAGCTGAGGGAGTCTGACCTTCCCGTCGGTGATGCGAACCGAACGCTGCGCTCAAGCAGTGGCCTACTTGAGCTACTACCAATATACTAACCATCGGTCGATTATATTGGGAGTAAAAGTACCGCGTGAATATGTTGCCCCGGTAGCGTATGAGCACTGTCTATGCAGTGTTGGACGCATGGATGCCGCTTCTATAGTGAGCGGTAATGTATGGGAATGCTTTTATGAGTGCTGGCCTGAAAGGTTCAATGCATATATATATGTTCTGTCAATCTTCTACAGGTACACTAACCACGATTCGATAAGTTAAGAATGGTTAGAATTTATCGACTAGATATTATAGGGAGAGACGTATTTATGTTATTCCACCATGCTAACTGCGTAAGCCCAACAATAGTTGGCAATTGTTTATCTTGTGAGGGCGAATAGAACGTGCATGCATAGTTTGATGATGTTTGGTTTGATTCCTAGAATTTGAATTTGTTACATGAGCCTTTTTAAGGAAATTCTAGTGTGGATCATCATGAATATGTCTTAGTATGCTTAAACAATAAGTCGAGTTAAAACTTGATATTAGGAGTACGTTTGTCGAAACACTTAGACTTTCTTGGATGTAAAAGATGGAATTGAGTCATGCCTTCATCCTTAGCCCCATCTTGATGTCATAATGATCTTTTCATTCCATAGAATCTCAACTGATGAACCAGTACCAATTGTGGTTTGTTTACTTCCTAAATCTTGTGAAACCATATAATTTTTTGAATCAGAATCACATTTTTCCGCAGTCTTCTTAAAAGCTTTATTTGAGAAGTCTTGAGATAATCATATAACTCACATTTGAATCTTTTTGATTCAGATGGCGGACCTTCCGAGTATCTTCTGGGATGATGATGGATGTGCTCATACTGATTGCCTGTACTGGGAGGGCTTTCCTAGGATTTTGTGGGATACACATCGTATTTTCCACTACCCAGAACCACCCCGGTACAAGGGACGACAGTTTTCTGAGGATGGAGTTCAGAAGTGCAGTGCCACCATGACCATTTCTCAGCATCCTACTTTGGCTTGGCCACCTATTGAGATTGAGGTGGTTGGATATCACCTTGTGGACGCTTTTGAGACAGCAGCCCTCAAAGCTATTACCACCTTCTGTGAGCACCATCCGAATGAAGTGGCCGCCTATCCAATTGGCTTGTTTCCGGCAGTCAATGTTGGCAGTGTAGAGTGGCTCTTCAGAACCACCCACTTTGGTCACTTATCTGGAGATGTGGCTGATGAGACTATCCAGGTGGTGAATAGGTATATGAATGCCCAGTACCGCTATCAGGTCCTTCAGCAGAGGCACATGGATCAGGTGATGGACTTGGCCTAGACTTTTCAGTGAGGTCTTAGCCTGAGAGACACTCAGATTCAGGGGCTTAATGAGGCTGTTGCTGGGAGAGATAACGCCATTGCACAGTACGAGCTTCAGGTTCTGGAGCATGGTACTGAAATAGTGCAGCGCAACACGGTGATTGCTTTTCTTCAGGAGCAGGTTCACAAGCTCCAAATGGAGCTGGGTGATGCTATAGACCATATTGGTATGCTCCATGAGCAGCCAATACCCCCAGTTGTCCCACCTGAGCCTGCAGCAGAAGAAGAAGACCCAGAGAAGATTGAGGGAGTCTTAGAGATAGATTCTGAGCACACGCCTGCCGAGCCTAATCCTCAGCCGGACGACTTTTCCTCCGGTAGTGCTTCCTCTATGGGCAACCTCGACGACTTCTAGGCATCTTAGGATTGTCCTAGATAGCATGTGATCTTCCTTGTTGTAGTATATGTAAATAGGGAATAAAATGTTGTAAAATAGCCCTAGGAAGGAGTACCACTTGTTGTAGCATATGTGGTAAGAAAGTGTGATGCTAGGTTTGTAATATAAAGACTACCTTGGATGTAATATAAGTAGTGACTACCAGTTTGGAAATCATGACCTTTCTGCTTGCCGAATTTTTATCTCTTCATCTGTGCATTTTTAGGTTGTTTGATGAATACCAAAGTTGTTGCAAATTGTGTAACCTGGGTGCTCACCAAATTTTAGCCTATTTGAATCTGTGTAGCTATATTTAGAGTCAAAACACTACCATGATCCCTGTTGAAAAACAGCATAGCACAGAATGACGCAAAGTGAATTTTTAGGTTACCTTTCTTACTGTTTTGCTTCTGGAGTTGAATACCGAAATGATAGAGTACGAAGTTATCTAACAGCTGACCAATTTTGAGCTATGTTGGTTGAGCAAATGTGTGTTATGCATATTGTGTTACACCGCATTTTGTTAAATTCTGCTAATTTTGTTTTGCTATCCAATGTATGATCATTGCACATACCATTGATTTTGGGAGCAAGGATAATGTATCTAATGGATGTCTTCCATAATTACAGATGGTTGGTCATACCCGTGGATCGCCCGAAGGCTTCGGCCGTGAAACTGGCAGTGGATCTCAGCAGCCACCGCCACCACCACCGAATCTAGCCGAGCTAATGGCCATGCAAACCGAATTGCTTCGTCAGCTGGTGCAAGGGCAGTAGAATCCGCCACGCCAGCAGCAGCATGGAGGACGTGATGAGCGACCAGCGGGTTACCAGGAATTCTTTGGTACCCAACCCCCGCTGTTCAGCCGGACTGATGAAACATTGGACGCCGATGCTTGGCTCCGTACTATTAAGTCCAAGTTTGCCTTGCTAGCAATACCTTGTGCTGATGCGAACAAGGCTCAGTTCGCCACCCAGTAGCTTCGTGGCATCGCTCGCATTTGGAGGGAACACTATTGTGCTATGCAGCCTGCTAGACATGTTATCTCTTGGGAGGAATTCCGGAATGCCTTTAGGACACATCATATTCCCGAGGGACTGATTGAGAGGAAGTTGAATGAATTCTTGGCTTTGAATCAAGGGACCCATACTGTTCTTCAGTACGCACAGGCCTTCAATCATTTGTGCCAGTACGCGGGCCATCATGCGGATACTGACGCCAAGAAGCGCGACTGTTTTCGTCGTGGCCTCAACACCAAGCTCAAGGAACGCCTAAACCTTGTTCAGCCAGATACTTATAATGAGCTGGTCAACATGGCCATTACTCAAGAAGATTGTATCACCGCGCACCGTGCTGAGAAGAAGCGAAAGGCACCAACGGGACCCTCGAGTGCTTAGCCACCAAGGTATCGTCTGGTGCAGAATACTCCACCAAGAGCTCCACAGAGAAATGCCCCAATGGGCAGGTTTGTTTTTAGGCCGCCTCAGCAATAGGGAGGATTCAGACCTCCAGTCTTTCAGCAGCCGCAGCAGTTTGGCCCAAGGCCAAATGCCCTACAGTTCAACCGCGGGAACGGCAACAATCGATGTTTCAATTGCGGCAGTACTTCCTATTTCGCCAAGAATTGCCCCCAACCCAAGAAGCCTTATCCAGGGCAGAACTCCAACCAGAACAACAAGGGCAAGGGCAAGAAGCAAATGGTGCAAGTCCGACAGGGGCGAGTTAATTTCACTGGTCTTGCAGAGCTTCCCGAAGGAGCACCAGTCATGTCGGGTACTTTCTCTATCCACAATAAACCCGCAGTCATATTATTTGATTCTGGTGCAACTCATAGTTTTATAAGTGCTAAATTTGGAGCAAGGGTAGGATTGAATTTTTGTCATACCAAGAGATCTTACATGATAGCAACCCCTGATGGGAAGATAGCTTCCAATCAAATCATTAGACATGTGCCAATTAAGTTGGGTAGCAAATTGATAAAGACAGATTTGATCTTGTTGAACTTAGAAGGCATGGATGTTATTTTGGGCATGGATTGGATGACTAGACATAAAGTACTGTTAGATATCTCTTCCCGAGCTATCGAGATAGATTCACCTTATCAAGGAGCCACCATACTCTATCTGCCACAACGAGAGTGCTTCAACTCTTGTGCCTATGCCATAAAAGAAATTAACATTGAAGATATTCCTGTTGTGTGTGAGTATGCGGATGTATTTCCAGATGACTTGCCTGGAATGCCCATGATAGAGATATCGAATTTGTTATCGAGCTTCAACCCGGTACCGCCCCTATTTCTAAGAGGCCGTACCGTATGCTTCCAAATGAGTTGGCAGAATTGAAAATCCAACTTCAAGTCCTTCTTGACAAGGGTTTTATTTGTCCGAGTGCTTCACCATGGAGATGTCCAGCCCTGTTTGTGAAGAAGAAGGATAACAGTTTGAGGCTATGTGTTGACTATCGACCACTCAATGCGGTCACTATTAAAAACAAGTATCCTCTTCCCCGCATTGATATCCTGTTTGATCAGTTAGCTGGAGCTAAGATTTTCTCTAAGATTGATCTTCGTTCTGGATACCATCAAATAAAGATCAAGCCCTGTGATATTCCGAAAATAGCTTTCTCGACCAGATATAGACTCTATGAGTATCTGGTTATGTCTTTTGGTCTTACCAATGCCCCGGCATACTTTATGTACCTGATGAATTCAGTCTTCATGCCGGAGCTGGATAAATTCGTCGTGGTGTTCATTGATGACATTTTGATCTACTCCAAAAATAAAGAAGATCATGCTCAGCATTTACGCATCATTCTTCAGCAATTACGAGATCATCACATGTATGCCAAATTCTCCAAGTGTGAATTTTGGCTGGATAGTGTGAAATTTTTGGGTCATACTATCTCCAGTGAAGGTATATCGGTTGATCTAACTAAAGTGCAAGAAGTGATGGATTGGAAACCTCCTACTTCAGTCCATCAGATTCGCAGTTTTCTCGGTTTAGCTGGATACTATCGTCAATTCATTCCTGATTTTTCTAGAATAGCCAAACCTATGACGGAGTTATTAAAAAAAAGGAGTGAAATTTGTTTGGGATGATAAATGTGAAGAAGCCTTTCAAACTCTCAAAGTGCAACTAACTACTGCTCCAGTGCTGGCTACACCGGACAGTACCAAACCTTTTGATGTCTATTGTGATGCTTCTGGTATGGGACTTGGTTGTGTACTTATGCAAGACAACTGGGTGATCGCTTATGCATCAAGAGCTCTCCGGAATCATGAGAAGAACTATCCAGCACATGATCTGGAGTTAGCAGCTGTCATACATGCTCTTAAGCTCTGGAGACATCATCTTATGGGAACTCATTGTAACATTTACACTGACCATAAGAGCCTCAAGTATATCTTCACCCAAGCTGATCTCAACATGAGACAGAGACGCTGGCTAGAATTGATAAAGGACTATGATCTAGAAGTGCACTATCATCCATGAAAGGCTAATGTGGTTGTGGATGCACTTAGCCGCAAGTCACAATGCCATTGTCTATCTGTAGAGCCATTTAACAAAACTCTATGCTAGGAAATGATGAAACTAAACCTAGAAATGGTACCTCAAGGAAGTTTGAACCATATAGCTGTCGAGCCTACACTTCATGATAGCATCATCATGGCACAATTACATGATGAAGGTATCAAAATCATCAAGGAAAAGCTATTCCAGGGAGAAGCAAAGTACAAGTGTTTCCGTGTGGATCATAAAGGAGTTCTGTGGTTTGAATTTCGTCTTGTTGTACCCAAGAATCACCAGCTTAGAAAACAAATCCTTGATGAAGCACATCAATAAAAGTTTTCTATTCATCCCGGTAGTACCAAGATATACCAGGATCTTAAACAGAATTTCTGGTGGACTCGAATGAAAAGAGAGATCGCCAAATATGTTTCTGAGTGTGATGTCTGTCAAAGAGTTAACGCTAGTCACTTGAAAGTAGCTGGTACTCTCCAACCTTTACCCATTCCATCCTGGAAATGGGAGGACATCAGCATGGATTTTATCGTTGGCTTACCCAACACTTCTCAAAAGCATGATTCTATTTGGGTAATCGTTGATAGACTCACAAAGACCGCTCATTTTATTCCTGTGCATACAACTTATTCTGCCAAGAAGTATGCAGAGATCTATCTCGACCAGATTGTCCGTCTGCATGGAGTTCCAAAGACGATCATTTCTTATCGTGGGGTGCAGTTCATTGCACGTTTCTAGGAACAATTGCAAGAATCCCTTGGAACCAAATTGATTCGTAGCTCAGCTTATCATCCACAAACAGATGGGCAAACTGAACGAATCAATCAAATCCTTGAAGATATGTTGAGGGCATGTGCTATTCAATATGGCAAGAACTGGGATAAGTGCCTAGCACTGGCAGAGTTTTTATATAATAACAGTTATCAATCCAACTTGCAAATGGAAACCATTTGAAGCGTTATACGGTCGAAGGTGTCAAACTCCTTTGACTTGGTCACAAGCCTGAGAACGCAAAGTCTTTGGGCCAGACCTAGTCAATGAGGCAGAAGACAAAGTCAAAGTTATTCAGACTAATCTTAAAACAGCCCAATCAAGACAGAAAAGTTATGCAGATAAAAGAAGAGAACCTTTACAGTTCAAGGTAGGGGATTTCGTATATCTGCGAGTATCTCCTACTAGAGGTGTTCAACGCTTTGGCATAAAAGGGAAATTGGCACCCCGATACATCGGACCATTTGAAATCATTGAAACTTGTGGTCCAGTTGCCTACCGAATCAGTCTTCCTTCTCAGTTGGCCACCATTCATGATGTCTTCAATATATCTCAACTCAAGAAATGCATCAAAGTGCCCACTGAGATAATTAAACCACAAGATATCGAAATTGAAACCGATCTATCTTATGCGGAGTATCCAATCAGAGTTCTTGACACCAAAGAAAGAAGTACCAGAAGGGAGAAAGTTAAAATGTGCAAAATCCAGTGGAATCACCATACTGAGGAAGAAGCCACTTGGGAGACTGAAACTTATCTCCAAAGAAATTTTCCCGACTTTCTTAGAACCAATCTAGGTACCAAATCTTTCTGTCCTTAATCTTCCTGTAATCTCGTTGCAAGATTTCTTTTAGGGGGGAAGGCTGTGACACCCTAGGTGTCTGCACAGTAGAACTGTATTTATTTTATGCATCATGTGCCTAATTGCTTGAACAAGGGTCTTATTTTAAAAAATAATAAGGTTAATTGTGTAAATATGATTTGATGCAAGGACCTTCCTATAATTTAATTTGAATAAGATGGGTGAATATTGCTTTTGTGGAGGGTTTCTTTGTAAAATTCAGTGTAATCATTACATGGCAGGAAATTTTACTTTTCAGTTTGAAATTAAGGTGAATTTGCTTTGGAAAAGATGAAAGTCCATTAAATTCAAAATCCTTTCTATGTTTTCAAAATAACCTTTCAACCTTTGGTCAAATCAAATTTTGCACAACATTAAAGTTGTAGATCTTGAGAAGTTGAACAACTTTCATGCTGGGCACTTTTTCATTTGAGCCCTAGTTTAGGAGTTATTTTTGTTTTACAGTAGGACCCCTAAACTTTTTTGAAATTGCAAACAGGTCCAACCTGTGTCTTCCTCCTCTCTCCCTCTCTGCTTCCTCTGCCGCCGGCGTAGAGCGGCGCCGCCCGCTGCCGAGGGAGGGCCGCAGGCCACCTCTTACTCGTCGTGGCCTTCCACGCGTCATGCCCGGGCTCCTCACCGCCCTTTTCCCCTCGCACTGGACCTTCCCCGCTCCTACCACGCACTCCCGAGGCCCTAGTCGGCCGCCACCTCGCCGCCGCCGTGGCAAGCTCAGGGAAGAGCCCCGGCTACCCTTCTCTCGTGCGCTTCAGCACCAGGGGAACCCCCGCGTTCCAATCCCCTCCCTCTCTCGCCACTTCCCCGCTCCAAATCTCCAGAACGCCGCCACCGCCAGCCCGAACGCCGGCGAGCTCGAGCACACCGTCACCCCGCTCCTCCACGGCCGCTCCGCCCGCGCAGACCCCACCCCTAGCTCCACCTCACTCTCGCGCAGCTCCCAGACTAAGCCATCCCTTCCCTTCGCCGCCGTAAAGCCGCCGCCGGCCATCCTCCTCCGCGGACCCGCCTCCTCCGGCCATCTCCCGTCGAGCCAAGCACACCTACAGGTGCGGTTCAGCCCCCTCTTGCTTTTCCTCACCATAGCCCTCGTCGCCGGCGACCCATCTTGCCGAAATCGGCGGTCAAACCCCTCCATCTGCTCTGACTCCGGCCAAGGGCCTATCTGTTAGAATTCAAAAACTTCCAGGGGTTAAACTAAGAAATATACATGAACTTTAGAATTTAAATCAGTGAATTTTGAAAATGCCTAGAAATTCATAAAAAAATCAGAAAAATATAAATCCAAATGTTTTGGAATCCCAGTTACGAGGCCTACAAGTTTTGTTACATATACATCTTCAGTTTTGGTCTGCATGTTAATCCAAGAAAAGAATAGAATAAATAGGCTTTAATTATTCTAGGAGTTGTACTCAGTAACTTCATGTGGTTTTTGGCTAGAATGTGTCTTGCAGTGTTACTAGTACCTTGTAAAAATTTGAAACCTTTTTGATATCTTTATCTAGGTCAAAGTTTGAAGATTCCTAGATCTACTAGTTTTGCTAATGTATTTATGCTGGTAGAAATATTAAAGTTCTGTATCTGAAACTTTTTCCCTGCATGCATGTCACTAAAACCTTGCTGTTGCACAAGTTTGAGAAATTTTAGATCTGTTTAGCTATATATTTGATTTAATACTTGTCAAGTAGGCTTTAATTGTGATAAATAGTTTCCTTGCTTAGAAAACTCTGAGAATATTTTTGGAACTCTATGTTTGTCATATGTTCATGTTTGTAAAATTTAGAATCCAGAAACTTTATAGAACTTTATGTACTAATTAGTTTTACCATATGTGGTTTAATATTGTCAAAATTATTACTTCTATTTTATGCCTAGATAAATTCTAAGAAATTTACAGTAGACGTGTTAGCTCTGTATCGATATATTGTTAAATTTATAGCCTCTTATTTTCTCTAGTTTAGTCTGTAGAATTTAATCTTGTTCTAGGTGCTGTCTGAGTAAATGTTTTATTCTGAATTATTTGACTGCATTAAATGGTATGAAATTTACAGGATAGATTGCTCTCTGTAATTACTATTTGAAGTAATTTTACTGAATTTAAATGCTAGTTGTGTACTGAGTTACTTAATTCTTAGCAAACCATGATTTACATGCTATGTGAACTAACTAAAACTTACTTTGAATTTCTAAGAAATTACAGTAGACGTGTTAGCTCTGTATCGATATTGTTAAATTTATAGCCTCTTATTTTCTCTAGTTTAGTCTGTAGAATTTAATCTTGTTCTAGGTGTGTCTGAGTAAATGTTTTATTCTGAATTATTGACTGCATTAAATAATATGAAATTTACAGGATAGATGCTCTCTGTAATTACTATTTGAAGTAATTTTACTGAATTTAAATGCTAGTTGTGTATTGAGTTACTTAATCTTAGCAACCATGATTTACATGCTATGTGAACTAACTAAAACTTACTTGTGAAGATAATCAAGTTGTGTGAGGTTAATCATGTTGTTTGTGTAGTAAGACATGTTAAATAACTACTCTATAAACGATTGCCCATATGCTAAGTTATGTTTACTAATTATTAGACTGCAACTTTATCGCGAAGTGTGTATGTTGTAATACCGTTTCTTGCATCACATATAGATACGACTGTTCTAGCTGATGGGACGTACGAACTAATTCCAGAGTCTAAAGAAGGTGATCAAGAAGCCCAGGTGAACGCCGCTACACTGACTGAAGACCCGGGCCAAAATCCGGAAGAGCCCAAGGCTAAGTTAGCTAGTGACTACCGCAAAGGCAAGCCCCGGACATAAACCCAGTATTTCAAATTATGCACTTTATATACTACTTACTTATGCATTTACAGTTCTTAGGATTTGAATTGAAACCCTAGATGCATGATCCTAGGAACCTATGTACTGAACACTAGACTTGAGTTCGAGTAATTGCTATGCTTATAGGACAGGTAAAAGTCGAGTGATTGCCTATCACTCGCGAGCTTAATAGGAGTTGCTTGTTTTCTTTTACCTACAATCACTATAAGAACGTCGGACGGGGTCATGTTCGATTTCATGACCTTGGGTGAGACCCCGTCTGTGTTGATAAATTCTGCTAAGGTCGCGGTGTGTGGTAGCAGTGGTTAAGTGTTTGAACGTATTAGCCACATGCCGTAAATATGATACGTGTTAAGCCTAATAGCTGATCGGACCGGTGAGTCGATATACCTTTCACTCTCTCTTAGAGATAGGTTTTTATGTTTATGTTGCGCAACACCACGGGTGCAGGGAGGAAGTTGGTGCCCTGTAGTCGGGGAGAGTGACCCTATCCACAAGCCGGAATGAAAGGTCAACGGTTGTTTGGGAATGACCCGACGGTGTTCCAAACGTGTGTGTTAGGTTTACCTTGTAAGGTTGGAAATCCGATTCGAATCGTTCGTCTTGTATAACGTTTTACTGAGTTTGGACCTGTAATAATACTCTGAACTTGTTGTAACAACTAATATGCCTGTTGTGGCGGAACCACCCAACTAACTGGGCCCGGGTGCACTGATCTTTGTTGCTAGGCAACTCTGACCCAAATCGGCACGCACCGTGTAACACCCGGTTTATAAAAGGACATAAACCGAGCAATCATATACGTGCCAGGATCAAGTCACACATATATACAACAGAATGAACAATATATCACAGCACATATCACATAAAAGATATAATAAAGTGAGTACGAATGTTATTTATTACATTAATGACAAAATGTCTGATACAGCGGAAGCGTAAAGTACAAGTACGAAACTCGGAAGCTGGGCGCCACAGGGACGTCGACTGGGAGACGAACGCCTAGAAGTCCTCGTAGTCCTGGTAGCACTGAGCGAACTCCCTCGCGTCAGCAGGAACTGAGCAGCAGTAGAGTGTCCCCAAGAGGAAAAAGAGTAGAGTAGGCAAGAGTGAGTACACAACTTGTACTCAACAAGTATAACATAAACTATGAGGCTCTAGGTTGGCTGACTGACTGCATTAGCTTTTAAGTCTTCGCAAAATTTTATTAAAACTAATTACTACAAGTTGGTGAATTACCATAAACCCAGTTACATAATAATTAATCAGAATTAATTAAGAACTACTGAGAACCAAACCGAACCAAGCCACCCGGGGAAACCTGCCTCGTCAAAGGAAGATAATCCCACTAATCAAAAGGAGGATCTGGGCCGCTCATGACCGTGAGCATGGCTAGTATACCAGTTTTACACTCTGTAGAGGTTGCACATCTTTGCCCACAAGTCGTGAGCTACGCTTGTTGTTCATCACACTTCCTTAGGTGAGATGGCTAGCAAACTCACTACGAGGCCGTTACAAAGGACACGTTGGTAAGGTGTAACCGCTAAGGATTCAGGCAATGCAACGATGGTACCCACCTCGAGGGGTACACAGACCAAGCCTCGTAGCCTGGGGACCATTGAAGCTCGACTCCCCTCTTGCCCCGTCGGTAAGTTACTCCCAAACCAAAATGACCTAATTAGTAAGCCAAGACCGTCCCATTCCAGTCTTGTGGTAGCACTGTTGTCCCAGGTTGTCGCTCTATGAACTGGTCCTTATGGAGAATGGCCAACCAAGCAGTAAGCACTGTGCTAGCCCCGTAAACCATGTTTCTAACAAACCAATTTTAACGAGACGTGAGCCCCTCAAACGGGCCACTCTCAGAATTAAGTTGCATATCCATTAATCAAATTAATTAAAAAGGACCAATTGTGTTATAGTGCGGCACCTAGCACAACTAACCAAAATGCAACCCAAAGGATATATATAAAGGATATAAAGTGGCTAGGAAAGTCCCTATAGGCATACAGTCTTAAAATGCAGTATGAAAATGTATTTAAAGTGATAGGTGTTGTTCATGTTATACTTGCCTTCCTCATACTGCTCCTGCTGCTCAAACTGCTCAGAAGATGGCTCCTGGTACTGGTACTGGGGCTCCTCCGAAGGATCAACGTCTACTCACGATCGCAACGCCAAAACAAGTCCAGCACATACACATACATGCAAATAAAGGAAAACACTAAGAAATAGTACAAAAATACATAAAAATAGCACACTAAACTAGTCTAAAACTATTCTACGCGTTACAACGATCGCGTGGACATAAAGAACGCCTAAAACGGAGCTAAAACGCAAAATCTAGGCTAAAAACAAGATCCAGGGACCTATTTGTAAGAAAACTAGAGTTCCAGGGGGGTTTTTGGGCAAAACCGAGGACTAAAACGTAATTAAACATTAACTCTGGGGTCTAACTCGCAAATACAACGGGTCTGGATGGCGGGTTCAATTTCTGGATAGCTCAGGGGGGTCTGTGCAAGATTTTGGGCCCATCTGTAATTAGTTTTGGACACAGCTGGACCGCGGGTTGATTCCAGGAAAGATGAGGGGCTCTTTAACAAAAGCGCCCGGCCGAATGGGTACATTTTAATCTGAGCTCTTGGATCTGGATCGGACGGCTCAGAAAGGATTGGATCTAGATCTAATCGCGAGCGCTGATTTTGGATCGGACGGATCAGGGCCAAAGGGCGCGCGGGGCGGCGGCGCGGCTCGCCGGAGACCAAGCTCCGCGGCGGCGCTCGTCCGAAAGTGGCCAAAATCGGCCATCTAGGCAGGGATTTGAGCGGGTTTTGGGTCAGGGAGCGTCCAGGCGGCACGCGTGGTTCACCTGGGCCAAGAGCGGAGCGCGAGGACGCTCTGGGCGGCGGTTGCTGTGCGAGCGGCGGCCCTACACGGCGGGGCTCGCCGGCATGCGGCATTCCAGCACTGGGAACGGCCTGCGGCCCTGGAATCTAGTGCAAACTAACGAGGGAGGGTCTGGCATGCTCACCGAGCTTGGAAATGTGCGGAGATGCGACGTAGAGGGGAGTCGACGGCGGGGTCGGCGGCGGCGATGAATGGAGCTCGTGGCCGGGGTTGCTGCAGGTCGCCTCCGTGCTCCTAGATCCTTCGAGGAGTCGTGGGGTCGTGCTGTGGAGGTAAAGAGGGGGTCAGACGAGCCGGAGAGCCACCGGCGGCGAGGAATCGCTCAGAACGAGCTCACCTGCGGCGGCGGGTCCGCGGCAAAATCTGGCGCAGACGAGGACCGAGAGCGGGGATAGCGGGTCCAGGGGTCTTCTCGGAGTCAAGATGAAGCAGCTGCGTGGTCCTGGAGGGGCTAGGAGGCGACGGAGTGGTGCTAGGGTAGGGTTTGCGGCTGGATGCGGTGGCGAGGTAGGTCTCTAGGTGGGGTCGCGGGGTGCTATTTTTAGGGCGGCGGGGTGACCTGGGCGTGCGTGCCCGGGATGGAAGCCTCGCCGAGATTTGCGGCCGGGGATCTCGGCCAGGCGTTGTGTGAGCGAGGGAGACGGAGCTGCCAGCGGGCCCAGGCTGTCAGCGGGGTGAAGCGGGGACGCACGCGAGCTGAGCGGAGTCGGGCCGTGCGTGCTAAGCGGCCAAGCGCGTGCAGGGGGCTAGGCCGGGCAAGCAGTGCTGCTGGGCCGCGAGTGGGGGAGCTGGCGCGCGGACTTGCTGGGCCGAGCGGAGGGAGTGGCTGGGCCCGCGTGGGGAGAGAACGGGCCGCCAGATTTGGGCTGGGAAGAAGGAAAGTGGGCCAGCGGGTTGGGCTGCCAACGGAGTTTGGGCTGGTATCTTGTTTTAGTTTTTCTTTCTATTTCTCTCTTTCTAATTCTAATTCTAATTCAAACTCAAGCTAAAAGAATTCAAATAAATTTGAATTCAAACTCTAACCAAACAACAAAAGAAAAGATGCTCCAGCATGAATGCAACAACAAAGTTTAACCTATGATAAAATTTTAATTACTTGAGGAACAAAATTGCATTAAATGCAAACTAAGCAAATTAAATCCTAGAAAAACAAATAAAGCCAATTAAATTTATTATTAAATGCTAGAATTTAAATTAGGGTGTTACACACCGGTAGTTCCTCGAGTGAAGCCTCGATTAAAGCCACGCTATTCCAAGATCAGCTGTAACACCCGGTTTATAAAAGAACATAAACCGAGCAATCATATACGTGCCAGGATCAAGTCACACGTATATACAACAGAATGAACAGTATATCATAGCACATATCACGTAAAAAGATATAATAAAGCGAATACGAATGTCATTTATTACATTAATGACAAAAATGTCTGTTACAGCGGAAGCGAAGTACAAATACGATAAAAGCTCTCCGAAGCTGAAGTAGGGCGCCACAGGGACGTCGACTGGGAGACGAATGCCTAGAAGTCCTTGTAGTCCTGGTAGCACTGAGTGAACTCCCTCGTGTCGGCAGGAACTGAGCAGCAGTAGCGTAGCCAAGAGGAAAAAGTAGAGAAGAGGCAAGAGTGAGTACACAACATGTACTCAACAAGTATAACACAAACTATGAGGCTCTAAGGTTGGCTGACTGACTGCATTAGCTTTTAAGTCTTGGCAAAATTTTATTAAAACTATTTACTACAAGTTGATGAATTTCCCTTAACCCAGTTACATAGTAATTAATCAAGATTAAACATGTCATTACTGAGAACCAAACCAAAACCACCAAGGTAACCCCGAGAGGCACCTCCCTCGTCGGAAGGAGACAACCCCACTAATCAAAAGGAGGATCTGGGCCGCTCATAACCGTGAGCACGGCTAGTATACCAGTTTTACACTCTGTAGAGGTTGCACATCTTTACCCACAAGTCGTGAGCTACGCTAGTTGTTCATCACACTTCCTTAGGTGAGATGGCTAGCGACTCACTACGAGGCCGTTACAAAGAATCTCGTTGGTAAGGCGTAACCGCGAGAGTTAGGTCAGCGACAATGGGGCCCACCTCACGGGGGTACAAGCACAGGTACGCAAACCAAGCACAGACCAGCCGGAGGAGCAGGGACCATTGAAGCTTACTACTCTTGCCCCGCAGGTAAGTTGCTCCAAACCAAAAAGACCTAATAAGTAAGCCAAGTCTATCCCATTCCAGCCTTGTGGTAGCACTATTGTCCCAGGTTGTCGCTCTATGAACCGGTCCTTATGGAGAGTGGCCAACCAAGCACTAAGCACCGTGCTGGCCCCCTAACCATGTTTCTACAAAAACCATCTTTTAACGAGACGTGAGTCACTCATCCACACAGAGGGCCACTCTCAGAATTAAATTCAAGTAAACCATTAATCAATTTAATTAAAAAGGACCAGAGTGTGTTATAGCACAGCAACCTAGCACAACTAACCAAAATGCAACCCAAAGGATATATATAAAGGATATAAAGTGGCTAGGAAATCCTTATAGGCATACAGTATTAAAATGCAGTATGAAATTGTATTTAAAAGTGATAGGTTGTTCATGTTATACTTGCCTTCCTCGTACTGCTCCTGCTGCTGCTCAAAGTGCTCGGAAGATGGCTGCTCCGGGTACTGGTACTGGGGCTCCTCAGATGGATCAACGTCTACTCACGAACACATGGCCAAAACAATGCACAATAATAAGCATACAAGCAAACACTAATAAAAACTAAGAAACAGTACATCAAAACATAAAAACAGTACACTAAACTAGTCTAAAACTATTCTACGCGTTACAACGATCACGTGGACATAAAGAACGCCTAAAACGGAGCTAAAACGCATAATCCAGGCTAAAAACAAAGTTCAGGGGCTTATTTGCGATAAAAACTAAGTTCCAGGGGGGTTTCTGGGTAAAATTGGGGACTAAAACGTAAATAAAGGTTAGATACAAGGGCTAGCGTGCAAAAATACCGGGCCTGGGCTGCGGGTTCAAAAACTAGGAAGGTCGGGGGGTCTGTGAATAAAACAGGGCCAAACTGCAATTAGTTTTTAACAGAGGTGGACTGCGGGTTGAAATCTAATAAACCAAGGGTCTCTTTAACAAATTTACCAAGCCGAACCGGTATCTTCGATTTCCAGCAGCAGGATTTGGATCTGGTGGCTTAGATCTAATGTAACTCCGATCTAATCTCTAGCGTCAAAACCAGATCGGGCGGCCAGGGTTAAGCGGGTGCGGGAGGCAGCGGCGCTCGACCGCCGGCGGCGAATCCCGCGGCGGGGGATCGCCAGAGAAAACGAATCCGGGGCTACGATGCTCGGTTTGGACTGTGGTTTGGCCGTGGAGGTTCACCAGGGAATGCGTAATCCACTGGGGCAGCTAGCTGGGTTCGGGGGGTGGTTTTGCGGGGTTCGCCACGGCGAGCTCGCGGTGAGGCGGCGGCGCCGCACTGGCGTGGCGACGTTCTAGGGTCTAGGGCATGCTACAAGGCCTACAAGCTAGCGCAAAGTGAGCAGGGAGGTCTCGGGGTGCTTACCCAGGGCTTGGGTCGGCCGGAGCCTGCAGCGGAGCGACGTCGGCGGCGAGTTCGGCGGGGCGCAGAGGCGGCGCTTGACCGGAGCTCGTGGCCGGGGTCGAAGAAGGGGCCTCCGGGCGTCTGGGCGGTGCGGATCGACGCGTAGGTCTCCTGCGAAGATGCCACGGGGGTCAGGGGGCTCAGGGGTCGCCGGCGGCGAGGAAATCGCGGCGGCGCAGGATCCTTCACGTTCGGGCGGTCCGGCGCAAATCCGGCGACGCAAAGGGCTAGGGCCGGTGCAAGGGCTACAGGGGGCTTGCTGGAGCTACGGCGAAGCTTCGATGGGGTTTCCCAGGGGCTAATGGGCAGCGGGTCAGCATCTCCACGGCGGCGCAGCGAGCTCTGTGCGGCGGAGCGAGGCGAGGGGGCGCTAGGGTGATGGTGGTGGCTGCGGGGTGGAGATGAGGACGCAGGGGTCCGGGTGGGGGCTAATAAAGGGAAAGCCGGGGATCTCGGGGACACGTGCCGTGGGGGCGCGGGCGTGATCCCCGGCGAGACGTTCGGGCGGCAGTTGCGCGAGCGGGATCCGGAGGAAGGTGACGGCCCTGGTGCGTGGGGCCGGGCTGGCAGCGGGAAGGGAGAGACGCGGGCGCTGGCGTGCGGGCGAGCAGCGCCGACAAGTGGGCCCGGGGGCGTTTGCTGGCCTCAGCGCGGGGTGAGTGGGGCGAGCTGGGCTTTGCGCTCTGGGCCGGACTGAGGGGGGGAAGAGGGAGTGGGTCGCGCGACTGGGCTTGGGAAGGAGGTTTTGGGCTGGGTTTGGGTCTTGGGTTTCTTTCTCACTTCTATTTCCTTTCCTCTATTCTTTTTCCTATTTCAAACCAAACTAACACTAAATTTAATTCAAACAAATTTGAATTCAAACTCCCTAGCACTCAACCAAAATAAACAAAATATGCACCAGCATGAATGCAACAACAAATTTTTAAACTTAGACAAATTTTAATTACTTATGGAACAAAAATTTAGATTAAATGCAAGTCTAACACAATAAACCTTAGAAATTTAAATAAAGCCATTTAAATTTATTATTAAAAGCTGGAATTTAAATTAGGGTGTTACAGACCCTATCCCCTTAAAGAAATCTCGTCCCCGAGATTTAGCTGGGCTGGCTAGCAAAGAGATCTGGATATGTCTTCTTTAGCTCATCTTCTCGCTCCCATGTAGCCTTAGTTTCACTGTGGTGGCTCCACTGAACTCTGCACATCTTGATGCGCTTGTTCCGAGTAACCCTCTCTGATGTCTCCAGAATCTTCACCGGATGCTCATTATAAGTCAGATCTTCCTGGACATCTACTCCATCCAGTGGTGCCTGCTCCTCGGGTACTCGCAAATACCTCTTCAGCTGAGATATATGGAAGACATCATGAACTCCTGATAGGCTGGTGGGCAACTCCAGGCGATAAGCAACTTCGCCTTTTCGCTCTAGCACCTTGAATGGCCCCACATACCGAGGTAGCTAACTTCCCTTTGACATTGAATCTGCGGATTCCTCTCATCGGAGACACCTTCAGGTACACATAGTCACCAACACTGAAAGTCAGGTCTCTCCGTTTGCCATCAGCATAGCTCTTCTGTCTGCTCTGTGTAATCCTCAGATTTTCTCGCACAGCCTGAACCATCTGCTCTGCATCATCTATGATCTTAGGGCCAAAGAGCTGCTTCTCACCAATCTGATCCCAATAGAGAGGAGTCCTGCACTTTCTGCCATACAATGCCTCAAAGGGGGACTTCTTCAGACTGGCCTGATAGCTGTTGTTATATGAGAACTCAGCATATGACAGGCACTTATCCCAACTAGTACCATACTGAATAGCACAAGCTCTCAGCATATCCTCCAACACTTGGTTGGTTCTCTCCGTCTGCCCATCTGTCTGAGGGTGATAAGCTGTACTGAAACGCAGCTTCGTATCCAGCGAATCATGGAGCTGCTCCCAGAACCGAGAAGTAAACTGAGACCCTCTGTCAGATCTGATCTTCTTGGGCACACCATGCAAGCAGACAATCCGAGAGATGTACAACTCTGCAAGTCTAGCACCGGAGTAGGTAGTGTTCACTGGAATGAAGTGAGCAACCTTCGTCAGACGATCCACTACTACCCAAATGGAGTTGTACCCTTTCTGAGTACGAGGCAATCCAACAATGAAGTCCATAGTGATTTCCTCCCATTTCCACTCTGGAATCTTCAAAGGCTGTAATAGACCTGCTGGCCTCTGATGCTCAGCCTTGACACGCTGACAGGTGTCACAAATGGCCACGTACTCTGCCACTGAACGCTTCATCTCATACAACCAGAAACGTTCTTTGAGATCATAATACATCTTCGTGCTGCCCGGATGAATAGATGTATGCTGTATCATGGGCCTCACTCAGAATCAACTTCCGGAGATCCTTCACATCTGGCACACAGATCCGGTTCTTGTACCACAAAGTACCCTAATCATCCTCTCTGAAGTGTGGAGCCTTGCCCTTCTTGAGCAACTCACGGATCTCCTGCAGCTTCTCATCATCTTTCTGATGCTGCCTGATCTCTGACTCTAGAGTCGGTACTGCCTCAAATGCTACACTGGAGGTATGATGCAAGAAGCCCAGACTCAACTGCTCGAACTCCTCGCATAACTCTGAGGCATCTGGAAAGCCACGGCCATGTTGACATAGCTTCTCCTGCTCAAAGCATCTGCTACAACATTGGCCTTGCCCGGGTGATAGTGAATCTCCAGGTCATAATCCTTGACCAACTCTAACCATCTTCTCTGCCGCATGTTCAGCTCATGCTGCGTGAAAATGTACTTGAGGCTCTTGTGATCAGTGTAGATATCACACCGCTACCCATACAAGTAATGCCTCCAAATCTTCAGAGCATGCACAACTGCGGCTAACTCAAGATCACTGCATCAGAACACACCCAAGACCATCCTTCGAAGCATCACAATACACCGTGAATCTCTTCGTCTGGTCTGGCAGAGTCAGGACTGGCGCCGTGGTCAACCTCTTCTTCAGCTCATCAAAGGCCATCTGACGCTCATCTGTCCATATGAATGCCACATTTTTCTCCAGCAAAGAAGTCAAAGGCTTCGCGATCTTGGAGAAATTCTCAATGAACCTCTGATAATATCCAGCTAAGCCCAAGAATGACCTGACTTCCTTCACCGTCTGCGGTGTCTCCCACTCGAGCACATCCTTCACCTTGCTCGGATCAACAGCAATGCCTCCCTGAGAGATAACATGACCGAGGAATGGAACCTCGTCAATCCAGAACTCGCACTTGCTGAACTTGGCATACAGCTGATGCTCTCTCAATCTCTGCAACACGAGCCTCAGATGCTCTTCATGCTCTTCCTCTGTCTTGGAGAAGATCAGAATATCGTCAATGAAAATCACCACAAAGACATCCAGATAATCCATGAAGACCATGTTCATCAGATGCATGAAGAAAGCCGGGGCATTAGTCAAGCCGAAGGACATGACTGTATACTCATATAGCCCAGTACTTGCAAGTGAATGCCGTCTTCGGAATATCCCCAGGACGGATCCTCAGCTGAAAATAACCCGAGCGAAGATCAATCTTCGAGAATATACGAGCACCTCGAAGTAGATCGAAGAGATCCTCAATACGGGGCAGTGGATGCTTGTTCTTGATAGTGACTGCATTCAGCTCCCGATAATCGACACACATCCTTTTCGAGCCATCCTTCTTATCTACTAGCAATAATGGAAAAGCCCAAGGAGAGAAGCTAGCGACGGATATAGCCCTTGGCTAGCAACTCATCAATAGTCTTCTTAACTTCTTCATGCTCTATAGGTGCCATACGGTAGGGCCGCTTTGCAATAGGAGCTGTGCCAGGCAAGAGATCAATACAAAACTCAATGGCGCGTTCAGGCGGCATACCTGGCAGATCATCCGGAAAGACATCCAGGGAATTCAGACACCACGCGAATACCGTCCGTGGGTCTAGCCTTCATCTGATGAAGAAATCCTAGAAGGCTCTACTACACTGATAACAACCTCTTGGCCACTGGAAGCTGATAGCAAGACTGTCCTCTGAGCACAATCTATCCGGACTCCCCACTTGGCCAGAGTCTCCATTCCCAGAATGACATCAATGCCCTTGGTGTCTAGCACCATCAGATCAGTACAGAACTCTACTCCCCTCAAGGAAACACTGACTCTCGGGCAGTAAGTGTGAGACCTCAACTGTCCTCCCGGTGAAGATACTAACAGGCACCTCTTTAATGTGCTAGTATGAATACCATGATGCTCGACAAAAGACTGAGTAATGAAGGAATGCGTAGCACCAGTATCGAAAAGCACTGTAGCTGGATATGAATTAACCATGAACGTACCAATAACCACGTTGGGAGCCTCGGCCGCTGACTCGGCCGTCACGTGGTTCACTCTGCCCTGAAGTGGCGCCCTGGGCTGAGCTGGGGCGCCCTGCTGTCCGCCTGCGCCTTCCGGGGGCAAGCGTTGGCGTAGTGCCCCGGCTGGCCGTAGTGAAAGCAGGTGCGAGGGGGTCCCTGAGCCTGCTGTCCGGTAGGAGCTGCCGGACGTGGAGCCTGCGGTGCCGGTAACCTCTGGCCCTGACCTGCCTGCTGCTGCTGTCGAGGCGGGTACTACTGCGGCCTCTGCTGGTACTGCTGAGAAGGCCGTACTGTGCTCTGGTACTGCTGAGGCGGCTGGAGGCGAGGACGAGTGTTGCTGCCGGAAGCAACGGGGACAATCTTCCTTTCTTGTCCTCCATCTCCAGGTGCTTGTGCTCAGTGTTGAGCGCGCTGTCAACCAGATGGTTGAAGTCGTCGAAGCGGAGGTTGAGTAGCGCGTACTGGAGGTAGTCCTCAAGACCCTCCATGAAGTGCTCCTACTTCTTGCGGTCATCCGCAACATCGGCAGGGGCGTAGCGAGCAAGCTGCAGAAAGCGATCACGATACTCCGTGACTGACATAGTCCCCTGAAGTGACAAAGACAGATAGATATCGAAAGATTAACTCAAGATTCATAAGGATAGAACAAGGGGCATTAGCTCAAAAGAAACCGCTGAATGATTATATCTAAGATTACCTGCTTCAGTGCAAGGAACTCCTTCTGCTTCATCTTCATAACGCCCGCGGGGACGTTGTGGCTGCGGAAACGCTCCCTGAACTGGAGCCAAGTGAGAGCCTTGCGGTCCTGAACTGGGTGGGACTCCCACCAGTCCAAAGCTGCCCCTCGCAGCTATCCTGCTGCGTACAAAACTCTCTCCCGATCATCGCACTGGGCTTGTCCTCCACTCCAGGTGCTTGTGTCAGTGTGAGCGCGCTGTCCCATGGTTGAAGTCATCGAAGCGGAGGTTGAGCAGCGCGTACTGGAGGTAGTCCTCAAGACCCTCCATGAAGTGCTCCTACTTCTTGCGGTCATCCGCAACATCGGCAGGGGCGTAGCGAGCAAGCTCCAGAAAGCGATCACGATACTCCGTGACTGACATAGTCCCCTGAAGTGACAAAGACAGATAGATATCGAAAGATTAACTCAAGATTCATAAGGATAGAACAAGGGGCATTAGCTCAAAAGAAACCGCTGAATGATTATATCTAAGATTACCTGCTTCAGTGCAAGGAACTCCTTCTGCTTCATCTTCATAACGCCCGCGGGGACGTTGTGGCTGCGGAAACGCTCCCTGAACTGGAGCCAAGTGAGAGCCTCGCGGTCCTGAACTGGGTGGGACTCCCACCAGTCCAAAGCTGCCCCTCGCAGCTGTCCTGCTGCGTACAAAACTCTCTCCCGATCATCGCACTGGGCGATGTCCAGCTAACGCTCCACTGCACGGAGCCAGTCGTCAGCCTGAAGAGGGTCGGACGTGTGAGAAAACGTCGGCGGGTGACCCCTCAGGAACTCAGCACGCCTGTCGCGAGTCTGCGGCGGTGGAGGAGGCGGAGGCTGAGTGTGAGCCTGCTAAAGTGCCTGAACAGTGTTGTTCAGGGTGGCCATCATCTGCATCTGGAGCTGGAAGTACTGCTCCGAAGTCAAAGGTGGCGGCATCGTGATCCCGGTCCCCTGAGTGTCCTGACCCTGGTTGTTCTGCCCCTGTTGGTCGGAACCACGCCTAGTGTTCACCATCTGATTTTGGACAAAAGATTTCACGAGTAAGGATATTGCAGGAATAAATTCAGATGGATATGATAACTCTTTGCGGAAAAAGACTCAGACATGATAAAGTAGACAGGATAGAGTGGACTGTTTTACCCCCAACGATCTAACTCATTTTATTAATTAGTTAACTTTAGCATGAGAGTAATTTTCTCTAAACAAATTTAAACTACTAAGCTATACAATCATTCAAAAATCCAAATCAAACATGTAGCATAATAACAAGCAGACAATTTTCACAACTTAGCCGAGTTTAACATACGACTCTACTAACACAACGCGTCGCGGATCGTGCTATCATATTATTATAAAAGGGTCGCCTAGCTAATAATCATGGTGGTCAGATGACTGATTCAGGCCAAATCTACGAGTATAACACAAACTATGAGGCTCTAAGGTTGGCTGACTGACTGCATTAGCTTTTAAGTCTTGGCAAAATTTTATTAAAACTGTTTACTACAAGTTGATGAATTTCCATTAACCCAGTTACATAGTAATTAATCAAGATTAAACATGTTATTACTGAGAACCAAACCAAAACCACCAAGGTAACCCCGAGAGGCACCTCCCTCGTCAGAAGGAGACAACCCCACTAATCAAAAGGAGGATCTGGGCCGCTCATAACCGTGAGCACGGCTAGTATACCAGTTTTACACTCTACAGAGGTTGCACATCTTTACCCACAAGTCGTGAGCTACGCTAGTTGTTCATCACACTTCCTTAGGTGAGATGGCTAGCGACTCACTACGAGGCCGTTACAAAGAATCTCGTTGGTAAGGCGTAACTGCGAGAGTTAGGTCAGCGACGATGGGGCCCACCTCACGGGGGCTACAAGCACAGGTACGCAAACCAAGCACAGACCAGCCGAAGGAGCAGGGACCATTGAAGCTTACTACTCTTGCCCCGTAGGTAAGTTACTCCAAACCAAAAGACCTAATTAGTAAGCCAAGTCTATCCCATTCTAGCCTTGTGGTAGCGCTGTTGTCCCAGGTTGTCGCTCTATGAACCGGTCCTTATGGAGAGTGGCCAACCAAGCACTAAGCACCGTGCTGGCCCCCTAAACCATGTTTCTACAAAAACCATCTTTTAACGAGACGTGAGCCACTCATCCACACAGAGGGCCACTCTCAGAATTAAATTCAAGTAAACCATTAATCAATTTAATTAAAAAGGACCAGAGTGTGTTATAGCGCAGCAACCTAGCACAACTAACCAAAATGCAACCCAAAGGATATATATAAAGGATATAAAGTGGCTAGGAAATCCTTATAGGCATACAGTATTAAAATGCAGTATGAAATTGTATTTAAAAGTGATAGGTTGTTCATGTTATACTTGCCTTCCTCGTACTGCTCCTGCTGCTGCTCAAAGTGCTCGGAAGACGGCTTGCTCCGGGTACTGGTACTGGGGCTCCTCAGATGGATCAACGTCTACTCACGAACACATGGCCAAAACAATGCACAATAATAATCATGCAAGCAAACACTAATAAAAACTAAGAAAGAGTACATCAAAACATAAAAACAGTACACTAAACTAGTCTAAAACTATTCTACGCGTTACAACAATCGCGTGGACATAAAGAACGCCTAAAACGGAGCTAAAACGCATAATCTAGGCTGAAAACAAGGTTCAGGGGCTTATTTGCGATAAAAACTAAGTTCCAGGGGGGTTTCTGGGTAAAACTGGGGACTAAAACGTAAATAAAGGTTAGATACAAGGGCTAGCGTGCAAAAATACCGGGCCTGGGCTGCGAGTTCAAAAACTATGAAGGTCGGGGGGGTCTGTGAATAAAACAGGGTCAAACTGCAATTAGTTTTTAACAGAGGTGGACTGCGGGTTGAAATCTAATAAACCGAGGGTCTCTTTAACAAATTTACCAAGCCGAACCGGTATCTTCGATTTCCAGCCGTAGGATTTGGATATGGTGGCTTAGATCTAATGTAACTCCGATCTAATCTCGAGCGTCGAAACCAGATCGGGCGGCCAGGGTTAAGCGGGTGCGGGAGGCGGCGGCGCTCGACCGCCGGCGGCGAATCCCGCGGCGGGGGATCGCCGGAGAAAACGAATCCGGGGCTATGGTGCTCGGTTTGGACTGTGGTTTGGCCGTGGAGGTTCACCAGGGAATGCGTAATCCACTGGGGCAGTTAGCTGGGTTCGGGGGGTGGTTTTGCAGGGTTCGCCACGGCGAGCTCGCGGTGAGGCGGCGGCGCCGCACTGGCGTGGCGACGTTCTAGGGTCTAGGGCATGCTACAAGGCCTACAAGCTAGCGCAAAGTGAGCAAGGAGGTCTCGGGGTGCTTACCCAGGGCTTGGGTCGGCCGGAGCTGCAGCGGAGCGACGTCGGCGGCGAGTTCGGCGGGGCGCAGAGGCGGCGCTTGACCGGAGCACGTGGCCGGGGTCGAAGAAGGGGCCTCCGGGCGTCTGGGCGGTGCGGATCGACGCGTAGGTCTCCTGCGAAGATGCCACGGGGGTCAGGGGGCTCAGGGGTCGCCGGCGACGAGGAAATCGTGGCGGCGCAGGATCCTTCACCTTCGGGCGGTCCGGCGCAAATCCGGCGACGCAAAGGGCTAGGGCCAGTGCAAGGGCTACAGGGGGCTTGTTGGAGCTACGGCGAAGCTTCGGTGGGGTTTCCCAGGGGCTAACGGGCAGCGGGTCAGTGTCTCCACGGCGGCGCAGTGAGGTCTGCGCGGCAGAGCGAGGCGAGGGGGCGCTAGGGTGATGGTGGTGGCTGCGGGGTGGAGATGAGGACGCAGGGGTCCGGGTGGGGGCTAATAAAGGGCAAGCCGGGGATCTCGGGGACGCGTGCCGTGGGGGCGCGGGCGTGATCCCCGGCGAGACATTCGGGCAGCAGTTGCGCGAGCGGGATCCGGAGGAAGGTGACAGCCCTGGCGCGTGGGGCCGGGCTGGCAGCGGGAAGGGAGAGACGCGGGCGCTGGCGTGCGGGCGAGCAGCGCCGACAGGTGGGCCCGGGGGCATTTGCTGGCTTCAGCGCGGGGTGAGCGGGGCGAGCTGGGCTTTGCGCTCTGGGCCGGACTGAGGGGGGGAAGAGGGATTGGGCCGCGCTACTGGGCTTGGGAAGGAGGTTTTGGGCTGGGTTTGGGTCTTGGGTTTCTTTCTCACTTCTATTTCCTTTCCTCTATTCTTTTTCCTATTTCAAACCAAACTAACACTAAATTGAATTCAAACAAATTTGAATTCAAACTCCCCTAGCACTCAACCAAAATAAACAAAATATGCACCAGCATGAATGCAACAACAAATTTTTAAACTTAGACAAATTTTAATTACTTATGGAACAAAAATTTAGATTAAATGCAAGTCTAACACAATAAACCTTAGAAATTTAAATAAAGCCATTTAAATTTATTATTAAAAGCTTAGAATTTAAATTAGGGTGTTACATCAGCAGACAACACTCACATGAAGGTGAGCCCAGAGATTACAACATAGAACATTTCATACATCTCAGAGTGATTGCAGCGGAAAGGAAATTTATTACAAAACAGGTTCAGAATAGTAAAGTACTACAGAGTTCCATCTACTCAAATTATTCAAGTCTCATTAATCAGCGGAAGCATTAAAAGATAACTAGTGAAATAACGTGACGCATCGATAAAGCCCGTACGAAAGCGTCACTCAGCGGGACGGTGGTCAGCACCAGCTGAAGGGCCATCCCACTCAACAGACCAACCCGAAGGCAAGGTACATGGCCAAGTAAGACTCGCAAACAGATCCTCGAAGTTAGTACCTGAAAAACAGTGCCACAAGCAAGGCTGAGTATACTAATACTCAGCAAGACTGACCCGTCACCGGATATAACATAGTCCGATAACTAGACATGCAAGGCTTTTTGGTTGGTGGGGTTTGTTTTGCCAAAAACGCCACTAAATGTTGATCCTTATTTTCAGATTTTATTTAGCCATCTTCCAGTTGGATTAACCATTCTAAGTTTGCATCTAACTCTACACAAACATGGTAGAGCATTCATTTAATCAACCAGCAGTATTATCATCATCATGTTCCACTTGTTACTCTGTGTGACCGAAAACATTAAGCAATCTCATTCCGTGAGAGGCGGACGATTCTGAATCGAGTTTCAACATGGCCAGGGGAACCTAACACACACGTATGGGAACCAAGTCACCCACACAACTTTTCCCCTTTCTTTCCAGTCCGTGGATCTGGGGCACCCTCCCCGACTACAGAGCCCGACGTCTCTGCACCCGTACGTCCGGACAAAAAATAAACCTACTTCTACCAAGAGGGTGCAAAGGTTGTTCCACTCGCCGGTCCAATCAGGTACTTAAGCTTACCGATTATCATATTTCTCGGCATGTGGCTAGTACTTTCAAACACTTAACGAAATGAGCCACACACCGCGACCTTAACCATTTTTGACTACACCAGCGGGGTATCACAACTACACAACCCCGCCCAGTTGTCCTTATATTTCAGCAGGAATTAAAGTTAGTAAAATTCCTATTTGCTCGCGAGAGGCAGGAAACCCCTCGACTTCTACCGTACCTAATTAGCATGGCAACTAGTCGATAAAAAGATCCGGGTATCAAACATAGGTACCTAGGGATCATGCACCTAAGGTTTCCAATCAACTCCTAGAAAACGTAAATGCGCAATAAAAATTATTACAACATATACAAATAGATAGATGAATATAAGCGTAAAATAATGGGATTATGCACCGGGGCTTGCCTTCTTGGGCACTGTCAGGCAGAAAAACCTCTGGGGCTTGGCCCAGGTCTTGAGATAAGTTAGTACAGTTCAAAATAACCTCCTGATCAACACGAGAGTCTGCGGGCACCAATTCGTAGTCACCGTCCATGAGATTAACCGTTTCTATATGCAATGCAAGATTAGGAGTTATTCATGAATAACGATTTCTTTCCTTCACGATAAAGTTGTAGTCCAACAAAAGCTAATTCAGTGATGATTTCAACATTTCATTTCATGGGCAGTCATTTATGGAGTAGTAAACACAACTACGTTTCTTCATGAATGAGTGTGGGGTTTGGTTTTCATTTTCAATATTAAAACATAGCATGCTTTCACTATTTCATAACAACAAATCTTCTCATGAGCTAGTAATGAAAAATTAAAGTAACACAGATTCCAATCTTTAGCATCTATGGTGTAAAATTCAGCATCTAACCATAAAGCAATTTAACATAACTATTCATGTAAGTAGATTACTCTAGTTGCTTCACCTTTTTACACAGAACGTATGACATGGGTTCTGGTGCTACAAATTTTACGGGAGCATCTACAAAGCATCTACTCAGTACTGTAACTTTTCCAGATTTTATTCACTTAGACAGTAGAGGTGACAAAATGAACAAATTTAGCAAGCCATTAACTAAGATTAATTCTACAGAGAGTTATACTAGGGATATGGTTCTCAAATTTTTACCAGAGCCTAGTCATGAGCTAATCATAATCCACAAAAATTAACAAGCTTTATATCATCAAGTTAAATTAGTTATGCAGTTAACTTAACATGAGTTAGCATAAATTTCTCAAAGTTCATTTGACCAATACTGCATGTGAACTTTTTTATTATAGAGAGAACATACTCTAAACAAGAACATGTCCAAAACTCATAACCAGAAATGGTGTAGTTTACTCAGAACAAAAATGGTAGATCTAACCACGAGATAATAAGCATGATTTTTAACTAAAGCAAAACTCAGTATCTCTGGCTCAAAATTTTCAGGCAGGATCACAGAACTAATATGAGACTTCAGAAATAAATATAGATTTTTCTGAGCATAAAAACTATATATTATGAATTAAGTTGATTAAACAAGCATAAATCATGGTATATAGCAAATGAACTCTAATAAATCTGAAAGTTATGGATTAACAAGGTGTCAGTTACACATGCATGCAATATAAATTCCAGAGCAAGTTTATGTATATGTTTTCCAGTATTAAATCGAGAAAGTCAACAACAGATTAGAGAATCTTGATTGTTCCAACATGATAACTATTTTGGTTGGGTGCCATCTTTTTACTGTGAGCTTAATATTCCATTAGTGATAACATATTCAAAAATCAAGGTCGTTTGTTGAGTGGAACTTCCTGAACATGCTTGGGTTGATTTTCTTATTCTTTTTCCTAAATTAAATTTGGTAGAGTTTCTAGAGATTTGACTGTTACAAAAATTGTAGATCTTGTTACAAGGATTCCAGATCAGTTGAGTTTGCATTTTTACGATTTTTCTGTGATTTGTTTAGCATTTTAGAAGTTCACTGACATACACTGGAAATCTTGCAAACACACCCTTGAGCGAAAAAACAAATTACAACCGGGTCCTTCGCCGGCCTTCTCCGCCGTTGCATCTTGCCGGTGGTGTTTTGCTAGGCAGGGCTTACCAGGGCTGCAATGGGGAGGCGCGTGAGATAGAGAAGGTCGAGGAACACCCACCCTTGTAGACGTTCGGGTGGAGGATGGTCGGAGACGAGCTCGCCGGCGCTAATGGCGGAGAAGATGTTCGGGTTGTCGGCGTTGTAGGTGAAGGAGGGCTCGGGGTAGAGGAACGCCGTGCGCACGAGCACCGCGAGAGCGTGAGGAAGCTCCTAGGGTAGCTCTCGTGCACGGTCTTCCTCTGGGTTGGCCGGTCCGCGGTGAGCCCGAGGTCACCGGCGGCGGCGCATAAGGGGAACGGCGACGGGGATGGGTTTGGGTTCGATTCCGCACGCGTGGAGCTTAACTGGAGGGTGGAGAAGCTGCTGGCGTGGATGGATGGAGCAATGAGGGGCTGTGGTGGGCGGTCCGCGCGAGCTAGATCTCGCCGGCCATGGCGGACGGTGGAAGGAGGGAGAAGAAGGGGAAGTCGCGCGACGGCGGGGCTCTGGGGCTACTTATAGGCCAGAGAGCACCTGGGCGAGGGAAGTGGCGTCTGGGGGAGGTCGATTTGGTCTGGGTGACTCGACGGCGGGCGGGCGGAGCGAGCAGCGGCACTGCGCATGTCGGGGCAGCGTGGCGGCTCGGGAGGGCGCCAGGGACGCGTGTTAGCGTGGGGAGGTGCCAAGGGGCAGGCCAGGTGGCGCTGGAGGGCTTCCCCAGGTCCATTTGGCTGCGGACGCGCCGTGGACGAGGTCCACCGGCGGTGTACGGCAGGCGGCGGGCGAAACAGAGCAGCCGAGAGGAGAGAGATGAAGATGAGGGCCTTTTTGTGATTTCTGAAAATTCAGGGACCTCTCGGTAAACTAAAAATATCTCCTTCTTAGAGGGCTCAAATGAGAAAGTGTTGAATACCAAACTTCCATAACTTTTCAAGATCTACAACTTTTGTGTCATGCAAATTTTCATTTGAAACTCACATTTTGAAGTATTTGTAAATTTTCAAACTTGCACAAAAGGGCTTTGGTTTTATTCAGTTTTTGATTGGTTTTTGGCTGAAGTTCAATTGAGCACATGTCAATTGAAGTACCTCTCATGAGCCAACTAAAATTTTGTGCACATTTTTTAATTGAAATTTGAGTAGCTTTTCACTCCTTTTTCTTTCTCCTTTAATTTCTTTTGTATACTTTGACTTTTATTTGACCCCTCCTCTTTGAATTAATTTCCCACATTTTGCTTTTAAGTTTAAATGGGGTACAGTGATCTGTATTTAAGTGTACTGACACCTGAGGTGTCACACCTGTGTTGTAAAATATATGGTTGTAATATCTCTGGAATCGCCTTCGTGCGGGGTATGCTTGTTCGATCCGAGATCCGGTGGTTGTATCGGGACGTTACCCGACAGACCAAGAATTATTCCGTTTGAAGTGCGTTTGAGTCGGTGTTGCCTTTATGGTGATGGCCAGCGCACTTGAGCCGGGATAATTCAGGTGGTTCTTCCACAATTGGGAGTCCCCCCAGGAAAAAACTGACGCCTAAAGAGATACGTAAGCTGGAGTCCCACTTCTATGGCCTCGAATTCCACCACGTCCTCCGAGACTACAACATGGTAGCTGATGTACTCTCCAAGTTGGGTTCCAAGCGGGCCCTTGTCCCTACTGGAGTCTTCGTACAAGCTCTCAACTTTCCCACAGTCAAGATTGAAGAGGCGCCTCCAACAAAGCCTGACCTAGCGCCAGCCCTAGGCCAAGAAGTACTCGTCGCCGATCCAGATTGGCGAGCTCTGATCCTTGATTTCATCGTCAGCAACAAGTCCTATCCGAAGGACAAGGAGCATGAGGGACTCGCCCTCCAGTTGCAAATTACGTCGTCATCGAAACCATGTTGATCAAAACTCGGCCTCCTCAGGAACCCTTTCCAAGTGCATCTCTCAGCTAGACAGAGTCCGACTCCTTAGCAAGATCCACTCTGGAATCTGCGGAAACCACACAGGAGTGTCGACCCTAGTTGGCAAAGCCTTCAGATCGGGCTTCTACTAGCCCACAGCCCTGGCTGATGCCTAGGTCATCGTCAGGAGGTGCCCCGAATGCCAGTTCTTCTCCAAGCAGCAACACGTCCCGACTCAGGCCTTGCAGACGATCCCTCCATCCTGGCCATTCGCCTGCTGGGGAATCGACTCGGTGGGACCGCTTAAAGTGGCACAAGGCGGCTTCACCCACATATTTGTCACCATCAACAAGTTCACAAAAATTGATTGAGGTCGATCTTTATATCAACTACATCGGCGGCTAAGGCAGCCGAATTCATCGAAGAAATCACGCACAAGTTTGGAGTGCCTAACCAGATCATAACCAACTTGGGCTCCTCCTTCACCGGATCAGAATTCTGGGACTTCTGCCAGGACAACTGCATTGACGTGTATTATGCCTCTGTGGCTCACCCAAGGTGCAATGACCAGGTGGAACGCGCCAACGGCTTGATCCTTCAGGGGCTCAAAGCCAGAATATTCGACCCGATCGAAAAATATGGCGATAAATGGATCCAAGAACTACCCAGTGTTGTATGGGGCTGCGCACGCAAAGAAATCGGGCTACTGGCTACTCCCCCTTCTTCATGGTCAATGGTTCTGAGGTTGTCCTCCCGATGGATATTGCCTTTAGTGCTCCGCACACCCAGAATTACGACCAAGACGAGGCCGAAACTACTCGGCGAACCGACCTCACCTCGGCTGAGGAGCACCACCTCACAGCAGCTCTCCAACATGCCCGGTATGAGCAGCAACTTCGCCGCTACCACGACAAAAATGTCCAGCAGCGCGACTTTAACGTCGGCAACTTGGTACTCCGCCGGGTCCAATCCCCCGGAGGCAAACTCGCTTCCCCATGGGAAGGTCCCTTCATCGTGAGCAGCATAGTCGTCCCAAGAACCTACAGGCTCCAACACGAACACGGGACGGACGTGGGCAATCCATGGAACATCGAACACCTTTGTCGCTTCTACCCGTAGAAGAATAATAAACAAAGCTTTATACTCGGATCATCATTTATTAATAAAGCTCAAAGTTTTCAGTTATTCTCAAAACTTGCACTTGTCTCGCATCTCCCCGATTTGTTCGGCACACTCGGGGCTGCGCGTCGGCCAGCCCGACTTTCCACCACACTCGGGGGCTGGGCTCGCCCAACCTGACTCGCCCAAGTCTACATAGTGTAGACAACCCCAACGTAACCAATCGTTGCGAGCACAACCCTGCTAGACATGGAACTACCCTGCGTCACCTCTTACTATTCGCGCACTTGATGATTAGCTCTCAACCCGACAAGTAAAGGCACATCGCAAGGTCATCTTTCCTAACTACTCTGCAACTCCTCGGATTACGGAATAAAACAAACTTCAAAACATGCAAATTTATTTACATACAAAATAAATATTGTTTTTGGCCATCTGCTGACCATCTCCCTTTTAGCTCGCGCAGTTACAGGTTGAGGTCAGCCGCCACGCGCTCCGCGATCGGCCTGGCGCTAGAGAGGTAGTCCAACCAGACAAGGTCGGTGGTGTCCGACACTATCCTGTCACTCACCAGCTCCAAGTCGGCCTCCGGGAAATGGGACTTCATGAGCCCCAGGCTGTACTGGATCGCGTCTTCGGCGACCCTCCTGAAGAAGCCCTCCAGTCGCCCCCTCGCCGCCTCCAGACACGCCCCGAGATTCTCCGTCAAATCCGTGCTGTCCGGCTCGAAGGCGGTGAGGATGCCGTCCACCTTGCTGGTGAACCGCAGCATGGCCGCGAGCGCCTCGGCCAGCCGAGCCTTCGCGCCTGATAATCAAACCAAAATTCAACTCCACGCAAATTCAGTTAAAGAAAAGCAGGGTGGTTTCCGAACCATACCTTCGCGCGCCTGGCGCTCCAAGCGGAGCTTGCCCTTGGCAGCCCCCTCTCTCGCCTCCGCGGCCTCCTGACCTTCCTGCAGGTCGGCATTGGCCTTAGTACAGGCCTCCAGTTCGGGCTTTAGGGCCCAAACCTCTTTCTTCAGCCCTAAAAGGGTACCCATTAGCCCGAATGCAAAGGAGTCGGTGTAGAACGTTGCACGTTCCTTACCGCGCTACTCCTTCATGAGCTCATCCTCGGTCTCCGCCCGCTGCTTTTCCAGCAGGCGGTCCTGCGCCTCCAGCTCCACCACCTGGGACTTGAACTGCTCGAGTCGGCCATCCGTTGCCAGCACCCCTCGCGGCCTCTCAGCGGCTCGCTGGCTCAGGCTGGCCAAGGACTGGCAAGAAAAAATGCAATTAGCAATGAGCAAAGTCTGCACAGGACAACTACACGGTAATAGAAAAGAGCTCTGACCTCGGCGTGCGGTGGCATGGAGCTCCTCCACTAACCCGGCCGACTCGCTGAGCTCAGCCACCTACTGGTCCATGTGATGGGCCTCAGGCGACGCTTGACCCGGTCAGCTGGGCAAGGCTCCCTGCCTGGTCTCTCCGGCGGCACACTCGACGGCGACGCGGGCGGTGTCCGCACCTCCTCTACCGACGCCGCCTTCTTGGCATCATCAACTGAGGTCTCCCCGGCCTCCGTGGTCTCCTCCTCTTCCTCCCGCACCGCCTCCAGGCGGGCACGGGTCCACGGCAGGCTCTTCACCGAGGTCGGGGATGCAGCCGCCTTGACCCAGCGGGCCTCATCAGCGGACTCCTCTGCCTTACTCTTCCTGCGCAAATCAAAAATTGGCAGTGTCAAAGAGGCGGACTCCTCTGCCTTACTCTTCCTGCGCAAATAAAAAATTAGCAATGTCGAAGAGCAATTCTGGATTGAACAGACCAAAAGAAACTCTAGTTCAGAGTTACTCACCCTCCGCTGCGGCACACGCTGAATGTCAGCTTCAAAGGCGCGGCCGGCGGCTATGATCGGGCCACGGGCAGGGAAGAACCAATGCTCCCCATGCGTGTCAGCCCTAGGGCCGCTTCGCCCTCCTCCACATGGGTGGCGCTGGCACCAGCGCCACCACCAGACATCTGGGGGCGTCCTCCGCCCCCACCTCCTCGCTCCTAGACCTCGAGGCCGCAGCAGGGGCTCCTTTCGGCAAGTCTCCCATCATGCCGGCCTTGGAGGCCAAGATCTTCCTCACTGTCTGCCTTCTCCTGCACCACACTGATGCAAGGCGGGTGAGGAGGGGCGGTGACTCCTGTCACTTCAACGTCTGAGTCATCCCCGATGGACGAGTTGGATGACACCTCCAGATCTACCGCCTCCGGCTCCTTCAGATCGGCCAGGGCGGCGGCGTTCTTCCCAACATCCTCTTCTAGCAGGGGAGCAGGGGACCAGTACTCTACCACTTTTGCATGCAAGAAAGATGACGTTCTGAGTTGATTTACAACACAACGGGTGTGCTGCATATGGAATGCATAATGAAAACAATTCTGGAGCAAAGCAGAACAACTCGAAAGTAGAAGCAGAACAACTCGAGAAGCACAGAATACTTACGGCTCTGGTTGGCCGCTTCAAGCAATGTGCCTTCGGGCACCCTTTGTCATGGATCGCCCCCTGCATCATGCGGGCGACCCGGTTCGAAGCTTCATCCCGGGGAACCTTGCGGTTCTGCCCCCGGGTCGGGTCTTGGCGACCCAGTACTCAAAGCTGGGGTGCACCCTGTCCTGAATCGGCTGCACCAGCAGCTTACTGAAGGACAAGGCCACCATGACACATGTCAGCCCCTGGGCTGACAAGCCGGCGATCTCGTTAAGGAGGAGCGTCGCCTGGACCATCTCCTCCTCAGTCGGCAACTCCTCCCAGCACACGTGGTACTTTGGCGCGCGACCGGTCTGAGCAAGCAGACAAAGAGCCGGGTTCGACACCACGAACCACTCCTTGTTCCACCCCCTTGTTATTGTCAGGGAGCTCCAAGGCCAGATACAACTGGCCCTGGCGTAGAGAGAAGGTGGTGCCGCCCACTATGTTGCAGTGGGAGTTGGACGGGTACCCCTTAAGGTGGTACAGTGCCCGTCTCAGATTGAAGTGGGGGCGATGCCCAGGTGTGCCTTGCACAAATGAATAAAGATCGCAATCTGTGCGATGGAATTCGACTTGAGATGCGTTACCTCAAGCCCATAGAAGAAAAGGAGCTCGGGAAGAAGGCTCCCGCGGGCAAGGCGAAGCCCTTCTCGTAGAAGGACCGGAAGACCACCATCTCCGTGCGGTCCTCCGTCGGGAACTTCTCACCATAGCAGCACTTCCACCCCGAGATCTCCTTCTCGGGGAGGAGGCCGCGCTCCACCAGGTCTTGGATGTCTTCTTCCCGTAGGGTGCTCGGCACCCACGCCTCCGAAGGCGACGGCACATTTCCGGCACTCCCCAATGCGGAGGAGGAAGGCCTTGTCGAGGCGCTAGCCATTCCGGGTGGCTGCGTGTGTATTGGATCTACAGCAAGATGGAGGAAAGGCAGCTGATAGCAAGGAGGCAAGAGGCGAGTCCTGGAGAGCTCTGGAACGGGTGGCCCTTCGCGGGCTGGGCCCCTTTCCTTTATAAAGAGGGCCGGGCATGCATGCATAGGCAACCCCGAAGATCGCACGGAATTCGAATCGTCTTTCCAGAAACCACCTGAGTCGTACTCAACAAGGAGTGGGCCCTCAATGGTAACTTTCTATCTATTGCGGCTGAGGCCAACGGTAAAAATACAAATTACCAGGACAACAAACTAACCGGCATGTCTCTACAACTCCGCCAGCGACCCTGATCGGGGGCTGGGCACCACAAACTACCCAGCGTGTCTCCGCGACTCCGCCAGCGACCCTGATCGGGGGCTGGGCGCCGCAAACTACCCAGCGTGTCTCCGTGACTCCGCCAGCGACCCTGCTCGGGGGCTGGGCGCCGCAAACCACCCGGCGTGTCTCCGCGACTCCGCCAGTGACCCTGCTCGGGGGCTGGGTGCCGCAAACTACCCGGCGTGTCTTCGCAACTCCACCAGCGACCCCGATCGGGGGCTGGGCGCCGCAAACTACCCGACGTGTCTCTGCGACTCCGCCAACGACCCTGCTCAGGGGCTGGGCGCCGCAAACCACCCGGCGTGTCTCCGCGACTCTGCCAGTGACCCTACTCGCGGGCTGGGCGCTGTGACTTCAGAGTCTGTTGAATCCAGTCCGGCGAGTGACTCAGAATACGGCGAAACAGCATGAAAGCCCGGGTGCTCTAGCAACTCGATTATTTGGGCAAGCAAGACTTCTTCATTGACCCTCGAAAAGCTTCTTCGAAACCTTCCGAGACTTGGGGGCTGCACCCAATTGGTGTGCCCAGGGGCGCATCCCGTTTAAGACTAAAGGGGGACAAGATTCATCATTTGAGTGCCGAAGAACCTCGCAACAAGTTATCCATCAAGATTCAGCTCAGCGCTCCAGTACTCGGGGGCTTGACGGAGGTACACCTAGGTACCTCCCAGCTGAGTAGTTACCTCCCAACTGGGTACCTACTCTTCTGGACCACTCTGCACGACTACCCGGCGGACAGTCACTGTGACACCTCAGGTGTCAGTACATTTAAATACAATCAATGTACCTTAGTTAAAGTTAAAAGAAAATTTGAGAAATTAATTCAAAGAGAAAGGGTCAAATAAAAGACAAATCATACAAAAGAAATTAAAGGAAAAAGAAAAAGGAGTGAAAAGCTAGCTCAAAATTTAATTCAAAAATGTGCACAAAATTTTAGTTGGCTCATGAGAGGTGTTTCAATTGACATGTGCTCAATTGAACTTCAGCCAAAATCAAGTCAAAAACTGAATAAAACTAAAGTCCTTTTGTGCAAATATGCAAATGTACCAATATTTCAAAATGTGAGTTTCAAATAAAAATTTGCATAACACGAAAGTTGTAGATCTTGAAAAGTTATGCAAAAGTGGTATTCAACACTTTTCCATTTGAGCCCTCCAAGTAGGAGAAAATTTTTGTTTACTGAAAGGTCCCTGGAATTTCAGAAATCCCAGATAGGCCCTCACCTTCACCTCTCTCTCTCTCTCTCCCGGTGCTCTGTTTTCCCGCCGTCTGCCGTACGCCGCCGGTGGACTTCGTCCACCGCTCGCCCGCGGCCAAATGGACCCGGGGAAACCTCTCAGCGCCACCTGGCCCGCCCCTTGGCACCTCCTCGCGCGCACACGCGTCCCAGACGCCTCCCCGAGCCGCCACGACACCCCGGCCGGCGCAGCGCCGCTGCCTCCTCCGCCCGCTCGCCGTCGAGTCGCCCCGGGCCAAATCGACCGCCCCCAGACGCCACATCCCTCACCCAGGAGCTCCTTGGCCTATAAAGACCCCCAGAACTCCACCGTCGCGCCCCTTCTCCTCCTTCTTCCTCCTCCCGCCACTCCGCCATGGCCGCCGAGATCCAGCTCGCGCGGACCGGCTAACCCAGCCCTGCATTGCCCCCTCCGACCACCACAGCAGCTTCGCCACCTCCTAGTTACGCTCCACGTGCGCGGAATCGAACCCAAACCTCCTCCCGATGTCGTTCCCCTTTTGTGCCGCCGCCGGCGAGCTCAGGCTCACCGCGGACCGGCCAGCTCCGAAGAAGACCGAGCACGACAGCTACCCCAGAAGCTTCCACGAGCTCACGCGGTGCTCGTGCGCGCCCTGTTCCCCTACCCCGAGCCCTCCTTCACCTCCAGCGCCGGCGAACCGAACAACCGACCCGCCATTGCCGCCGACGAGCTCAAAACCGTGCACCAAACACTCGAACGTCGACCAGGGTAGGTGTTCCTCGATCCCTTCTCTCCCACGCGCCTCCCCGTGGCAGCCCCGGTAAGCCCTGCGTCGCAGAACACCACCGGCAAGATGCCACAGCGGAGAAGGCCGGCGAAGGACCCGGTTGTAATTTCTTTTTTCGTTCAAGGGTGTTTCTGCAAGTATCCCAGTGTATACCAGTGAATTTCTAAAATGCGAAACAAATCACAGAAAAATCAGAAAAATATAAACTCAACTGATCTAGAATCCTTGTAACAAAATCTACAAATTTTGTAACATGCACATCTGCAGAAACTCAACCGAATTTAATCTAGGGAAAAGAATAAGAAAACCACCTTATGCATGTTCATGAAGTTTTGCTGAGCAAATGACCTTGATTTTTGGATATGTTATCACCAATGGAATTTTAAGATCACAGTAAAAAGATGGCACCCAACCAAAATAGTATTATATTGGAACAATCAAGATTCTCTAATCTGTTGTTAGCTTTCTCGATTTAATTATGCAAATATGCACATGAACTCGCTCTGAAATTTTTACTGCATGCATGTGCCACTGAATCCCTGCAAATCCATAAATTCCAAATTTATTAGAGTTCAATTGCTATATACCATGATTTATGCTTGTTTAATCAACTTAATTCCTCATATATAGTTCTTATGCTCAGAAAAATCTATATTTATTTCTGGAGTCTCATTTTAGCTCTGTGTTCCTGTTTAAAAATTTTGAGCTGCAGTTATTGAGTTTTGCTTTGCTGAATAATCATGCTTAGCATCTTAGGGCTAGATTTACTATTTTTGTTCTGAGTCATCTACAATGTTTCTGATCATGATTTTTGGGCATGATCTTGTTTAGAGTATTTTCTATCTGTAATAAAAAGTTCATATGCAATACTAGTTAAATGCACCTTGAGAAATCTATGCAATTTCATGCTAATTTAACTGCATAACTAATTTATCATAGTGAAATAAATCTTGAAAAATTTATGGAGTATGTTTAACTCATGAATAGTCTCTGGTAAAAATTTTAGAACCAAATAATTAGTAAAACTTTCTGTAGAATTAATCTTTGTTAATGGCTTGCTGTTTTTATTCTTTTTATCACCTCTGCTGTATAAGTGTATAAAATCTGGAAAAAATTCAGTGATGAGTATATGCTTTGAAGTTGCTCTCGTAAAATTTGTAGCACCAGAACCCATATTAAACGTTCTGTACAAAAAGATGAAGTAACTAGAGTGATCTACTTGCATGAATAGTTATAGTTTTTGCTTTATGGTTAAATGCTGAAATCTATACCATAAGTACTTAATTTGAATCTGGGTTACTTTAGTGTTTCCTCACTAGCTCATTAGTAATTTTGGGTTGTTACGAAATAATGAAAGCATGCTATGTGTTGAAATTAAAAATGGAAACCAAAACCCCACTCATTCATGAAGAAACGTAGTTATGTTTACTACTCTATAAATGACTGCCCATGAAATAAACTGTTGAAATCATCACTAAAGTAACTTTTGTTGGACTACAACTTTATCGTGAAGGAAAGAAATTGTTATCCATGAATAACTCATAATCTTGCATTGCATATAGAAACGGTTAATCTCGCGGACGGTAACTATGAGTTGGTGCCCGCGGACTCTCGTGCAGAGCAGGAGGTTAATCTGAACTGTGCTAACTTGTCTCAAGACCTGGGCCAAGCCCCAGAGGCTTTTCTACCTGACAGTGCCCAAGAAGGCAAGCCCCGGAACATAATCCCACTATTTTCCGAATTATCATTCAGCTATCTATTTATTAATGTATTGTAATATTTTGTTTTCTGCATTTAAGTTTTCTAGGCGTTGATCGAAAACCTTAGATGCATGACACCTAGGAACCTATGTTTGATACCGGATCTTTTTATCGACTAGCTGCCATGCTAAATAGGTACGGTAGAAGTCGAGTGGTTTCCTGCCTCTCGCGAGCAAATAGGAATTGTACTGACTTTAATTCCTGTTGAAATGTAAGGACAACGGGCGGGGTTGTGTAGTTGTGATACCCCACTGGTATAGTCAAAAATGGCTAAGGTCGTGGTGTGTGGCTCATTTCGTTAAGCGTTTGAAAGTACTAGCCACATACCAAGAAATATGGTAATCGGTAAGCTTAAGTACCTGATTGGACCGGCGAGTGGAACGATCTCGCACCCTCCTGGTAGAAGTAGGATTTATATTTTTGTCGCGACGTACGGGTGCAGAGTGGTCGGACTCTGTATTCGGGGAGGGTGCCCCGGATCCACGGACTGGAAAGAAAGGGGAAAAGTAGCTGTGGGCGGGAGCGAAGTCGATCCCTATGCGTGGGGTTTAGGTTCCCCTGGCCAGGTTGAAATTCGATTCAGGAATCGTCCGCCTCTCACGGCATGAGATTGCTTAATGTTTTCGGTCACATAGAGTAACAAGTGGAACATGATGATGATAATACTGCTGGTTGATTAAAATGATTGCTCTACCATATTTGTGTAGAGTTAGTTGCAAATTTAGAATGGTTAATCCCACTAGAATCCGGCTAAGTAAAACCTGAAAGTAAGGATCAACACTTAGCGGCATTTTTGGCAAACAAACCCCACCAACCAAAAAGCCTTGCATGTCTAGTTATCAGGACTATGTTATATCCGGAGACGGGTCAGTCTTGCTGAGTATTAGTATACTCAGCCTTGCTTGTGGCACTGTTTTTCATGTACTAACTTTGAAGATCTGTTTGCAAGTCTTACTTGGTCGTGTACCTTGCCTCCGGGTTGGTCTGTTGAGTGGGATGGCCCTTCAGCCGATGCTGACCACCCTCCCGCCGAGTGATGCATTCGTACGGGCTTTATCGATGTGTCACGTTATCTCGCTAGTTATCTTTTACTGCTTCCGCTGGACAATGAGACTTGAATAAATTGAGTAGATGGAACTCTGTAGTACTTTACTAATCTGAACATGGTTTGTAATAAATTTCATTTCCTGCTGCAATCACTCTGAGATGTATGAAATGTTCTGTGTTGTAATCTCTGGGCTCACCTTCGTGTGAGTGTTGTCTGCTAATCCTGGAATAGCGTGGCTTTTATCGAGGCTTCACTCGAGGAACTACCGGTGAGTGCCAATTTCGGGTCAGAGTTGCTTAGCAACAAAGATCAGTGCACCCGGGCCCAGTAGTTTTGGGTGGTTCCGCCACAGCTGGCATCAGAGCTCGCAGACAGTCTACCAGAGATGGCAACCTCGGTTTCAAAACAACAATTTAAAACTTGACTTCAAAACTACTAAAGTTTTTTTTAAGAGTTTAGGATCTCCAAGGACAAGTCTAGGACGTAAAGCCCTAGGGGGACTTATGGGTATAATCTGGTGGCTTATATTGTATGGCTAACTTCCAGCACATTACTTTTCAGTATTTAAATTCTGTAATTTAAATTCTGCAACTACATCATCGCCACGAAGGTATGCTTACTCAGTCAGCTAAGGGAGTCTGACCTTCCCGTCGGTGATGCGAGCCGAACGCTAGGAGCTCAAGCAGTGGCCTACTTGAGCTGCTGCCCATATACCAACTTCAGGTTGATTATATGGGGAGTAATGGTTCGAAATTGGAATTCAATTCCCCGTCAAAGACGGTACTCAGTCAATACGTTGTTTCAATGACGTATGCATAACGTTGTCCATACGGCGGTAATTGTATGGATGCCGATTCTATAGTGATCGGTAATGTATGGGAACGCTTTCGTGAGTGCTGGCACGAAAGGTTCATTTTATATACTGTCAATCTTCTGCAGGTACGCTAACTCGAAATCGAATTATAGGCTATCTAGCTATATCGAGTAGCTATATAGTGAGAGACGTAATATGTATGCCACCAAAGTCATTGCGTAAGACCAAGGTTACTTGGCAATTCTTTCCTTGGTAAGGACGTATAGATTCTGCATTCATTCACAAAATGGTTAACAAAGAAATCCTTGGAAGAAAACCCAATCAAATTGGCTAACAACCTATCTTAAGGAACATCTTGATAGTCTGCGATTTCAGGGAAATCGGTTTCCACGAATTTTAACCTCTGTTAAAAATTTTCAAACCAACTTGAGTCAGTAAGATGAAATAAATCCACTTAAATCACCAGACTACTGTAAAAGTTTGAGAATTTTTGAAGCCTTCTAGCTTGGTATTTGTGATTTTAGATCAACCCTGGGTAAAACTGTTAACTCTGAATAGTCTGTACAACTGAAATTTTTCGACCTTTATAAGTTGTTCAAATGAAAAATCGTTCAACATGAAAGTTGTATACAACTAAGTAATGATCTTACCATAAAAATTTGAATAATTTTTGACAACTGGTTTGAGAGTTATGGTCAAAATACATCCTCTCTGGATACCCAGTTTTCCTGGTTGATGTCACTCTGAATACCTGAGCATATCACCCCCATGGAGTCCGAAGTAATCTTAGTGGTGACAAGATGAATCATTCCTTAATATCAGAGGGATCTTGTGTAAATTTTTGAGAATTTTTGAAGCAAGTTATCTACAGTGTTGGCCATTTCTTTCACTGTCCAGAGTTAGTAGTTCTTGTTACCATCAGCTGATCCATCGGTCTTTTGTTGGGACAGATGGAAGAGCTGCTGGTCGTTGACGCGCAGGGGCACGTGCACTCCGCTTGCCTGCACTGGGACGGGTTTCCCCACCGTCTTTGGGAGCTTTTGAGTGCAGCCGGTTACCTCCAGCCACCGGTTTACGATGGCCACGAGTTTGTGGAGGAACGGAGTTCGTCGCTGCAGTGTGACGATGGTGATCCCGCAGCACCCGCTCAACGGGTGGGAGCCGATCGTGACTCAGATGGTCGGTCACTACCTACTGGACACTTGGGAGCTTACCGCCATGAGGGCGATGACCACTTTTTGCTCTTTGCACCCTCTGGAGGTGGTTCTGACTGCGTTCGGGTTGTTCCCTGCACCATGACCCGGCAGACCCGCTTTGGCTCGACCGGATGGCACACGTGGACGTGGTCGCTACCCTTGACCCGGTCGGGGCACTTCGGACGACAGCGATGTGCTTGGACGGCCTTTACAGACTTCACACTTACCAGAGTTACGCCGTCGCTCAGTTGGTGGACCACGCTCAGGCCTTGCACCTGGCGGTCCAGCTGAGAGATGGACAGCTTCAGGAGGCTAGCACCGAGCTCGAGAGCAGGGCTACTCTTATCGCCCAGCTCCACGGTCAGGTTCACGAGCTCCAGGACACGGTGATGGATCGTGACGCTACGATCAACTTCCTAGAGGACCAGTTTCACGACCTGCAGCTTGAGTTGGACGAGGCCCAGGGGCAGCTCCACGCGATACAGCACGCGCAGGATGCCCTTCACGCACCTCCCGACGAGATGCAGGTGGACGAGGAGGACTGAGCCCCAGGAGATCGAGGGCATTTCGGAGATGGACTCCGAGGACCAGGCGCCGCAGCCCGCACCGGTTGAGGTTCACACTCCCGCGGCGAGTGAGGCATCGGTCAACATGTAGACCGGGGCGCTGTTTCTTAGCTTTTGTAGACTCCTCTTAGTGTAGCCTACTTTTGGATCATGGCTACTAGGCTAACTTAGAGTTGAGTAACCCCCCTTAGTACTGATGTTAGGAGTGACCAAGTAGAAATGAGAGAATGATGGATGTAATGAATCCCTAATGCTACTAATGTGAATTATCAGTGATCTGTGAAAAGCTGAAGGCAGCAGCTAGTTCGAATTTTTTTTCCATTTTCCTTTCGGATTTAGCTCCTGAGTTGAATACCAAAGTTGTTCCAAATTTCATCGGAAACATGCTCGCAAAATTTCAGCCCAAACGGATTAGTATCAGCAGGAGATAATCGCAAATTACAGAAGCTCTATTTTCTGTGAAACAGAAAAACCAGAGGAGGAGTAAATGAATTTTTCGACTAACCTACTCTGGAAATCTGACTTTGTGATGACTACCAAAGTTGTAGATCACGAAATTATCTATCTCCTGTAAAAAATTCCAAGTTTATATCCTGTACAGAACTCCAGTTATTCGCGTTTTCGTATCATTGGTTTTTCTGCACCATATGAATTAAGCAATCCGTTTTACTCCCATGACATTTGAGTTGTATGTTCCACTTGAGATGGTGAGAATGTTGAGTCTAATGCAAAGATACTCGCATTTCAGATGGTTGGATCAACTCGAGGCACCCCTAGTGGTTTTGGAGCCTGGGGGGAATGGCGATCCACCTCCACCTCCGTCCACCAGTGGGTATTGCTGAGGTTCTTGCCGCCCAGACGGAGATTTTGCGGCAGTTGGTTCAAGCTCAGCAACAACCGCGGGGTGGGCATCATGTTCATCACGCACAAGAAGCGAGCTACCAAGATTTCCTCAGTACTCAGCCTCCGCTGTTCAATAGAGCGGATGAGCCTCTGGACGCGGACGCTTGGATTCGCACCATCGAGTCCAAGTTTTCTCTATTGACTACTCCTTGTTCTGAAGCGAACAAGACTCGCTACGCCGCGCAGCAACTTCGCGGATCAGCTCGTATGTGGTGGGATCATTACCACGGGATGCTACCAGCTGATCATGTGGTGAATTGGAATGAGTTCAAATTGGCTTTTCGAGATCATCATATTCCAGCTGGACTTCTTGACCGTAAGCTCAATGAGTTCTTGGCCTTAACTCAGGGCACTCGTACTGTGGTGCAGTATGCCCAAGTATTCCATCAACTGTGTCAATATGCTGGACATCACGCGGATACCGACGCTAAGAAGCGTGAACGCTTCCGTCGAGGCCTTAGTACCAAATTACAAGAGAGGCTAAATCTTGTCCGAGCGGACTCATTCAATGAATTGGTGAATATGGCTATATCTCAGGAGGATCTGATTTCTGCACACCGCGCTGAACAGAAGCGCAAGGCACCTGCTGGACCCTTGAGTGCCTCTGCACCGAGGTATCGTATTATGCAGAATAACCCACCCGCACCCTCTTAGAAGGCCCCGCCCCTCAGCCAGGGCGTTGGATTATTCGGCCTCCTCAATAGCAGCAGCAGACTCAATTCGGGTTTCCTCAGCAAGCTCGATTTGCGCCTCCGCAGCAGCAGAACGGCCCTAGGCCAAATACTCAGCCAGCCGCTCGCCCCGATAATAATAACCGTTGTTTCAGATGTGGGAGTCCGGATCACTTTGCCAAGATGTGCCCCCAGGCGGGACAAACTCAAGGGCAGGCTTCTCGCAGAAATGATCAGAACAAGGGCAAGAGGCAAACCATTCAAGTCAGGCAGGGCCGACTTAACTTCACCAACCTTGCTGAACTTCCCGAGGGAGCACCAATCATGTCGGGTACATTCTCTATAAACCAACACCCCACAGTTATCTTATTCGATTCTGGTGCATCCCATAGCTTCTTTAGTGCTAAATTCGGAGCAAGGGTTGGGTTGGATTTTCGTCACACGAAAGGGTCATTTATGATATCTACTCCGGGTGGTAAAGTTGCATCAAACCAAATCGTTCGTAATGCGCCACTTAGTTTGGGTAGTAAAACTGTTCCTACCACTTTAATCTTGTTGCCACTAGAAGGTATGGACATTATTCTGGGAATGGATTGGATGAAAAGACATGGGGTAATGTTAGACATCTCTTCCCGATCCGTTGAAATAAATTCTCCCACTCATGGTCATTTGGTTCTATATTTACCTCATCACCAATGCAACAACTCTTGTGCCTATGCCATGAAAGATATTCGTCTCGAAGATATTCCGGTAGTCCGTGAATATGTAGATGTGTTTCCGGACGATTTACCTGGTATGCCGCCAGACCGGGATATCGAATTTATCATTGAACTTCAGCCGGGTACAGCCCCTATTTCAAAAAGGCCATATCGAATGCCGCCTAAAGAATTATCCGAATTAAAAATCCAGCTGCAAGAACTTCTGGACAAGGGTTTTATTCGCCCAAGTGCTTCACCTTGGGGCTGTCCAGCATTGTTTGTAAAGAAGAAGGATGATAGTCTGAGGTTGTGTGTTGATTACCGGCCTCTCAATGCGGTGACCATCAAAAATAAATATCCACTTCCCCGCATTGATGTACTGTTTGATCAGTTGGCTGGAGCCAAGATCTTCTCCAAGATTGATCTCCGTTCGGGGTATCATCAAATTAAAATCCGGCCTTGTGATATTCCCAAGACCGCCTTCTCAACCCGATATGGACTCTATGAATATTTGGTCATGTCTTTCGGTCTCACCAATGCTCCGGCTTATTTTATGTATCTCATGAACTCGGTATTTATGCCGGAACTTGACAAGTTTGTCGTGGTTTTAATTGACGACATTCTGATCTATTCCAAGGATGAGGCAAAACATGAGCAACATCTGCGCATTGTTCTTCAACGTCTCAGAGATCATAAGCTGTACGCAAAATTCTCCAAGTGTGAATTTTGGCTGGACACAGTCAAATTTCTGGGTCACACTATATCTAGTGAAGGCATTTCAGTTGATCCCAGCAAAGTACAAGAAGTGATGGACTGGAAACCTCCTACTTCAGTTCATCAGATCCGCAGTTTTCTCGTCTTGGCGGGGTATTACCGCAGATTTATTCCGGACTTCTCCAGAATTGCTAAGCCCATGACAGAACTACTAAGGAAGGATGTCAAGTTTAAATGGAACGCAAAGTGCGATGAAGCATTCCATACATTGAGAGCACATCTAACCACTGCGCCAGTTTTGGCTCAACCTGACAACAATAAACCCTACGACGTTTATTGTGATGCTTCAGGTACTGGCCTTGGTTGTGTTCTATTGCAAGACAATCGGGTGATAGCTTATGCTTCCCGAGCTCTTCGGCCACACGAGCTAAATTATCCCACTCATGATCTTGAACTAGCCGCCGTTATTCATGCTCTCAAGCTTTGGAGACATTATCTTATGGGCACTCATTGCAATATCTATACCGACCACAAGAGTCTCAAATACATTTTCACTCAAAGTGAGCTGAATATGAGGCAACGAAGATGGTTGGAATTAATCAAAGATTATGACCTGGAAGTTCATTATCATCCGGGCAAGGCTAATGTTGTAGCCGATGCGCTCAGTCGCAAGGTTCACTGCAATTGCCTTTCAGTGGAGTCGTATAATGACACATTGTGTGCTGAAATGCAAAAGCTGAAATTAGAAATCATTCCTCAGGGCTCTTTGAATCATATTTCGGTGGAACCGACACTCTATGACAAGGTCATCATGGCACAATTACACGACAAAAGTGTTGGTATCATCAAGCAGCAAGTAGTAGAAGGTGAAAATAAATACAAGTGTTTTCGAGTGGACCATAAAGGAATTTTGTGGTTCGAGGATCGCCTAGTCGTTCCAAAGAATCATGAGCTGCGGAAACAAATCCTGGACGAAGCACATCTCTCTAAATTCTCTATTCATCCGGGTAGCACCAAGATGTACCAAGACCTAAAACAAAATTTTTGGTGGACCCGCATGAAGAGAGAGATTGCCAAATATGTCGCAGAGTGTGACACCTGTTAGAGAGTGAAAGCTAGTCACTTGAAAGTTGCTGGAACTCTCCAACCCCTACCCATTTCCGTCTTGGAAATGGGAAGATATCAGCATGGATTTCATCGTGGGCTTACCAAATACCTCTCAGCATCATGATTCCATTTGGGTCATTGTTGATAGGCTCACAAAGACCGCTCATTTTATTCCAGTACATACGGAATATCGAGCCAAGAAATATGCTGAAATCTATATTGATCAGATTGTCTGCCTACACGGTATACCCAAAACCATTATATCGGATCGTGGTCCTCAGTTTGTGGCAAGGTTTTGGGAGCAACTCCAAGAGGCTCTCGGAACTAAATTAATTCGAAGCTCAGCTTACCATCCACAGACTGACGGACAGACCAAAAGGGTTAATCAAATTCTTGAAGATATGCTTCGAGCATGTGTCATCCATTATGACAAGAACTGGGACAAATGTTTATCCTTGGCGGAGTTTTCTTATAACAACAGCTATCAGGCCAGTCTGAAGATGGCACCCTTCGAGGCCTTGTATGGTCGACGGTGTCGAACTCCTTTGAGTTGGTCTCAGACTGGGGAACGTCAAATATTTGGACCCGAATTAGTGGTCGAGGCTGAGGAGAAAGTCAAAATAGTACAAGCTAATCTCCGAGCAGCTCAGTCTCGGCAAAAGAGTTATTTTGATAAAAGAAGGGATCCTTTGAAGTTCATGGTTGGTAACCACGTCTATTTACGAGTGTCTCCAACTCGAGGCGTTCAACGTTTCGGAGTCAGGGGTAAGCTCGCACCTCGCTATGTCGGGCCATATGAAATCATTGAAGAATGTGGACCCGTGGCTTATCGTTTGCGACTTCCTTCACGACTTGCCGCCATCCATAATGTTTTCCACATATCCCAACTCAAGAAATGTGTTCGAGTTCCTACGGAAATCATTGATCAACAAGAAAATTTTAGTGGAGCCCGATCTCTCATATACCGAGTATCCACTCAGAATTCTGGATCAAAAAGAGAGAGGTACTCGTCGAAAGGTGGTAAAAATGTATAAAATTCAGTGGTCTCATCACACTGAAGAAGAAGCCACCTGGGAGACGGAGGATTATCTTAATCGACATTATCCGGGTTTTCTTAGCTCCACCTCAGGTATACCATTTCCCCTACCTCAATTCAATCATCCAATCTCGGGATGAGATTCTTTTTAAGGGGGGTAGGTTGTGACACCTCAGGTGTCAGTATATTTAAATACAATCAATGTACCTTAGTTAAAGTTAAAAGAAAAATTTGAGAAATTAATTCAAAGAGAAAGGGTCAAATAAAAGACAAATCATACAAAAGAAATTAAAGGAAAAAGAAAAAGGAGTGAAAAGCTACTCAAAATTTAATTCAAAAATGTGCACAAAATTTTAGTTGGCTCATGAGAGGTGTTTCAATTGACATGTGCTCAATTGAACTTCAGCCAAAATCAAGTCAAAAACTGAATAAAACTAAAGTCCTTTTGTGCAAATATGCAAATATACCAATAGTTCAAAATGTGAGTTTCAAATGAAAATTTGCATAACACGAAAGTTGTAGATCTTGAAAAGTTATGCAAAAGTGGTATTCAACACTTTTCCATTTGAGCCCTCCAAGTAGGAGAAAATTTTTGTTTACCGAAAGGTCCCTGGAATTTCAGAAATCCTAGATAGGCCCTCACCTTCACCTCTCTCTCTCTCCCGGTGCTTTGTTTTCCCGCCGTCCGTCGTACGCCGCCGGTGGACTTCGTCCACCGCGCGCCGGCGGCCAAATGGACCCGGGGAAACCTCTCAGCACCACCTGGCCCGCCCCTTGGCACCTCCTCGCGCGCACACGCGTCCCAGACGCCTCCCCGAGCCGCCACGACACCCCGGCCGGCGCAGCGCCGCTGCCTCCTCCGCCCGCTCGCCGTCGAGTCGCCCAGGGCCAAATCGACCGCCCCCAGACGCCACATCCCTCACCTAGGAGCTCCTTGGCCTATAAAGACCCCCAGAACTCCACCGTCGCGCCCCTTCTCCTCCTTCTTCCTCCTCCCGCCACTCCGCCATGGCCGCCGAGATCCAGCTCGCGCGGACCGGCTAACCCAGCCCTGCATTGCCCCCTCCGACCACCGCAGCAGCTTCGCCACCTCCTAGTTACGCTCCACGCGTGCGGAATCGAACCCAAACCTCCTCCCGACACCGTTCCCCTTTTGCGCCGCCGCCGGCGAGCTCAGGCTCACCGCGGACCGGCCAGCTCCGAAGAAGACCGAGCACGACAGCTACCCCAGAAGCTTCCACGAGCTCACACGGTGCTCGTGCGCACCCTGTTCCCCTACCCCGGCGAACCGAACAACCGACCCGCCATTGCCGCCGCCGAGCTCAAAACCGTGCACCAAACACTCGAACGTCGACCAGGGTAGGTATTCCTCGATCCCTTCTCTCCCACGCGCCTCCCCGTGGCAGCCCCGGTAAGCCCTGCGTCGCAAAACACCACCGGCAAGATGCCACGGCGGAGAAGGCCGGCGAAGGACCCGGTTGTAATTTCTTTTTTTCGTTCAAGGGTGTTTCTGCAAGTATCCCAGTGTATACCAGTGAACTTCTAAAATGCGAAACAAATCACAGAAAAATCAGAAAAATGTAAACTCAACTGATCTAGAATCCTTGTAACAAAATCTACAAATTTTGTAATATGCACATCTGCAGAAACTCAACTGAATTTAATCTAGTTAAAAGAATAAGAAAACCACCTTATGCATGTTCATGAAGTTTTGCTGAGCAAATGACCTTGATTTTTGGATATGTTATCACCAATGGAATTTTAAGATCACAGTAAAAAGATGGCACCCAACCAAAACAGTATCATATTGGAACAATCAAGATTCTCTAATCTGTTGTTAGCTTTCTCGATTTAATTATGCAAAATATGCACATGAACTCGCTCTGAAATTTTTACTGCATGCATGTGCCACTGAATCCCTGCAAATCCATAAATTCCAGATTTATCAGAGTTCAATTGCTATATACCATGATTTATGCTTGTTTAATCAACTTAATTCCTCATATATAGTTCTTATGCTCAGAAAAATCTATATTTATTTCTGGAGTCTCATTTTAGCTCTGTGTTCCTGTTTAAAAATTTTGAGCTGCAGTTATTGAGTTTTGCTTTGCTGAATAATCATAGCTTAGCATCTTAGGGCTAGATTTACTATTTTTGTTCTGAGTTATCTACAATGTTTCTGATCATGATTTTTGGGCATGATCTTGTTTAGAGTATTTTCTATCTGTAATAAAAAGTTCATATGCAATACTGGTTAAATGCACCTTGAGAAATCTATGCAAATTCATGCTAAGTTAACTGCATAACTAATTTATCATAGTGAGATAAATCTTGAAAAATTTTCTGGAGTATGTTTAACTCATGAATAGTATCTGGTAAAAATTTTAGAACCAAATCCTTAGTAAAACTTTCTGTAGAATTAATCTTTGTTAATGGCTTGCTGTTTTTATTCTTTTTATCACCTCTGCTGTATAAGTGTATAAAATCTGGAAAAAAATTCAGTGCTGAGTATATGCTTTGAAGTTGCTCTCAGTAAAATTTGTAGCTACCAGAACCCATATTAAACGTTCTGTACAAAAAGATGAAGTAACTAGAGTGATCTACTTGCATGAATAGTTATAGTTTTTGCTTTATGGTTAAATGCTGAAATCTATACCATAAGTACTTAATTTGAATCTGGGTTACTTTAGTGTTTCCTCACTAGCTCATTAGTAATTTTGGGTTGTTACGAAATAATGAAAGCATTCTATGTGTTGAAATTAAAAATGGAAACCAAAACCCCACTCATTCATGAAGAAACGTAGTTATGTTTACTACTCTATAAATGACTGCCCATGAAATAAACTGTTGAAATCATCACTAAAGTAACTTTTGTTGGACTATAACTTTATCGTGAAGGAAAGAAATTGTTATCCATGAATAACTACATAATCTTGCATTGCATATAGAAACGGTTAATCTCGCGAACGGTGACTACGAGTTGGTGCCCGCGGACTCTCGTGCAGGAGCAGGAGGTTAATCTGAACTGGTGCTAACTTGTCTCAAGACCTGGGCCAAGCCCCAGAGGCTTTTTCTGCCTGACAGTGCCCAAGAAGGCAAGCCCCGGAACATAATCCCACTATTTTCCGAATTATCATTCAGCTATCTATTTATTAATGTATTGTAATATTTTGTTTTCTGCATTTAAGTTTTCTAGGCGTTGATCGAAAACCTTAGATGCATGACCCCTAGGAACCTATGTTTGATACCGGATCTTTTTATCGACTAGCTGCCATGCTAAATAGGTACGGTAGAAGTCGAGTGGTTTCCTGCCTCTCGCGAGCAAATAGGAATTGTACTGACTTTAATTCCTGTTGAAATGTAAGGACAACGGGCGGGGTTGTGTAGTTGTGATACCCCGCTGGTATAGTCAAAAATGGCTAAGGTCATGGTGTGTGGCTCATTTCATTAAGCGTTTGAAAGTACTAGCCACATACCGAGAAATATGGTAATCGGTAAGCTTAAGTACCTGATTGGACCGGCGAGTGGAACGATCTCGCACCCTCCTGATAGAAGTAGGATTTATATTTTTGTCGCGACGTACGGGTGCAGAGTGGTCGGACTCTATAGTCGGGGAGGGTGCCCCGGATCCACGGACTGAAAAGAAAGGGGAAAAGTAGCGTGGGCGGGAGCGAAGTCGATCCCCATGTGTGTGGTTTAGGTTCCCCTGGCCAGGTTGAAATTCGATTCGGAATCGTCCGCCTCTCACGGCATGAGATTGCTTAATGTTTTCGGTCACATAGAGTAACAAGTGGAACATGATGATGATAATACTGCTGGTTGATTAAAATGATTGCTCTTACCATGTTTGTGTAGAGTTAGTTGCAAATTTAGAATGGTTAATCCCACTAGAATCCGGCTAAGTAAAACCTGAAAGTAAGGATCAACACTTAGCGGCATTTTTGGCAAACAAACCCCACCAACCAAAAAGCCTTGCATGTCTAGTTATCGGACTATGTTATATCCGGAGACGGGTCAGTCTTGCTGAGTATTAGTATACTCAGCCTTGCTTGTGGCACTGTTTTTCAGGTACTAACTTTGAAGATTTGTTTGCAAGTCTTACTTGGCCGTGTACCTTGCCTCCGGGTTGGTCTGTTGAGTGGGATGGCCCTTCAGCCGGTGCTGACCACCCTCCCGCCGAGTGATGCATTCGTACGGGCTTTATCGATGCGTCACGTTATCTCGCTAGTTATCTTTTACTGCTTCCGCTGAACAATGAGACTTGAATAAATTGAGTAGATGGAACTCTGTAGTACTTTACTAATCTGAACATGGTTTGTAATAAATTTCATTTCTGCTGCAATCACTCTGAGATGTATGAAATGTTCTGTGTTGTAATCTCTGGGCTCACCTTCGTGTGAGTGTTGTCTGCTGGTCCTGGAATAGCGTGGCTTTTATCGAGGCTTCACTCGAGGAACTACCGGTGAGTGCCAATTTGGGTCAGAGTTGCTTAGCAACAAAGATCAGTGCACCCGGGCCCAGTAGTTTTGGGTGGTTCCGCCACAGGCACTCGGCTAGACGTTGGAAGGTTCCTCCGAGGATCAGGATCAAGTCGCGGATAAAGATCCCGGATATCTAGGGATCTCAACCGACGTGATTCCATGTAACAACCCGAGTAGATATCCTCCCTTACTTGTAACCCACGGCACCTGGGCCTATAAAGGGGCCGTGGGGGACCCATAAAAAATAGATCATCAATTCATCGTCATCTAGCTCATACAATACACAAAACACAGGCCATAGGGTATTACGCTCCCGAGCGGCCTGAACCTGTCTAATCCCTTGCGTCATCACGTAACCATCGAACTCTGGTCTCTGGAATCCCCTCTTCACCTACAAATCTACCGTCGGGCATACCCCTGGTGGACTTGCCGGATAAGCAATCTGACAACTACCTCACTTGTTTCCTCCCTATAACATTTCTAAATATGAACATAACATTTCACATATCTGAAAACTGTTTAAGAAAATGCTAACAGGAGTTCCCGATGAACGCTTGCATGAATGTTGTTTCATACTACGCTTGAGTTTGTGAATCAAAATTTTATAAGATCCCTTGATGCTTAGTTGTCGACTAATGTGATATGTTTGGTTCAAAGTTGCTCATCTTTTCATGTTGACCAGTTTGGGGAATTTTTATTTGTGAAAACAAAACTAAGTTCATGGTCTTTTCCTCCATGTGTACTTTCCTACCAAAGCCATATAATGTTTCCCACTCGAAAAATCCTTTTCATATGTCTCTTGACTACGTGTTGAGCTCGATCAAATTTTGTGACTCATCATGGTTTACTTTATTTATGCCCTTGATTAAAGGTTGTATGTTCAGATAAAGATCCATGCTCCTTAAATATTGTCTGACAACAGTATTCAAAAAGAGAGAGAGAGAGAAAGAAGAGAGAGAGAGAGAGAGAGAGATGGCATGCCAAAGAAGTATGACCCAAAAAGAGAGAGATAGAGAGGAAAAGATGGCATGCCAAATAAGCATGACCCAATAAATAAAGTCAGACATAAAAGGAGCATGTAATTCTCTATACATTAACCTAATAAGTCCGTATATATAAGTATCAACCTATGGATCTGATCTTTGATCTTGCAACAGATTTGAGTCAAGCAGATGCCTTTTTACTCCCTTTCCAAATCCCACATATGCCAGCCACATCAGTAAGGCAGAGTAGAGGCAAGCCCTGGTAAGGAAATACACATGAGTGACATTGAGAGACCTATTAGGAGAGTAATGAGGACATGACAAGTAAGCATAAGGCCAAACATGGTGAATGGCGTGAAGACGAAGGAGACCAATAAGGTTTTCCAAGTCGAGAAGAAGGCCCAAAGCTTATCCGGTTCATATCCCCAAGGTGGAGGCCCAAAAACAACTCAAGTTCGAGTCTACCTCGGAGTCCAGGAGCAGCCCGCACAAAAAATGACGCCCAGATCGCATACAGAGTCTGTTTCGGACATTCCTTATATGGATGGAAAGATAATTTCAAGTAGCTTCCAATGGCATTGGTTTCAGACCCAAATTCATTAGGAGTCAATAGGAATTGTCGAAATAATGTGACATCCAGAATCAGCCAGGGCGCTGCGCCGCCGTCTTTTGGGTTGTGGTCCCATGTACCATGTCGGGCCAAGTGGCCCAAGTGGTGGACACCCCCTTGGCCACCATCAGGAACCCTAGGACATCCCTTAGGGTATAAACTCAGTAGCCGCCGCCTAGAATGATAGGGTTTTGTTTAGTTCAAGTTTTCGGTTTTGAAACTTTGATTGATTCATTGTAACTGTAGCGACAAGTCCTTTTACTGTGATCCAAGGCCCCCGTTCTTGATCTCCTCCACTGTGTCGATTAGTCCTTTGGAATTGAGTTCTTGAACCCTATATTTATCCTTGCTTCATTTATATTTGCAATATCAGATTGCGTGTTTACATCTTCTTGCTTGTGTCCTTCGATTCACTTGCAGAAAAAGGCTTCTTGACGAGGTCAATTAACTTGTGTTTGGTTGATAACCAATGGAGCAGTGGTGTAGCGGTTGCAGGGTTCAAATCTTGCTGATTTGAAGCCGGATTGTCAACATCGAGTTCTCCACCAATCGAACGTACCTTTACCTCTCAGAAGATCGGACCTCTCGAAAGAATGCACCCCTGCTGGCCATGGCTCCCTCCTATAAATATAAAGGGGGGTGAAGGAATGAAGCACACACCACACCCAACACAACTCACCTCTCTTCCTTTGGAGCTTGGAGGTCCGCATCCTAGATGCTCAGGTAGTCTAGGAAGTGTAGAAGATTAGGAGAGTGAGGAGGAGTCGGGGAAAGTGCCGGGCTTGTCGACACTCTTTTCCGCTTGTACCTCGACAGAAGCTTATTCGGTTGTAAGTGTTCGAGACTTTCTTATTTAGAATTAGAGTTTCGTTGCAAGTAGTTTCTTCTGCCTTATATAAGTTGAGTGTATGCTTAGAGTAGCATTTGATCCTAGCTTAAGACTCCGGATAGAAAAGGATAATCTTGGCCAGGGTTAGGATTAGTACGGAATAGCATAGACGTGGTGTCTAGGCTAGACTTTACCACTAAGTTGTCTGATAGTCCCACGGTTTGTTGAGATAGCCGGCAGGTGGTGACAGCCCTGTCCGAGCCCTAGTAACCCTCCACGTCCGGATATTAGATAGAGCATTATTACTGAAGCTATCGGCTTGTTTAAGCCGGTCGAAACCGGTAGCTCGAAGTATAAGGGCGAAGTATCTCTTTCTCTAAACATAGATTCTAAATCTTAGGAAGTCATCTCTGTCCTATCCCTCCTACACCAATGTGTGTCCTTGGATGAGCCTGAACCCGTAGATAGTGTACTCACATTACTCAATGGATACGATACCCTGGAATACTCCTGGGTGAAAGCTACAGCGGTATCCGTGCGTTTGCGGATTTTATTTGTGACGTTACAAAGTACCAACAACGAGTAGTTACAGTATGGTAAGGTATATTTTACTATAGAATATTCCACGCATGTGAACAGTTCCGATGCTCCGGATCTGATAGATGCTCTTTCAGTTCGTGTGTGGGTGGGATTGGCAAGCACATGAAGATATAACTGAAGAAAGGCGTTTGCTTGAAGTGAAGGCGTGTTTTTCTTATCGTTCCAGTTGAATCGGATAGCTCTGAATAATTACCATTTATGCTTATGTAATTAAACAATTGTCAATTGTAATTTTATTCTACCAAAAGTAGCATAGGGTATATACCCCTGTGCGCCGGCATGAGAGAAAATAAGAGGAGAACTCATCTATCTGTTCTGCCTATCACATTCTAGTTTTTCTTCCTTTTCCGCATAATAATTTACTTTAATTTCCGCATCTTGGTTTAGAATCTTACTAGCTAAACCTAGTGCATTCCCTCAAAGCTAAGAGCATCCACGTTGTTGACACAAAATCGCGCCAACACACTCGAATGCGCTAGAACACGCGAACGATCGTCAAATCGATCAACACCTGCGAAACCCTGGGCGGACCGGTCTGACCGGTTTCACCGACCGGTCTAATCGGTGCAGGCAAGGGCTCGCTGGAAACCTAGAACAGCGAGCTCGGGAGGGACCCCGTCGGAGCTTGTGATCGTAGGGTTGCTCTGAGGTCGGCAGGCCACTCAGAATGTCTTCAAACGCCGCCGGGACGAATGAAGAAAGCAATCTAGGGTTGGAAAAGGCTAGGGTTTGAGAGATAAAAGTAATGCGATTTTTTGTATTGATTCGATTGGGAATAACCTCAATCAGGCCTTAGCCTTTATATTTATAGGCCGGGCAAGACGTACCCCTTCACGAGTAGGATTACATGAGGACTCTTTACAAAAAATCTAATTCTACTCGGACTGTACAGACCTGACCGGTCTGACCGGTCGGCCCGACCGGTCAGACCGGCCTCAGCAGATGCCAAATTTGGCTGTCAACATATGCCCCCCTGCTTTTTGGTGAGTTTCACAAGCCAAAAAGTAAGAACTATCTTGATGTACATGTTTTACACAGGACATACAACTCTAAAAAACAAAACTAAGGGCGATATACAATACCGGCCGTCTTTGTCTTCATGCACTTTGCCATATGCTAGGATAAAATTTCTTCAAGTATCTCCCGTTGATAGCTCTAGGTAGACGCTCACCTTGCAACATCTCCATCATATATGAATTACCGGAGATAACCTTGATAATCTTGTAGGGACCCTCCCAACTTGGCGACCATTTGCCAAACTTGTTGCTTTTCATCCCAAGAGGCAAAATTGTCTTCCAAACTAAATCTCCAACCTGAAAAGACTTAAGTTTTACCTTCTTATTGTAGGCTCTAGCCACCCGAAGCTTGTCCTTCTCAATTTCCTTCAAAGCCTTCAAACGCTTATCGGTTATCTCATCAATATTATCCATCATCATATCATGATAATCAACAGCGGAGAGGTCATTCTGTTTTGCTAATCTATATGTGTCCAGATTTACCTCAACAGGTAAAACGGCCTCTTGACCATACACAAGCTCAAAAGGAGTAACCTTAGTAGCACCATGTCTAGATATACGATGAGCCCATAATGCTTCGGATAACACTTCATGCCATCTCCTAGGATTTTCTTCTATCTTCTTATTGACAAGTTTGATCAAAATCTTATTACTAGACTCGGCCTGCCCATTGGCCTGAGCATAATATGGAGATGAATTGAGCAATTTAATCTTGTAAGATTCGGCAAAGGCACGCACCTCTTTTGATATAAATGAAGTACCTTGATCCGTTGTTAAAGTTTGTGGAATGCCGAATCTATGAATAATATGCTCAGTAATAAACTCAATTACCTCTTTATGCGTCATATTCTTCAAAGGAACCGCTTCGGTCCATTTAGTGAAATAATTCGTAGCAACCAGCACGAAGCGATGCCCCTTTGAAGATGGAGGATTAATTTGTCCAATGAAATCCAACCCCCAACCTCAGAACGGCCATGGTTTAATAATAGGATGCATCAGCGCAGCAGGCACCAATTGCAAATCACCAAACCGCTGACATTCTTCACATCCTTTATAGTACTTGAAACAATTGGATAGCATGGTGGGCCAATAAAAACCGGCTCTTCTAAGTAACCACTTCATCTTAGGAGCCGATTGATGAGTACCACAAATACCTTCATGAACCTCACCCATAGCAATCCGGGCCTGATCCGAGTCTAAACATTTGAGGAGCAAATCTTCGGCAGTTCGACGATAAAGTTTGTCGTCAATTAAAATATACTTGAAAGCTAAACGCCGAATATTTCTCTCTGCACCACGACCAGGATCTCTCAAATATGATATAAGAGGGACCCTCCAATCCTGAGCTTCGGCCGAAACAATTGAATCAACTTTTTTAGCCGAATCAGAATTAACAGCTGCATCATCGGTCAGACCGGTCTCTGGACCGGTCAGACCGGTCTGGGCGGTCAGACCGGTATCGCCGACCGGTCAGACCGGTGTGTCCAGAACCAGAAACTCGGCTTTCGTTTGCATCGGCTTGCGAATGTTGAAATATTTTTTCGTAACATTATAACCAGATGCTTGCTGAGCCAGAGCATTTGCCTTTCCATTTTCTTCCCTCGGTATATGTTTAATAATAAATTCATCGAAGGAGGAAATAATATCAAGGCATTTATGAAGATATGCATTTAGAGAACCATTATAACACTGGCATACCTTAGATACTTGCTGCACCACCAGAAGAGAATCTCCAAAAGCTTCAACATGCTTCACGCCCATGGATTGCAAGAATTCCAAACCAAATAGAAGAGCCTCATATTCAACTTGGTTATTTGTGCATTCTTCTTCCAATCGGTTTGAAAATTCAAAAGCAGCACCATTCGGAGAAATAAGAACAGCACCAATCCCTTGACCATCATCACAAACCGATCCATCAAAGTACAACTTCCATGGTGTGCAAGTAATATAGCCGACTTTTAAATCATGCTTGTCATTAATCCGATGCTCAACAATAAAATCCGCTACAATTTGGCCTCTCATAGATTTTAAAGGTTCACAAGCCAAATCATACTCAACTAAAGCATAAGCCCACTTACCGATTCTACCACTCAAAATCGGTTTCTGTAACATATGTTTGATCACATCGGTTTGACACACTACTATGCAAGTACTAGATAATAGATAATGTCTAAATTTGGTACAAGCATAATAATGAGACAAACATAACTTCTCAATAAATGTATACCTCGTCTCCGCATCAATAAGTCGTCGGCTTAAATATGCAATAATATATTCCTTCCCTTCGGTCTCTTGAGTCAAAACAGCACCAATAACCTTGTCTTCAGCAGCCACATAAAGTCTGAAAGGTACTCCTCTCTTAGGTGCTTTGAGTACAGGTGGTGAAGACAAATAAATCTTGATCTTCTCGAATGCTTCTTGCTGTTTTGCCCCCCAAGTAAATTCGGTTTCATCTTTTAACCGAAGAATAGGAGTAAAAGCATCAATCTTCCCGGACAAGTTAGATATAAATCTTCTCAAGAAATTCACCTTGCCCAAGAACTTCTGTAAATCTTTCTTGCATGCAGGGGCTTCAACCTTCTTCATGGCTTCAATTCTCTTAGGATCAATCTCTATTCCCTTCTCATGAATAATGAAGCCAAGAAACTTTCCAGCCGATACACCAAAAGCACATTTGAGTGGATTCATCTTTAAACCATACCGGCGCATCCTTTCAAGAGCAATCCTTAAATCGGCTAAATGATGATCTAAACCAGCCGATTTAATGACAATATCATCAATATACACTTCCAAGATAACACCAATTAAATCATGGAAGATTAAATTCATAGCTCTTTGATAAGTAGCACCCGCATTTTTCAAACCAAAAGTCATAACCACCCACTCAAATAAGCCGACAAATCCCGGGCATCTAAAGGCCGTTTTAGATATATCTTCTTCGGCCATAAATATTTGATTATAACCGGCATTACCATCAAGAAAACTAATGACACGATGTCCGGAAGCCTCATTAATCAACATATCGGCTATAGGCATAGGATATTCATCTTTGGGAGTAGCTTTATTAAGATCTCTAAAATCAATGCACACTCTAATTTTCCCCGAATCCTTTTTCTCAACAGGCACAATATTAGAGATCCAATCAGCATAACGACAAGACCGAATAAATCCAGCATCAAGTAAACGATTAATTTCAGTTTTAATTTGGTCATAAATAATAGGATTGAAACGCCTAACCGGTTGTTTATAAGGTCTAAAACCGGCTTTAATTGGCAAACGATGCTCAACAAGATCACGACTCAAACCAGGCATTTCATGATACTCCCAAGCAAAACAATCAACATATTCCTTTAATAAATTAACCAAATCGGCTTTATATTCAGCCGATAAATTTTTGTTTACAAAAGTCGGCCTAGGAATAGTTCCATCACCAATATCTACCTTCTTTAAAGGATCAGCTGATGCAAACCCTTGGCCCAACTTATCTAGATCACCAGAATCTTCAATGGCTTCACACATATCGTTCGTGCGCGTCCGATATTGATCTAACCTCTGCTGCAGCCATTCTGCGTTGGACCGGTCTGACCGGTCGGGGTGTCCGGTCTGACCGGTAGGCCCTGTGCGCTGAACGAGACAGGACCGGTCTGACCGGTCGGCACTGGCGGTCTGACCGGTCTCCTCTGAAATTTCTGTTGTACTCATCTGATTTACATTAAATGATTTAGCCGATTATTCATCGGCTTTAGCACAGCAGAAACAAAACCATCCTTAGTGCAACTGATCAAATCATAATCGGACAGATCCACGCCCGATAAACACTTGACGTTGTCGTGTGCACTAATGGAATCCGAATCGGTTAAAGCAACAAAGGATGAAGTGTCCCCATGGACAATCTCAACCTCATCGCCGATCCACTGAACAAGAAACTGATGCAAGGTAGAAGGAACACACTGATTTGCATGAATCCAATGCCTCCCAAGAATCAAATTGTAATTACCTTGCACTTCTGTGACGAAGAAAGCTATAGCAAGCATCTTACTTCTAATGGTGAGCTCCATGGAAGCAACTCCTTTGGCGCTAAGGGGCTCGCTCCCTCCAACACCACTGACGGTCATGTTCGTCCTGATCAGGTCTTCGTCTTGGCCACCGAGCTTCTTGTACAGCGAGTAGGGCATAAGATTTACAATGGCCCCACCATCTATTAGCATGCGAGTCACCGGTTTCCCGTTGATGTGTCCCCTCATATAAAGAGCCTTCAAATGATTGTCCTCTTCGCTTGGCTTCTGGAACACAGCTTCACGGGGCCCGAACTGAAGATGAGCCAAATCCTCCTCCGGAACTACGAAGTAATCCGAAGATAAGTGCACTACATTGATCTCCATATTGGTGCGCTCTGGAGACACTTCGTAGTCTACCAATTCCTCGTCTTCAGCTGTCGGAGGAACTGTTGGGGCTTCATCAACAGAAGGAACCGAAATGGGCTGCACCGATTCGGCTATTGCCTCTGCACTGGGCTCGACCGGTCTGACCGGTTGGTCAGAGCGGTCTGACCGGTCCTCATGACCGGTCTGATCGGTCGGCTGTGGCGGTCTGACCGATCTGTCTGGCTGGTCAGCTGCCTTAGCTTTCCACACCTTGCTTTGAGGGAACATAGGCCTGTATCTGTTAAATTCCTCATCCCTCATCTTCTCCTTCTCCTATTCCTTCTTTTCTTTGTTGCGGAGGCGCTGCAATTTCCTTTTTTGAGTATGAGTTAATCCCAAAGGGCACCATCTAGGCTGATGGTACTTATCCGCTGCGCTTTTGCTGCTACCAGCCTCATGATCATTGGCCATGACCGGCTTTTGCGAAGGAACGTCAACCGATGCATCTACATCCATCGGTTTCTTGCCCGTATCTTTTATGGGCACTTCGATTTCACCGATTTGAATAACATCCGCTTTGGACTTTTCTGAATCAACCACGGTCTTCTGCTCCCCCCTCTTTTCCTTGACGCGATATTCAAACCTTGGAACAGGAGCTTGACCCGGCTTCTGATGAGACCGGTCTGACCGGTCAGTGTGTACCGGTCTGACCGGTGTAACCTGCTGCCCTGGACCGGATTGGCGTGGTCCCAATCGGTCATGCACTGGCATCCTGGAGCTTTCCCCTTGATAATGTGGAGGATAAGGCATCGGGAAACACTGCATCCATATCTGTTCCCATGCCGGATTTGTTGCATTTGAAGCCGGTGGCATCCATGGCATGGTAGCATACATCTTCTGAGTAGGATATAACGTGACAACATCACCTCTGCGCCTGCTGGATTCCCTTCTTGGGGACGCCGGACGATCTTGACGCGGCGGTGAATGCGGTCTCTTTTTTAACGGCCGATCGTTTTGAACGGCCTTTGTATACTTGTTCAACAACTGGTTGAAGGTGGGCTTTTGATTAGCAGTTCTGCCCTGCACCTTCACTTCGTTGGTCTTCCAAGTACCCACTTCCGGACATTTCGGCTTGAAGGTCCGGGGACGGTCACCAGGGCGGTCTGACCGGTTGGAAGAACCGGTCTGACCGGTCGTGCCTGATCAGCAGACCGATTTTCTGATGGAGAACTCCCTTGCCCCCCGAGTCTGGGATTTCTGACAATGATCTTCAGAGTACTCTTGCCATCATCAGTTTTCTCTTTGATAACTTCTCGGGCAAGGATTTTGTCACCTGTGTTCATCGGTCTTGGATCACCGATGACAACATGCTTTCCCTTAGCTCCTTCGGCTTGTTCCGGCCGAATGAGCACTTTTGGATTGTTCAATTCCAGCGTATGAACAGGGAAAGGAGCTTTGTCAATCTGCATCTCAGAAAGTACCAATCGTCCTTCATTAATGGCCGATTGTACCTGTCGACGAAAAACATTACAATCGTTAGTAGCATGAGATGTAGAGTTATGCCACTTACAATATGCATGTCGTTTAAGCTCGTCGGGAGATGGAATAGCATGCGATAATCGGATGTTACCATTCTTAAGCAATTCATCAAAAATCCGATCACACTTAGAAACATCAAAAGTAAACTTCGGCTCATCCTGCCGATTCTTTTGAATCGGCTTGAGAGACGGAACCGAACTGGGTTTGGCCTTTGATGGCCAAACAAATTCGGCGGCATATACTTCCTTACTATCATCGTCCGAACCATCCGAATCATGATCAAGAATGTGTGTGTTGGACCGATGAGGCTTGAAAGTATCTTTGTCATTTTTAAGTTTAAATTCTAAACCCATGACTTTGACTTGCAAGAAATTCACGGTATGATATTCAAAGCCCTCAAGTTTCTCTTTCAAATAAGAACGTAAACCATTAAATGCCAAATCCGCCAAATCTTTTTCGGAAATTGTCAAACTAAAACACCGATTTTTAATCTCTTTAAATCTTTTGAAATAATCCGAAGAAGATTCATCACGTCCTTGCCTAATCGATGTTAAATCCAACAATTTCGCTTCTGTTTCCCCACTAAAGAAGTGATCATGAAATTTACGCTCCAATTGAGCCCAATTGCGAATAGAGTTAGGAGCAAGTGAAGAAAACCAAGAGAAAGCTGTTCCAATCAAAGATAAAGAAAATAAACGCACACGTAAAGCATCATTAAAACCAGCTTCCCCTAACTGCAATACATATTGACTAACGTGTTCCCAAGTTGTACGAGAATCATCACCATTAAATTTAGTAAACTCAGGGATACGCCAACCAGCAGGAAAAGGAGTGAAATCAAACTCAACGGGGTAAGGTTTTTGATATAAACGTGTAGTACCCATATCCACCCCAAGCTTATTCTTAATCGCGTTTGCCAGATCCTCTTTGAACTTAAGAATATCGGCTTGATAGTGCTGGCTGGTATAGAACTCAGAAAACCGATGCGCATTAGGATTTCCATGTGCCATCGTCTGTAACGAAGTTGGGATCAGTCCTTGATTAGGTCCAGATCCCTGCGATACTCCCGCTACAGCAGCAATGCGGGGCGGTGTATAAAGTGACAATTCATTAGTTCGGCTAGGGGCAGCCGAACCTGGAATTGTCTCGAGAGGCGTCGGCGACGGCACTGAGTAACCGGTCTGACCGGTCGTACCGGTCTGACCGGTCTGTGGGACCGGTCCGACCGGTGCTGTGTGCACGGTCGATGATAGCGGGGTTTGCCCTGAAAATGAGTTCGGCGGCATACCATAAAGTGGTTCAGATGTGAACTCAGGGGTAGCCGGACTCGGATCTGATGAGTTAGGATCTGACATAGGTTGTTTACCTTTAAGCGCATCAACATCAGTACTCAATTTAACTAACATGTCACCTGTGGCAGCTTGTGCATCAATAATCTTCTGATCCATTAAAGATGACATCCTATCAAATATATCAGATGGAGAAAGGCTTACATTGGGGATCTCTTCAATCTTATCCTGGTTAAGCTTGAGAGACGGCAGCACGAACTCCTCCACTCTTTTGACGAGGCCACCACGATCCTTCTTGAAGCCCTTCAAGAATTGTGCCTTGACGTGCTCCTCCACAAGAAGGTAAGCCTTGCGTTCCTCCTCGGTGAGCTCCTCCATGGTAGCCGTGATGATGTTTTCCTTGTTGATTTCTGAAGAGCCCATCTTCTTCAGGGAGTAGATCAGATCGGTTTTAAAACCAGATTAATCTTTCCCCAGCGGAGTCGCCAAAAAGTATGTTGACACAAAATCGCGCCAACACACTCGAATGCGCTAGAACACGCGAACGATCGTCAAAACGATCAACACATGCGAAACCCTGGGCGGATCGGTCTGACCGGTTTCGCCGACCGGTCTAACCGGTGCAGGCAGGGGCTCGCTGGAAACCTAGAACAGCGAGCTCGGGAGGGACTCCGTCGGAGCTCGTGATAGTAGGGTTGCTCTGAGGTCGGCAGGCCACTCAGAACGTCTTCAAACGCCGCCGGGACGAAGGAAGAAAGCAATCTAGGGTTGGAAAAGGCTAGGGTTTGAGAGATAAAAGTAATGCGATTTTTGTATTGATTCGATTGGGAATAACCTCAATCGGCCTTAGCCTTTATATTTATAGGCCGGGGAAGACGTACCCCTTCACGAGTAGGATTATATGAGGACTCTTTACAAAAAATCTAATTCTACTCAGACTGTACAGACCTGACCGGTCTGACCGGTCGACCTCAGCAGATGCCAAATTTGGCTGTCAACACACGTAAAGCTTCTTTTCTACCGGCCGTTGATCACTTAAAGAACGGTAAATCAAACATGTATGGCAAAAAGCAAAAGGCAAGACACATGGCCACGTAACAACTTCAAATCAGTTAAGATGAGATTGGTCCCCTCTGAAGCTTTCTCGATAGACTCTTCAGCTTCGACAAGTGACCCTTGAACTTCAGAAAGTTTAAACTCAAAAAAGCTCCCCGTTCACACGAAGGAGGAAAAAAAGGTCATGTAAGAAAAGGTCTTCAAACCGGTGATTTTTCCCTTTGTTGTCTTTATTTTTTTTACTTTCATTTCCGAATATTGGTTTAGAATTACTACCGGAATTCGAGTGGATCTTGACACCAAGAGCGGTCTGTTCGGATCGTTGGGCAAGCAGCTGGCAGAGCTGGTTATGGCTGGGCCGATCGGCCAAGCCGTTGGACGGCCCAGTTTCAACAGCATCTCCTGCCCAAGCCAATTCTTGCCATTTAATATATTTCGAGGGGCACCCTAAAAAAAAAAATATTTCGACGGGCACGAGCCCCCTCGCCTCATCTGGCCCCGTGCGGCGGCGGCGACGACTCCACCTGACCTGGCCTGCGGCGACGACTCCTCAATCCTCATCTGTACTTCTCTGACCGTCGGGTATCGGCCAGATCCGTGGGGGCGCCGTGTTCTGCGGAGGACCTAGATCGCATCGCGTGCGATGCCGCGCGACTTGTCACGGTCGCGTTCTCCGCCGCGCCGGCGGCAGCGGTCGCCGTCCCCCGCGCGGTACCGCGGCCGGAGAGGGCGCCGGGACCGAAGCCCAAGCCCCGTCCGTAGCAGATCCCCCTATCGCCCCGCGTATAGGTGACCTCAGCTACACTCTCGCACCACCACAGAAATCTGGCGACTCTTTTCTTTATTTATTTATTTAGGTTGTATACTGTAAAAAAACATGAGGTGTTGCTAGTCCGCTTATGGAATTTTTATACTGTACAGTTTATTTGATGGAAATGGGACGTGCGCTTCTGCATATAGTTATTGGATCTATCAATTATTGTTTGAGCTAGCTAGTGTGGTAGTATGTTGTGGTATACCATATTTCAATCAATTATTTTTTCTATGAACATGTGTGATGTTGACCATGCTTGAGAACGATACAGATTCCCAGGAAAAAAATTACTTTGGTTCCTTTGCTGTGCAGAGTGAATATCAACATGTAATGTGCAGATGATGCTTAGATATAGTTATGCCATGTTTTGCTTTACTTGCTTGTACGGACTAACAAGAGTTGCTTTCATAAAAAGCATGGAATCCACAAAGATTTTACTTTGATGTATTGCTGTGGAATGCTCCACCCCCAAAGGTTATTGTAACAGTGTCTGAGGTAACTGCTACCGCCCGCATTTTGGGGCTTCAAGAGCTGACGGTAATTGCTTGTTTAATGTTGTTGTGCCCCTAGTTTTATTCTCACAGGGCTAATCTTTGTACTGCAGAAGGAGAAGCCCTTCACCTTCCCCAAGAAGGCGCAAGAGCCATTCTCCGTCTCCTAGGAGGCGCAAGAGTCAGTCTCCATCACAAAATCGTTACAGAAGAAAGAGAAGTCCGAGTGTCACTAGCTCTCCAATCACCGCATCTCAAAGTTCCCACCTTGGGTTGGCAGAAAATAAGAATGCTACTGATAAGCAAAGGCTAGAAGAAAAGAAAAGGTGGGAAGTACCTGCTTTGCTACATAGTCCAGATTATTCCTTCTACAGACCAAACTATTAACTGCTGCGCCATTTCCTGTACCTCTTCTTTGATGTTGATAATGAATTTATACTAATATAGCTGCTGTTTGCACCAGAGTGTTTTTCAAGGTCAACTCTATTTGACAAGCTGTCTATCTATTTTTCAAAGTTTCAGATTACATCAGCTGCCATTTTATTATTGCTTTTTCAAAATAATAATGAAAAAAATACTTGAGAAAATGAGAATACGAATATTGGATAAGGATCACTTTGGTTTAAAGACAACTGCAATTCCAAGTTTTGAATTCAGTAGGAGTTCCTGCTTTGCTAGAAATTGTAGCTTTCGGTGTAGCTAACTCCAAAGAAATCATCTGTGGTGGACATAATGCATTGTAATTGTCCTGTCAGAAAAGAGCATTGAAAATAAGTTGTTTATTCTCAATGTGTTGGATGTAACAAAATAGTTTGTAACTCTGTCCACAAATTGAATCCGTTTCCGAGTAAAATAGTATTTTGTGTAGGTACTCGTGCAGTTTGTTTAGAATTTGAGTTTCGGTGTGTTGAATTAGTATCTGTGTTCCAACAGTTAATCAAAACATTTCTATTTATTCCATGAAGTTTATTTTGAACATTTTCTTTAACAGTGCTCAATAGAATTTTGTGAAATTAGCTGTACTACTCATTACCTGTGAAATTTTGTATTGTTTTTTTTTGTGTTTAAGCTGATATCTACAGTAGAACCACTTCTTGATTTTTTTAGTGACTTATATATTTGAGCAGAGATAAGTTGTTGCCAGGATTACATCATATGCTGCTTGAAAAGAAATCTTATGGTCACAGCTATTCAGTTACGTTTGCTTTTGTCATGTAGTTGAACTGTTTTTTTGTAGGAAATAATCTCATCTGTCTGTTTATGTTTATTTGAGTGCCATTGGAGTGGTTTTCTTTTCGGTATAAAAGTTACTTAGTATTACTCAATCATTTTTTTGAAGAAATAGTATTACTAAATCATTAGTGCCCATTATTCTTGGCTTCACTTACTGTGTGATAAATTCTCTGTAAAGACAATCATTTTAGCTTGGTTGTAGTACAATAGTTTGGGAATGTGTATGTTGGTTTGATCACTGCACTGTCATGATATTTTAGAAGTAGTCCAAAAGGCCTGCATGACAACTATCGACTGTGGTGTCATCTCAGTTCACTTCTTCATGTTCTAAATCTATAATGCAGTGAGATTTAGCTTGTTTCTGTTAAATTTATTTAAGCCATAGTGATAGCCTGTCATTTCGAAGTGTCCAAAAATCATTCTCCTGCTGCAGTTCCAATTACAAGTATTGTATAATTGCTTTGAAGTTTGAACATTCACTTTGATTGGGCATGTAGCATGCAAGAATATGCTTCAGCTGGAATATTGAAATGCTTCATGACAAACTCTAAAACTGCCACAAGTTACTTTGACATTCTTCTCTACAGGTTTTACCAAAGGAAGCTACTGCTATAGTTCCACTTGTTATATTTGATGATGCAATTGGTGATCCTTTATCTACTCTTGACCAGTTTTGATAATTCGTTTTTGGATCTGGAACGTACTAGAGGTATGCCTGAATGCATTAGCTTGTAGTCAAAACTATGCTGATGAAAGGCATAGTAGCTCATATATAGTGTTGATATTTTAAATCATGTGGTCTGTTTGGCTGCTTTTATGGCCTTTAAGAGTTTAATAAAAAATCAGCATTGGACATGCCCTTCAATAGTTCATTTGACTAACTTGCTATATAACCTGCAGGCGACAAAAAGAAGTTGAACTGAGACTATTAGAGGAGGAAACGGCAAAAAGAGTTGAGCAAGCTATTAGGAAAAAAGTTGAGGAGAGTTTGAATCGTGAGGAAATTAAGCATGAAATACAACGACGAATTGAGGAAGGGCGAAAAAGGATACATGAGGAGGTAGCAATCCAGATTGAGAAAGAAAAGGAGGCAGCTTTAAATGAAGCCAAGCAGAAAGCGGTAGGCAAACTTTAGCCATCTCTTTCTCTCTGGCTTTCTTTATGTTACGTTGAATAAATTTGGTGGTAAAAGAGTTACTTCGCCATTTTGTTTTGATCAGTACATGGAACTTCAAATAGTCTTGTTATGTTCCTGCTGCTAGATTACTATGTTCTTGTTGCAACACGATGCAGAGACCCAGCCAAGGTCATTTTTTCACTGGGATTTTGTGAATGCAGGAACGAGAAAAACAGGAGCGGGAGGAGCAAGAGAAGAAGCTTGAAGAAGAACGAAAGAAAGCTGAAGAGGCATTGATGAAAGAAGCGATGGAACAGCAGCAGAAAGAGCTAGAGCGGTATCAGGAGCTGGAGAGGCTTCAGAAAGAAAGGGAGGAGGCCATGAAGCGGAAACAGATGGAGGAGGAGCAGCAGAGGCAGAACCAGATGAAGCTGCTGGGCAAGAACAAGTCGCGGCCAAAACTGTCGTTTGCTCTTGGAATGAAGTAGCATCTGGCTCATCGGAGTAAAACTAGCATTTTAATTCATCTGTAACTGCAAATCTGTGTATGAAAGCGCCCATGTGTTCCGCAGACAATTTGCAATGTGTTAATTGATCTTGATCTGCTGCGTGAGGTGGGGTTCAGGGATGCGTGAGAGGTCTTCTTACATTAATGCTCGGGGGTGGCTTGCCCGAGTTTTTTCCGTGAGGTGTACCTCTCAATATTCTTCAGCCACTCCTTTTCTGTTTCGTTGAACATTGCGTAGGGACAAAACTGCCTCCATATGTAAGAGTATAGTTGACTGACAAACTTTTAATTGCTTGAATGCAAAAGATTTGGCAGGGCTTCATACCCTCTACAGTGGGAAGCCATTTCCGGTTTCACCTATTTGGCAGGGCTATGAAGCTGGTTTTGAAGTCCTGCCAAAGAGGCCATTACAGTGTTTCGATTTGTGCCAATTTTTTGCAAAACTGAAGCCGAAGCTGGTAAAAGTTTTCCCTAACAGGCTCTTAGCGAATTAAGAACAAACTCAAACTACATCAACTCCACCTTAAACCAGGAATCCCACATATAGAGATTTTAACCCCATATTCTCACCATTTCCTTACCGAATAAAGAACGAACTTTTCACTCATGACCAAAGAAAATATTGATCTGCTAATCTATCTATCTACCTACCTATCTATCTACCTACCTATCTATCTATATTCTATATACTATAAGGATCCATAAATTTTAAAGTCATCTTCCACCAAAAAATTTCCTACCCACCTCTCACATTCCTCCTCGCTGTCCCCACCTGTCAGGGCTCCAACCTTGAGGACTCGTGGTGGACCTATGAAATTGAAAGATGCAAAATGAATCTCCCAAAAATGAAAAGTTTTTGTCACCCGCCATAGCTTGTACCTGCCCACCTATACCCGCGCTCGGCACCCCGCGATTGCGGTGGATGGCCACAACTCGATTCCCAGCCGCGTCGCTTTGTCCTTTTTTTCCTGTTCCAATCCCTCCGACGCCCACCAATCACGGACGGGCCATAACAGTGCCGTCGTCACGCTGCGGTACGCCCTCGATCTCGCGCCGAGCGTCGGCACGTCGGACTCCCTCTTCGCGACGGGTCGCGGCGTCGAGCGTCGGCACGTCGGAACGCAGCGCCTCGTCTCCCTCTTCGCGACGGGTCGCGGCGCCGAGTGGGGGGGCGCCTCCCTCGACGCCCCCTCCTCCCTCGCGACGCCGCCTCCCCGCGACATCGCCTCCCCTTCGTGGCAGCGTCGTGGGCCGTGGCTGCAGATCCGTGGAGCCGCCGCCGCAAGAGGGTCGCGGCGCCGAGCGTCAGTATGTCGGAACGCAGCGCCCTCATCTCCCTCTTTGAGACATGTCGCGGCGCCGAGTGGGGGCGCCTCCCTCGACGCCCCCTCCTCCCTCGCGACGCTGCCTCCCCGCGACATTGCCTCCCCCTCGTGGCAGCGTCGTGGGCCATGGCCACAGATCCGTGGGTCCGCCGCCACCACAATCAGTGCTGCGGAGCCGCCGACGCCCCTATTCCCTCCATGGCCGCAGAACCAATGGCGTCAGCTTCCCGGTGGTGCAGCGCTCATCCTCCACTCCAATGGCAACCTCCTGCCTCCTGGTTTTCTTCTGCCTCGCCGCCACCATCACTAATTAGGCTTAAAAGATTCATCTCGTGCTAATCAGTTAGGCTGTGTAATTAGTTGTTTTTTAATGACATTTAATGCTCCATGCATGTGTTCAAAGATCCGATGTGACGGGCACCGTAGAAAATTTTTTTGGGAACTAAACAGGGCCCTAGTATGCATTCCTCTCATTGCAGATGGGTCCCACACCAGCTCTGGTGAGGCAGGCCTACGGAAGTGGGATTCGCAACCTCATCACGCGCGAATACTTCGGCCCTGCTTGGATACCCTCTTCTAGGATCTTCTAGGAGAGAATCTTGTATGCATGGAATATTAAATGAAGTCTATTTGCAAAACCTCTTTACATATGGGTGCAACTTTTTGAGATGAATCTAATGATGGTATCGATGATTGGCTACAGTAATACTACATGCTCTAATCAAGTGGTGAAAGGCCTCATTAGATTCGTCAAGGTTCCTAGCACAGGGGTTCTAGAGTTGATTTTGTAAATTATCTTTATTTAACATCTCTAATTAGCTGTCAAAATCCTATTTTCTAGAATTCTAGACTAACCAAACAAGGCCGTGTGTCGGTGTTAGATACCATATAAACATATTTGAGTACACTATTGATAAATACAAAATTCACTATATTACAATATAAATATAGGGGGCGCTATTTAGCACGCTAGGTGTTGAATATTATTCATTGCGCGAGCCCCCCCCCCCCCCCCCAACACCACAGAACCAAACCAAAACCCGGAAAATTCTTCGTTCAACCGGAAAACTATGACAGATGGTAATGATATTCCTGAAACCGGGAAATTGTTATCTCAACTGGAAAAGAACAATATGAAATCGGTAAAGGTATTCATGAAATCGGAAACTTGTTATCTTAATGGGAAAAGAACATGACACGCCTATGGACAGGGATGCGAAACCGGAAAAGTTATTACTCAAACTGGAAAATTGTACTTTAACCGAAAAATTACCCGAACTAGTCTTAAACTTGGAAACAAGGATTCCATAATCGGAAACGTGTTATTGTAACCAAAAAATCAAAATTTATAACAATAAAATTATGAATATATCAAGCATGTTGGACTATATAAGAAATCCATTTGCCTCGGGAAGAGTATCAGACGTGATTGGAAAATCAAAATTTCTAACAAGAAAATTATGTATATATATATCAAGCACGTTGGGAATCAATTTCTGGTTTGAACCTTAATTATCCGGTTAGGACCTTTTACCTTTCCGGTTCCCTAATTTTTTTGTCACATAGCTCGATTTCCGGTTATGATGTTTCAAATTTTCCGGTTGTAGGATGGATGACCATGACTCAGCTAAATTTACCGGTCACGCAGACCAATTTCCGGTTTGAACCTCCTAATTTTCTAGTTGCGGGATGAATGCTAGTTGGGCTTGGATCTTTTTCCTATTCAAAGAAGAATTTTCCGGTTTCGGGATTACATTTTTTCAGTTTGATCTTTTAACAGTTTAAAGAAGATTTTTCCGGTTTCGGGATTACATTTTTTTTTGTTTCGGTTTGGATCCGTGGCTCTGGCGGGGGATGGTCAGCGTGCTAAATAACTTATTCAGAACCCTGGGTGCTAAATAGAGAATATATATAAATATATTTGAATACAAAATTTAAATAGAATTATATCTCCATACAAAAATTGAATAGAAACATATTTCAATTCACTTGAATAGAATAAGTCAACATAGACATAATTGAACGCACAAGTCAACATAATTAGTTTGACACTCTTCAGCTCATTTTCTTAGATGCTTGATTGATTCGGAAACAAATTGGGTTTCCTTGGGCCCTCGCCCGGAAGGAACGGAGAATGCCAACTCAGTTCTAAGATTTGGTGCCTCTCTTCTTTCCGAGAAGGGCCCAAGGGAGGCCATGCAATTTGTTTTAGAAAAAGATCCCTATATGCATCGTTAGAGTGTCTTGGAAATTAAATGCAATTTTCTAACACAAAATTTAAATATAAATATATGTTGTAATATAACCATTTTTTAATATAAAATTTAAATAGAATTATATGTCCATACAAAATTTGGATAGAAACATATTTGAATACACTATTGATACTATTCACTTATCAAAAGAGAACTAATCATAGTCAAATTTGACATTGTGTACCTTTCGAACGTCGTTGTGTACTTGAAGTCCTCTGCTATGTTGAATGCGGTCAATTCCTCTGTAGTGAGATGGGCCGGTTTGTCCTCAACTTCTTTAGTAGGCTTCTTTGGCGCAGGAGAACATTGCTCGATGCCCTTTGGGTCACTTGGAGGCAGTGTTTCGTTTCCCGGTGCACCCCTTGTACCTCCTTGTGGGTTGCTCGTGTCGGGTGGTGGGCTACGTCGAGGACTGCTGCCTAAACCACCAGCATCGCTGTTGCCACCGCAGCCATTATCATCGTCATCGTTTCCGTCGTCGTCGTCACTTGGGCTACCCGGGAAGACGGAGGCGGTTGCAAGGGTTTTGACATTGGCTTCCGCATTTCAAAGACAATATCTGCCTTGTTTCATAGCACGCGACAGCCGAGTACACGGCTGATGGTTCTGGCTCCTTCTTCAGTGAGAAAGTCAAGTTCATCACCATCAAACTCATCGGCCGTCCTCACCACATCCACCAAGGCACATTCGAGCGGATAGGCTTCCCGTGGTACCTGGCTTCAGGGTTAGGCGGCTGTACTAAGCCGTTCACCACATTCTTCTTCCTCCCCGTCCTGCCCAGGGTACCTAGAGGATGCCAAGTGTTGGCTCCGTGATCTCATCGACTAAGTACCTTTGGGGTTGTGAGGTGGCTTGACCTTGTTGTGGCAGCACACCAGCCTAGACGAACATTTGTGTCCTCAGCTCCACCATCTTATGGTCCGAGCTCGTGAATGCCGCTTGTATCACCCCCATGATCATGTCTTTCACTGCCTCATCTCTGCCTTTCTGGATTAGCCCTTCTTTGCATCTCTGCCTCGTGTGGTAAGAGGTGGCGTCGGATTGCCATGAGTCCACATTCTTCTAGCTGTGTCTCGAGGATACACCTCGCACGCGGCCATGGTGCTTGGGGTTTCTATTAGCGCCCACCAACATCATAACTAGGATCGGGTGATCCCGGATGACAACACCAGTAGGCGCCAAGGAGTGTGGCAGGTATTTCATGAACCACGAATAAATCCGCAAGCGCACGGAATAGCACTGTAGCATTTTACCTGAGAGTACACACGTGGTGTCATTTATATTTCCGCAAGGAAGGCGGCGGTTAAGATGCATAGGCCAGTTAATGAACTAATGGATATTTATTTGCATAAATAGGGGTAAGATAAATGGTATAAAGAGGTAGTGTGACACACAAGTTTACACTCAGCTCTAAATACACTCAGCTCGGGTCATATGCACTAGGTTAGCTATATCTATACTATCCCAAGGTTAGATTAACATTAGATTAAACTGGTACAACAGGGAGACTACTACTAGCTTGACAGCAGTAGCCTGAACAAACCATACGACTCTTTATGGACCTCGTACCCCCAATCCGAACGTGGCGGATTACTAGGGCACAGATAGGGCTATCACCACCTGCCGGCTACCTCTACAAACCGTGAGAAATGGCGACATCTAGTAACACTTAATTAAACCAGACACCATGTATGCATTAACAAGCAAAATAAAATCTTCCAAGACTTTGAATTAGGAGCAAGCATGACTTCATGTCATTATATCGTAAAGATCAATAAGCAAATGATCAAGCGATCCTAATCATGAGTTTCAAAGGTATTCTGGTAATTGCATAAGAAATAAAACTTAGACTTTGGTGAGTCGTGACGCCAATTTGATGTAGTCTACTTGGTGGTCAATTGACTAATTACTGCCATGAAAGATCATTTTGTTCCGCCAAGTAGACTTTGGTGCATTTTTTGTTCCTGAAAATATGAATTTTATTTTCTTCCTTACTTTTAAGTTGCTACGCTTTTGATATTTGAATTTGCTGCGAGTTGTCTTGTTCGGTGTCTAATCCGTAAATAAATAGATAACTGCAATGAAATTTGTATTAGTTGTTATTTTTTGGGAGTATGAACTATGTATTAATCACATTAATCAAAGTGAGGCACTGCACTCTATAGGGACTTAAGTTTAATTATGAAGAAGGATCAAACCCCAGAACAGAGAGAAACAAAACATGCACGATGCTTCGGTCAATGGCCTCATTTTTACAAAGAGACATCTTTTCGCACAATTTGTGCAGCATGTTAATGTGTTGAGCAAAAAGTCATTGGATGCTTGGAATCAATAGGAAGGAACATCAATGTTTTTGCTGAAAATAGCAGTTTAGCCATTAATCCTCACTACATACAGTCCTGGTTGGATCTGCCATCACGGATATTATGGGTTGCACTGTTTCTTCAGAAAAATGATCCCTTCATAGCAGCATGTGTAAAGGTTTTGAATGTTCCTATCAGTGATATCACTTAACTCTCCTTGTTTATATTTTTATTGCAAGCCATGATCTATTATAGTGTAGAAACTGCATGTCTGAACATATTGCTGAATGATGATGTGCATGTTCACTTTTTGTAATGCAAGTAAATCAACTTTGAATGTATATCAAGAATATTTAAGTGCATCGGCTTCTTGACATTTGCTCATGCTTTGAGGTCGTCATCCAATTCAAGAATGGAATCATTGAAAAGCTTATTCTTATATTTATCGGAATTGTGACGTTCGTTCTAATACACATGAATTTATTTGCTCTAGTTTTCTCTTAATTAATTGTACACCGGGCAAATCTAGTGCCCTCATTCAAAACTAATTTCGAGACTTTGATTCACATGTACCCACATTCTAAATGTTTGCTCATTTGATATTTTGAACATAAAAATAAGATTGCTCATATAAATCTTTTGCAAGGACAGCTTGCATTATGATGCAGAGTTACATCCATGTTAACTCAAAATATTAGCAAGCTTTATCCAGGAATCAGCTATACACATATGCACAAACAATCGTTCTACCTCTATAATTGGGATCGAGATAGTTCTATGTTGATATTAATGGGTTGCAGATGCAGGCAATCTTATTATTTTTTTACAAGTGATTTTGTCATTTTTAGTTCGCAACTCTGAATTTTTGTTTACTTGGACTAATGCATTACTATTCCTTGGTTGGGTCTGAATGCAGTATCAGAGCTTACAGAAAAAAATTATGATATTTCTATAGTATGTGTTTGTTAAGCTTGTATGGGCTAATATTCCTACTGCATCTGTTTTTTTTTTCTAGAACACGCAGGAGAGCTGCGTATCTTTGTATTAAGAAGAAAGGAATAGTCCAATTACAGAACCCAAATCCCACCTTGGACTAGGAATGGGGTTGGTAACTAATTAGGAAATAAAACTATTACAGGACTAACTGGAAGGACCTGACCCCTAAAACACAAAGCATAAGGCCTAAACTACTGAAACTACCCGTTCAAGGCCAAGGGTAGTTAGGCCCTTTGCACCAGCCGGCCGCCAAAGGTCAAACTCATCTTGAAAGGCCTGGAGTGCTCTCTGAATGTTGGGCGTAGCTCCATCAAAAATGCAAGCATTCCGTTGCTTCCAAAGGGTCCATGCTCCAAGAATGACTAGGGAGTTGAAACCCTTTCTGTGTTTCTTGGGTATTTTCCTCCACGATTTTTTCCACCACTCCGCCACAGAAGCACATCTTCGATTTGGAACCAGTGCTGTCAAGTTCAGTGGCTGTAGAATGCTAAACTAGAATTGTCTAGCAAAAACACATGAAGTAAGTAAATGCTGAACCGTTTCATCATCCTGGTCACAGAGGGGGCAATGCTCTGGATGTGGAAGTCCTCTCTTTTGTAGACGGTCAGCTGTCCAGCAACGATTGCGGACAGCAAGCCAAATGAAGGTTTTGCACTTCCCCGGTGCCCAGGTTTTCCAAATCCGTTTCCATGGCTCAAAAGTGGTTGAACCAATGAAAAAAGCACTATAGGCCGACCTGGTAGAAAAATTGCCTGATGGTTCAAACCTCCACTGATGGACATTTGTATTATCATTAAGAGCAATGTTAGAGAGCATATCCCACAGCTGCAGGTATTCAGCAAGACCATGCCAACCAAGAGCACCCCGAATATCTGCTACCCAAGTCAGCTCATGAAAGGCCTCAGCTACAGTTCTTTTGTTCTTCAATCTTGGAGGAACGCTCTTGAAAACATTGGGTGCAAGATCCTGTAAATGACAGCCATGGATCCACCGATCTGTCCAAAACATTGTGTTCTCACCATTGCCAACTGAAGTTACCACTGAAATTGCAAACATAGCAAATGTGTTCATATGAACAGGGATCTTAAGACCAGCCCAGGAGCGCTCTAGCTTAGTTTTTTCAATCCAAAGCCACCTCATTTGTAGGGCCCATCCCATAATTTCTAGGTTGTGAATGCCCAGCCCTCCTAACTCAAGTGGTCGCATGACTTTGTCCCAAGCTACTAGACAACACCCACCATTTGCCTCCTTCCTTCCTTTCCACAAGAATCCTCTTCTGATTTTATCTATTGCTCGAATGAACCATTTGGGGACCTTGAGGGCGACTAGTAGGTAAATTGGGATAGCAGTGAGGACGAACCGAACCAAAACTACTCGACCAGCAAGGCTTAAGAGGGGAGCTTTCCAACCTGGTAATTTGTTTGCAATTTTTTCAATCCAAGCTAGAAGATGACCCCTACTTAGCTTCTTGTCTGAGATAGGCAGTCAAAGATATGTAGCCTACTGCATCTATTGAGTGGTGTATTCCATCATGACTGCCTTAATCGATCTTGAAAACTACCTTATAACATTATATCCTTATGATATGTCTTAGTAGGTGTAAAAACACCAATATCATGGCTGAGTGCTTAATACAATATATGGCCGGCATTATTTGATTTTGTATTTTCGAGGTGAAGATATTTATTGAACCCATCATAATATTGGAATGTGATGTGATAAGTTCCATTGAAACCTTTTTTTCCCTTCGCAGATTGCTGCAAGAAGCATTGACCAAAGTGAAGATACACCAACATTTGAGAAAAGTGTTCTTCCTAATGCGAGTGATACCCGATTGTTTTAGGTAAAAAAATAGAAACTGATTACACCCATGATAGTATTCAAATCTGAGCAAAGTTCCTTCCACAAATTTGTTTCCTATGCAGACTGCTGAAAAGATTGTCGACCCAAAGTTCCTTCTATATGCAAGCTATGCAAAGTGTTCAGAATAGTGTTACACCCATGATGGAATATCAGTTTAGTTCCTATCACATTTTTTTCTATGCACTGCTGCCAAAAGCACCATCCCAGGAAAAGCAACACCAAACGTACATAAAACTGCTACCAAAACTCCAGCTTCTAAGGCGACGCGAAGTGTTTCTCAGAACAACAAAAATTATATTTCTAGGGTTCAACTTATGAATGCTTCTATCAAACATGTATGGACAAGAAGCTAGAAGGTATGAATGCAAATCTCATTTATTCCGGTGGCACTATACATCTAACAGCCAATTCATGTTGGTGGCAAAGAGGTAGTATTTGTACACCCTCTTTGGCAGCAGAACCATACCGAGTTTTATCTAGTTGGAATTTTTTGTTATAAGCTCCGCCTACCAATTTGATCATAGTTCAGAGTTCACTCATCTAGTAAAATTGATTACTGAATTGTGATCTGAATTTCATTCTCTACCACTGGATCAGATTAGCACATCCAGAATTCCACCACTTGTTATTTCCATGAAAAATATTTATATTTTCATTTACATAAAAAAGGCAGCAACTGTAGTACACAAAGGAGGTTATTTTTGTTTGCCTAAACCATTACTGTACATTATGATATGATACAACACTATGGTCATCGTAAATCAACTATCTAATCAATGTTGTGGTGTTTGTAATTTTTAAATCTTTATAGGCTCATATGGCTTTGTATCGAAATGTAACCCCTTTCTATATGCAACCTATCTACTGCCCATAGATGTGATGTATCATATATAATAATGTGAGAAGTAATTACTGTTTATTTATAATAAACTAATCAGCCTTTGTTATTCTTGTGACAACATATGTGGCTGTGTTCCGGTTTAAAAAAAATTATGTCTGGCTGTGACTTGCTATTGAAATTTTCTAATGCATATTATTCTTTTTAATTCCACAGGAAACTTAAACTTGAATGGATCAATCAGACTTGGAGCCATGCCATTGTCAATACAAGGAGTTATCAAATGTCGAACAATATTTTCTTTAGCCTACTTAGGATGTGGTTGCGTTCGCACAACACTATGTTCAATTTGGATCCATGTATTCGCCACTTTACATACTATCTACTTTCTCATGAAATATTTTCAATTCGGATAATGTACTGGTGTCGGTGTCCTGACCCGGCGGTCCGGACCCAATTAGTGATGATGTTGCGTGTTCCTCGTCCCAGATGTTGATGCAAAAGGCAACACAGTCACGCACGGGTTTATCCTGGTTCCGGCCGTGGGGCCGTATGTCCAGCAAAGGGGTGTGCGAGAGCACTGTACTGTCTTGCACCGGGGGTGCCTGTAGTAGGGGATACAAGCGAGGTGAGAGAGGGAGGGAAGCTCCCAGGTCTCTGCTAGAGGAGGAGATGATTGAGGCCAGTGCCAATATCGGGATTCAGAAGAGCATATGTGCTCTGTGAGTACTGCCGAGTGTTGTGTTCTACTGGATGGAGCAGACCCCCCTAAGGGAAAGCCCGCCTCCTCCTTTTATAGATACAAGAAGGGACGGTGTATATGCACAGGGGATCGTGAAAGTCGTCATCATCTCCCCGAATCGCTGGGATGCAGTGGTCGAGCACTATGGAAAGTACACTGTGGGGTATGGCGCCTGGCGTGGCAGTCGTCCTGGGCATCGTCCTTGGCATTGCGAAGATTGCGCTGGCATCCTTGTAGCTCCAGCGGGTGGCGTGGTAGTTGCTGTAGGAGGTACCGTCCTCCAGGCGTGGCATGGCGACGTTCCGAGGGTCCTGTAGGCCAAGTTCTTGTTCTGGTCAAAGCCAGAGCTGCTTCCGAGGGTCGTGCCCATGCCGTTCGAGGGCTCCGCGGAGGGGAAAGTTGAAGGAGGTATGGGGAGTTGGCAGCACAGTGGCTGGAGCAGTGCCGAGCACGTCTTGCATTGCATCGCATGTTCCCATAGTATCGCCACAGTGTCCGGAATGGCGGAGCAGTGACCGGAGTTGGCGGACGGGACTCCGGTCACAACCACTGTGGAGGAGTGGTTGGCATTTAATGCCTCCGTATGGCGGGCGGGTGAGTGGAGGGGTCCTTTGTCCCTCCTGTCGAGGGGTGGCCTCGAGCGAGGCGGAGACGCGGGGCGCGGTCGAGGGCCTCGATGGGGAGCCCTCGAGCGAGGCGGAGATCACTCCGCGGGTTCGAGTGGGGTGTGTATTAAGCTTCTTTGAGTCCTTTCCTTTCTTCCAGATTGGAAGGAGGCTATGGGCCTTCGTGGGCCCGGTTGTCTAACACGTGTTTGCGTTTTTAGGGCGGCTTTAGTCCCCCGATAAGGGTGCCCCTAATCGTGGTACCCGACAGTAGCCCCCGAGCCTTTGGTCGAGTCAGGGGATTCGGCCAAAGGGTATTTTGGCCATTTCACCCCTTGATGTGATCGATCGGCGTTGCGTTCCCGCCGGGCGCGTCCGGGCGCTTGCCTGGTGGATATGACAACTCGCCGGTCGGGGTAGTGCGCCTGCAGAAAAAGTACTCCGAGGCACGCGCCCCTTCTTGTTTTGTTTTGGGTGACGAGACGCGTCAGCGCGCTGAGCAGGCCAGAGTCATGATGGCACCTGCTGCTATGCAACTGTTGCTATTGCCGCGCTGTCCCGCGTTCAGGGTCTCGGCCCTGCTTTCCCTGGTTGCCTTGCGATGCACCGTTCGAGGGCAGTCGGCCAGCGCCGATGCTGCGCTGCTTAGCATCTAGGGGTTCAGCTTTGCCCTCTCTGGTCACATCTCGGCACGGTAACCGAGGGCATCTTTTTGCTCGTGGGGTGCCGCACCATCATGGGCAGTCCAAGCCTTTCCCCTACGACAGGCTTAAGGCTTGGCGCCCGACGTAGCTATAAATAGGGGTCGTGGGACTCCTTTTCCTCTCCAACTCCCCTGCTCTTACTTCTAGCTTCACCTAAGTCTCGTAATGTGTCCCTTTGCCTTTCACGACCGTCCCCCGGATGGGGTGGTCTAGCTTCTTTAGGCTTTGATGCTAGAAGAATGTTTGAGAGCGGTGGGGGAAAGCTGGAGTGGGCGTGCTCACCGTCCCTCGGCTTCAGTGGGATTAGCAGAAGAACGTTGGGCCTGTGGGCCCCTGCCTCTGCGATGTCCCTTAGCCTGAAGGGGCGTTGAGACGCCTGACCATGGCATCGGCATCAGGTTTGGTGGCCGTTCTATGCATCGTCCCTCTTGGCGACAATGTCGCCCTCGGGGAGATGGTGTAGAGGGTGCTGTCCGCCAGCTTGCCCCCCGCAAGGTCTTTGGTGGAGGAGACGCTAGAAGAAAGCTTGCGAGAAGGGCATCCCACTGGACCCGTGCGGTCTAGAGGCTGCTCCTCGCAATCCCGAGCAGCCTGGTCGTAATGTCAGCCAAGGACTTGGTGCTCTTCATCGGCGCTCGCTCCTCCCAAGATAGGGAAAATTGCCACGCAGGTGGCAATGCGTTTGTACTTTTCAACCGCTTCGAGCCGGTAACCCTTTGTAATCTTTGTTTGCAAAGAGCAATGAAGTCTTCTTCTTCTTCGCGGAGAGGATGACCGAGGGTGTAAAGGTGTGACTCGGGTACTGACCGCGGCGGTTTTAGTTTGCCCGACGGGGGCACAACGGTGCTCCGGGGAGCATTGTTGGAGGAGTCTGATCCAGGGTCGGGGTTTGTCGCTGGAGAAGCAGTGAAGTGGCCACTCCGAGTTGCCTATGCAGGTCATAGTCGCCTCGAGCACCATGGTGCCGCGGCTGGGCATGTCGACGTCGTGCTACTGAGGGCGTTCGAGCAGGCCTGTAGAGGATTTTGGTCCTTGAATGTGTGAAGTTTCCTCCGTGGGGGCGCGTCAGCGCACCCGCGAGTGTAGCCCCCGAGCCCAAGGGCTATAAACGTCGCCCTGCTTGGTTGCTTTACTGGGGTGGCCGTCCAGCATCTTTTTCAGCCGGCATCAGCATTCCTTTCAGCTGGCCTCAGTGTTTTTCGTGCTGGCACAGCGACTCGGGGTCCTGTCGAACCATCTGGCGGGCGCGCGTTAAGAGTGCGGGTTTTGGCTAAACACGTGGAACTTCATAATCGACGGTTGTCGATCCATTCGAGGGTGCGGCCTGAGCCGTGATGTGAGAGGAGCCCCCGAGCCCCGGCTTGTGTGAAGGCATTCAGGGGATCCTCGACTTTTATTACGACCCTCGTCGCCCTTCCACAGGGAGGAGGGGTGAAGCGCAACATACTACCCATGCACGGGCCTCGAGCTATGGCTGCTTCAGTGAGCTGTTATCGGGTGGTTCAAGTGGACGTCCGTGCCCCATTCGATAAGGGTCGGCTCATGGTTCGTGGACACATCACATAAAGTGCTCGCAAAAGTTCACTAGGCGGGGCTCGGACCTGTTCGATAGGGTCCGAGGGCTCGATGCTCTCCCTCGATGGGATCCCCCTGCTAGGCACCCTCGACCGACCTTGAACACTGCGTAGGATGTCTCGAACTCCGCGTTCGAGGGTAGCTTGTACAGCACATCCATGCAGTCCCTGACTCTGGTGATCTGGGGCACCTGTCGAACCCTCGACGGGCCAGGCTTGGAACCCCTGATCAGTAAGACCTCAAAATTGATTTCCTTTGACGGTAAGGAATCCCCGGGGGGAATATTCCATAACGGTTCGCTAAAACGGCGTGGAGTCGCCGATTGTGCGCGCGAGTCTCCCGCTAGTCATATGCGACGTGGCCAATACGTGCGGTGCAGTTCGGGCGTGCCTTTTCAGGCGGCTGCCTCTGGTAGGCGGAGTGGCATGGGCGGCGGCTGACGGATGGAACAGTGCTACAGTTGCGCCGCGCCCGTCGGTTACCACGCCGTAATTATTGCCAAGTGCGCACGTGGGAGACTCCGCGGTCGTGGGGCCCAGCCATCAGCGATAGCAAAACCTACTGCATTCAATGCGGTGGATTCGGGTCACGACGGCGAATCCGCCCATCTTAATGGATAAAAGCGAGGAAGGGGGGATTGTTTGGGCTCCCCTGGCCTCTTTGCCTTCGTCTCCCCTGCCTTCTACGCCTCCCCTGCATCCTGAGCCCAGAGCCGAGAGCGAGAGGAGGAAGAAGGAGAGAGCGACAGCACACCTTAGCTAGCGTAGAGATTGCTTCCTCGCGTTCCCCGGCGGTTCGAAGCGATGTCGGATGTCCAAGAGCCGTTGTCGTGGGGGAAGTCCACCGCCACCGCGGTGGTCTTGGAGCAGCTGGTCGCCGACAGGCTGCTGCCAGTGAACATCAACTCGGAGCGTCCGGCGTGGATTCCCCCGCGGCCGGAGGAGACCAAGCCAAATCCCCCCGAGGGCTACATCGTGAGCCTCGTGCGGCTCCACGAGCGGGGATTTGGCGTCCCCGTCGGCAGATTCATGCGGGCTTTGTGCGAATACTACGGAGTGAAGCTGCACAACTTCAGCCCCAACTCCATCTCGCAGGCGGCGGTCTTCGTCGCCGTTTGTGAGGGGTATTTGGGAATCGAGGCGCACTGGGATCTATGGATCCATTTGTTCCGCGGCGAGCTCTACATCGAGAACGTGCGGGGCCAGCCGAAGAGGTTCGCCCGCGCTGGCGATCTGATGCTCCACTTGCGCCTGACCCGAAAGAATTTGTACATCCCCAGCAAGATGATGACGAACAACGCCAGGTGGACCCGAGGGTGGTTTTACCTACGCAACTTCGGCAACCGGCTCCCGGCATTCACCAACAAGGTGCTCTGGGAGAGGCCGGAGAAGTGGGACTGGGGGGTATCGCCCCCACCGCATCAGGCCAGGCTAGAGGTGCTCACCAATGTGTTACGGCATCTGGCGAGAAAGGGGTTGACGGCGGCGGCCGTCATCGCGAACTTTCACCGGCAGAGGGTGATTCCTCTCACGGAGAGGAATCTGCCCATTTTTGACCTCACCCCCGAGGCCCTGAGCGCGGGCTCGAGGACGTCGTACTTGTTGCTCCCCTGCGACGTCGCTGCTCGGAGGGCGAAGAACACGGTGGCGGAGTTCCCTGACAACCCAAACGATCTCTGGGAGATCAAGATGCGCCCCGAGTCGGGGTACCTTTCAGTGGTAAGTTCCAGTTTCAATTCGTTGCCGATTAGTGCTACTCCTCTCCCCACTCCCTGATTCTAACTTGGTTGCATTTTGCAGGGGGTGAGCCGCAGGGGCTACACCTCAAAGTCCCCGGTCCTGGAGGAACGCGAAGTGAACCGCCTGCACGCAGAGGCGGTGAAGAAGCAGAAGGACGCGGCAGAGGCGGCCGCCGCTAGGAAGACGAAGAGGAAGAGGAGAGAAAAGCACGAAAAGGCGTGCATGATCGCACACGTAGAGGGAAAGCAGCGGCCTGCCATGCCTGAGTCCACCGAGGAGGAGGACTCCTCGGACGCCGAGCTCAACTTCTCGGACGACGACGAGGCGGCGACAGGCGCGGGTTCCCCGCCGGTCTATCGAGGGGCTGGCGACGAGGATGTGCCAGTGATGCTTGGTGAGGCGAGGCTCACATCGGGGTCGTTTGTGGATCCGCCCCACGCAGGGACGGGGCGGAGGTCGCCCCCGCCAGTGGCGGGATGAAGATCACCCACACTGGCAGCGGGCAGGAGATCGTCTACGCCCGTGACAGGGTAGAGGTAGCCCCCGCCGGCGACAGGTGGCAGGACACCTGCGCCCGTGGTGTCGACGGGCGGCAGCGGAGGGTCCGCGGCGAGTGCGGAGACGCCCGCGTAGACGGCCTCGAGGCGCCAGGCTGACCCGAGGGTGGCACCCTCGGGCCAGTCATCGGGAGGCGTCAACGTGCCGCGGACCCTGAGGAGCGGCTCGGGCAAGCGCAACATGAGCGCCCGGTCAGGGTAAATGATCTTAATTTTATCCTTCGCATTCATTTAATCGACCCCCCAATCCTGCTGACTTCAGCGTTTCTTCCCCGATTACCAGCTCTAGGGCCATCGCCAGGGATGTAGCCCAGCTTGCGCTGACCAAGGCCCTCAAGACCGGGGCGCGCGCAATGCCGCACACGGCACCGCAGCCCCTGCCCGTAGTGGACATAGTGGCGGAGGCTGCGAAGCTCTAAGAGGCGATGGCTCGAGGGGCCCAGAAGGCCCAACAGGCCCGGGCACTGGAGAGTGGGGGCGACGCCGGCTAGAGCGGCGTTATAACAGCCGCCCAGGCTGACGCCGAGGTGGAAGTCGGCCGGGGCTGCGCGAATGATGCCACCCGGCCGGACGTCGAAATCGAGGCCGGTCGGGACGACGCGGATAGCGCCGCCCAATCGGTCGCAGGAGAAGGAGCTGGTGGGGATGCACTGGAGTGCCCCGCCTATCAAATAGAGGAGGAGACCCTCGTCCTCGAGCCCCCGAGGGCTAGGGTCGAGAGCATCATGGAGGAGGAGTCGGCGCCAAGGGCACTGGCAGTGGAGGAAATCTGTGCCCCGGAGCCTGCAAGAGCCGGGGACGAGGGTGTTGTTGCAGCGGCGATGGAGCAAACGGTGCCGGAGGACGTGGTGCCGGTGGTGCAGCTGCCGGAGAGTAGCGACGAGTTTGGGGATTCGAGGGACATCGACCCTGCTGCTGTTACGAGCGCCGCCGACCGGATTGCCGAGTTCGTGTCGGCCTCCGAGGAGGTACTTTGCGCGGGGACGTCCGAGGGACCCCATCATGGGGCAATTATCCAGTCCGGGGTCCCCTTGGAGTTTCTCCGCAACGAGCAGGAGGAGGAAGCCGTCTGGAAGGCGCAGTTTGAGGCCGGCGCTCAGATTCTGGACCACCTCGGCCGCGCCTTGGAGCTCCATAGAATGACAGATTTCCAGATCAGTCAGGTAGGTGGCTCCCTCCCGGGAATCGTTCGTATTTGGCCTTGATTTTGTGCGTTTCACTCACGCTCTTCCACTTGCAGCTGCTGAGGAACATTTCACACAAAAAGAGCGCCGAGCTAACCCGATTGTACTCCCAAATGCGCTGGCTTGGGCAGCACAACGCTGACCTGGTGCTCCGGAACATTGACGCCAACACCAAGATGACAGATCTGGGGGCGCGTCAGCGGGCGCTAGAGGAGGAGCTGTCGTGGACCACCGATGAGCGTGACGTCCAGAGGGCCACGGCGGAGCAGAAGGCTCAGGAGGCTGAGGCATAGACTGTTGAGCTGCAACGTGTTAGGACGGCGCTCGAGCAGAAGGAGGCCGAGCTCCAGCACGACAAGGCGACCGTCACCACGCTGACCGGGACCCTCGAGGAGAAGAGCAAAGCCCTCGAGGAGAAGGGGGTGGTCGTGCGAAACGCGGAGGCCGCCCTCAAGGAGAAGGAGGACTCCTTGTCCTCGCTCGAGGACGCCGCTCGAGTCCAGTAGGATGAGGTGCAGAAGAATATCGTGTGTGAGTGCTCGATTCGCTGTTGTTTGATTCTAATTTATCACAGCTTATCTTGGTTCCTTTGATCAGAGCTGAGGCAGAGCGTGGCGGACGAGACTGCGGTGAAGGAGGCGGTCAACACCGCGCTCATGGCGGCGCAGGCTGAATACGCTGACCTGGAGTGGACTGCTGTGAGCGTGTGCCAGGAGCTCGAGGGGGGCGGCGCCGTGTCTGGTAGCTCGGTGATCAGCCGCCTACGAGCTCTAGGTGGCCGGATCGCCGAGCACGCCAAGAGCACCTTCCGCCTTGGTGTCCTACGAGCCCTCGCCGTGGCCTCAACGCACTACATCATGGACCTCCAGAGAGTATCGTTGGGGTACGTGGTCTCAAACGACGCCAGCCCGGACACTGCGTCGGCCATCATGAACGACGCCGCCGCCGCCGTCAAGGTGTTCACCACCGTCCTGGCCGGGAAGCTTGAAACTGACATACTCCCCATTGCCGAGTTCGATGCTATTGAAGACCCGCAAGGGGGGATGGTAACCTATAGGAAGTTTGGGCCTCGGAGCTGTAACACCCGGTTTATAAAAGGACATAAACCGAGCAATCATATACGTGCCAGGATCAAATCACATGTATATACAACAGAATGAACAGTATATCACAGCACATATCACATAAAAAGATAAAATAAAGCGAGTACGAATGTTATTTATTACATAAATGACAAATGTCTGATACAGAGTATGCGGAAGCGTAAAATAAGTACGAAACTCGGAAGCTGGGCGCCACAGGGACGTCGACTGGGAGACGACCGCCTAGAAGTCCTCGTACTCCTAGTAGCTCTGGGTGAACTCCCTCGCGTCGCCAGGAACTGAGCGACAGTAGAGTATCTCCAAAAAGAACAAGAGAAAAAGAGTAGAGGAGGCAAGTGTGAGTACACAACTTGTACTCAACAAGTATAAAAACAAACTATGAGGCTCTAAGGTTGGCTGACTCGACTGCATTAGCTTTTAAGTCTTGGCAAAATTTTATTAAAGCTAATTACTACAAGTTGATGAAATTACCATAAACCCAATTTCATAGTAATTAATCAAAATTAAATTATGATACTACTGAGAACCAAAACGAACCAAACCAAACAACCCGGGGAACCCCCTTAATCAAAGGAAGATAACCCCACTAATCAAAAGGAGGATTTGGGTCGCTCATAACCGTGAGCACGGCTAGTATACTAGTTTTACACTCTGCAGAGGTTGCACATCTTTACCCACAAGTCGTGAGTTACACTAGTTGTTCATCACACTTCCTTAGGTGAGATGACTAGCAAACACACTACGAGCCCGTTACAAAGGATCACGTTGGTAAGGTGTAACCGCTAAGGATTCAGGCTCCGCAACGATGGGGCCCATCTTGAGGGGGTGCAAGATAACACAGACCAAGCCTCGCAACGCAGGGACCATTGAAGCTCACCCCCCCTCTTGCCCCGTCGGTAAGTTACTCCCGAACCAAAATGACCTAATTAGTAAGCAAAGACCGTCCCATTCCAGTCTTGTGGTAGCGCTGTTGTGCCAGGTTGTCGCTCTATGAACCGGTCCTTAGGGAGAGTGGCCAACCCAGCACTAAGCACCGTGCTAGCCCCCTAAACCATGTTTCTAGAAAAACCAATTTTAACGAGATGTGAGCCACTCAAGCACAGAACACAGAGGGTCACTCTCAGAATTAAGTTGCATATACCATTAATCAAATTAATTAAAAAGGACCAAGTGTGTTATAGCGCGGCACCTAGCACAACTAACCAAAATGCAACCCAAGGGATATATATAAAAGGGTATAAAGTGGCTAGGAAAGTCCTTATAGGCATACAATATTAAAATGCAGTATGAAAATGTATTTAAAAGTGATAGGTGGTGTTCATGTTATACTTGCCTTCCTTAAAGTTCTCCTGCTGCTCAAACTACTCTGAAGACGGTGGCTGCTCCGGGTACTGGTACTCCTCCGAAGGATCAACGTCTACTCACGATCGCAACGCCAAAACAAGGTCCAGCACATACACATACATGCAAACAAAGGCAAATGCTAAGAAACAGTACAACAATACATAAAAACAGCAAACAAAACTAAGCTAGAACTATTCTACGCATTACAACGATCGTGTGGACATAAAGAACACCTAAAACGGAGCTAGAACGGGAAAGCTAGAGCTAAAACTAGGTCTAGGGACTAAACTGCTAGAAAAACAGAGTTTCCAGGGGTTTCTGCGCAAAAACCAGGGACTGAAATGTAATTAAAGATTAGATCCAGGGTCTAACGCGTAAAACTGACCGGCCAGGACTGCGGGTTCTATTTTTAAAAAGGTCAGGGGTCTAAACATTAAAAACAGGGTTGTTCTGCAATTATTTTTGAACTAACGTGGACTGCGGGTTGATTCCCGTAAAGTCCAGGGACTTTTTAACAAAAAGGCCAGGCCGAACCAGTACGCGCGGATCTGATTCGTTGGATCGAGATCTGAGGGCCAGGGTTTGATGGATCCTAGATCTAATCTGGGACGTCCACGCAAGATCGGACGACCCGGGCGAATGGGACCACGGCCGGCGGCGCTGGGTCACCGGCGATGCTCTCCCGCGGCTGGGCTCTCACCGGAGAAATGCGTACGCGCATTTTCGGCCATGGCTTGGGCTTGGGTTTGGCCTGGGGTGTAGTCCGTGACACGGCGAACTCACCTGTGCTCTAGGAAGTTGGATTGGGGCACGGCCGGGGCTCACCATGGCGAGGGGCGGCACTGACTCACCGGTGAACCGCGAACTCGCGATTCTGGTCTCGGTTTGGCTTGAGTTTGGCACAGGAATGGTAAGCACGACACGACAAACCTTCCTAAGGGCTCGGATTGGCTCTGCAGCATGCGGAGCGGAGATTGGCTACGGCGCGGCGGCACTACTGAACTACGGCGAGGAATCCTCGCACGTGCAGAGGGAGAGGGAAAAGGGGAAAAAGGGCACGGCGTGTTCCTCACCATCCCGTGAAGCTACGGCGATGTGCAGATGTCGAGGTTCGGCGGCGCAGCGGCGGAATCACGGCGTCGCAGAGGCGGGTCGACGAAACTCCTCCACGGGAATTCTCGTGCGCAGCGGGGCCGGGGTCGGAGAAGAAGAGCTCGGCGAGAATCCTGGTCCCGAGGCGGAGCGGCGTAGGTGGCTCGCGGCGGCAGAGGTGCTGCGGAGCAGTCGGACCACGGCGGCGCAGAGGTAGCTCCGAGCAAAGGCGATGGCGGAGGTGGTTGGTAGGGTTTGAGGCAGTGGTGGTGGAGTTTGGGAAGGTCCAGGGGGTGCGGGCTGCGGTTAAGAAGGGCAGGGCGAGCCTCGGCGTGCGGGTCACACGGGAACGGATCACGGCGAGAATCTCGGCGGGATTCCGTTCTGCGGTTGCGATGGGGAAGGAGAGCCTGACATGCGGGCCCTGCTTGTTAGCGGCGGAAGGCGCGCGAGCACTGTGGACGAAGGGAGAGCGGGCTGAGGGAACCGAGCCGTGGTAGCTAGGCTGCACGGAGGAAAAAAAAAGAAGCAGGCCGGCCTGAGTTGTGCTGGGCTGGGTCTCGGGGAGAAACTGGGCCGCGCCAGGGAAGAGAGGGAGAGAAGTGGAGCGGGCCGAACAGGGAAAAGGAAAGGAGCGGGTTGGGCTGGAAGGGTTTCCAGGCTGGGCCACTAGGCTGGATTGGTTTACTGTTCCTATTGGTTTTCCTTTCTTTCCTATTCTTTTCCTTTTCTTTTTGAAACACCACTCAAACTATTTGAATTCAAATCAAATTTGAATTCAACTCCTATGCACTCAACCAAATAAAACTTATGCACCAGCACGAATGGACAAACATATTGAACCTATATTAAATTTTAATTACTTGTGAAAGAAATTAATTTAAATGCAAAGCTAAGCAAAGTAAAACCTTAGAAAATTAAATAAAGCCAATTAAATTTATTATTAAATAGTGAAATTTAAATTAGGGTGTTACAAATCCTACCCCCTTACAGGAATCTCGTCCCAAGATTCTAAGGGCTGGCTAGCAAAGGGATCATGATAGGTCTTCCACAGCTCATCTTTTCGGTGTGGTCACTCCATTGCATTCTGCACGCCTTAATCTTCCAGTTCCGTGTAACTCTCTTTGATGTCTCCAGTATCTTCACCGGATGCTCGGTATAGGTCAGATCCAATCCTTTCAATGGTGCTTGTTCTTCTGGCACTCTCAAGCACTTCTTCAACTCAGATCTACATAACTCTTCTACCTCGTCTGAGCAATCCTCAAATTCTCCCGTACTATCTGTAGGCTGGGGTGTCACATCCCTACCCCCTTACAGGACCGACGTCCTCGTCGGTTTATCCTGGGATATCACATCCTCTTCGCACTATCCTTCTTCTCAACAAGCAAGACAGGAGAAGCCCAAGGCATGATAAGGTAGAGGGAAACAGAGTGCATAGTTTTACCCCCAACGATCTAACTCATTTTTATTATTTAATTCAAGTTTGACTTAAGGGTCGATTTACATTTAAGCAAGTTTAACAGCTAAGCTATGCAATCAACCAAAAATCCAAATCAACCATCTTGCATAATCACAAGCATACAAATTTTACACTTTAGTCGAGGTTAGCACACGACTCGACTAACACAACGCGTCGCAGAACGTTCTATCGCACTATTATACAGGGTCATTTAGCTTACACCTATGATGGTCAGTCGACTTACTTCAGGCCAGAATCTACGGAAACTATTCTATAGAGAAAAATCAAAGCAAGATGAGTAAAAATCTTAGAATTCAAGGAATATATAATAGCAAAATAGTTTCAGCTGACAAGGCTTAGAGAGAAGAAGACCTAAAACTCGACCAGCTTTATTTAGGCTTTCGTACTACAGTCGATATAGCTCTGATACCACTCTTCCACCTTGGTGTCCTGCGAGCACGCCAAGAGCACCTTCCGCCTTGGTTTCCTGCGAGCCCTCGCCGTGGCCACGACGCACTACATCATGGACCTCCAGAGAGTGTCGTTGGGGTACGTGGTCTCAAACGACACTAGCCCGGACACTGCATCGGCCATCATGAATGACGCCGACGCCGTCGTCAAGGTGTTCGCCACCGTCCTGGCCGGGAAGCTTGAAACTGACATCCCCCCATTGCCGAGTTTGATGCAGTTGAAGACCCAAAAGGGGGGATGGTAACCTGTAGGAAGTTTGGGCCTCGGAGCCCATGCAAATAAGTTATTACTTGTCGTAATAGTACTTGTGGATGTAAGAAATTGGTTATTGTAAATCGACAGTGAGGCCCATCGAGGCCTTGTGCGTTCGAGCCCTCGTTTTCTTTACTCTATTTCTGTGTTCTTGTATGCGACTTAGGTAAACTTTTGCGAAGAATTTCGCGTTCATAAGCGACTTAGGCGTGGGGTGGTGAGGGGGGTGCCGTATCCCGGAGGCGTAGGCGGTCTCGCGACTTGGCCGGCCCCGTACCATAGTTGCTCATGCCTCGCGTCCATTTTTTCGAAGTATACGAGAAACTTAGAAACGGGAATTTTTCAAAAAAACGTTGGCGATTTTTGGGTACGTTCGGGGGTTCCCCCCTAGTAGCCCCCGAGGGACGATCGGCTTTGCCGAGGGTAAAGCCGAGCGTACCTCAGTGTTTGTGCGCATCCGAGCCCCCGAGGGTCTGGAAAGTTCCCAAAACATAAACAAGTAAAGCATACTCCTTTATTGTTTCGGGAAATCATAAATACGAGTACAAACAATGTACAAATAGCTTGGAACTCTAAGGATAGAAGCGACGTAACTGCTATATGTTCCAAGCATTGGTGAAGACTTCACCATTTTCATTCGCCAGCTTGTACGTGCCGGGCTTGAGCACCTTAGCGATGATGTATGGGCCTTCCCACGGTGGTGAGAGCTTGTGGCGGCCCCTGTTGTCCTGTTGAAGCCTCAGCACCAAGTCCCCTTTGTTGAGGTCTCGGCGTCGAACTCTCTGCGCTTGGTATCTTCGCAAGGATTGCTGATAACGCGCAGAGTGTAGGAGCGCCACGTCTCGAGCCTCGTCCACTTGATCCAGTGAGTCCTCGCGGGCTTGCTGGTTCTGCTGTTCTTGATAGGCCTTGAGCCTCGGTGACCTGTACACCAAGTCTGTGGGGAGCATGGCCTCGGCGCCATAGATGAGGAAGAATGGGGTAAAGCCCGTGGCTCTACTTGGGGTCATCCTCAGGCTCCAGATAACCGAGGGTAGCTCTGTGAGCCACCTCCAGCCAAACTTGTTCAGCTTGTTGAAGATCCTTGGCTTCAGTCCTTGAAGGATCATGCCATTGGCACGCTCCACTTGCCTGTTCGTCTGTGGGTGCGCCACAGCCGACCAGTCCACGCGTATGTGGTAGCTGTCGCAGAACGCCAAGAACTTCTTACCCGTGAACTGGGTGCCGTTGTCGGTGATGATCGAATTCGGGACCCCAAACCTAAAGACAATGTCAGTAAAGAACAGAACAGCTTGCTCGGATCTAATCTTGCCGATGGGTCGAGCCTCGATCCACTTGGAGAATTTGTCGATTGCCACCAACAAGTGGGTAAAGCCCCCGGGCGCCTTCTGCAGCGGGTCAATGAGGTCCAATCCTCACACCGCGAACGGCCACGTGATAGGGATGGTCTGCAGAGCATGGGCCGGGAGGTGCATCTTTTGTGCGTAGAACTGGCAACCCTCGTAGGTCCGCACGACGTCGGTGGCGTCGGCAACCGCGGTGGGCCAGTAAAAGCCTTGTCGAAATGTGTTACCCACGACGGTGTGCGGCGCGGCGTGGTGATTGCAGATGCCAGCATGGATGTCACAGATCAGCTCCTTGCCCTCGGGGATCGGGATGCAGCGTTACAAGATGCCCGAGGGACTGCGCTTGTACAGCTCTCTGTCGATCACGACAAAAGACTTGGCTCGCCTGGCGATGCATCGCGCCTGTGTGCGGTCCGAGGGTAGCACTCCTCGGTTAATCCAGTCGAGGTACTGGTCATGCAGTCTTGCGAAAGTGGAGCCTCGTCGATCTCCATTGCTTCGGCCTCGTCCATGGAGGAGGTCTTGAAGTTAGTGTCCATGGGCTCGGCCTCATCCACCGAGGGGTCCTCGCCGGGGGGCTCAGTGTTCAAGGGGCCCAGTTCCATCGGATCCTTGAAATCGACAGAGGGCTTGGCGATGTCGTGAGCAAAGATGTTCGGGGGGACGGTGGTCCGCCCTGACACGATCTTGGCTAATTCGTCGGTATCCTCATTGTACTTGCGCGGGACGTGGTTGAGTTCTAGGCCGTCAAATTTGTCTTCGAGGCGGCGTACTGCATTTCAGTATGCCTCCATCTTCGGGTCGTGACAGCTAGACTCCTTCATCACTTGGTCGATGACGAGCTGAGAGTCACCGCATACGTCGAGGCGCTTGACGCCGAGCTCGATGTCTATGCGGAGGCCACTGAGGAGGGCCTCGTACTCTGCCATGTTGTTGGACGTAGGGAAGTGTAGGCGTATTACGTAGCGCATGTGCTCTCCGAGGGGTGAGACGAAGAGGAGGCCGGCGCCGGTTTTTATCACCGACCCATCGAAGTACATGGTCTAGCATTCGGCTTGGATTTGTAGCGGGGGCAGCTGAGTGTCTGTCCACTCAGCGACAAAGTCGGCCAATATTTGGGACATGATCGCCTTGCGAGGCGCGTAGGTGAGAGTTTCTCCCATCAGCTCCACGGACCACTTGGCAATCCTACCCTCGGCTTCCCTGTTGCGGACTATCTCTCCCAGAGGGAAAGACGAGACAACGGTGACGGGATGGGCCTCGAAGTAGTGGCGCAACTTGCGCCGAGCCAAGACCACCGTATAACAGCTTCTGGATCTGTGGATAGCGTGTCTTGATTTTGGACAACACTTTGCTGATGTAGTACATCGGCCGTTGGACAGGCAGAGCATGACCCTCCTCTTGTCTTTCGACAACGATCACCGCGCTGACCACTTGGGTCGTCGCAACTACGTACAGGTAGAGGGGCTCGCCGTCTATGGGCGGTGCGAGAATGGTGGCATGAGTGAGCGATGCCTTCAGCCTGTCGAGGGCTTCTTGAGCCTCTGGGGTCCACGAGAAGTGTTCGGACTTCCTTAGGAGCCGATACAGAGGCAAGCCTTTCTCGCCGAGGCACGAGATGAATTGGCTAAGGGATGCTAGGCATCCCATGACCCTCTGTACCCCCTTTAGGTCCCGGATCGGTCCCATCCGAGTGATGGCCGAGACTTTCTCAGGGTTGGGTTCAATGCCCCGCTGGGAGACAATGAAGCCCAAGAGCATGCCTCGAGGGACTCCGAACACGCACTTCTCGGGGTTGAGTTTCACCCCTTTGGCCCTTAGGCAATCGAACGCGATCTTGAGATCGGCTACCAGGTCGTTCGCCTTCCTGGATTTTACAACGTTGTCATCGACATATGCTTCTACGTTCCGCCCTAGATGGTCCCCGAATACGTGGAGCATACACTGCTGATATGTAGCTCCGGCGTTTCTGAGGCCAAAAGGCATCATGACGTAGCAGTACATGCCAAAAGGTGTGATAAAAGAGGTCGCGAGCTGGTCGGACTCTTTCATCTTGATTTGGTGGTAACCGGAATAAGCATCAAGAAAGGATAAAAGTTCGCATCCCGCAGTTGAATCAACGATTTGATCAATACGCGGCAAAGGAAAGGGAACCTTCGGACATGCTTTATTTAAACTAGTGTAGTCTACGCACATCCTCCAATTTCCATTCTTTTTCTTCACTAACACAGGATTAGGTAGCCACTCGGGATGGAATACCTCCTTGATGAATCCGGTTGCCAGAAGTTTTTGCAGCTCCTCGCCGATCGCCCGGCGCTTGAGCTCGTCGAAGCGCCGCAGGCGCTGCTTCACCGGCTTGGAGTTGGGTCGGATGTCAAGGGAGTGCTCGGCGACCTCCTATAGCGAAAATGTCCTCTCATGCCGTATTTCAATATAATGTTTTGGCGATTGATGACACACACAACACTTGGACTAATATATGTGTTAAGATGATCATTATCAGGCTTATAGGTCCAAGGGATGAAAAGATACAAAACCCCAAAGAAATCAGGTCAAAAGGACCAAGATAGAGGTAATTTGCACTCACCGGTTAAACCGTCATGAGGCAAATTACACTCACCGGTGCTATGAGCTCAGAGAAGACTCAGACAGCAGAGTGCACCGGATGAACCGACGATGGGAAAATGATGGCGTCGGTGCAATGCACCCAGAAGCTGAGGCTAGGGTTCAGCACCGGTTAAACCGGCGATGCTCAAATTGAGCGTCGGTGCAGTTGTCCAGAGACTCCATTTTTCGGGGGGTTTCTGAGCTTGCACTCACCGGTTAAACCGACGATGAATTCAAGAGCGTCGGTGCAATTGATCAAGTAGCCGTTGGAGCAGTAACGGCTAGTTGCTGGGAAAAATGTGTTCACCGGTTAAACCGATGATGACAAAGACTGAGCGTCGGATTAACCGGCGTTAAGGAATTTCGTAAGCCTTTTCCCAATGGCTAATTTGAAGGGTTGGGCAATATATGCCACCCCACGCCTCATTTGAGAGTGCTAGAGAGTATGAAAGCATAAAAGAGTTAAAGATCCTCTCCAACCACCTTAGAGCTTCATTGTACATCATATAGGCTTAACCACACTTGTGAGAGTGCTTAGTGCTTGATTAGGCTTAGTTCTTGAGAGAACTAGCTTGAGTGAAAGTCTTGCGGCGGCAAGCATCTTGTGTACTCGTCGTGTGACCCTCCGACTTGGTGTAGAGAGGCAATGACACTTTGTGCGGGGAAGGAGACCCCTCTTGGTGAGAAGCTCCGATAGTGAAGCCGGTGCCGTTGGTGATGCTTCAAGAGAGACGGTGGCAGTGGCCTTGTCTTGGTGACTTGGGGTCACTTAGCCTTCGCTTGCCGGGAGCCTTGGTGGAGAACGCAAGACGGTGATGAAGCGAAGAGACTCGGCATCACACTTGTTCTTGTTGGACTAGTGGCCATGGACGTAGGGAAGGACTTGGTGTCTTAACCGAACCACGTTAAATCGTGTGTCTTGGTGTCTTCACGGGAGTTTGCATATTCTCTCCCTTACCTCTTTACTTACCGCACTATGTTTCCACATTTACTCTATCTTGCGTGCCTTTACTTTCCTAGTTAGTTTGATTAGGATTGGCTATAGGTTGCAAGTCTTTTGGGGTAAGTAGAGTAGCATAGATAAACCTTAGTCATAACTAGCATATGTAGAACGTGTTAGGTTTATCTTATGCAAGTAGTTTGAGCCCTAGGTTAGAAAGCGAATTAGCGACCCTATTCACCCCCTCCCCCTCTAGGGTCGGACACCCCGGTGATCCTTACACCTCCCTCGGTATGCCAGGCATGTCCGAGGGGCTCGACGCAAAGATGTCTGCGTTGGCGCGGAGAAAGTCGATGAGCACCACTTCCTATTTGCTGTCGAGGGTGGCCCTGACCTGCAACGCCTTGTCGTCGGGGTGATTCGGGTTGAGGGGCACCCTCTTGATACCTTCGGCGGGTTCGAAGTTGCCCGCGTGCCGGTGCGTGGAGTCCAAGGCCTCGCTTGCCATCTTGTCGAGGGTGGCTGCGAGGGCCTCGTCCTCCGCTTGAGCCTTCGCGTGCTCGACGCACTCGACGTCGCACTCGTAGGCATGCTCGAACGAGGAGCCGACGGTGATGATACCCCTCGGGCCCGGCTTCTTGCCTTTCTTCCCCCACTTTTGCTTCTTGGCGGGGGGTGTCGGCCTTGGCGCCGCTGCCCTTTGCGGGCGCATCTTCCTTGCACTTGTTCGCCTTGCCATCGAAGATGGCACCAACTGCCTCCTCACCATCGGCGGCATCGAACAGCTCGTTGGTACTGGCGGGACAGCTTCGCGCAAGCTCGTGTACCAGGTTCCTGCACGTCGTTCCCTCGAGAAAGCCGTTGATGACCTTGACATGGGTGATGCTGGGAAGCCTGGTGCATTGCTTGGAGAAGCGCCGCACGTAGTCACGCAGGGACTCATTGGGCTTCTGCCGGTACCCTTTGAGGTCCCAGGAGTTCCCAGGGCGCACGTACGTGCCCTGGAAGTTGCCTACGAAGATCTTGACTATGTCGGCCCAGTTGTGGATCTGGTCCGCGGGCAAGTGCTCGAGCCACGTTCGTGTGGCGTCAGCGAGGTGAAGGGGGTGGTTGCAGATGATGACCGCATCGTCCGTCGCACTGCCCTGCTGGCATGCTAGGCGGTAGTCATTGATCCAGACCGCTGGATCGGTCTCGCCCGAGTATTTGACGAGGGTGGTGGGCTGTTGAAAGCGCAGGGGAAAGGGAGCGGTACGAATCTCCCGACTGAACACATGGGTGCTCGGAGGCTCCAGTGACTCGCCCCTGTCATGCTCAAGGTCGAAGCGGTCACCCCGTCGAGGGGTGTACTTCCTGCCATTGATGATGTTACGGGCGTCGCCGTCGCCGGCGTGTCCGCGCATGTCATGGAGTCGCTCCCTTGCGGGAGTCCTTCCGATGCGGTCGTGAACCGAGGGTGCCTTCGCACCGTCTGCTGCGGCTGCCTTCCCCTTTCCTTCCGGGGGAGAGTGCACCGAGGCCTCGAGGCCCTAGCATGCTGCACCTCCGGGCTTCGGGACCATCGAGCGTATGCGAGACGCAGAGCTCTCGGCCTGCTGCACAGCAACTTGCTCGATGAGCACCTGTGCCTCGCGGCGCAGGTTGCGACCCGAAGTCGTTGATGGCTCGGGCATTGCCTGGAGGAGGTACGCCGCAGCAATGAGTTTCTCGCCGGTCGTTTTCAGTTCTGGTGGACTGTCGACGTTGTTGTCGGCTAGGATCCGTTCCTGAGCGACGCGCCCCGCAGCCCGGGCTTGCGGGCCACGCTCGATGCACTGCTGTTCGAGTGCAATGCATAGCTCCTGCGTCTGCCGGCGCTGCTCGTCGAGCCTGGCTTGAAGCTCCTTGAGTTGCGCCAACTGTGCCAGCCGCGCGGCCGAGCTTGACGAAGAAGAAGGGGTCGCGATAGGCACCACTGCTTGGTCTGCCTGCGCGTCTGCCCCGCCGTTCCCGTCATTGCCCGGAGCACCGTCGTTTTGCCCGTCCGCGAGCTGGACCATGAAGCACTCCCGAGTGGGATTGTAATCCCCCTTGCTAGAGTCCTCAGAGCAGGTGAGGCAGTAAGCCGCCGCGAGCTGGAATGAGCGGAAAGCGTCGGGGTCGCGGACCCTAGAGTAGTCCTCGGCCTCCTCGGCCGTGAAGTTGTCCAGGAAGAAGCTGATGTCGTCGGCGATCGAACCCGCCGTCTCAGGATAGGAGTCATCAGGAGATGTCGCGATGAGGTTGTGGATCGAGAGGAGGTGACGACCCAGCAGATCCTCATACTTGGTGAAGTTGGTGCTGGATGAAGATGCATAAGTGGCAGCGTTGCGCATCCCGAAGGGAAAGGGCAATGGCGCAATCGCGCCCTCCCTGGGAAGCACTGGGGCTGCAGTCGATGATGGTGGCGGCGCAGATGGCGCCGGAGCACGTGATGACGAAGTGGTGGCTCCGTCGGCCGCGATGCTGACGTGCGACATGCCAACCTCAACCCACGTGGGGGAGCTGTGGCGTGCCGCCCTGCACCGCTCCATGCGCGCTTGTCGCGAGTGCTGGCCTGAGTGCCTGTTGCGCTGGGCTGGTGAAGTCGGAGTGTCGGGGTTGTGTCTGGGCGAGAGGAGCTCCATGAGGTAACCATTGCTGGTTGCCCTGAACTCAAGGCTCCCGAACCGAATCTCATATCCCACTGGGAGCGGATCTGAGGTGCCCATGGCAAATGGGTTGGATCTGCTCGCCATCCCTAGAGATAAAATGGGAACAAAAGAGAAATGTCACACAGCGCCCCCTACCTAACGCGCCAACTGTCGGTGTCATGACCCGGCGGTCCGGACCCAACTAGTGATGATGCTGCATGTTCCTCGTCCCAGATGTTGATACAAGAGGCAACATAGTCACGCACGGGTTTATCCTAGTTCCGGCCGTGGGGCCATACGTCCAGCAAAGGGATGTGCGAGAGCACTGTACTGTCTTGCACCGGGGGTGCCTATAGTAGGGGGTACAAGCGAGGCGAGAGAGGGAGGGAAGCTCCCAGGTCTCTGCTAGAGGAGGAGTTGATTGAGGCCAGTGCCAATATCGGGGCTCAGAAGAGCATATGTGCTTTGTGAGTAGTGCCGAGTGTTGTGTTCTACCGGATGGAGATGACCCCCCTAAGGAAAAGCCCGCCTCCTCCTTTTATAGACACAAGGAGGGACGGTGTACATGCACAGGGGATCGTGGAAGTCGTCGTCATCTCCCCGAATCGCGGGGATGCAGTGGTCGAGCACTGTGGAAAGTACACTGTGGGGTATGGCGCCCGGCGTGGCAGTCGTCCTGGGCATCGTCCTTGGCCTTGCGGAGATTGCGCCGGCGTCCTTGTAGCTCCAGCGGGTGGCGTGGTAGTTGCTGTAGGAGGTAACATCCTCCAGGCGTGGCGTGGTGATGTTCCGAGGGTCCTGCAGGCCAAGGTCTTGTCCTGGTCAAAGCCAGAGCCCCTTCCGAGGGTCGTGCCCATGACGTTCGAGGGCTTCGCGGAGGGGAAAGCTTGAAGGAGGTATGGGGAGTTGGCAGCACAGTGGCTGGAGTAGTGCCGAGCACATCTTGCACTGCGTCGCTGGTTCCCACAGTATCGCCACAACGTCCGAAATGGCGGAGCAGTGACCGGAGTTGGCGGACGGGACTCCGGTCACAGCCACTGTGAGGAATGGAGGCCTGACGCCATCTGACCCGGGCATTGTGAAGGAGTGGTTGGCATTTAATGCCGAGTACGGCGGGCGGGTGAGCGGAGGGATTGTTTGTCCCTCCTGTCGAGGGGTGGCCTTGAGCAAGGCGGAGATGATCTGCTCCCACGAGGGTAGGCTCGCTACCCTCAAGCGAGGCGGAGACGCGGGGCATGATCGAGGGCTTCGATGGGGAGCCCTCGAGCGAGGCGGAGATCACACTACTGGTTCGAGGGGGGTGCGGATGGGCCGCACTGTATACGTGGGCCGTGTATTAAGCTTCTTTGAGTCCTTTCCTTTCTTCCAGATTGGAAGAAAGCTGTGGGCCTTCATGGGCCCGGTTGCCTAACATGTGTTTGCGTTTTTAGGGCGGTTTTAGTCCCCCGATTAGGGTGCCCCTAATCGTGGTACTCGACAACTGGGCACGTATATTTATGGCTTCAAATCATATTCATTCTGATTGAGTTCTAATTGTTTTCTTATCCAAAGAAGGTTCATTATCCAAAATAAATCAAATACAAAAATCTTTGCAATAAATACCTTTTTTGTTGCAAAAAAAGTATGAATGCAATAATTCTACTTTGTTGCTACAAGTTATTGCCACAATTCTATTTTGTATCAATACATCTTATTGCTACAAAAATTGACTGATACTATAGTAGTTAATAACATCGACCAATATGTCGTTGCGGCATCTTTTTTTTGTTGCGAACTAGCTTTTGGTTGCAAAAATAATTGCTGCCACTATATATGTTTTCGTGGCAATATAATCTATTACAACTAACTAATTTCTGAAGCCATAGGATCAATCGCAATGCAATATATCCATGGCAATATAATCTATCACAACGATGTTGGTCGTGGCCATACAATGTGTTGCCACAGTAGCAGTCTGTTGCAACTTAGTACTATAGCAATGCCTACTTGTGTGGCAATACATTGTGTTGCCACGACATTGGCAGTAGCAACAACTCTCTAATGCAACGATAAGTTGCGTGGCAATTATAAGTATTGCAACATGACAAAACAATTGTTGCAATGCACCTATTGCCTCAAAAGTAATTGCAACGGGTCGCAACAAAACCTCTATTGTTGCCATTTAAACTTGTTGCAACTATATTAGGCCTATTTCAACGATTTTTGTGCTGTTGCGACAGCCCTAAAATCTTGTAGTGAAACCTAACACACACGCTTGGAGCACTGACGATCACTCCCAAGCAACCATTTGCTTCTCATTCCGGTTCATGGATCAGTGCCACTCTCCCCGACTACAAAGAACCACCACATCTCTGCACCCGTAGTGTTGCACAACAAAAAATAAACTCCTATCTCTACGAGAGAGTGGGGGGTAAGTCCAATTGCCGGGCCGATCAGTTACTAGGCTTAACGCGTACCATATTTACGGCATGTGGCTAGTACTTTCAAACGCTTAACCACCGCTACCACACACTGCGGTCTTAGCAATTTATCAACATAGACGGATTTCAATATAAAGCTTGTAACTTAATCCGTCCATGGTCCTTATAGTGATTGCAAGAATTTAAACAATCAACTCCTATAAATCTCGCGAGTGACAGGCTTTTACCGGTCCTATTAGCATAGCAGCTATTTCGGACTCAGTTCTAGTGTTCAATCAATAGGTACCTAGAATTATGCATCTAAGGTTTTCATTCAACTCCAATAACTTAAATGCACAAGTAAATAATAATGAGTTGCATAATTAAAAATAATATGATTATGCATCGGGGCTTGCCTGTAGTGGTGTCTATAGAGTCAGTAGGCTTTGGCTCTTCCGAATTTGGGTTCGGGACTTCAGTTAATTCCGCAACGTTGGCCTGGGCTTCAGAAATATCCCCGTCTGGTTTCTGGATGAGTTCGTATGTTTCATCTACTAACGATGTTGTTTCTATATGAAATGCAGTAGTTGGAATTAGTGAAGTGCTTGAGTATAGCTTTCCTTCACTATCAAGTTGTAATTTAATAATCAAACAATCTATATTAACCATGTCAAGTACTCTCTCACTAATCATAACTTCATAAAATAGTAAAACTAACTACACTAGGTAACATGGTTTGAACTCAAAAGAAAGTAAGGGTAGTTCTATTCAGGAACATAGGTTGGGTTAAATTCAAATTTATAATTTGAATTCAAAAGAACTTCAACAACTAGGACTCTAAATCAAATAGGGCATGACCTCACAAAATAGCAAAGTGATCTACACTAAATCAAATGGGTGAGGTTCTAAATCAAACATCAACTCAAAGTCCAAAAGGAAAGACCATGTATATAATTCAAGCTCAAACATGGAGCTTATTTAATTCTAACAAAACAGCACTAGCACAATAAGATCTATTTATAGGTCAAGTTCCAGACATAACTAGAGACTGAAACTTCATGGACCTGACATACTACTCAGTAGTAGCTCTCAAGAATATTTTCATAATTTTGCAAGGATAGGAGCTAGCATGTATGAATTAACCTTAAAACTCAAACATAAAATACAAAACTCAAGCTAGACAGTGCTAAAACTCTCCTAAAAATTACCATAAACTACTTGTGATCAGTAGAGCCCATGGTAAAAAGATGACCCTAAGAAACTAATAAAAACAAGCTTTAATAAAATAATAATTGCATAAGCTAGAATTAAACAAAGTACATAAAATCACAAGCAAAAGTCATGCATTAGGACCACAAATTTTACACAAGAACATACATAGCACATAGGTTACATGGTTCAAAGATCAAGTCCAGCACAGCTACGGTTCAAGAGATAAAAAAAAGAGCTATAACTTAACCCTATTTTTAGAATTAGCTATATAAGAAATCAACTCAACCCAGGACATCAAAATTGTAGGGTTAATCAAAAGGAACATAACAAAATTAATTTAGCATTTTTCTGATTTTTCTAGAATTTTCCAAAGTTCACCACATAAAATAGAAAGGGCCCTGATCTTTTTGCAGAAAGGACTCTGAAAAGTTTTTAATCAAAGCAATCAGGTCCTTATGGCCATGGCCGGCCGTGAATGGCTCCGTCCGGCCATGTTCCGGTGGGGAGAGTCGCCGGCGGCAAGGGCCAAGGGTTCAGAGAGCTTGAGCAGCTCGAGGCACACCTGAGGGTGGCTCGGATTGGGCTTGGGATGGGCGGACAAGGTGGTGCCGCGGAGCAGCGGCGCGCCGGCAAGGGAGGCGGCGCTGGGCGGCGTTCCAGTGAGGGAGTGAAGGGGCAGCTGGGCTGGGAGGGTTCTAGATGAGATGGAGAAGGTCGTGGGGTACTCAATTTGGGGAACGTGAGGGCAGGATGGCAACTCCATGTGCGGCCGGCGAGCGGTGGCGCAAATGGTGGCCGGCGGCCTTGCTTGGTGTCGCGCGAGCAGGGAGGGCTCGGCCGGGGCTATTTATAGCCCAGAGGAGGGGGAGGATAAGCAAGAGAGGGAGGGGATGAGCTCCTCCAAGCTGTGGGCGAGCTCCCAGCAGCGGAGCTAGTTTTCAGGGGGCGGCCGGCGGTCATGGCGTGGTGCGGCGGCGTGGCGCGCGCGCAGGGTGCCAGGCAGAGGCGGTTCGAGGGCGGCAGGGCCTTGTACTCAACGCGTGGGGCGGCGCGGGGCAGCTGGCGGGCGGGGAAACTGGCGGCAACCAAAATGGCGGCGAGGGGCGGCGCCCCTGTTTGGGCAGAGGAAGGAGGAAGAAGAAAGGTAGGTAGGGTGGTTTTGTGATTTTTCAAAATCCCAGGGGCTTAACTGAAAAGTAAAATTTCTCATTGATCTAGGGCTCAGATGAAAAAGTGTTCAACATGAAAGTTGTGTAGTTTTTCAAGATCTACAACTTTCATGTTGGGCAAAATCACACTAGGTCAAAGGATTTGAAATTATTTTGAAATCCGCCAATTCTTTTAAATGCAAAAGAACACAATTTAAGTTTTTAAAATTGCAAGGATAGCCCTAAACATAAATATATCTTTTTATGATGGTAAAAGTGAAAAACAAATTATGCACTTTAACCCCTCACAAAAATTTGAAATTTTGCCTTATGCAACACTATTTTGTAAAAAGGACCATGCACTTTTTCCAAAATTACAAGAATACCCTTGCTATGGCAATCATGATTTAAATTTTTTTAAATAAACCTAAACACAAAAGCTATATTTTAACTGGGTGGTTCTAGTCCATAAAACTTGGATTGTCATAGTCAGCCAATTTGAAGCAGACGATCAGCATGGTCAGCCGATGTGCGTAAGGAGCAATGTAAAGGCTACGAATGTGTAATCTAAACAACGCTATCAAACAATCACCTGAAATAGATCTAATCAGCTATATGATGTTTTGAATAAAATAATATGATAAACGACTGATCAAATATATTACAAGCTCGATAGATATCGATAAAAGATAAAACTACAGGTAAAATCTACAAAGCTAGCAGATATCAGTAAATTGTGAATTAATCTAGATGAGACAACAACGATACGCCCGAAAGTCAAAGCCTAAATATAATTCGATAACTTTTGAATAGATCTGAACGAAGCAACAGTGATGTGCCCGGAAGCTAAAGCTCAGATTTACTCAGTAAACGAAAACTTACCAGCAAAATCAAGTCACTCGAATGTGAGGCGTCCTTGATCAACTCGAAAGAACTCGCAGAAAAAGAAAATGGCGAAGTCGCGGACAAAAAAGTAAATTGCAAGGAAAAAATAGGGTTTATTGATTGATCGTGTGATAAAAAATTTACAATGACCGTCATCCCTTTATATTTATAGGGGCGTCTTGGATCTCACAAAGGAGACTTACCTAAACCAACTATGATTTGACTACCTTAATTAATACCTAAACAATACAAATATTAAGATACATAGACTCCGAACCCCCATGTGTAGAGTCCTTATCGATAAAGCTTCTTTATCTGACTTGTTCGTGAAGAGGCAATCTTGCTTACGTGATCAATTTGGACTAGTCCTTCTCATGGGGCTCACCCTTTATTTTATTTAATTACCTTGCCATGCACGTGCTACCCCTGGCCATGTGAAGCCTCTTTAGCCGTGACTTGCCTCCTTAATCAATAATAAAATAATCCGGCCAGGTGCTAACCACACTTGATTAATCGAGAGCTCTCCACGTGATAAAACCACATACGTGCATTGCAAGTACTATTTGCTTTCATCTCATCACATGTGAACTCCATACACTTTCACGCTCCAGGCTCTGTCGGCAACTTCAAAAGCATATCGGCTTCCAAATTGATACTCTGCCCAAGTACACCAGCAACTGATTGCTTCACGATTTAGATTACATCGGATTTACCGAAATCCGGTGTCAACACAGGCCCCTCAGTTTCGGAGTATGAAGGGTTCATGCTTCGAAATTCTATAAATCTAATGCCTCAATCTGCTCAATCACTTCATGGACAGGATACCTCGGCTTTTCTGATGTTGCTCTTTCATAGCCGATGTCTTCCTTCATGCTCCCCACCATAATTCAGCTGATGTTCCCAGTATGAAAACTTAAGACTTCAATAACTAACAGATGAATCTAGATGAAACGACAGCGATGTGCCCAGAAGTTAAAGCCTAGAACACCTGATAGATGAAGTCCGTAGTGAACTAGAAACCATGATAAACTTTTCTAGCACATCCCTTTTTTATAGCCGATGATCTTCTTCAAACTTCTTTATCATAATTTTTCAAAGCCAACGTGAAGAATCAAGTCAACCATACTCTTCCTGCTATATAACTTGGGTCTTTGAAAGATTTTTAAAATCAAAATAAAACTTTGCTCCCCAAATGACTCTCTCATATCTCTCAATGTGTATGATTCCTCACCAAAGCATTTGGTCGCCTCTTTCCTCCCTATTTCTAATAAGGCTTTTTGGTGGAGCTCAGGGTAGGGGATGAAGAGGTAGCATGCTTGTACTACATATTTTGCAAAGTCAAAAACCGGATCCAATGGAGAAAACAAGTCATACAATCAGATCAAGATGTGCATGTGTGTGGAATTTCTCTGGACGGAACTCGCACCCCTTTTTGCACGACTCTATTATTTTGGGATATGGACTATCTTTCTTTTTCTTTTCTTTTTTTTCATGCTTCTGGGCACGGATATTTTTTCCTCTTTCGCATAGCCCATATTATTTTTGCAATATGAAGAGTCATGTCAAAGCGATGGAGTATTTTTGTGTGGATGGGAGGCATATTTTCGCGTAACTTCCAGTTGATAGTGATCGGGTGCTCTAGCCTAAGAGGGGGAGGGGGTGAATTAGGCACTAATAAAAACTTAGACCTATGGCTCCAACTAGTTTGCACAAAGCTTAAACTAAAACAAGCTATCTAGATGTGCAACTAGGTTGTTCTAATATAAAACCCCTATCCCAAAAGAGTTTAGCAACCTATAGCCTTTCCTATCAAGAAACTATTCTATGAAAGTAAAGGCATACAAATTACTAGAATGAAATGCGGAAGCTTAAAGAGCGGGATAGGAGATAGCAAACTCTTGACGCGGGTGTTTATCCCGTGGTTCGGTTAGCCACAAAGGCACACCTACATCCACGTTGTTGTAGCACTCACTAAGAGTATTGCTACTCGGCCACCAAGTCTCTTCCGTGAACACAATCACGGTCACCTTGGCCCCGGGTTCCACTAAGGAGCTTCTCCACAAAGGATGGGGGTCTCCACGTCCCCCGCACAAAGGTGTCGTCGCCGCTCCACACCAAGTCGGAGGGTCGATGACGTTGCCGGCGAGCTCCACGCTCCAAGGTGCCGGCGCACCAAGCTCTTGTTTTGGTTCACTAATGAACCATAGCACAAAGGCTCTAAGCCTTGCAAACTCACTCACTAAGAGCTAATCCTTTACACAACACTCTCAAAGTGTGCTAAGGGCTAAGGATATGATCTTGATGCTTTTGTATGGCTTGGAGATGTTCTTGGGTGTGTGTGGGATGTCCAGCAACTCCAGCAATCTTCAAATGGTCGGGGTGAGGCGTATATATAGGCCACCAAGTCTTGTAGCCGTTGCTCCAACGGTTAGCTGAAAATCTGCGTACCACCGGAAGAACCGATGCCTCTTGGCAGGGTAGCGTCGGTTCATCCGGTCACTCATAACACGAAGTAGCCGTTGGACTCCTGATGGCTGACGCAGAGACCACCGGTTGAACCGATGCTTTGCACCGATGCCTCACCGGTTCAACCGGTGCTGAAGGAATGTTCTCCTGGACGCTGACGTCATTACACCGGTGGTATGCACCGATGCCCCATCGGTTGAACCGGTGCTGAAGACACTTCTCCTGGGCACCTGACATCGTCTCTGGTACAAAGGACGGCCAATGCACCGATGCCCCTTTTTGACCCGTCGGTTCAACCGGTGCCTATAGGCTGACTTGGCTTCGACTCCCTTCTGCACCAAAGTACCATGGCGTCGGTTCTTCCGACTACCATCGGATACTCCGATGCCCATGGCGTCGGTTCTTCCGGTGCTACTGACCGAAGAGCTTTCAGGGCGCTACCCTGAGACCCGCGAGGGGCGGCTCCCCCTCGACCCCCGTCCGCTAACCGGGTAGCGGAACCCCCGTAGGGGCTGCCCTTCGGGCCTTGCTACGCCTATTTTCTCTTTCTCTTTGTCATCACTTGAACCTAAAAGCCTGAGAATGATCATCTTAACAATCATATTAGTCCAAGTGTTGTGTTGTCATTCGATCACCAAAATCACTCGAAATGGCATAAATGGTGCCATGTTCGTTACAATCTCCCCCTTTTTGGTGATTGATGACAACACAATCAAAACAAGCATAGATTTGCAAAAATTGACAAATTTAACCACTAGATACCAATTGAAATCAATTGAGAACCGCTTACGCTTGTTTGGATGTTTACCATCATCCAATAATGACTTGGCCTCCCCCTAAAACCATGATTCCCCCTTTGAACCTCCCCTTTTGTTGATACTTCTCCCTCATGACTTGATTCACTTAGGTATTTCTCCCCCTTTGGGATATACTTCTTTTCCTTGAGAAAAATACCTTGCTTTGATCCACATTTCTCCCCCTTTGGAATCAAATCACCTAAAAGGTCTTGTTCCTAAAAACAAGGTCTTGCAAAACAATATAGCTCAAGAGAAGATTAGTAGCCTAGGGAGTTAGTTCATGATTCATGATCCAATTGTATGATATCAATGAAGATACCAATTGAAAACTATACTATGGTGGATCACAAAATCACGAAACTAGCATGACATGAGCTAAGCTTTCCATAAGTATGTGCACAAAATGATAATGTGAAAATCAAGTGCACAACTAGAAGTAATAATTAGAAAGCTTAGATCATATCATGCACGGAGGTAGCTCTAAAGTAAATAGGATATGACAAAGATACCAATTTAATTAGTTTAGAACCTTACATACCTCCGGGGGTTTCTTTGTTTACCTTGCATGTACTAAAAGAAAGTGACTTGCAATCAATTGAAAGTCTTTAAACAAGAAGCACTTGGTACACCAAGGTTAAGCAAATGTATGAGTACATAGCCTATGAACTTAGATATGAGCATTTAAGTTCAATAGAGCATGACTCAATATGCATGAAGCACAATTTATCTAATCACTCTTGTAGAGTTGTTTATTCACATTGATCGTGAGAAACATTCTCTTAGAGTGTTAACTCCACGTGAGACTACAAAAGATAAGCTAGAAAACATGTTAGTCTCAAAAATCACAACCTATAGGATGAACTCCCCCTAAAAGTGTGCATTTAGTGTTTGAATCACCAAGCAAATGTATGCACATTAATTTTGACACAATTAGGAAGTTTACCCTATAGCTTGTGTTCATGGTACACATATGAAATACATACCTTATGAGATGCATGTACCATGAAGGGTAACCTTGTGTAGCTTTCTACACACTTATCAAACCATGTAGGTTGCTCATGGGTTAGAGTCATGACACAAGCAACCCACCATATATAACACTAGGTGATGCAATGCAAACAACCTAGCAAGAGCAATGGAGCTACATGATGCTTGAATTGAAACTTTTAGCTACCATTACCTTATGGGGGACTTGGGCAATCAAATGTCCAAGTTGTGAGCTTAGCTTCTTTGGTTTGAACCTTCACTTCAACTTGTGAGCTAAGCCTCCAAATCCCCCGAAGCTATTCCATGGGCTTCAAATCTCCTTTGGAACCCACACCATTTGAGGCCCCTTCATATTGATGATGACATCCTTGGGCACCCAAATGGGGCGGTTCCAACTCCTTTCTTGCTTCCCAACCTTGTGGGCAACCACCTTGCCATTTGTTTTCTTCTTGATCACATAGGAGGTGCTATTGCTTTTGTTCCTCCGGTTGGGCTTGGTGTAGATGAGAGAACTCTTGATTGTTAGCTTCTTCTTGTTCTTCTCATCCGAAAGCTTCTTTCTTGGTTGAGGACACTTGTTGGACTTGTGGCCTTCTTTGTGGCACTTAGAGCAAGTCACGGTGGACCCCTTCTCAAGCTTCTTCACCATGTTCTCACGGTTATCTTGAGAAGGTTGGACATTGCTCTTCATGCTTTTGCCCTTCAATCTATACAAGTCCTTCATGAGCCTTTCCACTTCTTGCTTGAGCTCATCATTCTCCTTGGCAATGAGATCATCACATGATTCTACAACAACATTCTCATTGCATTTCTCATTGCAAGGGTTAGAGCAAGAATTATCAATTAAATCAATGCAAGAAGTTGAAGCATCTACCCTAGAGATAGGAATTGCACAAGGGATAGTTTGCTTCATTTCCAAAGAGTCATTAGTATCATTAATGCTCTCAAATTTTAGTTTGAGCTCTTCATGCTCCTTGCTAAGCAAATTGAATTTGCACCTCAAATTTTCAAAGTTTGTAGCAAGAGAAGCATTTAGATCTTTGAGAGCACTAAGGTTTTTAATTTCTTTTGATTGTTTTTTAATGACTTTTTGATGCTCATGAACAAGGTCAAGAAGTTCATCAATTGAAGGAGAATCGGAGTCATCATCACTTACATCGCTATCCATACCTTTGGCCATAAGGCAAGTGTTTGATGATGATCCGAAGTTGGTGCGGGTGGTGAATCTCTTGCTTGATTCATCGCTTGAGCTAGCACTTGATTCTTCACCACCACTAACCCATTCACCAAATATGGCAAATGATTCATGCTTGAGCTTCTTCTCCTTCATTTGCTTGTTCTTCTTGAACTTCTTCTCAACCTTCATAAGTTGATGGTGAGGCCCATCTTTGAGGAAGACCAAATACCCCATTGAGTTGATTTCCTTTAAGCATTTGTTCATCTTCTTTACATGCTCGTAGAGGTTAGGGTGCATTGGCTCTTGATCATCACTTGAGGAGCCTTTTGCTTCCTCTTCTTCCTCATCACTTGAGCTATCTTTGATGGCCATCTTCTTCAACTTTTGGACTTGCTTGCATGCAAGTGCACTTTGTGTTGGTGAAGAAGGTGGCGCTCTTGGCTTGATATCATGACGTAGCTCATGGGCTATCACCTTGTTTAGGACTTTATTTGGTGTCATTGTGGTGAGATCTTTCTCATAAAGAATTGTTGTCACCAAATCATAGTCCGGCCTTCTAAGTGAGTGAAGGATCTTGCGAATGAGTTCCAAATCTTCAATTTTCTTCACATCTAAAGAATTAATCTCATTCACAAGAATATTCAACCGTGAGTACATAGTTTCGGCATTTTCATGATCAAGTTGCTTGAAACTATTAAGTTTATCAATGAGAACATGATATTTTTCATTTGCAACATCTTTTGTGCCTTCATGGTTCTCACTAATAGTTTTCCATAAATCATTTGCATTTTCACAAGCAAATACACGATTGAACACATTTTCACCAAGAGAGGTTAAAATAGCACACTTGGCTATAGCATCGTATTGCCTCTCTTGTTGATTAGTGCTTTTAGTTCCTTCACTCGTAACTCTCCAAACATTTAGGCCCTTTGCTTGGAGGTGTGATTGCATTAGAATCTTCCATCGTTGGAAGCCCGTGCCATCGAAACGTGGAGGAGGTCCTAGAGAATCCATCCCTTCCCTTAAAAGAGCTAACTCACTAGGCGGTGAAGCCTACCGATCTAATGAGCCGGTAAACACAAATTTGCCAATAGAATTGGTTTTGTTTGTGAGACAAGTGAGTCCCGGCTCTGATACCAATTGATAGTGATCGGGTGCTCTAGCCTAAGAGGGGGAGGGGGTGAATTAGGCACTAATAAAAACTTAGACCTATGGCTCCAACTAGTTTGCACAAAGCTTAAACTAAAACAAGCTATCTAGATGTGCAACTAGGTTGTTCTAATGTAAAACCCCTATCCCAAAAGAGTTTAGCAACCTATAGCCTTTCCTATCAAGAAACTATTATATGAAAGTAAAGGCATACAAATTACTAGAATGAAATGCGGAAGCTTAAAGAGCGGGATAGGAGATAGCAAACTCTTGACGCGGGTGTTTATCCCGTGGTTCGGTTAGCCACAAAGGCACACCTACATCCACGTTGTTGTAGCACTCACTAAGAGTATTGCTACTCGGCCACCAAGTCTCTTCCGTGAACACAATCACGGTCACCTTGGCCCCGGGTTCCACTAAGGAGCTTCTCCACAAAGGATGGGGGTCTCCACGTCCCCCGCACAAAGGTGTCGTCGCCGCTCCACACCAAGTCGGAGGGTCGATGACGTTGCCGGCGAGCTCCACGCTCCAAGGTGCCGGCGCACCAAGCTCTTGTTTTGGTTCACTAATGAACCATAGCACAAAGGCTCTAAGCCTTGCAAACTCACTCACTAAGAGCTAATCCTTTACACAACACTCTCAAAGTGTGCTAAGGGCTAAGGATATGATCTTGATGCTTTTGTATGGCTTGGAGATGTTCTTGGGTGTGTGTGGGATGTCCAGCAACTCCAGCAATCTTCAAATGGTCGGGGTGAGGCGTATATATAGGCCACCAAGTCTTGTAGCCGTTGCTCCAACGGTTAGCTGAAAATCTGCGTACCACCGGAAGAACCGATGCCTCTTGGCAGGGTAGCGTCGGTTCATCCGGTCACTCATAACACGAAGTAGCCGTTGGACTCCTGATGGCTGACGCAGAGACCACCGGTTGAACCGATGCTTTGCACCGATGCCTCACCGGTTCAACCGGTGCTGAAGGAATGTTCTCCTGGACGCTGACGTCATTACACCGGTGGTATGCACCGATGCCCCATCGGTTGAACCGGTGCTGAAGACACTTCTCCTGGGCACCTGACATCGTCTCTGGTACAAAGGACGGCCAATGCACCGATGCCCCTTTTTGACCCGTCGGTTCAACCGGTGCCTATAGGCTGACTTGGCTTCGACTCCCTTCTGCACCAAAGTACCATGGCGTCGGTTCTTCCGACTACCATCGGATACTCCGATGCCCATGGCGTCGGTTCTTCCGGTGCTACTGACCGAAGAGCTTTCAGGGCGCTACCCTGAGTCCCGCGAGGGGCGGCTCCCCCTCGACCCCCGTCCGCTAACCGGGTAGCGGAACCCCCGTAGGGGCTGCCCTTCGGGCCTTGCTACGCCTATTTTCTCTTTCTCTTTGTCATCACTTGAACCTAAAAGCCTGAGAATGATCATCTTAACAATCATATTAGTCCAAGTGTTGTGTTGTCATTCGATCACCAAAATCACTCGAAATGGCATAAATGGTGCCATGTTCGTTACACCAGTGTAGAAGTCAGCATATGAGTAACTTGGTGAATCTAGACAAAACAACAGCAATGCACCCGGAAGTTAATATCTAGAATACCCAGCAATGGTAACAAAATGTGGAGTGTACGTGATCTTGATCTTAAAAGCATGAAATGAATCTCAAAAGGGTCACAAACAATTTGACAACACTCAATGTAAGAACAAGTAGCATATGTATGAGGTTTTCAAATATGTTAACATATGGCTTTGGTAGGAACTTCATGCCATTGGGGAACGCTCAAAGTATTTTGCAGCAAGAAGTAAGGTTTCTCTGATCATACCATTATGGCAGTAGGGCGGCAGTATTATAGTCTTGTGATTGTCAATCCTTGCTGCTCAGCAATCATCAGCTACAGCATAACTAGACCATTGGCTAATCATCGGGTTCATTGTAACAGGGCTATAGCATCTGATCCTGGTATTCCCATGAGCATCATACTCCGGCTATAGCACCCGCGGCACGTCTGAATCTCCACCACATATGTGCCTCCATGATTTCACCACGTGTGAGAGAGTCGCTGCTAGCCGATTTTTATATGATCAGCTCCTCTGGAGACAAGTCTGAACTGGCTATTCCCGTCATGGGGGCTTCAAAATAACCAAATCAGACTACTGCTGGTTACTCTGCCATTGGCTCAACCGATCATAGTCGATAAATATAATGAAGGAGCTATTGGCGAGCCGCCAGCCTTTGTCGAGATTATGTTGATGTAGGCATAATATACTACATTTATCGGCTGCTGGTTCTCTAGGAAGTCGACATGCACACACATGATACGTGCATGACCCTGCGAACTTCCTTGCTTGCATGCTGCTGGAGTACTACTTGCGTATGAGCATCTCTGGTCTTTTAACGTGCGTGGATCATAAGATGGTAGCACCAACGTGGCCACGTCACACTACTAGAAAACGGGCCATCGGCCGATGGCCAAAGGTACCAGCTGCTGTTGCAGCCGGTACCGATGGCCATCGGTACCGGCTGCAACAGCAGCTGGTACTTTTGGCCATCGACCGACCTAGTGGAGGGCAATTGGCACCGGGTGGTGGTTCCAACCGGTTCCAATGCGTCACCATAGGAACCGGTCTGAACCACCACCCGGTACCAAATGAAGACGGCGCTAAAGGCACCGGTTTATAGAAATAACCTGTTCCTATGGTAATGAAACATGGCAGCTGCCAGGAGCTCGGGCCTAAGGCACCGGTTGATGCCTTGACCCGGTGCTATTGAATTAATTTTAGCACCGGGTCATTGAAATCAACCGGTGCCTTTGGTCCGAGCCTATAAATACCCCAGCCCCTCCCCCTCTCAAGCTGCCGTGAACTCACTGTTTATGGCAGTTGAGTGGGGTGAGGGGAGACGAATTTTTGCTTTTTTTTGAAAAAAAGGTTAGTTATTTTTCTTTATAACTTAGCAATTAATTTTTAGAAACAGTTATTACTTGATTTAGTTTATATATGTGATAATTATTTTTATTTGTAGCATCTTATTGTAGTTATATACGTTATCAATTTATTTGATATTTGAATACTATCAAATTATTGTATTTATATGTTTTTTCAATTTATTTGATAAGTGAATAGTATCTATTTATTATAGTTATATGCATTATCAATTATATAAATATATTGTTATAAATTGGTAGTATGAACGAACTATTTGTACAGTACAATGATGTATATAAATGTATTGTGGACCCAGATGAGTATATAAATGTATATAAATGTATTCTCTGAAAACGAACACGAACGACCAATGAACGTATAATACTGTAGAGCTTGAGTGCGTTTAGCAATTATAAAAAATAAACAGTAATAAATATAACAAACAAAACTAGATTTGGGAAAAAAAAATAGAAAAGTTCATTGGTACCGGTTGGAAATACCAACCGGTACCAATGGAACCCTAAGGCACCGGTTGAAAAACCCGGTGTCTTAAGACGAGGCCATTGGTCGCGGTTGCGGGGCACCGGTTGGGAAACCGGTGTCTTTGGCCCTTCTCAGCCGGTGCCCAAAGCCCGTTTTCTAGTAGTGTCATGTCGCTTCCGGTCGATCGGTACATCATTGTCATCCTCCGAGAACTGTTCAATAGCCGATAGTACTCTCATTATCAATCTAAGAACTAGCCGATAAGTACATATCGGCTGTTTAAAAGCCAACAGATGGGGTTGCGCCGCCATCCGAATTCAATACCTAGTCAACCCATCGACCTCTTCTAGTACTTGTCGTTGATTAGATGGTTTCACTCCGAGAACACCTAAAACCTTAATAGCCGAGATAACTCTGGTGCATCCATCGGTTCCTTGTTTCAACGAATAGCTGAAGGAATAGAATGCTGGCCACTTTTGGTCGGACAACAATTTCTATTATATTGGTCCAGACCTTTAGCAGCTTCTCGCAGGCGTCGTGCATTGGCTCATAGATAGCACTGCTCCTGATCCTGCTAGCTTGTACTGCTTCTTTCCCATTCTCGCCGTCAGCTATGATGGAATCAGCGTCCCGTCAAGACACGTTGAAGTTAATTTCTCCACTAGAGTCGATATACCGTCGAGACCATAACACCAGATCGATAGCTCTCCTCGACATCAGCGTATCCATAATGTCGTCGGCTATATAGTCACCGTTGTCGTCACGCTCGGAGCAGCATGCAGACTTGGTCGTCGACCAACTCGGCGATGTGAGTCACCTCATGGTCCGTGATATCCAGTCCCAGTCTCATTGTCAACACACTCTGCCACCTGAATGCATCGGCCAAAGAGTAGCTGAAGGCGTACACATTGGTCCGCAGCACGAGTCTCGTGGCCTTGCCGATGCATCCCTGCACAGTGCCAATACTGATATGATTGCACCAATGAATTGAAAGCCGAAGCACTGTGATTTGCTTTGGTGATTAAAGGTCAGGAATTCGGCCGATTGTTTGTCAATTTGTGTGCAACAGATCTGGCAATAAAGAAATTCCGTCGGCCAATCAATCCATGTTAGCCGAAAAATAGATCGGCTATCCCTCCATCGGCTCTAATTGCGTACATAAGAACAAATATCTCCTGTATGCTCCGTATGCTCCTGTACGTGTTTTAGCCAAAGGAGGAAAATTGTGTGCGCATCTTTATTTTGTTTCTGAAGCAATCAGCCAAATCATCAATATTTTTGTGGGCTCTCATGGTAAAAGCCAGCACCGACACCAAGGGGATTCACTTTTAGAAATATAGCCGATTTAGCCATCCAAGATAAAAGGAGCAATCTCAAATAATATAGGCAGCCAACTCTTTGCATCAAGTCCACGCTCCTCTTTTATTAACCCTATCGGCTCTCCCTTCTCTCTGTTTTTGGTGAATCCATTTAGTAGAGCCGATACCTTTATGCAGTCTATTGGCTTTTGCAGTTTGCCCAGCTGACTATCAGCCGATGCCTTCTTCAGCCACATATTCCATCCGCTATAGTTTTTCTTAATGGAAATAATCCGTTGAACCACACAAATAGCCGATATTGCTCCGTTTGGCAGGCTATGGCTGGTGTCTGGTGCTTGGTGCTGATTTGCTATGAGAGAAAAGTACTACTGATTGATTTGGCCTGGAAAAATTTCTGAATATTCTAACCACCACTAATCTCTGACATAACTGCTGCCTTTCCATCCATCGATTCCGGGCTTCCTCTATTTCTCGTGTGAAAACAGCAGGCAAAATAAATAGCATCCAGGCTAGAAGATGAACACACGTATGTGACTTGCTTAACCAATATAGCCTGATAGCCAATGTGGTCTATCGGCTTCCTCAAAGTAATTGCCATTAATTTAAACCATTAGAATGAATCACCAAAAATAATTATCGACCCTGTATATGGATCACCAAAACTCTTTTCATCGGTTGTAGTTTCCATCGGTTCATCAGCTACTTAGTAATCAGCCAGTTTTCCTCCATTCTCCAAAAACTACAAGGAGCCGATGTTTGTTTTATTCTTGATCGAGAAATGATGATGGCTTCTGGCAGTGTCATCCCACCAAGGGTTGCTTCAGGTTGCATTCAGTGACCCTGATAGGCGATCGGCTGATGGTTATAGCCGATGTAAATGTATCAAAATATGGTTTTTAACAAAGACGCTGGGAGCCTGGGAGGTAAACATATAGATTGATATATATCCCATTTTGGCAACCGAACTAAAGGTCTTGGGCAATAAAATTGCTGTGGCGATTCGATGGACGGCCTATAGATCTTTTCATCCACCTGATAGAATCTGATGACCGCATAGAGACCCTTCGGCTTGATGCCCTGACCTATCCACTCAGAGCCGATGAATATCCTGAGCCGATGTTGATAATAGTGGGTCAACAATATATGTAGCCTTGCTAACATATAAGATATAGTAAAATATTCCGGCCAGCTGGCTGACAACATGTTCCACTTCAAATATTTTAACCCTGAATCGGCCACGACTAGCCCAAGACTTCGTCAACAGGGGCACTGGTTATTGTCAAGTTTATAGATCAGGTGACCTCTCAAATTTGCATAACTTCATCTCATTCGGCCGATGTCTCCTGCATCGAGCCAAGAATTGGCTGATGTATTAGATGACCATGTGCCCTCCTCCATCTCCGATACTAAATAAAGTCATCGGCTGTTTATGTATTCATAGAGCTAGCTTTTGAGACGATGCATGAGTACACCATCTTCTGTCCCACCGTCAGTATCTTCAGCAATGCTGGTTGTAGATGACTCATATTCTGGACTTTATTGAACCAATCAGCTGCGAAGCAAGTCATACAGAAGTACTAGCCGATTGATCTTTATCGGCTGTGGTATTTAATTCACTTGCAACTCTGCCCACCTGGATCCCATAAATCAGAACAGAACTCTCGACTGTACTTAGTGAATATAATGGCCAATATTCTTGTACAAATTGTCAGATTGGCTTTCCCAGTTGAAATAATATATTTACCCAAGTTTTCTCCAACAATGGTTTCAGACTTTTCTGCCCTTTGAAAGACCAATATCATAGAGTTGAATTTCCCATCATGGTCACTGATGTTGGTTATGTCTGTTGGAAATAAGTGTTCACCAATTTGCACTAGTATCTTGATATTCCCAACTCTAACCAATCTTTGTTTAATGGCCCATTCTTCTGCAGAAGACCTTTCAAAATCTAGCCTTTCTTCATGCCGGTCTTGTCTTTCTAGTTCCTTTAGCCAACAATTGCACCCCAGAATCGATAGATTTCAACTCTTCAGACTTTCTATAGATTAATAATTCAGAGGTAGCCTCCACATCTTCAATATTGGCTGAGATTTTATCTTTAACATTGTCGTCCTCTAATTATCTAGACACTCCAGAAACCAATACCTTAGATTCAAATTCCCCATCCTGGCTGTTTGCAATACACTGCTGATGGATTATTGGCTCCGATTGTTGCATAATCGGCTGACAACTATCTCGTCGAAGTTGTTGCACAATCGGATGTTGTACAACCGGTGACTCTGCAATCAGCTATTGCACACTTAATTGTTGAAGCTGACAAGTCGTATGACAAACCGACGTCTGTGGCAGATAATAATTTGATTGTTGTGTAATAGCCATTGACGGTTGACAACTCATCGATTGATAAGCCGATGCCTGTGGTTGGTAACCACCTGATTGTTGTGGTTGATAACTCATCAGTGAAGGGGTCAACATCTGTAGCTGATAGCTTGCTGCCCATTGAAACTGATAAACCATCGGCCGCGGTTGCTGAACCATAGGCTGTGGCTGTTGAACTGTTAACCATGGTTGCTGAAAAACCATCGGCTGCGGAGCCGATGCATAATATTAATAACCGCCTGTCTGAGCTGATGTTTGATGCTAAAAACCATCGGCTGTGTGGTATGATAATCAAACTGATGAATAATTTTACCAGCATCCACACATTTGACTGTATTACTCACCGTGCTTGCCATGCTGTTAGTCCAGTTAATCATTGCTTGTTTCATAGCTTGCTCGATTGTCTCTTGTAACTTAGTTGCGTCCATTGGAAAACCCATGATGATAATTCCACTATCGTATCCCACTGGGCGTGCCAAAAAATGTGTTGACGCAAAAATCAACACACTGGAGTCTGAAGGCACTGTTCGCCAAGCTTCAGAAAGTAGACCAAGCGTGCCAGTCAATCTGACCTTATGATTGACAAGGAAACAAGGGTAAATGTTAAATTCGAGAGAGTATCGGCTGAAGTTCCGAATATCCCTCACAAGCCATATCGGTAGGCAATTGCCGATACAGAAAACGACAAAATCATCTCGGTCGGCCGATTTGAAGCAGATGATCAGCTAGGTCAGCTGATGTGCGTAAGGAGTAGTGTAAAGGCTATGAATGTGTAATCTAAACAGCACTATCAAACAATCACCTGGAATAGATCTAATCGGCTATATGATGTTTTGAGTAAAATAATATGATAAACGGCCGATCAAATATATTCCAAGCTAAATAGATATCGATAAAAGCTAAAACTACAGGTAAAACCTACAGAGCTAGCAGATATCAATAAATTGTGAATTAATCAAGATGAGACAGCAGTGATACACCCGGAAGTCAAAGCCTAAATATAATTCGATAACTTTTGAATAGATCTGAACGAAGCAACAGTGATGTGCCCGGAAGTTAAAGCTCAGATTTACTCGGTAAACGAAAACTTACCAGCAAAATCAAGTCGCTTGAATGTGAGGCGTCCTTGATCAACTCGAAAGAACTCGCAGAACAAAAATGGCGAAGTCGCCAACGAAAAAGTAAATTGCAAAGAAAAAATAGGGTTTATTGATTGATCTTGTGATAAAAAATTACAATGACCGTCATCCCTTTATATTTATAGGGGCAGCTTGGATCTCACACAGGAGACTTGCCTAAACCAACTATGATTTGACTACCTTAATTAAATCCCAAACAATAGAAATATTAAGATACATGGACTCCAAACCCCTATGTGTAGAGTACTTATCGATGAAGCTTCTTTATCTGACTTGTCCGTGAAGAGGCAATCTTGCTTACGTGATCAATTTGGACTAGTCCTTCTCATGGGCAACTCACCCTTTATTTTATTTAACTAGTGGATTGCGCGCGTTGCGCGCGCTCATAATATCCTTGTATTAATGGGTAATCGATATGGTTAGAGAAGATATGTGCTCGCGTACCCTTATATTTACCATGTATCTGTTTCTTTTTTTAGATTTATAAACAGTTAATGTAATTAATTAAATTTTTATGCTACTAAATGCTTATAGATACAAAAACTCACAGTAGGTAGCTATAATATTAATATTCTACATTATTTATAGGGAATTATAATAGACAGTAGATTACATTTATATTACAACAAAACACATTTGGTGCTCTAGTAAAAGGCTAGAGACTACCAAGTACATAATCTAAAATCGAGCTGTAGTTGCAGCTGTTTTGGGATAGTCTGAAAAGAGTGGCTTGGTTTCTCCTTGATATAGACATTACATCCTGCAAAAGTTTAGACAAGAGGTGGTATATTTATGTTTTGTTTGATGATAGAAGTTGATGCTGCATCAACATAGTTGCTTCCTTATTCTGATGAGATTGGGAGCACATGATTGATTGGGACTTGTTTCACCTGATAGCCGCTGGCAAAATCTCAATTGTTCCAGATTTCAATTTTAGTATGAGGTTGTACAGAGCTAATTCCCCTCATTGATGCCGCTCCTCGTCTCTGCTGAAAGGCAAGCACCCAAATCAACCAACAATTTACCACTTGCACGAAGGATTAGAGCAAAGCAAGATGACCTTCTTTGAAAGACAAAGACTATGTACACGAGCAAAGCAATAAGCAACTCACCAAACATGGTTTGTACACGAGCAACTTGCGCTTGGCTTTAGATGGACAGCTTGGCTTAGATGACAGACTGTCTGCTGCTGATGCGTGGTTGCCCTAACACACCCCCCAGGCCACCGTCGCGACATCTCGAGTTGGCTTGGAGTCGAGGAGGAAGAGGCAACTCATTTTCCTAATTGGAAAATCAAATCAGGTATCAACCAGTAAAAAAGTAATTGCAAAATTGAAAGAAATTGCTTTGTCTCTCCCTTTCTATACATGTTTTTTTTCTTGTGATTCCATCTGGTTATACATCATTATTTATAAATAGTAGAAAACAAGAAATAGGGTAGCCTTCTAGGAAAAAATTACATATTGATACATATGCGTACATAGATTTCAATAGAGAATGATGCACGATAATCACACAAATGGTATATGAATGAAAGTTTTTTTTTGTGGTGGGTGATTTATTTTTGCTTGGGACTGATTGTCCTTGGCTCGTATACATAGTATTTAATCTCTTCATATATTCTCTTTGTTGTGCAAGCCTAAGCTGGAGCTTCTTGTGGACCCAAAACATAAAGATAATTAGTAAGGATCTGCAGGTGGTTTACTTTTTTAAGATAAGTTAGAGGAACCCTTACATACTTACATGACACGTCAAAAGCAATCTGATTCCTGATAAGTATAAAATGGAGAATGCAGTCTAGGAGTTACCTAATTATGTTTGAAAGAATATAAAGATTCCTTACATAATTATGTTCGAAAAAACATAACTATTTCCATTATGTGCATCTTGGAAATCAAATTACTGGAGAACTTTGTAGTCCCTCTTTTTCAGCAAGATAGCAGTGACAGAGAAGAAGAGTTGGGGGAATGATAGTAAGAAATGATATCACTGTTAAATGAGTTTATGCTCTAATCTTACTAATGGGGAGCTAACCCTTTTGTGTTGCCTTTTTTGTAATCATCTCTTCATTTGGATACATGCATAAACTGAAGCTACTAATACATATGTTAACTAATAAATCCATACTGCTGAGACCAATATCAAGATTACCTATCTCCTTTTTCAATAGATAATATGTGCACCATGAAGGAAGTCAGAGTTTGAAAGGGTTGTCAATCTCTTCTCCAGAAATAAGAATGGAAATGGAAAAATAAAAAAGAAGAAACAAATCCAAAGGATTAGACCTTGTAATCAAGCAGATGGTAGAAGGAGATTAAATATTACTGTTAAACAGGAATCATCCCAAGAAAATGGGAGTGAACCTCTAGCTGAACAGAACTAATGCGGTGCTTGAAACCAACAAGGCACATACATCTCACTACCTTCCGAATACCACCTTCCCAGTCCAACCAGCAAAAGGGAAATAAATTTATATCTTAAGGGAACACACATGGTAAGGCAAAGAAAATTATATGAAGATAAATCAGAACTAACCATTGGCAATGATAGTGAGGCAACAAATTGCATTTGGTTAGTTATATTCAAATAGTCCATATCAAAGAAAAATCTGCTATGAACCTGCACCAAAATGAAAAATAATGAGTCTGCACTCAAAAGTTACTGTTTTTAAACTTTGGATAAGAAACTACTGTGCAAGTCTGAGCTGGGGCTTCTCTTTCGTATATGAAATTTGCTTTAGCCAATTAGAGCCTGTGATAGAACAACAGTCCACAACATGTAGATGCATTTCTCAAAAGAAATTTTTCCCTGTCATTCAATTTTCAGAAATTGTTCAACATTCAGAGCAATTGCTTGGAGCTAAACTGAAAGTACAATTTCGCCAACAGGTCCAATCAGATATGTAAATTTAATAGGATTGCTAAAAAGTGGTATTCATTCAGTGATATTTCAGTAGGAACCTTAGCAGTCAAAGTCCATGTCATGTTCCCTGACTTAAAAAGGTTAATCATTTTGCCTAGAACAAAATTTCTATGGAAAAATGGTCCTACAAAGCAGCTCCACTCAATCCCACTTGCATTGATAATGGAAGGTTAACCAGACTTTCACTGAGGTTCTGAATCCTTTTAACTTAAGTTGAACATAAGATACAGGAAAAAGTTCCATTAAGACAAAGTGGAAACAGGACAACATGTATATATATATTACAGAATGGATATAAGGCGGACATAGCAACAAATTGTTTGATTATTTTTAGACATACGAATACCATTTTTTTTCATTTTGAAGTTTCAGTTCAATTCTTTATTAGCTTGGAGATATTCAACAACAGTGTATCAGTAATAAGAATCCAATGGAGCAGGTAGGAAAACCTGCTTGCTTAGGCTTGCTCCAACGGTGCCCTCTATATGGCCCCCCACCCCACGTAGGGGGAGCTTTGGGGGGAAATCCGATCCAACGGTTCCCCCCAAAGCTCCCCCTATATATGGGGGGAGTTGAAACTCCCTCTATATATAGAGTGAGTTTCAACTCCCCCTATATCTCTAATCACACCGTTTCTTCAGGATATTAATCTCGTTTGAGCCCCGTAATATGATGATAATGCGTATTATGACAGTACAAATACTGTATGATTTTTTTAAAATTCAAAAATGATAAATTAATAGTTAGTTAATGAGTGATAGTATATAGAGGGAATAGATATGGGGGGAATGGTTGGAGAGGAGTTATAGAGGGAGGAATTTTTTGGAGGGAGGTAGTAAAATATAGTAAATAGTACGTTTGGGGGGAGTTGGATGGGGGGAATGGTTGGAGAAAGCCTTAGGTGCTTATGTTCTCTTTCATCATAATCAATTTATCTCCAACATCAAATGATGTGTCCACTGTTTTTCTTAGCACATGGAAACCATAGTTCAGACCGCAAATATATCAGCTGTGGCTACCCACAGTCCAATCCAATTGGAGGTGCATACATGAGGCGCCCTATCTAATGTTCAGACTTTTGGACATAAGATAGATATTTAAATATTCAGATGTCATGAATATTTTGAGTACCAATCAGTTCTAAACATGCAGATCTATCAGATCATCTCAACTAGCATTAAATTTGAACCTTGCTTAACACGGGAAACACAGGGATAGCAAGAACCTAATTTCAGGACGAAGTAAATATGCAGTGTTACTAAGATGGCATCTCCCTAGACATAATTTTTCAATAACAATAGCTGCTAATGCAAAATCATTGGAAAGCAACCTCTTACCAGGGAAGGATAGAACTCAGAAGTAAAGGAGTTGAAGAGGCTTGGCCCTGACATCTTATCAAATATGTGTAATAATTGCAACTAGGCAGTCAATAGTAGCTCTTGCAAATCTATTAGAGGATCCTGAAGCCGCTTGTATGCATGTAAAGGCACTCTAGAAATGAGAGCAGGGGGAAAAACCTTTGAAAATTGTAAGTAGCTTGGCAAGCACATATCCATTCTCAGCACTTTCTTGTATATGCAAGGTAGATCAAGAAGTCAAAAGGGAGCAAATTAACAACTACTACAATTCAAATACCAAATCTTGAAAATTGACAGCAATAACACATCTTAGTACACAGGTGGACTAAACTTTGAAGTTAGACAAAGGGAATATGAAAGAAATGTTCAAGGATTACCTATATAGTGGTGCAGCCTTAAGATTCCTTCCGCAGAAGGCTAACCATGCTGCACCATCAAACAGGAGTGGCAACGGAAAAGGAGTTAGCACCCAGCAAGAAGAAGAATGCTAATTATGCATAATCAACTCACCCTGGCCTGGAGAGAGGAGCAATTAATCCATAGATCAGTTTGGCCCCTCCTAATCGAGGAGCATAGCAGATAGCGGTTAGCAACGAGCAGAGGGTGCGGAGGGCGGCGCCCACCGGAGATCCGACAAATCAGCTTGAGCGGGATGCCGGAGGAGAGCTGCAGGGAGGTGGACCACGCGACGGAGAGGGTCGGCGAGGAGGCGGCGAGGGCGGCCGGGCGAAGGTGAGGTCAGCGATGAGAAGTTGGCGACGGAGGCGAGCTCGGAGGATCGGAAGGAACGCCAATAGTAGCCAAAGCCGCAACCACCTGCGGTGCGCGTGGGCCGGTGCTTTGCAGCGCCCACCTATGTGCGCGGCCCGGTGCTCCGCCGCCGCCACCGGCGGGCGCGACCTGCCCGCGCTGGCTAGATCTGAGGAAACACATGAGGCAGAGAGAGGTGTCAGGGAAGAAGGAAGCTGCGGAAGCTAAGATACTTATCGCTACAGAGCAACCGCCTCCTTGTGCGCCGGCCAAACTATGGTCGTCACGGCCATGAGCGTCCTGGCTGTTGAGCCGTCGGGAGCCGCCGACCTGCCGCCGCCGTCAACGCCTTGGTCGCAGCCGCCTTCGCTTCGCCGGGGTGGAATGTCGGGACTGCCGGCTCCGTGAGCTCTGGAGGTGTCCACGTCAGTACTACGGGAGCAGGCAGCGCTGGGAGGGGGGCAGCAACGTCGGCGGCCACCAGCGGGGCCCACTCGCGTGGCACAGCGGCCGGTGCCGGACACCGCCCGGGCACGCGGTTGGCGCCACACCGCAGCCCGGTGGCGCCGTCGCTGCCCGCCACCGTCTCACGTGGGGAGGCGGCGGCACGGGGATGGGGCAGCGGCGGGAAGGAGAGAGCCGGTGGGGAGAGGAGGCCGCGCGAGCATCGCACTGCGCAGGAGCGCTGAGGAGGAGGGGGAAAGGAGGATGAGGGCCCACGCGGCGCGAGCGGCTCCGGCGCCGACCTCAGTTGTCCTTGTTGGTGGCGGGGAGGGCGAAGCTAGGGCCGGCGGCCGCGCGGGGAGGGAGGGAGCCACGGCCGGCGGCGGCGCGGGGAGGGAGGGAGGCCGGCGGAGCGAGCGAGGATGGAAGCAGGGAGAGAGAGAGAGAGGGGGGGAGGGGGCGGGAGAGGGAGGACGGCCGCACATCGCGGCCATGGCGGGCCCCTGCTCCTCCGCAGAGAGGAAGGTGCCGCGGCCATGGCGTGCCTCCATCGCGCGACCGCGCGGGCCTCCACCGCCGCGCCATGGATCCGGCGAGGGGTCCTGGATCCCGGCCTCGTCGCTGCAGCTCGGCACGAGGAGGGAGGGAGAGGAGCGGTGGAGTGGCGCGAGGAGGAGGGGCTGAACGAGCAGCGGCGCCGGAGAGGGAGGAGGTTGGGGACGCCGGCGGGGGAGGAGGAAGGGGGCGGGCGGGCGGCACGGGCAGGGAGGAGGAAGGGGGCGACGCGGGGAAGAGCGGTGGGAGAGAGAGAATGGGAGGGAGGAAACTGGAGACCGCCTGGCAGACGAAACTTCATGGAAGGAACTCACGCCACCGCTGTAAATGCCAGAACAAGCGTGAGCACGGTGTGAACGCGGAGAAAAAGCGGTGCGCAGCTGCTGCTTCCGTGTGAATGCGTCGACGCGGTAAACGGCGCTACAATTTCCACCACAGATACACATCGAATGGACCGTGGAATTTTTACTGTCGTGGACGCCCCGAGAGCTCACGGAGTCCCGCACGAATCATATATAGAAATTACCTTGCCATGCACGTGCTACCCCTGGTCATGTGAAGTCTCTTTTGCCGTGACTTGCCTCCTTAATCAATAATAAAATAATCCGGCCAGGTGCTAACCACACTTGATTAATCGAGAGCTCTCCACGTGATAAAACCACATACGTGCATTGCAAGTACTATTAGCTTTTATCTCTTCACATGTGAACTCCATACACTTTCACGCTTCAGGCTCTGTCAGCAACTTCAAAAGCATATCGGCTTCCAAATTGATACTCTGCCCAAGTACACCAGTAACCGATTGCTTCACGATTCAGATTACATCGGATTTACCAAAATCCGGTGTCAACAGTTAGTGATCTAGAATAGGGAGAGGGTATAGGTACTCAGGAGAGGCACCGGTCTTCGGCGCTCTTCTCAATTTTGTATCTCTACGATAGTGAGAGCATGGTTCGGGAGAAGTGCCGGGGTGTCGGCACTCTGCTCCTAGCGTGTACCTCTACGGATGCTGCTACTTTCTTCGGGTTTTAGTAAGTATTCGTAGCTCCTATCTCTAGTATTTTACTTAGTATAGTAGATGCTAGTAGTGCTTGTAGTTGAGTGAGATCGGTTCTCTTACTCGCGGGTTCGTCGCTCTGTATTCGTATAGAGTGTTGTAGTTTGCTAGGGGGGCCAAAAATAGTTAGACTGTAGTACTAATTAATAGCGTAGATGTGGTGTCTAGGCTAGGGATTATCCTTTGTTTGCCTTATATCCCACGGTTTGTTAAAGGTAGGCCATAGGTGGCTAAAACCTATTGGTCCTTCATAATCCTCCACGTTCGGATATAGCGTAGAGCTGTTGGCCGGAGTCACCTGGCAAACCAGGTGTAAGCCGGTGCCCGAAGCGAGTATTGTGCCCGAGAGATCGACCTTTAACTCAGCTATAGTGCTATCTTATGAATCATCTCTACCCTTCTACCTATCTTGGTGTGTCCTTGGACCGACTAGAATAGCTTGGATAACTCGTAGACATCTGCTTCTTCAAGTTCCGGCATTTCAGGCTCGAGGAATATTTTCAATCTTTGGACATTTGCCTTGAAAACATTCCCGTCATCGTCCTAGAGGGTTATAGCGCCGTGGTCGGCAGCGTTAAGTACTAGAAATGGACCTTCCCACTTACTTCTAAGCTTACCCTGACCAAACAAATGAATGCGAGAGTTGAAAAGGAGTACCTTATCTCTAGCCTTGAAATGCTTGATCTTGATCCGCTTGTCGTGCAATCTTTTTGTATGCTCCTTGTAGAGCTTGGAGATGTGGTAGGCCTTTTCCCTCCATTCATCCAATTCAGCTAGTTGGATTTGTCTTTTCACTCAGTTGATTGGAGATCCATGTTCCACCTCTTGATTGCCCAATGGGACATGTACTCAAGTTCAACTGGTAAATGGCATGTTTTTCCATAGACCAGTTGGTATGGCGTCATTCCTATCGGCGTCTTGAAAGCCGTTTGATAAGCCCATAGTCCCTCGGGTAACTTGCTCTTCCATCCTTTCCCCATGGTATTGACCGTCTTCTGCAGAATGTTCTTGATTTGTTTATTAGATGTTTCTGCTTGACCACTTGTTTGGGGATGGTATGGTGTGGCAACCCGGTGATCTACTCCGAGCTCGCTGAGGCACTTCCTGAAGGTTCTGTCGATGAAGTGTGAGCCTCCATTGCTGATCACGACTCTAGGAACTCCGAAGCGAGGAAATATGATTTCCTGAAACATTTTCTTCGAGCTCTTTGAGTCAGCCGCAACACAAGGAAGTGCTTCAACCCATCAGCACAGACCTTGAGTAAGTATGGAATGTCCCAAAGGTGAAATTGGATGAGGTGTATCAACTTTTTCTTGTCTTCTCCTCGAGGTATGTACCCAGTCACCATGAAATTTACCAAGTTCACATACCATGGACTGGATGAGGTGATCTTCAAAAGAGTATCATCTCCTAAGTAATCATTGATCGGCAAGTACGATCCTTGTACTTGTATTCTCGAGAGATGATCTGCCACGCAGTTATCCGCTCCATGCTTATCTCTGATTTCTAAGTCAAACTCTTGAAGTTGCAGATTCCAACAAATGGGTCATGGCTTGGCATCCTTCTTGGTTAGGAGGTACTTAAGTGCTGCCTGATCCGTGTACACAATCACTTTAGCACCAACCAAGTAGGATGTGAACTTATCCATGGCAAATACTACCGCCAGAAGTTCCTTCTCCGTTATGGCATAGTTGAGTTGGGGTCCGATCAATGTGTTACTGGCATAAGATATAGAATAATGATGTTTATCTCTACACTGACCCAACACTGCACCCACAGCATAGTCGCTTGCATCGCACATGATCTCGAAAGGAAGTTTCCAATCGGGAGGCTGAATGATGGGTGCGGTTATGAGTGCCTTCTTGAGGGTATAGAAGGCCACAAGGCATTCCTCGTCGAAGTTGAATGGGGCATCTTTTGCAAGCAAGTTCATCAATCTGGCTATACGGGAGAAGTCCTTGATGAACCTCCTATAGAAGCCGGCATGACCCAAGAAATTCTTGACTCCCTTGACATTCGCGGGGGGTGGTAATTTCTCGATGACGTCGATCTTTTCTCGATCCACTTTGATTCCTCTTTCAGACACTCTATGTCCAAGGACAATCCATTCTCTGACCATGAAATGACACTTCTCCCAATTAAGGACTAACTATGTTTTGTGGCACCCCTTGAGAACTTTGTCCAAATTCTCAAGGCATTGATCGAAATTTTTGCCATAGACTGAGAAGTCATCCATGAATACTTTCATGATGTTCCCAATCTGGTCTGAGAAGATCGCCATTATGCATCTTTGAAATAAAGCCGGTGCGTTGCATAGACCAAACGACATTCGCTTGTAGGCGAATGTATCATAGGGGCAGGTGAAGGTAGTCTTACTCTGGTCATCAGGATGAATAGGAATTTGATGATAACCAGAGTATCCGTCGAGGTAGCAAAAGAATGAGTGTTTTCCTACCCGTTCAAGCATCTTGTCAATGAAGGAGAGAGGGAAGTGATCCTTCTTGATAGCCTTATTAAGCATCCAGTAATCGATACACATCCTCCATCCGGTAACTGCTACAAGAAATCATTTAATCCATGACGAATTTTTGGTGACGTTTACAAAAACCATCATAAACAGACATAATCTATGACGATGTATGAATTTTTGTCACAGTTTTGCAAATAGCCCATATAGGCTCTAATTTGGGCCCAGTATCTGTAACAAATATTTGAAAACGTCATAGAATGAAAATAGAAATCATCATGAATTTAATATCATGCTCAAACCACAATTTGGACCACACTCTTTTCTCTTTTCTTTTATCCCTCTGTTGTTGGTCAAAACCGACCGGCGAGTAGCGACGGGCAACACAAAGAGCCGGGAGGTCGCCGGGGCGCTGGCAGGCACTGCTCCCTCGTCAAATGGCCCGCAATTCTAGCACACGCCGCGGCTTCCGGAGATGCAGGGCGTGCCACCTGACCTATACCCGATCAGGAGGGTGCGAACGTGCTTTGCGACGATTTGCCTGCATACACAAACACGTGTAAACATAAGTCCGAGCCGTGGTCGGCTCCCCGGGACAACTCTTGCATCGGCTTTAAAGAGCCGATCGAGTCCCGGTGTCAGATTGGATCTGCATATCCAGATAGTAATGGATAAAGCAAATAACTGCAAAAAACTGCTTCAATTAAACCTAGCTAATCTAATCTACAATGGTAAAAGCTTCACTGCTAGATCGGAACATCCTACACATAATTAGGCCTAACGAGCGTAATAGATAACCAAACCTTAACCAGAAAAGAGGCCTAAGAATAAGCGAAAGCCGATTCCCGGATCAATCCCTATTAAGATCAAAGCAAAGCATCTAATACGTCGCCGGATCATCCAACCCGTTTGCAAGGCCTAACCTATCAGATATTACACCAATTCTTAAGTATAAGAATGAACCATAACAGATTAGATCTACTAGATAAAGAAGAAGCAGGGTGTTATCTCTACGCGACTAATTCCATGCAAACGAGAATTAGTATAAGATTAAAACATGATCACGCAGAGATAACATGATATTCGTAGATGATAAGCAACAAAAGCACGATGAATCTACTAAAAATATGTTATCGCCATAAATTAACAGGGTTAATTAATGGGCCGTAAGCGAGTTGGGCTTAAAGCAGAAGTTTATGAAGTTTAGTTATTTATTACGTTCATTTGGCCTAATTACGTGTAGGATGTTCCGATCTAGGAGTGAAGCTTTTACCGTCGTGGATTAGATTAGCTAGATTTAATCGAAGCAGCTTTATAATTATTTGCTTTATCTATCAATATCCAGATATACACAGATCCAATCTGACACCGGGACTCGATCGGCTCTTTAAAGCCGATGCAAGAGTCACCTCGGGGAGCCGACCACGGCTCGGACTTATGTTTGCACGTGTTTGTGTATGCAGGCAAGTCGTCGCAAGCACGTTCGCGCCCTCCTGATCGGGTATAGGTTAGGTGGCACGCCCTGCGTCTTCAGAAGCCGCGGCGTGTGCTGGAATTGCGGGTCGTTGACGAGGGAGCAGTGCCTGCCAGCGCCCCGGTGACATCCTGGCTCTTCGTGTTGCCTGTCGCTACTCACCGGTGGGTTTTGACCGACAACACATTCTGGCACACCCGGTGGGGCATTCATCAACAACAACGCCCGCCGTAGAGATGACAGGACCTCAGGACCAAGCACCGGTTCCGCAGGCCGCCAAACCTGTCACGTATGAGGAGCTGACTCCAGAACACAATAAAAAATATGATGAGGTCAAAGCTCAGTTCAAAGCCGATCTCATCTGCCCTTTCGAGAGGACCCGCAACCATGGCATCAGGTGGGAGGGGTTCTCACGCAAAGGCGCTCTCGACAACGTGGACCTGTCTATACCATCAGAGGAGCGCACCAGAGCCCTATGCCAGGAGATGAACTACATGGTGGCTCACACGCTTCATCGACACTCAGAAAGCCTGGTGAATGAGCTCGAGCGTGTGGCACATCGTGTCATCCAGGAGTTGATCAAGAACCAGTACTCCCCATCAGGACCAATTCTGGGGAGTCATAGGGGAGAGACCTCACTTCAGTCTAGGCTGCCATTGCCAGATTCGCTCACAAACCCAGGACCGCAAGGTTCATCGATCTACGTCGTCTACAAGATTGGCGGTGACCCTGGAGAAGGCCAGTTCCTGAACGAGCTGCCTAAGGAGATCCCGCACGGCTACACGTGCGTATACATACCTGACAGTGTCAGTCCAACGCGCGCGGGACATCTGGTGGGTACAGGAGCTCCAGGGGCAGATGCAGAGAAATAGGCATGGCTAGCGAAGTACGCTACCGGGCCGAGTGCTGAGCCCTCGGCCCCAGGAGTTCTCAGTGTGGATCAGATCAGTGCAATATTAAGAGACTAGTTCGGCATCCTGCCCAAGAGAAAGGCGATCGGCTATTCTAAGCCGTATCCGAGTGATTACGACTTGATCCCGTTGCCACCCAAGTATCGGCACCCGGAGTTCACTAAGTTCAGCGGGTCAGAAGGGGCCAGCTCCATCGAGCATGTGAGCCGATACCTAACGCAGCTTCGGATGATCTCAGTGTCGGATCCTCTAAGGGTCCGTTTCTTCTCCCAGCCTCTCACAGGTTCAGCCTTTGGGTGGTATACATCACTGCCCCCAGATTCGATCCGGACTTGGAGGCAGCTGGATGATCAGTTCCACACCCAGTATCATTCAGAGGCTGCTGAAGCAGGGATTGCTGACCTCGCCCAAGTCAGGCAGAAGCGAGGGGAAAGCGTGTCTGAGTACGTACAGTGCTTCAGAGAGGTCAAGAATCAATGCTACTCATCGCGTATCACAGAAAAGGAGGCAGTCGATTTGGCAGTTCTGGGACTCGCTAAGCCGATCAAGGATCTGGCTTTTCAGTTGGAATTCACCTCTTTGGCACACATGGTGTAGAATCTCACGGCATATGAACACTATCACCCGGAGCTGTACCAGGAAAAATTCTAATGCCATGTAAACATGGCCCAAGCAGATGATTCTGATGATTCTAATGGGGAACAAGAAGTGGCTGTGGCAGAGTGGACCCGGGGGGGCAAACGCCGTCCCGTGCAAGTGGGTCAAACAGAAGGGGCTTGTGAAGGGCTTTGACTTTGACGTGGCCAAGGCAGAGAAGATATTCGACTTACTGCTCAAGGAGAAGCAGTTGAAGCTCCTAGAGAATCACAAGCTGCCAACGGCACAAGAGCTGCAGGGGAGGTTGTATTGCAAGTGGCACCACTCGTTCACCCATGCCACGAATGACTGCAAGGAGCTGCGTCGACAGATCCAATCGGCTATCGAGCAAGGCCGATTAATTCTGTCCCAACGCACGATGAAGGTGGATAGTCAACCGTTCCCACAGGCTAACGTGGTGGAGTTGTCGAATCTTGGACCTGTGGGCCAGAACTTGGCGTTCCAGATCAACATGGCGGGACCCATGCGCCGCCGTGTCGAGCAGAGGAAAGAGGCCGCTTGTAACACCCGGTTTATAAAAGGACATAAACCGAGCAATCATATACGTGCCAGGATCAAGTCACACGTATATACAACAGAATGAACAATATATCACAGCACATATCACGAAAAAGACATAATAAAGCGAATACGAATGTATTCATTACATTAATGACAAAATGTATGATACAGCGGAAGCGAAATACAAAATACGATAAAAACTCTCCAAAGCTGAGCAGGGCGCCACAGGGACGTCGACTGGGAGACAAACGCCTAGAAGTCCTCGTAGTCCTGGTAGCGCTGAGCGAACTCCCTTGCCTCGGCAGGAATTGAGCAGCAGTAGCGTATCCAAGAGGAAAAACTAGAGAAAAGGCAAGAGTGAGTACACAACTTGTACTCAACAAGTATAACACAAACTATGAGGCTCTAAGGTTGGCTGACTGACTGCATTAGCTTTTAAGTCTTGGCAAAATTTTATTAAAGCTATTTACTACAAGTGGATGAATTACCATAAACCCGGTTACATAGTAATTAATCAAAATTAATCATGTTACTACTGAGAACCAAACCGAAACCACCAAGGTAACCCCGAGAGGCACCCCCCTCGTCGGAAGGAGATAACCCTACTAATCAAAAGGAGGATCTGGGCCGCTCATGACCGCGAGCACGGCTAGTATACCAGTTTTACACTCTGCAGAGGTTGCACATCTTTACCCACAAGTCGTGAGCTACGCTAGTTGTTCATCACACTTTCTTAGGTGAGATGGCTAGCAAACTCACTACGAGGCCTTTAGAAAGAATCTCGTTTGTAAGGAGTAACCGTGAGGGTTGGATCGGCGACTATGTAGCAGGTCTAGTGGGCGTCAAGAATACCACAGACGAGGCCACTCAGTACGAGGGACATAGAAGCTTACCACCCTTGCCCCACAGGTAAGTTCCTCCAAACCAAAAAGACCTAATTATTACACCAAGACCGTCCCATTCCAGTCTTGTGGTAGCGCTGTTGTCCCAGGTTGTCGCTCTATGAACTGGTCCTTATGGAGAGTGGCCAACCCAGCAGTAAGCACCGTGCTGGCCCCCTAAACCCTGTTTCTAACAAAAACCAATTTTAATGAGACATGAGCCCCTCAAACGGGCCACTCTCAGAATTAAGTTGCATATACCATTAATCAAATTAATTAAAAAGGACCAAGTGTGTTATAGCGTGGCACCTAGCACCACTAACCAAAATGCAACCCAAAGGATATATATAAAGGATATAAAGTGGCTAGGAAAGTCCTTATAGGCATATAGAATTAAAATGCAGTATGAAAATGTATTTAAAGTGATAGGTTGTTCATGTTATACTTGCCTTCCTCAAAAGTTCTCCTGCTGCTCAAACTGCTCTGAAGATGGCTCTTGGCACTGGTACTGATACTCCTCCGGTAGCTCAACGTCTACTCACGATTGCAATGCCAAAACAAGTCCACATATACACATACATGCAAACAAGAGCAAAAACTAAGAAACAGTACATCAATACATAGAAACAGCACACTAAACTAGTCTAAAACTATTCTACGCGTTACAACGATCGCGTGGACATAAAGAACGCCTAAAACGGAGCTAAAACGCATAATCTAGGCTAAAAACAAGTTCCAGGGACCTATTTGTAAGAAAACTGAGGTTCCAGGAGGTTTCTGGGCTAAAACGAGGACTAAAATGTAATTAAACCTTAGTTCTAGGGTCTAACTCGCAAAAAGTCAAGGGCTGGATGGCGGGTTCAAAATCTAAAGAGCTCAGGGGGCTGGGTGTTAATTTCTGGACCAAACTGCAAATTCTTTTGAACACACCAGGACTGCGGGTTATTTTCAAGGAAGTGGGAGGGCTCTTTAGCAAAACTGATAGGGCGAACCGTTATGTTTAGATCCGGTCGCTTGGATTCGGATCGGAGGGCTCGGATTTGATGAGATCTAAATCTAATCAGAGCCGTTTCCTCCAGATCGGGCGGCCACGAAGGCTTGGGCGCGCGGGCGGCGGCGCTGACCACTGGAACAGGGGTTCCGTGGTGGCGCTGCGCCGGAGAAGACCGAACTCGGTCTTCCCGGGGCAGATTCGAGCGGGGCTTGGGCGGGGAAGAATCTACGCGACATGCGTTAAGCACTGGTGGCGACGGGGGGGCTGCTCGGGGCTCGGACGGGGCTCGTGGCAGAGCGAGGCGGCGCTAGCTCGCCAGCGAACAGTGCCTGAGCACCTAGGGTGTACCACGGGTCCTAAAACCTGGCGCAAAAGGAGCAGGGGATCAAGGCGTGCTCACCTAAGCTCGGGAGTGAGCAGTGAAGGCGCGCAGAGGTGTCAACGTTGGAGCCCCTGCGGCGGCGCTGGGACGGAGTCGGGGAAGACGCTGCTGCAGGGGTCCTCCGGGCTTCTGGACTCCGTGGATCGACGCGGAATGATCCTGCAGAGATGCTACGGGGGTCAGGAGGACCGGAGATGGGCCGGCGGCGAGGAATTGCGGCGAGACCAGAGCTCACCTGCGGCGGTACGCCGTGGCAATTTCGGCGCTGCACAGGCCGAAGTCGGGGAAGAAGGGCCTGGCGTGGAGCCTGGGCGCGCGGCGGGGCTGTTGCGGTGGTTGGCAAGGGCTGGAAGGGCGCGGTGTGGCTGGTCCGTGGTGGCGCAGAGGACCTTGCGCGGCGGAGCAGTGCGGAGCGAGGGGGAAGACAACGCTCTAGGGTTCAGTGGCGGCTGTGGAGTTGAGATGGCGTACAGGTGCCGTGGGGTGCGAGTTAAAGTAGGCGTGCGGGATCTGGGCGTCCGTGCCGTGGGGCGCGCGGGCGAGGATCTCGCCGGGAAACTCGGTTCGGTTAGCTCGCTGAGGAAGGAAGGTAGGTAGGGGATGGCGCCGATAGGTGGGCCAGGCGGGGTAGCGAGAGAGCGTGACGCGGCGCAGGCGGGGTCGCTGGCGTGCGGGACCGGGCCGTCAGTGAGAGAGAGGAAGAGAGGCGGGCCGGTTGGGAGCGGGCGCACGTGGCGCGGGCTGAAGCGGGAGGAGGAGGTGTGTGCGCAGTGAAGCGGGCCGAGCGGCGAGTTGGGCCGAAGGCTGCGTGAGCGGGCTGCGAGCGCGCGGACTGGGCCGCCAGGGAAGGAAAGGAGTGGGCCGGGGAATGCTGGGCCGCAGCGGAGGAAAGCTGGGCCGCGGGAAAGCTGGGCTGCGGGTTTGGGCTGAGGTTTTGGTGTTTTCCTTTTCTATTTCTAGTTTTCTCTCTTCTTTTTCTTTTCCAAACTTCACACAACCTATTTGAATTCAAATTTGAATTTGAATTCAATTCTAGCACTCAAACAAATAAAACAATGCTCCAGCATGAATGCTCAAACATTTTAACCCTACGATAAATTTTAATTACTTGAGGATCAAAATTAGATTAAATGCAAGTCTAAACACAATAAACCTTGGAAATTTAATTAAAGCCAATTAAATTTATTATTAATTAGGAAATTTAAATTAGGGTGTTACACCGCTTCTGGCAAACGGCCCCAGGATGAAGACGAGCCAGAGCAGCAGCATGCCACTGAAGAACAAGTCCGTCACATCCGCAATCAGCTCCCAGCTTCCAGTCGGCTTCTGGAAAAGTACCAGTACCAGTACAAGTTGCACCGCCGATATGAATCGGAAGAGGAGGAGTATGAGCACCACACAGGGAGGACGCTGGGGAGGCGCCAGGCTATACGCGACCACTGGCATTGCCCGTTCTTCAGGTACTGTTGGAATTCCGGCATGAGCCGATTGCCTACTATCGATGATTGCTTGGAGTGCAGGCCTCGGGGACGCCAGCCAGGTGAGCCATCGGTGTTCCAGCGCTTGGGGCCCAGAACACGTCACGACGACCATGGCAAGCGGCCATCTAGGGATGATCTTGAGCTAGAAGAGGAAGATAAGTATCATCGTCCACGATGGTGTCCTGACGGGCTCAGCCGCTCACAGAAGCGCAGGGTGCTGCGCCTACGCAATCTCGAAGAGACGGAGACAAGGTATCTTGACGTGCTGAGGAAAGCACGCCCGGATCTCGCAGAGCAAGTCAGGCACCCGCGAAGGGTGGAAAGGCGCCCTCCAAGGAGGGAGTGGCGCCCCAAGCAGCCAAGAGCCGATGAGAAGCCATCGGCTGATGTGAACATGGTGTTCATGCTCCCGTCGGAGTTTCGGGCGCCCCAACCGGAGGAATTGGCCATTGCGCAGCTGGATCTTGGCCCACAGCCGATCATCTTTGAGAACCACAAGGAGAAAAGCTACAAGCACCTGAAGGGAATGTATCTCAAGGGCTTCATCGATGGCAAAGCCTGTGAACAGGATGTTGGTCGACACTGGCGCCGCGGTCAATCTAATGCCGTACTCGGTACTGCGCCGATTGGGTCGTTCTGCTGCTGATCTCATCAAGACCAATGTGATGCTCAATGATTTTAACGGCCAGCCGCCGGAGGCACAGGGCGTCCTCAATGTGGAGTTGACAGTTGGCCGCAAGACCGTCCTAACCTCGTTCTTCATCGTCAACAGCAAGAGTACGTACACAGTGTTGCTCGGGAGGGATTGGATTCATGCCAATTGTTGTTTTCCTTCCATGATGCACCAGTGTTTGGTCCAGTGGGATGGCGATGAAGTGGAGGTGGTCCGTGCAGATGACTCCAGCGAGGTTTCGCTCGCAGACATGAACGCCTGGGACGCGGAAGGGCAAGAGCCGATCTCGGGGATCGCGCTAGGAGACTGTGATCGGATCGAAGTGACAAAAAACGGATTGAGGCTGGTCTTATCCACTGGCCTCACAGAATAAATGCATCCTGTCAAGCTACGGAGCCCAGCGGGCTTAGAGAGGCCGGTCCCAGCGACTGGCCCCAAAAAATAGACAATTTTTGTTTAGGATCGAAATTGTTACATTGTGGACAGACCTTTGCCTGCTCTGGTAGTTGGTTGTTGAATGAGCATTCAGTTTCAAGGAGTAATATAGAAATGGCCGGCCCGTGCGGTCGGCCAAAAATTTTCTTTTGCCATCTCCCCGTGTTTGCTGTCGACGTGGCAGATGATGATGAGTCACCTGCGTCCACAGTCAATTTAACAGGCGATGGCAAGTTGGGGTATGGGTTTACATCAGCTGACGATTTGGAAGAAGATGATATCGGTCCCGGGGATAAGCCGCGACCAACATTTATCAGCAAGAAGCTAGACCCGAGTCTGCGTGAGCCGATGATAGCACTGTTGTGGGAATACCGGGATTGTTTTGCATGGGATTATACTGAAATGCCTGGTCTGGATAGAAGCATCGTTGAACATCGGCTCCCGCTTAAGAAAGGATTTCGGCCGTTTCAACAACGAGCAAGGCAGATGAAGGCTAAAGTCCTGGAGGAGGTCAAGAAAGAGGTGCAAAAGATGTTGTACGCAGGGTTCATCAGGCCATGCAGGTATGCAGAATGGATCTCCAGTGTGGTCCCTGTACAAAAGAAAGATGGTCGATGGAGAGTCTGCGTGGATTTCAGAGACCTCAACGCCGCTGCCGGTCACAAAATGCTGAGCTTTATGGATAGTAACGTCGGCTACAACCAGATCTTCATGGCCCTAGAAGACATAAGTAAGACCGCGTTCAGGGTACCAGGAGCGGTCGGCTTGTTCGAATACTTGGTTATGACATTTGGATTGAAAAATGCCGGTGTAACGTATCAACGCGCCATGAATTATATTTTTCATGATCTCATCGGCAAGCTGGTATAAATTTATATTGATGATGTCGTAGTCAAGTCCACATCGGCTGGGGGGAATCTAGAAGATCTGCGTAAGGTTTTGGAGCTGACTCGGAGGTTTGGGCTCAAGATGAACCCTAAGAAATGTGCCTTTGGCGTATCGGCCAGTCAGTTCATAGGATTCCTAGTACATGAACGGGGAATCGAGATTGGCTTGAAGAGTCAAGAAGCGGTAAAAACAATGAAGCCGCCTACCACAAAGAAAGAGTTACAGAAGCTTATCGGCAAAATCAACTTTGTCAGACGATTTATCTCCAATCTGTCTGGGCGTATCGAGCCGTTCATGGGTCTGGTGAAGATCAAGTCCGAGGATAAGTTTCACTGGGGGGCAGAGCAGCAGCAAGCTTTCGACGAAATTAAGTAATATTTGTCGAAGCCTCTAGTTTTGGTTCCTCCACGGCAGGACAGGCCTTTCTACGTGTACTTGTCCGTGGGTGACACTTCCATCGCCTCGGTTCTGATACAGAAGCATGACGACCAAGAGAGGGTTGTCTTCTACCTCAGCAGGCGCATGTTGGACGCCGAGACCAGGTATCCCGAGATCGAAAAACTTTGCCTTTGTTTATTCTTCACATGTACAAAGCTTCGACATATTTTGCTCTTAGCGGAAACAATCGTCATATGTAAATCGGATGTCATCAAGCATATGTTGTCGGCTTCTATTCTGAAAGGCCGACTAGGAAAATGGATGTTTGCATTGTCAGAATTCGATATCCGATATCAACCTGCAAAGGCAGTCAAGGGACAGGCACTAGCGGATCTCATTGCAGACAGAGTCAACACTGATGTATCTGCACTTTTTGTACATGCCTGGGCCATGTTCTTTGACGGATCGGCTTGTGATGATGGGTGCGCCGTAGGAATTCTTTTGGTATCGCCTTGTGGTGCGACTTATTCTTTTTCCATCAGGATGGCTACTCCATGCACCAATAATTTAGTAGAGTATGAGGCCGTTCACAAGGTAATGGAATTACTCTTGGAAGCTGGTGCAGAAGCAGTGGAAATATTTGGGGATTCGAAGCTAGTGATTTCTCAGCTCACGAAAGAATATAAATGTGATTGCGAGGCTCTTTTTCCAATATGGGTGCAGTGCCGTGAGTTGATGTCACGATTCAGGTACATTAATTTCCACTGGATATCAAGGACTTTGAATAGTGAAGCCAATGACTTGGCACAGATGGCTTCCGGATACAAGGAAACAGCCGATGGGGTCGATGTAGAGGTTCAGTTTCTAGAACCTGGAGACTGGAGAGCCGATATCTTCAATTATTTGAAGGATTCGGCTCGGGGGGCACCCAGAAGGATAAGACTCAAAGCTATGAAGTATGTTCTAATAGGAGACGACATGTTCTACAAGACTTTAGAAGGACTGCTGCTTAAGTGTTTGGGGCCTTCGGAGTCGAATCGGCTCTTGCACGAGGTTCATGAAGGAGCCTGCGGAACTCATCAATCGGCTCATAAGATGAAATGACTGATTAGACGATCGGGATATTACTAGCCTACCATGCTTGAGGATTGTTTTAAATATTACAAGGGATGTCAGGCATGTCAGAGGTTTGGCAAGATTCAGATGGTGCCGGCATTAGTAATGAATCCTATTATTAAGCCATGGCCATTCAGGGGTTGGGCCATGGATATGATTGGTTAGATTAACCCGCCATCTAGCAAAGGTCACCAATGGGTGTTAGCTGTCACGGATTATTTCACAAAATGGGTGGAGGCGGTACCCATGAGGTCGGTGGCGTCGAAAGATGTGATCAGTTTCGTTAAAGAGCACATCATTCATAGGTTTGGGATTCCTTAGACTATTACGACCGATGGAGGATCGGTCTTTATATCGGAGGAATTCAGAAAGTTTGCCGATGACACGGGGTTCAAGCCGATCAGATCATCCCCTTGTTATGCCCAGGCTAATGGACAGGCTGAAGCATCCAACCAGAGCCTTATCAAGCTAATCAAAAGGAAGATCGATGAATATCCTAGGCGCTGGCATCAGGTGTTATCAGAGGCTTTGTGGGCATATCCTATTTCGTGTCACGGATCCATCAAGACGTCACCATATCATCTGGTCTACGGTCAAGACGCTGTGTTACCATGGGAGATCACGGCCGGATCAAGGCGTGTTGAGTTTCAGAATGATCTATCAGCTGAAGAGTATGCAGCTTTGATGAGCGATAATGTGGAGGATCTTACAGAGCTAAGACTTTGGTCACTCGAGAAGATCAAGGAAAACAAGGCTAAAGTTGCTCGTGCATACAACAAAAAGGTCAAGACGAAAGAATTCCAGGTTGGAGACTTAGTTTGGGAGGCAGTGCTACCATTGGGAACTAAAGACAGGATGTATTGTAAGTGGTCTCCTACTTGGCATGGACCGTACAAGGTTGATCAGGTCTTGCCTGGAAATGCGTACATGCTTGAAGAGTTAGATGGTGTCAAGTTTTCTATAGCCATCAATGGCCAACACCTCAAGAAGTATTTTCCGAGCATGTGGGAAGGCGACTAACAAAGAGCCGATGAGATCCATCTGGCTGCATTGTAATAGGCCAACACTTTGAGTTGGCCAGCAAAAAAAAAGAGATCGGCCAACACGTTGAGTTGGCTAGGAAAAAAAATGAATGATGAAAATGAGATAGCCAACATGTTGAGTTGGCTAGCAAAAAAAAAAGAGATAGGCCAACACGTTGAGTTGGCCAGCAAAAAAAAAGAGAGATGGGCCAACACGTTGAGTTGGCCAGTAAAAAAAAGAGCAAAAAGTGAGAGAGGCTAACACGTTGAGTTGGCCAGAGAAAAAATATATATGAGATGCAAGGCAGCCGATGTGTCACCATCGACTTGAGATGTTTTAATGAGTACAAGTTTCAGGTTTAACAGGCAACATTAAATGTTTTCTGAATAGTTCTACTAGTTCAGGAACCCTTCTATGGCATGGATGGCTTCTGTGCGTACGGCGTCGGCTCTTGCAATGATCACTTCATCGTCCTTGTCATCGCCTGTTACTATCTATTGACTCAAGGTGCTTATCTCTGCAAACTCTACCCGTATCTGTTCGGTCATTTCTTGGGCTTCTTGCTTGGAGTTTGCAATTGAGCTTTCTCCTCTTGGATCAGTCTTTGGGAGCTGCTGACCTTTTCTTCGAGTTCCATCAGTTCCTTCTCTAGGAGGTCGAGTCGCCTTGTGCTCTCGGAGATGTCAGTTTTAGCATCCAGAGTTGCCTTCTTTTGGTTGAGCAGTTTGCACTTCTGAGCAATGTCAGCTTTTAGAGGGATTTGAGAATGACGTAATTCTATTCTCTGTTGTGCTGCTTTCACCTCTGCCCGAAAGAAAGGAAGATGGCCGGCTGGCCAAAGCTTGACTCGAAGTGGCTCTGGAAGTTGGGATTCTATCTGCTCAAGGATTTCTTTTATCTTTCTGGAATCATCAACCAGAGTATTGATTGGAGTAGATAGCAGATCCTTGATGAGTTGAAGCCGATCTGCCAAGTTAGCCGATTGCTGTTGTAGCGAAAATGGCCTCTCATGCCATATTTCAATATAATGTTTTGGCGATTGATGACACACGCAACACTTGAACTAATGTGTTTCCTTAGATGATATACTCAGGCTTTTAGGTTCAAGTGATGACAAAGAGAAGAGAGGCGAAGCTAGGCCCGAAGGGCCGCCCCTACGGGGGTTCCGCTACCCGGTTAGCGGACGGGGGTCGAGGGGGAGCCGCCCCTCGCGGGTCTCAGGGCAGCGCCCTGAAACCTAAAAGAAATCAAGTCACCGGTTGAACCGACGCCAAGCAAATTACACACGTCGGTGCATTGACTTGAGCACGTCTGGGAGTTTTAGTATCACCGGTTAAACCGACGTAAGGCAAAATGTACTCATCGGTGCAATGACAGAGATGGCCTGCGGGCTAGGGTTTGGCACCGGATGAACCGACGATAGGAAGTTTGAATACGTCGGTGCAATGGCAGAAGCAGACCAAGAAAAATGCATACATCGGATGAACCGATGATGCACCGGTTAATGGCGTCGGTGCAGTTGTCCAGAGAGTTTGTTTTTCAAGGATCAGAGGACAGTTGCACTCACCGGTTAAACCGACGCTAATATTACATACACCGGTCGATTGCGTCGGTTGATTGCCCGTACACGTAACGGCTAGTTTTCAGTGGGCAGTTTAGTATCACCGGTTAAACCGACGATGGCAATTTGGGGAGCATCGGATTAACCGGTGTTAAGCACATTTCTGGCAGCTTTTCTCCAACGGCTATATTTGCTTGTGCTGCCTATATATACCCCCAAGGCCGGGTCATTTGAGTGTGCTGGAGTTAAAAGAAGTATACTAGAGCTAAAGATCATCTCCAACCACCATAGAGCTTCATTGTACATCATATAGGCTTAAGCACACTTGTTAGAGTGCTTAGTGCTTGATTAGGGATTAGTTCTTGCGAGAGCTCCCTTGAGAGAAGTCTTGCTGCGGCAAGCAAACACTTGTACTCGTCGTGTGACCCTCCGACTTGGTGTGGAGTGGCAACGACACTTTGTGCGGGGAAGGAGGCCCCTACTTGGTGTTAAAGCTCCAAGATAGTGAAGACGGTGCCGTGGTGACGCTTCGAGATAGACGGTGGCGGTGACCTCGTCTTTGTGACTTGGTGTCACTTAGCCTTTGCTTGTCGGGAGCCTTGGAGGCGTGGCAAGACGGTGATCAAGCGAAGAGACTCGGTATCACACTTGTTCTTTGTGAGCAAGTGGCCGTGGACGTAGGGAGGGACTTTGGTGTCCTAACCGAACCACGTTAAATCGTGTGTCTTGGTGTCTTCACGGGAGTTTGCATATCCTCTCCCTTACCGCTTTACTTACCGCATTACGTTTCCGCATTTACTCTTTCTTGCTTACCTTTACTTTCCTAGTTAGTTTGATTAGGATTGACTATAGGTTGCAAGTCTTTTGGGGTAAGTAGAGGGTAGCATAGATAAACCTTAGTCATAACTAGCATGTGTAGGACGTGTTAGGTTTATCTTATGCAATTAGATTGAGCCCTAGGATAGAAAAGCGATTAGCGACCCTATTCACCCCCTCCCCCTCTAGGGTCGGACACCCCGGTGATCCTTACAGCTGTAAAGATGGTACCTTTGCTCCAAGGGCAGTCAAGCCCATTGATGCTGGGTCAAAGGAGAGCAGATCTGAAATGTTGAAGCCCTGTGAAGATATCAGAGTTAGTTTTGGGAGCAAGGCATATCAACAGAGTCATCGGCTGATTTAAAATCGGCTCATGCGATGTTACCTGTTGTAAGGAAGAAGCGATAGTCGATCCGAGTACGATCGACTCAGTTGGGGCAGCAACAGTAGCATCGGCTATGACGACTTGTTCGTCACACGTCTCTATTGGAGCTTCAGGAGTTCTGGGTTGGGCTTCCATCGTCACATCATTTGTTGCGGTTTCTTCGCTATGAATTTCTGCTTGGATGATGGTTGCTTCTTGTTGTTCAGGGATTTCAGTTGTTCCAGTATTGACTTCATGAACAGCGGTTCTCTATTGTGATGGGCTTCCAGTGCTAAGGGTTTCTTCAGTTGTGTCCTGGAGAAAAGATTATAATCAACCAGAGTATATGTGCATGTGAAAGGGGAAAACATTCAGGAAAATTTAGAGAGATGGATTACCTGGTTGGTGTTGGAGTCTAATGGACTTGGAGAAGGTTGTGATGTCTTCTTGACGACCCGTCTCGTGAAGGTCTTCCTTTTCTTAGTTGGCACTCAGGGGGCAGCACCTCCAGAGAATTGTTTCCGCTTAGAGGCCGACTGCAGTACGTCTGGCTGAACAGTCATTATTACTTTCTTCATCGATGGTGATCCCTTGCAAAAGAGAACATCAAGGGCGGATGGAAGAAAGTAGAATGGTTCCCCGTTATTTGTCATGGGTTCTGGACCATCTTGTTGCTGCAAGCGAGGTGAGCAAGGTTAGCCAAGAGAAATGGGAGAGGGGTTAGAAAGAATAAGAACACGGATTCAGTACCTCTTCCTCGGGGATTGCCTATTCAGGATCAATTTGCTGCAGTAGAGGGCCTAAAGCTCTTCTGAATACGTGAGTTTTCCACATTTCCCACCAAGTGTTAAAGCCGATTGACGAGGAAGTAAAGCTATCCAGTCTAAAGGCAGTTGGGTTCTCAAAAGCTTCAGATTCAGTGAATGGAAAGTGGAGGGGATTATCTAGGCCTTTGTAGAAAACTCTGAACCATTTTGCTGCATCTGTTGGGTTCAGTTTACTGCCAGGAAGGCTGAATAGAGCTTGGCCATAGCTGGTACATCTAATTGGCTTGCCATTCTCATCAGGGAAGGAATTCTTGGCTAAGCTTTGGAAGTTTGGGATCTGATGCTGGAAGTAGAGTTGTGCCCATAACTGAATGAACCACCAGGGGCCTCTAGTTCTGAGTTTCTTTTGGTTGAGCAAATTAGTTGTCATCAAAAGGAGATATCTGTATGTTTCTCCGAGAAAGAGTTTGCCTAGGCCAGTGTGGTTGCCATGGGCCAGATGGTAGGCCAAAGGAAGATAATTCTTGGTTGGAGCTAAGGAAGGACCACAGAAGACGAAGTGTTCTAACCAAATGTTCAGGAAGGCTGTGTGTTCCTTTTTACTCACTGGACCTTTTGTTTTCATGTGTTGGTTCATGTAAGTGCTACAGTTTGTGCAGTCTGCCTTGGATGAGAATTTGAAGGGGACTTCTACCATTCTGTGAGCAGCAGGATCAGGAGACTTAATGTCTAGGCCAGTAATCATGGTAACATCCAGCAGAGTAGGGGTCATGGGTCCATGACCAAAGAGGAAACAGTTCAGTGCATCGGACCAGAAATAGCCGATGGTCTTCAGAAGGTTTTCATCTTTATCCAAGGGAGATAATGATAGACTGAGTGCATCAGCTATATTCAGTTCCTGCCACAGGGGCATGTAGGCTTTTGCTACTTTGCTGTACCATGTAGTCCAACTTTCAGGTGGATTGGGCCAGGCTCTTAATCAGTCGGCTTAGGAATTCAAATCAATGTTTTGACTTACAAAAGGGATCCTATTTGCTACACAGGAGATTAAATCTGTGGGATTTTCGTAAGTTCGTGGGCCAAGACAAAAAGATTTTGTATTGAAAGTATGCGGCAGGAGGATGTCTGACACCTGAAGTTCAGAGATTCAGAAATTTACATGTGGTGTCATATTTTAGAGTTTAGGTTGTGTTATCGTCATAAATTAACAGGGTTAATTAATGGGCCGTAAGCGAGTTGGGCTTAAAGCAGAAGTTTAAGAAGGCTTGTAAATCGGCTCCTGCGCGAGTATTTGGGCCATGTGGGCTATGTATCTTTAGATTCAGTTTAGATTAGAGATAGAGTCCATTTTGGACGCGATTAGGTTTAGATTGTTTTCCAAGTCTCCGTACTATAAATATGTACCTTATGTTATTCGTAAAAGGGAGAACGTCATCACGTTTCGCAAACAACAACTCTCGGCGCACCGCCACCCCTAATTCTAGGGTTTCATCCAAGTAAGAGCCATGCTGCCCAGATCGCCTCTTGCGATCAGGGCAGCATTGTTCTTGCTTTTACCTTGGCATTACTCGTACTGAAGCATTTTTGATAGCGAGTAATGCTAGTTATTTTTATGTTCATAGCATGGCTTTTAGTAGATCTATCGTGCTTTTGTTGCTTATCATCTAAGAATATCATGTTATCTCTGTGCAAGTCACGTTTTAATCTTATGCTAATTCTCGTTGCATAGAATTCGTAGCACGGAGACAACACCCTACTTCTTTTCCATCTAGTAGATCTAGTCCGTTATGGTTTACTCTTATACTTAGGAGTTGGCGTAATATCTGCTAGGTTAGGCCTTGCAAACGGGTTGGATGATCCGGTGGCGTATTAGATGCTTTGTCTTAATCTTAACAGGGAATTGATCCGGGAATCGACTTTCGCTTGTTCTTAGGCCTCTATTCTGGTTAAGGTTTAGTTATTTATTACGTTCATTTGGCCTAATTACGTGTAGGATGTTCCGATCTAGCAGTGAAGCTTTTACCGTCGTGGATTAGATTAGCTAGATTTAATCAAAGCAGCTTTACAGTTATTTGCTTTATCTATCAATATCCGGATATATACAGATCCAATTTGACACCGGGACTCGATCGGCTCTTTAAAACCGATGCAAGAGTCGTCCCGGGGAGCCGACCATGGCTCGGACTTATGTTTGCACGTGTTTGTGTATGCAGGCAAGTCGTCGCAAGCACGTTCGCACCCTCCTAATCGGGCATAGGTCAGGTGGCACGCCCTGCGTCTTCAGAAGCCGCGGCGTGTGTTGGAATTGCGGGCCGTTGACGAGGGAGCAGTTCCTGCCAGCGCCCCGGCGACCTCCCGGCTCTTCGTGTTGCTTGTCGCTACTCGCCGGTGGGTTTTGACCGACAACACATTCTGGCACGCTCGGTGGGACCTTCATCAACAACAACGCCCGCTGCAGAGATGACAGGACCTCAAGACAAAGCACCGGTTCCGCCAGCCGCCAAACCTGTCACGTATGAGGAGCTGACTCCAGAACACAAGCAAAAATATGATGAGGTCAAAGCTCAGTTCGAAGCCGATCTCATCGGCTCTTTTGAGAGGACCCGCAACCACGGCATCAGGTGGAAGGGGTTCTCACCCGAAGGCGCTCTCGACAACGTTGACCTATCTGTACCATCAGAGGAGCACACCAGAGCCCTGCGCCAGGAGATGAACTACATGGTGGCTCACACGCTTCATCGACACTCAGAAAGCCTGGTGAATGAGCTCGAGCGTGTGGTACATCGTGTCGTCCAGGAGGTGATCAAGAACCAGTACTCCCCATCAGGACCAATTCTGGGGAGTCACAGGGGAGAGGCCTCACTTTAGTCTAGGCCGCCATTTCCATATTCGCTCACAATCCCAGGACCGCAAGGTTCGCCGATCTACGTCGTCTACAAGATTGGTGGCGACCCTGGAGAAGGCCAGTTCCTGAACGAGCCGCCTAAGGAGATCCCGCATGGCCACACATGCGTATACATACCTGACAGCGTCAGTCCAACGCGCGCGGGACATCTGGTGAGTACAGGAGCTTCAGGGGCAGATGCGGAGAAACAGGCATGGCTAGCAAAGTACGCTACCGGGCCGAGTGCTGAGCCCTCGGCCCCAGGAGTTCTTAGTGTGGATCAGATCAGTGCAATATTAAGAGACCAGTTCGGCATCCTGCCCAAGAGAAAGGCGATTGGCTATTCTAAGCTGTATCCGAGTGATTACGACTTGATCCCGTTGCCACCCAAGTATCGGCTCCCGGAGTTCACTAAGTTCAGCGGGTCAGAAGGGGCCAGCTCCATCGAGCATGTGAGCCGATACCTAACGCAGCTTGGGATGATCTCAGTCTCGGATCCTCTAAGGCTCCGTTTCTTCTCCCAGTCTCTCACAGGTTCAGCCTTTGGGTGGTATACATCACTGCCCCCAGATTCGATCCGGACTTGGAGGCAGCTGGAAGATCAGTTCCACACCCAGTATCATTCAGAGGCTGCTGAAGCAGGGATTGCTAACCTCGCCCAAGTCAGGCAGAAGCGAGGGGAAAGCGTGTCTGAGTACGTACAGTGCTTCAGAGAGGTCAAGAATCGATGCTACTCGTCGTGCATCACAGAAAAGGAGGCAGTCGATTTGGCTGTTCTGGGAATCGCTAAGCCGATCAAGGATCTAGCTTTTCAGTTGGAATTCACCTCTCTGGCGCACATGGTACAGAAGCTCACGACGTATGAACACTATCACCCTGAGTTGTACCAAGAAAAATTCAAACGCCATGTGAATATGGCCCAAGCAGATGATTCTGATGATTCTAACGGGGAACAAGAAGTGGCTGTGGCAGAGTGGACCCGGGGGGCAAACCCCGTCCTGTGCAAGTGGGTCAAACAGAAGGGGCTTGTGAAGGGCTTTGACTTTGACGTGGCCAAGGCAGAGCAGATATTCGACTTACTGCTCAAGGAGAAGCAGTTGAAGCTCCCAGAGAATCACAAGCTGCCAACAGCACAAGAGCTGCAGGGGAGGCTGTATTGCAAGTGGCACCACTCGTTCACCCATGCCACGAATGACTGCAAGGAGCTGCGTCGTCAAATCCAATCGGCTATCGAGCAAGGCCAATTAATTATGGCCCAACACACGATGAAGGTGGACAGTCAACGTTCCCACAGGCTAACGTGGTGGAGTTGTCGGATCTTGGACCTGTGGGCCAGAACTTGGCGTTCCAGATCAACATGGCGGGACCCATGCGCCGCCGTGTCGAGCAGAGGAAAGAGGCCGCTTCTGGCAAACGGCCCCAGGATGAAGATGAGCCAGAGCAGCAGCATGTCACTGAAGAACAAGTGCGTCACATCCGCAATCAGCTCCCAGCTTCCAGTCGGCTTCTGGAAAAGTACCAGTACCAGTACAAGTTGCGCCGCCGATATGAATCGGAAGAGGAGGAGTATGAGCACCACACAGGGAGGACGCTGGGGAGGCGCCAGGATATACGCGACCACTGGTATTGTCCGTTCTTCAGGTACTGTTGGAATTCTGGAATGAGCCGATTGCCTACTATCGATGATTGCTTGGAGTGCAGGCCTCGGGGACGCCAGCCAGGCGAGACATCGGTGTTCTAGCGCTTGGGGCCCAGAACACATCACGACGACCATGGCAAGCGGCCATCCAGGGATGACCTTGAGCTAGAAGAGGAAGATAAGTATCATCGTCCACAAATGGTGTCCTGATGGGCTCAGCCGCTCACAGAAGCGCAAGGTGCAGCGCCTACGCAATCTCGAAGAGGCGGAGACAAGGTATCTTGACGTGCTAAGGAAAGCACGTCCGGATCTCGCAGAGCAAGCCAGGCACCCACGAACGGTGGAAAGGCGCCCTCCAAGGAGGGAGTGGTGCCCCAAGCAGCCAAGAGCCGATGAGAAGCCATCGGCTGATGTGAACATGGTGTTCATGCTCCCGTCGGAGTTTCGGGCGCCAGATCCCAGTCGGCCTCTAAGCGGAGACAAGTCTCTGAAAGTGCTACCCCCCGAGTCCCAACTAAGAAAAGGAAGACCCTCACACGACGAATCTTCAAGAAGACAGCACAACCTTGCCCAAGTCCATCAGACTCCAACACCAACTAGGTAATTCATCCCTCTGAAATTTCCTAAATAATTCCTTTCTTATGCACATATGTACTCTGGTTGATTGTAATCCTTTCTCCAGGACGCAGCTGAAGACATCCTTAGCTCTGGATGCCCATCACAATAGGGAACCGCCGTTCATGAAGTCAATATCGGAATAACTGAAATCCCTGAACAACAAGAACCAACCATCGTGCAAGCAAAAATTCGCAGTGAAGAGACTGCAACAGATGACGTGACGATGGAAGCCCAACCCGAAACTCCCGATGCTCCGATAGAGGCGCGTGACGAACAAGCTGACATAGCCGATGCTACTGTCGCTGCCCCAACTGAGCCGATCACACTCGGACCGACCATCGCTTCTTCCTCACAACAGGTAACATCGCATGAGCCGATAACTCTGTTGATATACCTTGCTCCCAAAACTAACTACCTTGCTCCCAAAACTAACTCTGATATCTCCACAGGGCTTCAATATTTCAGATTTGTTCTCCTTTGACCCGGCATCAACGGGTCTGATCGCCCCTAGAGCGAAGGTACCACCACCACAGTAGCCGATTGACCTCGTGGATCAGCTTCAACACATCAAAAATCTGCTATCTGCTCCAATCAGTACCCTGATCGATGACTCCAGCGAAATACAGAAAGTCCTGAAGCAGATAGAATCCCAACTCCCAGAGTCACTTCGGGTCAAGCTCTGGCCAGCCAGCCATCTCCCCTTCTTTCGGGCAGAGGTGAAAGCAGCGCAACAGAGGATAGAACTAAGGCATTCTCAAATTCCTCTGAAAGCCGACATCGCTGAAAAGTGCAAGATGCTAAACCAGAAGAAGGCAACTCTGGATGCCAAAGCCGATATCTCAGCGAGTACAAGGCGACTCAGCCTCCTGGAGAAAGAACTGGCAGAACTCGAAGGAAAAGTCCGCACTACACAAAGACTGATCCAAGAGGAGAAAGCCTCGATTGCAAACTCCAAGCAAGAAACCCAAGAAATAACCAAGCAAATACGGGCAGAGTTTGCAGAAATCAACACCTTGAGTCAATAGATAGTAACAGGCGATGACAAAGATGACGAAGCAGTCATAGCAAGAGCCGACGCCATACGCGCAGAAGCCATCCATGCCATAGAAGGATTCCTGAACTAGTAGAATAATTCAGAAACATTTAATGTCGCTTGTTAAACTGAAACTTGTATCTATTAAAAACATCTTAAGTCGATGGTTACACATCGGCTGCCTTGATTCTCATATAATTTTTACTTGCTGGACAACTCAACGTGTTGGCCTCTCCAACTTTTGCTTTCTTTCTTTTTTTTTCTTTTTTTTTACTGGCCAACTCAACGTGTTGGCCCATCTCTTTTTTTTGTTTTTTTACTGGCCAACTCAACGTGTTGGCCTATCTCATTTTTTTTACTGGCCAACTCAATGTGTTGGCCTTTTATAATGCAGCCAGATGGATCTCATCGGCTCTTGTTAGTCACCTTCCCACATGCTCGGAAAATATTTCTTGAGGTGTTGGCCATTGACGGCTACAGGAAACTTGACACCATCTAATTCTTCAAGCATGTACACATTTCCAGGCAGGACCTAATCAACTTTGTACGGTCCATGCCAAGTAGGAGACCACTTACTATACTTCCTGTCTTTAGTTCCCAATGGTAGCACTGCCTCCCAAACTAGGTCTCCAACCTAGAATTCTTTCGGCTTGACCTTTTTATTGTATGCACGAGCAACTTTAGCCTTGTTTTCCTTGATCTTCTCGAGTGACCAAAGTCTTAGCTCTATGAGATCCTCCACATTATCGCTCATCAAGGCTGCATACTCTTTAGCCGATAGATCATTCTGAAACTCAACACGCCTTGATCCAGCCGTGATCTTCCATGGCAACACAACGTCTTGACCGTAGACCAGATGGTATGGTGACGTCTTGATGGATCCGTGACATGAAATACGATATGCCCACAAAGCCTCCGACAACACCTCATGCTAGCGCCTAGAATATTCATCGATCTTCCTTTTGATCAGCTTGATAAGGCTCTGGTTGGATGCTTTAGCCTGTCCATTAGCCTGGGCATAATATGGGGATGATCTGATCAGCTTGAACCCCGTGTCATCGCAAACTTTCTAAATTCCTCCGATATAAAGACCGATCCTCCATCGGTCGTAATGGTATGAGGAATCCCAAACCTATGAATGATGTGCTCTTTAACAAAACTGATCACATCTTTCGATGCCACCGACCTCATGGGTACCGCCTCCACCCATTTTGTAAAATAATCCGTGACAGCTAACACCCATTGGTGACCTTTGCTAGATGGCGGGTTAATCTGGCCAATCATATCCATGGCCCAACCCCTGAACGGCCATGGCTTAATGATATGATTCATTACTGATGCTGGCACCATCTGAATCTTGCCTAATCTCTGACATGCCTGACATCCCTTGTAATATTTAAAGCAATCCTCAAGCATGGTAGGACAATAATATCCCGATCGTCTAATCAGTCATTTCATCTTATGAGCCGATTGATGAGTACCGCAGGCTCCTTCATGAACCTCATGCAAGAGCCGATTCGACTCCGAAGGCCACAAACATTTAAACAGCAGTCCTTCCAAAGTCCTGTAGAACATGTCGTCCCCTATAAGAACATACTTCTGTGCTTTGAGTCTTATCCTTATGGGTGCCCCCGAGCCGAATCCTTCAAATAATTGAAGATATCGGCTCTCCAGTCTCCAGGTTCTAGAAACTGAACCTCTACATCGACCCCATCAGCTGTTTCTTTGTATCTGGAAGCCATCTGTGGCAAGTCATTGGCTTCACTGTTCAAAGTCCTTCGTATCCAGTGGAAATTAATGTACCTGAATTGTGACATCAACTCACGGCACTGCATCCATATCGGAAAAAGAGCCTCGCTCTCACATTTATATTCTTCCGTGAGCTGAGAAATCACCAGTTTCGAATCCCCAAATATTTCCACGGCTTTTTCACCAGCTTCCAGGAGTAATTCCATCCCCTTGTGAACGGCCTCATACTCTACTAAATTATTGGTGCATGGAGTAGCCATCCTGATGGAAAAAGAATAAGTCGCCCCACGAGGCGATACCAAAAGAATTCCTACGCCGCACTAATCATCACAAGCCGATCCATCGAAAAACATGGCCCAGGCACATACAAAAAGTGCAGATACGTCAGTGTTGACCCTGTCTGCAATGAGATCTGCCAGTGCCTGTCCCTTGACTGCCTTTTGCAGGTTGATATCGGATATCGAATTCTGACAACGCAAACATCCATTTTCCTAGTCGGCCTTTTAGAATAGGAGCCGACAGCATATGCTTGATGACATCCGATTTACATATGACGATCGTTTCCGCCGAGAGCAAAATATGTCGAAGCTTTGTACATGTAAATAATAAACAAAGGCAAAGCTTTTCAATCTCAAGATACCTGGTCTTGGCATCCAACATGCGCCTGGTGAGGTAGAAGACAACTCTCTCCTAATCGTCATGTTTCTGAATCAGAACCGAGGCGATGGAAGTGTCACCCACGGAGAAAGGCCTGTCCTGCTGAGGCGGAACCAATACTGGAGGCTTCGATAAATATTCCTTGATTTCATCAAGAGCCTGCTGCTGTTTTGCCCCCCAGTGAAACTCATCCTCGGACCTGATCTTCACCAGACCCATGAACGGCTCGATACGCCCAGACAGATTGGAGATAAATCGTCTGACAAAGTTAATTTTGCCGATGAGCTTCTGTAACTCCTTCTTCGTAGTAGGCGGCTTCATTGCCTTTACCGCTTCTTGACTCTTCAAGCCGATCTCGATTCCTCGCTCATCTACCAGGAATCCTAAGAACTGACTGGCCGACACGCCAAAGGCACATTTCTTTGGGTTCATTTTGAGCCCAAACTTCCAAGTCTGCTCCAAAACCTTACGCAAATCTTCCAGATGCCCCCCAGCCGATGTGGATTTGATCACAACATCATCAATGTAGATTTCTACCAGCTTGCCGATGAGATCATGAAAAATGTAATTCATGGCGCGTTGATACATTGCACTGGCATTTTTCAATCCAAAGGTTATAACCAATTACTCGAACAAACCGACCGCACCTGGTTCTCTGAACGCGGTCTTGCTTATATCCTCTAGGGCCATGAAGATCTGGTTGTAGCTGGCATTACCATCCATAAAACTCAGCATTTTGTGACCGGCAACGGCGTTGATCAACATTTCTGCCACGGGCATCGGATATTCGTCCTTTGGCGTCGCTCTGTTGAGGTCTCTGAAATCCACACAGACTCTCCATCGGCCATCCTTCTTTTGTACAGGGACCACACTGGAGATCCATTATGCATACCTACATAGCCTGATGAACCCTGCGTCCAACATCTTTTGCACCTCTTTCTTGACCTCTTCCAGGACTTCAGCCTTCATCTGCCTTGCTCGTTGTTGAAACGGCCGAAATCCTTTCTTAAGCGGGAGCCGATGTTCGACGATGCTTCTATCTAGACCAGGCATTTTAGTACAATCCCAGGCGAAACAATCCCGGTATTCCTTCAACAATGCTATCATCGGCTCACGCAGGTTTGGGTCTAGCTTCTTGCTGATAAATATTGGTCGCGGCTTATCCCCGGGACCGATATCAACTTCCTCCAGATCGTCAGCTGATGTAAACCCGTACCCCAACTTGCCGTCGCCTGTAAAATCGACTGTGGACGCAGGCGACTCGTCATCATCTGCCACGTCGACAACAAACACGGGGAGGTGGCAAAAGAAAATTTTCGGCCGACCGCACGGGCCGGTCATCTCTATATTACACCTCGAAACTGAATGCTCATTAATTAACCAACTGCCAGAGCAGGCTAAAGTCTATCCACAATGTAACAGTTTCGACTCTAGACAAGAATTGTCTATTTTTTAGGGCCGGTCGCTGGGACCGGTCTCTCTAAACCTGCTAGGCTCCGTAGCGTGCCAGGATGTATTTATTCTGTGAGGCCAGTGGATATGACCAGCCTCAATCTGTTTTTTGTCGCTTCGATCCGATCACAATCTTCCAGCGCGATCCCTGAGATCGTCTTTTGCCCTTCCGTGTCCCAGGCATTCATGTCTGCGAGCGAAACCTCACTGGAGTCATCTGCACTGACCACCTCCACTTCATCGCCATCCCCTTAGACCAAACACTGGTGCATCGTGGAAGGGACACAACAATTGGCGTGAATCCAATCCCTCCCAAGCAGCACTGTGTACGTACTCTTACTGTTGACGATGAAGAACGAGGTTGGGACGGTCTTGCGGCCCACTATCAACTCCACATTGAGGACGCCCCGTGCCTCCGACGGCTGGCCGTTGAAATCATTGAGCATCACGTTGGTCTTGATAAGATTAGCAGCAGAACAACCCAATCGGCGCAGTACTGAGTACGGCATTAGATTGACCGCGGCGCCAGTGTCGACCAACATCCTGTTCACAGGCTTGCCGTCGATGAGGCCCTTGAGATATAATCCCTTCAGGTGCTTGTAGCCTTTCTCCTTGGGCTTCTCGAAGATGAACGGCTGTGGGCCAAGATTCAGCTACGCGGCGGCCAATTCCTCCGGTTGGGGCGCCCGAAACTCCGACGGGAGCACGAACACCATATTCACATCAGCCGATGGCTTTTCATCAGCTCTTGGCTGCTTGGGGCACCACTCCTTCCTTGGAGGGTGCTTTTCCACCCTTCGCGGGTGCCTGACTTGCTCCGCGAGATCCGGATGCGCTTTCCTCAGCACGTCGAGGTACCTTGCTTCTGCCTCCTCGAGATTTCGTAAGCGTTGCACTATGCGCTTCTGTGAGCGGCTGAGCCCGTCAGGACACCATCGTGGAGGATGATACTTATCTTCCCCTTCTAGCTCAAGATCATCCCTGGATGGCTGCTCAATATGGTCGTCGTGACGTGCTTTGGGCCCCAAGCGCTAGAACACCGACGTCTCGCCTAGCTGGCGTCCCCGAGGCCTGCACTCCAAGCAATCATCGATAGTAGGCAATCGGCTCATGCCGGAATTCCAACATTACCTGAAGAATAGGCAATGCCAGTGGTCGCGTATAGCCTGGCGCCTCACCAGCATCCTCCCTGTGCGGTGCTCATACTCCTCCTCTTCCGATTCATATCGGCGGCGCAACTTGTACTGATACTGGTATTTTTCCAGAAGCCGATTGGAAGCTGGGAGTTGATTGCGGATGTGACACACTTGTTCTTCAGTAACATGTTGCTGCTCCGACTCATCTTCATCCTGGGGCCGTTTGCCAGAAGCGGCCTCTTTCCTCTGTTCATCACGGCGGCGCATGGGTCCCGCCATGTTAATCTGGAATGCCAGGTTCTGGCCCTCAGGTCTAAAATCCGACAGCTCCACCACGTTAGCTTGTGGGAATGGCTGACTGTCCACCTCATCGTGTGTTGGGCCAGAATTAATCGGCCTTGCTCGATAGCCGATTGGATCTGACGACGTAGCTCCTTGCAGTCATTCGTGGCATGGGTGAACGAGTGGTGCCACTTGCAGTATAGCCTCCCCTGCAACTCTTGCGTCGTTGGCAGCTTGTGATTCTCTGGGAGCTTCAACTGCTTTTCCTTGAGCCGTAAGTCGAATATCTGCTCTGCCTTGGCCACGTCAAAATCAAAGCCCGTCACAAGCCCCTTCTGTTTGACCCACTTGCATGAGACGGGGTTTGCCCCCCGGCTCCACTCTGCCACAGCCACTTCTTGTTCCCCGCTAGAATCATCAGAATCATCTGCTTGGGCCATATTCACATGGCGTTTGAATTTTTCTTGGTATAGCTCAGGGTGATAGTGTTCATACGTCGTGAGCTTCTGTACCATGTGCGCCAGAGAGGTGAATTCCAACTGAAAAGCCAGATCCTTGATCGGCTTAGCGAGCCCCAGAACTGCCGAATCGACTGCCTCCTTTTCCGTGATGCACGATGAGTAGCATCGATTCTTAACCTATCTAAAGCGCTGCATGTACTCTGATACACTTTCACCTCGCTTCTGCTTGACTTGGGCGAGGTCGGCAATCCCGGCTTCAGCAGCCTCTGAATGATACTGGGTGTGGAACTGATCTTCCAGCTGCCTCCAAGTCCGGATCGAATCTGGGGGCAGTGACGAATACCACCCAAAGGCTAAACCCGTAAGAGACTGGGAGAAGAAACGGACCCTTAGAGGATCCGACACTGAGATCATCCCGAGCTGAGTTAGGTATCGGCTCACATGCTCGATAGAGCTGGCCCCTTCTGACCCGCTGAACTTGGTGAACTCCGGGAGCCGATACTTGGGTGGTAACAGGATCAAGTCGTAATCACTTGGATACGGCTTAGAATAGCCGATGGCCTTTCTCTTGGGCAGGATGCTGAACTGGTCCCTTAATATTGCACTGACCTGCTCCACACTCAGAACTCCTAGGCCCGAGGGCTCAGTGTAACACCCGGTTTATAAAAGGACATAAACCGAGCAATCATATACGTGCCAGGATCAAGTCACATGTATATACAACAGAATGAACAATATATCATAGCACATATCACGTAAAAAGATATAATAAAACGAGTACGAATGTTATTTATTACATTAATGACAAAAATGTTTGATACAGCGGAAGCGAAGTACAAATACGATAAAAACTCTCCGAAGCTGAGCAGGGCGCCACAGGGACGTCGACTGGGAGACGAATGCCTAGAAGTCCTCGTAGTCCTGGTAGCGCTGAGCGAACTCCCTCGCGTCGGCAGGAACTGAGCAGCAGTAGTGTATCCGCAAGAGGAAAAAGAGTAGAGTAGGCAAGAGTGAGTACACAACTTGTCCTCAACAAGTATAACACAAACTATGAGGCTCTAGGTTGGCTGACTGACTGCATTAGCTTTTAAGTCTTGGAAATTTTTTTATTAAAGCTATTTACTACAAGTTGATGAATTACCATAAACCCAGTTACATAGTAATTAATCAAAATTAATCATGATACTACTGAGAACTATACCAAACCAAGCCACCCGGGGAAACCTACCTCGTCAAAGGAAGATAACCCCACTAATCAAAAGGAGGATCTGGGCCGCTCATGACCGTGAGCACGGCTAGTATACCAGTTTTACACTCTGCAGAGGTTGCACATCTTTACCCACAAGTCATGAGCTACGCTAGTTGTTCATCACACTTCCTTAGGTGAGATGACTAGCAATCTCACTACGAGGCCTTTACAAAGAATCTCGTTGGTAGGGAGTAACCGCGAGGGTTGGATCGGCGACTATGGAGCAGGTCTAGTGGGCGTCAAGAATACCACAGACGAGGCCACTCAGTACGAGGGACATAGAAGCTTACCACCCTTGCCCCGCAGGTAAGTTATACTTAAGAATTGGCATAATATCTGCCGGAGCGCGGTGCCTGGGCACCTAGAGTGCGCCAGGGTCTACGGCATCTAGAGCAAAGAGGGCTGGGAGGACTCGGGGTGCTTACCCAGGGCTTGGGTCGGCCGGATCTGCAGCGGAGCGACGTCGGCGGGGCGCAGAGGCGGCGCTTGACCGGAGCTCGTGGGGGAGGCGCTGCAGGGCTTGCTCCAGCCTCGGATCTCCTCAAGAAGGCGCGGGGTCATGCTGCGAACGAGAACCGGGGGTCAGTGATGCTCGGGACTCGCCGGCGGTGTGAAATTATGGCGGCGGGTAGACTTACCCGCGGCGGCGTTCCGGGGAAATCCCGGCGCGTGTAGGGCTTCGGGTCGGGGCAGTGGCTTCGGTGATGCCCCTGGAGTCGAGGCGAGGCTTCTGCGCGGCTCCGGTGGGGCTGGGGTGCGGCGGAGTGGCTTGGCCGCGGCGGCGCAGAGCGGCGGCACGGCGGAGCAACGCGGAGGCAGCGGCTAGGGTTTGTTGCGGCGCTGCGGGGCGAGATGGTGGGCGCAGAGGGCCGCAGGGGCCACTTTAAGGAGGTCCGGGCATCTTGGGCGGGCGTGCCCCGGAAGGAAGCTCGCCGGGAATCTAGGCGGGACGGGCGCGACCGTTGCGCGAGGAAGAAGGAGGGCTGGCGCGTGGGGTCGCTCGGTCAACCACAGAGCGGGGCGAGAGCGCGGGTGAAACTAGGCCGCCGGGTGCTGGGCCGTGGCGCTGGGCCTGGTGACGCGGGAGTGGGGAGCGCTGGGCCGCGTGGAGGGAAACGGGCCTGGATGAGAGGGAGAGGAGGGGAGCTGGGCTGGGCCGCCAGGAGAGAAAACGAGCTGGGCCGCGGAGAGAGGGAAAGGAGCAGGCCGGGCTGGGTAGGCTGTTGGGCTGGGTTTTGGGTCTTTCTGGTTCCCTTCTCCTATATCTTTTCTCTTTTCCTTTTCCCTCTCAACTCAAAACTATTTGAATTTAAATTCAAATTTGAATTCAAAACCCTAGCACTCAACCAAATAAAACAATGCACCAGCATGAATGCACAAGCATGTTGAACTTAGACAAATTTTTAATTACTTGTGGAACAAAATTAGATTAAATGTAAGACTAAGCAAATTAAATCCTAGAAAATTAAATAAAACCAATTAAATTTATTATTAATTACTGAAATTTAAATTAGGGTGTTACACTCAGCGCTCGGCCCGGTAGCATACTTTGCTAGCCACGCTTGTTTCTCCGCATCTGTCCCTGAAGCTCCTGCATTCACCAGCTGTCCCGCACGCGTTGGGTTGATGCTATCAGGTATGTACATGCACATGTAGCCATGCGGGATCTCCTTAGGAGGCTCGTTCCGAAACTGGCCCTCCCCGGGATCACCGCCGATCTTGTAGACGACGTAGATCGGCGAAGCATGTGGACATGGATTTGTGAGCGAGTATGGCAATGGCGGCCCAGACTGAAGTGGGGCCTCTCCCCTGTGACTCCCCAGGATTGGTCCTGATGGGGAGTACTGGTTCTTGATCACCTCCTAGACGACACGATGTGCCACACGCTCGAGCTCATTCACCAGTCTTTCTCAGTGCCGATGAAGCGTGTGATCCACCATGTAGTTCATCTCCTGGCGCAGGGCTCTGGTGCGCTCCTCTGATGGTACGGACAAGTCAACGTTGTCGAGAGCGCCTTCGGGTGAGAACCCCTTCCACCTGATGCCGTGGTTGCGGGTCCTCTCGAAAGAGCCGATAAGATTGGCTTCGAACTGAGCTTTGACCTCATCGTATTTCTGCTTGTGTTCTGGAGTCAGCTCTTCATACGTGACAGGTTTGGCGACCGGTAGAATCGGTGCTTAGTCCTGAGGTCCTGTCATCTCTGCGGCGGACGTTGTTGCTGATGAGGGTCCCACCGGGCGTGCCAGAATGTGTTGTCGGTCAAAACCCACCGGCGAGTAGCGACAGGCAACACGAAGAGCCGGGAGGTCGCTGGGGCACTGGCAGGCACTGCTCCCTCGTCAACGGCCCGCAATTCTAGCACACGCCGCGGCTTCCGGAGACGCAGGCCGTGCCACCTGACCTATACCCGATCAAGAGGGTCCGAACGTGATTTGCGACGATTTGCCTGTATACACAAACACGCGTAAACATAAGTCCGAGCCGTGGTCGGCTCCCCGGGACGACTCTTGCATCAGCTTTAAAGAGCCGATCGAGTCCCGGTGTCAGATTGAATCTGCATATCCAGATAGTAATGGATAAAGCAAATAACTGCTTCAATTAAACCTAGCTAATCTAATCTACAACGGTAAAAGCTTCACTGTTAGATCGGAACATCCTACACATAATTAGGCCTAACGAGCGTAATAGATAACCAAACCTTAACCAGAAAAGAGGCATAAGAATAAGCGAAAGCCGATTCCCAGATCAATCCCTATTAAGATCAAAGCAAAGCATCTAATACGTCGCCGGATCATCCAACCCGTTTGCAAGGCCTAACCTAGCAGATATTATGCCAATTCTTAAGTATAGGAATGAACCATAACAGATTAGATCTACTAGATAAAAAAGAAGCAGGGTGTTATCTCTACACGACTAATTCCATGCAAACGAGAATTAGTATAAGATTAAAACATGATCACGCAGAGATAACATGATATTCGTAGATGATAAGCAATAAAAGAACGATGAATCTACTAAAAATCATGCTACGAAAATCAAGATAACTAGTATTACTCGCCATCAAAAACACTTCAGTACGAGTAATACCAAGGTAAAAGTAAGAACAACGCTGCCCTGATCGCAAGAAGCGATCAGGGCAGCATGACGCTTACTTGGATGAAACCCTAGAATTAGGGGTGGCAGTGCGCCGATAGTTTTTTTTTGCAAAACGTGATGACGTTCTCTCTTGACAAATGTCATAGAGTACATATTTATAGTCCGGAGACTTGGAAAACAATCTAAATTAACGTGTCCATATCGGACTCTATCTTTAACTCAATCTGAACTAAATCTAAGGATACATGGCCCACATGGCCCAAATATTCACAAGCCTTATTTGATTCCTGCTTTAAACCCAACTCGCTTGCGGCCCATTAATTAACCCTATTAATTTATGGCGATAACACCCTCTCAAACCATTATTTTTCTCTCCTATTATTTTGCTACAGCCTATTGTCCCAAAGCAGCCCGGGTCTAGTTTTGTGGCCTTCCTTGACGGCCCACACCAGAAAAAAAAAATAGGACAAACCCATTTGGCCACATAGCAGATGGAAAACTGAAAAAAATAATAGAGAGGAGATGGGCTCGAACCCTGGTCCACAACTTAAGAGGCGACTTCCTCACCATTGCACTGCTCCAACATTTGTGTTGAACTTGGTATTAATATTTTTATACAATGTACACGGTGTAAATTTGGAGAATAAAGAGGCCATGGAGAAACGGGACTTCGAACATAAGACCGCGCGCAACTTAACTGCCAGGTCATTAGGTGCCAGGGCCACTTTATTATTACAGCCAGGTCCTCAGCCGCCGGTATTTACAAAAAAAAAAGCATTGAGATCGAGCACTCAAGTCTGCCTCGCCATACCAGTGAACCACAAGCTTTGGTTGTAGTTCACCCTACTAATGGTTTGGGTTGAAATGAGTTTTGTGAATTGGATTTTGATATGGATTGTGTTTGAGTGGGTTGAAATGGGTTGAAATGGGTTGAATTAAATAATGAGTTGGGGGTGGAGTGGGTTCTATGTAAATACGGGTTGAGATGGATTGGGGTGGGTTGAAATTGATATTTTGTCCAAAATAGTATGGACCCTAAAACTAAAAATCACGCATTCACATCATAAAATTTCAACCCTTTTGTTTATAAAAATCCGCTTTTTTCTCGAACCATTAAATTAGCAGACGAAATATATAATAAGATTAATATTAGATGTATAAAAGATAAATCTTAATCACTAGCTCAATGGTTCTGCTCTTGGTTTTGACAGTGCGTCACGGTTCGATTCTGCACTAAGCAGCAAAAAGGTTTAGCCTTTTTTTGGCGCGAAAAACTGAGGCACTCCAAAAAAAAAATGAGGGGCAGCAGGAATTGAACCAGCGACCTCACATACAGCATGTGCTGGCTACACTGGACTCCTAATGTAGGTGTGGTGCTATGCGAACATTTGAGTTTGGAGTGTGGCTGACGTGCAACCCATACAGCCGGATGGTCGCGCGATGAACGTGACACGTGCCGCACGGCCAGGTTGCTGTATACTTAATATTTTTCTTTTTAATCTGTAGTATACAGTTGAAACTTGTATTTCTCGGTCATATTAACTTCAAATTCGTCTATTCTTTTTTCTAACATTTTGTAAAATCATGATCTTTCATTTAATATTATTGTCTTATGTGTTTATTGCGAATTTATGAATCGGATTGATATGACTTCATTTCTCCCACTTACGAAGAGCATAGAAACATATATTTTTGCATAAAAATTGGTAATATAACTTCATATTTTATAATGTTATGATTAGTGTAAGGTCATATCCAAATTTGAAGTTCATACAAGTAAAAAATGTTATGAGGTATTCAAATCTCAAAGTTTGACGTGAGTTATTGGAAACTATGTGCGAGACGTATCCTTTTTTGAACAATGCATGCTCCCACTTTACTAAAACTATTTGATTTTTTTTAGCAAGATTATGGATCCAAAATATATTTCCATACCAATTTGTAGAAGTTTTTGACCAAATTAAGATATTATTGTAATTATTATGTGGTAATTTTGAGAAAGGAGTTTTAATTATCCCTAATAAACTTTTGAATATTTCATCTATCTCCAAGAAATGGGCTAGAATGAAATATGTGAGCCTAAATATATTTTTTTGTAATTGTTTTAATTTTATTAGAGGTACATACAATTCAACTTGGAATATGTAGATCTATATCGCTCGAAGAATTGGAGGCCTCCAGGAGCATCTCGCTGTTCTCGCCATTAGCATCGCGCCGCGTAAGCCGCCGGGTGTAGGACGCTAAAGAAAAAATAACGGAGATTAGTATAGCATCGCCATGTGTGGTCAGTCCGCGAGTCGCGTTGTCTCTACGCGATGCCAAACGGAGACCTACGCACCGTCCTTGACTGCGGAAAGAATCGCCCCCATTTGGTTCGTCTCGCAGTCGCCGCCCCCTCCTCACCCTTGCCTTCCCCACCATGGTCAGGGTCGTCCTCGAGCCGACGCTTTGGCTAAACCTCACGGTCATCCTCCTCTGCCGTTTACTGACCTCAATCATGGATCCTGATCCCTGACACTGCGTTCCCATCATGCCCTTCCTTATTCCTCTTTCACCCACCCCCTGACATGAGAGAGGAACATGCACCTCGATGCGAAGGATGGGGAGTGGAGCATGGTGTAGCAGAATCCCTGACTGCCGGATCCTTAGAAGCCTGACCGCGAGATCCACAGCACAACAGCCGTCTCCGGTCCTGCTAGCTTCTGCCTGCCTCGCACGACCTTCCCTGAACCCATCAACCATTGTTGTGCCTGGCTGCCTGCGTCAACCATGCATGCAGGCCCCTGCTCACGGTTGAATTTTCTATGTTCACAAGAGACGATGTCAGCTAGCTTCCTACCTTCTGCTCAGCTCTCAATCTGACAATCTCCTCGGCATTGCATCCAGACGTCAAGTTTGGAGAGGTAAGCGGTGCCTTTGCCATGCTAATAATTCGTTTGTTTCTTTTTTTTTGTTTATTATTACATTTAATTTCTTCAACGCTTCTTTTGGTATATGGTGATTGGTGAATATATATTAACTTGAGCTCTGTCCCAATCCCAATTCTTAGCGCAGTCCACCATATTGCCCAAAGATTTATGCATCGTGGGACTCACCCGATTAGCTAGAAAGTTGTGCCAAGTTCTTCCCCTGCTAATCCTTCAAGGATGTTTTGTTTGTGAACAGATTTGATGCTCACTGTCTATCCTTCCTAGAAGAAGTTAATTGGCAAAGATTGCTGCAAACTAGAATTCTTTTAGCATCATGCATATATGCTGAGTTTTTCTCATATCATATTATCTACTCAACAACTGCTTCTACTTTATATTAGGATATAATACTGTGATACCTAATTTAGCAATTCACAACATAGTTCTGATTTTAAAGATTCTTGTTTTCAATTGTCCTGTGTACAATTGTCTGATCAGAAATAAATTATTGTCTGATCGTTAACTATATTGTTCCATGCAATTGTCATTGCCTCCATCAGATTTTATTCTAGAGAATATATGCCTTCCAAAGGTTAGTGGTGACCACATGAATTCTTTCCTGCTGTCCTCGGGTATCCAATTCAAGAAGGAGGCGCAGTAGTGTATTTTTGAGCAAGTATGCTAATATAAGGTTCAACGGTGGACAGTCGACATATATGTTTGGTGAACAATCTATCTATAGGATTCAGAAGAAGCAAATCAGGTTAGCTGATGGCTTTGATAGCCCCTTTTGGTTAAGTTAGCTTTAGAAGGTTTCTACTCCTTTTTTCCCTCAAGTTTATTCTTTTGTTGCGTGATATGTGTCGAAACTCAATCATTCTCATACCATTTCATGCTGATATCGGATACTTGCATATTATAATTGTTCTTAAGCCCTCAGCCATTGTATATGTGTTCAAAATTATATATGTATGCATCACGTCTACAGATTTTTTTTCCACCATGCAACTCACAGATGGGATGGGGCTTTCCTCTGCTTTAAAAGGATAGTTGCTGGCTGCAGTTACAACAACATGAAGGCACCTCCAAGAGCAGCATGAAGCAGAGTCATTAAGTGAAATCTTATGCATCTGTAGCTTATACCATATTTGTTAGCTATTGTTAATTGTTTTATTTTCGCAACCATGGTGAACTGAAACCTTTTTGCATATGAGTAGATTTTCAAAAGGTGAAAGATGTAATTTGCATTGTGCAGGAATTGTCTTGAATTGAGGCTTAAATAGTATTCTTATCACAAAGAAGGGTGTAATAGGTACAGCTAAACCTTTTTGCTTGCCTACAGCACAAGGTACTGATACTTATTATTATATTTGGTGTCTATGCAATGATATAGTCGTTTATGCTTTGCAAATCCTATAGCTCTTGATCAACTTAGAGTTCATTAGTCTTTGCAAATCTGAATAACTGGTTATATATTAAGCCATCTTTATGGATAAACAATGATTCATGCCTTTCCACACTATTTATAAGTCTACCCGTCCTTTCCAAACTATTCAACAGTATGGTTGCCGGCGGATAGCCTTGCAATTTCCATTTGATTGAACTTTGTTGTATGATTAAAAGGGGGCAAACAAACCTACACCCGATATAATCATCGGCCACTATGACTACCCTAATGGTATAGTGTTGACAGCACATACCATCCACGCCTTCTCTACAGGCGCGGCGTTAGCGCGCCCACCATCCTAGTTACTTACTATAAGCACGCAGAAATTTATTTAATTGATAGAAAATACCAAATATATTCAAATTTTTTTGAAACTTCTACATGACAACTTCAATGTTGTCCAGTACATTTTAAAAGTGTATTGGCTATTTAAGATACTATTTTTTCAAGTTATTTCACAAGAGTGCTTTAAATATACAGAAAAAAGAAAAATATCAATCTGAGACAAATATGGGCTGTTTTTTTGCTCAGCCCAATCGGTCCAAATGTCCCTGACCATCCATCTCCAATCCGATGGTTAGCATCACATCTCCATGATATAAAATGAGTTGAAACCCTAGCTTCTCCTCTCTCACTCGTCCTCCTCCTCAAACTGCCGGCTACCCGGGATACAGATTGAGTGCCTTTGCTTCCTAATGGCACGTTGTACCTTTGCTTCTATATCCAGCCATCTATTTCTAATCTAACATCTCCTGTCTTTCTTAAGATAAAACTGAATGCCTCCGCATTTTTCAGCTATTGTGGCCTAGCAAATCCACAGTTTCAAATAATGATATCGTTTACTATTATTTGAGCAGCATCCTTAGACTACTAGCTAGCATGGAGATTTAGCATAAAAAGAGCCAACTATACAAAGTGTGCTAGAGATTAAATATAAAATAAAGTTTGCATTTTAAATCAATTGAAATAATACTCATAGTACAACACTAATATAAGGCACTTTGAATCACTTAAATTGATATTCTGGCACAACAAATGCTAAGGCTGGATAACGAGCCAGCTCGGCTCGACGCGTTAAAAGCCCAAGGCTGTGTTTAGATCACTAAAAATTTTGGATAAAATTCACTATAGCAATTTTCAATCGAATATTAGATAGACTAAACATAATCTAATTATAAAACTAATTACATAGATGGACGAGAAATCACGAGATGAATCTATTAAGTCTAATTAATCTGCCATTAGAAGTTGTTTACTGTAGCACAACATTGTCTAATTATGGTTCAATTAGACTTAAAAGATTCGTCTCGCTATTTCAACAGGGGTTCATAATTAGTGGTCAAACGTTCGAAATTACTGTAGTGTTGAAAAAATTTTGGGAACTAAACGAGGTCTGAGCTGACTTGTTAAGCTCATGAGCTGGGCTCATCAATTTTATCCGAATCAATTCAGGCTGCAAAAACAACTATCCATATCGATTCACTCCGAGGAACCGAAGAATCGAATGCCCACCCTTGGAGCAGCAGCCGGGGATCAGCGCAGCGCGGGAGCAGTGCGCGCCCCACTCACTGAGCCGGTTTCCCTGGTAAAAAAAGCTAGATGGATAAAGTTTTGCCTATGGCCTATACCAGCCTTTGGGTGATTGATATACGGTGGATTTGATGCAAGAAGTTACAACGTGCCTTTAAGAAGCTAAGGCACTGAATCTGTGCCCGGCTACCCGCGCCTCCTCAAATCTGCTCGAGGCGAACTCCAAACCCTAAGATCATTCTCGGTGGGAGTTTCATGGAGAATTTCATGACATTAAATACTATCAATTTTGCTGACATGGCAAGGAAAGAGAATGATGGAGTTTTATGAGATGTGAGGAGAGTTTCATCCCCAAAAAACTCATCTGACACGGTTATCTAGTTCTCAATATAGATATCTAGATATCTGTGCCCGTAAAACTCCCACGAAGACTGACCTTAACTCTTCTTCTCTTCCCCCAAATCCGGCACCCGGCCTCCGCCTCCACCTCCTAGGCTCCTACCGCACCCGTCCTCGCCTCCCCCACCCCCTTCCCCAAACGGCTCATCCCCGGCCACCGTCGCGCGTTGCCCCTCCCCTCCCCTCCCCTCCCTCCCTCCCTCTCTGGCCCCGCGAAACCCCGCCCCTGGTGTGGAGGCGGTGCGACGGTGGCCGACGCTGGCATCGCTAAGCCCAGCGTCCCGCGTGGAGGTGGCGCGCGGGTGTCGCCCAGGGCCGGACCTCAGGATGGACGGTCCGGGTGCTCATGGATCCAAGGGCGGGGGTGAGCTCCGGCCCCATCGCATGCATTCAAGGGCTGCGGCGGCGGCAGCCTCCCTGAACATCGATTTCTCAAAGCACATGGAGAATGTCGTCCCCATCCTCGGTGCATCCATGCTCGGTCCACCCCCCCTCCCACCGCGTTACCGGTCGTCGTGGTTGCTCCTGCCGTCCCGTGCGACCTTCTCCAACAACGTAGCAGATCCAGGTAAACATCCTCCAAGTTCACTCCACAATCTCCTCTAAATCACCTGTTTCCCTTCTTTTCCTCATCACTGGCCCACTCTGTTCCCCTTCTTGCTAGATCTGCTGGGGAGGTGCCACCAGCAAGTAGGCCGGGAACTGCGCCGTGAGCGGGGCGGTGGCCGCGGCTGCGCGATGAGGCTAGAACTGCGCCGTGAGCAAGCCTGCAGATGGGCGAGAGCTTCTTTCTTGTCAATGCCTTTCCTTCGTTCGTTCTATATCCTTACAAATACTTCCTCTGCATCTTATGCTTCAATTTTTTTAATTAATCTGCATCTTATGCTTCAATTTTTTTAATTAATCTGCATCTTATGCTTTGAAGTTCTCTGCTAAGTGCGTGATCTAGCGACAGAGGGAGGCCAGCACGACACCATCGCCTACAACCTATTTGAGCAAATACCAGAAAGGTATGATGCCTACTGAGACAGCCTATTAAGTGGTGCCAGTTTGCTCCAGTCATACTTCATGCGTCGGTTACTTCTTTATTGCACAATCTTGAATGCAAATGTAAAATAGTGAGGAAATCAAATGTAAAAAAGAAGCTCCAGCTCACTTCATATTTGTTTTGAGTTACTGTGAACCGGTTCCTTGAGTAGCTATGTTTATTTTGTTTGTGTGACGATTGATGATTAGATTATCCTAGATAAAGTTAATCATGATTGCACTCTAGAAACCAATCAATGTGCATACAAGTTTATAGCTAATTCTTTTCTTTTGAGCTGCTATCAGTCCCTTGGTTAATTCAGTTAGCTTATGTTACATGTGTCCCATTACAATAAGCAATATTTTTTTTTTGCTTTTTGATTTGACTGCTCCCTGGATTACTTTCTTTGACTTTGTTAATGTTTCATTTTTTTGACACTTTTTATATGTGAGAAATAGCTTGCTTCTAGATATTGTTAAGCACTATCTAAGTTTGCTTCAGAAATACTTCTTTATTAATTAAGATTGATTCTTTGTTGACAAAAGTAATGCATCAGTTGTACTCACCACCATGTGTGCTATATCATGTGCCAACGACTTGTAAAATCTTTATTGTTCTGCATATGCCAGTTACATTTCACTTTGGTGTGCGCAGCACGCTTTGATCCATGTACAGTCATCTGGTGCAATGTTCCCTGATACATCTTCTTGCATACAATTAATCACTTCATTTGCTGCAGTTTAAACTTGGATTCCTGGATCTGATGCCACTGGTCTCTTGTTTGTGAAGAATTGTAGATCTCCATCTCCACATTCCGCCCCCTCTATTCTATGGTCTGCTTGGGCTCGTAGGTGGTTCTTTGGTAAAGAAATGAAAAAAAAACTTCCTTCAATCATTCTTTTGCTTGAATGAAGAAACAGTTGATCTAATTTAATCACTTGCTGCTTGTAATGTGTCATGTTAGGTGCCGCTTTAGTCCCTTGTCATTGTAGCTGATATGCTTGTCATTGTTTGTATAAAAGTCAGTAACTTTATACATGTCCACTTTCTGTTCGATGAACACTCCAAGAAATAAATGCGTGATTCTTTGTTGAACTGGCTCTGATAATATATATAGATATAGCAGTAGTCATATATAGATATGCCTGTACAAAATTACACATTGTTTCACTTAGCTCATCCCTATATATGTATATAAAATAGGTTTGTTAGGACTGCCGTCTGACTTGTATTTAGTATTCTACTAGAAATATGGCGCGCCTTTGGCGCGCGGTTATGACCCGTTTTTTAGCATGCGTAATGTGGCATTAGATATAGAGGATATAATTGTTAGCTTATTTCAGCGTATTGGTGAGTATGAAGCTGCTTTTATTGAGTTTGATTATCTACCTTGAGTAATAATCCTGCTGAGCTATACCAATATAAAAGTAACTTAGTATGATAAATAAAGTGTGTGTGTTGGCATGTGCATGTCCTACAATTCTCTTTTTTTCATGAATTGATTTATATGTACATCCATTTTCTAGATGTCGCCCTTGTAGCTGGTGTCTAGCCATTGTTATCTGAGTTCCTACACTTCTCTTCTGTCTAATTCTGGAGGAATGAAGGAAGGGAAATACTGGGGATAATGCTCAGTCGAAGGTGTGATTTTACGAACTTGGGTCATCAAATTGAAGTCCTTGCGTCCTTGCTCCATTGTGGCTACAGGAAGAGAGAACACTAACAAATGTGGTATGGTCTGGAGGGATGCCATATACTCTAGCATTTTCTCAAACCTATCAACCACCTGTACTCCATGTACATTCTGCTGCAGTGCAGTGATCATGTCCGTTCATGAAATTACACAGAAGGATCTTCTGCTATCTCAAATTGTTGAACTGCATCGCCCAAGCTGCCACATTTTGAATACATGGTGATAAGCGAGCTAGCAACGCCATCACTGTCCAAGAACACTGTCTTCATTATAGAGGCATGTATGCTTGCTCGCTCCAAGAGCCCATGACAGTAATGACACCATACATGCTGATGCCTGCAATGCAGTAGCTAGCATAGGACACATCATCGGGCAAGACACCATCCCTGCAATCCATAGCATCGAACAGGACCAAAGCTTTCCGCGAGCACCCATACCTCGTGACACGCTCACCTGATCTAGAAGCATCTCCCACCTTGCCCGGCCACCTCCCTGAACACCGACAGTGCTTTGAGATACATCTTGTTCCTGGCATGACCAACGAGGAGCGCGTTCCTGGACGCCACGCCGGGGCAAGGCATTCTGACGAACACCTCCCTGGATGCTGCCATGTCCTTGCCCTTGGTGTACGCATCGATCAACCTAGTGTAGACGAACACGGTACCAGGAGGCACGGCCTTGGCGGCGCGCACGTGGACCTAGTAGCCCCAGAGGGGTGGGAGGCCGACGCAGGAGGCGAGGATGGTGCAGACAAGGTGGGGGGCAGGGCCGAGTCTCCACGGCATGCGCCCGAAGAGCGATGTAACAGCCCTATGTTGATTAGCTAGTTAAACATGTCATCATGTGCATCTTAAAGCATTAAGCATAATTAGCTCACAATTAAGGAGATAATTAAACCTTAGGGTAATCCACTATTTTGGTAGTGGCGGACAGTCCGCCCCTATAGGCGGACGGTCCGCGACCTTGCCACGTGGCCGACCACGGTTCACCTCGGGCACATCGAATTCACTGCCACGTCACCCTACCTGCGGACAGTCCGCGCATCACTCGCGGACAGTCCGGTAGCGCATCTCCGATGCGTATCACGCGCGCAGAGTCTGGGCGCCACGTCTCACCCCCGACCCCACCCGTCAGCCCGACCCTCCATCACCTGGGAGCCTTCTTCCAGCTCTCTCTCTCTCCCTCATTCACTCCCCCCACCTTCTCTCTCAAGCTCCAAGCCATGGAGGAGCTCCCCCATCTTCCCCACCATTGAAGCCCCTCCACCTCGCCGGAGCACCACCGGAGGATGCCGGAGAATGACGCCTACGAAATGCACCACCCCGATCTCCTCTTCTTCCTTGGGGAGGAGTTTCCCCAACAAGCTTCTTCCTCTACTTCATTCTCTTCCTCAAGCCCAAGCAAGGAGGACGACCCCGAGGTATTCCAAGCCTTCCCCGATGACTTGAAGCCCTTACGGTGACCCACTCGACGCCGGTGAGTGTTTCCCCTCCCCGATCCATCCGCATTGCCCTAGGATTCGAAGCCAAGAGCACACCTAGAGCACAAATCACCTTTGATGACCTAGAGCTTCGAAACCCTAATGCATGTGCGATTCAGTTACCAAAGTGAACTCCCTAGACTCCTAGGCACCTCTAGGAACAAACCCCACCCCAAACCGTGGCCGGAATCGCCGGCGGCGAACTTGCCGGTGAGCCTCGGCCGTGTCGCGGACGGTCCGCCCGACATGGCCGGACGGTCCGCCAGCTCCTGACCAAAACCAACAGAGCCTCTGCACGAGTTCTGGCCTTTCAAGATTTGAAAGGCGGACAGTCCGCTCATCCCACGCGGACGGTCCGCAATTTAGTCAGAGAGCATGTTTTCCACCCAGCACGGTCCGCGACTGACTGGCGGACGGTCCGCCACTCGGTCCGCCGTTTAGACCGGACAGTCCGCTTACCTAAACCGGATGGTCCGCAATTACCTGTTCAGCACCCTTTCACTCATTCATGTACCACCCACCTTTGTACCTTATGTCCAGTCTCTATACCATAGTTTAGCCCTGTTAAAGCATGCATTCTCATGTCACTAGCAATCATTGCACGCATTCATAGCATGCTCATTTCTCAAGAATCATTTGCATTGGTGTAGAGACCGTGACACCAGAACAAGAGGAGGGTGAGCTGAAACCCGTGGAAGACGATGCTTCTTTTGAGACTCAAGGCAGGCCCCTAAGCATTTCTTACACCCTATTTTGGATCAATGAAGTATATGTGTCTTGTTTGCGCATGAGTTACTATATATATATCATTGATTGTGTAGAACCTATTTGATACATTATCAACCTTGATTAGGATATCATCTTTAGATGAGTATGCTTGAATAGGTGTCACGAACTATATGCTTAGCCATGCTTAGCTACGGTACAAAACGAGAGGTGGCAAGGTCACCACCACTCGCGAGCTATAGGATGTTTGATTAATTTACATGATTAGTCAAGAATGGATAAAAGTTGAGCAAATATGAAAGATGATTCGGACTTGGGCAAGTATGATAGGGCCATGTTGGGATGGAGCTCACATGGTTAGTCTTGCTTGAGTTGATTAAGGACCGATGCGTAATCGCTTTGATACTTGAGCACCTTTCTGTACAAACCACGCACTATAAATGGGACGGTAAGCCAACTAGCATAAGTCACACCTTGCCTTGATCGGATTCAATGCGAGTTGTGATGGAGTGCGATCGGCGTTTCCGGTGCACTTGTCCTTCTCGACCGTTCGCTCATAGTCGGTTGTGTTTGTGCGAAAGGTTGAGGCATGAATCAACACTTATCCTTGGCCGTGGGTATGGTCGTTGGTCTTGTTCTCGTGTGGGAAAAGTTGTACACCCCTGCAGGGTTTTCGATCTATTGCAATAGCTGCGCTCTCGGACATTGAGCACGCTCTTGTACTTTGACTTTAACGTAGAGTTACCGAGGAAGTTCATGTAAGATTGAGCTTATGATTTATGAACACCTTACTTATGCAATTGTTTGATGCATGCTTTAGAGATCATAGATGCTCTGTCTTTTGTTTATTACAACTTGATCAAAGTTAGATGCTTTTATGCAAAAGTTAAATACCGTACCCTATCCTTGCTACTAACCAAATGCATTCTCCTTGAGGTCGGGATATTATATACCCATATTAGATAAGCCCTGCGAGTACCTTTTGTACTCATGGTGCTATCGTTAAAGTTGTTGCAGGTGATGCGCAGCCGGAGGCCGTGTTCGGCTACTTCTACCCCGCGGACGGAGGTGCGGGTGAGGAGTAGATAGCCGGTGGCTATGTGAAGGGCACTATCCGCATATAGTGTTACCTTCTTATTTTGCGATATGTATGTAGTGCTAGTTGTAGAACTTTCCGCTGCAAAAACTCAGAGGACTTGTTGTATTAAACTTTGAACCGCTTTGTAATATAATCTCGTGTGTTGGACGTGCCTATGTAATGGTGTTACTGTTGTGCTCGTGGAGTGTGTTTAAATCCTGGGCGGGGCTCATGACACATTCCAAGGACTACCGGGGTTGGTTCCCTCTAATCAAGTTGATCAATGGACGATGACTCGATTAGGCGGGATCAACTTGGGCTGGTTCCTCACAGCGTGGCATCAGAGCTATGGTTGCATTCCATGCATGATTACTACTAAACCTTGATGTGAGGCACGCTTAGAAACCTAACAGTAATCACTAATTATGCAGTACTTATAAAAGTGTGACTTTTCTAAGGTTATATTTCTTATATGGTGTATATAACTCATACCTTTCCTAGAGCTGATTTTCTTACCTTATGGGCTGCACATTGGTTGTTGTAAATATGTTCACTAATTTATCTTGTCTTGTTCATGATAGATGAACGGGAACTTGGGCCAATTAGTCATGGTGACCCGGGCCGAGGAGGCGGAAGGCTTTCCTCCACTCCTTGCCGAGATGATTTGAAGAGGCAACTTCTCACGGAGGCCGGAGTATTCGGTCTTTGCGAGGGGACTTGGGCCGGGCATGGTGGACTACGTTGCCACCGTGTTCATCCCAAGATGCTTTGTTGAAGGGGTCACGGAAGCTCACAATATTTCAGCTCATGGAACTTCAATTGAGATGGCAATCCAAGAAGTGGCGTACAAGGCTATGGCAATTCTCCGCCAAGAAGTGATCGAGTTGGAGCGTCACCCATTCACTCACTTCCCAATTCAAGGACCATTGCAAGGTGTGAATATGTTTGATATGGGAATGGGAGGTGCTAGCTTGTATAAAAGGCGTATGTCCGAGTTGGTGGAGGCACAAGACCGAAGCCTCCGTTGCATTCGAGCGGAGTTAAGGGAGACAAGATGTCGGTTCAATGAGTTGCAACGCACCGTGGATATGTATGTTCGCATGGGCCGCGTGCCTCAAGATGGGTTGTATGGGCCCAATGATTACACCCCACATGAGGCGGCACCATTGGAGCTTCGCTTTCCTTTAGTTCAAGGCATATATCTTCCTCAACATGTGGTGGGGGCAAGCACGTATGTCCAATGGGCTGCATGTGTGCCGCTTTGCGCCCACAACTCTGACTAGAGAGATCATCTTTGGAGGTGAACATGCACCCCTCACTCACCCGGAGAACCCCGAAGACACCGGATCCCCTCAATATCACCTTCTTGATGACTTCCCACCATACTTCGCGAGAGATCCCTATGGTCCCTTTTAAATATTTATGTAATCCTATGGCGGTTATGAGACTCCTCGAGTTATATAACTCATTGTAATGTATCGCCTATTTTATGTAATCGAATAGTTAATTGGTGAGACCGTGTGAGACACTAGTTAGCTATATGCCTATGTAATGTACTGCTATATATTATCTATGTGGACCTCCATCATGTTAGTTGTGTGCCGTGTTATTTATGCATATGGCTGCGACATGTCATCATTTATCATCACTCATGCATGTTTCTTTTAAGAATATGGGGGGGTACCAGATAAATGATTATGGTTACTTCTATGGGTCATTCTTGGTGCTGTCCAAAATTCTTTAGTTTCATTGTTCCTTGATCCATCCTGTCTATGATGTCAAATTCTATTCTCACACATTTGTGGTTGATATCTTACATAGTTGTGCAATTTTTTTTGTGTGCAATTGTACTATATCAATTTTCCTTTCTCCCGGTCGCTAACTTCCTTTGTGGTTGGCGGCAGGATGGTTGGAAACTCTGATGCCGTGGTGAGAATGGCGAACCGCCTCTCCCTCCTCCTCCTCCTCCTTTGCACCCAACCCTTGTGGAGATCCTTAGAAGGTTGGAGGAGAGCTGACAAACGCAAAATCAGATTATGCAGGCCATTGTGCAACACTTGGGTGGGCAGGGACATGGTGGTCAATGCCATGGTCATTCCGCTTTCATGGCCACTGACCCTCCTATCTTTCGTGGATCAAAGGAGCCTTTGGATGATGATTTTTGGCTGCGTGCCATAGAGCAAAAATTTTGTCTTACTCAGTGCAATGATCAAGAGAAGGTCAATTATGCGGCTCATCAACTTCGTGATGTCGCAGGAGCTTGGTGGCATGGATATATGGCACAAGTTGGTGAAGGTCACCAAGTGACTTGGGCTGAATTTCGTGAGGCTTTTCGTGCATACCACATTCCCAAGAGTGTGCTCAACATTAAGAGGGATGAGTTCCGTAGGTTGCACCATGGCAACAAGCCCGTGATGGAGTATATCAACACCTTCAACTATCTTGCCCAATATGCTTTGGAGGATATCAACACGGATGAGAAGAAGCAAGATCATTTCATGAATGGGTTGTCTTTGAAGCTCCAATCTCATCTCTCTACCACGGATTTTCGGGATTTCAATGACATGGTTAGCAAGGCGATCAAGGCTGAGTACAAGATGAATGCATTTGAAAATGAGAATCGCAAGATTGATATGGAGAATCGCAAGCGGGCTGCCTCTTCTTCAACCGGTGGTAACCCGCAACTCCCCCGCACAGGACTTCCTCCTCCACCCCGTGCCCCGGGTTTTGGTGCTCCTCAACCCATGTGGATGGCACGCCGTCCTCCGGCTCCCCAAGGTCAACTTCCTCGTGCTATGGGGCAGCCGGGAGGCGGTGGTGGAAATACCTCTCGTGGGCCATGCTTCAATTGTGGTGGGCAAGGCCACATCTCTCGTGAGTGTCACTCTCCAAGAAAGGGTGGAGCTGGCAATACTCCAAATCCACCAACTCCTCCTCCTCGCCAAGATGGGAGGAATGGTCAAAATTCCAAACGTGGCAAGTTGAATCGTATCACGGCGGAAGAAGCTAGTGAGGATATGCAAGTTCTTGTTGGTATGGTCTCTATCAATTCTAAACCCACTCGAGCATTATTTGATTCCGGTGCATCTCATTCCTTCATGAGTAAAAAGTTTGCCATAGAACATAATTTTTCTATCCGGGTAGTGCCTACTCCATTTATCATTGATGCTCCCGAAGCAATATTAGTATCTAAAGAAGTGGTCAACCTAGCTCAACTTGAAGTCTCGGGGTTGAATTTCATGGTAAATTTTGTGGTCATTGATCTAGAAGAATTGGATGTCATTATTGGGATGAATGGGATGACTAAACATGATGGGGTTATTCGGTGTGATCCTCGCTCTATTGAACTTAGGCAGCCTTCCGGAGTGCGAGTTAATCTTTATCTCCATGAGAAACTTGATTCTCAACTTCATGCTCTTAATGCCACTATTTTGCCGGAGTTAGAGGCAATTCCGGTAGTGTGCGAATTTCCGGATGTATTTCCCAAGGAATTACCGGGGATGCTTCCCGACCGGGAAGTTGAGTTTGTCATTGAGCTACTCCCTTGAACGGCCCCGGTATCTAAAAGGCCCTATTGTATGCCTCCCAATGAGCTAGCTGAATTGAAGAATCAATTGCAAATTCTTCTTGACAAGGGATTTATTAGTCCGAGCTCCTCACCTTGGGGGTGTCCGGTTCTATTTGTCTCAAAGAAAGATGGTAGCCTAAGGATGTGTGTGGACTATCGGCCGTTGAATGAAGTGACCGTGAAGAACAAATATCCTCTTCCTAGGATTGACATTTTATTTGACCAATTAGTGGGTGCTAAATTCTTTACCAAGATTGATCTTCGCTTGGGATATCATCAAATTAAAATTCGAGTGGAGGATATTCCCAAGATGGCTTTCTCTACTCGATATGGGCTTTATGAGTACACAGTTATGTCATTTGGGTTAACCAATGCCCCGGCATATTTCATGTATCTCATGAATTCTATTTTCTTTGAAGAGCTTGATGTCTTTGTGGTGATTTTCATCGATGACATTCTTATCTTCTCCAAGACCGAGGAAGAGCATGCCGAGCATATTCGCATTGTTCTTCAAAAGCTCCGTGATCATCATCTCTATGCCAAGTTTAGCAAGTGCGAGTTTTGGCTCAAGGAAGTGGCTTTTCTTGGGCATATCCTTTCAGAGAATGGTGTGGTGGTGGATCCAAGCAAGGTGAAGGATGTGCTTGATTGGAAGCAAACCCAAAATGTTAGTGAGATCCGGAGTTTTCTTGGACTTGCGGGTTATTACCATAGGTTCATTGAGAACTTCTCCAAGATTTCCAAGTCTATGACCGAGTTGACAAAGAAGGGTGTGGAATTCAAGTGGACCGATGCTTGTGAGAATGCATTTCAAACCCTCAAGACCAAGCTCACCACTGCTCCGGTTCTTGCTCAACCAGATATCACCATGGGATTTGATGTATATTGTGATGTTTCTAGAATCGGACTCGGTTGTGTTCTTATGCAAGAAGGCCGAGTCATCGCTTATGCTTCACGCCAATTGAAGCGTCATGAAGAAAACTATTCTACCCATGATCTTGAACTTGCGGCCGTTGTTCATGCTCTCAAATTATGGCGTCATTATCTTCTTGGAAATTCTTGCAATATCTACACCGATCATCAAAGCCTCAAGTATATCTTCACTCAAGCGGAGCTCAATATGAGGCAAAGAAGGTGGTTGGAATTGATCAAGGACTACAAACTAGAAGTTCACTATCATCCCGGCAAGGCCAATGTAGTTGCCGATGCCTTGAGCCGGAAAAGTCCAATGCCATTGCTTGCGAACTCGATCTGGAGTCAACACTCTTTGTGAAGAATTCCGGAGGCTAAATCTCTCTATGGTAGAGCATGGGTCACTCGCTTCTTTAGTTATCACTTCCAATCTCATTGATGATATCAAGAAGGCTCAACTTGAAAACAAAGGCATGACGAAGCTTAGAGCTAGAATCAATGAGGCCAAGCTCAAGTGTTTCCAGCTCGATGATCAAGGAATCCTTTGGTTTGGAAAATGTTTAGTAGTTCCCAAGAATTTTGAGCTTAGAAAGAAAATTCTGGATGAAGCTCATGAATCTCAATTTTCTATCCATCCCGGTAGCAACAAGATGTACCAAGATTTGAAGAAGAAATTTTGGTGGACTCGCATGAAGAGTGAAATTGCAAGCTATGTAGCCGAATGCGATGTTTGCCAAGGAGTGAAGGCCGAACATCTCAAGCCGGCCGGAACTCTCCAACCTCTTCCTATTCCTTCTTGGAAGTGGGAGAATATATCCATGGATTTTATAACCGGGCTTCCTCGTACTCTCCATGGATACAATGCTATTTGGGTCATTGTGGATCGACTCACAAAATCCGCTCACTTTCTTCCGGTGAAGGCTAACTACTCAGTTGAGAAATATGCAGAGCTTTATATCACCAAGATTGTGTGTCTTCATGGAGTTCCTAAATCCATAGTCTCTGATAGAGGTCCTCAATTCACCGCTCGATTTTGGAAAAGTCTCCATGATTCTATGGGCACCGATCTCACTTTTACCACAGCTTATCATCCTCAAACCGGTGGACAAACCGAGCGAGTCGATCAAATTCTTGAAGATATGCTCAGATCGTGTGCAATCATTTATGGGAAAGGTTGGGATGAATGTTTGCCCTTTTCTGAGTTTTCATACAACAATAGTTACCAAGTAAGCATTGGGATGTCTCCATTTGATGTTTTGTATGTGCGGAGTTGTAGAACTCCTCTCAATTGGTCGGAATCTGGAGAGCGAGTATACTTTGGCCCGGACATTGTTATGGAGGCCGAGGAAAAAGTAAAAACCATTCAAGAGTGATTACAAGTAGCTCAATCTCGCCAAAAGCGATATGCAGACCGTGGAAGGCGGGAGCTATATTTTAAAGTTGGTGATTATGCCTATCTCAAGGTTACACCTTTCAAGGGGACACAACGATTCCAAGAGAAGGGCAAGCTGGCTCCCGCTATGTTGGTCCATTCCGGATTTTGGCAAGGCGTGGGGCTGTCGCCTACCAATTGGAGTTGCCACAATCTCTATCAACAATCCACAATGTATTTCATATTTCACAATTGAGGAAATGCCTAAGAGTCCCTATAGAAGCCACCAATTATGAAGATATCGATATCCAACCAAATCTCTCGTACAAAGAGCATCCTATTCGAATTCTTGATCAAGCGGAGCGCAAAACTAGAAACAAGACCACCAAGTTTGTGAAAGTCCAATGGAGTCGCCATTCCGAGCGTGAGGCGACATGGGAGCAAGAAGACCAATTTCGGCAATCTTATCCCGAATTATTTGGAATCGAGTATGTGCACTCACAACCCTCCCACTCATCTTGTTCAATATCTTCTTATTGATTCTAGGTTGATGGTCACAAACTCTAGAAAATTTCTATTGTTGTATGTTTCATGTCTTAAGTAAATCCATTCTCAGCTGTGCCGTTTCTGGGCATTTTTTGTGACTCGCGGACGGTCCGGCATTTTACAGCGGACAGTCCGCTATACAAATCCAAAATTCCACCAGAGAGCTTGTAATCTATGTTCCTCAGCCGAAATCACCTGCGGACAGTCCGGCTTTTGCCGCGGACAGTCCGCCGTAGCCCCAAAAAATTGTACCAGAACCCTCCCAGAAACTTGTGGTTTCGCTGGTTTAGCCGGCGGACAGTCCGCAAATATGTCCCGGACGGTCTGTAGTAGACTCCCCAAACTTACACAGAACCAACCCGAAAACTTAGAGTTTCCAGCCTTTTAACTGCGGACGGTCCGCATATCTGGACTGGACAGTCCGCCCTCTCTTTAGGTCCTTAGCCAAATCTCGGGACGAGGATCTTCCAACGGGGGGAGAATTTGTAACAGCCCTATGTTGATTAGCTAGTTAAACATGTCATCATGTGCATCTTAAAGCATTAAGCATAATTAGCTCGCAATTAAGGAGAGAATTAAACCTTAGGCTAATCCACTATTTTGGTAGTGGCGGACAGTCCACCCCTATACGGCGGACGGTCCGCGACCTTGCCACGTGGCCGACCATGGTTCACCTCGGGCACATCGAATTCACTGCCACATCACCCTACCCGTGGACAGTCCGCGCATCACTAGCAGACAGTCCGCTAGTGCATCTCTGATGCGTGTCACATGCGCAGAGTCTGGGCACCACGTCTCACCCCTGACTCCACCCGTCAGCCCGAACCTCCATCACCTACGAGCCTGCTCACAACTCTCTCTCTCTCTCCCTCATTCACTCCCCTCACATTCTCTCTCAAACTCCAAGCCATGGAGGAGCTCCCCCATCTTCGCCACCATTGAAGCCCCTCCACCTCGCCGGAGCACCACCGGAGGACGCCGGAGAACGACGCCTACGAACTGCACCACCCCGATCTCCTCTTCTTCCTTGGGGAGGAGCTTCCCCAACAAGCTTCTTCCTCTACTTCATTCTCTTCCTCAAGCCCAAGCAAGGAGGACGACCTCGAGGTACTCCAAGCCTTCCCCGACGACTTGAAGCCCATACCGGTGACCCACTCGACGCCGGTGAGTGTTTCCCCTCCCCGATCCATCCGCATTGCCCTAGGATTCGAAGCCAAGAGCACACCTAGAGCACAAATCACCATTGATGACCTAGAGCTTCGAAACCCTAATGCACGTGCGATTCAGTTACCAAAGTGAACTCCCTAGACTCCCAGGCACCTCTAGGAATAAACCCCACCCCAAACCATGGCCGGAATCGCCGGCGGCGAACTCGCCAGTGAGCCTCGGCAGTGTCGCAGACGATCCGCCCGACATGGCCGGACGGTCCGCCAGCTCCTGACCAAAACCAACAGAGCCTCTGCACGAGTTCTGGCCTTTCAAGATTTGAAAGGCGGACAGTCCGCTCATCCCACACAGATAGTCCGCAATTTAGTCAGAGAGCATGTTTTCCACCCAGCACGGTCCGCGACTGACCGGCGGACGGTCCGCCACTCGGTCCGCCGTTCAGACCGAACGGTCCGCTTACCTAAACCGGATGGTCCGCAATTACCTGTTCAGCACCCTTTCACTCATTCACGTACCACCCACCTTTGTACCTTATGTCCAGCCTCTATACCATAGTTTAGCCCTGTTAAAGCATGCATTCTCCTGTCACTAGCAATCATTGCACGCATTCATAGCATGCTCATTTCTCGAGCATCATTTGCATTCGTGTAGAGACCGTGACACCGGAACAAGAGGAGGGTGAGCCAAAACCCGTGGAAGACGACGCTTCTTTTGAGACTCAAGGCAGGCCCATAAGCATTTCTTACACCCTATTTTGGATCAATGAAGTATATGTGTCTTGTTTGCGCATGAGTTATTTTATATATATATATATATATATATATATATATATATATATATATATATATATATATCATTTATTGCGTAGAACTGTAACACCCGGTTTATAAAAGCACATAAACCGAGCAATCATATACGTGCCAGGATCAAGTCACACGTATATACAATAGAATGAACAATATATCACAGCACATATCACGTAAAAAGTTATAATAAAGCGAATACGAATGTTATTTATTATATTAATGACAAAATGTCTGATACAGCAGAAGCGTAGAATACATATACGAAGAACTCTCGGAAGCAGGGCGCCACTGGGACGTGGACTGGGAGACGAACGCCTAGAAGTCCTCGTACTCCTAGTAGCTCCGGGTGAACTCCCTCGCGTCGGTACGAACTGAGCAGCAGTAGAGTATCTGTAACACCCGGTTTATAAAAGAACATAAACCGAGCAATCATATACGTGCCAGGATCAAGTCACACGTATATACAACAGAATGAATAGTATATCACAGCATATATCACGAATAAGTCATAATAAAACGAAATACGAATGTTATTTACTACATTAATGACAAAAATGTCTGATACAGCGGAAACGAAGTACAAAATACGAATAAAACTCTCCGAAGCTGAAGCAGGGCGCCACAGGGACGTCGACTGGGAGACGAACACCTAGAAGTCCTCGTAGTCCTGGTAGCGCTGGACGAACTCCCTCGTGTCGGCAGGAACTGAGCAGCAGTAGCGTAGCCAAGAGGAAAAAGTAGAGAAGAGGCAAGGGTGAGTACACAACTTGTACTCAACAAGTATAACACAAACTATGAGGCTCTAAAGTTGGCTGACTCAACTGCATTAGCTTTTAAGTGTTGGCAAAATTTTATTAAAACTATTTACTACGAGTTGATGATTTACCATTAACCCAGTTTCATAGTAATTAATCAGAATTAATTAAGAAACTACTGAGAACCAAACCAAAACCAAGCCACCAAGGTAACCCCGAGAAGCACCTCCCTCGTCGGAAGGAGATAACTCCACTAATCAAAAGGAGGATCTGGGCCGCTCATAACCGTGAGCACGGCTAGTATACCAGTTTTACACTCTGCAGAGGTTGCACATCTTTACCCACAAGTCGTGAGCTACGCCAGTTGTTCATCACACTTCCTTAGGTGAGATGACTAGCGACTCACTACGAGGCCTTTACAAAGAAACTTATTGGTAGGGAGTAACCGCGAGGGTGGATCAGCGACTATGGAGCAGGTCTAGTGGGCGTCAAGACACGAAGCACAGACGAGGCCACTCAGCACGAGGGCCATAGAAGCTTACCGCCCCTGCCCCGCAGGTAAGTTACTCCAAACCAAAAAGATCTAATTATTACGCCAAGTCTATCCCATTCTAGCCTTGTGGTAGCGCTGTTGTCCCAGGTTGTCGCTCTATGAACCGGTCCTTATGGAGAGTGGCCAACCAAGCACTAAGCACCGTGCTGGCCCCCTAAACCATGTTTCTAACAAAAACCATATTTTAACGAGACGTGAGTCACTCAAGCACGAAGCACAGAGGACCACTCTCAGAATTAAGTTCAAGTAAACCATTAATCAAATTAATTAAAAGGACCAAAGTATGTTATAGCGCAGCAACCTAGCACAACTAACCAAAACGCAACCCAAAGGTATATATAAAGGATATAAAGTGGCTAGGAATGTCCTTATAGGCATACAGTATTAAAATGCAGTATGAAATTGTAATTAAAGGTGATAGGTTGTTTATGTTATACTTGCCTTCCTCGTACTGCTCCTGCTGCTGCTCAAAGTGCTCGGAAGACGGCTGCTCCGGGTACTGGTACTGGGGCTCCTCAGATGGATCAACGTCTACTCACGAACACATGGCCAAAACAAGGCACAACAATAAGCATACAAGCAAATACTAACAAAAACTATGAAACAGTACATCAATATAATAAAACAGCAAGAAGAACTAAGTCTAAACTGTTCTACTCGTTACAACGATTGCGTGGACATAAAGAGCGCTAAAAACGGAGCTAAAACGCAAAATCTAGGCCTAAAACAAGTTCTAGGGGCTTATTTGTAAGAAAACTGAAGTTTCTGGGGCTTTTCTGCTCAAACCGAGGGCTAAAACGTAATTATCCATTAGTTCTAGGGTCTAGCGCGTAAAACTGCCAAGGGTGGACGGCGGGTTTGATTTCTGGAAAACTCAAGGGGTTATGTGCTAAAAACAGGACCAAACTGTAATTATTTTTGACCTGGCTGGGACGGCGGGTTGATATTGCAAAAGCCCAAGGGCTCTTTAGCAAATGTGACAGGCCGAAGGGGTACGGTTGGATCTCAGCCGTTGGATTCGGATCTGAGGGTCCAGATCTGATCGGTTTGGGATCTAATCACAGGCGTCCATCTTGGATCGGACGGATCTGGGCAAGGGCACTTGGGGCGGCGGCGGAACACCGCCGGAGCAGAGCTCCGCGGCGGCGGCTCGCCGGAGTAGGGGTTTTCTGGGGCTACAGAGCTCCGTTTGGGCCGGGGTTTGGCCGTGGAGGTTCGGTGTGGAACGCGTAATCCACCTATGGGGTTATCGGGGTTCGGGGAGCTCCGGAGTGGGGAGGGCAAGGGCGGCGGCGGCCTTGTGCACGGCGGCGCTACGCCAAACGGCGTCTTGGGCTCGGGAGGGGCCTACGTGCCGCACAAGCTAGCGCAAAAGAATCTGGAGGGGGCGTGGGTGCTCACCGGGGCTTCTGGTGGCCGGAGGCGTCGCGCAGATGGGTCGCCGGCGGGGTTTGGCGGCGGAAACGGTGCGGTGGCCGCGGACGGGGTGATGCGGGGCTCCTCCGGGACCGCTGACTCGCCGGGAAGACACGAGTGGACCCTGCGAAGGTGGTACATGGGTCAAAGAAGCTCTGAGGTCGACGGCGGCGCGGAATTGTGCGGGCGGCGCGTCTCACCGGAGATGGCTTCGGGGCTAAATCCAGCCTCTGCACCGGCTGAGATCGCGAGCAGGGACCTCGAGGAGTCTCCTGGCGTCGGGGCGAAACTCGGGCGCAGCTCCGGTGGGCTTGGGCACGGCGGAGCGGCGGGGCTGTGGCGGCGCAGATCCTCTGTGTTGCGGAGCGAGGTGGTGGCGGCGCGGCTAGGGTTAGGGGTGGCGGCGCTGGGGAGGATGGGGTGTAGGGGGTTGCGGGGGCTACTTATAGGGCGGTGGGGAATCTAGGCGTGCGTGCCCAGGGAAACCGCCGCGATAATCCCGGCGAGCTCAACGCGGGCGGGTGCTGCGGGAGGAAGGAGGCAGCTCTGACGCGTGGGGCCGGCCTGTCAGACTCAGCGGTGAACGCGGCTGACGCGCGGGCCCAGGTGGCATCGAGGGGGAGAGAGGCGACGTGCTGGCGGTGAGCGGCCGCGGTGCGGGCCTGCTGGGCGCTCGCGGTGGTTGGGCCGAGCGCGAGCGGACCGGGGGGGAAAAGGGAGATGGGCCGCGGAGAGAGAGAGAGAACGGGCTGGGCCGCCTGAGGTCGGGCCGGGGAGGAGTAGGCTTGGCTGCTGGGTTGGGCTAGGCTTTGAGCTGGGTTTCCTGTTTTGGGTTTGGGTTTCTTTTCCTTTTCCTTTCTAAATCCTAACCAAATACAACTAATTGAATTCAAACTAATTTGAATTCAAAACCTAACCACAACAAAAGAAAAGATGCTCCAGCATGAATGCAACACAAAAATTAAACCTATGATAAATTTTAATCATTAAGGAACAAAATTGAATTAAATGCCATACTAAACACAATAAACCTTAGAAATTTAAATAAAGCCAATTAAATTTATTATTAAATGCTGAAATTTAAATTAGGGTGTTACAGACCCTACCCCCTTAAAGAAATCTCGTCCCCGAGATTTAGCTGGGCTGGCTAGCAAAGAGATCTGGATATGTCTTCTTCAACTCATCTTCTCGCTCCCAAGTAGCCTCAGCTTCACTGTGGTGACTCCACTGAACTCTGCACATCTTGATGCGCTTGTTCCGAGTAACCCTTTCTGATGTTTCCAGAATCTTCACCGGATGCTCAGTATAAGTCAGATCTTCCTGTACGTCGACTCCATCCAGGGGTGCCTGCTCCTCGGTGAAAGCATCTAGGCCCCTAATTCGAGTTTTGGTAATTAATGACAACGGTTTGTGGATTAACGATTTCATTTGAGATAATGAGTATAGGTTGATCCACGGATGAAAGAGATTCGGTTGTGTACGTATGGAATTTTGGAGATGATGAGCAAAGCTCGGGCTCAAGGCAAAGGTATAAAATAGGGCCTTTGTATTTTACCGGTCACAAGGCGTTTAGTGGTTGAAAAGTGACCGGATTTGTTAGATAGTTAGCCGTACTATCAAGAGGGGTTATGAACTCATGCTTGACGGGTCTTTAGTGCCATTTTGCTCAAAATGTCTAGTTGCATGCATGAGGGCTAACGGCGTTTTGAAAAGTTTTGAAATAGACTAAGTTCGAGAGCTCACTGAGTAACGGCGGACAGTCCGCACCTGAGGGGCGGACAGTCCGCGCCCGTTTCCAGAGAGCTTGCAGAGGCTCTGGTGGGCTGGCGGACAGTCCGGCCCAGAGGGGCGGACAGTCCGCGATCGTTCCAGAGAGCTTGCAGAGGCTCTGGTAGGCTGGCGGACAGTCCGGCCCAGGTGGGCGGACGGTCCGCTACTGTATTTCTTTTTTGTACCAGAAAGGGTGTCTCTCTGGTGTGGGCTTCAAAGTTGAACGGCGGACAGTCCGGCCATGGGGCGCGGACGGTCCGCCGGCTAATTTCAAATTTGTACCAGAGACGTTGTTTCTCTGGTTTGGGCTGAAAAGTTAAACTGCGGACGGTCCGCTCCTGAGGCGCGGACGGTCCGCAGGCTAATCTCAAAGTTGTTCCAGAGACGATGTTAGTCTCTGGTGGGTTGGAACTCTTAACTGCGGACGGTCCGCCACTGGTGCGCGGACGGTCCGCCAGGGCTTAACGGCTAGTTCTAACATGCATTAAATGCACTCTGACTCACTGGTTTATAACGGCGGACAGTCCGGTTTTTGAACCGCGGACGGTCCGCGACTTCGCAGAAAAGAGTGTAACGGCTAGTTTTTGGAGGGATGTCTATATATACCCAATGCCCGGCCATTGGGTGACTCTCTTGGCCATTTGGATTGCATTCTTGACACATTAGAGCTAAGGCATCCCTCTCTCACACACACTTGCTTAGAGATTGCATTTTTAAGAGTGTGAGAGCTTCCTAGTGCATTGCATCAAGAGTTTGAGCTTTGTGGCATTAGGGAAACTTCAAGCAAGCGTCATCAACTTGTTACTCTTGGGAGTTGCCGCTCCCTAGACGGCTTGGAGAAGTGGATTTCGTGGAGCACCTCCAAGGAGATTGTTGAGGAGCCCCGATTTCGGTTGTGAGAGGTCTTGTGCTCACCTCACCGGAGTGGTGAAGAGCAACTCTAGTGGAATCGAGGTGTGGAGCGGTTCCTTGATTCAAGCCGGCTCAAGATCAAGAGGTTCTTGATAGAGGAGCGGTTGATTCTTGGAATCCACCTCAACGTGGATTAGGGGTGACCGGCAAGTCATCGACACCACGGGATATATTCTTGTGTCAAGCTCGGTTACTACTCTTGCTCTCTTTTATTCTTGTCTTTACTTTGAGCAATTTACTTTACTAGAGCTTGATTTGTGTCTTGTCACCCTAGGTTGCAAACCCATCTAGAGATAGTAATAGCATGACATAGGGCTTTCCTTTGTTACTAATTAAATTTCTCTAGTGTTATTGGTTTTAGATTTTAAACCGCCTATTCACCCCCCCTCTAGTCGGTGTTCTTGATCCTACAAGTGGTACCAGAGCTAAGTACTCCATTAATTAAGGATTTAACCATCTTGGAGTAGAACAATGACTAGTGATCATGGGATTCATGTTGGGAAGCCACCGTTCTTTGATGGGAACAATTATGATTATTGGAAGACTAGGATGTCGGCTCATCTCAAAGCCATGAGTAGAAAGCTATGGAGAGTAGTAAATGATGGATATGTCATTTTGGACCCAAAGAGTTTGACACCCCTAGATGAGGAAAATGAGACACTAAATGATCAAGGGGTTAATGTGCTCTTTAGTGCTCTTGATGTGAATGAATTTAATAGAGTCAAGAGTCTCACAAATGCAAATGACATATGGAAGAAGCTCATGGAAATTCATGAGGGCACATCAACCGTGAAGGAGGCCAAGTTATATTTGCTCAAAGGGAATTTTAGTGAATTCACCATGAAGAAGGATGAGAGTATAGCCGAGATGTTCAACCGGCTAAATGACATTGTGAATGACCTCAAGGGACTTGGATTTGAGGTACCGGATGGGGATTTCAACCACAAGTTTCTTAGATGTCTTCCGGAAAGATATGACACAATTGTGACCTTACTTGTAAGGTCAAATGTGAAGACCACAACTCCTACACAAATATTGGGAGAAATTCTCACCCATGACATGTTCAAGAAGTCTCAAGATGAAGCTCATGGTGGAGAAATTGATGTGAAAAAGAAAAGTGTGGCATTCAAAGCTCAAGATAGCAAAAATGAAGAAGAAAGTGGGTGCCAAGAAGAAGAATCGGATGAGGAGATGGCTCTCTTTGTCAAGAGATTCAATAGAATGATGAGCAAGAAGAACTTTGGCAAGAGAGGTCAATCATCAAGAAAAAATCCTTTTGTGGACAAGACTTGCTTCAATTGTGGTGAAGTAGGTCATATCATTGTAAATTGTCCAAACAAGAAAAAGGACAAGAAAAATGATGAAAAGAAGAAGAAGAAGTTCATCAAGAAGAAAAAGAATGGCCAAGCATATTTTGTTGAATGGGATTCCGATGCAAGCTCCGATGATGATGATGATGATGATGATAAGCCATCTAAGGGAGTTGCCGGGATCGCCATCAAGGAGGCTCCATCACTCTTCTCTACGCCACATTGTCTTATGGCAAAGGGTGGTGCAAAGGTACAACAAGATGGTGAACTTGATGAACTTTCATATGATGATCTTGTTGAAATGCTTAATGATGCCGATGAATTCATGACAAAGGAAAAGGCTAAGTTGAGGGACTTGAAGTTGAAGTTTACTTCTCTTCAAGATTCCTATGAGGAGCTAAAGACTTCTCATGAGAATCTCAAAGAAACTCATGAGAAGCTTGAGGAAGCTCACAATACCTTGCTTAGTCATGAAAGAAAAGCAACATTGAGCATTGGTGTTAGTTGTGATTTAATTGATGATAAATCTTGTGGCTCTAGCTCTACTAGTTCTTTGTGCACTAAAATTGATAACTCATCTTGCAATGAATCTCTCATTATGGAAAATGATTTATTAAAAAAAGAGGTTACTTGCTTGACAAATGATTTGAGAAAATGCTATGATAGTAGAGCAAAGTTTAATCATTGTTGGGCAAGCCAAAAGTTCACCTTGAACAAGCAAGGGTTTGGATATATTCCTAAGAAAGGGAAGAAGGCTTTTGTGCAAACCAAAACTACCTTTGTGAAGAGTAGTGGCAAGCCATATTGTGAAAAATGCAAGAAGGTTGGACATGTTGAGAAGAATTGCACCAACAAGAAAGTCATATCCTTTGATTCAAGTTACATGCTTATGAAAAATTCAAATGGCAATGTTAGTGCAAAATTTGTTGGGATACCTATAAATGGTGCTAAAAAGAATGCCATTTGGGTGCCAAAAGTCTTGGTCACTAATGTGGTTACTAACGTTCAAGGACCCAAGAAAGTTTGGGTACCTAAAAAGGTTACTTCCTCTTTGTAGGTGAATTACAAGTCCGGGGGAAGACATTGGGTGCTTGATAGTGGATGCACTCAACACATGACCGGAGATCAAATGATGTTTTCCTCTCTAGATGAGAATGTTGGTGGCTATAGTGACATTATCTTTGGTGACAATAGCCGGGGCAAAGTCAAAGGAGTTGGTACAATTCCTATCTCAAGCAATCATTCTCTCTCAAATGTATTGTTAGTTGATTCTCTCAAGTTTAATCTCTTAGCGGTCACTCAACTTTGTGATTTTGGATATAAGTGTAGTTTCACTAAAGATGATGTTGTAGTGACTAGCTTGGATGGAAAAGATCACATCTTTACGGGATTTAGACATGAGGATGTATATCTTGTGGATTTTGCAACTAAAGAGGCAAATTTGTCCACTTGCTTATTCACTCAATCATCTTTGGGTTGGTTATGGCATAGAAGGCTTGGTCATGTTGGCATGAAACAACTCAACCGACTTTTGAAGCATGATTTAGTAGTTGGCTTGAAGAATGTGAAGTTTGATAAAGATAAGCTTTGTAGTGCATGTCAAGCCGGAAATCAAGTTGCAAATACTCATCCCACTAAGAGTGTCATGTCAACCGAGAGACCTTTGGAATTATTGCACATGGATTTATTTGGTCCTACAACTTATAGAAGTATTGGTGGAAATTGCTATTGTCTTGTGGTAGTGGATGATTACTCAAGATACACATGGGTTTTCTTTCTTCATGACAAGGCCGATACATATGACACATTCAAGAAATTCTTTACAAGGGCCGAAAATGAATTTGAGCTCAAAGTGAAGAAAGTGAGGAGTAACAATGGAAGTGAGTTTAGAAACACAAGAGTTGAGGAATGGTGTGATGAGAAAGGAATCAAGCATGAATTCTCAACCAAGTACACTCCGGAACAAAATGGTCTTGTTGAGAGGAAAAATAGAACCTTGATTGATATGGCAAGATCAATGCTCTCCGAGTATAATGTTTCGGATAGTTTTTGGGCCGAAGCAATCAACACGGCTTGTCATGCCTCAAATAGATTGTATTGCCATAGATTTCATAACAAGACCCCATATGAGTTGCTCATTGGAAGGAAGCCAAATATATCATATTTTAGAGTGTTTGGTTGCAAATGCTATATTCTCAAGAAGGGAACTCGGTTATCAAAGTTTCAAAGCAAATGTGATGAGGGCTTTCTTCTTGGATATTCATCTAGTAGCAAGGCTTATCGGGTCTACAACAAAACACATGGCATTGTTGAAGAAGCATATGATGTTGAGTTTGATGAAACCAATGGGTCTCACAATGAACAAGAAAATCTTGATGATGTGAGAAGTGATGGGTTGAGAAATGCAATGAAAAATATGTCAATTGGTGATGTTAGACCAAGAGAAGAAGATGAAGATGAAGTTGGTCCTTCTATCTCTATTAGAGTTAATCCTTCAACTTCTATCTTAAATGATCAAGCACAACAAAATATACAAGATTCAAGTAATGATGATTCTCAAGTACAAGATCAAGTTGGTTCATCTAGTGCACCTTCTTCATCAACTCAAGAACCCATTATTCCTCAAAGAATTCATCATGTTCTTGCAAAGGATCATCCGGTGGATCAAATCATGGGTGATATTAGTAAGGGTGTCCAAACTCGATCTCGCATTGCTTCATTTTGTGAACATTATTCTTTTGTATCTTTTCTTGAACCTAACCGTGTAGATGAAGCATTGAGAGATCCGGATTGGGTGAATGCTATGCATGAAGAATTAAATAATTTCACCCGGAATCAAGTTTGGGATTTAGTTGAGAGGCCCAAGAATTATAATGTTATTGGCACTAAATGGGTCTTTAGAAACAAGCAAAATGAAGATGGAATGGTTGTGAGGAACAAGGCAAGATTGGTCGCTCAAGGCTTCACTCAAGTCGAAGGTTTGGATTTCGGTGAAACTTTTGCTCCCGTTGCTAGATTAGAAGCTATTAGAATTTTATTAGCTTATGCTTGCTCTCACAACATTAAACTTTTTCAAATGGACGTGAAAAGTGCTTTCTTGAATGGCAAAATTAGTGAACTTGTTTTTGTTGAGCAACCTCCCGGTTTTGAAGATCCCAAGAAGCCAAATCATGTATACAAGCTCTCTAAAGCACTTTATGGTCTTAAGCAAGCTCCACGAGCTTGGTATGAAAGATTGAGGGATTTTCTTATCTCTAAGGGCTTCAAAATTGGTAAGGTTGATACTACCTTGTTCACTAAAGATATTGGTAAAGACTTGTTTGTTTGTCAAATTTACGTCGATGATATTATCTTTGGTTCAACTAACCCAAGTTTTTGTGAGGAATTTGGTGAAATGATGTCTAGGGAATTTGAGATGTCCATGATTGGTGAATTGAGTTTCTTTCTTGGACTTCAAATCAAGCAACTCAAGGAAGGCACCTTTGTGTGTCAATCAAAATATGTGAAGGATATCTTGAAGAAATTTGGAATGGAAGATGCAAAACTAATCAAGACTCCTATGGCCACAAATGGGCATCTCGACCTAGATGAGGGAGGTAACCCGGTTGACCAAAAGCTTTACCGTTCTATGATTGGTAGTTTGCTTTATTTGACCGCATCTAGGCCCGACATCGTGTTTAGTGTTTGCATGTGTGCACGATTTCAAGCCGCACCTAGAGAATGTCATTTGACCGCCGTCAAGAGGATCTTGAGATACTTGAAATATTCTCCTAATATTGGCTTATGGTATCCCAAGGGTGCTCATTTTGATTTGGTTGGATTCTCGGATTCGGATTATGCGGGGTGCAAGGTTGATAGGAAGAGCACTTCCGGTGGTTGTCAATTTCTTGGAAGATCTCTTGTATCATGGTCATCAAAGAAGCAAAATTCCGTGGCTCTTTCAACCGCCGAAGCGGAATATATCTCGGCCGGAAGTTGTTGTGCTCAATTATTATGGATGAAGCAAACTCTTCTAGATTATGGTGTGAAATTTGATGAAATTCTCTTGTTGTGTGATAATGAAAGTGCCGTGAAGATTGCCTCTAATCCGGTTCAACATTCAAGAACCAAGCATATTGATATCCGCCATCATTTTCTTAGAGATCATGTGAACAAGGGTGATATCAAGATTGATGGTATTGGCACGGATGATCAATTAGCCGATATCTTTACCAAGCCTTTGGATGAATCTCGGTTTTGCAAGTTGAGAAATGAGTTAAATATCATTGACTTCTCAAATGTGGCTTGAAAACTAGCACATGTGGCATATGGTTCTTTCATGCACTTCTTGTTTCATTTTTATGAATTTTTGAGGTATTTTTGAGCCATTTATGAGTTTTCATGATTCTACTCGATTTATTTTTGAATTCTTGTTGAAACTTGCTCATATAAGTCGTTTGAAGGTTTACATGCAATATTTGAGATTTTTGGATTTTTATATGAGCAATGATCCCAAATTGGAGTTGGAATTGAGAAAATTGGCAGAATTCAGACTTGTCAGATTTTTGGTAGCGCGGACGGTCCGCTGGTATTGGGCGGACAGTCCGCCGTTAATTGGACTTGTTCACCAGAGGCTCTGCAGAGAAGTTGTCAACCGCAGAAATTCATTGCGGACAGTCCGCCAAAGGACCGCGGACGGTCCGCGCATGTTGGGCAGAGGAAGTTCAGTCAGTTGCAGTGTAAAAATTTCAAAGGCGGACGGTCCGCCAAAGGACCGCGGACAGTCCGCGACTGGACAGAATTGTGGGGTCGGCCAGACTTGACTTATATTGGATGTCCCCCTCACCTCCCCCACCAAACCGAACACATACTCCAAAAGTGTCTCTCTCTTTCTCTCTCAAGCACGTGGGGAAGACGACAAGGTCAAGCCCTTTTGGAGTGGTTCCCGGACGGTCCGAGCACATCCCCGGACTCTTCTCAAGATAGTGCATCATGTCCTCGCAGTATTTCAATGAATCCCTAACTCTTGTTCTTGGATTTCTTTATTGGAAAGAGTTAGGGTTAGATGCTCCGATCTATTTTTTAGCCATGGATTCTTGAAAATACTTGGGGGATCTTATTCCTAGTGATGAGGAGATGCTATAGTTTAATTTTGGTTGGTGGATTTGAATCAAAACTCAAAATGTGGATGAATCAAAGATGAGGGCGATTTTGTGTTCCTGCGCAGAACAGATGGGTCGCGGACAGTCCGCCTGCTGGACGCGGACGGTCCGCCGTGGTAGTTCATAAACCGCGGACGGTCCGCGTTCAGAAGTGCGGACGGTCCGCTAGTATCAGTTTTTTCAGATCAGTGCTGAATTGAGTTATATCATTAAGGATTCATTCTATTGCTTTAGTAATTGTTCTTATGGTTAAATCTTGATCTCAGGCCACCCCGGAAGATCATCAAGGTAGCTTCTAAAATCAAGAAGGCTATGTCTTCCAAAAGACAAAGAGACAGTGATGACTCTGATGATGTGGACTATGCTCCAAATGTCAGTGAGATGGCTGCAGCTTCTTCAGTAGGAGATGCAGGTGATGAGTCTTCAGAGGAAGAGACTGAAGGGGTTGATGATGATATTACAGATTTAATGGGGCTAGATCTACCTAGCCGTCAGTGGACTGCAGAGAGCTATGCCAATGCAAGAGCAGTGGATCAATTCAGCTTACCTCGTGACACCAACATTCTTTTCTTCAAAACCGAGGTACAAAAAGATGTTTACTTTGGTCATCTAGTTAAGAAAAATGTATTCAAACATCAGACCATTGACATAGGCTACATGAGACAACAACAAGTCATGACTGATCTAGTAGATAGATTTCAGCAAATGGGGTTAGCTAATTTTCTGCAGCATAGGTGTGATTGGAATGAAACTGTGATACGCCAGTTCTATGCCACCCTAGAGATCAATATGGTTGAGGAAACATTTAGGTGGACAACTGGCAAAAGAACCTATGGTGCTACATTTGCACAGTTTGCTGAGGCAAATGAATTGGATTATAATCTCATCACTAGTGAGCAAAGTATGAATATTGTGTTAGAAAACCCTCTAGATGAGAATGACTATCCCATGTTCTATGAGCCTGCACATCTTGGAATTGCTAGAACTTTTGGGGGCACTCAGGGTCTGAGGCATCATCCTGCAGTGATCAATAAGATTGCTAGAGTCACATTCATGCCTAAGAGTGGCAACAAGGACAAGATTAGAGGACACTATTGGAATGTGATATCTCATGTCATGAATGGAAATAGAATCAATGTCATTGCTCTTATCATGGATCAGCTTGCAGACTTGAGGCTTAACATGGAGATGAACTTGTACTTTGCTCCATACATTATGTCCATCATCAAGGTTAAGACTAGCTTCAGAGGGTTATGTGAAAGCAAGCACACTCCTTTCAGGCCATTCAAGAATGACAATGCTTTTCTCTTGAGGCCTTTGACTCCCTTCCCTGGAGATGATATGGATGACGAAGCACAGGGGCAAGATGATAGTGATGATGATGCTCATATGGGAGCAGCTGCAGCTCAGCATGCCATGCCACCACCGCATCCTCCAGCACAGCAGCAGTGGGCTCCTCCAGCTGGCTACTTTGATCCATACTTTGCATCCATGCAGGAGAGCATGTCCTCTCAGATTGCGGGGTTGGCTAGTCAGATGCAGAATCAGATGAACCTCAACTTTCAGAACATGCAGCAGCAAATGTTCCAGCCTATGATGGATCAGATGCAGGGGTTTCATGAGAGTTTACACTCGGATATAGCAGCTCTTGACTCACGTTTTGAGGATTTGCCCTCTTCTGAGCAGTTTGAGCAGCTTGAGCAGAGACAGGAGCAGCTAGAGCAGCGCTTTGATGCTTTCAGCACAGCTTTCACAGGGTTTTCTGATCATTTCTACTCAGTGTTTCCAGCTCCAGTGCCGCCTCCAGAGTTCTACCCGCACCAGCCGTTCTACCCACCGCCACCTCCTCCACCAGCCGTTTGACTTTCTTGGCAATTGATGCCAAAGGGGGAGAAGAAGCTTTGGAGTGCTTGGATCTAGGGGGAGCTCATGGACATCTCATGGAGGTCATTTGCTTTTGGCTTCCGCTTGCTACTCATGCCTATTTGTGTCCTGCTTGATCTCTATTTAAGACTTGTGTTTGGATTTGAACTTTTGGGTTGTATTGTGTGATGAACTATGTTGGGTTGTGCTACTCTTATCTATTTATGTTCATCTTGTGGTTGTGAGGTTGTGCTAACCATGTTAAAGTTCATATCCTATATATCTTGTATCTTGTATGCCTCGATTTCCACTTGTAGGGAAAACTCCGTCAAAAGTTTCAAATATATATATATGTGCTTGGTATTCATGAAAATTTATATGCACATATCAAGGGGGAGTTCTCTCTATTCTTCGAACTTGGGAAATTTATTCATACCATATTCTGAAATTTTTCAAGAAAATGAGTAAGTTCTTCCAAAGTTCAATTCCAAGTCCACCTTATGCCTAGTGTATAAAGTTGACTTGAAAACTTCTATCACTCCAAAATTTAGTGTTGTCATCAATTACCAAAAAGGGGGAGATTGAAAGCATCTAGGCCCCTAATTCGAGTTTTGGTAATTAATGACAACGGTTTGTGGATTAACGATTTCATTTGAGATAATGAGTATAGGTTGATCCACGGATGAAAGAGATTCGGTTGTGTACGTATGGAATTTTGGAGATGATGAGCAAAGCTCGGGCTCAAGGCAAAGGTATAAAATAGGGCCTTTGTATTTTACCGGTCACAAGGCGTTTAGTGGTTGAAAAGTGACCGGATTTGTTGGATAGTTAGCCGTACTATCAAGAGGGGTTATGAACTCATGCTTGACGGGTCTTTAGTGCCATTTTGCTCAAAATGTCTAGTTGCATGCATGAGGGCTAACGGCGTTTTGAAAAGTTTTGAAATAGACTAAGTTCGAGAGCTCACTGAGTAACGGCGGACAGTCCGCACCTGAGGGGCGGACAGTCCGCGCCCGTTTCCAGAGAGCTTGCAGAGGCTCTGGTGGGCTGGCGGACAGTCCGGCCCAGAGGGGTGGACAGTCCGCGATCGTTCCAGAGAGCTTGCAGAGGCTCTGGTAGGCTGGCGGACAGTCCGGCCCAGGTGGGCGGACGGTCCGCTACTGTATTTCTTTTTTGTACCAGAAAGGGTGTCTCTCTGGTGTGGGCTTCAAAGTTGAACGGCGGACAGTCCGGCCATGGGGCGCGGACGGTCCGCCGGCTAATTTCAAATTTGTACCAGAGACGTTGTTTCTCTGGTTTGGGCTGAAAAGTTAAACTGCGGACGGTCCGCTCCTGAGGCGCGGACGGTCCGCAGGCTAATCTCAAAGTTGTTCCAGAGACGATGTTAGTCTCTGGTGGGTTGGAACTCTTAACTGCGGACGGTCCGCCACTGGTGCGCGGACGGTCCGCCAGGGCTTAACGGCTAGTTCTGACATGCATTAAATGCACTCTGACTCACTGGTTTATAACGGCGGACAGTCCGGTTTTTGAACCGCGGACGGTCCGCGACTTCGCAGAAAAGAGTGTAACGGCTAGTTTTTGGAGGGATGTCTATATATACCCAATGCCCGGCCATTGGGTGACTCTCTTGGCCATTTGGATTGCATTCTTGACACATTAGAGCTAAGGCATCCCTCTCTCACACACACTTGCTTAGAGATTGCATTTTTAAGAGTGTGAGAGCTTCCTAGTGCATTGCATCAAGAGTTTGAGCTTTGTGGCATTAGGGAAACTTCAAGCAAGCGTCATCAACTTGTTACTCTTGGGAGTTGCCGCTCCCTAGACGGCTTGGAGAAGTGGATTTCGTGGAGCACCTCCAAGGAGATTGTTGAGGAGCCCCGATTTCGGTTGTGAGAGGTCTTGTGCTCACCTCACCGGAGTGGTGAAGAGCAACTCTAGTGGAATCGAGGTGTGGAGCGGTTCCTTGATTCAAGCCGGCTCAAGATCAAGAGGTTCTTGATAGAGGAGCGGTTGATTCTTGGAATCCACCTCAACGTGGATTAGGGGTGACCGGCAAGTCATCGACACCACGGGATATATTCTTGTGTCAAGCTCGGTTACTACTCTTGCTCTCTTTTATTCTTGTCTTTACTTTGAGCAATTTACTTTACTAGAGCTTGATTTGTGTCTTGTCACCCTAGGTTGCAAACCCATCTAGAGATAGTAATAGCATGACATAGGGCTTTCCTTTGTTACTAATTAAATTTCTCTAGTGTTATTGGATTTAGATTTTAAACCGCCTATTCACCCCCCCTCTAGTCGGTGTTCTTGATCCTACACTCGGGTACTCGCAAACACCTCTTCAGCTGAGATATATGGAAAACATCATGAACTCCTGAGAGGCTGAGAGGTAACTCTAGGCGATAAGCAACTTCGCCTTTCCGCTCTAGCACCTTGAATGGCCCCACATACCGAGGTGCTAACTTTCCCTTGACATTAAATCTGCGGATTCCTCGCATCGGAGACACCTTCAGATACACATAATCACCGACACTGAAAGTTAGGTCTCTCCGTTTGCCATCTGCATAGCTCTTCTGTCTGCTCTGTGCAATCCTCAGATTTTCTCGCACAGCCTGTGTAACACCCGGTTTATAAAAGAACATAAACCGAGCAATCATATACGTGCCAGGATCAAGTCACACGTATATACAACAGAATGAACAGTATATCATAGCACATATCACGTAAAAAGACATAATAAAGCGAATACGAATGTTATTTATTACAATAATGACAAAATGTCTGATACAGCGGAAGCGAAGTACAAAAATACGGTAAAAGCTCTCCGAAGCTGAAGCAGGGCGCCACAGGGACGTCGACTGGGAGACGAAGCACCTAGAAGTCCTCGTAGTCCTGGTAGCGCTGGACGAACTCCCTCGTGTCGGCAGGAACTGAGCAGCAGTAGCGTAGCCAAGAGGAAAAAGTAGAGAAGAGGCAAGGGTGAGTACACAACTTGTACTCAACAAGTATAACACAAACTATGAGGCTCTAGGCTGGCTGACTCAACTGCATTAGCTTTTAAGTGTTGGCAAAGTTTTATTAAAGCTATTTACTACGAGATGATGAATTACCATTAACCCAGTTACATAGTAATTAATCAGAATTAAGTATACTAATACTGAGAACCAAACTGAAACCAAGCCACCAAGGTAAACCCCGAGAAGCACCTCCCTCGTCGGAAGGAGATAACTCCACTAATCAAAAGGAGGATCTGGGCCGCTCATAACCGTGAGCACGGCTAGTATACCAGTTTTACACTCTGCAGAGGTTGCACATCTTTACCCACAAGCCGTGAGCTACGCCAGTTGTTCATCACACTTCCTTAGGTGAGATGACTAGCGACTCACCTTGCCTCTTCTCTACTTTTTCCTCTTGGCTACGCTACTGCTGCTCAGTTCCTGCCGACACGAGGGAGTTCGTCCAGCGCTACCAGGACTACGAGGACTTCTAGGTGCTTCGTCTCCCAGTCGACGTCCCTGTGGCGCCCTGCTTCAGCTTCGGAGAGCTTTTACCGTATTTTTGTACTTCGCTTCCGCTGTATCAGACATTTTGTCATTATTGTAATAAATAACATTCGTATTCGCTTTATTATGTCTTTTTACGTGATATGTGCTATGATATACTGTTCATTCTGTTGTATATACGTGTGACTTGATCCTGGCACGTATATGATTGCTCGGTTTATGTTCTTTTATAAACCGGGTGTTACAGAGTGGTATCAGAGCCATATCGACTGTAGGACGAAGCCTAGATAGAACTGGTCGAGTTTTAGGACTTCTTCTCACCAATCCTTGCCTGCTGAAACTATTTTACTATTATACCCCTTGACTTCTTTGACTTTTTACCCTTCTCGTCTTGATTTCTCTTCTCTGAAGAATAGTTTTCGTAGATTTTGGCCTGAATCAGTCATCTGACCACCATGAGTTAGCTAGGTGACCTATTTAATAATAATACGATAGCACGTTCCGCGACGCGTTGTGTTAGTCGAGTCTTTTGCTAAAACTCGGCTAAGTTGTGAAAATTGTCTGCTTGTTATTATGCTTCATGGTTGATTTGGATTTTTGACTGATTGCAAAGCTTAGTAGCTTAAATTTGTTTAAAGAAAATCACTCGGATGTTAAAGTTAACTAATCAATAAAATGAGTTAGATCGTTGGGGGTAAAACAGTCAACTCTATCCTGTCTACTTTATCATGGCTGAGTCTTTTTCCGCAAAGAGTTATCATATCCATCTGAGTTTATTCCTGCAATATCCTTACTCGTGAAATCTTTTGTTCAAATCAGATGGTGAACACCAGGAGCACCGGTTCCGGTTCTGGCCAGCAGCAGGGTCAGAACAACCAGGGTACTGGGATCCCGATGCCTCCGCCCTTGACTCCGGAGCAGTACTTCCAGCTCCAGATGCAGATGATGGCTACCCTGAACAACACCGTTCAGGCTCTTCAGCACGCTCACACTCAGCCTCCGCCTCCTCCACCGCCGCAGCCTCGCGACAGGCGTGCTGAGTTCCTGAGGGGTCACCCGCCGACGTTCTCTCACACGTCCGACCCTCTTCAGGCTGACGACTGGCTCCGTGCAGTGGAGCGTCAGCTGGACATCGCCCAGTGCGATGATCGTGAGCGCGTCTTGTACGCAGCAGGACAGCTGCGAGGGGCAGCTTTGGACTGGTGGGAGTCCCACCCGGTCCATGACCGCGAGTCTCTCACTTGGCTCCAGTTCCGGGAGCGCTTCCGCAGCCACAACGTCCCCGCGGGCGTTATGAAGATGAAGCAGAAGGAGTTCCTTGCACTGAAGCAGGTAATCCTAAGTATAATCATTCAGCGGTTTCTTTTGAGCTAATGCCCTTGTTCTATCCTTATGAATCTTGAGTTAATCTTCCGATATCTATCTGTCTTTGTGAATTCAGGGGACTATGTCGGTCACGGAGTATCGTGATCGCTTTCTTCAGCTGGCACGCTACGCCCCTGCCGAGGTTGCGGATGACCGCAAGAAGCAGGAGCACTTCATGGAGGGTCTTGAGGACTACCTCCAGTACGCGCTGCTCAACCTCCGCTTCGACGACTTCAACCATCTGGTTGACAGTGCGCTCAACACTGAGCGTAAGCACCTGGAGATGGAGGACAAGAAGAGGAAGGTTGTCCCCGTTGCTTCCGGCAGCAACACTCGTCCACGACTCCAGCAGCCTCAGCCGTACCAGCCTCAGTACCGGCCTCCTCAGCAGTACCAGCAGAGGCCACCGCAGCAGTACCCGCCTCGACAGCAGCAGGCAGGTCAGGGCCCGAGGTTACCAGCACCTCCGGCTCGTGCTCCACCAGCTCCACCAGCACCGCAGGCTCCACGTCCGGCAGCTCCTACCGGACAGCAGGCTCAGGGACCTCCTCGCACCTGCTTTCACTGCGGCCAGCCGGGGCACTACGCCAACGCTTGCCCCCGGAAGGCGCAGGCGGGACAGCAGGGGCGCCCAGCTCAGCCCAGGGCGCCAGCACAGGGCAGGGTGAACCACGTGACGGCCGAGTCAGCGGCCGAGGCTCCCAACGTGGTTATTGGTACGTTCATGGTTAATTCATATCCAGCTACAGTGCTTTTTGATACTGGTGCTACGCATTCCTTCATTACTCAGTCTTTTGTCGAGCATCATGGTATTCATACTAGCACATTAAAGAGGTGCCTATTAGTATCTTCACCGGGAGGACAGTTGAGGTCTCATACTTACTGCCCGAGAGTCAGTGTTTCTTTGAGGGGAGTAGAGTTCTGTACTGATCTGATGGTGCTAGACACCAAGGGCATTGATGTCATTCTGGGAATGGAGACTCTGGCCAAATGGGGAGTTCGGATAGATTGTGCTCAGAGGACAGTCTTGCTATCAGCTTCCAGCGGCCAAGAGGTTGTTATCAGTGCAGTAGAGCCTTCTGGATTTCTTCATCAGATGGAGGCTAGACCCACGGACGGTATTCGCGTGGTGTCTGAATTCCCGGATGTCTTTCCGGATGATCTGCCAGGTATGCCGCCTGAACGCGCCATTGAGTTTTGTATTGATCTCTTGCCTGGCACAGCTCCTATTGCAAAGCGGCCCTACCGTATGGCACCTATAGAGCATGAAGAAGTCAAGAAGACTATTGATGAGTTGCTAGCCAAGGGCTATATCCGTCGCAGCTTCTCTCCTTGGGCTTTTCCGTTGTTGCTGGTAGATAAGAAGGATGGCTCGAAGAGGATGTGTGTGGATTATCGTGAGCTGAATGCAGTCACTATCAAGAACAAGCATCCACTGCCCCGTATTGAGGATCTCTTCGATTTGCTTCGAGGTGCTCGTATATTCTCGAAGATTGATCTTCGTTCGGGATATTTTCAGCTGAGGATCCGTCCTGGGGATATTCCGAAGACGGCATTCACCTGCAAGTACGGGCTATATGAGTATACAGTCATGTCCTTCGGCTTGACTAATGCCCCGGCTTTCTTCATGCATCTGATGAACATGGTCTTCATGGATTATCTGGATGTCTTTGTGGTGATTTTCATTGATGATATTCTGATCTTCTCCAAGACAGAAGAAGAGCACGAGGAGCATCTGAGGCTCGTGTTGCAGAGATTGAGAGAGCATCAGCTGTATGCCAAGTTCAGCAAGTGCGAGTTCTGGATTGACGAGGTTCCATTCCTCGGTCATGTTATATCTCAGGGAGGCATTGCTGTTGATCCAAGCAAGGTGAAAGATGTGCTCGAGTGGGAGACACCGCAGACAGTGAAGGAAGTCAGATCTTTCTTGGGCTTAGCAGGATATTATCGGAGGTTCATTGAGAATTTCTCCAAGATCGCGAAGCCTTTGACTTCCTTGTTAGAGAAGAATGTGGCTTTCGTATGGACTGATGAGCGTCAGATGGCCTTTGATGAGCTGAAGAAAAGGTTGACTACGGCGCCAGTCCTGACTCTGCCAGACCAGACGAAGAGGTTCACGGTATATTGTGATGCTTCGAAGGATGGTCTTGGGTGTGTTCTGATGCAGGAGGGCAGAGTGATAGCTTATGCTTCACGGCAGTTACGCCGGCATGAGCTGAATTATCCTACTCATGATCTTGAGTTAGCCGCAGTTGTGCATGCTCTGAAGATTTGGAGGCATTACTTGTATGGGCAGCGGTGTGATATCTACACTGATCACAAGAGCCTCAAGTACATTTTCACGCAGAATGAGCTGAACATGCGACAGAGAAGATGGCTAGAGTTGGTCAAGGACTATGATCTGGAGATTCACTATCATCCGGGCAAGGCCAATGTTGTAGCAGATGCTCTGAGCAGAAGAAGTTATGTCAACATGGCCGTGGCTTTCCAGATGCCTCCAGAGTTATGCGAGGAGTTCGAGCAGTTGAGTCTGGGCTTCTTGCATCATACCTCTAGTGCAGCTTTTGAGGCAGTACCGACTCTAGAGTCAGAGATCAGGCAGCATCAGAAAGATGATGAGAAGCTGCAGGAGATTCGTGAGTTGCTCAAGAAGGGCAAGGCTCCTCATTTCAGAGAGGACGATCAGGGTACCTTGTGGTACAAGAACCGGATCTGTGTGCCAGATGTGCATGATCTCCGGAAGTTGATTCTGAGTGAGGCCCATGATACAGCATACTCTATTCATCCGGGCAGCACGAAGATGTATTATGATCTGAAGGAACGTTTCTGGTGGTATGGGATGAAGCGTTCAGTGGCAGAGTACGTGGCTATTTGTGACACCTGTCAGCGTGTCAAGGCTGAGCATCAGAGGCCAGCAGGTCTATTGCAGCCTTTGAAGATTCCAGAGTGGAAATGGGAAGAAATCACTATGGACTTCATTGTTGGATTGCCTCGTACTCAGAAAGGGTACAACTCTATTTGGGTAGTAGTGGATCGTCTGACGAAGGTTGCTCACTTCATTCCAGTAAACACTACTTACTCCGGAGCTAGACTTGCAGAGTTGTACATCTCTCGGATTGTCTGTTTGCATGGTGTGCCGAAGAAGATCATATCTGACAGAGGGTCTCAGTTCACTTCTCGGTTCTGGGAGCAGCTCCATGATTCGTTGGATACGAAGCTGCGTTTCAGTACAGCTTATCACCCTCAGACAGATGGGCAGACAGAGAGAACCAACCAAGTGTTGGAGGATATGCTGAGAGCTTGTGCTATTCAGTATGGTACTAGTTGGGATAAGTGTCTGTCATTTGCTGAGTTCTCATATAACAACAGCTATCAGGCCAGTCTAAAGAAGTCCCCATTTGAGGCATTGTATGGCAGAAAATGCAGGACTCCTCTCTATTGGGATCAGATCGGTGAGAAGCAGCTCTTTGGCCCTGAGATCATAGATGATGCAGAGCAGATGGTTCAGGCTGTGCGGGAAAATCTGAGGATTGCACAGAGCAGACAGAAGAGCTATGCAGATGGCAAACGGAGGGACCTGACTTTCAGTGTCGGTGATTATGTGTATCTGAAGGTGTCTCCGATGAGAGGAATCCGCAGATTCAATGTCAAAGGGAAGTTAGCACCTCGGTATGTGGGGCCATTCAAGGTGCTAGAGCGGAAAGGCGAAGTTGCTTATCGCCTGGAGTTACCTCTCAGCCTCTCAGGAGTTCATGATGTCTTCCATATATCTCAGCTGAAGAGGTGTCTGCGAGTACCCGAGGAGCAGGCACCCCTGGATGGAGTCGATGTCCAGGAGGATCTGACTTATACTGAGCATCCGGTGAAGATTCTGGAGACATCAGAGAGGGTCACTCGGAACAAGCGCATCAAGATGTGCAGAGTTCAGTGGAGTCATCACAGTGAAGCTGAGGCTACATGGGAGCGAGAAGATGAGTTGAAGAAGACATATCCAGATCTCTTTGCTAGCCAGCCCAGCTAAATCTCGGGACGAGATTTCTTTAAGGGGGTAGGGTATGTAACACCCTAATTTAAATTTCAGTATTTGTTAATAAATTCTTTGGCTTTAGTTAAATTTTCTAAGGTTTATTGTGTTTAGTTGGCATTTAATCTAATTTTTTTTGTTCCTTAATTAATTAAAATTTATCATAAGTTTAAATTTTTGTTGCATTCATGCTGGTGCATAATTTTATTTGAGTGTGGTTTGAATTCAAATTCAATTTTGAATTCAAACTTTGATTGGTTTATAAATAGAAATAGAAATAGAAAAAGGAAAACCCAACCCAAAACAACCCGGCCCACTTCCCTCTCCCTTCCCGGGCGGTCCAGCCCACGCGCCTCAGCCCTTCTCCACGCAGGCCCGCAAGCCAGACCCCAGCCCAGCCCGCTCCCCGGCCTGGCTCACCGCGAGCGGCCCAACCGCTCCCCACTCTCTCACCCGCACCGCCTGGGCCCGCTCGTCAGCGCGCCCCCGCGTCACCCCGCTCGCCAGCGCCCGGCCCGCATCGCGCGCGCCTCGCCCGCCCGACCTGCCGGTCCCACCCGCCAGCGGCACCCCGCTCGCGCTCGCCCCGTCTCGCTGCGCCGGGACCCCACCGGTCAGCCCCGTCGCCTTCCTCCCGCAACGCCCGCCCGCGACTCCCGCCGGGGATCTCGCCGGTTTCCCAACCCCGGGCGCGCACGCCCAGGTTGGCCGCCGCCCTACAAAAGGGGCCCAAGGCACCCCCCTCGCACCCCATCCACTCCCTTCGCCGCCCCCAAACCCCAGCTCGCTGCGCCACGCCCTGCTCCGCCCCGCGCCGCTCCTCTGCGTCGCCGCGGCCACGCCGCCCCGTTGCACCAGAGCTCCGGCCAAGCGGCGCGACAGCTCCGCCTCGACGCCTGGAAACTCCCCGGAGTCTCCTTGTCCGATCCTGACCCGGGTGCACGCCGAATTTCGGCCCGAACCCCGCTGCAGGTGAGCCCGGCTCCGTGCCATTGCCCAACTCCGGTGATCCTCCAGCCATGTTAACCCTTCTCCTGGGATCGCAGAGCACCTTCGCACATGCCCGTGGAGAACTAGGAGCCAGACGCAACCCCCAGCATCCTCCTCCGCGAGCTCCGTTGAGCTCCGCCGCAGGACATCGCCGTCGACCCCCTGCGCCGGACTCGTTCTTCGATCCAACACCTTGGTGAGCCTCTGCCCGACTTCTTGTTTCGTTTACGCTAGATCTCTTAGGCCCGTAGCCCCCGTCCGCGCCCAGAACACCGCCGCCGGCAAACCACGGCCGCCAGTGCCGCTCTGCACGGCCGCACGCCACGCCAGCGCCCCTACCTGCCTCCAAGGGCCTCTGGACGAGTTCGCCGGGCCGCACGCTCGCTCCTCGACCAAACCCCGGCCGGACCCGAGCCCAGCACAGCGCGCGCGCGCACACCGGCGTCACCGCCGCGTAGGCCCGCCACCACCGCCTCACACGCCGCCCCGAGCCTCCCCTCCCCGCGCACGAGGCCCAGGTGGATTACGCATGCCGCGTACTCCATCCCAGGCCAAAGCCCCACTCGGATTGGCCCCCGGAGCGCCGGATTGGGCATCTCCGGCGAGCTCCCAAGCCAGGCCGCCGCGGGAAAGGTTTCCCCGGCGAGCTCCGCCGCCGCCCCGCGCCCAGTTAGGTCCGAGCCGTTCGATCCGGTTTCGACGCTCGGGATTAGATCAGAGTTGCATTAGATCTAAGCCACCAGATCTCAATCCGACGGCTGAGATCCAAAGATAACGGTTCACCCTGGCGTTTTTGTTAAAGAGACCCTGGAGTTTTCTTTAATCAACCCGCAGTCCTAGCGCGTTGAAAAATAATTATATCCAGGTCCAGTTTTTAACACTTTAGCCCCTGATCTTTATAGAATTTGAACCCGCCGTCCAGGCTTAGTCCTTTTGCGTGTTAGCCCCTGGATCTTTTCAGTAATTGTGTTTTAGCCCTCGGTTTTAGCAGAAAAGCCACTGAAACTTCAGTTTTCTTACAAATAAGCCCCTGAACCTTGTTTTTAGCCTAGAAAATGCGTTTTAGCTCCGTTTTTAGCGTTCCTTATATCCACGCGATCGTTGTAACGCGTAGAACAGTATTAGACTAGTTTAGTGTGCTGCTTTTATGTATTGATGTACTGTTTCTTAGTTTTTGTTAATGTTTGCTTGTATGCTTATTATTGTGCATTGTTTTGGCCATGTGTTCGTGAGTAGACGTTGATCCATCTGAGGAACCCCAGTACCAGTACCCGGAGCAGCCGTCTTCCGAGCACTTTGAGCAGCAGCAGGAGCAGTACGAGGAAGGCAAGTATAACATGAACAACCTATCATCTTTAAATACAATTTCATACTGCATTTTAATACTGTATGCCTTTAAGGATTTCCTAGCCAGTTTATATCCTTTATATATACCTTTGGGATGCATTTTTGGTTAGTTGTGCTAGGTTGCTGCGCTATAACACACTCTGGTCCTTTTTAATTAATTTGATTAATGGTTTACTTGAACTTAATTCTGAGAGTGGCACTCTGTGTGGCTTGAGTGGCTCACTTCTCATTAAAAGATGTTTTTTTTAGAAACATGGTTTAGGGGGCCAGCCCGGTGCTTACTGCCTGGTTGGCCACTCTCCATAAGGACCGGTTCATAGAGCGACAACCTGGGACAACAGCGCTACCACAAGGCTAGAATGGGATAGACTTGGCGTAATAACTAGATCTTTTTGGTTTGGAGTAACTTACCTGCGGGGCAAGAGTAGTAAGCTTCAATGGTCCCTGCTCCTCCGGCTTGGTCTGTGCTTGGATTGCGCTCCTGTGCTTGTACCCCCGGAGGTGGGCCCCATCGTCGCCGACCTAACTCTCGCGGTTACGCCTTACCAACGAGATTCTTTTTAAAGGCCTCGTAGTGAGTCGCTGGCCATCTCACCTAAGGAAGTGTGATGAACAACTGGCGTAGCTCACGACTTGTGGGTAAAGATGTGCAACCTCTGCAGAGTGTAAAACTGGTATACTAGCCGTGCTCACGGTTATGAGCGGTCCAGATCCTCCTTTTGATTAGTGAAGTTATCTCCTTCCGACGAGGGAGGTGCTTCTCGGGGTTTACCTTGGTGGCTTGGTTTTGGTTTGGTTTCTCATTAGTGATATGATTAAACTTGATTAATTACTATGTAACTGGGTTAATGGTAATTCATCAACTCGTAGTAAATAGCTTTAATAAAATTTTGCCAACACTTAAAAGCTAATGCAGTTGAGTCAGCCAGCCTAGAGCCTCATAGTTTGTGTTATACTTGTTGAGTACAAGTTGTGTACTCACCCTTGCCTCTTCTCTACTTTTTCCTCTTGGCTACGCTACTGCTGCTCAGTTCCTGCCGACACGAGGGAGTTCGTCCAGCGCTACCAGGATTACGAGGACTTCTAGGTGCTTCGTCTCCCAGTCGACGTCCCTGTGGCGCCCTGCTTCAGCTTCGGAGAGCTTTATTCGTATTTTGTACTTCGCTTCCGCTGTATCAGACTTTCATGTCATTATTGTAATAAATAACATTCGTATTCGCTTTATTATATCTTTTTACGTGATATGTGCTATGATATACTGTTCATTCTGTTGTATATACGTGTGACTTGATCCTGGCACGTATATGATTGCTCGGTTTATGTTCTTTTATAAACCGGGTGTTACAGCCTGAACCATCTGCTCTGCATCATCTATGATCTCAGGGCCAAAGAGCTGCTTTTCACCAATCTGATCCCAATAGAGAGGAGTCCTGCACCTTCTGCCATACAATGCCTCGAAGGGAGACTTCTTCAGACTAGCCTGATAGCTGTTGTTATATGAGAACTCAGCATAAGACAGGCACTTATCCCAACTAGTACCATACTGAATAGCACAAGCTCTCAGCATATCCTCCAACACTTGGTTGGTTCTCTCTGTCTGCCCATCTGTCTGAGGGTGATAAGCCGTACTGAAACGCAGCTTCGTATCCAACGAATCATGGAGCTGCTCCCAGAACCGAGAAGTGAACTGAGACCCTCTGTCAGTTATAATCTTCTTGGGCACACCATGCAAGCAGACAATCCGAGAGATGTACAACTCTGCAAGTCTAGCACCGGAGTAAGTAGTGTTCACTGGAATGAAGTGAGCAACCTTCGTCAATCGATCCACTACTACCCATATAGAGTTGTACCCTTTCTGAGTACGAGGCAATCCAACAATGAAGTCCATAGTGATCTCCTCCCATTTCCACTCTGGAATCTTCAAAGGCTGTAACAGACCTGCTGGCCTCTGATGCTCAGCCTTGACACGCTGACAGGTGTCACAAATAGCCACATACTCTGCCACTGAACGCTTCATCCCATACCACCAGAAACGTTCCTTCAGATCATAATACATCTTCGTGCTGCCCGGATGAATAGAGTAAGCTGTATCATGGGCCTCACTCAGAATCAACTTCCGGAGATCCTTCACATCTGGCACACAGATCCGGTTCTTGTACCACAAAGTACCCTGATCATCCTCTCTGAAATGAGGAGCCTTGCCCTTCTTGAGCAACTCACGAATCTCCTGCAGCTTCTCATCATCTTTCTGATGCTGCCTGATCTCTGACTCTAGAGTCGGTACTGCCTCAAATGTTGCACTGGAAGTATGATGCAAGAAGCCCAGACTCAACTGCTCGAACTCCTCGCATAACTCTGGAGGCATCTGGAAAGCCACGGCCATGTTGACATAACTTCTTCTGCTCAGAGCATCTGCTACAACATTGGCCTTGCCCGGATGATAGTGAATCTCCAGATCATAGTCCTTGACTAACTCTAGCCATCTTCTCTGCCGCATGTTCAGCTCATTCTGCGTGAAAATGTACTTGAGGCTCTTGTGATCAGTGTAGATATCACAACGCTGCCCATACAAGTAGTGCCTCCAAATCTTCAGAGCATGCACAACTGCGGCTAACTCAAGATCATGAGTAGGATAATTCAGCTCATGCCGGCGTAGCTGCCATGAAGCATAAGCAATCACTCTGCCCTCCTGCATCAGAACACACCCAAGACCATCCTTCGAAGCATCACAATATACCGTGAACCTCTTCGTCTGGTCTGGCAGAGTCAGGACTGGCGCCGTAGTCAACCTCTTCTTCAGCTCATCAAAGGCCCTCTGACGCTCATCAGTCCACACGAAAGCCACATTTTTCTCCAGCAAAGAAGTCAAAGGCTTCGCGATCTTGGAGAAATTCTCAATGAACCTCCGATAATATCCAGCTAAGCCCAAGAAAGACCTGACTTCCTTTACTGTCTGCGGTGTCTCCCACTCGAGCACATCCTTCACTTTGCTCGGATCAACAGCAATGCCTCCCTGAGAGATAACATGACCGAGGAATGGCACCTCGTCAATCCAGAACTCGCACTTGCTGAACTTGGCATACAACTGATGCTCTCTCAATCTCTGCAATACGAGTCTCAGATGCTCCTCATGCTCTTCTTCTGTCTTGGAGAAGATCAGAATATCATCAATGAAGATCACCACGAAGACATCCAGATAATCCATGAAGACCATGTTCATCAGATGCATGAAGTAAGCCGGGGCATTAGTCAAGCCGAAGGACATGACTGTATACTCATATAGCCCGTACTTGCAGGTGAATGCCGTCTTCGGAATATCCCCAGGACGAATCCTCAGCTGAAAATAACCCGAACGAAGATCAATCTTCGAGAATATACGAGCACCTCGAAGCAAATCGAAGAGATCCTCAATACGGGGCAGTGGATGCTTGTTCTTGATAGTAACTGCATTCAGCTCCCGATAATCCACACACATCCTCTTCGAACCATCCTTCTTATCTACCAGCAATAATGGAAAAGCCCAAGGAGAGAAGCTGCGACGGATATAGCCCTTGGCTAGCAACTCATCAATAGTCTTCTTTACTTCTGCATGCTCTATAGGTGCCATACGATAGGGCCGCTTTGCAATAGGAGCTGTGCCAGGCAAGAGATCAATACAAAACTCAATGGCGCGTTCAGGCGGCATACCTGGCAGATCATCCGGAAAGACATCCGGGAATTCAGACACCACGCGAATACCGTCCGTGGGTCTAGCCTCCATCTGATGAAGAAATCCAGAAGGCTCTGAAGCACTGACTGTCACCTCTTGGCCATCAGATGCCGATAAGTGAACTGTCCGCTGAGCACAATCAATACGGACTCCCCATCTGGTAAGGGTCTCCATGCCCAGAATCACATCTATCCCCGAGGAGTCAATAACTATCAAGCCAGTGCGGAACTCTACCCCCTTTATAACAATACTAACTTTGGAGCATATAGAACATGTACGAATCTGACCCCCAGGTGAGGTAACTACCATAGCTGTCCTCATACAAGAAACCGGTATACCATGCTGCTCGGCAAATGACTTGGAAATGAAAGAATGGGTAGCACCGGTATCGAAAAGCACTGTAGCGGGGTGAGAGTTGACCATGAACGTACCAATAACCACGTTAGGAGCCTCGGCCGCTGACTCGGCCGTCACGTGGTTCACTCGAGCCTGTGCTGGCGCCCTGGGCTGAGCTGGGCGCCCCTGCTGTCCCGCCTGCGCCTTCCGGGGGCAAGTGTTGGTGTAGTGCCCCGGCTGGCCGCAGTGATAGCAGACACGTGCAAGTGTCGAAGCCTGCTGTCCGGTAGGAGCTGCCGGACGTGGAGCCTGCGGTGCTGGTGGAGCTGGTGGAGCAGCACGAGCCGGAGGTGCCGGTAACCTCTGGCCCTGCCCCGCCTGCTGCTGTCGAGGCGGGTACTGCTGCGGTGGCCTCTGCTGGTACTGCTGAGGAGGCCGGTACTGAGGCTGTGGGTACTGCTGGGGCTGCTGGAGGCGAGGACGAGTGTTGCTGCCGGAAGCAACGGGGACAATCTTCCTCTTCTTGTCCTCCATCTCCAGGTGCTTGCGCTCAGTGTTGAGCGCGCTGTCAACCAGATGGTTGAAGTCGTCGAAGCGGAGGTTGAGCAGCGCGTACTGGAGGTAGTCCTCAAGACCCTCCATGAAGTGCTCCTGCTTCTTGCGGTCATCCGCAACATCGGCAGGGGCGTAGCGTGCCAGCTGAAGAAAGCGATCACGATACTCCGTGACCGACATAGTCCCCTGAATTGACAAAGACAGATAGATATCGAAAGATTAACTCAAGATTCATAAGGATAGAACAAGGGGGCATTAGCTCAAAAGAAAACGCTGAATGATTATACTTAAGATTACCTGCTTCAGTGCAAGGAACTCCTTCTGTTTCATCTTCATAACGCCCGCTGGGACATTGTGGCTGCGGAAACGCTCCCTGAACTGGAGCCAAGTGAGAGCCTCGCGGTCATGAACTGGGTGGGACTCCCACCAGTCCAAAGCTGCCCCTCGCAGCTGTCCTGCTGTGTACAGAACTCACTCACGGTCATCGCACTGGGCGATGTCCAGCTGACGCTCCACTGCACGGAGCCAGTCGTCAGCCTGAAGGGGGGCGGACGTGTGAGAAAACATCGGCGGGTGACCCCTCAGGAACTCAGCACGCCTGTCGCGAGGCTGCGGCGGTGGAGGAGGCGGAGGCTGAGTGTGAGCCTGCTGAAGAGCCTGAACGGTGTTGTTCAGGGTGGCCATCATCTGCATCTGGAGCTGGAAGTACTGCTCCAGAGTCAAAGGCGGAGGCATCGGGATCCCGGTACCCTGGTTGTTCTGACCCTGCTGCTGGCCAGAACCGGAACCGGTGCTCCTGGTGTTCACCATCTGATTGGAACAAAAGATTTCACGAGTAAGGATATTGTAGGAATAAATTCAGATGGATATGATAATTCTTTGCGGAAAAAGACTCAGCCATGATAAAGTAGACAGGATAGAATTGACTGTTTTACCCCCAACGATCTAACTCATTTTATTAATTAGTTAACTTTAGCATCTGAGTGATTTTCTTTAAGCAAATTTAAACTACTAAGCTATGCAATCAGTCAAAAACCCAAATCAAACAGGTAGCATAATAACAAGCAGACAATTTTCACGACTTAGCCGAGTTTAGCAATAGACTCGACTAACACAACGCGTCGCAGAATGTGCTATCGTATTATTATAAAAAGGTCACCTAGCTATACTCATGGTGGTCAGATGACTGATTCAGGCCAAAATCTACGAAACTATTCTTCAGAGAGCGAAATCAAGGCAAGAAGGGTAATAAGTCAAAGAAGTCAAGGGGTATAATAGTAAAATAATTTCAGCAGGCAAGGATTGGTGAGAAGAAGTCCTAAAACTCGACCAGTTCTATCTAGGCTTCGTCCTACAGTCGATACGGCTCTGATACCACTCTGTAACACCCGGTTTCTAAAAAAACATAAACCGAGCAATCATATACGTGCCAGGATCAAGTCACACGTATATACAACAGAATGAACAGTATATCACAGCATATATCACGAATAAGTCATAATAAAATGAAATACGAATGTTATTTACTATATTAATGACAAAAATGTCTGATACAGCGGAAACGAAGTACAAAATACGAATAAAACTCTCCGAAGCTGAAGCAGGGCGCCACAGGGACGTCGACTGGGAGACGAACACCTAGAAGTCCTCGTAGTCCTGGTAGCGCTGGACGAACTCCCTCGTGTCGGCAGGAACTGAGCAGCAGTAGCGTAGCCAAGAGGAAAAAGTAGAGAAGAGGCAAGGGTGAGTACACAACTTGTACTCAACAAGTATAACACAAACTATGAGGCTCTAAAGTTGGCTGACTCAACTGCATTAGCTTTTAAGTGTTGGCAAAATTTTATTAAAACTATTTACTACGAGTTGATGATTTACCATTAACCCAGTTTCATAGTAATTAATCAGAATTAATTAAGAAACTACTGAGAACCAAACCAAAACCAAGCCACCAAGGTAACCCCGAGAAGCACCTCCCTCGTCGGAAGGAGATAACTCCACTAATCAAAAGGAGGATCTGGGCCGCTCATAACCGTGAGCACGGCTAGTATACCAGTTTTACACTCTGCAGAGGTTGCACATCTTTACCCACAAGTCGTGAGCTACGCCAGTTGTTCATCACACTTCCTTAGGTGAGATGACTAGCGACTCACTACGAGGCCTTTACAAAGAAACTCATTGGTAGGGAGTAACCGCGAGGGTGGATCAGCGACTATGGAGCAGGTCTAGTGGGCGTCAAGACACGAAGCACAGACGAGGCCACTCAGCACGAGGGCCATAGAAGCTTACCGCCCCTGCCCCGCAGGTAAGTTACTCCAAACCAAAAAGATCTAATTATTACGCCAAGTCTATCCCATTCTAGCCTTGTGGTAGCGCTGTTGTCCCAGGTTGTCGCTCTATGAACCGGTCCTTATGGAGAGTGGCCAACCAAGCACTAAGCACCATGCTGGCCCCCTAAACCATGTTTCTAACAAAAACCATATTTTAACGAGACGTGAGTCACTCAAGCACGAAGCACAGAGGACCACTCTCAGAATTAAGTTCAAGTAAACCATTAATCAAATTAATTAAAAGGACCAAAGTATGTTATAGCGCAGCAACCTAGCACAACTAACCAAAACGCAACCCAAAGGTATATATAAAGGATATAAAGTGGCTAGGAATGTCCTTATAGGCATACAGTATTAAAATACAGTATGAAATTGTAATTAAAGGTGATAGGTTGTTTATGTTATACTTGCCTTCCTCGTACTGCTCCTGCTGCTGCTCAAAGTGCTCGGAAGATGGCTGCTCCGGGTACTGGTACTGGGGCTCCTCAGATGGATCAACGTCTACTCACGAACACATGGCCAAAACAAGGCACAACAATAAGCATACAAGCAAACACTAACAAAAACTATGAAACAGTACATCAATACAATAAAACAGCAAGAAGAACTAAGTCTAAACTGTTCTACTCGTTACAATGATCGCGTGGACATAAAGAGCGCTAAAAACGGAGCTAAAACGCAAAATCTAGGCCTAAAACAAGTTCTAGGGGCTTATTTGTAAGAAAACTGAAGTTTCAGGGGCTTTTCTGCTCAAATCGAGGGCTAAAACGTAATTATCCATTAGTTCTAGGGTCTAGCGCGTAAAACTGCCAAGGGTGGACGGCGGGTTTGATTTCTGGAAAACTCAGGGGGTTATGTGCTAAAAACAGGACCAAACTGTAATTATTTTTGACCTGGCTGGGACGGCGGGTTGATATTGCAAAAGCCCGAGGGCTCTTTAGCAAATGTGACAGGCCGAAGGGGTACGGTTGGATCTCAGCCGTTGGATTCAGATCTGAGGGTCCAGATCTGATCGGTTTGGGATCTAATCACAGGCGTCCATCTTGGATCGGACGGATCTGGGCAAGGGCACTTGGGGCGGCGGCGGAACACCGCCGGAGCAGAGCTCCGCGGCGGCGGCTCGCCGGAGTAGGGGTTTTCTGGGGCTACAGAGCTCCGTTTGGGCCGGGGTTTGGCCGTGGAGGTTCGGTGTGGAACGCGTAATCCACCTATGGGGTTATCGGGGTTCGGGGAGCTCCGGAGTGGGGAGGGCAAGGGCGGCGGCGGCCTTGTGCACGGCGGCGCTACGCCAAACGGCGTCTTGGGCTCGGGAGGGGCCTACGTGCCGCACAAGCTAGCGCAAAAGAATCTGGAGGGGGCGTGGGTGCTCACCGGGGCTTCTGGTGGCCGGAGGCGTCGCGCAGATGGGTCGCCGGCGGGGTTTGGCGGCGGAAACGGTGCGGTGGCCGCGGACGGGGTGATGCGGGGCTCCTCCGGGACCGCTGACTCGCCGGGAAGACACGAGTGGACCCTGCGAAGGTGGTACATGGGTCAAAGAAGCTCTGAGGTCGACGGCGGCGCGGAATTGTGCAGGCGGCGCGTCTCACCGGAGATGGCTTCGGGGCTAAATCCGGCCTCTGCACCGGCTGAGATCGCGAGCAGGGACCTCGAGGAGTCTCCTGGCGTCGGGGCGAAACTTGGGCGCAGCTCCGGTGGGCTTGGGCACGGCGGAGCGGCGGGGCTGCGGCGGCGCAGATCCTCTGTGTTGCGGAGCGAGGTGGTGGCGGCGCGGCTAGGGTTAGGGGTGGCGGCGCTGGGGAGGATGGGGTGTAGGGGGTTGCGGGGGCTACTTATAGGGCGGCGGGGAATCTAGGCGTGCGTGCCCAGGGAAACCGCCGCGATAATCCCGGCGAGCTCAACGCGGGCGGGCGCTGCGGGAGGAAGGAGGCAGCTCTGACGCGTGGGGCCGGCCTGTCAGACTCAGCGGTGAACGCGGCTGACGCGCGGGCCCAGGTGGCATCGAGGGGGAGAGAGGCGACGTGCTGGCGGTGAGCGGCCGCGGTGCGGGCCTGCTGGGCGCTCGCGGTGGTTGGGCCGAGCGCGAGCGGACCGGGGGGGAAAAGGGAGATGGGCCGCGGAGAGAGAGAGAACGGGCTGGGCCGCCTGAGGTCGGGCCGGGGAGGAGTAGGCTTGGCTGCTGGGTTGGGCTGGGCTTTGAGCTGGGTTTCCTGTTTTGGGTTTGGGTTTCTTTTCCTTTTCCTTTCTAAATCCTAACCAAATACAACTAATTGAATTCAAACTAATTTGAATTCAAAACCTAACCACAACAAAAGAAAAGATGCTCCAGCATGAATGCAACACAAAAATTAAACCTATGATAAATTTTAATCATTAAGGAACAAAATTGAATTAAATGCCATACTAAACACAATAAACCTTAGAAATTTAAATAAAGCCAATTAAATTTTATTATTAAATGCTGAAATTTAAATTAGGGTGTTACAGACCCTACCCCCTTAAAGAAATCTCGTCCCCGAGATTTAGCTGGGCTGGCTAGCAAAGAGATCTGGATATGTCTTCTTCAACTCATCTTCTCGCTCCCAAGTAGCCTCAGCTTCACTGTGGTGACTCCACTGAACTCTGCACATCTTGATGCGCTTGTTCCGAGTAACCCTTTCTGATGTTTCCAGAATCTTCACCGGATGCTCAGTATAAGTCAGATCTTCCTGTACGTCGACTCCATCCAGGGGTGCCTGCTCCTCGGGTACTCGCAAACACCTCTTCAGCTGAGATATATGGAAAACATCATGAACTCCTGAGAGGCTGAGAGGTAACTCCAGGCGATAAGCAACTTCGCCTTTCCGCTCTAGCACCTTGAATGGCCCCACATACCGAGGTGCTAACTTTCCCTTGACATTAAATCTGCGGATTCCTCGCATCGGAGACACCTTCAGATACACATAATCACCGACACTGAAAGTCAGGTCTCTCCATTTGCCATCTGCATAGCTCTTCTGTCTGCTCTGTGCATTCCTCAGATTTTCTCGCACAGCCTGAACCATCTGCTCTGCATCATCTATGATCTCAGGGCCAAAGAGCTGCTTTTCACCAATCTGATCCCAATAGAGAGGAGTCCTGCACCTTCTGCCATACAATGCCTCGAAGGGAGACTTCTTCAGACTAGCCTGATAGCTGTTGTTATATGAGAACTCAGCATAAGACAGGCACTTATCCCAACTAGTACCATACTGAATAGCACAAGCTCTCAGCATATCCTCCAACACTTGGTTGGTTCTCTCTGTCTGCCCATCTGTCTGAGGGTGATAAGCCGTACTGAAACGCAGCTTCGTATCCAACGAATCATGGAGCTGCTCCCAGAACCGAGAAGTGAACTGAGACCCTCTGTCAGTTATAATCTTCTTGGGCACACCATGCAAGCAGACAATCCGAGAGATGTACAACTCTGCAAGTCTAGCACCGGAGTAAGTAGTGTTCACTGGAATGAAGTGAGCAACCTTCGTCAATCGATCCACTACTACCCATATAGAGTTGTACCCTTTCTGAGTACGAGGCAATCCAACAATGAAGTCCATAGTGATCTCCTCCCATTTCCACTCTGGAATCTTCAAAGGCTGTAACAGACCTGCTGGCCTCTGATGCTCAGCCTTGACACGCTGACAGGTGTCACAAATAGCCACATACTCTGCCACTGAACGCTTCATCCCATACCACCAGAAACGTTCCTTCAGATCATAATACATCTTCGTGCTGCCCGGATGAATAGAGTAAGCTGTATCATGGGCCTCACTCAGAATCAACTTTCGGAGATCCTTCACATCTGGCACACAGATCCGGTTCTTGTACCACAAAGTACCCTGATCATCCTCTCTGAAATGAGGAGCCTTGCCCTTCTTGAGCAACTCACGAATCTCCTGCAGCTTCTCATCATCTTTCTGATGCTGCCTAATCTCTGACTCTAGAGTCGGTACTGCCTCAAATGCTGCACTGGAAGTATGATGCAAGAAGCCCAGACTCAACTGCTCGAACTCCTCGCATAACTCTGGAGGCATCTGGAAAGCCACGGCCATGTTGACATAACTTCTTCTGCTCAGAGCATCTGCTACAACAATGCAACGATGGTGCCCACCTCGAGGGGGTACACAGACCAAGCCTCGTAGCCTGGGGACCATTGAAGCTCGAGCCCCCTCGTGCCCCGTCGGTAAGTTACTCCCGAACCAAAATGACCTAATTAGTAAGCCAAGACCATCCCATTCCAGTCTTGTGGTAGCGCTGTTGTCCTAGGTTGTCGCTCTATGAACCGGTCCTTATGGAGAGTGGCCAACCCAGCAGTAAGCACCTTGCTGGCCCGCTAAACCATGTTTCTATCAAAAACCAACTTTTAACGAGACGTGAGCCCCTCAAACGGGCCACTCCCAGAATTAAGTTGCATATACCATTAATCAAATTAATTTAAAAGGACCATGTGTGTTATAGCGCGGAACCTAGCACAACTAACCAAAATACGACCCAAGGGATATATAAAGGATAAAAAGTGGCTAGGAAAGTCCTTATAGGCATACAGTATTAAAATGCAGTATGAAAATGTATTTAAAGTGATAGGTGGTGTTCATGTTATACTTGCCTTCCTCAAACTGTTACTGCTGCTCAAACTGCTCTAAAGATGGTGGCTGCTCCGGGTACTAGTACTGGGGCTCCTCCGGTAGCTCAACGTCTACTCACGATCGCAACGCCAAAACAAGTCCAGAACATACACATGCACTCAAATAAAGGCAACCACTAAGAAATAGTACAACAATACATAAAAACAGCTAACAAAACTAAGCTAAAACTATTCTATGCGTTACAACAATCGCGTGGACATAAAGAACGCCTAAAACAGAGTTAAAACGCGAAAACTAGACCTAAAACAAGATCCAGGGACCTAACTGCGAGAAAAACTGAGCTACAGGGGTTTCTAGGCAAAAACCGAGGGCCTAAATGTAATTAAACATTAAATCTGGGGTCTAACACGCAAAAGGACAGGGGCTGGACGGCGGGTTCGAAATCTAAAAAGCTCAGGGTTCAAAACGTAAAAACTAGGACTGAACTGTAAATACTTTTACACTACTCAGGACGGCGGGTTAAATAGGGAAAAACTGAGGGTCTCTTTAGGAAAAGAGCCATTCCGAACCGGTACGTTTGGATCTCGGCCGTCGGATCGGGATCTCGCGGCTCAGATTAAAAAGGTTAGAGATCTAATCGTGGCTGTTGGATTTTGATCGGGTGGCTGAGACACTTCGCGCGTGGGAGCGGCGGCGGTAGGTCGCCGGAGCTCTACTCCGCGGTGGGGGGGTCGCTGGGGTTGGCCAAACCGGCGCCCCAAGGGTTGTTCTGACCCGGCTCTGGGTCTGGGATGGACTATGCGCCATGCGTAGTCCACCTGGGGTCTTTGCAGGCCTCTGGGTGGTCCGCGGCGGCGCGTTCCGCGACGGTGGCGGCCCTGCGCGACGGGGGATCGCTGGCGAGCGAGGCCGGGGCACCTAGAGTGCGCCACAAGTGAAGGTTTCTAGCGGAGCGGTGTGGCCGCGGTGGCGCAGCGCGGCGGCACGGCGGAGCTGTCCTGGTGCTGCGGCTAGGGTTGGTGGCGGCACTTGGCATGGAGGGTGAAGGCTCTGGGGGTCCGCAGGGGCCAATTAAAGGCCGGAACCGGGGTTTGGGCGTGCGTGCCCGAAATGGAAGGCGCGACGTGGGGATCTCGGCCGAGAATCACGGCCGGTTGTTGCTGTGCAGCGCGTCGGAGAAGGAAGGTTTGCCCTGTGGGGTCGCGGTGTCAGGGAAGGAGCGCGCCAACGGGCGAGCCGGGCTGCAGGCGTGGGGAGCGGACTGGGTCCACGGGCAGCGGGGCACGGTCGAGTGAGCAGAGGCGCGGTTGTGGTGGAGAAGACGGGGCCGACAAGCGGGCCCCGCTGGTCAGCGAACGGGGGGGGGGGGGCGCACGCAGCAGCTGGCTGGGCGCGCGCGTGCGGGGGTGCTGGACCAGGGAGGGAGGAGGGCACGCGCGTGGTACTGCTGGGCTGCGGGGTGAGCGGAGAGGGGGAGCTGGGCCTAGCGCTGGGCCGCCCGGGAGGGGGGAAAAGAGAGCTGGGCCGCGGGCTTGGGTTGGGTTGCCATTTGGGTCCAGTTTGGGTTTCTAGCTTCTTTCCTCTTTTTCCTTCTCCTTTTCCTCTCTTCTAACTCAAACCAAACTCAAACTAATTGAATTCAAATTCAAATTTGAATCCAACACTAGCACTCAAACAAATAAAAGAGATGCTCCAGCATGAATGCAACAACAAGATTTCAAACTTAGACAAATTTTAATTACTTGTGGATCAAAATTAGATTTAATGCAAGTCTAAGCATAATGAAACCTTAGAAAAATAAATAAAGCCAATTAAATTTATTAATAAATAGGAAATTTAATTTAGGGTGTTACAAGAACCTATTTGATACATTATCAACCTAGATTAGGATATCATCTTTAGATGAGTATGCTTGAATAGGTGTCACGAACTATATGCTTAGCCATGCTTAGCAACGGTACAAGACGAGAGGTGGCAAGGTCACCACCACTCGTGAGCTATAGGATGTTTGATTAATTTACATGATTAGTCAAGAATGGATAAAAGTTGAGCAAATATGAAAAATGATTCAGAGTTGGGCAAGTATGATAGGGCCATGTTGGGATGGAGCTCACATGGTTAGTCTTGCTTGAGTTGATTAAGGACCGATGCGTAATCGCTTTGATACTTGAGCACCTTTCCGTAAAAACCACATACTATATAATGGGACGGTAAGCCAACTAGCATAAGTCACACCTTGCCTTGATCGGATTCGGTGCGAGTTGTGATGGAGTGCGATCAGCGTTTCCGGTGCACTTGTCCTTCTCGACTGTTCGCTCATAGTCGGTTGTGTTTGTGCGAAAGGTTGAGGCATGAATCAACACTTATCCTTGGCCGTGAGTATGGTCGTTGGTCTTGTTCTCGTGTGGAAAAGTTGTACACCCCTACAGGGTTTTCGATCTATTGCAATAGCCGCGCTCTCGGACATTGAGCACGCTCTTGTACTTTGACTTTAACGTAGAGTTACCGAGGAAGTTCATGGAAGATTGAGCTTATGATTTATGAACACCTTATTTATGCAATTGTTTGATGCAAGCTTTAGAGATCATAGATGCTCTGTCTTTTGTTTATTACAACTTGATCAAAGTTAGATGAATTTATGCAAAAGTTAAATACCGTACCCTATCCTTGATACTAACCAAATCCATTCTCCTTGAGGTCGGGATATTATATACCCATATTGGATAAGCCCTGCGAGTACCTTTTGTACTCATGGTGCTATCGTTAAAGTTGTTGCAGGTGATGCGCAGCCGGAGGCCGTGTTCAGCTACTTCTACCCCGCGGACGGAGGTGCGGGTGAGGAGTAGATGGCCGGTGGCTATGTGAAGGGCACTATCGGCATATAGTGTTACCTTATTATTTTACGATATGTATGGAGTGCTAGTAGTAGAACTTTCCGCTGTAAAAACTCTGAGGACTTGTTGTATTAAACTTTGAACCGCTTTGTAATATAATCTCGTGTGTTAGACGTGCCTATGTAATGGTGTTACTGTTGTGCTCGTAGAGTGTGTTTAAATCCTGGGCGGTGCTCATGACACATTCCAAGGACTACCGGGGTTGGTTCCCTCTAATCAAGTTGATCAATGGACGATGACTCGATTAGGTAGGATCAACTTGGGCTGGTTCCTCACAAGCGAGAACGCGAGGCCGGGGATGACTGCGTAAGGGCGGAGATGAGGACCGCGTAGCTGTGGAGGTTGGCGGCGGCAAGATGGGCCAAAGGCACGGGCCGCGTCGGCGAGGCGGCCCATGGCGACGTAGGGGAGGGAGACGAGTTGCATGAGGAGCATTGAGTGCGGGTGCAGGCGCGAGCACGAGCCCACAGAATTGACAAGGCGAGAGGGAGTTGGGGAGGCGTGCGCGGCGCGGCGCCGAGAGGAAAGTACCGTATACCCTTGCGATATCTGGAAGCTTCACTGTGATCTGAGAGGACGACGACACGGATGACACATATAAATGGATCTTCACTGTTAACTTGTCATCTAATGGTTAAAATATTATTTGCTGTTGTGACTTAATGGTTGAGCTCGTAATGCACGAGCTCTAGAGTGAAAAGATTGTTTGGCACTTTCAGATATGTTGATACCAGTTGTAATTTTGTATTCTGCTAGCAGAGAAGTAATGCAACGGTTGTATTTACCATGTGTGCTATATCATGTACAGGTCTGCACTTAGAAGCTGAGAATGATGCAAAACTTGAGGTCGTGCGTGAAATATGGATTTGCTGGAACTTACTTTTTTTATTTTTCAGAATTGTGAGAAGTGCTAGATTAACTAGAGTTACACAGATTTCATGTTGAATTGAAAAACTTTAATATTGTATCATGTATGTATTTGATGAGATGTTGGATTAGAATGTTTGCTGAAATAATAATGGATTGATTAGAGAAACGGGCTGCATTTTAATGGCCCAGATGTAAAATGGGCTCCTCTTTTTTCATGAGAAGAAACTTAATTGGGCCATATGCAATTGGGCTCAAATTGACTTGCTTGCTGCCACATCAGCTGCCATATCATCAACCACGTCGGATGCCATGTCGGATGCCACGTCAGCCGTTATGTCGGATGCCACGTCAATGTCCATGTCATTGATGGTTGAACACGTGGCATTATTTGTGACATCTGTGATATTTATTTTCATCATAGATATTGGGCTTGGGATGGGCTAAGTGGACTTCGGACCATTTTGTGACGGTTTAGAAATGTCATAGATCGTACCAATCTATGACGATTACAAAAAAAAAAAGTCGCTCGATTTAATCTGTGACACTCAATCCATGACGTTATTCGAAATCGTCATAGATGTTGTTTTATGACATTTTTTCAATAATCTGTGACGAATTTATTTCGAAATAGATTAAATGATTTCTTGTAGGTATGAGCTCATTTCTCTCATTATATTGTGGACAAACTATCATGCCTCCCTGTAACACCCTAATTTAATTTTCCTATTTAATAATAAATTTAATTGGCTTTATTTAATTTTCTAGGATTTAATTTGCTTAGTCTTGCATTTAATCTAATTTTTGTTCCACAAGTAATTAAAATTTTTCTTAGGTCAATATGTGTGCATTCTTGCTGGTGCATTGTTTTATTTGTTTGAGTGCTAGGGTTGAATTCAAATTCAAGTTTGAATTCAAAGAGTTTGAGTTTGGTTTGAAATAGAAAAGAGGAAAGAAAATAGAAAAAACCAAACCCAGTTTCCAGCCCAACCCCTCTCCTCAGCCCAGTCCACCTCCTCCTCCTCTTCCTCTCTACTGCACCGGCCCAGCCACCTGCGCGGCCCAGCGCCCCTCCCCGCGCGGCCCACACCCGTGGCCCAGCTTCCACCGCGCTGACCCAGCGCCGCACTCGGCCCAGCTCTCGCGCACCGGCCCTTTCCCGCACTCCGTTCGCCCGCGCTCTCGCTACGCGTCACCCTTCCCTTCACTGACCAAGCGACCCCACCTGGCAGCTTCGCCCCCTCCGCGCCCTCCGCTCGCGCAACTGTCACACCGAGATCCCCGGCGAGGTTTCCATCCCGGGGGCGCACCCCAAGGACGCTCCGCCGCCCTATAAGTACCGCCCGCGCCCCTCTGTACTTCATTCTCCACGCCAGCGCCGCCCCAAAACCTAATTCGCCGTGCCCGCACCGCTCCGCCGTGAAAAGGCCCCTGCGCCGCCGCGGCCATGCCGCTCCGCCGCACCGGAGCCCCGGCCAAGCAGCGCAGCAGCACTCCCTCGCTGCCTGGAGTCTCTCCACAGCATCGTCCCTCGACCCCAGCCCAGATCTCGCCGAATTCCGCCAGGAGCGCCGCCGCCGGTGAGCACTTCCGCCACCCCGATTTCTCGCCGCCGTCGGCCCTCGGGTCCCTTTGACCCCCACCAGCTTCGCAGGAGCACCGCACGTCGATACGAGGGGTCCAGGCACCCGGGCTCCCTCTGCATCGCCTCCTCCTCGATCTCCGTCCGTGCGCCGCCGCTCGCCATCGACGCCACCGCCCCTGCACGGCCGCCCTACCCGATTTCGGGCCCCGGTGAGCACCTCCCGAACCACGGATCCTTTTTCGCTAGTCTGTAGGCCCTGACCCGTGCCCAGGACAGCCTACACGACTCACGCCGGTGAACTCCGGCCGCGCCGAGCCGCCCTTGTCAGTGAGGACCTTTGTCCCAGTCCCGTACCACCTCCTTGAGTGCCCCAGTGGTTTATGCATGTCGAGCGCTTCCTTTTGCACCAAACCCTAGGCCAAAAGACCCCCTGTAGCGCCTAGGCCAACCTCTCCGACGAACTTCCGGTGAAGCGCTGCCGCGGAGACTCAAGCCCGGCGACTCGCGCCGCCGCCCCCTCGCAACCCCAGCCCTGAGCCGTCCGATCAAGAGTGGATGCGCAAGATTAGATCGAGTTTCCATCAGATCTGAGCCACTAGATCAAGATCCAACGGCCCACGCGCGTAGATACCGGTTCAGCCTGGCGCATTTGTTAAAGAGTCCCTGTCTTTCATCGAAATCAACCCGCGGTCCAGAAGCTTTCAAAAATAATTCCAAACAGCCCCTGTTTTTTATGTTTAGGCCCCTGAGCTTTTTAGATATAGAACCTGCCGTCCACCCCTGACCTTTTCACGCGTTAGCCCCTGGATCTTTTCGGTTTTTATGTTTAGGTCCTCGGTTTTTGCCCAGAAACCCCCTGTAACTTAGTTTTTCTTACAGTTAACCCCTAGATCCTGTTTTAGGCCTAGTTTTCGCGTTCTAGCTCCGTTTTAGGCGTTCTTTATGTCCACGCGATCGTTGTAACGCGTAGAATAGTTCTAACTTAATTTTGTTTGCTGTTTTTATGTATTGTTGTACTGTTTCTTAGTATATGTTATTGTTTGCATGTATGTTTATGTTGTGTATTGTTTTTGGCCATGTGTTCGTGAGTAGGCGTTGAGCTACCTGAGGAGCCCCAGTACCAGTACCCGGAGCATCCACCTTCTGAGTAGTTTGAGCAGCAGGAATAGTTTGAGGAAGGCAAGTATAACATGAACAACACCCATCACCTTTAATTACAATTTCATACTGCATTTTAATAATATATGCCTATAAGGACTTTACTAGCCACTTTATATCCTTTATATATATCCCTTGGGTGGTATTTTGGTTAGTTGTGCTAGGTTGCTGCGCTATAACACACTTGCTGCGCTATAAGGACTTTACTAACACACTTGTGCTAGTTCTGGGAGTGGCCATTTGAGTGGCTCACGCCCCGTTAAAAATTGGTTTTTATAGAAACATGGTTTAGGGGGCCAGCACGGTGCTTAGTGCTTGGTTAGCCACTCTCCATAAGGACTGGTTCATAGAGCGACAACCTGGGACAACAGCGCTACCACAAGACTGGAATGGGACGGTCTTGGCTTACTAATTAGGTCTTTTTGGTTTGGAGTAACTTACCTACGGGGCAAAGGGTGGTAAGCTTCAATGGTCCCTACTCCTCCGGCTTGGTCTGTGCTTGGTCTGTGCACCTGTGCTTGTACCCCCGTGAGGTGGGCCCCATCGTCGCCGATCCAACTCTTCGCGGTTACGCCTTACCAACGAGATTCTTTGTAACGGCCTCGTAGTGTGCTTGCTAGCCATCTCACCTAAGGAAGTGTGATGAACAACTAGCGTAGCTCACGACTTGTGGGTAAAGATGTGCAACCTCTGCAGAGTGTAAAACTAGTATACTAGCCGTGCTCACGGTCATGAGCGGCCCAGATCCTCCTTTTGATTAGTGGGGTTATCTTCCTTTGGTTAGGAGGGTTTCCCTGGGTGGCTTGGTTTGGTTTGGTTCTCAGTAGTTCATAATTAATTCTGATTAATTACTATGTAACTGGGTTTATGGTAATTCATCAACTTGTAGTAAATAGCTTAAATAAAATTTTGCCAAGACTTAAAAGCTAATGCAGTTGAGTCAGCCAACTTTAGAGCCTCATAGTTTGTGTTATACTTGTTGAGTACAAGTTGTGTACTCACTCTTGCCTACTCTACTCTTTTTCCTCTTGGGGATACTCTACTGCTGCTCAGTTTCTGCTGACGCGAGGGAGTTCACTCAGGGCTACCAGGAGTACGAGGACTTCTAGGCGTTCATCTCCCAGTCGACGTCCCTATGGCGCCCAGCTTCGTCGAGAGTTTACGTATATGTTTTACGCTTCCGCTGTATCAGACATTTTGTCATTAATGTAATAAATAACATTCGTACTCACTTTATTATATCTTTTTACGTGATATGTGCTGTGATATACTGTTCATTCTGTTGTATATACATGTGACTTGATCCTGGCACGAATATGATTGCTCGGTTTATGCCCTTTTATAAACCGGGTGTTACACTCCCTTCTTTGTGACCACTTGAACTGGGCTGACCCACTCATTCTCTTGCACGGGGTATATTATACCCGCGTGCGGTAGCTTTAGTACCTCTTTTTTGACTACCTCCATCATCGAATCATTAAGCCACCGTGTTGATGTTCTCTTGATGGCTTATATTCCGGTTCCATAGGAATGTGATGGGTACATAAGTTTTGGCTCTTGATGGCTTATATTCCAGTTCCATAGAAATGCAATGGGTACATAAGTTTGGGCTGATCCCCTTCATGTCTTGGAGAGAATATCCAATGACGGACCGATATTTCTGCAAGACTGCAATGAGCCTCCGAGTCTCGCTCTCTGTCAGCTTATCACCGATGACAACTGGTGTGGGTCTTTTGTTGTGGAGGAATGCGTACTTCAAACTAGGAGGCAGCAGCTTTAGCTTAGGGAGAGGAGGTTGCGGTGTCTCGTCTTCGTTGATCTTACTCTTGCCATCTGGATCTATTTCCTGGGTGAAGTGTGTAATATCGTCTTCAAGAATGGGCTGAGTTTGCTCTTCTTGGTTGATGTTCACTGCGTCCTCTAATGAGTCTTGCTTCAGTCTAGCCTCTGCAATGGTGTTGCATGAACAGACTAGAGTGACCGGAATTCTTTCTTTGCTAACTTTTATCTCGAGGGTTGCTCGATCTCCATTTGGGTTGACAAGTGGTTCTATTGGCTGTTCCACTAAGACAAACTCTTCACCTTCATGGATATCGAAGATGTGGAAGTCTAGGAAGACCTTGTTACATCCCATTTTCAGGTACATGGCATGAAGAATTCTCTTACTTTCCACTATCTGGTCATCGATCCACTTCAGGTGTTTACGAGAGAAGGTCAGGGGTTCTTCTCTCGAGATGTGATCCGCCAAAGTTTTGGACAACACGTTCACCCCGACCTTCAGATCGTAAAAGGTTTCTTGTGGTTCAGCGTCCCCAATAGTGTAGAGGAGTACCCTTGGATTGCACTAGATCTGAATGATGCTACCGCTAGCTTCTGCTTCCTCTGTCCACTCCTTGCTTATGATCTCGCAGAAAGACCCTCAATCTGATGAAGCTTCCGGAATGAACGCCTCAGATCTTGAGCATATGCACTTATGCTCCTTCGGCATGGTTGAAACATCACCGAGTTCTAGGTAGTCTTCCTCTGTGAAGAGGCCTGGTATGAACAATGGCATATCTTCATGGAGGGGCTCATGATCTAGGGACTTTGGTGGTTCAATAATTTCCTCTCTGTATGGTGGAGGTGGAGAGGATGCAGCTGATAGAACCTGAAGTTGTTGCGTCTCACTAGGCTGCTCCATTGGCTCTGGTGGATTGTCATAGATCCGGGTGTACTGAGTGTTGTTTAGAACCTTCTCTAGGAGGGTCCTGACTTTAGCCACTGTTTTGTACATGACGGATCCCTCGAAATACACATTCATGAAATGTGCACTTTTCGGCTTGAGGCCATAGACGAAGTGCTACATAAGTATCTCTTCCGGGATGTGATGTGGCGGCCCAGAGTCTACCAAATGCATGAATCTAGCCCATGCTACTCCAAGTGATTCATCGCCTTGCTCGAAAGATAGCAGTTGCTTCCGATGAGGAATCACTTTGGAGACAGTGAAGAAGAACAAGCAGAAGTCATCCTTCAGTTGTATCCAATCTCCTCCAACTCTTCTTGCAATCCGAATGTAACAAATCTTCACTTCCCCCATCAGAGAGAACGGGAATAGCTTCCACCGTAAGGTGTGTTGAGTCATACCAGGTATAATCAGAACAGAACAATTCTCGTCGAAATCCTGCAGATGAGCACAGGGGCATTCGTCCTTTCTTCCAGAGAAGGACTGTGCATGAACCATGGCTACGAGACTGGGACGGATCTCATAACCATCGGATAAAATGGGGAGGCAAGATGGCGGCGGTTCCAAATACTCGCGAGAGGGAACTGCCGGATAACTAGGTGTAAACTCCATGTGGTAGGGTGGAAAGTCATAAACCCAGGTTTAGCACGCTTCCAAACTTAGTTTACTCCACCGCCGCTAGTTCATCCTTTCTTGCTTCTTCTTGCTGCGAGAAACTAGCCACCGCTAGCCCCCGAGCGTGAAGCGAGAAAAGATTCATTCCATCCACATTCCCATGGTGCCTAGGAAGATTCAGGGAAAAGGAAAGGCGGGCGGAGCTGCTGATGAAGTTGAAGGCCTGGGATGGAAAGAGAGTAAGTGCTCTGACTTCCACTTCCTAGGTCTTGTACAAGAAGATCTTCTCCAGCCTTGGGAGAAAGTTTTCTGGTGGAAATCCATGGGCGAACCTTTTCCTCTTGAGGGAGGTAATGAATCTGTTATTTTTCATTCTCATGTTCTTTGTGGCCTTGGAATCCCCACCTCTAATTTCTTTCGTGGCCTTTTGCATCATTGGGGAATTCAAGTGCATCACTTGACCCCGAATTCGATTCATCACATTTGTATCTTTGTCAACCTTTGCGAAGCTTTCTTGGGGATCGAACCCCATTTTGATCTTTTTTAGTATCTTTTCCACTTGAAGCCGCAACCCAAGGTTACTGAAATAGATGTAGTTGGGGGTGCTGGCTTGCAACTCCGTCAGGGGGTAAAGTCAAAGTATATCCCCTATCAGTTGAGTGATAAAGTCATCGACTGGAAAGAGATGTGGTTTTAGGTCCAGAACCAGTCTCCTCTTTCTTGTAGATCAGTTGGCCCTCCTATCAAAAACCCTAGTTGAAAATCGAAAGGAGGGAACCTAAATCAAGTCAACTTTCCCTTGGGGACATAGATCTGTTGAAGAAGAACCATCAGATCACTGGGGCTTCAGTAGTGGCGCATTGGTCACTCCGAAGAATTCAGCCTTTGCAACAGCGAGTACATTTGGGGATTTAGTATACTGGAGAAATAGACACCACTCGCTATACTCAGTTCAAGATTTCCCACGTTGATCTGAAATGTTGAGTGGATCGACTTCTAAAAAATGCAGTTTGGAGGCCTAATATCTCAGGGATGTTCAGAGCCGGCAAGCATCCTCGCAAGGTACTCAACTTGTAGTAGCCATCGAGTACTTCCCCTTCTTTGTTTTAGAGTCCGTTTAATTCGAGATTTGTCGTGCAGATTAATCCCGAACATTATCAAAGTAGACCTCCTCTTCCTGAAGTTGTGCCCGGAGCACAAATAGACCCAAGTGTGCATTTGAATGCTTTGACTTTGTTGATTTCTTTGATTCGATCTTTGTACTGATATTGATCAATATTCTTCTTGTCACTTGTGCAGGTCCTTCTAAGAGCCAAATTGTATCTGCCAACCGCGATGGGATAGAGGACGAGCCTGTGGTTGAGTTGCCAACGACTCGGAAGCAGAAGGCCCCCTCGACTGGCGGCACCGAAAAGTAAGTGGAAATTGTTGCTTCATACATCTGAAATCTTTGCTGATTCGGTTGTTCTTAGGCCTCACTCTCCAGCTGAAAAGTGGACACGCAGCTCTGCAGCCAGTCCAGTTGCGTCTGCACAATCCGAGCTTGGTGGAAATGCTTTGACGAGCTCTGCTAAGGAGCAGGGTTCATCGGGACTGGCTACCGCACCAAAGCTTGTTAAACCAAAGAAACTGCTAATCAAGAAGTCTTCCCAGTGAGTATGACTGTAGCTGCTACATCTTTGTAGATTCGAACTGAATGTTAATCTTCGAGTTCTTTCAATGTCCAGCAAACCCGTACAATTTGGCGTCGAAGATATGGATCAGGATTCTATCTTTGAGTCACTTGATGATATTGCCAGGATCCCAACCAACCCTCCGACCACCAATGATCGACAAGATTCAAAGGTCAGGGATACTCCTATTGGGCAATTAGAGGAGACCCCTATAGCTGAGCAGGGGGAAGTCTTGACAGACAAGCCTTTGTCTGCTGCCGTTGGTGAGTACCATCACTTTGTATTAACAACATCGGCTTGTTTTTTGTGTCTTTTATCGGCTTCGTTGTTCTTTCAGATGCTTAGTCAGAGGATCTACCACAGTCCTCACCACCTGCCCCGAATGCTGACCAACCAAAGCAGGATGAGTTGCAAAAAGAGACAGAAAGGTCAGCAGAAGGGGCGGATTATCTTGCAGGGGAAATCCTGGACAGTCAGGGTGTTCTGACTGTAAGTAATCATATACTTGAGTACTTATCTGCGTTATCGAGTAGATTTGTGCTTTGCAATAAATCCATTTTTGCAGGAACTGGCAAAACAAGTTGCCAACCAAGCTCAGCGACTTCAAGTAGTTGGTGAGAGATTGCGACTCTCCACCGATCAAGAGCAGCAGCTTCAGAAGATCGCAGCTCTTGAAAAGTCTTTTGAAGAGTTAAAGGCCGAGGACCAGAAACAAGTCGATCTCCTGCAGACCAGAATAGATACTCTAGGGAAAGACAAAGCTACCCTCGAGGAGAGGATTCTCAAGCGGCAGGAGAAAAAAAAAGTTTGGCCAAGGAGAAGAAAGGTAATCACTCTTCCCTTGAACCTAAAGTAGTCGATGTCTCCTTGTATTGTTGTGCATTGATGCTTATGATCACCTTTTATTCACATAGACCTCAAAAACTTGTTAGTAAAAAGAGATGAACTGGTGACTGATCTGACCAATATTGTGTACCGTCACACAGATGCTATGGAGAAGATGTCAAAGATCCAGGCTGATTCGGACAAGCAACTGGTCGACAGCATGCAACTGATCAAGCACTTGGAGGCTGATCGGGACCTCAAGGCTAAGCAACTAGCCGATCTTGAGGCGGCAACGCAAGTTGTTGTTGATATGATTGAAGGTAACGAAGCAGGTGCCAAGACTTTGGTGGAGCATCTTTGTCAATTTCCCCAAAGGATTACTAGCTTCGTGTCTGATACCTCAAAATAGTATCTGGCCCATGCTCTAGGCCTAGTGAAATCATTCTAGCCTGCAGCGAACTTAATTCTGATCGGTGATGGGTTAGCCAGAGGGTGCTCAGAGGAAAAATTCTCTAAGTATGTTGAGGAAGTGAAACCCATTGCTGATAAAATCATTGATGATCTGGGGCGGCCCTCGGATGGAGAGGCTTGAACATTAAGTTGTAATATTCTTTTGTTGGCATGAACACATGATCTACAATGTTGAATCACAACATGATGTAATATTTATAAATAGAGTACTCGACTTATCTTCGTAGTAGTCACTGTTGTGACTTGAGACTTGGTCGAGTAGGCATAGACGCGAAGCTTGAGGCTATCCGCCTCGGGCTTTTAATTTGTCTTTTGTTGAGTACCGAGGTAGTCGAATGGTTGTCTTTATCAGAAGAAAATATGATTACCTACCCTGATTTCACTAACTACCGAGTGACTTAGCGCTCTGGTAGTGTAATCAATGATTGCTTGCTTGATTTCACTAAACTCTCAAGAGTTATAGCGCTCCTGCAGTACATTCTAGTAGATAGGATTGCCTACTTGATTTCACTAGACTCCAAAGAGTGTATTGCTCTGTAGTACAATCGAGTAGATGAAATTGCCTACTTGATTTCACTAAACTCTAAAGAGTGTAGCACTTTGTAGTACAATCGAGTAGCAAAGATTGCCTACTTGATTTCACTAGACTCCTAAGAGTGCAGCGCTCTGTAGTACAATCGAGTAAATAAGATTGCCTACTTGATTTCACTAGACTCCGAAGAGTGTAGCACTCTGTAGTACAATTGAGTAGCAAAGATTGCCTACTTGATTTCACTAGACTCCTAAGGGGTTGTTTGGTTTCAGGGGCTAAACTTTAATCTATGTCACATCAAAGAGAATCTTAATATTTACAAGTATTAAATAAAGGTTAATTATAAAACTAACTGCCGAACCCTAGGGCTCAACTGCGAGACGAATCTAATGAGGTATATTAATCGATGATTAGCGGATGGTTACTGTAGCATCACTGTAGCAAATTATGGATTAATTAGGCTCATTAGATTCGTCTCACGAAGTAGCACTCAGCTGTCAAAAAAATATAATCATATTTTATTTAATACTCCAAAATAGTAAGATTTCTTTTAATGTGACAGGGACTTAAAAAAAGTCCCTATAAACAAACAACACCTAAGAGTGTAGCGCTCTGTAGTACAATCGAGTAAATAAGATTGCCTACTTGATTTCACTAGACTCCAAAGAGTGTAGCGCTGTGTAGTACAATCGAGTAGCAAAGATTGCCTATTTGATTTCACTAGACTCCGAAGAGTGTAGCGCTCTGTAGTACAATCGAGTAAATAAGATTGCCTGATGACGATTTCTCCTCCTTATAAACTTCAACATAAAGCATTTGGTAATTGTATGGACTTTCATAGTTAATACAGTTTGTGGGTTGAACCTAACTCGGGCTGACCCATCCTAGCCTTTATTGCAGAAAGGCTAGGGGTTAGCCCTGAGTTGGTTTGACCCAACCGACTAATTTTGTACATTTGTACATATGTTTGACCCAACATATTGCTGAAAGACTGGGGGTTGATCCTGAGTTGGTTTGACCCATCTGACTAATTTTGGACTTGGTACAACAAGTACTCAATCTTCATAAAATATGATAGATCGGGGGTTGAACCTAATTCGGGTTGACCCAACCCAGCCACCCCCTTAAGGAGATTGGGGATTGACCCCGAATTGGTTTGACCCATCCGACTATAAAAGATGATTTCCGTAGATGATACTAGTCATAGATAGAAGCTTGAGATTATCCAGGAACATTAGTTCCTCTCTTCATTTCATGTCGTAGCTTTGCGGAGGTTGATGCATTGAAAACTCGAGTGCTTTGCTTTAGGTTGTAAAAAGCATTGTGCGTGGAGTCTTTGTTGAGCAGTACCAGTCCTCGATTGCTTGGTCAGTGGAGGAGGTGCTGGGCTAACATTGCATCTTTTTTGTGAGCTGCACAAACAATTGTCGGGTAATCGATAATTAGATGTTGGACTGTAAGCTTCATACTCTTCTCGTTCTTTCTTTCTATTGATGATAACTGTGCATGCATCGCCCCCAATGTTGATGACGTTGCGGAGATCGCTGTTGGAGTAGTCGAAAGAGTCGTCGAGCTGTTGACGACGTTCTGCATGAGGCTACGCCTTGTGCCTCTCTTCTGATTGTGTATTTCTTCAGTTCATTATGCTTATCATCCAGGTGTATGGTGACTGTGACTCTAGGTGGCGGTGGAGGAATCTCATAATTGATTGCTCCTGTTTCTGTTGCTTCCGCATCAGATAAAAATTGATCGTAGTCGCTTGAATTGTGGTCGACGAGGTCTACTCGCTCTGAAGGATTATCTTTGTGGCCTTCTGTTTCTAAAAGCATAGCCATGAAGATTTCGCGATCGGGATTGAAGATTTTTGAAGTGTCATCTTCCCGTAGCGGAGTTCCTTGTTGAAACGGTAGTTCTTTGTCTTCTGAAGGTTGTCGCTTGTTCTCCCTCTGGGTTCTAGATATGTGCTTTTATTTATAGAGTTTCTGATGGTGAAAACTTGATCAGACTTTGATTTCTTGTCTGTGACGGGTTCTTCTGCGATTCGACTTCTTTTAGAGACTTGATCCGAATCCGGGTAGAATTCAAAATTTGATTCCACTCGAGGGGATAGTCCGAGTGTGTGTCGAAGAAGATTTTCATCATATGGAAGTCTATCTGGAATAGGCCATCCTCCGTCGGTTCAAACAGAGAATTCATTCATGAAGCTGTGATATTTGTCAAAATTCTCGATTTCTTCTCACCTGCCCATGTACTCTTCGATTGGAATAGAGTCGAGTTTGGGGTGAGAGTCTGATAAATACTGATCCAATTGAGTTGGCGATCTGCTTTAAGATTCATCCCTTAACTTTTTGGCATTAGATTGTTCCCACAATGCCTCAAGCTTGTCAGGATTTGACAACCCTTCCATGAATAAATCAATGTCGTCCGACCATTCGGCGAGCTCATGTGACAATCCAGGTTTTATGGGCTAAAATCACTCTTTTAAAATAAAGTTTTTGTGTTTTTGTTTATTTAAAAGTTTAAAACATGATTTCCTTAGCAAGGGTATTTTTGTAACTTTGAAAAAGTGCAGAGTCCTTTTTACAAAATAGTTTTGCAAAAGGCAAAATTTCAAATTTTATGAAGGGTTAAAATGCATATTTTGTTTTTCATGTTTACCCTCATAAAAAGATGCATTTATGCTTAGGGCTACCCTTGCAATTTCAAAACTTTAATTGTGTTCTTTTAAATATAAAAAGAATTGGCGGATTTCAAAATATTTTCAAGTCCTTTGATCTATTGAATTTTTGCACAACATGTTGAACACTTTTTCATTTGAGCCCTAGATCAACGGGAAATTTTACTTTACAGTTAGCCCCCTAAACTTTTGGAAAAATATCAAACCACCCCTGCCTCTATCTTCCTTCTTCCTCCTATGCTGGGAAACTCTGTCGTTTTGCCGCCGTTGCTGGTTGCGCCCCTAGGTTGGTCGCGCCGCCTCGGAGCACTGCCTCCATGCGTCGAAATACCCCTCCCCGCCGCCACCCAAGCCGCCTTGCTGCTCTTCGCGCACACGCCACGCCGCCGCACCTCGCTACCTCGCCGGCCGCCCACTGGAGAACAAGCACCGCCGCAGGATTGTGCCCCCAGCCTCGGCGAAGCCAATCTTCTCTTCTGCTCCCTCATCATTTCTCAGCTGGGCCTATAAATAGCCCCGACCGGTCCTATCCCAGCATTCCCATCGCCGCCCAACACCATTGGCGCCGCCGCTCGTCGGCCGTACACCGAGCTGCCACCTCGCCCTCCCTTTTCCCCAAATTGAGCTTCCCATGACCTTCACCACCTCCTCTGGAACCCTCCCAACCCAGCTGTCCCTCCACTCCCTCATCGAAATGCTGCTCCACCGTGCCACCTTGTCTGCCCATCCCGAGCCCCAACCCGAGCCACCAACTGGTGCGCCCTGATCCCCTAAAGCTCCCTGGCCCCTTCCCCCTCGCCGCCAGTGACTCCCTTCGCCGGATTTCGGCCGAACGGAGCTCCCCTGCCGCCGTCCATGGCTGAAGGACTTGATTGTGGGACACCCGAGGTGTCTGCACAGTAGAACAGCATTTATTTTCTGTGATTCATGTGTGAAATTCCTTGAGTAAGGGTCTATTTTAAAAATATCATGTGTGATTATTGTAGGGTCCATTTGTGTAAATATGAATTGATGTAGGGTCATTCTTATAGTTTTATTTGAAGAGGATGTGTGATTATTGTTTTGGTGGAGTGTTTGTTTGCAAAATTCAGTGCAATCATTACATGGCAGAAAATTTTACTTTTTAGTCTGAATTTGAGGTGAATTTGCATTGGAAAAGACAAAAGTCCATTAAATTCAAAATCCTTCTTATGTTTTCAAAATAACTCTTTAACCTTTGGTCAAATCAATTTTTGCACAACACTAAAGTTGTAGATCTTGAAAAGTTGAACAACTTTCATGTTGGACACTTTTTCATTAGAGCCCTAGTTTAGGAGATATTTTAGTTTTACAGTGGGACCCCTGATCTTTTCGGAATTTACAAAGAAGTCCAGCTTCTTCTTCCTCCTCCCTCCCTTCCTGCTTCCTCTGTCCACCGGCGTAGCGCGGCCCGCCGCTCAGGGCTGGCCCCGGCCACCTCCTGCTCTCCGTGGCACCCACGCGTCGCTCCCCAGCCCTTCACCGCTCTTTTGCCCTCGCGCTGGAGCTCTCCTCCCCGTGCCATGCGCCCCCACGGCTCCACTGGCCGCCACCTCGGCGCCGCCGTGGACAGCACAGGATAGAGCCCCGCCGCTCTCTCTTTCGCACGCATCGGCACCATAAGAACCCCCGCTTGCTAATCCTCTCGCTCTTTCGCCAGTTCCCCGCCCCCAAACCCCAGAACGCCGCCGCCGTCCATCTGCACGCCGGCGAGCTCGAAGCTCACTGTCGCCCCGCACCTCCGCAGCCGCTCCGCCCACGCAGAACCCACCATTAGCTTCGCCTCATCCTCGCGCAGCTCGCAGACCTCTCCTCCTTGCCCAGAACCCACTAGAGCACCCTCGCCGTCGATCCCGTGCTCCTACCGCCGCTGCTCGCCGTCGACGACCCATCTCCGGTCGCCTCCTCCCCGACCTGACCCCACTAGAAGGTAGCGCGTGAAGCCCTGAAGCTCCCACGCCTCTCCACCCTCGCCGCCGGCGACCAGAGCCGCCGGATTCGGCCGGTCAAACCCTCCCCCTCGCTCTGACTCCGGCCAAAGGCATATTTGCTAGGATTTGAAATCTTCTAGGGGCTTAACTTCAAGTTTTCAATCCTTTCTCATTTGTTTCTAGGCTGAACTTTAAAAATACCTAGAAATTCGTAGAAAAATCAGAAAAATACAAATCCAAATGTTTTGGAATCCTTGTTACAAGGCCTACAACTTTTGTTACATGCACATCTTCATTTATTGTCTGTATTTTAATCCAAACATCTTCATTTATTGTCTGTATTTTAATCCAAGAAAAAGAATTGAATAAATAGGCTTTAATTGTTCTAGGAGTTATACTTAGTAACTGTTTGTGATTTTTGGTTTGATTGTGTCTTACAGTGTTACTAGTGCCTAGTAAAAATTTGAAACCTTTTTAACATCATTAACTAGGTCAAAGTTTCAAGATTCCTAAATCTACTAGTTTTGCTAATTTATTTGTGCTAGTAGAAATATTTAAGTTCTCAGTGTGACACTTTTTCCATGCTTACATATCACTACAACCTTGCTGTTACCCAAGTTTGGGAAATTTTAGAGCTGTCTAACTATATCTTTGATTTAATACTTGTGAAGTAGGCTTTAATTGTGATAAATAGTTTCCTTGCTTAGAAAATTCTGAGAATTTTTGTGGTACTCTACTTTGGTCGTGTAGTTATGTTTGTAAAATTTAGGATCCACAAACACTATATAACTTCCTGTACTAATTAGCCTTATCATATGTGGTTTAATTTTGTCAAAATTATTACTTCAGTTATATGTCTAAATAAATTCTGAAAAATTTATGGAACGTTCATAAGCATATGAAGCGTGTTCTAAGAAATTTTAAGCTTCATAGGTGTGGTAGTTTGTTCTATAGAATTTAATCTTGTTCTAGGTGTTGTCTGAGTAAATGAATTGTTTTGAATGATTGGCTGCATGAATTGATATGAAATTTTCAGGATTAATTACTCTTTATACCTTCTGTTTAGAGTAATTTTTTATGAATGTCTTACTCTTTGAGTGCTGAGTTGTTGATTTATTAGCAAACCATGTTTTGATTTGCTATATGAAACAACTACCACTTGCTTTTCGAAGATAGTGTAGTTCTTTTGTGAAGTTGATCATGTTGTTTTGTGGAGTAAATGATTTTAATTAACTACTCCATAAATGACTGCCCATGTGTTAAGTTTGTTTGCTAATTGTTAGACTGCAGTGTCTTCACCTCGTGTGTATGTTTATAATACTGTTCTTGCATCACATATATATACGACTGTTTTATCGGATGGGATATACGAGCTGATCCCAGATTCCGAAGAAGGTGATCCAGAAGCCCAGGTGAATGCCGCTGTACTGACTAAAGACCCGGACCAAAATTCGGAAGAGCCCAAGGCTGTTTTAGCTAGCGACTACCGAGAAGGCAAGCCCTAGACATAACCCAGTATTTCAAATTATTACAATTTATCGTTATTACTTACTTGTGCATTTACAGTTCTTAGGATTTGAATTGAAACCCTAGATGCATGATCCTAGGAACCTATGTACTAAATACTAGACCTGAGTTAGAATAATTGCAAAGCTTATAGGACCGGTAAAAGTCGAGTGATTGTCTGTCACTCGCGAGCTCTATAGGAATTACTTGTTTACTTTCTGCTATCAATATAAGGACGAAGGATGGGGTCGTGTTCGATATCATGACCTTGGGTGAGACCCCGTCTGTGTTGATAAATTCTGCTAAGGTCGCGGTGTGTGGTAGCAGTTGTTAAGTTTTTGAACGTACTAGCCACATGCCGTAAATATGGTACGCGGTAAGCCTAGTAGCCGATCGGACCGGGGAGTGGATATACCTTTCACTCTCTCTTAGAGATAGGTTTTATTTATGTTTATGTTGCGCAACACCACGGGTGCAGGGAGCAAGTTGGTGCCCTGTAGTCGTGGAGAGTGACCCTATCCACAAGCCGGAATGAAAGGTCAACAGTTGTTAGGGAACGACCCGACGATGTTCCAAACGTGTGTGTTAGGTCTGCCTGGCCAGGTCAACAAATTTTGATTTGAATCGTCTGCTTCTCACGGTTTGGGACTGCTTGATCCCTTTGCCACATAGAGTAATAAGAGTAACTTTATTTGATCAATCTTGATGTTTGACTAAAGTTCTACCATGGTTGAGTAGAGTTAGTTGCTTACATAGAATGGATAATCAACTAGAATATTGAAAGCTAAAATGTGAAATTAAGGACCTACTCTTTATTGCTTTTCAGCAAATGAAAAACTAGAGCCTACAAAACCCTGCATAGTCTAGCTAGGTGGACTAAGTATATCCGTTGACGGTTAAGTCTTGCTGAGTATTAGAATACTCAGCCTTGCTGTCAAAACCTTTTTCAGGTATGAGTTTTGAGGATCAGATCTCTAGCTTGACCTATCCCTGCTCTTTGCCTCCTGGCTAGTCCGTAGAGTGGGATCCGTCTTCGACCGGCAATGACCCCGATGAGTGATACCTTGCTTGGGCTAGCTTGGTGTCCTTTTGCGACGTGTTGTAGCCGTCGTGTTTTCTTTCCGCTGTTTTTATAACTCTGAACTTTAAACTTATGTCTTGTATAATGATTTACTAAGTTTGGATCTGTATTAAGTACTTTGAACTTATTGTAATAAATACTATGCCTGTGTTGTAAAATGTATGGTTGTGATATCTCTGGACTCGCCTTCGTGCGGGGTATTCTTGTTCGATCCGAGATCTGGTGGTTGTATCGGGACGTTACCCGACAGACCAAGAATTGTTCCGTTTGAAGTGCGTTTGAGTCGGTGTTGCCTTTATGGTGATGGCCAGCATACTTGAGCCGAGATAATTCAGGTGGTTCTGCCACAGATTGCTTTGATTAAGATCTTCTCAAGGTCCTTTTTGCAAAACTGCCTGAGTTCTTTTCTTTTCCTTTCAATGAACTTTGAAAAATTCTAGAAAAATTTTGAAAAATCATAAAAATGCCAAATAAATTTTGTTGTGCTCCTCTTAACTAGCTCTATGACTTTGGCTACTAAAGTTTACTTGAAACCTTATATTGTGTGCTCTAGTTTAAATGTTAGAAAATGAGTGTTTTATTTATATCTCTTTAACCATAGTCTTGCTATACTTGATTTTTGGAACCTAGCATCATTTTACCATGTATGTTCTTGTGTAAAAATTGTGATCCAAATACCTGATTTTACTTGTTATTTCATGTGTTTTATTTTAAATGCTTGGAAATTCATGCTTTATTTATATCTCATATTCCAATACTGTGTTGTTTGTGATCTTTGGAACATGTGTTGTCCATGCTACGAGTAGGACTGTATAAATTTTGTTGGCCCAGTACTAGCCTCTAGCATGGGTTCTTAAATATTTTTGATATATGATGCTTGATTCATGTTTATTTTGTGAGGCTTGTTCCTATTAGTTTTTGTAGCTGAAATTTTTATGCTTGCCTCTACTTGCCATGTGTAAGCTTTCGTAATTTTTGCAGCAATAGTAGCTCTGTCTAGCACTAGGTTTAGATTTATGCTTGTTTGATAGGATTATTTCATTCAGGCAAGTTATTGCTTATAAAAAAATTTATGAAAATATTCTTGAGAACTACTGCTGAGTAGTATGTCATGTCCATGAAGTTTCAATCTCTAGTTATGTCTGGAACTTGACATATAAATAGATCTTGTTGTGCTTTCTTTTGATGTATTGCTTATCTTCTTCAAATTTTTTTAAAAAATCCTTTTTATTGTTTATTGTGTGGAAATAAAAACCCCTTTTCCATGCTATTTTATGAAATCTATTATTTTCACTTTTACTCTATAAATGATTGCCCAGTAAAGTAACACTTTTAAGCTTGGTCTTAAATGTTTACTTTATTGGATAACAACTTTTTAGTGAAGGAAAGCTATACTTAAGCACTTCACTAATTCCAACTACTGCATTGCATATAGAAACAATATCGCTAGCAAACGGAATGTACAAACTCATCCAGGAACCAGATGAGGATTTTTCTGAAGTCCAGGCCAACATTGCGGAATTAACTGAAGTCCCAAACCCAGATTCGGAAGGACCAAAGCTTACTAACTCTCTAGACACCACTGAAGGCAAGCCCCGGTGCATAATCCCATTATTTTAAATTATGCAACTTATTGTTATTATTTATTTGTGCATTTAAGTTATTGGAATTGATTGAAAACCTTAGATGCATAATTCTAGGTTCCTATTGATTGAACACTAAAAACTGAGTCCGTACTAGATGCTATGCTAATAGGACCGGTAAAAGTCGAGTGATTGCCTGTCACTCGCGAGCTTTATAGGAGTTGATTGTTTACTTTCTTGTAATCACTATAAGGAACATGGACGGATTGGGTTACAAGTTTCATGGTGGAAATCCGTCTGTGTTGATAAAATTTGATAAGGCTGCAGTGTGTGGTAGCAGTGATTAAGCGTTTGAAAGTACTAGCCACATGCCGTAAATATGGTACGCGGTAAGCCTAGTAACTTCTCGGCCCGGCAAATGGACATACCTCCCACTCTCTTTTAGAGATAGGAAGTTAATTTATGTTGAAATCTATGATAGGTTGCGCAATCGACCACGGGTGCAGAGAAGAGCGATTCTCTGTAGTCAGGGAGAGTGGCCCTGATCCATGAACCGGAATGAGAAGCAAACGGTTGCTTAGGAGTGACTCATCAGTGCTCCAAGCATGTGTGTTAGGTTTACCCTTGCAAGGTTGGAAATTCGTTTCAGAATTGTCCGTTTCTCGCGGATATTGAGACTGCTTGACCCCTTTGCCACATAGAGTAAGAAGTGGAACAATATGATACTCAATATGGTTGGATGAAATTAATTCTCTACATGCTTGAATAGATAGGTGCAAATCTAGAATGGCTAATAAAACTAGAATTTGACAGCTAAAACTTGAAATTAAGGACCTACTATTTGTTGCTTTTTAGCAAAAGAAACCCCAGAGCCTTCACAAGCCTTGCATGTCTAGCTAAAGGGATATTATATACCCTTAGTCGTGTCAGCCTTGCTGAGTATTAGTATACTCAGTCTTGCTTTTGACTTTGTTTTCAGGTGCCTGGTGAGATTGATGTCATGTACGGGCTTCATCATGATGTCATATATCAACGCTAGATATCGTTTACTTTCCCGCTGTTTATAAACTCTGAAGTACTTATCTACTTTCAAATTTCTGAGGTGCCCTATTTAAATTCTCAAACTCAGTTTGTAATGACTTTTACTATTGAAATTTTTGTTATAAAAGTTATGGCTATTGTAATCTCTGGGCTCACCTTCGAGTGAGGTATGTTGTTTCGATCTGAAATATAGTGGTTTTATCGGGATTTTACCCGACAGACTGTCAGATTACTCCGTTTGAAGTGTGAATTAATTGTTTCATCTATAATGGTTAGGGTTAATGCACTTTAGCCGGATTAATTTTGGCGGTTCTTCCACAGCTTGTCTTCAGAGATCGACCCGTCGAGTTCGTCGAGGTAATCGATGAATGCTTGGTCTTGTTCAAAATCCGATTGACTTGATGCCCAGGGATTAACGAATTCTGGATACTCTTGATCATCGAGTCCATTTGCGTTGAGCGTGTCTTCTGCCAGTTTTATGCATTGAGTAATCTTCTTATCAATGTGATCAAGGCATGAGAAGATGTTGCATGTATGTTCTATCTGTGGATTAGTTTTCTTGTAGCTGACACTTGATTTTCTCTTTCGGAGGGCTGATTTTGCAAGATTGATGCAGCCTGCAATACTGTTAGAGACACGATCGATCCTGTCGAGTAGCTCAGAATTGTCTACTCGAGGGCATTGAATGGCCATCAAGTCCTTGAGATAATTCCCAATCGTTATTGATGAAACCATGTTGGTTGGTAGCTCTGCTTGAACAATGTCCTATCGGGATCCAGACAAGGGAGCCTCTCAATTAATGATGGTTTCCTGTCTTGTGATTTCCAGGAGTTTGTTCAAGTCCTCTTCCATCTCTGAAAGAGTTTTTGGCGTAGGTGAGTCAAAATCGAGTTGATTCCGGACTTCGTTGACATGGATTGGGAGTTCGACTTCGTCGAGTTGATCAACGAAGTTATCGATTTCTTGACGTCGCGCAGCTTCTGAGGCTTCCAGTGCGTTAGGATCAATCAGACGGCTGTCGAAGCCACCCGAGCCATTGGCAACGAAAACCCAGGAACCCACGTAGAAAGTGGTGCCTTTAGCGGGCACTGTGTTGTCGTCGACGGGTGCCATCGAATTCTTCTATCGATCATTGGCGAAGCCCCCTACCTAGCTCGCCAGCTGTCGGTGTTTAGCCGCCAAGCTCTCCGAGGTATACCCCGAGGAGATTGATTATAGGCAGGGACTCGTCGGGATCAGAATGCGATGGTGCAAGGAACACAAAGATTTAGACAGGTTCAGGCCTCCGGAGTGTAATACCCTACGTCCTGTGTGGTGGTTTGTATTACCTTATGTGTTGTTCGATGTGTATCGTCTGCTTTGGAGGGGTCCCTGCCCGCCCTTATATAATCTGGGGAAATAGGGTTACACGGAAACTCCTAGTCGAGTATTGTTAGAGTCCTAATCCGATGAGGTCGGGTAGTTTCCTTATACATCAACTAGTCCTACTGCTATTTGAGTAGTTACTATAGAGGTAGGGCATATCCATGTGCTACTCCCTACTCAAGAATATTTGACACCCATGAGCAGTCCCGTTGCCCCAGGTCTGACAAACACCCAACTCACAGGATCAAGTTGAAACAGACTCATACCCAACGAGTTATTCAAAGGAAACGTAGGATTCGCTTTGGTGAATCTGAACTTCGGGAAACAAATCCTCGTATCTCATTTTTGGTTTGCCTCACAACTTGTGTTCTAGCATTTTATTTGTAATTCCGCATCAATCTACTTTGGTGTGTTGTTTCTGTGTGTGGAGGGACTTGAAATATACTTGATATCACTTGCAGAAGCTTTAAACCAAGTTATAATTGTGCTAGAGCTTGAGGAGGGGATTACTCTGATATTTGTGCAGGTTCTACAGCTGACTGGTCTAACCGGTCACTCAAACCGGTCTGATCGGTTGTCTGGTTTGTCAGCCATTCTATGTGTTAGACTGGTCTGACCGGTTTGCCTTACCAGTTTGACCAGTCAGTGTGCTGACATTTTGTCTAAGTGTTGTAATTTGCAGAATTTGTTGAAATGCCTATTCACCACCCCTCCTCTAGGCGACATTCGAGGTCCTTTCAATTTTGTCTAAGTGTGCTGATGTTGGCACTCCTTAGCCTAAATGAATTACTCCGCAAGCGCACAGAGACCGATTGTAGCTTTCACCAGGGAGTATACTTGAGATATCGAATCCAAGGAACGGTAAAGCTTTGACCAGATCTAGAACTATTCAACCGGACATACCGAGAGAGAAGTGGTAATAGGGAAGAGGACCTAACTCCAGATAACCTACTACTCTACATAGTTAACGAGCTAACTACTAACTTGATCTGCTTCGGCGGCTAGAAGAGGAAGGACTTCAGAAAGGGATGAGAGGGGAGTCCAATGGCAACAGGCAACTACTGCTAAGAAAACACTCGAACGCGAGGGACGGACAGGGCTGTCACCACCTGCAGCCTACTATAACGGTACCATGGGGTGGAACACAACCTGAGATAGCTAGCCAAGCCTGGGCACCTCTCCCACAATTCTCAAGCTATTTGCTCCTACCATGTACTTAGATTGAAAGCAACCTCAAATAAGTAGAACTTGCTACTTACGCAGACTCAGGATCCCGCAAATCAACGGAAGTAACTAAATAAGTAACTAAAGTGGAAAGTAAAGCTAGGCAGAAACTGAAGTTGAGACGAGGAACTTCCTCAAAGATATATTCCTCCGAGGTGGATACAAAATACGGAGTAAGACCGGGAGAACTTACTCAGAGATACATTTTGTCTAAGTGTTGTCATTTGCAGAATTTGTTGAAACGCCTATTCACCCCCCCCCCTGGGCGACATCCTAGTTTCTTTCAGTTATAGGGGGAAATTTAGTAGTGTTGGCATCTGCAGGCGTCATCGCTGGTCAATTAGTGGTGACGTTGGTAGGTGCCAATAGCCCATTGATTCTCCATCTCAAGAGATTCATTGTGGAAGCTCATGGTTGCATCTCGATCAAGGTCGAGAACAATATATTTTGGGCCAGCGGGAAGAGGCTCAAACTCAATCGAGGGGATGATGAATGTTCATCTTCACAAAAGTGAAGGCTATCATCCGAGTCGTACTCTTTAGAAGATTCCACTTCCAAGAGAACGAGCTCGGATGACACGAACGGAGTGCATCATCTCCTCGAGCGTGTTCTGCTTGGGAATGGGCTTTGCCAAAAGATTTTCTGAGTAAGAAGTAGCAGTGGCAAAAGCAGTTTTCCTAAGCAGTTCAGCTAGGCTCCCTTGATGAGATGTGAGCAAACTTTCAAGTGGGTAGCCTATGAGAAGATCAAAATCGAGGGTATCGAAGATATGAAAGTCTAGGTGTACCTCGATTTTGTCTAAGGTTAGCGAAACGGCACTTGCGACCCCCCGACATTCAAGAATGTGTCCAAAGGGACAACTTTTGAGTAGCTTGTCGGATGGTCTTAGCATAACATCGCCCAAAAGAGTATACGCTATAGAACATGGAATGATGATAGAGGGTGTACTCGTCCAAACGTCTTCGGAAAAGCATCTCATTCCATCTAACCATTCCTCCTTTATGACCTCCTTGAGAAATGGTTCGTTAAGAGGATCGAGAGGAGAAGGAGGTACCGTAGAATTGAGGGAAGGTTCTGTCAGGAGATTTTACAATTGGTCAGTATGGATAGAAGAGGGTTCCTTCCTTAATTGGGCATCATGGAAATTCGAGGTGTTCTTGTTGTTTCCAGATGGATCATCCTCAAATCCATAAGAGAACTCCGAAGGTTGTATTTCTTCTTCCTTCGATGTTTGTGGTTTGAGAGAGGGCTCAACAGACGAATATTGGGATGTGAAAGATGAAGGCTCAGATTTTGGTGTTGAGAGACTCTCATTGTAACATCCCAAATTTTTTCGGAATGTTAAAGAGTCAAAAAATATGAATTCCAAAAAAAATTGTGGTGGTGCTGTAGTAAATTCATTTAAGTAGGAATTCTACCTCCCTAAATTCCTAGTAAATTAAAATTTTGTTTTAAATTAAGGAATTAAATTGTTAGTGTGGAAACACGTGGAGTTATATGGATTCCTTTGCAACAACCTTGTTTAATTCGAATTCGACTTGGATTTATTTCCTCGTTTGAAAATTTGTCTGGAAATTAAATTGAGGTGTGCCCCACAATTTAATTTCAAATGCTAACTACCCTATGTGGGCCCCTTCTAAACCTTGGCCCTAACTCGTGACCCATTCCGCGGCCCAAGACCAAAAGCCCTATCCAGATCCAGCCCAGCCAAAAGGAAAACAAAGCATCCTTTTAAACCCAACTCAGCCCAACCCCCTTGGCCTTTCTGGTCTACTCACCCGCGCGGCCCAGAGCCGGCCCAGCTAGCACAACCCAGCATCAGCCGACACCACGCCTCCTCCCTCTATTCTTCGCCTCCTAACGCTGACAGCCGGGCCCCATCTAGCAGGTGCCCCTGTTCCCCTTAATCTTTCCCCTCGACGCATGCCGCCCGCTGCTGCTTTTGCTCTGCTCGCTCGCCCGCTCGCACGGCGTAGCCTTCCTCGCTTCGCGACAAGTCGTGGAGACCGCCGCTCCTGCCCTTGATCGCTTGCTCCACGCATCCAAATCGTAGCCCAGCGCGCGCGACCGTGGGATGGACGCCACGTACCCCCTTGCATCCACCGAGCCCCGCCGGCTAAATCCTCGACATCCTCACCCTAAACCCTAGAGTCGCTCCGCCTATAAAGGCCCTATCGCTGCCGCCACAAACCCTAGAAGCCCTCAGGCTCTTTTCCTTGTGCACCGCCACCAGAGAAATGGAAGGCCAAGAGAAGGGAGAGAAGAAGTAGAGAAGAAGAAGAAGGGGGAGGGGAGGAGGGCCGAGAAGCAGCCGCCTGCCACCGGAGCGTGACACCGTCACCAGCAGGAAGGAGGAGCACCGCCAGTACCCTGGACCATGCCGCCGTCAAGCCAAGGAGGAGGGCGACGCCGGAACCGTCATCGCCAACGGAGCTTCGCCAAGCCAGCGCCCAGTACGACGACATTGATGTCCATGCGCTGCCTGCACAGCCCCGGCTCGCCCCTACTGCAAATCATAAAGGCGCCGTCATCCCTCCGTCCTCGAGCCAAACTGGTAGGCCACCATCGATGCTGCCTGTTTCCTTGCCTCCTTTGTACTGCCGACGTGCGCGTTCGCCGTTGATGAGCCCTCTCGTAGTGAGCCCATAGGACACCCTGTCCCCGTTTCCTGCAGGAGCCCGACGCCTTGCTCCGTGCGCAAACCCGCAGCCTGCCATCGCCGTATGTCTGCACCAGAGCCGCGCACGCCCAAGGGGACAGCCCAAGGCCGCACCTTTTCTGGCCCCTTGGAACGCACACATTGAAAACGAGCCTTGCCATGACCTTATGGAGACGAACACAGCTATTTCGTCGCGTTCGCGACAAGATGAGCCCTTGTTGGCATTTCGTCGAGCACTCACGGTGCGCAGCCACACAGCTCGCACGCACACACAACCTCGCCACGCGGTGCACCATCGCCTGAAACGCCGCCCTGGCATCGTTGCACGCACACATGCCGCCTCCAACGCCATCGAGCACCGACAGGTGTCCCTTGGCATTTTGCCGAACACCTTGCAGGAAACCACTAAACCACATCCACGCACACCGCATGCGATGTCGTAGGCTGGTTCACTTTGCAGCCGTCGCATTCCATCTCGGTGTCTCTACCCTGTTTTAGCCCTAGCCTTGTCATGCACAGGCATCGCACATCGTGGCCGTGATGCCGCGTTCATGCCGTGGCCATGCTCGACGTGGGCAGGCGCTGATCGGGCCGATAGGCCTTGCCTTTTGCTTCCCAGCGTGCACAACCGAGCCGAGTAAATTGCAAGAGAATTGTAAAAGTTTGTTTATTAGATGTGTATCAAATCTTCTCAAGTTCTGTACAAATATTATTTATAGCCTAAACGAATAAGTCCTAGCACATCTATTTATATATATATAAACAATTGAAATTAGCAGGTAAAAAAAAGCACATGTACCTCTCACAGGTGACCCTACGTGTCAGACCCTTAGTACAGCTGCAGACCGAAACAGACGAAATCTCTGCCAAATCTCTGGATCTTTTTTCACCGCACGCAGCGCTTACCCGCCTGCGCGTTCCCGCCCTGGGTTACCCGCTCCCCTCCATTTCCTTATCTGCAGCGCCCCTCTCGATCCTCTCCCCGATTCCCTTTCCATCCGCCGCCGTGACGGTGTGCTCCTCGCCGCCGCTGCGCCCGGCGAGGATGCCCCTGCGCCGCGCCGTGCGGGACCTCTGCGTCATCGCGGGGATATGACGGACGATTTCCATTGGCTTTGAGGTCTTCGACCCGCCGCGCCGTGCCCTCAGTCTCGTCGGGTTCCCGCCGCAGCGGGTGTGGGAGGCCTCGCTGCCGCAGCGGCCAGCGGACGCGGCTGAACGGATGCGCAGGGGCGTGGCCGGCTTCCCCAGCCAGCCTTCCCGCCGGCTCCTCCCTCCACGGTTGCTTCCCTGTCGCGCGCCCTTTCCTCCCTCCCCTCCCGATCCCTCACGTGCGGCCGCTGCCGTCGTCGCCGTCTTCGTCACGTTCGACCTGCCCCCACCACGGATCCACACACGCAGTGCGCGAGTACCTCCTGCGCACCCTCGCTGTTTCCTGCGACGCGTCCTCCCCTGAGACGGACGAGCAGATGGGATCGACGACGACCGGATGGTCGCAGTGTTGGCATCGGCGAGCAGGGCAAGCATGGCTCCACTGGTGACGGAAGGTAAGAAGAGACTCTTCTTCCCAAAATTATTTTTTACAGACAATGCCTTTTGGTTATTTCAGGATGATTTCGCATGCTGGCCTCCTTACTTTCATGCTTCAACCTTTAAGGAATGGTGGTGTATCCTAAGCAATGGTTCCCTTGGCGGGATGCACAACCACGTCAGAGCAACAGCCAGCACGCCGGCGCGCTGTTCACCACCAGCTGCTGCAACCCATTAGCCGTCCATGTCTGTGCTGGTAACCTGTTCGAGTAAGTGCCTATGAAAGGCACAGTTGTGGATTAGTTAGTTTCCTTGTGCGTCCTCCTGTTGATTCACCTTCAGACACGATTAACTAGCTTCAATGCACGGGCACCTTCTCATGGCCACAGACCTGGCCACGGTGAGTGGCGCCTTGACTGGGGATGCCACGGCGAGGGCAGCGGCGTCGACCTGGCGCGCCGGACGTGCTGCGGGCATGCGGGTTCCTGCATGGCGCGGTGTTGGAGCTGGTGATGCGGTCATGTGCAGGGACGTGGCGCCGCAGAGCTGGGCCACCACGCGCGCTACTGCTGCTCACTGGGACACCGGGATCGGTCGCGACGCAGCACTCGGGGGCTTCATGGGCAAGACGATAACCGGGGCGGACCACAAGTTCGACTAGCTCTCCGACATGGCCACTGCGCTGCTCAACACCATCGCCGACGGGAGTTAGCCGGCTGGCAAGGCGCCCGCCCTGCCATTGGATGTATTTATTAGTAAATACCTGTTGCATATATTAGTAAAATTATCGTAGTTTCCCTGCTGCTTGTGGTCCAACGTTCTTCCATAGGATGTTAGTCGCTAACCAATATTCTTTTTATTCTTCAGAGTGGTTTTGACTTATCGAACCAATGTAGGTCGATTTGTTGATTAAATTTATTAAGATGCATCCGTGATTTTAATCTGAGTTGTAATCCTCTTGTTTTAATCTGAGTAGTCTCAAAGGTTTTTATTGAAATGCATCTATGATTTTGGAGATAAATAAAGATCATGAACATACATAAAAAATCTAACGAAATGTATGGCTTTTATTTTGCATATTGGAGGTGGTACCTAATTGGTTAAGGCTAATATTGTTGGTTAGTGTATGGCTACAATGCAGTTAATTGGTTCCATATTTTCAAATGTAAGTCTTGTCTTTTACCTTTTCTTTTGCAATGCTGATTTGTGGTAAAGAGTACTGTTCCATATTTAAATGTTTCTACACTTCCTTGTCCAGTAAATATGAATTTCCAATCGTGCACACGTTTCCTTCATTTGCAATTGACAGTCCCTGAAGAGAATTGCCAAGTTTGTTAATGCAAATATCCTCCCTGGTGCTACTTCCGAAGTTGGGCTTCTTTGTTGTGCCTGCGTTCATTCATATTTGGTTTCCTATTATCCAATAGATCAGTACAAGTATGTTTACGACTTTGTTCACCAGATGGTTTCCTCATCTGATCTATAAATCGTTTACCCAAGAACCTTATATTATCCTGTTTTTTTTATTTTTTGTAGGCCATTCACTTGTCAGCCTGGTAATATTATTAAACCATGGGGCTGTTCAAAAGCTCATCAGGGTAGGGAGGTTGAAATGCTTAATTTCTGTCCAAAGTGGCATGATCCCAGTCAAGATGAACTTTCTTGTGCAAACGAATTACTACAATTTCATTTGCAGTCAGCTTTAGATGATCTTTTGACTATTTGTCAGACAAAACTTCATTCTAAGACAGGTATTTATGGTTTCTGGCCATTGACATTCTGTTTTCTTTCTGTTTGATTACACATTGGGAGAAAAAAATCAATATCTCATGTCAACCTTAAGCAACGCAACCCCCCCACCCCCCCTCCCAAAAAAAAGAAAAAGAAAAAATAGAAGAAAAAACTATGCAGTCAATGCAGCTATGTTATCCTCTTTTTAGTATTTGGTTATTATTTTCTCAGGAGCCTACTTATAATTTTTTTTCTTTTAGCAGGAGATGAGAAGGAGCACCTAAAAGTAACTAACACATCTTCTCTGCAGTGCATGGTGTTGCCAGAAATGCGCCCATCATATAAAGATGAGAGGTCGAAGGAAGTGGAGCCCATATACTTCATAGCAGGATCTGCTGGTAGCACTGTTGGCAGCTCAGAAATGCGTGAAAAGTCTGCAGAATTTGTGCACATAGCTTGCAGGTGAAGTTTATTCTTAAATAATCAAGTATCATTTGATAATATTAAATGTTTAGTCTCACAATTGCATTTCTATAAACATGCACTTACTAAAGGAAAGAACTGATGACACTCGCGTAATTGATGCTTTGGTAAACTATGGCATTCACTAGGCTAAAAGACTCAAGTTTGTGGATTCTGATTCTTCTATGTGGATTGTGATCGAAGTTCTCAATTTTGTCTCCATTAGACCTAGATGCTGAAATCTCTATTTTACAAAATATTTTAGATGGCAATATATTAATAGGGATAATTTAGTTACTCTTGTAGATCTCATTCCACATGAGCATCACAGGTTATGGCTGACAATATATAATGGCTCATGGTCGCTGTGGAGAAGATCGGTGGGAAGGTACTCAAGGTCTGCGTCAGCAACCCGGACCTCTTCGCGCTTGACAGCTCCCGGCTCGACGTCGACATTGGCTACCACATCAAATATATGACTATGCACGTGGATGCTTACGGAGGGAATTCATTTCACCCGTATCAACGCACGGGTACAAGTTTAAGAAGCATTATATACTTGATATAGAGTGATTGCTACAGTATCGATAAACAAGGTTAATTTCTTTAGTAGTCATTTCTTGTAATGAAATTATTTTATAAATACATTTTTCTATGACACGTGCCACACATCTCCACTACCTGTATAATTATCTGTCTAATTATCACACATGCCATTTGCCTGTTTTTATAATTATATATATTTTTATATTTTGTTGTCTATTTTTACCACAAATGAGATTTTAATGTTTGTTTTTACCATATATAGTTTCTTAAAAAAGCTTGTTGCAACTAAAATTTATTGTGATTATTTTTTTCACAATATTATTCTTTAAACATGTGCGTGTCGCACATGCACCCTACTAGTCTTGACAAAAAAGAAAAAATATTTCCTAAATAAATCAAACCGAACGAAAACCAGATCCTTAGAATCTTCGACCAAATTTGGAATATTCTCTGGCCCATCGGCAATGGCATTATCGGCCGATCTCCTCGCCGTACGTGTGCTGGCACTTTCCGAATCGGCAACCTTCCTCCTCTTCCATCTTGATCTTGACACGTGTCGAAAATTGGTGTCAACAATTCTTTTGTAATCAGGTCCCTGGCTGGAGTTGGGGAACAGAGAGAGACGGGCGGCCAGATTCCGGAGTCGAGGGGTCTGGGGTGGAGGAGCATCAGGAGGCGAGTGCGCACCTGTGGGTGGCTCGGGTTGGGCTTGGGGCGGCCGGAGGCGGCGGCGCTGCTGTGCAGCAGGGGCGGCGATGGCTCGCCGGCGGCGTGGGGAAGGGGGTTTCGGGCTGGGGAGGTTCAGTGTAGGTCGAGGAAGGTAGTGGAGGGATCAATTTGGGGGAAACGACACCGAAGAGGGGCGCTCCACGTGCAGTCGGGCGGTGGCGCTAATAGTGGCTGGTGGCGCCTGTGCAGGGAGGGTAGGGAGGCTGGGGAGGACGCGTTGCCCTTTTATAGGCGGAGGAGAGGAGGAGGGCGAGCTGGGGCTCCTTAGCTGCGAAGGAATGGCCGGGACAGGGAGGGAAGGGGCGTGGTGGTGCACACGGCAATCCTCGCCGTGCGCGCAGGGAGACGGCGCCGCCTGGCACTAGTAGAAATCTGCTTATCTATGACGATTACCTCGTGACGTTCACATATTTTGTCATCTAACATAGTCTATCAATGACGAAATTTTAGAGTTTGTCATAAATCATTGGTGACGGAGCTCAGGCACTAAAAAATTATGACGAAAGGCAACTCATTGTCACAAAACAACGAATTCATTCGTCATAGATCATACGAGCCATTTAGCTTGTGAACAAAAGCATGAGTTCGTGGACCCTAACATCACAGCAAATGATCTTTTTTTATTGCAGTACAGCACCGTCAAAGTGACGCATATCAGTCAGACACATCTCTGATGATGATTTAGAAAAAAAAAGAGAAACAGGTCATGTAACACCACTGCTCTACTCAAGATGACATGAATTTATCAAATTACATAGTGACAAACACTTAATCTGGTAAACCAATCTGGAAAGACAAAAAAAATAGAGAAATGTAAAGAACACAGATATTCATTGCAGAGATCCATGAGGAAGCGGTTCAGTGACCACTACTCCAGGTAGCAGCAAGCGGCTGCTCACTCCTTTTGCCGTCAGGGAGATCAGAAGCAGCTTGCTTGATTTCATTTCCCCCTTCTTCTCTTCTTACATTTGTTCATGTCAATGTGTGTCTGCAAGCTGTAAAAGTTGATTTTGTAATTTATCTTTGTATCCAATCAAAGTCAGAGAAAAGATTACTTTGTCTTTGTTTTGCATCTTAATTTTTTTAATATTCTGACTTCTTGAACATGCTACCTAGAGTAGCCTGAACAAGTAGCTCCTTGCTAGCTAGAAATATTCATAAACAAAATGGTTCTTCTGGCAGGGTAATATTCTTAAACAACTATTGTATTTCAGGATAATCCCTTGCCATTAATTATAGAAACCAAGCTGAACTTATGCTCTGCAATTCAGTTCTGTTTCAACTTAAACAAAATCTTATTGCAGCAAGATCTTTCTTAAATGGTAGAAGATAGTTAGTAGTACAGTTTGAGATCTCTCCTGCAGCGCTGTCATTAACTGAGAAGAAAATGAGGAAACTACGTGTATTGTGCATACAACATATGGACAATGGGATGGAATTAATCAATATTAATCTAACAGCAAGAATGATTCTGAACAATTTAGAAGCCATTGGCCATTATACCTCAGGGCACCAGTTGCAGAGGTCCTTTTTTGTTGTGAATGAGCAATCTGCCATGATCAACTTGACTGTCTCCCAATGAGCTGGACATCCAGCAATCTGCAATCTGACGATAGCCAACAAAGAAAATGATCAACCTGCAATCTTTTTCATTCTAATACACGGACTGCAACAAATCAATTTGCAGCATCACACTCCAATCCACGGCAGCATGACCGGAGGGCTGGATGGCTGCATGTCTGGAGTGCGGAGGCGGCGAACTTAAAGTCGTCCTGGCCCGAGGGAGGTGGCGGCGAGGCACAACGTGGACGTGCACTCTGAGATCGCCTCTGCCCAGCCTAGACCGTCGCCCATGGACAGGGTGGCCTGTTGGACGGAGGAGGTGGACGACCTGGCCGACACCGGCAACATCGACGGCGCCATCTCCCCGGCGTTGAAGGAGGGCCGGTGCGTCGTCGTGGGAGGGCCCGACCAGGCCGGAGCTAGGCGATAGCTGGGGGCGAGGGCTGAGCCTGGCCGGATCGAGGCAGCGCCAGTGGGGAACACGCCGGATTTGGAGAGGCCGAGGTCGGCACCTGCGGAGGAGTCCCCGGCTGGTGCGTGGCGTCCGTGGAGCTGTGTCCTGAAGCGGCGGAGCGGGGAGGAGGTGGGGGTGGAGCCATCCACGGCAATCTCGACAGCTAGAACCGCGGCGGCGAGGGCCACGAGCACGACGCGGGCAGCGAAAAGGAAGACCACGAGGCGCACAGCGGCGGCGGGGACGGGGTGGGTTTGGTCTGGTGTGGCCTAGTGGCGCGGCGGCGGGGAGGCACGGGTGCGGAGGAGGCAGGGGCCCGGGGGCCATGAGTTAAAATGAGAAAAAAATTAACGATGGAAGGAATCGAACCCGTGACCTCACGTGAGGCTACAACCTGTCTTACCATCAGACCACTCTTTAGTTTGGGTAAGCAGTGATGCGAATAAAATTAAATAACAAACATAAGAGTGAATTAGGTTTACATGATGAACACAGGTATGGTTTATCTTTCTCTTTTTAATCCAGAGTTAAATTTTGTTATTGGTATTTCTCCCTCATATAAACTTCAAATTTGATGGTTTTTTTTCTAATTTTTTCTAAAATCATGAACTTTCATTTGATGGTGTTTGTTTGAATGTTAACTATTTTTTTAGATCTTGTACGTATCTCTTATTTTTCTTCCACCCAAGTAGACAATAAAAATATATGTTTCTGCATAACAATTAGTGATATAATTTTATATTTTCTAATATTACGGTAAATATAAGATTATGTCCAAATTTGAGGTACATACGAGTTTAAAAAGTTTATGAGCTATTCAAATCTCAAAGTATGACTTGAATTGTAGGAAACTATGTGAGGGGTTGTATCATTTTGTAAACAATCTATAATCTCCCTTTATCAAAACCATCTAAGTTTTTTACGGTAAGCTTATAGACCAAAAATATATTGTCAACTCAATTTTTAGAATTTTCTGACCCCATTTAGATATTATTATATTTATTATGTGGTAATTTGGAGATAGAAGTTTGAATTGAAAACTGCAAAACACGTCTGGCTCGGCTCGCCAACCCGAATACTCCGGGTATACATATGTTCGGACATCCAATCGATAACCCAGATACTCAGAGTACTCCGGACAAATGTTCGGACATCCGATCGACAAGCCAAAAACTCCGGATATATGTCCGGATACTCTGAAGTATCCATTTTGTGAACATGTAAGCTCTGCTTTTTCCAAAAGCACATGAAACTTTTTTCCAACCTTATATATCCAAACAATGATCCCATGTCAAGTTGTGTTATTTTTTGAGAAGATTTAGGTATTATTACCATTTTTTGTTGTAAACACATGGAGAAATTCAATTAAATGATAGAAAATACCAAATCTTTTTGAAAATTCTTGAAAGTCATAGATGACACCTCATATGATGTCAATTACATGTGAAAAATCTCTTGGGGGTCTATAAGTCAATAAATTTGCATGTTACTTCACAAGGGTGTCGTACTTTGTTATTAAAAAAGAAATACTTCAAAAGAGGGTACACATGAATGGTCTTCACTTTTTGTCATCTGTATTATACTGTTAACAATATAATAGTCTTTAGTTTACATAAGAATGGTCCTGAATTTTTATCATCTATATTCATTCCACATCATAGTGTTCTACCAAAATTTTAATAAATTCAAAACCTCTGTTGCCCAAATCTGGGCGCCAGCCCAAATCTGCCCTCTCCCACGTGATGAGAACCCCCTCGCCCAACCCCGCGCCCAGCCGGCCCGCTTCGACAAAAATTTAAAGTGAAATGACCATCCCGCCCCTATTTCAACTACCATGATTTCGGATCACCATCCCGCCCGGGGTAGTAATGGGATTTCGTATTACCTTCCCCCGCCGCCCCTACCTCATATCTGGAGGACCCGCCCCCGCCCCCACCCCCGCCCTCATCTGCAAAACTCTAGCCGCCCCCGCCCGCCCTTGCCTCCGCCGCCTCACCGCTACCATCCTGCGCCGGCACCTCATCGTCGCCCCCGCCGACGCCTCATCACGGACACCTCACCGACAAGGACTCCTCGTCGCCGAAACCTCACCGACGCAACCTTACCGACACCACTGCCTCATCACCGACGCCACCACACTGACGCCGCCAGCTGGACCTGCTTCCACATCGACGCCCCTCGCCGGATCTGCTTCGCCATGGATGCCCACCTCGCCGGTTTTGCTTCCGCATCGCCACCATGGGAAGAAGACGCACCCGCGGGGAGGACCCGCCGCTGGGGCCGTTCCCCAAGTCCGCCTCCACGGGTGACCCGCCGTCTGGGCCGCTCCCTACCTCGGCGGCGGCTTCCTCTGGAGCATCTCCTGGGTCGCCGTGCGGCCGTCCGTCCTCGGGCAGTACGGCAACGGCGGCAGCAGCGGCGCGCCGTCTGCTTCGCCCAAGGGGAAGGGTGGCGTGCCCTTGCCTGCTTGGACGTACATCTCCACGAGTTTCTCCTAGGTTACTTCCTCTCTCTAATCCCCTTCGATCCCTCTCGGCTTTCTATTCTAATTTGTGCTCAACTGCTGCTGTCGCTGCGCCGTCATTGCCGAGCTGACCATTGTGCTACTGCAGAGACAACACGAGCCATGGAGGAATCTCCAATTAGGTTAACTCACTAATTAACTCATCAACCGCCCCCCTGATTCATGATACTAATTTTGGTATGTATGCACATAAGAACGTGATAGAGCATTAGGTTGCAGAGCATTTGCAGAAATTGCTCGTGTGCAAAGTTGTTTTTTATTGCAAGTCTGAAAGAATTCAGTTAGGAGCTATGGTTTTGTTGTGATTGCAGGCTAAGCTAAAGTGCTATGGTTTCATGGCAGAGCATTAGGTATGTGCTATCTTTGTGGAGGGTGGCATTCAGGATGCATGTAACATTTGCCTTCAAGCTTTCTGTGAGAGTGACCCTTCTATTTTGTGGATATTCTTCTTAACCATTTTGTTCTTTTTCTATCTAGTTGACTGGATGCAAACATGAGTTCCACCTTCAATGCATTCTAGAATGGAATGGTATGACCATTTTTTTATTTATTTCTGCTGTGCACATGAACCTTGTTTTATCTATAGTTCATCTGTGCTCATGGGTTAGTAGTTATCACCACAGGTCAACATTTTAATCATTGAAATTTTTGGTGTTAAGAAGTTACCTTCCACAACTTATTTTGGGATTAGTTGGCCATATCTATTGCCTTTTTTTGGACCGTAACAACTGGTTCCAACTAGCAACATAGGACAATTTATGATGAAGGCCAATGACTGACGAAGCCAATTTATGATGAAGAATGGATTGCACTAGTTGCCCACTGGTCTGACCCTAAGAATAAGGTATGTTCCAACTTCTCAATTTTTTTCAAGCTGTACTTGGGAACAAAATCGGCAGAAAGTGAAGTTCCATCAGACAACAGGTTCTCGCGCCTATGTTCCCCACTTGCATGCCTATGTAAGTCAATCTCCTTTTATAGTCAGCACCCACTTTTCCCTTCAATGTACTATATGAAATAACTATTCTAATGTTCCATATATTTGTACCAGAGGCAGAAGAGAAAGGAGGTTGAGCCCAGCACAGAAGATGAAGAGCTTGATGCAGTGGATGCCTTCAAGTCCTGCCATACAAGCTCCAAAACGGGACTGACAGATGAGGCACAACGCGCTGTTGTAAGTTCGATTCTAATCTGTGATTTATTTATTGTTCATGACCTTATGTATCAAATACTGTTGACAGTTAGGAAAGTATCAATTATGGTTTTGGCTGGCATGTAAAATATGTGCATTAGATGCAGTTTTTATCATAAACTTGATTTGAGATAATGTGTTGAGAAAATATGTGCAGCTTTTATCAAAAACTATTGCACTAATGTACTATATGGCTTGCATTGACTTATATTCTGCTGGTTTGCATTGAAGCTAAGTACATACATGCATAGTATTTATTCATGTTGGCTTCTACCCACCTAATATTCTGTCATTTGAATTTTTTTCAGTCCGAAATGGAGTCTTTGAAGGCAGCAGCTGTACCTGATAGTGAAGAGCAAATGTCTAGTGCACAAGTTGTTGCCAAGGTGCTCACCGAGGACAGCTCCATGTCAAACACATTTCTGAAGAATGCTGGTCTACAGTCTGGGTGCTCCTCAAAATCAGCTTCATCAACTGAAAGGGATCTTCGGGAACAACTTGAAGCTGAACGACGAGCCAAAGCTGCCCTCGAGGAACAACTTGCAACCTTGAAGAAGAAGAGTGAGGTTACCGAGGAAGATCTTGCCAAGGCCCAAAGGCAGTTGGATGAAACCACAAAGACAGCAGAAGAGATCTAAAGGCGTTTGGAGCAAACCGAAAAGACAGCACAAGAGAACAATATCATCCTCCGCCGTTTCTTGAGCTTCAATGGTAACTCATCCTAGACTTATGAGCTGTTCCCTTGTCCCAATCTAATGTTAGTCAAGTTCTGTGTTGAACTTGTGTCAGTCCATGGTGTGTTGAACTTATGTCAGTCCAGTGATCATGTGGTGAACTTATGTCAGTCCAGTGGTCTGTGTTGAACTTATGTTGGTCTGTGTTGAACTTATGCCAGTTCAGAGATAATGTGGTGAACTTGTTGAATTTATGTGTGGTGAACTAAGATGTAAGTTCTATGAACTACTGTGTGATCTGAGCTGTGTGTGATCTGAGTTGTGTGTGATCTGAGCTATTGTACTTCTGTGATGAAAGAAGACCAAATACAGTGACATTTTTTGGTGCCTTTTGTGATGATAAGGATGTTTTCCATGATGAAAATGGACATGTTTTGTGACGAAAAAACATTTCAGTGGCAGACACGTGGCGTGATTTGAAATGATCCACATGGTAGGGCCAGTGAAGGACATGTGGCAGACGCCACATCATCGGCCAGCGTGGCAGATGCCATGTCATCCACTACGTGGCAAAAGCCACGACATCTGCCAGAGTGGCCGACGCCACGTCACCTGCCACCTGGCACACGCCATGTCACCTGCCACGTCATCTGCCAGCGTGTCACCCCAAGCCACGTCAGCCGCCAGCATGGTCCACGCCATGTGGCATTTCCTTTAATGACAAATTTGGCGATGTCCTGTGACGTATATACTTTTGTCACTGAAGATCGTCTGTTCCATGACAAAGGCCGTTTCGTCATTGAAAAGTTCACTTCTATGACGAATTTGTCGATTTCGTCACGGTGGGATAAATGTGACGGCATATGCATGACGAATGAGTTTTCGTCACTAATTCGTCACAAAACATCTTCAGTGACGTTTTGATGGCCTACTATGACAAAAATGAATCGTCATCTTTGTGAGATTCCCTACTAGTGTGGCGAGGCCGAGTGACGTCGGGGGAGGCCGGTTTGGGGAAAAACTAGGGGTGCGTAGGGAGGAGGGGAGGTGAGGGATGAAGTCAGGGGCGATTTCATAATTAAATCAAAATTGCAGTGTTCTTTGTAAACTCAATTTTTCTACCTGCTCCCAAGCTCAAATGAAAAACTTTTGAATACCAAGTTTGCTCAGTTTTTTGAGATCTACTACTTTTGTGTCAGGCACTCTTTCATTTGAGCAATGATTTAAAAGTTATTTAGTTATTTCAAAAACTTCCAAATAAAGGACTTGTCATTTCATGTGACTTTTGTCACTATTACCCCTAGTGTCCAACTAGACTTCTATTACTCTTGTCATGGTGAAAATGCCTATAAATTTTCAAGGGCTAATTTGACTTAGTTTGAAAGTTACAAGATTGTGTGTCAAAGTACATATTCACATGCACATACACATATACATGTACACATATATTAGCAAGAGCAAAATAGGAGATATTTATTTAAGTTTTTTTGGATGTTTATGTATGACGTTTATGCTAATTGTCTTACTTTGACTAATATGACACCTGGGGTGTCACAGCTAGCTATGCGCGGGAGTGGATAGAGTATCAGTGTTAGGAGAGGGCTGACCTATAGCCCTCGATCAGCAGAATTCGTTTGAATCCCATTCTAGATTGCTTCGTAGCCCCGGGCGACCTCTCGTGGGAGGATACACCCTAGACTGGGAGCAGATTGGTGTCATAGCCGATAGTTTCGTTAGACCGGTGCCTTGGAGTTAGTCAAGTCATTCCCGGCTGGTGTCGGAGCGAGTGGGTACAGTTGTACAACCCCTGCATGGTGAAAACTATACATACAGCCGCATACTCGGTCATGTACAACTCTGAATCTGGCTTCACATTCTAGAGTAGTGCCACATATCTTTTCTACCTCCCTCTAGTCTACTTTTCCTGCTCGAATAGCAGCTGAGGTGCGGGGAGAGGGAGTTCCCGCACCAAACCAGGGATGGGTTATTCCTGGAAGATAGATATGACCGGGACTCCGGGATGCCGGAATGGCCTGCGTCGAGTTATGGTTGACATATGTATTGCTTGCTGGTGGCATAGGAAACCCCTGCCTTATCCGTTGTCTATACTTTTATACTGTTGCATCCACACAAAGCTTGCTTACGGATGGTGACGTGAACCTATCCCATCCTTGGGGATAGCCTGATAGATGCAGGATCCGAGCGGAGGATCGACCAAGACGACGAAGGATGAAGTTTAGGACGGCCTGAGCTACACTTCGAGCTTCGTGTGGAGAAGATCCTAGGAGATGGAGTCTGCCCAGATGAATAGATATTGTTTCCTCTTTTTGTTTGTTTTTCTTTAGCCCAAGGGGCTTGTACTCTGATATTCGTACTACAATCCATCGGATTATGTAATAATTATACCTGTGTACTGATTTAATGCGAGATATTTCTTTGATATATAATTGAAATGAGTTATGTATGTGATAGCTACTGATCCAGAGACTATCATGACGATACAGAGAGTCGGGTTCTCCTTTTGGAAACCCAGTTCATTTTACTCATGGCTAGATGTGGATTCCTCCTGGCATGGTTCTCTTTAGTCGGTAGGAAAGGAAGAGTTTTCTAAAAAACTAACCAAGATTTCTCTCCCTTCCACTAGAGTTGTGTGTGCAAACAAACCTCTGATGGTGATGTCGAGGTCTAGGGCAGACTTCATATCTAAACCCAAACAAAAGATGTCCAATGATACATCGTCGGGTATAGATAAGTCTGGGCTAGATGACAGAAGGCGTAAGAATCTAGCCCAAGCTGCACCTATGGACTCCTCTAATTGCTCGAAGTCGAGGATGTCAATCGGTAGGTAGTTTATGCGTTTAGTGAGAGAGAACGAGTGACAAAAGTCAGCTCAAAGCTCTTCCCAATCACCGTTCATACTCCCTATTGTGAGGGTGTACCATTGTTCCACCGTCCTAATGAGAGAGAAAGGAAACAATTTCCACCACAAGGTTTCCTTTCTCATGCCTGAGATTACCAGGCTCGAACACAGTTCCTCGAATTCTTGCAAATGCTCAAGGGGATCTTCATTGATTGCTCCAGAGAAGAGTTGTTTCCAAACCATGGCTATAAAGCTAGGGTCCAGTTCATAGCTAGATGAGGAAGATGATGATGGCTCAAAGAACTCTCCCTTTAGAGTAGAGAGCTATGGAAACGATAGTTGCTCCATGGGCAGCGTGGGTAAAGGTATAGAATCAAGGAAAAAATACGAGGACGAACTAGGTCCTAAGATAATATAGGTGCCCTTCCCCGGCAACCACACCATAAAGCTTGTTGACGTTTCGTAGCATCACGAATAAACTCCACAAGCGCATGGATATCGTCGTAGACTTTCAACCAAGAGCATTCCAGGGTATTGTATCTACAAGGGAACGTGAGAATACCAAGGTTCTAATTGGTCCAAGGACACCACACTACTGGAGAGATAAGGGGTTGAGAGGATTCCTAAGGCTCAGAACTCAACATAAGACAAGATCTAGAATCGTCATTTACTTCGGGCTACTGGTTTCTCCTTACTTGAAAAGTCAGTTGCTCCAGCAACTGTGCACTGTTTCGTAACCGAACACGGAGGGTTACTAGGCATCTAACAGGGCTGTCACCACCTGCCGGCTACCTCTACAAACTATGGGCATACAAAACAACCAAGTGGTAAAAGCTAGCCTAGACACCACGTCTACTCTATCTCATACTAACTCTAGAGGCGATCAGAATTATCCGTCTCTATCAGGAGTCCAACTCTAGAGTCATCCATTATTCACTAGTAAACACTCGATCCAGTAAATGATAGAAACTAGTACTTGAGCTACACTTGAATTCTAAAAGCATAAGGAAGTCACGAATATTTACTATGATTGATAAGCATCAGTCGAGGTACAAGCGAAGAAGAGTGCCGATAGACCCGGCACTTCCGTGACTCTCCCTCACTCTCATAGGGGTATAGTTTGGAGAAGAAAGCCGTTATCAATGCCCCTCCTGAGCACCTCTACCACTAACCCTTGCAAGGTGACTCTACAACTCTAGTGTAAACCCAAGAGAAGAGTGGATGTGGGATGTGAAGTGTGAAGTGTGTCTCATTTCTTACCCCCTCATCTCATATTTATAGGAGGGAGCCACTGGTTTTGACACCATTGACTGAGCTAAAGCCTGGCTGAACCGACATCTAGGACCAATGGAGGGCCCCCACGTGGAAGGGGTAAGGCGGTGGCCGCCTGGACCAGTCGGCCGACCGGGTTGGTCGGTCGACCATGGGTCGGCACCAACCAGTCTCCCATTTGACCAGGAGACTTCCATGTGGGCCCTTATCACTTTTGCACGTGGGATAGCTTCTGATAAGTTAGTTTCACCGCTCTGGTGGGCCCATGGATCCTCGCGCTTGCGTCTGATTGGTCGAGAGGAGATCGCTTTCGATCGCTGACGTGTCATTGATCATGGGCTGCCTCTCCTTCACATGTGCAGCTGCCAAGTGGGCCCTTTTGGCCTTTGTCCTGCTTGTGCTTGGCTGGGCATTTATGCCTTGGATAATAACTACTAGTTTCATGCAATTCTGGCCCAAACTCACTTGCAGACATTTTCAAACCGAATTTGTTAATAAATCATCCTATGCTAACATTATTCCTTTCGATGCTCAAATTTTTGCGCGATAGTTGATGGTCAAAATGGGTCAAAATAGACCGTCAACAAGGGGTTGGCCCTGATCCACGAGCCGGAAAGAAAGAGGAAATGTTGCACGTGTGACTCTAGGAGTAATCACGTGACGTGTGTTTAGGTCTACTTTGCAAGGTTAACAAATTCGATTCAAATCATCCATTTCTCGCGGTTATTGAGACTGCTTGACTCTTTTACCACATAGAGTAAGAAGTGCACTACAACACATATGACCTTTTATGACAAATATCTCATGATGATGATCAATATTATTGGATGATGAAAGATAATTGTTTTCACCATGTATGCTATTGGATAGTTGCTCACATAGAATGGTTAATTGAACTTGAATCTGGAGGCTCAAATATGAAATTAAGGACCTACTCTTAGTTGCTTATCGGAAAAACAAACCCCTCAAGCCAAAAGCCTTGCATGTCTAGATAGTGTGCTATGTATACCAACAGTCGGGTAAGCCTTGCTGAGTATTAGTATACTCAGCTTTGCTTGTGGCTCTATTTTGTTTTTAGGTGAGACTTTTGATGACACAGTTGCTAGTTTGACTTGGCCCTGCACTCTTCCTCCTGGTCGGTCGGTGCAATGGGATGCGTCCCCGGCCAATGGTGATAATGTGGAGTGATGCCATGTACGGGCTTCACCGTGGCATCTTGTATCGTCGATTAGAACTCATTTTTTCTGCTGCAGTTAAAATCTGATGAACTACTTTCATTTTGAACTTCATGTACCTTTTTGTATTTCAAACTTGGTTTGTAATAATTCAGTTTAAGACTCTGTGATGTAAGAATTTGTGGAATGTTGTAATATCTGGACTCGCCTTCGTGTGAGTTATGTGTTGCTTTGTTCAATCTTACTACAAGTGGTTTCATCTGGATATTACCCGACAGGGATGTTGGATTACTCCATTTGAAGTGTGTGTTAGCCGGGATTACCTTTATGGTGATGTTTAGCGCACTTGAGCTGGATTAATTCAGGCGGTTTTGCCACAGAACATCCATCTCTATTAGAATCATACTCTAGAGGCATCCACTAAACTAGTGAACGATGGTCCCATAAACAACTAGGGGACTAGCACTACTTAACTAAGAAACTAAATCACAAAGAAGATCATGAACACTTACTATGATTGGTAAGCATCCGTCGAGGTACAAGCCGGAGAAGGACACCAGGGGGCGACAACCCTGGCACCTTCCTGACTTCTCCTCACTCCCTTTCTACCTAGGTAGCACTACACCTCAAGAATGACCCTAAATCTCAAGTGAAGAAGTGAGAACTCAAGAGGAGAGTGAATGTGTTGTGTTTCATTTTGGAGCCCCTCCTCTCATATTTATAGGAGGGAACCAGGGGTGTTTCTGCCGTGCAATCAGGCCGAGCCTGCCCAAACCAACATCCACCTCCAATGAGCAGCCTCCACGTGGAAATTGAGAGGCGGTGGAGCCTAAACCCAGTCGGCCGAGCCAGGTTTGGCTCCAACCGACCTCTGCTTTGGCCATGTGTCTGACACGTGGGCTCCATGTCATTGGCAGGTGAGAGGGCCTCTTCCTATGTCAGTTTTGTGCTCTGATGGGTCCTCTAATAATCCATTTGTTTTTGTGTGTCGCGCTCTAATTGGCCGAGAAGGTGTTGCCTCGGGTTGATGACGTGTTCATGCGCATGGTTGTGTTTCCTTCTCATGTAAGGCTGCCAAGCATACATAACCAACATACAAATATTCACCAACACTTTGTGGATATTGTTAGTCATAACTCCTACCACTAATGCCGATGTTCGTCCGTTGTGTGTCCATGCAGGAGCTGATGACTTTGGATTCAGCATGTGAGAGCTGCTGACAGTGGCCACAGCATCCTCTGACCGGCTGGGGTTTGTAATTTGGAACGTTGAGCCTGTTTTACATAAAAACATGTATTTCTGCCCAAATTTCGATATAGCAATATATCAAAAGGGAAACGCGGAATTGACCCTTTTTGGATAAAATATGCAGACATGAAATTTTAATTCTCATGATTTCTAGCTCCAAACGACGCTAAAAAATTGTTGTTATCGAGCGTCAACAGCCGCCCAGCCATTGCCATCCCCTTCTTTCCTCCCCTCTACTCTCATGGCAGACCTAAGCCCGGTCATGGAGGTCGGCCCCGGTGGTCCTCGGCGAGCTTCATTCCAAAGGACCGTCGCTACCAGTCGGGAAACGGCGGATCCGCCCCCACTGGCCATCTCGACACCACTCAGTGGAGAGGAGCCGCCTCCCCCTCATTGGAGGAAGAGGCAAACTCGGCGCCAAGCACGTATTCGGGCGGAAGGATGTGTCAGCGCAGGCGGTTGGCCATCGTGTCGGGTACGAACATCCTCCTGCAGAGGACGACGTCGATGTCGTATCCGAATCCCGGTGGCCACGCAGCAACGTCGGTGTTGGAGATGGAAGAGGCACCATGGCGTTGCGCCAGGGAAACCGCCGCCTCCGTTCTAAGGCCTTGCAGGCGTGGTCAACAGCAGTGGTGGATGGGGCGTCATCATCTTAGGTGTCGGCATCGACGATGGCAGCGAGGATGACGGGCGAGGCAACCAATGGGGCTCTAGGTGCGGCGTCGACGGGCGCTGGCCACCGCTTCCTTTAGTGCTGATGCCGTTGGAATGGCGAGAAGGAATGCGATGGGCGGTGATGTCTCGAAGGACACAACAGACGGCATCCTGGAGCATGAGCCGACAAAGGCCACCGGCCTAGATGTCCCAGTGGATGGCGGACTCCACTGCATCGGTGATGGAGTCGACCATGGCATTCATGGAAGGAATGTTGGGAATCGCCATCATGTCTTTACCATGTAGAAACTCCAGCGAGGTCTCCGGCGAGGCTCCTTGCAGTGGTGGTTCCTTCTACTCTCTTTTCTTATCCGCTTACAGTGGTATGCGGAGCGCGCGTGGGTGATAACGTGTTTAATGAAAGTGACATGATCTGTATTCGATGAACATATGTATGAATATGTACAAGTCTATTAGGCAGTTGCATGATGACCGAAAGGGCCGAATGCCCAAAGGGGCAAAGGGTGTCGTTAACTCCCAAAAGGTGTCTATCTATGCCTACTGTACAACTGTCATTAGCAGTTGTTAATAATGTGATTAACACTAATTGATCACTAATAATTATTCCTAGTTAATCTTAACAGACTCACCATACGATCACCGGATTCAGGTTGGACCAAATTTTGTTGAGCCCTTTTTAACCCAAAAAAAGAAAAGTGGTTTCATGCAGGATATTTTTGGCATAAGTTTGGTTGGGACCTTTCTTGCCAAAGAAGGTTCGGTGCAGGCCATTTGGGGCCCAATTGTACGTGGACCAACCCAAGCTCCAATCAGTTATAATTAAATTAATATTTATATGTATCTAAAAAATAATATTTTAAAATCATGTGAACTGGATAGCCACAACCAGAACAAGACATTGTAAAACATGGTTCAATAAAGTGAACGATTGACATGGTGCAGATTGCCCAAAGTTACCAGTTGAGAAAGGAGGTCACAAATTTGATTGGTCTCCTTCAAACCATGAATCTGCTGGCTTAATATCACAATCTTAACGTCCAAATATTATCTACCCATTGTTCCAGTTGTCTAGAGAGTTTTGTCACTTTGCGTTGTATCTAAATTGACTTCCAACATGGAGCAAACTGGATACGGAAAATATAACGAGTCCAAAACTACAGAATGCCTCGTTTATTTCAGGTCACCTTATAGTTACAGGCCACGATACTACTTGGCGTACCATACAATCATGTGAACTGCAAAGTCTGGTACAGACCATTGATCTTGTAATATCAAGCTTTTGCTTTCTTTCACAGATTGCTATAGTCAAAACTAACAAATCCCTTCTCTTTTAAGCTCTCGATGGTCTCCCTGATGCACATCTCCAGTGGAATCAACTCGATGCCTAAGCTTCTTATTTTCTCCTTTGATACCTGGTATGTTGGGACAAATGGTTTGTCATCTGCACACCTGCAGAGGAGTGCACACTTAGTTTCTTACTTTATTCTGCAGACTAATAGTGCAAGCAGCAGTTTGTTGATCCTACCTACTCCCTCCGTTCAAAATTGTAGGTCGTCTTAGCAAATCTAGATATATAATTTTTGCTATGCATCTAGATAAACACTGTCTAGATGCATAGATAAACACTGTCTAGATGCATAACAAAAATTATGTATCTAGATTTGCCAAAAAAGACTTACAATTTGGAATGGAGGGAGTAATGCTTAAATGCTTATTAAGGGATATGGAACCCTGACAGTGCTGACAGTCATTGGCTGGCGCCCGCTGCCAGTACCTCCATGGTAGGACCGCATTGTTAGCACAGGCTGAACCCTACCACATTTTTTTAGGGAGGCACAACAAGGGGATTTTTGTTTTGTGCAACCTCGATTTGAACCCTGGCTGGCTGGTACCACTATTTTTGTGACCAACCACCTCCAAACAAGGTGTATGTGTAAAAAGTATTGTATTAGATAATTGTGAGTCCAGGAGGCATCACATTTGATAATGTTTCAATGAATATTAACTTACTTGTCTGCAAGAGGAATTGTAGGATACATCTTGCGTATGATGTTGACAACTTCTGAGTAGTGAGCAACTCTTTCCACCATGCAATATCTTCCATGTGCTGAGGGAACTTCATATGCAAGGATATGTGCCAGTGCAACATCTTTAACATTCACCCATCCAAAGCTGAAATTGGGATATGTAGACGATGACCCTGTAATAAGATGGGAAGTATTTGCATTAATCTCTCCATTTTGACGCTGACAGAGAAGAAACACAGTGTAGTTGATACTTAGAGAATACTCTGTTTTTCGTTTTCAGCCATATACTCTCTTCAGATTTTTCATAAATCACCCAATCACCCTCACAGGTAGATGCATATATGTTTTTAACACTCATGTGGAATAAAGACAGCAAACAGCTGCCCAGAAACTACTTGACAACAAAATAATGTCAGAACAGTAGTGTCATATGTGAAACAGTAGTCAGTAAGCACGTATGATGAATGCCACGGCACTAGAAGCTTATAGAGCCGTTGATATAAGGGGTAGCACAGTCCAAACTGTTGATCTGGGGGTACAAACTTAAAGACTGATGATATCCACACATTCATGTAGCTTTGGAGGATAAAGAGGTTATATGTGTATTTGACCTGTAGCTATAGAACACATGATATTATGGTAGACTTAACAGTAAGTTTTTCCATGCATCCCAGTACTTGCAGAAACAGGAAATAAATTCCTGAGCTCGAATACAAATTTATAATGGATGCAAGTGTAGCTACTGTTGTTACATATATTTTATAACACATAACAAATCAAGAAATAATGTGGCTGCAAGAGTTTAAAAATTAGTTGGTCAAGCAACATACCATTGATTAGCTTTAGGATTGCTTCAGCACTAGTATTTAGTGTAGGCTGCAACAGGGGTCCAATAACCATTGCTGGGTTTATCGTAACAATTTCCAATCCGTTATCCCTAGAGAACTTCCAAGCAGCCTCCTCTGCAAGCGTCTTGGACAGAACATACCATTGCTGCCAAAGAATGAACAATTAGACAAGAAGAAATGATAACAAATGGTAAAACAGCCTGAGATCATTGATATGGAGCAACGAACGAAGCAATCAAACCCTTCTGCAAAGTGCAATGTTCACATGCAAAATCAGATTAACAAATGTTGGAAGAACTCACCCTAAGGCAGCAATGTTAACTATTACTGAAGTCAGGATTTGGACTGCAATTTACTAATGACAACAGTGGCATTAATTAAGTGGATCAGTAAAGAAGTCCACTTCAACATTCACCAGAATATATTTAATGCTAATGACAAGAGCAGCATCAATTAAGTGGATCAGTAAAGAGGTCCACTTCGACATTTGCTAGAAACTATGTAGTCTCCTGCACAATTTTGTGAGTCTCATCACCTATATCACATAATAAGACCAAACTTCGAACCCAAACCTAATCAGAATGCACGTACAGCAAGATACTAAGTGAATTTTATGCAACTAGGATGACCCATGCATTTTGCAGGCCTCAACCCAAATAAAATAGGCTGAAAAGTAACAAGCGTCAACACTAAACATAATGAAGCCATCAACCATTATCATAAGAAACAAAATGATGCAGTTCCTCGCGAAGGTGTATTGCACGATATACAAAGTGAGATGGGCATGGTAACCCAAAAAAAGAAAAAAATTGAAATACCATTTAAATCAATTATTTTGATTGAGCAAAATCTTCAGGTAGAAATATTTCTAAAGAGAAAAGAAAGTCAATACAAAAGTAAATAAAGCGAGGAATTGGAATGCAAGCAGAGTGGCAGAGTGGCAGACTGGCAGACAATGAGACATGCAGAGGAACCAGAATCAGAACCATGTACATGATAGTTGCTACTCCACCATGTGTGCCAAACAACTAAAACAGTACAAAAGTAATATATCTGCATAAAAGGTATGTGAAGAAATAATTATTTATGGCAGAACGGTGGTACAATACTTGATTCTTTTCACAAATTTGTGGATCAGAAAACCATGTCTCATCAACTATAACTTCAGGAGTTCTTGGCTTTCCATTGTAGGCAACAGCAGCAACGGATGATGTTACAACCACCTTTTTAATAGAAGCTTTCGTGCATGAACCAAGAACATTGAGTGTTCCCTTCACTGCTGGGTCAAGTAACTCAGCCTGAATGACACATAAAATAAACAAATATTACTCCTTAGATAGCTAGAAAATTTCAAATTTTTAGCAAAGTTAAAATTCGATATTTAGATCCACCTCCAGCAAGATTATATCACTAGATAAATTGTTGAGCACCTCAACTGTTATTGTTAAGCATTTGGCCTGTTCAAAAACTGTAAATCCTGTTTTAAAATTAATAACTTCTCTGTTTGAATCCTTTGGACTTATTTATTTTTGGGGTTTTGGATTTATTGGGAATAAAAAGAGTAGCGATTGCAAACTATGGAATAAATAAGCAGGATCGGGTATTGGTATTGTCAGTTAAAAAGTCCCAAGAACTTTATAGTATTAAAAAGAGGAGTGAATTCCCTCAATGCCATTAGAAATTATAGGACTTCCAAATTCTTGTATATATGAGATCCATGAACGATTTATTTCAATAATATTTTTAAAATAATATGTAATTGCAACTATATGCACTCTGAATTGCAATCACAGAAATAACAGAATTGCACCATAGTTTAGCCTGCTAGTTGCAACTTGTTACTGCACAATCGCAACCCCAGTTAGTACTGGTTGCAACCCGTTACCACATAATTAATTGCAACTCAATTACTACTGGTTGCAACTAGTTACAACTCAGTTGCAACCCAATTGTTACGTTAGTTGCAACCCAATTGCTACATTGGTTGCAACCAGATATGTTCCAACTGTATCTGATTATTGTCACATGATGCAAATAGGACACATCGTTATACCTAGTTGCAATTTGATACTAGAAAGAGTTGCAATCGGTAATACATGACGATGCAATTCATAAAACAGATATAAAATATATCCATATTGGATCTAGTTTTGTTAAGCACATTTTTTTGAGTAAGATGCAACAAACGGTTTGTTAATCAGACTTACGGTTTAGAAGAAAATTTGTTTGAATGAATCAAACCAACAAAAGATTCCATCCATCCATGCATGCAGGCTAGTGGGATTTTTGTGCTACGTCACTTTGCATGGTTGGCGGGTGATAAAAATTAATTAGAAAATACACATGCATTTTCGGTCGGATGCACTAGTTGGTTCAGCCTGACGCGCCCGGCGGCCTGGGTGCATTCTATGTACAGAATGCCCCCAGGTGCATTATAAGAACAGCTATAAGTTGAAGCGAAGTACAGAAGCTAAATATACATCGCTTTGTCTCAAGATACCATTAATCTTCAAGGGAAAAAATGAAACTACTCTGGCCCTTACAAAATATAAGGCGTATTATTCAAATTGTATCAATAGATTAATAATTCAAATATCTTTTAATATGAATTGATTTTGTAGCAATTGATGATATATTATAAGAGTAATTGATTGTCAAAGTATACTTCTGAAAACTTTTCTAAATCCTATACGCCTTATAATAAGAAATGGAGGGAGTACAGGATAAATCTAAAAGCATAGGGCATATGTTGTTTTCATCACGTGTCATAATACAAACCTTAGGATCCTTGACATTGTGATAAAAGGGAGAAGCAGTATGGAACACAGTTTCACAGCCATCAACTGCAGCATCAAAAGATCCCTCTTCTAGCAGACTTGCTTTAAAGAAGTGCAGCCTATCCTTAGCTCCATCCAACGCACTCAGGTGCAATGTTTTCTTTGGGTCAGCTGAAAAGTTAAGGTAAGAACATAACTGTATCTCAAAGGTAACATTATCAAATAATTTGGTCACCTATGAAATGCAGTGGGAAAAAAGCTCAGAAATAGGGGAAAATACAATAGTATGGTAGGAGGTAGCAGCGCAATGCGAGTGCAAAACAGAGAGTTGTGGAAAATTGTGAACAGAGACACTTGGAAGGGGAGTAGGAAAAACACATGAAATGGAAGAGAGTGGAAATGAGGTTGGACCATAGGACAACATATTCAAAATCCTCTAACATTCCTGCCATTCCTTTGTTCCTGAAGAAGGTTCAGGACTGATACAACATGAATTGTGTTAATGTGGGTGGTTTACATTTATGCAAGTACAAGGCTGTTAGCCACATCTAATCAACTAACAAACTAACAGCTATGAGTTAGCTAAATATAAAGAACAGGCAATGGATCATCAACAGCTCGCTGCAGTTTGTATATCGTCCCTTGCACAAACACATGGACTGGACAGGAATTGTTCAAAGGCCTTTGTGGATAGCCCATTTGTCATAATGTGTGCAAATTATTGCTCTGTGGGTAAATAACTAACTCTGAATCGACCAAGAGCACCTCATTCCATGAAAAAGTGAATGTCCAACTCAACATTTGTGCATTGTGAAGGAATATATTACTTGCCTTGTAAACTGCAGAGACACTACAGTACACAATTGTAGCCACCTCAATTTTGCAACAAAACTCAACAAGTAGCTGGCATAGCCAAACACATTCAACAGCACTAGCCACTCAGAGGTGCCTTCAGTGTCAGAGCTGTTGATGTGGTCAAGCAAGCCAAACTTGATGAAGATGGCGAGGAAGCAGATACGCAAAAGCAGGACTATGGGAACGTGAGTCTTGATGTTGATCAGCTGAACTTGAGAAACCGGAGCGGGGTTCGTGATGACCTGAGGAACATCAAGCTCCGAGAAGTAGAGGAAGGATCTAGATGGTGGGGAGGATCAGGAGGAGGAGGCTATTGTGGGCAAGAGGAGAGCGCAGCATGGAAAATATGCATATTGAGAAAACTAAACTGATACCATGGAGTGTAGAAGGAATATCACAACATGAATCGACTGATGCGTGTGGTTTACATATACACAAGGCTGTTAGACACATCAAACAATCTAAGAAACTAAGAGCTCCCGGTTAGCTAAATATAAGAACTGAACTAATCAAAACAGTTTCAGGCAATGGATCACCAACAGTTCCTAAGGGATCCATAGGATGCAAAGAGTTCCTACTTCGTACACTGTTCCTGTTTTCCAAAGAGGGAGTTATCTCCCCTTTTGGAGCTGTGAGACGTTTGGGGATCCAGAGTGCTATTGATTTAAAAAAAATGGAAACAGTGAATCATCTTTGCAGTTTCATTTTCTGGTACCGTAATCAAATGGAATTGGGACCATGCCCTCTTGTTTCTAGAACATAAGCAGTCCATAATTATTTCCTGTCATCACTAGCTTGGGTGAGTCGAAATTCTCTTGAGAAAGTGAACCCCAGAGAGCTGAAGCACCAAATTCTTGTAGCCGACTGATGGGAACAATAAAAGATAACTAAGCGAGTTGAAAGTTAGCATCTTTAATCGGTGTTCAAGTCTAATGCAGATTTCGTGATGCTCGGACAAAGGGGAACAGAGGGTGGAAGCACAATAGCACCAAATCTACGACCCCAATCCCAAATTTACTGGCATCCAACATCTGGTCACGCACCTAACTAATCAATCCCCAAACGTAACCAGCAACCAAACACGTGGCAGGGAGGGGATCAGGGGAAGGAAGGGGAGGGAAGACAGGCCGTGGGCGCGAACCGGTGTCCCGCACGGTGGCACGGACGGTGTATCCGCGGGCGAGAAGCAGCTTGACGATCCAGGACGCGATGTACCCCGACGCGCCGGTCACGCACACCACCTTCCCCGCCCCCGTCATCGCCGCCGCCGCGGAGCTCATGCCGTGGAGTCTCGACTGGAGAGTGGACTTGGGAGGCCGTGCTGCTGTTAGCTGCGAAGAATCGGAGGAAACGGAGACGGGGTCGGTGGGTTTATCCCGTCTATAGATGGCCATTCGGGCCGCTCGGCCCGGGCCCGCCCTGGCTCACTCTTTCTCGGGCCGGGCCGGCCGTGCCGTGTTAGCCCACGGGCTCTGCTGACGGCCCAGGCACGAGCCCGTGGGCCTGTTTCGTGCCGGTCCGGCCCGATAGAGTCAAACACTCTTGCAAATGTCGGGCCGCTGTTGGCACTACTTAGCCTAAACGAATTACTCCGCAAGCATACAGAGACCGATGTAGCCTTCACTAGGGAGTATACTTGGGATATCGAATCCAAGGAACGGTAAAGTTTCGATCAAATCTAGAACTACTCAACCGGACCCATCAAAAAAGAAAAGGTAAGAGGGTAGAGGGCCTAACTTCAGATAACTTACTATTCTACCTAGCGACAAGCTAACTACTGACTCGATCTGCTTCGGCGGCCTCAGGGAAGGACTCAGACTGGGGTGAGAAGGGAGTCCAACGGCTGTCGGCACTACTACTATGAAAACACTCGAACGTGGTGGACTACGAGGGACGGACAGGGCTGTCACCACCTACCGCCTACCACAACGGTACCGTAGGGTGGAACTCAACCTGAGATAGCTAGCCAAGTCTGGGCACCACGCCCACAACTATCGAGCTACTTGCTCCTACCGTGTACTTAGATAGAAAGTAACCTCAGATAAGTAGAACTTGCTACTTACGCAGACTCAGGATCCCGCATATAAAAAAAAATAATTAAACAAGTAACTAATGCAGAAAGTAAAGCTAGCGAGAAACTGAAGTTGAGACGAGAAACATACTCAAAGATATATTCCTCCGAGGTGGATACAAAAAGATGGAGTCAGACCCGAGAGAACTCGAGCCCGCTCCTTTAAGCTTGGTTTGCACCAAAGCTTTTCACCTCACTCTCTCCCTATTCTAATACAAAAAAGGATTAACAGTGAACTCTTCTCTCTAATGGATGGTGTGCGTTACAAGTGGGAGAGTGAGCTCTATTTATAGTGCTCCGAGGTCGGTTCAGCAGGTGGCGTCGGTTGTAAGCCGGTAAGGCGGTTATGCATAACTTCCACGCCATGGGGGAGGTCCAGAGGCTACCAGGTGGGGCCGGCCGGCCTCCCCTAGGCCAACTAGCCTAGGGATTGCGCCATCTGGCGCCGACCTTCTCTGGGTGGCTTGGATCCACTCCTGGAGTCGGTGGTGCAATGTTGAGCATTTTCCACGTGCTTCCTAGGCCGGCCGGCCTCACCAAGGCCGGTCGGCTTGGCTCTAGCTCATCTTTGGCCCATTGTTGCCGTGTCACGTTGCTCCAGGGTCTTGTGATGCTTCTCAAGTCGGTTCGGGCTCTCGTTGAACGATTTGTCACTGATTGTGGACCCGAATAGACTTGGTTCGTGCCTTTCGATCTTGTTTAGTTGCAATCGTGTTGAACACTTGATCTTGGCTTGATATCTTGCTCAGGACCATCTCCGAGAAGTCACATGACAGAATGGTGCAGAGGTAGGCTGGTCGGCTTGGGATTTCTCCTATTTCGGCTCAAACTTATACATTGTGTTCTTGAAATCACAAGTGCACCAAAACTCGTGGAACTCGTTAATGTTAGTGAAATTCGATGTATTAAGGTCCTGAGAGCCTGAAATCCGAAGGAATGTTGGCGGTAGAAATCACTGAAAACGACCGCCAATGTTTTTCGAAATATTTCCGTTTCGACCCTAAGCTTCTCGTATCCTTGGAAAAAACGGACGCGAGGCATAAGCAACTACGGTACGGGGCTGGCCGAGTCGTGGGGCCGCCTACGCCTCCGGGATACGGCACCCCCCTCACCACTCTACGCCTACGTTGCTTATGAACGCGAACTTCCTCGCAGATGTTTATCTAAGTCGTATACGAAGAACACAGAAATAAAGTAAAGAAATATATGCTCGAATGCACAATGCCTCAACGGGCCACACATTCAAATTACGAAAATAAAATCTCTTATATTCATAGAAAGCGATTACAAAGCGCGACTATGATATATTCACTAATCTATTACATGGGCTTCGAGGCCTAGTTTTCCTACAGGCTACCATCCCCCCTTGCGGGCCCTCAGGGACATCGAATTCGGCGATGGGAGGGATGTCTGCTTCAAGCTTCTCGGCGAGGACGGTGGCGAACTCCTCCGCGGCTGCATCGGCTTCGTCCATAATGGCCGACGCGGCATCTGCATCCGCATCATCGGGGACGACATACCCCGACGACACCCTCTGGAGATCCATGAGGTAGTGTGTCGAGGCCACGGCGAGAGCCTGCAGGACACCGAGACGGAAGGTGCTCTTGGCGTGTTCGGCAATCCGGCCGCCTAGCGTGCGCAGGCGGCTGATCACCGAACTGCCCGAGACGGCACCCTCCCACTCGAGCTCTTGACACACGCTCACGGCGGTCTGCTCCAGCTCAGCAAACTCCATCTACGCCGCCGTGAGCTCGGTGTGGACCGCTTCCTTCGCCGTGGTCTCGTCCGCCACCTTCTGCCTCAGCTCTGAGCAAAGGAAATCAACGTCAGCTACGAAAAGAAACAAATCGGCAAAAAATCGAAGACAAGAAGGCTTCCTTTTCTCTAAGGGCGCCCCCCATGTTCTGGAGGGCCACCTCCTTCCCCTCGAGGGCCTCGCCCTTTTCCCGGAGGGTCCCGGTGAGCGCAACCATGGCCACCTCTTTGTGGAGGAGCTTGGCCTTCTGCTGCTCGAGCGTTGTGCTGAGGCGCTGTAGCTCAGCGCTCTGCACCTCAGCCTCGCGAGCTCTCTCCTCGAGCGCCGTCCGAAGGCGTTGCAGCTCGGCAGCTTATGCCTCGGCGTCCCGGGTCTTCTGATCAGCTACCGCCTTCTGGGCGTCCCGCTCATCGGCAACCCGCGCCAATTCCTCTTCCAGCGCCCGCTGACGCGCCCCCAGATCCGCCATTTTCGTATTGGCGTCAATGTTCTTGAGTACCAGCTCGGCATTGTGCTGCCCGAGCTGGCTCACCTGGGAGTACAGCCGGGTCATCTCGGCGCTCTTTTCGCGCGAGATTTCCCTCAGCTGCTGCAAAAGGGGAGGACGTGGGTGAAGACGCGTAAAAGCTAAAACCGAATCTGAGCAATTTTCGGGGGGGAAGTATTTACCTGGCTGACCTGGTAATCCGCATTCTGGTGGAACTGGAAGGCGCGGTCGAGGGCTTGCAAGATCTCGCGACCCACGCCCATCTGCTTGTTCCAGGCCTCCTCCTCCTCTTGCTCCTTGCGAAGGAACTCCGAGGGGACCCCGGACGGGACGATCGCCCCGAGAGGGCCCCCCCTCGGACGTCCCCACCTCGAGCATGCCTGCGCTGGCCGACGCGAACTCAGCGATGTGCGCAGTGGCGCTTGCCGCAGCAGCGGGGTCGATGTCCATCAAGTCCCCGTACTCTTCGCTGCTGTCCGGCAGCTCCACCACCGCCGTCACGCCTCCCTGCACCATTGGCACGGGCACTACCGCGACGGTACCCTCGTCCCGGGCCTCGGTGGGCTCCGAGATGGGGGCTCCTTCCACCCCTGGCGCCTCTTGCGCCGTGTCCTCTGCGACGCCCTCGCCCTCGGCCCTCGAGGGCTCGAAGACGAGGGTCACCTCCTCAGCATGGTCGGCAGGGCGCTCCTGCGCGCCCCCACCGGTCTCTCCTCCTGTGTCCGGTCGGGCGGCGCTAGCCGTATTGCCCTGACCGGCCTCAACTCCAGTAACTGCCAGGGCGGCGCCATCCACGCCGCCCTGGCCGGTCTCCTCGGCGTCGGCGGCTGGAGCAGCTGCTTCGGCACCGCTCTGGCCGGCGTCACCCTCCTCCTCCTGTGCCCGGGCTTGCTGCGCCGCCTGGGCGCCTCGAGCCACGGCGTCCCGTAGCCTCGCGGCCGCCGCCTCGAGATCCACAGTAGGCAGGGGCTGCGGCCCCATGTGCGGCGTGCTGCGTGCCCCGGTCTTGAGAGCCTTAGCCGGGGCAAGCTGCACCGCATCTTTGGGAACGGCCCCGGGGCTGGAAATCAAGAGACACGAGTTGAGGACAACAGGATCGAGAAAGTCCACCAAACACGCAACGAAAACGAAATCCAATTCACTTACCCATATCGAGCGCTCATGCTCCGCTTCCTCGTGGCACTTATTCGAGCCCGAGTCACCGAGCCACCCCTCGAAGACTGCCCCGAGGGCGCACCCCTCGTGTCGGCCTGGTGACTCAAGGCCGGCAGCGCGGACAACTCCGCACCCGCCGCAGCCTCGTCGCCACGGATCGGCACCTGGGGCGCAGGCGTCTCCTCACCGCCTGCCGGAGGCGACGACTCTCGCTCCGCCCCCTCGAGGGATGGGTGCGCCGAGGCCACGGCCCTTGTCTCTTCTGGCGCCGCCGGCTCCCCCTCATCCTCATCCCACAGGTAGAACGGTGGGGGGCTCGCGCCCGCACCTTCCCCGTCGCCCCTTAGAGCATGATCCTCGGCATCCGAGGCCTCCTCTTTGTCCTCCTCTGAGGACTCGGGCGTGGCGGGCTGCGGCTTCCCCTCCGCGCGAGCAAGTTTGCATGCCTTGTCGTGCCTCACCTTCCTTTTCCTCTTCCTCTCGACCTTTGCCTCCGCCGCGTCCTTCCGCCTTTTAATCTTCTCTGCGTGGAGGCGATTGATCAGACGTTGTTCCGGGACCGGGGGCTTCGAGATACCACTCCTCAACCCCTGCAAAGCACGCCCGAGATGGAATCAGAAAAAGAGGGCTACATGACGCACGCCAAGTTCGAAGCCAAAACTTACCAGAGAAATGTACCCCGGCTCGGGGCGCATCTTGATCCTCCATAGGTCCTCGGGATTTTGGGGGAAATCCGCCACCGCGTACTTCGCCCTTCGGGCGGCAGTGGTGTGGGAGAGAAGCATGCTTGACGTCCTCGAGCCTTCAACCTGGCTCCCGGGAGTGAGCTGGAAGATCGGCAGGGCCCTCTCCACGAGAGGGATCACCCTCTGCCGGTGGAAATTCGCGATGACGGCCGCCGCCGTCAACCCCTTCTTTGCCAAATGTGCCAGCGCGTCGGTGAGGCCCTCGAGCTTGTCCTGCTGTGCTTGGGGCGACACCCCCCAATCCCACTTCGCCGGTCGCTCCCGGAGGACCCGATTGGTAAACACCGGGAGCGCGCCTCGGTAGTTCCGAAGGTAGAACCACCCTCGGCTCCACCCGGCGTTGTTGGTCGTCATCCTGCTGTGGATGTAGAGGTTCCTCCGGGAGTGGCGCACGTGGAACGTCAGGCCACCGGTGCGCGCGAACCGCCTCGGCTGGCCTCGCCCGCTCTCGACGAAGAGTTCGCCGCGGAACAGGTGGATCCAGAGATCCCAGTGCACCTCTATCCCGAGGTACCCCTCGCAGACGGCGATGAAGACCGCCGCCTGCGAGATGGCGTTGGGGCTGAAATTGTGCAGCTCCGCTCCGTAGTACTCGCACAAGGCCCTCATGAACCTGCCGACGGGGACGCCGAAGCCTCGCTCGTGGAGGCGCACGAAGCTTACAACGTAGCCTTGCCGGGGCTTTAGCTCAGTCTCGTCCGGGTGCGGGGAAATCCACGCCGGCGCCCCCGAGTCGGGGTTCCGCGGTAGCAGCTGGTCGGCGACTAGCTGCGCCAGAACCGCCACGGTGGCGGAGGACTTCCCCCACGGTAAAGGCTCCTGGATGTCCAACATCTCTGCGAGACGAGAGGGGATGCAGGAACGAAGGCTCCGAAATGGCTAAGGTTCTCTCTCTCTCTCTCTCTCTCTCTCTCTCTCTCTCTCTCTCTCTCTTTTTCTCCTTCTTCCTCCTTTTCGCTCTTGGCTACGGGTTCAGGATGCAAGGGAGGCGGAGAAGGCAGAAAGGGATGAAGGCAAATGGCCAGGTTAGCCCAAACAACCCACTCCTCATTTTATTTCACCACGACGGGCACAGCCGCAGCCACGGCCCAAATCTACCGCATTGAGTGCGGTAGATTATGCTCTCGCTGACAACTGGGCCCCACGACCACGGAGTCTCCCACGCGCGTGCGCAGCAATAACTGCGGCACGGTAACCGGCGGGCACGGCGCGACTGTTGCGCTATCCCATCCGTCAGCCGCCGCCCACACCGCTTCAACTACCCGAGGCTGTCGCCTGAAAAGGCGCGCCCGTGTCGCACCGCACAAATCAGGCCACGTCGCCCACCACCAGCGGAAGACCCCCGCGCGTGACTCGCGACTCTGCGTCATTTCCGAATCAAGACAGAATATTCCTTCAGGAGGTTCCCTGACCCTCGAAGGAATCGCATTTCGAGGCCTTACTGATCAGGGGGTCGAAGCCTGGCCCTTCAGGGGGTTCGACAAGCGCCCCAGATCACCAGAGTCAGGGACTGCAGGGACGGGCCATACAAGCCACCCTCGAATGCGTAGTTTGAGATGTCCTACGCAGTGTTCAAGGCCAGCCGAGGGTGCCTAGAAGGGGGATCCCATCGAGGGAGAGCATCGAGCCCTCGGACCCTATCGAATGGGTCCGAGCCCCACCTAGCGATCCTTCGCAAGCGCTTTATGTGACGTGTCTATGGACCACGAGCCGACCCTCATCGAATGGGGCACAGACGTCCGCTTGAACAACCCGCTAATAGCTCAATGAAGCAGCCATAGCTCGCGGCCCGGGCATGGGTAGCATGGTGCGCTTCACCCCTCCTCCCTGCGGAAGGGCGACGAGGGTTGTAATCAATGTCGAGGGTTCCCCTGAACGCCTTCACACGGGCCTGGGCTCGGGGGCTCATCGCACACCACAGTTCAAAACCGCACCCTCGAATAAATCGACAACTGCCAATTATGAAGCTCCACATGTATGACCGACCCCCCCCAATTAGCGTACGTTCCCCTAATGGCTAAGCTAAACGCCGGGTTGCTGTACTAGCACTGAGAGTGCCGAGGCCGGCTGAAAAAGTGCCGATGCCGGCTGAAAAAGATGCTGGACGGCCGTCCCAGTAAAGCTACCTAGTGGGACAACGTTTGTAGCCCTTGGACGAGCACAAACGCTCCTCCAAGGCCTCGGGGGCTACACCCGCGGGTGCGCTGACGTGCCCCCGCGGAGGAGACTTCACACATGTTCGAGGGGCATAACTCTCTGTACGCCCCTATACCCTCGGTAATCCTCCCCGTAGAGGATAACGGGAACTTTGTTGCTCAAATACAAATAAAGATTACAAAGGGTTACCGGCGCGAAGCCGTCGAAAGATACAAACACATTGCCACCTATGTGGCAATTTTCCCTGTCTTGGGGAGGAACGAGTGACGAAGAAAGGCACCGAGCCCCTGGGTGACGCAACGGCCAGGCTGCTAGGGATGCGAGGAACAGCCCTCAGACCGCACGGGTCCAGCGGGGTGCTTGCCTCGCAAGCCTTCTTCTAGCGTCTCCTCCACCGAAGACCACGCGGGGGGGGGGGGGGGGGGGGGGGGAGGGGGGGTCGAGCTGGCGGACAGCGCCCTCCGCACCGTCTCCCCGAGAGCAACCTTGTCACCGGGGGGGGGGACGATGCGAAAAACAGCCGCCGGACCTGGCGCCAACGCCACGGTCAGGCGTCTCCATCCCCCCTTCAGGCTAGGGGACATCGCAGGAGCAGGACCCCATGGGATGGTGCGCATGCCCACTCCGGTCTTCCCCCACCGCTCGCAAGCATTCTTCTAGCACCAAAGGCCTAAAAAAGCCAGGCCGCCCCATCCGGGGGCCGATCACAAAAGGGCAAGGAAAACATCACAAGATTTAGGCGATGCTGGAAGAAAGGGCTGGGAGGTTGGAGAAGAAAGGGAACCCCACGGCTCCTATTTATAGCTGCGCCGGGCATAAAGCTTCAAACTTGTCAAAAAACGGAGGCTTGTATCGCCCGTGACGACGCGGCGCTCCACGAGCAAAGGGTGTCCTCGGTCCCTGCGCCGAGACACGACCGAACGAAATAAAGCAGAGCTGAGCCCCTGGACGCTGAGCGGTGCAGCATCGGCTCTGGCCGACTGCCCTCGAATGGCGCGCCCCAAAGCAACCAGGAACGCCGGGGCCAAGGCCCTACGTGCAGGACAGCGTGATAGGAGCACCAGCTGCCAAGCAGCGGGCGCTACCGTCGCCCTGGCCCCCCTCAGCACGAGGACATGTCTTGTCCTTCAAACAAACAAAGAGGCGCGCGCCTCGAAGTACTCCCCCACGGGCGTACTACCCCGACCGGCGTGTTGTCACATCTGCCGGGCTGGCGCTCAGGCGCGTCTGGCGGGTGCGCGGCATTGACTGATCACGTCAAAGGGAAAATCGCCGAATCACCCTTTGGCCGAATCCATCGACTCGACCAAAGCCTCGGGGGCTACTGTCGGGTACCACGATTAGGGGCACCCTAATCGGGGTACTAAGATCGCTTTAAAACGCAAACACCTGTTAAGGCAGCTGGGCCCATAAAGGTCCACGGCCTGCTTCCCATCCAAAAGAAAGGAAAGGACTCAAAGAAGCCCAGCATGCGGCCCATTCGCATCCCCCTCGAACCCACGGAACGATCTCCGCCTCGCTCGAGGGTCCCTCTAGGACCCGCTGGACGAACTCTGCCTCGCTCGAGGGCTCCCCCCGGGACTCTCGACCACGCGACACATCTCCGCCTCGCTCGAGGGTAGCAGATCTACCCTCGAGCGGGTGACTCATCTCCGCCTCGCTCGAGGCCGTCGCTCGGCACAAGGGACAAACGGCCCTGCCGCCCAACCGCTCGCCGTACGAAGGTGTTAAATGCCAGCCACTCCGCCACGGCAGCCGGGACTGGCGGCGTCGGGCCGCCATTCCCACAGTTGATGTGACCGGGGTCCCCTCCGCTGACTCCGGTCACCGCTCCGCCTTCCCGGTTGCTTGTAGCAACACTGTGGGACATATGACGCGGGACAAGACAGCTCGGCACTGCTCCCGTTACTGTTCTGCCGACACCGACCATCCGGACTCGCCTCCCGCTGGGGAAGGGGTCCGGCGACGTCACGTGTCCTTCAGGGAGGGGCGCTCGGCGCGCACGTACGGAGTCCCCCGGACCTCCTAGTATGCATGCCCGCACTCCGACCAGGGGTCCGGGGGCATCGCGCGTCCCGCTACCGCTACCACTGGTGCATGCAGGACCCTAATCCGCGGGGCCCACCGAATGCCACCGCGCCGTATATGGATGACCATGCACCAGCAACGACTACGCCGCCTGCAGAAGCTGGCAAGATGACCGGCACGATCTTCGCAGGAACAAGGACGATATCCAGGACGACTGCGACGCACGCCGCCTTCCCACAGTGTACTTCCTACAGTATCCGACCACTGTGCCCCGCGATTCGGGGGAAAACGATGACTTCTATGCCCTCACTCATGTGCGCCGCCCCTCCTTGTGACTATAAAAGGAGGAGGTAGGCTCCCTTTAGACGGGCTGGCTCGGCTCTGGTTTTCTGGCTTCCCTCTCAGAGAACTCTCAGCACTACCGAGCACTCATCTCAACCCCCTCCACTTCTAGCAGAGACCCGGGAGCCTTCCTCCCACTCTCACCTCGCTTGTATCCCCTACTACAAGCACTCTGAGTGCAAGATAATACAGTGCCCTCGCACACCCCTTTGCTGGACGTACGGCCTTGTGGCCGGAACCAGGATAAACCGTGCGTTACTGTGTTGCCTCTTGCATCATCATCTGGGACGAGGAAACACGCAACATTCACTGGTTGGCATCCAAGCCCCCTGGGTCAGGACACCGACACATATTGTTGAGGCGTAGCCGGAGTGCCACAAGCTGTGCACGTACAGAAGCGATGTCGGTAGGCTCCTCCTCCTCCTCCTCCTCGTTGTCCTCGTCCTCATCCTCCATGTCCGTGTACGCGTGGATCTCAGGAGGACCACGGATCGGCGGCGGCTTGATGTGATGCCTCACCGTATCCGGTGGGGAAACGACGCCGCTGCGATCCAGTGGCGGAGTGAGCACCTTCCCGCGTCCGACCTTGCATCGGTCACGCGGTAACATGGAGGGCTAGGACTGGCAGGGGAGTACTGCGGGGAGTACGTCGACGAGTCGACTTGCACTACTGAGAGTGCAGTGACCTACGAGACATGTCCCGCAGAGGACGTTCCCACGCGCTTGGTAATGACCTTCCGAGGGGAAAGGACCCCTTTTGTTAGTCGCACCGGGCTGATCGCACGGGAGTGCACGAGGCCTCCTGCTCCTGGCGCCTGGGTGGTGCTCTCCGCCGAACCGGGGGAGACCCGGTCTCTGGGTGAGGCCGGCCGGCCTGGGACTAGCGCCCCTGGCCGGCAGGCGGTGACGGAGAGAGGGCGGCGATCTCCTGGTATCCGAGGATCCTGATACCGCTGGATGTTGCACGCGAATGGCCTGACTTGGAGGGCGATTTCGAGTTGGAGAGCTCCATGGGCGTGGATTTGGGAGTTTTAGGCGAGGGCTGCGTGTCCATGGGCGTGATCTCGGTGGTGGAGTGGAGGCAGGAAGAGAATTCTGGTGGAAAGGGTTTGAATGAAGGAGAGGGGGGATGCCTCTCGGCTTAAATCAACACAGATCGATCCGAATGCCCCGGAGATGAACGTTTCCGAGATTTCGAACGTTGCACGAAAGGATGAGGGCGAACGAGCTCGGGGCCAGGCCGGCCGGCCTCCCTTAGGCCGGCCGTCCCCACTTTGTCAGGTGTGGCTCCGGGCTTCTGGAATCTTCCTCCTCGTTGTTTCTATTTTCGGGCATTGGGGTGTTTTGGTCCAGAAAGGGAAAGAAAAGTAGGGGGAGAGAAAGAGAGACACTAAACCTAAGACACGGCCCGTTTAAGGTACGGCAACGACCGTAGATGCGTGCTCTAGCTCGGATAACTCGTAGACATCTACCTCTTCGAGTTCCGGTATTTCGGGCTCGAGGAATATTTTCAATCTTTGGCCATTGGCCTTGAAAATTTTCCCGTCATCGTCCTGGAGGGTTATAGCGCTGTGGTCAGCGGTGTTAAGCACTAAGAATGGGCCTTCCCACTTGCTTCTAAGCTTACCATGACTAAACGAACGAACACGGGAGTTAAAGAGTAGTACCTTGTCTCCCGCTTTGAAATGCTTGATCTTGATACGCTTATCATGCCATCTTTTCGTCCACTCCTTAGAGCTTGGAGCTGTGGTAGGCCTTCTCCCTCCATTCATCCAGTTCGTCCAGTTGGATTTGTCGTTTGATCCCGGCTGACTGGAGGTCCATGTTCCACCTCTTGATTGCCCAATGGGACTTATACTCGAGTTCAATTGGAAGGTGGCAAGTTTTGCCATAAACCAGTTGATACGGTGTCATCCCTATCGGAGTTTTGTACGCCATCCGATAGGCCCATAATGCCTCAGGCAGTTTGCTTCGCCATCCTTTCCCCATGGCATTGACCGTATTCTGCAAGATATTCTTGATTTGCTTGTTGGACGTCTCTGCCTGACCACTTGTTTGGGGATGGTATGGTGTAGCAACCCGGTGGTCCACTCTTAATTCGCTGAGGCACTTCCTGAAGGTTTTGTCGATGAAGTGTGAGCCTCCATCGCTGATCACAACTCTAGGAACTCCGAAGCGAGGAAATATGATTTCCTGGAACATTTTCTTCGAGCTCTTTGAGTCGGCCGCAATGCAAGGAAGTGCTTCAACGCATTTGGACACGTAGTCCACTGCCACAAGAATGTACTCGCACTGCTCTGACATTGGGAAGGGACCCATGAAGTCAACTCCCCATACGTCGAATATTTCCACTTGAAGATTGCTCTTCAGTGGCATGGCGTCTCGGGAATTGATATTCCCATGCTTTTGACATCTTGGGCAACACCGCACGAATTCTTTTGCGTATCCACACATGTTTGGCTAGAAAAATCCGCTCTGCCAAACTTTTGCATGGGTACGGAAAGCTCCGTAGTGTCCTCCATACGACGAGGAGTGACAACGCTCCAGAATTTTGCGGGTCTCACACATTGGGATACAGCGTCGGAGTAGACCATTAGCACAGACTCTGAATAGATATGGGTCGTCCCATAAGTGAAACCGGCTGAGGTGTATCAATTTTTTCTTATCTTCTCCTGGAGGTATGTACCCAATAACCATGAAATTCACCAGATTTGCATACCATGGACTGGTTGCAGTAACCTTCAGGAGAGTATCATCTCTCAGATAATCGTTGATCGGTAGGTCCGATCCTTGTATTTGCATTCTGGAGAGATGATCTGCCACACAATTCTCTACTCCTTTCTTATCTCTTATCTCCAAGTCGAACTCTTGGAGGAGCAGAATCCAACGGATGAGTCGTGGATTTGCATCCTTCTTGGTCAGGAGGTACTTCAGTGTTGCATGATCCGTGTATACAATCACCTTAGCACCAACCAAGTAGGATCTAAACTTGTCCATGGCGAATACCACCGCCAGAAGTTCCTTCTCCGTTGTGGCGTAGTTTAACTGGGTCCGGTCAGCGTCTTACTGGCATATGATATAGCATAATGTTGTTTATCTCTGCACTGACCCAGCACTGCCCCCACTACGTAGTCGCTTGCATCGCACATAATCTCGAATGGAAGTTTCCAATCGGGTGGCTGGATGATGGGCGCTGATATGAGTGCCTTCTTGTGGGTTTAGAAGGCTATGAGGCATTCCTCGTCAAAGTTGAACTGGGTGTCTTTTGCCAATAAGTTTGTCAAGGGCTTGGTTATACGGGAGAAGTCCTTGATGAATCTCCTGTAGAAGCCGGCATGGCCCAAGAAACTCCTGACTCCTTTGACATTTATCGGGGGTGGCAACTGCTTGATAACATCGATTTTCACCTGATCCACTTCTATCCCTCTTTCAGATACTCTATGTCCGAGGACTATCCCTTCTATGACCATGAAGTGACACTTTTCCCAGTTAAGGACCAAATGTGTCTCTTGGCATCTCTTGAGAACTTTGTCCAAATTCTCAAGGCACTGATCAAAATCCTTGCCGTAGACCGAGAAATCTTCCATGAACACTTCCATGATGTTCTCGATCAGGTCAGAGAAGATTGCCATCATGCACCTTTGAAAGGAAGCTGGTGCATTGCAAAGACCAAATGACATTCGCCGATAAGCGAATGTTCCATAGGGGCTGGTGAAGGTAATCTTACTCTGGTCATCAGGATGGATTGGAATTTAATGATAACCAGAGTATCCATCGAGGTAGCAAAAGTATGAGTGTTTTGCCAACTGTTAAAGCATCTCATCGATGAAGGGCAGAGGGAAGTGATCTTTCCAGGTGGCCTTGTTGAGCATCCGGTAATCGATACACATTCTCCATCCAGTGACTATCCGTTGAGGTATGAGCTCATTTCTCTCATTCCGGACAATTGTCATGCCTCCCTTCTTTGGGACAACTTGAACTGGGCTGGCCCACTCACTGTCTTACACGGGGTATATGATACACGCGTGTAGTAGTTTCAATACCTCTTTCTTGACTACCTCCCTCATCGCATCATTGAGCCGTCGCTGATGTTCTCTTGACGGCTTATGTTCCGGTTCCATGGGGATGCGATGGGTGCATAAGTTGGGGCTGATCCCCTTCAAGTCTTGGAGAGAGTACCCGATGACGGACCGATACTTCTCCAGGACTACAACGAGCCGCCGAGTCTCACTCTCTGTCAGCTTATCACTGATGACGACTGGTGTGTCTCTGTTGTTGTGGAGGAAGGCATACTTCAAACCAGGAGGTAGTGGCTTCAGCTCCGGAAGGGGAGGTTGCGGTGTCTCCTCCAAATACTCGCTAGATGGAACTACCGGATAAATAGAAGAAAACTCCATGGGATAAGATGGAAAGTCGTACGACTGACTAACTCTAAATCTTGTGTTGCTACCGTTCCCCGGCAACGGCGCCAGAAAGCTTGTTGGCACTCCTTAGCCTAAACGAATTACTCCTCAAGCGTACAGAGACCGATGTAGCCTTCACCAGGGAGTATACCTGGGATATCGAATCCAAGGAATGGTAAAGCTTCGACCAAATCTAGAACTACTCAACCAGACACACTAAAAGAGAAAAGGTAAGAGGGTAGAGAGCCTAACTCCAGATAACTTACTATTCTACCTAGCGACAAGCTAACTACTAACTCGAACTGCTTCAGCGGCCTCAGGGAAGGACTCAGACTGGGGTGAGAAGGGAGTCCTACGGCAGTCGGCACTACTGCTATGAAAACACCCGAACGTGGTGGACTACGAGGGATGGACAGGGCTATCACCACCTGCCACCTACCACAACGGTACTGTGGGGTAGAACACAACCTGAGATAGCTAGCCAAGTCTGGGCACCAAGCCCACAACTATCGAGCTATTTGCTCTTACCGTGTACTTAGATAGAAAGCAACCTCATATAAGTAGAACTTGCTACTTACGCAGACTCAGGATCCCGCAGATCAAAGAAAGTAATTAAACAAGTAACTAATGCATAAAGTAAAGCTAGCAAGAAATTGAAGTTGAGACGAGGAACTTACTCAAAGATATATTCCTCCGAGGTGGATACAAAAAGATGGAGTAAGACCCGAGAGAACTCGAGCCCGCTCCTTTAAGCTTGATTTGCACCAAAGCTTCTCACCTCACTCTCTCCCTATTCTAATACAAAGAAGGCTTAAGAGTGAACTCTTCTCTCTAATGGATGATGTGTGTTACAGGTGGGAGAGTGAGCTCTATTTATAGTGCTCCGAGATCGGTTCAGTAGGTGGCGTCGGTTGTAAGCCGGTAAGGCGGTTATGCTTAATTTCCACACCAAGGGGGAGCTCCAGAGGCTGCCAGGTGGGGCCGACCGGCCTCCCCTAGGCCGGCCGGCCTGAGGATTGCGCCATTTGGCGCCGACCTTCTCTGGGTGGCTTGGATCCTCTCCTGGAGTTGGTGGTGCAATGTTGAGCATTTTCCACGTGCTTCCTAGGCCGGCTGGCCTCACCAAGGCCGGCCGGCCTGGCTCTGGCTCATCTTCGGCCCATTGTTACCGTGTCACGTTGTTCTAGGGTCTTGTGGTGCTTCTCAAGTCGGTTCGGGCTCTCGTTGAACGATTTGTCACTAATTGTGGACCCGAATAGACTTGGTTCGTGCCTTTCGATCTTGTTTATTTGCAATCATGTTGAACACTTGATCTTGGCTTGATATCTTGCTCAGGACCATCTCTGAGAAGTCACATGACAGAATGGTGCAGAGGTAGGCCGGCCGGCCTGGGATTTCTCTCATTTCGGCTCAAACTTGTACATTGTGTTCCTGAAATCACAAGTGCACCAAAACTCGTGGAACTCATTAATGTTAGTGAAATTCAATGTATTAAGGTCCTGAGAGCCTGAAATCTGAAGGAATGTTGGCGGTAGAAATCACAGAAAATGACCGCCAACAGCCGCCCGAAGCCCAGATCTGCTCACAAGTGACAGGGTAGGAGAGAGGCTGGAGGTGGAGGGCCGGAGGCGGAGTCGTTGAGCCGAGGCAGCAGTAGGCGGTAGCCGGCAGGGCGGAGATGAGGTGGCGGCGGCCGGTGCCAAGGAGACGATGAGGCGGCGGTTGACGGGGTGGAGATGAGGAGGCGGCGGTTAGTGGCGCGAAGTTGAGGTGGTGGTGGCTGGCGGCGCGGAGTCAAGGAGGTGGCAGCCACCGGCCGGCCTGGCGCTGTGGAGATGAGGAGGTGGCGGTCGCCGGCCGGCAGGGGCATGAGGCGGAGAGGAGGAGGCGGCGGAGTCGCGGTCTCGCTCTCGCCCTCTCGCGGTCTCACGAAGATGAGACAAAGGCATGAAGCGGCGGCGGGGTGAGTCCATGAGCGGCGAGGGCGCGAGGCGGCTAGGGTTGAGGGAGCGGGGGGCGCTGCGCGCCTACGTCGGGCGCCAGCCGGGAAATATCCTGCTCCCCTGGCCAGGCCGTGGACTGGGCTGAAATGTTTGTTGGAGTTAGCGGGCCGCCTTCAGGCTGGCCTGCTAACTCCGTGCCAGACCGTGCCTGTCCACGGGTGGGGGTGACGGCCCAAGCCCGGGCACGGCGGGGAACGGGTTGGGCCGTGCTTGGGCCGGGCCAAATTTGCCGTGCTTTGGGCAGGCCAACGGGCTGCTGGCTGCTTGGACAACTATAATCCCGTGCGTGTTGAGATCAAAAGATTTTCCTTAAACCCCATCACATCGAATATTTGTACACATGGAGTATTGAATAAAATCTGATTATAAACACAGATGAGTTGCAAATCGCGAGACAAATCTAATGTGTCTATTTAATCTATAAATTGCAATAGTGATGCTACAATAACCATTCGCTAATTATGGATTAATTATGCTTATTAGATTCATCTTGCGATTACAACCTAACCGTGCAAGAAAATTTTATTAATAGATTTTATTTACTACTCCAAAATAGCAAAATTCTCTTTCCAAAAATTTACACCAAAAGAACTAAACACGACAAAATAGCTTTTTTCGACTTTGATCTTAGGTAAGCTCATCCCTCATCTTTTAGACAGATTCTTCTGTTTTTGTCAAACTCGGAGCATCGAGATGAGCTAAAAATTCTAGCTAAAAATTGCAACAATAAAAAGCTAGGTATTTAGTTGAGTAAATGTTGGCGCCTACCAATGTCACCACCGGGAAAGCAGCGATGACGCCCGCAGACACCAATTTGGGGTGGCAGTATTTCATGAACCACGAATAAATCCGCAATTGCTTGGAATACCGCGGTAGCATTTTACCCGGGAGTATATCGGGGTGTCATTTATATTTTCGCAAGGAAGGCGGTGAGTGAAGGGATATAGACTAGTTGATGAACTTTATCTAAATTGGATATTCTCATGCATAAACAGGGGTAAGATATATAACATGGTAGGAGGTAGTGTGACACACACACAAACTACCCTCAGGATAAATAAATAAAAGAAAAGATAAAAGATGCTCTAGGCCGGGAGGAAGGGAGAAGTTAGAGCTCGAGTCAACTGTGCTAGGCTAGCTATATCTATGCCATCTTATGGTTAGATCGTCAGAGATTAAACTACACAACAGGAAGATCGCTATTGAAGCAACGGGAGGAGCCCGTACACCCCGGCGGCTTTATGCACCTCCTACCCCACATACCAAACGTGGAGGATTACTAGGGCTCGAACAGGGCTGTCACCACCTGCCGGCTACCTCTATAAATCATGGGTATAGTTGACATCCAGCAACTCTTAGCTAATCTAGACACCATGTCTACACTGGTAAGCGATACTCTAGTGTCCCGCGCGGAGCCCCCATCCTCCGGATGGACAGACATCACACTAGAACAAACATACAAATACTGGAGCAGTTGATAGAGTTCTAAGGCCGATATGTTAACCATAGCAAGCACAGGGCAATCATGCAATGCAAGCATTGAACAATAATGCAACCATATCAAGAAGCATATATCCGATAACTCAGAACATACTTCAATAACCATAGTCTAATTCTATTACAAACAACTGAATATTACAAGAGAGAGCTAGAGATGAATCCATACCACAACTCTCGAGCAACTCCGGCGACTCGAAGACTCCTAGACTTCTCCTAAACTCCACTAAGCCTAAAGACTATGCAAGATGAGCAAGAGAGGAGAGGAAATATGGGGTGTGTGTGTGTGTCCTATTCTCTACCCCCTTGTATTTATAGCAGGGAGCCACGGGGTGAAACATGCAGAACCGACCTAGGGGGCCTATGAGGAAGCGACACATGGCTTGGATGAGGTGGTGGGGCCCACGGGCCAGGTCAGCTGACCAGGTTGGTCGGTCGGCCTGCCCGAGGCTCCAACCGCCCCCAGCTTCGTCCAGCAGGCTGTCCTGGGCCTCCTTGTCCTAACCCCGTTGGTCTTGGCCTATCTTGAGTGGTCTAAACTGGGTTCTTAGGCTACACTTGGTCCATTTGAGCCTGAATCGTCGCTCTGATAATTTCTGTGATTTTATGTCGGGCGAAAGTGTGCTTGCAACCTGCATATTGGCTCAAAAACACAACTTGCATTTTCTAGAAGGTGAAGTGTGGTTTAGGGACATTATTGGATAAAGATGCGTGTAAGAAATGTAAACTCTCATGATTTTCTGATCAAGTTGACGCCTAGATTCTTGGCTATCTATATCCAAATCAGATTCTTGGCTATCTATATCCAAATCAGCTTCTTCCTCTAATCCTCCGCTCAACGGAGCCAGCCCCCGCCGGCGACCCAAGTCGCCGGGCCGCCCGCTCATGCACAGCACGCTCTGCGCTACCGCATGTCGCGCCGGCCTTCGCCTGCTCGTGGTCGCTCGCCTTCCCCTCTTACTCGCCGTCGCTCGCACACCCACCCGCCGCCGCTCACCTTACCCGTCTGCTCGCTGTCCCCGCTGCCACCACTGCAAACAAGCCGAACCCCAAGCGCGACCTCCGCCTTGGACAAGCTGGTGCTGCGGACAAGCCGGCCCATCAAGCCTCAACGCGAGCGATGCCGGTCACGATCGCCGGTGTGGTGGTGTAACGAACATGGCACCATTTATGCCATTTTGAGTGATTTTTGTGATCGTATGACAACGCAATCAATGGGACTAATGTTTTTATTAAGTGAACATTTCTAGATCCCAGGGATGAAGTAAAGAGGCCATACAAAGCAAAACACGAAGAAAGAACTCAAAGAAACACTGAATTGGACGAGTTCTACTAAAATCAGTAGCACCGGAAGAACTGATTCCTATAGCATCGGTGCATCCGATGGTTGTCGGAAGATCCGACGCCTTGGCATTGGTGCAAGTCTGAGCACCTCTGGAGATCAAGTGAAGAAACAAGTGAAGCACCGGTTGAACCGACGGTCTAAGAAGGGGCATCGGTGCAATCAATGTACTGTGTTCCAGAGACGATGCAAGTTGCGTAGGAGCCAAGCCTTCAGCACCGGTTGAACCGGTGGTGCGTCGGAGCATCGCGTCAGAGCAATGACGTCAGCATCACAGAGAAGTCCAATGGCTTGTCCAGTTGCTGTTGTGACCGGTTGAACCGACGCCCATAGCATCGGTTCATCCGATGGTCTCTGGAGTCGCTGTAACTGTGTCAGCAAGCCAACGGCTACTTCAGTTGCTATGAGTGACCGGAAGTTCCGACCCTTCTTCACCAGAAGTTCCGATGCCTACACAGAATTCTGTCAACGGCTACAAACCGCTAGTTCGACTTGGAGGCCTATATATATGTGCTCCCCCGGCCATTTGAAGATTGCTGGAGTCCCAAGACATCTCATACATATCCAAGAACACCTTAAGCCATCCAAGAGCATAAAGATCAAATCCTTAGTCCTTAGCACAAGCTTTGTGAGTGTTAGCGCAAGGTTAGCTCTTGAGTGAGTGTACAAGCAAGGTTTAGATTCTTGTGGCTGGTTCTAGAGTGAACCAAAAGTGTATCTCGGTGCGCCGGCATCCTTGGAGCCTTGGTGGCTCGCCGGCACGTCAACGACCCTCCGGCTTGGTGTGGAGCGGTGTCGACAACTTTGTGCAATGGACGGAGACCCCTCCTTTGTGGGCAATCTCCCTTAGTGAAGATCGGGATCAAGGTGACCGTGATTGTGTTCACGGGAGAGACTTGATTGCCGGGAAGCGATACTCTTAGTGAGTGCTTCAACAGCGTGGACGTAGGGGCGCCTTTGTGGCAATCCGAACCACGGGATTAATCCTCATGTCGAGAGTTCGCTTCCTCTCATCCCTCTATTTAAGCTTCCGCATTTCATATTGCAACTTGTGTGCCTTTACTTTCTTAGTATAGTATCTTGCTAGGATTGGCTATATGTTGCAAAACTCTTTCGGGATGAGGGTTACACACTAAGGTGAACCGTAGTTGCACATCTAGATAGCTTGATCTAGTTTAAGTTTTGTGCAAACTAGTTGGAGCCATAGTTTAAGGTTTCAATTGTGCCTAATTCACTCCCTCCCCATCTTAGGTTAGAGCACCCGGTCGCTTTCAATTGGTATCAGAGTAGGTTCTCACTTCTCTCACAAAGAAAGCCAATTCCATTGGCAAATTTGTGTTTACCAGCTCATTAGATCGGTAGGCTTCACCACCTAGTGAGTTAGCTCTTAGGGGGAAAGGATGGATCCTTTTAGACCCGCTCCACAGTTCGACGGCACGGGCTTCCAACGATGGAAGGTGCTAATGCAAGCCTATCTCCAAGCGACGGGACTAAACGTTTGGAGAGTTGTGAGTGAGGACATAAAAAATAATGGTCAACAAGAGAAGCAATATGATGTCACCGCAAAATGCATAATTTTGTCTTCTCTTTGTGATAATGTGTTCAATCGTGTTTATTCTTGTGAAAATGCTAAAAAGCTATGGCAAACTATCATCAAGAACCATGAGGGCACGGAGGATGTTGCCAACGAAAGATATCATGTTCTCATTGATAAGCTTAATAGTTTTAAGCAACTTGATGATGAGAATGCCAAATCTATGTACTCACGATTGAATACTCTTGTGAATGAGGTTAATTCCTTAGGTGTGAAGCAAATTGAAGATTTGGAACTCATTCGCAAGATCCTTCACTCACTCCGAAGGCCGGACTATGATTTTGTGACAACAATTCTATATGAAAAAGATCTCACCACAATGAGACCAAATCAAGTCCTCAACAAGGTGATCGCCCATGAGCTACGCAATGACATCAAGGCAAAAACGCCTTCTTCTTCACCAACGCATAGCGCTCTTGCATGCAAACAACTCAAGAAGTTGAAGAAGATGGCCATCAAAGGTACCTCAAGTGATGAGGAAGAAGCGGATGCAAGAAGCTCCTCAAGTGATGATAAAGAGCCAATGCACCCCAACCTCTACAAGCAAGTAAAGAAGATGAACAAATGCTTGAAGGAAATCAACTCAATGGGGTATATGGTCTTCCTCAAAGATGGGCCTCACCATCAACTTATGAAGGTTGAGAAGAAGTTCATGAAGAACAAGCAAAAGACGGAGAAGAAGCCCAAGCATGAATCATTTGCCATATTTGGTGAATGGGTTAGCGGTGGTGAAGAATCAAGTTCAAGTGATGAATCAAACAAGAAATTGACCACTCGCATGGGATCATCATCCAACACTTGCTTTATGGCCAAAGGTATGGATAGCGATGTAAGTGATGATGACTCCGACTCTCCTTCAATTGATGAACTTCTTGAACTTGTTCATGAGCACCAAAAAGTCATTAAGAAGCAATCAAAAGAAATTAAAAATCTTAATACTCTCAAAGATCTAAATGCTTCTCTTGCTACAAATTTTGAAGATTTGATGTGCAAATTCAAATTGCTTAGCAAGGAGCATGAACAGCTCAAATTAGAATTTGAGAGCATTAATGATACTAATGACTCTTTGGAAATAAAGCAAACTATCCCTTGTGCAATTCCTATCTCTAGTGTAGATGCTTCAACTTCTTGCATTGATTTAATTGATGATTCTTGCTCTAACCCTTGCAATGAGAAATGCTATGAGAATGTTGTTGTAGAATCATGTGATGATCTCATTGCCAAAGAAAATGATGAGCTCAAGCAAGAAGTGGAAAAGCTCATGAAGGACTTGTATAGATTTAAGGGCAAAGGCATAGAGAGCAATGTCCAACCTTCTCAAGATAACCATGAAGACATGGTGAAGAAGCTTGAGAAGGGGTCCACCGTGACTTGCTCAAAGTGCCACAAAAAAGCCACAAGTCCAACAAGTGTCCTCAACCAAGGAAGAAGCTTCCGAATGAGAAGAACAAGAAGAAGCTCACAATCAAGAGTTCTCTCATCTACACCAAGCCCAACCGGAGGAACAAAAGCAATAGCACCTCCTATGTGATCAAAAAGAAGACCAATGGCAAGGTGGTTGCTCACAAGGATGGGAAGAAGGAAAGGAGTTGGACCAACTCCATTTGGGTGCCCAAGGACATTATCACCAATATGAAGGGGCCTCAAATGGTATGGGTTCCAAAGGAAACTTGAAGCCCAAGAATGGCTTCGGGGGATTTGGAGGCTTAGCTCACAAGTTAAAGTGAAGGTTCAAACCAAAGTAGCTAAGCTCACAACTTGGACATTCGTTGCCAAAGTCCCCCATAAGGTAATGGTAGCTAGATTTCAATTCAAGTATCATGTAGCTCCATTGATTTTGCTAGAATGGTTGCAAGTTTTGCATCTCCTAGTGTTATATATGGTAGGTTGCTTGTGTCATGACTCTAACCCATGAGCAACCTACATGGTTTAATAAGTGTGTAGAAAGCTACACAAGGTTACCCTTCATGGTACATGGACTTTATGAGGTAAGTGTTTCATATGTGTACCATGAACACAAGCTATAGGGTAAACTTCCCAATTGTGTTAAAATCAATGTGCATACATTTGCTTGGTGATTCAAACACTAAATGCACACATTTAGGGGGAGTTCATCCTACGGTTTGTGATTTTGAGACTAACATGTTTGCAAGTTTATCTTTTGTAGTCTCACGTGGAGTTAACACTCTAAGAGAATGTTATTCACGCTCAATGTTGTGACACCTCAGGTGTCAATACTTTGAAATCCAATCAATACACCTTAGTGAAAGTTAAAAGAAAAATTTGGGAAACTAATTCAAAGAGAAAGGACCAAATAAAATACAAATCATACAAAAGAAATTGAAGGAAAAAGAGAAAGGAGTGAAAAACTACTCAAATTTTAATTCAAAAATGTGCACAAAATTTTTGTTGGCTCATGAGAGGTGTTTCAATTGACATGTGCTCAATTGAACTTCAGCCAAAATCAAGTCAAAAACTGATTAAAACTAAAGTCCTTTTGTGCAAATATGTAAATGTACCAATAGTCCAAAATGTGAGTTTCAAACGAAAATTTGCATAACACAAAAGTTGTAGATCTTGAAAAGTTATGCAAAAGTGGTATTCAACACTTTTCCATTTGAGCCCTCCAATCAGGAGATAATTTTAGTTTACCGAGAGGTCCCTGGAAATTTCAGAAATCGCAAAAGAGCCCCATCTCCATCTCTCTCTCCCGGCTGGCTCTGTTTCGCCCGCCGCCCGCCGTACGCCGCCGGTGGACTTCGTCCACCGCGCGCCCGCGGCCAAATGGACCCGGGGAAACCTCTCCACGCCACCTGGCCCGCCCCTTGGCACCTCCTCGCGCGCACACGCGTCCCAGGCCGCTCCCGAGCCGCCACGACACCCCGGCCGGCGCAGCACCGCTGCCTCCTCCGCCTGCTCGCCGTCGACTCGCCCAGGCCAAATCGACCGCCCCCAGTCACTCCATTCCTCACCCAGGAGCTCTTTGGCCTATAAAGACCCCCAGAACCCCCACAGTCGCGCCCCTTCTTCCCCTTCTTCCTCCTCCCGCCGCTCCGCCATGGCCGCCGAGATCCAGCTCGCGCGGACCGGCTAGCCCAGCCCCACATTGCCCCCTCCGACCACCGCAGCAGCTTCGCCACCTCCCAGTTAAGCTCCACGCACGCGGAATCGAATCCAAACCCCCTCCCGAAGCCGTTCCCCTTTTGCGCCGCCGCCGGCGAGCTCAGGCTCACAGCGGACCGGCCAGCTCCGGGGAAGACCGAGCCCGACAGCTACCCCAGAAGCATCCACGAGCTCACGCGGTGCTTGTGCGCGCCTTGTTCCCCTACCCCGAGCCCTCCTTCGCCTCCAGCGCCGGCGAACCGAACAACCGACCCGCCATCAACGCCGACGAGCTTGAACCTGTGCTCCAAACGCTCGAACGTCGACCAGGGTAGGTGTTCCTCGATCCTTTCTCCCCCACGCGCCTCCCCGTGGCAGCCCCGGTAAGCCCTGCACCGCAGAACACCACCGGCAAGATGCCACGGCGGAGAAGGCCGGCGAAGGACCCGGTTGTAATTTCTTTTTTTCGTTCAAGGATGTCTCTGCAAGTTTTACAGTGTATACCAGTGAACTTCTAAAATGCGAAACAAATCACAGAAAAATCAGAAAAATGCAAACTCAACTGATATGGAATCCTTGTAACAAAATCTACAAATTTTGTAACATTCACATTTGCAGAAACTCAACCGAATTTAATCTATGGAAAAGATTGAGAAAATCACCTTATGCATGTTCATGAAGTTCTGCTCATCAGATGACCTTGATTTTTGGATATGTCATAACTAATGGGATGCTAAGATCACAGTAAAAAGATGACACCAAACCAAAATAGTTATCAGGTTAGAACAATCAAGATTCTCTAATCTGTTGTTAGCATTCTCAATTTAATTCTGGAAAATATGTACATGAACTTGCTCTGAAAATTTTACTACAGCCTTGTGCCACTGAATCCCTGCAGATCTCTAAATTTCAAATTTATTAGAGTTAAATTGCTATATACCTTGATTTATGCTTGTTTAATCAACTTAATTCCTTATATATAGTTCTTATGCTCAGAAAAATCCATGTTTATTTCTGGAGTCTCTTTTTAGCTCTGTGTTCCTGTCTAAGAATTTTGAGCTGCATTTACGGAGTTTCGCCTTGGCGAATAATCATGCTTAGCATCTTAGGGCTAGATTTACTATTTTTGTTCTGAGAAATCTACAATGTTTCTGATCTTTATTTTTGGGCATGATCTTGCTTAGAGTATGTTCTAACCTTGATAAAAAGTTCAGATGCAATGCTGGTCAGATGCATCTTGAGAAATTTATGCAAACTCATGTTAAGTTAACTGAATAACTAATTTAGTATAGTGAGTTAAATCTTGAAAAATTTTCTGGAGTATGTTTAACTCAGGACTAGTCTCTGGTAAAAATTTGAGAACCAAATCCTTAGTAAAACTTTCGGTAGATTTAATCTTTGTTGATGGCTTGCTATTTTTAATCTTTTTATCACCTCTGCTATATAAGTGTATAAAATCTGGAAAAATTTCAGTACTGAGTTTATGCTTTGAAGTTGCTTGCATAAAATTTGTAGCACCAGAATCCATGTGGAACATTCTGTACAAAAATATGAAGTAACTAGAGTAATCCATTTGCATGATTAGTTATAGTTTTTGCTCTATGGTAGATGCTGAAATTCATACCATGAATGTTCAAGTTTGAATCTGAGTTACTTTAGTGTTTCATCACTAGCTCTTTAGTAGTTGGGTTGTTAAGGAATAATGAAAGCATGCTATGTGTTGAAATTAAAAATGAAAACCCAAAACCCCACTCATTCATGAATAACCGTAGTTATGTTTGCTACTCTATAAACTTTTGCCCATGCAATGAAATGTGAAATCATCACTAAATTAACTTTCGTGGACTACAACTTTATCGTGAAGGAAAGAAATTATATCTCTGAATAACTCAAAATCTTGCATTGCATATAGAAACGGTTAACCTCGCGGACGGAGACTACGAACTGGTGCCCGCGGACTCTCGTGCGGAGCAGGAGGTTAATCTGAACTGTACTAACTTGTCTCAAGACCTGGGCCAAGCCCCCGAAGTTTTTCTGCCTGACAGTGCCCAAGAAGGCAAGCCCCGGAGCATAATCTCACTATTTTTCCGAATTATCATTCTGCTATCTATTTATTAATGTATGGTAACAGTTGGTTTTCTGCATTTAAGTTCTCTAGGCGTTGATCGAAAACCCTAGATGCATGATCCATAGGAACCTATGTTGATACCGGATCTTTTTATCGACTAGTTGCCATGCTAAATAGGTACGGTAGAAGTCGAGTGGTTCCCTGCCTCTCGCGAGCAAATAGGAATTGTACTGACTTTATTTCCTGTTGAAATGTAAGGACAACGGGCGGGGTTGTGTAGTTGTGATACCCCGCTGGTGTAGTCAAAAATGGCTAAGGTCGCGGTGTGTGGCTCATTTTGTTAAGCGTTTGAAAGTACTAGCCACATACCGAGAAATATGGTAATCGGTAAGCTTAAGTACCTGATTGGACCGGCGAGTGGAACGATCTCGCACCCTCCTGGTAGAAGTAGGGTTTATTTTTATGTCGCGACGTACGGGTGCAGAGTGGTCGGACTCTGTAGTCGGGGAGGGTGTTCCGGATCCACGGACTGGAAAGAAAGGGGAAAAGTAGCGTGGGCGGGAGCGAAGTCGATCCCCATGCGTGTGGTCTAGGTTCCCCTGGCCAGGTTGAAATTCGATTCAGAATCGTCCGCCTCTCACGGCATGAGATTGCTTAATGATTTCGGTCACATAGAGTAACAAGTGGAATACGATGATGAAAATACTGCTGGTTGATTAAATGGTTGCTCTACCATGTTTGAGTAGAGTTAGTTGCAAATTTAGAATGGTTAATTCCACTAGAATCTGGCTAAGTAAAACCCGAAAGTAAGGATCAACCCTTAGCGGCATTTTTCGCAAACAAACCTTACCAACCAAAAAGCTTGCATGTCTAGCTATCGGACTATGTTATATCCGGAGACGGGTCAGTCTTGCTGAGTATTAGTATACTCAGCCTTGCTTGTGGCACTGTTTTTCAGGTACTAACTTTGAAGATCTGTTTGCGAGTCTTACTTGGCCTTGTACTCTGCCTCCGGGTTGGTCTGTTGAGTGGGATGGCCCTTCAGCTGGTGCTAATCACCCTCCCGCTGAGTGACGCATTCGTACGGGTTTTTACCGATGAGTCACGTTATTTCGTTAGTTATCTTTTAATGCTTCCGCTGAACTTTGAGACTTGAATAATGTGAGGAGTTGGAACTCCGTAGTACTTCGCTAGTCTGAACATGGTTTGTAATAAAATTTTCTTTCCGCTGCAATCACTCTGAGGTGTATGAAATGGTTTGTGTTGTAATCTCTGGGCTCACCTTCGTGTGAGTGTTGTCTGCTGATCCTGGAATAGCGTGGCTTTTATCGAGGCTTCACTCGAGGAACTACCGGTGAGTGCCAGATTGGGTCAGAGTTGCTTAGCAACGAAGATCAGTGCACCCGGGCCCAGTAGTTTTGGGTGGTTCCGCCACAAATGTGAACAAACAACTCTATAAGAGTGATTAGATAAATTGTGCTTCATGCATATTGAGCCATGTTTTATTGAACTTAAATGCTCATATCTAAGTTCATAGGCTATGTGCTCATACATTTGCTTAATCTTGGTGTACCTAGTGCTCTTTTTTTAAAGACTTTCAATTGTTTGCAAGTCACTTTCAATTGGTACATGCAAGGTAAACAAAGAAACCCCCGGAGGTATGCAAGGTTCTAAGTTCATTCTATTAGTATTTTTGTCATTCCTTATTATTTTAGAACTACCTCCGTGCATGATATGATCTAAGCTTTCTAGTTATAATATCTAGTTGTGCACTTGATTTTCACATTATCATTTTGTGCGCATACTTATGGAAAGCTTAGCTCATGTCATGATAGTTTCGTGATTTTGTGATCCACCATAGTAAATTTTCAATTGGTATCTTCATTGATATTATACAATTGGGTCATAAGTCATTAAACTAACTCCCTAGGCTACTAATCTTCTCTTGAGCTATATTGTTTTACAAGACCTTTAGGTGCAAGACCTTTTAGGTGATTTGATTCCAAAGGGGGAGAAATGTGGATCAAAGCAAGGCATGTTCCCAACAAAGGGGGAGAGATGTTCCCAAAAAGGAAAAGTATATTCCAAAGGGGGAAATGCCGATTGGATCAAGTCAACATATGAGAGAAGAGTAGCAAATAGGGGGAGGAACAAAGGGGGATCATGGCTTTAGGGGGAGGCCAAGCCATCATTGGATGGTGGTCAACATCCAAGCAAGTGTAAGTGGTTAAATTTGTCAATTCTTGCAAATTTTATGCTTGCTTTGATTGTGTTGTCATCAATCACCAAAAAGGGGGAGATTGTAATGAACATGGCACCATTTATGCCATTTCGAGTGATTTTGGTGATCGAATGACAATGCAATCAATGGGACTAATTTTTTATTAAGTGAACATTTCTAGATCCTAGGGATGAAGTAAAAAGGGCATACAAAGCAAAACACGAAGAAAGAACTCAAATAAACGCTGAATTGGACGAGTTCTACTAAAATCAATAGCACCAGAAGAACCGATGCCTATAGCATCGGTGCATCCGTTGGTTGTCGGAAGATCCGACGCCTTGGCATTGGTGCAAGTCTGAGCACCTCTGGAGATCAAGTGAAGAAACAAGTGAAGCACCGGTTGAACCAACGGTCTAAGAAGGGGCATCGGTGAAATCGATGTACTGTGTTCCAGAGACGATGCAAGTTGTGCAGGAGCCAAGCCTTCAGCACCGGTTGAACCGGTGGTGCGTCGGAGCATCGCGTCGGAGCAATGACGTCAGCATCAGAGAGAAGTCCAATGGCTAGTCCAGTTGTTGTTGTGACCGGTTGAACCGACGCCCATAGCATCGGTTCATCCGATGGTCTCTGGAGTCGCTGCAACTGTGTCAGCAAGCCAACGACTACTTCAGTTGCTATGAGTGACCGGAAGTTCCGACGTCTCTTCAACGGAAGTTCCGATGCCTACGCAGAAATTTGCCAACGGCTACAAACCGCTAGTTCGACTTGGAGGCCTATATATATGTGCTCCCCAGGCCATTTGAAGATTGCTGGAGTCCCAAGACATCTCATACATATCCAAGAACACCTCCAAGCCATCCAAGAGCATAAAGATCAAATCCTTAGTCCTTAGCACAAGCTTTGTGAGTGTTAGTGCAAGGTTAGCTCTTGAGTGAGTGTACAAGCAAGGTTTAGATCCTTGTGGCTGGTTCTAGAGTGAACCAAAAGTGTATCTCGGTGCGCCGGCATCCTTGGAGCCTTGGTGGCTCGCCAGCACGTCAACGACCCTCCGGCTTGGTGTGGAGCGGCGTCGACAACTTTGTGCGGGGGACGGAGACCCCTCCTTCGTGGGCAATCTCCCTTAGTGAAGATCGGGATCAAGGTGACCGTGATTGTGTTCACGGGAGAGACTTGATTGCCGGGAACCGATACTCTTAGTGAGTGCTTCAACAACGTGGACGTAGGGGTGCCTTTGTGGCAATCCGAACCACGGGATAAATCCTCGTGTCGAGAGTTTGCTTCCTCTCATCCCTCTATTTAAGCTTCCGCATTTCATTTTGCAACTTGTGTGCCTTTACTTTCTTAGTATAGTATCTTGCTAGGATTGGCTATAGGTTGCAAAACTCTTTTGGGATGAGGGTTACACACTAAGGTGAATCGTAGTTGCACATCTAGATAGCTTGATCTAGTTTAAGTTTTGTGCAAACTAGTTGGAGCGATAGGTTAAGGTTTCAATTGTGCCTAATTCACCCCCTCCCCCTCTTAGGCTAGAGCACCTGATCGCTTTCAGGTGGCAGCCGCCAGGCACTGCCTCCGCCATGGATGAGATGGCACGGGGCGCGGCCATCGGGCCACGGTGTGTGGTGACACCGGCAGGCTGTGGAAGAGTCGCCGGAGGCACAGCCGCCGGGTTGTAGCCTCCACCATGGGCGTGCCGCCGGCGGGAACGGTCACCAAGCTGTGGGGCGAGGCAGGGAGGAAGGGAGAAAGAGGAGGAAGGGAGGTAGAGGAGCAGCACCACACTAGCAAAGGAGGGAGATCGCATGGGAGGGTGGGAACAGACGGATGGTGAGTCGTGCCGGATTGGGGAAAAAGCTAAGTGGAGGGGAGGCTTTTGTGAGCGACAAAGCGAGGGATGAAAAAGTGAGTCTATTGGATCCAATTTTGATCCCATTTTTGTTACTTTTACCTAACCGATTCATTTTAGCTCGTCTCTTGGAGATGCTCTCATCTATGTACTATATTATCTTTGTCTATATTATAAATATAAATATTAAAACTGTTGGTACCTTGCAACTGGGGTACCCACTCCTACTGTGCCAAGACTCGCGTAGTTATCCGTAACTATGCCCTAAGGAACTGAGCAGCCGGACCCCTGGGGTCCGACTCCATCTCACCGGACCAACGGTCCCGGACCCGCTTCCCGCTCGGGGACGGGTCCGGTGTCACCACTTGTCCCAGAGGTGGAAATGCTCAGCACCTGTGGCCGCGGACTCGGACCCCCGCAGGTGGGTCCGGGACCTCCACGTGCGATCCGGACTCCCGCAGATGGGTCCGGGACCTCCACGTGCCTATCCGAACCCACGTGAGCTCTCGGCTCAGCTAGCTGCTCAGGAGGGGTCCGGAGCCGCCATGTGTCACGCAGACGTGGGCGCAAGCCTTCTGCTAGAAGCTCCCTCACCCACCCGCATTAAGTGCGTGTGGTTGAGGCGTGCTCTGCTACCGCTGGGCACGGGGCATCTTTTGTCAGTCCACACTGTAGATCGCCAGTTACCGAGGCGGCTCGTCTGTTACCGAGGCATGCAGCAGTGTCTCAGCGCCGCGCGCGTGGGCGACGAGTCATGAAGACCAGCTCCTAACTGGAGCAATAGTGCATGCTGCTACAGCGGACTGAGTCAGTAGTTCGGCGCTTCATCATGACCTCGACGCGCGGCTCCAGAGGCTAGACTCTACTCTGACAAGACAGCTCAAGACCATCCCTGGTCAGAAGCTACGCACGGAAGCCGATGACGAAGATCTCCGGATCTGTAGCATTTAAGGCTCTGCTGTGTACAATATCAAATATATCGCCGGGCCCACCTGTCGGGGCCCCGCTCAGTGTACGTGCTCCCCTTGGACATATAAAAGGGAGAGCACGCCCGCTAGAACATAGGTAAACACAAGCTAGGCCAAGCGATGCGAGGGCAGACACAACAAAAGCTCGGATTCACTCTGAACAATCCCGTTCTCAACCTCTTGAGAGCACAAGCAATACAACAAACAGTGGACGTAGGGTATTACGCTCCAGCGGACCGAACCACTCTAAACCTGCTGTGTTCATCGTGTTCTTACATCTAGATTGGGCTAATCCTAGCTAACCCCCGAGTACTCACCCTCTGGGTTTAAGCGGGTGCACTACGCCACCCGGCTGTGGGTTTGCACACCACGACATTTGGCACGCCAGGTAGGGGGCTGCTTGGCTTTCGCTTGATCATCGGCTCGGCATCACCATGTTTCAGGTGGCGAGCGCCCGGGGGCCAGAACTCGTGCGGCATGGGCCCGCGTCAGCAGGACGGCGACAGCGGGTCATGCTCTCCCAGCTCATCATCAAGCAGGTCTGGGGGAAGCACAGCTTCAACAAATCCCAGCTCGCAACATACCTCACTCATGTGAGGAAGCCCGCTCCGGCGGAAAGCCGACTCCGGTCGCACCAAGCCTGCTCCGGCGGAAAGTCCACTCCGGTCGCACTAAGCCGACTCTGGTGGCTCTCTCTGGCGGAAAGCCGACTCCGGTCGCACCCCCGACTCTACATCTCTATAAGTCCTACCCTTAGAGGCCTAGCAGGGAATAAAACCTTTTCCTTTGTAACTAGGTAGTACTTCCGTGTGGTCCAGTCCGGTGAGCCTCCCCCGTGGAGGGGTCCGGACCTTTGCAAACCAGGTTCAGGGAAGCGTACGCACCCTCTGGGGAGGTTCGGAGCCGTGTAGCCGCTTAGCCTGGTTCTGTACCCTAAGCCTGCATGCTCTACCTCCCTAGGGCGAGTACCGTAGTACCTAAGACTGGGGGCCCGGAGGTCCGGACAGCTCCGGTCTCATAAACCCGTGTTCTGGCTTACATCGCACATCTCATGTACATCTAGTTATAAAGGAAAAGTTTATTCTCAGTTCGCCTCTAAGGATGTTACATTCCAATTTCAATCTACGCATTCTATTTGCGCTAACCCCCACGTGGCTTCTTACTCTTGTGCGGTGATTGTGGTCCGAATTGAGTTGGCTAGCTAGTGACTTAGCTCGAGACCCCTCATGGAAGAGAGGGGTTCGGATCCCTGGGAACCTGCAGGTTTAGGGAAGCGCACTCATTCTCCGGGGAGGTTCGGAGCCATGTAGCCGCTTAGCCTGGTTCCGTACCCTAAGCCTGCATGCACCACCTCCTGCGAATGAGTGCCGTAGTACCTAGGACTGGGAACCTGAAGGTCCGGACTTTCTCTTAACCTAAAGGCCGGCCCCTTGAGCTCCGTTCACTTAGCCTAGCTGTCTATCTCAAAGGATCACAACGAACAGGATTTGGGACCTGTGGGCACGCTACTAAGCATCTACCTTGAGTCATGTGCAGGTCCAAACGTGATGATGCAGCAGGTGACCCAAAGGATGGACGATGCAGGATAAGACCCTGGCGGCGCGCACCGCTGGGCGCCAGAAGCAGCCAAGTTGCTCACAGTAGTGGCCCCACCTGCGGGTTCATTGCCTCTCCCGAGGCGGGCCTGGGGGCCTCTGTCGGTACCCTGCAACTGGGGTACCCACTCCTATTGTGCCAAGACTCGCGTAGTTATCCGTAACTACGCCCTAAGGAGCTAAGCAGCCGGACCTCTGGGGTCCGACTCCATCTCACCGGACCAACGGTCCCGGACCCGCTTCCCGCTCGGAGACGGGTCTGGTGTCACCACATGTGTAACACCCTAATTTAAATTTCAGCATTTTATGATAAATTTAATTGGCTTTATTTAATTTTCTAAGGTTTATTGTGCTAGACTTGCATTTAATCTCAATTTTTGTTCTATAAATAATTAAAATTTTATCATAGGTTTAAATTTTGGTGTTGCATTCATGCTGGTGCATAGTTTTAATTATTTGAGTGTGGTTTGAATTCAAATTTTGATTTGAATTCAAACTTTGTTTGAAGTAGAAATAGAAAAGAGAAAGGAAAATAGAAAACCTAACCCAAACCCAAAACCAAACTCAACCCAGCCCAGCCCCTTTTCTCTCTCTCTCCCCGCGGCCCAGCAAACGAACCAGCCCAGCTTGGCCCAACCCGCACGCGCGCGTCCCGCTCCACACTTCGGCCCAGCTCGAGCCGGCCTGCTCCCGCTCACCCGCCAGCTTCGCGCCGCAGCCCAGCCAGCGCGGCCCGCGCAAGCCCCTGCGTCAACCCGCTCAGCCCGCGCCGCGCGCTTCGCCCGCTGACAGTCCGGGCCCAGCTGCCAGCATCGCCTTCTCCCCCCACGACCTCTGCTCCACGCAACGGCCGCGCCTCCCCCGCGATCCCCGCCGTGATTCCGCCCGGGCTCGCATGCCAAAACCCCCGGACCCCTCCTATAATTGGCCCCTGGCCCTCTCCAGCACCCCACATCCACCCACAACGGCCCCCGCAAACCCTAGCCGCCGCCGCGCCACATCTTGCTCCGCCCGGAGCAGAGCCCGCGCCGCCGCGGCCACGCCGCTCCGCCACGCCGGAGCCCCAGCCGAGCAGCGCGCCGGCTCCGCCTCGACGCCCAGACCTTCCCCGAGCACGCTGCCTCCGACCTCGGCCCCACTGCCCCGTGGAGGAGCTCCGCCGATTGACGCCACGCCGCCGGACTCCAACGCCGGCGACTCTGCCCGGCCTCCCAGCGCAATCCCATCCCTCGGTGAGCTTCACTTTTCCATCCCCTCCCTGTTAGACCGATAGTTAGAGCCGGTAACCCGTTCCAGCGGCCGGAACGCCACCCGCCGGCGTGCCTCCGCTGCGCGCAGCGCCGCCCCACCGTGGCGAGTTCACTGCTGAGCAGTAGAACCCCGCGCAGGCCTAGTCCCGGCTTACCCGTGCGTCACACATGCACACTGACCTAGTTTTGCCCCGACCCGAGCACTAGCGGCGCCCAGAACACTCGCACCGGCGAACCTCTGCCGCGCAGACCCGCCCCTGCCACTGCGCGAGCCATCCCGTACCTCGAAGTCCCACATGAACTGCACTGGTGGATTACGCATCCCACCCTGAACCTCCCTGACCCAAGCCCGGGTTGGATTGACCCCCCGGAGCGCCGGTTTGGGCGTCTCCGGCGAGCCCTCCGCCGCGAGAGCCCCGTCGCCGGCGAGTCCCGCCGCCGACCGCTCGCCCTTTCACCCTGAGCCGCCAGATCCAGAATCAACGCGCACGATTAGATCTAGGATCCATTAGATCTAGGCCGCCAGATCCAAATCCTGCGGCTGGAAATCAAACATACCGGTTCGCCTTGCACGTTTTGCTAAAGAGCCCCTTCCTTTTGTTAATATCAACCCGCAGTCTAAACCTATTCAAAAATATTTACGCAGAGGCCCTGTTTTTATCACTTAGCCCCCTGAGTTCTTTAGAAATAGAACCCGCCGTCCTTCCAGGGCTTTTTCACGCGTTAGACCCCAGAACTAACCTTTATTTACGTTTAGGCCCTCGGTTTTAGCAGAAAAGTCCATGGAACCCTGTTTTTATTACAAATAAGCCCCTGAACCTTGTTTTAGGCCTAGTTTATGCGTTTTAGCTCCGTTTTAGGCGTTCTTTATGTCCACGTGATCGTTGTAACGCGTAGAACAGTTTAGGCTTAGTTTTTCTTGCTGTTTTTATATATTGATGTGCTGTTTCTTAGTTTTTGTTAGTGTTTGCTTGTATGCTTATTATTGTGCATTGTTTTGGCCATGTGTTCGTGAGTAGACGCTGATCCTTCAGAGGAGCCCCAGTACCAGTACCCGGAGCAGCCGTCTTCCGAGCACTTTGAGCAGTAGCAGGAGCAGTACGAGGAAGGCAAGTGTAACATGAACAACCTATCACTTTTAAATACATTTTCATACTGCATTTTAATACTATATACCTATAAGGATTTCCTAGCCACTTTATATCCTTTATATATATCCTTTGGGTTGCATTATGGTTAGTTGTGCTAGGTGCCGCGCTATAACACACTCTGGTCCTTTTTAATTAATTTGATTAATGGTTTACTTGAACTTAATTCTGAGAGTGGCCCTCTGTGTGGATGAGTGGTTCACGTCTCGTTAAAAGATGGTTTTTGTAGAAACATGGTTTAGGGGGCCAGCACGGTGCTTAGTGCTTGGTTGGCCACTCTCCATAAGGACCGGTTCATAGAGCGACAACCTGGGACAACAGTGCTACCACAAGGCTAGAATGGGATAGACTTGGCTTACTAATTAGGTCTTTTTGGTTTGGAGTAACTTACCCGCGGGGCAAGAGTAGTAAGCTTCAATGGTCCCTGCTCCTCCGGCTTGGTCTATGCTTGGATTGCGCTCCTGTGCTTGTACCCCCGGAGGTGGGCCCCATCGTCGCTGACCTAACTCTCGCGGTTACGCCTTACCAACGAGATTCTTTGTAACGGCCTCGTAGTGAGTCGCTAGTCATCTCACCTAAGGAAGTGTGATGAACAACTGGCGTAGCTCACGACTTGTGGGTAAAGATGTGCAACCTCTGCAGAGTGTAAAACTGGTATACTAGCCATGCTCACGGTTATGAGCGGCCCAGATCCTCCTTTTGATTAGTGGGGTTGTCTCCTTCCGACGAGGGAGGTGCCTCTCGGGGTTTACCTTGGTGGCTTGGTTTCGGGTTGGTTCTCAGTAGTAACATGTTTAATCTTGATTAATTACTATGTAACTGGGTTAATGGTAATTCATCAACTCGTAGTAAATAGCTTTAATAAAATTTTGCCAAGACTTAAAAGCTAATGCAGTCAGTCAGCCAGCCTAGAGCCTCATAGTTTGTGTTATACTTGTTGAGTACAAGTTGTGTACTCACTCTTGCCTCTTCTCTACTTTTTCCTCTTGGATACGCTACTGCTGCTCAGTTCCTGCCGACACGAGGGAGTTTGCTCAGCGCTACCAGGACTACGAGGACTTCTAGGCGTTCGTCTCCCAGTCGACGTCACTGTGGCGCCCTGCTCAGCTTCAGAGAGTTTTATCGTATTTGTACTTCGCTTCCGCTGTATCAGACATTTTTGTCATTATTGTAATAAATAACATTCGTATTTCGATTTATTATGTCTTATTCGTGATATGTGCTGTGATATACTATCCATTCTGTTGTATATACGTGTGACTTGATCCTGGCACGTATATGATTGCTCGGTTTATGTTCTTTTATAAACCGGGTGTTACAGAGTGGTATCAGAGCCATATTGACTGTAGGACGAAGCCTAGATAGAACTGGTCGAGTTTTAGGACTTCTTCTCACCAATCGTTGCCTGCTGAAACTATTTTACTATTATACCCCTTGACTTCTATGACTTTTTACCCGTCTTGCCTTGATTTCTCACTCTGAAGAATAGTTTTCGTAGACTTTGGCCTGAATCAGTCATCTGACCACCATGAGTATAGCTAGGTGACCTTTTTATAATAATACGATAGCACGCTCTGCGACACGTTGTGTTAGTCGAGTCGTGTGTTAAACTCGGCTAAGTCGTGAAAATTGTCTGCTTGTTATTATGCTACATGTTTGATTTGGATTTTTGAATGATTGCATAGCTTAGTAGTTTATATCTGTTTAAAGAAAATCACTCTTATGTTAAAGTTAATTAATTAATAAAATGAGATAGATCGTTGGGGGTAAAACAGTCCACTCTATCCTGTCTACTTTATCATGGCTGAGTCTTTTTCCGCAAAGAGTTATCATATCCATCTGAATTTATTCCTGCAATATCCTTACTCGTGAAATCTTTTGTCCAAAATCAGATGGTGAACACTAGGCGTGGTTCTGACTAGCAGGGGCAGAACAACAAGGGTCAAAACACCCAGGGGACCGGGATCCCGATGCTGCCGCCTTTGACTCTGGAGCAGTACTTCCAGCTCCAGATGCAGATGATGGCCACCCTGAACAACACTATTCAGGCTCTTCAGCAGGCTCACACTCAGCCTCCGCCTCCTCCACCGCCGCAGCCTCGCGACAGGCGTGCTGAGTTCCTGAGAGGTCACCCGCCGTCGTTTTCTCACACGTCCGACCCTCTTCAGGCCGACGACTGGCTCCGTGCAGTGGAGCATCAGCTGGACATCGCTTAGTGCGATGATCGGGAGAGAGTTCTGTACGCAGCAGGACAGCTGCGAGGGGCAGCTTTGGACTGGTGGGAGTCCCACCTAGTTCATGACCGCGAGGCTCTCACTTGGCTCCAGTTCCGAGAGCGGTTCCGCAGCCACAACGTCCCCGCGGGCGTTATGAAGATGAAGCAGAAGGAGTTCCTTGCACTGAAGCAGGTAATCTTAAATATAATCATTCATCGGTTTCTTTTGAGCTAATGCCCCTTGTTCTATCCTTATGAATCTTGAGTTAATCTTTCGATATCTATCTGTCTTTGTCACTTCAGGGGACTATGTCGGTCACGGAGTATCGTGATCGCTTTCTGCAGCTTGCTCGCTACGCCCCTGCCGATGTTACGGATGACCGCAAGAAGCAGGAGCACTTCATCGAGGGCCTTGAGGACTACCTCCAGTACACGCTGATCAACCTCCGCTTCGACGACTTCAACCATCTGGTTGACAGCGCGCTCAACACTGAGCGCAAGCACCTGGAGATGGAGGACAAGAAGAGGAAGATTGTCCCCGTTGCTTCCGGCAGCAACACTCGTCCTCGCCTCCAGCAGCCTCAGCAGTAACAGCAGCCTCAGTACCGGCCTCCTCAGCAGTACCAGCAGAGGCCACCGTAGCAGTACCCGCCTCGACAGCAGCAGCAGGCGGGGCAGGGCCAGAGGTTACCGGCACCTCCGGCTCGTGCTGCTCCACCGGCACCGCAGGCTCCACGTCCGGCAGCTCCTACCGGACAGCAGGCTCAGGGACCCCCTCGCACCTGCTTTCACTGCGGCCAGCCCGGGCACTACGCCAACGCTTGCCCCCGGAAGGCGCAGGCGGGACAGCAGGGGCGTCCAGCTCAGCCCAGGGCGCCACTTCAGGGCGGAGTGAACCACGTGACGGCCGAGTCAGCGGCCGAGGCTCCCAACGTGGTTATTGGTACGTTCATGGTTAATTCATATCCAGCTACAGTGCTTTTTGATATTGGTGCTACGCATTCCTTCATTACTCAGTCTTTTGTCGAGCATCAAGGTATTCATACTAGCACATTAAAGAGGTGCCTGTTAGTATCTTCACCAGGAGGACAGTTGAGGTCTCACACTTACTGCCCGAGAGTCAGTGTTTCTTTGAGGGGAGTAGAGTTCTGTACTGATCTGATGGTGCTAGACACCAAGGGCATTGATGTTATTCTGGGAATGGAGACTCTGGCCAAGTGGGGAGTCCGGATAGATTGTGCTCAGAGGACAGTCTTGCTATCAGCTTCCAGTGGCCAAGAGGTTGTTATCAGTGCAGTAGAGCCTTCTGGATTTCTTCATCAGATGGAGGCTAGACCCACGGACGGTATTCGCGTGGTGTCTAAATTCCCGGATGTCTTTCCGGATGATCTGCCAGGTATGCCGCCTGAACGCGCCATTGAGTTTTGTATTGATCTCTTGCCTGGCACAGCTCCTATTACAAAGCGGCCCTACCGTATGGCACCTATAGAGCATGAAGAAGTCAAGAAGACTATTGATGAGTTGCTAGCCAAGGGCTATATCCGTCGCAGCTTCTCTCCTTGGGCTTTTCCATTATTGCTGGTAGATAAGAAGGATGGCTCGAAGAGGATGTGTGTGGATTATCGGGAGCTGAATGCAGTCACTATCAAGAACAAGCATCCACTACCCCGTATTGAGGATCTCTTCGATATGCTTCGAGGTGCTCGTATATTCTCGAAGATTGATCTTCGTTCGGGTTATTTTCAGCTAAGGATCCGTCCTGGGGATATTCCGAAGACGGCATTCACCTGCAAGTACGGGCTATATTAGTATACAGTCATGTCCTTCGGCTTGACTAATGCCCCGGCTTTCTTCATGCATCTGATGAACATGGTTTTCATGGACTATCTGGATGTCTTCGTGGTGATCTTCATTGATGATATTCTGATCTTCTCCAAGACAGAAGAAGAGCATGAGGAGCATTTGAGACTCGTATTGCAGAGACTGAGGGAGCATCAGTTGTATGCCAAGTTCAGCAAGTGCGAGTTCTGGATTGACGAGGTTCCATTCCTCGGTCATGTTATCTCTCAGGGAGACATTGCTGTTGATCCGAGCAAGGTGAAGGATGTGCTAGAGTGGGAGACACCGCAGACAGTAAAGGAAGTCAGGTCATTCTTGGGCTTAGCTGGATATTATCGGAGGTTCATTGAGAATTTCTCCAAGATCGCGAAGCCTTTGACTTCTTTGTTGGAGAAAAATGTGGCATTCATATGGACTGATGAGCGTCAGAAGGCCTTTGATGAGCTGAAGAAGAGGTTGACTACGGCGCCAGTCCTGACTCTGCCTGACCAGACGAAGAGGTTCACAGTATATTGTGATGCTTCGAAGGATGGTCTTGGGTGTGTTCTGATGCAGGAGGGCAGAGTGATTGCTTATGCTTCACGGCAGTTACGTCGGCATGAGCTAAACTATCCTACTCATGATCTTGAGTTAGCCGCAGTTGTGCATGCTCTGAAGATTTGGAGGCATTACTTGTATGGACAGTGGTGTGATATCTACACTGATCACAAGAGCCTCAAGTACATTTTCATGCAGAATGAGCTGAACATGCGGCAGAGGAGATGGTTAGAGTTGGTCAAGGACTATGACCTGGAGATTCACTATCATCCGGGCAAGGCCAATGTTGTAGCAGATGCACTGAGCAGAAGAAGCTATGTCAACATGGCCGTGGCTTTCCAGATGCCTCTAGAGTTATGCGAGGAGTTCGAGAAGTTGAGTCTGGGCTTCTCGCATCGTACTTCCAGTGCAGCATTTGAGGCAGTACCGACTCTAGAGTCAGAGATCAGGCAGCATCAGAAGGAAGATGAGAAGCTGCAGGAGATCCGTGAGTGGCTCAAGAAGGGCAAGGCTCCTCATTTCAGAGAGGATGATCAGGGTACTCTGTGGTACAAGAACCGGATCTGTGTTCCAGATGGGAAGGATCTCCGGAAGTTGATTCTGAGTGAGGCCCATGATACAGCTTACTCTATTCATCCGGGCAGCACGAAGATGTATTATGATCTAAAGGAACGTTTCTGGTGGTATGGGATGAAGCATTCAGTGGCAGAGTACGTGGCTATTTGTGACACTTGTCAGCGTGTCAAGGCTGAGCATCAGAGGCCAGCAGGTCTATTGCAGGCTTTGAAGATTCCAGAGTGGAAATGGGAGGAAATCACTATGGACTTCATTGTTGGATTGCCTCGTACTCAGAAAGGGTACAACTCCATTTGGGTAGTAGTGGATCGATTGACGAAGGTTGCTCACTTCATTCCAGTGAACACTACTTACTCCGGTGCTAGACTTGCAGAGTTGTACATTTCTCGGATTGTCTGCTTGCATGGTGTGCCCAAGAAGATCATATCTGACAGAGGGTCTCAGTTTACTTCTCGGTTCTGGGAGCAGCTTCATGATTCTTTGGATACGAAGCTGCGTTTCAGTACGGCTTCTCACCCTCAGACAGATGGGCAGACAGAGAGAACCAACCAAGTGTTGGAGGATATGCTGAGAGCTTGTGCCATTCAGTACGGTACTAGTTGGGATAAGTGCCTGTCTTATGCTGAGTTCTCATATAACAACAGCTACCAGGCCAGTCTGAAGAAGTCCCCCTTTGAGGCATCGTATGGCAGAAAGTGCAGGACTCCTCTCTATTGGGATCAGATTGGTGAGAAAGCAGCTCTTTGGCCCTGAGATCATAGATGATGCAGAGCAGATGGTTCAGGCTGTGCGAGAAAATCTGAGGATTGCACAGAGCAGACAGAAGAGCTATGCCGATGGCAAGCGGAGAGACCTGACTTTCAGTGTTGGTGATCATGTATACCTGAAGGTGTCTCCGATGAGAGGAATCCGCAGATTCAATGTCAAAGGGAAGTTAGCACCTAGGTATGTGGGGCCATTCAAGGTGCTAGAGCGTAAGGGCGAAGTTGCTTATCGCCTGGAGTTGCCCACCAGCCTCTCAGGAGTTCATGATGTCTTCCATATATCTCAGCTGAAAAGGTGTCTGCGAGTACCCGAGGAGCAGGCACCACTGGATGGAGTAGATGTGCAGGAAGATCTGACTTATACTGAGCATCCGGTAAAGATTCTGGAGACATCAGAAAGGGTTACTCGGAACAAGCGCATCAAGATGTGCAGAGTTCAGTGGAGTCACCACAGTGAAGCTGAGGCTACTTGGGAGCGAGAAGATGAGTTGAAGAAGACATATCCAGATCTCTTTGCTAGCCAGCCCAGCTAAATCTCGGGGACGAGATTTCTTTAAGGGGGTAGGGTCTGTAACACCCTAATTTAAATTTCAGCATTTTATGATAAATTTAATTGGCTTTATTTAATTTTCTAAGGTTTATTGTGCTAGACTTGCATTTAATCTCAATTTTTGTTCTATAAGTAATTAAAATTTTATCATAGGTTTAAATTTTGGTGTTGCATTCATGCTGGTGCATAGTTTTAATTATTTGAGTGTGGTTTGAATTCAAATTTTGATTTGAATTCAAACTTTGTTTGAAGTAGAAATAGAAAAGAGAAAGGAAAATAGAAAACCTAACCCAAACCCAAAACCAAACTCAACCCAGCCCAGCCCCTTTTCTCTCTCTCTCCCCGCGGCCCAGCAAACGAACCAGCCCAGCTTGGCCCAACCCGCACGCGCGCATCCCGCTCCACACTTCGGCCCAGCTCGCGCCGGCCTGCTCCCGCTCACCCGCCAGCTTCGCGCCGCAGCCCAGCCAGCGCGGCCCGCGCAAGCCCCCGCGTCACCCCGCTCAGCCCGCGCCGCGCGCTTCGCCCGCTGACAGTCCAGGCCCAGCTGCCAGCATCGCCTTCTCCCCCCGCGACCTCTGCTCCACGCAACGGCCGCGCCTCCCCCGCGATCCCCGCCGTGATTCCGCCCGGGCTCGCACGCCGAAACCCCCGGACCCCTCCTATAATTGGCCCCTGGCCCTCTCCAGCACCCCACATCCACCCACAACGGCCCCCGCAAACCCTAGCCGCCGCCGCGCCACATCTTGCTCCGCCCGGAGCAGAGCCCGCGCCGCCGCGGCGACGCCGCTCCGCCATGCCGGAGCCCCAGCCGAGCAGCGCGCCGGCTCCGCCTCGACGCCCAGACCTTCCCCGAGCACGCTGCCTCCGACCTCGGCCCCGCTGCCCCGTGGAGGAGCTCCGCCGATTGACGCCACGCCGCCGGACTCCAACGCCGGCGACTCTGCCCGGCCTCCCAGCGCAATCCCATCCCTCAGTGAGCTTCACTTTTCCATCCCCTCCCTGTTAGACCGATAGTTAGAGCCGGTAACCCATTCCAGCGGCCGGAACGCCACCCGCCGGCGTGCCTCCGCCGCGCGCAGCGCCGCCCCACCGTGGCGAGTTCACTGCTGAGCAGTAGAACCCCGCGCAGGCCTAGTCCCGGCTTACCCGTGCGTCACACATGCACCCTGACCCAGTTTTGCCCCGACCCGAGCACTAGCGGCGCCCAGAACACTCGCGCCGGCGAACCTCTGCCGCGCAGACCCGCCCCTGCCGCTGCGCGAGCCATCCCGTACCTCGAAGTCCCACACGAACTGCACTGGTGGATTATGCATCCCACCCTGAACCTCCCTGACCCAAGCCCGGGTCGGATTGACCCCCGGAGCGCCGGTTTGGGCGTCTCCGGCGAGCCCTCCGCCGCGGGAGCCCCGTCGCCGGCAAGTCCCGCCGCCGCCCGCTCGCCCTTTCACCTTGAGCCGCCAGATCCAGAATCAACGCGCACGATTAGATCTAGGATCCATTAGATCTAGGCCGCCAGATCCAAATCCTGCGGCTGGAAATCAAACATACCGGTTCGCCTTGCACGTTTTGCTAAAGAGCCCCTTCCTTTTGTTAATATCAACCCGCAGTCTAAACCTATTCAAAAATATTTACGCAGAGGCCCTGTTTTTATCACTTAGCCCCCTGAGTTCTTTAGAAATAGAACCCGCCGTCCTTCCAGGGCTTTTTCATGCGTTAGACCCCAGAACTAACCTTTATTTATGTTTAGGCCCTCGGTTTTAGCAGAAAAGTCCCTGGAACCCTGTTTTTATTACAAATAAGCCCCTGAACCTTGTTTTAGGCCTAGTTTATGCGTTTTAGCTCCGTTTTTGGCGTTCTTTATGTCCACGCGATTGTTGTAACGCGTAGAACAGTTTAGGCTTAGTTTTTCTTGCTGTTTTTATGTATTGATGTGCTGTTTCTTAGTTTTTGTTAGTGTTTGCTTGTATGCTTATTATTGTGCATTGTTTTGGCCATGTGTTCGTGAGTAGACGCTGATCCTTCGGAGGAGCCCCAGTACCAGTACCCGGAGCAGCCGTCTTCCGAGCACTTTGAGCAGCAGCAGGAGCAGTACGAGGAAGGCAAGTGTAACATGAACAACCTATCACTTTTAAATACATTTTCATACTGCATTTTAATACTATATACCTATAAGGATTTCCTAGCCACTTTATATCCTTTATATATATCCTTTGGGTTGCATTATGGTTAGTTGTGCTAGGTGCCGCGCTATAACACACTCTGGTCCTTTTTAATTAATTTGATTAATGGTTTACTTGAACTTAATTCTGAGAGTGGCCCTCTGTGTGGATGAGTGGTTCACGTCTCGTTAAAAGATGGTTTTTGTAGAAACATGGTTTAGGGGGCCAGCACGGTGCTTAGTGCTTGGTTGGCCACTCTCCATAAGGACCGGTTCATAGAGCGACAACCTGGGACAACAGCGCTACCACAAGGCTAGAATGGGATAGACTTGGCTTACTAATTAGGTCTTTTTGGTTTGGAGTAACTTACCTGCGGGGCAAGAGTAGTAAGCTTCAATGGTCCCTGCTCCTCCGGCTTGGTCTGTGCTTGGATTGCGCTCCTGTGCTTGTACCCCCGGAGGTGGGCCCCATCGTCGCTGACCTAACTCTCGCGGTTACGCCTTACCAACGAGATTCTTTGTAACGGCCTCGTAGTGAGTCGCTAGTCATCTCACCTAAGGAAGTGTGATGAACAACTGGCGTAGCTCACGACTTGTGGGTAAAGATGTGCAACCTCTGCAGAGTGTAAAACTGGTATACTAGCCGTGCTCAAGGTTATGAGCGGCCCAGATCCTCCTTTTGATTAGTGGGGTTGTGTCCTTCCGACGAGGGAGGTGCCTCTAGGGGTTTACCTTGGTGGCTTGGTTTCGGGTTGGTTCTCAGTAGTAACATGTTTAATCTTGATTAATTACTATGTAATTGGGTTAATGGTAATTCATCAACTCGTAGTAAATAGCTTTAATAATATTTTGCCAAGACTTAAAAGCTAATGCAGTCAGTCAGCCAGCCTAGAGCCTCATAGTTTGTGTTATACTTGTTGAGTACAAGTTGTGTACTCACTCTTGCCTCTTCTCTACTTTTTCCTCTTGGATACACTACTGCTGCTCAGTTCCTGCCGACACGAGGGAGTTTGCTCAGCGCTACCAGGACTACGAGGACTTCTAGGCGTTCGTCTCCCAGTCGACGTCCCTGTGGCGCCCTGCTCAGCTTCAGAGAGTTTTATCATATTTGTACTTCGCTTCCGCTGTATCAGACATTTTTGTCATTATTGTAATAAATAACATTCATATTTCGATTTATTATGTCTTATTCGTGAGATGTGCTATGATATACTGTCCATTCTGTTGTATATACGTGTGACTTGATCCTGGCACGTATATGATTGCTCGGTTTATGTTCTTTTATAAACCGGGTGTTACAACATGTCCCAGAGGTGGAAATGCTCAGCACCTGTGGCCGCGGACCCGGACCCCCGCAGGTAGGTCCGGGACCTCCACGTGCCATCCGAACTCCCGCAGATGGGTCCGGGACCACCACGTACCTATCCGGACCCACATGAGCTCTAGGCTCAGCTAGCTGCTCGGGAGGGGTCCGGAGCCGCCACGTGTCACGCAGACGCGGGCGCAAGCCTACCGCTTGAAGCTCCCTCACCCACCCGCATTAAGTGCGAGTGGTTGAGGCGTGCTCTGCTGCCGTTGGGCACGGGGCAGCTTTTGTCAGTCCACACTGTGGATCACCAGTTACCGAGGCGGCTCGTCTGTTATAGAGGCATGCAGCAGTGTCTCAGCGCCACGCGCATGGGCGATGAGTCATGATGACCAGCTACTAACTGGAGCAATAGTGCACGCTGCTACAGCGGACTGAGTCAATAGTTCGGCGCTTCATCATGACCTCAACGCGCGGCTCCAGAGGCTAGACTCTACTCCGACAAGACAGCTCAAGACCATCCCTGGTCAGAAACTACGCACGGAAGCCGGCGACGAAGATCTCCAGATCTGTAACATTTAAGGCTCTGCTGTGTACAATATCAAATATATCGCCGGGCCCACCTGTCGGGAGAGCACGCCCGCTAGAACATAGGTAAACACAAGCCAGGCCAAGCGATGTGAGGGCAGACACAACAAAAGCTCGGATTCACTCCGAACAATCCCGTTCTCAACCTCTTGAGAGCACAAGCAATACAACACACAGTGGACATAGGGTATTACGCTCCGGCGGCCCGAACCACTCTAAACCTGCTGTGTTCATCATGTTCTTGCATCTAGATTGGGCTAATCCTAGCTAACCCCCGAGTACTCACCCTCTGGGTTTAGGCGGGTGCACTACGCCACCCGACTGTGGTTTTGCACACCACGACAAAAACAATTGAAATCATTTCTCATCAAGATTAGGCCCATCACACCCCTTACCAAGGTCCCACTTATCATGTTAAGAGACCCATTTTTTGGTAGAAGGAAAATGTTGTCGGTGTTTTACCGGCGGGTTCTCCAAGGTATACCCTGAGGAGAGTGGTTGTGGGCAGGGACTTGCCGAGATCAGAACGTGATGGTGCAAGGAACACAAAGATTTAGACAGGTTCGGGCCGCCGGAGCGTAATACCCTACGTCCTGTGTGGTTGTTTGTATTTCCTTAGGTGTTGTTCGATGTGTACCATCCTGCTTTGGAGGGGTCCTTGTCTGCCCTTATATATTCTGGGAGAATAGGGTTACATGGAGAGTCCTAGTCGAGTACTATAAGAGTTCTAATCCGATGTGGTCGGCTAGTTTCCTTGTACATCAACTAGTCCTACTACTATTCGAGTAGTTGCAGTAGAGGTAGGGCATATCCATGTACTACTCCCTACTCTAGAATATTCCATGCCTATGAGCAGTCCTGCTGCCCCAGGTCTGACAAGCCCTCGAGCCCTTTGTAGCCGAGTCCTACAGGCTTTGGGTACTTTTGAAGACGTTCATCGGATGCCTCGAGTGCTTTCTGGAATCCATTGTCCATGCTTCGGAGTCCGTCGAGTACTTCGAGTAGTCTTCCGAGTACTTTCTTAGCTGCATCGAGGCTATGAGGTGCTCAAGCCCTGAATTTTCTTTCATCAAATATGGTGCGCGATGTACTCGCGCTCCATATGGAGTAGGCCCCGAGCTTTAGGTTGAATTAAAGGATCAGGCTGAGGGTTAACTTTGTCTTCTGCTACCTTCGAATTTTCATTTGAATTTGAAATTATTCTTGAAAAAAAGTCACTGTTTATGACCCATGTCCCGTAGTGCCCGAGCCTTAATTGCAAATATCGTGATTTGGGGTTGAGGATCCGAAGGCATGGCCCATTTTTTCTTATCTTTCTTGAAAGCGCCAAGAGTGCTACTCCTTTCAAAGGTTTTGTCTTCTTATGCCGATGCTGTAATGATTCTTCTGATAAAAGCTGCTATTCAGTGTACTGTGTACTTGTGAGTTCACGTGGCGAATACTGTTGTTGGAATCTTCACTATTCAGCTCGTGACTTCTTTGTCTTCGAGGCTCATGGGTGGTACCGTAGTTCTGCTGCTTCTTCTATTTAAACAGCATCTGAGGGCTCTCATATCTTCAAACTTCTCATTGTAACTATGGGTTTCGAGTGGAGTTCATCATTGGAGAGTACTCGTCCTCTTCATAGAAGTAGTCGATGCATACTAAGAGATGCTAGAAGAGTATTTACGAGCAGCAAAAATACTTGCTATCTTTGTAGCCGCCGGCCTTGCTTCTCACATCGCAGCCATCCTGGTCGTCTTGTACCTGGGGGGTTGCTGGTGAAAGCTGTGTTAGAAGCCTTGGCGGTCTGTTGGTATTATTCTCGTGAGGCGGGTTTTAATGGTTTCCCCCACGATAGCTTCTTCGGAGATGGCATTATTTTTGTTGCAAAAACATTTCGGATAGAAGAAGAAATGGCACTGAATGATGCAATAAGAGGATTTGTGATGTGCCTGATCTTTCATCACTTCTTGCTAACAAGTCTTTTCTCTCTGAATGTTTCTGATTTATTCCCATTCGGGAATAACAAGATTTGTATCTCTGTAGCAGCCATAGGGCTGAAGACTTTGTGTTGTAACTGGGCTCGAATAGAATCGAGTAGTTTGGTCCTTCAGATCTGTGTATTTTCCTTCCTTGGAATGTAATCCTTGAATGAAAATTTCCATTTTTCGTGCTGGCTCTGTTTCCTTTGGGGCGAATCACGGATTTATTGGTTGAAATAATTCTGAAACTGGCGCGTGGCCCTTGTGCTTCCTTTTATTTGCGAAACTACCACTGACTCCGTTTATTTAATGCTTCGAGTAAATCTAGGTTTAGCACGCTTTCAGACTTAGTTTGCTCCGCCGCCGCCGTTCATCCGTTCTTGCTTCTAGTTGCCACGAGAATCTAACCACCGCTAGCCCCCGAGCGTGAAGCAAGAAGGATTCACCTCTTCCACCCTCTCATGGCGCCCAAGAAGTCTGTTGGGAAGGGGAAGGTGGACGAAGCCACTGGCGAGGCAGAGGCTTGGGGATGGAAATCGAGTACGTGTACTAACTTCCATCTCCTAGGTCTTGTAGAAGAGCACCTCCTCCAATCTCAGAAGATAATCCATTGGAGGAGATCTATTGGGGAATCTTTTCTGCATGAGCGGGAGAGTGAATCTGTTGTTTTTCACTCCCATGTTCTTCGAGGCCTCGGGTTTCCTGTTTCTGATTTCCTCCGAGGTCTTCTTCACCATTGGGGAATTCAAGTGCATCACTTGACTCCTAATTCCATTTTGCATATCTCAATTTTTGTTCATCTCTGCGAAGCCTTTCTGGGGATCGAACCTCATTTTGATCTATTCCAGTATTTCTTTCATTTGAAACCTCAGCATAGTGATTCCAAGATAGATGTAGGCAGAGGGGTGGGTTTGCAGTTTTGTCAGTGGGTTAAACCCAAGTACATCCCTTATGATTTGAGTGACAAAGTCATCGACTGGAAGGAGATGTGGTTTTATGTTAGGGATGAATTCTCTTCTCTTCCTCATAGAACTCCTGGTCCCCCTGTTAAGAGGCCTAGCTAGGAAGTAATGTAGATCAGGTTAACTTCCTCCTTGGAGAAACAGAAAAACTGAAAAGTGATCACCAGATTAGCGGTGCCTCTGTGATAGCACACTAGTCACTTCGGAGGATCCAGCCGCTGCTGTAGCGAGTCCACTTGGGATTCCAGTATGTGGAAGAAACGGATCCCTCATGATATACCCGATCCAAGATCATTGACTCTGAATTGAAGAATCGAGTGGAACGACTGCTAAATAATGTAGTCGGGGAAGTCAGTATTAGAGGATCTTTTGGAGCTGGCAGACGTCCTTGAGAGGTACCTCTTCGAGTAGTCGACTGTAGTAAATATCGAGTACCTTTTGTTGAGTAGTCGAGTTGATCTGGTATCTTTCATGCAGATTAATCCCGATAATTAACAGAGTAGGCCTCCACTCCCTGAAGTTGTGCCTGCGGCACAAATTGATTCAAGTATGCTTCTGAATGCTGAATCTTGCCTTTTCTTTGATTGTGTATTGAATTTTTTCTTGATCTAATCTTTGTTGATTTGTTTGTAGGTCTGTCAAAAAGCCGGACTGTGTCGATTATCCGAGATCAAGTGGAAGCAGAGCCAGCGGTCTAGTCACCAACGACTCGAAAGCGGAAGGCTGCATCAACTAGCAACAATGACAAGTAAGTTTAAACTATTGCTTCTGATGTCTGAGTTTTTGTCGTTGATCTCTCTTTGCTCTTAGGCCCCGCTCCCCTTCTGAATAGCGGATACGCAGTTCCGTTACTAGACCGGCCGCGTCCATGCATTCTGTGCCGGGCGGAACTGGAGCAGGTAGCTTTGCCAAGGGGTAGAGTGCTTCGGGACTGAGTGGTGTCCCGAAGCTTATCAAACCAAAAAAGTTTTTGTTGAAGCAGTCTTCTTAGTGTGTGTAGCCATAGATGGATCATTTTGGTCTGTGTTCTTCGTCTTGATATTGATGTGTCGAGTACTTTTTTTTGTTTTGTAGCAACTCTGAGGACTTTGGCGTCAAGGATATGGACAAAGATCCTGTCTTCGACTCTCATAAAAGTATTGCCAAGTTGCCTTCCATCCTGCAGTCAGACAAAGATCAACTGGATACTTCTGCTGTTCAGACTGAAGAGATCCCTTCGACTGGTGCAGCGAAGGTCTTGACGGAAACACATCCCGCGGATGATGTTGGTAAGTATTATCCAATGATCGTCAGTGTTGGGTATTTTAGCATCACGAATAAATCCGCAAGCACACGAATACCATCATAGCTTTCACCTCAGAGTATTCCAAGGGTTATCGAATCCACAGGGAACGTGTGTGCACTCTCTTCTATTCTAATCGGTCCAAGGACACACCAAGATAGGTAGAAGGGTAGAGAGGATTCCTAAGATAGCACTACTGCTGAGTTAAAGGTCGATCTCTCAGGCACAATACTCGCTTCGGGCACCGGCTTACAACTGGTCTGCCAGTCGACTCCGGCCAACAGCTCTACGCTATATCCGAACGTGGAGGATTACGAAGGACCAGTAGGGCTGTCACCACCTACGGCCTACCTCTACTGAACCGTGGGATATAAGGCAAACGAAGGATAACCCTTAGCTTAGACACCACGCCTATGTGAATGATTACTACTGCAATCTAACTACGTATGATATCCCGTAGCAAACTACAGCACTCTGTATGAATACAGAGCGATGAACCCGCGAGTAAGAGAACTGATCTCACTCAACTACAAGCACTACTAGCATATACTATACCAAGTATAAAACTAGAGATAGGAACCACGAATACTTACTAAACCCGAAGAATGTAGCATCATCTGTAGAGGTACAAGCTGGGAGCAGAGAGCCCACACCCCGGCACTTCTCCCGAACTACTCTCTCAGTCTTGTAGAGGTACAAAATGGAGAAGAGCGCCGAAGACCGGTGCCCGTCCTGAGTACCTCTACCCTCTCCCTAAGCTAGGACTACTCTAAACCAAAGAGGAGGCGTTGGAGTGGCACTAGGTGGATGTGTTGAAATGGAGCCCCTCCTCTCGTATATATAGGAGGGAGCCACGGCCAGCAAGGTCAGTTTCAGCAGGTGATCCTCCCAGAACTGACTTCTAGGACTAATGGGGAGCTGCCACATCAAAGCCTGAGGTCGGTTGGTACTGTGGGCAGGTCGGCCGACCAGGTTGGTCGAAGGTTGGTCGGCCAACCTTCGACCGGCCCCGAATCGGCCCAACTTTGGTTGGGTGACTGCTAGGTGGGCCCTCATCACTAATCCACGGGTAATAGCTCTAGTCTAAGTCGGTAACTTGCTCAAGTGGGCCCATGAATCCATGTGCTGTTGAATGGCACGCTCTGATTGGTCGACGCCTTTTACCTTGGATTGAGGAAGCAAACAAATATTTACCAACACTCGTGGAAATGGTCAGTAATAAACTCCTACCACTATGTTGATGTTTACATTTTATGTATTTATGCAGGAGTTGACGGCCTAAATTTGGTACTTAAGAGCCGTCAACAACTCCCCCACACTTAGCCTTTGCTCGTCCTCGAGTAAAGCAGAAAGGACTAAGGTGAAACATGAATTCCAAAGGTATGAAGCGAGCATGATATTCCAAACCATACCTTGCACTTGTGAACTTTGAAGTGTCTATCATGCCATCTTGGTAGTTGAGGAATGGAGTAGTCACGAATCAAATCACTTCTACTCCTCATGTCAAGTAGCTTGGGGGTTTTCAATAAGTTTTCAAAACAAACCTTGCTTAGCTCCTCATTTGATTCTCTCGGATCGCTCAATGTGTATATGTCCTTACCAAGGCATTTGACTTGCCTTTTCTTCATCCTACTTCTAGTGATGTCAATATGTGGAGCTCAAGGTAGGGCATGGAAGATAAGGCATACTTGCATCACATATATTGCAAAGTCAAAAACCGGATCCAAAGAGAAAAAAAATCATGCAATCAGATCAAGATGTGCACGTGTATGGATTGTGGTGGATGGAATGGAAACTCCTTTTCTGTGGTCTCTCTCTCTCTTTGGATCCTTTTGAGAGCATGGCTATCTATTCTTCTCTCTCTTTTTTTTCAAGACCTTCAGGGGTCTCTTTCTCTTTTTTTTCTCTTTCTTTTTTTTCATGGACCCATGGACCTTCATAGGTCCTTTTTTTCTTTTTTTTGATAACCCATGCCTCAATTTTTTTTAACAATAACTAGAGAGAGAGAGAGAGACCAACACATACTGTGGAACATTTATTTTGTAGAATGGAGGGGGTGATATAGTGCTAACTTCTTATAGAAGCATAGCAAGGGGGTATATGGTGTGCACGTGAATCTTGATCATGAAAGCATGACAAAAATTTCTCTCTAGGGTCACAACAATTTGACAAAGCTCAATGCAAGACAAGTAGCAAATGTGTAAAAGGTCCTCAAGATAAATCATCATATGGCTTTAGTAGGACTTTTGGCATATCAAAGAGGAGCTTTGCAAAGGGGTTTCCAAAATTTTTCAAATAAAGTTCCCAAGCACTTATACAATAAAGAGCAAAGATCATATCATCCAAACCATATCTCAAACGTTAACTACTTAAATTAGCATGCTTTCCTAAATGTTTTTGTTCACAAGCATCAAGGTGATAAGCATGGAATAATACATATGCAAGCCAACCATAGGAAACATGTAGAGCAGGTGCAACACACTGATTCACTTTGAGTTTGATTTTAATGAGTCAGAATTAAAAACCATTCAAACTCAAGAATCAAGAGGGTTGAGAGAAAGAGGATGCACATACTATCGCTCTTCAAGAAGGTGGGGATCAAGGCAGTGGTGATTCAGCCAAACCACCAGGTGGCTGGCTGAATTTGGTGTCCTTGCCTTGTCCCTTGTCATGTTGGTGCGGACGATGATGTGCAATACATATGTGGGAGATCTCGAACATGTATGGCACTGATGATCTTGAGAGATCTCCCCCACACTTGTTCTTGTACCTGGTGCTGTATTCAACGAGATGGTGGAAAAGAAATAATGGCTCTACTGGTTTTAAGAACAAGGGAGCCCTAAAATTTATTCAAACTAAAATTTACTCTCACCGTGAGATTTACTCAAACAAGGCTGAATTAAGGTTGCAATGACATGAGTATGTTGTGCAACATTAATCCAGAACCTTGGCTTACCTTCCCATTTGAATTCAGCTCAACGACTCACCCATTTGGAATTGATGAATTTCCTGCAGAGTTTAGTCCGCATATACAACCAATGTCTTTTCCAGCATGAACTCTAGGAACATCAATCAAACTTGACACCATGTCGGTTTGACTGAAGAAGACTTTTTTAACTTAAGCACCATGCTTAATTTAATACATCTATGATTGTGTTGCATGCTACACATTCAAACCAAAGCATACAAAGAATAGATAAAGGAAGCATTAAGCATGATTAAGCTTTATTCAAAGGGAGACAGGTATGAGTACGAACCTGGCGATCCTCGAGCGACCTCCCGGCAGGGCTTTGTTTAATGTCAAAAGCAGGACATTGAGAGTACTTACCATGGTGTTTTGTTTATGAGAACTCAATATTGTCACCATGGCAATTCCTCTCATTTTTTTCTTTTTTTTATAGAGCAAGATGCGAGGACTAGCACCAATTCAAAGACAAGATATGGATTGTGAAAGAACTTACTTTGGGGTACTCACATACCTCCCCCACACTTGGAGTTTGCAAAACTTCAAGTGTTTGGAGTTCAAGTCTCCTTCTGTAGTTGTTCCTTCATCAAGGCACATCGAGGGGTTGTGGTTGGTGTAGCCAACATGTTCGTAGGTGTTGTTTGTCCATCATTCTTCTTGATCTTCCCCTAGAAAGGTTAGCAACCAAAAATACCCGAAGGAAAAATACATCCTAGAACATGCTCTTGCTTTTATTGAAGGGAAATAAATATGATAATCCGGGATATCTCCTGGTAGTGCTTTGTTTTTATGGTTATAAGCTCGACCATGAGACACCTTGTAGCCATCACTGGTGATGGGTCATTGTTTCACCACCAATTGTTAAAGCTAGCTACAAGGTTAGTGCCATGGTGCACCCACGAAATTTGCAATGTTTATGATAAACAAATGCATCTACAACCACCCTCCTAAAGATTTTACAGGAAAACACCTTGAAGTGATTGCTTTTCTCGTGTGTACGCGAGGCACTAAGCATGCCTGACTCTGGAGAGGCATTAAATGAGCATGGTTCTTGTGGTATTTCAAGGGTGAAGCTCCCATGCTCATCTAAGGAATACTTTTCTTTGGACTCCAGAGTCGGTGCCTCATCAAATTCTGTGGCCCATGGATTCTCCATTTCAAGAGATTCATCGTGCCAAATCGTAGTTGAATCTCGATCATGGTCGAGAACAACTTTCTCGGGGCCAGAGGGAAGAGGCTCGAACTCAATCGGAGGTCTAGGGGGAGTCTCAAACTCGGATTTATCTATGGGTTCGACGCAATCATCCTCCTCCTCGTTGAATTTTTCAGCATCTTTTTCGAGGAGGGATTCCGGTGAGTCAACAAGGAGAATTCCCTTATCCTCTTCGATTGGTTCAGAGTCAAGGGAAGGCTCTGTCATAGAGTTTGTGGCTCTAGTGATCTGGACAAAAATGGTTTCCTTCCCTAGGTGGACTTCGAGCTTATTTTGAGTCAGAGCATCCGTGAGAAATTTCTGGATGGGTTGCTCGATTAAAAGATCAAAGTCTTGGATGTCGAACATATGAAAGTCAAGGACAATTCCGACGTCCTCATGTCTAATAGACACGTTCTGCAAAGTCCCATATGCTTCCAGGATTTCTCCAAAGGAAGTCTGGAAGGTTTTGTCGGTTTGAACCAACGGCTCATCTCGCAAATGGCGAAATGCACATTCGCTAGAGATGATGTTAGCCCCGACAGTGGGACAATAGAGGGTTCCTACCTGGGTTCCTTTTATGGTGCAAGGAAGGGTTGAAGGAGGAGAGATGATCTGAAGTACTTCTGATGATAGCTCCATCTTTCTCAACCGCTCGCTGCTCATAGTGGTCGTTGACTTCTTAACATTTTCCCTACAGAAGGCAGCTTCTATGGGGTATATGGAATCAACAGGAACCGATGGTCTCCTCTTGCAGACATAATTCGAGGTGTTTTCAAAATTTTCAAAAAGATCATCCTCAAATTTGAAATGGAGTTCTGGAGTTTGAATTTCTTCTTTCTCCAAAACTCCTGGTTCAGGAGAGGGTTCTAGGGCCGAATCTAAGGGTAGGGATAGTGAACGATCGGGTTCAGCTGCTAGAATGTCCTCATCACTTGACTTGTGCTGTTCTTGAGAGGGTGTAGACTCGGCTACAAAGGAAGTGTTCTCGCTGATAATTTCTAAGATTTCTATGCCTTCGGCTAGAGTCTTGTGGGCAAAAGACCCTCCAGCGGTCATGTCAAGGTAAGATGTGGAGTTCATATCGAGCCCCGAGTAAAAGTGTTCAAGCAACACATAATCGGGTAATGATAGGACAGGGCCGGATTTTACTAAAAGTAAAAATCTAGCCCAAGCCGCACCTATAAATTCCTTCTCATTCTGCTGAAAGCAAATGAAATCCTTTCGTAGAGCAACGAGCCAGGACTCGGGGAAAAACTTGAGACAAAATTCATCTCTAAGTTCACCCCAGTTTCCGTTCGTACTCGCTACAGTACGCGTGTACCATTGTCTAGCCTCCTCTACAAGAGAAAAGAGAAACAACTTCCACCTAAGGGTATCACGTGACATGCCTGCGATGGCACAGCATGAACACACTAGCTCAAGCTCCCGCAGATGGTGGTATGGGTTTTCGCTATCTAACCCAGAGAAAGAAAGCTCCCGAACCATAGCGATAAGATCGGGACGGAGTTCATAGCCAGATGAAACGATTGGGTGCTCAGAGAACGGTGGCTCAAGGAACTCGCCCGTAGGAGCAGAAAAGTCTCGGATGGAAGGCTGCTCCGTGGTAGCGGGGGTTGAGGTAGCAGAAAGAAAATTAAAAATGATACGAAACAAATTCCGTAGGGTAGAGAAGCTTGTCAAGGATAACTTCCCCATGGATAGCGGGGGTGAAGGTAGAAGGAAAGAAAAGGAAAAGATATGAGGACGACTAGGTATGAAGAAAAATACAGCGGCCATTCCCCGACAACGGCGCCAAAAAGCTTGTTGGGCATATTAGCATCACGAATAAATCTGCAAGCGCACGGATACCATCGTAGCTTTCACCTCAGAGTATTCCAAGGGTTATCGAATCCACAGGGAACGTGTGTGCACTCTCTTCTATTCTAATCGGTCCAAGGACACACCAAGATAGGTAGAAGGGTAGAGAGGATTCCTAAGATAGCACTACTACTGAGTTAAAGGTCGATCTCTCGGGCACAATACTCGCTTCGGGTACCGGCTTACAACTGGTCTGCCAGTCGACTCCGGCCAATAGCTCTACGCTATATCCGAATGTGGAGGATTACGAAGGACCAATACGGCTATCACCACCTACGGTCTACCTCTACTAAATCGTGGGATATAAGGCAAACGAAGGATAACCCTTAGCCTAGACACCACGACTACGCCTAGACAAGTATAGCTACCGTTCCCTAGCAACGGCGCCAGAAAGCTTGTTGGCAGTCCTTAGCCTTATAGATAAATCTGTAGGCGTACGGATACCGATGTAGCTTTCACCTTGGAGTATTCCAGGGTATCGAATCCTCAAGGAACAAGAAGTGTACTAGTAGTGACTCTTGTTTGTCCAGATAAGATAGGTAGAGGTAATCTAACGTCATCTTGCTAACTGCTCCTAACAAGAATACTTGACTTGTACTCTAGTTGCTTCGGCGGCCTCAGGGAAGGATTTAGAAAGGGATGAGAAGGGAGTCCAACGGCAGTCAGCAACTACTGCTATCAAAGCACCCGAACGTGGTGCACTACAAAGGACGGACAGGGCTATCACCACCTGTCGTCTACCATAGCGGTTCCGTGGGGTGGAACACAACCCAAGGTAAATATCAAGCCTAGGCACCACACCTAAACTATTAAGTCACTGACTTCTGCCTCAAGTTAAGGCAAGAAGAAACCCCAAATGGATAGAACTTGCTACCCACACAGAAAAGGGATCCCACAACTAGAGAGACCAAGTATTCAGGTAAAGGAGAGAAAACAATATTAATGACGAAAGAAGAGGAAATTACTCGAACCGGAGCTTCATTCCTCAGAGACACAAAGTTGGAGAGGGGCCGACACTCCGGCTCCTCTTCGGACTCTCACCTTGCCTCTCTCCCTATTTTCTATAGATATGTGGAGCGCTACGCTTTGCCTTGGACTTGCTCCAATTCTCTGTGCCTCCCTTAGGCCGGCCGGCCTAGGATTCGCCAAGTTTTGATCGAACGCCCAATATTGCTTCTTGCAACGTCGGTTGAAACAACCTCCAACTTGACTTGGTCCGATCGGCCGAAAAGTGTGGCCGGCCGACCAAGATGAGGCTGGCCAGCCTGGGATTCTCTCCCTAGGCGTCGGATCAACCACCATTTTTTGATGGACGGTGTGGTGTTGCTCTCCCAAGGTGTTTGGACGTTTCTTCATGTGGAAGGTGGGCCTTTTGATACATGTGACAAGCTCATCCATCCCTCCATTTGTGTTAACTTCCATCCAATGGTTGTCATTGATTCTGTTTGTGTTTCCTTGCATGCATGTGCAGGTCCAAGCTTGGATGATCATCCCAACATCGAATGGCCATTTCGGGAGCCCATTGGAGGGGCATATGAGGCCTTTCGGTCTTACTTTCACTGTTGGCTTGGCTTGCCTCCAAGTGTTTGGAGGTCCATTGGTGAGTCCCCAAGGCTATGATGGTGATTGACAAGTGTTTTGGGGAGGTGCCAGGCCGGCCGCCGACCGGCCTGAATGGGCCATGTCGGTGATCTTCATGGAGGCGTAACTTTTCCGTCCGGACTCCGAATTGGGTCATCCAAGTATCCATTTTGATCATCTCAGAGAGATCTTCAACATGGTTTTGTCAAATATGTGATTTGAGTAACTTTTGTACCATGCCCAAGTGTCATTTGTACCGAAACGTATGAATGAACCTTCATTTGTATGGCCTCAAATACTACTTCACAAATAATGGTATTTGTGTTCCATATTACATGTATTCCTTGCAAAACATGTTGGGACACAAAACTCATAAAACTCATCAGTTTAAATAAAACTTTATGTCCAAACTACTTCAAGTTCCCTCATTAATGGCAATGGTTGGCGGCCAAAGTGGGCATATAATGGCCGCCAACACACCCCCCACACTCAGGTCTTTGCTTGTCCCAAGCAAAGGTTAGAATCAAGAGTATCGGGTACGAGTAAGAACTTAACATAGACTTTTATGCACAACTTCTCAAAGTAGATAGCTAGCATAAACTTTATTCCAAAACATTTCTCATACCTGTGTGGTTTGAAGTGGCTATGATGCTTGCCATCGGCGGTTGAAAAGTGGAACAATTCGAATGAAAGTATGACCTTCCTCTTAATCAACCATACTTGGAGTTTTGATATATTTCTTTTTCAAAATAAACTCCTTAGCTCAATTGATCCTCAGATGGCACTCTTGGGTCGCTCATGTGGTAACTTTATTCCTCACTAAGGCCATTGGCCTGCCTCTCCCTACAATCTATAGGCTTATGTGTAGCTCAGGTAGGGGAAATGTAGGCTCACCTATGTTGTGTATTTTGTTAAGTCAAAAATTGGTCCTAGTGAAAGTTGTGACACTTCATATTCCGATCATTGGGAAATGGATAATCAGGGATGGGGGAGCAAAAATGGATATAACACAAATACGATGGAATGTGGTGAACAAACCATATATTGTGCTTTTGAAGAATATGGCCTTGAGTGGTACTCCTTATTTTCCATGGATCCCCCTTAGGGATTTGGAGTCTTGAAACTATGGAGCTCTCACTTTTTTTTTCCTTTGCCTATGTGCAGGCCAAGTTTTTTTTTACTCGATAGCTCCATGCCTCCTTTCTCTAAAGGATTTTGGGGGATATGTGTAGGACATTGTTATAGTAATTATTTTGAAAGGCCATATTTGTGGGTAGGATAAGATCAAGGATATTTGAACAAAATGTGGGTTTTCGATTGATGGATGAAAGTCTGGCAATAGTGAATGCTAGAATCCAATATGGAGCTTAGAATATCCAGACATGGGAAGGCTAGCAATGAGTACAAAAGCAAATGAAGAAATGATCGGTATTGAAATATCACTATTCCATAAAGGCACAACTTTTGACAAAACTCAACACAACTATAAAGGTGGCGTATGTGTAGATTTGGTCATGTAAAGCATTTTGGCTGTAGTAGGGAATTTTGAACCACCGAGGAGAAGTGAGACTAAGGGTTTTGGATTTTTTTTCAAAATAAAACTCCTCCAAGCAATGCTCAATCAAGAAGGAAAGGAATACTTCAATCTTATTATATCACACTTCTCAACAACTTAGGCAAGATCGTCCTGAATTGATGATCCCACAAGAATTGAGTACTAGTTATGGAATAAAACCTATGCTTGCCAACATGTGAGATGCGGAGTTGTGATCAAGTTTGTGGCACATGGTAAATTTTATCCCACAAGAATTGAGTACTAGTTATGGAATAAAACTTATGCTTGCCAACATGTGAGATGCGGAGTTGTGATCAAGTTTGTGGCACATGGTAAATTTTATCATACAAAAGAGGCTTCAACAAAGGATATGGACATTATGAAATAACCTCGAGTGGGGTGAGTGAGAAAGAAGTACAAACCAGCGTTGATGATTTGCTTTGGGCTTTGTCATTGGGGCCGAGAGTTGTGTTCACTTGTGAAGTCACAGATGGCACCTTGTCATTCAAGTTGTGTCCTCCCCCACACTCAGATTTTGCGACACTTGGTGCCGAAAATTGAGCGCCTGAGGTTGTACTTTCCTTTGACCTTTCTCCAATTGTACAAACTATTCGGTCATTTAAGTCCCAGCTTGAAAGGTTAGTGACAACTATACCCGAAGGGAACGAGTCCTAGTATTATGTCATGAAGATCTATTCAATTTTATTTTAATGGAAAGTAAAATTATTTTTTTTATTGAAGTGAATTTTGATTTTTTTTAGAAAACTAAAAAAATTACGGGTTACCTCTCGGCAGCACTTGTTTATGGTCAAAAGATTGACCTTGGGAGCCTCGTCTTGAAATTGCAGCTAGCTTGGTGTTGTGGCTCCCTCCATCACCAATCTTTGGATTAAGCTCATAATATCTAGCTGCAAAATTTACACAACAAACCACAACGAGATTTGCAATATTTATGATAGACAAAATCATCCACAACCACCCCTTTGGAATTTTTCTAATAGAGGGGCAAGGGATGGCTGGACTCGGGGTGTGTGCTAATAGCGGGATGAGATGGAGTCTCCTCAAAGGAGTATGTATCTTGTGGTTCTTCCAAGAAGAAATTCTCATTCTCATCATTGACTTTCGTACTCGACATGGAGTTTGCTGCCTCAAGAGTATCCATAGAGCAGACATTTTCGACATCTTGCTCTAGCATATAGTATTCATGAGGCGTATCGATGCCTTCAATGTGGAAGTCCTTGGATTGCCCTGGGTCAAGAAGAAAAGATGTTTCCTCGGAGTCACTAAATGGATCAAGGCATTGATATGATTCTTGGAGTTCAGAGGGGCTTGGAGAGATAAGAGCTTTGAACTCCTCATCAGAAAATTCAAATTTGTCCTCTGAGAATTGGAACTCCATGTTCTGGAGTGATGAATCCTCCTTTACATGATCAGTGTGGGACAAGGATTCTTCGTCGGGATCGGGAGTCACTACCTCAGAATCTCCATAAGCATCACTTTCTTCTATTGGTGATGATGAGATATCACCGTTGACTGTTGAATCATCATCGTCAAACATGGACAAGAAGAAAGGTCGATGATCTTTGCTAAAGGGTTTAGGATCTAAGGCGAAAGGGTCTAGTTCAGCAATCCTTTGTGGGCAAGGTGTTGGAGATGGAATGAAAGGTTCTGCTCTTTTAGCAGGCTCTCGAGATTCTTCAGGCGGGTCTTCATATACTCTGGTATACTCGGTATCATTGAGGATCCTATCAAGGATGGCTTTGGCTTCGCTTATAGTTTTGTGCAAGAAGGACCCCCCGGAGGCCTTTTCTAAAAAGATTACACTATTTGTGCTAAGGCCACATGCAAAGTGTTGCAAGTGCATAGCCTCGGTTATACCCAAGTCTGGCCCTGAAGAAATTAGCTCTGTATAACGAGCCCATGCTGCTCCTAGAGATTCTTCCTCTCGTTGCTTGAAAGAAAGAGCTTCTATACGAAGTTTAATGATCTTACTTGAGTGGTAGTAGCAGAGACAAAACTTCTCTTTCAGAGCATTCCAATCGCCCTCTACACTTCCTACGGTTATGGAGTACCAATCTTTGGCACGACTAGTCAAAGAGAATGGGAAAAGTATCCATTTCATGGTTTCATGGTGCATACCTGGTATTGAGATGATAGAGCAGTTTTGTTCGAATTCACATAGGTGAGTGTAGGGATTTTCATCCCTGCACCCAGAAAAAGGGTAATGGAGTCCATGGTAAAGGTGGATGATACAAGGATAAACCTGAATCGATACAAGTACAGCTACCATTCCCTGGCAATGGCGCCAGAAAGCTTGTTGGCAGTCCTTAGCCTTACAGATAAATCCGCTAGCGTACTGATACCGATGTAGCTTTCACCTTGGAGTATTCCAGGGTATCGAATCCTCAAGGAACGAGAAGTGTACTAGTAGTGACTCTTGTTTATCCAGGGGATATGACGGGAGTGAAGATGTCCAGATAAGATAGGTAGAGGTAATCTAACGTCGTCATGCTAACTGCTCCTAACAAGAATACTTGACTTATACTCTAGTTGCTTCGGCGGCCTCAGGGAAGGACTCAGAAAGGGATGAGAAGGGAGTCCAATGGCAGTCGGCAACTACTGCTACGAAAGCACCTGAATGTGGTGGACTACAAAGGATGAACAGGGCTGTCACCACCTGCTGTCTACCACAGCAGTTCCGTGGGGTGGAACACAACCCAAGGTAACTATCAAGCCTAGGCACCACACGTACACTATCAAGTCACTGACTTCTGCCTCATGTTAAGGCAAGAAGAAACCCCAAATGGATAGAACTTGCTACCCACGCAGACAAGGGATCCCACAACTAGAGAGACCAAGTATTCAAGTAAAGGAGAGAAAACAATATTACCGACGAAAGAAGAGGAAATTACTCGAACCGGAGCTTCATTCCTCGGAGGCACAAAGTTGGAGAGGGGCCGACACTCTGGCTCCTCTTCGAACTCTCACCTCGCCTCTCTCCCTATTTTCTAAAGATATGTGAAGCACCACGCTTCACCTTGGACTTGCTCCAATTCTTCGTGCTTTGGAAGTGAGGTGTGGGTGTCCTTTTATAGATCTTCCAAGACGGTGCTAAAGCTAGCGCGTGCACTTTATGCAAGTAGGTTGGCTGAGGTAACTTCCACGCGAAGTTGACCACGTGGCATTGAAATGTCAGGCCGGCTGGCCTCCCTTAGGCCAGTCGGCCTGGGATTCGCCAAGTTTTGATCGAACGCCCAATATTGCTTCTTGCAACGTCGGTTGAAACAACCTCCAACTTGACTTGGTCCGATCTGCCGAAAAGTGAGGCCGGACGGCCTAGATGAGGCCGGCCGGCCTGGGATTCTCTCCCCAGGCATCAGATCAACCGCCATTGTGTGATGGATAGTGTGGTGTAGCTCTCCCAAGGTGTTTGGGCGTTTCTTCATGCTGAAGGTGGGCCTTTTGATCCATGTGACAAGCTCATCCATCCCTCCATTTGTGTTAACTTCCATCCAATGGTTGTCATTGATTCTCTTTGTGTTTCCTTGCATGCATGTGTGTAACACCCTAACTCAAATTTTCAGCTTTAATAATAAATTTAATTGGTTTTAATTAAATTTATAAGGTTTTTGGTGATTAGACTTGCATTTAATCTAATTTTGATCCTAAAGTAATTAAAATTTATTTTAGGTCGAACTTGCTTCTGCATTCATGCTGGTGCATAAATTTTATGGGTTGAGTGCTTAGGGTTTGAATTCAAATTTTGGTTTGAATTCAAATTAGTTTGAGTGAAGTTTGAAAAAGAAAAGAGGAAAGGAAAACCAGCAGCTCAAACCCAGCCCAACCTTGTTGCAGCCCAGCCCTTCCCTCCTTTCCCTTCCCACGCTCCGGCCCGCGTTGCACCGGCCCGGTCCGCTCTCTCTTCCTCGGTCGGCCCAGCGCGGCACAGGACCCCACTCCATCTCTCTCCCGCGTCTGGCCCACTCCAGCGCAACCCGCTCCCGCGCGCCTTCCCGCTCAGGCGACGGCCGTGCGCACGCGTTTTCCCCCCTGTTGTGCGGGCCCCGCAAGTCAGCGCAGCAACCTCTCGCGTGCAGCAGCCCAACACCCTGAAACCAATCCAACCGGCCCAAATCCCAGCCCAAACCTTTTTCCACGCAGACCCAGCTTTCCCCCTTCTCCCTGGCCCAGCGTGCCAGCCCGGCGGCCCAGCTGCGCCACAACATCCTCCCTTCCCTCTCGTGCGGCCCGTCTTCCCCGCACCGGCCCAGTCCTCTTCCTACCGCTCCTACAACGGCCCAACGCCCCGCTCGTCAGCTCGCCCAGCGCGCTCGCCCGCCCGCTCACCCCGCTCAGCCCAACCGCTCGCGCGGCCCGCTCCTCCCTCTCCCCGCGTGACCGCGGCCCACACGCCAGAGACTCAACCGCACGCCGCGTCAACCAGCGCCCACTTCTCTCTCTGGACGCCTGGCCCCACCTGTCGGCCCCTTCTCCCTCCTCCCGCACCCTCCACTCGCGCACCGGTCTCCTCCCGTGATCCTCGCCGTGACACTCGCCCGTGTGCCCAACGGCCCGCACACCGACTCAGCCTTCTTTGAGCCCCCACGACTCCACACCGCAGCCGCCGCCTGCCACCCCAACGCCCCGCCTCTGCTCCACCGCGCAGAACCTCTGCGCCGCCGAGGTCCAGCATGCCTAGGCCACCTCCGCCACCAAGAGCAGCCACAGGAGCTCCTCCTTGGCGCTAGGACCCTACTCGAGATCTCCTTCCTCGACTTCGACCCCAGCAGCGCCCTCCTCCTTGGCGCTAGGACCCCCAGCCCCGCTGTGTTTCATCTCCGCCCCATTCGGGCCACGGTGAGGACCGTTTCCACCTCCTCTCTCTTTTGTGTTAGATACTAGAGCCTGTAGGCCATCCCCGAGCCCGAATCGAGGCCTAGAACCGTGTTGGCACGTTCACCGACGATCCAGCGCCGCCTCTCACCGCGGCGAACCCCGTCCGAGCCCCGAGCCGCCTCCCTGTGGCCTCCAGTGCATTACGCACGCCACAGCGGTGCTCCACGGCCAAACCGAACCCCGAGCGGACCCCGGGAGCGCCGGATTGGCTTTCCCCGGCGAGCTCACCGCCGCGGAGCCGTGCTCCGGCGACCCAGCGCCGCCGCCCGCGGTCCAGCTCATCCCTGGTCGTCCGATCTTGCGTGGACGATCCGGATTAGATCCAGGACCAATCTAATCCTGGCCCTCAGATCTAGATCCAACAGCCTCAAGCCACCCATAACGGTTCGGCCTGACCTTTTTGCTAAAGAACCCCTGCGCTTTATGGAAATTAACCCGCCGTCCTGAGCTGTGTAAAAGTATTTATAGTTCAGTCCTGGTTTTTTATGTTTTGAACCCTGAGCTTTTTAGATTTCGAACCCGCTGTCCAGCCCTTGCCTTTTTGCGAGTTAGACCCCAGAGCTTTAGTTTAATTACGTTTTAGTCCTCGGTTTTTGCAGAAAACCCCCTGGAACTTAGTTTTTCTCGCAGATAAGCCCCTAGATCTTGTTTTTAGACTAGATTATGCGTTTTAGCTCCGTTTTAGGCGTTCTTTATGTCCACACGATCGTTGTGACGCGTAGAATAGTTTTAGACTAGTTTAGTGTGCTGTTTTTGTGTATTGATGTGCTGTTTTGTAGCTTATGTTAGTGTTTGCTTGTATGCTTATAGTTGTGCTTTGTTTTGGCCATGTGTTCGTGAGTAGACGTTGAGCTACCGGAGGAGCCCTAGTACCAGTACCCGGAGCAGCCATCTTCTGAGCAGTTTGAGCAGCAGGAGCAGTACGAAGAAGGCAAGTATAACATGAACACCACCTATCACTTTAAATACATCTTTCCTACTGCATTTAATATTGTATGCCTATAAGGATTTCCTAGCCACTTTATATCCTTTGGGTTGCATTTTGGTTAGTTGTGCTAGGTGCCGCGCTATAACACATAATGGTCCTTTTTAATTAAATTGATTAATGGTATATGCAACTTAATTCTGAGAGTGGCCCTCTGTGTGGCTTAAGTGGCTCACGTCTCGTTAAAAATTGGTTTTTGTTAGAAACATGGTTTAGGGGGCCAGCATGGTGCTTACTGCTGGGTTGGCCACTCAACATAAGGACCGGTTCATAGAGCGACAACCTGGGACAACAGCGCTACCACAAGACTGGAATGGGACGGTCTTGGCTTACTAATTAGGCCATTTTGGTTCGGGAGTAACTTACTGACGGGGCAAGAGGGGAGTCGAGCTTCAATGGTGGTCAGGCTACGAGGCTGGTATGTGTGTCTTGTACCCCCTCGAGGTGGACACCATTGTTGCATTGACTGAATCCTTAGCGGTTACACCTTACCAACGTGTCCTTTGTAACGGCCTCGTAGTGAGTTTGCTAGTCATCTCACCTAAGGAAGTGTGATGAACAACTAGTGTAGCTCACGACTTGTGGGTAAAGATGTGCAACCTCTGCAGAGTGTAAAACTGGTATACTAGCCGTGCTCACGGTCATGAGCGGCCCAGATCCTCCTTTTGATTAGTGGGGTTATCTCCTTCTGACGAGGGAGGTACCTCTCGGGGTTACCTTGTGGTTTTCGGTTTGGTTCTCTATAGTAACATAATTAATTTTGATTAATGACTATGTAACTGGGTTAATGGTAATTCATCAACTCGTAGTAAATAGCTTTAATAAAATTTTGCCAACACTTAAAAGCTAATGCAGTTGAGTCAGCCAACCTTAGAGCCTCATAGTTTGTGTTATACTTGTTGAGTACAAGTTGTGTACTCACTCTTGCCTCTTCTCTACTTTTTCCTATTGGATACGCTACTGCTGCTCAGTTCCTGCCGACGAGAGGGAGTTCGCTCAGCGCTTCCAGGACTACGAGGAGTTCTAGGCGTTCGTCTCCCAGTCGACGTCCCTGTGGCGCCCTGCTCAGCTTCGGAGAGTTTTTATTGTATTTGTACTTCGCTTCCGCTGTATCAGACGTTTTTGTCATTAATGTAATAAATAACATTTGTATTCGCTTTATTATATCTTTTTACGTGATATGTGCTATGATATACTATTCATTCTGTTGTATATACGTGTGACTTAATCCTGGCACGTATATGATTGCTCGGTTTATGTCCTTTTATAAACCGGGTGTTACAATGTGCAGGTCCAAGCTTGGATGATCATCCCAACATTGAACAGCCATTTCGGGAGCCCATTGGAGGGGCATATGAGGCCTTTCAGTCTTACTTTCACTCATGGCTTAACTCCAAGTGTTCGGGGGTCCATTGGTGAGTCCCCAAGGCTATGATGATGAGTGGCAAGTGTTTTGGGGAGGTGCCAGGCCGGCCGGCCTTGTCCAGGCCGGCCGGCCTAAGTCAGGCCGACTGGCCTGACATGGCTGTGTCGGTGATCTTCCCGGAGGCGTAACTTTTCCGTCCGGACTCCGAATTGGGTCATCCAAGTGTCCATTTTGATCATCTCAGAGAGCTCTTCAACATGGTTCTGTCAAATATGTGATTTGAGTAACTTTTGTACCATGGACAAGTGTCATTTGAACTGAGACGTCTGAATGAACCTTCATTTGTATGGCCTCAAATACTACTTCACCAAATAATAGTATTTGTGTTCCATATTACCTGTATTCCTTGCAAAAAATGTTGGGACACAAAACTCATGGAACTCATCAATTTAAATAAAACTTTATGTCCAAACTACTTCAAGTTTCCTGATTAATGGCAATGGTCGGCGGCCAAAATGGGCGTATAATGGCTGCCAACACTAGGACTACTCTAAACCAAAGAGGAGGCTTTGGAGTTGCACTTGGTGGATGTGTTGAAATGGAGCCCCTCCCCTCATATATATATAGGAGGGAGCCATGGCTAGCAAGGTTGGTTTCAGTAGGTGATCCTCCCAGAACCGACTTCTAGGACCAATGGGGAGCTGCCACGTCGAAGCCTGAGGTCGGTTGGTGCTGTGGGCAGGTCGGCCGACCGGGTTGGTCGGCCAACCTTCGACCGGCCCCGAATCGGCCCAACTTTGATTGGGTGACTGCTAGGTGGGCCCTCATCACTAATCCATGAGTAATATCTCTTATCTAAGTTGGTAACTTGCTCAAGTGGGCCCATGAATCCATGTGCTGCTGAATGGCGCGCTCTGATTGGTCGACACCTTTTGCCCTGGATTGGGTAGTGTGTTTTCTTGCTCTTGAAGTGTGTTTTCTCCCTTAGTTCTCCTGCATACAAATATTTACCAACACTCGTGGAAATGGTCAGTAATAAACCCCTACCACTATGTTGATGTTTACATTTTATGTATTTATGCAGGAGTTGACGGCCTAAATTTGGTACTTAAGGGCCATCAACAGTTGGCTTGTTTTTGTTTTGTTGGACTGATTTTCTTGCTTTTTCAGATACTCAGGCTGAGGATCAGCCCAAGGATCCACCAAATGCCTCCGATGTTAACCAGACTTTGCAGGAAACACTACAAAAGGAAGTTGACAAGTCGACTGAGGGGACATCTTTTGTAACCCGCGGGATCTTGGGTTGTCAGTCCGTGCTTGCTGTAAGTAGTCTTGAACTTTGAGTACTTGTATGTGTTGTTGAGTAGTTATCTGACATTATCTTGATGGCAGGAGTTGGCTAAACAAGTCACTGAACAAGCAGAGTATCTTCGGCAGGCTGGAGAGGGTCTGCAGCTCTCCTCCGAAGAAGAGCAACAACTGCAAAAAATCACTGCTCTTGAGAAGTCTTCTCAATAGCAGTTGAAAAAAATTGATCTTCTACGGGCCAGAGTTGATACGTTGGAGGAGGATAATTCTGTCCTTCAGGAGAAGGTCCACAAGCTGCAGGAGAAGACTAAAGCTCTTGCCAAGGAGAAGAAATGTAATTTCTCTTCCTTTGGACTTGCTGTAGATAAACTGACCAAGATCCAGGCTGACACTAACAAACAGCTTGTCGCTAGTATGTAGCAAATCAAGGACTTGGCTGCTGACCGGGATTTGAAGGCTGAACAACTAGCCGATATTGAGGCAGCGGCACAAGTAGTCGTCGAGATGGTCGAAGAGGAGGGCGCTGGCGACAAGACTTTGGTGGAACGTCTTTGTGAGGCTCCACAAAGGATTACCAGCTTCCTTTTCGATACATCTAGGCAGTACTTAGCTCATGCTTTAGGACTAGTGAAGTCCTTTCTACCTTCAGCGAACTTGGCTCTTATTAGTGATGGGCTGACAGTCAGCTGTTCAGAGGAGAAATTCTCTGGATATGTCGAAGAGATGAAGCCCATAGTTGATAAGGTTATCAGTGGTTTAGAGCAGTCCTCATAGGGAGAGGCATGAACATTATGTTGTAATATTCTTTTGCCTGTGTGAACAAGCATCCTGCGAAATACTTGATATTTGAATGTATAGTACTTGACCCGTCTTTGTAGCAGTTGCTCTCTTGAGTTGAGTCTTGATCGAGTAGTCACCGGGTACGAAGCTTGTCATGTTATGCCTTGCGTTGTATTTTTGGTGTTGATCGAGTACCGTGGTAGTCGAACAATTGTTGTCCCTTGGACGAGTATAGGACTACCTACCTGGATTTCACTAACCATCAAGTGGTTCATGTTGGGTATTTTAACGATGCGAATTAATCCACAAGCACACGGATACCGTCATAGCTTTCACCTGTGAGTATTCAAGGGTATCATATCCACAGGAAACTTGTGTGCACTAACATCTTACTAAGTCGGTCCAAGGACACACCAAAATAAGTGGCAGGGATAGAGAGGATTCTTGAGGTAGTACTAAGGATGAGTTAAGGTCGATCTCTCGGGCTAGATACTCGCTTCGGGCACCGGCTTACCCCTGAAATGGTCAGGAGACTCCGGTCAACGGCTCTACGCTATATCCGAACGTGGAGGGCTACTAAGGACCAACAGGGCTGTCACCACCTGTGGACTATCTCACATACCGTGAGATATAAGGCAAACAAAGGTAACCCTTAGCCAAGACACCATGTCTATGCTACTGATTACTACCGTAGTCTAACTACGTTTGGTACCCCGTAGCAAACTACGGCACTCTGTATAAAATAGAGCGACGAACCCGCGAGTAAGAGAACTGATCTCACTCAAAGATTAGTACTATGCAAGAATAGAGAATCACAAATACTAACTTACTTTACTCCAAAGGAAGCCAGTATCTGTAGAGGTACAAGCTTGGAGAGGAACACCGACAGGCTCAGCGCTTCCCCGAACTACTCCTCACTCTCCTCCTTTATTCTAAGCACTAGCGAACTAGCGTGTCGCCTTTGCAATGTGGCACTACTCTACTCCCTTGGATGGTGTGTTGAATGGGGGGCTCTCCTCCTCCTTATGTAGCCTCTCCAAAGGTGGATCCGTGGTTAGACTCGCGAGGTGGTACTATGCACGTTCGGGATAGATGTAGGGGAGCCGTGAGAACTTGCAGTAGAAAGATGGGCTTGATTTGGCCCACTAGGGGGTCGGGCGACCCAGGGGGTCGGCCGAGCCCAAAAGGCGCTCCCCTAGGCCTGCCTTCCTCTGGATAACTGACAGGTGGGCCCTGGTCTTGATCCTTGGGTGCATCTTGCTTGGCACGCCCATTTCATCTGGTTTGTTGGCCCTTCTTCTAAGTGAAACACAGGTGCAAGATATTCTGTGCATTTCTTCTGTGTTCACTTGTGTTTTCCTCATTTTACAGATGTGGGTGCCTGTAAATGATAATTCACCAAAATTTGTGGAATTCGATTAGTCATAAGCCCTACAACTAAGTTTGGTGATTATTGAACATGAAAAGCTGCAAGAGTTGTCGGCTGATTTTAGGACTTAACAGCCGTCAACAACACCCCCACACTTAGCCTTTGCTCATCCTCGAGTGAAGGAGAAAGGACTAAGCTGGATGCCACTCCTTGGATGTAACCTGCATACAAGTTATTCCAAGCTTCCTCCAGTCTTGTGAACTTTGAAGTGGCTACCATGCTTTCTTAGGTAATTAAAGAATGGAACAATGCAGACTTCAGGTCCCTAGCTCTTCCTGCTTAGAAACTTGGGTTTTATATTTTGGAACAAAAGAATAGTCTTGCACCTCAAATTGTTCTCTTGAATCACTCGTTTTGTTTCAGATCCTCACCAAGGCAAAGCTTCTGCCTTCTTTTCTCCTATCATCTAATCAGGCTTATGTGGAGCTTAAGGTAGGAGTAAAAAAAGCATATTTGCTTTGCTTATATTGCTAAGTCAAAAACAAGATCCAAGCAGAAATGAGTCATACAATCTGATCAAGAGGTGCAAGTGTGTGGAATATTTTTGGTGGATAGTGGATGAACTCCTTTGTATGATCTATCTCTCTCCTTTTATATATTTTTTTCTTGGACATGGGCTATATTGTTTTTTCTTGTCTTATTTTTTTTACATGTCTTGTGGACATGTGGCATACCTTCTTTGGGTATGCATCTTTTCTCTTTTCTTGGCACTCTTTTTTTTTCATGCCTTTTGGGCATGTGGCATACCTTCTTTGGGTACGCATCTTTTATTTCTTTTTGTATAGCCCATATCCTTGATGGTAACCTTGGAGAGAGAGTCATGATAGAACTTGGAGTTTTATTTTGTGAGTGGATGACAGTGTTTGCTATGTGAGTGGACGTGTACGTGATCTTGATCATGAGAGTATGACAAGCCTCTAAAAAGGGTCAAAGAATTTGACAAAACCTCAAAGCAAAAGACAAACTGCATATGAAGGTTTGAGCATGAAAATCTAACTTTGGCCTTGGTAGGAATTTTCATTAATTTGAGGAGACAAGCTATTTATGATTTTTTTTGAAAATAAATCCCAAGTACTTTGCAAGGAAGAGCATGGTTCCGTTCATCCAATCATATCACATTAGTCAATTACTTATGTGGCAGAACCACCTGAATTATCCCGGCTCAAGTGCGCTGGCCATCACCATAAGGGCAACACCGACACAAACACACTTCAAACGGAACAATTCTTGGTCTGTCGGGTAACGTCCCGATACAACCACCGGTTCTCGGATCAAACAAGCATACTCCGCACGAAGCCGAGTCCAGAGATATTACAACCATACATATTTTACAACACAGGCATAGTAGTTATTACACAAGTTCAGAGTAATATTACAGGTCCAAACTTAGTAAAACAGTTATACAAGCCATAAGTTTAAAGTTCAGAGTTTAAGCAGCGGAAAGAAAACACGACGGCTACAACACGTCGCAAAAGTATACCAAGCTAGCCCAAGCAAGGTATCACTCATCAGTCACGGCCGAAGACGGATCCCATTCTACGGACTAGCCAAGAGGCAAAGAGCAGGGCCAAGTCAGACTAGCGATCTGGTTCTCAAAACTCATACCTGAAAAAGGTTTCAACAGCAAGGCTGAGTATACTAATACTCAGCAAGACTTAACCGTCAACGGGTATACTTAGCCCACCTAGCTAGACTATGTAGGGTTTTGTAAGGCTCTGGTTTCCTTTTGCTGAAAAGCAATAAAGAGTAGGCCCTTACTTCACATTTTAGCTTTCCATATTCTAGTTGATTAACCATTCTATGTAAGCAACTAATCCTATCCAACCATGGTAGAACTTTAGTTAAACATCAAGATTGATCATAATAATGTTGCTCTTATTACTCTGTGTGGCAAAGGGATCAAGCAATCCCAAACCGTGAGAAGCGGATGATTCGAATCGAATTTGTTAACCTGGCTAGGCAGACCTAACACACATGTTTGGAACACCATCCGGTCGTTCCCAAACAACCGTTTACCTTTCATTCCGACCTGTGGACAGTGTCACTCTCCCAGACTACAGGGCACCATCTTCCTCCCTGTAGCCGCGGTGTTGCGCAACATAAACATAAATAAAAACCTATCTCTAAGAGAGAGTGAAAGGTATATCCACTCACCGGTCCGATCGGCTACTAGGCTTACCGCGTACCATATTTACGGCATGTGGCTAGTACGTTCAAAAACATAACCACCGCTACCACACACCGCGACCTTAGCAAGTTCATCAACACAGACGGGGTCTCACACAAGGTCATGATATCGAACACGACCCCGTCTGTCGTCCTTATATTGATAGCAGAAAGTAAACAAGCAATTCCTATAGAGCTCGCGAGTGACAGGCAATCACTCGACTTTTACCGGTCCTATAAGCTTAGCAATTATTTGAACTCAGGTCTAGTGTTCAGTACATAGGTTCCTAGGATCATGCATCTAGGGTTTCAATTCAAATCCTAAGAACTGTAAATGCACAAGTAATAACGATAAATTGTAATAATTTGAAATACTGGGTTATGTCCGGGGCTTGCCTTCGCGATAGTCGCTAACTAGATTAGCCTTGGGCTCTTCCGGACTTTGGTTCGGGGCTTCGGTCAGTACAATGGTGTTCACCTAGGCTTCTGGATCACCTTCTTCGAACTCCGGGATCAACTCGTACGTCCCGTCCGCTAGAGCAGTCGTATCTATATGTGATGCAAGAACAGTATTACACAAACACACTTCATGATAAAGTTGTAGTCCAACATTTAGCAAACAAACATTCATATGGGCAAGCGCTTATAGGGTAGTTATTTAACAACGATTACTACACAAAACAACAAGATCAACTTCACAAAACAATTTGATTAAACTTACAAAGTAAGTGTTAGTTAGTTTATATAGCATATAAATCATGGTTTGCAAAGAATTGAATAACTCAATATAAAAACAGTATCTAACTTCAGTAAAATTATTTCAAACAGTAAATACAGAGAGCAATCTACCCTGTAAAATTCCTTCCATTTCATGCCACCAATTAATCAGAATAAAACAGTTATTTAGACTACACCTAGAGAAAGATCAAATTCTACAGAACAAACTACAGAACTTATGAAGCTCAAAATTTTTCAGAATAGGCTTCACATGATTATGAACACCTCATAAATTTTTCAGAATTGATCTAGGCACAAAACTGAAGTAATAAGTTTGACAAAATCAAACCACATATGATAGAACTAATTAGTACAGGGAGTTATATAGTGTTTCTGGATTCTAAATTTTACAGACATGAACATATGATCAAAATAGAGTTCTACAAAAATTCTCAGAATTTTCTAAGCAAGGAAACTATTTATCACAATTAAAGCCAACTTAACAAGCTTAAATCAAAGAAATAGTTAAACAGATCGAAAATTTTCCAAACTTGGGAAACAGAAAGGTTTTAGTAACATGTGATCATGGAAAAAGTTTCACACACAAAACTTGAATATTTTTAACAGTACAAATAAATTAGCAAAACTAGTAGATTTAAGAATCTTGAAACTTTGACCTAGCTAATGATGTCAAAAAGGTTTCAAATTTTTACCAGATGCTAACAACACTGCAAGACACATCCTAGCCAAAAACCACATATAGTTACTGAGTAGAACTCATGGAACAAATAAAGTATATTTATTTTATTCTTTTTCTTGGATTAAAATACAGACCAAAACTGAAGATGTGCATGTAACAAAACTTGTATTTCTTGTAACAAGGATTCCAAAACATTTTGGTTTGTATTTGTCTGATTTTTCTAAGAATTTCTAGGTATATTCAAAGTTCAGCCTAAAAGTAAAAAGGAAAAGACATGAAATCTTGCAGATAGGCCCCAAAAAGAATTCGAATCCTAACAGACATGCCCCTGGCCGGAGTCAGAGAGGGTGGAGAGGCGTGGGAGCTTCACCAGGTCAGGGCGCACCTCTGGGTGAGCTTGGGAGGCCGAGGGGATGGTCGGAGCTAGGTCGTCGACGGCGAGCAGTGGCGGTTGGAGCTCGGGAAACAGCAGCGAGGTTGCTCCGGTGGGGATTGGGTGAGGAGGGGTCTACGAGCTGCGCGAGGTCGAAGCGGAGCTGATAGTGGGGTCTGCGTGGGCGGAGGAGGGCTACAGGGGCTGGTCGACGGTGAGCTTCGAGCTTGTCGGAGCTCAGGCGGTCGGCGGCGGTGTTCCGGAGGTTCTGGGCAGAGAGCGAGCGAGGCAAGGAGGGGAAAGTGATGCAGGACTCCTCCAGGTGCTGGGGTGCGCGCGAGTTGGGGAGCCGAGGCTCTGCGCTGCGCTAGCCACGGCGGCGGCGAGGTTGCGGCCGCAGAGCTCGCTGGGGATAGCGTGGCGAGGGGAGGAGGGGTACAGCGCGTGGGGAGTAGGTCCAGAGGCTGCGAAGGTGCCACGTGAGGCAGCGGGCGAAGCAGGAGGTGGCCTGCGGCCTCCCTCGGCGGTGGGCGGCGGCGCTCAGCGCTGGCGGTGCTGAAGCAGAGAGGGAGAGAGGTGGAAGAAAGAGTTTGGACCTCTTTGCAAAATCCAAAAATTTCAGGGGTCCCATTGTAAAACAAAAATAACTTCTAAACTAGAGCTCAAATGAAAAAGTGCCCAACATGAAAGTTGTTCAAATTTTCAAGATCTATAACTTTGATGTTGTGCAAAAATTGATTTGACCAAATGTTAAAGAGTTATTTTGAAAACAAAGGAAGGATTTTGAATTTAATGGACTTTTGTCTTTTCCATTGCAAATTCACCTCAAATTCAGACTTAAGATTAAAATTTTTTGCCATGTAATGATTACACTGAATTTTTCAAATAAACCCTCCACAAAAGCAATATTCACACATCCTATTCAAATAAAGCTATAAGAATGACCCTACAACAATTCATATTTACACAAATGGGCCTGATATTTTTAAAATAGACCCTTACTCAAGCAATTTCACACATGAAGCACAGAAAATAAATGATGTTCTACTATGCAGACACCTAGGGTGTCACAACTTAGATAGCATGGGGTCCCTATGAAGATATATGTTCACAAGAACTGGTAAGAATGCGAGGAATAAAGAGTATGCAAGTTTATGCGTGAAGTGCACAAGGCGAAATGGCATGATTCATTGAGTTTAAATTTAGTGATCAACAAAGAAAATCATTAAACTCAAGAACTTAGGGAGGAGTTTGAGGGTAGGGTTGTGCAAACCATCGTTTGAAGAGGAAGAAGAGGGAACTGAGGGAGATCAGAGGATGTTTAGTCGAACCAGAGGTTCGGCCATCCTTCTCTGGATTCCATCTATCCTGATCTTCAGCGTGTTGGACCGTCGATGTTGTGCAACATGTTGGGGGAGAGATCACGAAAGAGTTTGCAATTGGCGATTTTGACAGATCTCCCCCACACTTATTCTTGTACCTGTTTTATTCAAAAGGAAAACAAAGGTGGAAACAAAAAGGGCTCTACCAGTTTTGAACACCGGGGAGTCTAGACTTTATTGAATGAGAAGTGCTTGAAGCACAAAAAAATTATTTTTATATTTTATATTTTTTTTATATAAATTTTTTTAAGGAGCAAGATGCGAGGACTAGCACCAATTCCAAAACAAGATATGGATTGAGAAAGAACTTACTTCGGGGCACTCACATACCTCCCCCACACTTGGAGTTTGCAAAACTTCAAGTGTATGGAGTTCAAGTCTCCTTCTGTAGTTGTTTCTTCATCAAGGCATATCGAGGGGTTGTAGTTGGTGTAGCTCTCATGTTCGTAGGTGTTTCTTGTCCGTCATTCTTCTTGATCTTCCCCTGGAAAGGTTAGCGATCAAAAATACCCGAAGGAAAAATATATCCTACAACATGCTCTTGCTTTTATTGAAGGGAAATAAATAAATGATAATCCGGGCTATCTCCTAGCAGTGCTTTGTTTTTGGTCATAAGCTCGACCATGGAAACATCATCTTGCAGCTATTGTTGATGATGTGTTTCCCTTTTCATCACCAATTGTTGATGTGTCGTGAAGGTTTAGCTGCAAGGTTAGCACCACAGAGCATCCACGAAATTTGCAATGTTTACGGTAAACATATGCATCTACAACTAGCCTTCTAAAGGTTTTGCAAGAGAGGACCTTAAGGCAGTTATAGTCCTTGTGTGTGCTCTGGACACAATGCATGCCTGACTCTGGAGAGGTATTGAAAGAGCATGGTTTTTGAGGTATCACTAGGATGAAGCTCCCATGCTCATATATGGAATCCTTTTCTATGGACTCTAGATTCGGCGCCTCATAACATTCCATGGCCCGTCGGTTCTTCATGTCAAGAGATTCATCATGGTCGAGAACAACTTCCTTGGGGCCAGAGGAATGTGGCTCAAACTCGCTCAAGAGAGATAATGATCGTTCATCTTCACAAAAGCGAAGGATTTCTTCCGAGTTGTTCTCTTCGGAAGTGGCTGATTTTGCAACCTCGAAGAGAATGAACTCAGATGGTATGAACGAAGATTCATGCATTATTTTCTTGAGCGGGTTTGGCTCGGGAAAATGCTTTGCCATAGAATTTTCTAAGCAAGAGACAGTGGCAGAAGCGGTTTTCGTAAGCTTTTTATTTAGACTCCCTTGATGTAACACCCTAATTCAAATTTCAGTATTTAATAATAAATTTAATTGGCTTTATTTAATTTTCTAGGATTTAATTTGCTTAGCCTTGCATTTATAATTTATTTTTGCTTCATAAAGTAATTAAAATTTACTTTAGGGAAAACTTGTTTGTGCACTCATGCTGGTGCATGAGTTTTATATGGTTGAGTGGTAGGGTTTGAATTCAAATTTGGATATGAATTCAATTAGTTTGAGTGGTTTAGAAAAAAAAAGAAAAGAGGAAGAAAAAGGAGAAGAAACAAATCCAGCCCAGCAGCCCGAGCTCAGCCCGCGAACCCCCTTCCTTTTCCCCGGCCCAGTCCATCTCCGCAACCCAACCCGCCTCCTCCTTTCCCTCTCACCGGCCCAGTTATCTTTTTCCTCGGCCCACCCTTTTCCCGCACGGCCCAGCGCTGGCCTGCCCTCTCTCCCCACGAGGCCCAGCTCAAGCGCGCGCTCCACGCCCCGCTCCCCGGACCCACCTGCCAGCCTCCACCCACACACCCAGCGCGCACAAGCCCGTGCCGACACCTTTGGACCCACACGCCAGCGCCCCACAGCCTGTTAGCCCCCTAGGCCACTGACAAGCTCGCCCCACCTGTCGGCGCCCCCTCCTCCTTCCTTCCTTTCTTCTTCCCCATGCCGCGCGTCTCTGTTCGCCGAGTTCCTCTGCTCCGCTCGGGCCTCGCTGCGCCGTGGGCTGCCTGCCTCACCCGAGCCGCCCCGGGCACTGACCAATCGGGCCCACTTGGCAGGGTCGTCTTCCTTGCGGAACGGCCAGGCCGAGATCTCCGGCTGAAACTCCCGCAACCTTCCTTCCCTGCTCCCACCCCGAGATCTCCGGCCGTCTCCTTTAAACCGCCTGCGGAACCCCTGCGCTCCTCCCATCCCGCAGCCCAAACCCTAGCCACAGCTGCCCGCGACCCCGGCGCTCGAAGCAGAACAACCGCCGCCGCAGGTGAGCGATTCCTCGAGCAATTGCTCGCCACCGGTTATGCTACAGTCACGCTGACCCTTCCATCGCCGCCGCAGGAACACCCCACACCGATCCATGGAGTCTAGGAGCCTGGAACGACCCCGATTTGACCTTCCTCCGCGAGCTCCGCCACATCCCGCCGCCAGACTTCGCCGACGACCTCCCTACGCCGCAACTCCAGCCACCACAACCCCTCGGTGAGCACCAGTAGCACCTTCTCTCCCTTCTGCGCTAGCTCCCATAGCCCATAGGTCACCCCTGCAGTGAGGACACCGACGCCGGTGTGCCGCCGTCGTGCAGAGCCGCCGCGCCTTGGCAAGCTCCCACTGCACTGCACGTCTAGCCCTGCAGAGCACACCAGAGGGTGTGCCGCGCCTTGTGCGTGCTCCTTGCCCCTTTTGCGCCCACAGGACGACACTGGCACGGCCCGAATGCCCTGCGCCGGCGAGCTTCGCCACGCAGACCCACCGCCGCTGTAGCGCGCGCCGCTCCGACCCTCCTCAAGCCCAGCCTAGTGTCCAGGTGGATCACGCATGTGACGCTCATCTTCCCAGACCCAAGCCCGGGTCGATTTGACCCCGGGAAGGCTGAGTTCGGCCTACTCCGGTGAAGCGCCGCCGCGGAAACCTCTGCTCCGGCGAGTCCCGTCGCCGCCGGCGCCCACGTGAAACCTTGACCGCCCGATCCTCAGCACACGGACGAGATTAGATCGCGTCCAGATCAGATCTGAGCCACCGGATTGTGATCCAACGGCTGAGATCCACCCGTACCCCTTCGGCCTGGCACTTTTGCTAAAGAGCCATCGCCTTTCTTTGAAATCAACCCGCAGTCCGTCCAGTTCAAAAGTAACTCCAGTTAGGTCCTGTTTTTAGCGTTTTAGCCCCCGAGCTTTCTGGAAATAGAACCCGCGGTCCAGAGCCGTCGATTTTGCATGTCAGACCCCAGATCTATAGTTTAATTACGTTTAGGCCCTCGGTTTTTGCCCAGAAACCCTCTGTAGCCCAGTTTTTCTCGCAGATAGGTCCCTTAACCTTGTTTTAGCTCTAGATTTCACGTTCTAGCTCCGTTTTAGGCGTTCTTTATGTCCATGTGATCGTTGTAATGCGTAGAATAGTTTTAGCTTAGTTTTGTTAGCTATTTTTATGTATTGTTGTACTATTTCTTAGTGTTTGCCTTTATTTGCATGCATGTGTATGTTCTGGACTTGTTTTGGCGTTGCGATCGTGAGTAGACGTTGAGCTACCGGAGGAGCCCCGGTACCAGTACTCGGAGCAGCCACCATCTTCAGAGCAGTTTGAGCAGCAGTAACAGTTTGAGGAAGGCAAGTATAACATGAACACCACCTATCACTTTAAATATATTTTCATACTGCATTTTAATACTGTATGCCTATAAGGACTTTCCTAGCCACCTTTTATCCTTTATATATCCCTTGGGTTGCATTTTGGTTAGTTGTGCTAGGTGCCGTGCTATAACACACTTGGTCCTTTTTAATTAAATTGATTAATGGTATATGCAACTTAATTCTGAGAGTGGCCCGTTTGAGTGGCTCACGTCTCGTTATAAAATGGTTTTGTTAGAAACATGGTTTAGGGGGCCAGCACGGTGCTTACTGCTGGGTTGGCCACTCTCCATAAGGACCGGTTCATAGAGCGACAACCTGGGACAACAGCGCTACCACAAGACTGGAATGGGACGGTCTTGGCTTACTAATTAGGTCATTTTGGTTCGGGAGTAACTTACCGACGGGGCACGAGGGGGGTCGAGCTTCAATGGTCCCTAGGCTACGAGGCTTGGTCTGTGTACCCCTCGAGGTGGGCACCATCGTTGCATTGCCTGAATCCTTAGCGGTTACACCTTACCAACGTGATCCTTTATAACGGCCTCATAGTGAGTTTGCTAGTCATCTCACCTAAGGAAGTGTGATGAACAACTAGCGTAGCTCACGACTTGTGGGTAAAGATGTGAAACCTCTGCAGAGTGTAAAACTGGTATACTAGCCGTGCTCACGATCATGAGCGGCCCAGATCCTCCTTTTGATTAGTGGGGTTATCTTCCTTTGACGAGGCAGGTTTCCCCGGGTGGCTTGGTTTGGTTTGGTTTGGTTCTCAGTAGTAACATGATTAATTCTGATTAATTACTATGTAACTGGGTTATGGTAATTCATCAACTTGTAGTAAATAGCTTAAATAAAATTTTGCCAAGATTAAAAGCTAATGCAGTTGAGTCAGCCAACCTTAGAGCCTCATAGTTTGTGCTATACTTGTTGAGTACAAGTTGTGTACTCACACTTGCCTTCTCTACTCTTTTTCCTCTTGTCCTTTTTGGGACACTCTACTGCTGCTCAGTTCCTGCCGACGCGAGGGAGTTCACTCAGCGCTACCAGGACTACGAGTACTTCTAGGCGTTCGTCTCCCAGTCGACGTCCCTGTGGCGCCCTGCTTCCGAGAGTTCTTCGTATATGTATTCTACGCTTCCACTGTATCAGACATTTTGTCATTAATATAATAAATAACATTCGTACTCGCTTTATTACATCTTTTTACATGATATGTGCTGTGATATACTGTTCATTCTGTTGTCTATACGTGTGACTTGATCCTGGCACGTATATGATTGCTCGGTTTATGTCCTTTTATAAACCGGGTGTTACACTTGAGATGTGAGAATTTTTTCAAACGAGGAGCCTAGGAGAAGATCAAAATCGAGGATATCGAAGATATGGAAAGCTAAGTTGACCTCAATTTTGTCTATTATGAGCGGCATGGCACTTGCAACCCTCCGACATTCGAGGATGTGTCCCGAGGGACAACTCTTTAAGAGCGTGTCGGATGGTATTAGTGTAACATTACCCAAAAGTGTGTACGCTAAGTGCCATGGCAAAACATTAACCTCCATGATGGGGTTAATGTGGGCTTCTACGGTGGTTCCCCTTATTGATCAAGGAGTGATCGTGGAGGGTGAGCTAATCCAAATTGCTTCAGAAAAGCGTTTCTCTCCATCTAACCAATCCTCCTTCATGGCTTCCTCGAGAGGTGCTTTATTACGGGGATTAGGAGGAGAAGGAGGTGCGTTAGGCCCAAGGGGAGGTTCTGTCAAGGAATTTTTAGGTTGATTGGCATGAACAGAAGAAAGTTCCTCCCCAACTTGGGCATTTATGAGATTCGAGGTGTATTTTTGGGTTCCAGACGGATCATCCTCGAATCGGGATTGGAACTTCGGGGGTCGAATTTCTTCTTCCTCCGATGTTCCTGGTTCGGGTGAGGGTTCTACAGCTGAATCTGAGGATATGGGAAATGAAGGATTGGGTTCAGCCGTTAGAAGATCCTCATGGGTCAACTCACACTCCTCTTGGAGAGGATCAGACTTGGCTGACAAGGAGGTATACTCAGCAATATAATCTAGGATTTTATTAACCTCAGCCGGGAACTTTTCGAGGGGTACTCCTCCAGTGATTGAGTTGAGATGATTGACAGATTCCTTATCGAGACTCCTCTTAAATTTCCAAAGGACTAAAGGACTGAGTGTCGATATAGTAGGGTCGGACTTCACTACAAGCGAAAATCTGGCCCAGGCTGTGCCTAAAGTTTCCTTCTCATTCTGCTGAAAGAAGACGATAGAGAAACTCGTCTTCAAGGAGTCCCAGCTGCCCTTACCAGTATACGTATAAGATGTGTACCATTTCTCCGCCTTCCCTTTAAGAGAGAAGGGAAACAACTTCCACCAGAGGGCATCTTGTTTCATGCTTGCAGAGGCAAAGCATGAACATAGCTACTTGAACTCCCGCATATGGTGGTCTGGGTTCTCGCTACTTAACCCAGAGAAGGGAAACTCCCAAACCATTGCGATAAGGTCGGGACAATGTTCATAGCCAGATATGGAAGAGGATGGTGGCTCATTGAACTCGCCCCTTGAGGCAGAGAGGCTGTGAAAGGATGGCTTCTCCATGGGTAGCGGGGGTAAAGGTAGAAGAAAATAAAAGAAAAGGATACGAGACCAGAATGGGTAGTAGGGGTGAAGTAGAGCTAAAGAAAGAGAAAATAGGTTTTTTTTGAAAATATATGAGGACCAACTAGGTTCAAAGTCAGAACAGCAACCGTTCCCCGGCAACTGCTTCAGAAAGCTTTTGGGTATTTTAACGATACGAATTAATCCGCAAGCGCACGGATACCATAGTAGCTTTCACCCGTGAGTATTCAAGGGTATCATATCCACAGGGAACGTGTGTGCACTAACTTCTTACTAAGTCGGTCCAAGGACACACCAAGATAAGTGGCGGGGATAGAGAGGATTCCTGAGGTAGTACTAAGGATGAGTGAAGGTCGATCTCTCGGGCTAGATACTCGCTTCGGGCACCGGTTTACCCCTGAAATGGTCAGGAGAGTCCGGCCAATGACTCTACGCTATATCCGAACGTGGAGGGCTACTAAGGACCAACAGGGCTGTCACCACCTATGGACTACCTCACAGACCGTGGGATATAAGACAAACGAAGGTAACCCTTAGCCTAGATGCCACGTCTATGCTATAGATTACTACAGTAGTCTAACTACGTTTGGTACCCCGTAGCAAACTACGGCACTCTATATAAAATAGAGCGACGAACCCGCGAGTAAGAGAACTGATCTCACTCAAAGATTAGTACTATGCAAGAACAAAGAATCACAAATACTAACTTACTTTACTCCAAAGGAAGCCAGTATCTATAGAGGTACAAGCTTGGAGAGGAACACCGACAGGCCTGGCGCTTCCCCGAACTACTCCTCACTCTCCTCCTTTATTCTAAGCACAAGTGAACTAGCGCGTCGCCTTTGCAATGTGCCACTACTCTACTCCCTTGGATGGTGTGTTGAATGGGGGCTCTCCTCCTCCTTATGTAGCCTCTCCAAAGGTGGATCCGTGGTTAGACTCGCGAGGTGGTACTATACACGTCCGTGATAGATGTAGGGGAGCCGTGAGAACTTGCAGTAGAAAGATGGGCCTAATTTGGCCCACTAGGGGGTTGGGCGACCTAGGGTTTCGGCCGAGCCCAAATGGCGCTCCCCTGGGCCTGCCTTCCTCTGGACAACTGACAGGTGGGCCCTGGTCTTGTTCCTTGGGTGCATCTTGCTTGGCACGCCCATTTCGTCTAGTTTGTGGGCCCTTCTTCTAAGTGAAACACAGGTGCAAGATATTCTGTGCATTTCTTCTGTGTTCACATGTGTTTTCCTCATTTTTACAGATGTGGGTGCCTACAAATGATAATTCACCAAAACTCGTGGAATTCGATTAGTCATAAGCCCTATAACTAAGTTTGGTGATTATTGAACATGAAAAGCTGAAGGAGTTGACGGCTGATTTTAGGACTTAACAGCCGTCAACAGTTCAGCGCTCTGGTAGTGTAGTCATTGATTGCCTACTTGATTTCACTAAACTTTTCGAAAGTTATAGCACTCCCGGAGTACCATTGGGTATAATAAGATTTCCTGCTTGATTTCACTAGACTCCGTAGAGTGTAGCGCTCCTGTAGTACAATAGAGTAGCTAAGATTGCCTACTTGATTTCACTAGACTCCGTAGAGTGTAGCGCTCCTGTAGTACAATCGAGTAGTATATGATTGCCTGCTTGATTTCAGTAGACTCCATAGAGTGTAGTGCTCCGGCAGTACAATCGAGTATCTTGTTGACGACGTATCTTCTGTGTGAACTCCACCAACTTTGAAGCACTCAATACTTGCACAGTCTTTTTCATGATTGACTTTTGGATCGGGGGTTGAATCTAGCTCAGGCTGACCCATCCTAACCTTTATTGGGGAAAGGCCGGGGGTTGCCCCTGAGGATATTTGACCCAACTGACTAGTTTTGTACATACGACGGAGTACTTGATCCTTGTCTTTTTTAATAGTTCGGGGGTTGAACCTCCCTCGGGCTGACCCATCCTAGCCTTTATTGGTGAAAGACTGGGGGTTGGGCCCTGTTGACGGTCCTTAAGTGCAAAATAAGACCGTCAACTATACTCACGAGAGAAGGAAAACCATACCTCTTACTAACATATTTGTATCATTAACCTAGCTCCATAGTTGTTTTGGAGAATTTATGTTTTCAGGAGCACAAGTCCGGAATAAGAAGAAAACACGAAGAATACACAGATGAAGTCACAGAATATCATGTCCTGCGTAACACATGCAAAGGAGGCCAACCAGACAGACCAAACCGACCAACCAAGCCCCGGCACCGACTACCTGACAAGAGGACCCACTGATCAGTCTCCCAGACGAAGGCGGTGGCGAGAGGTGGCACAGGGGGGTCGGCCAAACTCCAAGTTCGGCCGAACCCACCCTGAAGCCCGTCCAGGTGCATTTTGGCGGGAAGTTTGATCTGATCCTCTAGAGGTCGGTTATGAATGTTTCCATGTGAAGAGATGGCGGGAACTGACCTCAACCACTATAAGAGGGGCCTCCCACCACTCTCACACACACACACCACTTGGAAGCCTCTCTCTCTTTCACTCTCATTGTGACTTGTACTCTATAGGGTAGTGGAGCTAGGCTAGTACTTCATTTACTTAGTGAATCCAGTCATCTCGGGGTCGGTGAGCAATCCTCGGCCTCTGGTATGGCTTTGTATTCCGACTATCGTTATGCTATTCATAAAGAGTTCGTTCTTGGTTATCTTGCTATGTTCTTATCCTGCGTAGCCAAGTTCTGTTCTTATTCATGTTATATTAGACCAGATGATCTGGGTAAGTATATCAGTTCGTTGTGCTTTCGGGCTTGCCTTAGCGTCTTACCTGTCCATCCGAAGGGTGGGGGACCCAGGGGCGCTAGGGTAGTGACCTCGTATGCGAGCATGGGGCTCGGGTACGCGGGATCCTTCGGATATGACGTTGCTCCATGGTTTGACTGGGGTAGACCGCAGGTGGTGATAGCCCTGTCGGTCCGCTGGGAAGCTGCTTCTCGATTAGTGTACTCCTCGACGTTTGGGTATTTGTGTAGGGGTTCATGCAAAGATGAAACGGTCTGGACGTTCTCCAGAACGGGTCATTTTCCCCGATGTCCCTAGTTTCACGGCACCTGCAGTTCTAAGTGTGTGACTAACATAGCTTCTTTGCTGACATGAATAGTATACTAGGATCTTGTTTGCGTATACTCCCACTAACCTTAGATGTATTTGTTTATTCTTTATTCATGAGAGTTGGCTGATCTTGTGTGTGTCACATTACCCTTGATTATCTTTATTATCACTTACCCCTGTATGATCAGCAGTTCACACCTTATCTCATAATTGTTATGGTTATGTATTCAGTAAACATCTTTACACATCATAGCCATCCCTTGGGAAAATATAAATAACGATACCCTGAATACTTCCGGGTGAAATGCTACAACGGTATATTCGTGCGCTTGTGGATCCTTCTGTAATCGTTAAGACATACCGCACGCCATCCCATGGCGACACTGCTGTGGGGCGACCGACCCGGCGTTTCTTGGCGCCGTTACTGGGAACTAACCATTCCTAGTGATTGTGTTGAGAAATGCCAACAAGCATTTCTGGCGCCGCTGCTGGGGATGGCACTAGGTGTAAAAATATCTTTACTAATGCATAAACATGGCATTGTGAATAAGAGGTAGCTACTGCTCATACAGGCTAATGTCATCTTTTGTTTTCTCCTGATTGGATGAAAACAGGGGTAGTGTATGACTAGTTTCTCCTTGCCGACAAACTTTGTTGAAAATCCCGAGAAGCTCGTGAGAAGGGTCCGACCTCGCGTCGTCCCTCCTCAGCTCTCATTGTCGACAAGCGAGCCAGCTTTTTCAGGCACCAGCAACAACAACCAAACCCATGGCTGAGAAGACTCTCCGCAACTTCTCCGTCCCCTCAGCCGCTGTTGACATCGGATTTTGACAAATCCGATGTAATTTGAATTATGAAGCAATCGGCTCTTTGTGTCAGTGGGAAAGCCGATGGTCAGCAACAATTGCCGATGAAGCCGGAAGCCTGGTACCTGGAGATTCACACATGAAAGTAATTCAAACAAAAGGCTAATGGGAACTTGCATGCGGGTATTTGAAGTCACATGGGAAGGAGAAGAAAACAAAAGTGATTAGTACCCTGGCTGGTTTATTTTATTTGATAATGAAGGCAAGCTAAATGAAGTTGCAGCCTACACGTGTATTGGTTTGCTTGTGTTGCAAATGATGCATGAGCTATTTAGTTTAATCTGGCCAGGGTAATTATCAATTAGAATGCAAGACAAAATAAAGAAGACTTCATGTACAAGGAGATCAGGGGCAGCCCGTGCACTACTAGAAAACAGGCCTTCAGCACCGGCTGAGAAGGGCCAAAGGAACCGGTTTCCCAACCGGTGCCCCGCAACTGCGACCAATGTCCTCGCCTTAAGACACCGGGTTTTTCAACCGGTGCCTTAGGCTTCCATTGGTACCAGTTGGAAACACCAACCGGTACCAAAGAGGCTGCCACGCTGACGCAAGGTCGCAGCCCCTTTGTTACCGGTTGGTCTTTCCAACCGGTACCAATGACCTTTTCCCTTTTTTTTCCCAAATCCAGTTTTGTTTGTTATATTTATTACTGTTTATTCTTTTATAATTGCTAAACGCACTCAAGCTCTACAGTACTATACGTTCATTGGTCGTTCGTGTTCGTTTTTAGAGAATATTTGAAACTAACTAAAAGTGAAATGCGAGCATATAATTAAGCTAATTAGATGAACTAATATATTTACAAATTTACAAACACCAAGACATAATGTTTAAAAATATTTACAAATGTACAAGTCATGTTTGTAGTCCAACTACTGGTCCCCTTAGGATGTCGATGGAAGTCCTCTATGAATGTGACCATTGTGGTAGAACTCGCCTCTTGGATCCAAGATCTCGTTCAAAATGAATCCGGCGAGCTGCTCGCACACGGCGTTGATCCGATCAGTAGAGTAACATTCATCCTCCATTTGAGACATCTATCATTTAGAAAAAAAGGATTAACATCATGTGCATTAGTACAATTATGAAAATATACTAGTGAACGGTTTGGATGTACTCTCATGTCTTCATCAGTAGCCTTCCCGCATGGAGTCATGATGTGCAAGTAGTCACATACGTAGTACCCGCACCAATCAGTTCCATGTTGTTGTCTCGCACACTTAAGGAGAAACAAATAAATTACTCAATTTAGAACAATTTTGGATTATATACTTAACTAGACAAATCTTTATGAATCAACATACCGGATAATCCATGTTAACGTTCAGTTCGGGCCTCCATTGACTACGTCCTTTGTTATTTTTCACAAAATTTTTCCAAACCCTGCGCTCAAAGTTAAGTTTGATATTCAGGAATTGTTATTAACAGAAAAAAGATTTGATTGTGCAAACTGAACTTACCTGTTCAAGGGGTCTAGGATATGTTGGATTGCGGACTTTGGAATTCTCATTGAGTCAAAGACTATGATTGCCGGTCTCTACGGAAAGTATGAGTAAAATCCAATGATAACTGCGGATATAGATAGGATATATACATACATGCATTAGACGACTTAGTACTTATTTAGTAATATAACAGAGGATTGAGTCGACCAAGGCTTACCCAAAGTTGTATCGTATGAATATATAGGATTTGTAATTTTGCCTTGTCAACGAATCGTACATGTTTTGGCACGTTTCCTTGTAATTTTCGTTGAGCACTTTCTGGTTGACTAGCAAAGGAGACATGAAGCCGATCTGATGGTGCCATCCATGTTTTGGGCTTCTTTGGGTCTCCTGTCTAAACGATACAATAGAAATTTTATAATGCACACATATAATTATGTTCTTGTTAACCAAAAGTATTAATGTAGAGGTAAGTGATACTTACAAAACCCAAATGGTGATGATAGAGGCGTCGAGGGCTTGTCGATGGTAAATGTGATATAAATTTTCGAAGTACACCCAGAAGTCCTCCTCCCCGCGGAAGAAATCATGGTCACAATACTTGACTCCAAACATTTTCCCTTGGTCATTAGACATTCGCAGGTACCATCTATGCAAATTGAACATCTGTGTGCCTAGACTTTTCTCCTCTTCCTCAGTGACAAAAAGTTTTCCATGCTGGAATGGAGTAAGAATGGGAGCGACAGGGATTTCCGCCTCCACTTGCCCCGTTGCCTCCTCTAGCGTTAATCCAGTTTCAGAAAGAAATATCGCGGCCTGTAGGTCCGCTTGGAGTTGTACGTCCGTCGGTTGTAGGAGTGGCAACCATGGCACCTGGAGGGGCTCGAGTCCTTCTTGTTGTGTGCCAAGCTGAGGAATGTTCTTGCCACATTTTTTCTTCAGATTTCTCACCTTGTGTGCTTTTGTCAGAGTACGATCATAGTCCGAGGGTAAGCTTTTCGGTTTTGATGGGTTGTCTAGGTTTGCGAGAAGCTTTTTCCCTAGTTCTAGAGGTACCTTTTCCCTCGGCGGGGGGACTTTAGGCTTCAATTGTTCTTTTATATATCGAGCAGTCTCCTCTTCCAACTCCTCAGTAGTTTTCTTGTAGGTTAATTTTCTTTCGACCGTTTTCTGCTTCTTCTTTGAGGGTCCAGCCGCTGGGAGGGATGCTGTCTTTTTCTTTCCTTTTTCTGGGTCAGGAGGAGTTGGAGTACTCATGGCCCTTTGCGCCGGCGGAGACGGTAGTGAAGGAGGTGGTTGTCGGGACGGCGGTGAGGGAGACCGCGGAGACGGGCGATCGGTCTGCACTAGAGCCATTGTGCTTGCAGTAAGTTTGATGTCGGCCTTGCGCCATAGAACGACCCCATGCAGTGCGTCTCCCAATGTCTTCTCTCCATCCCCTCCAATGAAGTCGGGCTCAAGATCCTCATTATTTCCAACTATTTGCTCGACTGTGACGGAGGTGTAGCCAGGGGGTATTGGCCTTCCATGAATTGTAGTAGAAGGATTCAGGGGCAGGGCTGGCCCGTATGCGACATGAATGGATATATTTCTTGCTCGCACATGAAGCTCGCACGGTGTTGGCATGGTGACATCGTCCACTGGATACCTCTGGTCATCTACCGCTGTTGGCTCAATCTGGGGGTGTTGTTCCGCTTGTACGTTGGGCGCCGCTGTGGATGCACAGCTGCTGCGTCGCTGAGAGACCGGGCTTATCACAACATCCGGGTGCGACCCAGTAGTGCCCCTTTGGATCAGAGCTAGCTGCACTGCCTTATTGACCCTGGCGTCCATATGAGATTCCAAGGACGCAACATTCCTTGTCATCTCTTCTTGCATGGCACGAAGTTTCTCTTCCTATTCGGCTTTGCTCTTTCGGTGAGTCTTGTAAGAGGAATCTCCGGCCCAAGCAACTTTCCATGGGACCACGCCGATGCTGCGGGCTCGTCCGTCCAGGGTGTTCGGATTCATTAATGCCCTTGTCAGCTCATCATTCTCCCTTTGAGGCTGGAATGTTCCTTGTTGGGTCTCATCTATTGCAGCGACTAGATCGCGGGACACTTCTTGCATATGCTCGGGCACGACCAAACTTCCATCCAACTGGTTTAGTGTCACGCCATTAGCAAATAACCACCACTTGGATCTATCTGGCCAATCCCAAGTCGTCGGCCTGATGCCTCTATCCATAAGGTCCTGCTCCATCTTCTGCTATTTTTTTACTGACTTCTTGTACCCGGCAGCCCCAAGGTGGTGGCTATACTTCTTATTTGCTGCATTCACCTTGGCCTGTTCGGATTTTTCTTGGGCTTCCTCTAATTGTTTGTATTGTTTGAACTCCTCCCAGTATGGTTTAACCTGAGGAAGATCGTCCCAGTTCGGCTCCTTATCCTTCTTGATGTAATTGATGTACAACTTCTTCTTGAAAGTTGCAAAGGCAAGGGCCATCTTTTTCAAGGCACATTTCTTCACAAGATCTTGGTCAACTCCTTGAGAAGAGTGAACATATCCTTGAGTTCTGCCCATAGCATTTCCTTCTGATGTGCAGGCACGGCGTGTTGCTGTTCTTCGGGTTTGCTCGTTTTCCATAGTCTTGTGGTGATCGGAATTCTTGCCCGAACAATAACCCCACATTGGTTGACAAATTTTGTGCTAGCAGCCTCTGGAGCACTTGGACAGCCCTTTGCGTCCACTTCTGTGACGACATGTCTTCCCTCCATTTTCTTGGTTGGCCGGCGTCTCCCTTTTGACTGGCTCAACAAAGTCGATGCGGAGGTCGACTAAATTACAGAAAACATATGTTAATCGCAAAACTAATCTACTAAAGTCACCATGCATATAGTTTTAAGATTCGTACTGGAACATGCTGCTGTTGATTGGGTGGCGGCGCAAAGTCATCATCTTCTTCATCGGCATCTCCAGACATATTCAAGAACGAATCAGCTGTCCGAGCATCTTCTTCAGTGATTGGCTGGGTGGTGTTGGCCCTCGTATCTTCGTTTATTGCGTCCAACTTGTATTACTTGGCGACCTCGTCATCACCGAAGGGGTCCATCCTTAACTGAAACCGTAAAAATGTGTTAGAGTATGTGTCCATCCTTAAATGAAGCAGGAGAATTCAATTCTTTGAACGAATATGCGTGTTTGAAAGAGAGAGAGTGTGTGTGTATGTTAGAGGGACAGAGAAAGAGAGAGAGTTAGTGAGTGTGTGTGTGTGTGTGTGAGTCAGTGTGTGTGTGGGTGTGGGTGTCTGTGTGTTTGTGTGTTAGTGGGATAGAGAAAGAGAGAGAGAGTTAGTGTGTGTGAGTCAGTGTGTGAGTGTGTGTGTGTGTGTGTCAAGGGTCGAGGGTCGATACTTTATATAAATGTGTTAGAGTGTGTTAGGGTGTGTTTGTGTGTGTTAGAGTGTGTGTGTGTGTGTTAGTGTGAGTGTGAGTGTGTGTCTTTGAGAGAGCGAGAGGGTGTGTGTGTGTGTGTGTGAGAGAGAGAGAGAGTGAGTGTGTGTGTGTGTGTGAGAGAGAGAGAGAGTGTGTGTGTGTGTGAGAGAGAGAGAGTTAGTGTGAGTGTGTGTGTGTGTGTGATGTGAGTGTGTGTGTCATGGAACCGGGTCAAGGAACGGTGTCGAGGAACCGGGTTGAGTAACGGGGTCGAGGGTTGAGAGTCGAGGTCTATGGTTGAGGGTCGAGGGTCGAGGGACGGGGTTGAGGGTCGGGATCGAGGGTCGAGGGATGGCGAATGCGTGTGTGAGTTAGAGAGTGAATACAAACGGGTTCGAGCTCGAGAATTAATTTAAATCAATCTAAATTACAAATGCAATACATGAAATCAAGAATTACAAAATAAAATAATCAATACTTGGTAAATTGAATTCTTTGAATACAAGTACACACATGTCGTCATTACTCGTCGTCGTCATTACTCGTTGTCGTCGTCGTTACATTATACAGTGTAATAAAATTATACATAAAAGTAATAAAATTCTAAAAAGCATTATTGTATCTAATACTAATAGTAATAGTTAAAAGCATTATTTAAAAATTCTATCTAATAGTAATAGTTAAAAGCATTATTCTATCTAAATACTAATATACATAAATTATATACTATATACCTAAATTATATACTATATACATATATAATACAAACTAAATTCTATCTAATTATATAATTATACAAACTAATTTGAAACTAAATTCCATCTAATTATACAAACTAATATAATAAATTATATACAATATACCTAAATTGTATACTACATACATATATACATATATAACAAACTAATTATACAGAATATATAAATAAATAAAACAATAAAGAAAAAAAAGGGGCGGCGAGCGGCGGCGCCGCCATTCCTTACGTCGTCGGAGCGCGCGGCGGTCGAGGGAGGGCGATCGAGGATGGCGCGAGCACCGGAGAGTTCTAGGACGGTGGCACGAGGGCGTTTCCGAGCCGGGCCGGGCGTGCGGAGTCACCCGGAGTCGACGTCGACGAAGACGTCGGCGCAGGCGAGGGCGGAGGAGGGGCGGGCCACCGGTGCGGGCGAGGGCAGAGGAGGAGCGAGCGCGGAGGAGGGCCACCGGAGTCGGCGGCACAACGATGCGGCGGTGCGCGGCGAAGGACGGCGACGGCAGCACGAGGATTGGGGTCGACGCAGTGGCGGTGGTGGCAACGAACAAGATTGGGGAGGACTTAGCCGAGGAAGAAGAAGGGGATGGATTATATAGGCAGGGCCTTTGGTATCGGGTGAAAACATCACCCGGTGCAAATGGCTGTCTTAGGCACCGGTTTCTGTATCACTCGGTGCCTTTATGAAGCCTTAGGCACCGGTTTCTGTTTCACCCGGTGCCTTAGGACCCCAACGGGTGGGAAATGAAATACACTTTGGCACCGGGTGAGGAAAACAAACCGGTGCCTAAGGCCTATTTTGCTTTATCTAGACTGGTGGCCCTGTAATGTTTGAAATCTCTAAATAGTGCAATGGTAACTCAACTTGTTTTGAGCACGGGAGCCTGGGTTCGACTCCCGCCCAGAGCACCTTTTTTTTGACAAAAAAGCCTTTGGTATCGGTTGAAACTACCAACCGGTAACAAAGGAGTTTTCTCTTAATTGCCACATAAATGATATATTTGTCTACTAATTGCCTAATAAATCATTTTAATTGCATAATAAATCATAATAAATCAAATAATTGCATAATAAATCAATTAAATGCACAATAATTCTAATTACTACATGATAAATAATTTAGTAGCATATGTAATCATTTTGATTGCATAATAAATCATAATAAATCAAATAATTGCATAATAAATTATTTAAATGCATAATAATTTTAATTACTACATAATAAATTATTTAGGTGCATAACTAATTATTTTAATTGCATAATAAATCAAATAATTGCATAATAAATCATTTAAATGCACAATAATTCTAATTACTACATGATAAATCATTTAGGTGCATAACTAATCATTTTAATTGCATAATAAATCAAATAATTGCATAATAAATCATTTAATTGCCCAATAAATCAATATATTGCATAAGAAATCTGAAAATGTTCACAGAAAATATTACAAGACATAAACATTCAACTAAGGGAATATTAACGATGGTTCTCTTTACAATCGTCCCTTCATTATGATCATGACGTGCGTACGGAGCCTCCTCTTCGGCTAAAAGAATACTTGTGTCAACTGCCACTGCGAACGGAGTCATATCTTCAACCTTATTGTATTCTTCTTCATCTATGACATCGTCGACTCCCACAATATGGCGCTTTGGCTCATCTCCGGCACCTACAAAACTTGATTTATTTCTGGACTTGTCCTTTCTCGGTTTACTAGACATGTCCTGCACATAGAAAACTTGAGTGACATCTTTAGCTAGGACGAATGGTTCGTCTCGATAGCCAAGCTCTTTGAGGTCTACCGTTGTCATTCCGTACTCGTCGATATCGACACCTTTTTCCTATGAGTTTAACCCATTGACAACGAAATAGAGGTATCTTCAACGACCCATAGTCGAGTTCCCAGATCTCTTCAATGTAACCAAAATATGAGTTCGTTTGGCCACTAGAGTCGGTGGCATCTATACGGACACCAGTATTTTGATTGGTGCTCTTGTTATCTTGGGCTCTTGTATAAAATGTGTAACCATTAATTTCATATCCTTGGTACATCAGGATTGAATTTGCCGGACCCCTGGCCAGCCAAGCTAACTGCTCATGTATTTGATCGTTGGCCATGACTTCCTTCTGCAACCAGGTGGCGAATGTATCGTTATGATGTTTTGTAATCCATGTCTCAGACTTCAAAGGGTATATGCTTCGCACAATTTGCATGTGCTCCTCCATGTATGGAGCCACCAAGACTGATTGTTGCAGAACTATGAGATGTGCTTTGCTCAACGTGGCATGATCTGTGGCATTTATTGATTTTCTTCCAAGTGTGCCCTTTCCAATCAGTCGCCCCTCATGACGTGATACTGGAATCCCAATTGGGTAGAGTTCTTCCACATAGTCAACACAAAACTCAATGACCTCCTCTGTGACGTAACCCTTTGCAATGCTTCCTTCTGGACGAGCCCGATTACGAACATATTTCTTTAGGACTGCAAAGTATCATTCAAAAGGGAATATATTATGAAGGAAAACAGGACCGAGAATACCAATCTCTTTGACCAGGTGAACTAGAAGATGCGTCATAATATTGAAGAATGATGGAGGAAATATCATTTGAAGACTGACTAAACTTTGGACAACATTCTCTTGTAGCCTGCTTAAACTCGATGGATCGATTGCCTTCTGAGAAATTGTGTTGAGAAAGGCGCATAGCTTTATAATTGTTGCTCGAACATTAGCTGGTATAATACCTCTAAGTGCAACTGGAATCAATTGCGTCATCAACACGTGACAGTCATGGGACTTTATGTGTGCGAATTTCTTCTTTTTCAAGTTTAGTAGCCTCTTTATATTCGAAGAGTAGCCTGATGGGACCTTGATACTGTTCAAACAGTCGAACATACTTTGCTTCTCTTCCTTACTAAGAGTGTAGCACGCAGGACCTAGATAATGACGTCCTTTATCCTTTTTTTCTGGATGTAGGACGGCCCGTTGTTTCATACGTTGAAGATCTTGCCGCGCTTCCAATGTATCCTTTGCCTTACCGTAGACACCAAGGAAGCCTAGAAGGTTCACACAAAGATTTTTTGTTAGGTGCATCACATCAATTGCGTGGTGGACATCTAAGACTTCCTAATAAGATAACTCCAAAAAAATACTCTTCTTCTTCCACATAGGTGCACGTCCGTCATCACTCTGCACTGATCTAATGCTGGGTCCTTTTCCTAATACTACTTTTATATCTTTGACCATTTCAAACACCATTTTCCCACAACGGTGCCTAGGCTTGGTACGATGATCTGCCTTTCCATCGTAGTGAGCATGCCTCCTCCTTAATGGGTGCTTGATCGGAAGAAATCGACGATGACCCATATACACGATCTTCCTACAGTGCTTGAGGTACATGCTGTCGGTTTCTTCTAAACAATGGGTGCATGCCCTATAACCCTTATTGGATTGTCCAGAGAGGTTACTTAGTGCTGGCCAATCATTGGTGGTTACGAAAAGCAATGCACGAAGGTTAAAATGATCCTCTGCGTGTGCATCCCAAATACGAACACCCTCCTCTTTCCACAACAATAGAAGATCGTCAATCAGTGGTTTCAGATACACATCTATATCGTTACCGGGTTGAATCGGGCTGGGGATAAGCACCGGCATCATAATGAATTTCTGCTTCATACACAACTAGGGAGGAAGGTTGTATATACAGAGTGTCACAGGCCAGGTACTATGGCCACTGCTCTGCTCACCGAAAGGATTCATGCCATCCGTACTTAAGCCGAATCTTATATTCCTCGCATCATTTGCAAATGTTGGGAATGTTCTGTCCACTTTTCTCCACTGCGACCCATCAGCGGGGTGTCTCAACATATTGTCTTGCTTACGTTCTTCTTTGTGCCATCGCATCAATTTAGCAATCGTTTTGTTCATGAACAAACGTTTCAGACGTGATATTAGAGGAAAATACCACATCACCTTGGCAGGCACCCTCTTCTTGACACGCATCCCCTCAACATCGCCTGGATCATCTCGAGGGATCTTATACTGGCATGCGTTGCATACAGGGCATGAATCCAAATTTTCATACTCACCTCGATATAGGATGTAGTCATTAGGACAAGCATGTATCTTCTGTGCCTCTAATCCTAAAGGACAAACAACTTTTTTTTGCCTCGTATGTTGTCTCCGGCAAGGTGTTACCCTCAGGGGGTAAGTTTTTTATAAGTTTCAGCAACTCCTTGAATCCCTTGTCAAACAAACCATTTGATGCCTTCCATTGCAATAATTCCAATGTGGTACCCAACTTCTTTTGGTCTTGTTTGCAATCAGGGTACAACAATGTTCTGTAGTCCTCCAACATATGCTTCAGATCTCTCGATTCCTTTTCTGTTTCGTAACCTTCCTCAACATCACGCAGCATCTGACCAAGATCATCTTCTACAACGTATCCTTCAGTATCTTCTTCAGGCTCACCCATTGCAGTGTCAATGAAAAAGGAATTATAATTGGCTGCAAAGTCAGGAATCCTGTCCTCTTCTTCTACATTATTATCCAGCACAATTCCTCTTTCGCCATGCTTGGTCCAAACATAGTAGTTCGGCATGAAACCACTATTGAACAAGTGACTATGGATGGTTCTTGATGATGAGTAATCCTTCTCATTCTTACAGAATTTGCATGGACAACGAACGAAACCGCCATACTTGTGTTTCTCGGCCGCTTCTACGAATTCATGCACGCCATCCATGAACTCCTTTGAACGCCGGTCGGCTATGTACATCCATTGCCACCTCATCTAGGTCCACAATACATTTATATGCATCATTGTACTGTACAAATAGTTCATTCATACTACCAATTTATAACAATATATTTATATAATTGATAATGCATATAACTATAATAAATAGATACTATTCACTTATCAAATAAATTGATAAAACATATAAATACAATAATTTGATAGTATTCAAATATCAAATAAATTGATAACGCATATAACTACAATAAGATGCTACAAATAAAAATAATTATCACATGTATAAACTAAATCAAGTAATAACTGTTTCTAAAAATTAATTGCTAAGTTATAAAGAAAAATAACTAACCTTTTTTCAAAAAAAAAGCAAAAATTCGCCTCCCCTCACCTCACTCAGCTGCCATGAATAGTGAGTTCACGGCAGCTTGAGGGGGGGAGGGGCTAGGGTATTTATTGGCTCGGGCCAAAGGCACCGGTTGGTTTCAATGACCCGGTGCTAAATTTTGTTCAATAGCACCAGGTCAAGGCACCAACCGGTGCCTTAGGCCCGAGCTCCTGGCAGCTGCCACGTTTCATCACCATAGGAACCGGTTATTACCATCAACCGGTGCCTATAGCGCCGCCTTCATTTGGTACTGGGTGGTGGTTCAAACCGGTTCCTATGCTGACGCATTGGAACCGGTTGGAACCACCACCCGGTGCCCATTGTCCTCCACTAGGTCGGTCGAAGGCCAAAGGTATGCTGTTGGAGCCTGGTACCTTTGGACTGGACCGATGGCCCGTTTTCTAGTAGTGGTGGATGGCAAGTTGATTAAAACATAAGGAAAGGAAGCAAAGGTGCCACACGGATGGAGTCCAGGATGATTACGTATGTAATCAGTATCTGCACGCTGACGGATCGGCGAGGAAGCTTGATTATCAAGGACTCTGCGTAAGGGAATTTAGAGTCCATTTATCTTAGTATTTGTAATACCCTAATTTAAATTTCAGCATTTAATAATAAATTTAATTGGCTTTATTTAAATTTCTAAGGTTTATTGTGTTTAGTATGGCATTTAATTCAATTTTGTTCCTTAAGTAATTAAAATTTTGTCTAAGGTTAAAACTTTGGTGTTGCATTCATGCTGGTGCATAATTTTAATTATTTGAGTGTGGTTTGATTTCAAACTTTGATTTGAATTCAAATTTTGTTTGAATTAGAAATAGAAGAGAAAAAGAAATAGAAAAGGAAAGGAAACCAAAACCCCAGCCCAACTCCCCACTCGGCCCAGCCGAACCCCGCAAGGCCCGCTCCCTCCCGCTCGCTAGCCAGCACACGCGCCCCTCCTCCTCTCGCCGACAGCGCGGCCCACACTCCCGCGCCCAACCCAACAGCTAACCCGGGCCCATCCGTCAGCCTGCCCTCCCTCCCGCTCAGCCCGAGTCGCCCGCGCCGCGCGCGTTTCGCTCGCTGACCAGCCGGGCTCGCACGCCAGCCGCTCAGCCCGCCTCGCGTCGCCTTCACGCCCCTGACGGCCCGAGCCCAGCGGTCAGGCTCGTCCCCTTCCTCGCGCAACCGCCGCGCCCGGCATGCCGAGATTCTCGGCGGGCTTCCCTTCCTGGGCACGCACGCCCAGGCCATCCCGCCGCCCTACAAATAGGGGCCCGAGCCTCCCCTCCTCCTCCCATCCGTAGCCGCCACCGTAAACCTAGCCCGCTGCGCTTCTTGCTCCGCTGGACAGCCGCTCCTCTGCGCCGCCATGGAGTCGCAACTCTGCCGCACCTGAGCTCCGTCCAAGGGGCGCACCAGCTCCGCCTCGGTCCCCGGATCATCCTCGAGCCCATTGGCCCCGGACCGAGCCACGCCGCACTGGGAATTTTGCCAGGGACGCATCGCCGGTAAGTGGCTCTGCCGCCGCGATTTCCATGCCGCCGGCGACCGCCGGACCACCCTAATCCCCACTTCACCCTCACAGCCCTGCCGGGAGTCGAACCAGGGAGTCCAGACGCTTGGAGCTCCACCACAGTGCCCCGCCACCGAGCGCCGCCCGCGACTCGCCGCCGGAGCTCGCCGCCAACCTGTCCTTCCTTCGTTTCCGAGCCCGGTGAGCCACCGCAACTCCTCCCGATCCTTTTGGCGCTATATTTTGGTAGTTGTAGCCCTGGGACACCCCGAACCGCCCTGCGCTGGCGAACACCACCACCCAGCTCCGCCCCGCGCCGCGGCGAGCCCCAGCCGAGCCTCCCTGAACCCGGGAAACCTCCCCAGTGGATCACGCATGATGCGTGGAGTCCAACCAACCCAAGAACGGGTCGATTTGACCCCCGGACGGCCAGATTTGGCCAAGTCCGGCGAGTTTCCCGCCGCACTGCCGAGGAACAGAGCCGCCGGCGACCTACCGCCGCCGCTCGCGCGCCCAACCCCCCTGCGCCGTCCGATCCGGATTCAACGCGCGCGATTAGATCTTGGATCCATTAGATCTAGACCGCCAGATCTAAATCCAACGGCCTGGATCCAAGGATACCGGTTCGCCTGGCATTTTTGCTAAAGAACCCCCCAGTTTTCCTAGAATCAACCCGCAATCCACAGCCATTCAAAATTAATTACAGTTTGGTCCAAATTTTAGCACGCAGCCCCCTGAGCTTCCTGGAATTTGAACCCGCCGTCCAGCACTTGACTTTTTGCGAGTTAGACCCTAGAGTTAACATTTAATTACGTTTAGGTCCTCGGTTTTAGCAGAAAACCCCCTGGAACCCCGTTTTTATTACAAATAAGCCCCTAGAACTTGTTTTTAGCCTAGAAAATGCGTTTTAGCTCCGTTTTTAGCGTTCTTTATGTCCACGTGATCGTTGTAACGCGTAGAATAGTTTTAGACTAGTTTAGTGTGCTGTTTTTTATGAATTGATGTACTGTTTCTTAGTTTTTTTTAGTGTTTGCTCGTATGCTTATTATTGTGCATTGTTTTGGCCATGTGTTCGTGAGTAGACGTTGATCCATCTGAGGAGCCCCAGTACCAGTACCCGGAGCAGCCGTCTTCCGAGCACTTTGAGCAGCAGCAGGAGCAGTACGAGGAGGGCAAGTATAACATGAACAACCTATCATCTTTAATTACAATTTCATACTGCATTTTAATACTGTATGCCTATAAGGACTTCCTAGCCACTTTATATTCTTTATATATACCTTTGGGTTGCATTTTGGTTAGTTGTGCTAGGTTGTTACGCCATAACATACTCTGGTCCTTTTTAATTAATTTGATTAATGGTTTACTTGAACTTAATTCTGAGAGTGGCCCTCTGTGCTTCGTGCTTGAGTGGCGCACGTCTCGTTAAAAGATGTTTTTGTAGAAACATGGTTTAGGGGGCCAGCACGGTGCTTAGTGCTTGGTTGGCCACTCTCCATAAGGACCGGTTCATAGAGCGACAAGCTGGGACAACAGCGCTACCACAAGGCTAGAATGGGATAGACTTGGCGTAATAATTAGATCTTTTTGGTTTGGAGTAACTTACCTGCGGGGCAGGGGCGGTAAGCTTCTATGGCCCTCGTGCTGAGTGGCCTCGTCTGTGCTTCGTGTCTTGACGCCCACTAGACCTGCTCCATAGTCGCTGATCCACCCTCGCGGTTACTCCCTACCAACGAGTTTCTTTGTAGAGGCCTCGTAGTGAGTCGCTAGTCATCTCACCTAAGGAAGTGTGATGAATCTCTAGCGTAGCTCACGACTTGTGGGTAAAGATGTGCAACCTCTGCAGAGTGTAAAACTGGTATACTAGCCGTGCTCACGGTTATGAGCGACCCAGATCCTCCTTTTGATTAGTGGAGTTATCTCCTTCCGACGAGGGAGGTGCTTCTCGGGGTTACCTTGGTGGCTTGGTTTTGGTTTGGTTTTTCAGTAGATACATGATTAAACTTGATTAATAACTATGTAACTGGGTTAATGGTAATTCATCAACTCGTAGTAAATAGCTTTAATAAAATCTTGCCAACACTTAAAAGCTAATGCAGTTGAGTCAGCCAACCTTAGAGCCTCATAGTTTGTGATATACTTGTTGAGTACAAGTTGTGTACTCACTCTTGCCTCTTCTCTACTTTTTCCTCTTGGCTACGCTACTGTTGCTCAGTTCCTGCCGACATGAGGGAGTTCGTCCAGCGCTACCAGGACTACGAGGACTTCTAGGTGTTCGTCTCCCAGTCGACGTCCCTGTGGCGCCCTGCTTCAGCTTCGGAGAGCTTTATACGTATTTTGTACTTCGTTTCCGCTGTATCAGACATTTTGTCATTATTGTAATAAATAACATTCGTATTTCGATTTATTATATCTTATTCGTGATATGTGCTATGATATACTGTTCATTCTGTTGTATATACGTGTGACTTGATCCTGGCACGTATATGATTGCTCGGTTTATGTTCTTTTATAAACCGGGTGTTACAGAGTGGTATCAGAGCCATATCGACTGTAGGACGAAGCCTAGATAGAACTGGTCAAGTTTTAGGATTTCTTCTCACCAATCCTTGCCTGCTGAAACTATTTTACTATTATACCCCTTGAATTCTATGACTTTTACCCTTCTTGCCTTGATTTCTCTCTCTGAAGAATAGTTTTCGTAGACTTTGGCCTGAATCAGTCATCTGACCACCATGAGTAAGCTAGGTAACCCTTATATAATAATACGATAGCACGTTCTGCGACGCGTTGTGTTAGTCGAGTCGTATGTTAAACTCGGCTAAGTTGTGAAAATTGTCTGCTTGTTATTATGTTACATGTTTGATTTGGATTTTTGCCTGATTGCATAGCTTAGTAGTTTAAATTTGTTTAAAGAAAATCACTTAGATGTTAAAGTTAACTAATTAATAAAATGAGTTAGATCGTTGGGGGTAAAACAGTCAACTCTATCCTGTCTACTTTATCATGGCTGAGTCTTTTTCCGCAAAGAGTTATCATATCCATCTGAATTTATTCCTACAATATCCTTACTCGTGAAATCTTTTGTTCAAATCAGATGGTGAACACCAGGAGCACCGGTTCCGGTTCTGGCCAGCAGCAGGGTCAGAACAACCAGAGTACCGGGATCCCGATGCCGCCGCCTTTGACTCCGGAGCAGTACTTCCAGCTCCAGATGCAGATGATGGCCACCCTGAACAACACTGTTCAGGCTCTTCAGCAGGCTCACACTCAGCCTCCGCCTCCTCCACCGCCGCAGCCTCGCGACAGGCGTGCTGAGTTCCTGAGGGGTCACCCGCCGACGTTCTCTCACACGTCTGACCCTCTTCAGGCTGACGACTGGCTCCGTGCAGTGGAGCGTCAGCTAGACATCGCCCAGTGCGATGATCGGGAGCGAGTGCTGTACGCAGCAGGACAGCTGCGAGGGGCAGCTTTGGACTGGTGGGAGTCCCATCCAGTTCATGACCGCGAGTCTCTCACTTGGCTCCAGTTCAGGGAGCGTTTCAGCAGCCACAACGTCCCAGCGGGCGTTATGAAGATGAAACAGAAGGAGTTCCTTGCACTGAAGCAGGTAACCTTAAATATAATCATTCAGCGGTTTCTTTTGAGCTAATGCCCCTTGTTCTATCCTTATAAATCTTGACTTAATCTTTCGATATCTATCTGTCTTTGTCAATTCAGGGGACTATGTCGGTCACGGAGTATCGTGATCGCTTTCTGCAGCTTGCTTGCTACGCCCCTGCCGATGTTGCGGATGACCGCAAGAAGCAGGAGCACTTCATGGAGGGCCTTGAGGACTACCTCCAGTACGCGCTGCTCAACCTCCGCTTCGACGACTTCAACCATCTGGTTGACAGCGCGCTCAACACTGAGCGCAAGCACCTGGAGATGGAGGACAAGAAGAGGAAGGTTGTCCCCGTTGCTACCGGCAGCAACACTCGTCCTCGCCTCCAGCAGCCCCAGCAGTACCAGCAGCAGTACTGGCCTCCTCAGCAGTACCAGCAGAGGCCACCGCAGCAGTACCCGCCTCGACAGCAGCAGGCTGGTCAGGGCCCGAGGTTACCGGCACCTCCGGCTCGTACTGCTCTACCAGCTCCGCCAGCACCGCAGGCTCCACGTCCGGCAGCTCCTACCGGACAGCAGGCTTCGACACTTGCACGCGTCTGCTATCACTGCGGCCAGCCGGGGCACTACGCCAACACTTGCCCCCGGAAGGCGCAGGCGGGACAGCAGGGGCACCCAGCTCAGCCCAGGGCGCCAGCACAGGGCAGGGTGAACCACGTGACGGCTGAGTCAGCGGCCGAGGCTCCTAACGTGGTTATTGGTACGTTCATGGTCAACTCTCACCCCGCTACAGTGCTTTTCGGTACCGGTGCTACCCATTCTTTCATTTCCAAGTCATTTGCCGAGCAGCATGGTATACCGGTTTCTTGTATGAGGACAGCTATGGTAGTTACCTCACCTGGGGGGTCAGATTCGTACATGTTCTATATGCTCCAGAGTTAGTATTGTCATAAAGGGGGTAGAGTTCCGCACTGGCTTGATAGTTATTGATTCCTCGGGGATAGATGTGATTCTGGGCATGGAGACACTTACCAGATGGAGAGTCCGTATTGATTGTGCTCAGCAGACAGTTCACTTATTGGCATCTGATGGCCAAGAGGTGACAGTCAGTGCTTCAGAGCCTTCTGGATTTCTTCATCAGATGGAGGCTAGACCCACGGACGGTATTCGCGTGGTGTCTGAATTCCCGGATGTCTTTCCGGATGATCTGCCAGGTATGTCGCCTGAACGCGCCATCGAGTTTTGTATTGATCTCTTGCCTGGCACAGCTCCTATTGCGAAGCGGCCCTACCGTATGGCACCTATAGAGCATGAAGAAGTTAAGAAGACTATTGATGAGTTGCTAGCCAAGGGCTATATCCGTCGCAGCTTCTCTCCTTGGGCTTTTCCATTGTTGCTGGTAGATAAGAAGGATGGCTCGAAGAGGATGTGTGTCGATTATCGGGAGCTGAATGCAGTTACTATCAAGAATAAGCATCCACTGCCCCGTATTGAGGATCTCTTCGATCTGCTTCGAGGTGCTCGTATATTCTCGAAGATTGATCTTCGTTCGGGCTATTTTCAGCTGAGGATCCGTCCTGGGGATATTCCAAAGACGGCATTCACCTGCAAGTATGGGCTATATGAGTATACAGTCATGTCCTTCGGCTTGACTAATGCCCCGGCTTACTTCATGCATCTGATGAACATGGTCTTCATGGATTATCTGGATGTCTTCGTGGTGATTTTCATTGATGATATTCTGATCTTCTCCAAGACAGAAGAAGAGCATGAGGAGCATCTGAGACTCGTATTGCAGAGATTGAGAGAGCATCAGTTGTATGCCAAGTTCAGCAAGTGCGAGTTCTGGATTGACGAGGTTCCATTCCTCGGTCATGTTATCTCTCAGGGAGGCATTGCTGTTGATCCGAGCAAGGTGAAGGATGTGCTAGAGTGGGAGACACCGCAGACAGTAAAGGAAGTCAGGTCATTCTTGGGCTTAGCTGGATATTATCGGAGGTTCATTGAGAATTTCTCCAAGATCGCGAAGCCTTTGACTTCTTTGCTGGAGAAGAATGTGGCTTTCATATGGACTGATGAGCGTCAGAGGGCCTTTGATGAACTGAAGAAGAGGTTGACTACGTCGCCAGTCCTGACTCTGCCAGATCAGACGAAGAGGTTCACGGTGTATTGTGATGCTTCGAAGGATGGTCTTGGGTGTGTTCTGATGCAGGAGGGCAGAGTGATTGTTTATGCTTCACGGCAGTTACGTCGGCATGAGCTGAATTATCCCACCCATGATCTTGAGTTAGCCGCAGTTGTGCATGCTCTGAAGATTTGGAGGCACTACTTGTATGGGCAGCGTTGTGATATCTACACCGATCACAAGAGCCTCAAGTACATTTTCACGCAGAATGAGCTGAATATGCGGCAGAGAAGATGGCTAGAGTTGGTCAAGGATTATGATCTGGAGATTCACTATCATCCGGGCAAGGCCAATGTTGTAGCAGATGCTTTGAGCAGAAGGAGTTATGTCAACATGGCCGTTGCTTTCCAGATGCCTCCAGAGTTATGCGAGGAGTTCGAGCAGTTGAGTCTGGGCTTCTTGCATCATACCTCCATTGCAGCATTTGAGGTAGTACCGACTCTAGAGTCCGAGATCAGGCAGCATCAGAAAGATGATGAGAAGCTGCAGGAGATTCGTGAGTTGCTCAAGAAGGGCAAGGCTCCTCATTTCAGAGAGGATGATCAGGGTACCTTGTGGTACAAGAACCGGATCTGTGTGCCAGATGTGAAGGATCTTCGGAAGTTGATTCTGAGTGAGGCCCATGATACAGCATACTCTATTCATCCGGGCAGCACGAAGATGTATTATGATCTGAAGGAACGTTTCTGGTGGTATGGGATGAAACGTTCAGTGGCAGAGTACGTGGCTATTTGTGACACCTGTCAGCGTGTCAAGGCTGAGCATTAGAGGCCAGCAGGTCTGTTACAGCCTCTGAAGATTCCAGAGTGGAAATGGGAGGAAATCACTATGGACTTCATTGTTGGATTGCCTCGTACTCAGAAAGGGTACAACTCTATATGGGTAGTAGTGGATCGATTGACGAAGGTTGCTCACTTCATTCCAGTGAACACTACTTACTCCGGTGCTAGACTTGCAGAGTTGTACATCTCTCGGATTGTCTGCTTGCATGGTGTGCCCAAGAAGATCATATCTGACAGAGGGTCTCAGTTCACTTCTCGGTTCTGGGAGCAGCTCCATGATTCGTTGGATACGAAGCTGCGCTTCAGTACGGCTTATCACCCTTAGACAGATGGGCAGACAGAGAGAACCAACCAAGTGTTGGAGGATATGCTGAGAGCTTGTGCTATTCAGTACGGTACTAGTTGGGATAAGTGCCTGTCTTATGCTGAGTTCTCATATAACAACAGCTATCAGGCTAGTCTGAAGAAGTCCCCCTTCGAGGCATTGTATGGCAGAAAGTGCCGGACTCCTCTCTATTGGGATCAGATTGGTGAGAAGCAGCTCTTTGGCCCTGAGATCATAGATGATGCAGAGCAGATGGTCCAGGCTGTGCGAGAAAATCTGAGGATTGCACAGAGCAGACAGAAGAGCTATGCAGATGGCAAACGGAGAGACCTAACTTTCAGTGTTGGTGATTATGTGTATCTGAAGGTGTCTCCGATGAGAGGAATCCGCAGATTTAATGTCAAAGGGAAGTTAGCACCTCGGTATGTGGGGCCATTCAAGGTGCTAGAGCGGAAAGGCGAAGTTGCTTATCGCCTGGAGTTACCTCTCAGCCTCTCAGGAGTTCATGATGTCTTCCATATATCTCAGCTGAAGAGGTGTTTGCGAGTACCCGAGGAGCAGGCACCACTGGATGGAGTAGATGTCCAGGAGGATCTGACTTATACTGAGCATCCGGTGAAGATTCTGGAGACATCAGAGAGGGTCACTCGGAACAAGCGCATCAAGATGTGCAGAGTTCAGTGGAGTCATCACAGTGAAGCTGAGGCTACATGGGAGCGAGAAGATGAGTTGAAGAAGACATATCCAGATCTCTTTGCTAGCCAGCCCAGCTAAATCTCGGGGACGAGATTTCTTTAAGGGGGTAGGGTCTGTAACACCCTAATTTAAATTTCAGCATTTAATAATAAATTTAATTGGCTTTATTTAAATTTCTAAGGTTTATTGTGTTTAGTATGGCATTTAATTCAATTTTGTTCCTTAAGTAATTAAAATTTTGTCTAAGGTTAAAACTTTGGTGTTGCATTCATGCTGGTGCATAATTTTAATTATTTGAGTGTGGTTTGATTTCAAACTTTGATTTGAATTCAAATTTTGTTTGAATTAGAAATAGAAGAGAAAAAGAAATAGAAAAGGAAAGGAAACCAAAACCCCAGCCCAACTCCCCACTCGGCCCAGCCGAACCCCGCAAGGCCCGCTCCCTCCCGCTCGCTAGCCAGCACACGCGCCCCTCCTCCTCTCGCCGACAGCGCGGCCCACACTCCCGCGCCCAACCCAACAGCTAACCCGGGCCCATCCGTCAGCCTGCCCTCCCTCCCGCTCAGCCCGAGTCGCCCGCGCCGCGCGCGTTTCGCTCGCTGACCAGCCGGGCCCGCAAGCTAGCCGCTCAGCCCGCCTCACGTCGCCTTCACGCCCCTGACGGCCCGGGCCCAGTGGTCAGGCTCGTCCCCTTCCTCGCGCAACCGCCGCGCCCGGCACGCCGAGATTCTCGGCGGGCTTCCCTTCCTGGGCACGCACGCCCAGGCCATCCCGCCGCCCTACAAATAGGGGCCCGAGCCTCCCCTCCTCCTCCCATCCGCAGCCGCCACCGTAAACCTAGCCCGCCGCGCTTCTTGCTCCGCCGGACAGCCTCTCCTCTGCACCGCCGTGGAGTCGCAACTCCGCCGCACCTGAGCTCTGTCCAAGGGGCGCACCAGCTCCGCCTCGGTCCCTGGATCATCCTCGAGCCCCTTGGCCCCGGACCGAGCCACGCCGCACCGGGAATTTCGCCAGGGACGCATCGCCGGTAAGTGGCTCTGCCGCCGCGATTTCCATGCCGCCGGCGACCGCCGGACCACCCTAATCTCCGCTTCACCCTCACAGCCCTGCCGGGAGTCGAACCAGGGAGTCCAGACGCTTGGAGCTCCACCACAGTGCCCCGCCACCGAGCGCCGCCCGCGACTCGCCGCCGGAGCTCGCCGCCAACCGGTCCTTCCTTCGTTTCCGAGCCCGGTGAGCCACCGCAACTCCTCCCGATCCTTTTGGCGCTATATTTTGGTAGTTGTAGCCCTGGGACACCCCGAACCGCCCTGCGCCGGCGAACACCACCACCCAGCTCCGCCCCGCGCCGCGGCGAGGCCCAGCCGAGCCTCCCTGAACCCGGGAAACCTCCCCAATGGATCACGCATGATGCGTGGAGTCCAACCGACCCAAGAACGGGTCGATTTGACCCGCGGACGGCCAGATTTGGCCAAGTCCGGCGAGTTTCCCGCCGCGCCGCCGCGGAACAGAGCCGCCGGCGACCTACCGCCGCCGCTCGCGCGCCCAACCCCCCTGCGCCGTCCGATCCGGATTCAACGCGCGCGATTAGATCTTGGATCCATTAGATCTAGACCGCCAGATCTAAATCCAACGGCCTGGATCCAAGGATACCGGTTCGCCTGGCATTTTTGTTAAAGAACCCCCCCAGTTTTCCTAGAATCAACCCGCAATCCACAGCCATTCAAAATTAATTACAGTTTGGTCCAAATTTTAGCACGCAGCCCCCTGAGCTTCCTGGAATTTGAACCCGCCGTCCAGCACTTGACTTTTTGCGAGTTAGACCCTGGAGTTAACATTTAATTACGTTTAGGTCCTCGGTTTTAGCAGAAAACCCCCTGGAACCCTGTTTTTATTACAAATAAGCCCCTAGAACTTGTTTTTAGCCTAGAAAATGCGTTTTAGCTCCGTTTTTAGCGTTCTTTATGTCCACGCGATCGTTGTAATGCGTAGAATAGTTTTAGACTAGTTTAGTGTGCTGTTTTTTATGAATTGATGTACTGTTTCTTAGTTTTTGTTAGTGTTTGCTCGTATGCTTATTATTGTGCATTGTTTTGGCCATGTGTTCGTGAGTAGACGTTGATCCATCTGAGGAGCCCCAGTACCAGTACCCGGAACAGCCATCTTCCGAGCACTTTGAGCAGCAGCAGGAGCAGTACGAGGAGGGCAAGTATAACATGAACAACCTATCATCTTTAATTACAATTTCATACTGCATTTTAATACTGTATGCCTATAAGGACTTCCTAGCCACTTTATATTCTTTATATATACCTTTGGGTTGCATTTTGATTAGTTGTGCTAGGTTGCTGCGCCATAACATACTCTGGTCCTTTTTAATTAATTTGATTAATGGTTTACTTGAACTTAATTCTGAGAGTGGCCCTCTGTGCTTCGTGCTTGAGTGGCTCACGTCTCGTTAAAAGATGTTTTTGTAGAAACATGGTTTAGGGGGCCAGCACGGTGCTTAGTGCTTGGTTGGCCACTCTCCATAAGGACCGGTTCATAGAGCGACAACCTGGGACAACAGCGCTACCACAAGGCTAGAATGGGATAGACTTGGCGTAATAATTAGATCTTTTTGGTTTGGAGTAACTTACCTGCGGGGCAGGGGCGGTAAGCTTCTATGGCCCTCGTGCTGAGTGGCCTCATCTGTGCTTCGTGTCTTGACGCCCACTAGACCTGCTCCATAGTCGCTGATCCACCCTCGCGGTTACTCCCTACCAACGAGTTTCTTTGTAAAGGCCTCGTAGTGAGTCGCTAGTCATCTCACCTAAGGAAGTGTGATGAATCTCTAGCGTAGCTCACGACTTGTGGGTAAAGATGTGCAACCTCTGCAGAGTGTAAAACTGGTATACAAGCCGTGCTCACGGTTATGAGCGGCCCAGATCCTCCTTTTGATTAGTGGAGTTATCTCCTTCCGACAAGGGAGGTGCTTCTCGGGGTTACCTTGGTGGCTTGGTTTTGGTTTGGTTTTTCAGTAGATACATGATTAAACTTGATTAATAACTATGTAACTGGGTTAATGGTAATTCATCAACTCGTAGTAAATAGCTTTAATAAAATCTTGCCAACACTTAAAAGCTAATGCAGTTGAGTCAGCCAACCTTAGAGCCTCATAGTTTGTGATATACTTGTTGAGTGCAAGTTGTGTACTCACTCTTGCCTCTTCTCTACTTTTTCCTCTTGGCTACGCTACTGTTGCTCAGTTCCTGCCGACACGAGGGAGTTCGTCCAGCGCTACCAGGACTACGAGGACTTCTAGGTGTTCATCTCCCAGTCGACGTCCCTGTGGCGCCCTGCTTCAGCTTCGGAGAGCTTTATACGTATTTTGTACTTCGTTTCCGCTGTATCAGACATTTTGTCATTATTGTAATAAATAACATTCGTATTTCAATTTATTATATCTTATTCGTGATATGTGCTATGATATACTGTTCATTCTGTTGTATATACATGTGACTTGATCCTGGCATGTATATGATTGCTCGGTTTATGTTCTTTTATAAACCGGGTGTTACAGTATTTCCTTTTAGTTTAGATTTTGCTTGTCAGGCAAGTTAGTTCAGGTTATAAATATGTACCCCCGCCCATTGTAAAAGGTTTATCACACGATCAACAAACAAACTCTACTTTTTACTTGCAATTTACTTTTCAGCGACTTCGCCACTTTTCTTTTCTTTTTGGCGAGTTCTTTCGAGTTGATCAAGGATGCATCACATTCGAGCGACTTGATCTGCTGGTAAGTTTTCGTTTACCGAGTAAATCTGAGCTTTAGCTTCCGGGCGCATCGCTATGGCTTCGTTCAGATCTATTCAAAAGTTATCGAGTTTATCTAGGCTTTGACTTCCGGGCGTATCGCTGTCGTCTCATCTAGATTTATTCACCAATTATCGATATCGGCTAGATTTGTAGGTTTTCCTACGCTTTTTGGCCATTATCACACCTAAAAACATATTAGATCGGCTTTAGATTTTGTAGTAACACTTTTGTTATCCCAAGAGACGGTTTAGATCTGTTTTTAGTTTACATTATCTGAGTTACACATTCGTAGCTTAGATTTTGTTACACACGCATAATCGGCTACTCAAAGCCGGTTTTATCGTCTAGTGCAACGGCTGATCCTGCCGACGCACTCATTTATTACACAATTGCATTTAAATAGTCTTTTGTCGTGTATTGTATCGGCAAAGCTTGCCGATATGCCTATCTGAGGGATAATCGGAATTCCAGTAGATACACCCTCGAATTTAACATTTACTCTGTCTCTTTGTCAATCAACAGGTCAGATTGACTGGCAGGCTTTGTCTACTTTCCGTGTTTGGCGAACACTTGCCCTCGGATTCCAGTGTGTTGATTTTTGCGTCAACAGCCGCCAATGTGGCGACTGGACCCAACGTTGATGTTGGGGATGTGAACTTCGAGCTGAAGTCTAGCCTCATAAACATGGTGCAGGCTAGCCCATTTTGTAGCAAGCCAAATGAGGACACCAACGCCCATCTCCAGAACTTCTTGGAGCTTTGCAAGACCGTAACCATAAGGGGCGTTACGGCTGACATCATCAGGCTTCACTTGTTTCCTTTCTCCCTCTTGGGGAAAGCGAAATAATGGCTTTATCAGAATTCAGAAGCTGTCAGCATGTGGGACAAATGTTCCGCGGCATTCCTCACCAAGTTCTTCCCGCTAGGCAAAACAAACACCTTGATAGGAAGAATTTTAAGTTTCCTACAGACGGGGATGGAATCCATCCCGGAAGCTTGGGAGAGACTCCAAGAATACATACTCGCCTATCCTCATCATGGGATGGACGAGTGGCTCATACTCCAAAGCTTCTACAACGGGCTAACGACAACATCAAGAGCCCACTTGGATGCTGCTGCTGGAGGGGCCTATCTCGATCTCACCATCGCCAATGCCAAAGCCTTGGTCAAGAAGATGGTCGCCAACTAGGGCTAGAACAAGGAGCGTTCCCAGCTCCGAACCAAAGGCGGAATGCATACCGTCAAGGAGACGGATATGCTTGCCGCCAAAATGGACCTCCAACTGAAGAAACTCGACGAAGGGAACAAACAGCAAATGTTCGTTCCTGTCCAAGCCATGAACTCGTACATGACGTGCGAGGTTTATGGTAATGGTGGACACTCGGGGAATGACTGCCCCGAGACCCGTGAAGATGCAGCCTACATCAACAACAACAACAACGAGTTCCGTCCACAAGGAGGCTAAGGGTAGGGCCAAGCACGCCCACCATTCCAAGGAGGAGGTAATAATTTCAACTCAAATTTCAATTCGAATTTCAATTCAAACCAACCCTCCTTGAGAGACCTTGTCTTTGGCCAAGCTAAAATCAATGAATCTTTAAATAAAAAGCTTGCGGCCAACGACAAAGTTTTGGAAAGTATAAATGCAAAAGTTGAAACTCTTTCTTCTGCCTTGAAAAATCAGTTAAGATTCAACAAAATGATAGAAATACAGTTAGCTCAAATCGCTGCTACCATTCTTGTTGCTGAGTCTGGGAAGATCCAGGGGCAACCTGAGTCTCCCGGTGAAACTGCAAACATGGTGTCTACCGGGTGGGGCAACCTTCCCCGGCAGACTCCACATACTAACCATGCAGGGAGGTACCATTCCCCAAGGAACGACGTTTGGGATGGCATGGTGGCAGCAGTACAAAAGGATCCAGGAGTCCCCATGATCAGCTACTCGATCTACGTCAAGCACTTCGAGCAATGTCTATGCGATCTGGGGGCAAGCGTGAACATAATGCTGTTATCGCCATAAATTAACAGGGTTAATTTATGGGCCGAAAGCAAGATGGGCTTAAAGTAGAAGACTAAAGAAGGCTTGTAAATCGGCTCCTGCGTGAGCATATGGGCCACATTGGCCGTGTATCTTTAGATTTAGTTCAAGATTAGAGATAGAGTCCAATCGGGACAAGATTAGTTTAGATTGTTTCCCAAGTCTCCGGACTATAAATATGTACCCTTTGTTATTCATGAAGGAGAGCGTCATCACGTCTCACAACAACAACTCTCGGCGTATCGCCACCCCTAATCCTAGGGTTTCATCCAAGTAAGTGCCATGCTGCCCTGATCGCTTCCTGCGATCAGGGCAGCGTAGTTCTTGCTCTTACCTTGGTATTACTCGTACTGAAGCGTTTTTGATGGCGAGTAATACTAGTTATCCTGATGTTCGTAGCATGGCTTTTGGTAGATCTATTACGCTTCATTGCTTATCATCTACGAATATCACGTTGTTTCTGTGCTGTCACGTTTCAATCTTATGCTAGTTCTTGTTGCATAGAATTAGTCGCACAGAAGCAACACTCTACTTCTTTTATGTTTAGTAGATCTAATCTGTTATGGTTTGCTCTTATCTTAGGAGTTGGCGTAATATCTGCTAGGTTAGGCCTTGCAAACGGATTGGACGATCCGGTGGCGTAGTAGATGCTTTATCTTGACCTTGATAGGGATTGTTCCGGGAATCGGCTCTTGCTAGTTCTTAGGCCTCTATTTTGGGTTATGGTCTAGTTGTCTGTTACGTTCATTAGGCCTAGTTACGTGTAGGATGTTCCGATCTAGCAGTGAAGCTTTTACCATTGTGGATTAGATTAGCTAGATTTAATTGAAGCAGCTTTACAATTATTCGCTTTATTCGTCGACATATGGATGGTTACAGATCCAATCTGACACCGGGACTCGATTGGCTCTTTAAAGCCGATGCAAGAGTCGTCCCGGGGAGCCGACAACGGCCCCGACTTACGTTTACATGTGTCTTTGTATGCAGGAAACTGTTCGGAGCACATCTACACCCTCCTGATCGGGTATAGGTCAGGTGGCACGCCCGGTTTTCTACAAAACCTCCGGGCGCGTGACGGAATTGTGGGCCGTCGACGAGGGAGCAGTGCCTGCCAGTGCCCCAGCAACCTCCCGGCTCTTCGTGTTGCCCGTCGCTGCTAGCCGGTGGGTTTCGACTGACAACACATTCTGGCACGCCTGGCGGGACCACTCTCCTCGGCGACAACGTCCACTGCAACAATGACTGGAGCTCAAGATCAAGAACCCTCTCCCAAGCCCGTCACATATGAAGAGCTCTCTCCTGAACACAAGAAGAAGTATGATGAGATCAAAGCTCTGCTGGAAGCCGATCTCATTGGCTCTTTTGAGAGGACCTGCAACCATGGCATCAGGTGGAAGGGGTTCTCGCCTGAAGGCGCTCTCGACAACGTGGACCTGTCTATACCATCAGAGGAGCGCACCAGGGCCCTGCGTCAGGAGATGAACTACATGGTGGCCCATGCACTTCATCGGCACTCTCAGAGCTTGATGAACGAGCTTGAGCGCATGGCGCACCGCGTCATCCAGGAGATAATCAAGAACCAGTACTCTCCATCGGGGCCAACCCTGGGGAGTCACATAGAGGAAGCTACGCTGCATTCTAGACCGGTGCTGCCGTTCTCGTTTGCGGCCCCAAAACCACAGAGCGCGCCGATCTGCATCATCCACAAGATCGGCGGTGATCCTGGAGAAGGCCAATTCCTCACCGAGCCACCCAAGGAGATCCCGCACGGCTACACGTGCGCCTACATCCCAGACAGCGTCAGTCCAGCACGCTCGGCGCAGATGGTGAACCTGGGAGCTTCTGGAGCAAACGCGGAGAAACAAGCGTGGCTGGCAAAGTACGCTACTGGGCCGAGTGCTGAGCCATCGGCCCCAGGAGTTCTTAGTGTGGAGCAGGTCAGTGCAATACTGAGAGACCAGTTTGGCATCCTGCCCAAGAGGAAAGCGATCGGCTATTCCAAGCCGTATCCAAGTGATTATGACTTGATCCCACTGCCACCCAAGTATCGGCTTCCCGAGTTCACCAAGTTTAACAGGTCAGAGGGAGCCAGCTCCATCGAGTATGTGAGCCGATACTTAACGCAGCTTGGGATGATCTCAGTGTCGGATCCATTAAGGGTCCGGTTCTTTGGCCAATCCCTGACAGGCCCAGCTTTTGGATGGTATGCATCACTGGCTCCGGATTAGATTCGGACTTGGAGGCAGCTTGAAGATCAATTCCACACCTAGTACCACTCGGAGGCTGCTGAAGCTGGAAATGCCGACCTCGCCCAGGTCAGGCAAAAGCGAGGAGAGACCGTGTTGGAGTACATACAGCGCTTCAGAGAAGTCAAGAACCGATGCTACTCGTCGCGCATCATAGAAAAGGAGGCAGTCGATCTGGCTGTCCTGGGACTCGCTAAGCCGATCAAGGATGCGGCTTTCCAGTTGGAGTTCACATCTCTGGCTCACCTGGTGCAGAAGCTTACAGCATACGAACATTACCATCCTGAGCTGTACCAGGACAAGTTCAAGCGCCATGTAAACATGGCCCAGGCGGATGAATCTGACGACTCTGGCAAGGAGCAAGAAGTAGCCGTGGCAGAGTGGACCCGGGGGGCAAACCCTGTCCCGTGCAAGTGGGTCAAACAGCAGGGGCTTGTGAAGGGCTTCGACTTCGATGTGACCAAAGCAGAGCAGATATTCGATCTGCTCCTCAACGAAAAACAGCTGAAGCTCCCAGAGAATCACAAGTTACCGACGGCACAAGAGCTGCAGGGAAGGTTGTACTGCAAATGGCATCACTCGTTCACTCATGCCACGGGTGAATGCAAGGAGCTGCGTCGACAGATCCAATCGGCTATCGAACAAGGCCGATTGATCCTGGCTCAACACGCCATGAAGGTTGACATGAAGCCCTTCCCAACGGTTAATGTTGTGGAGCTGTCAGACTTCGGATCCGAGGGCCAGGATCTAGCATTCCAGATCAACATGGTGGGACCTGTGTGCCGCCGTGACAAGCAGAAGAGAGAGGCCGCTTCTGGCAAACGGCCGCAGGATGAACGCGAGTTGGAGCAGCAACATGTGACTGAAGAGGAAGTACGTCATATCCGCAACCAGCTCTCAGCTTCTAATCGGCTCCTAGAGAAATACCAGTACCAGTACAAGCTGCGCCGCCGACGTGAATCGGAAGAAGACGAGTACGAGTACTGCACGGGAAGGACGTTGGGAAGGCGCCAGGCTATACGCGACCATTGGCATTGCCCGTTCTTCAGGTATTGCTGGAACTCCGGCATGAGCCGATTGCCTACTATAGATGATTGCTTGGAGTGCAGGCCTCGAGGGCGCCACCAGGATGAGACATCAATGTTCCAGTGCTTGGGGCCCAGAACACGTCAAGACAATCATGTGAGGCGACCATCCAGGGGTGATTCCGAGCCAGAAGAAGAAGACAGGTGCCATCACCCATGGTGGTGTCCTGACGGGCTGAATCGCTCGCAGAAACGCAGAGTGCAGCGTTTGCGCAACCTGGAAGAGGCGGAAGCTAAGTACCTCGACGTGCTGAGGAAGGCGCGTCCAGATCTCGCGGAGCAAATCAGGCGACCGCGAAGGGAGGAGAGGCGCTCTCCAAGGAAGGAGTGGCGCCCCAAGCAGGCAAAAGCCGATGAGAGGCCATCGGCTGACGTGAATATGGTGTTCGTGCTCCCATCGGAGTTTCGGGCACCCCAACCGGAAGAATTGGCTATTGCGCAGATGGATCTCGGCCCGCAGCCAATCATCTTCGAGAAGCCCAAGGAGAAAAGCTACAAGCACCTGAAGGGATTGTATCTCAAGGGCCTCATCAATGGCAAGCCTGTGAACAGGATGTTGGTCGACACTGGCGCTGCAGTCAACTTGATGCCGTACTCTGTGCTGCGCCGATTGGGTCGTTCTTCTGCTGATCTGATCAAGACCAACGTGATGCTCAATGACTTCAATGGACAACCATCAGAAGCAATGGGGGTTCTTAACGTGGAGCTGACAGTTGGCCGCAAGACGATCCCGACTTCGTTCTTCATCGTCAACAGCAAGAGCACATATATGGTATTGCTAGGGAGGGATTGGATCCACGCCAACTGTTGTATCCCTTCCACAATGCATCAGTATCTCGTTAAATGGGATGGCGATGAAGTGGAGGTAGTCCAGGCAGATGATTCCAGCGAAGTTTCCCTCGCAGACATGAACGCATGGGATGCGGAAGGACAAGAGCCGATCTCAGGGATCGTCCTGGAAGACTGTGATCGGATCGAGGCGACAAAAAACGGATTGAGGCTGGTCTTATCCACTGGCCTCACAGAGTAAACGCATCCTGGCATGCCACGGGATGTAATAGAAATAGAGAGGCCGGTCCCGGCGACCGGCCCCAAGAAATAGGAAAATCCTATTTGGGTTCGGAATTGTTACATCATGTACACACGATGGCCTGCTCTGGCAGTTGGCCACTCATCGACTATTTGATTTCGAATGATAGTGGAAGCGTAGAAGCGGCCAGCCCACGCGGTTGGCCAAATAATTTTTCTTGTCATCTCCCTGTGTTTGCCGCTGATCTTGCAGACAATGATGACTCGCCTGTGTTCACAGCTGGTTTTTCAGACGACGGCAAACTAGGATACGGGTTCACGTCAGCTGACGATTTGGAAGAAGTTGACATTGGTCCTGGGGATAAGCCACGGCCGACATTTATCAGCAAGAAGTTGGATCCGGTTTTGCGTGAGGAGATGATTGCATTACTGAAAGAGTATCGGGATTGTTTTGCATGGGACTACACTGAAATGCCCGGTCTGGATAGAAGCATCATCGAGCATCGGCTCCCGCTCAAGAAGGGATTTCGGCCGTTTCAGCAACCAGCATGTCAGATGAAGGCCGAAGTCCTAGAGGAAGTCAAGAAAGAAATAGAGAAGAAGTTGGATGCTGGGTTCATCAGGCCGTGCTGGTATGCAGAATGGATCTCCAGTGTGGTGCCGGTGCAAAAGAAGGATGGCCGATGGCATGTCTGCGTCGATTTTAGAGATCTCAACAGAGCAACTCCGAAGGATGAATACCCGATGCCTATTGCAGAGACATTGATCAACGCCGCTGCTGGCCACAAAATGATGAGTTTCATGGACGGTAATGCCGGTTACAACCAGATCTTCATGGCCCCGGAAGACGTGAACAAGACCGCGTTTAGAGTGGCAGGCGCAGTTGGCTTGTTCGAGTACTTGGTTATGACTTTTGGACTGAAGAATGCCGGTGCAACGTACCAACGTGCCATGAATTACATTTTTCATGATCTCATCGGCAGATTGGTAGAAATCTACATTGACGATGTTGTGTCAAGTGCAAATTGGCTGGGGGGCATCTAGAAGACCTGCGCCAAGTTTTGGAACGAACTCGAAGGTTTGGGCTCAAAATGAACCCAAAGAAGTGTGCCTTCGGTGTATCGGCCGGTCAATTTCTGGGATTCCTGGTGCATGAACGGGGAATCGAGATTGGCCTAAAGAGTCAAGAAGCTGTGAAGATGATGAAACCATGTACTACGAAGAAAGAATTGCAGAAGCTCATCGGTAAAATTAACTTTGTCAGACGGTTTATCTCCAATCTATCTGGGCGTATCGAGCCGTTCATGGGTTTGGTGAAAATCAAATCCGATGATGAGTTTCGCTGGGGGGCAGAACAGCAGCAAGCTCTTGACGAAGTCAAAGAGTATTTGTCAAAGCCTCCAGTGTTGGTTCCTCCTCAGAATGATAGGCCGTTTTATGTGTACCTATCTGTGGGTGACACTTCTATTGCTTCGGTGTTGGTCCAGAAGCATGACGGCCAGGAGATGGTGGTTTTCTACGTCAGCAGACGCATGTTAGACGCCGAGACCAGGTACCCTGAAATCGAGAAGCTTTGCCTTTGCTTATACTTTACATGTACAAAGCTTCGTCATATTTTGCTCTCGGCGGAAACAATTATTATATGCAAATCGGATGTCATAAAGCACATGTTGTCGGCTCCTGTCCTGAAATGCCGACTTGGAAAATGGATGTTTGCATTGTCAGAATTCAATATCCGATACCAGCCTGCAAAAGCAGTCAAGGGACAAGCACTGGCGGATCTTGTTGCGGACAGGATCAGTACTGATATTGCTGCGGTATTTATTCGTGCTTGGGCTATGTTCTTTGATGGATCGGCTTGTGATGATGGGTGCGGTGTGGGAATTCTGTTGGTCTCGCCTTGTGGGGCGACATATTCCTTTTCCATCAGAATGACTGCCCCATGCACCAATAATTTGGTGGAATATGAAGCCGTTCGCAAAGGGATGGAACTACTCCTTGAAGCTGGAGCAGAAGCGGTGGAAATTTTCGGGGATTCAAAGTTGGTGATTTCTCAGCTCACGGAGGAATATAGATGTGAGAGCGAGGCTCTTTTCCCAATATGGGTGCAATGCCATGAGTTGATGTCACAATTTAGGTACATCAATTTCCACTGGATACGCAGGACTCTGAACAATGAAGCCAATGATTTGGCACAGATGGCTTCCGGGTACAGGGAAGCAGCCGATGGAGTCGATGTGGAGGTTCAGTTTCTTGAGCCCGGAGACTGGAGAGCCGATATCTTCAATTACTTGAAGGATTCGGCTCGGGGGGGCACCCAGAAGGATAAGACTCAAGGCCATGAAGTACGTTCTGATAGGGGATGACATGTTTTACAGGACCTTGGAAGGACTACTGCTCAAATGTCTGGGGCCTTCAGAGTCAAATCGGCTCTTGCATGAGGTTCATGAGGGAGCCTGCGGTACGCACCAATCGGCTCATAAGATGAAATGGCTGATTAGGCGATCGGGTTATTACTGGCCCACTATGCTTGAAGATTGTTTCAAATATTACAAGGGATGTCAAGCATGTTAGAGGTTTGGTAAAATTCAGATAGTGCCAGCATCAGTGATGAATCCTATCATCAAACCCTGGCCATTCAGAGGTTGGGGCATGGACATGATTGGACAGATCAACCCGTCGTCTAGCAAGGGTCACCAATGGGTCTCAGCTGCCACAGATTATTTCACAAAGTGGGTAGAGGCAGTGCCCATGAGATCAGTAGCATCGAGAGATGTGATCAGCTTTGTCAAAGAACACATCATCCACAGATTTGGGATCCCTCAGACCATTACGACTGATGGAGGATCGGTCTTTATATCAGAAGAGTTCAGAAAATTTGCCGATGACATGGGGATTAAGCTGATCAGATCATCTCCGTATTATGCCCAAGCCAATGGACAGGCTGAAGCATCCAACCAGAGCCTTATTAAGCTCATAAAGATAAAGATCGATGAATATCCTAGGCGCTGGCATGAGGTGTTATCAGAAGCTTTGTGGGCATATCGTATTTCGTGTCATGGTCCACCAAGACGTCGTCGTACCATCTAGTCTACGGCCAGGACGCTGTGCTACCATGGGAAATCACGGCTGGATCAAGGCGTGTTGAGTTTCAGAATGATCTATCTGCCGAACAGTATGCAGCCTTGATGAACGATAATGTGGAGGACCTGACAGAGTTAAGGCTTTGGTCGCTGGAAAAAATCAAAGAGAACAAAGCAAAAGTCGCCCGTGCATACAACAAGAAGGTCAAGCCTAAGGATTTCTGAGTTGGAGATTTGGTTTGGGAGGCGGTATTGCCATTGGGAGCTAAAGACAAAAAGTTTGGTAAATGGTCTCCAACTTGGCATGGGCCGTACAAGGTTGATCAGGTTTTGCCTGGGAACGCATACATGCTCGAGGAATTGGATGGTGTCAAGTTTCCTGTTGCTGTCAATGGTCAGCATCTCAAGAGGTATTTCCCGAGCATGTGGGAAGGCGAGTAATAAAAGCCGATGATATCCATCTGGCTATATCACGACAGGCCAACATGTTGAGTTGGCCGCACAAAAAAAAACTGACAGGCCAACACTTTGAGTTGGCTAATGAAAAGCGAACAGCCGATGTGTAACCATCGACTTAAGATATTTTTAATAGTTACAAGTCTCAAGTTAACAGGCAGTACTAATTTTCTCTTGAGCCTATCTACTGGTTCAGGAACTCTTCTATGGCATGGATGGCTTCAGTTCGAACAGTGTCTGCTCGTGCTATAATCGCTTTGTCATCCTTGTCATCGCCTGTGACTATCTGCCGGCTCAAGGTGCTGATTTCTGCAAACTTTGCTTGTATCTTCTTGGCTATTTCCTGGGTTTCTTGCTTGGAGTTTGCGATGGAGGTTTCCTCGGCCTGGATGAGTTCTTTGGTGGTGCGGACCTTTTCTTCGAGTTCCGCCAGTTCTTTCTTCAGGAGGTCGAGTCGGTTCATGTTGGCAGACACGTCGGCTTTGATATCTAGAATTGCCTTTTTCTGGTTGAGGGCCTTGCACTTTTGGGTAATGTCAGCCTTCAGAGAAGCTTGAGAGCGACGTGCTTCCATCCTTTGTTGTGCTTTACTGACTTCTATCCGAAAGAATGGGAGGTTGCTGGTTGACTAGAGCTTGATTTGCAATGGCTCCGGAAGATGGGATTCTATTTGCTCGAAGATGTTCTTTATTTTGCTGGAATCGTCAACCAGAGCGGTGATTGGAGCAGATAGGAGATCCCTGATGAGTCAAAGATGATGTGTCAAGTTAGCTGATTGCTGCAGAGATGATGTTTCTACTCCAGGGACAATCAGACCCATTGATGCTGGGTCAAAGGAAAGCAAACCTGAAATGTCAAAGCTCTATGGACATCTCTGGAGTTAGAACAATATGCATTTATGAAGTTATCGGCTGGTTCAGAATTGGTTTTGTAATGTCACCTGTTCTGGAGAAGAAGTGTTGGTCGGTTTGGGAGCAATCGTCCTATCAGAGCTGGTGTGAGCGTCAAGAGCATCGACTGTATCAGCTTGTTCTTCGTTTGTGTCCATCAGTACATCAGGAGTTGCAGCCGTCTCATGTTGATTCAGGCCTTCTTGTAACACACGGTTTATAAAAGGACATAAACCGAGCAATCATATACGTGCCAGGATCAAGTTACACGTATGTACAACAGAATGAACAGTATATCATAGCACATATCACGTAAAAAGACATAATAAAGCGAATACGAATGTTATTTATTACATTAATGACAAAAATGTCTGATACAGCGGAAGCGAAGTACAAATACGATAAAAGCTCTCCGAAGCTGAAGCAGGGCGCCACATGGACGTCGACTGGGAGACGAACACCTAGAAGTCCTCGTAGTCCTGGTAGCGCTGGACGAACTCCCTCATGTCGGCAGGAACTGAGCAGCAGTAGCGTAGCCAAGAGGAAAAAGTAGAGAAGAGGCAAGGGTGAGTACACAACTTGTACTCAACAAGTATAACACAAACTATGAGGCTCTAAGGTTGGCTGACTCAACTGCATTAGCTTTTAAGTGTTGGCAAAATTTTATTAAAGCTATTTACTACGAGTTGATGAATTAACATTAACCCAGTTACATAGTAATTAATCAAGATTAAACATGTCACTACTGAGAACCAAACCGAAACCAAACCAAGGTAACCCCGAGAAGCACCTCCCTCGTCAGAAGGAGATAACTCCACTAATCAAAAGGAGGATCTGGGCCGCTCATAACCGTGAGCACGGCTAGTATACCAGTTTTACACTCTGCAGAGGTTGCACATCTTTACCCACAAGTCGTGAGCTACGCCAGTTGTTCATCACACTTCCTTAGGTGAGATGACTAGCGACTCACTACGAGGCCTTTACAAAGAATCTCGTTGGTAGGGAGTAACCGCGAGGGTGGATCGGTGACTATGGAGCAGGTCTAGTGGGCGTCAAGACACGAAGCACAGACGAGGCCACTCAGCACGAGGGCCATAGAAGCTTACCGCCCCTGCCCCGCAGGTAAGTTACTCCAAACCAAAAAGATCTAATTATTACGCCAAGTCTATCCCATTCTAGCCTTGTGGTAGCGCTGTTGTCCCAGGTTGTCGCTCTATGAACCGGTCCTTATGGAGAGTGGCCAACCAAGCACTAAGCACCGTGCTGGCCCCGTAAACCATGTTTCTACAAAACCATATTTTAACGAGACGTGAGCCACCCAAGCACGAAGCACAGAGGGCCACTCTCAGAATTAAGTTCAAGTAAACCATTAATCAAATTAATTAAAAAGGACGAGAGAGTGTTATAGTGCAGCAACCTAGCACAACTAACCAAAATGCAACCCAAAGGTATATATAAAGGATATAAAGTGGCTAGGAATGTCCTTATAGGCATACAGTATTAAAATGCAGTATGAAAATGTATTTAAAAGTGATGGGTTGTTCATGTTATTCTTGCCTTCCTCATAATGCTCCTACTGCTGCTCAAAGTGCTCAGAAGATGGCTGCTCCTGGTACTGGTACTGGGGCTCCTCATATGGATCAACGTCTACTCACGAACACATGGCCAAAACGAGGCACAACAATAAGCATACAAGCAAACACTAACAAAAACTAAAAAACAGTACATCAATACATAAAAACAGCAAGAAAAACTAAGCCTAAACTGTTCTATGCGTTACAATGATCCCGTGGATATAAAGAACGCTAAAAACGGAGCTAAAACGCATAAACTAGGCTAAAAACAAGTTCTAGGGGCTTATTTGCGAGAAAAACTAAGTTCCAGGGGGTTTTCTGCAAAAACCGAGGGCTAAAACGTAATTAAACCTTAGTTCTGGGGTCTAACTCGCAAAATTACCAAGCTAGGACGGCGGGTTCTATTCTGAGAAAAGCTAGGGGGTTATCTGCTAAAAACTGGGCCCAACAGTAATTATTTTTGAACTATCCAGGATGGCGGGTTGATTTCAAGGAAGTCCAGGGACTCTTTAGCAAAAGTGCCAGGGCGAAGGGGTACGTGCCGATCTGGATCATTGGATCCAAATCTGATGGCCTGGGTTTTAAGGGCGCTGGATCTAATTGTGGCCATTGCAAACGGATCTGGCGGTCCAGGGCAAAGGGGCGCGGGGGCGGCGGCGGAAGGCGCTGGCGGCGTGCTCCCGTGGCGGGGGTTCGCCGGCCATGGCCGTTCTTGGCCTTCCAGGGGTCAAAAGGGACGGAAACAGGGTCGGGAGGACTCCACGCAACATGCGTGATCCACTGGGGAGGTTTCCCGGGTTCAGGGAGGCTCGGCTGGGGCTCGCCACGGCGCGGGGCGGAGCTGGGTGGTGGTGCTCGCCGGCGCAGGGCGGTTCGGGGTCTCCCGGGGCTACAACTACCAAAATATAGCGCCAAAAGGATCGGGAGGAGTTGCGGGTGCCCACCGGGCTCGGAAACGAAGGAAGGACCGGTTGGCGGCGAGCTCCGGCGGCGAGTCGCAGGCGGCGCTCGGTGGCGGGGCACTGTGGTGGAGCTCCAAGCGTCTGGACTCCCTGGTTCGACTCCCGGCAGGGCTGTGAGGGTGAAGCGGGGGTTAGGGTGGTCCGGCAGTCACCGGCGGCATGGAAATCACGGCGGCAGAGCCACTTACCGGCGATGCGTCCCTGCCGAAATTCCCGGTGCGGCGTGACTCGGTCCGGGGCCAAGGAGCTCGAGGATGATCCAGGGATCGAGGCGGAGCTGGTGCGCCCCTTGGACGGAGCTCAGGTGCGGCGGAGCTGCGACTCCATGGCGGCGCAGAGGAGCGGCTGTCCGGCGGAGCAAGATGCGCGGCAGGCTAGGTTTACGGTGGCGGCTGCGGATGGGAGGAGGAGGGGAGGCTCGGGCCCCTATTTGTAGGGCGGCGGGATGGCCTGGGCGTGCGTGCCCAGGAAGGAAAGCCCGCCGAGAATCTCGGCGTGCCGGGCGCGGCGGTTGCGCGAGGAAGGGGACGAGCCTGACCGCTGGGCCCGGGCCGTCAGGGGCGCGAAGGCGACGCGAGGCGGGCTGAGCGGCTGGTGTGCGGGCCCGGCTGGTCAGCGAGCGAAACGCGCGCGGCGCGGGCGACTCGGGCTGAGCGGGAGGTGAGGGCAGGCTGACGGATGGGCCCGGGTTAGCTGTTGGGTTGGGCGTGGGAGTGTGGGCCACGCTGTCGGCGAGAGGAGGAGGGGCGCGTGCGCTGGCTGGCGAGCGGGAGGGAGCGGGCCGTTGCGGGGTTCGGCTGGGCCGAGTGGGGAGTTGGGCCGCGCACAGGAGGGAGAGGGAGCTTGGGCCGTGTGCGTGGGAAAGGAAAGGAGGTCCACGGGCTTGAGCTGCTGGGTTCCCTTTCTATTAACTCTTCTATTTCTTTTCCTATTCAAACTAACTCAATCAAATCTATTTGAATTCAAAATTTAATTTGAATTCAACTCTAACACTCAAACAAATAAAATAATGCTCCAGCATGAATGCAACATTAAAAGTAAACCTAGGACAAAATTTTAATTACTTGAGAACCATAATTAGATTTAATGTCATCTAAGCACAATAAACCTTAGAAAATTTAAATAAAGCCAATTAAATTTGTTAATAAATGCTGAAATTTAAATTAGGGTGTTACACTTCTGCATTGGAGGTTTCTTCAGCTGCATCCTGGAAATAGAATTATAATCAACCAAGGTACATATGTATGATATAAGTTCTTGAATGATGGGTTACCTGGTTGGTGTTGGACTCTGATGGACTTGGAGGGGATGGTACTGGTTTCTTGATGACACGCCTTGTGATCATCTTCCTTTTCTTGGTCAAGACTCGGGGGGCAATGCTTGCTGAAGTTTGTCTTCGCTTGGGAGCCGACTGGAGTAAGTCTGGCTGAACAGTCATTATCACTTTCTTCATTGGTGGTGATCCTTTGCAGAAGAGTACATTAGGAGCAGTTGGAAGGAAGTGAAATGGCTCCCCAGTGCTGGTCATGGGTTCTGGACCATCTTGTTGCTGCTGACAAGATGAGCAGGTTCAGCCAAGAGAAAGGAATAGAGGACTTAGGAGAAATGAAGTGCATAAATTCAGTACCTCTTCCTCGAGGATTACATATTCAGGATCGATTTGCTGCAGTCGAGGACTTAGAGCCTTTCTGAAGACATGAGTTTTCCACATGTTCCACCAAGTATCAAAGCCGATTGATGAGGAGGTGAAAGACAAATCGGCTGGTATTGGAATGTGGAGATTGTCAAACATGTTGTAGCATCTTGAGCTGGTGAGACCATCAGGCAGATCGGCTCTGCTCTCCACCAAGTGGTGAATATGGAAGTGGGGAGGGACCTGTCCTAGGCCAAATTGCCGAGCTGTTATAACTGGTTGGTAAGATTCATAACCTGGCTTAATGATTCTATTAGAGGTACTGATGCCAACAGGAAGGAAGCCAGGTCGGATCATCAAAGAAAACAGATGCCGAGTGCTGTCATCATCGGCAAAATTATCTAGTCTGAAGGCAGTTGGGATTTCAAAGGGTTCAGATTCAGTAAATGGAAAATAGAGGGGATTTTCTGAGCCTTTGTAGAAGATTCTAAACCAGTTTGCTGCATCTGTTGAATTAAGTTTACTGCCAGGGAGACTAAATAAAGCTTGGCTGTAGCTTGTACATCTAATTGGTTTGCCACTCTCATCAGGGAAAGAGTTCTTGATCAGGACTTGGAAGTTGGGAATATGGTGCTGGAAGTACAGTTGTGCCCACAACTGAATGAACCACCAAGGGCCTCCAGTTGTCAGTTTCTTTTTGTTATGTAAATTAGATGTCATCAAATGGAGATATCTGTAGGTTTCTTCAAGGAAGAGTTTGCCTAGGCCGGTGTGATTACCATGGGCCAAGTGATAGGCCAAAGGGAGATAGTTCTTAGTTGGAGCTAAAGAAGGGCCACAGAAGATGAAGTGCTCTAGCCAAAGATTTAAGAAAGCTGTGTGTTCTTTCTCAGTCACTGGACCTTTTGTTTTCATGTGCTGACTCATGTAAGTACCCCAGTTTGTGCAGTTAACCTTGGAAGAAAGTTTGAAGGGGACTTCTGCCATTTTGTGAGCAGCAGGATTAGGAGAGCTAATGTCTAGTCCAGTGATCATGGTAACATCTAGCAGAGTAGGAGTCATGGGTCCATGACCAAAGAGGAAACAATTCAGAGCATCGGACCAGAAATAGCCGATGGTTTTCAGAAGATTTTCATCGTTGTCAAGAGGTGATAGTGATAAACTAAGTGTGTCGGCTATGTTCAAATCCTGCCATAAGGGCATGTGAGCTTTCGCTACTCTGCTGTAACATGTAATCCAGCTTTCAGGTGGGTTAGGCCAGGCTCTTAAGCAGTCGGCCCAGAGGTTCAAATCGATGTTTTGACTCACAAAAGGAATCCTATTTGCTTCACAAGAGATCAAATCTGTGGGGGTTTCATGGGTTTGTGGGCCAAGACAGAAAGATTTTAGATTAGAGGGATGCAGCAAAAGGATGTTTGACACCTGAAGTTCAGAAGTTCAGAAATATGCTTATGGTGTTATGTTTCAGAGTTTCAGTTTCAGAAACTTGGTAAGCTGAAGGAAACTAAAGGATTAGGCCGAATATTACCTTCAGGCCGCAGATTGCCGTATCATCAGTTGCAGAGCTTGTTGTTTGAGCTGCAGAATCCGCCATGGTTCAGATCCGTTGACTTAAGGTTTGCTTGCTGTGGGCTCTGATTTGAATTTTGGCTGCTTGAAGAGTTCTTGCTCGGATTTGTAGAGCTTGGTTTTCGAATTGCACTCGAAATTGAGGGTTCGTCGAGTTCGGTTCAGACTGGAAGTATTATTCTTCTGCGGGTTGCTTCTAGTTTGAATTTCGTCGGCTCTTGGATATTTATGGAAGCCTGATGCGTTGCCATCGGCTTTTTGGAAGGTAGATGAAGACACGAAATTGGGGAAACTCGATTTCATTAAAAGGAAATTTCATTACAAGGAAAGCCGATTTTACAAAGGAATCAATCCTTCGGCTTTTTGATCCTACTCCTACGATACCACTACTACTGTTCGTAGGTACCTAGTACATACGACGCTTGGGGCTTCGGGCCGGTACATCTCCGCTACCGTCGTCGTCGCTGCCGTCGTCGTCGTCATCGTCGCTGCTGAAGGCGCTGCTGCCGCCTTCAGACCCGGACTCGCTCCAGCCGCCGCCATCGCCACTGTTCTCCTCTTCGCTGTCCTCCTCGGAGGACCCGAGGAACCGGAAGGGCTTTCCGCCTATCGGCTCGTCGTCATCGGAGGGGGAGTCGATCTCCTCTTCCGAGGAAGAGTCGACTCCGTCCGACGAGGGGTCTTCTTCCTTGTCCTTCTCCGACTCCTCTTGGAACAGGAGCCGGAGGTCTTCTCCTTCAGTTTCGGGCTCGTCCTCCTCGGAGGCGACCCCGAAGTCGAACTCCTCTGCATCCCAGTGCAGAGGAGCCAGCGTTTCGTACGCTGTGGTTGGGTCCCACTCTGGCGTCGGCTCCCGACTCTCTGGGATGGAGTCGATGGAAGAAGCAGGAAGGGGGGAAGAAGAAGGGGAAGAGGAAGAAGAAGAAGAGTCTCCAAAGGAGTTGGAGTCGGAAGAAGAAGAGATCGCCATTGCTGCTGGAAGATTGGGGTGGTTTCTGTGCTACTGGCTTTGGGAGGAAGAAGAAGTTTTGTTGTGAAGAAGAGCCGATGCAGAGGGAGGTTAAATAGTGAAAAGGTAGAAGACGGATCGGCAGTTTCGCGTTCTACGAGGAGCCAGTTGCAGAGACATTGTGTCTTCCTTGGTGGTTGCATAGTGTTTAATGAGCATTAACGGAAAGATGAAGCGACGGATTGGTTTTGGAACTATCATTGCCAAAACCAGGGGGCATGTGTTATCGCCATAAATTAACAGGGTTAATTTATGGGCCGAAAGCAAGATGGGCTTAAAGCAGAAGACTAAAGAAGGCTTGTAAATCGGCTCCTGCGTGAGCATATGGGCCACATTGGCCGTGTATCTTTAGATTTAGTTCAAGATTAGAGATAGAGTCCAATCGGGACAAGATTAGTTTAGATTGTTTCCCAAGTCTCCGGACTATAAATATGTACCCTTTGTTATTCATGAAGGAGAGCGTCATCACGTCTCACAACAACAACTCTCGGCGCATCGCCACCCCTAATCCTAGGGTTTCATCCAAGTAAGTGTCATGCTGCCCTGATCGCTTCCTGTGATCAGGGCAGCGTAGTTCTTGCTCTTACCTTGGTATTACTCGTACTGAAGCGTTTTTGATGGCGAGTAATACTAGTTATCCTGATGTTCGTAGCATGGCTTTTGGTAGATCTATTACGCTTCATTGCTTATCATCTACGAATATCACGTTGTTTCTGTGCTGTCACGTTTCAATCTTATGCTAGTTCTTGTTGCATAGAATTAGTCGCACAGAAGCAACACTCTGCTTCTTTTATGTTTAGTAGATCTAATCTGTTATGGTTTGCTCTTATCTTAGGAGTTGGCGTAATATCTGCTAGGTTAGGCCTTGCAAACGGATTGGACGATCCGGTGGCGTAGTAGATGCTTTATCTTGACCTTGATAGGGATTGTTCCGGGAATCGGCTCTTGCTAGTTCTTAGGCCTCTGTTTTGGGTTATGGTCTAGTTGTCTGTTATGTTCATTAGGCCTAGTTACGTGTAGGATGTTCCGATCTAGCAGTGAAGCTTTTACCATTGTGGATTAGATTAGCTAGATTTAATTGAAGCAGCTTTACAATTATTCGCTTTATTCGTCGACATCTGGATGGTTACAGATCCAATCTGACACCGGGACTCGATTGGCTCTTTAAAGCCGATGCAAGAGTCATCCCAGGGAGCCGACAACGGCTCGGACTTATGTTTACACGTGTCTTTGTATGCAGGAAACTGTTCGGAGCATGTCTACACCCTCCTGATCGGGTATAGGTCTGGTGGCACGCCCGGTTTTCTACAAAACCTCCGGGCGCGTGACGGAATTGCGGGCCGTCGACGAGGGAGCAGTGCCTGCCAGTGCCCCAGCAACCTCCCGGCTCTTCGTGTTGCCCGTCGCTGCTCGCCGGTGGGTTTCGACTGACAACAAATGCCCAAGGTAATATACGAAGAACTCGATTATCCTGCTCTTTCCTCCACAAATATGCTCATACAACTTGCATATTCGACAGTTCGATATCCCGAAGGGATAGCCAAACACGTCTTCGTACGAGTACGAGACTCCTTCATAATTGCCGATTTTGTGGTAATGGATACGGATGGTGACCTTGGGGTCAACCTCGTACTTGATCGACCTTTCCTAAGGTCCGCAAAGGCAAAGATAGACGTCGGAAGGGGAGAAATTCGTTTCCGTGTTGGGAAGGAGGACATGTTTTTCAGATTCAAGGAAAGGGAAGAGCAGCATTTCATAATACAACAAGATAGTGAAGGGCAAGCGCTCTGGGGTTCACCCGAACCCCAGCCTGAAGAACCTACGACCACCCGATCCAAAAGAAGACGATCAAAGAAGGTATGGCGTAAGGTTGAGAGTTCATCCTTGCCCACTTCTCTAGGACGAGCCAAACAATGGTAAGTTATTGCAGGAGAAAGATCCCACTTGTCAAACTCAAAACGACGAGCCCTTGCCAAAGGTAAATCGGTACTTATCTCATATTTAATTTTCCACCAAATTTGCTTCTCTCGACTTTTGAAACTTTTTCCTACTGCATATTTGAATTTTCAAAACACCATTGCATGCTAGAATCTTTTCTAGCACCTTTTCTATTTTTACATAAATCCAAAAATATTTTCTAAGCATTGAAATCCTTTGAAGAAAAATACTTTTCAAAATCTTTAGAGGCAAAGTTTGGCCTGGCACCGAAAGGGGGGCACCAGGGGGCCCACCTTGGGGCCGGCCGACTCCACAGGTCGGCCGACCCAGGGCCAACGGCTCCTGGGCCCCACCTTCTCCAACGGCTCTGTGACCGTTGTGGCCTGCTTCTCCAACGGTGCCCGGCCATTCTCTCTTTAAATAGAGGTTGAGATGTAATGACCCGACCCGGGAGAACGACCAAGATCTACTCTACACGTTGAGTAGACCACACCTGCTAATTAATTCTCTTGCACTTTCGTCCTCGCTTCGCGTAAAAGGATTGACCCGGAATTAACTAACTCCCCCTAGGCTGGTATTTAAGCTGGTATGCACTCCCTTCCATTCTCAGTATGGGACTAAACCTCTAATGCTACAGTAACTCGCGAATTTGGCCCGGCCAACCTGGCCCATGGGCTGTTACATGAGAGGTGGGTGTTGAGCTCTCACACTCAACTCTCATTCACTCACTCCCTCTCAAACTCTCTCCAACTTTGCTCTCGGGTTTTCATTGGATTTTGGCTCATGTTTGATTGCAAGAACACTCTCTTTTTCATTTCTTTGCTGCAAGATTGTTCGTATACTTGGGGGAACAACATTCGGGTAAGAGTTTCACTTTCATTTCACTAACGTAACCCGAATCAAGTTGTTCTCATTCGTTCTTGTTCGCTCTTGTTGCAAGCATGAAGGGTGCAGGTCGGAAGATAACCGGAGCCATCAAGAGGGTGATGAGGTTAGGTTCATCCCATTCACGGGGTGAGTCTAGCTCCCGTCATTCCTCTGAACCTACACCAACACCAACACCAACCACGATGGACTACGAACAAGAAGAACAATACGAAGAAGTGCATGCCGAGCCACAAGCCGAGGACATGGAAATTGATGAAGAAGACGCTCCCTACCTCGACTTGCATGACGCTCGTGAACGACAAGCCTATGCCATGATCAAAGACCGAAGCTTCGTCCACACCCAAGCCTTCGATCCGGAACTCCTCATCAAGATAGGTATGTACGAAGACTTCGCTAATGTTTGGCACGCAATTGGATGGGACAACTTCGTTCCCATTGAGGAGTATGGTTCTCGGCTCCCCACCATCCAATTTCTTTGCACTCTTCGGGAGGTGGAAAATGGGGTTTACTTTCGACTTTTCGGGGAAGAATATTTGCTTTCTTGGAAAACTTTTGCTGGCCACCTCGATTTCAACAAACGCTGGCCAATTTCTCTTGAGCAAGCTTGCCGCGGATTTAATCGTCATGAATTTTGGGGACAGATTTTGGGCAAATTTGCACCTACGTGCAATGACATTCATAACCCAACTCTTCGCTTGATGCACAAGTGGTTAGCCATCACTCTCTTTCCAAGAGATGATGTCCGACCCGTGCGCAACGATGAGTTGCTCTTTTTATATGCCTTGGTCAACAAGATCAAAATCTCCCCCGCACAAGCTTTGGTTAGGCAATGGCTTTTGAATTTCAAGATGACGGGTCCTATTGAGTGTACTTCTTTGATAACTTGTATCGCTACACATATCGGTGCCTTAGAGGGGAATTCCATTCCTTTCATTGAGGGTGACCGCGTGTATATCGACAAGTCTTATTTGATTCAAGGTCGCATACTTAAGAAAGGCCCGGATGACTCTTTGATTTTCTTCTTCATGGGCTATACAAATGAGATTCCGCTGCCCAATGCAGACTTCCATTTGTACAATTGCCATTCGCTAACCATCCCTCTCGTTCAACGAGATGGGGGCAGCAGGCATAGTACTTCTGGTTTACCTGGCAGGATGATAAGAAGTAGAACCAGGAGGGAAGAAACACCGGCACCACCTCAGCATACTCAGACCTCATATCACCATGAGTTGGGCTGTTGTTGCCATTATTTCCCATTTTGACCGTCAACTTCTCGGGAATAAATTGAGCCTTGCACTATGTTCATTACATATTTTACCTAATCCTAACAAATTCCACAAGTTTTGGATGAGTTTTGATTTCAGGTGATCATGTACCAAAAACAGGCGAAGTTGGGCACAAACCCAGGCCGACCAGCCTATCCTAGACCGGCTGGCCTGGCACCCCTGAGGAGTGTGCCACGTCTTCAATCCAAAGGCAAAGTAACACACCCACAATGCCTCTGAGTCGTGGATTACACGTCAGTTTGATCGAATGGACCGAAAGGCATTGACATAGATCAAAGGAACCACAAGACAGTGTCAAATCAAGCATAAGTCGGTGAAGCAACTCCCTGGAACAATCACAAGCGTCCACGTACGATGTCGGTGCAACAGAGGGCCGAGGGGCACCAGAGGGAGGCCGGCCGGCCTAGTAACTGCCTGCGTCAAGACCAAGCAACTATCACCGACCCCAGGAGTGAATCAGGAGCGTCCAGGAGAAGGAGGTGGCCAAACCACCATGATCCTAGGTCGGCCAGCCTAGGAGGGGCCGGCCGGCCCCACCTGGCAGCCGCTTATCTCCAGTCTTTGCGTGGAAGTTAAGCCTACCGACCTCAGCTGCTTACAACTGACGCCAACCACTTTGCCGACCCTGGAAGGCTATAAACAGGACCCCATCCATCACTTGTACACACACACAAAGGAGCTATCTTCTATCATTCTTAGTTTCTAGAGTAGGTTAGGTAGTCTGGGAGTTAGAGTCGAGTCGAGCTTGTCTCGGGATTCTGGAGTCGTCATCGGAAGTTGGTATAAGCTCTTGTATCTTTTCCTTTGACATTTATCAATATAGTTATCTTCTTTATCTTTTCGAGTCAGCTTTACTTTCCGCATTATTTATCTTCTCAAGTTATTGTACTTGTGTGCGGAAGTAAGTTCCTCTAGCTTAGACTTTGTATCTTTCTTGTTTATCGGGATCTTACCTTATAGGTTTTCTGGCCCGGACTAGGGAACTCAAGTTAGGCCCCTAGGTTGAGGGGGATTTCTCTTGTTCGCGACAAGAGAAATCCTAACACCAAGTACGGATGTGGTGTCCGAGCTTAGTGTTAGCTAGAAAGTGTGTTCCACCCCACAGTACCGTTGTGGTAGGCGGCAGGTGGTGACAGCCCTGTCCGTCCCTCGTAGTCCACCACGTTCAGGTGCTTTCATATCAGTAGTGCTGACTACCGTTGGACTCCCTTCTCACCCCAGTCTAAGTCATTCCCTGAGGACGCCGAAGTAAGTTCTACGTTCCCGATAACTACGTTGTCGTCCCAGCTGCTTACCTCTCTAAGGATTAGAGTCTCCTGTGTCAGACAGTCTTTGTGGACCATTATCTTATCTATCATATCAGGCTTGCCCCCACTAATTTAGTCGGTTGATATCTCTAGTAAAGTTTGTCATTCGATTCTTCGATACTCTTTGCCATAGTGCTTCCCTGAGGAAAATTATGATACCCTAGAATACTCCAAGGTGAAGTGCTGCAACGGTGATTCTGTGCGCTTGCGGAATCTGTATTCTATTGAGCATAAGAAACACCAACAAGCATTTCTGGCACCATTGCCGGGGAAGTAATTGGCTAAAGATATCATCGAATAGTTTGACAAAATTTACTAATTTATCACTACTAATTTTAGCGGGATTACCATTGCTCTCGGATTTTTGTGATTTCTGCAGAGCAGTGTAGGACCAGATTCAATCTACCATTTCACTTCAACTCATATCCAGAAGAATTGGGTGAATTATTTGACGCATATTCGTCCTACCAGAAGAAACTTTCTTAGGATCAAGGTTTGACATTGCCAGCTTCAATACCCATGGTTCAGAAGACACTACGTCAATTCTCAGCCCCGTCCAATGGCCATATCCCTATTGGATTGACCAATGACCAAGGCACTGATGGCTTTGAGATAAAGACTGGTCTTGTCAACATGGTCCAAGCAAGTCCCTTCCGCGGAAAGGCATCAGAGGATGCCATTGCTCATCTGCAGAATTTTCTGGAAGTGAGCAGCATAATCAACCCAAAAGGCACTACGATGGATAATATTCGTCTTCGACTGTTCCCATTCTCTTTGCTTGGGAAAGCAAAGACGTGGTTCTACACCTTCAAGGAAGAATTCAACACTTGGGATGCATGCGCCAATGCTTTTCTGGTCAAGTACTTTCTGGTGGGCAAAACCAACGCCCTTCGGAACAAGATTTCCAATTTTCAACAACTCCAAGATGAGACAGTCTCGGAAGCCTGGGATCGTCTCCAGGAATACATTGCAGCATGCCCACACCACGGCACGGAAGAATGGCTTATCATTCAGAAGTTCTTCCATGGCCTGAACCAGCAATCGCAAGATCACATGGACATAGCAGCGGGAGGAGCATTCCTCTCCCTCGATGTTGCAGGAGCTAGAGTGCTCATCGACAAGGTTGCTTCCAACCAGAGTTGGAAGGCAGATAGGCAGCCGGCCCGTGCAAAAGGAACACATGATATCGACTGTGTCGATAGGCTGGTCGCCAAGATGGATCTTCTCATGAAAAAGCTGGAATCTCCACACCAGGAGGTTAACCAGACCAAGTCTCGGATGACATGTGAGAAATGTGGCAATACTGGACACTCGGGCAAATCTTGCCCGTTCACTCAAGAGGACGAAAAATCCATTGGGAACGACACTCCCGATGACACAGACTGCCATCCTCAGCAAGGTTGGAATTCTAAGCCCGACCTCCCCTTCGGCCAACAGCAAGGTAACAATTTTAATAATAGTTTTTAGCCCTCGCTTAAAAATTTCATGTATGGCCAAAAGCAAATCAATGACAACATTGGTGAGAAGTCTCTTGCTAATGATAAAATTCTTAAATCTTTGGCTATGCAACTAGATGGGTTTAACTCTGTTATTAAAAATCAGTTGAGATTCAATACATTGATAGAAACTAAAGTAACTCAGCTGGCCTCATCCTGTCGTAACCATAACACGGGGGAGCTTCCTGAGCAACCAGAAGTGAATCCGAAAGAAAACGTGAATGCAGTAATTGTGCGGGCAAGACAATCCGCACAGAGACCACATCTTCCGCAGGATGTAGGTACACGGCGGAAGACCGTAACCGCCAGGAATACCGATGCTAAAGACGGGGTGCTGGAGGAGGCCAATGAATCCAACACCATTGCTACCCAGGAAGACCCCGTGGAACCCCCTAGAACTTCACGGGACTGTCACGATACAACCGCCTTACCGTTTCTAGAGCAGAAAAGGAGGCCGATGGCCGACGAGCAATTCGGCAAGTTCGTCGAGGTAATCAAGAAGCTTTATGGCAACATACCACTTCTAGACACTATGCAGGTTCCCACATATGCCATGTATCTCGAGGATATCCTTGGCAACAAGAGGGTCCTGCCGACCACCGAGGTCGTGCAGCTTATAGATGAGTGTAGCACAACTATACTCAACCCTCTCCTAGAGAAGAAGAAGAAACCAGGATGCCCCACCATCACATGTTCTATCGGAGCTCAACACTTTAAGCACGCTCTTTGCGATCTGCGAGCAAGCATCAGCGCCATGCCAAAGCTAGCAGACCAATCGGTTCGTCATCTCGTGGGGATCGCCAAGGATATTCCGGTAAAAATATGGAATGTCTTTGTTCCTGTTGATTTTGTCATCCTCGATATGGAAATCGGCACCAAGATTCCTCTCATACTTTGGAGGCCATTCTTGAGTGTGACAACTGCCCACATTGATGCGAGAGTTGGAGTAATCCAACTCAACATCAATGGGCAGAAGGAAAGATTCGGCTTTAGGCCGAAGGACGAGCAATGCTCAAAGATCAAAAGTTTCAACCGGAAGGAATCCGTGAAAGAGCTGGAGAAGCCATATACCCCGTCCAACTATACCCTCATTGAATTAGTGGAGAATCTTCGAACTCGAGAGGAGATCAAGGTGTATAATCAATGGAACGAGAAGCGAAATATCCAATGTAAGAAATTTTTGGAATTTGGGAAGAAAGAGATCGAAATAACTCTGCCTATGGCGGAAGAAAGCATCGCCACCCATGTCTCCATCAGGTGACAACGACCGAACCCAAGGTATGGATAGTCTCACTCAGGAAGAGAAACTCGAGCCCTTGCCATGAGGTATGTGGTAGTTATCCATTCTTGCATTTGCATATAGGATAGTTTATCTCCTTGCATAGTTTTCCCTTTCACATCATGGCATGTTTAAATTCTCGCAAATGCATTCTTTCAATTCTATATTGCATACAAAAAAAATCATTCAAGATGGCGGACCTACTGAGCTTCATTCAAGCTTGGGGGGGATGCCACTATATCCAGGTAAGTCATTCAACCTGTCCTTTCATCTTCTGTCCAAAAAAAATATACTTGGTTTGAGTCTTTCAAAAATTCAAAAGAGAATAAAATAAAATAAATACAAAAAAACAAAATAAATAAAAGAAAAATGTTTCATGCTTTGAATAAAACTCCCAGTACATATGTGTGGAAATTCGTGTAAGCTCTTATCATGGAGATGATGAATAGTTGCTTTGTCCATGCTTTGCAAGTACCTCGTATACAACTTTTTACTCTCCTAGTACTTGAAATGTTGGCTCATGAAAATATCACTAAAATTCTGGTTTGAGTGGGAGCATGAGCTTGATTTCCAAGTCTAAGTTGTTGTGAGATTTGAGATGGCCCGAATCGGAATAAAACTGCATGCTCTAGTAGGGAACCTCTCGAAATTTCATTAAAATGAAACTTGGTAAAGATTTCCCCTTTGGTTTACATGTCCTACCCAAAGCCATAATGTTTTATCATATGAACCGATATAAGCTATCTTGAGTTATCTTGAGCTTTGCCGAATGGTGAGTACGTTTGAGGAAGGTACTTGTCATCTACTGGTCTTTCTCCTTTGCGTACCCATTGTTTGCTAGCCTCAAATGTCTAGCATGTGAATTACCTACTCCGAGTATTGATATCCACCTTCGCCAGACAATTCCCCTCACAACAAAACCAAAAATCTCTGCAGTGAGCCTATCCATCTCAAATGGTCTATCTAAGAAATGCTCCTTCCAACAACTATATCCTCATGGAGTATGGGTCATCTTCATTAAAAAAAAAGAGGAGAGACAAGACCCATACCTCCACTCAAGAGAGTTGAAATAAGGAGCTCAAATAAAAAGAGATGTCTAAGTGTGAGTCCATTTCCTCCCTCTCCCCTGAAAATTCTACCTTCCATAAGATCGGGATTTGATTAAGTACCAACCTCTTGCGAACCACTCTTCGGCTCGGCAACACAGGTAACCAAGGTATGCTACACTCTTCCTACCCAAAACTCCACATATCAACCTTAGAGTAGGAAGAAGATGGTCAAATTTCCGACCATGGTGAGATCATACACCTTGAGCGACTTGAGAGTACCATTGGGGAATCTTAAACCACTTTTTGAAAACTTGCAAAATATTCCGAGATAGGAACCTGAACAGGAAGCAGGAAATATCCCGGTAAAGGTTGTTCAGTCTCTCAACCGCCCAAGACAAGGGATGAAATGCGAACAAGCACCATCTACCAGAAACCAAGGTATGAGCCAACTTATTCAATGTACAAATGGTTAGAGTAATATGTTGTGCACAAGGTATTTACGGGGTATGAGCATTGATGCAACTCCTGATCCACCGAGCCTCAGCTTTAGCTTTGCTCAAGGACGAGCAAAAGTTTAAGCTTGGGGGGTGTTGACGGCCATTATTTCCCATTTTGACCATCAACTTCTCGGGAATAAATTGAGCCTTGCACTATGTTCCATACATATTTTACCTAATCCTAACAAATTCCACAAGTTTTGGATGAGTTTTGATTTTAGGTGATCATGTACCAAAAACAGGCGAAGTTGGGCACAAACCCAGGCCGACCGGCCTATCCTAGGCCAGCCGGCCTGGCACCCCTGAGGAGTGTGCCACGTCTTCAATCCAGAGGCAAAGTAACACACTCACAATGCCTTCTGAGTCGTGGATTAGATGTCGGTTTGATCGAATGGACCAAAAGGCATTGACATGGATCAAAGGACCCACAAGACAGTGTCAAATCAAGCATAAGTCGGTGAAGCACCTCCCTGGAACAATCACAAGCGTCCACGTACGATGTCGGTGCAACAGAGGGCCGATGGGCGCCAGAGGGAGGCCGGCCGGCCTACTCCAGGCCGGCCAGCCCAGTAACTACCTGCGTCAAGACCAAGCAACTGTCATCGACCCCAGGAGTGAATCAGGAGCATCCAGGAGAAGGCGGTGGTTAAACCGCCATGATCCTAGGCCGGCCGGCCTAGGAGGGGCCGGCCGGCCCCACTTGGCACCCGCTTATCTCCAGGCTTCGCGTGGAAGTTAAACCTACCGACCTCAGCTGCTTACAACTGACGCCAACCACTTTACTGACCCTGGAAGGCTATAAATAGGACCCGATCCATCACTTGTACACACACACACACCAAAGGAGCTCTCTTCTCTCATTCTTAGTTTCTAGAGTAGGTTAGGTAGTCTGGGAGTTAGAGTCGAGTTGAGCTTGTCTCGGGATTCCGGAGTCATCATCGGAAGTCGGTATAAGCTTTTGTATCTTTTCCTTTGAGATTTATCAATATAGTTATCTTCTTTATCTTTTCGAGTCAGCTTTAGTTTCCGCATTATTTATCTTCTCAAGTTATTGTACTTGTGTGCGGAAGTAAGTTCCTCTAGCTTAGACTTTGTATCTTTCTTGTTTATCGGGATCTTACCTTACGGGTTTTCTCGCCCGGACTAGGGAACTCAAGTTAGGTCCCTAGGTTGAGGGGGATTTCTCTTGTTCGCAACAAGAGAAATCCTAACACCGAGTACGGACGTGATGTCTGAGCTTAGTGTTAGCTAGAAAGTGTGTTCCACCCCATGGTACTGTTGTGGTAGGTGGTAGGTGGTGACAGCCTTGTCTATCCCTCGTAGTCCACCACGTTCGGGAGCTTTCATAGTAGTAGTGCCGACTGCCATTGGACTCCGTTCTCAGCCCAGTCTGAGGCCGCCGAAGTAAGCTCTACATTCCTAATAACTAGTAAGAAGCAAGGTTTAGTCTAGAGAGGCTAGCTCGATAGTTTAGAAGTGTTTTAGCAGTCTTTCTCGCTCGTTGTCCTCCCAGCTGTTTACCTCTCTAAGGATTAGAGTCTCCTGTGTCAGACGGTCTTCGTGGACCATTATCTTATCTATCATATCAGGCTTACCCCCACTAAGTTAGTCGGTTGATATCTCTAGTAAAGTTTGTCATTTGATTCTTCGATACTCTTTGCCATAGTGCTTCCCTGAGGAAAATTACGATACCTTGGAATACTCCAAGGTGAAGTGCTACAACGGTGATTCTATGCGCTTGCGGAATCTATATTCTATTGAGCATAAGAAACACCAACAGTGGTTCATCATGGCGCAACGCAAGTACAGAAGAGTGGGCACGGCAGGCCCAAGGGTGCCGGTCCACTAGTTCTAGCTCCAGTGTGTGGCAGAACCACCTGAATTATCCCGGCTCAACTGCGCAGGCCATCACCATAAAGGCAACACCAGCTCAAACGCACTTCAAACGGAACAATTCTTGGTCCGTCGGGTAACGTCCCGATACAACCACCGGTTCTTGGATCGAACAAGCATACCCCGCACGAAGGCGAGTCCAGAGGTATTACAACCACCAATTTTACATCACAGGCATAAAAGTTATTACAAACCAGTTCTAAAGCATTATTACAAGAACCAACTTAAGTAAAACAATTATACAAGCCATAACTTAAGTTCAGAGTTTAGACAGCGGAAGATAAAACACCACGGCTACAACACGTCGCAAAAGGATACCAGGCTAGCCCAAACATGGTATCACTCGTCATAGTCATTGCCGGTTGAAGACGTATCCCACTCTACGGACCAGCCAGGAGGCAACGAGCAAGGATAGGTCAAGCTAGTGATTTGCCCCTCAAAACTCATACCTGAAAAAGGGTTTCAACAGCAAGGCTGAGTATTCCAATACTCAGCAAGACTTAACCGTCTACGGGTATAAGTAGCCCACTTTAGCTAGACTATGCAAGGTTTGTGAGGCTCTAGTTTTCCTTTTTGCTGAAAAGCAATAAAGAGTAGGTCCTTACTTTCAAGTTTTAGCTTTCAAGATTCTAGTTGATTAACCATTCTATGTAAGCAACTACTATCCAATCATGGTAGATCTTTTAAGCAAACATCAAGATTAATCATAGTAATGTTGCTCTTATTACTCTGTGTGGCAAAGAGATCAAGCAGTCCCAAACTGTGAGAAGCAGACGATTCGAATCGAATTTCTTAACCTAGCCAGGCAAACCTAACACACACGTTTGGAACACCGTCGGGTCGTTCCCAAACAACCGATGACCTTTCTTTCCGGCTTGTGGACAGAGTCACTCTCCCCGGCTACAGGGCTCCAAGGCCGAACCTTGTGCCTCCTAGCCGTAGTGTTGCGCAACATAAAATTAAAACCTATCCCTAAGAGAGAGTGAGAGGTATATCCACTCCCCGGTCGAATCGGCTACTAGGCTTACCGCGTACCATATTTACGGCATGTGGCTAGTACGTTCAAAAACTTAACCAGCACTACCACACACCGCGACCTTAGCAAGTTCATCAACACAAACGGGGTCTCACCAAAGGTCATGATATCGAACACGACCCCGTCCGTCGTCCTTATATTGATAACAGAAAGTAAACAAGCAATTCCTATAAAGCTCGCGAGTGACAGGCAATCACTCGACTTTTACCGGTCCTATAAGCTTAGCAAGTAGTTGAACTCAGGTCTAGTGTTTAGTACATAGGTTCCTAGGATCATGCATCTAGGGTTTCAATTCAAATCCTAAGAACTGTAAATGCACAAGTAAATAATAACAGTAAATGATAATAATTTGAAATATAGGTTATGTCCGGGGCTTGCCTTCTCGGTAGTTGCTAACTATTTCAGCCCTAGTCTCTTTCGAACTTTGGTCCGCGGCTTCAGTTAGTACGGCGGTGTTCGCTTGAACTTCGAGATCACCTCCTTCGGAATTCGGGATCAGCTCGTACGTCCCGTCCGACAAAGCAGTCGTATCTATATGTAATGCAAGAACAGTATTATAAACACACATGGGCAATCGTTTATAGAGTAGTTAAATAACAATTCTAACTACACAAGGCATCCTGATCAACAGCACAAATGAAGTTTACTAACTTCATAAACAAGTGGCGGTGATTTCCTATAACAAGTAAGTCATGGTTTTCTAATAAATAAACAACTCAAAGAACAAACAGAAATAAATTTAGCAAAAATTACCCTAAACAGAACATGAACAGATTAAGCTACCCTGTAAAAATCATGCCAAGACATGTAGCCATTTATTCACAACAAAACCTTCATTCAGACAGCACCTATAACAAGCATGAATTATTGTAACACCCTAATTTAAATTTCAGCATTTAGTAATAAATTTAATTGGCTTTATTTAATTTTCTAAGGTTTATTGTGTTTAGCTGGCATTTAATCCAATTTTGTTCCTCAAGAAATTAAAATTTATCATAGGTTTAATTTTTGTTGTTGCATTCATGCTGGTGCATACTTTTATTTGAGTGTGGTTTGAATCCAAATTTTAATTTGAATTCAAACTTTGTTTGAATTAGAAATAGAGAAGGAATAGAAATAGAATAGAAATAGAAAAGGAACCCAAAGCCCAGCTCAACCCAAGATCCCGGCCCAAACCAAACCCAGGCCCGGACCCCTCTCCCCTCTCCTTTTCCCTGTGCCGGCCCAGCACTCTCTCCTGCGGCCCACGCCCGCGGCCCATCTCCCTTTTCCCCCCCGGTCCGCTCGCGCTCGGCCCAACCACCGCAAGCGCCCAGCAGGCCCGCACCGCGGCCGCTCACCGCCAGCGCGTCGCCTCTCTCCCCCTCGATGCCACCTGGGCCCGCGCGTCAGCCGCGTTCACCGCTGAGTCTGACAGGCCGGCCCCACGCGTCAGAGCTGCCTCCTTCCTCCCGCAGTGCCCGCCCGCGTTGAGCTCGCCGGGATTATCGCGGCGGTTTCCCTGGGCACGCACGCCTAGATTCCCCGCCGCCCTATAAGTAGCCCCCGCAACCCCCCTACACCCCATCCCCCCAGCGCCGCCACCCCTAACCCTAGCCGCGCCGCCACCACCTCGCTCCGCAACACAGAGGATCTGCGCCGCCGCAGCCCCGCCGCTCCGCCGTGCCCAAGCCCCACCGGAGCTGCGCCCGAGCTTCGCCCCGACGCCAGGAGACTCCTCGAGGTCCCTGCTCGCGACCTCAGCCGGTGCAGAGGCCGGATTTAGACCCGAAGCCAACTCCGGTGAGACGCGCCGCCCGCACAATTCCCCGCCGCCTTCGACCTCAGAGCTTCTTTGACCCCTGTACTACCTTCGCAGGGTCCACTCGTGTCTTCCTGGCGAGTCAGCAGTCTCGGAGCACCCCCGCACCACACCATCACGGCCACCGCACCGTTTCCGCCGCCAAACCCCGCCGGCGACCCATCTGCGCGACGTCTCCGGCCACCAGAAGCCCCGGTGAGCACCCGCGCCCCCCTCCAGTTTCTTTTGCGCTAGCTCTTGCGGCACGTAGGCCTTTCCTGAGCCCAAAACGCCGTTCGGCATAGCGCCGCCGTGCGCCGGGCCGCCGCCGCCCTTGCCCTCCCCACTCCGGAGCTCCCCGAACCCCGATAACCCCATAGGTGGATTACGCGTTCCACGCCGATCCTCCACGGCCAAACCCCGGCCCAAACGGAGCTCTGTAGCCCCAGAAAACCCCTACTCCGGCGAGCTCGCCGCCGTGGAGCTCTGCTCCGGCGGTGTTCCGCCGCCGCCCCGAGTGCCTTTGCCCAGATCCGTCCGATCCGAGATGGACGCCTGTGATTAGAACCCAAACCGATCAGATCTGGACCACCAGATCGAGATCCAACGGCCTGGATTCAAAGATACCGCTTCGGCTGGCAATCTTTCTAAAGAGCCCCTCCTTTTGTTTGAAATCAACCCGCGGTACACCTGAGTTCAAAACTAATTAGATTTAAGCCCTGATTTTAACAAATAGCCCCCTGAGTTTCTTTAAAATAGGACCCGCCGTCCAGGTTAGTTCTTTTACGCGTTAGACCCTAGGGTTATCCTTTAATTGCGTTTAGGCCCTCGGTTTTAGCAGAAAACCCCCTGGAACTTCAGTTTTCTTACAAATAAGCCCCTAGAACTTGTTTTTAGCCTAGAAAATGCGTTTTAGCTCCGTTTTTAGCGTTCTTTATATCCACGCGATCGTTGTAATGCATAGAATAGTTTTAGCTTAGTTTTTCTTGCTGTTTTTATGTATTGATGTACTGTTCTTTAGCTTTTGTTAGAGTTTGCTTGTCTGCTTATTATCATGCTTTGTTTTGGCCATGTGTTCGTGAGTAGACATTGATCCATCTGAGGAGCCCCAGTACCAGTACCAGGAGCAGCCGTCTTCCGAGCAGTTTGAGTAGCAGCCAGAGCAGTACGAGGAAGGCAAGTATAACATGAACAACCCATCACTTTTAAATACATTTTCATACTGCATTTTAATACTGTATGCCTTTAAGGATTTCCTAGCCAGTTTATATCCTTTAAATATACCTTTGGGTTGCATTTTGGTTAGTTGTGCTAGGTTGCTGCGCTATAACACACTTTGGTCCTTTTTAATTAAATTGATTAATGGTTTACTTGAACTTAATTCTGAGAGTGGCACTCTATGTGGCTTGAGTGGCTCACGTCTCGTTAAAAGATGGTTTTTGTAGAAACATGGTTTAGGGGGCCAGCACGGTGCTTACTGCCTGGTTGGCCACTCTCCATAAGGACCGGTTCATAGAGCGACAACCTGGGACAACAGCGCTACCACAAGGCTAGAATGGGATAGACTTGGCTTATTAATTAGGTCTTTTTGGTTTGGAGTAACTTACCTGCGGGGCAAGAGTAGTAAGCTTCAATGGTCCCTGCTCCTCCGGCTTGGTCTGTGCTTGGATTGCGCTCCTGTGCTTGTACCCCCGGAGGTGGGCCCCATCGTCGCTGACCTATCTCTCGCGGTTACGCCTTACCAACGAGATTCTTTGTAATGGCCTCGTAGTGAGTCGCTAGTCATCTCACCTAAGGAAGTGTGATGAACCTCTGGCGTAGCTCACGACTTGTGGGTAAAGATGTGCAACCTCTGCAGAGTGTAAAACTGGTATACTAGCCGTGCTCACGGTTATGAGCGGCCTAGATCCTCCTTTTGATTAGTGGAGTTATCTCCTTCCGACGAGGGAGGTGCTTCTCGGGGTTACCTTGGTGGCTTGGTTTTGGTTTGGTTTCTCAGTAGTTACATGATTAAACTTGATTAATAACTATGTAACTGGGTTAATGGTAAATCATCAACTCGTAGTAAATAGCTTAAATAAAATCTTGCCAACACTTAAAAGCTAATGCAGTTGAGTCAGCCAGCCTAGAGCCTCATAGTTTGTGTTATACTTGTTGAGTACAAGTTGTGTACTCACTCTTGCCTCTTCTCTACTTTTTCCTCTTGGCTACGCTACTGCTGCTCAGTTCCTGCCGACACGAGGGAGTTCGTCCAGCGCTACCAGGACTACGAGGACTTCTAGGTGTTCGTCTCCCAGTCGACGTCCCTATGGCGCCCTGCTTCAGCTTCGGAGAGCTTTATCGTATTTTGTACTTCGCTTCCGCTGTATCAGACATTTTTTTCATTAATGTAATAAATAACATTCGTACTCGCTTTATTATATCTTTTTACGTGATATGTGCTTTGATATACTGTTCATTCTGTTGTATATACGTGTGACTTGATCCTGGCACGTATATGATTGCTCGGTTTATGTTCTTTTATAAATCGGGTATTACAATTATACAGGTCAAACTAGAGCAAAGCAGAAATTCAAAATTGACAAGGAGGTCGACACATAAATTAACTAGCTACTGTGAATTTTTCATGATTTTATCTACAAAGAAATAATTATGAGAAAATAAACAATATAGACATCAGATTAGCAAGATTCATTTTTAGATCCTGTTCTAATAACGAACTGGGGCTCAAACTTTATATACAAGCTAAACTATTCAACAAGATTACTCAGAAGTATTTTCATGATTTATCATCAGCATAAACTATTTATCATAATTAAAGTCTAATAAAGAAGGTTTAAATCAAAGAAATAGCTACACATGAGAACTGATCACGAAATTATTATAACAAAACTAGTGTCACATGAGTAAACTACCATAAACATTTCAGAGCAAGACAAGCTTTCAATCATCAGATAAGAAAAAGATTAAATAACTAGTCTTTATTTACCTAGTGACACAAAACCATTTACACAGCAAAAACTTGCAACAAACACCTACCATATTATGGTTCTACTGCAAAGAGATACTCTCAAGGATTCCAAAACATCCAAGTTTACATTTTTCTGAATTTCCTACGATTTTCTATGGAATTTCAAACTTCACAGCAAAAATTACAAAGGAGACCCTGCTGGCACTATTCAAATGAGTCACTGACTATTCAAATAACCCCCTGGCGTTTCTCAAATTCTAGCAGGGAGGTCCTTGCCGAGGTCAGAGAGGGGTGCGGGGTTTGACTGGCCTTTACCGGCGAAGGGATGCGTCGGCGGCGAGAAGGGAGAGGTCAGGGAGCTAGAGGGGACCACGTCGCACCTCTAGGTGGCTTCGGGACGGCTCGGGGTGGCCTATGGCGGCGGGTCCGCGTGCTCCGGCGGACGGTGGTGGTCGGAGATGGCGGAGGCGGTGCTCCGATGAGGCGTAGAGGGGGAGATTGGGCTGGGGAGATTCGGTAGAACTCGATGGAGGTGATAGAGCTGCGGATTTGAGCACTGGGGGCGGAGGGTGGCTGTCCGGGGCGAGCAGGGCGGCAGCGGAGCTCGGCTACGACGGCGAGGGGGCTCCGGTGGAAATTGGGCGAGGAGGATGGGTCGGTGAGCTGCGCGGGCCCACAGTAGAGCTCGCTAGAGGGTCAGTGTGGGCGGAAGAGGGCTGCAGTGGCGGTCCCGCGGCGGCGTCGAGCTCGCCGGGGTTGCGGGTGGACGGCGGCGCTGGTTTGGGGAGTCTGGGCAGGGAGCGTGCGAGAGAGAGAGGGGAACGCGTTGTGGAACTTCCAGGGGTGCTGATGCGCGCGATTGTAGCGAAAATGGCCTCTCATGCCATATTTCAATATAATGTTTTGGCGATTCATGACACACACAACACTTTGACTAATATGATTGTTAAGATGACCATTCTCAGGCTTTTAGGTTTCAAGTGATGACAAAGAGAAGATAGGCGTAGCTAGGCCCAAAGTGCTCTTCGATTCAGGAGCACCGGAAGAACCGACGCCAGGGCATCGGAGCATCCGATGGTAGTCGGAAGAACCGACGCCATGATACTTTGGTGCAGAAGGGAACCGAAGCCAAGTCAGCCTATAGGCACCGGTTGAACCGACGGTCCAAGAAAGGGCATCGGTGCAATGGCCGTCCTTTGTACCAGAGACGATGTCAAGTGCCCAGAAGAAGTTTCTTCAGCACCGGTTCAACCGACGGTGCATCGGTGCATACCACCGGTGTAATGACGTCAGCGTCCATGAAAAGATTCCTTCAGCACCAGTTGAACCGGTGAAGCATCGGTGCATTGCATCAGTTCAACCGGTGGTCACTGCGTTAGCTGCCAGGACTTCAACGGCTACTTCGTGTTATGAGTGACCGGATGAACCGACGCTACCCTGCCAAGAGGCATCGGTTCTTCCGGTGATACGCAGATTTACAGCTGACCATTGGAGAAACGGCTACAAGACTTGGTGGCCTATATATACGCCTCACCCCGTCCATTTGAAGTGTGCTGGAGTTGCTGGACATCCCATACACACCCAAGAACATCTCCAACCACCATAGAGCTTCATTGTACATCATATAGGCTTAAGCACACTTTGTGAGAGTGCTTAGTGCTTGTTTAGGTTTAGTTCTTGAGAGAACTAGCTTGAGAGAAAGCCTTGCTGCGGCAAGCACCTTGTGTACTCGTCGTGTGTCCCTCCGACTTGGTGTGGAGTGGCAACGACACTTTGTGCGGGGAAGGAGACCCCTCTTAGTGAGAAGCTCCAATAGTGAAGACGGTGTCGTTGGTGACGCTTTGAGAGAGACGGTGGCGGTGGCCTTGTCTTGGTGACTTGGCGCCACTTAGCCTTTGCTTGCCGGAAGCCTTGGTGGCGAACGCAAGACGGTGATCAAGCGAAGAGACTTGGCATCACACTTGTTCGTGTTGGACAAGTGGCCGTGGACGTAGGGAGGGACTTTGGTGTCCTAACCGAACCACGTTAAATCGTGTGTCTTGGTGTCTTCACGGGAGTTTGCATATCCTCTCCCTTACCGCTTTACTTACCGCATTACGTTTCCGCATTTACTCTTTCTTGCTTACCTTTACTTTCCTAGTTAGTTTGATTAGGATTGGCTATAGGTTGCAAGTCTTTTGGGGTAAGTAGAGGGTAGCATAGATAAACCTTAGTCATAACTAGCATGTGTAGGACTTGTTAGGTTTATCTTATGCAAGTAGTTTGAGCCCTAGGTTAAAAAGCGATTAGCGACCCTATTCACCCCCTCCCCCTCTAGGGTCGGACACCCCGGTGATCCTTACAGCGATAGATGGGGGTCTGGGGTGCTGCGTTGCTCGGGCCACGGCGGCGGCGAGGTGGTAGCCGCAGAATCTCGTCGGGGTGGCGTGGCGAGGGGAGGGGAGGTCCAGCGCGTGGGGAGGTGGGTCCAGGAGCTTGTGGGGGCGCCACGTGAAGCGGAGGCGAAGTTGGAGTTGGCCGGGGGCGACCCAGCGCGACGGCTGGCGGCGTACGGCACTGGCGGCGGGAAACAGAGGAAGCAGGCTGGAGGAAGGGGATAAGGGCCGATTTGAAATTTCCAAAACTTCCAGGGACCAAACTATAAAGCAGAGATAACTTTTAAAATAGGGCTCAAATGAAAAAGTGCCCAACATGAAAGTTGTTCAACTTTTCAAGATCTACAACTTTGATGTTGTGTAAAAATTTATTTGATCAAAGATTCAAGTGCTAATTTTGAAAACGTAGGAGGGATTTTGAATTCCAAGGAATTTTGTCTTTTTCAAGGTAATTTCACTTTAAATTTAGACTTAAAAGCAAAATTTTGCTGCCATGCAATAAATGCACTGAATTTTGCAAAAACACCCTCTACAAAAGCTATAATTACACATTCAATTCAAATTAAACTAAAGAAAGACCCTTGCATAAAATCAATATTACACAAATAACCTTTTATAATTACAAAAAGTTCCTTTTTCAAGCAATCAAGCACATGATGGATAAAATAGATACACAACTACTGTGCAGACACCTAGGGTGTCACAGCCTTCCCCCCTAAAAAGGAAACTCGCCCCGAGATTCGAGAATAGGAAAGGACCGGGATGCTAAGTACCTGGATTAAGGAAATCGGGAGAATTTTGTTGCTCCGAAAGTTTAGCAAGAGTAATAAAGTTTATCTTCCCTTGCATGTCTTGCTTCTTGCCCTTGCCTTGATTGTTCTTGTTAGTGTTCTGGTTGAAGTTCTGACTCGAATAAGATTTCTTGGGTTCTGGACAATTTTTAGCAAAGTGGAAGGTACTCCCGCAATTGAAACAACGGTTGTAACTATTCCTGCGACTGAATGGTCGATCATTTGTCCTTGGACCAGAATGTTGCTGTTGCCATGGTGTTGAGAATCTAGTTGCTCCTTGCTGCTGGGGTGGCCTAAGAATCCATTTGCCTGATGGAGCATTTCTCGGTGGGGCTTTAGGAGCTGCGTTTGGCATCAAACGATATCTCGGTGGCTGCACACCGGAGGGTCCAGTCGGTGCCTTCTCTTTCTTCCCATTTATTTCCGGTCTGGGGTTAGCATATCCTTTGGATACTTCGCTGTGATCACTTTTCTTTTTGCTGAAGCTGTTTCGTAGACAAGGGCGGTCGTACGTCTTACAACAGTGGCAAGGCTCAAATTGCTTCATTGGTGCTTCGGTTATCACGACGTCGGAGGGTAGAAGGTTGATGTGCCCCTGACCATGGTCCTTCCTACTACTTCCCACTGCATACTCCATTATTCACCTAAGAAACAGAATAAAGTGGAGACACCTTTAGCAGTATGACAACTTCTATTTCAGGAGGACCCACATAAACCTCATACACAAATAGCTGTATTGCATACAAGAGTTTCTAGCCCAAAATAAGCAAGGAGGTTTAGGGAACTCAAGGTTACACATGCAGTCCAAAACCAGAATTTCCTACTAAGGTGAAAGGAACTTCCTCTTTGTATGCAGCTAGGGACGCCTCCTAATGACGATGATGCTTTTAAGCAAATGCCCGAACTTAATTCTTGCACGGCTTTTCAACACGATCGGATAGGTAAGCCATGTAAGATTTTCAGATCCAAAAAGAGAACGTCAGAAGGAACGAGGAACGACAATGATGCAAGGTGGCCAGTTCTCACAATGCTGAGATCACCACATGAAGAAAACGGATGTCGGTGAGATTCAGCACAAGATTTGTGAGAACAAGTGAGGATACACAAAGAATGGTTTAGGAGAAGATTTTTGGAACATCCTTGCTCAGGATTTTATTATCGGACTGAGTTGCAGGGTGCTAGTGGCAAAATATGCTTATGTATGCCAATGCCATCAAGGGGTAATGACAAAATCTTCCAACTCCAAGTGCAAATGCTCGAAACCATGATAATGATGCACCCATAAGATGTAGGATTGCAATGGTGGTGCAATGCAATGATGGAATGTTCCCTGCGCAACTGAAATGGTGCATATGACACAATGTAATTGCCACAATGCTGGACCAATGATGCAGACATCAGGATGCAACGATGACAATGTTCTTTGACGTATGCATGTAGGAGAGGCATAAAGTATGATGCGTACCCACATGAGTTGATGATGCACATAGTGCAATGCACATATCGTACCCATATTCTCCCGACTAAAACTTGTTAGCCCTATACACTTGAGGAAGGATCAGAGGTTAGGACACTAGTAAGGTTGCATAAAAGGGAATTGCAGTGAGTTATGTCACACATACCTAGACACCAGCGCGCTCCTAGTAGCCTAATCATGTGGCTGCAGCACACACGAGAGTCTAGGTTCCGTCGTGGCATCAAGGTTATATGAATAAACTCCACCACAAGAGAAATCAAGAGTGGCAACCCAATAGCGCCAGCAATGATAAGATAGGAACCAAAGACAACCCACGAAGAGGTACTCAAACACATACCCATTAGTCAGTCTACAGATTCCCGATCATGATGCAACACTATGCACTGACGAATGACATGAAATGATGTGATGCATGATTATTGCATCAAGGACTGTATTTCAAAAGTTTATTATTACCATAAACCTTTTTAATTTTATCTCAAATTAACTGAGCAAGAATGAAAATATAGGATTCAGATGTTGAAATCAAAATAGCCAGCAAGATCAGGCATAACACCAAGAGGAATAGAATGACTATTGATGGGGTTTTTGTTAACAAACATCATGGCTTAACCAGGGAGCCATGAAGGAAAAGGAATAATGGTTTTGCTAGGAATAGATTCAAGGCATGGATCAAGGGTTGGATTGATTAACAAGCTAAGATCAATGGTAAGGTTCATACAAAAGCCAAAGCCACTAACTTACAAAAGACCTTCTCAAATAAAGCTTTTTAAAAAGAATGTGGAGAAAATATGATTCTGATTCAAAGAATTATATGGTTTCACCAATTTCAAAAAGTAACAAACCCCCAAGTGGTACTGGGTCATCATTTGAGACTCTATGGAATGAAAAGATCCTTATAACAACAAGATGGGCTTAGGATGAAGACTCGACTCAAAACCATCTTTTTCATCCAAGAAAGTCTGAGCATTTTAACAAGCATGCTTCTAAAATCAAAATTTAACCCACTTATGGTTTAAGCACACTAACACTATCTATAAGGATTCATACTAGAAATTCCTTAACAAGCTCATATAACAACTTCAAATACTAGGAACCAATCAAACATCAACTAGATATGCATGCACGTACTGACCGTCCTCACAAGATAAACAACTGCCAACTATCGTTGGGCTTACGTGGTTAGCACGGTGGCATACATAAATACGGCTCTCTCTATATAGCTAGTCGATAAATTCTAACCGTTCTTAACTTATCGAATCGTGGTTAGTGTACCTGCAGAAGATTGACAGAACATATATATATCCATTGAACCTTTCATGCCAGCACTCATGAAAGCGTCCCCATACATTACCGCTCACTATAGAAGCGGCAGCCATACAATTTCCTGCGGTATGGCCAACGTTAACATACTGCTACTCAGTGGCGTATTCACAAGTTCCTTTACTCCCAATATAATCGACCGAGGTCGGTATATTGGCAGCAGCTCAAGTAGGCCACTGCTTGAGCACAGCGTTCGGTTCGCATCGCCGACGGGAAGGTCAGACTCCCTCAGCTGACTGAGCACACTTTACTTCCAATATAGTTAACTAATAGTTGGTATATTGGGAGCACCTCAAGTAAGCCACTGCTTGAGGGCAGCGTTCGGCTCGCATCACCGACGGGAAGGTCAGACTCCCTCCGCTGACTGAGGATCCTTACCTTCTTACCTCAACGTAGGTGCGTCGTTACAGGAATTAAGAGTTGCTTGTGAGTATGGTTTGACAAAATGTAAAGTGCTGGAAGTCAGATAACATAATCCATACATAAATAGCCACCTAGTAATTCCCGTAAATTCCCTAGGACTTTACGTTCTATGCACAATCCTTAACGATTCCAACATAGTTTTCCGAAATACCTTGTTGTTCCAATTTTATAAGAAAACCAGTTTTTAAGGTTCCAACACTTCTGGTGTACGCTTGCAGCTCTGATACCAGCTGTGACAGAACCACCTGAATTATCCCGGCTCAAGTGCGCAGGCCATCACCATAAAGGCAACACCAGCTCAAACGCACTTCAAACGGAACAATTCTTGGTCTGTCGGGTAACGTCCCGATACAACCACCGGTTCTTGGATCGAACAAGCATACCCCGCACGAAGGCGAGTCCAGAGGTATTACAACCACCAATTTTACATCACAGGCATAAAAGTTATTACAAACCAGTTCTAAAGCATTATTACAAGAACCAACTTAAGTAAAACAGTTATACAAGCCATAACTTAAGTTCAGAGTTTAGACAGCGGAAGATAAAACACGACGGCTACAACACGTCGCAAAAGGATACCAGGCTAGCCCAAGCATGGTATCACTCGTCATAGTCATTGCCGGTTGAAGACGTATGCCACTCTACGGACCAGCCAGGAGGCAACGAGCAAGGATAGGTCAAGCTAGCGATTTGCTCCTCAAAACTCATACCTGAAAAAGGGTTTCAACAGCAAGGCTAAGTATTCCAATACTCAGCAAGACTTAACCGTCTACGGGTATAAGTAGCCCACTTTATCTAGACTATGCAAGGTTTGTGAGGCTCTGGTTTTTCTTTTTGCTGAAAAGCAATAAAGAGTAGGTCCTTACTTTCAAGTTTTAGCTTTCAAGATTCTAGTTGATTAACCATTCTATGTAAGCAACTACTATCCAATCATGGTAGATCTTTTAAGCAAACATCAAGATTAATCATAGTAATGTTGCTCTTATTACTATGTGTGGCAAAGAGATCAAGCAGTCCCAAACTGTGAGAAGCAGACGATTTGAATCGAATTTCTTAACTTGGCCAGGCAAACCTAACACACACATCTGGAACACCGTCGGGTCGTTCCCAAACAACCGTTGACCTTTCTTTCCGGCTTGTGGACAGAGTCACTCTCCCTGGCTACAGGGCTCCAAGGCCGAACCTTGTCCCTCCTAGCCGTAGTGTTGCACAACATAAAATTAAAACCTATCCCTAAGAGAGAGTGAGAGGTATATCCACTCCCCGGTCCAATCGGCTACTAGGCTTACCGCGTACCATATTTACGGCATGTGGCTAGTACGTTCAAAAACTTAACCAGCACTACCACACACCGCGACCTTAGCAAGTTCATCAACACAGACGGGGTCTCACCAAAGGTCATGATATCGAACACGACCCCGTCCGTCGTCCTTATATTGATAACAGAAAGTAAACAAGCAATTCCTATAAAACTCGCGAGTGACAGGCAATCACTCGACTTTTACCGGTCCTATAAGCTATGAAGTAGTCGAACTCAGGTCTAGTGTTTAGTACATAGGTTCCTAGGATCATGCATCTAGGGTTTCAATTCAAATCCTAAGAACTGTAAATGCACAAGTAAATAATAATAGTAAATGATAATAATTTGAAATATAGGTTATGTTCGGGGCTTGCCTTCTCGGTAGTTGCTAACTATTTCAGCCCTAGGCTCTTCCGAACTTTGGTCCGGGGCTTCAGTTAGTACGGCGGTGTTCGCTTCAGCTTCGAGATCACCTCCTTCGGAATCCGGGATCAGCTCGTACGTCCCGTCCGACAAAGCAGTCGTATCTATATGTAATGCAAGAACAGTATTATAAACACACATGGGCAATCGTTTATAGAGTAGTTAAATAACAATTCTAACTACACAAGGCATCCTGATCAACAGCACAAATGAAGTTTACTAACTTCATAAACAAGTGGCGGTGATTTCCTATAACAAGTAAGTCATGGTTTTCTAATAAATAAACAACTCAAAGCACAAATAGAAATAAATTTAGCAAAAATTACCCTAAACAGAACATGAACAGATTAAGCTACCCTGTAAAAATCATGCCAAGACATGTAGCCATTTATTCACAACAAAACCTTCATTCAGACAGCACCTAGAAAAAGCTTGAATTATACAGGTCAAACTAGAGCAAAGCAGAACCTCAAAATTTAACAGGAGGTCGACACAGAAATGAACTAGCTACTGTGAAGTTTTCATGGTTTTATCTAGACAGAAATAATTATGAGAAAATAAACAAAATAGACATCAGATTAGGAAGATTCATTTTTAGATTCTGTTATAGTCATGACCTGGGGCTCAAACTTTATAAACAAGCTAAACTATTCAACAAGATTACTCAGAAATATTTTCATGATTTATCATCAGCATAAACTATTTATCATAATTAAAGTATAATAAACAAGATTTAAATCAAAGAAATAGCTACACACGAGAACTGATCACGAAATTATTATAGAAAAACTAGTGTCACATGAGTAAACTACCATAAATATTTCAGAGCAAGACAAGCTTTCAATCCTCAGATAAGGAAAAGATTAAATAACTAGTCTTTATTTACCTAGTGACACAAAACCATTTACACAGCAAAAACTTGCAACAAACACCTACCATATTATGGTTCTACTGCAAATACCTACTCTCAAGGATTCCAAAACATCCAAGTTTGCATTTTTCTGAATTTCCTACGATTTTCTATGGAATTTCAAAGTTCACAGCAAAAATTGCAAAGGAGACACTGCTGGCACTATTCATATGAGTCACTGACTATTCAAATAACCCCCTGGCGTTTCTCAAATTCTAGCAGGGAGGTCCTTGCCGAGGTCAGAGAGGGGCGCGGGGTTTGACCGGCCTTTACCGGCGAAGGGAGGCGTCGGCGGCGAGAAGGGAGAGGTCAGGGAGCTAGAGGGGACCACGTCGCACCTCTAGGTGGCTTCGGGACGGCTCGGGGTGGCCTATGGCGGCGGGTCCGCGTGCTCCGGCGGACGGTCGTGGTCGGAGATAGCGGAGGCGGCGCTCCGATGAGGCGTAGAGGGGGAGATTGGGCTGGGGAGCTTCGGTAGAACTCGATGGAGGTGATAGAGCTGCGGATTTGAGCACTGGGGGGACGGAGGGTGGCTGTCCGCGGCGAGCAGGGCGGCGGCGGAGCTCGGCTACGACGGCGAGGGGGCTCCGGTGGAAATTGGGCGAGGAGGATGGGTCGGTGAGCTACGCGGGCCCACGGTAGAGCTCGCTAGAGGGTCAGTGCGGGCGGAGGAGGGCTGCAGTGGCGATCCTGCGGCGGCGTCGAGCTCGCCGGGGTTGCGGGTGGACGGCGGCGCTGGTTTGGGGAGTCTGGGCAGGGAGCGTGCGAGAGAGCGAGGGGAACGCGTTGTGGAACTTCCAGGGGTGCTGATGCGCACGATAGATGGGGGTCCGGGGTGCTGCGCTGCTCTGGCCACGTTGCGGCGAGGTGGCAGCCGCAGAACCTCGTCGGGGTGGCGTGGCGAGGGGAGGGGAGGTCCAGCGCGTGGGGAGGTGGGTCCAGGAGCTTGTGGGGCGCCACGTGAAACGGAGGCGAAGTTGGAGTTGGCCGGGGGCGGCCCAGCGCGACGGGCGGGCGGCGTACGGCACTGGCGGCGGGAAACAGAGGAAGCAGGCTGGAGGAAGGGGATAAGGGCCGATTTGAAATTTCCAAAACTTCCAGGGACCAAACTGTAAAGCAGAGATAACTTTTAAAATAGGGCTCAAATGAAAAAGTGCCCAACATGACAGTTGTTCAACTTTTCAAGATCAACAACTTTGATGTTGTGTAAAAATTTATTTGATCAAAGATTCAAGAGCTAATTTTGAAAACGTAGGAGGGATTTTGAATTCCAAGGAATTTTGTCTTTTTCAAGGTAATTTCACTTTAAATTTAGACTTAAAAGCAAAATTTTGCTGCCATGCAATAAATGCATTAAATTTTGCAAAAACACCCTCCACAAAAGCTATAATTACACATTCAATTCAAATTAAACTAAAGAAAGACCCTTGCATAAAATCAATATTACACAAATAACCTTTTATAATTACAAAAAGGTCCTTTTTCAAGCAATCAAGCACATGATGCATAAAATAGATACACAACTACTGTGCAGACACCTAGGGTGTCACACAGTGGACCTCCGATCTCCGCCACACGTTCAGCTTCGTCCAGAGGTTTCGCCACTCTAACTCGACAGATGGGTGAGCTGGACATATGCACCACCAACATCAACGAGTTGCTAAGCCAGCACGTCGAGTCAACTCAGAACTGGCAGCGATACACCGGCGAGAGAATCCACAACTTGGAGCAACAATAGCAGCAGACCCAGGAGGAGTGGAGGGCCTACTACCGTTGGGCTGGGTTCAACCCCAACCAACAACAGTGAGCCTGAAGCTAGCTTGGTGGAGGACCCTCACGAGAGGTAACTTGTATCAAACTCTATCCTTTATCGCTTTCAAAAATTTTGCATGAAACCAAATAAAAATTTGCATAACTAAAACCAAATAAAAATCTGCAAAACTTAGAAAAACCAAAAATATTTTCCTTGCTTTAACATGTGTAGTAAGCATGGTGTAAGTTTTCCTTGTTGAAATGATGAATAGTTGCTCTGTAAATTTCCTTTATATGCTTAGTTATAACTTTGTGGTCTACCTAAGTTTTGGGTTCGTTGGCTATAAGTTCAAACCTTAAATCTTGAAACTTGTGGGTAGCAAAAGCATGATCAAAATCTAAGTTGTTGTGAGCTATGATATGGTTAAATAGAGTTGCTATGATCTTTCCTATGTGATGCTTGATATCCAGAGTATTTCATTTTTGAAAACACAAAAATATAATAAAGTTCCTCGATGATTTGAAATTCATATCCAAAGCCATATGTTGATCTCATTGCAAACTATCCACATATACAACTTGCTATCTCATTGAGCTTTGTCAAATTGTTGTGACCCTTAGTGAGATTCATTTCATACTCCCATGATCAAGATCACGTACACGTTCACATCATATGCTATGCTTCTACACTAGGAGCAAGCACTCCACTTATCGACCACAAAATAAAAACTCCATGCTCATGTATGACACCTATCTCTGAAAAATTGCATCAAGGATATGGGGCTATGCAAAAAGAAAAGAAATAAAAGATGCATATCCAAAGAAGGTATGCCACATGCCTCGGCATGTCAAAAAAATAAGAGAAAATAAAAGATGCATACCCAAAGAAGGTACGCCACATGGTTCGGCATGTCAAAAAAAAAGAGAAAGAAAGAAAAGAGAAAAAGAAAGATAGCCTCTATCCAAAAGAAAGAAAGAGAGATGGTTCATACTAAGGAGTTCATACACCATCCACTAAAAATATCCACACACTTGCACATCTTGATCAAGGTTTATGACTTGTTTCTCCTTTGGATCCGGTCTTTGACTTAGCAAAATATGAGAAGAAAGTATGCCTTCAAATCCTCCATACCTACAGCTCCACCAAAAACAGCCATTAGAGATAGGGTGAGGAAGAAAGGCTCAATAAAAAGCCTTGGTAAGGAATTATACACATCGAGCGATCCGAGAGATCATCCGAGGAACTTTATAAAATTCTTTTGAAAAACTTAAACAAAAACTCCGGATTGACGGTTGAACTAAGGGGAGAAATACAAGCACTCTATGATGCCATTCTGACTCTCAACCGCCAAAGATGAGGTGAAGCTAAAAGCCCCACAGTAGTAAAGGTAAGAGGTAAGGACAAAAGGCCAACTTATTCAAAATCAAGGTAAGAAGCATTCAGTTGTGCCTAAAGTATAAGTTGGAAATGCAACATCGCAACAACTCCTGATCAACAAACATCAGCCATGTTTTGCTCGGGATGAGCAGAAGGCTAGCTTTGGGGGTGTTGTTGACGGTCCTTAAGTGCAAAATAAGACTGTCAACTATACTCATAAGAGAAGGAAAACCATGCCTCTTACTAACATATTTGTATCATTAATCTAGCTCCATAGTTGTTTTGGAGAATTTATGTTTTCAGGAGCACAAGTCCGGAATAAGAAGAAAACACGAAGAATACGCAGATGAAGTCACAGAATATCACATCCTGCGTAACACATGCAAAGGAGGCCAACCAGACAGACCAAACCGACCAACCAAGCCCTGCCACCGACTACCTGACAAGAGGACCCACTGATCAGTCTCCCAGACGAAGGCAGTGGCGAGAGGCGGCACAGGGGGGTCGGCCGAACTCCAAGTTCGGCCGAACCCACCATGAAGCCCGTCCAGGTGCCTTTTGGCAGGAAGTTTGATCTGATCCTCTAGAGGTCGGTTATGAATGTTTCCATGTGAAGAGATGGCGGGAACTGACCTCAACCACTATAAGAGGGGCCTCCCACCACTCTCTCACACACACACCACTTGAAACCCTCTCTCTCTCTTTCACTCTCATTGTGACTTGTACTCTATAGGGTAGTGGAGCTAGGCTAGTACTTCATTAACTTAGCGAATCCAGTTGTCTCGGGGTCGGTGAGCAATCCTCGGCCTCTGGTATGGCTTTGTATTCCGACTATCGTGATGCTATTCATAAAGAGTTCGTTCTTGGTTATCTTGCTATGTTCTTATCCTGCGTAGCCAAGTTCTATTCTTATTCATATTATATTAGTCGCCTACTTAGACCAGATGATCTGGGTAAGTATATCGGTTCGTTGTGCTTTCGGGCTTGCCTTAGCGTCTTACCTGTCCATCCGAAGGGTGGGGGACCCGGGGGCGCTAGGGTAGTGACCTCGTATGCGAGCATGGGGCTCGGGTACGCGGGATCCTTCGGATATGACGTTGCTCCATGGTTTGACTGGGGTAGACCGCAGGTGGTGACAGCCCTGTTGGTCCGCTGGGAAGCTGCTTCTCGATTAGTGTACTCCTCGATGTTCGGGTATTTGTGTAGGAGTTCATGCAAAGATGAAACGGTATGGACGTTCTCCAGAACGGGTCATTTTCCCCAATGTCCCTAGTTTCCCGGTACCTGCAGTTCTAAGTGTGTGACTAACATAGCTTCTCTGCTGACATGAATAGTATACTAGGATCTTGTTTCCCTATGCACCCACTAACCTTAGATGTATTTGTTTATTCTTTATTCATGAGAGTTGGCTGATTTTGTGTGTGTCACATTACCCTCGATTATCTTTATTATCACTTACCCCTGCATGATCAGCAGTTCACACCTTATCTCATAATTGTTATGGTTATGTATTCAGTAAACATCTTTACACACCATAGCCATCCCTTGGGAAAATATAAATAACGATACCCTGAATACTTCTGGATGAAATGCTACAACGGTATATCCGTGTGCTTGCGGATCCTTCTGTAATCGTTAAGACATACCGCACGCTATGGGGCGACCGACCCAGCGTTTCTTAGCGCCGTTACTGGGAACTAACCATTCCTAGTGATTGCGTTAAGAAATGCCAATAGCCCTGAGGTGGTTTGACCCAACCGACTAATACAAGAGTACGTCTTTTCTTCTTCTTCTTCTTCTTCTTCTTCTTCTTCTTCTCCTTCTTCTTTTTCTTCTTCTTCTTCTTCTTCTGTCGACTCGAGTAGTTCGGGGGTTGAATCCAAACTCGGGCTGACCCATCCTAGCCTTTATAACATCCCAGATTTTTCTGAAATGTTATAAAGTCGAAAATTGTGAATTCCAAAAAATTTTGTGTTAGTGCTGTAATAATTCATTTAAGTAGGACTTTTATCCTTCTAAAATTCCTAGTAAATTAAAATTTTGCTTCAATTAAGTGATATTAATTGCTAGTGTGAAAATATTTGGAGTTGTTTGGATTTATTTGCATCTACCTAGTTTATTCGAATTCGATTTGGAGTTATATTCCTTGTTTGAAAATTGTGTGGAATTCAATTTCGATTTGGCCAATTGAATTCGAATTCAAATGCTAATGCTAACTAAGTGCTAACAGGCCAAGACCTCTCGCCAGCCCGACCCACCAATCCTTCTCCAAACCATGGTCCAACCCAATCCCTAGCTAACCCAGGAACCCAACAGGCCGATTTGGCCTGTTCCCCCACGCACGAGTCGGCCCAGAGCTAGCCCAGCAAACCACCCACGCCACCTCTTCCTTCTTGAGCCACTTACAGGTGGGCCCTCCTTGGCAGCCGCACCCACCCTGTTCCTCTTCTTTCTGTTGCCTTTTTTCCCGACGCCGCTCGCTTCCGCGCCGCGCACGCCGCCTCCGCTTCGCGACAAACGGAGGAGATGGCCGCACCGTGCCCCTGCCGACGTCACACCGCACCACGCTCGCCCGCGCGCGCGCCGAACCCTAGCCTCGTGCGTGCCCCGCTGCGATGCCACCACGTGTCCACGAACCGCACCGAACGCCCACGGCCATCCATCGGCGTCCGTGCCCCACCAAGCCATGGCCGCACCCCCTATAAAGCCCGTGAGCAGCCGCCTCCAAAACCCTAGGCCCCCTCCGGGTGCCTTCCTTGCCGCTGCCACCAGACCAGAGAGAGAAATCATGAGGAGAAGCAAGGAGGAGAAGAAGGGGAAGAGAAGGAGGGGGAAACCTGCGCCGCCGTCGGGACCAGCGCTCGTGCCGCCATCAGGGGACGCGTCGAAGAGGATCACCGCCGGACGCTGCGTCGAGCCACCCAAGGAGCCGTTGCCTCTGGTGCACGCCGTCGCCGCTGGTTCTGCTCCCGGGAGCAACGCCGTCGCCGCTGGTGTACCCAGCGCCGAGCCAAGGGAGAGCAGGGGCTCGATGTGGACAACGCCACCAAGCCAAGGAGGAGAGCCAGCGACGCCGAGCCGGTGACCCAATCGATGACGTCGACGTTCCAGTGCAGCCTGCACAGCAACGACACGACAAGGCTCCGCCTCGTCCCTGCCACGCCGCGTTCTCCGTCGAGCCGCCTGGTAGGCCGCTGCCCCGTCCGTTCTTGAGCCCTTCCTGTCCTTGCTGCCGGCACCGTGGCGTTGAACCCTTCGTAGATGGCCATAGGACTCCATCCCTGTCGATCTTCTGTAGGGACCCGACGTCATTGTCCCGTGTGATGCCACGCAGCCCACCGCCGCCGTTCGTCCACACCGCCGGCTGTGCAGCAACCCTGACTTTCTAGGGGCACGCGTGCACGAGTCTGTGCCTTGGCTGGCCACGTCCAAGGCCATGCTTTGGCAAGGTCGAGCCAAACACACGGCCTTGTTGTCCTGCACCCTTTACCTCGTTCACCGTCATCACGAAGTCGCGGCATGCCGCGCGCAGGTGCCACTACGGCATTTTGCCGAGCACCTCGCGCTCGCACCCAAACCCTGTGCCGACCACACCACGCGCATGCCATTGCTCTGACCTTGCCTGGCCATGTCGAGACCAAGCCAAGGCCTTGCCTTTCTTACCGACCTGAGCCCTTGCTCTGACCTCTGTCCACTCGCATGCGAGCCAAGCTCGTTGCGCCAACCAGTGCCACCACGGTCCAGCCTCGCCGGAGAGCCGTGTGTTCGCTGCGGCCGTGCCGTGGTCTCGGCCAAAGCTGAGAGCACGTGCGCGCGCATGCCACCCTCCACCTTGACCTCACCATCTCTGCCCTGCTCTGCCTTGTCGTCGTGCCCTACCCTCCGCCGTGACCCTTCGCCGCGCGGCCACACGCGGGACACACACATGCACACACCCACGCTCACATGCAGCCGATGACACACCGGATCCAGTGGCAGCCACACAGGATCATGCGCGTGTGAACCACACCGGCCGCGAGCCATGCCCATGGCCTTGCTCGCTGCCGAACCATTGCCTCGAGAGCCCTTTTACTTTGCCTTGCTCGTTCTTCAGCTTAGTTGTACACAGAACTCCATCACGCTAGCTTGTCTAGAGCCTGTTTGTTCGTTCGTGAGGACAAGTGCCAAGAAGAAGCTAGCAAGCGTGAGGACAAGTTGTGCTAGTTTTCTTGCCCTGTACATGAGTGAGCTTAGTTTTACTCCGTGCATGGACCTTGAGCCGTGCCCTTTGCTACCTTGCCATTTGGTCAAACCTTCACAACCGGAGACCACGAGTTTGCTGTGTGCCCGAGGCACACGGCGAAGACACGTAGGCACACGATGAAGACTTCGCCGACGGTGGCCCACGGCAAAGCGCCGACGGCAGCCACGGGACGGCAAAGACCTTATTTGCCGTGTGCCAAAAGTCGGGCACACGGCAAACCTTTTCGCCGTGTGTATATATAGGCGCACGGCGAAAAAAAGCGGGCAGACGCCGTCACGGCCAGCTGACGGCGTCGGCGGTTCGCCGTGTGCCCGGACGGCAGGCACACAGCAACGCTCCTAGATTCGCCGTGTGCCCGGACGGCAGGCACACGGCAACGCTCCCAGATTCGCCGTGTGCCCGGACGGCAGGCAACGGCAACGCTGCCAGATTCGCCGTGTGCCCGGATGGTAGGCACACGACAACGCTGCCAGATTCGCCGTGTGCCCTTACCAAGGGCACACGGCGAACTATAGTCAGTTCGCCATGTGCACGACCTAGGGACACGGCGAACTTGGTGTCCAGGGCTGGCCATATGGTCACTTTGCCGTGTGCCTAGTCCTTGGCACACGGCAAAGTGACCAAACAAATCCTTTTTTTATTTTTCACATATAAAGGACCTCATATCACAACATATATATCACAGGCATTACATATCACATATATATCACAACAAACATCACAGGCACTATATATCACAATATATATATCACAACTAGCCACAAATAACTTCAAACACATCCAGAAGTCCAATGCAAAGTCCTGCAAGTTCACAACATATCCAGAAGTTCACAAATACATATCCAGAAGTTCACAAGTCCATAAATATTGAAATAAACTAGTTTATGGCTGCGGTGGGCCGTCAGACAGTGGTGGGCCGCCGAACTGAGGTGGGAACAACTGCTGTGGGAGCGTCAGTGAGATGCCCGGCGACAAGTCTGGCGTATTCGATGCTGCCGATAGATTCTGCAAAAAATGTAAGTAAATAAATTGCAGGTGAGACAAAAACCAAGTTCTCAAGTTATAATCTAAACAAGTATAAATATGTAGGTCCCCTAAATCGTAAAGTGAGTAATATAAGTCACAATCTCTAAGTCTAAAGTTCACTAAGTATCTAATACTTCAAAAGAAACTAAAGGGTTTTCAAGATACTCACCGGAGGAGTAGTAGGAGCAGGAACCACAGGGAAGGCTGGGAATGGGATTACCCATTTGGACAGAAAGATTTCGAATGTAGTTGTACATCTGGGCCATCTCGGCCGCCTGCTTCTGCTCGTTCTCTTGTCGTAATCTCCTCTCTTCGGCCAACGCCGCCTCGTACGCCGCCTTTTGCGCTAGCATTTGGTTCTACAATATTTAATGACAATGTTACAATGAAAATCAAATATATGTACAAAACGAACGAACTATGAATAAATAAGAGGCTCCATATACACACTCATATTATCCCCCGGATATCCAGGAATTATCAACGACAAGAATATGTTCTGCCGTTGAAAGATAACTCCAGGGGGGAGGTTGAGGGGGATAACAAACACGGGCCAACAACTGTACGGGGCAGCCGTCATTCCATAAGGATTGAATCCATCCGTTGCCAACGCAACACGTACATTTCGAGCCTCCAGAGCTTTCATTGTGTGACGCCTGTCAAAATGTTTCCATGCTTCACCATCGGATGGATGTATCATCTTCTCAGGACGGTAGCGTTTGCCGTTTTTGTGCCATCTCATCTGTTGTGCTGAATCCTCGGTCATGAACAGACGTTGGATTCTCGGTATGAATGGAAGGTACCATACGATTTTCATGGGGATTTTGAGCTGTTTCTTTTGACCATCACCAGAATCTACCTCCAGCCACCGAGATGATTTACATTTTGTACAATAATTTGCGTCTGCATGTTCTTTCCTAAACAATATGCATCCCTTCGGACATGCATGTATCTTCTCATATGGCATCTTAAGACTACGAAGAAGTTTTTGTGCCTCGTACAAGGTCTTTGGAAGAATGTGTCCTTCCGGAAGCAGACTACCAAAAACCGTCAACATTTTGTCGAAGCCATCTCGACTGATGCCACACTCAGACTTTAGGGCCAGTACGCGTGCAATAGCATCGAACTGAGAAACATTGGTATGCTGGTGAAGTGGTTTCTGTGCCACAGACAACATGTCGTAATACTGCTTTGCCGTAGGCTCTGGCGGTTCCTCTCTAGGTCCTTCTTCGAAGTGTGCTTCATGAAAGTCTGCTAACATGTCTAGCGCAACTGGCATCAGCATCATAATCATCGATGCGTTGTCTGACTACCTCTTCTCTCGCATGATGGGCTTCACCATGGCAGATCCACTGGGGTATAGTTTTCCACAAACCCATTTGTGATAATATGTTTACCCATAGTGAGTTGTGATTGATGTATCCTATTTTGACACTTGGTGCATGGACACGGCATTCTACTCTGTCCTCTATCAAATGCCTTTTCCAAAAAGTCATTGACCTTTAGAGCAAACTCAATATACTCTTGTTCGCTCTGCCAGCCCTTGTACATCCACTCACGGTCATCCATCCTTTAACATACGAGCGATTTAAAAATCGATTTCATATACACGATATCTAACAAACTCTAATAGGTGAAGATAGGTCCTAATCCCACCTGAGGATGCGTAGATATGGTTGGTTTCCATGACCCACTCCTAGCCGAGACAGAATTTCGGCAGCACCTCCCCGCTGCTCTCCAAATATACGTCCTGTCAAGGAGATTGTGTATCCGGAGAACAACAAGGAGGTGATGCCGAAACTCTGGCATGGATCGGAGTTGACCATGAAAACTAAACATATCTACGCACCCTTGGGATGTCCAAATGATGTGGACAATTCGAAACAGATACGGATATAGATATGCAAAAATTTGCATATTTCCTTCTGTATCTCTTTCCAACGGGAGACGCCTAAGTTACGTCAGCTACGAACATAATACTAAAAGCAAGGGTTGCTTATGCCGCTCACCTATAGGCACGACGGCGTGCGCAGCGTGGCCTCCTTCTCCTCATCATCCTCCTCTCTCCTCCTTGTCCCAATCTAATTAACAAAATTGTGTCAATTGAAAAATTCAATATCGCCATTCGAATTTAAATTTTAAAAAAATAAGGGCACAGGGTCGGACAGATCAAACGTACAGCCGGGACGGCGCCGGGTCAAAGCCGCGACGGGGGTTGCGGTGTTGCGGCGGGCCGGCGTCGCGGTGGGCCGAGGCAGAGCTCGGCCTCGTCGGGGTGGGGCTGCGGACTCACGGACCGCGTCGTCGGGGTAGAGCCTCAGCGACGGGCAGGGCGGGGCGGGACCGCGGCCTCCTCTCTCCGCGCTGAGCAGGGCCGCGGCGGCGCGACGGGCGGGGCGGGGCGGGGCGGGGCGGACCACGTCGGCGCGACGGACGGGGCCCGACGGGTTGCGGCCTCCTCTCTCCATGCCGAGCAGGGCCGCGGCAGCGCGGCGCAGTCGGGGCGGGTGGGGGGGGGGGGCGGGAGGAGCTCGGGGTGGGGCTGGCCGGAGCTCGGGGGCCCGGCGCGTCGGGGCCGGGCGCTTCGCGGCGACGGACCAGATGGGGCGGGCCGCGATGGACGGGGCGGGGCGCCATGACGGATGGGTCAGGGCAGCGCCGGCGCGTCGGGGCCGCGCCGCACCGCGGCGACGCGACTGGCGGGGGGGTGCGGGGCGGGGCGCGGTGGCGCGACAGACGGGGCGGAGCGGAGCTTGGGACGGGGCGGGGAGGAGCTCGGGGCGGGGCTGGCCGGAGCTCGGGGCGGCGGTGCGGGATGCGGGGGCGGCGGCGCGTCGGGCGGAGCTCGGGCTGAGAGGGTGAGAGAGTGAGAGAGAGCGTTCAAAACGGCTAAGTGTTAAACACTTCGCCGTGTGTCAGATCCACGACACACGGCAAAACAATACAACACACGGCGAAATCCTTTGCCGTGTGTTCTGGATCGCGGCACACGGCGAAGAAATATGTTTGCCGTTTGCCACACAAAGGACACACGGCAAAAATTTTATTAATCTAAATTGGAATTCTTCTTTTCCAGAAATCACCACTTTGCCGTGTGCCCTAGATGTTTGGCACTCGGCAAACCAATTTTTTTAACTAATTTATTTACAATCATGTTTCACTAAATTTAATGGAATGTAAATTTAAAATTATTACCAAATTAACTAAGCATATCATATGAAGTGCTTCTTTGAAAATTTTGTATTTTTTATGCATGTTTATGTCAATTTAAATATTACCACTTCAATTATAATAGTACTAAAAAATTTGAAAAATGGCCAAAAAATCCAGAAAATTGTTGTGATTCAACATAAACTTCTTTTATGTGGTGTATTGCCTATTGGAAAAGTTTGGAACCCAAATTATTATATGCAAATCATTACGCATTCAGACGTAACTGAAATCTTTAAAAGTATACGGATCTTTTTCGGAGAATCACCGGTTTCTAAGCAGTGTTCGTGAAACAAGTTAATAATGCAACCAAATTTATACCACAGAGTGCATATATGATAACGTGAGTGCATGATAAATTTCATAATTTTTCGACCATGTTTCGATTTTATATAATTTATAAATGATTACTTATAATGTTTGTATTCATGTGCTGCGTGTAATGATTCGACCAGTTTCTTTAATTTTGCCATGTGCTTAAGGGTCGGCACACAACAAAGACTTGTGTTTGACGTGTGTCTGTGTTTGGCACACGGCAAAGCCTTGTGTTTGCCATGTGCCTAATAGCAGCGCACGGCAAAGACAACGTCGTTCAACACCTGTTAGGATCAGGCACACGTGGCTGTACCTTCGCTGTGTGCTGCCCTGAGGCACATGGCAAAGATAGATGTTCGCCGTGTGCTATGCCTTGACACACGGTGAATCTTGACGGTGTCGTACGGCAGCCAACGACCGTTAGCGGCAGCCCACGTGGAACCAACTTCGCCGTGTGTCGTAGAGTGGGCACACGGCGAAGTCGTATTTCGCCGTGTGTTCCTATTTCGCCGTGTTGTTTTTTTGCTGCGCACGGCAAATATGATTTTCACCGTGTGCCCGAGGAATTGCACACGGCGAAATTTTTGGCACACGGCGAACTCTTGGTTTTCGGTAGTGCTTTCACCTTGTGCCTTCCTGTCCATACCCTTGCCTCGCCGCCGCTCTGCCTTCGTCTCACCACCATCACCCTCGTCGCGGCCGAGCCCTTCAGACATCTGGTCGAACACTCGACGAGCGCCCACACACCGGCCGGCACACGCTCGCACACACATGCACAGATCGCAACGAATCTGAGCACAGCCACACCAAATCCGCATGCCTATGATGAATGGGATCAAGCTGTCAGTGAAAGGAGGAGAAACTACCTGTGGGACCGGTTTGTCAGCAAGTGTAGTGAAGAAGAAGAAGAAAAGAAGAAGAGAAGAAGAGAGTGAGGTGGGCCGAAACCCAAGCCGGCCCAGCTCGTCGTCGCCACGGACTTGAGAAAGACCCCGGAGCCGGCCCCTTATCCTGAGCCGCTAGACTGAGCTGACCTGTGAGCCACAGGTCGAGCTAGCCAGTTCCTCGAGCCGAGCTACTGTTGGACTGCCGAGATGGCTCGCTAACTCTTTGAGCCCACGAAGCCCGTTAACCTTTTCTTTTCCTTTTCCTCTTAACCGGAGCTGACGTGTGGGTTCCGCGTGTCAGTGACGCACTGTGACTGACTTGTGGGCCCAGCTGACCCCTGGCCGGTGACCTCAGTTGACCCGTTGACCTGGTCAATATTGACCAAGTCAACGCTGACGTCATCAACAACCATGATGATGTCAGCATATGGCTGACCCGTGCTGACGCCAGCATGACATGTGGCACGCTCAGAGGCTATCACATGGATAACTATGTGTTTTTCCTTTATCCGATAATCATTTATTAGTTTCCAAAAAATGATTTAATCTTAGAAAATTAATAATAAATTAACCGGATCTCTGAAAATTATGAAACTAGTTTCATAATTCTTCTAAAATCATGAACTATCCCTTAGAATAGGTTTTGTTGTGAGTTGGATCTTATTTGAGCCATTTTGTGCATTTTTGCACTTTGGCCCCTATATTTATACGTAATTACGATTAGGTCCCCGCGAAAAGGAGTCGACCAACGTCCCGGACCACCAAAAGATCTAGAAGGACGTACCCGAAGACCAAAAGCCCTCAAAGGACCAGGAAGGCTACGAAGACCTATTAGGTTCACGCCCATCTACGACTTGAATTCCTATTTGGCATTGCTTGCTAGAATTGCTATTGCTTTAGTATGTGTGAGAGATAAGCCTGCATGGCCTACTTGTTATCGTATTCCTTGCATCCCTGTTGTACCTTGATTGATTATTGGATGCTTTGGCTACCATGAGAATGAATGGGTATGGGATTCCATGATATGATAGTCTTGGCAAGCATGAAGAACCACCATGTGAGGAGCCAGTGATAGGGCTTTCTACCGGGGGTGAGCGATTTAACCTGGTCTTCGGATCAGGGGCTGGGGATGTGTGTTAGGACACCCTGCGGTGCACCTGTGGCGGGTGCATTTGTGTCAGAGGACACTGAGCGGGATACTTGCGGAGTTTGGAGAGGCGATACCTGTAATGGGTGCCTTTGGCGGACCACTGTGGAGGACTGCGCGAGAAGATGCTTGCCCCGGCTCATATGGACATATGTAGTAACTATGATTAGTGGGACTATGTTATCGTACGCACCACTTACCCCTGAATGGGCAGGGGTTCCAGCCATTTCTAGTTGTGCGATACCAGACTGTCGGAGTTGTGTGTCAGGAGAGAGTGGTCGCAGGCGCACCCCTGAGGAATTCGGGCTGTGCCGAACTCGTCTCCGAGACTCTTGAAACCAGTTGGCCAGGTTACAGCTTCACAATCCCGGGTCATTCGTTCTACCGAATGTCCCTAACCCCAGGAACACAGGATGGTACCGTCATAGCTAGGGAGTCATGGTTGTGGGTTGTGTCTCAAGACGGCGACGGTCGTCTTTGCAGCCCGAGTGGGTACAGGTGTACAACCCCTGCAGGGTGAAATCTATATGTATAGCCGCGTACTCAGTCATGTACATTCCTACTCTTTTGTTACTTCATCTAGAATAGTAAACCCTGATTTCTACCTCCCTCTAGTCCACTTCCCCCTGTGGAGTCAGATGAGGTGCAGGGAGAGGGAGTTCCTGCACCGACCTGGGTTTGACTGATGTCGGATGGCCTGTGTCGATGAGTGACAGTTGACATATATATATACTTGCTTGCATAGGAAACCTTAGCCTATCCATTGGCTATTTTTTCTACCTTTGCATCCACTTAAAGCTTGCATACGGATGGTGACGTGAACCTATCCCGTCCTTTGGGATAGTTTGGCAAGATGCAAGATCCGATCAGGAATTCGACATCAACATCGACGGATGATATGACTAAAGCTTAGAAGCCCGTGCTACGCTCAAGTTCTGCCTGTGGAGATGAAGTTCAAGTTGAAGGATGACCCGAAGACTAGCTACCGCTATCGTTTTCTGTTTGATCCAGTTTAGCTCAATGAGTTTGTAATAAAAGATTCGTACTGCAAATCCTCTAGATTTTGTAATAATTAAACCCATGTTTGAATCTATTTAAGTAAGTATGAACTGATTTACTACCTGAAATGAGTCCTGTATGTGATAGCTACTGATCCAGGGACTATCACGATGATACAGGGATTCGGGTTCTTTTTTCGGAAACCTGGGTCATTTCAGTTGGTATCAGAGCATACTTGACCATAGTACGAGCCATAGAAATGGTCGCTAGAATTAGGACTATCGAAACGCTTTTGTCTTATTGTTATACCCCCTTGAACTATATTCTCTCTACACCTTGACTCTTTTTCCCTACTTTCGCTCATTCTCTTACCTGCGTTGAAGCAACTTCTCACGAGGACCTTGGAGATCAAGATCAGAGTGATCCCCGTTAGCAGACAAGAGACCCTGAATCTCAAGGATTAGAGACTACCCCTTTCAAAAAAGCTACGAAGTAATTAGATCGATAGGTGTGCTAGATAGCCATAACTAGAATGTTTGAATGATTGAGTGCTTGATTCTTGTTTTGGATCTTGATGGTTTCCTTTGGTTCTTACCATTGAGTGTAGGACTTAGAATGTGTGCTCTTTTGTGGTGAGAGACGTACACTAAACTAGATAGATCCTTTCGTCTATCCTTCGCTGAAGATGTCTGTTCGAAGATCCAGTCGTCTAATGGCACGCTTAGAACGAGCCACACACGAGGAAGCTGCCGTCACAACACAAGGACGTGCTCAGGCATCAGTCTCACTTGCGGAGCAATGCAGAGGCGCAACCCGGACTGCTAGAGCTCCCCAAATTCCTGCGGGACAGGTGGTCGAAGGAGAAGACGAGGCAGAAGAGGTCAATAAGGTGATCAACGCTAACCCTACCCGTCGCCGATGGACACAGATGAGAACAATCACTAGCAGGAAGCACAACTACAACGAGAGCCAACCGTAGCAGAAGCAATGGCAGCTCAGACACAGATACTTTAGCAATTGTTGCAAATTGTTGCCTAGAACTAGAGCACCCACCTTCGATCACTCAGACGACCCACTTGAAGCTGAAGATTGGTTGAGAGTAATCGAGAAGAAGTTGGACCTGACTAATTGCACCGATGAAGAGTGTGTTGCCCTAGCTGCACATCAGTTGGAAGGCACAGCTAGACCTTGGTGGGATAACTATTGTTATGCTCACGAGAATCCCGCTCATATTTCTTGGAAGGAATTCACTGAAGCCTTTCACGAGTACCACATCCCTCGACAGTTGATCATCAACAAAGCAGAAGAGTTTTGGAATATGACTCAGGGAACCATGAAAGTGCACGAGTATGCACGATACTTCACCAGAATGATGAGGTATGCTCCCGATGAGACAGACACTGAAGAGAAGAAGCAGTTTTGGTTTCACCGAGGTTTGAACTATGAGATCAGAATCATCTTAGCTAGTGTTAAATACTCTTCACTTATGGGCATGGTGAACCGAGCAATGGCAGTTGAGAAAGAAGTAACTTTACGCGTGGAACGCCTTATGGCTAGGAGAAGAAGAGCTTACCACCAGTCGCACCTCAACGTGTTGAACCAGAACAACCAAGAGCGCATAGAGAATGTCCACCAGGATGGCCAGACCAAGCATGAAATCATCCATACCGAAGAGCAATATCCTGGGATGAAACACACTGAAGAGAGCAGTCCCTCAAAAAAAGTCATGATGAAGTGTCATAACTATAGAAGACACGGACATAAGAGAGCATAGTGCCCCAAGAAGCTAGCAAGAGGCCAGGCAGAAGCAACTGAGAAAGCACATTGGGAGAACATACAGCCCGACAAGAGGAGAAAAGACGAACACTAGGATCTCTCCCAGAAAATCAGGGATGCATCACCACCTTCACACCAATATAACCTCCGATCCAAATCTAGCAAGCCGAGCAAGAACCTTGAGAGGGACCACTACAACTGTCAACAACCAAGGCCGAACAATACCGGATCTTCAACAATCATTTGCTTCACCTGCCACAAGCTGGGCCACAAGTCGTACGTGTGCCCCAAGAAGAACAACCAGATGTCAACTCAAGCCCCAAGAACAACAGGCAAGTCTGCTCGAGCACCACGTGCTGCCAATCGCAGTCATCCCACCCAGAGGACTGAGAAGGATAATGGGAGTGCACCCGACAACAAGACAGGTTAGTACCTCATCGACAACTCCCCAACATTTGTTTCATACGGTTTTGGAGTTTTGCTGAATGAACCCGACGAGGGTGTGTTACTAGAAGCCTTTCACCACCTTAGGAACCGACCTTCTTCGCGGAAGATCTATAGATGTACATGGTTTTAGGATAGTTCTCTCCTCACCTAATCTATAAGATGTTAGTAACACCCCCATCAGAGGCTAAAGTGGTGAAGAACCCCGAAGACAACAAACGTACCCTGATGAGTCAAACCAAATAACCGGGAGAAGGAGACACTTGAAAGAGTAGCTGAGGATTAGTGATCGGATGCAGATCCGAAGGGACTACGTGAGCCACCATTTAAAAGAAGATCTGAAGAACGCAATCGACATGTGCCAAGCATGATCGCGAGGAGACTCTTACCGAGCAACGACCCGGAGGGCCCAACGAACCGAAGAAACTGACAAATGGCTACCCAAGTTAGGACAATGGTCCGTTGCAGGTGATTCTAGTTGATTTCAGTCATCGAGAGAATCGGACCCCGATGTACTCAAGGCGTTTGGGACGCTTTGAAATATCTATTGAAGAAAACTAGATATATGTTTAAGAAACACAGTTATGTTAAAGGAAAAGAGATGGGCATGAAAGAGCATCACGCTATCATCGCTCTTGGAACGCGGTGTTCGACTCGGTTAGTGACCCTCACCCTTACGAAACCTTAGTAAGCGATTAATCTCGGGGACGAGATTCTTGTGAGGGGGGGAGAGACTGTAACATCTCGGATTTTTCCGGAATGTTATAAAGTCGAAAATTGTGAATTCCAAAAAATTTTGTGTTAGTGCTGTAATAATTCATTTAAGTAGGACTTCTATCCTTCCAAAATTCCTAGTAAAATAAAATTTTGCTTCAATTAAGGGATATGAATTTCTTGTGTGAAAATATTTGGAGTTGTTTGGATTTATTTGCATCTACCTTGTTTATTCGAATTCGATTTGGAGTTATATTTCTTATTTGAAAATTGTGTGGAATTCAAATTTGATTTGGTCAATTGAATTCGAATTCAAATGCTAATGCTAACTAAGTGCTAACAGGCCAAGACCTCTCGCCAGCCCGACCCACAAATCCTTCTCCAAACCATGGTCCAACCCAATCCCTAGCTAACCCAGCAACCCAGCAGGCCGATTTGGCCTGTTCCCCCACGCATGAGTCGGCCCAGAGCTAGCCTAGCAAACCACCCACGCCACCTCTTCCTTCTTGTGCCACTTACAGGTGGGCCCGCCTTGGCATCCGCACCCACCCTGTTCCTCTTCTCCGCATTGCCCTTTTTCCCGACGCCGCTCTCTTCCGCACCGCGCACGCCACCTCCGCTTCGTGACAAATGGAGGAGACGGCCGCGCCGTGCCCCTGCCGACGTCACACCACACCACACTCACCCGCGCTCGCGCTGAACTCTAGCCTCGTGCGTGCCCCGCTGCGATGCCGCCACGCGTCCACGAACCGCGCCGAATGCCCACAGCCGTCCATCAGCATCCGTGCCCTACCAAGCCATGGCCGCACCCCCTATAAAGCCCATGCGCAGCCACCTCCAAAACCCTAGTGTGGCAGAACCGCCTAAATTTATCCGTCTTAAGTGCGCTAACCATTACTATTACAGATGAAATGGTTAATACACACTTTAAACGGAGTAATCTAACAGTCTGTCGGGTAAAATCCCGATGCAACCACTGTATTTTCGATCGAAACAACATACCTCACCCGATGCTCTGAAAACTGTACCAAGGTCAGGAGTTTTGAAAGCTTGATGTCGATGACGTGGGATAAACTCCGTGCATGTGATTTTCCTTCCAGTCAAATCTATGGGGTCTAGACTACGCTTGGGATTTCGAGCCTTCATTTTCTTAAGCTTCATCGGGAGTTGCGATGGAGGTAAAAGGGAGTCCAAGTAAAAATCCTTTTCTTCATTTGTCTCCTCATTGGACTCTTGATAGTTTGCAACCTGAGGTTGGTGGATAGGGTACCCACTCGATTGGTGCTGTTGTTGCTGTAGTAACTGCTGAATTGTCTGTTGTCCTTGAAAAAGTTGACGGAGCAAATCGTTTTGGGTAGCTATTAGTTCCACTAGGTTGTGCAGTGTTGGCGATGGTGTGGTTGATGGCCCACTAACATTTTCAAAACCTTCCAGGTTGTTGTGTGTCTCTTGATCCATCTATAATTGTTGACGCTTCTTAAAGCGTCAATTTACGTACCGCAAGTGCACAGATCATGTAGCTTTTCCCTTAGAGTATTCCCCCAAGGTTTATCAATCCACGGAACAAGTGTATTACTATGCTTAACTAAGCACTAATGATGTTGGTAAAAGATCTATATTGAGTGTATGAGTGTGAAATAGATCTAATCTAACCAATCTAATCTAATCTAGACTAGTGAGCAAAGATAGATGTGTGCACAAGATATGAAGAGCATTTGTCCATAGGGTATAGGATCACTAGAGATGTAATCGCCAAGCAACGAAGAACGGATCTAATCTACCAAAGGTGTGTTCCAAGATCAAAACCTTTCCCTCCCACATACTGTCACTACACGAGGATAATCGGTAACGAATCAACAAGAACACGATAGTTGATGTAATCTAAGTAAACCATGCAAGAGCAAAGCAAACCAAAAGCTAAGTCGCGAAGTATTAAGCATCAAAGCATCATCAACAAGAATCGTGATAGATCAATCTCATAAAGGATTCGGCAATTACAACTCAAGATCTCCTTACAACCCCATGAACAAACGAGGACTTTACCCCATGAAGCTAAGCGAAGCGTAGTCGATCATGGTGGTGAAATCTCTGGCAAGGGATGGAACCCTTGCTGTCCTCCAACTTGCAGCGGCGCCGAGGGACGATGAGGCCTCCGATGTCGCCTTTCTCTTGTGTCTAACTCGAATGTATCTCTGGATGCTCTTTCTCTGCGATCTCTCTGGATGCTCTCTGCATTACCCTCCCTTTGACGGCAGCTTCGGGGTATTTATAGGCAGATATAGTCGGCGGTTTTGGTAAAACACAAATTAGGGTTGACGCATACTTCACGCTGAAGAAAACCGAGATCGATTGGGCTCCGAAAAGGGCTAGGCCGGCCGGCCCAAGGACTCCAGGCCGGCCGGCCTGGGCCCTTTCTGGCCCCTTTCGGTCCCATCTTTTGCGTGTTGAATCTTCCTCTTATTCCTCATCTTAGCCCAGTTGTAACCATGCGTCAAAACATCTCCGAAATTGTCCAATTTCGTGTCAAAATGCAACATGCTCCAAAATCCAGGACAAAATAAAAAACGGTCAAGTTCGGGTGCCAAGTGGCGGGTTAGTACATGAATCATCCCGAAGAATTTACCAAAATAACTCCTAATCATATAGTAAAATGGGTACTTAAGGAGCGCCAACGTTCCCCCCATGCTTAGCTTTTGCTCGTCCTCGAGCAAATCAAATCATCAAATCCTTCCAAGGGTTGCTCATGAGTTCTCAAACTGCAAAATTTACTTATGCAAACAAGTCTAACAATATTTCTTCAAACAAAGGTCAGAGGAGCAGCAAGGATAATCATATCATGGGCGTTTAAAAATTCATCCAATATTACTCCACGACTCTTACCTTTAACCGGCAACTCGAATATCGACAACACTTGCTTTTCTTGCCATCTTGGAGGTTTTTTCTTTTTTTTAGTTTTTAGAAGCAAAATACCCTGCAACAAAGGTTAGACTAGAAATTCTTGCACAAGTCCTTTCATGTCTCTCGATATAAGTGGCTATCCTATTATTATTTGCATACTCTCATCTCCCAAAAGTCTCTCAAGAATAAAGTGGGGCTATAGGTGAGGCTTAGCAAAGTATATACATATATTGTCAAATTAAGAAAACTTTCTAATGATTGCTTACCTTCCGAGCCAATGATCATGAGAGTTTCTTCATAATGTAAAGGGTTCAAGGGTAAGAAGATTTAGAATGGTGGACATGTGCAAAGGCATACAAAAAGATTGACTTCAAGGCACAAGCATTGTCCTCGTTGTCGGATTGCACATGGTTGGAATTGAGGATATTGTTCTCAAACAACAAGGTGATATCTCTTTGCACTTCTCTAACCATAGAATTCCTTCATTTAATTTTCTCTTCTCTTCTCATACATTTTTTTTCTTTTCTCTTCCCCCTTTTTTTTCTCTCCCGAATTTTCTCTCTCTGTTCCGAACCTTTTCATAGGACACTTTCTATAAAACATAGATAGGCAAATCTCCAAAGTGGCTCCCTGAGTTTTTGGAGCCCGAACCGAGACCAGATAGGCCTAGGCCGGCCGGCTCAAGAGGTGTAGGCCGGCCGGCCTGGTGCTTTCCCAGGTCGGATTCGGTCCGTCTTTCCAGTACTCCTTCCTTTCTTCATCCCAAAGTTATGTTTTATACAAATCATGTGCAGAAACAGAACGTATCCTCACAATTGGGTTGTGGTCAAGGAAGACGATAATAAACAAGATAATCTCGGGTTCGGGTTTTGGAATCCGGTAGATCTTATGAGTTGTTCCAATGAGGAATTCTCATTACCGAATATTGACGGGGCTAGCAATTCAGAGATGGAAAAATATGGACATGATCATTGCTTGAAATTAAAACTCCCAAGAGAAAGAAATCCTAACTCAACTCAATGTACATCCAATACTTATGGTGGAATGAATATAGCTTGTGGATGATAGGATTTTTACTCTCAACATGCCAAGAACTTGATCAACCTTATGTTTGTAGGGGTTTTATTATTTTTTATGAAATTAAAGTCCTCCAAATCATGCCTTACTTGCAAGCGTAATCAAAACTAAGTGCTAGATCAAAGCTCAAGTGTGGGTATTAACATGGACGAATAATTTACTAAGCTCCACAAATACGAAATAATTTTCATGACAATGCTCGTGAACAATTGCTTTTAAAGAAAATAAAGTAAAATTGAATGCATAAATAGAATTGCATGATCCAACAAAAAGCAAAGACTCTTTTTATTTTGTTTTCATGACTCAACACTAAATTAAGACTCACTCTCACACAAGCGAGAAATAAAGCACACAACGCTAAACTATGACTCTCACACATGCGGAATTAAAGACACGCACACGACGAACTTTCGAGTAAACAAAGACCAAAATTCAATCTACGAGTCGTCACACTTTCCCCCCCATGCTTAGATTATGCGGCGTCCTCGTCGCAATGATATAAAAGACGGGTGTGACGCTCGTTGGTGTTCTCAACGGCATCTCGGGCAATTGCATCTTGGATGCCCTCCTCCTCCTTGCTTTTGTAGATTTCTGACCATCCCGAATAACTTCCTTATGTTGCGGAGAAGGAAGTTGTAATCTCTTTCGGCCAAGCTCTCGATGTCATCCATCCTTCGATCCATTGCCATGATTCGATCGCGGCACCTATCGATGGTGGCACGGAGATCCGCGATTTCATTGCGGCACTTGAAACAGCACCCGGAGTGATGCCCGCTGTGGTTGGGGCTGTCATCCTCGGGCTCATCATCGTCCTTCTTCTTCTTCTTGCCGCTGTCACCTTCGAAGGGGTCGTCTTCCTCCCTTCTCTCCTCTTCGGCCCACCCCGGCCAATCATCATCGTAGTCACGACCGGTGGCGCCCCATGAACTAGGGCTCATGATGCTCTCCCAATCGCTGTCCCCCGCATAATCCTTCGGCTCCGGGGTGTTCTCGATGTAGTTCTTTCTTTTAACTCCGAGGAGGCGCAAGGAACGCCTAGGCGCGGGTGGCTTTTTGTCTTGTCGCTTCTCGCCTTCGTCTTCGTCGCTGCTGATGACGACGACCACCCTTCGGGCTTGAGCTAGCTTCTCGTTGCACCATTGAAGGCCCTTCCCTCCGACGCTCATCCTTGCCTGAGTAATGAATTTCTTCGGAGGGGCTTTCGCTTCACATCGCTTTGCTTCGACAAGGAGGGGCTGCGCACCAGTTGCCGAGATGGGGCTAGGTGTCTTTGGCGTGGGGGTGTCGGGCGTCATGCCCCTCTCCTCGATCTCCATTGCTGCAATCATGGCTCTTGCGCTCGCTGGACCGGCCATTGTCGAAGTCTCTCACGAGGTGGTGGTGTAGATTGAAAAGTATGAGAGAATAGATCTAACCCGCGCCTCTATTTAAGTCCCGAAAAGACTTGGACGAGAAGTCCAAAATCTCTTCGGTTTTGGCATGCGAAATCTATAAGGCACAGGTTTGAAATTTCCTTATCTCGCATCTACCAAAAATCGAGACCGAATCGCACATGAAGTGGCTTAGGCCGGCCGGCCTAGGGGTGTTGGGCCGGCCGGCCCAGGGGTTTTTTCAGCCCCCTGGACTCCAACTTTTTCCGAGGTGCACACCAATAAATTAGAAGCCTATGTTTTACTCAAAGTTCGTCCAGAATAGAAATAAAACTATGAAAATAAAATCTAAAAGAGAATATTTACAAACTTACCTTGCTTAACGTCGTTAGGCTTGACGTTCCGGTTCCTCCTCCATGGTGTATATGTCGATGTAATGAAGGGGCATGACGTCGGGCTCCAAGAATACCTTTAGTCGCTGTCCGTTCACCACATATTGGTCGCCTTTCGCATCCATGATTGTCACCGCTCCCGTGGGTGAAATCGAGTGTACGATGTATGGTCCATCCCATTTGCTTTGTAATTTTCCTTTGCCAAAGAGTTTGAATCTTGAATTGTAGAGTAGGACCTTGTCTCCTTCTTTGAATTCCTTGTTTTGTAATCGTTTGTCGTACCATCTCTTCATCCTTTCTTTGTAAATTGATGCACTATTGTACGCTTTCAATCTTAACTCCTCCAATTCGCTTATTTGGATTCTCCTTTTAATTCCAGCGGCTTCCGCATCAAAGTTCATCTCCTTCATTGCCCAATACGCCTTATGTTCTAGCTCAACCGGCAAGTGGCATATTTTTCCATAAACAAATTGATAAGGAGTCATACCAATCGGGGTTTTGTGTGCCGTACGATATGCCCATAGTGCATCATCTAGTCTCTTCGACCAATCTTTTCCTCCTTTTACCACGGTCTTCTTTAAGATATCCTTCAATTGCTTGTTCGAAGTTTCCGCTTGTCCGTTTGTTTGGGGGTGATAAGCCGTGGACACTCTATGTTCAATTCCCAATTTCTTCAAGCATTTACCAAAGTCTTTGCCCGTGAAGTGTGTTCCTCCGTCGCTTATCAAGATTCTCGGGACGCCATATCGAGGGAAGATAACCGATTTAATCATGTGTATGGACTCCTCCGTTGATGCCTTCCGACATGGCATAGCTTCAACCCACTTAGAAACATAGTCCACCATCACCAATATATGCTCAAACCCATGTGAGTTCACGAATGGTCCCATGAAATCGATTCCCCAGACATCAAATAGATCTATTTGTAAATTGTAGTTCAATGGCATGGCATTCCTTTGCGAGATATTCCCCGTCCTTTGGCATTCCGGACAAGTCGAAAAAAATCTTTTCGCATCTTCATGCATCTCGGGCCAATAGAATCCACTAGCCCATACCTTAGCTTGAGTTCTAAAGTGCCCATAATGTCCTCCATATCCCGACGAGTGACACTTTCTTGGAACTTCTTCACGTTCCTCTCTCGGTATGCATCTTCTTAGGACTCCATCTTCTCCATATCTATATAAGTATGGTGGATCCCAATAGTATTTTCTTCTTTCCGTGATCACTCTTCTCTTTGCATTCTTGTCCAAGTGATCCAAGGGCATCCCTTTTATTGCTCTTATTATTTCATTCATCCAACTATCTTTGTCGAGAATTCTATATAGGTGATCATCTCTCATTTGATCCTCGATAGGTTCTTTTCCATCATCTCCATGGTTCATCCTTGATAGGTGGTCGGCCACAACATTTTCTGCCCCTTTCTTGTCCCTTATCTCCACATCAAATTCTTGTAGCAATAGGATCCATCGAATCAAGCGTGGTTTAGCATCTTTCTTGGACAAGAGATACTTGATTGCTGCATGGTCGGTATAAACTATCACCTTTGAATTTACTATGTATGATCTGAATTTTTCGAAGGCGAATACCACGGCAAGTAATTCTTTCTCCGTTGTTGCATAATTAAATTGGGCTTCATTGAGAGTCTTGCTTGCGCAGTGGATAGCATTTACCTTCCCCTCTTTCCTTTGTCCAAGAATGGCTCCTACGGCGTAGTCGCTTGCATCACACATGATTTCAAAAGGTAGATTCCAATCCGGAGGTTGCATGATAGGAGCACTTATGAGGGATTGCTTGAGTGTTCGAAATGCGTGAAGACAATCACTATCGAAGATGTACTCCACATCTTTTTGGAGAAGTTGTGTCAATGGCTTGGTTATTTTCGAAAAATCCTTTATGAACCTCCTATAGAATCCGGCATGACCGAGGAAGCTCCTCAAAGATTTGATGTTCGTAGGTGGTGGCAACTTCTCCACGGTTTCTATCTTTGCTCTATCCACCTCTATCCCTCTCTCGGAGATAACATGACCGAGGACAATTCCTTCTTTCACCATGAATTGACACTTCTCCCAATTAAGCACAAGATCAACCTCTCCACATCTTTTAAGAACTTTCTCCAAATTTGCCAAGCAATTATCAAAGCTAGTACCATGCACCGAGAAATCATCCATGAATACCTCCATAATCTCTTCTATGAAATCTGAAAATATAGCCATCATGCACCTTTGAAAAGAAGCTGGCGCATTGCACAATCCAAAAGGCATCCTCCGATATGCAAAAGTTCCATACGGGCAAGTAAACGTGGTCTTATGTTGATCATCCGGATGAATAGGTATTTAGAAGAATCCCGAGTATCCATCAAGGTAACAAAAGTGTGAATGTTTTGCCAACCTTTCTAGCATCTCGTTAATTAATGGTAGTGGAAAATGATCTTTCCTCATTGCCTTATTCAATTTTCTATAATCAATGCACATCCTCCATCCCATGATGGTTCTTTGCGGTATCAATTGCTCTTTCTCATTTTTCACAACCGTGAGTCCTCCTTTCTTCAGAACGCAATGAACGGGGCTTACCCATTCACTATGTGGCACGGGGTATATTATTCCGGCATTCAACAATTTGATAACCTCCTTCTTCACCACATCACGCATAGCATGGCTCAACCTTCTTTGATGCTCTACGACCGGCTTGTATTGCTCCTCGAGTTGTATACGATGTGTGCAAAAAGCAGGGCTAATACCTTTCAAGTCGTTAATTGAGTAGCCGATCACCTTTTTGTGCTTCTTCAATAAATTCAGCAACTTCTCCGTCTCTTCCGGGCTCAATTCTTCGCTAATAATCATCGGAAAAGTCTTGCCATCTCCCAAAAATTCATATTTCAATCCCTTGGGGAGTGGCTTCATCTCAACATCGGGCGCACCATCCTCTTCTTGATCTAACTCTCCAATGTCTTCAAATTTTTCTTCCTCCAAATTCCCGTGTTGCGGCTTCAACTCTTCCATTGTTTCCACTAGTTCTCCATCTTGATCATCTTGAGCATCTCCATTCTCCAAAGCGCGTTGGAGAGGATCCCTGAAAGAATCAATGGAACGAATGCTCTCTACCTCTTCATTATCAAGAGGTAGAGGTGAAGCAAAAGACGGTTTTGAATGAAATTCGAAAGTGTGCTTCTCTCCATCTAGATCAAAAGTGACAATCCCTTTTCCAACATCTAGAACAACATTTACTAATTTGAGAAAGGGTTTTCCAAGGATTATGCCTTCATGCTCATCATCACTAGCATTAATCACAAAAAAGTCGGTAGGAATTTTTTTACCCGCTATAGCAACATTTAGATTTCTAAGCACTCCTAGCGGTTTGATTAATCTACCATCTCCCATGATCAATTTAATGATTGTGGCATCTAGGTTTGATGTTTCGTTAAAAAGCTCAACATAAACCTTGGAACTCATCACACTAACATGGGCGCCAACGTCACATAGAACATTGCAACATTTTGTTCCGTCTATCATGCAATCAACACGAGGTGTGGGTGATGGATTACCTTCGCCTTGATCGCTTCCAATCGCATATACTTGGGTTATGTGCACGTAGGGTGATGATTCCGATTTCACTTCCATGATCTTTTTGACCTCCAACACTTCGTCCAAGTCAATCTCTTCCTCTTTTTCTTCAAAAAGTTTCCGAATAATATTACCAGCCGATTCCTTGCCAAATGTATATCCCGTGTGATTATCCGGCGGGAAATCTTCCGCCATCACCTTCGCCATTCCTCGTTGATTTGGATGCGGTCTTGCTTTGTCGAACAATCTTCCGAAGTCAATTGGTATCCAATCCATTTGCTCGAATTCCCTTAGCGATTTGGCGGTGCCCATGGTTCTTCCTTTCTTTTCCGGGTCGTCTTTCGTTGCACTCCGGATTGATGCTTCTTCATCGTGGTTTGTTTCTATGACTTTCCCATGCTTTGGTTGTTCTTCCTTCACTTCCGATGCCTCTTTTCTGAAAATTCCAGCAAGCACCCACACTTGAGATTCTTCCTCGGAGCTTGCCGAACATCGTTTTTCCCAATCTCTTCGCATGGCCGCCCCCTTGCTGATTTTTTGTAGGAGTTGGGCGGCTTCCGTGAGTGTTTTCTCCATGAGATCTCCTCCTGCACACATTTGAACAAATTGCATGCACTCGGGGGTTAGGGGAAAATAAAAAGTATGCAAGAGTACTTCACCAGAAAATCCGAGCTTCGGTCCTTATTCAATCAATCCATTGAATCTATCCCATGCTTGATCTATCCCTTCTTCTTCTCCTTGCGCGAAGTTGATCACTTGCTTCCGAATATGTTGAACCTTGCTTAACGGAAAGAACCGCTCGCAAAATTTCTTCATCAAATCATCCCAATTTCCTTTTACCTCGAAGGATGCAAGTGCAAACCATCTTCTCGCATCTTCCGCAAGTGAGTATGGGAAAAGATTCCATCTAAACCAAGCTAGCGGAACTCCGTCTTGTTGTACCATATTGCATAGCATTGTGAACCACTTGATATGTCTATATGGGTTGTCCGTCTCATCTCCTCTAAAGGGGTTTTCCGCCGCCATCTTGATGATTTGAGGCTTGATCTCGCACTCGGTGGCTCGCAACACCGAATCTGACTTTGGAATGTCGAAGTCCTCCGATCGCGGGCTTGCATAATCCCTCAGTGATTTTCTCCTTCCTCCACGTGTTGAATGAGATGGCCCATCTAGACAATCAAAACAAAAACAAAAACAAAAAATTTTCTAGAGAAAAAGGTTAGGTGTTAGTAACCAACAAAATTAATACAAAGTTAAACGTAGCAAAATCGCTTGTTCCCCGGCAACGGCGCCAGAAAAGCTTGTTGACGCTTCTTAAAGCGCCAATTTACGTACCACAAGCGCACGGATCATGTAGCTTTTCCCTTAGAGTATTCCCCCAAGGTTTATCAATCCACGGAACAAGTGTATTACTATGCTTAACTAAGCACTAATAATGTTGGTAAAAGATCTATATTGAGTGTATGAGTGTGAAATAGATCTAATCTAATCTAATCTAGACTAGTGAGCAAAGATAGATGTGTGCACAAGATATGAAGAGCATTTGTCCATAGGGTCTAGGATCACTAGAGATGTAATCGCCAAGCAACGAAGAACGGATCTAATCTACCAAAGGTGTGTTCCAAGATCAAAACCTTTCCCTCCCGCATACTGTCACTACACGAGGATAATCGGTAACGAATCAACAAGAACACGATAGTTGATGTAATCTAAGTAAACCATGCAAGAGCAAAGCAAACCCAAAGCCAAGTCGCGAACTATTAAGCATCAAAGCATCATCAACAAGAATCGTGATAGATCAATCTCATAAAGGATTCGGCAATTACAACTCAAGATCTCCTTACAAACCCATGAACAAACGAGGACTTTACTGTAACACCCTAATTTAAATTTCAGCATTTATTAATAAATTTAAATGGCTTTATTTAATTTCCTAAGGTTTATTGTGTTTAGCCTTGCATTTAATTTAATTTTGTTTCATAAGTAATTAAAATTTATCATAGGTTTAAATTTTGTTGTTGCATTCATGCTGGTGCATACTTTTATTTGAGTGTGGTTTTAATTCAAATTCATATTTGAATTCAAACTTTGTTTGAATTAGATTTAGAAAGGAGAAGAATAGGAAATAGAAAGAAAAACCCAAAGAAGAAATCAGCCTTCAGCCCAACAGCAGCCCAAGCCCAACCCCTCTCAGCCCGACCCAGCCTCTCCCCGGCCCACCCCCCTCACCTTCGGCCCGCACCGGCGCCAGAGCCCAGCTCTCCGGCGCGCTCGCTCGCCCAGCGCTGAGGCCCAGCCTCCCTCCGCGTCCCCCCGTGTCTGACCAGCCGGCCCTACTTGTCGGCGCCACTCCCCCCCCCCCCCCGCTCGGCCCGCACGCGCCGCGCGCGCTTCGGTCGCTGACAGCCCTGGCCCACCTGCAGGTCGTCCCTTTCCTTCGCGCAACGGCCGCGCCTCCCCGAGATCACCGGCCGCGATCCTCGCGACCCTCCCATCCCTCCTTCCTCGCCCAGAATCTCGGCCTCTACTCCTTTTAACCACCCGCGCCGCACCCCTGCGCCGCCATCCCATCCCGCTGGCGCCGCACGAACCCTAGCTCCGCCTGCTCGCCTTGCTCCGCCGCGCAGAGCCCCTGCTCCGCCGCGGCCTCGCCGCCCCGCCACACCCCGGTCCACTGCTAGCTGCGTCGCAGCATCGCCAAGACCCCGTGGCGCTCCTGGAAGCCTCAGCTCCGAGGTTGCGCCACGCCCCGCGCCCGGATTTCGACCTGACATCACCGCCGGTGAGCCTCTGCGCCGCATCGATTCCCCGCCTCCAGTGGTTCCCCGACCGCCCTGACCCCCGTGAGACCCTCGCAGGAACTCCCCGAAGCTGCCCGTGGATCCCAGGAGCCCGGAGCGCCCCCGCGTCAACCCCGTCCGCGACCACCACGCCATCGCCGCCGCCGAGCTCCGACGTCGACGCCTCTGCGCGCCTTCGCTGTTCAATCTCGGGCTTAGGTGAGCACGCCTTGATCCCCTGCTCCCTTTTGCGCCATTTTCCGTAGCCCGTAGCCCCTGGCGTCGCCCAGAACACTCGCGCCGGCGAGCCTCCGCCGCGCTGACCCGCCGTCGCCGGTGCGCCCTCCGCCACAGAGCTTCTCGAGCCCAACCCAGGTCCCAGGTGGGTCACGCGTAACGCGCCGACCACGTCCGAACCAAGCCCGGGTCGGATTGACCCCCGGAGCGCCGGTTTGGGCGTCTCCGGCGAGCCCTCCGCCGCGGGAGCCCCGTCGCCGGCGAGTCCCGCCGCCGCCCGCTCGCCCTTTCACCCTGAGCCGCCAGATCCAGAATCAACGCGCACGATTAGATCTAGGATCCATTAGATCTAGGCCGCCATATCCAAATCCTGCGGATGGAAATCAAACATACCGGTTCGCCTTGCATGTTTTGCTAAAGAGCCCCTCCCTTTTGTTAATATCAACCCGCAGTCTAAACCTATTCAAAAATATTTACGCAGAGGCCCAATTTTTAGTGCATAGCCCCCTGATCTTTTCAGAAATTGAACCCGCCGTCCACCCTTGACGTTTTTGCGAGTTAGACCCTGGACCTAATGTTTAATTACGTTTAGGCCCCCGGTTTTAGCAGAAAAGTCCCTGGAACCCTGTTTTTATTACAAATAAGCCCCTAGACCTTGTTTTTAGCCTAGAAAATGCGTTTTAGCTCCGATTTAGGCGTTCTTTATGTCCACGCGATCGTTGTAACGCGTAGAATAGTTTTAGCTTAGTTTTTCTTGCTGTTTTTATGTATTGATGTACTGTTTCTTAGTTTTTGCTAGTGTTTGCTTGTATGCTTATTGTTGTGCATTGTTTTGGCCATGTGTTCGTGAGTAGACGTTGATCCATCTGAGGAGCCCCAGTACCAGTACCCGGAGCAGCCGTCTTCCGAGCCCTTTGAGCAGCAGCAGGAGCAGTACGAGGAAGGCAAGTATAACATGAACAACCTATCATCTTCAAATACAATTTCATACTGCATTTTAATACTGTATGCCTATAAGGATTTCCTAGCCACTTTATATCCTTTATATATATCCTTTGGGTTGCATTTTGGTTAGTTGTGCTAGGTTGCCGTGCTATAACACACTCTGGTCCTTTTTAATTAATTTGATTAATGGTTTACTTTAACTTAACTCTGAGAGTGGCCCTCTGTGCTTCGTGCTTGGGTGGCTCACGTCTCGTTAAAATATGGTTTTTGTAGAAACATGGTTTAGGGGGCCAGCACGGTGCTTAGTGCTTGGTTGGCCACTCTCCATAAGGACTGGTTCATAGAGCGACAACCTGGGACAACAGCGCTACCACAAGGCTAGAATGGGATAGACTTGGCGTAATAATTAGATCTTTTTGGTTTGGAGTAACTTACCTGCGGGGCAGGGGCGGTAAGCTTCTATGGCCCTCGTGCTGAGTGGCCTCGTCTGTGCTTCGTGTCTTGACGCCCACTAGACCTGCTCCATAGTCGCCGATCCACCCTCGCGGTTACTCCCTACCAACGAGATTCTTTGTAAAGGCCTCGTAGTGAGTCGCTAGTCATCTCACCTAAGGAAGTGTGATGAACAACTGGCGTAGCTCACGACTTGTGGGTAAAGATGTGCAACCTCTGCAGAGTGTAAAACTGGTATACTAGCCGTGCTCACGGTTATGAGCGGCCCAGATCCTCCTTTTGATTAGTAGGGTTGTCTCCTTCTGACGAGGGAGGTGCCTCTCGGGGTTTACCTTGGTGGTTTTGGTTTGGTTCTCAGTAGTAACATGATAAATTTTGACTAATCACTATGTAACTGGGTTTATGGTAATTCATCCACTTGTAGTAAATAGTTTTAATAAAATTTTGCCAAGACTTAAAAGCTAACGCAGTTGAGTCAGCCAACCTTAGAGCCTCAAAGTTTGTGTTATACTTGTTGAGTACAAGTTGTGTACTCACCCTTGCCTCTTCTCTACTTTTTTCCTCTTGGCTACGCTACTGCTGCTCAGTTCCTGCCGACACGAGGGAGTTCGCTCAGCGCTACCAGGACTACGAGGACTTCTAGGCGTTCGTCTCCCAGTCGACGTCCCTGTGGCGCCCTGCTCAGCTTCGGAGAGCTTTTATCGTATTTGTACTTCGCTTCCGCTGTATCAGACATTTTTGTCATTAATGTAATAAATAACATTCGTACTTCGATTTATTATGTCTTATTCGTGATATGCGCTGTGATATACTGTTCATTCTGTTGTATATACGTGTGACTTGATCCTGGCACGTATATGATTGCTCGGTTTATGTCCTTTTATAAACCGGGTGTTACATTTACCCCATGAAGCTAAGCGAAGTGTAGTCGATCATGGTGGTGAAATCTCCTGTAATGGATGGATCCCTTGCTGTCCTCCAACTTGCAGCGGCGCCGAGGGACGATGAGGCCTCCGATGTTGCCTTTCTCTTGTGTCTAACTCGAATGTATCTCTGGATGCTCTTTCTCTGCGATCTCTACGATCTCTCTGGATGCTCTCTGCATTACCCTCCCTTTGACGGCGGCTTCGGGGTATTTATAGGCAGATATAGTCGGCGGTTTTGGTAAAACACAAATTAGGGTTGACGCATACTTCACGCTGAAGAAAACCGAGATCGATTGGGCTCCGAAAAGGGCTAGGCCGGCCGGCCCAAGGACTCCAGGCCGGCCGGCCTGGGCCCTTTCTGGCCCCTTTCGGTCCCATCTTTTGCGTGTTGAATCTTTCTCTTATTCCTCATCTTAGCCCAGTTGTAACCATGCGTCAAAACATCTCCGAAATTGTCCAATTTCCTGTCAAAATGCAACATGCTCCAAAATCCAGGACAAAATCGAAAACGGTCAAGTTCGGGTGCCAAGTGGCGGGTTAGTACATGAATCATCCAGAAGAATTTACCAAAACAACTCCTAATCATATAGTAAAATGGGTACTTAAGGAGCGCCAACAATAATATGTAAACTTCTTCATTAGTTTAGGGATCCATAACACTGTTGGGCCGTAGTGGACAAAGGTGGAAAGTGTTAGAGTCGAAAAGTCATAATAAAATGTGGGCAGAATTATGCTAGTTATGAGATCATCTTGAAGACAAAGCTCTGCCATCTAATATAAGGGATCAAATGGCAAGATGATGAAAAAAAAGAACTATTGAAATTGCTTTAAGAAGACTACAAAAAGATGTGATTTTGATTCATTGAAACATGGGGTTTCATAAGAATCCAGGAATGATCAAACTACAAATAAGGCTAGTTGATCATTTGAAACTCCTTGAACAAAAGATCAAGGATGCAAAGGCTCTACCTAAGGTAGCTAAACACGTCTAGTTTTCTTTTCCTAAAGTCAACAAACTCAAGGTTTTAGAACAAGGCACTCACCAGATCTCTTACTACCCAAGCTTACATCTAGATCAACATTTCCCAAGTTTACAAACCAACAAGATAAACCACTCTAGAGGTACTATATAAAACGGGGTATGCACAGCGATCGCCATACCTTGCGCCGAACCAACTACTCCCAATATAGTCAATGGAAGTTGGTATATTGGCAGCACCTCAAGTAGGCCACTTCTTGAGAAACAGCTTTTGGTTCGCATCATCGGCGGGAAGGCCAAAGTTCTCTCAGTTGGCTGAGGATCCTTACCTCCTTACCATGGCGACGAGTGCGTCATTACATAATATATGGTTGATTGTGCCTAAAAGTAAGTTTTGACCAAAAAGTAGTGCTGGGATTCAGAGTAATATATATGAGTAATAGCCACCTTATAATACCCATAAGATCATCCCCAAGGGATTTACGATCTAAGCACAATCCTAAACGAGTCCAATGTTTTATAAACACTTTGTTGATCACATCTTTTAATCCAAAAGCCGTTTTAAGGTTCATCGTAACCTCTGGTGTGTATGTTTTGGCTCTGATACCAGCTATGATAGAACCTCCTAAATTAATCCGGCTTAAGTGCGCTAACCATTACCATTACAGATGAAATGGTTAATACACACTTTAAACAGAGTAATTTGACAGTCTGTCGGGTAAAATCCCGATGCAACCACTGTATTTTCGATCGAAACAACATACCTCACACGAAGGTGAGTCCAGAGATTACAATAGCCATAAATTTTACAATACAAACTTGAATAGTAAATGTTATTACAAACTAAATTTGAGAATTCAAATCGGGTACTTCAGAAATTTGAAAGTAGATGAGTCCCTCAGAGTTTATAAACAGTGGAAAAGAAAACGACAACTAGCGATGATATATGACATCATGATGAAGCCCGTACATGACGTCAATCTCATCCAGCATCCTTAAAATTACCTGAAAAACAAAGTCACAAGCAAGACTGAGTATACTAATACTCAGCAAGATTGACCCGATTAAGGGTATATAATATCCCTTTAACTAGACATGCTAGGCTTGTGAAGGCTCTGGGGTTTCTATGCCGAAAAGCAACAAAAAGTAAGTCCTTAATTTCAAGTTTTAGCTTTCAAATTCTAGTTTTATTTACCATTCTAAGTAAGCACCTATCTATACAAACATGGTAGAGAAATTAATTGCATCCAACAAGATTGGGTATCATAATTGTTCCACTTCTTACTCTATGTGACAAAGAGATCAAGCAGTCTCAATTTCCGTGAGAAACGGACGATTCTGAATTGAATTTCCAACCTTGCAAGGGTAAACCTAACACACACGCTTGGAGTACTGTCAAGTCACTCCCAAGCAACCATTGGCTTCTCATTCCGGTTCATGGATCAGGGCAACTCTCCTCGACTACAGGGAACCACCACATCCCTGCATCTGTAGTGTTGCACAACAAAAATAAACTCCTATCTCTATCAGAGAGTGGGAGGTATGTCCACTTGCCGGGCCGATCAGTTACTAGGCTTACTGCGTACCAGATTTACGGCATGTGGCTAGTACTTTCAGATGAAAAAGTGTTCAACATGAAAGTTGTGTAACTTTGCAAGATCTACAACTTTCCTGTTGGGCAAAAACTCACTAGGTCAAAGGATTTAAAATTATTTTTAAATCTGCTATTTCTTTTAAATGCAAAAGAACTCAACTTAAGTTTCAAAATTTCATAAGTGGCCCTAAGAATAAAATATATCTTTTTATGATGGTCAAAGTGAAAAACAAAATATGCACTTTAACCCCTCACAAAATTTGAAATTTTGCCTTATGCAAAACTATTATGTAAAAATGACTCTGCACTTTTTCAAAATTACAAAAATACCCTTGCTATGGCAATCAGGGTTTAAATTTTTTTTAAAAAATAAACACAAAATCTATATTTTAACTTGTTGGTTCTAACCCATAAAACTTGGATTGTCACAGCCTTCCCCCCTAAAAAGAATCTCGTCCCGAGATTCCAGAATAGAAAAGGACTGGAAGATCAGATACTAGAGTTTGTTCTAGTCTGATAAGATCGATTTGCTTCTTGCGCTCATTCTGCTGTCTTTTGTGCTCATTCCTTTGTCTTTTGCGCTCTATCTTCTACTTTCCACTATTGTTCTTAGGGATTTGGCTAGGACCTTGACCTTGATTTTGAGTTTCGGCCTAGGAACAGTTTCGAATAAAGTGGTTAGGACTTCCACAGTTGATGCAGCGGTTTATGTCGCTCAGACCTCTGGGCTGGTTGTTATCTAAAGGGAATATTACTGGCATACCTACTGAATCATTTTCGTGTGTAGAGTTTCCATCTTGGTCCATCTTTTCCTTGATAGACGAAAGAGTTCTTGCTCTGAAAACTGTATCAAGGTCAGGAGTTTTGATAGCTTGATGTCGATGACGTGGGATAAACTCCGTGCATATGATTTTCCATCTAGTCAAATCTATGGGGTCTAGACTACGCTTGGGATTTCGAGCCTTCATTTTCTTAAGCTTCATCGAGAGTTGCGATGGAGGTAAAAGGGAATTCGAGTAAAAATCCTTTTCTTCATTTGTCTCCTCATAGGGCTCTTGATAGTTTGCAACCTGAGGTTGGTGGATAGGGTACCCACTCGATTGGTGCTATTGTTGCTGTAGTAACTGCTGAATTGTCTGTTGTACTTGAAAAAGTTGACGGAGCAAATCGTTTTGGGTAGCTATTAGTTCCACTAGGTTGTGCAGTGTTGGCGATGGTGTGGTTGATGGCCCACTAACATTTTCAAAACCTTCTAGGTTGTTGTGTATCTCTTGATCCATCTATAATATGCAAACTTCTTCATTAGTTTAGGGATACATAACACTGTTGGGGCGTAGTGGACAAAGGTGGAAAGATGTTATAGTGGAAAAGTCATAATAAAATGTGGGCAGAATTCTGCTAGTTATGAGATCATCTTGAAGACAAAGCTCTGCCATCTAATATAAGGGATCAAATGGAAAAATGATGAAAAAAAGAACTATTGAAATTGCTTTAAGAAGACTACAGAAAGATGTGATTTTGATTCATTGAAACGTGGGGTTTCATAAGAATCCAGGAATGATCAAACTGCAAACAAGGATAGTTGATCATTTGAAACTCCTTGAACAAAAGATCAAGGATGTAAAGGCTCTACCTAAGGTAGCTAAACACGACTAGTTTTGTTTTCCTAAAGTCAACAAACTCGAGGTTTTAGAACAAGGCACTCACCAGATCTCTTACTACCCAAGCTTACATCTAGATCAACATTTCCCAGGTTTACAAACCAACAAGATAAACCACTCTAGAAATCCTTAGAAAGATGCTCAAAACATTTACTAACTTAAACAAGGATTAAAACATTCAAGGTTTAACAATGCATGCACGTTCTATCGTCCTCATAATGAAAATAACTGCCAAATATCTTTGGCCTTACGTGGTTAGTTTTGGTGGCAAAATATAGATACGTCTCTCTCTATAATATTTAGCCGATGGTTCCTAACCGTTCTTAACCTATCGAATTGTGGTTAGTAGACCTATAGAAAACACATAACATATATATCTCTCATAAACCTTTCATGCCAGCATGTCATGAAAGCATCCCCAAACATTGTTGTTCACTATAGAAACAGCATCCGTACAATTCCTGCCGTACGGACGACGTTAACATACGTCACATCAGTAACATATTCATAGGGTACCGTATAAAATGGAGTATGCACAACGATCGCCAGACCCTGCGCCAAACCAACTACTCCCAATATAGTCAACCGAAGTTGGTATATTGGCAGCACCTCAAGTAGGCCACTGCTTGAGAAACGGCGTTCGGTTCGCATCACCGACGGGAAGGCCAAGCTCTCTCAGTTGGCTGAGGATCCTTACCTCCTTACCTTGGCAACGACTGCATCGTTACAGAATATAAGGTTGATTGTGCCTAAAAGTATGTTTTGACCAAAAAGTAGTGCTGGGAGTCAGAGTAATATATATGACTAATAGCCACCTTATAATACCCATAAGATCATCCACTAGGGATTTACGATCTAAGCACAATCCTAAACGAGTCCAACATAGTTTTATAAACACTTTGTTGAGCACATCTTTTATTCCAAAAGCCATTTTAAGGTTCATCGTAACCTCTGGTGTGTATGTTTCAGCTCTGATACCAGCTGTGGCAGAACCTCCTAAATTAATCCAGCTTAAGTGCGTTAACCATTACCATTACAGATGAAATGGTTAATACACACTTTAAACGGAGTAATCTGACTGTCTGTCGGGTAAAATCCCGATGCAACCACTGTATTTTCGATCGAAATAACATACCTCACATGAAGGTGAGTCCAGAGACTACAACAGCCATAAATTTTACAATACAAACTTCAATAGTAAATGTTATTACAAACTGAATTTGAGAATTCAAATCGGGTACTTCAGAAATTTGAAAGTAGATAAGTCCTTCAGAGTTTATAAACAGCGGAAAAGAAAACGACAACTAGCGACGATATATGACATCATGATGAAGCCCGTACATGATGTCAATCTCATCCAGCATCCCAAAAATTACCTGAAAAATAAATTCACAAGCAAGACTGAGTATACTAATACTCAGCAAGATTGACCCGATTAAGGGTATATAATATCCCTTTAACTAGACATGCTAGGTTTGTGAAGGCTCTGGGATTTCTTTGCTGAAAAGCAACAAAAAGTAAGTCCTTAATTTCAAGTTTTAGCTATCAAATTCTAGTTTTATTTACCATTCTAGGTAAGCACCTATCTGTACAAACATGGTAGAGAAATTAATTGCATCCAACAAGATTGGGTATCATAATTGTTCCACTTCTTACTCTATGTTGCAAAGGGATCAAGCAGTCTCAATTTCCTCGAGAAACGGACGATTCTGAATCGAATTTCCAACCTTGCATGGGTAAACCTAACACACAAGCTTGGAGTACTGTCAAGTCACTCCCAAGCAACCGTTGGCTTCTCATTCCGGTTCATGGATCAGGGCCACTCTCCCCGACTATAGGGAACCACCACATCCCTGCACCCCGTGGTGTTGCGCAACAAAAATAAACTCCTATCTCTATGAGAGAGTGGGAGGTATGTCCACTTGCCGGGACAATCAGTTACTAGGCTTACCGCGTACCATATTTACGGCATGTGGCTAGTACTGTGGCCTTAATAATTTATCAACACAGACGGATTTCAACCTTGAAGCTTGTAACCAAATCCGTCCATGGTCCTTATAGTGATTGCAAGAAAGTAAACAGACAACTCTTATAAAGCTCGCGAGTGACAGGCACCACAGCCCTACATTGTCCCATCCGACCACCGCAGCAGCTTTGCCACCTCCTAGTTAAGCTACACGCATGCGGAATCGAACCCAGATGCACCCCCGACGCCGTTCCTCTTCTGCGCCGCCGCCAGCGAGCTCAAACTCACCGCGGACCGGCCAGCCCAGAGGGAGACCGAGCACTACAGCTACCCCAGGCGCATCCTCAAGCTCACGCGGTGCTCGTGCGCGCCCTGTTCCCCTACCTCGAGCCCTCCTTCACCTCCAACGCTGGCGACCCGAACATCCGCTCCGCCATTGACGCCGACGAGCTCGATTCCGTGCACCAAGCACTCGAACGCCGACCAGGGTAGGTGTTCCTCGATCCCTACTCTCCCACGCGCCTCCCCGTTGCAGCCCCGGTAAGCCCTGCCTAGCAGAACACCACCGGGCGAGCTGCAGCGGCGGAGAAGGCCGGCGAAGGGCCCGGTTGTAATTTCTTTTTTTCGTTCAAGGGCGTGTTTGCAAGTATTCCAGTGTATACCAGTGAACTTCTAAAATGCAGAACAAATCGCAGAAAAATCGTAAAAATGTAAACTCAACGGATCTGGAATCCTTGTAACAAGATCTACAAATTTTGTAACAGTCACATCTGCAGAAACTCAACCAAATTTAATCTGGGAAAAAGAATAAGAAAATCACCATATGCATGTTCAGGAAGTTCTACTCAACAAATGACCGTGGTTTTTAAATATGTTATCACTAATGGAATATTACGATCACAGTAAAAAGATGACACCTAACCAAAATAGTTATCATGTTGGAACAATCAAGATTCTCTAATCTGTTGTTGGCTTTCTCGATTTAATACTAGAAAATATATACAGAAACATGCTCTAGAATTTTTACTAAATGCATATGAAACTGAAAACCTGTTAATCCATAAATTTCAGATTTATTAGAGTTCATTTTCTATATACCATGATTTATGCTTGCTTAATCAACTTAATTCATCATATATATTTCTTATGCTCCGAAAAATCTATATTTATTTCTGAAGTCTCATTTTAGCTCTGTGTTACTGTCTAAATTTTTTGAGCTGCAGTTACTGAGTTTTGCTTTGGTGAATAATCATGCTTAGCATCTTAGGGCTAGATTTACTATTTTTGTTCTAAGTAAACTACAACGTACCTGATCTTGATTTTTGGACATGATCTTGTTTAGAGTATGTTCTATCTGTAATAAAAAGTTCATATGCAGTACTGGTTAAATACACTTTGAGAAATTTATGCTAATTCATGTTAAGTTAAATGCATAACTAATTTATCTGGTGGTTATAAAGCTCGATAATTTTTCTGGAGTATGTTTATCTCATGAATAGGCTCTGGTAAAAATTTGAGAATCATATCCCTAGTACAACTCTCTGTAGAATTAATCTTAGTTAATGTCTTGCTGTTTTTGCTCTTTTTGTCACCTCTGCTGTATAAGTGAATAAAATCTGGAAAAAAAAATTTCAGTGCTGAGTAGAAGCTTGGTAGGTGCTCCCATAAAATGTTTAGCACCAGAACCCATGATAAACATTCTGCACAAAAAGATGAAGTAACTAGGGTAATCTACTTACATGGTTAGTAGTGGTAATTTCTTTATGGTTAGAGGCTGAAAATTATACCATAAGTGCTTAAGTTTGGACCTGTGTTACTTTAGTTTTTCATCACTAGCCATGAGTAGATTGATGTTTTGAAATAATGAAAGCATGCTATGTGTTAAATTTGAAAATGAAAACCAAAACCCCCACCCATTCATGAAGAAACATAGTCATGTTTACTACTCTATAAATGACTGCCCATGAAGTGAAATTGATAAGATCATCTTTGAATTCACTTTTGTTGAACTACAACTTTATCGTGAAGGAAAGAAATCGTTATTCATGAATAACTCATAATCCTGCATTGCATATAGAAACGGTTAATCTCGCGGACGGTTACTACGAATTGGTGCCCGCGGACTCTCGTGTGGATCAGGAGGTCAATTTGAACTGTGCTAACTTGTCTCAAGACCTGGGCCAAGCCCCAGAGGCTTTTCTGCCTGGCAGTGCCCAAGAAGGCAAGCCCCGGTGCATAATCCCATTATTTTACGCCTTATATTCATCCAACTATTTGTATATGTTGTAATAATTTTATTATGCATTTACGTTTTCTAGGCGTTGATCGAAAACCTTAGATGCATGATCCCTAGGTACCTATGTTTGATACCCGGATCTTTTTATCGACTAGCTGCCATGCTAATTAGGTACGGTAGAAGTCGAGGGGTTTCCTGCCTCTCACGAGCAAATAGGAATTTTACTGACTTTAATTCCTGGTGAAATATAAGGACAACGGGCGGGGTTGTGTAGTTGTGATACCCCGCTGGTGTAGGCAAAATGGCTAAGGTCGCGGTGTGTGGCTCATTTCATTAAGCGTTTGAAAGTACTAGCCACATGTCGAGAAATATGATAATCGGTAAGCTGAAGTACCTAATTGGACCGGCGAGTGGAACGACCATTCACCCTCTTGGTAGAAGTAGGTTTTATTTTTGTCCGGACGTACGGGTGCAGAGACATCGGGCTCTGTAGTCGGGGAGGGTGACCCGGATCCACGGACTGGAAAGAAAGGGGAAATGTTGTGTGGGTGACTTGGTTCCCATACGTGTGGTCTAGGTTCCCCTGGCCAGGTTGAAATTCGATTCAGAATCATCCGCCTCTCACGGCATGAGATTGCTTAATGTTTTCGGTCACACAGAGTAACAAGTGGAACAGGATGATGATAATACTGCTGGTTGATTAAATGGTTGCTCTACCATGTTTGTGTAGAGTTGCAAATTTAGAATGGTTAATCCAACTAGAATATGGCTATGTAAAACCTGAAAGTAAGGATCAACATTTAGCGGCATTTTGGCAAAACAAACCCCACCAACCAAAAAGCCTTGCATGTCTAGTTATCGGACTATGTTATATTCGGAGACGGGCCAGTCTTGCTGAGTATTAGTATACTCAGCCTTGCTTGTGGCACTATTTTTCAGGTACTAACTTCGAGGACCAGTTTGTAAGTCTTACTTGGCCGTGTACCTTACCTCCGGGTTGGTCTGTAGAGTGGGATGGCCCTTCGGCTGGCGCTGACCACCCTCCCGCTGAGTGACGCTTTCGTACGGTTTTTATCGATGTGTCATGTTATTTCGCTAGTTATCTTTTAATGCTCCCGCTGAACAATGAGACTTGAATAAATCGAGTAGATGGAACTCTGTAGTACTTTACTATTCTAAACCTGGTTTGTAATAAATTTTCCTTTCCTCTGCAATCACTCTGAGATGTATGAAATGTTTTGTGTTGTAATCTCTGGGCTCACCTTCGCGTGAGTGTTGTCTGCTGATCCTGGAATAGCATGGCTTTTATCGAGGCTTCACTCGAGGAACTACCGGTGAGTGCCAAATTGGGTCAGAGTTGCTTAGCAACAAAGATCAGTGCACCCGGGCCCAGTTAGTTTGGGTGGTTCCGCCACAGTTGGCATCAGAGCTCGCAGACAGCCTACCAGAGATGGCAGCCTCTGTTTTGAAAACAACAAATTAAAACTCGACTTCAAAACTACGAAATTCTTTGAAAGAGTTAGGATCTCCAAGTACAAGTCTAGAACGTAAAGCCCAAGGGGATCTTATGGGTACAATCAAGTGGCTTATATTGTATGGCTAACTTCCAGCACATTACTTTTCAGTATTTAAATTCTGTAATTTAAATTCTGCAACTACATCGTCGCCACAGAGGTATGCTTACTCAGTCAGCTGAGGGAGTCTGACCTTTCCGTCGGTGATGCGAGCCGAACGCTAGAGCTCAAGCAGTGGCCTACTTGAGCTGCTGCCCAAATACCAACTTCGGTTGAATATATGGGGAGTAATGGTTCGAAATTGGAATTCAATTCCCCGTCAAAGACGGTACTCAGTCAATACGTTGTTTCGATGACGTATGCTTAACGTTGTCCATACGGCGGTAATTGTATGGATGCCGGTTCTATAGTGATCGGTAATGTATGGGAACACTTTCGTGAGTGCTGACACGGAAGGTTCAATATATATATTGTCAATTTTCTGCAGGTACGCTAACTCGAAATCGAATCTTAGACTATCTATCTATATCGAGTAGCTACATAGTGAGGGACGTAATATGTATGCCACCAAAGTCATTTGCGTAAGACCAAGGTTATTTGGCAATTCTTTTCCTTGGTGAGGGAGAATAGGTCTGCATTCATTCTCAAGTCACCAGGAAAGAAACTTTTGGAAGAAACCGTAATCAAAAAGGGTAAAACACAATCTCAAGGATCATCTAGACAGACTGCAAATTTTGGAAAATTGGCTTTCTCGAATTTTTAAGATATGAATATTTGCTCAAATCAAGTTGGGTCAGTAAGATAAAATGAAGCTACCTAAATCACCAAACTACTGTAAAAGTTTGAGAATTTTTGAAGCCTTCTAGCTTTGTATTTGTGTTTATAGATTAACCCTGTGTAAAACTGTTAACTCTGAACAGTCTGGACAACTGAAATTTTTCGACCTTCATAATTTGTTCAAACGAAATATCGTTCAACATGAAAGTTATAGCCAACTAAGTGATAATCGTACCATAAAAATTTGAATAATTTTTGATAAATGGTTTGAGAATTATGGTCAAAATACACCCTCTCTGGACACCCAGTTTTCCTGGTTGACGTCATTCTAAAAACCTGAGCATATCACCCCCTGGGAGTCCGAATTGATCTTAGGGATGACTAGATAAATCGTTCCTTATTATCATAGGGACCTTGTGTAAATTTTTGAGAATTTTCGGAGCAAACTAACTATCATTTTGGCAATTTCTTTCACTGTCCAGAGTTAGTAGTTCTTGTTACCATCAGCTGATCCATCGGTCTTTTGTTGGGATAGATGGAAGAGCTGCTGGTTGTTGACGCGCAGGGGCACGTGCACTCCGCTTGCTTGCACTGGGATGGATTTCCTCGCCATCTTTGGGAGCTTTTGAGTGCAGCCGGTTACCTCCAGCCACCGATTTACGATGGTCACGAGTTTGTGGAGGACAGAGTTCGTCGCTGCAGTGTGACGATGGTGATTCCGCAGCACCCGCTCAACGGGTGGGAGCCGATCGTGACTCAGATGGTCGGTCACCACCTGCTGGACACTTGGGAGCTCACCGTCATGAGGGAGATGACCACTTTTTGCTCTTCGTACCCTCTGGAGGTGGTTCTGACCGCGTTCGGGTTGTTCCCTGCACCTGACCCGACAGACCCGCTTTGGCTCGACCGGATGGCACACGTGGACGTGGTCGCTACCCTTGACCCGGTCGGGGCACTTCGGACGACAGCGATGTGCCTGGACGGCCTCTACAGACTCCACACTTACCAGAGTTACGCCGTCGCTCAGTTGGTGGACCATGCTCAGGCCTTGCACCTAGCAGTCCAGCTGAGAGATGAGCAGCTTCAGGAGGCTAGTACCGAGCTCGAGAGCAGGGCTACTCTTATCGCCCAGCTCCACGGCCAGGTTCACGAGCTTCAAGACACGGTGATGGATCGTGACGCTACGATCAACTTCCTGAAGGATCAGTTTCACGACCTGCAGCTTGAGTTGGACGAGGCCCAGGGGCAGCTCCACGGGATCCAGCTCGCGCAGGATGCCCTTCACGCACCACCCAATGAGATGCAGGTGGACGGTGAGGACGAGCCCCAAGAGATCGAGGGCGTTTCGTAGATGGACTCCGAAGACCAGGCGCCGCAGCCCGCACCGGTGGAGGTTCACACTCCCGCGGCGAGTGAGGCATCGGTCAACATGTAGACCGAGGCGCTGTTTTCTTAGCTTTTGTAGACTCCTCTTAGTGTAACCTACTTTTGGATTATGGCTACTAGGCTAACTTAGAGTTGAGTAACCCCCTTAGTATTGATGTTAGAGGTAACCAAGTAGAAATGAGAGGATGATGTATGCAATGAACCTCTAATGCTACTAATGTGAAATATCGGTGATCTGTGAAAAGCTGAATGCAGCAGCTAGTTCGAATTTTTATCCTCTTTGCCTTTCTGATTTAGCTCCTGAGTTGAATACCAAAGTTGTTTCAAATTGCATCATGGAAATACTCGCAAAATTTCAGCTCAAACAGATCAGAGAAGCTCTGTTTTCTGTAGAACAGAAAAACCAGACGAGGAGTAGATGAATTTTTCGACTAACCTAATATTGGAATCTGACTTTGTGATGACTACCAAAGTTGTAGCTCATGAAATTATCTATCTCCTGTAAAAGTTTCAAGTTTATATCATGTACAGAACTCCAGTTATGAGCGTTTTTGTATCACTGGTTTTGCTGCACAACATGATTAAAGCGATTTCCATTACTTCCATGTCATTTTGAGTTGTAAGTTCCGTTTGAAATAATGATAATGTTGAGCCTAATGCAAAAGTACTCACATTTCAGATGGTTGGATCAACTCGAGGCACCCCTAGTGGTTTTGGAGCCGGGGGGAATGGCGATCCACCTCCACCTCCTCCACCAGTGGGTATCGCTGAGGTTCTTGCCGCCCAGACGGAAATTTTGCGGCAGTTGGTTCAAGCTCAGCAACAACCGCGGGGTGGGCATCATGCTCATCAAGCACAAGAAGCGAGCTACCAAGATTTCCTCAGTACTCAGCCTCCGCTGTTCAATAAAGCAGATGAGCCTCTAGACGCGGACGCTTGGATTCGCACAATCGAGTCCAAGTTTTCTCTATTGACTACTCCTTGTTCCGAAGCTAACAAGACTCGCTACGCCGCGCAGCAGCTTCGCGGATCAGCTCGTATGTGGTGGGATCATTACCACGGGATGCTACCGGCTGATCATGTGGTGAATTGGAATGAGTTCAAATTGGCTTTTCGAGATCATCATATTCCAGCTGGACTTCTTGACCGTAAGCTCAACGAGTTCTTGGCCTTAACTCAGGGCACTCGTACTGTGGTGCAGTATGCCCAAGTATTCAATCAATTGTGTCAATATGCTGGACATCACGCGGATACCGACGCTAAGAAGCGTGAACGCTTCTGTCGAGGCCTTAACACCAAGTTACAAGAAAGGCTAAATCTTGTCCGTGCGGACTGCGGACTCTTTCAATGGATTGGTGAATATGGCTATCTCTCAGGAGGATCTTATTTCTGCACACCGCGCTGAAAAGAAGCACAAGGCACCTGCTGGACCCTCGAGTGCCTCTGCACCGAGGTATCGTATTGTGCAGAATAACCCACCCGCACCCTCTCAGAAGGCCCCTCAGCCAGGGCGTTGGATTATTCGGCCTCCTCAACAGCAGTAGCAGACTCGATTCGGGCTTCCTCAGCAAGCTCGATTTGCACCTCAGCAGCAGCAGACCGGCCCTAGGCCGAATACTCAGCAATCTGCTCGCCCTGACTAAAATAACCACTGTTTCAGATGCGGGAGTCCGGATCACTTTGCCAAGATGTGCCCCCAGGCGGGACAATCTCAAGGGCAGGCTTCTCGCAGAAATGATCAGAACAAGGGCAAGATGCAAACTATTCAATTCAGGCAGGGCCGACTTAACTTCACCAGCCTTGCTGACCTTCCTGAGGGAGCACCAATTATGTCGGGTACATTCTCTATAAACCATCACCCCACAGTTATCTTATTTGATTCTGGTGCATCTCATAGCTTCATTAGTTCTAAATTCGGAGCAAAAGTTGGGTTAGATTTTTGTCACACCAAAGGCTCTTACATGATATCTACTCCTGGTGGTAAAATAGCATCCAACCAAATGGTTAGAACAGCACCGCTTAAGTTGGGTAGTAAAACAATTTCAACCGATTTAATCCTATTACCACTAGATGGAATTGATGTTATTCTGGGAATGGATTGGATGAAAAGACATGGGGTAGTGTTAGATATCTCCTCCCGAGCTGTTGAAATAAATTCTCCAACTCATGGTCACTCGGTTCTATATTTACCTCATCACCAATGCAACAACTCTTGTGCCTATGCCATGAAAGATATTCGTCTCGAAGATATTCCGGTAGTCCGTGAATATGCAGATGTGTTCCCGGACGATTTACCCGGTATGACGCCAGACCGGGATATCGAATTTATCATTGAACTTCAGCCTGGTACAGCGCCTATTTCAAAAAGGCCGTACCGAATGCCGCCTAAAGAATTAGCTGAACTAAAAATCCAGCTGCAAGAACTCCTGGACAAGGGTTTTATTCGCCCAAGTGCTTCACATTGGGGTTGTCCAGCATTGTTCGTAAAGAAGAAAGATGACAGTCTGAGGTTGTGTGTTGATTACCGGCCTCTCAATGCGGTGACCATTAAAAATAAATATCCACTTCCCCGCATTGATGTACTGTTTGATCAGTTGGCTGGAGCAAAGATCTTCTCCAAGATTGATCTTCGTTCGGGGTATCATCAAATTAAAATCCGGCCTTGTGATATTCCCAAGACCGCTTTCTCAACCAGATATGGCCTCTATGAATATTTGGTTATATCTTTTGGTCTCACCAATGCTCTGGCTTATTTCATGTATCTCATGAACTCGGTATTCATGCCGGAACTTGACAAGTTTGTCGTGGTTTTCATCGACGACATTCTGATCTATTCCAAGAATGAGGCAGAACATGAACAACACCTGCGTATTGTTCTTCAACGTCTCAGAGATCATAAACTGTACGCAAAATTCTCCAAGTGTGAATTCTGGCTGGACATAGTCAAATTTCTGGGTCACACTATATCCAATGAAGGCATCTCAGTTGATCCCAGCAAAGTACAAGAAGTGATGGATTGGAAACCTCGAACTTCAGTTCATCAGATTCGCAGTTTTCTCAGCTTGGCGGGGTATTACTACAGATTTATTCCGGACTTCTCCAGAATTGCTAAACCCATGACAGAACTACTAAGGAAGGATGTCAAGTTTAAATGGAATGCGAAGTGCGAGGAAGCATTCCATACCTTGAGAGCACATCTTACCACAGCACCAGTCTTGGCTCAACCTGACAACAATAAACCCTACGATGTTTATTGCGATGCTTCAGGTACTGGTCTTGGTTGTGTTCTCATGCAAGACAATCGGGTTATAGCATATGCTTCCCGAGCTCTTCGGCCACACGAGCTAAATTATCCCACTCATGACCTTGAACTAGCCGCCGTTATTCATGCTCTCAAGATTTGGAGACATTATCTTTTGGGCACTCATTGCAATATCTATACCGACCATAAGAGTCTCAAATACATTTTCACTCAAAGTGAGCTGAATATGAGGCAACGAAGATGGCTGGAATTAATCAAAGATTATGACTTGGAAGTTCATTATCATCCGGGCAAAGCCAATGTCGTAGCCGATGCGCTCAGTCGTAAGGTTCACTGCAATTGCCTTTCAGTGGAGTCATATAATGACACATTGTGTGCTGAAATGCAAAAGCTGAAATTGGAAATCATTCCTCAGGGTTCTTTGAATCATGTTTCAGTGGAACCGCACTCTATGACAAAACCATCATGGCACAATTACATGACAAAAGTGTTGGAATCATCAAGCAGAAACTAGTAGAAGGTGAAAATAAATACAAGTGTTTCCGAGTGGACCATAAAGGAATTTTGTGGTTCGAGGATCGCCTAGTCGTTCCCAAAAATCATGAGCTGCGGAAACAAATCCTGGACGAAGCACATCTCTCTAAATTCTCCATTCATCCGGGTAGCACCAAGATGTATCAAGATCTCAAACAAAATTTTTGGTGGACTCGCATGAAGAGAGAGATTGCCAAATATGTAGCAGAGTGTGACACATGTCAGAGAGTGAAAGCTAGTCACTTGAAAGTTGCTAGAACTCTCGAACCTCTGCCAATTCCGTCCTGGAAATGAGAAGATATTAGTATGGATTTCATCGTGGGCTTACCAAATACCTCTCAACATCATGATTCCATTTGGGTCATTGTCGACAGACTCACAAAGACCGCTCATTTTATTCCAGTGCATACTGAATATCGAACCAAGAAGTATGCTGAAATCTATATCGATCGGATTGTCTGTCTACACGGTATACCCAAAACAATTATCTCGGATCGTGGTCCTCAGTTTGTGGCAAGGTTTTGGGAGCAACTCCAAGAGGCTCTCGGAACTAAATTAATTCGAAGCTCAGCTTACCACCCACAGACCGACGGACAGACCGAAAGGGTGAATCAAATTCTCGAGGACATGCTTCGAGCATGTGTCATCCATTATGACAAGAACTGGGACAAATGTTTATCCTTGGCTGAGTTTTCTTATAACAATAGCTATCAGGCCAGTCTGAAGATGGCACCATTCGAGGCCCTGTATGGTCGACGGTGTCGAACTCCTTTGAGTTGGTCCCAGACTGGCGAACGTCAAATATTTGGACCCGAACTAGTGGTCGAGGCTGAGGAAAAAGTAAAAATAGTACAACCAAATCTCCGAGCAGCCCAGTCTCGGCAAAAGAGTTATGTTGATAAAACAAGGCATCCTTTGAAGTTCATGATTGGTGACCATGTTTATTTACGAGTATCACCAACTCGAGGCGTTCAACGTTTCGGAGTCAAGGGTAAGCTAGCACCTCGCTATGTCGGGCCATATGAAATCATTGAAGAATGTGGACTCGTGGCTTATCGTTTGTGACTTCCTTCACGACTCGCCGCCATCCATAATGTTTTCCACATATCCCAACTCAAAGAAATGTGTTCGAGTTCCTACGGAAATCATTGATCAACAAGAAATTTTAGTGGAGCCCGATCTCTCATATACCGAATATCCACTCAGAATTTTGGATCAAAAAGAGAGAGGTACTCGTCAAAAGGTGGTAAAAATGTATAAAATTCAGTGGTCTCATCACACTGAAGAAGAAGCCACCTGGGAAACTGAAGATTATCTTAATCGACATTATCCGGGTTTTCTTAGCTTCACCTCAGGTATATCACTTCCCTACCTAATCTTCAATCATCCAATCTCGGGGCGAGATTCTTTTTAAGGGGGGTAGGCTGTGACACCTCAGGTGTCAGTACACTCAAATACAATCACTGTACCCATTTAAACTTAAAATAAAAATTATGGGGAATTAATTCAAAGAGAAGGGGTCAAATAAAAGTTAAAGTATACAGAAGAAATTAAAGGAGATAGAAAAAGGAGTGAAAAGCTACTCAAATTTCAATTCAAAAATGTGCTCAATTGAACTTCAGCCAAAATCAAGTCAAAAATTGAATAAAACCAAAGTCCTTTTGTGCAAATTTGCAAATGTACAAATAGTTAAAAATGTGAGTTTCAAATGAAAATTTGCATAACATGAAAGTTGTAGATCTTGAAAAGTTATGCAAAATTTGTATTCAACACTTTTTCATTTGAGCCCTCTAAATAGGAGATATTTTTAGATTACCGAGAGGTCCCTGGAATTTCAGAAATCGCAGATATGCCCTTATCTCCATCTCTCTCCTCTTGGCTTGCTCCGTTTCGCCGCCGCCTGCCGTACGCCGCCGGTGGACCTCGTCCACGGTGCGCCCGCGGTCAAATGGACCCGGGGAGCCCTCCAGCGCCACCTGGCTTGCCCCTTGGCACCTTCCCACGTGCACACGCGTCCCAGATGCGCTCCCGAGCCGCCACGCCACCCCCGCCCGCTCGCCGTCGAGTCGCCCAGGGCCAAATCGACCGCCCCCAAACGCTACTCACCTCACCCAGGAGCTCCCTGGCCTATAAGTACCCCCAGAACTCCACCGTCGCGCGGCTTCTCCTCCTTCCTCCTCCTCCCGCCGTCCGCCATGGCCGGCGAGATCTAGCTCGCGCGGACCGGCCACCACAGCCCTACATTGTCCCATCCGACCACCGCAGCAGCTTTGCCACCTCCTAGTTAAGCTACACGCGCGTGGAATCGAACCCAGACGCACCCCCGACGCCGTTCCTCTTCTGCGCCGCCACCGGCGAGCTCAAGCTCACCGCGGACCGGCCAGCTAGAGGGAGACCGAGCACTACAGCTACCCGCATCCTCAAGCTCACGCGGTGCTCGTGCGCGCCCTGTTCCCCTACCTCGAGCCCTCCTTCACCTCCAATGCCAGCGACCCGAACATCCGCTCCGCCATTGACGCCGACGAGCTCAATTCCATGCACCAAGCACTCGAACGCCAACCAGGGTAGGTGTTCCTCGATCCCTACTCTCCCACGCGCCTCCCCGTTGCAGCCCCGGTAAGCCCTGCCTAGCAAAACACCACCGGGCGAGCTGCAGCGGCGTAGAAGCCCGGCGAAGGGCCCGGTTGTAATTTCTTTTTTTCGTTCAAGGGTGTGTTTGCAAGTATTCCAGTGTATACCAGTGAACTTCTAAAATGCAGAACAAATCGCAGAAAAATCGTAAAAATGTAAACTCAACGGATCTGGAATCCTTGTAACAAGATCTACAAATTTTGTAACAGTCACATCTGCAGAAACTCAACCAAATTTAATCTGGGAAAAAGAATAAGAAAATCACCCTATGGATGTTCAGGAAGTTCTACTCAACAAATGACCGTGATTTTTAAATATGTTATCACTAATGGAATATTAAGATTACAGTAAGAAAATGACACCTAACCAAAACAGTTATCATGTTGGAACAATCAAGATTCTCTAATCTATTGTTGGCTTTCTCGATTTAATACTGGAAAATATATACACAAACTTGCTCTGGAATTTTTACTGCATGCATATGCAACTGAAAACCTGTTAATCCATAAATTTCATATTTATTAGAGTTCATTTTCTATATACCATGATTTATGCTTGCTTAATCAACTTAATTCATCATATATATTTCTTATGCTCAGAAAAATCTATATTTATTTCTGAAGTCTCTTTTTATCTCTGTGTTCCTGTCTAAAAATTTTTAGCTACAGTTACTGAGTTTTGCTTTGGTGAATAATCATGCTTAGCATCTTAGGGCTAGATTTACTATTTTTCTTCTAAGTAAACTACAATGTACCTTATCTTGATTTTTGGACATGATCTTGTTTAGAGTATGTTCTATCTGTAATAAAAAGTTCATATGCAGTACTGGTCAAATGCACTTTGAGAAATTTATGCTAATTCATGTTAAGTTAAATGCATAACTAATTTATCTGGTGGTTGTAAAGCTCGATAATTTTTTTGGAGTATGATTAGCTCATGAATAGGCTCTGGTAAAAATTTGAGAATCATATCCCTAGTACAACTCTCTGTAGAATTAATCTTAGTTAATGTCTTGCTGTTTTTGCTCTTTTTGTCACCTCTGCTGTATAAGTGAATAAAATCTGGAAAAAAAAATTTCAGTGCTGAGTAGAAGCTTGGTAGGTGCTCCCATAAAATTTTTAGCACCAGAACCCATGATAAACATTCTGCACAAAAAGATGAAGTAACTAGGGTAATCTACTTACATGGTTAGTAGTGGTAATTTCTTTATGGTTAGAGGCTGAAAATTACACCATAAGTGCTTAAGTTTGGACCTGTGTTACTTTAGTTTTTCATCACTAGCCATGAGTAGATTGATGTTTTGAAATAATGAAAGCATGCTATGTGTTAAATTTGAAAATGAAAACCAAAACCCCCACCCATTCATGAAGAAACATAGTCATGTTTACTACTCTATAAATGACTGCCCATGAAGTGAAATTGATAAGATCATCTTTGAATTCACTTTTGTTGAACTACAACTTTATCGTGAAGGAAAGAAATCGTTATTCATGAATAACTCATAATCCTGCATTGCATATAGAAACGGTTAATCTCGCGGACGGTTACTACGAATTGGTGCCCGCGGACTCTCGTGTGGATCAGGAGGTCAATTTGAACTGTGCTAACTTGTCTCAAGACCTGGGCCAAGCCCCAGAGGCTTTTCTGCCTGGCAGTGCCCAAGAAGGCAAGCCCCGGTGCATAATCCCATTATTTTACGCCTTATATTCATCCAACTATTTGTATATGTTGTAATAATTTTATTATGCATTTACGTTTTCTAGGCGTTGATCGAAAACCTTAGATGCATGATCCCTAGGTACCTATGTTTGATACCCGGATCTTTTTATCGACTAGCTGCCATGCTAATTAGGTACAGTAGAAGTCGAGGGGTTTCCTGCCTCTCACGAGCAAATAGGAATTTTACTGACTTTAATTCCTGGTGAAATATAAGGACAACGGGCGGGGTTGTGTAGTTGTGATACCCCGCTGGTGTAGGCAAAATGGCTAAGGTCGCGGTGTGTGGCTCATTTCATTAAGTGTTTGAAAGTACTAGCCACATGTCGAGAAATATGATAATCGGTAAGCTGAAGTACCTAATTGGACCGGCGAGTGGAACGACCATTCACCCTCTTGGTAGAAGTAGGTTTTATTTTTGTCCGGACGTACGGGTGCAGAGACATCGGGCTCTGTAGTCGGGGAGGGTGACCCGGATCCACGGACTGGAAAGAAAGGGGAAATGTTGTGTGGGTGACTTGGTTCCCATACGTGTGGTCTAGGTTCCCCTGGCCAGGTTGAAATTCGATTCAGAATCATCCGCCTCTCACGGCATGAGATTGCTTAATGTTTTCGGTCACACAGAGTAACAAGTGGAACAGGATGATGATAATACTGCTGGTTGATTAAATGGTTGCTCTACCATGTTTGTGTAGAGTTGCAAATTTAGAATGGTTAATCCAACTAGAATATGGCTATGTAAAACCTGAAAGTAAGGATCAACATTTAGCGGCATTTTGGCAAAACAAACCCCACCAACCAAAAAGCCTTGCATGTCTAGTTATCGGACTATGTTATATCCGGAGACGGGTCAGTCTTGCTGAGTATTAGTATACTCAGCCTTGCTCGTGGCACTATTTTTCAGGTACTAACTTCGAGGACCAGTTTGTAAGTCTTACTTGGCCGTGTACCTTACCTCCGGGTTGGTCTGTAGAGTGGGATGGCCCTTCGGCTGGCGCTGACCACCCTCCCGCTGAGTGACGCTTTCGTACGATTTTTATCGATGCGTCACGTTATTTCGCTAGTTATCTTTTAATGCTCCCGCTGAACAATGAGACTTGAATAAATCGAGTAGATAGAACTCTGTAGTACTTTACTATTCTAAACCTGGTTTGTAATAAATTTTCCTTTCCTCTGCAATCACTCTGAGATGTATGAAATGTTCTGTGTTGTAATCTCTGGGTTCACCTTCGTGTGAGTGTTGTCTGCTGATCCTGGAATAGCGTGGCTTTTATCGAGGCTTCACTCGAGGAACTACCGGTGAGTGCCAAATTGGGTCAGAGTTGCTTAGCAACAAAGATCAGTGCACCCAGGCCCAGTTAGTTTGGGTGGTTCCACCACATGCCTAACATCCCTTGTAACATTTAAAGCAGTCCTCAAGCATGGTAGGCCAGTAATATCCCGATCGCCTAATCAGCCACTTCATCTTATGGGCCGATTGATGAGTACCGTATGCTCCCTCATGAACCTCATGCAAAAGCCGATTCAACTCTGAAGAGGCCCCAGACATTTTAGCAGTAGTCCTTCCAAAGTCCGGTAGAACATATCGTCCCCTATCAGAACATACTTCATAGCTTTGAGTCTTATCCTTCTGGGTGCCCCCCGAGCCGAATCCTTCAAATAATTGAAGATATCGGCTCTCCAATCTCCAGGTTCTAGAAACTGAACCTCTACATCGACCTCATCGGCTGTTTCCTTGTATCCGGAAGCCATCTGTGCCAAGTCATTGGCTTCATTGTTCAAAGTCATGCGTATCTAGTGGAAATTAATATACCTAAATTGTGACATCAACTCACGGCACTGCATCCATATCGGAAAAAGAGCCTCGCTCTCACATCTATATTCTTCCGTGAGCTGAGAAATCACAAGTTTCGAATCCCCAAATATTTCCACCGCTTCTGCGCCAGCATCCAGGAGTAATTCCATCCCCTTGCGAACGGCCTCATACTCTACTAAATTATTGGTGCATGGAGTAGTCACCGTGATGGAAAAGGAATAAGTCGCCCCTCGAGGCGATACCAAAAGAATTCCCACACCGCACCCATCATCACACGCCGATCCATCGAAAAACATGGCCCAAGCACGTATGAAAAGTGCGGCCACGTCAGTGTTGACCCTGTCTGCGATGAGATCCGCCAGTGCCTATCCCTTGACCGCCTTTGCAGGTTGATATCGGATATCGAACTCCGACAACGCAAACATCCATTTTCCTAGTCGGCCTTTTAGAAAAGGAGCCGACAGCATATGCCTTATGACATCCGACTTGCAGATAATGATTGTTTCCACCGAGAGCAAAATATGATGAAGCTTTGGGCATGTAAAGAACAAATAAAGGCAAAGCTTCTCAATTTTAGGATACTTGGTCTCAGTGTCCAACATACGTCTGCTGAGGTAGAAAACAACCCTCTCCTAATCGTCATGCTTCTGAACCAGCACCGAGGCAATGGAAGTGTCTCCCACAGATAGGTACACGAAGAAAGGCATGTCTTGCTGAGGAGTAGCCAATACTGCGGGCTTCGACAAGTATCCCTTGATTTCGTCGAAAGCCTGCTGCTGTTCTGCCCCCCCAGTGAAATTCATCCTCAGACTTGATCTTCACCAGACCCATGAACGGCTCGATACACCCAGACATATTAGAGATAAATCGTCAGACAAAGTTGATTTTGCCGATGAGCTTCTGCAACTCCATCTTCGTAGTTGGCGGCCTCATCGTCCTTACAGCTTCTTGACTTTTTAAGCCGGTCTCGATCCCTCGCTCATGTACCAGGAATCCTAAGAACTGACCGGCCGATACACCAAAGGCGCATTTCTTCGGGTTCATTCTAAGCCCAAACCTTCGAGTCCGCTCCAAGACCTGACGCAAATCTTCCAGATGTCCCCCAGCCGATGTGGACTTGACCACGACATCATCAATGTAGATTTCTACCAGTTTGCCGATGAGATCATGAAAAATGTAATTCATGGCGTGTTGATATGTTGCATCGGCATTTTTCAATCCAAAGGTCATAACCAAGTACAGGGACCAGGCTGGAGATCCATTCTGCATACCGACATGGCCTGATGAACCCTGCATCCAACATCTTTTGCACCTCTTTCTTGACCTCCTCTAGGATTTCGGCCTTCATCTGTCGTGCTCGTTGTTGAAACGGCCGAAATCCTTTCTTAAGCGGGAGCCGATGTTCGACGATGCTTCTATCCAGACCAGGCATTTCAGTATAATCCCATGCGAAACAGTCCCGGTGTTCTCTCAATAGTGCTATCATCGGCTCACGCAGGCTCGGGCCTAACTTTTTGCTAATAAATGTTGGTCGCGGCTTATCCCCGGGACCGATATCAACTTCCTCCAACTCGTCAGCTGATGTAAACCCGTACCCCAACTTACCATCGCCTGTAAAATCAACTGTGGACGCAGGCAACTTGTCGTCACCTGCCACGTCGCCAGCAAATACAGAGAGATAGCAAAAGAAAATTTTCGGCCGACCGCACGGGCTGGCCGTTTCTGTATTACCATTTGAAACTGAATACTCATTGACTAACCAACTGCCAGAGCAGGCTATTGTTTGTTTGTAATGTAACAGTTTCAACTCCAAATAAGAATTATCTACTTTTTGGGGCCGGTCGCTGGGACCGGCCTCTCTAAACCTGCTGAACTCCGTAGCGTGCCAGGATGTATTTATTCTGTGAGGCCAGTGGATAAGACCAGCCTCAATCCATTTTTTGTCGCTTCGATCTGATCACAGTCTTCTAGCGCAATCCCTGAGATTGGCTCTTGTCCTTCCATGTCCCAGGCGTTCATGTCTGCAAGCGAAACCTCACTGGAGTCATCTGCACGGACCACCTACACTTCGTCGCCATCCCATTGAACCAAACACTGGTGCATTGTGGAAGGAACACAATAATTGGCATGAATCCAATCCCTCCCAAGCAGCACTGTGTACGTACTCTTATTGTTGACGATGAAGAACGAGGTTGGGACGGTCTTGCGGCCGACTGCCAACTCCACATTGAGGATGCCCTTTGCCTCCGATGGCTGCCCGTTGAAATCATTGAGCATTACGTTGGTATTGATAAGGTCAGCAGCAGAATGACCCAATCGGCGCAGCACTGAATACGGCATCAAATTAACTGCGGCGCCGGTGTCGACCAACATCCTGTTCACTGTTTGCCGTCGATGAGACCCTTGAGATATAACCCCTTCAGGTGCTTGTATCTTTTCTCCTTGGGCTTCTCAAATATGATCGGCGGTGGGCCAAGATCCAGCTGTGCGACTGCCAGCTCCTCCGGATCAGGCGCTCGAAATTCCGACGGGAGCACAAATACCAGATTCACATCAGCCGATGGTTTCTCATCGGCTTTCAAATGTTTGGGACGCCACTCCCTCCTTGGAGGGTGCCTTGCCACTCTTTGCGGGCGCCTGACTTGCCCCGCGAGATTCGGACACGCCTTCCTCAACACGTCGAGGTACCTTGCTTCCGCTTCTTCGAGATTGCGCAAGCGCTGCACTCTTCGCTTCTACGAGCGACTGAGTCCATCAGGACACCATCGTGGATGATGATACTTATCCTCCCCTTCGAGCTCAAGATCATCCCTGGGTGGCCGCTCAACATGGTCGTCGTGACGTGCTTTGGGCCCCAAGCATCGGAACACCGACGTCTCGCCTGACTGGCGTCCCCGAGGACTGCACTCTAGGCAATCATCGATAGTAGGCAATCGGCTCATGCCGGAATTCCGACAGTACCAGAAGAACGGGCAATGCCAGTGGTCGCGTACAGCCTGGCGCCTTCCCAGCGTTCTCCCCGTGCGGTGCTCATACTCCTCCTCTTCCGATTCATACCGGCGACGCAGCTTGTACTGATACTCGTATTTTTCAAGAAGCCGATTGGAAGCTGGGAGTTGATTGCGGATGTGACGCACTTGTTCTTCAGTAATATGTTGCTGCTCCGACTCGTCTTCATCCTGGGGCCGTTTGCCAGAATCGGCCTTTTTCCTCTGCTCGTCACGGCGGCGTACGGATCCCACCATGATAATCCGGAACACAAAATTCTGGCCCTCAAATGTAAGATCTGACAGGCCCACCATGTTAGCCTGTGGGAATGGTTGACTGTCAACCTTTATCGTGTGTTGGGACAGAATTAATCGGCCTTGCTCAATAGCCAATTGGATCTGCCGACGCAACTCCTTGCAGTCATTCATGGCATGGGTGAACTAGTGGTGCCACTTGCAGTACGGCCTCCCCTGCAGCTCTTGCGCCATTGGCTTCTTGTGATTCTCTGGGAGCTTCAACTGCTTTTCCTTGAGCAGTAGATCGAATATCTGCTCTGCCTTGGCCACGTCAAAGTCAAAGCCCTTCACAAGCCTCTTCTGTTTGACCCACTTGCACGGGACGGGGTTTGCCCCCCGGGTCCACTCTGCCACGGCCACTTCTTGCTCCCTGCTAGAATCATCAGAATCATCTGCTTGGGCCATATTCACATGGCGCTTAAATTTTTCCTGGTACAACTCAGGGTGATAGTGTTCATACGTCGTGAGCTTCTGCACCATGTGCGCCAGAGAGGTGAAATCCAACTGAAAAACCAGATCCTTGATCGGCTTAGCGAGCCCCAGAACTGCCAAATCGACTGCCTCCTTTTCTGTGATGCGCGATGAGTAGCATCGATTCTTAACTTCTCTGAAGTGCTGCACGTACTCCGACACACTTTCCCCTCGTTTCTGCTTGACTTGGGCGAGATCGGCAATCCCAGCTTCAGCAGCCTCTGAATGATACTGGGTGTAGAACTGATCTTCCAGCTGCCTCCAAGTGCGGATCGAATCTGGGGCCAATGACGTGTACCATCCAAAGGCTAAGCCCGTGAGAGACTGGCAGAAGAACCGGACCCTCAGAGGATCCGATACTTAAATCATCCCGAGCTGCGTTAGGTATCGGCTCACATGCTCAATGGAGCTCGGCCTTTTATAAAATTTTCATGGACACTTGACATGCCTATCTGTCAGTTTATTTATATCTTGCTTTGTGTCTTGTTTAATTAGTTTTATCTGTACATGTCATATAACTTGGTTTCATGAGCCCAAACTTTTACCGAATCTTTAAAGGAATGTTTAGTTACTGTACAAATATTTTGAGAATTTTTAGATAAGTGGAACCAGTCCAACTAATTAATAGTATGGATATTTACACTAAATCAAGAAAAATAGTTACTTTGCATGGAAAAATCTGATATTTTTACCAGAGCTGTTATTTGAGTACTATATCTTTCTGGAAGAATTTGAACCTCTCAAACTCATTAGAACTATCTGTGGAAATTATTTTTATTTACTGCAGTTATAATTGTACTATTTTTCATGCACTTTACAATACTTGTTTAATTGTGAAAAATTTATGGCAAGCTCATCTTCAGGTAGACAACACTCAGTTAAAATTTAACTACTAGCACTTGCATCGTTTGACCTGTACAAATTCATCTTGTTTTCAGCAGAGGCTAAGTAAAAGATTTTTTACGTGTTTTCTGCTGCATGAAATGGACTGAAATTTTTATGCTGGATTTCTTATCATGAATTTCTTTATGTGTAAAACTTTCAGGACCAGAATGTGTAGGAAACTATGGATTTTGATTTATACATGGTTAACTAGTGTAAATAAAATATTTTGAGTTGCACGGTTTACTAACGTTTTGGAAAACCACCCCGGTTCCTTTATGAACCAAATCATGTTAGTTAATACTCGATAAACGATTGCCCAAAATGATGTAACAGAATATTTTGCAAATCATCTTGAGTTTTGTTGGATTAAAACTTTATAGTGAATTGTACTTGTTTATCTTTTGCCATCATCACACTCATGCATGGGCATTTCATATAGATACGACTACTCTCGCCGACGGTACATATGAGCTGGTGCCGGAGTCTGAGAGTGAGCAATGTGAAGCTCAAGTTAATCTAACCAAAGCTGCACAAGACCCGAACCAAAGTTCGGAAGAGCCCAAGACTGACTACGCTCAGGAAGGCAAGCCCCGGAGCATGACCTATTTATTTGCGATTTATGCAATTTATTGTTCCTATCTACTTGTGCATGTAAGTTGAAAGGAGTTGTTTGGAACCTTAGTTGCATGATCCTAGGTACCTATGCTTGAACACTAGTATGTGTAGGTCGCTAGACAGCTATGCTAACGATTCGATAGAAGTCAAGTGATTTCCCGTCACTCGCGAGCTATAGGAGTTGAATGTTTACTACACGCTGCAACCATAAGGTCCATGAGCGGGGCTATGGTACTTGTTGATGCCCCGTCTGTTTAGTGAAAAATATTAAGGCCGCAGTGTGTGGTAGTGGTGGTTAAGTGTTTGAACGTACTAACCACATGCCGAGGAATATAGTAATCGGTAAGCTTAAGTACCTGATCGGACCGGGGAGTGGACTTTTCCCTCACCCTCTGTGAACTTGTTCTCATGCACGCACATGCGGGTGCAGAGTCTGCGTACTCTTTAGCCGAGGATGGTGACCCTGATCCACGAGCCAGAAAGAAAGGGGAAATGTTGCATGTGTAACTCTGGGAGTAACCACGTGACGTGTGCGTTAGGTTTGCCTTGCAAGGTTGAGAAACTCGATTCGAATTGTCTGCTTCTCGCGGCCAATGAGACTGCTTGACCCTTTTACCACATAGAGTAAGAAGTGAAACATGATGATGATCAATATTGTTGGATGATGATGAAAGATAATTATTCTACCATGTTTGCTATTGGATAGTTGCTCACTTAGAATGGTTAACTGTATTTGAATCTTGAGGCTAAAATCTGAAAATAAGGACCTACTCTTAGTTTCTTTTCGGCAAAACAAACCCCTCAAGCCAAAAGCCTTTCATGTCTAGATAGTGGGCTATGGATACCCATAGTCGGGTAAGCCTTGCTGAGTATTAGTATACTCAGCCTTGCTTGTGGCTCTACTTTGTTTCAGGTGAGACTTTTGAGGACATGATTGCTAGTTTGACTTGGCCACGCACTCTCCCTCCTGGTTGGTTGGTGGAGTGGGAGCCGACTCCGGCCAATGATGACAATGCCGAGTGATGTCACGTACGGGCTTCATCATGACATCTTGTATCGTCCTTTAGAACTCATTTTATTTCCGCTGCAATTTGAACTCTGAACAAGTTACTGTTTTTGAACTTGAAGTACTTTTATGATTTCGAACTTATTATGTAATAATTTTCAATCAAGACTCTGTGATGTAAGAAATTGTGAATTGTTGTAATCTCTGGTCCCGCCTTCGTGTGGGCTACGTTTGCTTTGCCGATCCCGGAAGTTAAGTGGTTTTTATCGGGACTTTACCCGAGGGACTGCCGTGGTCTTCCGGTTGAGGTGCGAGTTAAACCTAATTGCCTTTGCGATGATGGTTAGCGCACTTAAGTTGGATTACTTCGGGCGGTTCTGCCACAGCTGGCATCAGAGCAACAAAGCATACTAGAGAGTAAAATTCGACTAAAAAAATCAAATCCCTAAATCTTTTGACCACAAAAGTTGTGTTTGCAAAATGCGTTGGTTCGTTAAGGATTGTGCTTAGTCCGTAAAGCCCTAGGGAAAATTATGGGAGTATTACTAGGTGGCTATCTATCTTATGGTTTATTATATCTGACTTCCAGCACATTTCTTTCAGTACTTTAAATTCAGTGCTTTACATTCTGTAACGACGCACCTACGCTAAGGTAAGACGGTAAGGATCCTCAGTCAGCTGAGAGAGTCTGACCTTCCCGTCGGTGATGTGAACCGAACGCTGCCCTCAAGCAGTGGCTTACTTGAGATGTTGCCAATATACCAACTATTAGTTGACTATATTGGGAGTAAAGTATACTCAGTCAGCTGAGAGAGTCTGACCTTACCGTCGGTAATGCGAACCGAACACTGCGCTCAAGCAGTGGCCTACTTGAGCTGTTGCCAATATACCGACCATCGGTCGATTATACTGGGAGTAAAAGAAACCGTGAATACGTCGCCTAGGCAACGTATGAGCACTGTCCATGCAGTGTTGAAAGCATGGATGCCGCTTCTATAGTGAGCGGTAATATATGGGAACGCTTTCATGAGTGCTGGCATGAAAAGTTCAATGAATATATATGCCTTGTCAATCTTCTGCAGGTAAACTAACCACGACTCCTTAAGTTAAGAATGGTTAGAAAGTCGACTAAATATATATAGGAAGAGACGTAAATTGTGCCATGCCACTGGTGCTAACCCCGTAAGTCCAAAGCTATTTGGCAATTATTTTTCTTGTGAGGACGAATAGGTCGTGCATGCATCATGTCACAGAAATGGAATAAATCTTGTATGGTTGGGTTGGGAGTGATAGGTTCATTTTGAGTATGGTTATCGATCACTTAAGGTATTTCTAGAAATCTGTCACTTTCTGCTGTTCCCTGAGAGATGAAATTATTGGACCTATGAAATGACCTTATCTGTAGTTTTTCCTGTGGATGATTTTGTTCCAAATCTTGTTTTCTAGCTGCTGTTTAAATTTGAGAATTTTTCGACAAGAATACAGTGGGTTACACTAGAAACCTTGACACCCCTGTTTTCTGTCAGTTTTGAGCACTTCTGTTGCACGAATTTTTAGGTCAGTCTAGAGAAGTTTTATGTAGATGTGTTCAACACAAAACTTGTGCCAAATTTACTCACCGAGCTGTTGTTAAAATTTGGTAATTTTAGGCTTAGCATTTTGTCCTCAGCGCTCATTTTACTAGCTCTCTGGTCACTGAAAATTCTGGGCAGACAGCAAAGGGAAACTCTAAGGAAAAGACCTTCTTAGACTCTGATCTAGCTCTTGGGTTGACTAGCAAAGTTGTGCACAAAGACTTTAGTAATGTTCTGGTAAAGTTTGAGAATTTTTGGAGTAAAATTTTTTCGGTTATACCTATTTTCGTGCACTGCCCAGAATCTGTTTTTACCTGTATCTCACCCTTGCACATCTTTTGTACAGATGGCTGCCCCTGCTCTCCTGGTGTTTGTGAGGACGGGCGTGCACACTCCGAGTGCACACACTGGCAGGGTTTCCCCTCCATTCTTTGGGAAGTGATGCGCGACGCCGGATATCCCAGTCCCCCGCGCTATGTGGGCGAGGAGTTCCATGAGATGGGAGCCGCGCGCTGTCGCGTGCGCATGACTCATGCTCCCTACCCTTTTCCAGTTCACTGGGCTTCCTTGGAGCTGGAGGTAGTTGAACACCATCTGTTTGACACTTGGGAGCTTGCAGCCATGAAGGCGCTCAACAAGTTTTGCGAAAAAAACTATGCAGCTGTCACACTAGGCCCTATTGGCCTCTTTCCAGCAGAGCAGCCCAATGACCCTAACTGGCTTAGTCGGGTCGGACACACTGGGTACCTTCAGCAGAACAGAGCTGCAGAGACTATCTCCATGTCGGTGAAGTGCATGAATGCACTCTACCGCTTGCAGACCTTACAGGGCAAAGCCATGGCCCAGATCATTGGCTCTGCGCAGACTAGCCATGAGATGGTGAATGCTAAGAACGAGCAGATCGCGGATCTTGATGCCGATATTGGCCAACTTGAGGGTCAAGTTGAGGAGTGTGACGCTCTCTTGGATGAGAGGGATGCTGACCTTGCACTTCTGGAGCAGTAGTTCAACACCCTACAGGTTCAGCTAGATAATGCTTTGGATCACATCGAGGTGCTAGAGGCTCAGCAGGCCCAGCCCGAGGCCATGGAGGAGGAGCCCCAGGAGGTTCAGGGTGTCTCAGGACTTACACTACGTCGGGAGTTCCCATGCCACCACCTCAGGGAGCTCACTCCCCCGTTAGGAGCGAGGCGTCCGTCAACAACCTTGACGACTTTTAGATGATGACCTTGGAGGACTTTTGCACATACTCCTCGATAGGGTAGCCTAACTTTTGGACAGTGATGTAATAGGCTAACTAAGAGTTGAGTACCTCTATTTTGTAATGAGTGCCATTTGATTGTATAAACACTCTAATCGTGTAGACCATGGCTGTGAACTTGGTGGATGATTGTAATTGCTGGTTGCAGTTGAACATGTCGCTGCAGAAACATGTCGGAATTTTTATCTCTGTTTTCTTGCATTTCTGAGCTATGTGTTGAATACCAAAGTTGTCATAAATTTTGTGGTCTGGGTGCTCACCAATTTTCAGCATTATTCAATTATTGTACAAAACGTTATGGGCCAAATACTACAGCTCGGCCTGCTGGGAAAAAAAAGGACAGAGAAGCCGAAACAGAATTTTTCGACCCTCCTAATTGCAAAATTAGCTCTCGTGATGAATACCAAAAATGTAGAAGAACAGATTATCTTTCTTGTGTCAAAATTTCAGAGCATTTATACGAGCGGAACGTTAGATATGAATTTTCTTGTGACAGACAACGTTCTGCCAAAGTGTTATCCTAATCATTCGAATCTTATCCCTCGCAATTGTATCCTTTGCATATTGAGCTCATGTATCATCTCACTAATGGATTGATTTGAACATTCCAGATGGTGGGACCAACTCGCGGCCACACTGAGGGTTTTGGGAATGCAAGTGGAAGCGGATCGCAACAGCCGCCACCACCACCACCCAACTTCGCGGAATACCTGGCTGCCCAAACTGAGTTATTGCACCAACTTGTCCAAGGGCAGCAGCAGCAGCAGCAGCAGCGAGGTGGACGCAATGACCACCAGCCCCAGTCCGCAACGTACCCGGATTTCTTTGGGACACAACCTCCTTTGTTCAACAGGACGGAGGAACCACTTGATGCGGACGCTTGGATTAAGACAATTGAGTCCAAGTTTGACTTGTTGACAGTGCCATGCTCTGAGGCTAATAAAGCCCGTTTTGCCGCACAACAACTTCGTGGCTCGGCACGCTTGTGGTGGGACCATTACAATGGAATGCTTCCAGCTGATCATGTGGTTACTTGGAATGAGTTTAAAACTGCTTTCAGAGCTCATCATATTCCTGAAGGTCTGATGGACCAAAAGTTGAATGAATTATTGGCCTTAACTCAAGGTACTCGCACAGTGATGCAGTATGCTCAGGCTTTCAATCAATTGTGCCAATATGGGGGATATCATGTGGATACCGACGCTAAGAAGCGTGATCGCTTCCGTCGGGGTCATAATACCAACCTGAAATAACGACTCAATCTTGTTCGAGTTGATTCCTATAATGAGCAAGTGAACATGGCAATTACTCAGGAGGATTGTATCATGGCTCATAAAGCTGAAAAGAAGAGGAAGTCACCAGTTGGACCCTCTAGTGCTCCGCCACAGAGGTATCGCTTAGTGCAGAATGCAACACCCCAATCTTCTCAAAAAGCCCCTCAACAAGGACGTTGGATTGCCAGGCCTCCCCAGCAACACAGTAATGCCCGACCTCCTACTCCACAACAAAATGGCCCAAGGCCGAATACTCAACAGCCACTTTGTCCAGGCAATGCAAATCGTTGCTTCAACTGTGGAAGTTCCACTCACTTTGCTCAAGAGTGTCCTCAAGCAAGACAGCCAAATCAGGGGCAAGGCTCTAATCAGAACAAGAATAGGAAGAAGACAATCCAGGTCAGGCAAGGACGGATTAATTTCACCACTCTTGCAGAACTTCCTGAAGGAGCACCAGTAATGTCGGGTACATTTTCTATTCACAACAAACCTGCAGTTATATTATTTGATTCAGGTGCATCACATAGTTTCATTAGTGCAAAATTTGGTACAAAAGTGGGTTTGGATTTCTGTCACACAAAAGGGTCTTATATGATATCAACACCGGGTAGGAAAGTTGCTTCAAATCAAATCATAAGAAATGTTCCGATCAAACTGGGTAGCAAAACCATCAAAACTGAACTGATCCTTTTGGCACTTGGAGGCATAGATGTTATTTTGGGAATGGATTGGATGACTCGACATGGAGTGGTCTTAGACATTCCTTCCCGAGCTGTTGAAATCAATTCCCCAACCCATGGAACCACTACTCTTTATTTGGCATTTCAAGAGTGCATAAATTCTTGTGCATTTGCCATGAGTGAATCCAAACTAGAAGAAATCCCGGTGGTATGCGAGTATGTCGATGTTTTTCCGGATGACTTACCAGGAATGCCACCAGATAGGGATATTGCATTCATTATTGAGCTGCAGCCAGGCACTGCCCCTATCTCAAAGAGACCATACAGAATGCCACATAAGGAGTTGGCTGAATTGAAAAGTCAACTTCAAGAACTTCTAGACAAAGGTTTCATTCTCCCTAGTGCATCACCTTGGGGTTGTCTGGCCCTCTTTGTGAAGAAAAAGGATGATAGTTTGAGGTTGTGTGTGGACTACCGGCCTCTTAATGCGGTGACAATAAAAAATAAATATCCACCTCCCCGCATTGATGTTCTCTTTGATCAATTGGCTGGTGCGAGAGTCTTCTCAAAGATTGATCTCCGCTCTGGCTATCATCAGATCAAGATTCGCCCATGTGATATTCCTAAGATGGCCTTCTCCACACGATATGGACTCTATGAATATTTAGTCATGTCTTTTGGCCTCACAAATGCACCTGCCTACTTTATGTATCTCATGAGTTCAGTATTCATGCCTGAAGTAGACAAGTTTGTTGTCGTTTTCATCGACGACATCCTTATTTATTCCAAGAATGAGGAGGACCATGCTAAACACTTACGCATTGTTCTTCAACGCCTTAGAGACCATAAGCTATATGCTAAGTTTTCCAAATGTGGATTCTGACTAGATAGTGTAAAAGTTTTGGGCCACACTATTTCCAGTGAAGGCAAAGCTGTTGATCCTAGCAAAGTACAAGAGGTGATGGACTGGAAACCTCCTACCTCCGTCCATCAGATTCGCAGTTTTCTTGGTTTAGACGGGTATTATCGCCGATTCATTCCAGACTTCTCCAGAATTGCTAAGCCTATGACTGAACTGTTGAAGAAAGCAGTGAAGTTTGTGTGGGGCAAAAAATGTGAAAAGGCTTTCCGCACTCTAAAGGAGCAGTTGACTACAACACATGTCTTAGCTCAACCTGATAACACCAAGTCCTTTGACGTGTATTGTGACGCATCGGTACTGGCCTTGGATGTGTACTTATGCAAGATAACCGAGTCATTGCTTATGCTTCACGAGCTCTTCGACCCCATGAGCAGAATTACCCCACTCATGACCTCGAGTTTGCAGCCGTCATTCATGCCCTAAAGATATGGAGGCATTATCTTATGGGTACTCATTGCAATATCTACACCGATCACAAGAGTCTCAAATATATTTTCACTCAAGCCGACCTAAATATAAGGCAAAGAAGATGGCTAGAATTAATCAAAGATTATGATCTTGAGGTGCACTATCACCTAGGCAAGGCTAATGTAGTAGCAGATGCACTAAGCCGCAAAACTCATTGCCATTGCCTATCTGTGGAATCCTATAGCGAAACACTATGCCATGAGATGAGGAAGCTCAATCTAGAAATGATTCCTCAAGGCACTTTGAATCACATCTCCGTTGAACCAACTCTTCATGACCAAATCATCATGGCACAATTACATGATAAAGGTGTTGGGATCATCAAACAAAAACTCTCTCAAGGGGACAAAATGTAGATGCTTCCGCCAAGATCATAAGGGAGTTCTATGGTTTGAAAGTCGCATAGTAGTCCCGAAAAATCAGGAGCTCCGAAAGCAAATTCTCGATGAGGCACATCTTTCTAAATTCTCTATTCACCTGGGTAGTAGCAAGATGTATCAAGATCTAAAACAAAACTTCTGGTGGACTAGGATGAAAAGAGAAATAGCTAAATATGTCTCAGAATGCGACACTTGTCAGAGGGTAAAAGCCAGTCACCTGAAAGTAGCTGGTACACTTCAACCTCTGCCTATACTGTCATGGAAATGGGAAGACATTAGTATGGACTTCATTGTTTGTTTGCCAAACACCTCTCAAAAGCATGATTCCATTTGGGTTATTATTGATAGGCTCACAAAATCAGCACATTTCATTCCGGTACACACTACCTACAATGCTAAGAGGTATGCCGAGATCTATCTTGACCGCATTGTGTGCTTACATGGAGTATCCAAAACCATTATTTTTTATCGTGGTGCTCAGTTTGTGGCACGCTTCTGGGAGCAATTGCAATCTTCCCTTAGAACCAAACTAATCCGAAGCTCAGCATACCATCCTCAGACCGATGGACAAACCGAGAGGGTAAACCAAATCCTAGAAGACATGTTGAGAGGTTGCGTCATTCATTATGACAAGAGTTGGGACAAATGTCTAGCTCTAGCAGAGTTCTCATACAACAACAGCTATCAAGCGAGTTTGAAAATGACACCATTTGAGGCCTTGTATTGTCGCAGGTGTCGTACTCCTTTGAGCTGGTCGCAAGTTGGAGAACGAGTGATATTCGAACCCGATCTAGTAACTGAGGCAGAAGAAAAAGTTAGGATAATCCAAGCAAACCTTAAGGCCGCACAGTCAAGACAAAAGAGTTACTTTGACAAAAGAAGAAAGCCTTTACAATTCGAAGTTGGTGATCATGTCTATTTTCGAGTATCACCAACTAAGGGTGTACAACAATTTGGAGTAAAAGGGAAACTAGCTCCTCGTTATGTTGGCCCTTATGAGATCATGGAAGTACGTGGACCCATGGCTTATAGAGTGCGACTTCCCCCACAGCTATCCACCATACATGACGTCTTTCATATTTCTCAACTTAAGAAGTGTGTTAGAGTTCCTACCGAAATTATCGAACAACAAGAAATCTTGGTGGAACCAGATCTCTCTTATGTTGAATATCCTGATCAAAAGGAAATAAGTACTCGACGAAAAGTAGTTAAAATGTATAAAGTTCAGTGGAGCCATCACACTAAAGAAGAAGACACATGGGAAACTGAAAGCTACCTCAATCAAAACTTCCCTGGTTTTCTCAATTCTACTAAAGGTACCGCACCTTCCGCACTTACTCGTTTGTCCGAATCTTGGGATGAGATTCTTTTTAAGAGGGGTAAGCTGTGACAGCTCAGGTAATTAAAATGCTAATCAAGAGGAATTAAATCTGTCATCATGCATCATTAATCATGAATAATCAAAATAATTGCATGTATGTGTGTATGTGCTTGTATTTGAGAGCAAATACACCTTTTATATAGAGCTAGTATACTTTCATGTTTACCATGCAATGACACATGAAATACATCAATGCACACCCTAGATGATGTTGGATAAACTCATTAGGATATTCAAACATGAATTGAATAAATGGCACATGAAATGATGTTTTAATTCAAATTGTGACAAACAGGCTTTGAAAATAACTTTTAAAACCATTGCTCGAATGAACTTTTGCTTAACATCAAAGTTGTAGGTTTTCATGTGTTGAACAATTTTCGTGTTCAAAGTTTTTCAAGTTGATACACAAAATTTCAAAATAAATTTGAATTTCAAATGAATCGTTTATCATTTTCAAGTAAGTTTCAATTTTATCTTGCAAACCAAAGCTCAAATGAAGTATTGCCTGGAACGAAAGTTATAGGAAATAAAATTTTGAACAACTTTCGTATTTAAACTTTTTTGAATTTCAATGCAAATTTTGGAGAAAAATGAGAGTCAAATGCGTTGACTCGCTCGCTCTCTCTCTACCCTCTCTGCTCTCCCCCCCTGTTCTGCGCCGCGGCAGTGGCCGTCGGCCACCTGGCCGGCGATGCCTAACGCCGAGCCCAGCCAAGGGCGAGCCTCCGACCAGTGCCCCAACCGGCCACTGACCGGGCCTCCCTGTCCCATCGCCTCGCCGCGTGGTGCCCATGCGAGCGCATCCCCGGCGACGTCCGCGCAGCCACAGTCGGCCACCACGGCCGCCCAGCGCTTCACCCCGCGCCCCTCCCCTGCTGAAGCTCCCCCCTCCCCATTTGCTTCGCCAAGAGGCATTCCCACCCTCCCTCTCCACCCTCCTTCCCTCCCAAAGCCGAGCCGAGCAGCCCCTGTGCCCAGAAAATGCCGCCGTCTCCACCATTGCCGCTGTGAGCTCGAGCTCAGCGCGGAGCCCCCACCTCCGGCCCTCCTCCACCCGAGCAAGCTCCCTGAACGGGTCGCCCATGGCCACGTGAAGTTCGCCGACCCACTCACCGCCGCCCCAGGCCGCCGGACCAGCGCCGCCGCGTGCGCCGCCGCCGCCAGCAGCTCTGCTCCGCCGCCGGCCATCTCCCGCCCTCCTTCAACCTCGACGTCGTCAGCAAACCGGTCCGTGGTGAGCTCCTGAACCTCTCCACCCCTCCCTCGCCGCCGGCGAGCCTTGCCTTGCCGTGAATCGAAGCCGCCGCGCCTCCCCTTCTTCAACCTCCGGCCAGGGACCCGATTGCTTTGATTGCAAAAGTCCCAGGGGCCTAGATGCAAGATTTCATTTTCTTTTTCTTTTGTTTTCAGAAACTGCGAATTTGTAAAATCGATATAAATTCGTAGAAAAATTAGACAAATGCAAACTCAACTGTTCTGAGTTCCTTGTGACTAGATCTACAACTTTCATTACATTCACTTTTTCTTTTCCTCAATAGTTTTTGCTCTATTTAAAATACAAAGAAAATGTATATTTTATTGTATCTCAAGTTACATGCATGATCTGTTGGCCATTTTTGGTCAGTGTGTTACATGTTAGATGCATAGCATTTTATAAAAGTTTGGTAGACATTTGAGATGCCTAGTTGTCAGTTTATTTATATCTTGCTTTGTGTCTTGATTAATTAGTTTTGTCTGTACATGTCATATAACTTGGTTTCATGAGCCCAGAATTTTACATAATCTTTAAAGGGAGGTTTAGTTACTGTAAAAATTTTTGAGAATTTTTAGATAAGTGGAACCAGTCCAACTAATTAATAGTATGGATATTTACACTAAATCAATAACAATAGTTCCTTTACATGGAAAAATCTGATATTTTTACCAAAGCTGTTATTTGAGTACTGTATCTTTCTTGAAAAATTTGAACCTCTGAAACTAAGTAGAACTATCTGTGGAAATTATTTTTGTTTACTGCAGTTATAATTGTACTATTTTTCATGCCCTGTACATTGCTTTTTTAATTGTGAAAAATTTATGGCAAGCTCACCTTCAGGTAGACAACAGTCAGTTAAAATTTTACTACTATCACTTGCATCGTTTGACCTGTACAAATTCATCCTGTTTTCAGCAGAGGCTAAGTAAAAGATTTTTTACGTGTTTTCTGCTGCATGAAATAGACTGAAATTTTTATGCTGGATTTCTTATCATGAATTGCTTTCTGTGTAAAAATTTCAGGACCAGAAGGTGTAGAAAACCATGGATTTTGATTTATACATGGTTAACTAGTGTAAATAAAATATTTTGAGTTGCACGGTTTACTAACGTTTTGGAAAACCACCCCGGTTCCTTTATGAACCAAATCATGTTAGTTAATACTCGATAAATGATTGCCCAAAATGATGTAATAGCATGTTTTGCAAATCATCTTGAGTTTTGTTTGATTACAACTTTATAGTGAATTGTACTTGTTTATCTTTTGCCATCATCACACTCATGCATGGGCATTTCATATAGATACGACTACTCTCGCCGACGGTACGTACGAGCTGGTGCCGGAGTCCGAGAGTGAGTAGCATGAAGCTTAAGTTAATCTAACCGAAGCTGCACAAGACCCGAACCAAAGTTTGAAAGAGCCCAAGGCTGACTACGCTCAGGAATGCAAGCCCCGGAGCATGACCTATTTATTTGCAATTTATGCAATTTATTGTTCCTATCTACTTGTGCATTTAAGTTGAAAGGAGTGGTTTGGAACCTTAGTTGCATGATCCTAGGTACCTATGCTTGAACACTAGTATGTGTAGGTCGCTAGACATCTATGCTAATGATTCGATAGAAGTCGAGTGATTTCCCGTCACTCGCGAGCTATAGGAGTTGAATGTTGACTAGACGATGCAACCATAAGGTCCATGGGCGGGGCTATGGTACTTGTTGATGCCCCGTCTGTTTAGTGAAAAATGTTAAGGCCGCAGTGTGTGGTAGTGGTGGTTAAGCGTTTGAACGTACTAACCACATGCCGAGAAATATGGTAATCGGTAAGCTTAAGTACCTGATCAGACCGTGGAGTGGACTTTTCCCTCACCCTCTTTGAACTTGTTCTGATACACGCACATGCGGGTGCAGAGTTTGCGTACTATGTAGCCGAGGATGGTGACCCTGATCCATGAGCCAGAAAGAAAGGGGAAATGTTGCACGTGTGACTCTGGGAGTAACCACGTGACGTGTGCGTTAGGTTTGCCTTACAAGGTTTAGAAACTCGATTCGAATCATCCGTTTCTCGCGGACAATGAGACTACTTGACCCTTTTACCACATAGAGTAAGAAATGAAACATGATGATGATCAATATTGTTGGATGATGATGAAAGATAATTGTTCTACCATATTTGCTATTGGATAGTTGCTCACTTAGAATGGTTAATTGTATTTGAATCTTGAGGCTAAAATCTGAAAATATGGACCTACTCTTAGTTTTTTTTCGGCAAAACAAACCCCTCAAGCCAAATGCCTTGCATGTCTAGATAGTGGGCTAAGGATACTCATAGTCGGGTAAGCCTTGCTGAGTATTAGTATACTCAGCCTTGCTTGTGGCTCTACTTTGTTTCAGGTGAGACTTTTGAGGACATGATTGCTACTTTGACTTGGCCACGCACTCTCCCTCCTGGTTAGTCGGTGGAGTGGGATCCGACTCCGGCTAATGATGACAATGCCGAGTGATGTCACGTACAGGCTTCATCGTGACATCTTGTATCGTCGTTTAGAACTCATTTTATTTCCGCTACAATTTGAACTCTGAACCTGTTACAATTGCGTACAACAGCTTCTAGATCTGTGGATAGCGTGTCTTGGTTTTGGACAACACTTCGCCGATGTAGTACACCGGCCACTGGACAGGCAGAGCATGACCCTCTTCTTGTCTTTCCACAACAATTACCGCGCTGACCACTTGGGTCGTCGCAGCTACGTACAGGTAGAGGGGATCGCCGTCTATTGGTGGTCTGAGAATGGGGGCATGAGTGAGTGACGCCTTCAGCCTGTCGAGGGCTTCTTGAGCCTCAAGGGTCCATGTGAAGAGCTCGTTCTTCCTCAGGAGTCGGTACAGGGGCAAGCCTTTCTCACCGAGGCGTGAGATGAAACGGCTGAGAGCTGCGAGGCAGCCCATGACCCTATGTACCCCCTTCAAGTCTCGGATCGGTCCCATTCGTCTGATGGCCTCGACTTTTTCAGGGTTGGGCTCGATGCCTTGCTGGGAGACAATGAATCCCAAGAGCATGCCCCGAGGTACCCCGAAAATGCATTTTTCCGGGTTGAGCTTTACCCCTTTGGCCCTTAGGCAATCGAACGCGATCCTGAGATCAGGGACTAGGTCGTCCGCCTCCCTAGATTTTACAACGATGTCATCGACATATGCCTCTACGTTTCGCCCGATATGGTCCCCGAACACGTGGAGCATACACCGCTGGTATGTAGCTCCGGCGTTTCTGAGGCCAAAAGGCATCGTGACATAGCAGTACATGCCGAACGGCGTGATAAAAGAAGTTGCGAGCTGGTCGGACTCTTTCATCTTAATTTGGTGGTAACCAGAGTAGGCATCAAGAAAGAATAAAAGTTCGCATCCCGTAGTTGAATCAACGATTTGATCAATATGTGGCAAGGGAAAGGGAACCTTCGGACATGCTTTATTTAAACTAGTATAGTCTACGCACATCCTCCAACTTCCATTCTTTTTCTTAACTAATACAGGATTAGCTAGCCACTCGGGATGGAATACCTCCTTGATGAATCTGGTCGCCAGAAGTTTCTGCAGCTCCTCGCCGATCGCCCAGCGCTTGAGCTCGTCGAAGCATCGCAGGCGCTGCTTCACCGACTTGGAGTTGGGTCGGATGTCAAGGGAGTACTCGGCGACCTCCCTCGGTATGCCAGGCATGTTCGAGGGGCTCCACGTGAAGATGTCTGCGTTGGCGCGGAGAAAGTCGACGAGTACCACTTCCTATTTGCTATCGAGGGTGGCGCAGACCTTCAACGCCTTATCGTCGGGTTGGCTTGGGTCGAGGGGCACTATTTTGATACCCTCGATAGGCTCGAAGCTGCCTGCGTGCTAGTGCGTGGAGTCCAAGGCCTCGTTCGCCATCTTGTCGAGGGTGGCTGCGAGAGCCTCGTCCTCCGCCTGAGCTTCGGCGCGCTCGATGCACTCGACGTCGCACTCGTAGGCGTGCTTGAACGACAGGCCGACGGTGATGACTCCCTTCGGACCCAACATATTCATCTTGAGGTAGGTGTAGTTGGGGACTGCCATGAACTTTGCATAGCATGGCCGCCCCAGAATGGCGTGGTATGCCCCACGGAATCCCACTACCTCGAAGGTGAGTATCTCCTTGCGAAAGTTTGCGGGCGTACCGAAGCAGACGGGCAATTCGATCTGCCCAAAAGGTTGAACTTGCTTTCCCGGCGCGACGCTGTGAAACGGCGACATGCTGGGACGCAGCTTGTCCAAACCGATCCCCATGAGCTCGAGGGTGTGGGCGTACAGGATGTTGAGGCTGCTGCCCCCGTCCATGAGGACCTTGGAGAACCGGGTATAGTCCCGGATTTGGGATATAATCGGGGTGGTCATCGCAGCCAAAGGAAATGGTATCCTCCGACCAGTCGAGGTAGGATGGCATAGCCTTGGTAACAGAGAAGACCTCTCGGCGCTCTCGTTTGCGCTGTCAAGCGGTCAGGTTCGCCATAGGCCCGCCAAAGATGAACACGTTCTCCACATGAGGGTGGCCATCGCCACCCTTGCCTTCCTCGTCCTTTTCCTTCTTGGCCTCGTCCTTGCGGCCGAGGCGGTTGAAGTACTTGCGAAGCATGTCTCCCTCTTCGAGGGTGTGATTGACCTTGTCCTTGTGATAAGGGTATGACTTCTTGAGCATATCGTCGAATAGGCCACCACCTCGAGGGGGGCCTCAAGGACCTTTGCCGTCGGGGGTGACGATGAGAGCCTCGTCGGAGTCCTCCTCTTACCCCTGACCGCGCTGGTTAGGCGGGCCCTTCTTCTTGCCTTTCTTGCCTCGTTTGGGCTTCTTCGGGGTTTCCTTGGCTTTGCTGCCCTCCGCGGGCGCGTCAACCTTGCATTTACCCCTTTCGCCGTCGAAGATAGCACCAACCGCTTCTTTGCCGGAGGCGAAGTTGGTGGCTATGTCGAACAGCTCGTTGGTGCTGGAGGGAGGATTCCGTCACAGCTCGCGCATGAGATCCCTGCACGTGGTGCCCAAATGAAAGGCACTAATGACTTCAGAGTCCTTGACGCTAGGGAGCTCGGTGCACTGCTTGGAGAAATGCCGAATGTAATCTCGCAAGGGCTCGTCAGGTTGCTGACGGCACCCTCGGAGATCCCAAGAGTTGCTAGGATGCACGTATGTGCCCTGAAAGTTGCCCACGAAAGTCTTGACCAGGTCAGACCAGTCGTGGATCTGGTTGGTAAGAAGATGCTCAAGCCAGGCACGTGCTGAGTCCGCAAGTTGCAGAGGAAGATTGCGGATGATGACAGCATCGTCAGTTGTGCTGCCCAGCTGGCACGCTAGGTGGTAATCATTGAGCCAGAGCCTGGGATCTGTCTCTCCCGAGTACTTGGTGAGCGTGGTGGGCTGCCGAAAGCGTGGGGGGAATGGAGCAGCGCGGATTTCCCGGCTGAACACGCGGGTGCCCGGAGGCTCCGGTGATGGGCTCCTATCCTCCTTACGATCATAGCATCCACCACATCGAGGGTGGTAGCCGTGATCGGCACCGTCCTCCTTCATCTGATTCAGGATGTTGTGGGCGTCGCCGTCGCGAGCGTAACCATGCGTGTCCTGGAGTCGCTCCTTCGCAGGAGTCAGCTTCACGCGGTCGTGCACCGTGGGTGCCTTAGCCCTGCCCGCTGCTGGTGGAGTGGGCACCGAGGCCTCACGGTCTTGGTGCGTCGCCTCGCTAGCTCTTGCCGAGGTCACCGAGCGCATCCGAGATGCTGAACTCTCGGCCTGCTACACCGCGGCATCCTCCAGGAGCGCTTGTGCTTCTTTGCGCAGGTTGCGACCCTCGGGCGTCGACGATTCGGGCATTGCACGGATCATGAGTGCTGCCGCTGTGATCTTCTGGCTGGCCCCGGGCAAAATCAGGGGACTTCCTTCGCGGTCATATGCCAGGATCTGCTGCTGGGCGACACGTCCCGCTTCTCGAGCTTTCGTACCGCGACCAGCACGCTCTTGCTCGAGGGTGTGGCGCAGTTTCTGCGAATGCCGACGTTCCTCCTTGAGCTTGGCTTCAAGCTCTTGGAGTTGCGTCAGCTGAGCTTGTTGCTCTGCTGCGCTGGCTGGGGTTGGCGGCTTTGGTGCAGCGGTCGCTCCCGCCGCGGCTGTCGTGGCATGTGCCGCGTCTGCCACGACAATGTTGTCGTCGGTGTCGCTGTCGTGCCCTCCCAGCACGGCGATGAAGCATTCCCGAGTCGGGTCGTAGTCCCCCTCGCAGGAGTCGTCGGAACAGGTGAGGCAGTAGTCCGCTGCAGCTTGGAACGACAAGAAGGCTCTGAGATCGCGGACCCCAAAGTAGTCCAACTCCAGTTCGCACGACCCTGCGTGAGGACAGACCCCTCGTCCGCTGAGTTGGGGTATGAGCTGTTTGGTGTGGATGCGATGAGGTTGCGAGCCGAGAGCAGATGATGTCCGGGTAAGTCCTCGTACGCGCTCATGTCGGTGCTGACAGATGACGCGTAGGTCGTGGCAGAAGCCCGCATCCCGTAAGGGTAGCGTGGAGGCCTAGCCGCGTGTCCTTCCGTCGGCGTCACTGTCGCCCTTGGTGACGAAGTGGAGGCGCTGTGCTCCACCATGGCGTCAGCTCATGACGCGCCTTCTTCGACCCACGCGGGGGAGCCGAGGCGTGCTTCGCTACGCCGTTGCGTGCGTGCTTGTCGGGCGCACTGGCCCGAGCGTCTCCGGCGTCGGGGCTGCGGCGCTGGAGTGTCGGGGTTGCATCTGGGCGAGAGGAGCTCCATGAGGTAACCGTAGCCGGTTGCCGTGAACTCAAGACTCCCGAACCAGATCACGTATCCCGCTGGGAACGGATCTGATACGTCCATCGGGAATCGTCTCCGCATGTCCGCCATCTAGAGACAAATGGGAACAAGAAATGATTGTCATGCAGCGGCCCCTACCTGGCGCGCCAACTGTCGGTGTCCAGACCTCGCGGCCTAGCACCAGCTAGTAAATGTGCTGCGTGTCCCTGCTTCCAGATGGTTGATGCAAGAAGAAATACAATGACACCGGGTTTATCCTGGTTCCGGCCGATGAGGCCTTACGTCCAGCAGAGGAGAGTGCACTATATTACTTGCACCAAAGTGCTTGTAGTAGGGGATACAAGCTTGATGAGAGAGGGAGTGAGGCTCCCAAGTCCCTGAGTGCGCTAGGGTTGATTATGGCAAGTGCCAATATCGGGTGGTGTGTGAGTGAGTGAGCGAGTGTCGACCCGTCCCCCCCTCTCTGTCTGTCTGCCTCCTCCTTTTATAGACCAAGGAGGGGAGAGTTACACATGTTGGATATCTACGGGCCATCTCTTCTCCCCCTGTCTAGGGGAGAATAGTCAGTATTCCTTGTCGTCGAGCGTCGCGGAGCATGACGTCGGGCGTGGGCGTCGTCCTTGCGGGTCCTCCGGTGGTGCCCAGGGCATGTCCGAGCCCTGTGGTGCTAGTTGACGGTGTGGCGATGACTGCTAGGCGCGCAGTGTCTTACGTCGGATGAGGTGGCGTTCAAGGGTGTTGAGGGCGCTGAAGACGCCGGCCTCGCCTCAGTCGAGGCTCGTACTGTGTTTGAGGGTCGTCGCCCATGCCCGCCGAGGGTCCTGCAAGGAAGAAAGGTACAAGGGGTAGGCAGCACAGTGGTAGGAGGTGTCTGGCAAGTCCGCATAGGGTGCCGCAGACCCGCACTGCGCCGGGAATAGAGGCACAGTGGCGGGCGCAGGTTGAGGAGACGCCGGTCACATCTGCTGTGTGGCAGAGTGGCCGATGCCAGCTGACGCCACCTGACTCCCTCTGACTCCTGCCCCATGCCGTGGAGTGGTTGGCGAGTAAATGTGCCCCGTCCCGTCGGGTTGTTGGGCCGCCGCCCCAGTCTTCCGAGGGGGCTCAAGCGAGGCGGAGTTTTCCCTCGTGCCGACGCCCTGCGGGGGGCTCGGTTGAGGGGGCCTCGAGCGAGGCAGAGATTGCCTGCACTTTGAGGGATCTCGGCGGAGGACCCTCGAGCGAGGCGGAGGTTGCCCCACGGCTAGCGAGGCCTAGAAGGGGCCGTACCGTGGCGCTGGGCCGTGGGCCAGTTTCGACTTGGGCCTTCCATACCTGAAGAGGCTTTGGGGCGTCCGAGTTTGGGGAGGATCTGTGGCGGAACCACCCAAAATAAATTGGGTTAGTGCGCTAGCCATCATTGCAAGACAACTCTGAACCAACTCGCACGTACCTTGGCAGTTTCTCGAGTAAAAATCTCGATTAAAGCCACAAAAAACCAGGATCGAATAAGCAAACCTCACACGAAGGCGAGTCCAGAGAGTACAACAACACGCATTTCATACATCACAGAGTCTTGCAGCAGAATTTAAAATTATTACAAACCACTTTTGAAAGTAAAGACAGTAGTTCTACAGAAGTCTTATCTACAACAGTTCATCAGAGTTCATTTATTCAGCGGAAAGTGAAAACACGATAACTAACGATAACATGACATCTCGATAAAGCCCGTACGAGACATCACTCGGGAGTAGAAGCATCAGCACCAGCTAAAGATCCATCCCACACCACAGACCAACCCGGAGGTAGAGTACAAGGCCAAGTTAAACCAGCGATCAAATCCTCAAAGTTCTCACCTGAAAACAAAGCCACAAGCAAGGCTGAGTATACTAATACTCAGCAAGACTTACCCATCAATGGATATAACTTAGTCCACTTAACTAGACATGCAAGGCTTTTTGGCTAGAGGGGTTTGTTTGCCGAAAAGCAACTAGTAGTAGATCCTTACTTTCCGATTTTAGCTTTCATAATTCTAGTTGAATTAACCATTCTAGATAGGCATCTATGTCTAATCATCCATGTTGGAAACAATTAATCAACCATTAATATTCATCATCATCTTCTTTCACTTGTTACTCTATGTAGCAGAAGTGTTAAGCAGTCTCATTGTTCCTGAGCGGCGGAACAATTCGAATCTAGTTTATTAACCTTGCAAGGCAAACCTAACACACACGCATGGGGAGCGAAGTCACCCACGCAACATTTCTCCTTTCTTCTCGTTTCGCGGGACAGGCCCCCTGCCCTCGACTACAAGTACGACGACTCTGCACCCGCTGACAGTGGGGTGGTATGTCCCATGCTACGGTCCAATCAGGTAATTTGCTTACCGATTACCATATTCTCGGCATATGGTTAGTACATTCAAACGCTTAACAACCACTGCCACACACTGCAGCCTTAGTACATTATTCCTAAACTGACGGGGTCCCATGATCCCACCGAAAGTCTATGATTGCAGTATGTGATAAAACAATCAGTTCCTATAATCTCGCGAGTAGCAGGAAACTACTCGACTTTTACCGGTCCTAGTTAACAGAGCATCTAGTCGAGCTTAACCTCTAGTATTCAAAACATGGGTACCTAGGATCATGCATCTATGGTTTCAACCAATGCCTGAATGTAAATGCACAATAAATAATAGTACAAAATAGATTGTATAGATTAAAAATATAGGCATTAGATGCACCGAGACTTGCCTTCCTGGGCACTGCTAGCCTTGGGCTCTTCCGAACTTTGGTTCGGGTCTTGGATCAGCTCAACGACATTCACTTGCGCATCAGCGGTGTCGGCCTCGTGCGTTGGCACCAACTCGTAGGTACCGTCAGCGAGATTGCCAGTTTCTATATGAATGCAATAATGAATTTTATTACAACATGATATAAACATATTTCTTTCCTTCACTATAAAGTTGTAGTCCAACATTTATGTTTTCTTAGTGATGAACTTCGTTAATTCCGATTACAGGGCAATCGTTTATAGAGTATTCTTAACTTTACTTTACTTCATAAAATGAACTGGGTTGTAGTTTTCAGTTTCTGAACTAGAAACATGATGTCATTTACGAAAATCATAATATAAGCTGTAGACATAAACTGGTGCTGCCAATTTTACATCTAACAGATCATATGCTCAAGAATGTTCATTAAAATTTTTAGAAATTAACAGCAATGTGTCTAGTCTGGAAAAATCATTACTCAGCATATGCTAGGAACGAACTACATTTGTACAGACAGTTATACAAGAATTCTGGAGCTCAAAATTTTTCAGTAACAACTAGATATGCTATGTGCAGTGCTGTAATGTTTTTCAGATTTAATCTACACCTATAATAGGAGATACAAAATAGACAAGGTAAACATGCATTTGTCAAACTTAAATTCTACAAAGAGTTCTACCTGGTTTCTGCACATAAAACTTTTACCAGAGCTTATTTCCTATCTAAACATGCTGTAGTAAAAATATGAAGCATTTTCATCACAATTATAATTATCAAGGAATAAAACAATGTATACACATGCATTATTATTCGAATTATCAATTCTGCAGTAAAGCATGTCAAACTTTTTCTATAGCATCTAGAATCACTGATTAGTAATGGGAGCAAAAAACATGAGCATTCAAGCATTATTGTTACCAGGACAAAAGTAACAAATCTATTCATGGCATAACCTGCACATTTTGTATCTACAGTTATGGTCATCAAATGGATCTCAAATTTTGCAGACATGCATTGATGACCAAAAGAGAGTCCCACAAATTGTTCCAGATTTTTCTAAGCAAGTAAACCATTTATCATAATTAAAGCCTACATAACAAGCATTAAACCAAATATATAGTTAGACTGATCTAAAATTTATCAAGCTTGCGCAACAGTAAGTTTTTAGTAATATGCATGCAAGGAAAAAGTTTCATACACAGAACCCTAATATTTCTACCAGCATTAATACATGAACCATACTAGTAGATCTAGGAATCTTGGAACTTTGACCTAGTTAATTGTGTCAAAAGGTGTTCCAATTTTTACCAAGTACTAGTAACACTGCAAGACATCACCTAGCCAAAAAACAGCTATAGTTACTGAGCACAACTCCTTGAACATTAAGAGCATATTTAATTTTTTCTTTTTCTTAGATTAAAATGCAGATAAAAACTTAAGATGTGGTTGTACAAAACTTGTAGATCTTTCCTCAAGGATTCCAAAACATTTTAGTTTCCATTTTTCCCATTTGTCTATGATTTTCTAAGAATTTTCAAAGTTCACTGTTTTGAAGTTTAAGCACATTTTGCAGTTTGACCCCTGGAAGTTTTGTTTCTTTTAACTTGGGGTCCCTGGTCGAACAGGGGAGGAACGGCGCTGCAGATCTCGGCGAGGTCCGGCCCTGGGGGCGAGGGGGAGGTTAGGGGAAAGGAGGAGGTCCCTGGGCACCTTTTGGTGGTCTTGGCTCGGTGGGATATGGTCGAGGGGATGGTCGTCGGTGGCGAGGGGGTTCTGGTGGCTCATATTGGCGGTTCTTGGGTCCTTGAGCACTACCAGGCAACGAGGAACACGAGGACGGGGTCGGGGGAGGCAATGCGGGATGGTGGAGGCGGCTCCACGGCGAGCTTGAGCTCGCCGGGATTAATGGCGGATGTGGACCGGGAAAAGAGAGGGAGCGCGCCCGGGAGCCTGCCCAGGGGTCTTTATAGGCTTAGAGACTTAGCAAGGAAGGCAAAGTAGGCCTGGGGAGTGCGGAACCGGGGCAGGAGTTCTCGACCAGCGAGGTGGTGGCGCTGGACGCATGGGCGGGCAGCGTGGTGGCTTGAGGAGGCGTCGGGGATGCGTGTCTGCGCGAGGAGGCACCAGAGATGGTGCCCGGTGGCAAGAGTGGGCCCTGGGGACCAGTTGGCCACGCGCCAGCATGGTGGACGAAGTCCACCGGCGGCGTACGGTGCCACCAGGGGCGCCGAGAGGAGAAAAGGGAAGAGAAATCTGGGAATGGCAATTCCGTAAATAACACGAACTACCAGATTCTGTTCTGTAATTTCGATTTTGCTCCACCAAAATTGACTCAAATGAAATACTGTTGAATACCAATCTTGCTCAGTTTTTCGAGATCTACAACTTTTGTTTCATGCACTTTTTCATTTGAGCAAAGGTTTGTGAGTTAAAGTAAAAGATTCAAATACTTCATAAAAGGCTTCAATTTGATTTGTTTAATTGTACTAAATTTGGGCCCACTTCCAATTTACCACATGTTACTAAAATTACCAGATTTTTGTATACAATATTTTGGTGAGGTGATTTGGACATGAAATATAGATAGAACCTTCTTTATTTGCCCTCACAAAGTGAAACCAATATTTGAATTTGAATTCCATTTGCCCTTTATTTGCCATTTAATACTTGTTTGTTCTTTCTAATTCAACTAATTGTTTCCTTTGTATTTTTATTGACTTTTAAACACCTAGGGTGTCACAGGATCCGGCCCAGGTAACAAATCCCGTTTTGCGTGTGTTGAGGGTGTTTTAGCCCTGGGTTAGGGTGCCCCATAGTTATGGTACCCGACAGTTACTTTATCTAGAGTAGTAAACCCTGATTTCTACCTCCCTCTAGTACTTAAAGCTTGCATACGGATGGTGACGTGAACCTATCCCGTTCTTGGGGATAGATTGGCATGATGCAGGATCCGATCAGGAATTCGACGTCAACATCGACGGATGATACGACTGAAGCTTAGAAGGCCGTGTTACACTCAAGTTCTGCCTGTGGAGATGAAGTTCAAGTTGAAGGATGGCCCGAAGACTAGCTACCGCTACCGTTTTCTGTTTGATCCAGTTTAGCTCAATGGGCTTGTAATAAAAGATTCGTACTGCAAATCCTCTGGATTTTATAATAATTAAACCCATGTTTGAATCTGTTTAAGTAAGTATGAACTGATTTACTGCCTGAACTGAGTTCTATATGTGATAGCTACTGATCCAGGGACTATCACGATGATACAGGGATTCGGGTTCTCCTTTCGGAAACCCGGGTCATTTCACAACCGACGGCTCTGTAGATTATGCTGGTTGTCGGCAGAAGCTTGGTATAGATTGTGGACATTAATTTTTTTCTTTCGTGTCACTGTCGGCAACAGGTGGAGGTGCTCCGAGAGCTTTTCAGAGGTTGATGCATTGGAAACTCGAGTGCTTTGCTTTTGGATGCAGAAAACATCGGGCGTGAAGTTTTTGGTGAGTAGAATAGGTCTTCGACTGCTTAGTTGGTGGAGGAGGTACTGGACTGATATTGCGTCTTTTTTAGCGAGATGTACCCGTAGTTCCCTGGTAGTTTATAATTGGATGTTGGACTTTAAGCTTCGACTTCTTCATGTTCTTTCATTCTGTTGATGATAACTGTCCGTGCATCATGACCAATGTTGATGATATTGCGTAGATCATAGTTGGAGAAGTCGAAGGAGTCGTCAAGCTGTTGACGGCGGTCAGTCGTGAGGCTTCATTTTATGTCTCTCTTCTGAATGTGAATTTTCTTCAACTGATTATGCTTATCATCCAGGTGTATGGTGACTGAGACTCTTGGTGGCGGTGTAGGGATGTCATAATTAACCGCTGTTGTTTCTTCATCAGAAAGGAAGTCGTTGTAGTCAAAATCTTCTCGCTCTGTAGAATTATCTTTATGATCTTTTGGTTCTGAGAGTGTAGCCATGAGGATCTCTCGGTTGTGGTTGACGGTGATTGAATTGTCGTCTTCTTGTAGAGGAAACCCTTGTTGAAATGGCAGTTCCTTATATTCTGAAGGTTGACTCTTTCCCATGCCCTGGCTCTTGATTGTGGGCTTTTTATTTATAGGGCGGGTGATGATGTAACCTTCATAAGACTCTGGCTTCTTTTTAGACTTGGATTTTCGACTTCTCTTGGCAGCGGGATTCGAATTCGGGTAGAATTCGACATCTGGTTGTGCTCGGGGAGACAATCCGAGTGTTTTTCGAAGGTCTTCATCATATGGGAGGGCGCCTGGGGGAGGCCATCCTCCTTCTATTCGGACTGATAGCTCATTCATGAAGCTATTGTATTTGTCCAAATTCTCTTGTTCCTTTGGAGAAAGTAATTATGGCGTGCATGGAACCACTACAGGGGTTGGTGATCTTGGGGTTTGAATATCTGGAGCGGGTTGATTGATGAAGTTGCACCACTGACCCATGTAATCTTCGACTGGAACAGAATCGTTTGTGGGATGAGACTCTGATTAATACCGATCCAATTGCGTTGGCGGTTTGCTTTGAGATTCATCTCATAACTTTTTGGCTTTAGATTGTTCTCATTATATGAATAAATTAATATCATCTGACCACTCAGCTAGTTCGTCTTCAGAAATTGGTCCGTTGAGTTCATCGAGGTAGTTGATGAATTCTTGATCTTGTTCAAACTCAGAATTGTTTGATGCCCAAGGGTTGACGAATTTTGGATATTCTTGATCGTCGGGTCCTTTTGCGTTGAGCGTGTCTTCTGCCAATTTTATACATTGACTAATCTTCTCATCTATGTGATCAAGTCCAGAAAAGATGTCGTTTGTGGATTTTCTCTTGGGATAGTTTTCTTGAAACTGGCGCTTGACTTTTTCTTCCTGAGAGCTAATTCTGTAAGATTGATGCAACCTGCGATACTGTTGGAGACCCGATCGATCCCATCAAGTAATTCAGAGTTGTCGATCTGTGGTCATTGAATTGTCGTCAGATTCTCAAGATAACTTTCAATTGTCGTCCTTGCGACTGCATTGATTGGCTGCTCTGTCTGATCAATGTCATATAGGAATTCGGATAGTGGAGCCTTTGATCAACAATGTTTTCTTGTTTGGTAGTTTCGAGAAGTATGTCCAAGTCCTGTTCCAATTCGGAAAGCATTTTTGGAGTAATTGCATCGAAATCGGGTTGATTTCGGGCTTCGTGATCATGGACCTGAAGTCTAACTTCTTCGAGTTGGTCGACGAAGTTGTCAACTTCTCGGCGTCGCTGTTGACGTTCGCTAATGACTCATTTCAAGCATCACCTGGAGCCTAAAATCATGAGAATAAAGTCTCATACCTGCTGATGTTATCCAGAAAGAGCCAATTCCACGTTTCCTCTTAGAAATACTGCTATATCGGAATTCGGGCAGAAATGCAAGTAAAACAGGCTTCAAGCATCAAGATACAAACCCGACCATCAGAGCAAGCCATCAGCTCCTGCATGAGCGTATGAAAGACGAGCGTCAACACTAGTGGTAGGAGTTATTACTAACAAGTTTCACAAAGTGTTGGTGTACATTTATGTGCAGGTTGCTTATGCTTGGAAATGAGAGGAGAATGCACACCAAAAGCAAGGTAACACGTCGTTGATCCGAGGCAACAACTTCTCGATGAATTAGATGCATTCACGAGGATCTACGGGCCCACCAGAGCACCAAAACTGACTCAAGACAAGCCCATACCCATATATATGACATGGGGGCCCACCTAGCAGTTTTCTGACCAAAGACCGGAGCAAATGGGGCCAGCCCACGGTCGGCCAACCACCATGGTCGACTGACCATGTGGTAACAGCCCACGGGCCCCAACGACTTACAAATGACATGTGGTGAGGTATGGTTGGTGCTCCATGGCGGTTTGGGTCGATTCTGGGGCAAATGGCTGGTGGCTCCCTCATATAAATACAAGGGGAGGGGCTCCAAATGAAGACACAACACACACCACACATCACTCACCTCCAAGTGTAGAGCCTCTCTAGCTTGTGTTTAGTAGGAGTTTAGGAGTAGAGGTACTCAGGAGGGGCACCAGTAACGGCACTCTTCTCCAATTTGAACCTCTACACGAGAGTGAGGAAGAGTCAGGGGATGTGCCGGGCTTGTCGGCGCTCTTCTCTGCTTGTACCTCGACGGATGCTTATTCGATTGTAAGTGTTCGAGACTTTCTTATTTAGAATTAGAGTTTAGATTGCAAGTTATCACCTCTGCCTTATATTACATGAGTGTATGCTTAGAGAGTAGCATTTAACTCTAGAGTTGGGCTCCGGATAGAAAAGGATAACCCTGATCTCCTCTAGAGTTAGTAGGAAATAGCGTAGACGTGGTGTCTAGGCTGGACTATACCACTCAGTTGTCTGATAGTCCCACGGTTTGTAGAGGTAGCCGGCAGGTGGTGACAGCCCTGTTCGAGCCCTAGTAATCCTCCACGTTCGGATATTGGATAGAGCACATATTACTGAAGCTATCCGCTTGTATAAGTCGGTCGAAACGAGTAGCTCGAAGTATAACGGTGACATGATCTCTTTTTACTAATCATAGATTCTAAATCTTAGTCCTCTCTATCCTATCCTTCCCACACCAGTGTGTGTGTCCTTGGACAGTCTGAACCCGTAGATAGTGTACTCACGTTCCCCAATGGATACGATACCCTGGAATACTCTTGGGTGAAAGCTACAGCGGTATCCATGCGCTTGCGAATTTTATTCGTGACGTTACAAAGTACCAACACCTAGAAAGCCGATGGACTAGTGGGCCCCACCGCCTTCAGGTTGCTACGTGGCGTCGTCTCATTAGTCCCCTACGTCGGTTTGCTGAAGATGAGCTGCAGAAACCCCGTGGCTCCCTGCTATAAATACAAGGGGAGGGGGTAGAGAACACACACACACACACACACACACACACACACACACACTTACCTCTCCTCTCTTGCTCATCTTGCATAGTCTTTAGGCTTAGTGGACTTTAGGAGAAGTCTAGGAGTCATCGAGTCACCGGAGTTGCTCGAGAGTTCTGGTATGGATTCATCTCTAGCTATCTGTTGTAATATTTGGTTGTTTGTAATAGAATTAGACTATCATTACCGATATCTACTCGAAGTATGTTCTAAGTTATCGGATATATGCTTCTTGATCTGGTTGTGTTATTGTTCAATGCTTGCATTGCATGATCGCCCAGTGCTTGTGATGGTTAACATATCGGCCTTAGAACTCTATCAACTGCTCCAGTATTCGTATATTGGCTCTAGTGTGATGTTTGTCCATCCGGAGGGTGGGGGGCTCCGCACGGGACACTAGAGTATCGCTTACTAGTGTAGACATGGTGTCTACATTTGCTAAGAGTTGCTGGATGTCAACTATACCCACGGTTTGTAGAGGTAGCCGGCAGGTGGTGATAGCCCTGTTCGAGACCTAGTAATCCTCCACATTCGGTATGGGGGGTATGTCGGTGTTTTTACTGTCGGGATCTCCGAGGGGTATCCCGAGGAGAATGGTTATGAGTAGGGACTCGCCGAGATCAAAACGCGGTGGTGCAAGGAACACAATGATTTAGACAGGTTCGGGCTGCCAGAGCATAATACCCTACGTCTTGTGTGGTGGTTTGTATTCCATCTGGTATTATTCAATGTTTCGTAGGGTCCCTGCCCGCCCTCATATGTCCTGGGGGGACAGGGTTACATGGAAAGTCCTAGTTCGAGGAGTTCGGCTAGTTCCCGAGTACATTGACTAGTTCTACTCCAATTCGGATAGGTACAAGAGAGGTAGGGCATATCCATGTTCTACTCCCTACTCTAGAATATTCTATGACCGCGGGCAGTCCCGCTGTCCCGGGTCCGACAAGCCCCCGAGCTCTTCGTAGTCGAGTTCTGCGGGCAATCGAGCACTTCTGATGATGTACATCGGGTACTTCGAGAGCTTCTGGACTCCTGCTCGTGTTGGTCGAGCGTTTCGGGTGCTCCTGGAGCCGGTCATCCATGCTCGGAGTCCGTCGAGTGCTTTACGTAGTCTTTAGAGTGCTTCTTTGGCCGCATCGAGGCTATGAGTTGCTCAAGCCCCGAATCTGTTTTGATATATGGTGCGTGATGTACTCGTGCTCCATATGGAGTAGCCCCCGAGCCTCAGATTGATTTGACGAACCAGGCTGAGGATCAGCTTAGTCTTCTGAGTCTTTGATCTTTTGTTTGAAGTCTGGAACTTTTACCGAGAAAAGTTGCCATTTGTGACATATATTCTGCAGCCCCCGAGCCTTGAATTCAAATCCGCGATTTGGGGTTAAGGGTCCCGGAGAATCGTGTGACGTCTTCTTGTGATCTTTCCAAAGTCATCAGTGCTGGAGTGAATCTTTTGAAAAGTTGTCAGCACGACGTACTGTTTGCTCAAGGGTTCACATGGCGAGTACTGTTGTGGAATCTTTTTTGTTTCGCTCGTGAGTGTTGGGTGTCACGGGCTGAGCTGCGGCTCCGCTGCTTCTTTTATTTAAGCAGGGTCCATTGCGCTTGAGTCTTCATTCTTGCAGTTGCAGCCATGAGTTCCAAGTGGAGTTCTTCACTGGAGAGTACTTGACCTCCTGATGCGAGTACTCGATTCATCCTTGGAGGTGCTAGAAGAGTGTTTGCGAGCAACACAAACACTTGTTATCTCTCAGGCCGCTGCCTTTGCTCCTCACATCGCAGCCATCCTAGTTGTTTTTGTGGTGAGCTGGTGGAAGCCATATCAAAAGCTGTTTCGGGTGGGAAATGTGGTTATCTCTCCCCCCCCGATGGCTTCTGGAGAGATGGCATTGTTTTTGTTGCAAAACATATCGGGGAGAAGAGCAGGTGCAAGAAGAGGATTTGTGATGTTCTGGATCTATCCATATCTTCTTACAGCAAGCTATTTACTCCCTGAATGTATCTGGGTTGCTCCCTTATGGGAGTAACAAGCTTTGTATCTTTCTATAAGCCCTTGGGATGTTTTCTTGAGATCGAGTGGTTTCAAGTGGTGAAACCGTTGAGATCTGTGTATTTTCTTATATTGGGATGTAATCCTTGTAACTGTATCTCCTTTGGAATGAGTCCAGGGGTTGCTGGCTGAGATAATTCTGAGAACTTGGTTCACGCCTTCTGTACTTCTTGTTTTTTACCGTACTACCCATGTCTCTGTTTATTTAACCGCTCAGTAAATCTATGGTTAGCACGCTTCCTCTTCTTTCTCCGCCACCATAAAACTCATCTGCTCTCGTGCTCGAGTGCCACGGGAAACTAGCCACTGCTAGCCCCCGAGCGTGAAGTGAGAGGGAATCATTCTAATGGCGCCGAAGATGTCTGTTGTGAAGGGGAAGGTGGACGCGGCTGCCGTTGGTGAGACGGAGGTCCACGAGTGGAAGTCGAGTAAGTGCGCCGACTCCCATCTTTTGAATCTGGTTGAGAGTCATCTTTTTCAACCTCGGAAAGTGATCCATTGCCGTGGATCCGTGGGGGAGTCTTTTCCACATGAAGAAGGGAACAAATCTGTTGTTTTCCTTCCTCATGTTCTTCGGGGCCTCGGTTTTCCAGTTTCTGATTTTTCCGTGGCCTCCTTCATTACTGGGGCATTCAAGTGCATCACTTGACTCCTAATTCCATCCTCCACATCTCTATCTTTGTCCACTTGTGTGAGGCCTTCCTGGTGATCGAGCCCCACTTTGAATTGTTTCAGTATTTCTTTCAACTGAAACCTCATCCCAATGAATCCAAGGTGGATGTAGTTGGGGCAGCTAGGTTGCAATTTCATCAGGGGAGGAAGCCCAAGTATATCCCCTATGATTTGAGTGACAAGGTCATCGACTGGAAGGCGATGTGGTTTTATATTAGGAATCTTTCTTCTTCCCTTCCTCTTCGCACTCCTGCCCCCCTGTGAAGAAGTTGAATTGGAATTCCAAGGGGAGCGGAGGAGACCATGTTAACTTTCTTCTCGGGGAGATTGAGAGGTTGAAGCCAGAACACCAGATTTGCGGTGCTTCTGTGATTGCGAACTGGCAGATGCGCAGGATCCAGCCGTTGCAGCGGCGGGTCGATTTGTGCTTTCAGTATGCGGGAGAGGCGGATCCCTCCCGTTATACCCGAACCAAGATTACTAAGGATGATCTAAAGGATCGGGTGTTGGAACTGCTGAAGAACGTGCCTGAGACGGCCAATGTTGCTGGGTCTTTCAGCGCTGTCAGGCGTCCTCAGGAGGTATTATTTCGAGTAGTCGACTGAGGTGGAGTTCGAGCACTTTTTGTCGAGTAGTCGAGTTGATCCAGTATCTTTCATGCAGATTAATCCCGAAAACTTTCAGAGTAGGCCTCCACTGCCTGAAGATGTGCCTTTGGTACTGACTCAAGTGTGCATCTGACTTCTTTTCCTTTGTATTTTGGTTTGAAATTGTCTTTGGATCTTTGTTTGATCGTAGTTGAACCTTGTTTGCAGGTCCTTCGGCTAGTCGGATGGCGTCGGACGTCAAGGGCTGGATGGTGGATGAGCCGTCAGTCGAGTCGGTGAGGACTTGGAAGTGGAGCGCCGCTTCTGGAAGTAGTGACAGGTAGGTACGGCTTGGTATTCTCCTGAGTTGTTGTGTTTTCTTGATGGCTTTTCTTTTTCTCAAGCCTCCTTCCTCCTCCAAGAGGCAGGCGGTGGAGGCGGCTCTGCTAAGCGGTAGAGCGTTTCGGGACAAACCGTGGTCCCGAAGTTTGTTAAGGCGAAGAAATTTGTGGTGAAGCACTCCTCTCAGTAAGTGTGTCTGTTGATCGGCTGCTTGTATTTGTTCTTATGATACTGTGATTGAAGTGTCGGGTACTTCTTTCTTTTGTAGCAATCCCGATGCTCTTGGGATTGATGAGTCGGAGAAGGGCATTTTTGATTCCCTTAAGAATATTGCTCTGTTGCCGCCTAGTCCGCCGCGGGAGGATGATCGGTTGGTCGATTCGGTTGCCGGTACGGCAGAGAGTCCTGTGGGCGGGGAGGCGGGCAGAGAGCGTCCTGGTGCTGGCACTGGTGAGTGTCTTGATGTGATCGACTCATTTTTCTGTCGAGCTTTGGCTAACTGACTTTGTGTGTTTCTTATAAGCAATGTGAGGATCATCCGAAGAGTCCTTCGGCTGCTGCCACAGTTGATCCCTCCCTGCAGGTGGTGGTGCGGCAGGAGGTGGAGAAGCCGATCGAGGGGTCGACTGCTCTTGCCCAGGAGATCTTGGGCTGCCATTCCACCCTTGTTGTAAGTGGCTTCTTGTACTCGAATACTTTTGTTGTGTTGTCGAGTACTTTGTTTTGATCATGTTTTTGTTGGCAGAATTTGGCCAAACAAGTCGCGGATCAGGCCGACTTCCTTCGGCGAGCTGGGGAGGGTATCCAACTGACTGCTAACCAGTCGCTGTAGCTTGAGAAGATGGCTGCTCTTGAGAGGTCTTCTTGGGAGCAGTCGGAGAAGGTCAAGCTGCTGGAAGCTCGGGTAGAGACTTTGGAGCAGGACAATTCTGCTCTGAAGGAGAAAGCTTCCAAGCTACAGGAGAAGGTCAAAGCTGCTGCCAAGGAGAAGAAAGGTATTTTCTTCTTTCTCTCTGAAGGAGAAAGCTTCCAAGCTGCAGGAGAAGGTCAAAGCTGCTGCCAAGGAGAAGAAAGGTATTGTCTTCTTTCTTCTGTGTCCCTCGAGTAGTTTTCTTCTGTTCTCATGTTTTCCTTGCTTTGACAGAGCTAAAAAGCTTGTTGTTGCGAAAGGATAACGAGGTGACTGATCTGACCAATATTATGTATCGTCACGCAGATGCTGTGGAGAAGCTGATCAAAATCAAGGGTGATGCCGACAAACAGATGGTCAGCGATATGAAGCAGATCAGGAAGCTTTCGCAGCAATTGGTTGATCTTGAAGTGGCGGCCAAAGTAGTCGTCGACATGGTGGAGGACGAGAAAGCTGCTGGGAAGAGTCTACTGGAGCGTCTTCGTGAAGCCACCCAGAGACTTAGTAGCTTTTTCTCTGAAACCTCTAGAGAGTACTTGGCCCACGCTTTAGGATTAGTTAAATCCTCTATCCCTTCCGCGAACTTGTCCCTTATTGGTGATGGGATTGCCGTTGGCTGCTCAGAGGAGCTATTCTCTGAGTATGTTGCGGAGATGAAACCCATTGCTGATAAGGTTATCAGTGGCTTGGAGCCGGTGCCAGAGTCTTGACCAATTTATTGTAATGTCCTCTTGGCTTTTGTGTGGATACTTGAGTACTTTTACCATTGTGATGTATAGTACTTTTTTCCTTTTATTTGACGGCCGGTTGGCTGGTTGCCTTTTCATGAAGCTTGTCATCGGCTGTCTCGAATCATTTCTTCGTGTACTGTAGCAGTCGATTTGCTTGCCGTCTTGAGGACGAGTAGTTCCTTTGAAGGAAATGGAGAGATTGTTCGAGTACTATAGTAGTCGATTTTTCTCTTCTCGAAGTTGGGTGCATAGCAGTCGATGGATTGTCACCTCTTTGATGACCAGGTTCTTGTTGGAGATTGGGGAATTTTCCTATTCGAGGATCGAGTACCTAGGTAATCGATCAATTGTTGTCTCGTGGATGAGTAAGTCCTTTTCAAAGATAGGGAGAGCGTCCCATCCAGAGATCGAGTACCGAAGTAGTCGATTAATTTGTTGTCTTGTGTACGAGAAAAATCCCTCTTTGAGAGATAGGGAGCTTGTCCCATCCGTAGGTCGAGTACCGAAGTAGTCGAATAATTCATCGTCTCATGGACGAGAGTCTTCTTGAGAGATAGGTGAGAGGCAGTGGAGGCCTGCTCCTTGGTGTGATGAGTGATTGCCAACACGTGGAGTGGACTAACCGTGTGTAGTCGCGACTCTGTGGAGATTGCGCCAGTTCTTGGTCTGTGGTGTGCAGGTACACGGATGGCGCAGTGGCAGCGAGATGGTTTGGACAAGAGCGAGGCGCGTGCCGATGGACCATGCGGCGGCGTTGCGGTGGCTGGGAGCTCGATGACCATGCGGAGGCGTGAGACCTTGCTGTGGCGTTGGAGGCCCGACCGGACGACCGTGCGGTGGAGAAGGGCGGCCCAGATGCTTGGGCCACTGCTGGGCCGCGTTGCGATCCACTCCTAGCGCCAAGGCGGGATGGCGTGGAGTTTGTTGGTAGCTCGGGAAAAACTAATAAAGCTTGCAAGATCAAGGTAAACTCAAAAATAGCCCAAAAATGCTCCAAAAATGTAAGAAATGCAAAGCAAGGAATGCAATAAAGAGGCAAATAGCATATGCACTTGTTTTCAAGCCACATTTGAGAAGTCAATGACGTTTAGCTCATTTCTCAACTTGTAAATCTGATTTTCATCCAAAGGCTTAGTGAAAATATCCACTAATTGATCTTCGGTCCCAATTCCATCCATTTTGATATCTCCCTTGTTCACATGATCTCTAACAAAATGATGGCGAATATCAATATGCTCTGTTTTTTAATGTTGAACCGGATTTGACGCAATCTTCACAGTACTTTCATTGTCACATAATAAGAGAATTTCCTTGAACTTCACACCAAAATCAAAAAGTGTTTGCTTCATCCACAATAGTTGAGCACAACAACTTCCGGCTGAAATATATTCCACTTCGGCGGTTGAGAGAGCAACTGAATTTGGTTTCTTTGAAGACCAAGAAACAAGAGATCTTCCAAGAAATTGACAACCACCGGAAGTGCTTTTTCTATCAACCTTGCATCCGGCATAATCCGAATCCGAATAACCAACCAATTCAAAGTGAGCACCCTTTGGATACCATAAGCCAATATTTGGAGTGAACTTCAAATATCTCAAGATATGCTTGACAGCGGTCAAATGACATTCTCTTAGGGTAGCTTGAAATCTAGCACACATACAAACACTAAACATGATATTGGGCCTATATGCGGTCAAATAAAGCAAACTCCCAATCATGGATCTATAAAGCTTTTGGTCAACCGGATTACCACCCTCATTAAAATCAAGATGTCCATTTGTAGCCATAGGTGTCTTGATAGGTTTAGCATCCTCCATACCAAATTTCTTCAAGATATCTTTCACATATTTATATTGACAAACAAATGTGACTTCCTTGAGTTGCTTGATTTGAAGTCCAAGAAAGAAACTCAATTCACCAATCATGGACATTTCAAATTTCCTAGACATCATGTCACCGAATTCCTCACAAAATCTTGGGTTAGTAGAACCAAAGATAATATCAACATAAATTTGGCAAACAAACAAGTCTTTTCCAATAGATTTAGTGAACAATGTAGTGTCAACATTCCCAATTTTGAAGCCCTTAGAAACTAGAAAGTCTCTTAGTCTCTCATACCAAGCCCGAGGAGCTTGCTTAAGACCATAGAGAGCTTTAGACAACTTGTACACATGATTTGGCTTCTTAGGATCCTCAAACCCGGGAGGTTGTTCAACGTACACTAGTTCACTAATTCTACAATTTAAGAAAGCACTTTTCACATCCATTTGAACAAGTTTTATATTGTGTGAGCATGCATAAGCTAGCAAGATCCTTATGGCTTCAAGTCTAGAAACAGGAGCAAAAGTTTCACCAAAATCCAAACCTTCGACTTGAGTGAAGCCTTGAGCCACCAATCTTGCCTTGTTTCTCACAATAATTCCATCTTCATTTTGCTTGTTTCGAAAGACCCATTTAGTACCAATGACCTTATAATTCTTGGGCCTCTCAACTAAATCCCAAATTTGATTCCAGGTGAAGTTATTCAATTCTTCATGCATAGCATTCACCCAATCCAGATCCATGAGTGCTTCATCTACACGGTTAGGCTCAAAAAAAGATACAAAAGAATAGTGTTCACAAAATGAAGCAACACAAGATCGAGTTTGAACACCCTTACTAATGTCACCCATAATTTGATCCACGGGGTGATCCTTTGCAATGGCATGATGAACTCTTGGTGGAGCTACGGGCTCTTGAGTTGATGTGGATGGTGAGGTAGATGAGCCCGGTTGATCTTGAGCTTGAGAATCATCATCATGAGTGGCTTGGTCAATTGGTTGAGCTTGATCATTTGAAGTAGAAGTAGAGGTAGATGGAATCACTCTAATAGGAATAGATAAGTCATTTTCTTCCTCATCTTCTTCTCTTGGTCGAATATCACCAATTGACATATTCTTCATTGCATTTCTCTAGCCATCACTTCTCACATCATCAAGGTTATCTTTTTCTTCATGTGAGCCTTGAGTTTCATCAAACTCCACATCATACACTTCTTCAACAATGCCATGAGTTTTATTATAAACCCGATAAGCCTTGCTACAAGATGAGTATCCAAGAAGAAATCCTTCATCACACTTGCTTTGGAACTTTGATAACCGAGTTTCTTTCCTTAGAATATAGCATTTGCAACCAGAGTGAAAATAAGAAATGTTTGGCTTTCTTCCAACTAGCAGCTCATATGGAGTTTTGTCATGAACTCTATGACAATATAGCCTATTTGAAGCATGACAAGCGGTGTTAATTGCCTCAGCCCAAAAACTATCCGAAACATTGTACTCGGAGAGCATTGATCTTGCCATATCAATCAAGATTCTATTTTTTCTCTCAACAAGACCATTTTATTCCGGTGTGTAATTGGATGAGAACTCATGCATGATCCCCTTGTCATCACACAATTCCTCAACTCTTGTATTTATAAATTCACTTCCATTATCACTTCTTACTTTCTTCACTTTGAGATCAAATTCATTTTCAGCCCTTGTCAAGAAATTCTTCAAAATGTCACAAGTGTTGGCCTTATCATTTAGAAAGAATACCCAAGTGTATCTTGAGTAATCATCCACAATCACAAGACAATAACAATTTCCTCCAATGCTTCTATATGTAGTAGGACCAAATAAATCCATATGCAATAATTCCAATGGTCTTGAGGTTGATATAGTACTTTTGGAGGGATGTGAATTTTCAACTTGCTTCACGGCTTGACAAGCACTACACAATTTATCCTTCTCAAACTTCACATTTTTCAACCCAACAACTAATTCATATTTCAAGAGCCGGTTGAGTTGTTTCATGCCAACATGAGCAAATCTTCTATGCCATAACCAACCCATAGATGATTTTGAGAATAGACATGTTGTCAACTTTGCATCATCGGAAGAGAAATCCACAAGATAAATAGTGTCATGTCTAAAGCCCTTGAAAAATTGATCTTTACCATCCAAACTAGTCACATCTATACTATCACTAGTGAAAGAGCACTTGTACCCATGATCACAAAGTTGAGTATCCGACAAAAGATTGAACTTGAGTGAATCAACTAGCAACACATTTGAGAGAGAGAGTGATCATTTGAGATAGCAATTTATCAACTCCTTCAACTTTGCCTTGGCTATTATCTCCAAAGATTATGTCACTATAGCCAACAACATTTTCTTCAAGAGAGGAGAACATACTTGGATCACCGGTCATATGTTGAGTGCATCAACTATCAAGCACCCAATGCCTTCCTTTGGCCTTGTAGTTCACCTACAAAAGAAAATCATCCTTGTTTAGGTACCCAAACATTCTTGGGTCCTTGAATGTTAGAGACCAAAGCTTTAGGCACTCAAATGGCATTCTTTTTAGCACCATTTATAGGTATCCCAACAAATTTAGCACTAACACAACCTTTAGAATTCTTAAAAAGAACATATCTAGGATCAAAGGATATAGCCTTCTTGTTTGTGCAGTTTTTCTCATCATGACCAAGATTTTTACAATTTTCACGAAAAGGAACACCACTAGCCTTCACAAAAGTGGTCCTTGTTTGAACAAAGGCTGCCCTTCCCTTCTTGGGAATGTATCCAAAGCCTTCTTTGTTCATTGAGAATTTTTTATTCCCCAACAATGATTGAATTTAGCCATTTGACCATAGCATTTTCTCAAATCATTGGTCAAGCAAGTGACCTCCTTCTTCAATAATTCATTTTTCACAATGAGTGACTCATCACAAGAGGATGTATTACTTGAGCATGAAAAGTCACTTGAGCTACAAGATGGGTTAGTTGAACTAGAAGCACAACGCTTATCATTGATTAAATCACAACTAACACCAATACTCAATGTTGCCTTGTTTTCATGAGCAAGCAAGGTGTTGTGAGCTTCCTCAAGCTTCTCATGAGTTTCTTTAAGATTATCATGAGAGGTATTTAACTCCTCATAGGATGCTTGAAGTGAGGTGAATTTGAACTTCAAGTTCTTCAACTTTGCCTTTTCTTTGCTCATGAATTCATCGGCATCATTGAGCATTTCAACAAGATTATCATAAGTGAGTTCATCAAGTTCACCATCTTATAATACCTTTTCACCACCTTTTGCCATAAGGTAATGTGATGTGGAGAAGAGTGAAGGAGCTTCCTTGATGGCGATTCTGGCAACACCTTTGGATGGCTTGTCATCATCATCATCATTGGAGCTTGCATCGGAATCCCACTCAACAAAATAGGCTTGCCCATTCTTCTTTCTCTTGATGAATCTCTTCTTTTTCTTGTCATCATCTTTCTTGCCCTTCTTGCTCTTGTCATTTTTCTTGTTTAGACAATTTACAATGATGTGACCTTCTTCACCACACTCAAAACACTTGTTGTTGATGAAGGGATTTTTCTTTGAATATTGACCTTTCCTTCCATAACTCTTCTTGCTCATGAATTTGTTGAATCTCTTTACAAAAAGAGCCATCTCTTCATCCGACTCATTCTCATTACAATCTTCATCATTTTCTCCTTTGTAGGATTGTGCCTTGAAAGCCACACTCTTCATTTTCTCATCATTTGTCACACCATGCACTTGATCTTGCGACTTCTTGAACATGTCATGAGTGAGCACTTCTCCCAAAACTTGTGTGGGAGTTGTGGTCTTCAAATTTGATCTTACTAGCAAAGTCACAATAGTGTCATATCTCTCAGGAAGACATCTAAGAAACTTGTGAGAGAAGTACTCATCCGGTACATCAAATTCAAGTCCCTTGAGATCATTCACAATGTCTTTCAACCGGTTGAACATCTCGGGCACACTTTCTTCTTTCTTCATGGCAAATTCACTAAACTTTCCTTTGAGCACATACAATTTTGCCTCTTTCACACTTGATGTACCCTCATGAATTTCCATGAGCTTCTTCCATATTTCATTTGCATTGGTAAGACCTTTGACCCGGTTGAACTCACTAACATCAAGAGCACTAAACAACACATTCACACCTTGAGCATTGAGTAAGTCATTCTCTTCATCAACAGGTGTCAAGTTTTTCACATCAAGAATGACATATCCATCATTTATGACCCTCCATAGTTTTCTACTCAATGCCTTGAGATAAGATGTCATTCTAACTTTCCAATAATCATAATTGTTCCCATCAAATTGAGGTGGCTTCCCAACATGAATCCCATTTTTACTAGTCATTATCCTTACTCTGGGATGATGAAATCCTTGTTAATGGAGTACTTAGCACTGATACCACTTGTAGGATCAAGGACACCGACTAGAGGGGGGTTGAATAGGCAGTTTTAAACTTCAAACACAAACACTAGGTAAATTTAATTAGTAAAACAAGAGAGCTTCTACTTCTAGCAAAGCCTATCACTAGTTGGGTTCGCAACCTAGGGTGACAAGAAACAATTCAAGTACTAGGAAAGTAAATTGCTCAAAATAACTTGCAAGGATTGAAATGAGCAAAGAAATAACCAAGCTTGACACAAGAATTTTTCCGTGGTGTCGATGTCTTGCCGGTCACCCCTAATCCACGTTGAGGTGGATTCAAAGAATCAACCACTCCTCTATCAAGACTCCCCTTGATCTTGAGCCGGCTTAAGTCAATGAACCTCTCCAATCCTCGATTCCACTAGAGTTGCTCCTCACCACTCCGGCGAGGTGAGCACAAGGACCTCTCACAACCAATTTCGGGGCTCCTCCACAATCTCCTTGAAGGGCTCCACGAAATCAACTCCTCCAAGAGTAACAAGTCGATGTCGCTTGCTTGAAGATTCCCTAGTACCACAAAGCTCAAACTCTTGATGCAATGCACTAGGATGCTCTCACACTCACAAGAATGCAATCCCTAAGCAAAGAGTGTGTGAGAGAGGGGGAAACCAGCTCTAGTATATCAAGAAAGCTTTCTAAGAGGCCAAGAGAGCTTCCCCATGGCCGGACATGAGATATATATAGGGTACCCCTCGGGACCTAGCCGTTACATTCAAAACGTGTGAAAACTAGGCATTCACAGACTGTCCGTCTTAGAAAAACCAGACTGTCTGCAGGTCAAAGCCAATGGCTAGAAACGCAATCATTACGTGTCAGAGTTGATCGTTATAGCACTTCGCGGACTGTCCGCGCCCTAGGGGTGGACTGTCCGCCGTTCAAAATCTCAGACACTCAGAGAACACAGTTTCTGGGCAAACTGAGAAAATGAGGGGCGGACCGTCTGCACCCCCTTGGCGGACCGTTCGTGTGGCGGAACCACCCAAAACTACTGGGCCCGGGTGCACTGATCTTTGTTGCTAAGCAACTCTGACCCAATTTGGCACTCACCGGTAGTTCCTCGAGTGAAGCCTCGATAAAAGCTACGCTATTCCAGGATCAGCAGACAACACTCACACGAAGGTGAGCCCAGAGATTACAACACAAACCATTTCATAAATCTCAGAGTGATTGCAGCGGAAAGAAAATTTATTACAAACCATGTTCGGAGTAACAAAGTACTACGGGGTTCCAACTACTCAAATTATTCAAGTCTCATTGTTCAGCGGAAACAGTAAAAGATAACTAGCGACATAACGTGACGCATCGATAAAGCCCGTACGAATGCGTCACTCAGCGGGAGGGTGATTAGCACCGGCTGAAGGGCCATCCCACTCAACAGACCAACCCGGAGGCAGAGTACAAGGCCAAGTAAGACTCGCAAATAGATCCTCGAAGTTAGTACCTGAAAAACAGTGCCACAAGCAAGGCTGAGTATACTAATACTCAGCAAGACTGACCCATCACCGGATATAACATAGTCCGATAACTAGACATGCAAGGCTTTTTGGGTTGGTGGGGTTTGTTTGCCAAAAATGCCACTAAATGTTGATCCTTATTTCAGATTTTATTTAGCCATCTTCTAGTTAGATTAACCATTCTAAGTTTGCATCCAACTCTACACAAACATGGTAGAGCAATCATTTAATCAACCAGCAGTATTGTCATCATCATGTTCCACTTGTTACTCTATGTGACCGAAATCATTAAGCAATCTCATGCCGTGAGAGGCGGACGATTCCGAATCGAATTTCAACCTGGCCAGGGGAACCTAGACCACACGCATGGGGATCGACTTCGCTCCCGCCCACGCTACTTTTCCCCTTTCTTTCCAGTCCGTGGATCCGGCACACCCTCCCCGACTACAGAGTCTGACCACTCTGTACCCGTACGTCGCGACATAAAATAAACCCTACTCCTACCAGGAGGGTGCGAGATCGTTCCACTCGCCGGTCCGATCAGGTACTTAAGCTTACCGATTACCATATTTCTTGGTATGTGGCTAGTACTTTCAAACGCTTAACGAAATGAGCCACACACCGCGGCCTTAGCCATTTTTGACTACACCAGCGGGGTATCACAACTACACAACCCCGCCTGTTGTCCTTACATTTCAACAGGAATTAAAGTCAGTACAATTCCTATTTGCTCGCGAGAGGCAGGAAACCACTCGACTTCTACCGTACCTATTTAGCATGTGTAAGGATCACCAAGGTGTCCGACCCTAGAGGGGGAGGGGGTGAATAGGGTCGCTAATCGCTTTTCTATCCTAGGGCTCAATCTAATTGCATAAGATAAACCTAATACGTCCTACACATGCTAGTTATGACTAAGGTTTATCTATACTACCCTCTACTTACCCCAAAAGACTTGCCACCTATAGCCAATCCTAATCAAACTAACTAGGAAAGTAAAGGTAAGCAAGAAAGAGTAAATGCGGAAACGTAATGCGGTAAGTAAAGCGGTAAGGGAGAGGATATGCAAACTCCCGTGAAGACACCAAGACACACGATTTAACGTGGTTCGGTTAGGACACCAAAGTCCCTCCCTACGTCCACGGTCACTTGCTCACAAAGAACAAGTGTGATACCGAGTCTCTTCGCTCGATCACCGTCTTGTCACGCCTCCAAGGCTCCCGACAAGCAAAGGCTAAGTGACGCCAAGTCACAAAGACAAGGTCACCGCCACCGTCTATCTCGAAGCATCACCACGGCACCGTCTTCAGTATCTTGGAGCTTTAACACCAAGTAGGGGCCTCCTTCCCCGCACAAAGTGTCGTTGCCACTCCACACCAAGTCGGAGGGTCACACAACGAGTACACAAGGTGCTTGCCGCAGCAAGGCTTTCTCTCAAGAACTAAGCCTAAACAAGCACTAAGCACTCTCACAAAGTGTGCTTAAGCCTATATGATGTACAATGAAGCTCTATGGTGGTTGGAGATGTTCTTGGGTGTGTATGGGATGTCTAGCAACTCCAGCACACTTCAAATGGACGGGGTGAGGCGTATATATAGGCCACCAAGTCTTGTAGCCATTGCTCCAACGGTCAGCTGTAAATCTACGTATCACCGGAAGAACCGATGCCTCTTGGCAGGGTAGCGTCGGTTCATCCGATCACTCATAACACGAAGTAGCCGTTGAAGTCCTGACAGCTGACGCAGTGACCACCGGTTGAACCGATGCAATGCACCGATGCTTCACCGGTTCAACCGGTGCTGAAGGAATCTTTTCCTGGACGCTGACGTCATTACACCGATGGTATGCACCGATGCACCGTCGGTTGAACCGGTGCTGAAGAAACTTCTTCTGGGCACTTGACATCGTCTCTGGTACAAAGGACGGCCATTGCACCGATGCCCTTTCTTGGACCGTCGGTTCAACCGGTGCCTATAGGCTGACTTGGCTTCGATTCCCTTCTGCACCAAAGTATCATGGCGTCGGTTCTTCCTACTACCACCGGATGCTCCGATGCCCTGGCGTCGGTTCTTCCGGTGCTCCTGAATCGAAGAGCACTTTGGGCCTAGCTACGCCTATCTTCTCTTTGTCATCACTTGAACCTAAAAGCCTGAGAATGGTCATCTTAACAATCATATTAGTCCAAGTGTTGTGTGTGTCATTAATCGCCAAAACATTATATTGAAATATGGCATGAGAGGCCATTTTCGCTACAACATGGCAACTAGTCGATAAAAAGATCCAGTAACAAACATAGGTTCCTAGGGATCATGCATCTAAGGTTTTCGATCAACGCCTAGAAACTTAAATGCAGAAAACAAATATTACAATACATTATTGAATAGATAGCTGAAAGATAATTCGGAAAATAGTGGGATTATGCTCCGGGGCTTGCCTTCTTGGGCACTGTCAGGCAGAAAAGCCTCTGGGGCTTGGCCCAGGTCTTGAGGCAAGTTAGCACAATTCAGATTAACCTCCTGCTCTGCACGAGAGTCCGCGGGCACCAGTTCGTAGTCACCGTCCGCGAGATTAACCGTTTCTATATGTAATGCAAGATTATGGGTTATTCATGGATAACAATTTCTTTCCTTCACGATAAAGTTGTAGTCCAACAAAAGTTACTTTAGTGATGATTTCAACATTTCATTTCATGGGCAGTCATTTATAGAGTAGTAAACATAACTACACTTCTTCATGAATGAGTGGGGTTTTGGTTTGCATTTCCAACATTAAAACATGGCATGCTTTCACTACTGCATAACAACAACTCTACTCAAGAGCTAGTGATGAAAAACTAAAGTAACACAGATCCAAACTTAAGTATTTCGGGTACAAAATTTCAGCATTTTAACCATAAAGCAACTTCCATACTAATCATGTAAGTAGATCACCCTAGTGACTTCATCTTTTTGTACAGATCGTTTAATATGGGTTCTGGTGCTACAAATTTTATGAGAGCAACATCATAGCATTTACTCAGCACTGAAATTTTTCCAGATTTTATACACTTATACAGCAGGGGTGACAAAAAGAATAAAAACAGCAAGGTTTTAACTAAGATTAATTCTCCAGAGAGTTTTACTAGGGATATGCGTCTCAAATTTTTACCAGAGACTATTCATGAGTTAAACATACTCCAGATCAGTTTTTGCAGATGTGAGTGTTACAAAATTTGTAGATCTTGTTACAAGGAATCCAGATCAGTTGAGTTTGCATTTTTCCGATTTTTCTGTGATTTGTTTCGCATTTTAGAAGTTCACTGGTATACACTGGAATACTTGCAGAAACACCCTTGAACGAAAAAAAGAAATTACAACCGGGTCCTTCGCCGGCCTTCTCCGTCGTGGCATCTTGCCAGTGGTGTTCTGCGACGCAGGGCTTACCGGGGCTGCCATGGGGAGGCGCGTGGGAGAGAAGGGATCGAGGAACACCTACCCTGGTCGACGTTCGAGTGTTTGGTGCACGGGTTCGAGCTCGTCGGCGTTGGAGGTGAAGGAGGGCTCGGGGTAGGGGAACAGGGCGCGCACGAGCAAGGCGTGAGCTTGTGGATGCTTCTGGGGTAGCTATCATGCTCGGTTTCCCCTCGGAGCTGGCCGGTCCGCGGTGAGCCTGAGCTCGCCGGCGGCGGCACAAAAGGGGAACGACGTCGGGAGGAGGTTTGGGTTCGATTCCGCGCGCGTGGAGCGTAACTAGGAGGTGGTGAAGCTGCTGCGGTGGTCGGAGGGGGCAATGTAGGGCTGGGTTAGCCGGTCCGCACGAGCTGGATCTCGGTGGCCATGGCGGAGCGGCGGGAGGAGGAAGAAGGGGGAGAAGGCGCGCGACAGTGAAGTTCTGGGGGTCTTTATAGGCCAAGGAGCTCCTAGGCGAGGGATGTAGCGACTGGGGGTGGTCGATTTGGGTCAGGGGCGCACGACGGCGAGCGAGCGGAGCTGCTAGCGGCGCGGCGCAGGGCGGGGGTGTCGTGGCGGCTCGGGGAGCGGCCTGGGATGCGTGTGCGCGTGAGGAGGTGCCAAGAAGCGGGCCAGGTGGCGCTGGGGGACTTCCTGGGTCCATTTGGCCGCGGGCGCGCGGTGGACGAAGTCCACCGGCGGCGTACGAAGTCCACCGACGGCGTACGGCAGGCGGCGGCCGAAACAGAGCAAGCCGGGAGAGAGAGATGGAGATAGGGGCGTTTCTGCGATTTCTGAAATTCCAGGGACCTTTTGGTAAACTAAAATTATCTCCTATTTGGAGGGCTCAAATGGAAAAGTGTTGAATACCACTTTTGCATAACTTTTCAAGATCTACAACTTTCATGTTATGCAAATTTTCATTTGAAACTCACATTTTGAACTATTTGTACAATTGCAAATTTGCACAAAAGGAGTTTGGTTTTATTCAGTTTTTAACTTGCTTTTGGCTGAAGTTCAATTGAGCACATGTCAATTGAAGCACCTCTCATGAGCCAACTAAAATTTTGTGCACCTTTTTGAATTGAAATTTGAATAGCTTTTCACTCTTTTCTTTGTCTCCTTTAATTTCTTTTGTATAATTTGTCCTTTATTTGACCCTTTCTTTTTGAATTAATTTCCCAAATTTTTCTTTTAACTTTAACTAAGGTACATTGATTGTATTTAAATGTACTGACACCTGAGGTATCACAACCTACCCCCCTTAAAAAGAATCTCGTCCCGAGATTGGATGATTGAATTGAGGTGGGAAAATGATATACCTGAGGTGGAGCTAAGAAAACCCGGATAATGTCGATTAAGATAATCTTCTGTCTCCCAGGTGGCTTCTTCTTCAGTGTGATGAGACCACTGAACTTTATACATTTTTACCACCTTTCGACGAGTACCTCTCTCTTTTTGATCCAGAATTCTGAGTAGATATTCGGTATATGAGAGATCGGGCTCCACTAAAATTTCTTGTTGATCAATGATTTCCGTAGGAACTCGAACACATTTCTTGAGTTGGGATATGTGGAAAACATTATGGATGGCGGCGAGTCGTGAAGGAAGTCGCAAACGATAAGCCACGGGTCCACATTCTTTAATGATTTCATATGGCCCGACATAGCGAGGTGCTAGCTTACCCTTGACTCCGAAACGTTGAACGCCTCGAGTTGGGGACACTCGTAAGTAGACGTGGTCACCAACCATGAATTTCAAAGGATCCTTTCTTTTATCGAAATAACTCTTTTGCCGAGACTGGGCTGCTCGGAGATTTGCTTGTACTATTTTTACTTTCTCCTCAGCCTCGACCACTAATTCGGGTCCAAATATTTGACGTTCTCCAATCTGGGACCAACTCAAAGGAGTACGACACCGTCGACCATACAAGGCCTCGAATGGTGCCATCTTTAGACTGGCCTGATAGCTGTTGTTATAAGAAAACTCAGCCAAGGATAAACATTTGTCCCAGCTCTTGTCATGATGGATGACACATGCTCGAAGCATGTCCTCAAGAATTTGATTCACCCTTTCGGTCTGTCCGTCAGTCTGTGGATGGTAAGCTGAGCTTCGAATTAATTTAGTTCCGAGAGCCTCTTGGAGTTGCTCCCAAAACCTTGCCACAAACTGAGGACCACGATCCGATATAATTGTTTTGGGTATACCGTGTAGGCAGACAATCCGATCAATATAGATTTCAGCATATTTCTTGGCTCGATATTCAGTATGCACTGGAATAAAATGAGCGGTCTTTGTGAGCCTATCAACAATGACCCAAATGGAATCATGATGCTGAGAAGTATTTGGTAAGCCCACGATGAAATCCATGCTGATATCTTCCCATTTCCAAGACGGAATTGGTAGAGGTTGGAGAGTTCCAGCAACTTTCAAGTGACTAGCTTTCACTCTCTGACAGGTGTCACATTCTGCGACATATTTGGCAATCTCTCTCTTCATGCGAGTCCACCAAAAATTTTGCCTGAGATCTTGGTACATCTTGGTGCTACCCGGATGAATGGAGAATTTAGAGAGATGTGCCTCATCCAGGATCTGTTTCCGCAGCTCATGATTCTTGGGAACGACTAGGCGACCCTCAAACCACAAAATTCCTTTATGGTCCACCCGGAAACACTTATATTTATTTTCACCTTCTACTACTTTCTGCTTAATGATACCAACACTTTTGTCATGTAATTGTGCCATGATGACCTGGTCATGAAGTGTCGGTTCCACCGAAATATGATTCAAAGAACCTTGAGGGATGATCTCCAATTTCAGCCTTTGCATTTCAGCACACAATGTGTCATTATATGACTCCACTGAAAGGCAATTGCAGTGAACCTTGCGACTGAGTGCATCGGCTACAACATTAGCCTTGCCCGGATGATAATGAACCTCCAGGTCATAATCTTTGATTAATTCCAGCCATCTTCGTTGCCTCATATTCAGCTCACTTTGAGTGAAAATGTATTTGAGATTCTTATGGTCGGTATAGATATTGCAATGAGTGCCCATAAGATAATGTCTCCAGAGCTTGAGAGCATGAATAACTGTGGCTAGCTCAAGATCATGAGTGGGATAATTTAGCTCGTGTGGCCGAAGAGCTCAGGAAGCATAAGCTATCACCCGATTGTCTTGCATTAGAACACAACCAAGGCCAGTACCTGAAGCATCATAATAAACGTCGTAGGGTTTATTGTTGTCAGGTTGAGCCAAAACTGGGGCGCAGTGGTTAGATGTGCTCTCAATGTATGGAATGCTTCATCGCACTTTGCGTTCCATTTAAACTTGACATCCTTCCTTAGTAGTTCTGTCATGGGCTTAGCAATTCTGGAGAAGTCCGGAATAAATCTGCGGTAATACCCCGCCAAGCCGAGAAAACTGCGGATCTGATGAACTGAAGTAGGAGGTTTCCAGTCCATCACTTCTTGTACTTTGCTGGGATCAACTGAAATGCCTTCACTAGATATAATGTGACCCAGAAATTTGACTGTGTCCAGCCAGAATTCACACTTGGAGAATTTTGCGTACAGCTTATGATCTCTGAGACGTTGAAGAACAATGCGCAGATGTTGCTCATGTTCTGCCTCATCCTTGGAATAGATCAGAATGTCGTCAATAAAAACCACGACAAACTTGTCAAGTTCCGGCATAAATACCGAGTTCATGAGATACATAAAATAAGCCGGAGCATTGGTGAGACCGAAAGACATAACCAAATATTCATAGAGACCATATCAGGTTGAGAAGGCGGTCTTGGGAATATCACAAGGTTGGATTTTAATTTGATGATACCCCGAACGGAGGTCAATCTTGGAGAAGATCTTGGCTCCAGCCAACTGATCAAACAGTACATCAATGCGGGGAAGTGGATATTTATTTTTGATGGTCACCGCATTGAGAGGCCGGTAATCAACACACAACCTCAGGCTATCATCCTTCTTCTTTACGAACAATGCTAGACAGCCCCAAGGTGAAGCACTTGGGCGAATAAAACCCTTGTCCAACAGTTCTTGTAGCTGGATTTTTAGTTCAGCTAACTCTTTAGGCGGCATTCGGTACGGCCTTTTTGAAATAGGTGCTGTACTAGGCTGAAGTTCAATCACAAATTCGATATCCCGGTCTGGCGGCATACTAGGTAAATCGTCCGGAAACACATCTGCATATTCACGGACTACCGGAATATCTTCGAGACGAATATCTTTCATGGCATAGGCACAAGAGTTGTGACCTTGATGATGAGGTAAATATAGAACCGAATGACCATGAGTTGGAGAATTTATTTCAACGGCTCGGGAAGAGATATCTAACATTACCCCATGTCTTTTCATCCAATCCATTCCTAGAATAATGTCCATACCTTCTAGTGGCAACAATATCAAAGTGGTAGGAATGGTTTTACTACCCAAACTAAGTGGCGCATTATTAACGATTTGATTTGATGCAACTTTACCACCCGGAGTAGATATCATGAATGACCCTTTTGTGTGGCAAAAATCTAACTCAACTTTTGCTCCAAATTTAGAACTAATGAAGCTATGAGATGCACCAGAATCGAATAAGATAATTGCGGGGTGATGGTTTATGGAGAATGTACCCGACATAATTGGTGCTCCTTCTGGAAGGTCAGCCAAGTTGGTGAAATTAAGTCGGCCCTGCCTGACTTGAATGGTTTGCCTCTTGCCCTTGTTCTGATCATTTCTGCGAGAAGCTGGCCCTTGAGTTTGTCCCGCCTGGGGGCACATCTTGGCAAAGTGATCCGGACTCCCGCATCTGAAACAGCGGTTATTATTATCAGGGCGAGTGGCTGGCTGAGTATTCGGCCTAGGGCCGTTCTGCTGCTGCTGAGGTGCAAATCGAGCTTGCTGAGGAAACCCGAATCGAGTCTGCTGCTGCTATTGAGGAGGTCGAATAATCCAACGCCCTGGCTGAGGGGCCTTCTGAGAGGGTGCGGGTGGGTTATTCTGCACAATACGATACCTCGGTGCAGAGGCACTCGAGGGTCCAGCAGGTGCCTTGCGCTTCTTTTCAGCGCGGTGCGCAGAAATAAGATCCTCCTGAGAGATAGCCATATTCACCAATTCATTGAAAGAGTCCGCACGGACAAGATTTAGCCTTTCTTGTAACTTGGTGCTAAGGCCTCGACGGAAGCGTTCACGCTTCTTAACGTCGGTATCCGCGTGATGTCCAGCATATTGACACAGTTGATGGAATACTTGAGCATACTGCACCACAGTACGAGTGCCCTGAGTTAAGGCCAAGAACTCGTTGAGCTTACGGTCAAGAAGTCCAGCTGGAATATGATGATATCGAAAAGCCAATTTGAACTCATTCCAATTCACCACATGATCAGCCGGTTGCATCCCGTGGTAGTGATCCCACCACATACGAGCTGATCTGCGAAGCTGCTGCGCGGCATAGCGAGTTTTGTTCGCTTCGGAACAAGGAGCAGTCAATAGAGAAAACTTGGACTCGATCGTGCGAATCCAAGCGTCCGCGTCCAGAGGCTCATCCGCTTTATTGAACAGCGGAGGCTGAGTACTGAGGAAATCTTGGTAGCTCGCTTCTTGTGCATGATGAGCATGATGCCCACCCCACGGTTGTTGCTGAGCTTGAACCAACTGCCGCAAAATCTCCGTCTGGGCAGCAAGAACCTCAGCAATACCCACTGGTGGAGGAGGTGGAGGTGGATCGCCATTCCCCCCGGCTCCAAAACCACTAGGGGTGCCTCGAGTTGATCCAACCATCTGAAATGCGAGTATCTTTGCATTAGACTCAACATTCTCATCATTTCAAGTGGAACATACAACTCAAATGTCATGGGAGTAAAACGGATTGCTTAATTCATATGGTGCAGAAAAACCAATGATACGAAAACGCTAATAACTGGAGTTCTGCACAGGATATAAACTTGGAATTTTTACAGGAGATAGATAATTTCGTGATCTACAACTTTGGTAGTCATCACAAAGTCAGATTTCCAGAGTAGGTTAGTCGAAAAATTCATTTACTCCTCCTCTGGTTTTTCTGTTTCACAGAAAACAGAGCTTCTGTAATTTGCGATTATCTCCTGCGATACTAATCCGTTTGGGCTGAAATTTTGCGAGCATGTTCCCGATGAAATTTGGAACAACTTTGGTATTCAACTCAGGAGCTAAATCCGAAAGGAAAAGAGGATAAAAATTCGAACTAGCTGCTGCCTTCAGCTTTTCACAGATCACTGATAATTCATATTAGTAGCATTAGAGATTCATTACATCCATCATCCTCTCATTTCTACTTGGTTACTCCTAACATCAGTACTAAAGGGGGTTACTCAACTCTAAGTTAGCCTAGTAGCCATGATCCAAAAGTAGGCTACACTAAGAGGAGTCTACAAAAGCTAAGAAACAGTGCCCCGGTCTACATGTTGACCGATGCCTCACTCGCCGCGGGAGTGTGAACCTCAACCGGTGCGGGCTGCGGCGCCTGGTCCTCGGAGTCCATCTCCGAAATGCCCTCGATCTCCTGGGGCTCGTCCTCCTCGTCCACCTGCATCTCATCGGGAGGTGCGTGAAGGGCATCCTGCGCGTGCTGTATCACGTGGAGCTGCCCCTGGGCCTCGTCCAACTCAAGCTGCAGGTCGTGGAACTGGTCCTCCAAAAAGTTGATCGTAGCGTCACGATCCATCACCATGTCCTGAAGCTCGTGAACCTGACCGTGGAGCTGGGCGATAAGAGTAGCCCTGCTCTCAAGCTCGGTGCTAGCCTCCTGAAGCTGTCCATCTCTCAGCTGGACCGCCAGGTGCAAGGCCTGAGCGTGGTCCACCAACTGAGCGACGGCGTAACTCTGGTAAGTGTGAAGTCTGTAAAGACCGTCCAAGCACATCGCTGTCGTCCGAAGTGCCCCGACCGGGTCAAGGGTAGCGACCACGTCCATGTGTGCCATCCGGTCGAGCCAAAGCGGGTCTGCCGGGTCAGGTGCAGGGAACAACCCGAACGCGGTCAGAACCACCTCCAGAGGGTGCAAAGAGAAAAAAGTGGTCATCGCCCTCATGGCGGTAAGCTCCCAAGTGTCCAGCAGGTAGTGACCGACCACCTGAGTCACGATCGGCTCCCACCCGTTGAGCGGGTGCTACGGGATCACCATCGTCACACTGCAGCGACGAACTCCGTCCTCCACAAACTCGTGGCCATCGTAAACCAGTGGCTGGAGGTAACCGGCTGCACTCAAAAGCTCCCAAAGACGGCGGGGAAACCCGTCCCAGTGCAGGCAAGCGGAGTGCAACTGCCCCTGTGCGTCAACGACCAGCAGCTCTTCCATCTGTCCCAACAAAAGACCGATGGATCAGCTGATGGTAACAAGAACTACTAACTCTGGACAGTGAAAGAAATGGCCAAAACTGTAGATAACTTGCTTCAAAAATTCTCAACAATTTACACAAGATCCCTCTGATATTAAGGAATGATTCATCTAGTCACCACTAAGATCAATTCGGAATCCATGGGGGTGATATGCTCAGGTATTCAGAGTGACGTCAACCAGGAAAACTGGGTATCCAGAGAGGGTGTATTTTGACCATAACTCTCAAACCATTTGTCAAAAATTATTCAAATTTTTATGGTAAGATCATCACTTATTTGTCTATAAGTTTCATGTTGAACAATGTTTCGTTTGAACAACTTATAAGGGTCGAAAAATTTCAGTTGTCTATACTGTTCTGAGTTATCAGTTTTACACAGTGTTGATCTAAAATCACAAATACCAAGCTAGAAGGCTTCAAAAATTTCCAAATTTTTACAGAAGCTTGATAACTTAGGAAACATCATTTAGTCTTACTACGCCAAGTCGATTTGAGTAACTTAACAGAAGGTTAAAATTCGTGGAAACCAGGTTGCAGACTTTCTGGATACTCCTTAGGATAGGGTTTTAGCTAATTTGCTTGCGATTTCTCCAGAGATTCATTTGTTAACCTTTTTGAGAATGAATGCAGAACCTATACGTCCTCACCAAGGAAAAGAATTGCCAAGTAGCCTTGGTCTTACGCAATGACTTTGGTGGCATACCTATTACGTCCCTCACTATATAGCTACTCGATATAGCTAGATAGCCTAGATTTCGAATTCGAGTTAGCGTACCTGCAGAAAATTGACAGTATATAAAATGGACCTTTCATGCCAGCACTCACGAAAGCGTTCCCATACATTACCGATCACTATAGAATCGGCATCCATACAATTACCGCCGTATGGACAACGTTAAGCATACGTTATTGTAACAACGTATTGACTGAGTACCGTCTTTGACGGGGAATTGAATTCCAATTTCGAACCATTACTCCCCATATAATCAACCGAAGTTGGTATATGGGCAGCAGCTCAAGTAGGCCACTGCTTGAGCTCCAGCATTCGGCTCGCATCACCGACGTGAAGGTCAGACTCCCTCAGCTGACTGAGTAAGCATACCTCCGTGGCGACGATGTAGTTGCAGAATTTAATTTGCAGAATTTAAATACTGAAAGATAATGTGTGGAAGTTAGCCATACAAAATAAGCCACCTGATTATACCCATAAGATTCCCTAGGGCTTTACGTCCTAGACTTGTCCTTGGAGATCCTAAACTCTTTCAAAAACTTTAGTAGTTTTGAAGTCAAGTTTTAAATTGTTGTTTTGAAACCAAGGTTGCCATCTCTGGTAGGCTGTCTGCGAGCTCTGATGCCAGCTGTGGCGGAACCACCCAAAACTACTGGGCCCGGGTGCACTGATCTTTGTTGCTAAGCAACTCTGACCCAATTTGGCACTCACCGGTAGTTCCTCGATTGAAGCCTCGATAAAAGCCACGCTATTCCAGGATCAGCAGACAACACTCACACGAAGGTGAGCCCAGAGATTACAACACAAACCATTTCATACATCTCAGAGTGATTGCAGTGGAAAGAAAATTTATTACAAACCATGTTCGGAGTAACAAAGTACTACGGGGTTCCAACTACTCAAATTATTCAAGTCTCATTGTTCAGCGGAAACAGTAAAAGATAACTAGCGACATAACGTGACGCATCGATAAAGCCCGTACGAATGCGTCACTCAGCGGGAGGGTGATTAGCACCAGCTGAAGGGCCATCCCACTCAACAGACCAACCCGGAGGCAGAGTACAAGGCCAAGTAAGACTCGCAAACAGATCCTCGAAGTTAGTACCTGAAAAACAGTGCCACAAGCAAGGCTGAGTACACTAATACTCAGCAAGACTGACCCGTCACCGGATATAACATAGTCCGATAACTAGACATGCAAGGCTTTTTGTGTTGGTGGGGTTTGTTTGCCAAAAATGCCACTAAATGTTGATCCTTATTTCAGATTTTATTTAGCCATCTTCTAGTTAGATTAACCATTCTAAGTTTGCATCCAACTCTACACAAACATGGTAGAGCAATCATTTAATCAACCAGCAGTATTGTCATCATCATGTTCCACTTGTTACTCTATGTGACCGAAATCATTAAGCAATCTCATGCCGTGTGAGGCGGACGATTCCGAATTGAATTTCAACCTGGCCAGGGGAACCTAGACCACACGCATGGGGATCGACTTCGCTCCCGCCCACGCTACTTTTCCCCTTTCTTTCCAGTCTGTGGATCCGGCACACCCTCCCCGACTACAGAGTCCGACCACTCTGTACCCGTAAGTTGCGACATAAAATAAACCCTACTCCTACCAGGAGGGTGCGAGATCATTCCACTCGCCGGTCCGATCAGGTACTTAAGCTTACCGATTACCATATTTCTCGGTATGTGGCTAGTACTTTCAAACGCTTAACGAAATGAGCCACACACCGCGGCCTTAGCCATTTTTGACTACACCAGCGGGGTATCACAACTACACAACCCCGCCCGTTGTCCTTACATTTCAATAGGAATTAAAGTCAGTACAATTCCTATTTGCTCGCGAGAGGCAGGGAACCACTCGACTTCTACCGTACCTATTTAGCATGGCAACTAGTCGATAAAAAGATCCGGTAACAAACATAGGTTCCTAGGGATCATGCATCTAAGGTTTTCGATCAACGCCTAGAAACTTAAATGCAGAAAACAAATATTACAATACATTATTGAATAGATAGCTGAAAGATAATTCGGAAAATAGTGGGATTATGCTCCGGGGCTTGCCTTCTTGGGCACTGTCAGGCAGAAAAGCCTCTGGGGCTTGGCCCAGGTCTTGAGGCAAGTTAGCACAATTCAGATTAACCTCCTGCTCCGCACGAGAGTCCGCGGGCACCAGTTCGTAGTCACCGTCCACGAGATTAACCGTTTCTATATGTAATGCAAGATTATGGGTTATTCATGGATAACAATTTCTTTCCTTCACGATAAAGTTGTAGTCCAACAAAAGTTACTTTAGTGATGATTTCAACATTTTATTTCATGGGCAGTCATTTATAGAGTAGTAAACATAACTACGCTTCTTCATGAATGAGTGGGGTTTTGGTTTGCATTTCCAACATTAAAACATGGCATGCTTTCACTACTGCATAACAACAACTCTACTCAAGAGCTAGTGATGAAAAACTAAAGTAACACAGATCCAAACTTAAGTATTTCGGGTACAAAATTTCAGCATTTTAACCATAAAGCAACTTCCATACTAATCATGTAAGTAGATCACCCTAGTGAATTCATCTTTTTGTACAGATCGTTTAATATGGGTTCTGGTGCTACAAATTTTATGAGAGCAACATCATAGCATTTACTCAGCACTGAAATTTTTCCAGATTTTATACACTTATACAGCAGGGGTGAAAAAAAGAATAAAAACAACAAGCTTTTAACTAAGATTAATTCTCCAAAGAGTTTTACTAGGGATATGCCTCTCCAATTTTTACCAGAGACTATTCATGAGTTAAACATACTCCAAATTTTTTTTCAAGATTTAACTCACTATGATAAATTAGTTATGCAGTTAACTTAGCATGAGATTGCATAAATTTCTCAAGGTGCATTTAACCAGTATTGCATATGAAATTTTTATTACAGGTAGAGAATACTCTAAACAAGATCATGCCCAAAAATAATGATCAGAAACGTTGTAGATTACTCAGAACAAAAACAGTAAATCTAGCCCTAAGATGCTAAGCATGATTATTCATCAAAGCAAAACTCAGTAACTGCAGCTTAAAATTTTTAGACAGGAACATAGAGCTAAAAAGAGACTCCAGAAATAAATATAGATTTTTCTGAGCATAAGATCTATATATGAAGAATTAAGTTGATTAAACAAACATAAATTATGGTATATAGCAAATGAACTTTAATAAATCTGAAATTTAGATATTAGTAGGGATTCAGTGGCGCAAGCATGCAGTAAAAATTTCAGAGTAAGTTCATGTGCATAGTTTTCTGAATTACATCGAGAAAACTAACAACAGATTAGAGAATCTTGATTGTTCCAATATGATAAATGTTTTGGTTGGGTGCCATCTTTTTACTGTGATGTTAGTATTCCATTAGTGATAACATATCCAAAAATCAAGGTCATTTGCTGAGTATAACCTCCTGAACATGCATAAGGTGGTTTTCTTATTCTTTTTCCCAGATTAAAATCGGTTGAGTTTCTGCAGATGTGAGTGTTAAAAAATTTGTAGATCTTGTTACAAGGATTCCAGATCAGTTGAGTTTGCATTTTTCCGATTTTTCTGTGATTTTTTTCGCATTTTAGAAGTTCACTGGTATACACTGGAATACTTGCAGAAACACCCTTGAACGAAAAAAAGAAATTACAACCGGGTCCTTCGTCGGCCTTCTCCGCCGTGGCATCTTGCCGGTGGTGTTCTGCGACGCAGGGCTTACCGGGGCTACCACGGGGAGGCGCGTGGGAGAGAAGGGATCGAGGAACACCTACCCTGGTCGACGTTCGAGTGTTTGGTGCACGGGTTCGAGCTCGTCCGCGTCAATGGCGGGTCAGTTGTTCGGTTCGCCGGTGTTGGAGGTGAAGGAGGGCTCGAGGTAGGGGAACAGAGCGCGCACAAGCAAGGCGTGAGCTTGTGGATTCTTCTGGGGTAGCTGTCGTGCTCGGTTTCCCTCGGAGCTGGCCGGTCCGCGGTGAGCCTGAGCTCGCCGGCGGCGGCGCAAAAGGGGAACGGCGTCGGGAGGAGGTTTGGGTTCGATTCCGCGCGCGTGGAGCGTAACTAGGAGGTGGTGAAGCTGCTGCGGTGGTCGGAGGGGGCAATGTAGGGCTGGGTTAGCCGGTCCACGCGAGCTGGATCTCGGCGCCGGTCCGCGCGAGCTGGATCTCGGCGGCCATGGCGGAGCGGCGGGAGGAGGAAGAAGGGGTAGAAGGCACGCGACGGTGGAGTTCTGGGGGTCTTTATAGGCCAAGGAGCTCCTGGGCGAGGGATGTAGCGACTGGGGGCGGTCGATTTGGGTCAGGGGCGCACGACGGCGAGCGAGCGGAGCTGCCAGCGGCGCGGCGCAGGGCGGGGGTGTCGTGGCGGCTCGGGGAGCGGCCTGGGACGCGTGTGCGCGTGAGGAGGTGCCAAGAGGCGGGCCAGGTGGCGCTGGGGGACTTCCCGGGTCCATTTGGCTGCGGGCGCGCGGTGGACGAAGTCCACCGGCGGCGTACGGCAGGCGGCGGCCGAAACAGAGCAAGCCGGGAGAGAGAGATGGAGATAGGGGCGTTTCTGCGATTTCTGAAATTCCAGGGACCTTTCGGTAAACTAAAATTATATCCTATTTGGATGGCTCAAATGGAAAAGTGTTGAATACCACTTTTGCATAACTTTTCAAGATCTACAACATTCGTGTTATCCAAATTTTCATTTGAAACTCACATTTTGAACTATTTGTACAATTGCAAATTTGCACAAAAGGACTTTGGTTTTATTCAGTTTTTAACTTGCTTTTGGCTGAAGTTCAATTGAGCACATGTCAATTGAAGCACCTCTCATGAGCCAACTAAAATTTTGTGCACCTTTTTGAATTGAAATTTGAATAGCTTTTCACTCTTTTCTTTGTCTCCTTTAATTTCTTTTGTATAATTTGTCCTTTATTTGACCCTTTCTTTTTGAATTAATTTCCCAAATTTTTCTTTTAACTTTAACTAAGGTACATTGATTGTATTTAAATGTACTGACACCTGAGGTGTCACAGTCCGCCCTTTACAGTTGCGCACTATCCAGAAACTCTAAAGTTTCTGTCCAGCCGAGAGATAAGGGGGCGGACCATCCGCCCAACAGGGCCGGACCGTCCGCCCTACATTTTCCGCGTGACACAGAAACATGAAGTTTTTTGTCCCAATCCCAAGGTCAGTGGGCGGACTGTCTGCTCAGTAGGGCCGGACCGTCCGCCCTATAGTTCCTCATCGTGACCCAGAAACACATGTTTCTGTCCAAAACCTGAGAAGGAGGGGCGGACCGTCCGCCCCATGGGAGCGGACCGTCCGCCCCTGGCAGTCAGCACACATATTCAATCCAAGTCACCATTTTCTCAACGACATTGTTAGCCCTTATGCATGCAACTAGTGTTTGAGCAAAATGGCACTCTAGAACAGTCAAGCAAAGGCACAACGACCCCTCTTGATAGTACGGCTATGTATCCTATTAATCCGGTCATATTTCAACCACTAAGCACCTCATGACCGGCAAAAATAGAAAAAGCCCTATCATATACCTTTGCCTTGAGCTAAACCATCCATATCATCTCCAATTTCTTTCATGGCATCAACTCATGCACACATTCTCATGGACCAACCTTACATACAAATTCTCTCAAGAAATTGTTAGTCCATAAATGTTGTCATTAATTACCAAAACACGAATTAGGGCCTAGATGCTTTCAGTTTTCTCCCTTAATTCACCTGCATACAAATATTTACAAACACTCATGGAAATGGTCAGTAATAAACCCCTACCTCTAAGTTGGTGCTCACATTTTATGTGTTTATGTAGGAATTGACGGCCTGAATTTCGTGCTTAAGAGCCGTCAACAACGCCCCCACACTTAGCTTTGCTCGTCCTCGAGTAAAGCAGAAAGAACTAAGGTGGAACATGATTTCCAAGGGTATAAAGTAAGCATAAAAGATATTCCAACTCATACCTTGTACTTGTGAACTTTGAAGTGTCTATCATGCCATCTTGGGTAGTTGAGTCATGGAATAGTCTTGAATTAAATCACTTCTGCTCCTCATGTCAAGTAGCTTGGATTTTTCAATAAATTTTCAAAATAAACCTTCCTTAGCTTCTCATTTGATTCTCTCTGATCGCTCAATGTGTTTATATCCTTCCCAAGGCATTTGACTTGCCTTTCCTTCATCCTACTTCAAGTGATGGCTATATATATGTGGAGCTCAAGGTAGGGCATGAAGTATAAGGCATACTTGTATGACATATATTGCAAAGTCAAAAACTGGATGCAAAGAGAAAAACAAATCATACAATCAGATCAAGATGTGCACGTGTATAAATTATGGTGGATGGAATGGAAACTCCTTTTGTGTGGTCTCTCTCTTCGAATCCTTTTGAGAGCATGGCTATCTCTTCTTCTCTCTCTTCTTTTTTTTTCAAGACCTTCATGGGTCCATATTTTTTTGATAGTCCATGCCTCTATTTTTTTTCTTTAACAAAAACTGGAGAGAGTGACCAACACATATTGTCGAACATTTATTCTGTGGAATAAGTGGATGGTACAATGCTAACTTCCCAATGAAGCATAGCAAGGGGGTATGTGGTGTGCACGTGAATCTTGATCATGAGAGCATGACAAAAATTTCTCTCAAGGGTCACAACAATTTGACAAAGCTCAATGCAAGACAAGCAGTATATGTGTATAAGGTTTTCAAAATAAATAATCATATGGCTTTGGTAGGACTTTGTCATATCAAAGAGGAACTTTGCAAGGGTTTTTCAAATTTTCAAAAAAAATTCCCAAGCACTTAAACAATAAAGAGCGAAGATCATATCTTTCAAACCATATCTCAAACGTCAACTACTTAGATAAGCATGCTTTTCTAAGGATTTTTGTTCACAAGCATCAAGGTGATAAGCATTGAATAAAACATATGCAAGCCAACCATAGGAACCATGTAGAGCAGGCAGATACACTGATTCATTTTGAGTTTGATTTTAATGAGTCATATTTAAAAATCATTCAATCTCCTGAATCAAGAGAGTTGAGAGGTAGAGGATGCACATACAATCATTGTTGAAGAAGATGGGGATCAAGGCAATAGTGATCCAGCCAAACCATCGGGTGGCTGGCTGACTCTGGTGTCCTTGCCTGGTCCCTGGTCATATTTGTGCGGACGATGTTGTGCAATATATATGTGGGAGATCTCGAATATGTATGGTAATGATTATCTTGAGAACTCTCCACCACACTTGTACTTGGTGTTGTATTCAACGAGATAGTGGAAACAAAATAATGGCTCTGCTGGTTTTAAGAACCAGGGAGACCTAAAATTTATTCAAACTAAATTTTAATCTCACCATGAGACTTACTCTGGCAATCCTTAGGGGACCTTCTGGCAGGGCTTTGTTTAATGTCAAAAGCAGGACACTGAGAGTACTTACCATGGCGTTTTGTTGATGAGAACTCAATATTGTCACCATGGCAACTCCTCTCATTTTTTTTGAATATTATATATAGAGCAAGATGCAGAACTAACACCATTTAAAAACCTAGATATGAATTAGCAACAGAGAACTTACTCGGGGTGCTCACATACCTCCCCCACACTAGGAGTTTGCATTGCTGGGCAACAAAACTCAATTGTGTGGAGTTCAAGTCTCCTTCTATAGTCGTTCCTCAGCTAAGATACATTGAGGTGTTATAGTCGGTGTAGCTCTCATGTTCGTAGGCATCACCTATCCATCATTCTTTTCAATCTCCACATGAAATGGTTAGCAACCAAAAATACCCGAAGGAAAGCTTTATCCTAGATCATTCTCTCGCTTTTATTTAAGGGAAATAAATAAATGATAATCCGGGCTATCTCCCGGCAGTGCTTTGTTTCTATGATCATAAGCTCGACCATGGGAACTTCCACTTGCAGCTATGGTTGGTGATGTGTTCCCGTTTCATCACCAATTGTTAATTTGTCTTGAAGTTTTGGCTGCAAGGTTAGTGCCACAGAACATTCACAAAATCTGCAATGTTTGCGATAAACATATGCATCTACAACCGGCATTCCGAAAGTTTTGCATGAGAGGACCTTAAGGCGGTTGTAGCCCTCATGTGTGTTTGGGGCACAAAGTGTGATTGACTCTGAAGAGGCATTAAATGAGCATGGTTCTTGTGGTATTTAAAAGATGAAGCTTCCATGCTCATCTAAGGAATCCTTTTTCTTTGGACTCCAGAGTTGGTGTCTCATCAAATTTTGTGGCCCATGGATTCTCCATCTCAATAGATTCATCGTGGGAAATCATAGTTGAATCTCGACTGTAGTTGAGAACTTTCTCGGAGCCAGAGGGAAGAGGTTCAAACTCAATCAGAGGTCTAGTCTTGAACTCGGATATATATATATATATATATATATATATATATATATGGGTTCAGCGCGTTCATCCTCCTCCTTGATGAATTCTTCAACATCTTTCTCAGGGAGAGATTTTGGTGAGTCAACAAGGAGAATTCCCTTAACCTCTTCGATTGGTTTAGAATCAAGGGATGGTTCTGTCATGGAGTTTGTTGCTCTAGCAATTTGGACAGAAATGGTTTCCTTCCCTAGATGGACTTCGAGGTTATTTTGAGTTGGAGCATCCATGAGAAATTTCTCGATGGGTTTCCCGACTAAGAGATCGAAGTCTTGGACGTTGAATATATGAAAGTCGAGGATTATTTCGACGTCCTCGTGTCTAATAGACATGTTATGCAAAGTCCCATATGCTTCTAGGATTTCTCAAGAGGAAGTTTGGAAGGTTTTGTCAGTTTGAACTAACGGCTCATCTTACAAATGGCGAAATGCACATTCACTAGAGATGATGTTATCCCCGACAGTGGGACTATAGAGGGTGTCTACCTGGGTTACTTTTATGGTGCAAGGAAGGCTTGAAGGAGGAGAGCTGATTCGAAGTATTTCTGATGACAGCTTCATCTCTCTCAACCGGTCGCTACTCATGATGGTCATTGACTTAACATTTTCCCTGCAGAAGGTAGCTTCTATGGGGGTATGTAGAAGCAACAGGAACCGGTGGTCTCCTCTCGTAGACATAATTCGAGGTGTTTTCAAAATCTTCAAAAAGATCATCCTCGAATTTGAAAAAGAGTTCTGGAGTTCGAATTTCTTCTTTCTCCAAAATTCGTGGTTCAGGAGAGGGTTCTAGGGCCGAATCTAAGGGTATGGACAATGAACGATCGGGTTCAGCTGCTAGATTGTCCTCATGTCTTGACTTACACTGTTCTTGAGAGGGTGTAGACTCAGCTATGAAGGAAGTGTTCTCGCTGATAATTTCTAAGATTTCCATGCCTTCGGCTAGAGTCTTGTGGGCAAAAGACCCTCCAGCAGTCATATCAAGGAAAGATGCGGAGTCCATGTCGAGCCCCGAGTAAAAGTGTTCAAGCAACACATAATCTGGTAGCGATAGGGCGGGTTCCGGATTTTACTAAAAGTAAAAATTTAGCCTAAGCCGCACCTATTGATTCCTTCTCATTCTGCTGAAAGCAGGTGATATCCTTCCATACAACAATGAGACAGGACTCGGGAAAAAACTTGAGACAAAACTCATCTCTAAGTTTACCCCCAGTTTTCTTTCATACTTGCTATGGTATGTGTGTGTAACACCCCAGAACGGCAGCACATTCTGGAGTTTTACCACACAACACTACAGCTAAAACAAGCGCGCACATAAGAAAACAACAAGCGGAAGCAACACATAAAAAGTTTAGATAGGAAAAAAACAACACTAGAGTGAAATAACTATTTTACAAACTGAACCACATCAGAGAGTTTAAAACAACAATAGAGTCTCCACGTCCAAACAAGGTATTAAAACATTTGTTCATCATATATAGATAAGTGTGTGCACACGTGCTGCTACTCCCATCCAACACTGCACCCTCCAACTCAAGAACCTGCGGAGGGGGAAAACGTATGAGGTTTATGGAAAAACCTCAGCAAGCAAACTGCTTTAACCAAGTCATTAAAATCACAGTTTGGTTAAACATCGCGTTAATAATTTGATAAAAAGAAGTATCATAAAGAGACAATATAGCTTCAGGTAAAGATATATGAAAAACTTCAGATCAATGCTTCAATGCACATGCAATTGGTGCAATGCAATGCATGACTTCACTTCTACCCACAAATTCCAAGAAAGGAAGTGAGGGCTGCAACCACATTGCTATATCTCAACATGCATTGCTGTACCGGTACTTACCGCACCAATCCGGCTACGGTTTCTTCATATGCATATTCAATATGAGAGTGCAAATGTATGATTGCAATGCATGAACTTTATATACCTCCAAAATTTAGAACTCCAAGAGCAATGCCACAAGTAAACAAATATATAATTCAGAAATAAAGACAAATTCAGCACTTTCTGGCTAATGTGAGCTTCTGAAATTTAATGGAGGCAATTCAAATAACAAAATTAAAGCGAGTAGACCACATCGCTACGTTTACTTGCCTTCACCGAAGATCAAGAACGTGAGCTAGGCACGGTCCAAAGGCGCACCACCTGTTCACAAACATAGCTCAGCACCAAAACAAACACACTTCAAAATAAAAACATCGAGTTAAGCGATCCTAAGCCAAAACCCAGCGTCCTCACGTCATGATATGCTAATCTAGTGAAAACAGCAGCAGTATTGATTCTCTTTTTTGGAGTCTTTAATTATGATGGTGAAAAATTCTGATATTTTGCCAAAAGAAATATAAATTCATAGCCTACAACTTTGTAGTTATCAAAAAGTGTAGGAAAAATCATTAGCATTGGGTAAACTCGAGGTGAACATTAATCTGACAATCTGATAGATTCTGCAGAACAGTCCTATAAAACTGTCATAACTGAAGCTCCAGAATTCGGATGAACATGATCTTTACCAATCTGGAAAGCCTATGAAATTCTCTACAACTATTTTAACTACCAAAAAGTCCAAAAATGCCATTAATAGTTCCAAAACTTCATGTTAACAGACACTGCCCAGAATTACGAGACTGAAAAATAGTCAGATTCCAACCTTAGTTTCTACCTCATCTTAAATCCGATTGAGGTGTTCTCTGCGGCCATGGAAAGATCTCTAACTCTTCTCCAATTCATAAAGATTTGATATTTTTTTGAGATAATTAGGAGCACAAAAAACTGCAACGAACAGGGACTGTGCAGATTGATAGCGTGCTGAGAATAACGACGAGGGCAAAACCTTAACCCAAGTCCAAAAGGCGACCAATACCGCTACTCCCAAGAGCTAAAAACTTCTAAAACCAGGGGGGAAACATGTTCTACAGCAAGGGCATGTCTCACCTAGGGGTTCCCCTTGCAAACAACAAGGGCGAAGGGGATGACGACGACAACTACGGCGATTCCACTCCGCTTCCCCTTCTTCCTTGCATCCAACCTCGCTGCACTACACCACACAAGGCGGCATGACCATAAAAAGCAAGGAAAAGCCATGGAGATGGGGAAAACGGAAAGAGGAGAGGAATCCCAACAGGTTTTTGGAGAGGAACAATGAGGATCGACGAAGACGTGCCCTAATTTCCCTTCTCTTCTCTTCCTCTCCCTCTTCTCTCCTTTGTTTCCACGGCAAAAGGAAGTGGCGGCGCAGGGAGGGGCGACGGCTTAGGGTTTGGAGGGGGTTGGTACTGTAGCTATGGTTACTGTAGCACGGGTCCTGTAACATGGGCTCGGGTGTCCATCAGATTAAAAAACTATAACTTTTTTATCCAAACTCCAAATGCGACATGTAGATAGTCAAACGGAATGTACTCGACGAGCTCTACGCAAACACAGTGTCCATTCATCCATTCGGGCAATGGATTCAAAAAGTTAATTTTATCTATCAATTTTACGCATTCCCATGAAGAAAGCGTACTTTGCCCTTTGTTCAATTTGGGTGTTACATTCTCCCCTCCTTAAAAGGAATTCGTCCCTGAATTCAGCATCACTAACGCATGAGTGGGAAAAAAACCACATATAAATAACTAATTACTTACCAGACTCAAAGAGCTCCGGATACTTCTCGCGCATCTGCGTCTCCAGTTCCCCTGTGGCTTCCCGCTCGGACTGATTAGTCCATAGCACCTTCACATACTTGATGGTCCTATTCCGCATAACACGATCAGAAGAATCCAATATGCACACTGGGTGACACTCCATAGTCAAGTCCTGCTGAATAATCACTAGCTCAGCCTCAATCTTTTGTTCTGGATCCTTTAGATACTTTCTCAGCATCGATACATGAAACACGGGGTGCACACCACTCATCGACTCAGGCAACTGCAAACGATAACCCAAAGCTCCAACTCGAGCGGTAATCATATACGGCCCAATGTACCTCGGGCTGAGCTTTCCTCTAGTACCAAAACGAACAACTCCTTTTGTTGGTGACACCTTGAGAAGAACCTCATCGCCAACTGAGAACTCTAGATCCCTCCATCTGACATCTGCATAGCTCTTCTGACGACTCTGAGCGGTCAACAAGTTCTGACGGATCTCTCGTACCTTATCATGAGTATGTTGTACCCAATCCGAACCAACCAAAGACTTCTCACCAACAACATCCCAACAGAGCGGTGATATACACCTGCAGCCATACAATGCTTCATATGGAACCATTTTGATACTAGCCTGATAGCTGTTATTATAAGCAAACTCGACCAAAGGCAAGTGATCTTCCCAACTACCCTTCTAGGAGAGGACACAAGATCGTAACAAGTCTTCTAATGTCTGAATAGTACGCTCTGACTGACCATCTGTCTGAGGGTGAAAAGCAGTGCTCAGATCCAATCCAGTGCCTAAAGCACTATGCAAACTTTTCCAAAAATTAGATACAAATTTGGAATCGCGATTAGAAACAATAGACTTAGGCACACCATGGAACCTTACCACTTCCTTGATATACAAGGGAACCAAATCCGAAGTAGAATTTGTAGTCTTCATGGGAATAAAATGGGCAATCATCGTGAGTCTATCAATCACAACCCAAATAGCATCCTTCCCCCTAGGGGAACGAGGTAAACCAACCACGAAATCCATGGTAATGTTCTCCCATTTCCACATAGGGATCTCTAATGGTTTCAACAATCCAGCTGGCCTCTGATGCTCAGCCTTCACTTTCAGACAAATACCACATGAAGCCACGTATTTAGCAATATCAACCCTCATCCTCTTCCACCAGAAACTTTGCTTCAAATCTTGATACATCTTTGTCTCACTAGGGTGCACTGTATAAGGACTGCGATGAGCTTCCCTCAAAATCTCCATCTTAACTGCAGCTTTCTGTGGTACACAAAGGCGACCTCTGAGAAAAAATAGTGCCATCCTCCTCCATTCTGAATTTGCGGGGTCTTCCCGCCTCAATACGCTTGCGAACAGCCTGAAGCAAGCGATCCTGCAATTGTGCCACCTACACCTGCTAATGCAACGGTAACTAAATCAACAACCGAGTCTCCTCACGGGCAACACCAGCATAGCAGAGAGAAATACCCATACGGTCCAAGTCAGCTATCAAAGACATACAAGTCTTAGGAACACCGGTCCTACTAAGCGCATCTGCAACCACATTGGCCTTGCCAGGATGATATAGAATAGTCAAATCATAATCCTTAAATAACTCAAGCCACCTCCTCTGTCTCAAGTTTAACTCCTTCTAAGTGAAAATATACTTGAGACTCTGATGATCCGTAAAGATATCACACGACTCACCATATAGATAATGTCTCCAAATCTTCAATGCGAAAACCACTGCTGCTAATTCTAAGACATGTGTAGGATAATTCTCCTCATGCTTTCTTAGCTGCCTAGATGCATATGAGATTACCCTACCCTCCTGCATGAGGACACAACCAAGACCAACACCGGAAGCATCTGTGTACACCGTGAAACGCCTGCCACTCTCTGGCAACACCAAAATAGGTGCACTCACCAACTTCTCCTTCAAAGTACAAAAGCTCGCCTCACAATCATCAGTCCAAACAAATGGTGCACCCTTCATTGTTAGCTTCGTCATCGACTTTGCAATAGTGGAAAAATCCTGCACAAACCGACGATAGTATCCAGCAAGACCAAGGAAACTTCGAACCTCTGTAACAGTAGTTGGTCTTTTTGCCAGTCCACAACAGAAGCTACATTCTTCGGATCAACAGTAATAGCATGCTGATTAATAACATGTCCTAGGAAAGAAACCTCAGAAAGCCAAAATGCACACTTCTTCAGCTTGGCATAATATTTATACTCCCTTAGCTTATCCAACACCAAATTAAGATGCACCTCATGCTCTTCCTTGGTTTTTGAATAAACCAAGATATCGTCAATGAACACCACCACAAATACATCCAAGTATGGGTGCAACATCCTATTCATGGCTTCCATGAAAACAGCAGGAGCATTTGTTAGACCAAAAGACATGACCACATACTCGTAATGCCCATACCTCGTGCTAAAAGCCATCTTCTCAATGTCCTCCTCCTTAATCCTCAACTGGTTATAACCAGACTGCAAATCAATCTTGGAGAATACCATGGCACCCTTCAATTGATCGAACAAAGCATCAATACGAGGCAAAGGATACTTATTCTTGATTGTCACCTGATTAAGCCCTCGATAATCAACACACAACCTCTTGGTTCCATCTTTCTTCTCCACAAAAATCACGAGAGCTGCCCAAGGAGAGACACTCAGTCTAATAAATCCCTTTGCTAAAAGCTCATCAATCTGCTTCTTCAATTCAACTTGCTCGATAGGTGCCATTTTATATGGCGACCTAAAAATTGGTTGAGTCCCAGGGACTAACCTAATCTCAAAGATAGACTCTCTTTCTGGAGGCAAACCAGGAAGATCTGCAAGAAAAACATCCGGATACCGACAAACTACTGGAATATCCTTAATGCTCAAGGTAGCATCACTGACCTTGGTCATAGCCGACAAAAGACCTGACTTCCTCAACCAACGACTAGGAAACATGTAGCAAAGCAGTGCAAGTGAAAACTTGGGTGCACTACCCTAGAAGACCACCTCACGTCCAGAAGGTGCCTGCAGTGAGATTGTCTTCCAGAAATAAGAGATAATTGCCTGATACTGAGAAAGCCAATCCATCCCAAGTATAACATCAAACATATCTAGTGGGATAATCACTAGATTAGCCACAAAATCCTCGTCTGCTAGGGAGACACGACAACTAGGACAAACAAAAGTACTAGAGATAGGTCCCTTAGTAGAATTTACTGTAACTGCCTAACTAATCTGTTGAACAGAAATACCAGTATGAACCACAAAACCCTCCGAAACAAACGAGAAGCTAGCTCCAGAATCGAATAGGACATATGCATCAAAGGAGTCAATGGAGATAGTACCTGTCACCACGTCACCACGGTCTCGGGCATCAGTTGAGGGCATAGTATATGCCCCCTGGACACCACCAGAAGTAAGAGGTCTAGGGATCCCAGACGGAGTAGGTGTCCACATAGGAGCTGATGGAGTAGGAGCCTGAGAAAGCCAATATGCACCACCGGGTGCAGGTGCTGGAGAAGAACAAAGCATCAGAGCCACTGGAGGCGCCGGTAAGAACTGTTGTGAAGAGGATACAGGTAAATACTGCGGCACAAAGGATGCAGGTAGGAACTGTTGTGTCGGAGTACTGTGCTACTGCCGTAGAGAAACTCCAGCCATCATGTGTGCAGAACCACACTGTCCAAGCGAGGAAGAAGATACTGGCTCCCAAATAACCTTTCTATTCGGATTCTTCCTACATACCACCTCCTTGTGATCCTTACCACACCTCGAGCACTGACCAGTCCAACGACAATCTGCGCGACGGTGAGCATCACCACACTAGAAACACACTAGTCCCAATCCTGGCCTGACAATAGCTCGGTGCTGGGTAGAGCCATCTTTAGAACCACCTCTGGAAGCACGAGACTGAGAGGTACTACCACTGTAAGGCTGATGATGACGGTGCTTGTCCTTCTTCTGAATAGGGCCACCAGAATGACCCTTCTAATCCTTCTATCCCTGAGAATGATCTCCACCTCTTAGCTCCTCAGTGTAATCATCCTGCACCTCAACACCCAAAGCTCTCTCAACTGTCGAGCGGAAGTCCTCCAAAACAAAAGCCCCCAAGACTCGGCGAATAGAAGCCTTTAGACCCTGTCGAAAAATCCTTGCCTGTTCATACTCATCATGTTCCACATGAGGAACAAAGCGCACAATCTGGTTGAGCTCCATCTCATACTCTACCACAGTCCTCTTGCCTTGATGGCACCTCTCAAGCTGAGTCTTCATCTTATCCACAAAGGCAATAGGATAAAATCTCCTCTCAAACTGACTAACAAACTCTGTCCAAGTGATAGGTCCACGATCAGCAGGACAAGATATTTGTATATTCCTCCACCACACAAGAGCCTCACCCTTCAATAACTGATGAGCATAGCGTACCCAATCTGAAGTAGGAACCTGAAAAGACTCTAGCTTGTCAATTACTGCAGTCAGCCAATCTGCAGCCTCAATAGGAGTACCAGTAACAGCAAACTTCTCCAATGACATGCCACACCAATCTCTCAACTCCAAAGGACGTTGTCGAGCTACTACCGGCTCTCCACCACAAGGGACAACAAGAATAGGGCCATTAGCTGGCCCCAACTCAGGAGCCTAACGAAGAGCTTTTAACTCTGCACGCATGGCCTGCATCTCTGCTAACATTGCAGCCATGTCCACATTCACAGGAGCATCCCCAGCAGCATCCTCTCCTGTGCCCTGACCGCTACCATGACTGCGACCACGACCGCCACGACCTCCCCTACGCGTAGCAGGAGGCATAGCTACAACCACCAATATAGCAAACAAGAAACAAGTCAAACACAAGAAATTGAATACATAAACACACAACTAGCCATAAAAAGGAAACACACATGCGACGCTAAGAGAACCCATCCCCATTCTAGATGTGCAAGTGTGTCAAATTTTAAAGTCGATCAATTTTAGGAAAAAGAGCTCAGCCTAGGAAAAAGAACCTAAGCTCTGATTACCAACTGTAACACCCCAGAACGCCAGCACATTCTGGAGCGTTACCACACAACAATACAACTAAAACAAGCGTGCACATAAGAAAACAATAAGCAGAAGCAACACATAAAAAGTTTAGATAGGAAAAAAACTACACTAGAGCGAAATAACTATTTTACAAACTAAACCACATCAGAGAGTTTAAAACAACAACAGAGTATCCACGTCCAAACAAGGTATTAAAACATTTGTTCAACATATATAGATAAGTGTGTGCACACGTGCTGCTACTCCCATCCAACGCTGCACCTTCCAACTCAAGAACCTGTGGAGGGGGAAAAACGTATGAGGTTTATGGAAAAACTCAGCAAGCAAACTGCTTTAACCAAGTCATTCAAATCACAGTTTGGTTAAACATCGTGTTAATAATTTGATAAAAAGAAGTATCATAAAGATACAATATAGCTTCAGGTAAAGATATATGAAAAACTTCAGCTCAATGCTTCAATGCACATGCAATTGGTGCAATGCAATGCATGACTTCACTTCTACCCACAAATCCCAAGAAAGGAAGTGAGGGATGCAACCACATTTCTATATCTCAACGTGCGTTGCTATACTGGTACTTACCGCACCAATCCGGCTACGGTTTCTTCATATGCATATTCAATATGAGAGTGCAAATGTATGATGGCAATGCATGAACTTCATATACCTCAAAAATTTAGAACTCCAAGAGCAATGCCACAAGTAAACAAATATATAATTCAGAAATAAAGACAAATTTATCACTTTCTGGCTAGTGTGATTTTCTGAAATTTAATGGAGGCAATTCAAATAATAAATTTAAAGTGAGTAGACCACATCGCTACGTTTACTTGCCTTCACCGAAGATCAAGAACGTGAGCTAAGCACGGTCCAAAGGTGCACCACCTGTTCACAAACATAGCTTAGCACCAAAACAAACACACTTCAAAATAAAAACATCGAGTAAAGCGATCCTACGCCCAAACCCAACGTCCTCACGTCATGATATGCTAATCTAGTGAAAACAGCAGCACTATTGCTTCTCTTTTTTGGAGTCTTTAATTCTGATGGTGAAAAATTCTGATATTTTGCCACAAGAAACATAACTTCATAGCCTACAACTTTGTAGTTATCAAAAAGTGTAGGAAAAATCATTAGCATTGGGTAAACTCGAGGTGATCATTAATCTAACAATCTGACAGATTCTGCAGAACAGTCCTACTAAAACAGTCATAATTGAAGCTCTAAAATTCGTATGAACATGATCTTTACCAATATGGAAATATTATGAAATTCTCTACAACTATTTTAACTACCAGAAAGTCCAAAAGCGCCAATAATAATTCCAAAACTTCAGGTTAACAGACACTGCCCAGAATTACGAGACTGAAAAACAGTCAGATTCCAACCTTAGTTTCTCCCTCATCTTAAATCCGATTGAGGTGTTCTCTGCGGCCATGGAAAGATCTCTAATGCTGCTCCAACTCATATAAAGGTTTGATATTTTTTTGAGATCATTAGGAGCATGAGAAACTGTGACGAACAGGAACTGCGAAGATTGATGGCGTGCTGAGAATAGCGACGAGGGCAAAACCTTAACTCTAGTCCAAAAGGCGACCTATACCGCTTCTCCCAAGAGCTAAAAACTTCTAAAACTAGGGGGGAAACATGTTATACAGTAAGGGCATGTCTCACCTAGGGGTTCCCCTTGCAAACAACAATGGCGAATGGGATGACGACGACAACTACGGCGATTCCACTCCGCTTCCCCTTCTTCCTTGCATCCAACCTCGCTGCACTACACCACACATGGCGGCATGACCATGAACAGCGTGGAAAAGCCATGGAGATGGGTAAAACGGAAAGAGGAGAGGAATCCCAACCCGCTTTTAGAGAGGAACAATGAGGATCGACGAAGACATGCCCTAATTTCCCTTCTCTTCTCTTCCTCTCCCTCTTCTCCCCTTTGTTTTCACGGCAAAAGGAAGTGGCAGCACAGGGAGGGGCAACGGCTTAGGGTTTGGAGTGGGCGTCGGTACTGTAGCACGGGCCCAGGTGTCCAGCAGATTAAAAAAACTATAACTTTTTGATCCAAACTCCAAATGTGACATGTAGATAGTCAAACGGAATGTACTCGACGAGCTCTACGGAACCACAGTGTCCGTTTGTCCATTCGGGCAATGGATCCAAAAAGTTAATTTTATCTATCAATTTTACGCATTCCCATGAAGAAAGCGTACTTTGCCCTTTGTTCAATTTGGGTGTTACAGTGTGTACCATTGTCTAGCCTCCTCTACAAGAGAAAAGGGAAACAACTTCCACCTAAGGGTATCATGTGACATGCCTGCGATGGCACAACATGAACACACTAGCTCAAACACTCGTAGATGGTGGTATGAGTTTTTGCTATCTAACCCAGAGAAGGAAAGCTCCCGAACCATAGCGATAAGATTGGAACAGAGTTCGTGGCCGGATGAAAGGATTGAGTGCTTAGAAGGCGGTGGCTCAGGGAACTCGCCCGTCGGAGCAGAAAAGTCTCGGATAGAAGGCTACTCCATGGTAGCGGGGTTGAGGTAGCAGAAAGAAAAATAAAAATGATACGGAATAAATTCCGTAGGATAGAGAAGCTTTTCAAGGATAACTTCTCCATGGATAGCGGAGGTCAAGGTAGAATAAAGAAAGAGAAAAAGATACGAGGACGACTAGGTACGAAGAAAGATACAGCAACCGTTCCCCGACAACAGTGCCAGAAAGCTTGTTGGGTATTTTAGCGTCACAAATAAATCCGCAAGCGCACAGATACCGTTGTAGCTTTCACCTTAGAGTATTATTAGGGTTATCGAATCCACAGGGAACATGTGTGCACTATCTTCTATTCTAGTTGGTCCAAGGACACACCAAGATAGGTTGAAGGGAAGATAGGATTCAAAAGATAGCACTATAGCCGAGTTAAAGGTCGATCTCTTGGGCACAATACTCGCTTCGGGCACTGGCTTATAGTGGTCTGCCAGTCGACATTCCGGAGAGAGGCATCCCTCTGATGAGGGATGAGAAGTTGTCGCAATCACTTCAAGCAGTAGAAAGAACAAAAGATGAACAATGGAAAGACTGTTTCACTTGCCGCCTATCTGAAGCATAGTAGGAAACCACCTTGCGCACCTAAGTAAGGATCCAGGTCCGGCCAACAGCTCTACGCTATATCCGAACGTGGAGGATTACGAAGGACCAATAGGGATATCACCACCTAAGGCCTACCTCTAACAAACCGTGGGATATAAGGCAAATGAAGGATAACCTCAAGCCTAGACACCACGTCTACACTATTAATTACTACTGCAGTCTAACTACGTTTGGTACCCCATAGTAAACTATAGCACTCTGTATGAATACAGAGTGACGAACCCGCGAGTAAGAGAACTGATCTCACTCAACTACAAGCACTACTGGCATCTACTATACCAAGTAAAATACTAGGGATAGAAACCACAAATACTTACTAAACCCGAAGAATGTAGTAGCATCCGTAGAGGTACAAGCTGAGAGCAGAGTGCCGACACCCCGACACTTCTCCCGAACTACTCTCTCACTCTCATAGAGGTACAAAATGGAGAAGAGCGCGGAAGACTGGTGCCTCTCCTTGTTTCTGAACGAGGGATAGAAGCGGACCGAGCCAAGATTGAAGTTATTGAAAAGCTTCCACCTCCTATCAATGTCAAGGGAATTTGTAGCTTCCTAGGCCATGCTGGGTTCTGTCGTCATTTTATTAAAGACTTTTCTCAAATCGCTAGACCCCTCACGAGCCTCTTAGCTAAGGATGCACCCGTTGACTTCACCGATGAGTGCCTCGCTACCTTTCACGCCTCAAAAAGGCACTCATCTCAGCGCCAATTATCCAACCCCCAGATTGGATGCTGCCATTTGAGATCATGTGTGATGCTAGTGATTATGCCATAGGGGCCATTTTCGGCCAAACTAAGGACAAGAAGCATCACGCGATCGCATGCGCTAGCAAGACTCTAACGGGAGATCAACTAAACGATGCTACCACTAAAAAAGAGCTCCTTGCTGTTGTCTTTGCTATAGACAAGTTTAGATCTTACTTAGTAGGAGCTAAGATCGTTGTTTACACCGATCATGCTGTTGACACTCACTATCGACCATTTCCAAGCGTCAACTTGATCAGAAAATCATTAGAATTTGCATTTCTTACACGCATATTTATCCAAATAAGTCCCTAAACCACACTTCACCTTCTAGAAAATGCAAGATGTTTTTTTGAGCCAATATACAGGTTGCAAGCACACTTTAGCCTGACATAAAATCACATAAAATATCAGAGCATCGATTCAGGCTCAAATGGACAAAGTGTAGCCCAAGAACCACCTCAAATCTAGTGAAGACAAGGCAAGCCCCGGTGATCAGACAAGAGGAGGCCCAGGACAGCCCATCCCCTGGCGGTTGGGGGTGGTTGGCGCCATGGGCCAGTCGACCGACCACCCTGGTCGGCCGACCAGGCCCTTGGGCCCCACCACCTCAACCAACCACATGGAGGTTTGGCATTGGCTCCCAATGGCAGTTCACCGAGGATGGCTGGCTTCTCACCCTTGGCTCCCTGCTATAAATACAAGGGGAGGGGGTAGAGAATGAACACACACACACACACACCACACTCACCTCTCTTCTCGAGTCGCTGGAGTTGCTCGGGAGTTCTGGTATGGGTTCATCTCTAGCTCTCTCTTGTAATATTCGGTCGTTTATAATAGAATTAGACTATGGTTACCGATATCTGCTCGAAGTATGTTCTGAGTTATCAGATCTATGCTTCTTGATCTGGTTGCGTTATCATATGATGCTTGCATTGCATGACCACCCTGTGCTTGCGATGGTTAACATATCGGCCTTAGAACTCTATCAACTGCTCCAGTATTTGTATGTTTGCTCTAGTGTGATGTCTGTCCATCCGGAGGGTGGGGACTCCGCACGGGATACTAGAGTATCGCTTACTAGTGTAGACATGGTGTCTAGATTAGCTAAGTGTTGCTGGATGTCAACTATACCCACGGTTTGTAGAGGTAGCCGGCAGGTGGTGACAGCCTTGTTCGAGCCCTAGTAATCCTCCACATTCGGTATGGGGGCTAGGAGGTGCATAAAGCCGCCAGGGTGTACGGGCTTCTCTCGATACTTCGATTGCGGTCTCCCTGTTGTGTAGTTTAAACTCTGATGATCTAACCATAAGATAGCATAGATATAGCTAGCCTAGCATAGTTGACTCGCGCTCTAACTTCTTTCTTGCTCCCGGCCTATAGCATCTTCTTTTGTTTTATTTATCTGAGGGTAGTAGTGTGTGTGTCACACTACCTCCTACCATGTTATATATCTTACCCCAATTTATGCACTTGAATATCCAATCGAGATAAAGTTCATCAACTAGTCTATATTTCTTCATTCACTGCCTTCCCTGCGAAAATATAAATGACACCCCGGTATACTCCCGAGTAAAATGCTACAGCGGTATTCCGTGCGCTTGCGGATTTATTCATGGTTCATGAAATACATACCACCCCAATTGGCGTCTGGGGGCGTCATCGCTGTTTCCCGGTGGTGATGCTGGTTGGCGCCAACAAGCATTTTTGGCGTCATTGCCGGGGAAGGCACAAATTGAAGTATATAGACAAAGTTATGAACAAAATCGAAATTTGTATTCACTTGCTAAACAGGCTAACTTGGCTTTGTTTTCTGTCTTTGTTGATGTGAAAACAGGATAGTGTATGACCGGTTTTGACTTGCCGCAAAACTTTCATTCCGATCAAGAGCCATTTTTGAGGAGGACGCAAGCTCATCTCATATCACCTCGGAGACCACTCTCAGCAGCCGAACCAGTCATTACATCATCGTCAGCTTCACAAGCTATGGCCCAGAAGACACTCCATGATTACTCTACTCCGTCTACTAACCAGGTCCCCACCGGGCCCGAAGTTAACACCGGAGGGGAAAATTTTGAGACCAAGACGGGTCTCATTACGATGGTGCAGGCCGGCCCTTTCTGTGGCAAGGCCAATGAGGATGCCAGCGCTCATCTCTAGCAGTTCCTAGAGCTATGCAGTACTTTTGTTATCTAGGGTGTATCGCAAGATGCAATCTGGCTCTGTCTATTCCTATTCTCTCTCTTGGGGAGAGCGAAGCAATGATTTTATGCTAACAAGGCTGCTGTGGACAATTGGGACAAATGTGCCAAGGCGTTCCTCGTGAAGTTCTTCCTGACGGGCAAAACCAATGCTCTTCATGGAAGGATTTTGAACTTTCAGCAGGCATCAAATGAGTCAATTCCTGAAGCTTGGAAGAGACTTTAGGAGTACATTCTGGCATGTCCGCACCAGGAAATGGACAATTGGCTCATTCTTCATAACTTATACAACGGGTTGACGCAATCTTCCCGTGATCATATGGATGCTGCTGCGGGTGGAGCTTTCTTCTCGCTGACCATTGAAAGAGCTACAACATTAATCGAGAAGATGGTGTCCAACCAAGGTTGGAACGATGATCGCCTCCAACCGCGCCAGCGAGGCATACACTCTGTTAAGGAGGCTGACATGCTTGCTATGAAGATTGATCTCCTCCTCAAGAAATTCGAGGATTATTCCCAAGATAAGGCTCAAATGCAAACACTTCAAGATTTGGAAACTCGCATGACGTGCGAGGCCTGTGGGAATGTTGGACATTCGGGAGATAACTGCCCGGAAACCCAAGAAGGAGCCTTATATATCAACGGTAATAGCAATGGGTTTCATCCACAAGGAGCTTAGGGGTGCAATCAACTAAGACCATATTATCAAGGAGGTAATCGCAATTCGAATTCTTTCAATCCTAACCAACCTACCATGAGGGATTTTGTTTGCGGCCAAGCGAAGATCAATAAGTCCCTTCAGAAGAAGTTGGCTGCTACAGACAAATCCATGGAGACCATCCATGCCAATATGGACGAATTATCCACTGCCATCAAGAACCAGCTGAGTTTCAACAAGATGATTGAGACTCAACTAGCTCAAGTGGCTGCCGCCATGCCCCCTACTATGGAGAACATTAAGGCGATAATCACATGAGGAGGTAAAACTACTCAAGACCCGCCTTAGCCTAGCCATGTCAAAAGGAAGAAGGCAAGCCCGGTGGTAGAAGAACCTTCTCAGGAAAAGAAACCCGAGAAGGTTCATAAAGGGAAAACAGCTCCGCATGAATTCTATGATACTCAAGTATTGTCGTTTCCTATGAGGGTAAAGAAGCCAAGTATAGATGAACAGTTTAGCCGCTTTGTTGAGATTATACAACAAGTAAACATCAATGTACCTTTGATGAATGCAATGAAGGTCCCGACCTATGCTCGCTACCTCAAGGACATAATCAACTACAAGAGACCACTGCCAACTACCAAAGTAATCAAGCTCACTGAGGCATGCAGTGCAGCTATACTTCAGCAATTGCCCGAGAAGAAAAAGGATCCAGGATTTCCCACTATTAGATGCTCGATAGGGGCATAGAACTTCGACAAAGCCCTATGTGATTTAGGTGCCAGCGTCAGTGTGATGCCGAAGACAGTCTTCGACCAGCTCAACTACACAGAGTTAACTCCAACACCTATGCTGTTGCAATTGGCTGACTCTTCGGTGCGGCACCCAAAAGGAATCACTGAGGATGTCCCAGTGAGAGTACGGGACTGCTTTATCCCAATCGACTTTGTGGTACTTGATATGGACAATTAAAAGAAAACCACTCTCATTCTGGTACGGCCATTCCTCAATACAGCGGATGCGCAAATTGATGTTGGGGCTAGAAAAATCCGACTCCACATCAATGGTAAAGAGGAGAAATTTGACTTCCGGCCTAAGAAAGAGCAATGCTTGATGATCCGAATCAAATTTGGGCCAAATCCTCAGAAATTCAAAGAAGTCTAAGTCAAACCCTCTCAGAAGGACAATCTTATATCTTTTATGAAGACGTTCATGAAGGATGATCAAACTCAAAAAGACCTAAGAACAAGGGTAAATCAAAGGTCACAGAAACCAAGGATCCTACTCCTGCGCCATCTATGCCAATAAAGAAGACCAAGAAAGCATGGCGCAAGAAGAAGAAGATGTCATCGCCCACTACTGCTTCTCCAGGTATGGACGAAACGACCTCAACCTGACCAGGTATGGAGAAAGGTCCTGCTTTCCGGACTAGACCAAGAGCTAGCTTGGGGGAGGTCCCCTCCACTAAGTCAACTGTATCCTTTACTTGCTTTCGAATAAATTTGATAAAACTTCCAAAATAAAATAAATATTTACTGTTTTATTTCCCTTTATCATACACAGTAAGAATGTTTTAACTTCTTATGAAAGTTGAAAGGATGAGTTTTGCTTTGTTCTACCATGTGTGCTATGTCTAGTTTGGCAATAAGAGTCTGTTGGCTATGTAAACGCTTTGCCAATGAACTTGAAAATTCTGTGGGTTACATATGCTTGATCCAAGTCTAAGTTGTTGTGAGCATAGATATGGTGAGTAAAGTTGTACAAATTTGTTCTAGTGACACTTGAAATCTGGAGTCTTTTGTTTTCGAAAAACTAAAAAGGCAAGTTCCTCAGTGATAAGCAAGTCCTACCAGAGCCATATGTTCTATTCCATGAAAAAAAACCTTACACATATGCTGCTTGTTGTTCTATTGAGTTTTGTCAAATCGTGTGACCCTAGTGAGATGCTTTTCATGCTTTCTCGATCATGAGCACGTACACATCTCATCCATTTGCGACATTCCTACATTGGGAATTAGCACCACTATCCATCCATTTCCCATCAATAAATGCCTGAGATGTGTACATCCCTCTCTCGTAGAACATCCCTGAAATAAAATAAAGTTAGATTATGGTTGCCCCAAAAAGGAAAAAGATGGCATGCCAAAGAAGCATGTCACAAAAAAAATAGAGAGAAAAAGAAAGGGGTAGCCATATCTCAAAAAAAAAGGGATGATTCAAGAGATAGAACCAATGCCTTAAGGAGTAAGCCATATCCATCCATCCATCCACTCATACACTTGCACCTTTTGATCGAGATTGTATGACTTTTTTCTCCATGGATCCTCTCTTGGACTTTACAATATATGGAATGCAAGTATGCCCTGTTCTTATCCTACCCTGAGCTCCACAAAAGCTTTATAGTAGTAGGAAAGACTAAAGGCAGATACTGCCCTGATGAGGATAACAAAAGTTGAGTGCTTCGAGAGAATCATCTTGGGAACTTTGCCATATTTTCGAATACCCTTCAAAAAGTATCTCCAGATGGATTGCAGATTTATGAACAAGTAAGTATTACTTTGTGCACCATTCTAACTCTCAACAGTCCAAGACAAGGAGACAGCTAAGAAACCCCATGAAGGAGTAAGGTACTTGTGCAAAGGTAAGAGAGCCAACACATTTAAGCTTATAGATGAACATCCAGGAGGATTGGCCACGACACCAACCGACTTCTGGTTTCAACGTGGAAGCTCCCCATTGGTCCTAGATGTCGGTTCCAGGAGGATTGACCTCCATTCCTGGCTGAGGAGAGGGTGGCGCCCTACTATATTTATGAGAGGAGGGGCTCCATTTCAACACATCCACCAAGTGCTCATATTAGAGTAGCCTTGCATAGGTTAGAGGTAGAGGTACTCAGGAGGGCAGCCGGTATTCGATGCTCTTCTCCATTTTGTACCTCTAGGACAGTGAGAGAGTAGTTCAGGAGAAGTGCCGGGGTGTCGGCACTTTGCCGCAGCTTGTACCTCTACGGATGTTGCTACATTCTTTGGGTTTTAGTAAGTGGTTACTGTCTCTAGTTTTTACTTGGTATAGTAGATGCTAGTAGTGCTTGTAGTTGAGTGAGATCAGTTCTCTTACTCGTGGGTTCGTCGCTCTATATTCGTACAGAGTGCTGTAGTTTGCTACGGCGTACCAAACGTAGTTAGACTATAGTAGTAATCAATAGTGGAGACGTGGTGTCTAGGCTAGGGGTTATCCTTCATTGCCTTATATCCCACGGTTTGTTAGAGGTAGGCCGTAGGTGGTGACAACCCTATTGGTCCTTCGTAATCCTCCATGTTCGGATATAGCGTAGAGCTGTTGACCGTAGTCAACTGGCAGACCAGTTGTAAGCCGGTGCTCGAAGCGAGTATTGTGCCCGAGAGATCGACCTTTAACTCAGCTATCGTGCTATCTTAGGAATCCTCTCTATCCTTCTACCTATCTTGGTGTGTCCTTGGACTGACTAGAACAGATGTTAGTGCACACACGTTCCCTGTGGATTCGATAACCCTTGGAATACTCTTTGGTGAAAGCTACAAAGGTATCCGTGCGCTTGCGGATTTATTCGTGATGCTAAAATACCAAACATCCCTCAAGAGAGACATTTAGCTTTCCTAGAGTAGAAACATCTAGGAAACGTTCTTCTACGGGGTGCCCTATCAGGATGTCAAAGTCTTGGACTTCAAGGACATGAAAGTCTAGGGCAATCTCTGTGTCCATGTGCCAAACTGGCACATCATGCATAACCCTGTTGGCGGTCGTTTTTAGTGAATTCTACCATAAACATTTCTTCGAATTTCATACATTCAGGAACATAACACCATGATTTTAATTAACATTAACGAGTTCCACGAGTTTTGGTGAATATTTGATTTCAGGAACAACATATACGAATTTGAGCTAAAATGGGAGAAATCCCAGGCCGGCCGCCTAGGCCAGGTCGGACGGCCGGCCTACTGTAACACCCTAGGTGTCTGCACAGTAGAACAACATTTCTTTTCTATGCGTCATGTGTGAAATTGCTTGAGTAAGGGTCTATTTTAAAAATATTAGGCCCATTTGTGTAAATATGAATTGATGTAGGGTCCTTTCTATAACTTAATTTGAATAGGGAGAGCAAAAATTGCTTTTGTGGAGGGTTTATTTGTAAAATTCAGTGTAATCATTGCTTGGCAGAAAATTTTGCTTTTTAGTTTGAAATTAAACTGAATTTGCGTTGTAAAAGACAAAAGTCCATTAAATTCAAAATCCTTCCTATGTTTTCAAAATAACTCTTTAACCTTTGGTCAAATCAATTTTTGCACAACATAAAAGTTGTAGATCTTGAAAAATTGAACAATTTACATGTTGGGCACTTTTTCATTTGAGCCATAGTTTAGAAGTTATTTTAGTTTTATAGTGGGACCCTTGAACTTTTCAGATTTTGCAAATCAGTCCAAACTTCATCTTCTACCTCTCTGCTTCACCGCCGCCGGTGCTGAGCGGTGGTGCCGCCACCGTGGGAGGACGCAGGCCACCTCCTGCTTCCCCCACCGCCTCACGTGGCACCTCCGCAGACCCCTGGACCCACTTCCCCTAGCGCTGGACCCCTCCTTCCCTCGCCACGTCACCACGACGAGCTCTGCGGCCGCCACCTCGCTGCCGCCGTGGCCAGCCCGACGCAGTGCCCTGGACCCCCATCTCTTGTGCGCCCCAGCATCCAGAGGACCCCTGCATCCTATTCCACTTGCTCTCTCGCCCGCTCCTCGCCCCGAAAGCCCAGAACACCACTACAGCAGCCCGAACTCCGGTGAGCTAGACACCGCCGTGAACCCGCCGCTACAGGCCTTTTCCGACCCTCTCGACCACCTAGCGAGCTCCACCTTGAGCTCGCGAAGCTCACCAGCCTCCCCTTGTCGCCAATCCCTCACCGGAGAACCTTGCCGCCGTTGAACCTCCGCCGCCGCTCCCTGTCCACCGCCGTCGAGCACCTTCCCGACCTTCTCCCACCGATCCAAGACCACCAAAAGGTGCGCAGGGACTTCCTCCTTCTTTTCCCTAACCTCCCCCTTGCCCCAGGGCCGGACGTCGCTGGGATCTGCAGCGCCATTCCTCCCCTGCTCCGGCCAGGGACCTCGTTTGAAAAGAAAAGAAAGTTCCAGGGGCTAATTTGAGAAATGTTCAAGAACTCTAGAATTCAAACCAGTGAACTTTGAAAATGTCTAGAAATTCGTAGAAAAATCAGAAAAATACAAGTCCAAATGTTTTGGAATCCTTGTTAGAAGAAATACAAGTTTTGTTACATGAACATTTTCAGTTCTTGTCTGTATTTTAATCCAAGCAAAAGAATAAGATAAATAGGTTTTATTTGTTCCATGAGTTCTACTCAGTAATTGTATGTTGTTTTTTCTATCTTGTGTCTTGCAGTGTTTTTAGCATCTAGTAAAAATTTGAAACCTTTTTGACATCTTTAACTAGGTCAAAGCTTTAAGATTCCTAAATTTACTAGTTATGCTAATGTATTTATGCTGGTAGAAATATTAGAGATCTAAGTGGGAAACTTTTTTCATGCATATGTGTTACTAAAACCTTGCTGTTTCACAAATCTGAGAAGTTTTAGAACTATTTAACTATATTTTTGATTTAATGCTTGTTAAGTAGGCTTTAATTGTGATAAATAGTTTACTTGCTTAGAAAATTCTAAGAATTTTTGTAGAACTCTATTTTGGTCGTTCAATCATGTCTCCAAAAGTTAGGATCCAGAAACACTATAGAACTTCATGTACTAATTAGTTTTACCATATGTGGTTTACTTCTATCAAAATTAGTACTTCAGTTTTATGTTTAGATAAATTCTGAAAAATTTATAGGACGTTCATAAACATATGAATACTATTCTGAAAAATTTTGAGCTTCATAAGTGTTGTCGTTTGTTCTGAAGAATTTATAGGGTAGATTGCTCTCTATATTTACTGTTTGAAGTAATTTTGCTGAAATTAAATGCTGTTTATTGGAACCTTAAAAATATTGATTTTGGTATAAAAATTGGACCAACAAAGTGTTTATAAAACTACGTTGGTTTCGTTAAGAATTGTGCATAGGGCGTAAAGCCCTAGGGAAATTATGGGATTTATCAGGTGGCTATCTATGTATGGTTTATTATATCTAACTTCCAGCACTTTACATTTTTGTCAAACCATACTCACAAGAAACCCTTAATTTCTGTGACGACGCATCTACGCTAAGGTAAGAAGGTAAGGATCCTCAGTCAGCTGAGGGAGTCTGACCTTCCCGTCGGTGATGCGAGCCAAACGTTGCCCTCAAGCAGTGGCTTACTTGAGGTACTCCCAATATACCAACTATTAGTTGACTATATTGGAAGTAAAGTATACCCAGTCAGCTAAGGGAGTCTGACCTTCCCGTCGGCGATGCGAACCGAACGCTGCGCTGCTGCCAATATACCGACCATCGGTTGATTATATTGGGAGTAAAGGAACTTGTGAATACGCTATCTCAGTGGCGTATGTTAACGTTGGCCATACGGCGGAAATTGTATGGCTGCCGCTTCTATAGTGAGCAGTAATGTATGGGAACGCTTTCATGAGTTCTGGCATGAAAGGTTCAATGCATATATATATATATATATGTGTGTGTGTGTGTGTGTGTGTGTGTGTGTGTGTTCTGTTAATCTTCTGTAGGTACACTAACCGTGATTCGATAAGTTAAGAACGGTTAGAATTTATCGACTAGATATAATAGGAAGAGACGTATTTATGTTATGCCACCGTACTAACCGCATAAGCCCAACAATAGTTGGCAATTGTTTTGTTTTGTGAGGACGTATAGAACGCGCATGCATCATGGCATATCTTGGTATGATTGATCGCCTTGCTTGTTATGTTGTTTTATTAAAATATGTTGCTTTTACCTGAATGTCCTCCTAGGTTTTTTGTTGTAGTAGTGTCACTGACGTATTCTGCTAGTCTGATCTTGAGTTGAGAAGGTCTTTTGTAAGTTAGTGGCTTTGAATTTTGTATGAACCTTACCGTTGATCTTAGCTTGTTAATCAATCCAACCCTTGATCAATGCCTTGAATCTATTCCTATCAAAACTATTATTCCTTTTCCTTCATGGCTCCCTGGCTAAGCCATGATGTTTTTTAACAAAATCCCATCAATAATCATTCTATTCCTCTTGGTGTTATGCCTGATCTTGCTGGCTATTTTGATTTCAACATCTGAATCCTATATTTTCATTCTTGCTCAGTCAATTTTGGATAAATTAAAAAGATTCATGATAATAATAACTTTTGAAATATAGTCCTTGATGCAACAATCATGCATCACATCATTTCATGTCATTCGTCAGTGCATAGTGTTGCATCATGATCGGGAATCTGTAGACTGACTAATGGGTATGCGTTTGAGTACCACTTCGTGGGTTGTCTTTGGTTCCTATCTTGTCGTTGCTGGCGCTATTGGGTTGCCACTCTTGATTTCTCTTGTGGTGGTGTTTAGTCACGTGACCTTGATGCCGCGACGAAACCTAGACTCTCGTGTGCACTGCAGCCACATTATTGAGCTACTAGGAGCGCGCTGGTGTCTAGGTATGTGTGACGTAACTCACTGCAATCCCCTTCTATGAAACCTTACTAGTGTCCTAACCTTTGATCCTTACTCAAGTGTATAGGGCTAACGAGTTTTAGTCGCGGGAAAATGGGCATGGTATGCACATTGCACTATGTGCATCATCAACTTATCCATATGTGCATCATGCTTGTGTATCTCATACCTGCATCCGTCAAGAGCATCATCATCGTTGCATCAGAGTGTATGCAAAATTGGGTCAGCATTGTGGCAATTGCATCATGTCATAAGCACCATTTCAATGGCGCATAAAACATTTTGTCATTGCATTGTACCAGCATTGCAATCATACATCTCGAGGGTGCATCATTCTCATGGTCATCGAGCATACGCATCTCGCATCATACTGTTTAATTTAATTAACAGTTTGAGCAAGAATTTCCTTGACCAAAAACTCACTTTGATATCTTTTCTATCTAGATTCACTACCAGATTAAAAAATTGTTTCTTCCAGGACTTAGATACTCTCTTCTCTGCAAAATCCTGCTATATGTTAGTACTAGAATAGTCCACCGGTCCTTTCCAGCCACCTTTGATGGTGATTGTGTTCACATATTTTATCCACAGACTCTTGCTGCAAAAACTAAAGCCCTGGAGCTTTTTAGCGTGGAAAAAAATAATTGATTAGTTCACAGTGGCACGATTAATCTCTACCACTCATATACCATACTTTGTATTTGGATCACCTCTTTGCTATCCATCTTTTCATAATGCTCGTCCATACATTATTTCTCTATACTACCCGGGAAATTCTTGTTAGGGATATGCTCGTTAGTGGTATTATTAGTAACGATTGGCAGTACTACGACAGAAATGAGCGAGAGTCTTTTGTGAACAACCAACACCAGGTTCTATCACTTGGCACGCGCAGGTGTCGCGTGAGCCTCCCTCAACTCTGTCTCTATTGTTTGTCTGGATCTATATATCGGATCCCAAATCGAGTAAGCTTTCTTCTGAAGACACGAAGAGGATAATCTTCGAAGGAACTGGTAATGGATGTGAACGTGGGAAGACTCCAAGAGGTGGTAGACAAGGGACTTCGTTTAATCTGCCTACATGCTCAAGCAATCTATGCCATTACCATTGGAACAAGAGGGCATAAAACACATAAAGTTGGACAAGTTACCAATCAGGTAAAATCGTAGGAGATATCGTGTTTCTTATACCTTTCTTCTTAAACTCTCTCTAAGTTCTCAATCCTTATCTGAAAAGAATCATATCGTCAACATCAATATTCTCTAATGCGACTTTGTCCGGCTGGCTTTGATGCTTGGTCTGCTCCTCTTCCCTCGAGAAGTCTATCGTTCAAAATCTCGGGACGAGATTCCTTTTAGGGGGGGAAGGCTGTGAAACCCTAGATGTCTGCACAGTAGAACAACATTTATTTTATGTGCTTCATGTGTGAAATTGCTTGAGTAAGAGTCTATTTTAAAAATATCAGGCCCATTTGTGTAAATATGAATTGATGTAGGGTCCTTTCTATAACTTAATTTGAATAGGGAGAGCAAATATTGCTTTTGTGGAGGGTTTATTTGTAAAATTGAGTGTAATCATTGCTTTGCAGAAAATTTTGCTTTTTAGTTTGAAATTAAACTGAATTTGCATTGGAAAAGACAAAAGTCCATTAAATTCAAAATCCTTCCTATGTTTTCAAAATAACTCTTTAACCTTTGGTCAAATCAATTTTTACACAACATCAAAGTTGTAGACCTTGAAAAATTGAACAACTTTCATGTTGTCCACTTTTTCATTTGAGCCCTAGTTTAGAAGTTATTTTAGTTTTACAGTGGGACCCTTGAACGTTTCAAATTTTGCAAATCAGTCCAAACTTCATCTTCTACCTCTCTGCCTCTCTGCTTCACCGCCGCCGGTGCTGAGCGGCTCCGCCGCCGCCGTGGGAGGCCGCAGGCCACCTCCTGCTTCCCCCCACCTCACGTGGCACCTCTGCGAACCCCTGGACCCACTTCCCCTCGCGCTGGACCCCTCCTTCCCTCGCCACGCCACCCCGACGAGCTCTGCGGCCGCCACCTCGCCGCTGCCGTGGCCAGCCCGACGCAGCGCCCCGGACCCCCATCTCTCGTGCGTCCAAGCCTCTAGAGGATGCCCACATCCTATTCCGCTTGCTCTCTCGCCCGCTCCCCGCCCCGAAACCCCAGAGCACCACTGCCGCCGCCCGAACTCCGGTGAGCAAGACGCCGCTGTGAACCCGCCACTACAGGCCTTTCCCGACCCTCTCGACCACCTAGCGAGCTCCACCTTGAGCTCGTGCAGCTCACCAGCCTCCCCTTGTCGCCAATCCCTCACCAGAGAACCTCGCCGCCGTTGAACCTCCGCCGCCACTCCCTGTCCACCGCCGTCGAGCACCTTCCCGACCTTCTCCCACCGATCCAAGACCACCAAAAGGTGCATGGGGACTTCCTCCTTCTTTCCCCTAACCTCCCCCTCACCCCAGGGCCGGACCTTACTGGGATCTGCAGCGCCATTCCTCCCCTGCTCCGGCCAGGGACCTCGTTTGAAAAGAAAAGAAAGTTCCAGGGGCTAATTTGAGAAATGTTCATGAACTCTAGAATTCAAACCAGTGAACTTTGAAAATGTCTAAAAATTCATAGGAAAATCAGAAAAATACAAGTCCAAATGTTTTGGAATCCTTGTTACAATAACTACAAGTTTTGTTTCATGAACATTTTCAGTTCTGATCTGTATTTTAATCCAAATAAAAGAATAGGATAAATAGGTTTTATTTGTTCCATGAGTTCTGCTCAGTAACTGTATGTGGTTTTTGGCTAGCTTGTGTCTTGCAGTGTTATTAGCATATAGTGAAAATTTGAAACCTTTTCGACATATTTAACTATGTCAAAGTTTTAAGATTCCTAAATTTACTAGTTATGCTAATGTATTTATGCTGGTAGAAATATTAGAGTTCGGAGTGGGAAACTTTTTCCGTGCATATGTGTTACTAAATCCTTGCTGCTACACGAATGTGAGAAATTTTAGAACTTTTTAACTATATTTTTGATTTAATGCTTATTAAGTAGGCTTTAATTGTGATAAATAGTTTCCTTGCTTAGAAAATTCAGAGAATTTTTGTCGAACTCTATTTTGGTATTTCAATCATGTTTGAAAAATTTAGGATCCAGAAACACTATAGAACTTCCTGTACTAATTAGTTTTACCATATGTGGTTTATTTTTTCAAAATTAGTACTTCAGTTTTATGTTTACATAAATTCTGAAAATTTTATAGCACGTTCAAAAACATATTTAATCTTGCTTTATGTGCTGTCTGAATAAATGTTTTGTTCTGAATATTTGGCTGCATCAAATGCTATGAAATTTACAGGGTAGATTGCTCTCCGTATTTACTGTTTGAAGTAATTTTTCTGAAATTAAATTCTGCTTATGTGCTGAGTTACTCTTTTATTAGCAAACCATGTTTTATTTGCTATAGGAAACAACTACCACTTGCTTTGTGAAGATAGTGTAGTTCTTTTGTGAAGTTGATCATGTTGTTTTGTGGAGTAAGAGATGTTAATTAACTACTCCATAAATGACTGCCCATGTGTTAAGTTTGTTTGCTAATTGTTAGACTGCAGTTTCTTCGTCTCGTGTGTATGTTTATAATACTGTCCTTGCATCACATATAGATACGACTGTTCTAGCGGACAGGACGTACGAGTTGATCCTGGAGTCCGAAGAAGGTGATCCAGAAGTTCAGGTGAACACTGCTGTACTAACTGAAGCCCCGGACCAAAGTTCGGAAGAGCCCAAGGCTGTTTTAGCTAGCGACTACCGAGAAGGCAAGACCCGGACATAACCCAATATTTCAAATTATTACAATTTATCGTTATTACTTACTTGTGCATTTACAGTTCTTAGGATTTGAATTGAAACCCTACATGCATGATCCTAGGAACCTATGGACTGAACACTAGACCTGAGTTCGAATAATTGCTAAGCTTATAGGACCGGTAAAAGTCGAGTGATTGCCTGTCACTCGCGAGCTCTATAGGAATTGCTTGTTTACCTTTTGCTATCAATATAAGCACGACGGACTGGGTCGTGTTCGATATCATGACCTTGGGTGAGACCCCGTCTATGTTGATAAATTCTGCTAAGGTCGCGGTGTGTGGTAGCGGTGGTTAAGTTTTTGAACGTACTAGCCACATGCCGTAAATATGGTACGCAGTAAGCCTAGTAGCCGATCGGACCGGGGAGTGGATATACCTTTCACTCTCTCTTAGAGATAGGTTTTATTTATGTTTATGTTGCACAACACCATGGGTGAAGGGGCGAGGTTGGTGCCCTGTAGTCGGGGAGAGTGACCCTGTCCACAAGCCGGAATGAAAGGTAAACTGTTGTTTGGGAACGACCCTACGGTGTTCCAAACGTGTGTGTTAGGTCTGCCTGGCCAGGTCAATAAATTTCGATTCGAATTGTCCGCTTCTCACGGTTTGGGATTGCTTGATCCCTTTGCCACACAGAGTAATAAGAGTAACATTATGATGATCAATCTTGATGTTTGCTTAAAGTTCTACCATGGTTGAATAGGAGTATGGGTTTTCAGGACCAGATCGCTAGTGTGACTTGGCCCTATTCTTTGCCTCCTGGCTGGTCCGTAGAATGGGATCCATCTTCGGCCGGCAATGACCCCAATGAGTGATACCTTGCTTGGGCTAGCTTGGTGTCCTTTTGCGACGTGTTGTAGCCGTCGTGTTTTCTTTCCGCTATCTTTAAACTCTGAACATTAAACTTATGGCTTGTATAACGTTTACTGAGTTTGGATCTGTAATAATGCTTTGAACTGGTTTGTAATAACAACTATGCTTGTGTTGTAAAATATGTGGTTGTAATATCTCTGTACTCGCCTTCGTGTGGGGTATGCTTGTTCGATCCGAGAACCGATGGTTGTATCGGGACGTTACTCGACAGACCAAGAATTGTTCCGTTTGAAGTGCGTTTGTGTCGATGTTGCCTTTATGGTGATGGCCAGCGCACTTGAGCCGGGATAATTCAGGTGGTTCTGCCACACCTACCCATGTGTCAACTCGTCGTGCAACTCCACAGTGATGGTACTGAACACAAGATCAAGCAAAGAACAAGTGTCATGCACAAGTGTCGCCAGTTTAGACCCAAAGGCGTACACCAAGTCCAATTGGGTCCACTTTTAGTGACAAGCAAATCAATCAAGACCCAAACTGACTTGAGGAGAAACATACAACCCCTGATCAGCATGACAGAGCAATAGAGGGCCAAGATGTGCCAGAGCCAGGCCGACCAGCCTAAGTGAGGCTAGCCGGCCTAAGAACCACATGGAAAATACCGAGCAGCTCACAACCGACTCCAGGAGAGAATCCAAGCCATCCAGAAGAAGGTTGGTGCCAGATGGCATGATCCCCAGGCCGGCCGGCCTAGTGGAGGCCAGCCGGCCCCACTCTGCAGCCTCTGGACTTCAGGTTTCGAGTGGAAGTTAAGCTCATCGACTACACTTGCTTCCATGTGATGCCAACTGGATTACCGGCCAGATACCAACCTTGGAGTGCTATAAAGGGAGCTCCACCCCTCACTTCCAAGACACACCATCCATTAGAGAAGAGTGTTCATTTGTACTCTCTTGTATTAGAATAGGGAGAGAGTGAGGTGAGAGCTTTGGTGCAAACCAAGCTAAAGGAACGAACTCGAGTTCTCTCGGTCTTACTCCATATTTTGTATCCACCTAAGAGGAATATATCTTTGAGTAAGTTCCTCGTCTTAACTTCAGTTTCTCGCTAGCTTTACTTTCTGCTTTAGTTACTTGTTTACTTACTTCCTTCAATCTGCGAGATCCTGAGTCTGCGTAAGTAGCAAGATCTATTTATTTGAGGTTGCTTTCTATCTAAGTATATGGTAGGAGCATGTGTTGGGTATTTTAGCATCACGAATAAATCCGCAAGCGCACGGATACTGTTGTAGCTTTCACCTCAGAGTATTCCAAGGTTTATCAAATCCACAGGCAACGTGTGTGCACTCTCTTCTATTCTAGTCGGTCCAAGGATACACCAAGATAGGTAGAAGGGTAGAGAGGATTCCTAAGATAGTGCTACTGCTGAGTTAAAGGTCGATCTCTCAGGCACAATACTCGCTTCGAGCACCGGCTTACAACTGGTCTGCCAGTCGACTCCGGCCAACAACTCTACGCTATATCCGAGCGTGGAGGATTACGAAGGACCAATAGGGCTGTCACCACTGACGGCCTACCTCTAACAAACCGTGGGATATAAGGCAAACGAAGGATAACCCCTAGCCTAGACACCACGTCTACGCTATTGATTACTACGGCAGTCTAACTACGTATGAGCTCCCATAGTAAACTACATCACTCTGTATGAATACAGAGCAACGAACCCGCGAGTAAGAGAACTGATCTCACTAAACTACAAGCACTACTAGCTTATACTATACCAAGTAAAATACTAGAGATAGGAACAACAAATACTTGCCAAACCCGAAGAATGTAGTAGCATCCGTAGAGGTACAAGCCGGGGTAGATTGCCGACGCCCCGGCACTTCTCTCGAACTACTCCCTCACTCTCGTAGAGGTACAAAATGGAGAAGAGCGCTGAAGACCGGCACCCCTCCTGAGTACCTTTACCCTCTCCCTACTCTAAGACAACTCTAAACCAAGAGAAGGCTTGAGAGAGCACTTGGATGGATGTTTCCTCAAATGGAGCCCCTCCTCTACTATTTATAAGAGGGAGCCATGGGCTTGCACGGCGTGGAGCTGCAGCTATGCCTCTTGGAACTGACATAAGGAGCCAATGGGAAGCCGACACATCGAAGGGGGTAAGTCAGTGCTGTAGTGGGATAGTCGGCCGACCATGGCGGTCAGCTGATTGCCCACCAGCTCCAACCACCCCCAATCTTGGTATTTGGGCTGTCCTGGTATCCCTTGTCCTAATCCCATTGGGCATGGCCTGTCCTACACTGGTTTACTTGGGTCTTTGGGCTTGTTTTGATCCATTTCAGCCTGAATCTCATGCTCTAATTGGTTGTGCCTTTTGCCTTGAATTGAGAAGTGTGTTTTCCTGCTCATGAAGTGTGTTATCTCTATTAATTCACCTGCATACACATATTTACCAACACTCATGGAAATGGTCAGTAATAAACCTATACCACTAGGTTGATGCTCACATTTTATGTGGTTATGCAAGAATTGACTGTTGGGTATTTTAACGATGCGAATAAATCCGCAAGTGCACAGATACCGTCGTAGCTTTCACCCATATTCAAGGGTATCGTATCCATCGGGAACGTGTGTGCACTAACTCCTAACTTAATCGGTCCAAGGACACACCAAGGATAGGCGGCAAGACTGGAGAGGATTCCTGCGGTAGCGCTAAGGATGAGTTAAAGGTCGATTTCTCGGGTAAGAATACTCGCATCGGGCACCGACTTACCCCTGAAATGGTCAGGAGACTCCGGCCAATGGCTCTACGCTATATCCGAATGTGGAGGGCTACTAAGGACCAATTGAGCTATCACCACATGCAGGTTGCCGTTGGACTCCCCTCTCATCCCTTTCTGAAGTCCTTCCTCTTCCAGCCACTGAAGCAGATCAAGTTAGTAGTTAGCTCTTCGCTAGGTAGAACAGTAGGTTATCTAGAGTCAGGCCCTCTTCCCTCTTACCTTTTCTCTCTTAGTGTGTCCGGTTGAGTAGTTCTAGATTTGGTCGAAGTTTTACCGTTCCTTGGATTCGATATCTCAGGTATACTCCCTGGTGAAGGCTACATCGGTCTTTATACGGTTGTGGAGTAATTCGTTTAGGCTAAGGAGTGCCAACAAGCTTTCTGGCGCCGTTACCGGGGAACGGTAGCAACACTAGATTTAGAGTTAGTCAGCCGTACGACTTTCCATTTTACCCCATGGAGTTTTGTCCTAGTTATCCGGTAGTTCCATCTTGCGAGTATTTGGACCCACCACCATCCTGCCATCCCATACTATCTGATGGTTACGAGATCCGTCCCAGTCTCGTAGCCATGGTTCGCGCTCAGTCCTTCTCTGGTAGAAAGGATGAATGCCCCTATGCTCACTTGCAGGTTTTCGAAGAGAATTGTTCTCTTCTAATTATACCCGGTATGACCCAACATACCCTACGGTGGAAGCTATTCCCGTTCTTTCTGATGGGAGAAGTGAAGATGTGGTACAACCGGACTGCAAGAGGAGTTGGAGGATATTGGATACAACTGAAGGATGAGTTCTGCTTGTTCTTATACCCTATCTCCAAAGTGATGGCTCATCGAAATCAACTGATGACATTCGAGCTAGGCGATGAATCACTTGGAGTAGCGTGGGCTAGATTCATGCATTTGGTAGACTCCGGGCCGCCACATCAAATCCCGGAGGAGATACTAATGCAGCACTTTATCTATGGTCTCAAGCCGGAGAGCGCACATTTCATGAATGAGCCACGCCAGTCGTCATCAGTGATAAGCTGACAGAGAGAGACTCGGCGGTTCGGTGCAGTCCTGGAGAAATATCGGTCCATCATCGGGTATTCTCTCCAAGACTTGAAGGGGATCAACCCCAACCTATGCACCCATCGCATCCCAATGGAACCGGAACAAAAGTTGTCAAGAGAACATCAACGGCGGCTCAATGATGCGATGAGGGAGGTCATCTTGAAAGAGGTACTGAAGCTACTACACGCGGGTATCATATACCCTGTGCAAGACAGTGAGTGGGTCAGTCCAGTTCAAGTGGTCTCGAAGAAGGGAGGCATGATAGTTATCCGAAATGAGAGAAATGAGCTCATACCTCAACGAAATGTCACCAGATGGAGAATGTGTATCGATTACCAGATGCTCAACAAGACCACCCGGACAGATCACTTCCCTCTGTCGGTGTTTTACCGTTGGGTTCTCCGAGGGGTATCCCGAGGAGAGTGGTTATGAGTAGGGACTCGCCGAGATCAGAACGCGATGGTGCAAGGAACACAAGGATTTAGACAGGTTCGGGCCGCCAGAGCGTAATGCCCTACGTCCTATGTGGTTGTTTGTATTCCCTCTAGTCTTGTTCGATGTTTTGGAGGGGTCCCTGTCTGCCCTTATATAATCTGGGGGAACAGTGTTACATGGAAATCCTAGTCGAGTCCTGTTGGGATTTTAGTCCGAGATGTTCGGTTAGTTCCCGAGGCGGTGGACTAGTTCTACTCCTATTCGGGTAGATACAAGAGAAGTTGGGCATAACCATGCACTACTCCCTACTCTAAAAGGTTCCGTGCCCGTGGGCAGTCCTATTGCCCCGGGCCTGACAAGCCCCCGAGCTCTTCGTAGTCGAGTTCTGCAGGCTTCGAGTGCTTCTGAAGACGTACATCGAGTGCTCCAAAGTATTTCTGAAGTCCTTTGCTCAGGCCTGGAGTCCTTTGAGTGCTTCGAGTAGTCCTTCGAGTACTTCCTTGGCTGCGTCGAGGCTATGAGGTGCTCTAGCCTCGAATTTTTCCTTCTAATATAGTGCGCAATGTACTCGTGCTCCATATATAGTAGCCCCCGAGCCTTAGGTTGAACCGATGGATCAGGCTGAGGGTCATCTTAGTCTTCTGGTTTCTTTGACCTTCTGTCTGAAGTCTGAAATGTTTTTCAAAAAAAGTTGCTATTTATGACACGTATTCCGCAGCCCCCGAGCCTTGGATTCAAATCCGCGGTTTGGAGTTAAGGGTCCAAGAGATAATAGCGTGTCCTCTGCAATCTTTCTGAGCTCGTCAGAGCTTCAGCGAATCTTCTAAAAAGGTGGCAGTGCGGTGTACTATTTGTCCGTGAGTTCACGTGGCGAGTACCGCTGTAGAATCTTTTTCTTTTTCGCCCGTGAGTCTCCTTGATTTCTTGGACGTCATGTGCTGATTTGTGGCTTTGCTGCCTCCTCTATTTAAGCAGGGTCTCCAGCACTTGTTTCCTCGTTCTTTGCAGTTGTAGCATTGGGTTCCAAGTGGAGTTCTTCACTTGAGAGTACTCGACCTCCCGATGGAGTACTCGATTTGTCCTTTTAGGTGCTAGAAGAGTGTTTGCGAGCAGCACAAACACTTGTTATCTCTCAGGCCGCCGCTCTTTTTCTTCACATCACAGCCATCCTGGTTGTCTTGATAGAGAGCTAGTGGAAGCCGTATCGGAAGCTTTTTCGGGTGGGGACTGTGGTTGTCTCCCCCGATGGCTTCTGGAGAGATGGCATTGTTTTTGTGCCAAAACATATCAGGGAGAAGAGCAGGTGCAAGAAGAGGATTTGCGATGTTCTGTATCCATCTATATCTTCTTGCAACAAGCCTTTTCCTCTCAGAATGTACCTAGGTTGCTCCGTTCTGGGAGTAACAAGCTTTGTATCTTTGTATCAGCCCTTGGGCTGTCCTCTTAGTAGTTGAGGTCGAGTGGTTTCGAGTAGTGAAACCGTCGATATCTGTGTATTTTCCTTTGTTGGAATGTAATCCCTGAATGGAAATCTCTGTTTTTGCTCTGATTCCACTTTTTCCAAGGATTGTTCTGAGACTTGTTGGTTGAAATAACTTTGAAGCCGGTGCGCGACCTTTGGGCTTCTTGTTATTTTACCGAACTGCCACTGGCTCTGTTTATTTAACTGTTCGATTAAATCTAGGTTTAGCACGCTTCCTCTTCTTTCTCCGCTGCCGTCCAAAAAACTCATCTACTCTCGCCTCCAAGTGACGCGAGAAACTAGCCACCGCTAGCCCCCGAGCGTGAAGCAAGAAAGAATTGTTGTTATGGCGCCGAAGAGATCCGCTGCGAAGGTGAAGGTGGACGATGCTACCGCTGGTGAGGCAGAGGTCCATGGGTGGAAATCGAGTAAGTGCTCCGATTCCCATCTTCTGAATCTGGTCGAGAGCCATCTTCTTCAGCCCCGGAAATTGATCCATTGGCGTGGATCTGTGGGGGAATCTTTTCCTCATGAGGGGGGAATCGAATCTGTTATTTTTCTTCCTCATGTTCTTCGGGGCCTCGGTTTTCCTGTTTCTAATTTCTTCCTTGGCCTCCTTTATTACTGGGGGGTTCAAGTGCATCACTTGACCCCTAATTCCATCCTCCATACCTCTATCTTTATCCACTTGTGCGAGGCCTTTCTGGGGATTGAGCCCCACTTCGATTTGTTTCAATATTTCTTTCATTTGAAACCTCATCCCAACAAAGCCAAGGTGGATGTAGTTGGGGGAGCCGGCTTGCAGTTTCATCAAGGGAGGAAATCCAAGTATATCCCCTATGATTTGAGTGACAAGGTCATCTACTGAAAGTCGATCTGGTTTTATATTGAAAATCTTTCTTCTTCCCTTCCTCTTCGCACTCCTTGCCCCCCTGTGAAGAAGCCGAATTGGAATTACAAGGGGAGCGGAGGATACCAAGTTAACTTTCTTCTCGGGGAGATTGAGAGGTTGAAGGCAGAGCACCAGATTTGTGGTGCTTCTGTAATTGCGAACTGGTCAATGCGTAGGTTCCAGCCACTGCAGAGGCGGATCCATTTTGGCTTCCAGTATGAGGGGGAAACGGATCCCTCCCGTTATACCCGAACCAAGATCACTGAAGATGATCTGAAGGATCGGGTGCTGGAGCTGCTGAAGAATGTGCCTGAGGTGGCCAATGTTGCTGGAACTTTCAGCGCTGCAAGGTGTCCTCGGGAGGTACTATTTCGAGTAGTCGACTGAAGTGTAGTTCGAGTACTTTTGGTCGAGTAGTCGAGTTGATTCACTATCTTTCCTGCAGATTAATCCAGAGAACAATCAGAGTAGGCCTCCGCTGCCTGAAGATGTGCCATTGGCGCATACTGACTCGAGTGTGCATCTGACTTCTTTTTCCTTGCATTCCGTTTTGATTAGGCTGCTGAATCCTTAATTGATCGTAGTTGTGTTTTGTACACAGGTCCATCGGGTAGTCGAACGGCGTCGGACGTCCAAGAGCGGGCGGTGGATGAACCGGCCGTCGAGTCTGTGAAGACTCGGAAACGAAGCACCGCCTCTGCTGGGAGCAACGATAGGTGAGTACATCATTGTACCATTCTGAGTTGTTGCCTTTTCCTGATGGCTTTTTCTTTTTCTCAGGCCTCCTTCTTCGAAGAGGCAGTTGGTGGGCTCTATCGTGAGCCCTGTCGACTCGATTCCTACTGCGCCGGTAGAGTCTGGTAGAAGCGGCTCTGAAAGGGGGCAGAGTACTTCGGGACAGACTGTTGTCCCGAGGTTTACTCGGGCGAGGAAATTTGTGCCGAAGCAATCTCCTCAGTGAGTGTCTGTTGATCGACTTTTTGTATTTGCTCTTCTGATGTTTTGATTGAAGTGTCGAGTACTTCTTTTCTTTTTGTAGCAATCCGGAAGCTCTCGGGACTGATGAGTCGGAGAAGGGTATTTTTGATGCCCTTAAGAACATTGCTCAGTTGCCTCCCAGCCCGCCGCGGAGGGATGATCAGTTGGTTGATTCGGCTGCCGGGCCGAAGGGGTTTCCTGCGGCTGAGGATGCGGGCAAGGGGTCTTCTACTGCTAGCACTTGTGAGTGTCTTGAAGTGATTGACTTGTTTTCTTGTCGAGTATTGACTCACTGTCCTTGTGTAATTCAGATACCCAGGCTGAGGACCAGCCGAAGAGCCCTTCGGCTGCTAGCAGTGTTGACCTGATCCCACTGGACATGCCGCGGTAGGAGGTGGAGAAGCTGGTCGAGGGATCGACTGCTTTTGCTCGGAAGATCTTAGGCTTCCATTCCTCCCTTGTTGTAAGTGACTTGTTGTGCTCGAGTAGTTTGTGTTATCGAGTACTTTGTCTTGATCGTGCTTTTGTTGGCTGGATCTAGCCAAACAAGTCGCGGACCAGGCCGAGTTCCTTCGGCGGACTGGGAAAGCATCTAGCTGACGGCTGACCAGTCGCTTCAGCTTGAGAAGATGGCTGTCCTTGAGAAGTTTTCTTAGGAGCAGTCGGAAAAAGTCAGGCTGTTGGAGGCCCGGGTGGAGGCTTTGGAGCAGGATAATTCTGCTCTGAAGGATAAGGCCTCCAAGCTGCAGGAGCAGGTCAAGGCTAATGCCAAGGAGAAAAAAGGTATTTTCTTCCTTCTTCTATCTCCTTCGAGTAGTTTTCTTCTGTTCTCATGTTTTCCCTTCTTTGACAAAGCTTAAGAGCTTGTTATTGCGAAAGGGTAATGAGGTGACTGATCTGACCAATATTATGTATTGTCACGTAGATGCTGTTGAGCAGCAAACGAAGATCAAGGCTGACGCTGACAAGCAAATGGTCAGCGATATAAAGCAGACCAGAGACTTGGCGGCTGATCGTGATCAGAAGGCTCAGCAGCTGGTTGATCTTGAGGCGGCGGCTCAAGTAGTCGTCGACATGGTCGAGGATGAAGAAGCTGGTGGCAAGAGTTTGCTAGATCGTCTTCGTGAAGCCCCCCAGCGACTCAGCAGTTTCTTCTCTGAGACCTCTAGAGACTATTTAGCTCATGCCCTAGGATTAGTCAAGTCCTTTCTTCCTTTAGCGAACTTGTCCCTTATTGGTGATGGGGTTGCCATTGGCTGCTCAGAGGAGCGATTCTCTGAGTATGTCACGGAGATGAAACCCATCGCTGATAAGGTTATCAGCAGCTTGGAGCCAGCCCTAGAGGTTTAAACAGTTGATGTAATATCCTCTTGGTTTTGGTGTGGACGGGTGTCCATTGCAGTACTTTTAATATTCTGATGTATAGTACATTCTTTTGAGCTGACGGCCGATTGGCTGGTTGCCCTTGACATTGGCTGGCTTGAATCATTTCTTCGAGTACCATAGTAGTCGATTTGCTTGTCGTCTAGAAGACGAGTAGTTCCTTTGTAGGAATTGTAGAGATTGTTCGAGTACTGTAGTAGTCGAGTATTCTCTTCTTGCAGTCGAGTGCGTAGCAGTCGAAGAATTGTCACCTTTCGGATGACTAAGTCCTTGTTGGAGATAGGAAACTTGTCCCATCCGGAGATCGAGTATTTGAGTAGTCAATCGATTGTCGTCTCATGGACGAAGAGATTTTTTAAGGAGATAGGGAGCATGTCCCATCCCCGGTTCGAGTACCGGAGTAGTCGAATAATTTGTTCGTCGTGCAGATGAGAGGTCCTCTTGAGAGATAGGGACCTTGTCCCGTCCGAAAATCGAGTACCGCAGTAATCGAATAAGTCATCTCATGGAAGAGAGAAATAAGAAGCATGTCCCATCCGGAGTTCTTCTTGGAAGATAGGGAGCATGTCCCGTCCGGAAATCCTCTTGAGAGATAGGGAGCTTGTCCCATCCATGTATCGAGTACCGCAGTAGTCGATTAAGTCGTCTTATTGACGAGAGTAGGGAGTTTGCCCCATCGAGTACCGTAGTAGTCGATTAATTGTCGCCTCATTGATGAAGGGTTCCTCTTGGGAAATAGGGAGCTTGCCCCCATCGAGTACCGTAGTATTCGATTAATTGTCGTCTCATGGACGAAGGGTTCCTCTTGGGAAATAGGGAGCTTGCCCCATCGAGTACCGTAGTAGTCGATTAATTGTTGTCCCATGGACGAGGAGTTAGAGAGCTTGTCTCTGAGGATGTGGGAAGCATGTCCCCCCAAAGGTTGAGTATCGCATTAGTCGAACCAGTTATCGTCTCATGGACGAAGAAGTAGAGAACTTGTCTCTAGGGCCGAAGGCCCCGACTACTCGATTCGACGTGCCTTTGACTTTGAGTCAACAAAGAAAGATTGGTATTCGAGGTAGTCAAAGGAGTAACCACCCCTTGGGAGGGGGAGCACATGTCTCTAGGTTCAACTCCGGGTAGAGAACTCGTCTCTTGGTCCATCGGCCCCAACTACTCGATTCACCGTGCCTTTGACTCTGAGTAAACAAAGAAAGGTTGGTATTCGAGGTAGTCGAAGGAGTAACCGCCCCTTGGGAGGGGGAGCACATGTCTCTTGGTTTAACTCCTGGTAGAGAACTCATCTCTTAGACCGCAAGGCACATGTCCCTTAGCCCCAGTTACTCGATTTGCCGTGCCTTTGACTTTTAGTGAACAAAGAAAGGTTGGTATTCGAGGTAACTGATGGAGTAAAGACTCCTGAAGAAGTAACCCCTTTGGAGGGGGGAGCTCGTGTCTCCGGTGATGAAATCTTCTTTTCCAATGCAATTTAGAAGCACTTTATTTCCATCTTGGCCTTTACTGGGTATAAGACCGTTGATTGACTTGAAAATTTCTCTTCTACCAACTTGAGTGGATGGAGTCAGAGCTCGGGCGAACCCATCCTAGCCTTTATTGGGCGTAAGACCGGGGGTAGGCCCAATAGATGACTCTCTTTGATCTCTGCTATCTGTCAACACGAGTGGTGATCTGAGTCAAAGCTCAGGAGAACCCATCCTAGTCTTTATTGGGTGTAAGACCGGGGGTAAGCCCAATAGATGGCTCGAATGCCAGTGCGAGTAGTTTTGGGGTTGAGTCAGAGCTCGAGCGAACCCATCCTAGCCTTTATTGGGTGTAAGACCAGGGGTAAGCCCAATAGATGACTCGAGTCAGAGCTCGGGTGAATCCATCCTAGCCTTTATTGGGTATAAGACAGGGGGTAGGCCCAATAGATGACTCTCTTCAGTAGCTGGCATGCTTGATTCTTCATTGAAAGGGTATATTGCTCGTGTGGACTTTCTCTTTGTTGGCAGAAGTTGGAGGTGCTCCGAGTGCTTTACGAAGGATGTTGCATTGGAAGTTCGAGTGCTTTCCTTTGGGGTGCAGGAAGCATTTTGAATGGATTTTCTGATGAGTAGATTCAGTTGTCGACTGCTTTGGTTGAGAAGGAGGTGCTGCCTTGTCGTGATGCCATTTTCGTGAATTGTACCCATAGATATCAGGTATCCGGAAATTAGATGTCGGAGGCTTCAACTTCCTCATGGTGTTCTCCTTTGTTGATGATGACTATCTTTGCGTTGCGGCCAATGTTGATAACATTGTGCAATTCACTGTTCGAGTAATCGAACGAGTCGCCGAGTTGTTGATGATGCTCTGTTTTGAGGATCATCTTCGGGTTGTTGTCTAGATGGACAGTGACTGTGATTCCCGGTGGAGGACTTCCATGGCTAGCTACTGCTGCTTCAGTTGTCTCCAGTTTAGAGAGGAAATTGTCGTAGTCCAGGTCTTCCAACGTCGTTGAATTGCATTCTCGGTTTGTGGGGTCCGAGAGAAAAGCCATGGAAATTTCGCGATTATGGCTGCGAATTTTCGAATTGATGTTGTCTTCCTTGAGTGGGAGACCTTACTGAAATGGTAATTCTTCATCTTTTGAGAATTGTTCCATCAGTCTTTGACTTGTGGACTGCCGTTCTCTTTTTATAGTGACTATGGAGGTCGACTTCTTCTTGGATTCGGTCTCCTTGTCCGAATCGAGTTGTGTTGCGAGTCGGTTTCTTTTGACGTCCGAAACCGGGTAGGTTTCTTTGTCTTCTTTGACTCGGGGAGAGAATCCGAGAGTATGTCGCAAAAGGTCTTCGTCGTATGGGATGTGGTCTACTGAGGGCCATCCGCCTTGGATTCGAACTGAGAGTTCGTTTATGAATTTGTTGTATTTGTCCAGATTGTCCCACTTCTCCGAGGAAGATGTCTGCGGCATGCGGTGATCTTCTTGCGAGGTAGGGGAGTTCGGAGCATGGACTATATTGCACCAGCAACTCATGTAATCTTCGACTGAAACAGAGTCTTCCGCAGGCTAGGTTTGAGATAGGTGTTGATCTGTAACCCTGTTTTGCGAATCATCCCATAGTTTCTTTGCTTTAGATCGCTCCCAAAGAGCTTCAAGCTTGTTGGGATTGCTTAACCCTTCCATGAACAGGTCGATGTCGTGTGACCATTTGGCTAGTTCATCTTCGGAGATTGGTTCGTCCAATTCCTCGAGATATTTGATGAAAGCTTGATCTTGTTCCAACTCTGCAGAGTTGAGAGTCCACTGGTTGGAGAGTTCTTCGAGAGAAGTGTTGATGTTGAAAGCATCTTCAGCTTTCTGGAGGCAGCGCTCGATTTTTTCATCAATATCATTGATGCTTGAAAAAGTGTTTTTCGACTGCTTATTTTTGCGAGTAGCTCTTTTGAAGCTAGTCTTTGACTTTTTCTTCCGAAGACTTGGTTCAGCAACATGGATGCAATTGGAAAGTGTGGTCTTTCTGTTGGTGGAATTTTCTTGCTTGGAGCCTTGATTGCATCGAATTCGGGTTGAATTCGGTCTTCGTTGTTGAGGCCGGAAAATCCGATTTCTTCGAGCAGATTGATGAATTCGTCGAATTCATGGCGCTTTGCGGCTACTGCAGCTTCTGGGAAATCTTGATCGGTTGAGCAGCTCTCGAAACTGCATGATCCGTTGGCGACGAAGATCCAGGAGCCGATGCGAAGGGAGGTGCCTTTTTCGAGCACCGAGTAGTCGTCGAGAGAAGCCATCGGGTTCTTCTGATGATCGTTGGCGAGAGGCCTCACGATGGGCGCCAGCTGTCGGTGTTTTACCATCGGGTTCTCCGAGGGGTATCCCGAGGAGAGTGGTTATGAGTAGGGACTCGCCGAGATCATAACGCGATGGTCTAAGGAACACAAGGATTTAGACAGGTTCGGGCCGCCGGAACGTAATACCCTACGTCATGTGTGGTTGTTTGTATTCCCTCTGGTCTTGTTTGATGTTTTCGAGGGGTCCCTGTCCGCCCTTATATAATCTGGGGGAACAGGGTTACATGGAAATCCTAGTCGAGTATTGTTGGGATTCTAGTCTGAGACGTTCGGTTAGTTCCCGAGGTGGTCGACTAGTTCTACTCCTATTCGGGTAGATACAAGAGAAGTAGGGCATAACCATGTACTACTCCCTACTCTAGAAGGTTCCGTGCCCGTGGGCAGTCCTGTTGCCCCGGGCCTGACACCCTCTCCCTTTCATCGACGAGATGCTTGAACAGTTGGCAAAACACTCATACTTTTGCTACCTCAACGGATACTATGGTTATCATCAAATTCCTATTCATCCTAATGACTCGAGCAAGACTACCTTCACCTGCCCCTATGGAACATTCGTTGTTTGGTCTTTGCAACACACCGGCTTCTTTTCAAAGGTGCATGATGGCAATCTTCTCGGACCTGATTGAAAACATCATGGAAGTATTCATGGATGACTTCTCAGTCTATGGGAAGGATATCGATCAATGCCTTGAGAATTTGGACAAAGTTCTCAAGAGGTGCCAAGAGACACACTTAGTCCTTAATTTGGAGAAGTGTCATTTTATGGTCAGAGAAGGAATTGTCCTTGGACATAGAGTGTCTGAAAGAGAGATAGAAGTGGATCGGGCAAAAATCAATGTTATCGAGCAGTTGCTACCCCCGACAAATGTCAAGGGAGTCAGAAGTATCTTGGGCCATGCTGGCTTCTACAGGACATCAAGGATTTCTCCCGTATAGCCAGGCCCTTGATAAACTTACTCACAAAAGATGCCCCGTTCAACTTCGTTGAGGAATACCCCATAGCCTTTTATACCCTCGAGAAGGCACTCCTATCAGCACCCATCATTCAGCCACCCGATTGGAAACTTCCATTTGAGATCATGTGCGATCCAAGTGACTATGCTGTGGGAGCAGTGCTGGGTCAGTGCAGAGATAAGCAGCACTATGCCATATCTTATGCCAGTAAGACACTGACCGGACCCTAGCTGAACTATGCCACAACGGAGAAGGAACTTCTGGCGGTCGTATTCGCCATGGATAAGTTCAGATCCTACTTGTTCGGTGCTAAAGTGATTGTATACACGGATCATGCAGCACTAAAGTACCTCTTGACCAAGAAGGATGCCAAGCCACGACTCATCCATTGGATTCTGCTCCTCCAAGAATTTGACTTGGAAATAATAGATAAAAAAGGAGCAGATAACTGCGTGGCAGATCATCTCTCAAGGATGCAAGTACAAGGGTCGGACCTGCCGATCAAGGATTATTTGAGAGATGACACTGTTCTGAAGGTCACTACATCTAGTCCATGGTATGCGAACTTAGTGAATTTCATGGTGACTGGGTATATACCTCCGGGAGAAGATAAGAAAAAGTTGATTCACCTCAGCCGATTTCATCTATGGGATGACCATATTTGTTCAAGGTTTATGCTGATGGTTTACTCCGCCACTGTATCCCGATATGTGAGACCCGGAAAATTCTGGAGCGTTGTCACTCCTCACCCTATGAAGGACATTACAGAGCATTCCGGACCCATGCAAAAGTTTGGCAAAGTGGATTCTTCTAGCCAAACATATATGGGGACGCTAAGGAATTTGTGTGGTGTTGCCCAAGATGTCAGAAGCATGGGAACATCAATTCCCGAGACGCAATGCCACTGAAGAGCAATCTTCAAGTGGAGATATTCGATGTATGGGGAGTCGACTTCATGGGTCCCTTCCAAATGTCAGAGTAGTGCGAGTACATTCTTGTGGCAGTGGAATACGTGTCCAAATGGGTTGAAGCACTTCCTTGTGTTGCGGCTGACTCGAAGAGCTCGAAGAAAATGTTTTAGGAAATCATATTTCCTCGCTTCGGAGTTCCGAGAGTCGTGATTAGCGATGGAGACTCACACTTCATCGACAAAACCTTCATGAAGTGCCTCAGCGAGCTAGGAGTGGACCGCCGGGTTGCCACACCATACCATCCCCAAACAAGAGGCAGAGATGTCAAACAAGCAAATCAAGAATGTCTTGCAAAAGACAGTCAATGCCATGGGGAAGGGATGGAGAAGCAAGTTACCCGAGTGTCGGATTGCTTATCCGGCAAGTCCACCAGGGGTATGCCCGGTGATAGATTTATAGGTGAAGATGGGATTCCGGAGCCAAGAGTCAGATGGTTGCGAGAAGACGCTAGGGTTTAGACAGGTTTGGGCCGCTCAGGAGTGTAATACCCTACGTCCTTGTTGATGCTCCTTAGCGCCCCGATTTGTATACCGCAAGCGCACGGTTCGTGTAGCTTTTCCCTTAGAGTATTCCCCCAAGGTTTATCAATCCGTGGATCGACAAAGAACTACCTAAGGTTTTCCATCTAATCTAACGGATCTATCCTAACATGAAGCATTGATTGCATATAAAGGGTAAACCTTTGACAGATATGAGTGATGTGTAATGGTTGATCTCATCTATGAACATAGGCTTAATCATAGCAAAACCAAAGACATGACTAGGCCTATCATCATTTAGTTGTAGTTCAAGCTAACGAGCAAATAAATCATACATCTCAATCAAAAGCATCTTTAAATCAAAATCTCCAATCCGATCCTTCGATACCCCACCTACTCAGTGGCAGCGCCTTGTCACGACACCACCCTTTGGACAAAAGTACCTTGAAGAAAGTCGAACCCCCTTTGGTAGTTCCGCCATGAACCTCTAGCCACCATGACTACAAGATCATGCTTAGCGATCTATATCAATAATAGATCTAAGATGAAGCAAACCCAAAGAAAAGAACGAAATCGAAAGAGAGAACATGATCGCTAATAAATTCGGAAGACATGATTATCATTACTCAGATAATAGATTCGTTTGGATCGTCACCACCGAGTACATACCATTGACGACTCCAACTAGCTCATGAACTCCACCATGGCACAACCACGCAGGGAGGCCATGGCGGCTAGGGGTGGCCTAATCCATCTCCTAGACAACTTCGAAGACTTGCGGCAGCCGTCATCTCCCTCCGGTCTTGGCCCTAGGTTTTCGTTGAGTTCTGGGTGGATGGATGCTCCGAGTTGAATAAGGTGCGAGCTATTTATAAGCCGAGGAAGCCACCGGTCAAAGGGGAGGACGAACTGCCTCGGAAACGGGCTAGGCCAGCCGGCCCCATGGGCCTAGGCCGGCCGGCCTACCCTCTTTCAGGCTCGCCTCAGTCTCATCTTTCGCGTGTAGACTCCTCGCATCTTCTAGAGTTTATGTCCTTCACGATTGCACCCCTTTGGACGTCGTTATCTTGGAGATATCTTCGGGGAAAGGATAGGATAGGGAATCCTTCCTTAAATCTTCATTTGTTTTGCTTAATCCCGAAGTATCTTGATCTCATCTTTGTGGGCTTGGTCCTTGGGACTCTCTTGGAGGATGGATGTGCATGAATGGGCTTCGAATCAACATGGGCTTTGGTTTTTCCTTTGGGCTTTGGCCTTCGTCTTTCTCCGTGTTAGGGCTCGATCATGGGCCTCATCGTTTCATGCTCTAAAATAGACCAAAAACCTGCAAAATCGAAGTTCCTCCAAAATATATGTGGAAGTGTGAAAATGACCAATAATTAGGCCGGGGTTAGGACGGTTAGTGATTTTGATATTAAATTCATGCCATTATCAAGGATAAACAAGGGATAAAAGGGGTACTTAAGGAGCGCCAACATTCCCCCCATGCTTAAACCTTGCTCGTCCTCAAGTAGGTCCAGGAGCTTTGCTTATAAAGAAATCAGCGTTGCCCCTCAATGTCCTCTCTGCACTTAGTCATACATAACAAGACATATTACTCTCTCAAGTATTTAGCATTTAAGTTCATATTGTGACCGGCTACTTTTTTCATTATGGAAGATAGACTAGCAATTAAAGAACAAGCCACAATAATAAATAAATGCAATGCTCTCAAACTTAAGCAAACTTCAAACCTTTACCTTGTTTCATCGTGAAGAGTTTTCAAAAGAATGCATATCAAACATAAGTGAGGTTCTCTTGCAAAAGATCATGGAAATACTCATATCATCAAGTTGCTCAAGCCTACATTAGATTGTCTTCAACCTATTCTACTCATATATAAAAGTGGAAGGCTTATGTGGAGCTTGGTAGGTAAAAACAATCCTAGCGAAACATTATATCTGAAATATTGTCAAACTAAGAGAGAGATCTATTGTATTTACTGAGACTAGTCAAAAAGGCCATTGGAAAATAATGTTGGAGAGGGAGAAAGATGAAACACACACATTTAGATAGGTGGATATGTGCAAGTGGCAAATGGATGATCCCGAGACACAAATGAAGTTCTCGTTATCGGATTGCACATGGTTGGAAGATTTGAGTATGGAATAATTCTTCAAAGTAACTTGGAAAATTAATGAAGCCAAAAAGAGCTAAGGAGCATTTTATTCTTCTCTTTTTTTTTCTTTCATTTTTCTTTTCTTTTCTCCTTTTTTTTCATTTTTCTATTTTTCTCTTTCTTTCTTTTTTTTCTTTCTTTCTGCTCCTTAGAACTTTTGATAGCATAGAATACTTACCCAGCCATCCCCCCATGCTTGAACGAATGCTCGTCCTCGAGTATGAATAGTGGGAGAACCAACTAGCTAGGGTAAGTATCTCAAATTCACCTTCTTCTTCGTAGAACCTCTTGAATCTCCGGAGAGCCTTGTCTCCCAAAACTTTTCTTTATATGGTGCCCTTGATTCTTTTGATTCCGTAGAAATGATAATCCATACTCAAATTGGGTTGTGGTCAAGGAGGTAATCACAAAAATATATTTTTGGTTTAGGGTGGATATCCAGCAAGGTTTGCAAAATTCCCGAAGTAGAAACTCACAATGCATGGATAAATAGGCTAGCAAAAAGAAGGTTACACAAAAAAAAACGGAATGACCAGCTTCTTAGTCTCATACCAAAGAAATCAATCATAATCCAACTCATCAAAATATAAGTTTGCAATTTAAAGGTTTCATCATGAAAGAATGTGTATGTATAGGCTTTGGTAGGTAGAACTTTGCAAGAGATTCACAAATGTAGATAGCATAGGAATTAAGTTTTCAAATTAAACAACACAAGGTGTAAGGTCATCGGTAGATTTAAATCAAAGAGTAACATAGAATATGTGGGTTTAGAATTTAGTCATTTAACCTCCACAAATAAAAGAGCTGGTATTTAATCATTTTAATTCCATTTAATTGAGAGCAAATGGTCAAGTCATATACAACATAGCGTAGGTAAAACAAAGCAGCAACTTTCATCATTTTTCCATAAGCATAAGGCATTGCCAAAATGTATCAATGTGGTGATCACAAAATGTATCATTTTTCCATAAGCATAAGGCATTTACACTTATTGAAAACAAAAACAAAACTAGGTTGTCCTCCTAGAAGCCATGTGATAGGTTGAGAGGTATATACAAAGGTTGCATCTATGGTTGAAGGCATATATGTACAAGCATTTAGAAAAAGAGAGAGTTGAGGAAGAATTACCATCCTTCTCGATGCTCGTAATGAAGTGTAGCACGGCCTCCCCCATACTTAAGTATTGTGCTAAGCATGGAAGAAGAATCATGAGCATCTTGTGGCAACCGTGATTATCTTACTCCATGAGATCTTTCTTCCTTGTCCACGAAATCCTCCCCCATGCTTAGCATGATGCTAGGCGTGGAAGGAGAAGATGGACCATCTTGAAATTATTGAAGTCCTTCCCTCATGTGTATGAATATCATCTTCAATGTGTCCTCACCTTTGTTTCCTCAATTTCCTTCAACTTCTTCTTGTACTAAGTCATGGTCCCAATCATTGCTACACATCATCGTCGCCTCCTTCAATTCCTCGTTGTCCCATTGCTGCCTCATCTTCATGAATTTTTTTCTTTCAATTTTTAGAACAGAACATGTACTAAAACATTGCTCCATTGCGAAGTGCACAAATTTTCCTTTCCAACGAGTTCTCATTCGCCCAAAACTGATTCCGAACAAGAGAGTTATGTCCATTTCATCCCAGCGCTGCAATCTGTCTCGACGAATTTCAGAACGTGCAACGTCCAATGTTCTTGCCATATCTCCTTGTACAGGTCTTCAAATTCATTGATCTTGGATGCGTTGGAACGGGAATTTCATGGAGCTTCTGAATATAAATTTTTTATTCCTTGTACATCTTTTTCCATGTGCAAAATTTGATGAAAACAGCGGGGCTTGCTTTCGAACTTTGGAGATGTTGACGAATTTGATTTCTTCTTTGATCACGAATTCATGGGAACGCTTTGTCATGCCTGCAAAACAATTCAAGTGCACAATCTACCCCCAAGGTGATAGTTGGGAGTAGAGACAATTGCCAACAAACCTACCATTCCTAAGATCTCAATTTGTGGCATAGCTAGCTTAGCGAAAAAAATAAAAACCTAGTGAGTGTACGTGTGTGCCAGTGTAAATGCAAATGAGAGGAAGGTATATAAACAAAGACAATGTTTACACCTAGTTCTAAACACCATGTTTACAACTAGGTTGCCAAACTTCTCCATGGCCACAAAGACTTATTTAAAGGTCAAAACACCATGTCTATCCCAAGATCAATAAGCCTTCATAGCACAAGAAAAAATAAAGCGCATTGCAAAGCTTATAAACCAACCAAATGCAACCTCATAGCTTGGTTTATAAAACTGAATGATGATGGTCTTCAATCATGTCTAAACACCATGTTTACACAAGATTGCAAAAAGGAAAATGCTCACGTCAAGCATTAACATGGATATGAAAGCTTTCATCAATAAAGTTCTACCGAAGGATCAAGCTAACAAAATGAAAGTGAGGACAATGAGGTGGATGCAAAATGTAAATGCAGTGCAAAGTGGAGAATAAAATGCACATGAGGTGGGAGAACAATATGGTCAAACAAAATGATGTGACATGAAAATATGGAGGTCCTAAAACAAAAAGAGAGTTATCCTAAGTTAACTAGCCACAAGTTTAGAATCAAAGGGTGGTGCAATGCTTCATAAATATCTCTAAAAAGGACACAAATAAAAAGACTCAAGACACTAATAGGCACACAAAAAGGTCTACAAGTTTCCCGAGATCAAATAACAAAGTGCTCCCTCAATAACATTTAGAATGAACAACATGAAGTTGTGGTTTTTATTAGAGCAATGGTACAATGTTACTTGATATTCCGATTAAAGAGTGCAATGTAGATGGTCATATTTATAAAAAAAATAAAAGATCGGGTTGCCTCCCGCAAAGCGCTTCATTTAGAGTCATAGAGCTCGACTTTCTTACATACCTTCTCATTGATGCGAAGCCATGGTCCTTCATGCAAGAGGTGAAGGTGTTCCATGCAGCTCTTATTCCACTTCCCATATTGGACATGATCAATCACGCTTAATGGAAAACTTGCCCAATCGTCTCTCACATCATGGTCACCTCCTTCTTTGTTGTCCTTCGTCGCTACCTTTCTTTTCATGGATTTTCCTCTCTGTCCAGATTGGGAATTGCGCCAAACAATTGATCCAATGCAAGGTGCACAAAATCTTCTTTCCAACAAGTCTTCATTTGCCCAAAATGCATTCCAATTGAGGGAGTTATGCCCCTTTTCCCCGTCACTGCAATCTGCCCCGTGCTGATTTCAGCACGTGCATCTCCGATGTTTGAGACATAGCTCCTCCCGTGTGTCTTCAATTGTATTGATCATGGATGCTTTGAACCGAGGACTTGATGGAGATCCTGAATATTCAACTTTCTTGCATTGTAAATCTCTGGACTTGTGCACAAAATTGATGAGGCTTAGCGACGTCCGTTCTTGAAACTTGAAGATGTTGATGATGGTGTTCAAAATTTTGGGCACAGTTTCCCTCCTCATCATTTGAGTTTCATGTCCTGCATGGTTAGTGAAATTCAAGACTTCTCCCGACATGTGCTCTTTTAGGGTCATGAGCTTGACCAAGCGCAAAGCAAGACCGAGATTTGCAATTATTTGTAAACATATGCAACATAATCACATCCTCAATTAAATTTCATCAACAAGGCATGGTGTAATTAAATGCAGCATGTGTTTCTTGCATAGCGCGGAGCTCATTATTAGGCAGAGGTTCTTTAAGCATGAAATCAACCTTCTCAAGAAATTCTAGCCTATCATCATGAAAGGAACAAGGCATAGAATTTAAACTTTCATTCCGACTATCGGTTCGAGCATGAGATTTTTAAAGATTATCAACAAAACCAATAGAAGCTTGAGAATTCACTGTATACCTTAGCCTCGGAGGTTTTTCATACTCATTGGAGTCGTGGTGCTTTGTGCGAGATGTCATCTTGATGCACTCTTCGTGGTCCGTCGTGATTTGCTTCTCACGTCTCCATGTGTTGAATGTTGCGCTCTTGTAATCCGTCGTGGTTTGTTTGCAACATCTTCGTTTGTCGAAGGTCGACCGCTTGTGCCTTCATTTGCCAATGTCATTGGGGTTCTTCCTCTTCTCCAAGCCTCTGAATTTTATCATGTACGCTTGATGAAAACATCGCCCAAGCTCCCCTTCATTGTTGTCATTGACATCTTTTCTATCTTGTTCTCATTGCGTTGCTCCAGCCTCTTCTTCGTGGAATCTCTCCTGTATAGTCAACAGAACATATACCAAAATATAGCTCTATTGAAAATTTTAAGAAATTACCTTTCCAACGAGTGGTCATTCGCTTTAAACGGAGTCCAAACAAGGGAGTTATGCCCGTTTCACTTTTGGCGCTGCGTGCTGTCCAGAAATTTTCAGAGTGCACAACCTTCAATGTTTTGGCCATACCCGCTTGTAAGAATCTCCGATTGACTTGGTTCTTGATTCGTTGGAACGAGAACTTCGTGGAGCTTTTGAATATCCAAAAATATGCTGCTATTTGCTTCTGGGGTTGAGCAGAATATTGATGATAACAATGACTTCTTACGAATCAATCCGAAGATGTCGATGATCTTGATCTTGTGGTCTTCGGAGCGTCTTGTTGTGCATCCTTGGCTTCATGGTCATCACCATTGATTCACCAGCGAGTAGCATGGATCCAATGGTTTGTCTCCATGGTTCTTGATTTGCCTAAGGTGTCGGGATCGAAGGAGGCTCCCGTGCTTTGTGTCGATGATCAGAGCGGTCTCTTTCTTTGATTGCACTCGACTGGAAGCTTCTTGAGCATCCATGGAGAAGATGGGTGGCATCATGGTTCCTGTAATCTTGTTTCCTCTAGCGTTGGTCAACTTCAAATCATCAACTTTTGTGCACAAGGTTCTCCAAACATCTTGCGACATCGTCATCACTTTCTCCATTGTTTGTTGCTGCCTCTTCTTCGTTGAATTCTTTGATCATCCTGCACAGAACATGTACCAAAATTCTACTCCATGGAAAGCCTTATGAAATTACCTTTTCAACGAGTGGTCATTGATCCCAAACGGACTCCGGATGAAGAAGTTATGGTTGTTTTACTCCGGCACTACGCTCTTGTCGGTGTCCCGACCCGGGGGCCTGGATCCCAACTAGTAAATGCTGCGTGTTTCCTCGTCCCAGATGATGATGCAAGAGGGAATCATAGTAACGCACGGTTTATCCTGGTTCCGGCCGCAGGGCCGTACGTCCAGCAAAGGGAGTGTGCGAGGGCACTGTATTATCTTGCACCCGGGGTGCTTGTAGTAGGGGATACAAGCGAGGCGAGAGAGGGAGGAAAGCTCCCAAGTCTCTGCTAGAAGTGGAGCCGGGCGAGATGAGTGCTCAGTAGTGCTGAGAGTTCTCTGAGGGAAAATCAGAGAGCCTGCTTCCAACCTTGGATTGGAGAGATCTGATCAGCCTGCGCAAAAGAAAGCCCACCCTCTCCTTTTATAGTTGTAAGGAGGGGCGGTGTACATGAGTGTAGGGGCGCGGAAGTCGTCGTTCTCCCTTGAATCGCGGGGTACAGTGGTCGAACACTGTAGGAAGTACACTGTGGGAAGGCGGCGCGTGTCGCTGTCGCCCTGGATTTCGTCCTTGGTCCCGCGGAGATGGCGGCGGCCGTCCTGCAGTATCCGGGTGATAGTAATAGTGTGGGACGGTCCCGGACCCCCTGGTCGGAGTGCGGGCGTGCACATTTAGAAGGTCCGGGAGCGCGTGGAAGTCCCGGACCCCACAAGAGGGAGGTCTGGGGTCGCGCCCGCGCATGCAGAGTGCTCCTCTCGGAAGGGCACGTGACATCGCCAGACCCCTTCCCCAGCGGGAGATGGTCTCGATGGTGGGAGTCGGCAGAACAGTAACGGGGGCGGCGCCAACTTGTCTGGTGCCGTATTGAATGCTCCACAGTGTTGCTACAGTGACCGGGGTGGCTGAGCGGTGACCGGGGTCAGTGGATGGGACGCCGGTCATATCCACTGCGGGAGTGGCAGTCTGACGCCGCTCGTCCTTTGAGCCGTGGCGGAGTGGCTGGCTTTTAATGCCTTCGTACGGCGGTCGGTTGGGCGGCGGGGCCGTTTGTCCCTTGTGCCGGGAGACGGCCTCGAGCGAGGCGGAGATTGGCCACCTGCTCGAGGGCAGGTCCGCTATCCTCGAGCGAGGCGGAGATGCGTTTGCGCGGTCGAGGGTCCCGGAGGGAGCCCTCGAGCGAGGCGGAGATTGTTCGGTGGGCCTGAGAGGGGTGCGAATGGGCCACATGCTGGGCTTCTTTGAGTCCTTTCCTTTCTTCCGGATTTGGAAGGAGGCCGGGGACCTTCGTGGGCCCAGTTGCCTTAACATGTGTTTGTGGTTTCGAAAGTGGTCTTAGTAACCCAATTAGGATGTCCCTAATTGTGGCACCCGACAGTAGCCCCCGAGGCTTTGGTCGAGTCGATGGATTCGGCCAAAGGGTAATTCGGCGATCTCTCTCTTGACGTGTTTAGTCAAAGTCGCGTACCTGCCGGGCGCGCCTGAGTGCGGGCCCGGCGGGTGTGACAACACGCCGGTTGGGATAGTACGCCCGTGCGGGGTGTACTTCGAGGCGCGCGCCTCTTTGTTTGTTTGTTTGAAGGACAAGACGTGTCCGCGCACTGAGGGGAGCCAGGGCGACGGTGGCACCTGCTGCGTGGCAGCTGGTGCTTTTATCGAGCTGTCCCGTGCGCAGGGCCTTGGCCCCAGCGTTCCTGACTGCTTTGCGGCGCGCCGTTTGAGGGCAGCCGGCCAGAGCCGATGCTGCACCGCTTAGCGTCCAGGGGCTCAGCTCCGCTTTATTTCGTTCGGTCGTGTCTCGGCACGGTGACCGAGGACAACTTTTGCCCGTGGAGTGCCGTGTCGTCACGGGCGACACAAGCTTCTGCTTTCCGACCAGCTTGGAGCTTGGTGCCCGGCACAGCTATAAATAGAGGTCGTGGGGTTTCCCCTTCTTCTCCAGCCTCCCAACTCTTTCTTCCAGTATTGCCTAAATCCTGTAATGTTTCCTTTGCTCTTTCGTGACCTTCCCCCAGATGGGGTGGCCTGGCTTTTTTAGATTTTAGGTGCTAGAAGAATGCTTGCGAGCGGCAGGGAAAGACCGGAGTGGGTGTGCGCTCCATCCCCCAGGCTCAGTGGGATCAGCAGAAGAGCATTGGGCCCGTGGGGTCAAGCTTCTGCGATGTCCCCTAGCCTGAAGGGGGATGGAGACGCCTGACCATGGCGTTCGTGCCAGGTTAGGCGGCTATTCTTTGCATCATCCCCCCAGGCGACAAGGTTGCTCTCGGGGAGACGGTGCGGAGGGCGCTGTCCGCCAGCTCGACCCCCCACATGGTCTTCGGTGGAGGAGACGCTAGAAGAAGGCTTGCGAGGAGAGCGTCCCACTGGACCCGTGAGGTCTGGGGGCCGCTTCTCGCATCCCTAGCAGCCTCGCTGTTGCGTCAGCTAAGGGCTTGGTGCCTTTCTTCGTCTCTTGCTCCTCCCTAAGACAGGGAAAATTGCCACGCAGGTGGCAATGTGTTTGTATCTTTCGATGGCTTCGCGCCGGCAACCCTTTGTAATCTTTATTTGCATTATGAGCAATAAAGTCCCCCTTTTTCTCCTACGGAGGAGATTACCGAGGGTACAAGGGCGTATATAGAGTTTACGACCCTCGAATATGTGTGAAGTCATTTTCGCGGGGGCGCGTCAGCGCACCCGCGAGTGTAGCCCCCGAGGCCTTGGAGGAGATTTTGTGCTCGTCCAAGGGCTGTAAACATCGTCCCACCGGGTAGCTTTGCTGCGGCGGCTGCCCTGCACCTTTTTCAGCCGGCAACGGCACTCTTTCAGTCGGCCTCGGCATTCTCAGAGCTGGTACAGCGGCCCGGCGTCCAGCTTGACCCTCAGGGGAACGTACGCTAATAGCGGTGGGTTCGGTTTACGCGTAGAGTTTCACAAGTGACGGTTAATGATTTATTCGAGGGTGTGGTTGGAGCCGTGGTGTGCGGGGAGCCCCCGAGCCCAGGCCCACATGAGGGCATTCAGGGGAATCCTCGACTCTGATTACGACCCTCGTCGCCCTTCCGCAGGGAGGAGGGGAGAAGCGCACCATGCTACCCGTGCCCGGGCTGCGAGCTATGGTTGCTTCAGTGAGCTATTAGCGGATTTGTTCAAGTGGACGTCCGTGCCCCGTTCGATAGGGGTCGGCTGGTGGTCCATAGACACGTCTCATAAAGCGCTTGCGAGGGTTCGCTAGGCGGGGCTCGAACCCATTCGGTAGGGTTCGAGGGCTCGATGCTCTCCCTCGATGGGATCCCCCTTCTAGGCACCCTTGACTGGCCTTGAACGCTGCGTAGGATGTCTCAAACTCCACGTTCGATGGTAGCTTGTACGGCACATCCTTGCAGTTCCTGACTCTGGCGATCTGAGGCGCCTGTCGAACCCCCCGACGGGCCAGGCTTCGAACCCCTAATCAGTAAGGCCTCGGAATGCGATTCCCTCGGGGGTAAAGGGACCCCTGAAGGAATATTCCGTCTTGGTTTGAAACGACGCAGAGTCACGAGTCGTGCACGCGGGTCTTCCGCTGGTGGTGGGCGAACGTGGCCCGATTCGTGCGGTGCAGCGTGGGTGCGCCTTTTCAGGCGTCGGCCTCGGGCAGACGGAGCGGCGTGGGCGGCGGCTGACGGATGGGATAACACAACAGTCGCGTCGCGCCCGCCGGTTACCGTGCCGCATTTATCACTGCGTGCGCGCATGGGAAACTCCGCGGTCGTGGGGCCCACCCGTCAGTGGTAGCAAAATCTACCGCATTGAATGTGGTAGATTTGGGCCGTGGCTGTGGGTGCGCCCCCCGTGGTAAATAAATACGGAGAAGGGGATGTTTTGGGTTCACCTGGCCATTTGCCTCCGTCCTGCTTCGCCTTCGCCTTCTCCGCCTTCGTCGCTTCCTGAACCCGTAGCCAAGAGCGAGAAGGAGAAAAGAGAAAGAGAGAGAGAGACTTATCCATCTCCGAGCCTTCCTTTTTCCCATCCCCCCACGACTTTCGGAGATGTCTGACATCCAGGAGCCCTTGCCATGGGGGAAGTCCTCCGCCACCGTCGCGGTTCTGGAGCAGCTGGTCGCCGATCGGCTGCTGCCGCGGAACCCCGACGCGGGGGCGCCGGCGTGGATTTCCCCACCCCCAGATGAGTCTGAGCCGAAGCCCCCGCAGGGCTACGTCGTAAGCTTCGTGCGCCTCCACGAACGGGGCTTCGGCGTCCCCATCAGCAAGTTTATGAGGGCCCTGTGCGAGTACTACGGAGTGGAGCTGCACAATTTCAGCCCCAACTCCATCTCGCAGGCGGCGGTCTTCGTCGCCGTCTGCGAGGGGTACCTCGGCATCGACGTCCACTGGGATCTTTGGATCCACCTGTTCCACGGCGAGCTCTTCGTCGAGAACGCGCGGAACCAGCCGAGGCGGTTTGCACGAGCCGGTGGCCTGACGCTCCACGTCCGCCCGAACCGGAGGAACCTCTACATCAGCAGCAAGATGACGACAAACAACTCTGGGTAGAGCCGAGGGTGGTTCTACCTCCGAAACTTCAGCGGCGCGCTCCCGGCGTTTACCAACAAGGTTCTTCGGGAGCGTCCGGCGAAGTGGGACTGGGGGGTGTCGCCCCCAGCTCAACAAGCCAGGCTCGAGGACCTCACCGACGTGCTGGCGCGTTTGGCGAGGAAGGGGTTGACGGCGGCGGCCGTCATCGCGAACTTTCACCGGCAGAGGGTGATCCCCCTGGTGGAGAGGGCCCTGCCGATTTACCAACTCACCCCCGGGAGCAAGGTCGAGGGCTCGAGGACGTCTAGCAAGCTTCTTTCCCACACCAATGCTGCCCGAAGGGCGAAGTACGCGGTGGCGGATTTTCCCCAAGATCCCGCGGATCTGTGGAGGATCAAGATGCGCCCCGAGCTGGGGTATATTTCCCTGGTGAGTTTTGGCTTCGAACTCGTCGTGCGTCGTGTAGTTCCTTTCCCTGACCCCATTTCGTGTGTGTTGCACAGGGGTTAAGATGTGGCATTTCGAGGCCCCCGGCCCTAGAACAGCGTCTGATCAATCGCCTCCACGCGGAGAAGATGAAGAGGCGGAAGGACGCGGCAGAGGCAAAGGCCGAGCGGAAGAGAAAAAGGAAGGCGGCGCACGACAAAGCGCGCCAGCTCGCCCGGGCGGAGGGGAAGCCGTAGCCCGCCACACCTGAGTCCTCGGAGGACGACGAGGAGGAGGCCTCGGATGCCGAGGACCACGCTCGGAGGAGCGATGGGGAAGGTGCGCGCGCGAGCCCCCCACCGTTCTACCTGTGGGACGAGGAAGAGGGAGCAACCGTGGCGCCAGAGGAGCCGGGGGCCGTAGCGGGGTCATCGGCGAATCCCTCCCTCGAGGGTGTGGTGCGGGGGTCATCCACGCCGGGGACCGGCGAGGGGTCGCCTGCGCCCCAGGTGCTGACCCGTGGCTACGAAGCCACGGGGGGAGAGGAGTCGTCCGCGTTGGCGGCCTCGAGCCGTCGGGCCGACACGAGGGGAGCGCCATCGGGGCATTCTTCGAGGGACAGCTCGATGCCCCAGGCTCGAAAGAGCACCACGAGGAAACGGAGCATGAGTGCTCGATCTGGGTAGGTTTTTTAGATTTCGTTTTTTGTTACGTATTCGGTAGATTTCTCGATCCTGCTTAACTTGCGTCTCTTGATTCCCAGCCCCGGGGCCGTTCCCAAGGATGCAGTGCGGCTTGCCCCGGTCAAGGCTCTCAAGACCGGGTCTCGCAGCACTCCGCACACGGCGCCGCAGCCTCAGCCCGCCGTGGATCTCGAGGCGGCGGCCACTAGGCTACGGGAGGCCATGGCCCGAGGGACCCAGGCGGCGCAGCAAGCCCGGGCACAAGAGGAGGGCGACGCCGGCCAGAGGGGCGCAGAAGCAGCTGCTCAGGCGGCCGACGCCGAGGAGACCGGCCAGGGCGGTGCCGGTGGCGTCGCCCAAGCGGCCATTGGAGTTGCGGCCGGTCAGGGCGATGCGGACAACGTCGCCCGACCGGTCACAGAAGGAGAAACTGGCGGGGACGCGCAGGAGCGCCCTGCCGGTCAAGCAGCCGAGGAGGCCCTCGTGTTCGAGCCCTCGAGGGCCGAGGACGAGGGCCTCACAGAGGACATGGCGCAAGAGGCGCCAGGGGTAGGAGGATCCCCCATCTCGGAGCCCACCGAGGCCCGGGACGAGGGTACCGTCGCAATAGTGCCCGTGCCAATGGCGCAGGAGGGCGCGACGGCGGTGGTGGAGCTGTCGGACAGTAGCGGGGAGTACGGGGACTCGATGGATATCGACCCCGCTGCTGCGGCGAGCGCCGCCGCCCACATCGTCGAGTTCGCGTCGGCCAGTGCGGGCGTGCTCGAAGCGGGGGCGTCCGAGGGGAGCCACCTCGGGGTGATCGTCCCGTCCGTTGTCCCCTCAGAGTTCCTTCGCAAGGAGCAGGAGGAGGAGGAGGCCTGGAACAAGCAGATGGGCGTCGGGCGCAAGATCTTGCAGGCCCTCGACCGCGCCTATCAGCTCCATCAGAATGCAGATTACCAGGTCAGCCAGGTAAGTATTTCCCCCCGGAAATTGCTTCGGTTTGGTTTTAACTTTTCGCGCTTCTTCACCCACGCCGTCCCCCTTTGCAGCAGCTGAGGGAAATCTCGCGCGAGAAGAGCGCCGAGATGAACCGGCTGTACTCCCAGATGAGCCAGCTCGGGCAACACAACACCGAGCTGGTGCTCAAAAACATCGATGCTAACACAAAAATGGCCGATCTGGGAGCGCGTCAGCGGGCGCTGGAGGAGGAGCTGGCTCGGGTGGCTGGTGAGCGGGACGTCCAGAGGGCGGCAGCGGAGGAGAAGGCCCAAGAGGCCGAGGCACAAGCTGCCGAGCTGCAGCGCCTTCGGACGGCGCTCGAGGAGAGGGCTCGTGAGGCGGAGGGGCAGAGCGCTGAGCTGCAGCGCCTCAGCGCGGCGCTTGAGCAGCAGAAGGGCGAGCTCCTCCATAAAGAGGTGGCCGTGGTTGCGCTCGCCGGGACCCTCCAGGAACAGGGTGTGGCCCTCGAAGAGAGGGAGGTGACCCTCCAAAACATAGGGGCTACACTTAAGGAAAAAGAAGCCTCCTTGTCCTCGCTCGAGGAGGCCGCCCGTACCCAGAGGGAGGAGGCGCAGAAGAACATAGCGGGTGAGTACCTTCGATTTTCCGTCGATTTGTTTATTTTCGTAGCTGATGTTGATTTTCTTGCTCAGAGCTGAGGCAGAAGGTGGCGGACGAGACCGCGGCGAAGGAGGCGGTCCACACCGCGCTCACGGCGGCACAAATGGAGTTTGCTGAGCTGGAGCAGACCGCCGTGAGTGTGTGTCAAGAGCCCGAGGGGGAGGGTGCCGTCTCGGGCAGCTCGGTGATCAGCCGCCTGCGCGCGCTAGGCGGCCGGATTGCCGAACACGCCAAGAGTACCTTCCGCCTCGGTGTCCTGCGGGCTCTTGCCGTGGCCTCGACGCATTACCTCATGGATCTCCAGAGGGTGTCGTCGGGGTACGTCGTCCCGGATGATGCTGACGCGGACGCCGCATCGGCCATCATGGATGAAGCCGACGCAGCCGCAAAGGAGTTCGCCACCGTCCTTGCCGAGAAGCTCGAGGCGGACATCCCTCCCATCGCCGAATTCGACGCCCCTGGAGACTCGCAAGGGGGGGATGGTAGCCTCTAGGACAGTTGGGCCTCGAAACCCATGTAAATAGATTAGTGTTTATATCGTAGTCGCACTTTGTAATCGCACTTTATGGATATAAAGGATTTTGTTTCGTAATTTGAATGTGTGGCCCGTCGAGGCCTTGTGTGATCGAGCCTGTGTTCCTTTACTCTATTTCCGTGTTCTTCGTATGCGACTTAGATAAACATCTGCGAGGAAGTTCGCGTTCATAAGCAACGTAGGCGTAGGGTGGTGAGGGGGGTGCCGTATCCCGGAGGCGTAGGCGGCCCCACGACTCGGCCAGCCCCGTACCGTAGTTGCTTACGCCTCGCGTCCATTTTTTCCAAGAATACGAGAAGCTTAGGGTCGAAACGGAAATATTTCGAAAAACATTGGCGACTTTTTGGGGACGTTCGGGGGTTCCCCCCGTAGTAGCCCCCGAGGGAGGCTCGACTTTGCTGAGGGTAAAGCCGGGCGTACCTCAATGTTCGTGCGCGCCCGAGCCCTCGAGGGTCGGGAAGGTTCCCAAAAAGCGATAAGTGAAGCGTGCTTCCTTATTATTTCGGGAAATTGAAAATGCGATTACGAACAATAGAGAAATAGCTTGAAATGCTAAGGGTAAAAACGACGTAGCTGTTGTATGTTCCAAGCGTTGGTGAGGACTTCGCCGTTCTCGTTTGCCAGCTTGTACGTGCCGGGCTTGAGCACCTCGGCGATTATGTACGGTCCTTCCCATGGAGGTGAGAGCTTGTGGCGGCCCTTGTTGTCCTGTCGAAGCCTCAGCACCAAGTCCCCTTCGTTGAGGTCTCGGCGCCGGACCCTCTGCGCTTGGTACCTTCGTAGGGACTGCTGGTAGCGCGCGGAATGCAGGAGTGCCACGTCTCGAGCCTCGTCCACTTGGTCCAGCGAGTCTTCGCGAGCTCGCTGGTTTCGTTGCTCTTGATATGCCATGAGCCTTGGCGATCCGTATTCCAAGTCGGTGGGGAGGATGGTCTCGGCGCCATAGACGAGGAAGAACGGAGAGAAACCCGTAGCTCTGCTCGGGGTCGTCCTCAGACTCCAGATGACCGAGGGTAGCTCTGTGAGCCACCTTCGGCCGAACTTGTTCAGCTTGTTGAAGATCCTCGGCTTTAGTCCTTGGAGGATCATGCCATTGGCACGCTCCACTTGCCCGTTCGTCTGTGGGTGTGCCACAGCTGACCAGTCCACACGTATGTGGAAGCTGTCGCAGAACGCCAAGAACTTCTTGCCTGTGAACTGGGTGCTGTTGTCGGTGATGATCGAGTTCGGGACCCCAAACCTGAAGACGATGTCGGTGAAGAATTGGACTGCTTGCTCGGAATTGATCTTGCCGATGGGTCGAGCCTCGATCCATTTGGAGAACTTGTCGACCGCCACCAGCAAGTGGGTGAAGCCCCCGGGCGCCCTCTTCAACGGACCGACGAGGTCCAGCCCCCACACGGCGAACGGCCACGTGATGGGGATGGTCTGCAGAGCATGGGCCGGGAGGTGTGTTTTTCGGGCATAGAACTGGCATCCCTCGCAAGTCCGCACGACATCAGTGGCGTCGGCGACCGCGGTGGGCCAGTAAAAGCCTTGCCGAAACGCGTTACCCATGAGGGTGCGTGGCGCGGCGTGGTGGCCGCAGACGCCAGCATGGATGTCGCGGATCAACTCCTTGCCCTCAGGGATGGGAATGCAACGTTGCAGGACACCCGAGGGGCTACGCTTGTGTAGCTCGTTGTCGATTAGAACGAAGGACTTGGCCCGCCTGGCAAGGCGTCGCGCCTGAGCGCGGTCCGAGGGTAGGACCCCTCGAACCATCCAGTCGAGGTACTGAACGCGCCAGTCTCGCGAAGCGGGGGCCTCGTCAACTTCCATCGCTTCGGCCTCGTCCGCGGAGGTTGTCCCGAAGTCAGTATCCATGGGCTCGACCCCGTCCGCCGGGGGGTTCCCGCCGGAGGGCCCGGCGGACGAGGGGCCTGACTCCGTCGGTTGCTTGAACTCGACGGAGGGCCTGGGGATGTCGTGAGCGAAGATGTTCGGGGGGACGGTGGTCCGCCCCGAGGCTATCTTGGCCAGTTCGTCCGCGTCCTCGTTGTACTTGCACGGGACGTGATTGAGCTCGAGGCCGTCGAATTTGTCCTTGAGGCGGCGTACTGCGTTGCAATACGCCTCCATCTTCGGGTCGTGACAGCTGGACTCCTTCATTACTTGGTCGATGACGAGCTGAGAGTCACCGCGCGCGTCGAGGCGTTTTACGCCGAGCTCGATGGCGATGCGGAGGCCACCGAGGAGGGCCTCATACTCCGCCATATTGTTCGAAGCAGGGAAATGCAAGCGGATCACATACCGCATGTGTTCTCCGAGAGGTGAGATGAAGAGGAGGCCGGCTCCGGCTCCAGTTTTCATCACCGACCCGTCGAAGTACATAGTCCAGCATTCGCCCCGGATTTGTGATGGGGGTAGCTGAATGTCCGTCCATTCAGCCACGAAGTCAGCCAAGATTTGGGACTTAATTGCCTTGCGGGGGGCGTAGGTGAGTGTCTCTCCCATCAGCTCCACAGACCATTTGGCGATTCTGCCCTCGGCTTCCCGGTTGCGGGCTATCTCTCCCAAGGGGAAAGACGAGACCACGGTGACGGGGTGGGCCTCGAAGTAGTGACGCAGCTTGCGCCGAGCCAATACTACTGCGTAAAGCAGCTTCTGAATCTGTGGATAGCGTGTCTTGGTTTCAGACAATACCTCGCTGATATAGTACACCGGCCGCTGGATGGGCAGAGCTTGACCCTCCTCTTGTCTTTCCACAACGATCACCGCGCTGACCACTTGGGTCGTCGCGGCCACGTATAGATAGAGGGGCTCGCCGTCCGTAGGTGGTGTAAGAATGGGAGCACGGGTGAGCGATGCCTTCAGCCTTTCGAGGGCTTCTTGAGCTTCGGGGGTCCACGTGAAGCGCTCGGTTTTCCTCAAGAGTCTATACAGGGGTAAGCCTTTCTCGCCGAGACGCGAGATAAAACGGCTAAGGGACGCTAGGCATCCCATGACCCTCCATACCCCCTTTAGGTCTCGGATCGGTCCCATCCGAGTGATGGCCGAGACTTTGTCAGGGTTGGGTTCGATGCCCCGCTGGGAGACAATGAAGCCCAAGAGCATGCCTCGAGGCACTCCAAACACGCACTTCTCGGGGTTAAGTTTTACCCCTTTGGCTCGTAGGCAATCGAATGCGATCCTGAGATCAGCAACCAAGTCATCCGCCTTCCTGGTTTTGACAACAATGTCATCGACATATGCCTCTACGCTCCGCCCGAGTTGGTCTCCGAAAACGTGGAGCATACACCATTGATAGGTGGCTCCGGCGTTTCTGAGGCCAAAGGGCATCGTAACGTAGCAGTACATGCCGAAAGGTGTGATAAAAGAAGTCGCGAGCTGGTCGGACTCTTTCATCTTGATTTGGTGGTAACCGGAGTAAGCATCAAGAAAGGATAAGAGCTCACATCCCGCAGTAGTATCTACAATCTAATCGATTCGTGGCAAAGGAAAGGGAACCTTCGGACATGTCTTATTTAGACTAGTGTAATCCAGACACATCCTCCAGCTTCCACTCTTTTTCTTTACTAATACTGGATTAGCTAGCCACTCGGGATGGAATACCTCTTTGATGAATCCGGCCGCCAGAAGTTTCTGCAACTCCTCGCCGATCGCTCGGCGCTTGAGCTCGTCGAAGCGTCGTAGGTGTTGCTTCACTGGCTTGGAGTTGGGTCGGACATCAAGAGAGTGCTCGGCGACCTCCCTCGGTATGCCAGGCATGTCCGAGGGGCTCCACGCAAAGATATCTGTGTTGGCGCGGAGGAAATCGACGAGCACCACTTCCTATTTGTCGTCGAGGGTGGCGCTGATCTGCAACGCCTTGCCGTCGGAGTGGCTCGGGTCGAGGGGCACCTTCTTGATACCCTCGGCAGGTTCGAAGCTCCTGGCATGTCGGTGCGTGGAATCCAAGGCCTCGCTTGCCATTTTGTCGAGGGTGGCTGCGAGGGCCTCGTCTTCCGCTTGAGCTTCCGCGCGCTCTACGCACTCGACGTCGCACTCGTAGGCGTGCTCGAACGAAGAGCCGATGGTGATGACGCCCTTTGGTCCCGGCATTTTGAGCTTGAGGTAGGTGTAGTTGGGGACCGCCATGAACTTGGCGTAGCAAGGACGGCCAAGGATGGCGTGGTAGGATCCTCGAAACCCCACCACCTCAAAGGTGAGTATCTCCTTGCGGAAGTTGGCTGCCGTGCCGAAGCAGACAGGCAGATCGATCTGGCCGAGGGGTTGGACCCGCTTCCCCGGTGCAACGCCGTGGAACGGCGACTTGCTGGGGCGTAGCTTGTCCAGTCCGATCCCCATGAGCTCCAAGGTGGGGGCGTACATGATGTTGAGGCTGCTGCCTCCGTCCATGAGCACCTTGGAGAAGCGGGTGTTGCCGATGATGGGGTCGACAACGAGCGGATACCGTCCCGGATGCGGGACGTAGTCGGGGTGGTCCTCGCGGCCAAAGGCGATGGTGTCCTTCGACCAGTCGAGGTAGGATGGCGTGGCCTTGGTGACGGAAAAGACTTCGCGGCGCTCACGCTTGCGCTGCCGAGAAGTCATATTCGTCGTCGTTCCTCCGAAGATGAAGAAGGCGTTCTCCACTGGGGGGAACTCGTCATCTCCACCTTTGTCACCAGCATCCTTCTTCTTGTCTTCGTCGCGATGCGCGACGCGGTTGTAGTATTTCTTGAGCATCTCGCACTGCTCGAGGGTATGGTTGACCGGGCCCTTGTGGTAAGGGCACGGCTTCTTAAGCATGTCGTCGAACTGGCCACCACCGCCTTGAGGGGGGCCTCGAGGCCCTTTGCGGTCCGGGGCGGCTGCGAAGGCCTCCTCGGAGTCCTCTGCCCGCCCCAACCCGCGCTGGTTTGGCGGGGCCGGCTTCTTACCCTTCCTCCCCCGCTTCTGTTTCTTGGCGGGGGCGTCGAGTTTAACGTTGCCGCCCTCTGCGGGCGCATCGTCCTTGCGCTTGCTCGATTTGTCGTCGAAGATGGCACCAACTGCCTCCTCGCCGGCGGCGTAGTTGGTGGCAGCGTCGAACAACTCGTTGGTGTTAACGGGTCGGCTCCTCGCAAGCTCATGCACCAAGTTCCTGCACGTCGTACCCTCGAGGAAAGCGTTGATGACCTCGACATGGGTGACGCTGGGGAGCTCGGTGCACTGCTTGGATAAGCGTCGCACGTAGTCACGCAGGGACTCACGGGGCTTCTGGCGACACCCCTTGAGGTCCCAGGAGTTCCCAGGGCGCACGTACGTGCCCTGGAAATTGCCCACGAAGATGTGGACCAAGTCGGCCCAGTTGTAGATCTGATCCGCAGGCAAGTGCTCGAGCCACGTTCGTGTGGCGTCAGCAAGATGAAGAGGAAGGTTGCGGATGATGACCGCGTCTTCCGTCGCGCCGCCTAGCTGGCACGCTAGGCGGTAGTCGTTGAGCTAGACTGCAGGATCAGTCTCGCCCGAGTATTTGACGAGGGTGTTGGGTTGTCGGAAGCGCGGGGGAAAAGGTGCGGTCCGGATCTCCCGGCTGAACACCCGGGTGCCCGGAGGCTCCGGTGACTCACCCCTGTCGTGCTCAGGGTCGAAGCGTCCACCCCGTCGAGGGGTGTACCTCCTGCCGTTGATGACGTTGCGGGCGTCGCCGTCGCCAGCATGCCCGCGAGTGTCGTGGATTCGCTCCCTTACGGGAACTCTTCCGATGCGCTCGTGTACCGGGGGTGCCCTCGCGCCGGGCGCTACGGCTGCCTTGCCCTTCCCTGCTGGGGGTGTGTGCACAGAAACCTCACGGTCCTGGTGCGCAGTCCCATCACACTGCTCCGGGGCCTTCGAGCGCATACGAGACGCAGAGCTCTCGGCCTGCTGCACGGCAGCTTGCTCGATGAGTTCCTGTGCCTCGCGGCGCAGGTTACGACCCGAAGGTGTCGATGGCTCAAGCATAGCTTGAAGTAGATAGGCCGCAGCGACGAGTTTCTCGCCGGCTGTTTGCAGTTCTAGAGACTTGTCGACATTGTCGTCGGCCAGGATGCGCCCCCGGGCAACACGTCCCGTCGCCCGGGCGTGTGCACCAGGCACGGTACGCTGCTGCTCGAGTGCGGCGCGTAGCTCCTGGGTTTGCCGACGCTGCTCGTCGAGCTTGGCTTGAAGCTCGTTGAGCTGCGCCAGTTGAGCTTGTCGCGCCGCTGAACTTGATGAGGAAGGGGCTGAAGGCGGGACCACCGGCTGCTTTGCCCGTACGTCCGCCCCGCCGTCCTCGTCGTTGGCTGGAGCATTGTCGTCTTGCTCGTCCGCGAGGTCCGCCACGAAGCATTCCCTGGAAGGATCGAAATCCCCCTCGCTGGAGTCTTCGGAGCAGGTGAGGCAGTAGGCCGTCGCCAGCTGGAATGCGCGGAGAGCGTTGGGGTCGCGGACCCTGGAGTAGTCCTCGGCCTCCTCGGCCGTGAAGTTGTTCATGAAGAAGTCGACGTCGTCGGCGATCGAGCTCGCCGTCCCGGGGTAGGATTCGTCGAGGGACGACGCGATGAGGTTGCGGATTGATAGAAGATGATGACCCGGCAGATCCTCATACTCGGCGAAGTTAGTGCTGATCGAAGAGGCGTAGGTGCGAGCGGCAGTATTGCGCATCCCGAAGGGGAAGGGCGAAGGCGAGGTCGAGCCCACCCTGGGAGGCACTAGCACCGCTGCGGATGACGGTGCCGGCACAGATGATGCCGAGGCACGTGATGGCGGAACGGTAGCCCCGTTCGCCTCGATGGTGAGTTGCGACATGCCAGCCTCAACCCACGTGGGGGAGCTATGGCGTGCCGCACGACGCCGCTCTGCGCGTGTTTGTCACAAACGCTTTCCCGAGCGCCCGTTGTGCCGGGCTGGCGTAGTCGGAGCGATGAGGTTGCGTTCGGAGGAGAGGAGCTGCATGAGGTGACCGTTGCCGGTTGCCCTGAACTCGAGACTCCCGAACGAGATCACGCGTCCCGATGGGAACGGATCCGAAACACCCATAGGGTATGGGTTTGATCTGCTCACCATTCCTGGAGATCAAATGGGAGAAAGAGAGAAAATGTCACGCAGACGTCCCCCTACCTGGCGCGCCAACTGTCGGTGTCCCGACCCGGGGGCCTGGATCCCAACTAGTAAATGCTGCGTGTTTCCTCGTCCCAGATGATGATGCAAGAGGCAATCACAGTAACGCACGGTTTATCCTGGTTCCGGCCGCAGGGCCGTACGTCCAGCAAAAAGAGTGTGCGAGGGCACTGTATTATCTTGCACCCGGGGTGCTTGTAGTAGGGGATACAAGCGTGGCGAGAGAGGGGGGAAAGCTCCCAAGTCTCTGCTAGAAGTGGATCCGGGCGAGATGAGTGCTCGGTAGTGCTGAGAGTTCTCTGAGGGAAAATCAGAGAGCCTGCTTCCAACCTTGGATTGGAGAGATCTGATCAGCATGCGCAAAAGGAAGCCCACCCTCTCCTTTTATAGTTGTAAGGAGGGGCGGTGTACATGAGTGTAGGGGCGCGGAAGTCGTCGTTCTCCCTTGAATCGTGGGGTACAGTGGTCGAACACTGTAGGAAGTACACTGTGGGAAGGCGGCGCGTGTCGCTGTCGCCCTGGATTTCGTCCTTGGTCCCGCGGAGATGGCGGCGGCCGTCCTGCAGTATCCGGGTGATAGTAATAGTGTGGGACGGTCCCGGACCCCCTGGTCGGAGTGCGGGCGTGCACATTTAGAAGGTCCGGGAGCGCGTGGAAGTCCCGGACCCCACAAGAGGGAGGTCCGGGGTCGCGCCCGCGCATGCAGAGTGCTCCTCTCGGAAGGGCACGTGACATCGCCAGACCCCTTCCCCAGCGGGAGATGGTCTGGATGGTGGGAGTCGGCAGAACAGTAACGGGGGCGGCGCCAACTTGTCTGGTGCCGTATTGAATGCTCCACAGTGTTGCTACAGCGACCGGGGTGGCTGAGCGGTGACCGGGGTCAGTGGATGGGACGCCGGTCATATCCATTGCGGGAGTGGCAGTCTGACGCCGCCCGTCCTTTGAGCCGTGGCGGAGTGGCTGGCTTTTAATGCCTTCGTACGGCGGTCGGTTGGGCGGCGGGGCCGTTTGTCCCTTGTGCCGGGAGACGGCCTCGAGCGAGGCGGAGAATTGCCACCCGCTCGAGGGCAGGTCCGCTGTCCTCGAGCGAGGCGGAGATGCGTTTGCGCGGTCGAGGGTCCCGGAGGGAGCCCTCGAGCGAGGCGGAGATGAGTGACCCGCTCGAGGGTAGATCCGCTACCCTCGAGCGAGGCGGAGATTGTTCGGTGGGCCTGAGAGGGTTGCGAATGGGCCACATGCTGGGCTTCTTTGAGTCCTTTCCTTTCTTCCGGATTTGGAAGGAGGCCGGGGACCTTCGTGGGCCCAGTTGCCTTAACATGTGTTTGTGTTTTCGAAAGTGGTCTTAGTAACCCAATTAGGGTGTCCCTAATTGTGGCACCCGACAGCTCTGTCCCGAGACATTTCAGAACGCGCAGCATTGAAAGATTTTATCATAACTCTTCACACCGATCTCTAAAATTCACGATTCTTGATGTGTTGAAAAGTAGACTTGATGGAGCTTCAAAATAATCTATTATTTGCTCATGGTACTTCTCTGATCTTAGACGAAAAACTCATTACAACAGTAACACTTTGGAGATGATGATGATCCGATCGCACGAGTTTCTTCGCGGGCATGCTTCATATCTATTGCTTGAACAAACAATTTTTCCCAAAAACATTAGTCTTTAAAATCAATTGACACGGCGGCGTACCTTATTTATCATCTTTTGCTTTGGGGAGTGGAGACTCGATAGCGGATGCTGGGCCACTAACAAAAGTTAGCACCTACCACTAAAGAACGGGTCTTCACATAGCCATCAACTTGCTTGAGTGAGATTGGACTTGTCAAAGTACGGACATTGAGAACTTCTCAATCGCTTTGTGTCTAGGGTTTTACCTGCATTCATGGACACAAACAAGAAACACAGGATATATGCAATAATAAAATTAGGGTTAGTCCAAAAACTAGATAGATCGCCCTAGGGTTCGTGTTGCCGATCCCCGGCAACGGCGTCAGAAAAGCTTGTTGACACTCATTAGCGCCCCGATTTGTATACCGCAAGCGCACGGTTCGTGTAGCTTTTCCCTTAGAGTATTCCCCCAAGGTTTATCAATCCGTGGATCGACAAAGAACTACCTAAGGTTTTCCATCTAATCTAACGGATCTATCCTAACATGAAGCATTGATTGCATATAAAGGGTAAACCTTTGACAGATATGAGTGATGTGTAAAAGTTGATCTCATCCATGAACATAGGCTTAATCATAGCAAAACCAAAGACCTGACTAGGCCTATCGTCATCTAGTTGTAGTTCAAGCTAACGAGCAAATAAATCATGCATCTCAATCAAAAGCATCTTTAAATCAAAATCTTCAATCTGATCCTTCGATACCCCACCTACTTAGTGGCAGCGCCCTATCACAACACCCCCCTTTGGACAAAAGTACCCTGAAGCAAGTCGAAACCCCTTTGGTAGTTCCGCCATGAACCTCTAGCCACCATGACTACAAGATCATGCTAAGCGATCTATATCGATAATAGATCTAAGATGAAGCAAACCCAAAGAAAAGAATGAAATTCGAAAGAGAGAACATGATCGCTAATAGATTCGGAAGACATGATTATCATTACTCACATAATAGATTCGTTTGGATCGTCACCACCGAGTACATACCATTGACGACTCCAACTAGCTCATGAACTCCACCATGACACAACCACACAGGGAGGCCATGGCGGCTAAGGGTGGCCTAAGCCATCTCCTAGACAACTTTGAAGACTTGCAGCGGCCGTCGTCTCCCTCCGGTCTTGGCCCTATGTTTTCGTCGAGTTCTGGGTGGTTGGATGCTCCGAGTTGAATAAGGTGTGAGCTATTTATAAGCCGAGGAAGCCACCGGTCGAATGGGAGGCCGAACCACCTCAGAAACGGGCTAGGCCGGCCGGACCCATGGGCCTAGGCCGGCCGGCCTACCCTCTTTCGGGCTCGCCTCAGTCTCATCTTTCGCGTGTAGACTCCTCGCATCTTCTAGAGTTTATGTCCTTCACAATTGCACCCCTTTGGACGTCGTTATCTTGGAGATATCTTTGGGGAAAGGATAGGATAGGGAATCCTTCCTTAAATCTTCATTTGCTTTGCTTAATCCCGAAGTATCTTGATCTCATCTTTGTGGGCTTGGTCCTTTGGGCTCTCTTGGAGGATGGATGTGCTTGAATGGGCTTCGAATCAACATGGGCTTTGGTCTTTCCTTTGGGCTTTGGCCTTCGTCTTTCTCCGTGTTAGCGCTCGATCACGGGCCTCGTCGTTTCATGCTCCAAAATAGGCCAAAAACCTGCAAAAACGAAGTTCCTCCCAAATATATGTGCAAGTGTGAAAATGACCAATAATAGGCCGGGGTTAGGACGGTTAGTGATTTTGATATTAAATTCATGCCATTATCAAGGATAAACGATGGATAAAAGGGGTACTTAAGGAGCGCCAATAGTCCTGTATTTTGTGAATTGTATGAGCTAGAGGGCGATGAAAGAATGAATCTCTATGGGTCTCCTCTTGGCACCTTTATAACCCAGGTGTCATGGGTTACAAATAAGGGAGGATATCTACTAAGGTTGTTACATGGAATCAAGTCAGTTGAGATCCCTAGATATCCGAAATCCTTATCCGTGCCTTGATCCTGATCCTCGAAGGAACCTTCCGACGTCCAGCCGAGTGCCTGTCCGTCGGGTAGTCGTGCAGAGTGGTCCGGCCGAGTAGGTACCCAGTCGAGAGATAACTACTCGTCTGGGAGGTACCCTGGTGTACCTCCATCAAGCCTCCGAGTACTGGAGAGTTGAGCTGGATCTTGATGGACGACATGATGCAAAGTTCTTCGGTAATCAAATGATGAATCTTGTCCCACTTTAATCTTCAACGGGATGCGCCCCTGGGCGCACCCATTGGGTGCAGCCCCCGAGCCTCGGAAGGTTTCGAATAAGCTTTTTGAGGGTCAATAAAGAAGTCTTGATAATCTGAATCACCGAGTTGCCAGAGCACTCAGGCTTTCATGCTGTCTTATCGTTTTCCCAATCATTCGTCAGACCGGATTGAATTGACTCTAAAGTCACGGCGCCCAGCCCCCGAGCGGGGTCACTGGCGGAGTTGCGGAGACGCACCGGGTAGTTTGCGGCGGCCAGCCCCCGAGCAGGGTCACTGGCGGAGTCGCGGAGACGCGCCGGGTAGTTTGCGGTGCCCAGCCCCCGAGCAGAGTTGCTAGTGGAGTCGCGGGGACACGCCGGGTAGTTTGCGGCGCCCAACCCCCGAGCAGGGTTGCTGGCGGAGTTGCAAAGATGTGCCGAGTAGTTTTCCGCGCCCAGCCCCCGAGCAGGGTCGCTAGCAGAGTTGCAGTGACACGCCGAGTGGTTTGCGGCGCCCAGCCCCGGAGTTGAGTCGCTGGTGGAGTCGCGGAGACCTGCCGAGTGGTTTGTGGCACCCAGCCCCCGAGCAGGATCGCTGGCAGGGTCGCAGAGACGCGCCGAGTAGTTTGCGGCGCCCAGCCCTCGAGCAGGGTCACTGGCAGAGTCGCGGCCACACGCCGAGTGGTTTACGGCGCCCAGCCCCCGAGCAGGGGCGCTGGCGGAGTCGCAGAGACACGCCGAGTAGTTTGCGGTGTCCAGCCCCCGAGCAGGGTCGCTGGCGGAGTCGCGGAGACACGCCGGGTAGTTTGCGGTGCCCAGCCCCCGAGCAGGGTCACTGGCAGAGTCGCGGAGACGCGCCGAGTGGTTTGCGGCACCCAACCCCTAGCAGGGTCGCTGGCAGGATCGCAGAGACACACCAAGTGGTTTAGTCATCCTGGTAATTTGTATTTTTACCATTGGCCTTGGCCCCAACGTGCAGAAAGTTACTGTTGGGGGCCCGCTCCTTACCAAGTATGACTCGGGCAGTTTCTGAAAAGTCGATTTGAATTCCGCACAATCTTTGGGGTTGCCGTTGCGCACGCGCCCGGTCCCCTTTATAAAGGGAAGGGCCCAGCCCGCGGAGGGCTACCCGTTCCAAAGCCTTCCTGAACTCGCCTTCTTGCCTCCTCGCTGTCGGCCATCTTTTATTCATCCTCCTGTAGATCCGATCCGCACACAGCCATCCGGAATGGCTAGTGTCTCGCCGAGGTCTTCCTCCTCCGCATCGGGGAGCACCAGCGACGTGCCACCACCTTCGGAGGCATGGGTGCCGAGCACCCTGCGAGAGGAGGACATTCAAGATCTGGTGGAGCGCGGCCTCCTCCCCGAGAAGGAGATCTCAGGGTGGAAGTGCTGCTATGGGGAGGACTTCCCGATGGAGGACCGCACAGAGATGGTGGTCTTCCAGTCCTTCTACAAGAAGGTATTCGCCTTGCCCGCGGGGTCTTCTTTCACGGGCTCCTTTTCTTCTATGGGCTTGAGGTAACGCATCTCAAACCAAACTCCATTGCGCAGATCGCATTCTTGATACATCTGTGCGAGGCGTACCTGGGCATCGCCTCCCACTTCAACCTGTGGCGGGCACTGTACCACCTGAAGGGGTACCCGTCCAACGCCCGCTGCAACGTGGTGGGTGGCGCCGCCTTCTCTCTGCGCCAGGGTCGGTCGTATCCGGCCTTGGAGCTCCATGACAGCAACAAGGGGTGGAACAAGGAGTGGTTCGTGGTGTCGAACCTGGCTCCTTATCTGCCTGCTCGGACCGGCCGAGTGCCAGAGTATCACGCGTGCTGGGAATAGTCGCCGACCGAGGAGGAGATGGTCCAGGCGATGCTCCTCCTCAATGAGATCGCTGGCCTGCGGCCCAGGGACTAACAGGCGCTGTGGTTGCCATGTCCTTTAGTAAGAGGCTAGTGCAGCCGATTCAGGACAGGGTGCACCCCAGCTTCGAGTACTGGGATTGCCAAGATGGCAAGACCCGACCCGGGGGCAGAACCGCAAGGTCCCCCGGGATGAAGCTTTGACCGGGTCGCCTGCATGATGCAGGGGCGATCCGGGATAAAGCGTGCCCAAAGGCACATTGCTTGAAGTGGCCGACAAGAGCCGTAAGTATTCTGTGCTTCTCGAGTTGTTCTTCTTCTATTTCCGAGTTGTTTTGCTTTTGTTTCCATGTTTTTCTGTCTCGCTTTCCATATGCGGCGCACCCGTTGGGTTGTAATAAACTCGGAACTTTTTATTCTTTGCACGCGAAAGAGTTGAAGTACTAATCCCCTGCTCCCCTGCCAGAGGGGGATGTTGGGAAGAACGCCGCTGCCTCGGCCGATCTGAAGGAGCCGAAGGCGGCGGATCTAGAGGTGTCGTCCGACTCGTCCATTGGGGGTGAGTCGGACGTTGAAGTGATAGGGGCCTCTGTCCCTCCTCACCCGTCCCGTCGGGACGACGGAGGATGAGTCAGGCCGTTCGGAAAGTCTCAGCCTCCAAGGTCGGCATGAGGGCAGTGACGGAGGTACATTCGGGTGCCTCCCAGCCGAGTAGTTATCTCCCGACTGGGTACCTACTCAGCCAGGACCACTCTGCACGACTACCCGGCGGACAGGCACACGGCTGGACGTCGGAAGGTTCCTCCGAGGATCTGGATCAAGGCGCGGATATGGATTTCGGATATCTAGGGATCTCAACCGACCTAATTCCATGTAACAACCCGAGTAGATATCCTCCCTTACTTGTAACCCACGGCACCTGGCCTATAAATGCACAGTGAGGAGACCCATAGAAAACATAACATCTCATTCATCATCAAGCTCATACAATACACAAAACACTGGACGTAGGGTATTACGCTCCCGAGCAGCCCGAACCTATCTAAACCCTAGCTTCATCTCGCAACCATCTAGCTCTTGGCTCCGGAATCCCCCCTTCACCTACAAATCTACCGCCGGGCATACCCCTGGTGGAGTTGCCGGATAAGCAATCCAACAGTTGGCGCGCCAGGTAGGGGCAATTTCTCAGGAATCCTTGCAGCGAGTTGTTGGCATCAAGATCCGGCGTCTTCTTCTCTGCCAACGTTAGCGTCCAGATGCAGGCCGCCGCCGGATTCTCCTTCACCTTCGGTAGTTTCCCGGAAACTATGGTTCCCTGGAGCCCACCCACCAGCCCCTCGAGCACCGAGAGCGTCAATTCCACAAGCGTCAGATCTGATCTGACGGCGCAGAGCTCCATCGTTCATCGAGTTTCCAAACTCGACATCAACGATCCTCCGATCGTTCGCCCTAAGGCAACATGTCGCCCTGCCATCTCCAACACTGATCTAATCTCCGGAATAGATCGTGTTACCAGATCCATTGCCAAGTGCATCCAACTCGGCGAGAGCGTGCTGGGTCATCCAGGCGACTCGGCCTCCATATCCTACGGACTCCGCAACAACTCGGCGGCCTACTCAGATCAAGTCCGAGTACGCATGGGTAACCTGCGCATCACCGAGTTGGATCTGTCCGACTCGGAACAGATCTGATCTAATTCGCCCTCACATCCTGAGGCTGAATGTCAAGTTGTTGTCTTAACCCTCCTGCCCAATAGCAACAGCCCCAACGGTTGGTGCCAGATCTCGATTGTCTCGCTGGACTCTGAGTCCTTCGATGGCGAGGATGACCAACAACAGGTAGATCACCTTCACTGCAATGCTCTTCGCGCCGATCGCCGGGCCAACGAGGAGGTCATTCGCCAAGGCGAAGAAAACCCTCGGGTGGCACGAAGGCGTGGATCTCCACCAAGGCCCAGGAATCCCAAGAACGAGTTCATCCTGGATTACGACGGCCATGAAGTCTTCGCCACGCCATCTGCAAACATGGCCGCCGTACTCCAGGTATTCGAGAACCTTCACCAAACTCCTGAGATTGCAAAAGCCCGTGCTCGCCTCCACGTTTCAACATCCCAGGCTCAGGGCTTGAGGAAGGAGTGCTCCAACTATTGGGTCAAGTCGAGCTCCAACCGCTCGGTACGCCCCCATAGCCACGACGAGGAGGTCGATCAGCCGTATCTTTGTGCCCGCCTCAACCGTCGTGATCTTCGGCCCTGCATCAACAACCGTCATCGCGAGCGGGATGACGCCGAGCGGGAGCGACGTCGCCGCTACGGCGAGGAGCACGGTGTACCCGGCGCCAATCGCAACAACCGCGATCATCCACCTCGCGGCAACGACTACAACCCGGCAGACGACCTCGACGGCTTCTCCGCCTTCTCCGACAGGTTGCGAGCCATCCAGTGGCCCGCGACCTTCTAGCCAGTCGGCATCAAGAAATTCGATGGCGAATCCGACCCCAAGACATGGCTGCGCACCTACTCCATCGCCATTCGAGCTGCCAACGGCAACAACGACATCATGGTGGCGTACTTCCCGGTGATGATGAGCCACCAGGCGCTCAACTGGCTGGAATCCCTTCTTGCTGGCACGATCAATAGCTGGCAGGATCTCTGCACCACCTTCGTCCAATACTACCAGGCAGCCTGCCTGGGTCCCAAAACCAGATGGGATCTGGGCAGCGTCACGCGACTTCCCTCTGAGTCCTTGCGCGACTACATCAAGAGATACTTTGCTAACCGAAACACAATTACGGAGGTTGATGACAGGGATGTGATCTACCACTTCCACCAAGACCTCCATAGCATCGAACTATGGAGGAAGATGTTCAAAAGAAACCCTAAGACCGTCTCCGACATGATGGCCGTCGTCAACAAGCACGCCGACATGGAGGACGCTGAGCGTGCACACCATCGCCACAAGGACCGTCGCGACCCCGTCGATCGTCCTCGCCAAAGGGACGACGACTCGGCGCGCCCAGGTGGCAATCGTCCTCCACGAGACGGCAAGAACCGAGACCGCGCTGAGTCGTCCAAGGCCGGCGAGTGCAAGCGCGGACCCGACAACACCGTCGCCGTCGCCGATCGGCCCCAACAGCGCACCTCCCTTAACTAGGAGGAGCTCGACAGGCTCCTCGACGCCAAGTGCCCCTGGCACAAGGACGCCAACCACACGATGAACGAGTGCCACGCCCTCTGCAACAGCATCGCCCTAGAAGAGCCCAAGCAACCTAGGCTTGATGACCGCGATACGCCGGGTAGCTCCAGAAGCTCCCGTGGCCGCGGCCGCAGAAACCGCTCACCCAGGCGAGACGAGGACAACGAGCAAGGCAACAGATCACCCGGCACCTTCTAGGAGGAAGAACGGGTGGTCAACATCATCTTCGGAGGCTCCAGCACGCCGTCCTGTCGGTGCAGCATCAAGCTACACAACCGTGATGTCAACTCAGTGTTCAGGCACCCGGTTGAGTGTTGGTATTTCTTAACTCTTACAGAGAAGTCCGCAAGCGCACAGAAATACTGTTGTAGCACTTCACCCAGGAGTATTAAGGGCATCGTATTTTCCACGAGAAACGGGTGTGTAATTGTCTTCTAACTAGATTACCCCAAAGAAGATAAGAGATAGAGAGAGCAGATAGTTTGGCCATCACTCCTGGTGGAACTAATAAGCAGCAAGCGTAGATGTAGCTCTTATCATACTGACGTCAAAAGCGTAGTGTAGAGGAGCAGGCAGGCATACCTTCCCTCAATCTCCAGAGGGTTAGGGCACTCCAAAGGGATAGTGCAGAGGAACAATGCCCTGTTTCAGTATATAAAAATTAACTAAACTGTAAATAGAACTATCTAGAATAGAACAAAAGTAACAAGTGAATAGAACAAAAGTAACTCGCACCAACATGTTATACCTTCCCATTTCTTTCAGAGGTGCAGGACCAAGATAGTTTTCCTTGCTCTCCTCATTCGTTGTCACCTAGTATTTGTTGCCCTTGTATTCAGTTCCATCAGAAAAATTCAGTATGTATGAAAAGCTTATAGTTCAGCAATACATATGCATGAACAAGACCATGTATAGTTCAGTTAACATTTCAATGACACATATGCATATAGTTCAGTTTTAGTTTTAGTTAACATTTATATGGCACAAATCACATATGAATCGGATCATTAGCAATTCATTTTCGGAAATGAAGCCAACAAGTCAGCAACTAGCCGTAACTATCTTATTTACCTTGGTTCTGCCCAAGGCCAGAGATCCTGCGACTTGGGAGCTGCCGCCATTGTGGTCATGCTTCACCACCACAACTTTGTTGTGGGGATGCAAATAGTTCAACACAGATCAAATACTGATGACCAAGCACATGCATACTTACAAGTGTACAGTAATCAGTGCACCCACACAAACATTTCATCGAATAACATGGATGCGTACCTGAGCTACTGGTGGCAGCGGTGCCCTGCTCAGTCGAGGAAGGTGGCCAGGAGCACGGACGGGATGGCCGTGCGTTCGTGTCATTCCTCCCATGGGCAAGCAAATCAACCAACAGGCAAGAAGATATGGCCGCTGCACATGCTACTCCTGAAGCGCATCAGGGCGTGGCATGACCATGGGGTTGTGGCTGCCGGACATACCGCATCTGCTCACCATAGGAGGAGTGCCGCACGGCTGAGAGTAGCAGTTCCAGCCAGCCCGGCACCTCACCCGCCCATGTTGCCGAATCCAGGGCTGCGGCGGCGGGATAATGGCCCGCTGCGTCCAGATCTGGCGCCAGCCAGCCGTCCATGGACGGAAGCTGGCGCAACACAGCGACGAAGAACCTGGTCACCTGGGATGCCCACTACTAGGCCGTGGGGAAGGCCGGGAGGCGCAGACCGCCGCGTCGCCCACCCAATCCTCAACCTTCAACGCGGCGGACAAGGGCGAGGGGAGGAGGGGAGCGGCGTCCTCGGTCTGGCGTTGACGACGCACTCGATGTCTGAGCTGGTGCCAATGCAGTCAAGCGAGTTGGCAGGAGTCGGGGAAAGAAGGGAGGGCATAGAGGACTCACGGCGTGCGCTTACAGATGCGCGGCGGAGGGCGGAGTGCAGAGACGAGGCGGGTGGAGGCGAGCTAGGGTTTAGAGTTGAAGGAGTGGCTACTTATTTGAGGCGCGGATCATCTCAGCTATCCGATTCGATCCGATGGCTAAAAGTAATTTGTGTTTGAATGGGCAGAAAAAGTTACATGGGCCAAAAACTAATATATCCTCATATACTGTATTTTTTAAATAAGTATGAATTGCACAAATAATTATGTTATATACCGCACTATATTTTTAACATATAGTAGACCACATACAAGTTGTCTTGTAGAAGTTTCAATAATTTTTGAACTCATTTACTATTTTTGATAGTTTAAATAAATTTATGCATTTTGTCGAAATAATTCCAATATGAACTGTGTCTACCTCCAATAATATTAAAAAAGTTCACAAAAATATTTTTGAACTTATATATTCTATCCTAGCTCATATCTTGGAGATATATGAAAAACTCATTTTTTTGTTGCGATAATTTAAACTTCTACTCCAAATTACTACATAATAATTACAACAATATGTAAATTTGTTTAGAAAAATCTACAAAATGACATGGAAACATATTTTTGATCCACAAGTTTGCCATAAAAAATTTAAATGATTTTGGTAATGTGTGACCGTATACTGTTCACAAATGGATACATCTAAAAAAAAGTTTCTTATAACTCAAGTCAATCTTTAAAAATTAGACGACATGATAACATTTCTGAACTCATGTATACCTCAAATTTGGACAAAAACTTATGTTGACCATAATAATAGAAATGATGAAGTTAAATTAATTTTTGTTATGTCAAAACACCTATTTCTTTTTTATGTTTAAATGGAAGAAAACAAGCCATATTAGAAAGATCCACGAAATCTTAATTGACTTACAAACAAATGCAAGTAATCGAAAGAACATGATTTTAGAAAATTTTGGGAAAAAGAATCATCAAATTTGGAATTAATATGAGGGAGAAAGGCTAATTACAAATTTTAATTCCGGATTAAAAAGAGAAATACCTGTTGTAGATGTGTTCTTCACGCTATCCAGGTGGCACAACAAATACAAATAATTTTTATGCGCAAAACATCCAAAACCGAGCGTGCACTCTGGTGGTAATGCTGTGGCTCCTCCCCTCTTCGAAGTCGCATGTTCGAATCTTCTGGGGCTCCTTATTTTTTCATTTTCCAAAAAAATGATGACTAGTACTTACTAGAGATTATATGCGCTAGCTTAGCACAAGTAGATTAGTAGCCCAGTGGCAAGTCCGTAGTGCTCTGATCCTTGAGTTCGAGCCCCCTTGTGGTCGTTTTTTTTTTATTTTCCTTCCTACGAAATTATCATTACTAAAAGGTACTATGCGCTGTGATGCCAGTACTGCATCGCTAAAGTGGTTAGGGTGCAGGACTTTGGCCCAAGTCGTCTTGGGTTCAAGCCCCACTCCTAGCACTTAATTTTTGTATTTTTCTTCTATTTCTACTTCTGATTTTTTTTATTTTTCTTCTATTTCTTCTTTTGATTTTGTCTGATCAGAAAATGTTCCCCATTGGAAAACAAAAGTTGTTTCTCATAAAAAAAGTTTTCTATTTAACATAAATTCTACATTTAAAATAGATGAATTATGAGCTACCAACACTATTATGACTTTATGATGGGACCTGTTACGAAAAAACTTAAGAACGCTGTAACAGCTCATTCTCTTCTTATTTGTTTGAAATTTTTTAATGATGAATTGGTAATGCAAATTTGTCATAGATTTGTGATATTTGTTGTTTATCCTTTATGACACAATAAAATTCGTCAAGATATGGACAGGGATCCGTTTGTGACGATTTGCAGTTCGTGTTAGCGACGAGCACCTCATATTCGTCACTAAACTATAGTACCCAACACAAAACGTCACAAATTAAACTGTCATAGCAACGAATAGCTCTGGTGTCACGAGGTATACGTCACAAAAAGTCATATTTGTTGTAGTGTAACGACTAAGAGACATTACGTTTGCACCTGCAAGATGAATGTTTAGGATATGCAATCACCCTTACCTGAGCTCCATATACTCCTAGCAAGGAAAAGCTTTCATCAAGGTTGGTGAGGTTTGAATAGAATGAGCGAACGAGTGATTCGAGCAAAAGAGTATGCCTTGGTTTCATAAAAACTCGCAAAAACATTCCAAGTACTGCGAAGCAGGAGCTGGTCACAACCTTCATCGACTTATTCTAGAGATCAATATGTAAAGATGACAGCGTCAGCTACCCGGAATCCGAGGTATGAAGGGAAAGTTTTGAAATAACTCTTATGCATGCCCGATCTTATGAACCCTGGACTCTGCTTGATCCTCAAGATCTATTTCGACTCTTTTTGCTTGGGACGAGCAAAGTCTAGGTGTGGGGATGTGTTGACGGTCGTTTTTAGTGAATTCTACCGCCAACATTTCTTCGGATTTCATACTTTCAGGACCATAACACCATGATTTTAATTAACATTAACGAGTTCCACGAGTTTTGGTGAATATTTGATTTCAGGAACAACATATACAAATTTGAGCCAAAATGGGAGAAATCCCAGGTCGGCCGTCCTAGGCCAGGCCGGCCGGCCTACCCATGTGTCAACTCGACGTGCAACTCCTTAGGGATGGTCCTGAACACAGGATCAAGCAAAGAACAAGTGTCATGCACAAGTGTCACCAGTTTAGACCGAAAGGCGTACACCAAGTCCAATTGGGTCCACTTTTAGTGACAAGAAAATCAATCAAGACCCAAACCAATTTGAGGAGAAACATACAAACCTTGATCAACATGACAGAGCAACGGAGGACCGAGATGTGCTAGAGCCAAGTCGACCGGCCTAGGTGAGGCCGGCCGGCCTAAGAACCATGTGGAAAATACCTAGCAGATCACAACCGACTCCAGGAGAGAATCCAAGCCATCCAGAGGAAGGTCGGTGCCAGATGGCACGATCCCTAGGCCGGCCGGCCCTACTCTGCAGCCTCTGGACTTCAGGCTTCGCGTGGAAGTTAAGCACACCGACTACACTTGCTTCCATGTGACGCCAACTGGATTACCGGCCAATTACCAACCTTGGAGTGCTATAAAGGGAGCTCCACCCCTCACTTCCAAGACACACCATCCATTAGAGAAGAGTGTTCATTTGTACTCTCTTGTATTAGAATAGGGAGAGAGTGAGGTGAGAGCTTTGGTGCAAACCAAGCTAAAGGAGCGAACTCGAGTTCTCTCGGTCTTACTCCATATTTTGTATCCACCTCGGAGGAATATATCTTTGAGTAAGTTTCTCGTCTCAACTTTAGTTTCTCGCTAGCTTTACTTTCTACTTTAGTTACTTGTTTAATTACTTCCTTTGATCTACGGGATCCCGAGTCTGCATAAGTAGCAAAATCTACTTATTTGAGGTTCCTTTCAATCTAAGTATACGGTAGGAGCAAGTAGCTCGATAGCTGTGGGCGTGGTGCCTAGTCTTGGTTAGCTATCTCGGGTTGTGTTCCACCCCACGGAACCGTTGTGGTAGGCGGCAGGTGATTACAGCTCTATCCGTCCCTCATAGTCCACCACGTTCGGATGCTTTCATAGCAGTAGTTGCAGGTTGCCGTTGTACTCCCCTCTCATCCTTTTCTGAAGCCCTTCCTCTTCCAGCCGCCGAAGGAGATCAAGTTAGTAGTTAGCTCATCGCTAGGTAGAACAGTAGGTTATCTGGAGTTAGGCCCTCATTCCTCTTACCTTTTCTCTCTTGGTGTGTCCGGCTAAGTAGTTCTAGATTTGGTCAAAGTTTTACCGTTCCTTGGATTCGATATCCCATGTATACTCCCTCGTAAAGGCTACATTGGTCTCTGTACGCTTGCGAAGTAATTTCTTTAGGCTAAGGAGTGCCAAAAAACCCCGATCCCTTCTATAATGGAACATGGTCTCGTTCTGAGGGATTTTGTGGTTGGAGATATGAATCTTTCTCCCGAATGATCGAGAGCAAAAGAGGCAAAAATGATGTTCACTCCAACCATGTGGTTGTAGAGGGTCGTGACTGTAGTCCCTTCTATGAAACATAGAATGGTCAAGGAGGGAGTATAGATTTGAATTATTTAAGATGATGCTTCCCCCTCTTGTAACCATTCACTATGCGTGACAGCAGCTATACCTTTCATAGTCTCTTTAAGGGAAGCCTTATCGAAATTGTTAGGAGGGTCTATCGGGACTGGAGGCCTCTTTTGGAGGGGATATAGAGTGGTGATGCCAAAGACATTGAATATATCCTCCTCGATGTTCCACGAGAATTCTAGAGGTAGGATCTCATCCTCCTCCAGGGTTTCTGGTTCAGGGGAAGGTTTAGCTAGCTAGTCTAGGCGAGAGAGCTGGGAAGATGTAGGCTCAGCTACCAGGATTTCCTCATGGCTTGAAGGTTTTACTACTGGGAGGGGCTCAATGAAGGAGGTTTTTTCTAGGATGCGATCCAAAAGCGCTATTAATTCAGAGGTGGTTTTGTAGGCAAAAGATCCCCCAACAGTGATATCAAGCTGTAGGGCTGTTTCATTGTTCAGCCCTAAGCAGAAGTGCCGAAGCAGCACATGGTCGGGAATGGACAGGTCTGGGTCATCATGTGTAAGCTGTGTGAACCTAGCCCACGCTGCTCCGAGAGTCTCCTTCTCATCCTGACGAAAGTCGAGAATTTCTTTTCGCAGGGAAGCAATGCGAGAAATGGGAAAAAATGCGAGACCAAACCTATTTCGCAACTCCTCCCATTCTCCGTTTACCTTTCCTACGTTATGGGTGTACCATTGCTTTGCTTTCTCAGCAAGGGAGAAAGGAAACAACTTCCACCGAAGTGTTTCTTGTGCCACGCCTGCAATTGACAAGCAAGAGCACATCTGCTCGAACTCTCGTAGGTGGTGGTAAGGGTTTTCAAGTTCATATCTTGAGAAGGGTTGTTCCCAAACCATGGCTATGAAGCCAGGGTGGAGTTCAAAGCCAGAAGCTGTGATTGGCTTGGGTGATTTTTATGGCTCTAAGAACTCGCCCGAGGGAGCAGGGAGATGGTGGATAGAAAGGGTGTCCATGGAATAAGGATAAAAAAGAAAAGAAACGATAAAAGAAAGGTAAAAAGAAAAGACACACGGGCAACTAGGCTCGAAGACAACTATAGCAACCATTCCCTAGCAAGGCACCATAAATACTTGTTGGTATTTCTTAACTTTTACAGATAAGTCCTCAATTGCACGAAAATACTGTTGTAGCACTTCACCCGGGAGTATTCAGGGTGTCGAATTTTCCACGAGGAATGGATGTGTAACTATCTTCTAACTAGGTTACCCCGAAGAAGATGAGAGCTAGAGAGACCTTAGGATAGTGTGGTTCTGATCTAAGGATGGGTTCAAGGGAAGATAAACTTATGTTTCCACTCGTTTACTTTAGGCATCGGTCTGACCTTTGTCTGCCAAGGACCTCTGACTATTAGCTCTACTACCGAGCCCAAACGTCGGGGAGTGCACTAACCACGCAGACTGGGTAGCGGACAGATAGGGCTGTCACCACCTTCCATCTACCCCAGTAACACCGTGGAGCTCGGAGCAAACAAAGGGAATCTAGGGCCTAAACACCACGTCTAATCCTTCGACTAGTGCTCTAGCGTCGATCAGGGTTTACCCGTCTTTATCAGGGGTCCTATACTAGAGCATCCACTACTAGAACGGACGATGAGCCCACAAACGAATGAGAACAAAAGAATAACTTAACTAGAACTCACCGAATAGAGGAACCCGGATATGTACTCCAAATGTACTGTATCCGCCGAGGTACAAGTCCGGCTCTTCTCCGCACTCCTTCCTCACACACCACCTAGACTAAAGATACAAATGTGGAGCCTCTCTACTCTACTCCTTCACATGAGGAATGGTGTGTGTATGGTGGAATGAGAGGGGGGAGGAGGCCCCCATTATATAGTGGGGGAGGTGGAGTAGGGGCCAGTCCATGTGATCCTTTATAAAGAAACCTTATCTCCCTGGGATGAGGTTGCTTAGGGGATACTCCTCTCCAAGGTGCACCTGGATAGGTGCCCGTCCAGGTTTGGCCAAACCTAAGGGTCGGCCGCCCCCAGGTGAAGCTTCCGCGGCTCTACCTTCCCTGGCAGGCTGACATGTGGGCCCTAAGGCTTATCCTCAAGTGCATCTTGTGTGGCGCGCCCGTTTTCTCTTTATTTGTGGGCCCTCCTTGTAAGTGGAATATCTAGATAGCAATATTTTGTTCATTTCATTATGTGTTCTCCTGTGTTTTCCCCGCTTTACAGGTGTGGGTGCCTGCAGATGACAATTCACCAAAACTCATGGAATTAGTTAGTTATAAGCCCTATATCTAAGTTTGGTGATTATTTATCATGAAAAGTTGCAGGACTTGTCGGTTTATTTTAGCACTTAAGGACCGTCAACACCTGCCATTTACCCGTAGAGCTGGAGCACAGAGCGCATTGGGCTATATGGAGATGGAATATGGATTTATAGCAAGTCGGAGAGTACCGGAAGTGCCAGATCTAGGAACTAGAGGAATGGAGAGATAAAGCTTATCACAGTGCCTCGATTTATAAAGAAAGAACCAAGAGATAGCACGATAAGCGGTTGAATCCCAAGGTCTTTAACCAAGGAGACAAGGTATTGCTCTTTAATTCCAGGGTCAAATTGTTTGGTCACGAAAAACTACGCAGCAAGTGGCTAGAACTGTACCATGTCATCGACACATCACCTCATGGAGCTATCGCGATACAAGATGACGACGGCAACACCTTTAAGGTAAACGGTCAACGTCTCAAGCTTATCGCGATACAAAGCTCTTGATGAAGAAATAGACGTGATTGACTTAGTCGATCATGCTCATATAAATAATTAAGAGCCATATAGGCCAAAAGGGCAGGTGGGCGCATAATAATTATAATATCTTTAGCCCTACCTATAAATATGAGAGGAGGGGGTAAGAATCAAGACACACCACCAAGTTGGAGTTCACATCCATCAAGTGCTCATCCAAGCCTCCTCTTGCATTTAGAATTGTCTTAGATTAGGGAGTGGGTAGAGGTACTCAGGAGGGGCATAGGTCCTCGGCGCTCTTCTCCATTTGTACCTCTACGAGAGTGAGGGAGTAGTTCGAGAGAAGTGACGGGTTGTCGGCATTCTGCTCCCAACTTGTACCTCTACGGATGCTGCTACATTCTTCGGTATTTAGTAAGTATTCGTGGTTCCTATCTCTAGTATTTTACTTGGTATAGTAGATGTTAGTAGTGCTTGTAGTTGAGTGAGATCAGTTCTCTTACTCGCGGGTTCGTCGCTCTGTATTCATACATAGTGCTGTAGTTTGCTACGGGACGTCATACGTAGTTAGACTGTAGTAGTAATCAGTAGCGTAGGCGTGGTGTCTAGGCTAGGGGTTATCCTTTGTTTGCCTTATATCCCACAGTTTGTTAGAGGTAGGTCATAGGTGGTGACAGCCCTATTGGTCCTTCATAATCCTCCACGTTCGGATATAGCGTAGAGCTGTTGGCCGGAGTCGACTGGTAGACCTGTTGTAAGCCGGTGCCCGAAGCGAGTAGCGCTATCTTAGCAATCCTCTCTACCCTTCTACCTATCTTGGTGTGTCCTTGGACCGATTAGAATAGAAGAGAGTGCACACACGTTACCTATTCATTCGATAACCCTTGGAATACTCTGAGGTGAAAGCTACAACGGTATCTGTGCGCTTGCAGATTTATTCGTGTCACTAAAATACCCAACAAGCTTTCTAGCACCATTGCCGGGGAACGGTTGTTGGATCTCTCTTCGAACCTAGTCGTCCTTGTATCCTTTGTTTTTCTTTTCTTCTACCTTGACCCCCACTATCCCTAGAGGAGCTATCCTTCAAAAGCTTCTCTACCCTACAGGATTTATACCGTATCATCTTTAGTTTTCTTCCTGCTATCTGTACCCCCGCTACCCATGGAGAAGCCATCCTTTCACAGCCTCTCTGCCCCTAGGGAAGAGTTCCCAGAGCCACCATCATCTACCTGAATAATTCTCACATCCGGCTGTGAACTCTTTCCTGATCTTATCACTCTAGTTCGGAAGCCTCCCTTCTCTGGGTTAGAAAGTGAAAACCCATACCACCATTTGTTAGATTTCGAGCATCTGTGTTCATTGTTTGCCATTGCAGGCATGACACAAGATACCCTTAAGTGGAAATTGTTCCCTTTCTCTCTTATAGGGAAGGCCGAACAATGGTACACGTATACCGTAGGCAGTATACACGATAACTATGATAAGCTGAGAGACAAGTTCTGTCTTGAGTTCTTCCAGATGTCCCGTATCATTGCTTTACATAGGGATATATGCTCTTTCCAACAGAATGAGAGGGAAAGCATTAGAGCGGCCTGGTACAGATTCTTGAGTTTGATAGAATCAGGACCTGTACTATCGATACCCGAATCCTTGTTGCTTTGCAACTTTTATGAGGGCCTCGACAAGTGCTCCGCCTTTCATCTCAACGTTGTCTCTAGAGGATCATTTCCACATATGACTCTAGCTGAAGGTAGGAAATTCTTATATGATATCATAGATTCTATCGCCTTCACGATCATGCCTGAACTCCTCCGAAAAATACACAAGTCGAACCAAGAGGATCTTGTAGCAGTTAAATTCAATCTTTCATCTTCCACATCCTTAGATTCAGCTCTAGAAACCTCGCCCGAACCAGGAACATCGGAGGGAGAAGAGATTCACCCCCCGATGTTCTCTTCCCGATTCGAGGTTGACCCCTCTAGAACTCACAAAAACACCTCGAATCCCTTCAATGCCCAATCATGGGAGGAACCTTCTTATGTCCAAGCCGATCAATCTAGAGATCTCTTGACAGAACCTTCCTTTAGGCCTACGGTATCTCTTTCTCCTCCCGATATCCTTAACAAAGCAATTCTCGAGGAAGCCAAGAAGGAGGAATGGTCAGATGGAGAGAAATGCTTTTCTGAAGAAAATTGGATTAGTTCACCCTCCATGATCACTCCTTGTTCTATAAGGGGAACTACCGTAGAAGCCCACATTAACCCCATTATGGAGGTTAATGTTTTGCCATAGCACTTAGCGTACACACTTCTGGGCAATGTTACGCTAAGACCATACGACACGCTCTTAAAGACTTGTCCCTCGGGACACATCCTTAAATGTCGGGGGGTTGCAAGTGCCATGTCGCTCATAATAGACAAAATTGAGGTCAACTTAGATTTCCATATCTTCGATATCCCGATTTTGATCTTCTCCTAGGCTCCCCGCTTGAAAAACTTCTCACATCTCAAGGGAGTCTAGATAAAAAGCTTAGGAAAACCACTTTTGCCACTGTCTCTTGCTTAGAAAATTATATGGTGAAGCATTTTCCCGAGCCAAACCCGCTCAAGGAAATGATGCATGAATCTCCGTTCACATCATCCGACCCTGTTCTCTCCGAGGTTGCAAAATATGCAGCTTCCGAAGAGCACAACTCAGAAGTTACCCTTCACTTTTGTGAAGACGAACGATTATTATCCCTTGAGCGAGTTTGAGCCTCTTCCCTCTGGCCTCGAGAAAGTTGTTCTTGACCATGATCGAGATTCAACTATGCTTTCCCATGATGAATCTCTTGAGATGGAGAATCTATGGGCCATGGAATTTTGTGAGGCGCCGACTCTGGAGTCCGATGAAAAGGATTCCACAGATGACCATGGGACCATCATCTTTAAAACATCATGCTCATTCAATGCAACTCCAGAGTCAGGCTTGCTTGGTGCACTATGCACACACGAGGACTACAACCACCTTATGGTCCTCTTCTGTAAAACTTTCAGGAGGTTGGTTGTAGATGTATATGTTTATCGTAAACATTTCAAATTTTGTGGGTGCACCGTGACACTAACCTTGTAGCTAGCTTTAACAATTGGTGGTGAAACCATGACCCATCACCAATGATGGCTACAAGGGATCTCATGGTTGAGCTTATGACCATAAAAACAAAGCACTACCGGGAGATAGCCCGGATTATTATTTATTTATTTACTTATTTATTTCCCTTCAATAAAAGCAAGAGCATGTTCTAGGATGTATTTTTCTTTAGGTATTTTTGGTCGCTAACCTTTCTAGAGAAAGATTAAGAAGAATGACGGACAAGCAACACATACGAACATGAGAGCTACACCAACTACAACCCCTCGATATGCCTTGATGAAGGAACAACTACAGAAGGAGACTTGAACTCCATACACTTGAAGTTTTGCAAACTCCAAGTGTGGGGGAGGTATGTGAGTGCCCCGAAGTAAGTTCTTTCTCAATCCATATCTTGTTTTGGAATTGGTGTAAGTTCCTGCATCTTGCTCTATATAAAAAAAGAGAGAGGAATTGCCATGATGGCAACATTGAAGTCTTTATCAACAAAGTGCTATGGTAAGTACTCTCAATGTCCTGCTTTTGACATTAAACAAAGCCCTGCTGGGAGGTCGCCCGAGGATCGCTAGAGTAAGTCTCATGGTGAGATTAATATTTAGTTTGAATAAATTTTAGAGCTCCCTGGTTATTAAAACCAGCAGAGCCATTATTTCGTTTCCACTATCTCGTTGAAAACAGCACCAGATACAAGTACAAGTGTGGGGGAGATCTCTCAAGATCATCATTGTCATACACATTCGAGATCTCCCACAGATGCATCACACAATATCGTTTGCACCAACATGACAAGAGACAAGGCAAGGACACCAAATTCAGCCAGCCACCTAGTGGTTTGGCTGAATCACCACTGCCTTGATCCCCATCTTTTTTAAAAGCGATGGTTTGTGCATCCTCTACTTCTCAACTCTCTTTGATTCATGAGTTTGAATGGTTTTTAATTCCGACTCACTAAAATCAAACTCAAAGTGAATCAGTGTGTTGCACCTGCTCTACATGTTTCATATGGTTGGCTTGCATATGTTTTATTCCATGCTTATCACCTCGATGCCTGTGAACAAAAATCCTTAGGAAAGCATGCTTATCTAAGTAGTTGATGTTTGAGATATGGTTTGAATGATATGATCTTCGCTCTTTATTGTTTAAGTGCTTGGGAAATTTATTTGAAAATTTGGAAAACCCTTTGCAAAGCTCCTCTTTGATATGCAAAGTCCTACCAAAAGTCATATGATGATACTTCTTGAAAACCATATACACATTTGCTGCTTGTTTTTGCATTGAGCTTTGTCAAATTGTTGTGACCCTTGAGAGAATTCTTTTCATACTTTCATTATCAAGATTCACGTGCACACCATATACCCCCTTGCTATTCTTCTTTGAGAAGTTAGCATTGTACCATCCACTCATTCCACAAAATAAATGCTCCACTATATGTGTTGGTCTCTCTCCCCAGTTTCTATTAAAAAAAAGCAGAGAGGCATGGGCTATCGAGAAAAAAAATATATGGACACATGAAGGTCCAAGTATTGAAAAAAGAAAGAAAGAAAAAAATGTGGGCACATGAAGGTCCATGAAAAAAAAGATATCCATGCTCTCAAAATAATTTATATAGGGAGAGAGATCATACAAAAGGAGTTTCCATTCCATCCATTACAATCCATACACGTGCACATCTTGATCTGATTGTATGACTTGATTTTCTCTGTGGATCCTATTTTTGACTTTGCAATATATGTGATACATGTATGCCTTAACCTTCATACCCTATCTCGAGCCCCACATATAGCCATCATTAGAGGTAGGATGAAGGAAAGGCAAGTAAAATACCTTGGTGAGGACATATACACATTGAGCGATCTGAGAGAATCAAATGAGGAGCTAAGCAAGGTTTATTTTGAAAACTTAATGAAAAATCCCAAGCTACTTGACATGAGGAGCAGAAGTGATTTGATTCAAGACCATTCCATTCCTTAACTACCCAAGATGGCATGATAGACACTTCAAAGTTCACAAGTACAAGTGTTGGCGCTCCTTAAGTACCCATTTTATCCCTTGTTTATCCTTGATAATGGCATTAATTTAATATCAAAATCACTAACCATCCTAACCCCGGCCTAATTATTGGTCATTTTCACGTTTGCACATATATTTTGGAGGAACTTCGTTTTTGCAGGTTTTTGGCCTATTTTGGAGCATGAAATGACGAGGCCCGTGATCGAGCGCTAACACGGAGAAAGACGAAGGCCAAAGCCCAAAGGGAGGACCAAAGCCCATGTTGATTCGAAGCCCATTCACGCACATCCATCCTCCAAGAGAGCGCAAAGGACCGAGCCCACGAAGATGAGATCAAGATACTTCGGGATTAAGCAAAGCAAATGAAGATTTAAGGAAGGATTCCCTATCCTATCCTTTCCTCGAAGATATCTCCAAGATAACGACGTCCAAAGGGGTGCAATCGTGAAGGACATAAACTCTAGAAGATGCGAGGAGTCTACACGCGAAAAATGAGACCGAGGCGAGCCCAAAAGGGGGTAGGCCGGCTGGCCTAGGCCCATGGGGCCGACCGGCCTAGCCCGTTTCCAAGGCGGCTCGGCCTCCCCTTCGACCGGTGGCTTCCTCGGCTTATAAATAGCTCACACCTTATTCAACTCGGGGCATCCATCCACCCAGAACTCGACAAAAACCTAGGGCTAAGACCTGGAGACGACAGCCGCCACAAGTCTTCGAAGTTGTCTAGGAGATGGCTTAGGCCACCCCTAGCCGCCATGGCCTCCCTGCGTGGTTGTGTCATGGTGGAGTTCATGAGCTAGTTGGAGTCGTCAATGATGTATACGCGATGGTGACGATCCAAACGAATCTATTATGTGAGTAATGTCTTCATGTCATCCGATCTATTTAGCGATCATGTCTCTCCTCTTTGATTTCGTTCTTGCCTTGGGTGTGCTTTTTCCTAGATCTATTCTCGAGATAGATTGCATGGGGTGTTCTTGTAGCTATGGTGGCTAGGAGTTCATACCAGATCTACCCAGGGGGGTTCGACACTAGCGTGCTTCTGGGGGCTTAGTCCGAAAGGGAGTGTCGTGACAGGGCGTGGCCTGAGTAGGGGGGTTCCCGAGGGGTTGGATTAGAGGTTTTGGTTTAAAGAGGCTTTGGATGAGATGCATGTTGTGCTTACTCGTTTAGCTAGAACTACAACTAGAATGCGAGCGATCGGTTTAGTCATGCCTTCGGTCATGCTTTATCCTTACCGATATTCATGGATGAGATCAACCTTTGTACATCACTCATATCTATCAAAGGTTTACCCTTTATATGCAATCAATGCTTCATGTTAGGATAGATCCGTTAGATTAGATGGAAAACCTTAGGTAGTTCATTGCCGATCCATGGATTGATAAACCTTGGGGGAATACTCTAAGGGAAAAGCTACCACGATCCGTGCGCTTGCGGTATATAAATTGGGGCGCTAAGGAGCGTCAACAACAAGGTATGGGTTGGAATATCTCTTATGCTCGCTTCATATCTTTGGAAGTCGTGTTCCACCTTAGTCCTTTGTCCTTTACTTGAGGACGAGCAAAATCTAAGTGTGGGGGTGTTGTTGACGGCTCTTAAGTACCAATTTTAGGCCGTCAACTGTAACACCCCGGGTGTTTAAAACACTAAACATAAAATATTAAACATAGCATCATGCATAATCATCAAGATTAAATTAGATAATGCATTTCTTGTATGTTTACAAATGCATGTGTATGTATGTGTATCTAGGTGTATGTGTGCAAGGTATGTGTAGAATAGAGTGCTCATGTATTTTTCACCCTCACCATGAAATGACAAATAGAATGTAACGATATACACCTTAGGTGATGTTTAAAATTTTTGCAAGAATAATCAAATTCAAATTTTAAAGTGGTCACATGAAATGATGAAATAATTCAAATCTTTATCAACATGCTTTAAAAATAATTTTCAAACCTCAACTAAACTTTTGCCCGAAACCAGAGTTGTAGAGTTTCATATAACAAACAACTTTCAGGTTCAAAGTTTTTCAAGTTAGCACACAAAATTTGGAGAGAAATTCGAAAAACGATGTGTTTAGGGTAATTTCTTTTGCGTTTAAATTTGAATTTGTAACTTTCAAATGAAACCTCAAATGGGAAAATGCCTGAAACAAAAGTTGTAGATTTCGACATTTTGAGCAACTTTCGTATTCAAACTTTTTCGAGCTCCCATTGAAAATTTTGAGAAAATTTAGAGTCAACTCTCTTACTTCTCTCTCTTTCTCTCTCTACTCTCTCTCTCCCTCCTTTCTCCCTCCTCCTGCTTCCCTGCTTCCCGGGCGCAGGGCCGAGCAGGGCAGGGCACTCGAGCGCCTGCCCTCACTGCGCCGCCCACGCGACGCCGCGCTGCTGTCTCGCTGCGCTTGCTGCCGCCGCGCTGCTGCCTCGCTGCGCCGCGCCATCACCCCCACTTGAGCGCGCACGCCACCCTCGCTGACTCCCCGCTCCGCCGCACACGCCACGCTCGGCGACAGCCGCGTCCGGCCGAGCGCCGAGCCGCTGCCCGAGCTGCCCGACCCCCCCTGCCCGCGCCCATTCCCTTCTCCTTCACCCTGCTCGCCCATAAAAGCCGAGGCAGGCCCCTGCTCGCACGCCACGCTCGCCGTGAGCCATGGCCGCCGCCGCCCACGGCCACCGCGGCGCCCCGCGCCATCACCCTCTCTTTCCCCAAACCGAGTACCCCATCATGACCACCGCCTCCCAGTGACCCTCCCAAACCCGTCCGCCCCTCTCAATCGCCGCCGGCAAGCCGTCGCCGCGGCACAGAACCCCGCCGGCCGCCTGCTTCCCGTGGAGCTCCCACCTCCGGCCTTCTTCTGCCCCAACGGAGCCCGGGAACGGGATCCTCGAATCCCAGTGAAGCTCATCGGCCAAAGCCCGCCACCCCTTGCCCGCCGGAGCGCCGCTGCCGGTGAGCCCCATCGCCGCCGGCCACTGGTGCTCGTGGAGGTGCCGCCTCGGACCACCTCTTCGCGAGCCAAGGCCGCCAGCAGGTGCGCGACGACCTCCTCGTGCCCCTCCCCCACCTATCCCACGCCGCCGGAGCCTCTCCTCGCCGGGAAAAAGCTGCGCCGACCCTCCTCTGTTCCTGGTCCGACCAGGGACCTCGGGTTAAAAGAAAACGAAGTTCCAGGGGCCTAGATGCAAAAGTTCGTTTCCTTTTTCTTTTGTTTTCAAAAATAGCAAACTTGTAAATTCCATATAAAATCGTAGAAAAATCATAAAAATGCAGACTAAAATGTTTTGGAATCCTTAGATCAAAACCTACAACTTTCGTTACATTCACTTTTTCTTTAGCTCAATAGTTTTTGCTATATTAAAAATACAAAGAAAGTGTAGCTTTTATTAGATCTCAAGTTACATGCATGATATGTTAGGCATTTTTGGTCAGTGTGTTACATGTTATATTTATAGCCTTGTGTAAAAGTTTCATAGACATTTGACACTCCTAGATGTAGGTTTTATTTAGGACTTTATGTATGCCTAGGATAAATAGTTTTAATTTTCCAAGTTGTTCCACCTTGAACCATAAGCTGAAACTTTTTCAGTGATTTGTAATTGTTACTTTGATGCTTTAGAAAAATTTATAGACTTTTTACCCAAGCAGAACATTCTCAAGTGATTTATGCTATGAATAAATGCACTAAACTGAGAAAAATAGCTTCTGTGCCTATAAAAATCTGATACTTTTACTAAAGCTTTATTTTGAGTACTTAATCATGCTAGTAATGTTTGAGCTCCTGGTACTCAGTGTAACTACCTATAGAATTTATTTTTTTTTACTGCAGTTGTACATTGTGCTATTTTTCATGCCTTGTGTAATATTTAGTTAAATCTGAGAATTTTCCAGTAAGTTCATAATAGGATCATAAATACTCAGTTAAATTTTCAGTACTAGTACTTACATGGTTTGATCTATACAAATTAATCTTGTTCCTAGCAGTGGCTGTTTAATGCATTTTTTAATAATTAATATGCTCAGTAAAAATAGCTAAAAATTTTATGGCACGTTTGTAATTAAGTAATTGACTCTACATAAAAATTCCATCTTCAGAAGCTATACCCTTCAGCGGATTTAAATATTCCATGCTTGCACTTGAAAATAACTTTTCTAAAAATAACAAAACCCCCACTTACTTAATAAGAAATAGTTAATCTAGATAATACTCTATAAATGATTGCCCAAGGAGATGTAAAGAAAATATTTTACAACTTTATAGTGAAGTAAATAATAAATTGTTACGGTCACACAACTTATGCATGTGCATTTCATATAGATACGCATACTCTCGCCGACGGTACGTACGAGCTGGTGCCCGAGTCCGAGAGTGAGCAGCGTGAAGCCCAAGCTAATCTAACTGAAGCCGCCGAAGACCCGAACCAAAGTTCGGAAGAGCCCAAGGCTAACTTTGCTTGGCAAGGCAAGCCCCGGAGCATGTCCTACCTATTTTAATTTATGCAACTATTTGTATTCCTGTTTATTGCGCATTTAAGTTGCAGGAATTGTTTGGAACCTTAGTTGCATGATCCTAGGTACCTATGCTTGAACACTAGTATGTGTAGGTCGCTAGTTGGCTATGCTAATGGTTCGGTAGAAGTCGAGTGATTTCCTGTCACTCGCGAGCTCATAGGAGTTGAATGCTTACTACACACTGCAATATAAGGTTTACGGGCGGGGTTGTTGTACTTGTGATACCCCGTCTGTTTAGTCAAAATGGATAAGGCCGCGGTGTGTGGTAGTGGTGGTTAAGCGTTTGAACGTACTAACCACATGCCGAGAATATGGTAATCGGTAAGCTTAAGTACCTGATGGAACCGGCCGTGGAACATACTCCCCACTGTCTGGTCTATGGTCACGCACGGGTGCAGGGCACCCTAGGACGGTGGGCCTGTTTCATGCCCGGGGAAAAAGGGGAAAAGTCGCGTGGGTGATTGCATTCCCCATGCGTGTGTTTAGGTCTGCCTGGCCAGGTTAACAAATTCGATTCGAATCGTCCGTTTCTCACGGATATTGAGACTGCTTAACCCTTTTGCCACATAGAGTAAGAAGTGGAACAATGATGATGAGAAATATGGTTGAATGATGAAAAATAATTGTTTTTCCACCATGTATGCTATTGGATAGATGCTAATGTAGAATGGTTAATCAAACTAGAACTTGAAAGCTAAAATCGGGAAATAAGGACTTACTCTTTATTGCTTGCGGCAAAAAAACAAACCCCTCAAGCCAAAAGCCTTGCATGTCTAGTTAGAGGGTTAGATATATCCTAGTCGGGTAAGCCTTGCGGAGTATTAGTATACTCAGCCTTGCTTGTGGCTCAATTTTGTTTCAGGTAATACTTTTGAGGACATGATTGCTAGTTTGACTTGGCCGTGTACTCTGCCTCCTGGTTGGTCGGTGGAGTGGGATACGACTCCGGCCAGCGATGGCAATGCCGAGTGATGTTATGTACGGGCTTCATCATGACATCATGTATCGTCGTTTAGGACTCGATTTATTTCCGCTGCAATGAACTCTGAACTACTTTAAATTCGAACTTCAAGTACCTTTCGGTGATTTCGAACTTGGTTTGTAATAATTAAGTTAAGACTCTGTAATGTAATATATCTGTGAAATGTTGTACTCTCTGGACTCACCTTCGTGTGGGTTGCATGTAAGCTTTGGGTTCGATCGACGCCAAGGTGGATTCTTCGGGACTTTACCCGACAGCACTGCCGAATTACTCCGTTTGAAGTGCGTGTTAGCCAGGATTCTCTTTAAGATGATGGTTAGCGCACTTGAGCCGGATTAATTAGGGCGGTACTGCCACATCAACTCCTGCATAAATACATAAAATGTGAGCATCAACATAGTGGTAGGGGTTTATTACTGACCATTTCCATGAGTGTTGGTAAATATTTGTATGCAGGTGAATTAAGGGAGAAAACACACTTCATGAGCAGGGAAACACACTCCTCAATCCAAGGCAAATTGCGTCGACCAATCAGAGCGCACCTTTCAGCCTCACATGGATTCATGGGCCCACATGTAGCAAGAAACCGACATACCCAAAGCTTAGGCACGTGCAACATGGATAAGGGGACACATGGCGACCCACCAGAGGAAGCTGGAGGCGGTGGGGCCTAGTGGGTCGTCAGCCGACCAGCATGGTCGGCCGAGCCCACTAAGGCTCCACCGACTCTCCCCTTTGACGTGTCACTTGCTCGTTGGTCCTAGAAGGCAGTTTGGCAAGGCATAGCTGCAACTCTCACCCGTACACACCCTTGGCTCCCTCCTATAAATATGAGAGGAGGGGGTAAGAATCAAGACACACCACCAAGTTGGAGTTCACATCCATCAAGTGCTCATCCAAGCCTCCTCTTGCATTTAGAGTTGTCTTAGATTAGGGAGAGGGTAGAGGTACTCAAGAGGGGCGCCGGTCCTTGGCGCTCTTCTCCATTTTGTACCTCTACGAGAGTGAGGGAGTAGTTCGGGAGAAGTGTCGGGGTGTCGGCATTCTGCTCCCAACTTGTACCTCTACGGATGCTTCTACATTCTTCGGTATTTAGTAAGTATTCGTGGTTCCTATCTTTAGTATTTTACTTGATACAGTAGATGCTAGTAGTGCTTGTAGTTGAGTGAGATCAGTTCTCTTACTCGCGGGTTCGTCGCTCTATATTCATACAGAGTGCTGCAGTTTGTTATAGGACGTCATACGTAGTTATACTGCAGTAGTAATCAGTAGCGTAGGCGTGGTGTCTAGGCTAGGGGTTATCCTTCGTTTGCCTTATATCCCACGGTTTGTTAAAGGTAGGCCGTAGGTGGTGACAGCCCTATTGTTCCTTCGTAATCCTCCACGTTCGGATATAGCGTAGAGCTGTTGGCCGGAGTCGACTGGCAGACCAGTTGTAAGCCGGTGCCCAAAGCGAGTATTTTGCCCGAGAGATCGACCTTTAACTCAACAATAGCGCTATCTTAGGAATCCTCTCTACCCTTCTACCTATCTTGGTGTGTCCTTGGACCGATTAGAATAGCACACGTTCCTTGTGGATTCGATAACCCTTGGAATACTCTGAGGTGAAAGCTACAACGGTATCCGTGCGCTTGTGGATTTATTCGTGACGCTAAAATACCCAACACCCACCAGCCCTTTTGGCCTATATGGCTCTTAATTAGATATATGAGCGTGATCGACTAAGTTAATCACGTTTATTTCTTCATCAAGAGCTTGGTTGGCCGAGCATGGGCTGGCCCCAATGGGGCCCATCTTCGGTGCACGGCCTCTCTAACCCAAGCCAAGCCTAGATCGACCGGGTACGACAATATTCGCGAGTAGAAAAGGAGGGTTCTCATTCTTCTCCCTCAGAAAACCTAAACCCTCTCCTTCTCCACCTTGTTTCCATCTACTCCAAACCCTCAACCAACTCCAGCACCATCCCATAGACCACCTGCCATGGCCAGCAAGGAGATAGTCCCGTTTGTTGCCTCGGAACCCAGCAAAAAGGAGCGCTGTAACATCCCATAAATTTTACGGAATGTTAAATTCTCCAAGAATGCGAGTTTTCAAAAACTTTTTGTGTGATTGTGTTATTAGCTAGAATAATATAAGGTTATCTTCTAAATCTCTCAAAATTCCTAGATTTTAAAACTTAATTAAACATAAGGACTATAATGTTAGTGTGAAGCATTTGGAGTTATTTGGATATTTTTGAATCTACCTTGTTTATTTGAACTCAAGTTGGATTTAAATTATACCTTGTTTGAATTGTGTGGGAATTTATTTGAAATTGACCATTCAAATAAATTCCAAGAGGTCACCTCTAACTTGGGCTCAAACTCAACTAACACCTAACCCAACCCCCCCTAACCGGCCTGCTAACCCTGTAGGCCCAAACCCTATCCTGGCCCGTTGCTCGCCGGCCCTATCCCCTGCAATCGACCAGCTCACCCCGCCCGCGGCCCAGCTACCGCCTGCGCATAGCCCACATCCCGCCTGCCAGCCCAACCATGCGGCCTAGCACCAGCCCACACGGCCGCCTCCACCCCTTCATCCGTGCCAGCTGACAACCGGGACCCACCTTTCAACCGCACCACCTCCTCTGTTCCCCCCTTCCTCCTCATGCCACTCGTCCACACGGACGACACCGGCCTCCTCTGCTCTGCCTCACCTGCCCGCCCCACCTCACCCTACCCCGACAAGGCATGGAACGGCCTCGCCTGCTAGACCTGTAGCCGCCACAAATCCCGCCGCTGCCCGCGCTACCTTGTTCCCTCGCTTGCGCGCCAAGTTCCCGCTGCGGAGACCCCAGATGCACGCCACGGTCGTCCCATCTCAGCCCTCAACGTCCGTGTCGCCGTGGAACACAAGCCGCAGCCCGGCGCCTCCTATAAAACCCCAATCGGCTACTGCCCAAACCCTAGAGCCAGGGGAATTTCTCCCCTTTTGCCGCCGCTGCCTCCAATCGAAGAATAGAGAAGAAAAGGGAGAAGGGGAGGAGGAGCCAAGAGTGGAGGAGGTGGAGAGGAAGAAGGAGAACGGAAGAAGAAGGATCCCGGAGTCGACGTCGCAAAGAAGAGGAGGCACCAGACCGCCGGTGCCGCCGCCAAGGAGCACCAATGCCGCCAGAACGCCCACGACAGGTCGGCGCCCTCGATCTTCTCCAAGCCGCATGGTAGGTGCCATTGCCCCCTGCTCACCTCAACCCCATTCTGCCAATGTGCTGTGCGCCACCGATGAACCCTTTTCTAGCGGCAGCCATAGGAACCCAGTCCTCATTTTTCTGTAGGGATCCTTCATGCACCATCGTAGCCGCAACCCGCCGCCGCCTGTCCACGCCACCGAGCCGACGCCGCATCCCGGAGCACTGGTGCCTGCACGTGGCGAGGCCACGCCGCGACCTTGGGGCGCTAGGAGGTTGCGTATGTGCACCTTCCCAACCTAGCCGGCCGCAAGGCTCGACCTACAGCTGGCCTCGCCAAAACCATGCGGCTCCGCCGCCCCACGGCCACACCAGCGCCACGCCTGGAACGCGCACACCACATCGGCAAGGCCGTGCCCTTTTTGGCTCGGCTGCACGCACGTCGTCTTGAACCAGGCCACCCTCGGCGTCCTAAACCATGTGGCGCACCCACGCGCCTCGCCACAGCCACTCCAACCACCTTCCCTGCCTCGCCGTTGAACTGGTAGACGCGCTCACGGCCGCGACTTCGCGCCGCGATGCGCCCAGGGCATATCGTCGAATGCCTTGGAGGTGCTGCACCAGCACCTGACCAGGCAAACACACACATGGCCACACCGCACGTGAGCCACATGGTATCTGCCCCGAGCCACACATGATCTGTCGCCGCTGACAGATGTGTCCCACCTGTCAGTGGGTGGCGAGCTGCTGACACGCGGACCCCAGTCGCCAGGAGAGAGTGAGAGAGGGAGGGAGCTGTTTTGGGCCGTAGCCCTTGCTTCAGCCCGACAAGCCAAGCTGGCCTGCAAGCCGAGCCGACCCATTCGTCTTTAAGCCGAACCTACCTAGGCCTCGCGAGCCGGCCTGCTTTTCCTTTGAGCCCACGAACCCCTTTCGCCCTTTTTCCTTTTCTTTTAAACCAAGCTGACAAGCGGGCCCCACATGTCAGTGGACCCCACTGACTTGGCCGTGGACCCGTTGATTGTTGACTTGGTCAAGAGGCTGCCACATGGCGCGCTGTGTGTTTTTCTTTTTCAGAAAACCTTTTATTAATTCCAGAATATGATTTAATCTTTGAAAATTCATAATAAATTAATCGGAGCTCCGAAAATTATGAAACCAGTTTCATAATTCTTCGAAAATCATTGTCTACGCGTTAGAGTAGGTTTTGTTGTGAGTTGGATCTTAATTGAGCAGTTTTGTGCATTATTGCAATTTAGTCCCAATCTTTATACATAATTACGAATAGGTCCTGCTGCTGAAGAGACGACCGACGACTAGAACTACCAGGAGACCCAGGAGTTCTACGAGGAGCCCTCGGGTTCATGCCCATCAATGACTTGAATTCCTATTAGGCATTTCTTGCTAGAGTTACTATTGCTTTACTTTATGTGTCAGATAAGCCTGCATGGCCTATTTGTCAACTGTATTCCTTGTATTTCTATGATACCTTGATGGATTCTTGAATGCTTTGGCTACCATGAGAGAATGGGTATGGGAAATCCGTGATATAATAGTCTTGGCATGCATACAGATCCACCATATGAGCAGCCGGTGATTAGGGCTTTTTAGCGGGGACGAGAGACTGGCCGGGGATGTGGATTGGGGCACATCCTGGGGAGCACCTGTGGCGGGTGCGGGATGAGGAGGGGCATACCTGTTATGGTTGCCCAAGGAGAGGCGATACCTGTTATGGGTGCCTTTGGCGGACCTCCGTGGAGGACTGCGCGAGGAGATGCTTGCCCAGACTCGTAAGGATATATGCGGTAACTATGATTTGTGGGACTTTATAAACGCCCACGCCACTTATCAACTATGCAGGTGGACTCAGTCCGATCTAGCTATGCGTGGCACCAGACTGTTAGAAGTTGGGTATTGTGCGGGGGAGGCCCACTGCGTGAGTAGCATGGGCCTTGTACAACTCCGAACGGTAGGGGAAGGGCCTCACAACTCCAGGGCGACCTCTTTGCGAGAGGATGCATCCCAACCTGGGGGAACATGATTGTGCCGTAGCAGTTAGTTTCGTTCTCAGTAGACCGGTGCCTCTGAGTTAATCGACTGATCCCTGGCTAGCGTCGCGGCGAGTGGGTACAGGTCGCAACCCCTGCAGGGTGAAAACTATACGTATAGCCACATACTCGGTCATGTACATTCCTACTCTTCTGTTACTTCATCTAATTTAGTGTGCCTTGATGTTTCTATCTCTCTCTAGTCCACTTCCCCCTGTGGACTCAGATGAGGTGCAGAGAGAGGGAGTTCCTGCACCGACCTGCGCTTTTGTAGATGGAAGTAGACCAGTGCCGGTATGGCCCGCGTTGATGAGTGATATATATATATATATATATATATATATATATATATATATATTCTCTATTTAACTCGTTGGGTGTTAAATAAGAATTTAACGCGCCGGCCACCCGTCCGATCGAACCTGGTGTCTCGTGACCAATGACACAACCGGAAAATATCTGCCCGCAAGTGGAACATGTTCCTCTGCACCGGAAAATAGAATCAATAAGCGTTTTTCTCGGATCGTGGGTCCCAGACGCACCCACGGACGGAAAGGTTTTTTCCCCTCTTCCATTAACCGCTGTAGCGGTGGTGAGCCGGCGATGGGGATGTCGTCGATCTCTTCCTCCATCTAGCTGCTCCCCTCCGCGCGAGGGCCTAGATCGCGCCTGGAGCGGCTCCTACTTCTTCGCGGCGGCAGCCCATGTCGCCGCCGCCGGGACGACGACGCCCCTTGGAAGGGCTCGACCATTGGTTTTGGAATGGGGGCTCACGACCCTCGCTCTCTCCATGACAGTTCGTCGCTGCCCGTCGCTGCTTGGGGCCGCGGCCTCCATCCCCAAGCAGATCCTGTTTTGAATCAGGCACGGCGAAGGGACTGGCCTTGATGGGTGCCGACTCCACCACCTACCGGCTACCGCCCCCCAGCTCAATCTGCCCTGCATCCCGCGCCGCGGAGCCTACTAGCTGCCCGCCGGCATCCTACCCTCCAACTCCACTAACCGGCAGGCAGGCTACGAGGCGAGGACTTACCAGCCCATTATATTTTCAATAGATTCAACTATTGGATCTTCAATTTTTTGTTGACCCTATAGATTAATATCTGATTATCCCGATCAACAATTGGAAGCACATGTTGATTTTTATTGTATCTGTGCACAGATCTATAGCTGCATTTTCTGTCCGTTGGAATTTTCTTCTTGTATGTGTTATAGCAGGTCTCAATATACTGAAGAAATTCCTTGAATTTTCCATTTGCAGTGCTGCTGTCTTAGTGGTCGGACTGCAATTAGGTTGAAAGGAGGCAAATACAGTGTTACCTTTAGTTATCTACGATAGTTATCTACTTGTGTGTAGTACAAACTTCCTGATGTAAATAATATTTCATTTCCAGAGGTGTTTTAGCACAATGTTGTAAAGCAACAAAAATGTGACATTTTAAGTCTTATCAGTGCAATTGACATTCAAAAGCATTTTCCGGTTATGATCCCTTTCGTTTTCCAGACCTGCATACCACGGCCGGTGAGGCTTTCCGGCCATGAATCAATTGTTTTCCGGTTGAAGTACAGCATAAACATTCTGTTGAAGAACAAGAAATTTTCTGGCTAAAATAATCTAGTTTCCTGCTCAAATGTTCAGCAGCTAAAACCAAACCGGAATACTCCTTCCTGGAGACAAGAAAATTAGACATTAGCTGTTCCATGTTTATCAGGAACTTTCCGGTCGTAGGATGTCATTGCTATTCCGGTTACATGTCCTCAATTTCCGGGCAGGAGTTGAAGCCTCGACCCTCGAGGAGCTCAGATTTTCCGGTCAGAAGTTGTGGCCAGTAGCATTTTCCGGTTGCGGACAGTCTTTTCTGGTTGTGGAGGTTGAACCTGGTTTGTTCACTGTGTTGGGATCGGGGCCAGCGCGTTGAATACCTATTTAATACCCAGCGTGTCAAATAGCGATATATATATATCGCTAATGTTAAAGTTTGTTAAAGTTAACTTTTCTATTTCTTTTAATCTTTCATTCTGCAAGGTAGTATATCCTAATTCAGGATCTTCTCCTATAACAATGTTTGAAATAATATTTGCAAAATTATATGGTATATATATATGGCGCCCTTGAGTTGCTCGGCCATCCGGTCACCCAAGGACCTCAGGCGACTGACCAGCGAGCTGTCCGACGAGCCGCCCTCGCCCTCGAGTCCCTGGCACGCGGCCACAGCGGCTCCCTCCAGATCCTCGTAGTCCTTCTGCACTGATGAGTACGCGACTTGGAGGGCCTCCATCGCCGCGATCTCCTCCACCACCGCCTTCCGCAGCTCTGAGTGGAAACAAAGATAAGTCTCGACAAAACCAAGTTAACTAAAGCCAATTTCGGTACTCACCCTCGGTGCGCCTCCTCTCCTCATCCAGCTCCACCCGCGCGGCGTCGACCTCCTGTAGGAGCGCCGACATAGAGGCCCCCCTTTCTTCGAGGGCGGTCTCTGGGCTGCGGAGGGCATCCCCCTGCACCTCGAGGAGAGCATCCTTTTGCACGAGGGTGTTGGTAAGCGCCTCGATGGCCGCCTCCTAGTGCTGGGACCGGCGGTCCTCGCGGCGAGCACCTCCACGTTCTAGCGCAGTGCGGTCACTTGCAGCTCGGCCTCCTTGGCCTTCTGCTCGGCTGTGGCCCTCTGCGCGTTGCGCTCGCCGTTGGCACGAGTGAGCTCGAGCTCCAGCCCACGAGCTCGTGCCTCCATTTTGGATGCCTGGGTGGAGGCTTCGTTCAGCCACAAAACCAGGCTAGCGCTGTACTTTTCAAGCCAGCCCACCCTGGAGTACAGTTGGGCCAGTTTGACGCTCTTGTCCCTCGACAGGGTCATTAGCTGCTGTGAACAAAAAACATGTGCAGAAATGTACAAATATAATCGGAAATGAACAGGAGCAGGAAGGGCACCTACCCGGTTGACGTTATGCTTCTCCTGCTAATGGAGCTACAGGACGCGCTGGAGGTCGGTGTCCATCACCTCGCCGAGATCGAGCTGCGCCTGCCAGATCTTGTCTTCTACGCGCTCAGCGCGAACAAAATCCTCGGGGACCCCGAGCTGGACAATCGCCTAGCTTATCCCCTCGCTGGGCTGCTCGGACGGTCCGGCCCCGAGGCTACCCTCAGAAGCAGCAGTGATGCGGCCGCTGGTGCCGGCTTCGCCGAGTGCGGTGTTCGAGACAACCTCTCCTGGGTCCTCGAACCGCTCTGGCACCGCCATCTCCGGTGTCTCCTTCGCCAGCACCATCTGTGTTGCCGCCGTCGTCGTGGCCTCCTCGCCCCTGGCCTCAGTGGATTTCGGGGTAGGGCCATCTTTTTCCACCTGGCCGGCGGGTCGCTCCGATGTGGCCCCGCCGGTCCTCCCTTCTATGCAGTGTCCGGCCGGGCAGTATCTTCCGTGCTGCCTCGGCTGGCATCTTCCTTGGCACTCAGCCGGACAGTGTCCTCCATGCCGCGCCGACTGGTGTCGCCTGCGCCCATCTGCGCTCGGCACATCTCGGCTCCCCGGGCCATCTCCGCTCGGTACTGCGCGGCGATCTCCTCCGCCGTCCGAGGCCTTCCGATCGGGGGCTGCGACGCCACGCGCGGCGTAGCGTTCCCCTCCGACTTGAGGGCCTTGGTAGGCACCAACGAGGGGGGGAGCCGCGGTAACCTTCAGGCTAAGCTAAGCAAGGGGGGAGGTCAAATTTGGTAGGAACAAAGGCGCCAACTTAAAGTGGAAAGCAGACGAAGAAGTACCTACCTCGGGGTAGCGTCCAGCTTACGCTTCCTCGAGCCGCTCCTTGTGGCTCGTACCAGCCCACCGGCCCCCATCGAGCAACCGATGGGCCGCGCGCCAAGGCCAACTTGATGCCTCGGCGGCGACACTCGTCCGAGGGTCTCCACGCCCGGCCACGCGGGCATCCTCTCGCCCGTCGTCCGCGCGTGCGTGCTCTCGCCCACCACCGGCGCCGGGGGCACGGTGCCGGCCCGCCGCTGGCCTGACGATTGGCCTCCGGCCACCTCCGTGTTGGGGGTCCCGAGCATCGAGTAATCGGCGACGTCCGACCCCGAGGGCGAGAGGTCTGGCTCCGGCGTAGTCTCGGGCGTGGCAAGCGGCGAGAGGCCCTCCTCCGCCCGCTCCTGGTTCACCTTATCCCTCTTCCTCTTCTCCCTCAACTTCCTATCGCGGCGCCGCTTCTCCGCGTCCTTCCGCTCCTTTCGCGCCTCTGCGTACTGGCAGTTCACAGCCCGGACCTCAGGGAGAGGAGGATCCGAGGAATATCCGTGGCGGCTCAGCCCCTATGAATGAGACTAGGATTAGGAAGAGGAGGACGACACAATCAACCAATGCTTAGAAATGGATCTTACCAGTTGGATGTACCCTGTTTCGGGGCGCATCTTGATTCCCCAAAGATCTCTGAGGCCGGTCGGAGGGGGGGCCATCATACGCCCCACCCTCTGGGTAGTGACCTCGTGGGAGAGCAGCTCCTCCATCATTCGGGAGCCCTCGGATGGGGCCTCCGGCGTCAGCTTGTGGATGGGCAGCTTCCTCTCCATAAGGGGAAGCACCCTCTGCCGGTGTAAGTTCGCGACGACGGCGGTCGCAGTCAGCCCCTTGCCAGCCAGATGATGCAGCGCGTCGGTGTACACCTCGAGCTTGGCCTGCCGCTCGGGGGGCGACACGCCGTATCCCCAAGAATACGGCCTCTCCATCAGAATCTTGCCGGTGTTCGCCGGAAGCCATCCGTCGTCGTTGCGGAGGTAGAACCACACCTTGTCCCAGTCACGATTATTCGACGTCATCGTGCAGGGGATGTACAGGTCCTTCCTTGACTCTCGCAATCGAAGCGTCAGGCCACTGGCGCGAACAGGCCTGCTCACCCCTGCCGAGACGAAATTGGTGTGGAGCTCCCCCCGGAACAAGTGCCTCCATAGGTCCCAGTGCACCTTCACCCCCAGGTAGCCCTCGCTGACGGCGACGAAGACTTCCATCTGCGAGATAGCATTGGGGGCGAAGTTGTGCAGCTCCGCCTCGTAATGGCGGCAGAGTGTGCGGAGGAACCGGCTGGCGGGGACACCGAAACCCCGCTCGTGAAGCCGCGCCAGGCTGACGACGTAGCCGCTCAGGGGCTTTCGGCTTCGTCTCCGTCGAGCCCGGAGCAATCCACACCGGGCGCGCCGGGTCGGTGTTCGGCGGAAGAATCCCAGTGGTGACCATCGCCTCCAGGAACACCTTGTCGGCGACGGACCTGCCCCAAGGCACGGGATCGACCAGCTTCACCATGGCGACGGTGAAAGGGAGAGAGGGCTCGAACGGAAGTGAGGTGCGCTCACTACTTTTTTTTTCCTCTCGCCTATCTGCTTTGGGGCTTTGACACCGGGTTGCGGCAGTGGGCGAAGGCAAATGCAAAGTGAGTCGAGCGGACTCCCCTACAGCTCTCCTTTTAACAACAGCCAACGAGCAGATTCGTCGCGGCCATCCCAAGATACAGCTGTCTCCGCCAGCTGGGCCCCACAATCACGGGAACCCATGCACACGCGCAGTAACTACAGCGGGGCGGTTACCGAAGCGGCACATGCGCACTATAGAAGACGTCCCGTCATTCGGCGGCCGCCCGCACCGTTCCGTCTGACCGAGGACGCCGCCTCAAAAGGTGCGCCTGCTCCACACGCGTCGGGCCATGTCACGTACGACTCCACAAATCCGCACCCCGCGTCGAAACAGTGATGAAATATTCCCTCGAGGGGGTTCCTTACTAATGAAGGAACTACCATTCCGAGCCCTACTGATCGGGGGTTCGAGGGCTGGCCCGCCGAGGGTTCGACAGCCACCCCAGATCAATAGAGTCAGGGGCAACATGGAAATGCTCATACAAAGGCTAGCGTCGAACGCGAGTTCGAGATGTCCTATGTTGTGTTCGAGGCCAGACAGAGGCGGCTAGCATGAGGGATCCCATCGAGGGAGAGCGTCGAGCCCTCGGACCCAATCGAACGGGTCCGAGCCCTGCCTAGCGGCCTTTGCGAGCGCTTTATGGAACGTGTCTCAGGACCACAAGCCGGCCCTTATTGAACGGGGCACGGACGTTCGCTCGAACCACCCGCTAAAAGCTCACCGAAGCGTTCATGGCTCGCCGCCCGGGTAAGGGTAGCATGGCTCGCTTCACCCCTCCTCCTTGCGGAAGGGCAGATCGAGGGTCGAAACAATAAGACGAGGGTTCCCCTGATTGGCGTCACACGGGCTGGGGCTCGGGGGCTCCTCACATGTCTCGGCTAAGGCCGTACCCCGAATAAACCGGCTATCGCCTGGTGGTGAAATACCACGTGTCAAACGAGCCTCCTTGCACGCTCGATGAGACGTTTGAATTGGTCCAAAGAGGGCAAGGGCCACCTTACCAGCTGAAAAGAATGCTGAAGCCGGCTGAAAGTAATGCCGAGGCGGGCTGAAACGAATGCTGAGAGGCTACGTCACCCGATCGACCATACAAACATGATGCTCATAGCCCTTGGATGAGTGCTTCCACTCCTCCAAGGCCTCGGGGGCTACACCCACGGATGTGCTGACGCGCCCCCATGAAGAGAACTTCACAAATTTGAGGAACTAAACCCCAAAGCATTGGCACTCTAGTCACTGAGTCATGCCAAGCAGGGGTAGCAAAGGAAGAGTCGCGCGACCTTAACCTGAACGCCGCCGTGCGGTCGGGGCTACCAAGGCTTGCGTTCGAATCCTGATAGCGACCAGCCTAGATTCCCCACGAGAGGGAGGCAGCGAGCCGCCGGGGGCCGGCCGCACGACTCCGGTAACTTTGCGGGCCGGAGGCAGAAGGAAATGGGAGTCGGTCCGAAGAGCCCCCTAATAAGCGAGCAAGAAGAAAAACCACGCCGAAGAAATGAAAGACTTCATTGCTTTTTGCAAACAAAGATTATAAAGGGTTACCGGCACATAGCCGTTACAAGATACAAAAGTATTGCCACCAAAGTAGCAATTTTTCCTATCTTTGGGAGGAATGGCCGCCAATAAAGGACAACGAGTCCTTGGCGGATATAGCGGCCAGGCTGCTCGGAAAGCACGAGTAGCAATATCCAGACCGCACAGGTCCGAAGGAATGCCCTTCTCGCAAGCTTTCTTCTGTGGCAGAACCACCTGAATTATCCCGGCTCAAGTGCGCTGGCCATCATCATAAGGCAATACCGGCTCAAATGCACTTCAAACGGAACAATTCTTGGTCTGTCGGGTAACGTCCCGATACAACCACTGGTTCTCGGATCGAACAAGCATACCCCGCACGAAGGCGAGTCCAGAGGTATTACAACCACAAATTTTACATCACAGGCATAAAAGTTATTATAAACCAGTTCTAAAGCAATATTACAAGTACAAACTTCAAAAAGCAGTTATACAAACCAAGTTCAAGGTTTAGGGTTTAAACAGCGGAAGATAAAACACGTCAGCTACAACACGTTGCAAAAGCATACCAAGCTAGCCCAAGCAAGGTATCACTCGTCAGGTTCAATGCCGGCCGAAGACAGATCCCACTCTACGGACCAGCCAGGAGGCAAAGAACAGGGCCGAGACAAACTAGCGATCTGGTCCTCAAAACTCATCCCTAAAAAAGGTATCAACAGCAAGGCTGAGTATTCTAATACTCAGCAAGACTTAACCGTCAACGGGTATACTTAACCCACTTTAGCTAGACTATGCAGGGTTCTGAGAGGCTCTGGTTTTCTTTTGCTGAAAAGCAATAAAGAGTAGGTCCTTAATGTCATATTTTAGCTTTCAATATTCTAGTTAATTAACCATTCTATGTAAGCATCTAACTCTACTCAACCATGGTAGAACTTTAAGCAAACATCAAGATTAATCATAATAATGTTGCTCTTATTACTCTGTGTGGCAAAGAGATCAAGCAGTCCCAAACTGTGGGAAGCAGACGATTCGAATCAAGTTTGTTAACCTGGCCAGGCAGACCTAAACACACGCATGGGAATAGAGTCACCCACGCAACAGTTCCCTTCAATTCCCGTTTCACGGAACAGGCCCACCGCCCTAAAGTACAGCAGTACGACGACTCTGTACTCGCCATTAGCTAGATGTGAACGAGTTCAAGACGGTGGGGAGTATGTTCCGGCCTCGGTTCAATCCAGTACTTAAGCTTACCGATTACCATATTCTCGGCATGTGGTTAGTACGTTCAAAAACTTAACCAGTACTACCACACACCACGACCTTAGCAAGTTCATCAATACAAACGGGGTCTCACATAAGGTCATGATATCAAACACAACCCCGTCTGTCATCCTTATATTGATAACAGAAAGTAAACAAGCAGTTCCTATAAAGCTCGCGAGTGACAGGCAATCACTCGACTTTTACCGGTCCTATAAGCTTAGCAAGTAGTCGAACTAAAGTCTAGTGTTCAGTACATAGGTTCCTAGGATCATGCATCTAGGGTTTCAATTCAAAACCTAAGAACTGTAAATTCATAAGCAAGTAATAACAGTAAATGATAATAATTTGAAATATAGGTTATGTCCGGGGCTTGCCTTCTCAGTAGTCGCTAACTATTTCAGCCCTGAGCTCTTCCGAATTTTGGTCCGGGGCTTCAGTTAGTATGGCAGTGTTCACTTGGACTTCAGGATCACCTCCCTCAGACTCCTGGATCAGCTCGTACGTCCCGTCCGATAAAGCAGACGTATCTATATGTGATGCAAGAGATGAAATTAAAACACGCTCACGATGTGGTGAAGCTAAGCAAACAAAATTAAAACACATATGGGCAATCGTTTATAGAGTAGTAACTCAACAAATCTAACTACACAAGGCATCATGATCAACAGCACAAGAAGGCTATACTAACTTCCGAAACAAGTGGGAGTAGTTTCCTATAGCAATTAAATCATGGTTTGTTAATAAATTAGTCACTCAGTGCACATTCAGTAATAAATTTAGAAAAAATTACACTAAACATAATATGAACAGACTAAGCAATCCTATAAATTTCATGCTAAAACTTGTAGCCAACTAATCAGAATAAATCATGTATTCAGACAACACCTAGAAAAAGAATTAATTCTTCAGATTAAAATATAGCAAAACAGAAGCTCAAAAATTAACAGTAGACCTACACAGGGATGAGTTAGCTACTGTAAAATTTTCATGATTTTATCTACACAGAAACAATTCTGAGAAAATAAACAAAATAGATATCATATTAAAAAGATTCATTTTTAGCTCCTTTTCTAGTTAGGAACTGGGGCTCAAACTTCATGTACAAGCTAAACTATTCAAAAAGATCACTCAGACATATTTTCATGATTTATCATCAGCATAAACTATTTATCATAATTAAAGTCTACTAAACAAGGATTAAGTCAAAGAAATAGCTACACATGAGAACTGACCACGAAATGTTTATAGCAATACTAGTGTCAAATGAGTAAATCACCATAAAAATTTCACTGCAAGACATGGCTTCAAACAATAGCTAAGAAAAAGATAATACATCTAGTATTTATATACCTAGTGACACAAATCTAATTTTCCAGCAAAAACTTTCCACAAACATCTATCATATTTTGATTCTACTGGATAGAGCTTGACACAAGGATTCCAGAACAACTGGATTTGCTAATTTACGAATTTTCTACGAATTACTAGTGAATTTCAAAGTTTACAGCTAGAAATCACAAAGAAGTCCCTAAAGCACTATTCAACTGAGTCACTGACTATTCAAATAACCCCCTGGCATTTCTCGAATTCTAGCAGGGAGGTCCTTGCCGAGGTCAGAGAGGGGCGCGGGATTTGACCGGCCGAATCCGACGTCTAGGCTCACCGGCGGCGAGGAATAGGTGGGGGAAACGCTAGAGGAGACCGAGGCAAAGCTCTAGGTACCCTTGGGAGCTCGAGAGGAGGACCGGAGCTAGGGCGTCGATGGCGAGCGGCGGCTGGCGGAGCTCGGCTATGGCGGCGGGGTGGTTCAGGTGGTGGTCTGAGGGCGGGATTAGGTCTGAGAGCTGTGCGAGGTCGAGGCAAATCTAATTGTGGGGTCGATTGAGGGCGGGGAAGGGCGGAGGAAGTGGTTCGATGGTGAGGTCGCGTTCACCGGAGCTCGGGCGGGCGGCGGAGACGTTCTGGGGATTCTGGGCAAGGAGCGAGCGAAAGGGCGAGAGGAACTGGTCGAGGAGGTTCTTGTAGTGCCGCTGCTTGCAAGAGATTGGGCTCTGGGGCTCTGTGTTGGGCTCTCCACGGCGGCGGCGAGGTGGTTGCCGCAGAACCTCGTTGGGGTGGCGTTGCGAGGGGTTAAGGGCTCCAGCGCAAGGGGTAGAGCGGTGGGGAGCTTCGGCACGACGCGTGGAAGCTAGCAGGCAAGCAGGAGGTGGCCTAGGGGCGGCCCAGCGCGGCGGGAGGGCGGCGCTGTCGGTCGGCGGTGAGAGAGAGCAGAGGAGTTGGCCTGAGGTGGAAGAAAATGGACTATTTTGCAATTTCAGAAATTTCTAGGGACCTGAATGTAAAACAAGGATAACTTTTAAACTAAAGCTCAAATGGGAAAGTGCCCAACATGAAAGTTGTTCAATTTTTCAAGATCTACAACTTTGATGGTGTGCAAAAATTTATTTGATCAAAGATTCAAGAGCTAATTTTGAAAACATAGAAGGGTTTTGAATTCCAAGGAATTTTGTATTTTTCAATGCAATTTCACTTTAAATTTAGACTTAAAAGCAAAATTTGCTGCCATGCAATAAATGCACTGAATTTTGCAAAAAAACCCTCCACAAAAGCTATAATTTCACAACCTATTCAAATATAACTGCAGACAGGAGCTTGCATAAAATCATAATTACACATATAACCTTTATATTTACAAAAAGATCCTTTTTCAAGCAATTCAAGCATATGATGCATACAATAGATACACAACTACTGTGCAGACACCTAGGGTGTCACAGCCTTCCCCCTAAAAGGAATCTCGTCTCGAGATTCTGAAAGATAGACTCTCGAGGGAAATGAGCAGACCAATCATCAAGCCAGCAGGACAAAGTCACACTAGAGAATATTGATGTTGATGATATGATCCTTTGTAGATAAGGATTGAGAATTTATGGAAAGTTTAAGAAACAAGGTATGATATTATGAGCGAGAGGAAATACTGTGCCCTTGTGTGAACTAATCAATTGCTTTTCCACACTAAAGGCTCCAGGACTTCATTCTTTGCAGCAAGAGTCTGTGGATAAAACATGAGATCACAATCACCATCCAAGTCGGCTGGAAAAGACCGGTGAACTATTATAGTACTAACATAGAGTAGTATTTTTGTAAAGAAGAGAGGACCTAAGTTCTGGTAGAATCAAGGTCTCAATCTGGTGGTGAATCTAGATAGAAAAGATATCAAGGTGAGTTTTTGCTCAAGGACATTCTTGCTCAAACTGTTGATTAAATTAAACATTATGATGCGAGATGCATATGCTCAATGACCATGAGAATGATGCATCCTCGAGATGTATGATTGCAATGCTGGTTAGTGACCCAGAAGGATATACCAAAAACTCACGGTTTTTGTTGGCCGAATCAGAACCCCAAGTTAACACAATATTTAGGTAGCGAAAAATGGATTGTCAGGGTATTGTTTACACGTACCAAGATACCAGCGTGCTCCTAGTGGCACAAATGTATGGCTGCAGCACACACGAGGCCCTAGGTCCCATCGCGGCACCATTGGTCAGTGATAGACACCACGACAAGGTAAAAATATAGCAACCTAAATAATGTGCATGGCTAGAAAGAAAGACGGAGGGTTAGGTGATAAACGCAAAACCCTTCCCATATGCATATGATGTTAATTGTAATTGAGCCCCATGATGCGCATGTTTAAGTAATGGCCATGCAACAACCATGCTAGTAATGATCCTGCGTGTTATTCTAGTATTCTTGATTGCCACACTTTTTAGTTTTCAAGGAGAGTTATACGAGCAAGGAGGGTAATGAGATTTCCCTTTGCTATGCAAAGTATGGGCTAGATGGTTTGAGAATAGAGAATATACCCGTCATATCTGGTGCACCTTCAAGAAGATCGGCAAGTGGGGTGCCTCCAACCCTTCCTTCTAAACTAGCCTGTCTCTTGCCCTTATTTTTGTTGTTCTGTATAGAATCTTGACCCTGTTTTGGTTGTCTAGGCTGGGAGCAGTCTCGAGCGAAGTGGTTAGGATTCCCACAATTGAAGCAACGTTTTATTTTGCCTGAACCACCGCGTGGGATGAAATCCGTGCAGGTAATTTCCCACCCAGTCAAGTCTATGTCGCTTGGGTCATGCTTGAGAGTCCGACGCTTTGCTTGGCGAGCCTTAAGTTTCCTCGGAGGTCGCGATGGTGGCGTTAGGGAGTCTAAGTAAACATCCCTCGTCTCCTTTATTTCTTCATTGAGCTCTTGATATTCCGCAACCAGAGGTTGGGGAACATTATACCCATCCCCTAGCTGGTGTTGCTACTGTAGGAGTTGATAAATCTCTTGCTGTCTCTGAGCAAGTTGCTGGAGTAGTTCAGTCTAGGTAGCCACGAGTTCAGCCAGGTTGGACAGTAGTGGCTGTCCGCTATCACAAACACTTCCCAACCCTGCAGGAGCATTGTGTGTCCCTTGCACCATCTGCAATGCGTAATTCTTTCATTAACTAGGGAAAATTTAATAGTAGCTAGAGAACACGTTTTCGAACAAAACTTTCCACATGATCAACTATAGATCAGGTCACATACTAGGCCAATTAATTTTGTTTTTCCCAAATACAATAGAAAGGCAGATTTCTAGATAGATATTAGGGGATCGAATAGACAGGGTTCTTGTGCTACGCTGCTAATCAACAGAGATCATAGTAGTAATTGGACTAAAAATATAGTCTCACAGATTCAATAGGCTAAAATTTGATGAGCACCCATGTCACAAAATTTGCAACATCTTTAGTATTCATCAAACAGCCTAGAAATGCGCAAATGAAGAGATTTGGCAAGTAGGAAGGATCATGATCTTCCAAACTGGTAGTCCAAGTGGTACTGTTTCATCATTTGAGATTCTAAGGAATGAAAAGATCACTAGACATCAAGATGGGGCTTAGGATGAAGGCATGACTCAAAACCATCTTTTTCATCCAAGAAAGTCTAAGCATTTTAACAAGCATGCTTCTAAAGTTAAAATTTAACCCACTTATGGTTTAAGCACACTAACACTTATCTATGAGGATTCATACTAGAAATTCCTTAAAAAGCTCATGTACTAATTTCAAATGCTAGGAAGCAATTCAAACATCAACCAAATATGCATGCACGTCCTAACCGTCCTCACAAGATAAACAATTGCCAACTATCGTTGGGCTTACGTAGTTAGCACGGTGGCATACATAAATACGGCTCTCCCTATATAGCTAGTCGATACATTCTAACCGTTCTTAACTTATCGAATCGGGGTTAGTGTACCTGCAGAAGATTGACAGAACACATATATATCCATTGAACCTTTCATGCCAGCACACATGAAAGCGTCCCCAAACATTACCGCTCACTATAGAAGCGGCAGCCATACAATTTCCGCCGTATGGTCAACGTAAATATACGCTACTTGGGGGCGTATTCACAAGTTCCTTTACTCCCAATATAGTCGACCGAGATCGATATATTGGCAGCAGCTCAAGTAGGCCACTGCTTGAGCGCAGCGTTCGGTTCGCATCGCCGACGGGAAGGTCAGACTCCCTCAGCTGACTGAGTACACTTTACTTCCAATATAGTCAACTAATAGTTGGTATATTGGGAGCACCTCAAGTAAGCCATTGCTTGAGGGCAGCGTTCGGCTCGCATCACCGACGGGAAGGTCAGACTCCCTCAGCTGACTAAGGATCCTTACCTTCTTACCTCAACGTAGGTGCGTCGTTACAGGAATTAAGAGTTGCTTTTGAGTATGGTTTAACAAAAAAGTGCTGGAAGTCAGATAACATAAACCATACATAAATAACCACCTAGTAATTCCCATAAATTCCCTAGGACTTTACGTTCTATGCACAACCCTTAACGAATCCAACGTAGTTTTCCGAAATACCATGTTGTTCCAATTTTATACGGAAATCGATTTTTAAGGTTCCAACACCTCTGGTGTACACTTGTAGCTCTGATACCAGCTGTGGCAGAACCACCTGAATTATCCCGGCTCAAGTGCGCTGGCCATCATCATAAGGCAATACCGGCTCAAACGCACTTCAAACGGAACAATTCTTGGTCTGTCAGGTAACGTCCCGATACAACCACCGGTTCTCGGATCGAACAAGCATACCCCGCACAAAGGCGAGTCTAGAGGTATTACAACCACAAATTTTACATCACAGGCATAAAAGTTATTACAAACCAGTTCTAAAGCAATATTACAAGTACAAACTTCAAAAAGCAGTTATACAAACCAAGTTCAAGGTTTAGGGTTTAAACAGTGGAAGATAAAACACGTCAGCTACAACACGTTGCAAAAGCATACCAAGCTAGCCCAAGCAAGGTATCACTTGTCAGGTTCAATGCCGGCCGAAGACGGATCCCACTCTACGGACCAGCCAGGAGGCAAAGAACAGGGCCGAGACAAACTAGCGATCTGGTCCTCAAAACTCATCCCTGAAAAAGGTATCAACAGCAAGGCTGAGTATTCTAATACTCAGCAAGACTTAACCGTCAACGGGTATACTTAACCCACTTTAGCTAGACTATGCAGGGTTCTGAGAGGCTCTGGTTTTCTTTTGCTGAAAAGCAATAAAGAGTAGGTCCTTAATGTCATATTTTAGCTTTCAATGTTCTAGTTAATTAACCATTCTATGTAAGCATCTAACTCTACTCAACCATGGTAGAACTTTAAGCAAACATCAAGATTAATCATAATAATGTTGCTCTTATTACTCTGTGTGGCAAAGAGATCAAGCAGTCCCAAACTATGGGAAGCAGACGATTCGAATCGAGTTTGTTAACCTGGCCAGGCAGACCTAAACACACACATGGGAACAGAGTCACCCACGCAACAGTTCCCTTCAATTCCCGTTTCACGGAACAGGCCCACCGCCCTCAAGTACAGCAGTACGACGATTCTGTACTCGCCATTAGCTAGATGTGAATGAGTTCAAGACGGTGGGGAGTATGTTCCGGCCTCGGTTCAATCCAGTACTTAAGCTTACCGATTACCATATTCTCGGCATGTGGTTATTACGTTCAAAAACTTAACCAGCACTACCACACACCGCGACCTTAGCAAGTTCATCAACACAGACGGGGTCTCACATAAGGTCATGATATCGATCACAACCCTGTCTGTCGTCCTTATATTGATAACAGAAAGTAAACAAGCAGTTCCTATAAAGCTCGCGAGTGACAGGCAATCACTCGACTTTTACCGGTCCTATAAGCTTAGCAAGTAGTCGAACTCAAGTCTAGTGTTCAGTACATAGGTTCCTAGAATCATGCATCTAGGGTTTCAATTCAAAACCTAAGAACTTTAAATTCATAAGCAAGTAATAACAGTAAATGATAATAATTTGAAATATAGGTTATGTCCGGGGCTTGCCTTCTCAGTAGTCACTAACTATTTCAGCCCTGAGCTCTTCCGAATTTTGGTCCGGGGCTTCAGTTAGTACGGCAGTGTTCACTTGGACTTCAGGATCACCTCCCTCAGACTCCTGGATCAGCTCGTAAGTCCCGTCCGATAAAGCAGACGTATCTATATGTGATGTAAGAGATGAAATTAAAACACGCTCACGATGTGGTGAAGCTAAGCAAACAAAATTAAAACACATATGGGCAATCATTTATAGAGTAGTAACTCAACAAATCTAACTACACAAGTCATCATGATCAACAGCACAAGAAGGCTATACTAACTTCCTAAACAAGTGGGAGTAGTTTCCTATAGCAATTAAATCATGGTTTGTTAATAAATTAGTCACTCAGTGCACATTTAGTAATAAATTTAGCAAAAATTACACTAAACAGAATATTAACAGACTAAGCTATCCTGTAAATTTCATGCTAAAAATTGTAGCCAACTAATCAAAATAAATCATGCATTCAGACAACACCTAGAACAAGATTGAATTCTTCAGATTAAACTAAAGCAAAACAGAAGCTCAAAAATTAAAAGTAGACCTACACAGGGTGAGTTAGCTACTGTGAAATTTTCATGATTTTATCTACACAGAAACAATTCTGAGAAAATAAACAAAACAGACATCATATTAACAAGATTCATTTTTAGCTCCTGTTCTATTCAGGAACTGGGGCTCAAACTTCATTTACAAGCTAAACTTTTCAAAAAGATCACTCAGAAATATTTTCATGATTTATCATCAGCATAAACTATTTATCATAATTAAAGTCTACTAAATAAGGATTAAGTCAAAGAAATAGCTACACATGAGAACTGACCACGAAATTTTTATAGAAATACTAGTGTCACATGAGTAAATCACCATAAAAATTTCACTGCAAGACATGGCTTCAAACAATAGCTAAGAAAAAGATAATACATCTAGTATTTATATACCTAGTGACACAAATCTAATTTTCCAGCAAAAACTTTCCACAAACATCTATCATATTTTGATTCTACTGGATAGAGCTTGACACAAGGATTCCAGAACAACTAGATTTGCTAATTTACGAATTTTCTACGAATTACTAGTGAATTTCAAAGTTTACAGCTAGAAATCACAAAGAAGTCCCTAAAGCACTATTCAACTGAGTCACTGACTATTCAAATAACCCCCTGGTGTTTCTCAAATTCTAGTAGGGAGGTCCTTGCCGAGGTCAGAGAGGGGCGCGGGGTTTGACCGGCCGAATCCGGCGTCTAGGCTCGCCGGCGGCGAGGAATAGGTGGGGGAAACGCAAGAGGAAACCGAGGCGAAGCTCTAGGTACCCTTGGGAGCTCGAGAGGAGGACCGGAGCTAGGGCGTCGACGGCGAGCGGCGGCTTGCAGAGCTCGGCTATGGCGGCGGGGTGGTTCAGGTGGTGGTCTGAGGGTGGGATTAGGCCTGAGAGCTGCGCGAGGTCGAGGCAAAGCTAATGGTAGGGTCGATTGAGGGCGGGGAAGGGCGGAGGAAGGGGTTCGACGGTGACGTCGCGTTCACTGGAGCTCGGGCGGGCGGCGGAGACGTTCTGGGGATTCTGGGCAACGAGCGAGCGAAAGGGCGAGAGGAACTGGTCGAGGAGGTTCTTGTAGTGCCACTGCGTGCAAGAGATTGGGCTCTGGGGCTCTGTGTTGGGCTCTCCACAGCGGCAGTGAGGTGGCAGCCGCAGAACCTCGTCGGGGTGGCGTGGCCAGGGGTTAAGGGCTCCAGTGCGAGCGGTAGAGCAGTGGGAGCTTCGGCACGACGCATGGAAGCTAGCAGGCAAGCAGGAGGTGGCCTGGGGGTGGCCCAGCACGGCGGGAGGGCGGCGCTGTCGGTCGGCGGTGAGAGAGAGCAGAGGAGTTGGCCTGAGGTGGAAGAAAATGGGCTATTTTGCAATTTCTGAAATTTCCAGGGACCTGAATGTAAAACAAGGATAACTTTTAAACTAAAGCTCAAATGGAAAAGTGCCCAACATGAAAGTTGTTCAATTTTTCAAGATCTACAACTTTGATGTTGTGCAAAAATTTATTTGATCAAAGATTCAAGAGCTAATTTTGAAAACATAGAAGGGATTTTGAATTCCAAGGAATTTTGTCTTTTTCAATGCAATTTCACTTTAAATTTAGACTTAAAAGCAAAATTTGCTGCCATGCAATAAATGCACTGAATTTTGCAAAAATACCCTCCACAAAAGCTATAATTTCACAACCTATTCAAATATAACTGCAGACAGGAGCTTGCATAAAATCATAATTACACATATAACGTTTATATTTACAAAAAGATCCTTTTTCAAGCAATTCAAGCATATGATGCATACAATAGATACACAACTACTGTGCATACACCTAGGGTGTCACATCTTCTAGCCTCTCCTCCAGCGAAGACCTCGTGGGGGGTCAAGCTGGCGGACAGCACCCTCAACGCTGCCTCACCGAGAGCAACCTTGTCGTCGACAGGGACGATGCGAAGAGCAGCGACAAAGCCTGGTGCCGACGTCATGCCCGGGATGCCTCGACACATCTGTAAACTGGAGGACATTGCGGAAGAAGGCCCCCCTACCTGGCGCGCCAACTGTCGGTGTCCAGACCTCGCGGTCTAGCACCAACCAATAATGATGCTGCGTGCCCTAGTCCCTAGATGGTTGATGCAAGAAGAAACACAGTGACACCAGATTTATCCTGTTTCCGGCCGATGAGGCCGTACATCCAGCAGGGGGGGAGCACTGTATTATCTTGCATCGGGGTGCTTGTAGTAGGGGGTACAAGCTTGAGCAAGAGAGGGAGAAAAGCTCCTAAGTCTCTAGACGTACTAGAGCTGATTGAGGCAAGTGCCAATATGAGGAGAAGTGAGTGCGAGTGTCTGTGAGTCTGAGACTCCCTGTCCGAGTGTGCTCCCATCCCTCCTTTTATAGGCTCAAGGAGGGATGGGTTACATGTGCTGGAGATCTGCGAAGTCGTCCCCTTCTCCCCAAATCGGGGGAGAACAGTTGAGGATCCCTGTTGTCGAGCACTATGAGGTGTGGCGCCGGGCATGGTCGTTGTCCTTGGGAGCCCCTTGACTGTGCTTGGGATGTGTCCTTGTCCTGTGGCACCAGTCGACGGCTTGGTAGTGGCTATAGGGCGTACTGTGCTTCGAGTTTGATGAGGCGTTGCGCCGAGGGTGCTGCTGACGGCAGCCATGCCCCGGTCAAGAGCCGTACTGCATTCGAGGGTTGCTGCTTATGCCCGCCAAGGGTCTTGAGGAGAAGAAAGTACAAAGGGTTGGCAGCACAATGGCGGGGCAGTGTCAGACATGTCCGCACAGTGCGCCGCAGGTTCACACTGTGTCGGGAATAGCGGTACAATGGCAAGGGCAGACGGATGGAGCCCCGATCATGTTCGATGTGCAGCGTGCTGCTAACGCCATCTGAATCCTGCTCCCTTCCACAGAGTGGTTGGCAATAAATGTTCCCGTCCCATCGAGTGGTTGGGCCATGGCTCCAGTCTGCCGAGGGGGGTCTCGAACGAGGCAGAGTTCCTGCCGCACCGAGGCCCCGCGGAGGGCTCTGCTGAGGGGGCCTCGAGCGAGGCGGAGTTTGCCTGTGCTCCGAGGGTGACTCCTCACCCTCGGGCGAGGCGGAGACGTGACGCGCTGCCAGGGATCTCAGTGGGGAGACCTCGGGCGAGGCGGAGGTTGCTTCTGCGGCCTGTGATGCCTCGGAAGAGCCGTACCGTGGCATTGGGCCGTGGGCCGAGTGTGCATTTGGGCCTTTTACACCTGGAGAGGATTTTGGGCATCCAAGCATAGATGATGGCACTGCTCTAGGGGAGGATTTGGCCCGAGTGCCTGATTGCACTTGCATGTTTGGGGGCGTTTTAGTCCCTAGGTTAGGGTGCTCCTAATTATGGCACCCGACAGTAGCCCCCGAGCCTCTGGGCGAGTCAGAGACTTGGTCAAAGGGTCAGATTGATGGTTTTTACTCTTTGAAGTGACCGATAGGCGCGGTCTTTTTCTGCAGGGTGCGTGCGAGCGCACCCGGTGGGTGTAGCCCCCAAACCTGTGCGTGAATTGATGATTCGTGCAAAGGGTGATGTGCTCACTGAAAAAGGACTCCGGGGCACGCGCCTCTTTCTTATTTTATTTTGGTGACGGGACTCGTCGGCGTGTTGGGTGAGCCAGAGTCATGATGGTGCTTGCTGCTCCGCGGCTAGTGCTGACACTGCACTGTTCGGCGCTCAGGGGTTCGGCTTTGCCCCGTCTGGTCGCATCGCGATACGCTGATTGTTGGCATTTCTTAAGTCGATACCGGGTTTGCGATGACCTCGGTAACAACCTCAGAATTACCTGTTGGCGGTCCTTAGTGCAATCACTAGAAATAAGGGCGCCGAACCCATCCTAGCAACTGCAACCAAGGGGTGCCACTCTCGTGGTATAATCAATACGATTACAGATGGATCCGCAAGCGCATGGATATACCATTGTAGTATTTCACCCGGAGAGTAAGGGTATCGTCATTTATTTGTGTCCCAAAGGACGGTAGCGGCAAAGGTATTGTACTTAACATTAACCTTGACATTGTGCCTCAAGCAATAGGCAAAACTCTAATAGGGGTAAGTCAAGGTAAATAATAAGCAGGGGTAATGCGACAAAGCACACAACTACACTCCAAGAGGAAGGAATAAAAGAGAGAAACGACAAAGGAAATAGACTACTCTACCCTATATTAAGTCAGCTGGAGCTTAGGCTAGGTTAGGTGTCCTAGTGCTTCTATCCAAAGCTGGGGTCATGTTAGGACATTGTTAGGACTACAGGTACTAGGAAAATGGGATAGCGGGGAAAAGGTCCTGTACCGGAGTACATCCAGTGCTGTTACCTCTTTGCATAAACTCCTACACCGAACCCGAACATCGGGGAATACGCTAAATGCAACACAGCTGTTACGCCGGACGGATAGGGCTGTCACCACCTGCCGTGTACCCCAGTCACACCGTGGAGCACGGTCATATCCGAAGGATCCCTCATACCCGTGCACCACGCTCGTGTATGAAGTCACTGCTCTAGTGTCCCCGGGTCTCCCACCCTTCGGATGGACAAGAAAAACACTAGAGCAAGCCCGAAAGCACAATGAACCTCTATCCGTACCCGGATCATCTGGCCTAACCAAGACCTTAGCATAACTCATGAACGAACTAAGCATGGATTACAACCATGGCACAACTCTATATTATGAATACAAATCTGACAAGTCGGATAAAAAGCCATACCGGGAGCCAAGGATTGCTCAATGACCCCGAGGACGACTTGCTCGCTAAAGAAGAACTAGCCTAGCTCCATTACCTTGCTAAGAGAGCAAGAGAGAGAGAGAGAGCCTTCTTCGAGAGAGTGGAATGAGAGGTGTGTGTGTTGAGGGGGGTGGAGAGAGGCCCTATTTATATCTCTAGAGGTCGGTTCTCGCCAAAAGCACATATGGAAGGTGACCAGGTGCCTTGGCCGTGACTCCTCCCTGAGATGCACCTGGACGCATTGCAGGCCAGGTTCGGCCGACCCTAGAGGTCGGCCGACCCCACCTGTCAGCCATTTGTGCTGATCCTTTGCTGAGTGGTTGATTCGTTGGATCTTATCCTTATCCTCTAGTGCATCTTGCGTGGAGGCCCCGTTTCCTTTGACATGTGGTCCCTCTTTGTAAGGGTGTGATGCCGGATGTGATATTCTGTGTAGTTGTACGGCGTCTGCTGTGTATTTTCGTCTTATTTCGCTCTTGCTCATCTGAAATGTACAAAACTCGAAAACAACTGTGGAGCAGGGTTAGTGATACAAATATGCGAGTAAGGCATATAGTTTTCCTTTATTATTGAGTATAGTTGACGGTCGGATTTGGCACTTAAGCACCGTCAACAACTCCCCCAAGCTAGCCCTTTGCTCGTCCCGAGCAAAGTTTTAGACTTAGGTTGTTGATCAGGAGTTGCTACAATGTCACATTCCTGACTTATGCACAAGGCACAACCGAGTGTTCTCATCTTTATTCTGAATAAGTTGGCCTTGTTCGCACCGTTTACCTTACTCCTGTGGGGCTTATAGCATCATCCTCATCTTTGGCGGTTGAGGGTCAGAACAGTGTGTGGAGTACCACTTACCACTCCTTTGTTCAACCGTCAATCCGGAGGTTTTATAAAAATTTTGAAAAGAAATTTTATAAGTTCCTCGGGTGATCTCTCGGATCGCTCAAATGTGTTTCATTCCTCACCAAGGCCTTTTTATGCGCCTTTCTTTTGCCACCCTACTTCTAATGGCTTCTTTTTGGTGGATCTGTAGGTATGGAGGGTATGATGGCGAATTTGCTTCTCATATTTTGCTAAGTCAAAGACCGGATCCAAAGGAGAAACAAGTCATAAGCCTTGATCAAGACGTGCAAGTGTGTGGATATTTTTGGTGGATGGTGGAAGAAACTCCTTTATATGAATTCTCTCTCCCCTGTAATATTTTTGGTATGGGCTATATTTTTCTTTTTCTTCTTTTTTTTGGACACGCCTTGTGGCGTGTGGCATACCTTCTTTGGGTATGCATCTTTTCTCTCTCTTTTTTTGACATGCCTTGAGGGCATGTGGCATACCTTCTTTGGGTATGCATCTTTTATTTTTTTTGTATAGCCCATACATTTTTGATGATAATGTTGGAGAGAGATAGTCATGGTACAACATGGAGCTTTATTTGTGAGTGGATGGATGTACTTGCTATCTTCCAAGTGTGGAAGTATAGCATGTGAGTGGACGTGTCCGTGATCTTGATCATGGGCATATGAAATGATTCTCTCAAATAGTCACAACAATTTGACAAAGCTCAATGAGAAGACAAGTTGCATATGTGGAAAGACTTTTCAAACTTGTAACTCATATGGCTCTGGATGGGAATTGCATATCACCGAGGAACTTTATTTTATTTTTTTATATTTTTGAAAAGGAATACTCCGGATATCAAGCATCATGTAAGAGAAGATCATAGCAACTCTTTTCAGCCATATCATAACCCACAACAACCTAGACTCAAATTCTGCTTTTTGCTACCCACAAGTTTTAAGCTTAAGGTTTGAACAACTAGCCACCAAACTCAAAACTTAGGAAGAGCACAAGGTTGTAACTAGGCATATGAAAAGAACTAACAGAGCAACTATTTATCATCTCAATAAGGAAAAACTACACATGCTTACTACACATACTGGAAAGCAAGTAAATATTTTTTGGGTTTTTATAGGTTTTGCCAATTTTTGTTTGATTTTAGTTATGCAAATTTTTATGGATTTTCAGAATTTAGCAAATTTTTGTTTGGTTTCCTGCAAGGTTTTGAAAGCGGTAAAGGATAGAGTTTGATACAAGGTACCCCTTGTGGGGGTCCTCCCCCAAGCTAGCTTCAGGCTCACTGCTGTTGGTTGGGGTTAAACTCAGTCCAACAGTAGTAGGCCCTCCACTCCTCCTGGCTCTGCCGCTGTTGCTGCTCCAGGTTGCGGATCCTCTCCCCTGTATATCGCTGCCAATTTTGAGTTGACTCGATGTTGGTGGTGCGTATGTTCAGTTCGCCCATCTGCCGAGTCAGAGTGGCAAAACCTCTGGACGAAGCTGTACGTCACGGGGGTCCACTGGAACTGGAGCTGGTGGACTGGCGCCCTGTGGCCTGCTGTGCCCACTCTGAGGAACTGGCACTCTGCCATGATGAACCTCCAGCCTCATATTGCTGTGGTTGAGGCTGAGGTTGCTACTGCATGAATTTCTCCCTTCTGGCCCTACTTCTTGTAACCCTGCCAGGAAGACCAGAAAAACTATGCCTGCGGCTCTCCTCTTGTGGAACAAGAGGGATGGTTAGCGAACGGCAGATATACAAATGATATCCCACATTTGGCAATGGGATTTCATTTGCATAACCGAGAGAAAAGAAAATCAAGGAGTCATCTGGGCCTTTCTTGAATATGTGGCCTTGAACCAAATACGCCTTATCGATCATAACACGGGGCTCCTCAATGAAAGGAACGGGGTTCTCGTCTAAGATTCCCATGTTTGATGCAATGCGGGTAACCAAAGAAGTGCATTCAATAGGACCCGTCATCCGAAAATTTGTGAGCCATTGCTTATCCACTGCTTATGCGGGGGAGATTCGGATCTTGTTGAACATGGCGTATAATATGATCAACTCATCATTCCGCACTGGTCATGGATCATCTCTTGGAAAGAGAGTGATAGTCACTCACTTGTGCATCAAACGAAGAGTCAGATTTTGAATGTCATTGCACCGAGGTGCAAACTTGCCATGAACGACTTAACCCGAATTCAAACCCCAAAACTCATGTCAATCAAAACCGCAGCAAGCTTTTGCAAGGGAAACCGGCAAGCGCACGCTAAAACCAAGGAGGTGGCTGAAATTTCTCCAATTAAAATAGCGTTCAACTCCAAAAAGTTGGAAAGAAACACTGTCGTCCACCTCCCGAAGAGTGCAAAGAAACTGGATGGTGAGGAGATGAGAACCATTCTCCTCAACGGGCACAAAGCCATCCCATCCAACTGCATACCAAACACGAGCGAAGTCAACATCCATACCTATTTTCTCGAGAAGGTCCGGATCGAAAGCTCTAGTATGACCAAAGCTTCGATTCTTGATCATGGTGTAGGCTTGACGCTCGCGGTCATCTCGCAAGTCGAGGTACGGTGCATCATCTTCATCTATTTCCATGTCCTCGGCTTGCGGTTCTGCAGCTTGCTCCTCAAATTGTTCTTCTTGTTCGTCTTGCTCATAGTCCATCGTGGTTGGTGTTGGTGTAGGTTCAGAGGAATGACGAGAGCTTGACTCACCCTGTGAACGGGATGAACCCATCATCTTCTTAAAAGCTCCGGAAATCTTCCGCCCTGCACCCCTCATGCTTGCAACAAGAACGAACGAGAACAACTCGATTCGGGTTACGTTAGTGAAATGAAAATGAAACTCTTACCCGAAAGTTGTTCCTCAAAGTGTGTAGACAATCTTGCAGCAAAGAAATGGGAGAGAAAGTTTTCTTGCAATCAAACTTGAGCCAAAATCCAAAGGAAACCCGAGCAAGAATGTGTGAGAGGGAGTGTGAGTGAGTGTGTGAGTATGAGAGAGCTCAACACCCCTCTCAGCCTCTATTTAAAGAGAACTCGTCGTGTGCACCCGAGGAGAGGCAAGCCACAACGGTCAGGTGACCGTTGGAAAAGGTGTGGCCTAGGAGCCGTTGGCCCTGGGTCGGCCGACCTGTGGGGTCGGCTTGCCCCAGGGTGGGCCCCCTGGTGCCCCCCTTCGGCCTGGTGCTTCCTCAACGGTTATGTTCTTTGAAAATATGGTGCACGGCCAAAAGTTTGCTCGAAAGGATGTCCAAAATATTTTCCAAAAGGATTTTGAAACTCAGTAAATATTTTTGGTATTTTTGTTAAAAGGGAAAAGTGCTAGAAAAATTCTAGCATGCAGAAAACAATTTTTTTTTGAAAATTTCAAACATGCAGTGAAGAAATCAAATGAGGTGCAAAGAAAATTTGAAAAGTGGAAAAAGCAAATATGAGATAAATAGCAATTTACCTTTGGTAAGGGTGCGTCGTTTATAGTCCGACGTGCACGACTCTTCTCCGATTATGATTGAGCATCCGCCCTGGGAGGAGCAGTGACGGATTGCTGTGCTTTCTTCTCCGCCTTTTTCATTCTTGATGAGGAGGGTAGATCTTGTTGAGTTGTCTGGGCTGGTATTACCACCTCTTCATGCTTATCCTCCTTCATGACTTCTTTCACGAGGCTGACCATGTCGTCCTTCTTTCGTGGTGTTACCACGACTTCTTGTATGCCTCGTGGGTTTGGCCCAAACTTGATTTTGATCATAGAGCACTGCTCAACCTTGCGTTGGAATGGGAACCTTTCCTTCTTGCCATTGATATTGAAGCGGATTTCTCCGGCTCCAACATTGATTTCTTCCCCCGTAGTACTTAGGAATGGTCTTCCTAGAATAAGTGGTGTATCCTTGGAAATGTCCATGTCTAGTACCACGAAGTCGACAGGGATGAAGTAGTCCCTAACTTTTACCGGTACATCTTCTGCAATCCCCTCTGGATACCGTACCGAAGAGTCTGCCAGCTGGAGATGCATTGGGGTTGGCGTGAGGTGCGTGAAGTTTAGCTTGTCATAGATGGCTTTCGGCATCACGCTGACACTTGCTCCTAAGTCACACAAGGCATGGCCGAAGTGTTGTGCCCCGATTGGACACGTGATTGTGGGGCATCCTAGATCTTTCTTCTTCTCCAGAGGTTGGTTGAGTATAGCTGCGCTACACTCCTCTGTGAGCTTGACAACCTCTGTGGTGGGCAGCGGCCGTTTGTTGCTGATGATGTCCTTGATATACCGGGCGTAAGTTGGCACATGCATCACGTCCAGCAGAGGGACGTTAACATGTATCTTCTAGATCATCTCAACAAAACGGGTGAACTGCTTATCCACGACTACCTTTCGGTTACGGGTAGGGAACGGCAGGAAGCTGGTCTCGATATAGTCTTGTGGAGCCGTTCCCTTTTCTGGTTCCCTGGTTTCTTCTTGCTCTGTTGGTTGCTCTTCTTCTTGGGCTATCGGTGCTTTTTCTGCATGGTTAGGGTGCGGTGGATCACAAGTGGACTTACCACCCCTCGTGGTCACTGCTTTTACATTCTCGAAGACAGGAACAGAAGCAGCAATTTGGGCAATAAGAGATTCAACATTTTTATTGAAAATTGACTGATTTTTAAGAGTAGAAGACAGTTTCAAGCTTAACATTTAAACTTTCTAGGGATTTTTCATTGGCCAAAAGCTTTTTATTTATATTTTCATTGATTTTAACTTGGCCAAGAACAAGATCTCTTAAGGGAGGTTGATTCGAATTATAAGAAGGATTATAGTTATTACCTCCCTGAAAAGGTGGACGTGGCTGGTTCCTTCCCTGGCCTCCTTGTGGTGGACGGTACTCGTTGTTGTTGCTGTTGAGATATGCATAGTCTTCACGGGTTTCGGGGCAGTCGTTCCCCGAATGTCCTTCATTGCCGCAGACTTTGCACGTGAAGTGCGAACATATGTCTGTGTAGTTTTCTGGCAGGGAGAAACCAGTCATACACTACTCCTGTCTTCTTTCAAATCAAAAATAAAAGAAGACATAAAGTGACATTAGCCTGAAAGAGTAAGACTATATCCTGAGTACAAAGCCTAAGTTAATATCAGCACAACAACTTTGTTCACATGCCGTCCCCGGCAACGGCGCCAGAAATGCTTGTTGGCATTTCTTAAGTCAATACCAGGTTTGCGGTGACCTCGGTAACAACCTCAGAATTGCCTGTTGGCGTTCCTTAGTGCAATCACTAGAAATGAGGCGCCGAACCCATCCTAGCAACTGCACCCAAGAGGTGCCACTCTCGTGGTATAATCAATACGATTATAGATGGATCCGCAAGCGCACGGATATACCGTTGTAGCATTTCACCCGGAGAGTAAGGGTATCGTCATTTATTTGTGTCCCAAAGGACGGCAACAGCAAAGGTATTGTACTTAATATTAACCATGACATTGTGCCTCAAGCAATAGGCAAAACTCTAATAGGGGTAAGTCCAGGTAAATAATAAGCAAGGGTAATGCGACACAGCACACAACCACACTCCAAAAGGAATAAAAGAGAGAAACAACAAAAGAAAGAGACTACTCTACCCTATGTTAAGTCAGTTGGAACTTAGGTTAGGTTAGGTGTCCTAGTGCTTCTATCCAAAGCTAGGGTCATGTTAGGACATGGTTAGGACTACAGGTGCCAGGAAAATGGGATAGCAGGGAGAAGGTCCCGTACTGGAGTACATCTAGTGCCGTTACCTCTTTGCATAAACTCCTACACCAAACGGAACGTCGGGGAAAACGCTAAACGCAACACAGCTGTTACACCGGACAGACATAGCTGTCACCACCTACCATCTACCCTAGTCACATCGTGGAGCACGGTCATATCCGAAGGATCCCGCATACCCGAGCACCACGATTGTGTATGAAGTCACTGCTCTAGCATCCCCGGGTCTCCCACCCTTCGGATGGATAAGTAAAACACTAGAGCAAGCCCGAAAGCACAACGAACCTCTATCCGTACCCGGATCATCTGGCCTAACCAAGACCTTAGCATAACTCATGAATGAACTAAGCATGGATTGATAAACTATCAAGATAGTAAAGCAACCATGGCACAACTTTATATTATGAATAGAAGTCTGACAAGCTGGATACAAAGCCATACCGGGAGCTGAGGATTGCTCAATGACCCCGAGGATGACTTGCTCGCTAAAGAAGAACTAGCCTAGCTCCACTACCTAGCTAAGAGGGCAAGAGAGAGAGAGAGCCTTCTTCGAGAGAGTGGAATGAGAGGTATGTGTGTTGAGGGAGGTGGAGAGAGGCCCTATTTATAGCTCTAGAGGTCGGTTCCCGCCAAATGCACATATGGAAGGTGATCAGGTGTCTTGGCCATGACTCCTCCTCGAGATGCACCTGGACGCGTTGCATGCCAGGTTCGGCCGACCCTAGGGGTCGGTCGACCCCACCTGTTAGCCATTTGTGTTGGTCCTTTGTTGAGTGATTGATTCGTTGGATCTTATCCTTATCCTCTAGTGCATCTTGCATGGAGGCCCCGTTTCCTCTGGAATGTGGGCCCTCTTTGTAAGGGTGTGACGCCGGATGTGATATTCTGCATAGTTGTATGGCATCTGCTGCATGTTTTCATCTTATTCCCCTCTTGCTCATCTGAATTGTACAAAACTCGAAAACAACTGTGGAGCAGGGTTAGTGATACAAATATGCGAGTAAGGCATGTAGTTTTCCTTTATTATTGAGTATATTTGATGGTTGGATTTGGCACTTAAGCACCGTCAACACTGACCGCGAGCATCCTTCGCTCGTTGGGCGTCGCGCCTTCACGGGCGTTTCAAACTTCGCCCCCGCAGCGGGTTCAAGCTTGGTGCCCTTCCTTGGCTATAAATAGGGGTATTGAGGCTCCCTTTCTTCTTCAATTCTCCCTGCTCTTGCTTCTAGCCTTCCCCTAGCTTGTAATGTCTCCCCCATTTGTGGTAGAACCACCAAAATTAATCCGGCTCAAGTGCGCTAACCATTACCATTATAGATGAAATGATTAACACGCACTTTAAATGGAGTAATCTGACAGTCTGTCGGGTAAAATCCCGATGCAACTACTGTATTTTTGATCGAAACAACATACCTCACACGAAGGTGAGCCCAGAGATTACAATAGCCATAAATTTTACAACACAAATTTCAATAGTAAATGTTATTACAAATTGAGTTTGAGAATTCAAACAGGGTACCCAGAAATTTGAAAGTAGATAAGTTCTTCAGAGTTTATAAACAGTGGAAAAGAAAACAACATCTAGCGATGATATATGACATCATGATGAAGCCCGTACATGACGTCCATCTCATCAAGCATCTCAAAAATTACCTGAAAACAAAGTCACAAGCAAAACTGAGTACACTAATACTCAGCAAGACTAACCCGATTAAGGGTATATAATATCCCTTTAACTAGACATGTCCCGCTCTGGCCCTTCTTGACCCCACCCCTCCCCTTCATGGCATCCTCCTTCCTCGCCACACGCGCACACGCCATCCTGCTCGTGCCGTCGAACAGCAGTGCCGCCTCCGCAACTGGGAGCTCACCCACAGCCCAGAGAAGCCTATCCTCTCCCCTGAGTGCTCATCCTCCTCCTTCCTCTGGCTATAAATAGCCCCGACCGAACTTAACCCTAGCATCCCACACCGCCATCCTCCGACATTTGCGCCGCCGCTCGCCGGCCACACGTGGATGCGCCTCTCCTCCCTTGTACTGCCCAAATTGAGCGACCCACAAGCTTGCCCTCGCCCAAGCGAAGCTCCCAAGCCCGGCCATCCCCTCCTTACCTCACCTTCGCGCCGCCGCCATGGCATAGCGCCTAGGGGTGAAGGTGCACTGGGACCTGTGGAGGCACTTGTTCCGGGGGGCTCCACACCGATTCCGTTTCGGCAGGGGTGAGGAGGCCTGTTCGCGCCGGCGGCCTGACGCTCCGATTGCAAGAGTTGAAGAAGGACCTCTATATCCCCTACACGATGACGTCGAATAATAATGACTGGGACAAGGCGTGGTTCTACCTCCGCAATGACGACGGGCGGCTTCCGGCGTACACTGGCAAGATTCTGATGGAGAGGCCGGATTCTTGGGGACACAGGGTGTCGCCCCCCGAGCGCCAGGCCAAGCTTGAGGTGTACACTGATGTGCTGTGTCATCTGGCGGGCAAAGGGCTGACGCTCGAGACTCTTGACACGGTGGCGGCCGGAGGCCAATCGTCAGGCCAGCGGCGGGCCGGCACCGAGCCCCCGGCACCGGTGGTGGGCGAGCACACGCACGTGCGGAAGACGGGCAAGAGGATGCCCGCGCGGTCGGGCGTGGAGACCCTCAGACGGGTGTCGCCGCCAAGGCATCAAGTTGGCCTGGGCGCGCCGCCCGTCGGTTGCTCAACGGGAGCCTGTGGGCCGGTACAAGCTTCAAGGAGCGGCTCGAGGAAACGCAAGCTGGACGCTGCCTCGAGGTAGGCACTTCTTCGTCCACTTTCTGCTTTCAGTCGGCGCCTTTGTTCCTACCAATTTTGACTTCCCCCTTCCTTGGCTTAGCCTGAAGGTTACCGTGGCTCCACCCTCGCTGGCGCCTACCAAGGCCCTCAAGTCGGGGGGGACCGCTACGCCCCGCGCGGCGTCGCAGCACCCAATCGGAAGGTCTCGGACGGCGGAGGAGATCGCCGCGCAGTACCGGGCGGCAATGGCCCGGGGAGCCGAGATGGGCTGAGCGCATTTGGGCGCAGGCGACACCGGTCGGCACGGCGCGAAGGACACTATCTGGCCGAGTGCTGAGGAAGATGCCGACCGAGGCAGCGCGGAAGATACTGCCCGGCCGGACGCTGGCGGAGAAGGGAGGACCGGCGGGGCCGCATCGGAGCGACCCGCCGGCCAGGTCAAAAAAGAAGGCCCTGCCCCGAAACCCACGGAGGCTAGGGGCGAGGAGGCGACGACGACGGCGGTGACGCAGATGGTGCCAGTGAAGGAGACGCTAGAGATGGCAGTGCCGGAGCGGTTCGAGGACCCAAGAGAGGTCAACTCGAACACCGCACTCGGCGAAGCTGGCACCAGCGGCCGAGGATAAGCTGGGCGATTGTCCAGCCTGGGGTCCCCGAGGATTTTGTTCGTGCTGAGCGCGTAGAAGATGAGATCTGGCAAGCGCAGCTCGGTCTCGGTGAGGTGACGGACACTGACCTCTAGTGCGTCCTGCAGTTCCACTGGCAGGAGAAGCATAACGTCAACTGGGTAGGTGCCCTTCCTGCTCCTATTCATTTCCGATTATGTTTGTATGTTTCTTCTCATGTTCTTTTTTCGCAGCAGCTAATGATCCTGTCGAGGGACAAGAGCGTCAAGCTGGCCCAGCTGTACTCCAGGGTGGGCTGGCTTGAAACGTACAGCGCTAGCTTGGGTTTGTGGCTGAATGAAGCCTCCACCTATGCATCCAAAATGGAGGAACGAGATCATGGGCTGGAGCTCGAGCTCACTCATGCCAACAGCGAGCGCGATGCGCAGAGGGCCACAGTCGAGCAGAAGGCCAAGGAGGCCGAGCTGCAAGTGGCCGCACTGCACGAGAACGTGGAGGCGCTCACCACGAGGGCAGCCTGGTCCCAGCACCAGGAGGCGGCCATTGAGGCGCTTACCAATACCCTCGTGCAAAAGGATGCTCTCCTCGAGGTGCAGGGGGATGCCCTCCGCAGCGTAGAGACCGCCCTCGAAGGAAGGGGGGCCTCTGTGTCGGCGCTCCTGAAGGAGGTCGACGCCGCACGGGTGGAGCTGGATGAGGAGAGGAGGCGCACTGAGGGTGAGTACCGAAATTGGCTTTAGTTAACTTGGCTTTGTCAAGACTCATCTTTGTTTCCGCTCAGAGCTGCGGAAGGCGGTGGTGGAGGAGACCGCGGAGAAGGAGGCCCACCAAGTCGCGTACTCGTCAGTGCAGAAGGACTACGAGGACCTAGAGGGAGCCGCTGTGGCCATGTGCCAGGGACTCGAGGGTGAGGGCGAGGGCGGCTCGTTGGGTAGCTCGCTGGCCAGTCGCATGTGGTCCTTGGGTGATCGGGTGGCCGAGTGACTCAAGGGCGCCCTCCACCTCGGCATCCAAAAGGCCCTCTGCATCGTCTTGACGCACTTCATCATCAACTTCGAGCAGTTGATGCCATGGAGCAAGCCAATGTAGCTGCTGAGGGCACCGCCTCCGCCTTGTCCGAGCATTTCGAAGGCGAACTCCTCTCCGGCGCCGTGGATGACGAGGATGAGGGTGCGCGTGGTGGAGAAGATGACCTGTAAATAGCCTGGGCCACAGGGCCTGAGTAGATAAGTTAGGATTTTGTATTAATTTTGTTTTCCTATGTAAGGAACAAAGACGTGATCTTAATGGTGCAGCCGCTCGAGGCCTTTGTGTATTTATGCATCGTTTTTCCTACTATTTTTTCGTGCTCTTGTGTGCTGCTTAGATAAACTTTTGTAAGGATTTTCGCATTCATAAGCTACTTAGGCGCAGCGAGGTGAGTGGGGATGCCGTGTCCCGGAGGCGTAGGCGGTTCCACGACTCAGCTGGCCTTGTGCCATAGTTGCTTACGCCTTGCGTCCATTTTTCTAAGTGTTTGAGAGGCTTAGATACGAAAAATTTTCAGAAAAAACAGCGACATTTTGGGGACGTTCGGGGGTTCCCCCCGTTGTAGCCCCTGAGGGAGGCTTGGCTTTGCCGAGGGCAAAGCCAAGGCTCGCTCAGTGTTGTGCGCGCATCCGATGATGAGCCCATAACTCCTCATATTATTTCTACTCCGAATTCTTGTGTTATCTCAAGTAAGACAGACAATAGTTATATGAATTGTCCTGTCCTTCAATTTGGTGCTATTCATTTTGATTTGGAACATAGCGGGAACAGAGCAAAATTTGCTTCTTCTGGTCTATCATCAAATATCATTTTTAATGATGCGGTGCTGCTCAAAAATGAGGAGAAAAAAAATACCAAGAAGTTGGCGTGATTAACAATGGCCGGATTATTTTATAATATGTCTAATGGACATGGTTGCATACTGGTGGAGGTCACATGACGTGATATTTATCCTTTCTATATTAGTTTATTACTTCTACACGTGAAGCTTGTTCAGGAGTTTAACTTTGAGTCTGGGTCGCTTTGGCCTCTATTAGTTCTGAGTCAGACTTGAGTCCGGTTATGTCAGGTCTGGCCTGCGTGCCATATGACCAGGGCCATGTCCCTTGTATCGGGGCAGATTGACTTTTGTTTTCATCGTGGACTTCTCCTGTCGAGCCGCCGTCGCTCTCGGCCGGAACCCTAGATGGTGATCCCATCTATTATCAAGAATTGAAGTTGATCCAACCCTGGATCGCGAAGGACGTGAGCAGGTTGATCATCAATCTGTGCTCGTCTGGTTTTCCTGTGGAAATCCTGTTCTTCTGATCGTGATCTGAAGCATCACGGGTGGAGGAAGGCCTTGGGGTATTGCCGTGTTGATCTATCTGGTTCGCATGTCAATTCCCTCTTTTAAATATATCTGAACACTTGAGTCGATATTCTATCTACTGTTGCCAAGAGATCGAGTTTGATACTAATTTGTGAATTGTGATACTGCGATTGCTACTCAACTTGGGAAATTGAGTCCCGCTGCTGTTCTTTGCCCAGCAAATTATTTGTTTAGTCATTTGAGAAGCTGCCTGGACAGTGAGATTAAATTAATATTATTGCTTTCTACTAGTTGCAATCCTTTGCAAGTGACGATCTGCTAGTTATTTGGAGGAGGAATTGCAATTGTGAGGCATTAACACATCCTATTGTTTTAGTAGTTAATAAATACTCAGTGATAGTATTTGCTGCCGCTAGTACCGTGAAAGATTGGGCAAACTCTTGGACAGCGTAGCCGTGTCCTTATCAGTTGGTATCAAAGCAGACAGGTTGCTCACGGTACTCTGCTAATTTTTGGTGATGGATTACTCTTTTGACGTATACCTTGAGTTTGTACCGATGTTGTGTGCAACAACATCTCCTTCAGAATACTATGAGTGGGAGGATGCTATAATAAATTGTTATTCTATTGGTGAATTGCCGTTAAACCAGCTGGCTAATTTGGCAAAACGAAGCTTCTCTATTTCTGTGTCATTATGGTTCCGTAGAATGCAGCTGGAACATGGTGATGACTATTGCACTTCTTGGTATGCAATGAAGGAGGCATTGCGCCGACGCTTTGCTCCTCCTTTTGAGCCAGAGAAGAATATATTATCAAGTAATGGGAGTTCTGATTTGGTTGCTTCTAAATTTTCTTCTGCTACACCATTTGAGAAGAATAATTCTACTAACCAGCCGGCTATCATGGGATTGCCTAGTGATATTCCTACAGTCACATCCATTGTTGGAGAAGATGTCCCATTGAATACTAGTATTTCAGATATTTCTTCTCAACTTGAGCAGCAGGCTGGAGTGCCTGAGCAAATCTCTATTGATGAGAGGGTGGATCTTTCTTTAGCATCAGGGCTGCATGCTACTGATTCTTCTTATGATACTCAACCTGACATTAAAATTGATGATAATGATGTTGCATCAAATGGGTTATCTATGATGGCACGGGAAGTTCACAGTGATGGTACTACTATTGATGTGAGAGGGCAGCGATCTAATATATTTCACTCGGAATGCAAAGTTCATGATAAGGTATGCAAGCTAATTATTGATGGTGGTAGCTTCACTAATGTTATTAGCTCAGATTTAGTACATGCCTTGTCATTATCTACATGGAGGCTTTCTACGCCTCGTTACATGCAATGGATGAATCAAAGTGGCACGCTGAAAATTACTCATAGAGCGAGAGTAAAATTTTCTATTGAAAATTATATGGATATAGTAGATTGTGCTGTTGCGCCGATGAGTGCATGTCATTTGTTGTTGGGAAGACCATGGCAGTTTGATGTTGATGCAACACATGGTGGTCGTTCCAATAATTATTTTTTTGTGCACAAGGGAGTTCATCATGTGCTGAAACCAATGCCGGAGAGTGCTATTAAGGCTGTCATTTTTCCTCATGTGAAAGTAAAGAAAAAGGTTGCTGAAATTGTCCCAAAGTCGAGGACGACTTTGCTTCAAGGGACGGAGAATGATGTGAATATTCCTACTTTTGCTGCTGCTAGTGAGTCCGTGATTCGTTGCAAGGAGCCAATTAAATCACCAATGCAATTTGGTTCTATCTCTAATAACATTTTTGGGAACAATGTAGTGATGACAAGAGGCACTCTTGGTGCAAAGAAGATTCTCGACATCAATGCTCAACTGAATAAGCCATCAGAACATGATATAACCATCAAAGGGAATTCTTCTGTTATTATTCATTGTTTGGGTGAATCATGTGATGCTAGTAAATCTCCTATACAGTTTGGCTCTCTTTCTAATTTTGTGGGACACCACAGCAAGAAAGATGAAAATATAATATTTACAAAGATGATGAAGCCAGTTGAGATTATGCCAAAGCCGAGGACGGCTTTGCTTCAAGGAGGAGAGGATGATGAGCCCATAACTCCTCATATTATTTCTACTCCGAATTCTTGTGTTATCTCAAGTAAGACAGACAATAGTTATATGAATTGTCCTGTCCTTCAATTTGGTGCTATTCATTTTGATTTGGAACATAGCGGGAACAGAGCAAAATTTGCTTCTTCTGGTCTATCATCAAATATCATTTTTAATGATGCGGTGCTGCTCAAAAATGAGGAGAAAAAAAATACCAAGAAGTTGGCGTGATTAACAATGGCCGGATTATTTTATAATATGTCTAATGGACATGGTTGCATACTGGTGGAGGTCACATGACGTGATATTTATCCTTTCTATATTAGTTTATTACTTCTACACGTGAAGCTTGTTCAGGAGTTTAACTTTGAGTCTGGGTCGCTTTGGCCTCTATTAGTTCTGAGTCAGACTTGAGTCCGGTTATGTCAGGTCTGGCCTGCGTGCCATATGACCAGGGCCATGTCCCTTGTATCGGGGCAGATTGACTTTTGTTTTCATCGTGGACTTCTCCTGTCGAGCCGCCGTCGCTCTCGGCCGGAACCCTAGATGGTGATCCCATCTATTATCAAGAATTGAAGTTGATCCAACCCTGGATCGCGAAGGACGTGAGCAGGTTGATCATCAATCTGTGCTCGTCTGGTTTTCCTGTGGAAATCCTGTTCTTCTGATCGTGATCTGAAGCATCACGGGTGGAGGAAGGCCTTGGGGTATTGCCGTGTTGATCTATCTGGTTCGCATGTCAATTCCCTCTTTTAAATATATCTGAACACTTGAGTCGATATTCTATCTACTGTTGCCAAGAGATCGAGTTTGATACTAATTTGTGAATTGTGATACTGCGATTGCTACTCAACTTGGGAAATTGAGTCCCGCTGCTGTTCTTTGCCCAGCAAATTATTTGTTTAGTCATTTGAGAAGCTGCCTGGACAGTGAGATTAAATTAATATTATTGCTTTCTACTAGTTGCAATCCTTTGCAAGTGACGATCTGATGAGCCCATAACTCCTCATCCGAGCCCCCGAGGGCTCGAATGATTCTCGAGGAATTTGTAAGTAAAGCATACTTCTTTATTATCTCGGTAATTTAAAATACGAGTACAAGGTATGTAAAAATAGCTTGGAATTTCAAGGATAGAAGCGACGTAGCTGCTGAATGTTCCAAGTGTTGGTAAAGACTTCACCCTTCTCATTAGCTAGCTTGTAGGTGCCGAGCTTGAGGACCTCTGCAACGATGTATGGACCCTCCCATGGTGGGGTAAGCTTGTGGCGCCCTCGGCTATCTTGCCGAAGCCTCAACACTAGGTCTCCCTTGTTGAGGTCCCGATGTCGAACTCTCTGCACCTGATATCATCGCAGAGACTGCTAGTAATGTGCCGAGTGTAGGAGCGCCACGTCTCGAGCCTCGTCCACCTGATCCAGCGAGTCCTCGCGGGCTTCCTGGTTCTGCTGCTCTTGGTTGGCTTTGAGCCTCGGGGACCCATACTCCAAGTCAGTGGGGAGGATGGCCTCGGCGCCATAGTCGAGGAAGAATGGGCTGAAGCCCGTGGCTCAACTCGGGGTCATTCTTAGGCTCCAAATGACCGAGGGTAGCTCTGTGAGCCATCTCCGATCAAATTTGTTCAACTTGTTGAAGATTCTTGGCTTGAGGCCTTGCAGGATCATGCCATTGGCACATTCTACTTGGCCATTTGTTTGTGGGTGTGCCACAGCCGACCAATCCACACGTATGTGATAGTCATCGCAGAACCTTAAGAACTTCTTCCCTGTGAACTGGGTGCAATTATCCATGATGATCAAATTTGGGACCCCGAACCTGTAGATTATGTTGGTGAAGAACTGCACGACCTGCTCGGATTTGATCCTAGTGATGGGTCGAGCCTCGATCCACTTGGAGAACTTGTCGATTGCCACCAGCAAGTGGGTGAAGCCCCCGGGTGCTTTCTGCAATGGTCCGACGAGGTCCAATCCCCATACGGAGAAAGGCCATGTAATGGGGATGGTTTGCAGAGCATGAGCCGAAAGGTGCGTCTGACGGGCATAAAACTGGCAGCCCTCGCAAGTCCGCACGATCTCCGTGGCGTTGGTGACTGCTGTGGGCCAGTAAAAGCCCTGCCTGAATGCGTTGCCGACGAGGGTGCGTGGCGCTGCGTGATGGTCGCAGGCTCTAGCATGGATGTCCTGAAGCAGCTCCCTACCCTGGGAATGGGGATGCAACATTGTAGGACTCCCGAGGGGCTGCGTTTGTACAGCTCCCTGTCGATCACGGCGAAGGACTTGGTCCGCCTGGCGGTGCGCCGCACTTGAGCGCGATCCAAGGGTAGCACTCCTCGGTTGATCTAGTCGAGGTACTGGTCGTGCCAGTCTTGCAGAAACGGGGCCTCGTCAATTTGCATTGCCTCGGCCTCATCCGCTGAGGAGGTCTTGGCCTCCATCTCCATGGCCTCGGACTCGCCTGCCGAGGGGTTGCCGAGCGAGGGGCTGGTGAACGAGGTACCTGGCTCCGCCGGATCCATAAAATCGATGGATGGTTTGGCGAGGTCATGGGCAAAGATGTTCGGGGGAACGGTGGTCTGCCCGAACGCAATCTTGGCCAGCTCGTCCATGTCCTTGTTGTACTTGCGTGGGACATGGTTGAGTTCTAGGCCGTCGAACTTGTCTTCGAGGCGGCACACTGCATTGCAGTATGCCTCCATCTTTGAGTCGTGGCAGCTAGACTCCTTCATCACTTGGTCGATGACGAGTTGAGAGTCACCCCGCACTTGAGGCGCTTGATGCCAAGCTTGATGGCGATGCGGAGGCCACAGAGGAGGGCCTCGTACTCCGCCATATTGTTGGACGCTGGGAAGTGGAGGTGAACCACGTAGCGTATGTGCACTCCGAGGGGCGAGATGAAAAGAAAGCCAGCGTCGGCGCTGGTTTTCATCACCAAACCATCGAAGTACATGGTCCAACACTCAGCTTGAATTTGTGGTGGGGTCAGCTGAGTGTCAGTCCACTCAGCGATGAAGTCAGCCAAGATTTGGGATTTAATCGCCTTGCGAGGCGCATAGGTGAGTGTTTCTCCCATTAGTTCCACCGACCACTTGGCAATCCTGCCCGTGGCTTCCCTATTGTGGACTATCTCTCCCAAGGGGAAGGACGAGACCACGGTGACGGGATGGGCCTCAAAGTAGTGGCGCAGCTTGTGCCGAGCTAGAACTACTGCATATAGCAGCTTCTGGATCTGTGGATACCACGACTTGGTCTCGGACAGCACTTCGCTGATGTAGTACACCGGCCATTGGACAAGTAGAGCGTGCCCTTCCTCTTGTCTTTCCACAACAATCACCGTGCTGACCACTTGGGTCGTCGCAGCTATGTATAGGTAGAGGGGCTCACTGCCTATCGGCGGTGTTAGGATGGGGGCATGAGTGAGTGACGCTTTTAGCCTGTCGAGGGCTTCCTGAGCCTCGGAGGTCCACGAAAAGCGCTCAGTTTTCCTTTGGAGTCGGTACAGAGGCAAGCCTTTCTCACTGAGGCATGAGATGAAACGGCTAAGGGCTGCCAGGTAGTCCATGACCCTCTATACCCCCTTTAAGTCTCGGATCGGCTCCATCCGTTTGATGGCCGAGACTTTCTTAGGTTTGGGTTCAATGCCTCGCTGGGAGATGATGAAGCCCAAGAGCATGCCTCGAGGCACCCCGAACACACATTTTCCTGGGTTGAGCTTTACCCCTTAGCTCCTAAGCAGTCAAATGCAATCTTGAGATCGGCTACTAGGTCATCGGCCTTCCTGGATTTTACAACGACGTCATCGACATACGCTTCTACGTTCCTCCAGATATGGTCCCCGAACACATGGAGCATACACCGCTGGTATGTAGCTCCGGCATTTCTGAGGCTAAATGGCATTGTGACATAACAGTACATGCCGAAGGGTGTGATAAAAGAAGTCGCGAGTTGGTCGGATTCTTTCATCTTTATTTGGTGGTAACCGGAGTAAGCATCAAGAAAAGGACAAAAGTTCACATACCGCAGTTGAATCAACGATTTGATCAATTCATGGCAAAGGAAAGGGAACTTTCGGACATGCTTTATTTAAACTAGTATAATCTACGCACACCCTCCATTTTTCACTCTTTTTCTTAACTAATACAGGATTACCTAGCCACTCGGGATGGAATACCTCCTTGATGAATCCGGCCGCCAAAAGCTTCTTCACCTCCTCGCCGATTGCCCGGCGCTTGAGCTCGTCGAAGCGTCGCAGGCGCTGCTTCACCAGCTTGGAGTTGAGTCGGATGTCAAGGGAGTGCTCGGCGACCTCCCTCGGTATGCCAGGCATGTCCGAGGGGCTCCACGCGAAGATGTCAGCGTTGGCACAGAGGAAGTCGACGAGCACCACTTCCTATTTGCTGTCGAGGGTGGCGCTGACCTTCAATGCCTTGTCGTCAGGGCGGTTTGGATCTAGGGGCACCTTGTTGACACCCTCGGCAGGTACCAGAATTCTACTCCATGGAAAGCCTTATGAAATTACCTTTTCAACGAGTGGTCATTGATCCCAAATGGACTCCGGATGAAGAAGTTATGGTCGTTTTACTCCGGCACTGCGCTCTGTCCCGAGACATTTCAGAACGCGCAGCGTTGTAAGATTTTACCATAACTCTTCACACCGATCTCCAAAATTCACGATTCTTGATGCGTTGGAAAGAAGGCTTGATGGAGCTTTACAATATACAATTTTATCTCATGGTACTTCTCTGATCATGGACGAAAATCTCATCACAACAGCAGCACTTTGGGGATGATGATGATCCGATCGTACGATTTTCTTTTTGGGCATACTTCATCGCCTATGGCTTGGACAAAGAAATATACAAGAGACATTAGCCAAAATTGACACGGTGACATACCTTTTTCATCTTTACTTGTTTTGAGTGTGGGCTCGATAGCGGATGCTGGGCCACTAACAAAAGTTAGCACCTACCACTAAAGAGCGGGTCTTCACGTAGCCATCAACTTGCTTGAGTTAGATTGGACTTGTCAAAGTACGGACGTTGAGAACTTCTCAATCGCTTTGTGTCTAGGGTTTTACCTGCATTCATGGACACAAACAAGAAACACAGGATATATGCAATAATGAAATTAGGGTTAGTCCAAAAAGATAGATAGATCTCCCTAGGGTTCGAGTTGCTGATGCCCGGCAACGGCGCCAGAAAAGCTTGTTGACACTCCTTAGAGCCCCAATTTACGTACCGCAAGCGCACGGATAGTGGTAGCTTTTCCCTTAGAGTACTCCCCCAAGGTTTATCAATCCGTGGATCGGAAGCTAACTGACTAGAGTTTACCATCTAATATATCGAACCTATCCTAAACATGAAGCCAAGATTGCATATAAACTGAACACTTGATAGATATGAATGAAGGATAAGTGTTCATCACACCCACAACCGTAGATGAGATAACACAACCAAGGAGCTAGGGCCTATCATCTCTAGGTACAGTTCTAGTCAAAAAGGTGATCAAAACATAGATTGCATCTCAACTAAAAGTACACGAAATCATCTCTCAGAAAGGCGGCTCGCAAGCGGCCTACTTTCCCAAGGTCGCCGGTGCGAGGTGCGTGTTGACGCCTAAGGTTTCCCAAAGCTTTACCCCAAACGCCCACCAAGTGCTCTTACTCGAAGCTCCTCCTCTTGGTGGCCGCGCCACGACTCCCATGATACTCGCCATCGATCCTATTCCACATCATGTCGTCGCTAGGGCTTTTCCCTCCGCCATGCTGTCACCACACTGGGGTAATCAACCAACTAGCTAAAACACGCTACCTCAACGTATCCGCAAGATATAGACTAATCACCACGAATAGATCCAATCTTACTATGAACATATGTATGCATCACATATGAGAAAGAAAGCATGCATTGAAGTAGACCAAAGTCGAGACAACTAGAATAAAGAGTAGATTGATATCACCATCGTGTGTGTACATACCCCGATGAATGTTGGGGGTGACTCCCGAACTCCACCATGGCACAACCTCGCAGGGAGGCCATGGCGGCTAGGGGTGGCCTAAGCCATCTCCTAGGTACACTCGAAGACTTGCGGCGGTCGTCATCTCCCTCCAGCCTTGGCCCTAGGTTTTCGTCGAGTTCTGGGTGGATTGATTCCCCGAGTTGAATAAGGTGCGAGCTATTTATAAGCAGAGGAAGGCACCGGTCGAAGGGGAGGCCGAACCGCCTCATGGGCCTAGGCGGGCCGGCCTCATGGGCCTAGGCCGGCCGGCCTACCCTCTTTCGGGACCGCCTCGGTCTCCTCTTTCGCGTGTAGACTCCTCGCATCTTCTTGAGTTTATGTCCTTCACGATTGCACCCTTTTGGACGACGTTATCTTGGAGATATCCTCGAGGAAAGGATAGGATAGAGAATCCTTCCTTAAATCTTCATTTGCTTTGCTTAATCCCGAAGTATCTTGATCTCTTCTTCGTGGGCTTGGTCCTTTGGGCTCTCTTGGAGGATGGATGTGCATGAATGGGCTTCGAATCAACATGGGCTTTGGTCCTTCCTTTGAGCTTTGGCCTTCGTCTTTCTCCGTGTTAGCGCTCGATCACGGGCCTTGTCATTTCATGCTCCAAAATAGGCCAAAAACCTGCAAAAATGAAGTTCCTCCAAAATATATGTGCAAATGTGAAAATGACCAATAATTAGGCTGGGGTTAGGACGGTTAGTGATTTTGATATTAAATTCATGCCATTATCAAGGATAAACAAGGGATAAAATGGGTACTTAAGGAGCGCCAAAATTCCCCCCATGCTTAAAACTTGCTCGCCCTCGAGTGAGTCCAGGAGCTTTGCTTATAAAGAAATTAGCGTTGCCCCTCAATGTCCTCTCTGCACTTAGTCATACATAACAAGACATATTGCTCTCTCAAGTATTTAGCATTTAAGTTCATGTTGTGACTGGCTACTTTTTCATTATGAAAGATAGACTAGCAATTAAAGAACAAGCCACAATAATAAATAAATGCAATGCTCTCAAACTTAAGCGAACTTCAAACTTTTACCTTGTTTCATCGTGAAGAGTTTTCAAAAGAATGCATATCAAACATAAGTGAGGTTCTGTGACACCCCGTCCTACAGATAGTACAAGAGAAGTTGAAAATCTCTCAGGCGAAACAGAAGAGTTATGCTCTAGTTTCTATTTCCCGGATTTATGTAACACCTATCTGGAGTTTTTCTCTTTTCCTTGACCTTACCAATGTGTATTTCCTTTTATCCCAGCTCAGATGTCGGCAGAACAAAAAGACCTTGGAGACAGTGCAATGGGTGATGGTGAGAAAACTTGCCCGTGTTGCCAATTCTATGGCGTTCCTTATCGTCAAGTTCGTGCGACTGAAGATGAAGCCACAACTAGGAGGAACCAGAGGTTGTTCTCTAGTACAAAGAAGAATAGGTCTCATCAGGAGCAGCTAGCAGAGGATTCCCTTTTCCTCGACAGTCCATCGGTCGATGAGCTACAGACCATCCAGAAGAGAAAGGATTCTGAGTGCTCTAGAGATACACAGGTCGAGAATCAAGCTCTCCATGATTATATTAAGGGGTTGACTATCACTATGAATGTGATTCAGCCACGCGGTCGCAAGGAATCCAAAGAGCAAGCAGCAGAAATGATGCAAGATATGATGCCAAGTTCACATGGAAGTCAACCAAGTAGTGCCATTCACCACCACCGCATGTGCTACCAATGCGAGCAAAAAGGTCATTATGCCAAAAGTTGTCCACAGAAACGCCTTTCACCGACTCCACGGCAGGCAGGACAGCAGGGACGCCCAGCCCAACCCAGAACACCCCGACAGGGGAAGGTGAAACATGTGACGGCCGAGTCAGCAGCCGAGTCTCCGAACGTGGTTATTGGTACGACCATGGTCAACTCATATCCAGCTATGGTGCTTTTCGATACTGGTGCCACGCATTCCTTTATTGCACAGTCTTTTGTCGAGCATCACGGTATTCGCACTAACACATTAAAGAAGTGCATGTTAATATCTTCACCTGGAGGACAATTGAGGTCTCATATCTTCTGCCCTAGAGTCAGTGTTTCCATAGAAAGAGTAAAGTTCATTACAAATCTGATGGTGATAGACACCAAGGGTATTGATGTGATTCTGGGAATGGATACTCTTGCCAAGTGGGGAGTCAGAATTGATTGTGCTCAGCGGTCAGTTCACTTGTTAGCATCTAATGGCCAAGAGGTGACAGTCAGTGCTACAGAGCCTTCTGGTTTTCTTCATCAGATGGAGGCTAGACCCACGGATGGTATTCGCGTGGTGGCTGGATTCCCGGATGTCTTTCCGGAAGACTTGTCAGAAGAAGGAAGGGGAGTTGATGAAGACCTATCCTGATCTCTTTGCTAACCAGCCCAGAATCTCGGGACGAGATTCCTGTAAGGGGGTAGGATTTGTAGCACCCTAATTCAAATTTCAGTATTTAATAATAAATTTATTTGGCTTTATTTAAAATTCTAAGGATTATTGTGTTTAGACTTTCATTTAATCTAATTTTGATCCTCAAGTAATTAAAATTTATCATAGGTTTAATTTTTGTTGTTGCATCATGCTGGAGCATTGTTTTATTTGTTGAGTGCTTGTGTGAATTTAAATTCAAATTTGAATTCATTTGCCTTGAGTTTGAAATAGAATTAGAATTAGAAAGGAAAAGAAATAGAAAGAGAAAGAAAACCCAAAACTCAAAACCCAAACTTAAACCCAATCCCGTGGCCCACTTCTCTCACTCAAGCCCAACCCTTTTTCCCACGCGGCCCATATCCACCCCGGCGGTCCAGCCCGTCAGGGCCTAACCGCGACCCTCGCGCAGCACGCAGTCCCCGCCTCAGTCCCGCGTCCCCGCTATCGCGCCAGGCCCAGCAGTCAGCGTCCCACACCCCAGCTCGGCCCGCACTCCAGTCCCGCGCTGGCCTGCTCCCACGCACTCGGCCTGGCTCCACCCGCCTCCCAGTTGGAAGCCCAACCCGCTGGCCCACTCCTCTTTTCCCCAGCCCAAAACCTCAACCCAGACTGGTCCCTTTTCCTTTTCTTGGCCCAGCAGCATCCCACGGCCCAGTCTGCGCAACTGGCCTGTTTCCTCCCGCTCGGCCCGCTCACCCAGCACGTGGCCCAAATCCCTCCAATGCGCTAGGCCCAGCGCCAGGCCACCTTCTCTTCACCGCGACCCAACCCACGCGCGTGCACCAACAACCCAGAAAGCCAGCGCCCCGCGCTCCACTCTCGCACGGCCCACGCCGCGGCCTGCCCCGCCCGCGCAGCGCGCACCCTGGCTGACTGCCCTGGCCCACCTGCAGGTTGTCTTCTTCCTCGCGCCGCGCCTCCCGGCCGCTGGACCAGCCTCGCCGAGTCCCCCTTCTCTGCGCCGTGGACCGTCCGACCTCCGCAGGCCCACCGGCCAGCCAACCAGCACCTTCCTCCTTCTAGAACCAATACCCGAGCTCGGGATCACGCAGAGCAACGGCTCGATCCGTTTTCCCCGCATGGAGCCGTCTCGCCCGTAATCCTCGCCAACCTTCCTTCCCTCACCCACGCGCCGTGATCGTCGGCCCTGCTTCCTTTTAATGCGCCCCGGGCCATCCTTTGTGCCACACCCGCACGAACCCGCAGCCTCGAGCCGAGTTTCGCCCGCCACTCTGCTCCGCCGCGCCATAGCTCCGCGCCACCGCGGGTACACCCCCCACTCCACCGAAGCCCCGGCCAGATCCCGCGGCTGCTCCGCCTTGGCGCCAGAAGATTCCTCGGGGCCGTTCTCCCCGACCCAGGGACCCGCTCATGCCAGATTCTGCGCTGGAGACTGCCACCGCAGGTAGACAGTTTTCTCGGCAATTGCCGCCGCCGGCGACCCCTGCAGCTCCCTGACCCCTGGACCACCTACACAGGGCCCGCACGGACCTCGGCGGCCGTTCAGCAGGCTCGGGAGGACTACCACAGCAGCCGTTCCCGAGCTCCGTTCCACGACCCGCCGCCGGAGCTCGCCGCCAACCCCGCTGCGTCACGCCGCCGACCATCCCGAGCCTCGGTAAGGATCTCCAACCCCTCTCTGTCGCTTTGGCGCTATCTGGGGCAGGTCATAGCCCCTGGAATCGCCAGGGCATCGCACACTGGCGAGCAGCGCCACACAGGACCGCCGCCGCCCTTGCCCTCCCCGCTCCAGACCTCTCAGAACCCCAACAACCCCTTGGGTGGATCACGCGTTCAACGCTGATCCTCCCCGACCAAACCCCGGCCCAAAACGAGTCCGGCAGCCCCCGCCTCACCTTCTCCGGCCGCGCGCCGCCGCGGAATTGGTCACCGGCAGGCAAGCGCCGCCGCTTCCCCGCGCGGGTTGAACCCCAGCCGTCCGATCCTAGATCCATGGTCCAAAACAGATCCAGCCCGAGTCATTCAAATCCAAATACCGGTCAGTGCCTCCACTCTTGCACATAAGCCCTTGTTCTTCCATGAAATCAACCCGCGCTCCGTCCAGTTCAAAAGAAATTCCAGCCAGGTCCAGAACTTTATGTTTTAGCCCCTGAGTTTTCCCAATATAGAACCCGCAGTCCACCCTTGAGGTTTTTGCGAGTCAGACCCTGGAGTTAACATTTAATTACATGTTAGTCCCTCTGTTTCTGCAGAAAAGCCCCTGGAACATTGTTTTTCTTACAAATAAGCCCCTGAACCTTGTTTTTGGCCTAGATAATGCGTTTTAACTCCGTTTTAGGCGTTCTTTATGTCCACGCAATCGTTGTAACGCGTAGAATAGTTTTAGACTAGTTTAATGTGCTGTTTTTATGTATTGATGTACTGTTCTTTAGTGTTAGCATTGGTTTGCCTGTATGCTTATTGTTATGCTTTGTTTTGGCCATGTGTTCGTGAGTAGACGTTGATCTATCTGAGGAGCCCCAGTACCAGTACCAGGAGCAGCCATCTTCCGACCACTTTGAGCAGCAGCAGGAATAGTATGAGGAAGGCAAGTATAACATGAACAACCTATCATCTTTAAATACAATTTCATTCTGCATTTAATATTGTATGCCTATAAGGATTTCCTAGCCACTTTATATCCCTTATATATATCATTTGGGTTGCATTTTGTTTAGTTATGCTAGGTTGCTGCGCTATAACACATTCTGGTCCTTTTTAATTAATTTGATTAATGGTTTACTTAAATTTAATTCTGAGAGTGGCCCTCTGTGCTTCGTGCTTGGGTGGCTCACATCTCGTTAAAATATGGTTTTTGTAGAAACATGGTTTAGGGGGCCAGCACGGTGCTTAGTGCTTGGTTGGCCACTCTCCATAAGGACCGGTTCATAGAGCGACAACCTGGGACAACAGCGCTACCACAAGGCTAGAATGGGATAGACTTGGCGTAATAATTAGGTCTTTTTGGTTTGGAGTAACTTACCTGCGGGGCAGGGGCGGTAAGCTTCTATGTCCCTCGTACTGAGTGGCCTCGTCTGTGCTTCGTGTCTTGACGCCCACTAGACCTGCTCCATAGTCGCCGATCCACCCTCGCGGTTACTCCCTACCAGCGAGATTCTTTGTAAAGGCCTCGTAGTGAGTCGCTAGTCATCTCACCTAAGGAAGTGTGATGAACCTCTAGCGTAGCTCACGACTTGTGGGTAAAGATGTGCAACCTCTGCAGAGTGTAAAACTGGTATACTAGCCGTGCTCACGGTTATGAGCGGCCCAGATCCTCCTTTTGATTAGTGGGGTTAGCTCCTTCCGACGAGGGGGTGCCTCTCGGGGTTACCTTGGTGGTTTTGGTTTGGATCTCAGTAGTATCATGTTTAATTTGATTAATTACTATGTAACTGGGTTAATGGTAATTCATCAACTTGTAGTAAATAGCTTTAATAAAAATTTTGCCAAGATTAAAAGCTAATGCAGTTGAGTCAGCCAACCTTAGAGCCTCATAGTTTGTGTTATACTTGTTGAGTACAAGTTGTGTACTCACCCTTGTGTCTTCTCTACTTTTTCCTCTTGGCTACGCTACTGCTGCTCAGTTCCTGCCGACACGAGGGAGTTCGTCCAGCGCTACCAGGACTACGAGGACTTCTAGGCGTTCGTCTCCCAGTCGACGTCCCTGTGGCGCCCTGCTTCAGCTTCGGAGAGACTTTATCGTATTTTGTACTTCGCTTCCGCTGTATCAGACATTTTTGTCATTAATGTAATAAATAACATTCGTATTCGCTTTATTATATCTTATTCGTGATATGTGCTGTGATATACTGTTCATTCTGTTGTATATACGTGTGACTTGATCCTGGCACGTATATGATTGCTCGGTTTATGTTCTTTTATAAACCGGGTGTTACAGAGTGGTATCAGAGCCGTATCGACTGTAGGACGAAGCCTAGATAGAACTGGTCGAGTTTTAAGTCTTCTCCTCTCCAATCCTTGTCTGCTGAAACTATTTTACTATTATACCCCTTGAATTCTATGACTTTTACCCGTCTTGCCTTGATTTCTCTCTCTAAAGAATAGTTTTCGTAGATTTTGGCCTGAATCAGTCATCTGACCACCATGAGTATGAGATAGGTGACCCTTTTATAATAATACGATAGCACGATCTGCGACGCGTTGTGTTAGTCGAGTTGTGTGTTAAACTCGGCTAAGTTGTGGAAATTGTCTGCTTGTTATTATGCTACATGTTTGATTTGGATTTTTGGATTGATTGCATAGTTTAGTAGTTAAATTTATTTAATGAAAATCAGTTTAAAGTTAAAGTTAATTAATTAATAGAACAAGTTAGATCGTTGGGGGTAAAACCGTCCACTCCATCCTCTCTACCTTATCATGCCTTGGGTTTCTCCTGTCTTGCTCATCGAGAAGAAGGATAGCGCGAAGAGAAGGTGGTATCCAGAGATTCACCGACGAGGACGTCGGTTTCTGTAAGGGGGTAGGGATGTGACACCCCGTCCTACAGATAGTACAAGAGAAGTTGAAAATCTCTCAGGTGAAACAGAAGAGTTATGCTCTAGTTTCTATTTCCCGGATTTATGTAACAGAAGAGAAGTTTTGCTCCTTAGAACTTTTTATAACATAGAATACTTACCCAGCCATCCCCCCATGCTTGAACGAATGCTCGTCCTCGAGTATGAATAGTGGGAGAACTAACTAGTTAGGGTAAGTATCTCAAATTCACCTTCTTCTTCGTAGAACCTCTTGAATCTCCGGGGAGCCTTGTCTCCCAAAACTTTTCTTTATATGGTGCCCTTGATTCTTTTGATTCCGTCAAAATGGTAATCCATACTCAAATTGGGTTGTGGTCAAGGAGGTAATCACAAAAAGATATTTTTGGTTTAGGGTGGATATTCAGCGAGGTTTGCAAAATTCCCGAAGTAGAAACTCACAATGCATGGATAAATAGGCTAGCAAAAAGAAGGTTACACAAAAAAATGGAATGACCAGCTTCTTAGTCTCATACCAAAGAAATCAATCTTAATCCGACTCATCAAAATATAAGTTTGCAATCTAAAGGTTTCATCATGAAAGAATATGTATGTATAGGCTTTGGTAGGTAGAACTTTGCAAGAGATTCACAAATGTAGATAGCATATGAATTAAGTTTTCAAAGTAAAAAAACACAAGGTGTAAGGTCATCGGTAGACTTAAATCAAAGAGCAACATAGAATATGTGGGTCTAAAATTTAGTCATTTAACCTCCACAAATAAAAGAGCCGGTATTTTAATCATTTTAATTCCATTTAATTGAGAGAAAATGGTCAAGTCATATACAACATAGCGTAGGTAAAACAAAGCAACAACTTTCATCACTTTTCCATAAGCAAGAGCATATAAGAATATCATCGTGGTGAGCTCAAGGTGATGGTGGTTATCATTCATTGAAAACAAAAACAAATCTAGGTTGTACTCCTAGTAGCCATGTTATTATAGGGAGAGATATACAAATGTTGCATCTATGGTTGAAGGCATATATGTACAAGCATTTAGAAAAAAGAGAGAGTTGAGGAAGAATTACCGTCCTTCTCGATGCTCGTAATGAAGTGTAGTGCGGCCGCCCCCATACTTAAGCATTGTGCTAAGCATGGAAGAAGAATCATGAGCATCTTGTGGCAACCGTGATTATCTTACTCCATGAGATCTTTCTTCTTTGTCCACGAAATCCTCACCCATGCTTAGCATGATGCTAGGCGTGGAAGGAGAAGATGGACCATCTTGCAATTCTTGAAGTCCTTCCCTCATGTGTATGAATATCATCTTCAATGTGTCTTCACCTTTGTTGCTTCAATTTTCTTCAACTTCTTCTTATACTACGTCATGGTCCCAATCAATGCTTCACATCGTCGTCGCCTCCTTCAATTCCTCGTTGTCCCATTGCTGCCTCATCTTCACAAATTTTTTCTTTCAATTTCCAGAACAGAACATGTACTGAAACATTGTTCCATTGCGAAGTGCATGAATTTTCCTTTCCAACGAGTCCTCATCCGCCCAAAATTGATTCCGAACAAGAGAGTTATGTCCATTTCATCCCAGTGCTGCAATCTGTCCCGACGAATTTCAGAACGCGCAACGTCCAATGTTCTTTCCATGTCTCCTTGTACGGGTCTTCAAATTCATTGATCTTAGATGCGTTGGAACGGGAATTTCATGGAGCTTCTGAATATCAACTTTTTCTTCCTTATACGTCTCTATCCATGAGCAAAATTTGATGAAAACAGCGGGGCTTGCTCTCGAACTTTGGAGCTGTTGACGAATTTGATTTCTTCTTTGATCACGAATTCATGGGAACGCTTTGTCATGCCTGCAAAACAATTCAAGTGAACAATCTACCCCCAAGGTGACAGTTGGGAGTAGAAACAATCTCTAACAAACCAAAAACATCCCCTAAGATACTTAACTTGTGGCATAATTAGTCTAGTGAAAATTAAACCTAATGGGTGTATGTGAATGCAAGTGGGAGGTGTGTGTATGCGAATGAGAGGAAAATGGATTGCTATCTTGGTCAAAATAGCTTAAAGATGAGGTCCGCAAACAAGTTTAAACACCACGTTTACACAAGATTGCAAAAGGTAAATGCTATCATGATAAGCATTACATGGATAGGAAAGCATACATCAATAAGATTGAGACCAAGCTAGCAAAATGAGGGCATGAACAATGGAATGGATGCAAAGTGCAAATGCAAAGTTAGCAAAAACAAGTGTTAGCTAGATTGAAAGGACCTTTTGATGTCGTTCCGCAACTAGCTTATTCAAAAACAATTGCTAAGAGTGACAAAAAGCCTTCGCGGCACTTCATAAGAAGTGAGGCTTTTGTTAATGAAAAGGTTATTTATCGAAAAGGACCAAGCAACCGAGCTAACAAGGTTTTAGAAGTAGGTTTATGGGTTTCCTATATTTTAGTCTTAAAACAAAAATTTTGAAGAGAGAGTGTTGGGTATAGAAATTCTATCTAAGGTGGTTTTTAAAAAAATTGAGAGAAACAAAAGTTAGATTTTTTTTTGAATGAAAAACGTAACCTATGGTTTTAGGATTGCTCTATGAGTGGTTTTCCTAAGGGTTTTAGGATCTCAAAAGTGAGGCTAGTCAATGTTTTTAGAAAAAGTTTTTTCTTTTTTAAATGCAACATGCAATGAAATGCAAGGGTGAGATGAACAACATGGTATGCAATGCAACACGGGGTGGGTGAACAAAATGATATGACATGATGAGGTGGTCTAAAACAAAACAAAAAGTTAGCCTAAGTTAACTAGCCACAAGTTTAGAATTAAAGGGTGGTGCAATACTTCATAAATCTCTCTAAAAAGACACAAAGAAAAAGACTCTAAACACTAATAGGCACACAAAAAGGTCTACAAGTTTCACAAGATCAAATAACAAAGTTCTCCCTCAATAACATTTAGAAAGAACAACATGAAGTTGTGGTTTTTGTTAGAGCAATGGTACAATGTTACTTGATATTCCGATTAAAGAGTGCAATGTAGATGGTCATATTAAAAAGATCGGGTTGCCTCCCGCAAAGCGCTTCATTAAAGTCATAGAGCTCGACTTTCTTACCTTCAAATTGATGCGAAGCCATGGTCCTTCATGCAAGAGGTGAAGGTGTTCCATGTAGCTCTTATTCCACTTCCCATGTTGGACATGATCAATCACGCTTAATGGAAAACTTGCCCAATCGTCTCTCACATCATCGTCACCTACTTCTTTGTTGTCCTTCATCGCTACCTTTCTTTTCACAGATTTTCCTCTCTGTCCAGATTGGGAGTTGCACCAACCAATTGATCCAATGCAAGGTGCACAAAATCTTCTTTCCAACAAGTCTTCATTTGCCCAAAACGCATTCCAATTGAGGGAGTTATGCCCCTTTTTTCCGTCACTGCAATCTGCCCCATGCTGATTTCAGCACGTGCATCTCCGATGTTTGAGACATAACTCCTCCCATGGGTCTTCAATTGTATCGATCATGTATGCGTTGAACCGAGGACTTGATGGAGATCCTGAATATTCAGCTTTCTTGCATTGTAAATCTCTGGACTTGTGCACAAAATTGATGAGGCTTAGCCACGTCCGTTCTTGAAACTTGAAGATGTTGATGATGGTGATCAAAATTTTGGGTACGGTTTCCCTCCTCATCATTTGAGTTTCATGTCCTGCATGGTTAGTGAAATTCAGGGCTTCTCCCGACATGTGCTCTTTTAGGGTCATGAGCTTGACCAAGCGCAAAGCAAAATCGAGATTTGCAATTATTTGTAAACATATGCAACATAATCACATCCTCAATTAAATTTCATCAACAAGGCATGGTGTAATTAAATGCAGCATGTGTTTCTTGCATAGCGCGGAGCTTTTTATTAGGAAGAGGTTCTTTAAGCGTGAAATCAACATTCTCAAGAAACTCTAGCCTATCATCATGAAAAGAACAAGGCATAGAATTTAAACTTTCATTCCGACTATCGGTTCGAGCATGAGATTTTTAAAGATTATCAACAAAACTAATAGAAGCTTGAGAATTCAATGTATACCTTAGCCTCGGAGTTTTTTCATACTCATTGGATTCGTGGTGCTTTGTGTGAGATGTTATCTTGATGCACTCTTCGTGGTCCGTCGTGGTTTGTTTCTCACGTCTTCATGTGTTGATTGTTGCGCTCTTGTAATCCGTCGTGGTTTGTTTGCAACATCTTCGTTTGTCGAAGGTCGACCGCTTGTGCCTTCATCTGCCAATGTCATTGGGGTTCTTCCTCTGCTCCAAGCCTCTGAAGTTTATCATGTACGCTTGATGAAAGCATCGCCCAAGCTCCCCTTCATTGTTGTCATCGTCATCTTCTCTATCTTGTTCTCATCGCGTTGCTCCTGCCTCTTCTTCATGGAATCTCTCCTATATACTCAACAGAACATATACCAAAATATAGGTCTATTGAAAATTTTATGAAATTACCTTTCCAAAAAGTGGTCATTCGCTTTAAACGGAGTCCAAACGAGAGAGTTATGACCGTTTTACTTTAGCGCTGCGTGCTGTCCAGAAAATTTCAGAGTGCACGACCTTCGATGTTTTGGCCATAACTTCTTGTGGGAAACTTCGATTGACTTCATTCTTGATTCGTTGGAACCGGAACTTCATGGGGCTTTTGAATATCCAAAAATATACTGCAGTTTTCTTCTGAGGTCGAGCAGAATATTGATGATAACAATGACTTCTTACGAATGGATCCGAAGATGTCGATGATCTTGATCTTGTGGTCTTCGGAGCGTCTTGTTGTGCATCCTTGGCTTCAAGGTCATCACCATTGATTAACCAGAGAGTAGCATGGCTCCAATGGTCTGTCTCCATGGTTCTTGCTTTGCCTAAGATGACAGGATCGAAGGAGGCTCTCGTGCTTTGTGTCGACGATCAGAGTGGTCTCTTTCTTTGATTGTACTCGACTAGAAGCTTTTTGAGCATCCCATGGAGAAGATGGGTGGCATCATGGTTCCTCTAATCTTGTTGCCTCCAGCATTGGTCGACTTCAAATCATCAACTTTTGTGCACAAGGTCCTCCAAACATCTTGCGACATCGTCATCACTTTCTCCATTGTTTGTTGCTTCCTCTTCTTCGTTGAATTCCTTGATCATCCTGCACAGAACATGTACCAGAATTCTACTCCATGGAAAGCCTTATGAAATTACCTTTTCAACGAGTGGTCATTGATCCCAAACGGACTCCGGATGAAGAAGTTATGGTCGTTTTACTCCGGCACTGCGCTCTGTCCCGAGACATTTCAGAACGCGCAGCGTTGTAAGATTTTACCATAACTCTTCACACCGATCTCCAAAATTCATGATTCTTGATGCGTTGGAAAGAAGACTTGATGGAGCTTTACAATATACAATTTTCTCTCATGGTACTTCTTTGATCATGGACGAAAATCTCATCACAACAGCAGCACTTTGGGGATGATGATGATCCGATCGTACAATTTTCTTTTTGGGCATACTTCATCACCTATGGCTTGGACAAAGAAATCTCCAAGAGACATTAGCCAAAATTGACACGGTGACATACATTTTTCATCTTTACTTGTTTTGAGTGTGGGCTCGATAGCGGATGCTGGGCCACTAACAAAAGTTAGCACCTATCACTAAAGTGCGGGTCTTCACGTAGCCATCAACTTGCTTGAGTGAGATTGAACTTGTCAAAGTACGGACGTTGAGAACTTCTCAATCGCTTTGTGTCTAGGGTTTTACCTGCATTCATGGACACAAACAAGAAACACAGGATATATGCAATAATGAAATTAGGGTTAGTCCAAAAAGATAGATAGATCTCCCTAGGGTTCGAGTTGCCGATCCCCGGCAACGGCGCTAGGAAAGCTTGTTGACACTCCTTAGAGCCCCAATTTACGTACCGCAAGCGCAAGGATCGTGGTAGCTTTTCCCTTAGAGTACTCCCCCAAGGTTTATCAATCCGTGGATCGGAAGCGAACTGACTAGAGTTTACCATCTAATATATCGAACCTATCCTAAACATGAAGCGAAGATTGCATATAAACTGAACACTTGATAGATATGAATGAAGCATAAGTGTTCATCACACCCACAACCGTAGATGAGATAACACAACCAAGGAGCTAGGGCCTATCGTCTCTAGGTACAGTTCTAGTCAAAAAGGTGATCAAAACATAGATTGCATCTCAACTAAAAGTACACGAAATCATCTCTCAGAAAGCGCGGCTCGCAAGCGACCTACTTTCCCAAGGTCGCCGGTGCGAGGAGCGTGTTGACGCCTAAGGTTTCCCAAAGCTTTACCCCAAATGCCCACCAAGTGCTCTTACTCGAAGCTCCTCCTCTTGGTGGCCGCGCCACGACTCCCATGATACTCGCCATCGATCCTATTCCACATCATGTCGTCGCTAGGGCTTTTCCCTCCGCCATGCTGTCACAACACCGGGGTAATCAACCAACTAGCTAAAACACGCTACCTCAACGTATCCACAAGATATAGACTAATCACCACGAATAGATCTAATCTTACTATGAACATATGGATGCATCACATATGAGAAAGAAAGCATTCATTGAAGTAGACCAAAGTCGAGACAACTAGAATAAAGAGTAGATTGATATCACCATTGTGTGTGTACATACCCCGACGAATGTTGGGTGTGACTCCCGAACTCCACCATGGCACAACCTCGCAGGGAGGCCATGGCGGCTAGGGGTGGCCTAAGCCATCTCCTAGGTACCCTTGAAGACTTGCGGCGGCCGTCATCTCCCTCCGGCCTTGGCCCTAGGTTTTCGTCGAGTTCTGGGTGGATTGATTCCCCGAGTTGAATAAGGTGTGAGCTATTTATAAGCCAGGGAAGCCACCGGTCGAAGGGGAGGCTGAACTGCCTCGGAAACGGGCTAGGCCGGCTGGCCTCATGGGCCTAGGCCGGCCGGCCTACCCTCTTTCGGGACCGCCTCGGTCTCCTCTTTCGTGTGTAGACTCCTCGCATTTTCTAGAGTTTATGTCCTTCATGATTGCACCCCTTTGGACGTCGTTGTCTTGGAGATATCCTCAAGGAAATGATAGGATAGGGAATCCTTCGTTAAATCTTCATTTGCTTTGCTTAATCCCGAAGTATCTTGATCTCTTCTTCGTGGGCTTGGTCCTTTGGGCTCTCTTGGAGGCTGGATGTGCATGAATGGGCTTCGAATCAACATGGGCTTTGGTCCTTCCTTTGGGCTTTGGCCTTCATCTTTCTCTGTGTTAGCGCTCGATCACGGGCCTCATCATTTCATGCTCCAAAATAGGCCAAAAACCTGCAAAAACGAAGTTCCTCCAAAATATATGTGCAAATGTGAAAATGACCAATAATTAGGCCGGGGTTAGGACGGTTAGTGATTTTGATATTAAATTCATGCCATTATCAAGGATAAACAAGGGATAAAATGGGTGCTTAAGGAGCGCCAACACTATGTGCCGGTGCGAGGAGTCCATGGCTTCGCTTGCCATCTTGGCCAAGCTGTCTGCGAGGGCCTCGTCCTCTGCTTGGGCCTCGGCGCGCTCAACGCATTCAACATCGCACTTGTAGGCATGCTCGAACGACGAGCCGACGGTGATGATGCCCTTCGGACCGGACATCTTCATCTTGAGGTAGGTGTAGTTGGGGACTGCCATAAACTTGGCGTAACATGGCCGCCCCAGTATGGCTTGGTATGCTCCACAAAACCCCACTACCTCGAAGGTGAGTACCTCCTTGCAGAAGTTAGCCGGCGTGCCGAAGCAGACGGGCAGGTGGATCTGTCCGAGGGGTTGGACTCGCTTTCTCGGCACGATGCCGTGAAACGGCGACACGCTTGGGCGTAGCCTGTCCAAGACGATCCCCATGAGCTCCAAGGTGTGCGCGTACAGGATGTTGAGGCTGCTGCCCCCGTCCATGAGCACCTTGGAGAACCGGGTGTTGCCGATGATTGGGTCCACGACGAGCGGGTACTGACCCAGATTCAGGATGTAGTCGGGATGGTCCTCGCGGCTGAACGAGATGGTGTCCTCTGACCAGTCGAGGTAGGATGGCGTAGCATTACTGACGGAGAAGACCTCTCAACGCTCTCGCTTGCGCTGTCGAGTGGTCATGTTCGTTGTTGGCCCGCCGAAGATGAAGAACACGTTCTCCACCAAGGGTAAACCATTGCCGCCCATGTCCTCCTCGTCCTTCTTCTTGGCCTCGTCCTTGCGGCCGAGATGGTTGAAGTATTTGCGGAGCATGTCACATTCCTCGAGGGTGTGATTAACCTTGCCCCTATGATAAGGACACGTCTTCTTCAACATGTCGTCGATATATATATATATATATATGACGATACCCTTACTCTCCGGGTGAAATGCTACAACGGTATATCCGTGCGTTTGCGGATCCATCTATAATCATATTGATTATACCATGAGAGTGGCACCCCTTGGGTGCAGTTGCTAGGATGGGTTCGGCGCCCTCATTTCTAGTGATTGCACTAAGGACCGCCAACAGGCAATTCTGAGGTTGTTACCAAGGTCATCGCAAACCTGGTATCGACTTAAGAAATGCCAACAAGTATTTCTAGCGCCGTTGCCGAGGACGGTATGCAAACAAAGATATTGTGCTGATATTAACTTAGGCTTTGCACTCAGGATATGGACTTTACTCTTTCAGGCTAATGTCACTTTATGTCTTCTTTTATTTTTGATTTGAAAGAAGACAGGGGTAGTGTATGACTGGTTTCTCCCTGCCGGAAAACTACATAGACAATCCAGAGAGGCTCGTGAGAAGGGCACGACCTCGCATCGTTCCTCCTCTTGCTATCCTTCCGGCACAGGAACTCATTCAAGAAGCACCACTCGTTCTTGAGGCTATGGCTGAAAATACTCTCCGCGAGTTCTCCGTCCCCTCCACCAACACTGTGGCCACTGGCCCCAACATCAACGTCGGGGACATGAACTTCGAGCTGAAATCAAGCCTCATCAACATGGTGCAGGCTAGCCCATTCTGTGGCAAGCCGAATGAGGATGCAAATGCACATTTGCAGAATTTTCTGGAGCTCTGCAACACCGTTGTCATATGGGGTGTCGCCACCGATGTTATCAAGCTTCGTCTGTTTCCCTTCTCCCTGCTGGGGAAGGTGAAATAGTGGTTTTACAAGGAAAAAGACATCGACACCTGGGCCAAATGCTCCAAGGCGTTCCTCGCAAAATTCTTCCCGCTGGGCAAAACAAATGCTCTGCGTGGGAGAATTTCAAGTTTCCAACAGACGGGGATGGAATCCATCCCAAAACCTTGGGAGAGGCTACAGGAATACATCCTGGCCTGTCCTCATCATGGCATGGATGAGTGGCTCGTCCTCCAAAGCTTCTACAATGGGCTCACAACGACTTCCAGAGCCAATATTGATGCCGCTGCTGGAGGAGCCTTCCTCGACCTAACCATTGCCAAATCCAAAGCATTGGTCGAGAAGATGGTCTCCAATCAGGGGTGGAGCGATGAAAGACTCCAACCCCGTACGAAGGGCATGCATACCGTCAAGGAGACGGATATGATTGCCACAAAACTGGACCTCCTATTGAAGCATCTCGGCGAAAGGGCCGAATTCAAGAAGCATAAAGAAAACTATGCTCGTGCCATGGAATCGCACTTCACGTGCGAAGTCTATGGTAATGATGGACATACAGGGAACGACTGCCCCAAAACCCGTGAAGACTGTGCTTACCTCAACAACAACAGCAATGGGTTCCGTCCACAACAAGGAGGCCAGGGGTGGAACCAGCCACGTCAACCATTTCAGGGAGGTAACAACTATAATCCTTCTTTCAATTCAAATTTCAATTCAAACCAACCTCCCTTAAGAGATCTTGTTCTTGGCCAAGTAAAAATTAACAAAAATATAAATAAAAAGCTTTTGGCCAATGACAAATCCATGGAAAGTTTAAAAGTAAAGCTTGAAACTTTGTCTTCTACGCTTAAAAACCAGTTAAGTTTCAACAAAATGATCGAAACCCAGCTTGCACAAATTGCTGCCGCTTTACCTGCTGTTGAGAGCAGGACGATCCTGAGGCAACCCGAGACTCCCATAGAAAATGTCAGCACGGTGTCTACCTGATGGGATAACTCGTCCCGGAGGCCACCACACAATAACCATGCAGGCAGGTACACTCCCCCAAGGAACGACATCTGGGATGGCATGGTGGCAACTGTGCAAGAGGATCCAGGGGTCCCCATGATCAGCTGCTCAATCTACATCAAATACTTCGAGCGATGCCTTTGTGATCTGGGGGCAAGCGTAAACATAATGCCCAAGGTAATATACGAAGCGCTTGAATATCCTGCTCTTTCCCTAACAACTATGCTCATACAGCTTGCAGATTCAACCATTCGGTATCCCAAAGGGATAGCCGAACACGTTTTCGTACGAGTACGAGACTCCTTCGTCCTTGCCGACTTTGAGATAATGTATATGGAGGGCAACCTTCGAGTCGACCTCGTTCTTGGGCGACCTTTCCTAAGGTACGCCAAGGCAAGAATCGATGTCGGAAAGGGAGAAATCTGTTTCCGCGTCGGACGGGAGGACATGTTTTTTAGGTTTAAGAAAAGGGAAGAGCAGCGCTTCATTATTCAACAAGATAGTGAAGGGCAAGCACTCTAGGGTGCACCAGAACCCCAGAGCACCGACCCTCCACACCTAAAAAAAGAAGAAAGCAAAGAAGTTGTGGCGGAAGGTCGAGAGTTCGGCTTCGTCCAGTTCTCCAGGACGAGCCGACCAATGGTAAGTACGGTGGAGAAAGGTCGTGCATGTCGGACTATAAACGACGCGTCCTTACCAAAGGTAAATTGGTATTTATCTCATATTTGCTTTTCCGCCTTTTCAAATTTTCTTTGCACCTCATTTGATTTCTCCACAGCATGTTTGATATTTTTCAAAATTGTTTTCTGCATGCTGGAATTTTTCTAGCACTTTTTCCTTTTCACAAAAATACCAAAAATATTTTTTGAGTTTTAAAATCCTTTGGAAAAAAATAATTTGGACATCTTTTCGAGCAAAACTTTTGGCCGTGCACCATATTTTCAAAGTTCATGACCGTTGAGCAATCACCTGGTCAAAGGGGGGCACCAGGGGGCCCACCCTGGGGCCGGCCGACCCCACAGGTCGGTCAACCCAGGGCCAATGGCTCCTGGGCCCCACCTTCTCCAACGGCTACCTGACCATTGTGTCTGGCCCTTCCTCGGGTGCACTCGCCCAGTTTCTTCAAATAGAGGCCGAGAGAGGGGTGATGAGCTCTCATGCTCACTCTCTTCACTCTCACTCCCTCTCACACATTCTTGCTCGGATTTCCTTTGGATTTTGACTCAAGTTTGATTGCAAGAACACTCTCTCTCTTTTTTTTTTTGCTGCAAGATTGATCACATACTTGGAGGAACAACTTTCGGGTAAGAGTTTCATTTTCATTTCACTAACATAACCCGAATCGAGTTGTTCTCGTTCGTTCTTGTTGCAAGTATGAGAGGTGCAGTACGTAGGATTTCCGGAGCTCTCAAGAGAATGACAGGGTTAGGCTCGTCCCGTTCATGGGGTGAGTCAAGCTCCCGTCATTCCTCCAAACCTGCACCAACACCAACCACGATGGACTATGAGCAAGACGAACAAGAAGAACAGTTCGAGGAGCAAGCTGCAGAACCACAAGCTGAGGACATGGAGATAGATGAAGATGATGCACCGTACCTCGACTTGCGAGATGACCACGAGCGTCAAGCCTACGCCATGATCAAGAATCGAAGCTTTGGTCATACCAGAGCCTTCGATCCGGACCTTCTCGAGAAAACAGGTATGGACGTTGACTTCGCTCGTGTTTGGCTGTGGTTGGATGGGATGGTTTTGTGCCCATTGAGGAGAATGGTTCTCGTCTCCTCACCATCCAGTTTCTTTGCACTCTTCGGGAGGTGGACGATGGTGTTTCTTTCCGACTTTTTGGAGTTGAACGCTATTTTAATTGGAGAAATTTCAGTCACCTCCTTGGTTTTAGCACGCGCTTGCCAGTTTCCCTTGCAAAAGCTTGCCGCGGTTTTGATCGACATGAGTTTTGGGGTTTGATTTCGGGTCAAGTTGTTCATGGCAAATTTGCACCTCGGTGCAATGACATTCAAAATCCGACTCTTCGTTTGATGCACAAGTGGGTGGCTATCACTCTCTTTCCAAGAGATTATCCACGACCAGTGCGGAATGATGAGCTGATCATATTATACGCCATGTTCAACAAGATCCGAATCTCCCCCGCATAAGCAATGGTTAAGCAATGGCTCACAAATTTTCGGATGACGGGTCCTATTGAATGCACTTCTTTGGTTACCCCCATCGCATCAAACATGGGAATCTTAGACGGGAACCCCGTTCCCTTCATTGAGGAGCCCCGTGTTATGATCAATGAGGCGTACTTGGTTCAAGGCCACACACTCAAGAAAGGCCCGGATGACTCCTTGATTTTCTTTTCGCTAGGTTATGCAAATGAAATCCCGTTGCCAAACGCGGGATATCACTTGTATAACTGTCGTTCGCTAACCATCCCTCTTGTTCCACAAGAGGAGAGACACAAGCATAATGTTTCTGGTCTTCTTGGCAGGGTTACAAGAAGCAGGGCCAGAAGGGAGGAATTCATGCAGCAGCAACCTCAGCCTCAACCACAGCAATATGAGGCTGGAGGTTCGTCATGACAGAGTGCCAGTTCCTCAGAGTGGCACGGCAGGCCACAGGGCACCGGACCACCAGCTCCAGTTCCAGTGGACCCCCGCGACGTACAGCTTCGTCTAGAGGTTTCGCCACTCTGACTTGGCAGATGGGCGAGCTGAACATGAGCACTACCAACATCGATTAGTCGCTGGGCCAGCACATTGAGTCAACCCAGAATTGGCAGCGATACACAGGCGAGAGGATCTGCAATCTGGAGCAGCAACAGCAGCAATCCCAGGAGGAGTGGAGGGCCTACTACCGTTGGGCTGGGTTTAACCCCAACCAACAGCAGTGAGCCTGAAGCTAGCTTGGGGGAGGACCTCCATGAGAGGTACCTTGTATCAAATTCTACCTTTACCGCTTTCCAAAATCTTGCATGAAACCAAACAAAAATTTGCAAAATCCTGAAAATCCATAAAAAATTGCATAACTAAAATCAAATAAAAATTAGCAAAACCCATAAAAACCCAAAAATATTTACTTGCTTTCCAGTATGTGTAATAAGCATGTGTAGTTTTTCCTTGTTGAGACGATGAATAGTTGCTCTATTAGTTCCTTTCTTATGCCTAGTTACAACCTTGTGCTCTCCCTAAGTTCTGAGTTTGGTGGCTAGATGTTCAAACCTTAAGCTTGAAACTTGTGGGTAGCGATAAGCAGAATTCGAATCTAGGTTGTTGTGGGTTATGATATGGCTGAAAAGAGTTGCTATGATCTTCTCCTACGTGATGCTTGATATCCGGAGTATTTCTTTTCAAAAAATACAAAAATAAAATAAAGTTTCTCGGTGATATGCAATTCCCATCTAGAGCCATATGAGTTACAAGTTTGAAAAACCTTTCCACATATGCAACTTGTCTTCTCATTGAGCTTTGTCAAATTGTTGTGACCCTTTGAGAGAATCACTTCATACGCCATGATCAAGATCACATACACATCCACTCACATGCTATACTTCTACACTTGGAAAATAGCAAGTACATCCATCCACCCACAAATAAAACTCCATGTTGTACCATGTCTATCTCTCTCCAAAGTTATCGTTATAATGTATGGGCTATACAAAAAGAAGAAAGAAAAGATGCATACCCAAAGAAGGTATGCCACATGCCCACAAGGCATGTCAAAAAAAAGAGAAAGAAAAAAAAGAAAATATAGCCCATACCAAATATATATATATATATATATATATATATATATATATAGACACACACACACACAAGGGAGAGATAATTCATATAAACGAGTCTCATCCACCATCCACCAAAAATATCCACACACTTGCACATCTTGATCAAAGCTTATGACTTGTTTCTCCTTTGGATCCGGTCTTTGACTTAGCAAAATATGAGAAGCAGGTTGCCTTTACATCCTCCATACCTACAGATCCACCAAAAAAGAGCCATTAAAAGTAGGATGGAAAAGAAAGGCACATGAAAAGGCCTTGGTGAGGAATGAAACACATTTGAGCGATTCGAGAGATCACCCGAGGAACTTACAAAATTTCTTTTCAAAAACACTTTAGAAAACCTCCGGATTGACAGTTGAACAAAGGAGTGGTAAGTGGTACTCTACAAGCTGTTCTGACCCTCAACCGCCAAATTTGAGGATGATGCTATAAGCCCCACAGGAGTAAGGTAAAGGGTGCGAACAAGGCCAACTTATTTAGAATAAAGGTAAGAACACTCGGTTGTGCCTTGGGCATAAGTCAGGAATGCGACATTGTAGCAACTCCTGATCAACTACCTAAGTCTAAAACTTTGCTCGGGACGAGTGTTGGCAGTCCTTAGCCTTACAGATAAATCCGCAAGTGTACGGATACCGATGTAGCTTTCACCTTGGAGTATTCCAGGGTATCGAATCCACGAGGAACGAGAAGTGTACTAGTAGTGAATCTTGTTTATCCAGGTGATATGACGGGAGTGAAGATGTTCAGATAAGATAGGTGGAGGTAATCTAACATCGCCTTGCTAACTAATCCTTACAAGAATACTTGACTTGTACTCTAGTTGCTTCGGCGGCCTCAGGGAAGGACTCAGAAAGGGATGAGAACGGAGTCCAACGGCAGTCGACAACTACTGCTATGAAAGCACCCGAACGTGGTGGACTATAAAGGACGGACAGGGCTGTCACCACCTGCCGTCTACCACAGCGGTTCCGTGTGGTGGAACACAACCCAAGGTAACTATCAAGCCTAGGCACCGTGCCAACACTATCAAGTCACTGACTTCTACCTCACGTTAAGGCAAGAAGAAACCCCAAATGGATAGAACTTGCTACCCACGCAGACAAGGGATCCCACAACTAGAGAGACCAAGTATTCAACTAAAGGAGAGTAAACAATATTACCGACGAAAGAGGAGGAAATTACTCGAACCAAAGCTTCATTCCTCGGAGACACAAAGTTGGAGAGGGGCCGACACTCCGGCTCCTCTCCGGACTCTCACCTCGCCTCTCTCCCTATTTTCTAAAGATATGTGGAGCGCTACGTTTCGCCTTGGACTTGCTCCAATTCTCCGTGCTTTGGAAATGAGGTGAGGGTGTCCTTTTATAGCTCTTCCAAGGCGGTGCTGAAGCTAGCGCGTGCACTTTACGCAAGTAGGTCGGCTGCTTAGCTCTCACGCGAAAGATGTGGGCACGTGGCATGACAAAGTGAGGCCGGCCGGCCTCCCCTAGGCCGGCCGGCCTGGGATCTCCGCCAAATCTGCACCGTCTTTTCGTGGATGCTCCTGATCACTCCTGGAGGTCGGTAGTGGTTGCGTCGGTTTGAAGCGCGACAATTAGTAGGCTGGCCGGCCTGGAGTTGGCTCCTATCAGCCCTCCATTGCACTGACATGTCTATCGACGGTTGTATGTTCCTTCTCCAGTTGGTTTGGGTCTTGACACTTAGTTTGGTCACTTTGGAAGCCCATTGGAGGGACATATGTGTAACACCCTAATTTACATTTCAGCATTTATTAATAAATTAAATTGGCTTTATTTAATTTTCTAAGGTTTATTGTGTTTAGTTGGCATTTAATCTAATTTTTGTTCCTTAAGTAATTAAAATTTATCATAGGTTTAAATTTTTGTTGCATTCATGCTGGTGCATACTTTTATTTGAGTGTGGTTTGAATTCAAATTCAAATTTGAATTCAAACTATGTTTGAATTAGATTTAGAAAGGAGAAGAGTAGGAAAAAGAAAACCCAAACCCTTAACCCAGGCCCGGCCCAGCGCGGCCCAGGTCTCCTTCCCTCTCTCCTCTCCTGCTGCGGCCCGTTCCTCCCTCTCCCTTCCCGCGGCCCAATCCCGCGAGGCCCAGCTCGCGACCCGGTCCGCCCCGCGGCCTGCCTCCGCCTCGCGCCCGGCCCGCACGCGCCCCCCGCCTCCCTCTCGCTGACTCCCCGGCCCCAGTTGTCGGCACCTCCTTCCCCGGCGCGTCCGCGCCAGCAACGGCCGGCCGAGTCACGGCCGCGATTTCCGTCGCGCCTCCCTTCCCGGGCACGCACGCCTAGGTGCCCCGCCGCATTATAAATAACGCCTCGCGACCCCCCCTGCTCCCTCCAACCCTAGCCGCCACCCTCACGCCGCTCGGCTCCGCCGCGCCTTGCTCCGCCGCACCGCACGCCGGCGCTGCCACGGCCACAACGCCCTGCCGCGCCACCGCTCCTGCCAAGCCCCACCAGAGATCCGCCCTGAGCTCAGGGTTCACTCCGAGCTCGCTTGCCCCGATTCGAGCCACGACCGTGCCGGAATCACGCCGGACCGCCGCCGGTGAGTTCCTTGATTTTTCGAGCAATTTCTCGCCGTCGTCGCCCCTCCGGCCATCCTGACCCCTCTAGCATCCCCGCAGGAGCATCCCGAGCCGAACCGCAGGATCCCGAAGCCGGAAGACCCCCACGCCGCCCTGTCCGCGAGCTCCGCCCTGACCACGCCGCCGGTACTCGTCGCCGACCGCCCCTGGCTGCAACTCCGGCCGTTCTTGGCCCTCGGTAAGCACCCTCAGGCCATCCCAAGCCTTTTGTGCCTTTTGCCGTAGCCCGTAGCCCCTGGCGTCGCCCGGAGCACTCGCGCCGGCGAGCCTCCGCCTCGCTGACCCGCCATCGCCGGTGCACCCTCCGACACAGACCACCCCGAGCCCAGAAAAGGCCACGGGTGGATCACGCGTGACGCGTAGATCCTCCCCGACCCAAGCCCGCTCGATTTCGAGCCCTAGAACGCCAAGGCCGCCATCTCCGGCGACTCTGCAGCAGAGCGCCGCCGCGGGAGCAGAGCTCCGGCGAGAACCCGCCGCCGCCCGCGCGCCCAACCTCCCTGGACCGCCCGATCTGAGATGCACGACCGAGATTAGATCATCCCCCGTTTAGATCTGAGCCGCCAGATCTGAATCCAATGGATCAGATCTGACGATACCCCTTCGCCCTACACGTTTTGCATAAGAGCCCCTGTTCTTTCCTGTTATCAACCCGCAATCCAGCCTTAGTCAAAAATAATTACGGTTAGGTCCCGGTTTTTACCCAAACCCCCCTGACCTTCCTAATATTAGTACCCGCAGTCCAGTTAGGTCTTTTTGCATGCTAGCCCTTAGATTTAATGGTTAATTGCGTTTTAGTCCTCGGTTTTAGCAGAAAACCCCCTGGAACTTCAGTTTTCTTACAAATAAGCCCCTAGAACTTGTTTTTGGCCTAGTTTACGCGTTTTAGCTCCGTTTTTAGCGTTCTTTATATCCACGCGATCGTTGTAATGAGTAGAATAGTTTTAGCTTAGTTTTTCTTGCTGTTTTTATGTATTGATGTACTTGTTTCTTAGTTTTTGTTAGTGTTTGCTTGTATGCTTATTCCTGTGCATTGTTTTGGCCATGTGTTCGTGAGTAGACGCTGATCCAGTTGAGGAGCCCCAGTACCAGTACCCGGAGCAGCCGTCTTCTGAGCACCTTGAGCAGCAGCAGGAGCAGTACGAGGAAGGCAAGTATAACATGAACAACCTATCATCTTTAAATACAATTTCATACTGCATTTTAATACTGTATGCCTTTAAGGATTTCCTAGCCAGCTTATATCCTTTAAATATACCTTTGGGTTGCATTTTGGTTAGTTGTGCTAGGTTGCTGCGCTATAACACACTTTGGTCCTTTTTAACTAAATTGATTAATGGTTTACTTGAACATAATTCTGAGAGTGGCCCTCTGTGTGGATGAGTGGCTCACGTCTCGTTAAAAGATGTTTTTGTAGAAACATGGTTTAGGGGGCCAGCACGGTGCTTAGTGCTTGGTTGGCCACTCTCCATAAGGACCGGTTCATAGAGCGACAACCTGGGACAACAGCGCTACCACAAGGCTAGAATGGGATAGACTTGGCGTAATAATTAGATCTTTTTGGTTTGGAGTAACTTACCTGCGGGGCAAGAGTAGTAAGCTTCAATGGTCCCTGCTCCTCCGGCTTGGTCTGTGCTTGGATTGCGCTCCTATGCTTGTACCCCCGGAGGTGGGCCCCATCGTCGCCGACCTAACTCTCGCGGTTACGCCTTACCAACGGGATTCTTTTTAAAGGCCTCGTAGTGAGTCGCTGGCCATCTCACCTAAGGAAGTGTGATGAACAACTGGCGTAGCTCACGACTTGTGGGTAAAGATGTGCAACCTCTGCAGAGTGTAAAACTGGTATACTAGCCGTGCTCACGGTTATGAGCGGCCCAGATCCTCCTTTTGATTAGTGAAGTTATCTCCTTCCGACGAGGGAGGTGCTTCTCGGGGTTTACCTTGGTGGCTTGGTTTCGGTTTGGTTCTCAGTAGTAGTATAATTAATTTTGATTAATTACTATGTAACTGGGTCAATGGTAATTCATCAACTCATAGTAAATAGCTTTAATAAAATTTTGCCAACACTTAAAAGCTAATGCAGTTGAGTCAGCCAGCCTAGAGCCTCATAGTTTGTGTTATACTTGTTGAGTACAAGTTGTGTACTCACCCTTGCCTCTTCTCTACTTTTTCCTCTTGGCTACGCTACTGCTGCTCAGTTCCTGCCGACACGAGGGAGTTCGTCCAGCGCTACCAGGACTACGAGGACTTCTAGGTGCTTCGACTCCCAGTCGACGTCCCTGTGGCGCCCTGCTTCAGCTTCGGAGAGCTTTTTCGTATTTTGTACTTCGCTTCCGCTGTATCAGACTTTTATGTCATTATTGTAATGAATAACATTTCGTATTCGCTTTATTATATCTTTTTACGTGATATGTGCTATGATATACTGTTCATTCTGTTGTATATACGTGTGACTTGATCCTGGCACGTATATGATTGCTCGGTTTATGTTCTTTTATAAACCGGGTGTTACAGAGTGGTATCAGAGCCATATCGACTGTAGGACGAAGCCTAGATAGAACTGGTCGAGTTTTAGGACTTCTTCTCACCAATCCTTGACTGCTGAAACTATTTTACTATTATACCCCTTGACTTCTATGACTTTTATCCTTCTTGCCTTGATTTCTCTCTCTGACGCATAGTTTCGTAGATTTTGGCCTGAATCAGTCATCTGACCACCTTGAGTATAGCTAGGTGACCCTTTTATAATAAAACGATAGCACGTTCCGCGACGCGTTGTGTTAGTCGAGTCTTTTGCTAAACTCGGCTAAGTCGTGAAAATTGTCTGCTTGTTATTATGCTACATGCTTGATTTGGATTTTTGGAATGATTGCATAGTTTTGTAGTATAAATTTGTTTGAAGAAAATCACTCTGATGTTAAAGTTAACTAATTAATAAAATGAGTTAGATCGTTGGGGGTAAAACAGTCAACTCTATCCTGTCTACTTTATCATGGCTGAGTCTTTTTCCGCAAAGAGTTATCATATCCATCTGAGTTTATTCTTGCAATATCCTTACTCGTGAAATCTTTTGTTCAAATCAGATGGTGAACACCAGGAGCACCGGTTCCGGTTCTGGCCAGCAGCAGGGTCAGAACAACCAGGGTACCGGGATCCCGATGCCTCCGCCCTTGACTCCGGAGCAGTACTTCCAGCTCCAGATGCAGATGATGGCTACCCTGAACAACACCGTTCAGGATCTTCAGCACGCTCACACTCAGCCTCCGCCTCCTCCACCGCCGCAGCCTCGCGACAGGCGTGCTGAGTTCCTGAGGGGTCACCCGCCGACGTTTTCTCACACGTCCGACCCTCTTCAGGCCGACGACTGGCTCCGTGCAGTGGAGCGTCAGCTGGACATCGCCCAGTGCGATGACCGTGAGCGCGTCTTGTACGCAGCAGGACAGCTGCGAGGGGCAGCTTTGGACTGGTGGGAGTCCCACCCGGTCCATGACCGCGAGTCTCTCACTTGGCTCCAGTTCAGGGAGCGCTTTCGCAGCCACAACGTCCCCGCGGGCGTTATGAAGATGAAGCAGAAGGAGTTCCTTGCACTGAAGCAGGTAACCTTAAATATAATTATTCAGCGGTTTCTTTTGAGCTAATGCCCATTGTTCTATCCTTATGAATCTTGAGTTAATCTTCCGATGTCTATCTGTCTTTGTCAATTCAGGGGACTATGTCGGTCACGGAGTATCGTGATCGCTTTCTTCAGCTGGCTCGCTACGCCCCTGCCGAGGTTGCGGATGACCGCAAGAAGCAGGAGCACTTCATGGAGGGTCTTGAGGACTACCTCCAGTACGCGCTGCTCAACCTCCGCTTCGACGACTTCAACCATCTGGTTGACAGTGCGCTCAACACTGAGCGTAAGCACTTGGAGATGGAGGACAAGAAGAGGAAGGTTGTCCCCGTTGCTTCCGGCAGCAACACTCGTCCACGACTCCAGCAGCCCCAGCAGTACCAGCAGCAGTACCGGCCTCCTCAGCAGTACCAGCAGAGGCCACCGCAGCAGTACCCGCCTCGACAGCAGCAGGCTGGGCAGGGCCAGAGGTTACCGGCACCTCCGGCTCGTGCTGCTCCACCAGCTCCACCGGCACCGCAGGCTCCACGTCCGGCAGCTCCTACTGGACAGCAGGCTCAGGGACCTCCTCGCACCTGCTTTCACTGCGGCCAGCCGGGGCACTACGCCAACGCTTGCCCCCGGAAGGCGCAGGCGGGACAGCAGGGGCGCCCAGCTCAGCCCAGGGCGCCAGCACAGGGCAGGGTGAACCACGTGACGGCCGAGTCAGCGGCCGAGGCTCCCAACGTGGTTATTGGTACGTTCATGGTTAATTCATATCCAGCTACAGTGCTTTTTGATACTGGTGCTACGCATTCCTTCATTACTCAGTCTTTTGTTGAGCATCATGGTATTCATACTAGCACATTAAAGAGGTGCCTGTTAGTATCTTCACCGGGAGGACAGTTGAGGTCTCACACTTACTGCCCGAGAGTCAGTGTTTCTTTGAGGGGAGTAGAGTTCTGTACTGATCTGATGATGCTAGACACCAAGGGCATTGATGTCATTCTGGGAATGGAGACTCTGACCAAATGGGGAGTTCGGATAGATTGTGCTCAGAGGACAGTCTTGCTATCAGCTTCCAGTGGCCAAGAGGTTGTTATCAGTGCAGTAGAGCCTTCGGGATTTCTTCATCAGATGGAGGCTAGACCCACGGACGGTATTCGCGTGGTGTCTGAATTCCCGGATGTCTTTCCGGATGATCTGCCAGGTATGCCGCCTGAACGCGCCATTGAGTTTTGTATTGATCTCTTGCCTGGCACAGCTCCTATTGCAAAGCGGCCCTACCGTATGGCACCTATAGAGCATGAAGAAGTTAAGAAGACTATTGATGAGTTGCTAGCCAAGGGCTATATCCGTCGCAGCTTCTCTCCTTGGGCTTTTCCATTGCTGCTAGTAGATAAGAAGGATGGCTCGAAGAGGATGTGTGTGGATTATCGTGAGCTGAATGCAGTCACTATCAAGAACAAGCATCCACTGCCCCGTATTGAGGATCTCTTCGATTTGCTTCGAGGTGCTCGTATATTCTCGAAGATTGATCTTCGTTCGGGTTACTTTCAGCTGAGGATCCGTCCTGGGGATATTCCGAAGACGGCATTCACTTGCAAGTACGGGCTATATGAGTATACAGTCATGTCCTTCGGCTTGACTAATGCCCCGGCTTTCTTCATGCATCTGATGAACATGGTTTTCATGGATTATCTGGATGTCTTCGTGGTGATTTTCATTGATGATATTCTAATCTTCTCCAAGACAGAAGAAGAGCATGAGGAGCATCTGAGGCTCATGTTGCAGAGATTGAGAGAGCATCAGCTGTATGCCAAGTTCAGCAAGTGCGAGTTCTGGATTGACGAGGTTCCATTCCTCGGTCATGTTATCTCTCAGGGAGGCATTGCTGTTGATCCGAGCAAGGTGAAGGATGTGCTCGAGTGGGAGACACCGCAGACAGTGAAGGAAGTCAGGTCTTTCTTGGGCTTAGCAGGATATTATCGGAGGTTCATTGAGAATTTCTCCAAGATCGCGAAGCCTTTGACTTCTTTGCTAGAGAAGAATGTGGCTTTTGTATGGACTGATGAGCGTCAGATGGCCTTTGATGAGCTGAAGAAAAGGTTGACTACGGCGCCAGTCCTGACTCTGCCAGACCAGACGAAGAGGTTCACGGTGTATTGTGATGCTTCGAAGGATGGTCTTGGGTGTGTTCTGATGCAGGAGGGCAGAGTGATAGCTTATGCGTCACGGCAGTTACGTCGACATGAGCTGAACTATCCTACTCATGATCTCGAGTTAGCCGCAGTTGTGCATGCTCTGAAGATTTGGAGGCATTACTTGTATGGACAGCGGTGTGATATCTACACTGATCACAAGAGTCTCAAGTACATTTTCACGCAGAATGAGCTGAACATGCGGCATAGAAGATGGCTAGAGTTAGTCAAGGACTATGACCTGGAGATTCACTATCATCCGGGCAAGGCCAATGTTGTAGCAGATGCTCTGAGCAGAAGAAGTTATGTCAACATGGCCGTGGCTTTCCAGATGCCTCCAGAGTTATGCGAGGAGTTCGAGCAGTTGAGTCTGGGTTTCTTGCATCATACCTCCAGTGCAGCTTTTGAGGCAGTACCGACTCTAGAGGCAGAGATCAGGCAGCATCAGAAAGATGATGAGAAGCTGCAGGAGATCCGTGAGTTGCTCAAGAAGGGCAAGGCTCCTCATTTCAGAGAGGATGATCAGGGTACTTTGTGGTACAAGAACCGGATCTGTGTGCCAGATGTGAAGGATCTACGGAAGTTGATTCTGAGTGAGGCCCATGATACAGCTTACTCTATTCATCCGGGCAGCACGAAGATGTACTATGATCTGAAGGAACGTTTCTGGTGGTATGGGATGAAGAGTTCAGTGGCAGAGTACGTGGCTATTTGTGACACCTGTCAGCGTGTCAAGGCTGAGCATCAGAGGCCAGCAGGTCTGTTACAGCCTTTGAAGATTCCAGAGTGGAAATGGGAGGAAATCACTATGGACTTCATTGTTGGATTGCCTCGTACTCAGAAAGGGTACAACTCCATATGGGTAGTAGTGGATCGATTGACGAAGGTTGCTCACTTCATTCCAGTGAACACTACTTACTCCGGTGCTAGACTTGCAGAGTTGTACATCTCTCGGATTGTCTGCTTGCATGGTGTGCCGAAGAATATTATATCTGACAGAGGGTCTCAGTTCACTTCTCGGTTCTGGGAGCAGCTCCATGATTCGTTGGATACGAAGCTGCGTTTCAGTACGGCTTATCACCCTCAGACAGATGGGCAGACAGAGAGAACCAACCAAGTGTTGGAAGATATGCTGAGAGCTTGTGCCATTCAGTACGGTACTAGTTGGGATAAGTGTCTGTCTTTTGCTGAGTTCTCATATAACAACAGCTATCAGGCCAGTCTGAAGAAGTCTCCCTTTGAGGCATTGTATGGCAGAAAGTGCAGGACTCCTCTCTATTGGGATCAGATTGGCGAGAAGCAGCTCTTCGGTCCTGAGATCATCGATGATGCAGAGCAGATGGTTCAGGCTGTGCGAGAAAATCTGAGGATTGCACAGAGCAGACAGAAGAGCTATGCAGATGGCAAACGGAGAGACCTGACTTTCAGTGTCGGTGATTATGTGTATCTGAAGGTGTCTCCGATGAGAGGAATCCGCAGATTTAATGTCAAAGGGAAGTTAGCACCTCGATATGTGGGGCCATTCAAGGTGCTAGAGCGGAAAGGCGAAGTTGCTTATCGCCTGGAGTTACCTCTCAGTCTCTCAGGAGTTCATGATGTCTTCCATATATCTCAGCTGAAGAGGTGTTTGCGAGTACCCGAGGAGCAGGCACCCCTGGATGGAGTCGATGTCCAGGAGGATCTGACTTATACTGAGCATCCGGTGAAGATTCTGGAGACATCAGAGAGGGTTACTCGGAACAAGCGCATCAAGATGTGCAGAGTTCAGTGGAGTCATCACAGTGAAGCTGAGGCTACATGGGAGCGAGAAGATGAGTTGAAGAAGACATATCCAGATCTCTTTGCTAGCCAGCCCAGCTAAATCTCGGGGACGAGATTTCTTTAAGGGGGTAGGGTCTGTAACACCCTAATTTAAATTTCAGCATTTATTAATAAATTAAATTGGCTTTATTTAATTTTCTAAGGTTTATTGTGTTTAGTTGGCATTTAATCTAATTTTTGTTCCTTAAGTAATTAAAATTTATCATAGGTTTGAATTTTTGTTGCATTCATGCTGGTGCATACTTTTATTTGAGTGTGGTTTGAATTCAAATTCAAATTTGAATTCAAACTTTGTTTGAATTAGATTTAGAAAGGAGAAGAGTAGGAAAAAGAAAACGCAAACCCTTAACCCAGGCCCGGCCCAGCGCGGCCCAGGTCTCCTTCCCTCTCTCCTCTCCTGCTGCGGCCCGTTCCTCCCTCTCCCTTCCCGCGGCCCAATCCCGCGAGGCCCAGCTCGCGACCCGGTCCGCCCTGCGGCCTGCCTCCGCCTCGCGCCCGGCCCGCACGCGCCCCCCGCCTCCCTCTCGCTGACTCCCCGGCCCCAGTTGTCGGCACCTCCTTCCCCGGCGCGTCCGCGCCAGCAACGGCCGGCCGAGTCACGGCCGCGATTTCCGCCGCGCCTCCCTTCCCGGGCACGCACGCCTAGGTGCCCCGCCGCCTTATAAATAATGCCTCGCGACCCCCCTGCTCCCTCCAACCCTAGCCGCCACCCTCACGCCGCTCGGCTCCGCCGCGCCTTGCTCCGCCGCACCGCACGCCGGCGCTGCCACGGCCACAACGCCCTGCCGCGCCACCGCTCCTGCCAAGCCCCACCAGAGATCCGCCCTGAGCTCAGGGTTCACTCCGAGCTCGCTTGCCCCGATTCGAGCCACGACCGTGCCGGAATCACGCCGGACCGCCGCCGGTGAGTTCCTTGATTTTTCGAGCAATTTCTCGCCGTCGTCGCCCCTCCGGCCATCCTGACCCCTCTAGCATCCCCGCAGGAGCATCCCGAGCCGAACCGCAGGATCCCGAAGCCGGAAGACCCCCACGCCGCCCTGTCCGCGAGCTCCGCCCTGACCACGCCGCCGGTACTCGTCGCCGACCGCCCCTGGCTGCAACTCTGGCCGTTCTTGGCCCTCGGTAAGCACCCTCAGGCCATCCCAAGCCTTTTGTGCCTTTTGCCGTAGCCCGTAGCCCCTGGCGTCGCCCGGAGCACTCGCGCCGGCGAGCCTCCGCCTCGCTGACCCGCCATCGCCGGTGCACCCTCCGCCACAGACCACCCCGAGCCCAGAAAAGGCCACGGGTGGATCACGCGTGACGCGTAGATCCTCCCCGACCCAAGCCCGCTCGATTTCGAGCCCTAGAACGCCAAGGCCGCCATCTCCGGCGACTCTGCAGCAGAGCGCCGCCGCGGGAGCAGAGCTCCGGCGAGAACCCGTCGCCGCCCCCGCGCCCAACCTCCCTGGACCGCCCGATCTGAGATGCACGACCGAGATTAGATCATCCCCCGTTTAGATCTGAGCCGCCAGATCTGAATCCAATGGATCAGATCTGACGATACCCCTTCGCCCTACACGTTTTGCATAAGAGCCCCTGTTCTTTCCTGTTATCAACCCGCAATCCAGCCTTAGTCAAAAATAATTACGGTTAGGTCCCGGTTTTTACCCAAACCCCCCTGACCTTCCTAATATTAGTACCCGCAGTCCAGTTAGGTCTTTTTGCACGCTAGCCCTTAGATTTAATGGTTAATTGCGTTTTAGTCCTCGGTTTTAGCAGAAAACCCCCTGGAACTTCAGTTTTCTTACAAATAAGCCCCTAGAAGTTGTTTTTGGCCTAGTTTACGCGTTTTAGCTCCGTTTTTAGCGTTCTTTATATCCACACGATCGTTGTAACGAGTAGAATAGTTTTAGCTTAGTTTTTCTTGCTGTTTTTATGTATTGATGTACTTGTTTCTTAGTTTTTGTTAGTGTTTGCTTGTATGCTTATTCCTGTGCATTGTTTTGGCCATGTGTTCGTGAGTAGACGCTGATCCAGTTGAGGAGCCCCAGTACCAGTACCCGGAGCAGCCGTCTTCTGAGCACCTTGAGCAGCAGCAGGAGCAGTACGAGGAAGGCAAGTATAACATGAACAACCTATCATCTTTAAATACAATTTCATACTGCATTTTAATACTATATGCCTTTAAGGATTTCCTAGCCAGCTTATATCCTTTAAATATACCTTTGGGTTGCATTTTGGTTAGTTGTGCTAGGTTGCTGCGCTATAACACACTTTGGTCCTTTTTAACTAAATTGATTAATGGTTTACTTGAACATAATTCTGAGAGTGGCCCTCTGTGTGGATGAGTGGCTCACGTCTCGTTAAAAGATGTTTTTGTAGAAACATGGTTTAGGGGGCCAGCACGGTGCTTAGTGCTTGGTTGGCCACTCTCCATAAGGACCGGTTCATAGAGCGACAACCTGGGACAACAGCGCTACCACAAGGCTAGAATGGGATAGACTTGGCGTAATAATTAGATCTTTTTGGTTTGGAGTAACTTACCTGCGGGGCAAGAGTAGTAAGCTTCAATGGTCCCTGCTCCTCCGGCTTGGTCTGTGCTTGGATTGCGCTCCTATGCTTGTACCCCCGGAGGTGGGCCCCATCGTCGCCGACCTAACTCTCGCGGTTACGCCTTACCAATGGGATTCTTTTTAAAGGCCTCGTAGTGAGTCGCTGGCCATCTCACCTAAGGAAGTGTGATGAACAACTGGCGTAGCTCACGACTTGTGGGTAAAGATGTGCAACCTCTGCAGAGTGTAAAACTGGTATACTAGCCGTGCTCACGGTTATGAGCGGCCCAGATCCTCCTTTTGATTAGTGAAGTTATCTCCTTCCGACGAGGGAGGTGCTTCTCGGGGTTTACCTTGGTGGCTTGGTTTCGGTTTGGTTCTCAGTAGTAGTATAATTAATTCTGATTAATTACTATGTAACTGGGTCAATGGTAATTCATCAACTCATAGTAAATAGCTTTAATAAAATTTTGCCAACACTTAAAAGCTAATGCAGTTGAGTCAGCCAGCCTAGAGCCTCATAGTTTGTGTTATACTTGTTGAGTACAAGTTGTGTACTCACCCTTGCCTCTTCTCTACTTTTTCCTCTTGGCTACGCTACTGCTGCTCAGTTCCTGCCGACACGAGGGAGTTCGTCCAGCGCTACCAGGACTACGAGGACTTCTAGGTGCTTCGTCTCCCAGTCGACGTCCCTGTGGCGCCCTGCTTCAGCTTCGGAGAGCTTTTTCGTATTTTGTACTTCGCTTCCGCTGTATCAGACTTTTATGTCATTATTGTAATGAATAACATTTCGTATTCGCTTTATTATATCTTTTTACGTGATATGTGCTATGATATACTGTTCATTCTGTTGTATATACGTGTGACTTGATCCTGGCACGTATATGATTGCTCGGTTTATGTTCTTTTATAAACCGGGTGTTACAATATGAGACCTTTCGGTCTTAGTTTCACTTCTGGCTTGCCTTCCATGTGTTAGGGGACTATTGGTGAGTCCCCAAGGCCATGACACTGAGTGGAGAGTGTTTTGAGGGAGGTGCCAGGCCGACCGGCCTGACAGGGCCGTGTCATTGATCTTCCCGGAGGCGTAACTTTTCCGTCCAGACTCCGAATTGGGTGATCCAAGTATCCATTTTGATCACCTTGACAAGCTCTTCAACATGGTGATGTCAGATATGTTATTTAAGTAACTTTTGTACCATGCCCAAGTGTCATTTGTACCGAGACGTCTGAATGAACCTTCATTTGTATGGCCTCAACTGCTACTTCACCAAATAATGATATTTGTGTCCCATATTACCTGTAATCCTTTCAAAACATGTTGGGACACAAAACTCATGGAACTCATTAGTTTAAATAAAACTTTATGTCCAAACTACTTCAAGTTCCCTCATTAATGGCAATGATTGGCGGCCAAAATGGGCGTATAATGGCCGCCAACACACCCCCACGCTCAGATCTTTGCTCATCCCGAGCAAAGGTTAGAATCAAGAGTATCAGGTTCGAGCAAGAACTTAAGGTAGACTTTGATGCACAACTTCTCAAAGTAGATAGCTAGCATAAACTTTATTCCAGAACGTTTCTCATACCTGTGGGGTTTGAAGTGGCTATGATGCTTGCCTTCAGCGGTTGAAAAGTGGAACAACTCGATTGAAGGTGTGGCCTTCCTCTTAATCAACCATACTTGGAGTTTTGATATATTTTGTTTTCAAAATAAACTCCTTAGCTCAATTGATCCTCAGATGGCACTCTTGAATTGCTCATGTGGTAACTTTATTCCTCACTAAGGCCATTGGCCTGCCTTTCCCTACAATCTATAGGCTTATGTGTAGCTCAGGTAGGGGAAATGTAGGCTCACCTATGTTGTGTATTTTGTTAAGTCAAAAATTGGTCCTAGTGAAAGTTGTGACACTTCATATTCCGATCATTTGGAAATGGATAATCGAGGATGGGGAAGGAAATGGACACAACACGAATAAGATTGGATGTGGTGAACAACCATATATTGTGCCTTTGAAAGAATATGGCCTTGAGTGGTACTCCTTATTTTCCATGGATCCACCTTAGGGATTTGGAAACTTGAAAATATGGAGCTCTCCTTTTTTTTTCTTTTGCCTGTGTGCAGGCCAGTTTTTTTTTACTCGATAGCTCCATGCCTCCTTTCTCTAAAGGATTTTGGGGGGATATGTGTAGGACATGGTTGGAGTAATTATTTTGAAAGGCCATATTTGTGGGTAGGATAAGATCAAGGATATGCGGACAACAAGATGTGGGTTCTGATTGATGGAGGAATGTCTGGCAAGGGTGGATGCTAGGATCCAATGTGGAACTTAGCATGTCCAGACATGGGAAGGCTAGCAATCAAGGACAATTGTAAAGAAGAAAATAATCGGTAATGAAATATCACTATTCCATAAGGGCACAAGATTTGACAAAACTCAACACAACTATATAGGCGGGAAATGTATAGGCTTGATCATGTAAAGTATTTTGGCTGTAGTAGGAATTTTGAACCACTAAGGACTTGTGAGACTAAGGGTTTTGATTTTTTTTTTCAAAATAAAACTTCTCCAAGCAATGCTCAATCAAGAAGGAAAGGAATACTTCAATCTTATTATATCACACTTCTCAACAACTTAGGCAAGATCTTCCTAAATTGATGATCCCACAAGAATTGAGTACTAGTTATGGAATAAAACTTATGCTTGCCAACATGTGAGTTGCAGAGTTGTGATCAAGCTTGCGGCACAAGGTTAAATTTATCATACAAAAGAGGCTTCAACAAAAGATATAGACATTATTAAATAACCTCGAGTGGGGAGAGTGAGAAAGAAGTGCAAACTAGCGTTTATGACTTGCTTTGAGCTTTGCAAAATCTGAGCACATAGTCATTCAAGTTGTCTCCTCCCCCATGCTCAGATTTTGCGACACTTGGTGCCAAAAATTTGAGCGCCTGATGTTGTACTTTTCTTTGATCTTTCTGCATTTGAGCCTAGAACTGGGTCCTTTATCCAATTGTGCAAACTCTTCGGTCATTTAAGTCCCATCCTGAAAGGTTAGTGACAAAAATACCTGAAGGAAACAAGTCCTAGTATTATGTCAAGAAGCTCTATTCAATCTTATTTTAATGGAATGTAAAATTATTATTTTTTATCTATTTTTTTGAAATAGAAGTGATTTTTTTTGAGAAAACTGAAAAAAAATACGGGTTACCTCCCGGCAGTGCTTGTTTATGGTCGAAAGCTCGACCTTGGAAGCCTCATCTTGACGTTGAAGCTAGCTTGGTGTTGTGGCTCCCTCCATCACCGGTCTTTGAATTAAGCTCACGATATCTAGCTGCAAGATTTATACAACACACCACAACGGGATTTGCAATATTTATGATAGACAAAGTCATCCACAACCACCCTTTTGAAATTTTTCTGATAAATGGGCCAGGGATGGCTAGACTCGGCATGTATGCTAATAGCGGGATGAGATGGAGTCTCCTCAAAGGAGTATGTATCATGTGGTTCCTCCAAGAAGAAACTCTCATCCTCATCATTGACTTCTGTACCCGACATGGAGTTTGCTGCCTCAAGAGTATCCATAGAGCAGACATTTTCGACATCTTGCTCTAGCATATAGTATTCATGAGGCGTATCAATGCTTTCAATGTGGAAGTCCTTGGATTGCTCTGGGTCAAGAAGAAAAGATGTTTCCTCAGAGTCACTAAATGGATCAAGGCATTGATATGGTTCTTGGAGTTCAGAGGAGCTTGGAGAGATAGGAGCTTGGAACTCCTCATCAGAAAATTCAAACTCGTTCTCCGAGAATTGGAACTCCATGTTCTGGAATGATGAATCCTCCTTTACATGATCAGTGTGAGACAAGGATTCTTCGTCGGGATCGGGAGTCACTACCTCAGATTCTCCATAAGCATCACTTTCTTCTTTTGGTAATGATGAGACATCACCGTCGACTATTGACTCATCATCGTCAAACATGGAATAGAAGAAAGGTCGATGATCTTTGCTGAAGGGTTTAGGAACTGATGCGAAAGGGTCTAGTTCGGCAATCCTTTGTGGGCATGGTGTTGGAGATGGAATGAAAGGTTTTGCTCTTTCAGCAAGCTCTCGAGATTCTTCAGGCGGGTCTTCATATACTCTGGTATACTCGGTATCATTTAGGATCCTATCAAGGATGGCTTTGGCTTCGCTCACGGTTTTGTGCAAGAACGAGCCCCCAGAGGCCTTGTTTAAAAATGTTGCACTAGTTGTTCTAAGGCCATAGGCAAAGTGTTGTATGCGCATAGCCTCGGGTATACCTAAGTCTGGCCCTGAAGAAATTAGCTCTATATAACGAGCCCAAGCTGCTCCTTGAGATTCTTCCTCTCGTTGCTTGAAAGAAAGAGCTTCTCTACGAAATTTAATAATCTTACTTGAGTGGTAGTAGCAGAGACAAAACTTCTCTTTCAGAACATTCCAATCTACCTCTGCACTTCCTACGGTTATGGAATACCAATCTTTGGCACGACCAGTCGAAGAGAATGGGAAAAGTATCCATTTCACAGTTTCATGGTGCATACTTGGTATTGAAATGATAGAGCAGTTTTGCTCGAATTCACGTAGGTGAATGTAGGGATTTTCATCCCTGCGCCCAGAAAATGATTGTGGTCGAACCATGGCTACGAGACTAGGGGGGATCTCATAGCCTGGTGCAAGGATGGGATGACATGAAGGTGGACGCTCACCATGACTACTACGACTTGGAGCTGAGAAGTCACGAAGGGTAATAGAGTCCATGGTAAAGGTGGATGATACAAGGATAAACCTGAATCGATACAAGTACAGCTACCGTTCCTCCGCAACGACCCCAGAAAACTTGTTAGCAGTCCTTAGCCTTACAGATAAATCCGCAAGCGTAAGGATACTGATGTAGCTTTCACCGTAGAGTATTCCAAGGTATCGAATCCACGAGGAATGAGAAGTGTACTAGTAGTGACTCTTGTTTATCCAGGTGATATGATGGGAGTGAAGATGTCCAGATAAGATAGGTAGAGGTAATCTAACGTCGCCTTGCTAACTACTCCTAACAAGAATAATTGACTTGTACTCTAGTTGCTTCGGCGGCCTCAGGGAAGGACTTAGAAAGGGATGAGAAGGGAGTCCAATGGCAGTCGGCAACTACTGCTATGAAAGCACCCGAACGTGGTGGACTACAAAGGACGGATAGGGCTGTCACCACCTGCCATCTACCACAGCGGTTCCGTGCGGTGGAACACAACCCAAGGTAACTATCAAGCCTAGGCACCGCTCCTACACTATCAAGTCACTGACTTGTGCCTCACGTTAAGGCAAGAAGAAACCCTAAATGGATAGAACTTGCTACCCACGCAGACAAGGGATCCCACAACTAGAGAGACCAAGTATTCAAGTAAAGGAGAGTAAACAATATTACCGACGAAAGAGGAGGAAATTACTCGAACCGAAGCTTCATTCCTCGGAGGCACAAAGTTGGAGAGGGGCCAACACTCCGGCTCCTCTCCGGACTCTCATCTCGCCTCTCTCCCTATTTTCTAAAGATATGTGGAGCGCTACGCTTCGCCTTGGACTTGTTCCAATTCTCCGTGCTTTGGAAATGAGGTGAGGGTGTCCTTTTATAGCTCTTCCAAGGCGGTGCTGAAGCTAGCGCGTGCACTTTACACAAGTAGGTCGGCTGCTTAGCTCTCACGCGAAAGATGGGCACGTGGTGTGACAAAGTGAGGCCGGCCGGCCTCCCCTAGGCCGGCCGGCCTCGGATCTCCGCCAAATCTGCATCGCCTTTTCGTGGACGCTCCTAATCACTCCTTTAGGTCGGTAGTGGTTGTGTCGGTTTGAAGCGTGACAATTAGTAGGCCAGCCAGCCTCTCCTAGGCCGGCCGACCTGGAGTTGGCTCCTCTCAGCCCTCCATTGCACTGACATGTCTATCGACGGTTGTATGTTCCTTCTCCAGTTGGTTTGGGTCTTGACACTTAGTTTGGTCACTTTGGAAGCCCTTTGGAGGGACATATGAGGCCTTTCGGTCTTAGTTTCACTTCTGGCTTGCCTCCCATGTGTTAGGGGACTATTGGTGAGTCCCCAAGGCCATGACACTGAGTGGAGAGTGTTTTGAGGGAGGTACTAGGCCGGCCGGCCTAAGTCAGGCCGACCGGCCTGATAGGGCCGTGTCGGTGATCTTCCCGGAGGCGTAACTTTTCCATCCGGACTCCGAATTGGGTGATCCAAGTGTCCATTTTGATCATCTCGGCGAGCTCTTCAACATGGTGATGTCAAATATGTGATTTGGGTAACTTTTTTACCATGCCCAATTCTCATTTGTACCGAGACGTCTGAATGAACCTTCATTTGTATGGCCTCAACTGCTACTTCACCAAATAATGATATTTGTGTCCCATATTACCTGTAATCCTTGAAAAACATGTTGGGACACAAAACTCGTGGAACTCATTAGTTTAAATAAAACTTTTTGTCCAAACTACTTCAGGTTCCCTCATTAATGGCAATGGTTGGCGGCCAAAATGGGTGTATAATGGCCGCCAACAATGAGCAAAGGGCTAGCTTGGGGGAGTTGTTGACGGTGCTTAAGTGCCATTTTCACCCGTCAACTATACTCAATAATAAAGGAAAACTGCATGCCTTACTCACATATTTGTATCACTAACCTCGCTCCACAGTTGTTTTCGAGTTTTGTACATTTCAGATGAGCAAGAGCGGAATAAGACTAAAACACGCAGCAGACGCCATACAACTACACAGAATATCGCATCCGGCATCACACCCTTACAAAGAGGGCCCATCTGGCAGAGCAAACGGGCGCGCCACGCATAATGCATAAAAGGAAAGATATCAGGGCCCACATGTCAGCCTGCTAGAGAAGGATAAGGATAAGGATGAGGGCCTGCCAGGTGGGGTCGGCCAAACCTGGCCTGGCTCCCATCTAGATGCATTTCGAGGAGGAGTGGCTGCCAAGGCACCTGATCACCTTCTATATGTGCGTTGGTAGGAAACCGACCTCTAGAGCTATAAATAGGGCCTCTCGCCCCCCCCTCAAACACACACACACACTAGAAGGCTCTCCTCTCTCTTGCTCTCTTAGCTAGGTAGTGGAGCTAGGCTAGTTCTTCTTTAGCGAGCAAGTCGTTCTCTGGGTCGTTGAGCAATCCTTGGCTCCTAGTATGGCTTTGTATTCGACTTGTCAGACTTCTATTCATAATATAGAGTTTTGGCATGGTTGCTTTACTATCTTGATAGTTTATCAATCCATGCTTAGTTCGTTCATGAGTTATGCTACGGTCTTGGATAGGCCAGATGATCCGGGTATGAATAGAGGTTTGTTGTGCTTTCGGGCTTGCTCTAGTGTTTTACTCGTCCATCCGAAGGGTGGGAGATCTGGGGCACTAGAGTAGTGACTTCATACACGAGCGTGGTGCTCGGGTATGTGGGATCCTTCGGATATGACCGTGCTCCACGGTGTGACTGGGGTAGACGGCAGGTGGTGACAGCCATGTCCGTCCGGCGTAACAGCAGTGTTGCGTTTAGCGTACTCCCCGATGTTTGGGTTCGGTGTAGGAGTTCATGCAAAGAGGTAACGGGACTGGATGTACTCCGGTGCGGGACCTTCTCCCCGCTATCCCATTTTCCTGGCACCTATAGTCCTAACCATGATCTAACATGACCCCAGCTTTGGATAGAAGCACAAGGACACCTAACCTAGCCTAAAGCTCCAACTGACTTAACGTAGGATAGAGTAGACCTTTGTTTTATAGTTTCTCTCTTTTATTCCTTCCTCTCGGAGTGTGGATGTGTGCTGTGACGCATTACCCTTGCTTTTATTTACCTGGACTTGCCCCTGTTAGAGTATTGCCTATTGCTTGAGGTACAATGTCATGGTTAAAGTTAAGTACAGTACCTTTGCTGCCGTCGTCCTTTGGGACACAAATAAATGACGATACCCTTATTCTCCGGGTGAAATGCTACAACGGTATATCCGTGCGCTTGCGGATCCATCTATAATCGTATTGATTATACCACGAGAGTGGCACCCCTTGGGTGCAGTTGCTAGGACGGGTTCGGCGCCCTCATTTCTTGAGATTGCACTAAGAACCGCCAACAGACAATTCTGAGGTTGTTACCAAGGTCATCGCAAACTTGGTATTGACTTAAGAAATGCCAACAGGAATATCAAAATTTCAATTCAGAATTGCAAGACTGAAAAATAGTCACAAGCTAGTCTATGTCGCCGGCCTAAACTCGTCTCGGACCTAGTTCAAGCAAGCAACAATATAGCACTGCGCATGGACACAAAGGATGCAAGCACTTCTAAATTTCTTTCTTTCTTTCTTTCTTTCTTTCTTTCTTTTCTTTGTTCTCTCTTTTTTCTTTTGGTGCGGCTTTTTCTTCTTCTTTTTTTGTACCTTTGCCTTTTTCTTTTCTCTTTTGTCTATGAGTAAACAACGAAAACCAAATACAAGCGATTCAGACTGTCCTTCTCTCCAATAAATGCAGCAACCAAATCTGGTCGTGGAAAAAAATTCTTTTCTCTCTCACTTTATAACTTATGCTGTGTGCAAATCAAAAGCAAGAGTTGACACTAGACCACGAACAAAATCTAGACACGACAAACACAACGACACAACAAGGGACTAAAATTTAGCAAAGCAAACTGAACTAAAAAATTGTGGGGCACAAAAGGGGTTATAGGACAGCGGAAACAAATTTTTTTATAGCTTTTTGTGGACTATAGGTGATGAACACGAATGAATCTAAAGGGGAAAACACGGTAATACCTCACGGGCAACCTGGAATCTTGATACCAATTGATGAGGAGTAGGCCTGATCTTACGAGAGGCAGAGGTAAGTTCGATTGGTGGAGTGTGTGATGTTGGCGATCCGGCTTCTAATCAGCACGATTCGAAGTCAAGCAACCGTTACACCACTGCTCTGTTGGTTATCAACTAAGCACAACTTGATTGACCTCGCCGAGAAGGCTTTTCCTGCAAGCGAATCGAAGGACACAAGCAAGAAAGAGTTAACACGCAATCTGATATTGCAAATATGGATGAAGCAAATCGAAGAGGGGTTCCAGAACTCGATTCCAAAGGACTAATCGACACAGTGGAGGAGATCAAGAACTGGGGCCCTGGGTCACTGTAAAAGAACTTGTCTCCACAGTTACAATGAATCAATCTCTGTTTCTCGATGAAAACACAAGAACTAAACAAATCCCCATTATTCTAGGAGGCGGCTACTAAGTTTATATCCTAAGGGATGTCCTAGGGTTGCTGGTGGTGGCCAAGGGGGCGTCCACCACTTGGGCCACTTGGCCCGACACGGTACATGGGACAATAGCCCAAAAGACGGCGGTGCAGCGCCCTAGCAGATTCTGGACGTCATATTGTTTCGACAATTCCTGTTGATTCCTAATGAATTTCGACCTCAAACTAGTGCCATTGGAAGGTCCTTAAAATTATCTTTCCATCCATATAAAGAAAGTCCAAAACGGACTCCGTATGCGACCTGGGCGTCATTTTTGGTGCGGGCTGCTCCTGGACTCCGAGGTAGACTCGAACTTGAGTTGTTTTGGGCCTCCACCTTGGGGACTCGAACCGGATAAGCTTTAGACCTTCTTCTCGACTTGGAAAACCTTGTAGGTCACCTTCATCTTCATGCCATTCACCATATTTGCCCATATGCATACTTGTCATGTCCTCATCAGGAGGCCGAAGAATCCAACAACATTGCTACCCAGGAAGACACCAAGGAAGCCCCTAGGGCTTCCCGAAAGTACCATGATACAACTACCTTCCCATTTCTAGAGCGGAGAAGGAGGCTGGTGGCCGACGAGCAATTCGGCAAGTTCGTCAAGGTAATTAAGAAGCTTTATGGCAACACACCACTTCTTGATACTGTGCAGGTTCCCACGTACGCCAAGTATCTCAAGGATATCCTTGGCAATAAGAGGGTCCTGCCGACCACCAAGGTCGTGCAGCTTACAGGTGAGTGTAGCACAGCTATACTCAACCCGCTCCTGGAGAAGAAGAATAAACCAGGATGCCCCACCATCACATGTTCCATCGGAGCTCAACACTTTAAGCACGCTCTTTGCGATCTGCGAGCAAGCATCAGCGTCATGCCAAAGGTAATTTATGATAAACTTAACCATCTTGTGCTTGCTCCTACTACCATATGTTTGCAGCTGGAGGACCAATCGGTTCGTTATCCCATGTGGATTGCCGAGAATATTTTGGTGAAAATACGGAATTGCTTTGTCCCCGTTGATTTTGTCATTCTCGACATGGAAGTCGACACCAAGACCCCTCTCATATTGGGAAGGCCATTCTTGAGTATGAGAAAAGCATACATTGATGCGAGAGTTGGAGTAATCCAACTCAACATCAATGGGCAGAAGGAGAGATTCGGATTCAGATCGAAAGATGAACAATGCTTGCAGATCAGAAGTTTCAATAGGAAGGAATCCGTGAAAGAGCTGGAGAAGCCATATACCCTCATCGAATTCGTGGAGAATCTTCGAACTCAGGAGGAGATTAAGGTTTATAACCAACGAAACGCGAAGTGAAATATCCAACGTAAGAAATTTCTCGAATTTGGGAAGAAAAAGATCGATGTAACTCTGCCTATGGTGGAAGAAATTGTCGCCACCAACGTTTCCATCAGGTGACGATGACCAAACCCAAGATATGGATAGTCTCCCTCAGGATAAGAATCTCGAGCCCTTGCCATGAGGTACGTGGTAGTTATCCATTCTTGCATTTGCATATAGGATAGTTTATCTTTTTGCATAAATTTTTTTCCCTTTGACATCATGGCATGTTTAAATTTTCGCAAATGCATTCTTTTCATTTTACACTGCATACAAAAAAAAACGGCCAAGATGGCAGACCTATTGAGCTTCATTCAAGCTTGGGGAAGGTTCCAATGTATCCAGGTAAGTCATCCAACCTATCCTTTCATCTTGTGTCCTAGAAAAAAATTATTAGTTAGTTTGAGTCTTTAAAAAAAGAATAAAATAAAAAATAAAATAAAAAAATAAATAAATGAATAGAGCACAAAAAATGTTTCATGCTTTGAATAAAACTCCCAGCACATATGTGTGGAAATCCATGTAAGCTCTTATCATGGAGATGATGAATAGTTGCTCTATACATGCTTTGCAAGTACCTAGTGTACAACTTTTTACTCTTTGAGTACTTGAAATGTTGGCTCATGGAAATATCACTAAAATTCTAGTTTGAGTGGAAGCATGAGCTTGATTTCCAAGTCTAAGTTGTTGTGAGATTTGAGATGATCTGAATCGGAATAAAACTGCAAGCTCTGGTAGGGAACCTCTCGAAATTTCTTTAAAATAAAACATGTAAAGATTTCCCCTTTGGTTTACATGTCCTACCCAGAGCCATAATGTTTTTATCATATGAACCAATATAAGCTATCTTGAGTTATTTTGAGCTTTGCCTAATGGTGAGTCCGTTCAATGAAGGTACTTGTCATCTACCGATCTTTCTCCTTTGTGTACCCATTGTTTTGCTAGCCTCAAAATGTCTGGCATGTCAATTACCTATCATGGTTATTGATATCCACCTTCGCTGGACAATTCCTCTCACAATAAAACCAAAAATCTCCACAATGAGCCTATGTCAGGCCCGGGGCAACAGGACTACCCACAGGCAAGAAATATTCTAGAGTAGGGAGTAGTACATGGTTATGCCCTACCTCTCTTGTATCTACCCGAATAGGAGTAGAATTAGTCGACAACCTCGGGAACTAGCCGAACGTCTCGGACTAGAATCCCAACAGGACTCGACTAGAATTTCCATGTAACACTGTTCCCCTAGATTATATAAGGGCGAATAGGGACCCCTCCAAAGGGAGAGGAACAATACCAGAGGGAATACAAACAACCACACAGGACGTAGGGTATTACGCTCCGGCGGCCCGAACCTGTCTAAATCCTTGTGTTCCTTGCACCATCGCGTTCTAATCTCGGCGAGTCCCTACTCATAACCACTCTCCTCGGGATACCCCTCGGAGAACCCGACGGTAAAACACTGACAGCTGGCGCCCACCATGGGGCCTCTCGCCAACGATCGTCAGAAGAACCCGATGACTTCTCTCGACGACAACTTGGCGCTCGAAAAAGGCACCTCCCTTCACATCGGATCCTGGATCTTCGTCGCCGACGGATCAGGCGGTTTCAAAAGCCGCTCAACCGATCACGATCTTCCAGAAGCTGTGCAAGCCGCAAAACACCATGAATTCGACGAATTCATCGATCATCTCAAAGAAATCAGATTTTTGGACATCAACAACGGAGACTGAATTCAATCCGAATTCGACGCAATCAAGATCAAGACACTCTCCGAATTGGAAGAGGACTTGGAGAAACTACTGGAAGATCCCAAGCAAGAAACGTACACCAACGGGAAGACCACACTTTCCAACCGCATCCAGGCGGATGAACCAAGTCTTCAGAAGAAAAAGTCAAAGACTAGCTTCAAGAAAGGTACTCACAAAAAGAAGCAGTCGAAAAACACTTTTTCAAGCATCAATGATATTGATGAAAAAATCAAGCAATACCACCAGAAAGTTGAAGACACATTCAACACTTCTCTCGAAGAACACTCCAACCAGTGGACTCTCAACTGTGCAGAGCTGGAACAAGATCAAGCTTTCGTCAAATATCTCGAGGAATTGGACGAACCAATCTCCGAAGATGAACTAGCTAACTGGTCACACGACATCAACCTGTTCATGGAAGGATCAGACAACCCCAACAAGCTTGAAGCTCTCTGGGAACAGTCAAAAGCAAAGAAGTTGTGGAATGATTCGCTAAAGCTGGATCAACATCTATCACAAACCCACTCTGCAGAAGACTCTATTTCAATCAAGGATTACATGAGTCACTGGTGTAACATTGTCCAAATCCCAGATTCCCCTACAACGCAAGATGATCACTGCATGCCGCAGAAATATTCTTCAGAGGAAAACGACAATTTGGACAAGTACGACGAATTCATAAACAAACTCTCAGTTCGAGTTGAAGGCGGATGGACCCCAGCGGATCACGTCCCATATGACGAAGACCTTCTTCAACACACTTTCGGACTCTCTCTCCCCGAATCAAGGAAGACAAGGAAGTCTACCCGACTTCGGACATCAAAAGAAACCGACTCGTTCGACAACAATCTAGACAACAATCCAAAGATGATTCTCAAGACAGAGCATCATCAACAACTTGGCGACTCGTTCGACTACTCGAACAGCAACTTGCACAATGTTATCAACATTGGCCGCAACGTGAAGACAATCATCATCAACAAAGGAGAAGACCATGAGGAAGTCGAAGCCTATAGTCTGACATCTAATTACCGGATACCTGACATCTACGGGTACAATTCGCGAAAACGACGTCGCGACAAGGCAGCACCTCTTTCTCAACAAAAACAGACGACGACGGATTCTGCTCACCAGAAAATCCATTCAAGATGCTTCCTACACCCCAAAGGAAAGCACTCGAACTTCCAATGCAACACCCTTCGAAAAGCACTCGGAGCACCTACAACTTCTGCCAACAAAGACATCAAAGAGAAGGTCAACACGAGCAATACACCATTCCAGTGAAGAATCAAGCTTGCCGGAGAGTCATCTATTGGGCCTACCCCCGGTCATACACCCAATAAAGACTAGGATGGGTTCGCCCGAGCTCTGACTCGAGTCATCTATTGGGCTTACCCCTGGTCTTATACCCAATAAAGGCCAGAATGGGTTCGCCCGAGCTCTGACTCAACCCTAAAACTACTCACACTGGCATTCAAGTCATCTATTGGGCTTACCCCCGGTCTTATACCCAATAAAGGCTACGATGGGTTCGCCCGAGCTCTGACCCAGTTCACCACTCGTGTTGACAGAAAGAAGAGATCAAAGAGAGTCATCTATTGGGCTCACCCCCGGTCTTACACCCAATAAAGACTAAGATGGGTTTGCCCGAGCTCTGACCCGAGTCATCTATTGGGCTTACCCCCAGTCTTATACCCAATAAAGGCTAGGATGGGTTCGCCCGAGCTCTGACTCAATTCCCAAACCACTCGAGATGGCAGAAGAGAAATTTTCAAGTCGATCAATGGCCCTATAAAGGCCAAAATGGAAATCGAGTGCCTCGAGATTGCATTGCAAAAGAAGACCTCATCGCCGGAGACATGAGCTCCACCCTCCCAAAGGGTCACTTCTTCAGGAGTCTTTACTCCATCAGTTACCTCGAATACCAACCTTTATTTGTTCACTCAAGGTAAAAGGCACGGCGAATCGAGTAACTGGGGCTAAGGGACATGTGCCTTGCGGCCCAAGAGACGAGTTCTCTACCAGGAGTTGAACCTAGAGACATGTGCTCCCCCTCCCAAGGGGCGGTTACTCCTACGACTACCTCGAATACCAACCTTTCTTTGTTCACTCAGAGTCAAAGGCATGGCGAATCGAGTAGTCAATGGGACAAGATCCCTATTTCCCAAGAGGAACTTTTCGTCCATGAGGCGACAATTAATCGACTACTATGGTACTCGATGGGGCAAGCTCCCTATTTCCCAAGAGGAACTTTTCGTCCATGAGGCGACAATTAATCGACTACTATGGTACTCGATGGGACAAGCTCCCTATTTCCCAAGAGGAACTTTTCATCCATGAGGTGACAATTAATCCACTACTACGGTACTCGATGGGGCAAGCCCCCTATTTCCCAAGAGGAACTCTCCGCCCATGAGGCAACAATTGATCGACTACTTCGGTGCTCGATCTCCAGACGGGACAAGCTCCCTATCTTTCTCATCCATGAGACGACATCCTACTTAACTACTGTGGTACTCGAGATCCGGATGGGACATGGTCCCTATCTCCCAAGAGAATTTTCGGACGGGACGTACTCCTTATTTTTCAAGAAGACTTTTTCTCGTCCATGAGACGACAACTTACTCGACTACTGTGGTACTCGACCTTCGGAGGGACACGCTTCCCATATCTTCAGAGACAAGTTCTCTACTACCTCGTCCATGAGATGACAAAGGTTTCGACTACCACGGTACTCGACCTTCGGAGGAACATATTTCCCATATCCCAAGAGGATTTCTTCTTGTCCATGAGACAACTCAATCGACTACTAAGGTACTCGATATCTGGATGGGACATGCCTCCCTAAGGTACTCAATCTACGGATGGGACAAACCCCCTATTTCCCAAGAGGAACTCTCCGCCCATGAGGCGACAATTGATTGACTACTTCAGTACTCGACTCTCGGACGGGACAAATTCCCTATCTCCAACAAAGTCTCGGTCATCCAAGAGATGACAAATCATCGACTGCTACGCACTCGACCTCGAGAAGTCACAGAGCTTCTAAACCCCAAAAGAAGTACTTCGTCCATGAGACGACAAGCAAATCGAATACTATGGTACTCGAAGAAGCAAATCAAGACAGCCAATGACAAAGGCATCCAGCCGACCGGCCGTCTACTCAAAAGAAAGTAATATAAATCAGAATGTTAAAAGTACTTTAATGGACACCCGTCCACACAAAAACCAAGAGGATATTACAACTGTTTAAGCCTCTGGTGCTGGCTCCAAGCTACTGATAACCTTATCAGCGATGAGCTTCATCTCCGCGACATATTCAGAGAATTTCTCCTCCGAACAGCCAATGGCAACCCCATCGCCAATAAAGGACAAATTCACAGAAGGGAGAAAGGATTTAACTAATCCTAAGGCATGAGCCAAGTAATCCCTAGAAGTATCAGAGAAGAAGCTGCCGAGTCACTGGGGGGCTTCGCGAAGACGATCCAGCAAACTCTTGCCACCAGCCTCTTCATCCTCGACCATGTCGACAACTACCTGAGCTGCCGCCTCAAGATCAGCCAGCTGCTGAGCCTTCCGATCACGATCAGCCGCCAAGTCTCTGATCTGCTGCATATCACTGACCATTTGCTTATCAACGTCAGCTTTGATCTTCGTCAGCTTCTCCACAGCATCTGCGTGATGATACATAATATTGGTCAAATCAGTCACATCGTTATCCTTTCGCAATAACAAGCTCTTAAGATCTATCAAAGAAGGGAAAACATGAGAATAGAAGAAAACTACTCGAAGGAGACAGAAGAAGGAAGAAAATACCTTTCTTCTCCTTGGCAGCAGCCTTGACCTTCTCCTGTAGCTTGGAGCTCTTCTCCTTTAGAGCAGAATTATCCTGCTCCAAGGTCTCCAACCGGGCCTCCAATAGCCTGACCTTTTCTGACTGCTCCCGAGAAAACCCCTCAAGAGCAGCCATCTTTTCAAGCTGAAGCGAATGGTTAGTCGTCAGCTGGATACCCTCACCAGTCTGCCGAAGGAACTCGGCCTGCTTAGTAACTTGATTGGCCAGATTCTGCCAGCAAAGCAAGATCAAAACAAAGTACTCAACAACTCAAGAAAAAGCACTCGAGTACAAAAAAGCTACTTACAACAAGAGCAGAATGACAGCCCAGAATCTCCCGGGCCACAACAGCCGACCCCTCGACTGGCTTCTCCACTTCCTACTGCGGCATGTCCAGCGGGATCAGGTCAATATTGCCAGCAGCCGAAGGGCTCTTCGGCCGGACCTCAGCCTGCTTATCTGAAACATACAAAGACAAAAGTCAGAACTCGACAAGAAAATAAGTCGATCACTTCAAGACCCTCACCAGTGCCAGCAGCAGAAGACCCCTTGCTCACATCCTCAGCCGCAGGACTCTCCCCCGGCCCGGCAGCCGAATCAACCACCCGATCACCTACCCGCGACGGACTGGGAGGCAACTCGGCAATGTTCCTAAGGGTATCATAAATACCCTTCTCCGATTCATCAATCCCGAGAGCATCTGGATTGCTACAAAAGAAAAGAAGTACTCGACACTTCAATCAAAGCATCAGAAGAGCAAATACAAAAAGTCGATCAACAGACACTCACTGAGGAGACTGCTTCAACACAAATTTCCTCGCCCAAGTAAACCTCGGGACAATAGTCCGCCCCGAGGCGGTCTACCCTTTAGCAGAGCCACTTCCTCCAGACTCTGCCGGCACAACAGGAGTTGAATCAACAGGGCTCACGATAGAGCCCACCACCTGCCTCTTGGAGGAAGATGGAGGCCTGAGAAAAAGAAAAAGCCATCAATAAAAGGCAACAGCTCAGAAGAAGTACCAAGCTGTACTCACCTGTCACTACTCCCAGCAGAGGCGGCGCTCCGCTTACGAGTCCTCGCGGACTTAACCGCCGGCTCATCCGCAGTCTGGTCTCGGTCGTCCGACTACCCGATGGACCTGCAGACAAGACACAACTGCGATCAATCAAGGATTCAGCAGTATATTCAAACAGAAATGCAAGATAAAAGAAGTTAGATGCACACTTGAGTCAGTATGCTCCAGTGGCACATCTTCAGGCAGCGGAGGCTTACTCTGATAGTTTTTAGGATTAATCTGCATGAAAGATACCGAATCAACTGGACCACTCGACAAAAAGTACTCGAACTATACTTCAATCGACTACTCGAAACAATACCTCCCGAGGACACCTTGCAGCGCTGAAAGTTCCAACAACATTGGCCACTTCAGGCATGTTCTTTAGCAGACCCGATCCTTCAAATCATCCTCAGTAATCTTCGTTCGGGTATAATGGGAAGGATCCATCTCCCCCTCATACTGAAAGCCAAATAGGACCGGCCGCTATAGCTCCTGGATCCTGTGCATCGACCAATTTGCAATCACAGAAGCACCACAAATCTGGTGCTCTGCCTTTAAACTCTCGATCTCCCCGAGAAGAAAGTTAACTTGGTCCCCCCCCCGCTCCCCTTGGAATTCCAATTCGGCTTCTTCACAGGGGGCCAGGAGTGCGAAGAGGAAGGGAAGAAGAAAGATTTTCAACATAAAACCACATCGACTTCCAGTCGATGACCTTGTCACTCAAATCATAGGGGATATAATTGGATTTCCTCCCTTGACGAAACTGCAACCCGGCTCCCCCAACTACATCCGCCTTGGCTTCGTTGGGATGTGGTTTTAGATGAAAGAAATATTGAAACAAATCGAATTGGGGCTCAATCCCCAGAAAGGCCTCGCACAAGTGGACAAAGATAGAGATGTGGAGGATGGAATTAGGGGTCAAGTGATGTACTTGAACCCCCCAGTAATGAAGGAGGCCACGGAAAAAATCAGAAATAGGAAAACCGAGGCCCCGAAGAACATGAGGAAGAAAAACAACAGATTCGATTCCCCCTCATGAGGAAAAGATTCCCCCACCGATCCGCGGCAATGGATCACTTTCCGGGGCTGAAGAAGATGGCTCTCGACCAGATTCAAGAGATAGGAATCAGAGCACTTACTCGATTTCCACCCATGGACATCTGCCTCACCAACGGCAGCATCGTCCACCTTCCCCTTCGCAGCGGATCTCTTCGGCGCCATAAGAACGATTCTCTCTTACTTCACGCTCGGGGGCCAGCGGTGGCTAGTTTCTCGTGGCACTCGGAGGCGAGAGTAGATGAGTTTTTTGGACGACGGCGGAGAAAGAAGAGGAAATGTGCTAAACCTAGATTTACTCGAACAGTTAAATAAACTGAGCCAGTTGCAGTACGGTAAAATAACAAGAAGCCCAAAGGTCGCACACCGGCTTCAGAGTTATTTCAGCCAATGAATCCCAGAATTCTCCATGGAGAAAGCGAAATCAGAGCAAAAAACGGAGATTTCCATTCAGGGATTACATTCCAATAAAGGAAAATACACGGACCTCGAAGGTTTCACCACTCGAAACCACCCGACCTCAACTACAAAGAGGACAACCCAAGGGCTGATACAAAGATACAAAGCTTGTTACTCCCAAAAGGGAGTAATACAGATACATTCAGGGAGAAAAAGAACTCATTGTAAGAAGATATGCATGATCAGGAACATCGCAAATCCTCTTCTTGCATCTGTTCTTCTCCCTGATATGTTTTGCAACAAAAACAATGCATCCTCCGCAGAAGCCACTAAAACTCAAAGAACGGCCCCTGCAGACAGCAAAGGCTTCCGACACGACTTCCACCATCAGCCAGCCAGGTATAGGACTGCCAGGATGGATAAGACTAGAGAAGCAAGGCCGTCGACTTGGAGGATAGCAAGTTGTTGTGCTGCTCGCAAACACTCTTCTAGCACCTAAAAGGTCGAATCGAGTACTCTCATCTGGAGGTCGAGTACTCTCCAGTGAAGAACTCCACTTGGAACCCATTACTACAAATGCAAAGATTGAGGAAACAGGTGCCGGAGACCCTACTTAAATAGAAGAGGCAGCGAAGCCACAACTCAGCCCATGATGTCCAAGAAATCAAGGAGGCTCACAGGCAAAACAGAAAAAGATTCTTCAGCGGTACTCGCCACGTGAACTCACGGACAAATAGTACACTGCACTGCCACCTTTTCAAAAGATTCGCTGCAGCACTGATGAGCCCATAAAGATTGCAGAGGACACGCTATAATCTCCTGAACCCTTAACTCCAAATCCACATATTTGAATCCAAGGCTCGGTGATGAGAAATAGGCCCGATCTTCCGAGAGGTAGAGGTAAATTCCATTGGTGGAGTGTGTGACATTGGCGATTCGGCTTCTAATCAGCACAATTTGAAGTCAAGAAACCATTACACCACTGCTCTGTTGGTTATCAACCAAGCACAACTTGATTGACCTCGCCGAGAAGGCTTTTCCTACAAGCGAATCGAAGAACACAAGCAAGAAGATGTAAACACGCAACCTGATATTGCAAATATGAATGAAGCGAATCAAGAGGGGTTCGAGAACTCGATTCCAAAGGACTAATCGACACAGTGGAGGAGATCAAGAATGGGGGCCCTGGATCACTGTAAAAGGACTTGTCGCCATAGTTATAATGAATCAATCTCTGTTTCTCGAAGAAAAACGCAAGAACTAAACAAAACCCAAGTCTAAACGCCGGCGGCTACTGAGTTTAAATGTGAAGGGGGCGTCCTAGGGTTGGGGGCGACCAGGGGGGCACCCACAACTTGGGCTTAAGGCGCAACACGATATAAAGCCGGAAAAGGCCAAAAACAGGTGTCGCAGCACATTTCTGTGGTCACACAGAATGATCCACGAGGCTACTGGAGCTGGGACCAGAACAAAAAGAAGCGTCTCATCGTCACGATTCGAATGCATTCAAGATTACCTAATTCTGACTCCGTATGAGGGAGATATCACCGAAACCGTGCAGAGATGTTGGCTGAATCCGAGATGAACGTGAAAACCGAGTTGGAGTCGACTTGTAACTTGGAGATGAGGCCGGTTCATGCATGTCTAGCATGGCGATGTCCTCATCATCCTCCCCTTCTTGAATTGGAGTCGTCCTCGACTCTATCCCAGCATCAAATTCCTGCAAAAGGTTAGTGACAACAGGATGCAAAATATGTGGCGTAGGATCATTGTTAATAACACATATCCCGACAAAGCATTGTATAACAAGGTGCATCAGAGTTATCACATAACACAGCAGCAACAGATGTAGTAGCAATATAAACACCGTCCTTCAATTTAATTCCATTAGTTTGAGCATCACAAGAGTCATTACTAGGAGGTGTTTTCTTATCATTTGCAGCAAACTCATTAAAATATTTCCTAATATCAGCTGGGGATAAAGGAAGCAAAGTAATCTTTTTGTTCTTATGCATGAAAGTGTATGTATTAGTTCTACCATGGTGTGTGTGACACCCCGGCCCAGGGCTTAATAGGATTAATAGGATACTCATACCAACAAGTTGCAACTTCTTTTCCGGAAGCCGGTCTCCAAATAACTCCGAGGTTAAGCGTGCTTGGCCCAGAGAAATTTGGGGATGGGTGACCGACCGGGAAGTTCTTCCCGGGTGCGCACGAGTGAGGACAAAGTGTGCAGAAAAGACTAGTGTTGGTCTGTGAGGACAGTCTATGTCCTAGAAAGCAGCCAGATGTAAGCAGGCCCGGCCTCGGGGAGGCGGGACGTTACAGAATGGTATCAGAGCCGACTCTCGCGGTTTCATGGGCACGTACAGGCATAAGTGCGGAGGCATGAGCACGGGCACATGGGGGCGCAGATTCCACCGGCATGTGCACGGGCGCGTGGCGGGTCAGGACGCGGGCATTTGGGGTGCGCCGTTGGCACTGGACGCACGGACATGGCACAGGGACCGTTGGCACTGGACGCACGGACGTGGCGCATGGGCTGCTGGCACTGGACGTACGGGATGTGGCCAAGAGATGACGTTCCTAGCTTGGGATTGACCGACGAGGACGTCGGTCTCTTAAGGGGTGAGCATGTGACACCCCGGCCCAGGGCTTAATAGGATTAATAGGATACTCATACCAACAAGTTGCAACTTCTTTTCTGGAAGCCGGTCTACAAATAACTCCGAGGTTAAGCGTGCTTGGCCCGGAGAAATTTGGGGATGGGTGACCGACCGGCAAGTTCTTCCCGGGTGCGCACGAGTGAGGACAAAGTGTGCAGAAAAGACTAGTTTTGGTCTGTGAGGACAGTCTATGTCCTAGAAAGCAGCCAGATGTAAGAGGGCCCGGCCTCGGAGAGGTAGGACGTTACAGTGTGCAACATCGTTATCAAATTCCCATGGTCGTCCTAACAACAATGAAGATGATTGCATAGGTACAACATCAAAATCAGCATAGTCATGATAAAAACCAACCGAAAAGTGTATGCGCGCTAATTTAGTTACCTTAGTCTTACCACTAGTGTTGAACCATTCAAGGTAGTAAGGCTGAGGAATAGAACGAGTGGGCAAACCAAACCTCTTGATCAAATCTGAACTCACCAAGTTGCTGCAACTTCCGCTATCAATTATGGTGAGGACACGGCAATCCTTAACTTGGAGAAACATGTGGAACAAATTCTTGCGTTAGATTTTCTCCTCATCCTCATGTTCCGCTTTACAAAGTCAGCACACGCTACACAAGAAGACTAGGATGGTCCTTTGTCACAGCCACAGAATCAATTGCCTCACCCTCGTTCTCCGAATCTGCAACAAAGTTAGCTGCAAGAACCAATTCATCCTCAACATCGCTAGCACTCACATATCCATTACCATCAGGTGCAGCGATGAAAGCTCGAGTACTTGGACAATCCTTTATGACATGTCCCATTCCCTTGCAGCGGTGGCACACGATGTTTGTAGATGATCTACTCGAAGACCCCCTTTCAAGCGTAGCATGCTTCTTGTGTTGTTGGGCCTGCACAGTAGACACATTGCTTACCTCAGAAGCTGGCGCAGGAGCTGGTGGCTTAGCAACAGGCACCTTGGGCTTCTCAATGTCGGAACGCTGCTGAAACGATCTCCCAGTGTTGGACCTGAAAGAATGTTGGACAATGCGGCGTCCCTGTACTTCCCGTTCTGCCTTAAGAGCAAGATGGTACAATTGGGAAAAATGAGTCCAGTCTTTGTAATCAAGAATATCCTGTATATCACGATTTAAACCACCAAAGAACCTAGCACTAGTATCATCATCATCCTCACGATTACCACAACGTGCTAGACCAATAAGCAATTCCTGATAATATTCCTCTACTCGTTTATCACCTCATTTTAAATTTTGCAATTTTAAACGTAGATCGCGCTGGTAATAAGGAGGAACAAAATGACACTTCATGCGTTGTTTCAAAACAGGCCAAGTTTGAGGCACAGCAGTAGCATTACCAGCATTGCAAAGATCATTCCACCAAAACAAAGCAAAGCTAGTAAATTCACTAGTAGGTCTAACTCTATGCTCAGCAGGAACCAAATGCGAATTAAACTTTTGTTCAACAGCGAGTTCCCAATCTAAATAAGCCTCAGGATCAGCAGTACCAGCAAAAGGAATCATGGTAAATTTAGTTTTAGCAAAAGAATCATTGTTACCACGATTATGATTACCTCCCAAACCTTGACGATTGCGCCGAAGACGATACGCATCACGATCCTCATCATCATCAAGGATGGCATCCTCATCCTTGTCCTCATCACCATCAGGAGGGTGGCGTCGGTGTCGCTGTTGAGGGGGATGTTGTTCAATATGCTCAAGGCGTGTGACAACTCCATTGATACTACGCATCATCTCATTGAACTTCCCGTCGATGTAGGTGCGCTAGTCATCAACAAGTTTCTTAAGTTCATCCTTGGAGACGCATTCAATGAAGTCCATAGGGGACTCCCCTCCTTTACCTGACCCTGTCATGGTTAGAAGACAGCAAAAGACAACACCAAGGTATTATCCCTATCAACTAACAAGTACTGGGTGATGGTGAAAGTAGAGAGCAAAATCTCAAGCGGCTTACTACTGTCTTGCAAGTGTTCTTACCAAAGCCAAACAGGATGGTATAATCTATTGTTGAGCTAGGTGTAATAGTTGCAAGATGAACCTGTACTGATCGAAGTATATATGGAGCTGTGGGACAGGCACAATATGTAGCAAGGAGTAGCAAATAACGAATGCAGATTAGCAAATTTCAATAATTATCTAAAGTACAAGTCACAATTGCTGGTTAAGACGTGTCCTAGGCGTAGCACAATAAGTTGGAACAAAGAACGGTGGATAAAGCTCAAAGAACAAGCAAAACAGCACTCTATGCACTTGTTTTTAATCTTTTCCCCGAAAAACCTCCAGGACAAGTAGGAATCAAGATTTCTTACTTTTTCAACTATTTTTTTTATATTTTTCTCTGAACATATGTAACACCAGCTCCAACCACAAAAATGTGCACCTTAAACAGAGGTGGGATGTGGCCTACAGAAAATCAGGAGTGTTTCTGAAAAACTGGAAAATCACTTGGAAGCCTCAAAACTCTTTCTTCCCGATTTTTTTTGAATTTTTTGAGATCGGCTCCAAACAGCAAGGCATTTTATTGTATGTACAGAATTTTGTCTTTTCTCTGCTGTAAAAAATTGAGCCAAAACGGAGCACCGAACGAAAAGTTATGCCTGTTTTACCGAAGGTAACTCAAGTTATGCGTTTCCAAGGGCACAACTCGGCAGATTGGCCGGCGGCGGTTAGGGCAAAGCTATCCCCGGCACACAAAGCGACTGAGCAAATCGTCTCAGCTAGGGTAAAGTATCCCTGGTATATGCAGCAATAGATATCGCCAGATGAAATCAAGAAAGGCTGCGATGCAAGGCGAAAAAAACAAGGTGGTTTGCAACCTATCGAGGGCTGGCGCGGCGAGAGTTCACGCAAGGCGGCTAGCAAGGGCATGTCGAGTAATGGGGTGGATTGACTTGTTGTTTGGGTAAAAGTGGATGGGATAGCGGCGGAAACAAACAAACTGCAACGGGCGATTGAACTACGACTACGAACACACTAAACCAGCAACAAGACTCGACCACGGACACAAACTCAACAAAGCGAATCTGAAACGAAATTGCAAAAGCTAAAACGGATCTAGGACAGTGATATTCTTTTTGTAGGGTTTTTGTGGACTCTAGGACAGTGACACGAAACGAATCTAAAGGGAAAAACGAAGGGTAATACCTCACGGGAAACCTGAAATCTGATACCACTTGATGAGAACTAGGCCCGATCTTTCGAGAGGTAGAAGTAAATTTGATTGGTGGAGTGTGTGACGTTAGCGGATGCTTCTAATCAGCACGATTCGAAGTCAAGCAACTGTTACACCACTGCTCCGTTGGTTATCAACCAAGCACAACTTGATTGACCTCGCCGAGAAGGCTTTTCCTGCAAGCGAATCGAAGAACACAAGCAAGAAGAAGTAAACACGCAATCTGATATTGCAAATATGAATGAAGCGAATCAAGAGGGGTTCGAGAACTCGATTCCAAAGGACTAATCGACACAGTGGAGGAGATCAAGAACGGGTGCCCTGGATCACTATAAAAGGACTTGTCGCCACAGTTACAACGAATCAATCTCTGTTTTTCGAAGGAAAACACAAGAACTAAACAAAACCCAAGTCTAAATGGTGGCGGCTACTGAGCTTAAAGGAGAAGGGGGCGTCCTAGGGTTGGGGACGACCAGGGGGGCACCCACAACTTGGGCTTAAGGCCCGACACGATACAAAGCCTGAAAAAGGCCCAAAACAGGTGTCGCATCACATTCCCGTGGTCACACAGAATGATCCACGATGCTTCTGGAGCTTGGACCAAAACCAAAAGAAGAGTCTCGTCGTCACGATTCCAACGGATCCAAGATCACCTCATTCCGAATCCGTATGAGGGAGATATCGCTGAAACCGTGCAGGGGTGTTGGCTGAATCCGAGATGAACGTGAAAACCGAGTTGGAGTCAACTTGTAACTTGGAGATGAGGCCGGTTTGTGCATGTCCAGCGTGGCGATGTCCTCATCACTCGGGGGCTGCGGAATGTGTCATAAATAGCAACTTTTTTGGAAAAAGTTCCAGACTTGAGACGGAAGGTCGAAGAACCCAGAAGACTAAGCTAACCCTCAGCCTGATCCATCAGATCAAACTAAGGCTCGAGGGCTACTCCATATGGAGCGCGAGTACATCGCGCACCATATCAGAAGGAGAAATTCGGGGCTAGAGCACCTCATAGCCTCGATGCAGCTGAAAAAGCACTCGAATGACTGTACAAAGCACTCGAAGGATTCCGAGATCGAACTTTCTGCTCCAGAAGTACCCGAAGCGCTCGGCCACGCCGACAGAAGTCCTGAAGCTCTCAAAGTACCTGACGAACGTCTTTAGAGGAGCTTGATGCCTGCACGACTCGACTACTAAGAGTTCGGGGGATTGTCAGGCCTGGGGCAACAGGACTACCCACGGGCACGGAATATTCTAGAGTAGAGAGTAGTACATGGTTGTGCCCTACCTCTCTTGTATCTACCCGAATAGGAGTAGAACAAGTCGATAGCCTCGGGAACAAGCCGAACGTCTCGGACTAGAATCCCAATAGGACTCGACTAGGATTTTCATGTAACCCTGTTCCCCCAGATTATATAAGGGCGAACAGGGACCCCTCCAAAAGGAGAGGAACAATACCAGAGGGAATACAAACAACCACACAAGACGTAGGGTATTACGCTCTGGCAGGCCCGAACCTGTCTAAATCCTTGTGTTTCTTGCACCATCGCGTTCTGATCTCGGCGAGTCCCTACTCATAACCACTCTCCTCGGGATACCCCTCGGAGAACCCGACGGTAAAACACCGACAGCCTATCCATCTCAAATAGTCTATCCAAGCAATGCTCCCTTCCAATAACTCTATCCTTATGGAGTATGGGTTATCTTCCTTAAAAAAACTGGACAAAGAAGCGTTGGAAGAAAGAAAAAGAAAAAGGAAACAATACCCATACCTCCACTCAAAAGAGTTGAAATAAGGGGCTCAAACAAAAAGACCAAAATTTTTCTAAGTGTGAGTCCATTTCCTCCCTCTCCCCTAAACGTTTTACTTTCTACAAGATCGGGATTTGATCGAGTACCAACCTCTTGCGAACCACTATTCGGCTTGGCAACACAAGTAACCAAGGTACGCTACACTCTTCTTACCTGAAACTCCACATATCAGCCTTAGAGTAGGAAGAAGATGGTCAAAATTTCCGACCATGGTGAGGATCATACACCTTGAGCGACTTGAGAGTACCATTGGGGAACCTTAAACCACTTTTGAAAAAACTTGCAAAACTCCGAGATAGGAACCTGAACAGAAGGTAGAAAATATTCCGGTGAAGGTTGTTCATTCTCTCAACCTCCCAAGATGAGGGATGAAATGCCAATAAGCACCATCTACCAAAAACCAAGGTATGAGCCAACTTATTCAAAGTACATATGGGTTTGAGCAATATATTGTGTATAAGGTTTTGTCGGGTGCCACAATTAGGGACACCCTAATTGGGGTACTAAGACCACTTTTAAAAACACAAACTCCCGATAAGACGACAAAGCCCACGAAGGCCCCACGGCCTACTTCTCCTTCAGAGGAAAGGGAAGGACTCAAAAGAAGCCCAGCATGCGGCCCATTCGAGGGTCCCTCTCAGACCCGCTGGGCAATCTCCGCCTCGCTCGAGGGTAGCGGATCTACCCTCGAGCGGGCGGGCAATCTCCGCCTCGCTCGAGGGTAGCGGGTCTACCCTCTAGCGGGCGGCCAATCTCCGCCTCGTTCGAGGGTAGCGGATCTACCCTCGAGCGAGTGGCCAATCTCCGCCTCACTCGAGGGTAGCGGATCTACCCTCGAGCGAGTGGCCAATCTCCGCCTCGATCGAGGCCATCTCTCGGCACAAGGGACAAATGGCCCCGCCGCCCAACCGACCGCCGTACGAAGGCATTAAAGGCCAGCCACTCCACCACGGCTCAAAGGCCGGGCGGCGTCAGATTGCCACACCCGCAGTGGATGTGACCGACACCCAATTCGCTGACCCCGGTCACCGCTGAGCCACCCCGGTCGCTATAGCAACACTGTGGAGCATTCAACGCGGCACAAGACAAGTTGGCGCCGCCCCCGTTACTGTTCTGCCAACACCAACCATCCGGACCCACCTCCCGTTGGGGAAGGGGTCCGACGATGTCACGTGTCCTTCCGAGAGGGGCACTCAGCACGCGCGGGCGAGACCCCGGACCTCCCCCTTGTGGGGTCCGGGACTTCCACGCACTCCCGGACCTTATAGTGTGCACGCCCGCACTCCGACCAGGGGATCCGGGACCGCCCCACGCCATAACTACCGCCGAAACACTACAGGACGAGCAGCGCAATCCTCACAGGACGAAGGACGAAATCCTGTACGATAGCGACGCGCGCCGCCTTCCCACAGTACACTTCCTACAGTGTTCGACCACTGTACCCCGCGATTTAAGGGAAAACGACGACTTCCATACCCCCACTCATGTGCACCGCCCTTCCTTGTGACTATAAAAGGAGGAGGTGGGCTTCCTTAGGCCGGGTTGGAAGTAGGCTCTCTGATTTTCCCCTCAGAGAACTCTCAACACTACTGAGCACTCATCTCAACCGACTCCACTTCTAGCAGAGACTTGGGAACTTCTCTCCCTCTCTCGCCTCGCTTGTACCCCCTAATACAAGCACTCCGGGTGCAAGATAGTACAGTGCCCTCGCACACCCCCTTTGCTGGACGTACGGCCCCGCGGCCGGAACCAGGATAAACCGTGCGTTGCTGTGTTGCCTCTTGCATCATCATCTGGGACGAGGAAACACGCAGCATTTACTAGTTGGGATCCGAACCCCCGGGTCAGGACGCCGACAGTTGGCGCGCCAGGTAGGGGGGCCGCGTGACATTTCCTTTTTTTTCTTCCCATTTGATCTCCAGGAATGGTGAGCAGATCCAACCCATACCCTATGGGTGTTTCGGATCCGTTCCCAGCAGGACGCGTGATCTCGTTCGGGAGTCTCGAGTTTAGGGCAGCCGGCAACGGTTACCTCATGCAGCTCCTCTCCTCCGAACACAACCTCATCGCTCCGACTACGCCAGCCCAGCGCAATAGGCGCTCGGGAAAGCGTTCGCGACAAGCACGCGCGGAGCGGCGTCGTGCGGCACGCCACAGCTCCCCCATGTGGGTTGAGGCTGGCATGTCGCAACTCAGCATCGAGGCGAACGGGGCTACCGTTCCGCCATCACGTGCCTCGGCATCATCTATGCCGGCACCGTCATCTGCAGCGGCGCTAGTGCCTCCCAGGGTGGGCTCGACCTCGCCTTCGCCCTTCCCCTTCGGGATGCGCAATACTGCCGCTCGCACCTACGCCTCTTCGATCAGCACTAACTTCGCCGAGTATGAGGATCTGCCGGGTCATCATCTTCTATCAATCCGCAACCTCGTCGCGTCGTCCCTCGACGAATCCTACCCCGAGGCGGTGAGCTCGATCGCCGACGACAACTTCTTCATGAACAACTTCGCGGCCGAGGAGGCCGAGGACTACTCCGGGGTCTACGACCCCGACGCTCTCCGCTCGTTCCAGCTAGCGACGGCTTACTGCCTCGCCTGCTCCGAAGACTCCAGCGAGGGGGACTTCGATCCTTCCCGGGAGTGCTTCATGGTGGACATTGCGGACGGGCAAAACGACAACGCCCCAAGCAACGACGGGGACGCCGGGGCGGACGCGTGGGCAAAGCAACCGGCAAACCCGCCTGCAGCACCTTCCTCGTCAAGCTCGGCGACGCGACAAGCCCAGCTGGTGCAGCTCAAAGAGCTTCAAGCCAAGCTCGACGAGCAGCGTCGACAAACCCGGGAGCTACGTACCGCACTCGAGCAGCAGCGTGCCGTGCCTGGTGCACACGCCCAGGCGGCGGGACGTGTTGCCCGGGATCGCATCATGACCGACGACAACGTCGACAAATCGCCGGAACTGAAGACGGCGGGAGAGAAGCTCGTCGCTGCGGCTTACCTACTCCAAGCCATGCCCGAGCCATCGACACCTTCGGGCCGCAACCTGCGCCGCGAGGCACAGGAGCTCATCGAGCAAGCTGCCGTGCAGCAGGCCGAGAGTTCTGCGTCTCGCATGCGCTCGAAGGCCCCGGAGCAGTGTGATGGGACTGCGCACCAGGACCATGAGGTTTTTGTGCACACACCCCCAGCGGGGAAGGGCAAGGTAGCCGTAGCACCCGGCGCGAGGGCACCCTCGGTGCACGAGCGCATCGGAAGAGTTCCCGTAAGGGAGCGAATCCGTGATACTCGCGGGCACGCTGGCAACGGCAACGCCCGCAACGTCATCAATGGCAGGAGGTACACCCCTCGACGGGGTGGACACTTCGACCCTGAGCACGACAGGGGTGAGTCACCGGAGCCTCCGGGCACCCGGGTGTTCAGCCGGGAGATTCGAACAGCATCTTTTCCCCCGCGCTTTCGACAACCCAACAGCCTCGTCAAATACTCGGGCGAGACTGATCCTGCAGTCTGGCTCAACGACTACCGCCTAGCGCGTCAGCTAGGCGGCGTGACGGAAGACGCGGTCATCATCCGCAACCTTCCTCTTCATCTTGCTGATGTAACACCCTAATTTAAATTCCAGCATTTATCAATAAATTTAATTGGCTTAGTTTGCATTTAATCTAATTTTGTTGCATAAGTTATTTAAATTTATTTTAGGGTTAAACTTGTTTGTGCATCATGCTGGAGCATTGTTTTAATTGTTTGAGTGCTAGAGTGAATTCAAATTTATTTGAATTCTTTTGGCTTGAGTTGAATTGAGTTAGAATTAGAATAGAAGAAGTATGAAAAGAAACCCAAAACCCAAATCTAGAAACCCAAACCAGCCCAAACCCGCTCGGCCCTTTCCCTCACCTCGCTACGGCCCAACCAGCCGCCTCCTACCTTCCCCCGTTCGGCCCAGCAACCAACCCTTCAGCCCAAACTGCAGCACCTTTCCCCTTCGGCCTCCCTGCAACCCGGGCCCGCTCACCACCCGCGCGAGCACACGCCCCGCAGACCGCTGCGCGGCCCAGCTCACCTCCTCTCCACGTCGACCCGCTTGGCCCAGCCGCGCACGCGCTCGCTCAACCCCGCAGCCGCGCGCGCCCCGCACCTCACTTCCCCGACCCCACCTGCCAGCGGTCGAGCCTCCCAGCGCGACGCGCCTCGCGGTCCGCGTGCAACGCTCTCCCTTTCTCCGCTCAACCCGCATGAGCAGCGGCCCACAAGCCAGCGGCAGCAGCGGCCCACTGCACGCGCTTTCCTCTGCCGTTCACCCCGGTCCCACCTGCCAGCGTCGCGCTCGCCCCGTCTCGCTGCGCCGGGACCCCACCTGTCGGCCCCTTCTCCCTCCTCCCGCACCCTCCGCGTGTGCGTAACGCCCCGCCGTGATCTCCGGCCGAGATCCCCGGCGAGCCCCCGCGCCAGAACCCCGCCCGAGATCCCTGGCTTCCCCTTCTTTAAACCATCCCCGACCTCTTGCGCCCCATTCCAATCTCCGCCCCCACCCCAGAACCCTAGGGCGCCGTCTCCCCCTCGCTCTGCTTTTCGCCGCCGAACAGAGCTTCCTGCGCCACCGAGGAACCTCCGCCTCGCCATCCCCCTGCCCCTAAACTCCTCCGAAGGAGCCTTGCCGCGCACCCAGGCACCTTCTCGGGCCACTGCCGTCAACCCAGGCCTCTTCACGCCCCGGAATTGCCGCGAACTCGCCGCCGCAGGTGAACTCGGCTCCGATCAATTTCTCACCGTCGGCGACCCCCGAGTCTCCCTAATCCCCGTGTGTACCACCGCAGGAGCACAACGAACCGACCCGCGGAGTCCAGGCGCTCGGAGGCCAGCCACAGAACCCCGCCCGCGAGCACTGCCCCCGCTCCGCCGTCGGTCGGCGTCGCCATCGATTTCGCCCGGCCGTCCAGCCGCGCTGCACCTCGGTGAGCCACGCCTCAGTTCCGCTCTCCCTTTAGCGCTACATCTTGGAGCTGTAGTCCACCCCGTGGCCCCTGCACGCCACATGCCGGCGATGCGCCGCCGCGCAGACCGCCCCTCGCCGTGGCGAGCTCGGTCCGAGCTCTAACTCCCTCCCCTGCATAGCCAGGTGGATCACTCTTGACGCGTGGATCACCCCAGACTCAAGCGTGAGTCGATTTGACCCCCAGAGGGCCCAAAACGGCGAACTCCAGTGAGTTCTCCCCACGCGCCGCCGCGGGAGCTCCAACTCCGGCGACTAGCGCCGCCGACCCGCGCTCTGCTGAATCCCAGCCACCCGATCTTCCTTGGACGCCCCAGATTAGATCGGCGTACCCCTTCGTCCTGAACCCTCAGATCTCGATCCAACGGCTGAAATCCACCCGTACCCCTTCGCCCTGGCCATTTTGTTAAAGAGCCCCTCAACTTTTCCATATTCAACCCGCGATCCACCTCGGTTTAGAAATAATTGCAGTCAGGCCCAGAATTTTGCACGAAGCCCCCTGAGCTTCTTTAAAATAGAACCCGCCGTCCAGTTAGGGTCTTTTTACGCGTTGGCCCTCGGATCTTTCTGGTTTTTACGTTTAGGCCCTCAGTTTTTGCAGAAAAGCCCCTGAAACTTCAGTTTTCTTACAAATAAGCCCCTAGAACTTGTTTTTAGCCTAGATTATGCGTTTTAGCTCCGTTTTTAGCGTTCTTTATATCCACGCGATCGTTGTAACGCGTAGAATAGCTTTAGACTAGTTTAGTGTGCAGTTTTTATGTATTGATGTACTGTTTCTTAGTTTTTGTTAGTGTTTGCTTGTATGCTTATATTTGTGCATTGTTTTGGCCATGTGTTCGTGAGTAGACGTTGATCCATCTGAGGAGCCCCAGTACCAGTACCAGGAGCAGCCGTCTTCCGAGCAGTTTGAGCAGCAGCCAGAGCAGTACGAGGAAGGCAAGTATAACATGAACAACCCATCACTTTTAAATACAATTTCATACTGCATTTTAATACTGTATGCCTATAAGGATTTCCTAGCCACTTTATATCCTTTATATATACCTTTGGGTTGCATTTTGTTTAGTTGTGCTAAGTTGCTGCGCTATAACACAGTCTGGTCCTTTTTAATTAATTTGATTAATGGTTTACTTGAACTTAATTCTGAGAGTGGCCCTCTGTGTGGATGAGTGGTTCACGTCTCGTTAAAAGATGGTTTTTTGTAGAAACATGGTTTAGGGGGCCAGCACGGTGCTTACTGCTTGGTTGGCCACTCTCCATAAGGACCGGTTCATAGAGCGACAACTTGGGACAACAGCGCTACCACAAGGCTAGAATGGGATAGACTTGGCTTACTAATTAGGTCTTTTTGGTTTGGAGTAACTTACCTGCGGGGCAAGAGTAGTAAGCTTCAATGGTCCCTGCTCCTCCGGCTTGGTCTGTGCTTGGATTGCGCTCCTGTGCTTGTACCCCCGGAGGTGGGCCCCATCGTCGCTGACCTAACTCTCGCGGTTACGCCTTACCAACGAGATTCTTTGTAACGGCCTCGTAGTGAGTCGCTAGTCATCTCACCTAAGGAAGTGTGATGAACCTCTAGCGTAGCTCACGACTTGTGGGTAAAGATGTGCAACCTCTGCAGAGTGTAAAACTGGTATACTAGCCGTGCTCACGGTTATGAGCGGCCCAGATCCTCCTTTTGATTAGTGGAGTTATCTCCTTCCGACGAGGGAGGTGCTTCTCGGGGTTACCTTGGTGGCTTGGTTTTGGTTTGGTTCTCAGTAGTCACATAATTAATTCTGATTAATTACTATGTAACTGGGTTAATGGTAATCCATCAACTCGTAGTAAATAGCTCTAATAAAATCTTGCCAACACTTAAAAGCTAATGCAGTTGAGTCAGCCAACCTTAGAGCCTCATAGTTTGTGTTATACTTGTTGAGTACAAGTTGTGTACTCACCCTTGCCTCTTCTCTACTTTTTCCTCTTGGATACGCTACTGCTGCTCAGTTCCTGCCGACACGAGGGAGTTCGTCCAGCGCTACCAGGACTACGAGGACTTCTAGGTGTTCGTCTCCCAGTCGACGTCCCTGTGGCGCCCTGCTTCAGCTTCGGAGAGCTTTATTCGTATTTTTGTACTTCGCTTCCGCTGTATCAGACATTTTGTCATTATTGTAATAAATAACATTCGTATTCGCTTTATTATGTCTTTTTACGTGATATGTGCTATGATATACTGTTCATTCTGTTGTATATACGTGTGACTTGATCCTGGCACGTATATGACTGCTCGGTTTATGTCCTTTTATAAACCGGGTGTTACAGCTGACGCCACACGAATATGGCTCGAGCACTTGCCTGCGGATCAGATCTACAACTGGGCCGACTTGGTCCATATCTTCGTGGGCAATTTCCAGGGCACGTACGTGCGGCCTGGGAACTCCTGGGACCTCAAAGGGTGTCACCAGAAGCCCCGCGAGTCCCTGCGTGACTACGTGCGATGCTTCTCCAAGCAGTGCACCGAGCTCCCCAGCGTCACCCATGTCGAGGTCATCAACGCTTTCCTCGAGGGTACGACGTGCAGGAACTTGGTGCATGAGCTTGCGAGAAGCCGACCCGTTAACACCAATGAATTGTTCGACGCTGCCACCAACTACGCCGCCGGCGAGGAGGCAGTTGGTGCCATCTTCGATGACAAATCGAGCAAGCGCAAGGACGATGCGCCTGCGGAGGGCAGCAACGTCAAGCTCAACGCCCCCGCCAAGAAACAGAAGCGGGGGAGGAAGGGAAAGAAGCCGGCCCCACCGAACCAGCACGGGTCGGGGCAGGCAGAGGACTCCGAGGAGGCCTTCGCAGCTGCCCCAGACCGCAAAGGACCTCGAGGCCCCCCTCGAGGCGGTGGTGGCCAGTTCGACGACATGCTTAAGAAGCCGTGCCCTTACCACAAGGTCCCGGTCAACCATACCCTCGAGCAGTGCGAGATGCTCAAGAAATACTACAACCGCGTCGCGCATCGCGATGAGGACAAGAAGAAGGATGCTGGCGACAAAGGTGGAGATGACGAGCTCCCCCCATTGGAGAACGCCTTCTTCATCTTTGGAGGAACGACGACGAATATGACTTCTCGGCAGCGCAAGCGTGAGCGCCGCGAAGTCTTTTCCGTCACCAAGGCCACGCCATCCTACCTCGACTGGTCGAAGGACACCATCGCCTTTGGCCGCGAGGACCACCCCGACTACGTCCCACACCCGAGATGGTATCCGCTCGTTGTCGACCCCATCATCGGCAACACCCGCTTCTCCAAGGTGCTCATGGACGGAGGCAGCAGCCTCAACATCATGTACGCCCCCACCTTGGAGCTCATGGGGATCGAACTGGACAAGCTACGCCCCAGCAAGTCGCCATTCCACGGTGTCGCGCCGGGGAAGCGGGTCCAACCCCTCGGCCAGATCGATCTGCCTGTGTGCTTCGGCACAGCAGCCAACTTCCACAAGGAGGTACTCACTTTCGAGGTGGTGGGATTTCGAGGGTCCTATCATGCCATCCTCGGTCGTCCTTGCTACGCCAAGTTTATGGCTGTCCCCAACTACACCTACCTCAAGCTCAAAATGCCGGGTCCGAAGGGCGTCATCACCATCGGCTCTTCGTTCGAGCACGCCTACGAGTGCGATGTCGAGTGCGTTGAGCGCGCGGAAGCTCAAGCGGAGGACGAGGCCCTCGCAGCCACCCTCGACAAAATGGCGAGCGAGGCCTTGGACTCCACGCACCGACACGCCGGGAGCTTCGAACCCGCCGAGGGTATCAAGAAGGTGCCCCTCGACCCGAGCCACTCCGACGATAAGGCGTTGCAGATCAGCGCCACCCTCGACGACAAATAGGAAGTGGTGCTCGTCGATTTCCTCTGCGCCAACGCAGATATCTTTGCGTGGAGCCCCTCAGACATGCCTGGCATACCGAGGGAGGTCGCCGAGCACTCTCTTGATGTCCGACCCAATTCCAAGCCGGTGAAGCAACGCCTGCGATGCTTCGACGAGATCAAGCGCCGGGCGATCGGCGAGGAGTTGCAGAAACTTCTGGCGGCCAGATTCATCAAAGAGGTATTCCATCCCGAGTGGCTAGCTAATCCAGTATTAGTAAAGAAAAAGAGTGGAAGCTGGAGGATGTGTGTGGATTACACTAGTTTAAATAAGACATGTCCGAAGGTTCCATTTCCCTTGCCACGCATTGATCAGATTGTAGATACTACTGCGGGATGTGAGCTCTTATCCTTTCTTGATGCCTATTCCGGTTACCACCAAATCAAGATGAAAGAGTCCGACCAGCTCGCGACTTCTTTTATCACACCCTTCGGCATGTACTGCTACGTTACGATGCCCTTTGGCCTCAGAAACACCGGAGCTACCTATCAACGGTGTATGCTCCACGTTTTCGGAGACCAGCTCGGGCGGAGCGTAGAGGCATATGTCGATGATATCGTTGTCAAAACCAGGAAGGCGGACGACCTGGTTGCTGATCTCAGGATCGCATTCGATTGCCTACGGGCCAAAGGGGTAAAACTTAACCCCGAGAAGTGCGTGTTCGGGGTGCCTCGAGGCAAGCTCTTGGGCTTCATTGTCTCCCAGCGGGGCATTGAACCCAACCCTGACAAAGTCTCGGCCATCACTCGGATGGGACCGATCCGAGACCTAAAGGGGGTACAGAGGGTCATGGGATGCCTAGCGTCCCTTAGCCGTTTCATCTCGCGTCTCGGCGAGAAAGGCTTACCCCTGTATCGACTCTTGAGGAAAACCGAGCGCTTCACGTGGACCCCCGAAGCTCAAGAAGCCCTCGAAAGGCTGAAGGCATCGCTCACCCGTGCTCCCATTCTTACACCACCTACGGACGACAAGCCCCTCTATCTATACGTAGCTGCGACGACCCAAGTGGTCAGCGCGGTGATCGTTGTTGAGAGACAAGAGGAGGGTCAGGCTCTGCCCGTCCAGCGGCCGGTGTACTATATCAGCGAGGTGTTGTCTGAAACCAAGACACGCTATCCGCAGATTCAGAAGCTTGACGCAAGCTGCGCCACTACTTCGAGGCCCGCCCCGTCACCGTGGTCTCGTCTTTCCCCTTGGGAGAGATAGCCCGCAACCGGGAAGCCGAGGGCAGAATCGCCAAATGGTCTGTGGAGCTGATGGGGGAGACACTCACCTACGCCCCCCGCAAGGCAATCAAGTCCCAAATCTTGGCTGACTTCGTGGCTGAATGGACGGACATTCAGCTACCCCCATCACAAATCCGGGGCGAATGCTGGACTATGTACTTCGACGGGTCGGTAATGAAAACTGGTGCCGGTGCCGGCCTCCTCTTCATCTCACCTCTCGGAGAACACATGCGGTACGTGATCCGCTTGCATTTCCCTGCTTCAAACAATATGGCGGAGTATGAGGCCCTCCTCGGTGGCCTCCGCATCGCCATCGAGCTCGGCGTCAAACGCCTCGACGCGCGCGGTGACTCTCAGCTCGTCGTCGACCAAGTAATGAAGGAGTCCAGCTGTCACGACCCGAAGATGGAGGCGTACTGCAACGCAGTACGCCGCCTCGAGGACAAATTCGACGGCCTCGAGCTCAATCACGTCCTGCGCAAGTACAACGAGGACGCTGACGAACTGGCCAAGATAGCCTCGGGGCGGACCACCGTCCCCCCGAACATCTTCGCTCACGACATCTCCAGGCCCTCCGTCGAGTTCAGGCAACCGACGGAGTCAGGCCCCTCGTCCGCCGGGCCCTCCGGCGGGAACCCCCCGGCGGACGGGGTCGAGCCCATGGATACTGACTTCGGGACAACCTCCGCGGACGAGGCCGAAGCGATGGAAGTTGACGAGGCCCCGCTTCGCGAGACTGGCGCGTTCAGTACCTTGACTGGATGATTCGAGGGGTCCTACCCTTGGACCGCGCTCAGGCGCGACGCCTTGCCAGGCGGGCCAAGTCCTTCGTTCTAATCGACAACGAGCTACACAAGCGTAGCCCCTCGGGTGTCCTGCAACGTTGCATTCCCATCCCCGAGGGCTAGGAGCTGATCCGCGACATCCATGCTGGCATCTGCGGCCACCACGCCGCGCCACGCACCCTCGTGGGTAACGCGTTTCGGCAAGGCTTTTACTGGCCCACCGCGGTCGCCGACGCCACTGACGTCGTGCGGACTTGCGAGGGATGCCAGTTCTACGCCCGAAAAACACACCTCCCGGCCCATGCTCTGCAGACCATCCCCATCACGTGGCCGTTCGCCGTGTGGGGGCTGGACCTCGTCGGTCCGTTGAAGAGGGCGCCCGGGGGCTTCACCCACTTGCTAGTGGCGGTCGAAAAGTTCTCCAAATGGATCGAGGCTCGACCAATCGGCAAGATCAAATCCGAGCAAGCAGTCCAATTCTTCACCGACATCGTCTTCAGGTTCGGGGTCCCAAACTCGATCATCACCGACAACGGCACCCAGTTCACAAGCAAGAAGTTCTTGGCATTCTGCGACAGCTTCCACACACGTGTGGACTGGTCAGCTGTGGCACACCCACAGACAAACGGGCAAGTGGAGCGCGCCAATGGCATGATCCTCCAAGGACTAAAGCCGAGGATCATCAACAAGCTGAACAAGTTCGGCCGAAGGTGGCTCACAGAGCTACCCTCGATCATCTGGAGCCTGAGGACGACCCCGAGCAGAGCTACGGGTTTCTCTCCGTTCTTCCTCGTCTATGGTGCCGAGGCCATCCTCCCCACCGACTTGGAATACGGATCGCCAAGGCTCAAGGCATATCAAGAGCAACGAAACCAGCGAGCTCGCGAAGACTCGTTGGACCAAGTGGACGAGGCTCGAGATGTGGCACTCCTGCATTCCGCGTGCTACCAGCAGTCCCTACGAAGGTACCAAGCGCAGAGAGTCCGGCGCCGAGATCTCAACGAAGGGGACTTGGTGCTGAGGCTTCGACAGGACAACAGGGGCCGCCACAAGCTCTCGCCCCCATGGGAAGGACCGTACATAATCGCCGAGGTACTCAAGCCCGGCACGTACAAGCTGGCAAACGACAACGGCGAAGTCCTCACCAACGCTTGGAACATACAACAGCTACGTCGTTTCTACCCTTAGCATTTCAAGCTATTTCTATATTGTTCGTAATCGCATTTTCAATTCCCCGAAATAATAAGGAAGCACGCTTCACTTATCGCTTTTTTGGGAACCTTCCCGAACTCGGGCGCGCACGAACATTGAGGTACGCTCGGCTTTACCCTCGGCAAAGCCGAGCCTCCCTCGGGGGCTACTACGGGGGCAACCCCTGAACGTCCCCAAAAAGTCGCCAATGTTTTTTCGAAATATTTCTGTCTCGACCCTAACTTCTCGTATCCTTGGAAAAAACAGGCGCGAGGCGTAAGCAACTACGGTACGGGGCTGGCCGAGTCGTGGGGCCGCCTACGCCTCCGGGATACGGCACCCCCCTCACCACCCTACGCCTACGTTGCTTATGAACACGAACTTCCTCGCAGATGTTTATCTAAGTCGCATATGAAGAACACGGAAATAAAGTAAAGAAACACAGGCTCGAACACACAAGGCCTCGACAGGCCACACATTCAAATTACGAAACAAAATCCTTTATATTCATAGAGTGCGATTACAAAGTGCGACTATGATATAAACACTAATCTATTTACATGGGCTTCGAGGCCCAACTGTCCTATAGGCTACCACCCCCCCCCCCTTGCGGGTCTTCAGGGGCGTCAAATTCGGCGATGGGAGGGATGTCCGCCTCGAGCTTCTCGGCGAGGACGGTGGCGAACTCCTCCGCGGCCGCATCGGCTTCATCCATAATGGCCGACGCGGCGTCCGCGTTAGCATCATCGGGCACGACGTACCCCGACGACACCCTCCCGAGATCCATGAGGTAATGCATCGAGGCCACGGCGAGAGCCCGCAGGACACCGAGGCAGAAGGTGCTCTTGGCGTGTTCGGCAATCCGGCCGCCTAGCGCGCGCAGGCGGCTAATCACCGAACTGCCCGAGACGGCACCCTCCCCCTCGAGCTCTTGACACACACTCACGACGGTCTGCTCCAGCTCAGCAAACTCCATCTGTGCCGCCGTGAGCGCGGTATGGACCGCTTCCTTCGCCGCGGTCTCATCCGCCACCTTTTGCCTCAGCTCTGAGCAAAGGAAATCGACATTAGCCACGAAAGAAAGGAAATCGACGAAAAATCGAAGGTACTCACCCGCCATGTTCTTCTGCGCCTCCTCCCTCTGGGTACGGGCTGCCTCCTCGAGCGAGGACAAGGAGGCTTCTTTTTCCTTAAGGCTAGCCCCCATGTTCTGGAGGGCCACCTCCTTCTCTTCGAGGGCCTCGCCCTGTTCCTGGAGGGTCCCGGTGAGCGCAACCACGGCCACCTCTTTGTGGAGGAGCTCGGCCTTCTGCTGCTCGAGCGTGGCACTGAGGTATTGCAGCTCGGTGCTCTGCGCCTCCGCCTCCCGAGCTCTCTCCTCGAGCGCCGTCCGAAGGCGCTGCAGCTCGGCAGTTTGCGCCTCATCCTCCCGGGCCTTCTGCTCCGCTGCCGCCCTCTGGGCGTTCCGCTCATCGATGACCCGCGCCAGTTCCTCCTCCAGCGTCTGTTGACGCACTCCCAGATCCGCCATTTTTGTATTGGCATCGATGTTCTTGAGCACTAGCTCGGCGTTGTGCTGCCCGAGCTGGCTCATCTGGGAGTACAGCCGGGTCATCTCGGCGCTCTTTTCGCGCGAGATTTCCCTCAGCTGCTGCGAAAGGGAGGGCATGGGTCAAGACACGCTAAAACTAAACCGAATCCGAGCAATTTCCGGGGGGAAATACTTACCTGGCTGACCTAGTAATCCGCATTCTGATGGAGCTGATAGGCGCGGTCGAGGGCCTGCAAGATCTCGCGCCCAACGCCCATCTGCTTGTTCCAGGCCTCCTCCTCCTCCTGCTCCTTGCGAAGGAACTCTGAGGGGACACCGGACGGGACGATCACCCCGAGGTGGCTCCCCTCGGACGCCCCCGCTTCGAGCACGCCCGCGCTGGCCGACGCGAACTCGGCGATGTGTACGGCGGCGCTCGCCGCAGCAGTGGGGTCGATATCCATCGAGTCCCCGTACTCCTCGCTGCTGTCCGGCAGCTCCACCACCGCCGTCGCGCCCTCCTGCGCCGTTGGCACGGGCACTATCGCAACGGTACCCTCGTCCCGGGCCTCGGTGGGCCCCGAGAAGGGGGCTCCTTCTACCCCTGGCGCCTCTTGCACCATGTCCTCTGTGAGGCCCTCGCCCTCGGCCCTCGAGGGCTCGAAGACGAGGGTCTCCTCCGCTGCTTGGCCGGCAGGGCGCTCCTGCGCGTCCCCGCCAGTTTCTCCTTCTGTGTCCGGTCGGGCGGCGCTGTCCGCGTCGCCCTGACCGGCCTCAACTTCAATGGCCGCTTGGGCGGCGCCATCGGCACCGCCCTGGCCGGTCTCCTCGGCGTCGGCCGCCTGAGCAGCCGCCTCGGCGCCACGCTGGCCGGCGTCGCTCTGACCGGCGTCACCCTCCTCCTCCTGGGCTCGCTGTGCCGCCTGGGCCCCTCGAGCCAGGGCCTCCCGTAGCCTCGCGGCCGCCGCCTCGAGATCTACAGCAGGCTGGGGCTGCGGCGCCGTGTGCGGTGTGCAGCGTGCCCCAGTCTTGAGAGCCTTGACCGGGGCAAGCTACACCGCATCTTTGGGGACGGCCCCGGGGCTGGAAATCAAAAGACGCAAGTTGAGCAGGATCGAGAAATTTACCAAATACATAACAAAAAACGGAAACCAAAATGCTTACCCAGATCGAGCACTCATGCTCCGCTTCCTCGTGGCGGTCCTTCGAGCCCGGGGCATCGAGCTGTCCCTCGAAGACTGCCCCGAAGGCGCCCCCCTCGTGTCGGCCCGATGGCTCGAGGCTGCCAGCATGGACGACTCCTCTCCCGCCGCGGCCTCGTGGCCATGGATCAGCACTTGGGGCGCAGGCGACTCCTCGCCGGCCGCCGGCGAGGATGACCCCCGCGCCGCACCCTCGAGGGAGAGGTTCGCCAATGACCCCCCTGCGGCCCTCGGCTCCTCTGGCGCCACGGTCGCTCCCTGTTCTTCGTCCCACAGGTAGAACGGTGGGGGGCTCGCGCGCGCACCTTCCCCGTCGCTCCTCAGAGCGTGGTCCTCGGCATCCGAGGCCTCCTCCTCGTCCTCCTCCGAGGACTCAGGTGTGGCGGGCTGTGGCTTCCCCTCCGCGCGAGTGTGCTTGCACGCCTTGTCGTGCCTCGCCTTCCTCTTCCTTTTTCTCTCGGCTTTTGCCTCCGCCGCGTCCTTCCGCCTCTTCATCTTCTCCGCGTGGAGGCGATTGATCAGGCGCTGTTCCGGGGCCGGAGGCCTCGAGGTGCCGCACCTCAACCCCTGTAAAACACACCCGAGATAGGGTCAGGAGAAGGAAACTACACGACGCATGACGAGTTCGAAGCCAAAACTTACCAGGGAAATATACCCCAGCTCGGGGCGCATCTTGATCCTCCAAAGATCCGCGGGATCTTGGGGAAACTCCGCCACCGCGTACTTCGCCCTTCGGGCGGCGATGGTATGGGAGAGAAGCTTGCTCGACGTCCTCGAGCCTTCAACCTTGCTCCCGGGGGTGAGCTCGAAAATCGGCAGGGCCCTTTCCACGAGAGGGATGACCCTCTGCCGGTGGAAGTTCGCAATAACGGCCGCTGCCGTCAGCCCCTTCCTCACCAAGCGCGCCAGCGCGTCGGTGAGGCCCTCGAGCCTGGCTTGTTGCGCTGGGGGCGACACCCCCCAGTCCCACTTCGGCGGGTGCTCCCGAAGGACTTTGTTAGTAAACGCCGGGAGCGCTCCACTGAAGTTTCGAAGGTAAAACCACCCTCGGCTCCACCCGGAGTTGTTGGTCGTCATCTTGCTTGTGATGTAAAAGTTCCTCCGGGTCGGGCGGACGTGGAGCGTCAGGCCACCGGCGCGCGCGTACCGCCTCAGCTGGTTCCGCGCGTTCTCGATGAAGACTTCGCCGCGGAACAGATGGATCCAGAGGACCCAGTGGGCCTCGATGCCGAGGTACCCCTCGTAGACGGCGACGAAGACCGCCGCCTGCGAGATGGAGTTGGGGCTGAAATTGTGCAGCTCCACTCCGTAGTACTCGCACAGGGCCCTCATGAACTTGCTGACGGGGACGCCAAAGCCTCGTTCGTGGAGGCGCATGAAGCTCACGACATAGCCCTACGGGGGCTTCGGCTCGGTCTCGTCCGGGTGTGGGGAAATCCACGCCGGCGCCCCCACGTCGGAGTTCCGCGGCAGCAGCCGGTCGGCGACCAGCTGCTCCAGAACCGCGACGGTGGCGGAGGACTTCCCCCACGGCAAGGGCACCTGGATGTCCGACATCTCTACGAGTCGCGGGGGGATGCGGGAACGGAGGCTCCGAAACGGCTAAGTCTCTCTCTCTCTTTTTCTCCTTCCTCCTCCTTCTCGCTCTTAGCTACGGGCTCAGGATGCAATGGAGGTGGAAAAGGTGAAGCAGGATGGAGGCAAATGGCCAGGTAAACCCAAAACATCCCCTTTCTCTCCGTATTTATTCAATGCGGTAGATTTTGCTATCACCGGCGGATGGGCCCCACGACCGCGGAGTCTCCCACGCGCGCACGTAGCGATGAATGCGGCACGGTAACCGGCGGGCGCGACGCGACTGTTGTGTTATCCCATCCGTCAGCTGCCGCCCCCGCCGCTTCATCTGCCCGAGGCTGTCGCCTGAAAAGGCGCGCCCACGCCACACCGCATGAACCGGGCCACGTCGCCCACGACCAACGGAAGACCCGCGCGCATGACTCGCGACTCCGCATCGTTTCAAACCAAGACGGAATATTCCTTCGGGGGTCCATTTACCCTCAAAGGAATCGCATTCCGAGGCCTTACTGATCAGGGGTTCGAAGCCTGGCCCTTCGGGGGGTTCGACAGGCACCTCGGATCGCCAGAGTCAGGAACTGCAAGGACGTGCCGTGCAAGCTACCCTCGAACGCGAAGTTCGAGACATCCTACGCAGTGTTCAAGGCCGGTCGAGGGTGCCTAGAAGGGGGATCCCATCGAGGGAGAGCATCGAGCCCTCGAACCCTACCGAATGGGTTCGAGCCCCGCCTAGCGAACCCTCGCGAGCGCTTTATGAGACGTGTCTATGGACCACAAGCCGACCCCTATCGAATGGGGCACGGATGTCCGCTTGAACAATCCGCTAAATAGCTCACTGAAGCAGCCATAGCTCGCGGCCCAGGCATGGGTAGCATGGTGCGCTTCACCCCTCCTCCCTGCGGAAGGGCGACGAGGGACGTAATCGAAGTCGAGGGTTCCCCTGAACGCCTTCACACGGGCCTGGGCTCGGGGGCTCCCCGCACACCACCGTTTAAGCCACACCCTTGAATAAGTCGACAACCGTCCATCGTGAACCTCCACGTGTCTAATCAAACCCTCCGCTGTCGACGTGCGTTCTCCTGAAGGCTAAGCTGAGCGCCGGCCACTGTTCCAGCACTAAAAATTGCCGAGGCCGGCTGAAAGAGTGCCGATGCCGGCTGAAAAAGGTGCAGGGCAGTCGCCCCAGCAAAGCTACCTAGTGGGACAACGTTTACAGCCCTTGGACGAGCACAAACTCTCCTCCAAGGCCTCGGGGGCTACACCCGCGGGTGCGCTGACGCGCCCCCGTGAAAATGTCTTCACACATATTCGAGGGTCGTAACTCTATGTACACCCCTATACCCTCAGTAATCCTCCCCCGTGGAGGAGAAAGGGGACTTTATTGCTCAAATACGAATAAAGATTACAGACGGTTACCGGCGCGAAGCCATCGAAAGATACAAACACATTGCCACCTGCGCGGCAATTTTCCCTGTCTTGGGGAGGAGCAAGTGACGAAGAAAGGCACTGAGCCCTTAGCTGACGCAACAGCGAGGCTGCTAGGGATGCGAGAAGCGGCCCCCAGACCTCACGGGTCCAGCGGGACGCTCTCCTCGCAAGCCTTCTTCTAGCGTCTCCTCCACCGAAGACTACGCGGGGGGTCGAGCTGGCGGACAACGCCCTCCGCACCGTCTCCCCGAGGGCAACCTCGTCGCCTGGGGGGACGATGCAAAGAACAGCCGCCCAACCTGGCACTAACGCCATGGTCGGGCGCTTCCATCCCCCTTTAGGCTAGGGGACATCGCGGGAGCAGGACCCCACGGGCCCAATGCTCTTCTGCCGATCCCACTGAAGCTGAGGGATGGCGCGCATGCCCACTCCAGTCTTCCCCTACCGCTCACAAGCATTCTTCTAGCACCAAATGCCTAAAAAAGCCAGGGCACCCCATCTGGGGGTGTAGCGAAAATGGCCTCTCATGCCATATTTCAATATAATGTTTTGGCGATTGATGACACACGCAACACTTGAACTAATGTGTTTGCTTAGATGATATACTCAGGCTTTTAGGTTCAAGTGATGACAAAGAGAAGAGAGGCGAAGCTAGGCCCGAAGGGCCGCCCCTACGGGGGTTCCGCTACGTCGGTGCATTGACTTGAGCACGTCTGGGAGTTTTAGTATCACCGGATGAACCGACGTAAGGCAAAATGTACTCATCGGTGCAATGACAGAGATGGCCTGCGGGCTAGGGTTTGGCACCGGATGAACCGACGATAGGAAGTTTGAATACGTCGGTGCAATGGCAGAAGCAGACCAAGGAAAATGCATACATCGGATGAACCGATGATGCACCGGTTAATGGCGTCGGTGCAGTTGTCCAGAGAGTTTGTTTTTCAAGGATCAGAGGACAGTTGCACTCACCGGTTAAACCGACACTAACATTACATACACCGGTCGATTGCGTCGGTTGATTGCCCGTAGACGTAACGGCTAGTTTTCAGTGGGCAGTTTAGTATCACCGGTTAAACCGACGATGGCGATTTGGGGAGCATCGGATTAACCGGTGTTAAGCACATTTCTGGCAGCTTTTCTCCAACGGCTATATTTGCTTGTGCTGCCTATATATACCCCCAAGGCCGCACCATTTGAGTGTGCTGGAGTTCAAGGAAGTATACAAGAGCTAAAGATCATCTCCAACCACCATAGAGCTTCATTGTACATCATATAGGCTTAAGCACACTTGTGAGAGTGCTTAGTGCTTGTTTAGGCTTAGTTCTTGAGAGAACTAGCTTGAGAGAAAGTCTTGCTGCGGCAAGCAACTTGTGTACTCGTCGTGTGACCCTCCGACTTGGTGTGGAGTGGCAACGACACTTTGTGCGGGGAAGGAGGCCCCTACTTGGTGTTAAAGCTCCAAGATAGTGAAGACGGTGCCGTGGTGACGCTTCGAGATAGACGGTGGCGGTGACCTCGTCTTTGTGACTTGGTGTCACTTAGCCTTTGCTTGTCGGGAGCCTTGGAGGCGTGGCAAGATGGTGATCAAGCGAAGAGACTCGGTATCACACTTGTTCTTTGTGAGCAAGTGGCCGTGGACGTAGGGAGGGACTTTGGTGTCCTAACCGAACCACGTTAAATCGTGTGTCTTGGTGTCTTCACGGGAGTTTGCATATCCTCTCCCTTACCGCTTTACTTACCGCATTACGTTTCCGCATTTACTCTTTCTTGCTTACCTTTACTTTCCTAGTTAGTTTGATTAGGATTGACTATAGGTTGCAAGTCTTTTGGGGTAAGTAGAGGGTAGCATAGATAAACCTTAGTCATAACTAGCATGTGTAGGACATGTTAGGTTTATCTTATGCAATTAGATTGAGCCCTAGGATAGAAAAGCGATTAGCGACCCTATTCACCCCCTCCCCCTCTAGGGTCGGACACCCCGGTGATCCTTACAGGGGGCCGGTCCCAAGAAGGCAAGGGAAACATTACAAGATTTAGGCGAGGCTGGAAGAAAGAGTTGGGAGGTTGAAAAAGAAAGGGAGCCCCACGATCCCTATTTATAGTTGCGCCAGGCATAAAGCTTCAAGCTTTTCGAAGAGCGGAGGCTTGCATCGCCCGTGACGACACGGCGCTCCACGAGCAAAGGTTGTCCTCGGTCACCGCGCTGAGACACGACCGAACGAAATAAAGCGGAGCTGAGCCCCTGGACGCTAAGCGGTGCAGCATCGGCTCTGACCGGCTGCCCTCGAACGGCGCGCCACAAAGCAACCAGGAATGCCGGGGCCAAGACCCTGCGCACGGACAGCTCGATGAAAGCACCAGCTGCCAAGCAGCGGGTGCCACCGTCGCCCTGGCCCCCCTCAGTGCGCGGACACGTCTTGTCCTTGAAACAAACAAATAAAGAGGCGCACGCCTCGAAGTCCACCCCCCACGGGCGTACTACCCTGACCGGCGTGTTGTCGCATCTGCCGGGCTGGCGCTCAGGTGCGTCTGACGGATGCACAAGCACTGACTGATCACGTCAAAAGGGAAAAATCGCAGAAACACCCTTTGGCCCAATCCATCGACTCGACCAAAGCCTCGGGGGGCTACTGTCGGGTGCCACAATTAGGGACACCCTAATTGGGGTACTAAGACCACTTTTAAAAACACAAACTCCCGATAAGACGACTAAGCCCACGAAGGCCCCACGGCCTACTTCTCCTTCAGAGGAAAGGGAAGGACTCAAAAGAAGTCCAGCATGCGGCCCATTCGAGGGTCCCTCTCAGACCCGCTGGGCAATCTCCGCCTCGCTCGAGGGTAGCGGATCTACCCTCGAGCAGGCGGGCAATCTCCGCCTCGCTCGAGGGTAGCGGATCTACCCTCGAGCAGGCGGGCAATCTCCGCCTCGCTCGAGGGTAGCGGATCTACCCTCGAGCGAGTGGCCAATCTCCGCCTCGATCGAGGCCATCTCTCGGCACAAGGGACAAACGGCCCCGCCGCCCAACCGACCGCCGTATGAAGGCATTAAAGGCCAGCCACTCCACCACGGCTCAAAGGGCGGGTGGCGTCAGACTGCCACACCCGCAGTGGATGTGACCGGCGTCCCATTCGCTGACCCCGGTCACCGCTGAGCCACCCCGGTCGCTATAGCAACACTGTGGAGCATTCAACGCGGCACAAGACAAGTTGGCACCGCCCCCGTTACTGTTCTGCCAACACCAACCATCCGGACCCACCTCCCATTGGGGAAGGGGTCCGACGATGTCACGTGTCCTTCCGAGAGGACCTCCCCCTTGTGGGGTCCGGGACTTCCACGCGCTCCCGGACCTTCTAGTGTGCACGCCCGCACTCCGACCAGGGGATCCGGGACCGCCCCACGCCATAACTACCGCCGGAACACTACAGGACGAGTGGCGCAATCCTCACAGGACGAAGAATGAAATCCAGGACGACAGCGACGCGCGCCGCCTTCCCACAGTACACTTCCTACAGTGTTCGACCACTGTACCCTGCGATTTAAGGGAAAACGACGACTTCCATACCCCCACTCATGTGCACCGCCCTTCCTTGTGACTATAAAAGGAGGAGGTGGGCTTCCTTAGGCCGGGTTGGAAGCAGGCTCTCTGATTTTCCCCTCAGAGAACTCTCAACACTACTGAGCACTCATCTCAACCGACTCCACTTCTAGCAGAGACTTGGGAGCTTCTCTCCCTCTCTCGCCTCGCTTGTACCCCCTACTACAAGCACTCCGGGTGCAAGATAATACAGTGCCCTCGCACACCCCCTTTGCTGGACGTACGGCCCCGCGGCCGGAACCAGGATAAACCGTGCGTTGCTGTGTTGCCTCTTGCATCATCATCTGGGACGAGGAAACACGCAACATTTACTAGTTGGGATCCGGACCCCGGGTCAGAACGCCGACAGGTTTCTTCAGAGTATGAGCATTGATGCAACTCCGGATCCACTGAGCCTCAGTATTAGCTTTGCTCGAGGACAAGCAAAACTTTAAGCTTGGGGGGGCAGTGTTGACGGCCATTATTTCCTGTTTTGACCGTCAATTTCTCGGGAATAACATGAGCTTTACAATATGTTCCATACATATTTTACTTATTTCTAACAAGTGCAACAAGTTTTGGATGAGTTGTGGTTGCAGGAGATTATATACCAAAAATGAGCCATAACTGGGAAAAACCCAGGCCGGCCGGCCTCACCTAGGCCAGCTGGCCTAGCACCTCCACTACGTGTGCTACGTCTTCGATCCAGGAGTGAAGTAAGACGCTCACATTACCTCTAAACCGTGGATTGCAAGTTGGTTTGATCAAATGGACCGAAAGGCCTAGCACATGGATTAAAGGACCCACCTGCAGCACTTACCCTGATCTTTTGGCCCGAAACCACCTCTCTGGACTTCATACACATGTTGATAAAGGAGTCGGTGAAACGGAGAGCCGAGACATGCCGAACCCAGGACGACCGGCTTAGGTGAGGCCGGCCGGCCTATAAATTTCAGCTTTGAACCAATGCAACCATCCACCATCATCTAGAGAAGATCAGGAGCGTCCACAAGGAGGTTGGCGCCAAATGGAGAAAATCCCAGGCCGGCCGGCCCCACTTTGCAGCAGCTCATGCCCAATTTCACGTGGAAGTTACATCAACCATCCTAGTTGCTTACAACACACATGCTCACCTCGTACTGACCTTGGAGCACTATAAATAGAGAGCAACACCCTCACTCTCAAGAGACACAAAAAGGAGTTCTCTTCTCTCACTTTTACTTTCTAGAGTAGGTTAGGTAGTCTGGGAGTTAGAGTCGAGTCGAGCTTGTCTCAGGATTCCGGAGTCATCATCCAAAGTCGAGTATAATCTCTTGTATCTTTTTTTTGACATTTATCAATATAGATTATCTTCTTTATCTTTTCGAGTCAGCTTTACTTTCGCATTCATTTATCTTTCCAAGTTATCTAGCTTGCATGCGGAAGTAATTCCTCTAGCTTAGGCTTTGTATCTTTCTAGTTTTATTGGGACCTTACCTTATGGGTTTTCTCGCCCGTCAATTCCCTAGGTTGAGGGGGATTTCTCTTGATCGTGTCAAGACAAATCCGAACATCGAGTACGGACGTGGTGTCTGAGCTCAGTGTTAGCTAGAAATTGTGTTCCACCCCACGGTACCGTTGTGGTAGGCGGCAGGTAGTGACAGTGCTGTCCGTCCCTTGTAGTCCACCACGTCTGAGGGCTTTCATAGCAGTAGTTGTGTTCTGCCATTGGACTCCCTTCTCACCCCAATCTGAGTCCTTACCTAAGGCCGCCAAAGTAAGCTCTATGTTCCCGATAACTAGTTAGAAGCAAAGTTTAGTCTAGAGAGGCTAGCTCGATAGTTTAGAAGTGTTTTAGGAGTCTTTCTCGCTCGTTGTCCTCCCAGCTGCTTACCTCTCTAAGGATTAGAGTCTCCTGTGTCAGACGATCATCATTGGCCATTATCTTATCTATCATATCAGACTTAGCCCCACTAAGTTAGTCGGTTGATATCTCTAGTAAAGTTTGTCATTCAATTCCTCGATACACTTTATCCATAGTGCTTTCCTGAGAAAAATTACGATACCCTGGAATACTCCAAGGTGAAATGCTGCAGTAGTGTGTTGACGCAAAAATCAACACACTGGAATCCGAGGGCAAGTGTTCGCCAAGTCACGGAAAGTCAACCAAGAGTGCCAGTGAATTTGGCCTGAAATTGACAAGGGAGAAAACAAAGTCAAATTCGAGAGCGTATCGGTTGGGATTCCAAATATCTCTCATTTAAGCGCATCGGCAGGCTTTGCCGATAAAGTAAATGCAAGCGTGTAATAAACGAGCGCGTCGGCAGGATCAGCCGATGCACTAAACAACAAAACCGGCTTAAGATAGCCGATCGGACATATATAACAAAATCTAAGCTACGAATGTGTAACTCAGATGATGTGGACTAAAAACAGATCTAAACCGGCTCTTGAGATAACAAAAGTGTTACTGCAAAACTTAAAGCCGATCTAATATGTTTTTAGATGTGATAATGGCCAAAAAGCATTGGAAAACCTACAAATCTAGCCGATATTTATAATTGGTGAATAAATTTAGACGAGACGACAGTGATGCGCCCGGAAGTCAAAGCCTAGATAAACTCGATAACTTTTAAATAGATTTGAACGAAGCCACAGCGATGCGCCCGGTAACTAAAGCTCAAATATACTCAGTAAAACAAAAACTCACCAGCAAATCAAGTCGCTCGAATGTGAGGCATCCTTGATCAACTTGAAAGAACTCGTCGAAAAAGAAAAGAAAAGGTGAAGTCACCGAAAAAGTGCAAAGGAATTGTAAATTGTTGTTGTATTAGATGTGTATCAAGTTTTTTCGGTCCCTTACAACTGATATTTATAGCCTAGCGCTATCAAGTCCGAGCCGATTACGGCAAACATTACTTGACCTAAAAAAAAGACTTTCTAAAGATAAACTACCTTAAATATTACAACCGAATCATCAAGATTTTCGTAGAGTGTAACACCCGGTTTATAAAAGAACATAAACCGAGCAATCATATACGTGCCAGGATCAAGTCACACGTATATACAACAGAATGAACAGTATATCATAGCACATATCACGTAAAAAGATATAATAAAGCGAATACGAATGTTATTTATTACATTAATGACAAAAATGTCTGATACAGCGGAAGCGAAGTACAAAATACGAATAAAGCTCTCCGAAGCTGAAGCAGGGCGCCACAGGGACGTCGACTGGGAGATGAACACCTAGAAGTCCTCGTAGTCCTGGTAGCGCTGGATGAACTCCCTCGTGTCGGCAGGAACTGAGCAGCAGTAGCGTAGCCAAGAGGAAAAAGTAGAGAAGAGGCAAGAGTGAGTACACAACTTGTACTCAACAAGTATAACACAAACTATGAGGCTCTAGGCTGGCTGACTCAACTGCATTAGCTTTTAAGTGTTGGCAAGATTTTATTTAAGCTATTTACTACGAGTTGATGATTTACCATTAACCCAGTTACATAGTTATTAATCAAGTTTAATCATGTAACTACTGAGGAACCAAACCAAAACCAAGCCACCAAGGTAACCCCGAGAAGCACCTCCCTCGTCGGAAGGAGATAACTCCACTAATCAAAAGGAGGATCTGGGCCGCTCATAACCGTGAGCATAGCTAGTATACCAGTTTTACACTCTGCAGAGGTTGCACATCTTTACCCACAAGTCGTGAGCTACGCTAGAGGTTCATCACACTTCCTTAGGTGAGATGACTAGCGACTCACTACGAGGCCGTTACAAAGAATCTCGTTGGTAAGGCGTAACCGCGAGAGATAGGTCAGCGACGATGGGGCCCACCTCCGGGGGTACAAGCACAGGAGCGCAATCCAAGCATAGACCAAGCCGGAGGAGCAGGGACCATTGAAGCTTACTACTCTTGCCCCGCGGTAAGTTACTCCAAACCAAAAAGACCTAATTAGTAAGCCAAGTCTATCCCATTCTAGCCTTGTGGTAGCGCTGTTCTCCCAGGTTGTCGCTCTATGAACCAGTCCTTATGGAGAGTGGCCAACCAAGCACTAAGCACCGTGCTGGCCCCCTAAACCATGTTTCTACAAAAACATCTTTTAACGAGACGTGAGCCACTCATCCACACAGAGGGCCACTCTCAGAATTAAGTTCAAGTAAACCATTAATCAATTTAATTAAAAAGGACCAGAATGTGTTATAGCGCAGCAACCTAGCACAACTAACCAAAATGCAACCCAAAGGTATATTTAAAGGATATAAACTGGCTAGGAAATCCTTAAAGGCATACAGTATTAAAATGCAGTATGAAAATGTATTTAAAAGTGATGGGTTGTTCATGTTATACTTGCCTTCCTCGTACTGCTCTGGCTGCTGCTCAAACTGATCCGAAGACGGCTGCTCCGGGTACTGGTACTGGGGCTCCTCAGATGGATCAACGTCTACTCACGAACACATGGCCAAAACAATGCACAATAATAAGCATACAAGCAATCACTAACAAAAACTAAAAAAACAGTACATCAATACATAAAAACAGCACACTAAACTAATCTAAAACTATTCTACGCGTTACAACGATCGCGTGGATATAAAGAACGCCTAAAACGGAGCTAAAACGCATAAACTAGGCCAAAAACAAGTTCTAGGGGCTTATTTGTAAGAAAACTGAAGTTTCAGGGGCTTTTCTGCTAAAACTGAGGACCAAAACATAAATAAACATTAATTCTAGGGTCTAACGCGTAAAAGAATGAGTGCTAGATGGCAGGTTTGAAATTTAAGAAGCTCAGGGGGGTCTGAGCAAAATCTTGGGCTAAACTGTAATTATTTTTCAAAGGCGGTGGACTGCGGGTTGAATAACAAAAAGTGCAGGGGCTCTTTAGCAAAAGGTGCAGGCCGAAGGGGTATGTTTAGATCTGGATCGCCGGATCTGGATCCGATGGCTCAGGATAGACTGGATCCCGATCTAATCTCAGGCGTTGAGACGAGATCTGACGGCTGGGATTGATTTGGGCGCGGGGCGGCGGCGGGACGTCGCCGGCGGCTCTGTTCCGCGGCGGCGCGGCGGGAAACTCGCCGGACTTGGCCAAATCTGGCCGTCCGGGGGTCAAATCGACCCATTCTTGGGTCTGGGGTGACCTACAGGGCATATGTAGTCTACCTGGGCTCTAAACGGAGCTCGGGGAGGCTCGGCTGGGGTTCCTCGACGGCGAGGGCGGCTCGGTGGCAAAGGGGCTCGCCGGGGTTAGCGTGGTCTGGCCCCTACAGTGCGCCAAGGGCGAATACAACTAGCGCAGAAGGGATGGCGGGGCTTGGGTTGCTTACCAAGGTTTGGTCCGGGTGGGGGCGTGACGCAGGTGGCGCCGGCGGCGAGATCCGGCAGCGGACGCGGGTGGAGCTTCGCGGTCCGAGCGGCGCTGGGCTCCTCCGGGCTTGGATCCCCTCGAATCGAAGTGCCTAGGTGTTGCAGGAGTGGAACGAGGTCAGGAAGGGCATGATCGTCAATGGCGGCGAGGAAACCAGCGGTGGCGCAACTCACCGGCGACGAGGCGAGTCGAAAAAAATCCGGGTGAAGCGCGGTGCAGCTGGCTGAGGAGATGATCGGGGTGCTCCAGGAACTCGGACGGGGCTCCGGTGGGGGTTCTCGGTGGCCGTGGAGCAGCAGAGCGGCGAGGGCACGGCGGCGCAGGGCTCTGCTCCGCTCGGATCTCAGGGGGCAGCGGCTGGGGTTTGTTGGGGGCTCTAGCGCGTAGAATAGGGAGCAGGGGGGGTCCGTGGGGGGCCAATTAAAGGGAGAGCGCCGGGGATAGCGGGGTGCAGCGGGATATGGATCCCGGCGAGCTCGCCGGGGATATCGGGTGCGCTGTTGCGCGGCGGGGAGGAAGGAAAGGGGGAAAAGGAGCCGCTGACAGGTGGGGTCCAGGCGTCGGTGAGAGGAGGCAACGGGCGTGCGGGCCGGGCGTGAGAGGGGGTGCGTGAGGGCGCGCCGCCTCTGGTAGGTGGACCCGGGGAGCGGGCGTGGGGCGTGCCGCGCTGGGAGAGCAGGCCCGTGCGGGGAGGGAAAAAGGCTGGCCGCGCCGGGCCGTGCGGGAAGGAAGGAAGTGAGGGACGGCCTGGGCCATGCGGAGCTGGGTCAAGCGGAAGCTTGCGCGGGCCGCGCTGGCAGGCCGAGCGGGCGGCGAGCTGGGCCGGCCGGGTTGGGCTGGATCTCGCGAGTTTGGGCTGTTTTGGGTTTGGGTCCTCTTTCCTTTATATCTCTCTTTTCTATTTCTATCTCTCACTCAAGCTCAACTATTTGAATTCAAAAGAAATTTTGAATTCAAACCCCTATGAAATCAAACAATTAAAAACAATGCATCAGCATGAATGCATCAACAAAGTCAAACCTAAGAAAATTTTAATTACTTGTGAAACAAAAACTAAATTAAATGCAAGACTAACACAATAAACCTTAGAAAATTAAATAAAGCCAATTAAATTTATTACTAAATGCTGAAATTTAAATTAGGGTGTTACAGACCCTACCCCCTTAAAGAAATCTCGTCCCCGAGATTTAGCTGGGCTGGCTAGCAAAGAGATCTGGATATGTCTTCTTCAGCTCATCTTCTCGCTCCCATGTAGCCTCAGCTTCACTGTGATGACTCCACTGAACCCTGCACATCTTGATGCGCTTGTTCCGAGTAACCCTCTCTGATGTCTCCAGAATCTTCACCGGATGCTCAGTATCAGTCAGATCTTCCTGGACATCGACTCCATCCAGGGGTGCCTGCTCCTCGGGTACTCGCAAACACCTCTTCAGCTGAGATATATGAAAGACATCATGAACTCCTGAGAGGCTGAGGGGTAACTCCAGGCGATAAGCAACTTCGCCTTTCCGCTCTAGCACCTTGAATGGCCCCACATACCGGGGTGCTAACTTCCCTTTGACATTGAATCTGCGGATTCCTCTCATCGGAGACACCTTCAGATACACATAATCACCGACACTGAAAGTCAGGTCTCTCCGTTTGCCATCTGCATAGCTCTTCTATCTGCTCTGTGCAATCCTCAGATTTTCTCGCACAGCCTGAACCATCTGCTCTGCATCATCTATGATCTCAGGACCGAAGAGCTGCTTCTCACCAATCTGATCCCAATAGAGAGGAGTCCTGCACTTCCTGCCATACAATGCCTCAAAGGGGGACTTCTTCAGACTGGCCTGATAGCTGTTGTTATATGAGAACTCAGCATATGACAGGCACTTATCCCAACTAGTACCATACTGAATAGCACAAGCTCTCAGCATATCCTCCAACACTTGGTTGGTTCTCCCTGTCTGCCCATCTGTCTGAGGGTGATAAGCCGTACTGAAACGCAGCTTCGTATCCAACGAATCATGGAGCTGCTCCCAGAACCGAGAAGTGAACTGAGATCCTCTGTCAGATATGATCTTCTTGGGCACACCATGCAAGCAGACAATCCGAGAGATGTACAACTCTGCAAGTCTAGCACCGGAGTAAGTAGTGTTCACTGGTATGAAGTGAGCAACCTTCGTCAGACGATCCACTACTACCCAAATGGAGTTGTACCCTTTCTGAGTACGAGGCAATCCAACAATGAAGTCCATAGTGATTTCCTCCCATTTCCACTCTGGAATCTTCAAAGGCTGCAATAGACCTGCTGGCCTCTGATGCTCAGCCTTGACACGCTGACAAGTGTCACAAATAGCCACGTACTCTGCCACTGAACGCTTCATCCCATACCACCAGAAACGTTCCTTCAGATCATAATACATCTTCGTGCTGCCCGGATGAATAGAGTAAGTTGTATCATGGGCCTCACTCAGAATCAACTTCCGAAGATCATGCACATCAGGCACGCAGATCCGGTTCTTGTACCACAAAGTACCATGATCATCCTCTCTGAAATGTGGGGCCTTGCCCTTCTTGAGCAACTCACGAATCTCCTGCAGCTTCTCATCATCTTTCTGATGCTGCCTGATCTCTGCCTCTAGAGTCGGTACTGCCTCAAATGCTGCACTGGAAGTATGATGCAAGAAGCCCAGACTCATCTGCTCGAACTCCTCGCATAACTCTGGAGGCATCTGGAAAGCCACGGCCATGTTGACATAACTTCTTCTGCTCAGAGCATCTGCTACAACATTGGCCTTGCCAGGATGATAGTGTATCTCCAGATCATAATCCTTGACCAACTCTAGCCATCTTCTCTGCCGCATGTTCAGCTCATTCTGCGTGAAAATGTACTTGAGGCTCTTGTGATCAGTGTAGATATCACACCGCAGCCCATACAAGTAGTGCCTCCAAATCTTCAGAGCATGCACAACTGTGGCTAACTCAAGATCATGAGTAGGATAATTCAGCTCGTGCCGACGTAGCTGCCGTGAAGCATAAGCAATCACTCTGCCCTCCTGCATCAGAACACACCCTAGACCATCCTTCGAAGCATCACAATATACCGTGAACCTCTTCGTCTGGTCTGGCAGAGTCAGGACTGGCGCCGTGGTCAATCTCTTCTTCAGCTCATCAAAGGCCATCTGACGCTCATCAGTCCATACGAAAGCCACATTCTTCTCCAGCAAGGAAGTCAAAGGCTTCGCGATCTTGGAGAAATTCTCAATGAACCTCCGATAATATCCAGCTAAGCCCAAGAAAGACCTGACTTCCTTTACTGTCTGCGGTGTCTCCCACTCGAGCACATCTTTCACCTTGCTCGGATCAATAGCAATGCCTCCCTGAGAGATAATATGACCGAGGAATGGAACCTCGTCAATCCAGAACTCGCACTTGCTGAACTTGGCATACAGCTGATGCTCTCTCAATCTCTGCAATACGAGTCTCAGATGCTCCTCATGCTCTTCTTCTATCTTAGAAAAGATCAGAATATCATCAATAAAGATGACCACGAAGACATCCAGATAATCCATGAAGACCATGTTCATCAGATGCATGAAGAAAGCCGGGGCATTAGTCAAGCCGAAGGACATGACTGTATACTCATATAGCCCGTACTTGCAGGTGAATGCCGTCTTCGGAATATCCCCAGGACGAATCCTCAGCTGGAAATAACCCGAACGAAGATCAATCTTCGAGAATATACGAGCACCTCGAAGCAGATCGAAGAGATCCTCAATACGGGGCAGTGGATGCTTGTTCTTGATAGTAACTGCATTCAGCTCCCGATAATCCACACACATCCTCTTCGAGCCATCCTTCTTATCTACCAGCAATAATGGAAAAGCCCAAGGAGAGAAGCTGCAACGGATATAGCCCTTGGCTAGCAACTCATCAATAGTCTTCTTGACTTCTTCATGCTCTATAGGTGCCATACGGTAGGGCCGCTTTGCAATAGGAGCTGTGCTAGGCAAGAGATCAATACAAAACTCAATGGCGCGTTCAGGCGGCATACCTGGCAGATCATCTGGAAAGACATCCGGGAATTCAGACACCACGCGAATACCGTCCGTGGGTCTAGCCTCCACCTGATGAAGAAATCCAGAAGGCTCTACTGCACTGATAACAACCTCTTGGCCACTGGAAGCTGATAGCAAGACTGTCCTCTGAGCACAATCTATCCGGACTCCCCACTTGGCCAGAGTCTCCATTCCCAAAATGACATCAATGCCCTTAGTGTCTAGCACCATCAGATCAGTACAGAACTCTACTCCCCTCAAGGAAACACTGACTCTCGGGCAGTAAGTGTGAGACCTCAACTGTCCTCCCGGTGAAGATACTAACAGGCACCTCTTTAATGTGCTAGTATGAATACCATGATGCTCGACAAAAGACTGAGTAATGAAGGAATGCGTAGCACCAGTATCAAAAAGCACTGTAGCTGGATATGAATTAACCATGAACGTACCAATAACCACGTTGGGAGCCTCGGCCGCTGACTCGGCCGTCACGTGGTTCACTCTGCCCTGAAGTGGCGCCCTGGGCTGAGCTGGGCGCCCCTGCTGTCCCGCCTGCGCCTTCCGGGGGCAAGCGTTGGCGTAGTGCCCCGGCTGGCCGCAGTGAAAGCAGGTGCGAGGAGGTCCCTGAGCCTGCTGTCCGGTAGGAGCTGCCGGACGTGGAGCCTGCGGTGCCGGTGGAGCAGCACGAGCCGGAGGGTGCCGGTAACCTCTGGCCCTGCCCCGCCTGCTGCTGCTGTCGAGGCGGGTACTGCTGTGGTGGCCTCTGCTGGTACTTCTGAGGAGGCCGGTACTGCTGCTGGTACTGCTGGGGCTGCTGGAGTCGAGGACGAGTGTTGCTGCCGGAAGCAACGGGGACAATCTTCCTCTTCTTGTCCTCCATCTCCAAGTGCTTACGCTCAGTGTTGAGCGCGCTGTCAACCAGATGGTTGAAGTCGTCGAAGCGGAGATTGAGCAGCGCGTACTGGAGGTAGTCCTCAAGACCCTCCATGAAGTGCTCCTGCTTCTTGCGGTCATCCGCAACATCAGCAGGGGCGTAGCGAGCAAGCTGCAGAAAGCGATCACGATACTCCGTGACCGACATAGTCCCCTGAATTCACAAAAAAAGATAGATATCGGAAGATTAACTCAAGATTCATAAGGATAGAACAAAGGACATTAGCTCAAACGAAACCGCTGAATGATTATATTTAAGGTTACCTGCTTCAGTGCAAGGAACTCCTTCTGCTTCATCTTCATAACGCCCGCGGGGACGTTGTGGCTGCGGAAACGCTCCCTGAACTGGAGCCAGGTGAGAGACTCGCGGTCATGAACTGGGTGGGACTCCCACCAGTCCAAAGCTGCCCCTCGCAGCTGTCCTGCTGCGTACAGAACTCGCTCCCGATCATCGCACTGGGCGATGTCCAGCTGACGCTCCACTGCACGGAGCCAGTCGTCAGCCTGAAGAGGGTCGGACGTGTGAGAGAACGTCGGCGGGTGACCCCTCAGGAACTCTGCACGCCTGTCGCGAGGCTGCGGCGGTGGAGGAGGCGGAGGCTGAGTGTGAGCCTGCTGAAGAGCCTGAACAGTGTTGTTCAGGGTGGCCATCATCTGCATCTGGAGCTGGAAGTACTGCTCCGGAGTCAAAGGTGGTGGCATCGGGATCCCGGTCCCCTGGGTGTTCTGACCCTGGTTGTTCTGCCCCTGCTAGTCAGAACCACGCCTGGTGTTCACCATCTGATTTTGGACAAAAGATTTCACGGGTAAGGATATCGCAGGAATAAATTCAGATGGATATGATAACTCTTTGCGGAAAAAGACTCAGACATGATAAAGTAGACATGATAGAGTGGACTGTTTTACCCCCAACGATCTAACTCATTTTATTAATTAGTTAACTTTAGCATCAGAGTGATTTTCTTTAAACAAATTTAAACCACTAAGCTATGCAATCAGGCAAAAATCCAAATCAAACATGTAGCATAATAACAAGCAGACAATTTTCACGACTTAGCCGAGTTTAGCAATAGACTCGACTAACACAACGCGTCGCAGAACGTGCTATCGTTTTATTATAAAAGGGTCTCCTAGCTAACTCATGGTGGTCAGATGACTGATTCAGGCCAAAATCTACGAAAACTATTCTTCAGAGAGAGAAATCAGGGCAAGAAGGGTAAAAGTCATAGAAGTCAAGGGGTATAATAGTAAAATAGTTTCAGCAGACAAAGATTGGTGAGAAGAAGTCCTAAAACACGACCAGTTCTATCTAGGCTTCGTCCTACAGTCGATACGGCTCTGATACCACTCTGTAACACCCGGTTTATAAAAGAACATAAACCGAGCAATCATATACGTGCCAGGATCAAGTCACACGTATATACAACAGAATGAACAGTATATCATAGCACATATCACGTAAAAAGATATAATAAAGCGAATACGAATGTTATTTATTACATTAATGACAAAAATGTCTGATACAGCGGAAGCGAAGTACAAAATACGAATAAAGCTCTCCGAAGCTGAAGCAGGGCGCCACAGGGACGTCGACTGCGAGACGAACACCTAGAAGTCCTCGTAGTCCTGGTAGCGCTGGACGAACTCCCTCGTGTCGGCAGGAACTGAGCAGCAGTAGCGTAGCCAAGAGGAAAAAGTAGAGAAGAGGCAAGAGTGAGTACACAACTTGTACTCAACAAGTATAACACAAACTATGAGGCTCTAGGCTGGCTGACTCAACTGCATTAGCTTTTAAGTGTTGGCAAGATTTTATTTAAGCTATTTACTATGAGTTGATGATTTACCATTAACCCAGTTACATAGTTATTAATCAAGTTTAATCATGTAACTACTGAGGAACCAAACCAAAACCAAGCCACCAAGGTAACCCCGAGAAGCACCTCCCTCGTCGGAAGGAGATAACTCCACTAATCAAAAGGAGGATCTGGGCCGCTCATAACCGTGAGCACAGCTAGTATACCAGTTTTACACTCTGCAGAGGTTGCACATCTTTACCCACAAGTCGTGAGCTACGCTAGAGGTTCATCACACTTCCTTAGGTGAGATGACTAGCGACTCACTACGAGGCCGTTACAAAGAATCTCGTTGGTAAGGCGTAACCGCGAGAGATAGGTCAGCGACGATGGGGCCCACCTCCAGGGGTACAAGCACAGGAGCGCAATCCAAGCACAGACCAAGCCGGAGGAGCAGGGACCATTGAAGCTTACTACTCTTGCCCCGCAGGTAAGTTACTCCAAACCAAAAAGACCTAATTAGTAAGCCAAGTCTATCCCATTCTAGCCTTGTGGTAGCGCTGTTCTCCCAGGTTGTCGCTCTATGAACCGATCCTTATGGAGAGTGGCCAACCAAGCACTAAGCACCGTACTGGCCCCCTAAACCATGTTTCTACAAAAACATCTTTTAACGAGACGTGAGCCACTCATCCACACAGAGGGCCACTCTCAAAATTAAGTTCAAGTAAACCATTAATCAATTTAATTAAAAAGGACCAGAATGTGTTATAGCGCAGCAACCTAGCACAACTAACCAAAATGCAACCCAAAGGTATATTTAAAGGATATAAACTGGCTAGGAAATCCTTAAAGGCATACAGTATTAAAATGCAGTATGAAAATGTATTTAAAAGTGATGGGTTGTTCATGTTATACTTGCCTTCCTCGTACTGCTCTGGCTGCTGCTCAAACTGATCCGAAGACGGCTGCTCCGGGTACTGGTACTGGGGCTCCTCAGATGGATCAACGTCTACTCACGAACACATGGCCAAAACAATGCACAATAATAAGCATACAAGCAATCACTAACAAAAACTAAAAAAACAGTACATCAATACATAAAAACAGCACACTAAACTAATCTAAAACTATTCTACGCGTTACAACGATCGCGTGGATATAAAGAACGCCTAAAACGGAGCTAAAACGCATAAACTAGGCCAAAAACAAGTTCTAGGGGCTTATTTGTAAGAAAACTGAAGTTTCAGGGGCTTTTCTGCTAAAACTGAGGACCAAAACGTAAATAAACATTAATTCTAGGGTCTAACGCATAAAAGAATGAGTGCTGGACGGCGGGTTTGAAATTTAAGAAGCTCAGGGGGGTCTGAGCAAAATCTTGGGCTAAACTGTAATTATTTTTCAAAGGCGGTGGACTGCGGGTTGAATAACAAAAAGTGCAGGGGCTCTTTAGCAAAAGGTGCAGGCCGAAGGGGTATGTTTAGATCTGGATCGCCGGATCTGGATCCGATGGCTCAGGATAGACTGGATCCCGATCTAATCTCAGGCGTTGAGACGAGATCTGACGGCTGGGATTGATTTGGGCGCGGGGCGGCGGCGGGACGTCGCCGGCGGCTCTGTTCCGCGGCGGCGCGGCGGGAAACTCGCCGGACTTGGACAAATCTGGCCGTCCGGGGGTCAAATCGACCCGTTCTTGGGTCTGGGGTGACCTACAGGGCATGTGTAGTCTACCTGGGCTCTAAACGGAGCTCGGGGAGGCTCGGCTGGGGTTCCTCGACGGCGAGGGCGGCTCGGTGGCAAAGGGGCTCGCCGGGGTTAGTGTGGTCTGGCCCCTACGGTGCGCCAAGGGCGAATACAACTAGCGCAGAAGGGATGGCGGGGCTTGGGTTGCTTACCAAGGTTTGGTCCGGGTGGGGGCGTGACGCAGGTGGCGCCGGCGGCGAGATCCGGCAGCGGACGCGGGTGGAGCTTGGCGGTCCGAGCGGCGCTGGGCTCCTCCGGGCTTGGATCCCCTCAAATCGAAGTGCCTAGGTGTTGCAGGAGTGGAACGAGGTCAGGGAGGGCATGATCGTCAACGGCGGCGAGGAAACCAGCGGTGGCGCAACTCACCGGCGACGAGGCGAGTCGAAAAAAATCCGGGTAAAGCGCGGTGCAGCTGGCTGAGGAGATGATCGGGGTCCTCCAGGAACTCGGACGGGGCTCCGGTGGGGGTTCTCGGTGGCCGTGGAGCAGCAGAGCGGTGAGGGCACGGCGGCGCGGGGCTCTGCTCCGCTCGGATCTCGGGGGGCAGCGGCTGGGGTTTGTTGGGGGCTCTAGCGCGTAGAATAGGGAGCAGGGGGGTCCGTGGGGGGCCAATTAAAGGGAGAGCGCCGGGGATAGCGGGGTGCAGCGGGATATGGATCCCGGCGAGCTCGCCGGGGATATCGGGTGCGCTGTTGCGCGGCGGGGAGGAAGGAAAGGGGGAAAAGGAGCTGCTGACGGGTGGGGTCCAGGCGTCGGTGAGAGGAGGCAACGGGCGTGCGGGCCGGGCGTGAGATGGGGTGCGTGAGGGCGCGCCGCCTCTGGTAGGTGGACCCGGGGAGCGGGCGTGGGGCGTGCCGCGCTGGGAGAGCAGGCCCGTGCGGGGAGGGAAAAAGGCTGGGCCGTGCCGGGCCGTGCAGGAAGGAAGGAAGTGAGGGACGGCCTGGGCCATGCGGAGCTGGGTCAAGCGGAAGCTTGCGCGGGCCGCGCTGGCAGGCCGAGCGGGCGGCGAGCTGGGCCGGCCGGGTTGGGCTGGATCTCGCGAGTTTGGGCTGTTTTGGGTTTGGGTCCTCTTTCCTTTATATCTCTCTTTTCTATTTCTATCTCTCACTCAAGCTCAACTATTTGAATTCAAAAGAAATTTTGAATTCAAACCCCTATGAAATCAAACAATTAAAAACAATGCATCAGCATGAATGCATCAACAAAGTCAAACCTAAGAAAATTTTAATTACTTGTGAAACAAAAACTAAATTAAATGCAAGACTAACACAATAAACCTTAGAAAATTAAATAAAGCCAATTAAATTTATTACTAAATGCTGAAATTTAAATTAGGGTGTTACATAGAGTCCGGATCCTCTTCTCCTTCCTTGATTTCATCGGCAACTCTCCATCGGCCGAGCACCAGAGCTAGTGGATCAGCATCTTCAAGGCATATTCCTCTAGTCCATCGGACAAATTCCATCGGCTGATTCCAGCCTTGTGCATCTTTTGGTTTCTTCCAAATCGGCCACCTTTCCTTCACAAAAATCACCTTCCTTGACACGTGTCAAAAAATGGTGTCAACACATGCCCCCTAGTTTCTGAGTAATAGATATGTTGCTCCAAAATTAATGTTAATCATCATTGCCAACGTTCAAATATATCTTCATCTTACAAACAGACAGCGCACCGAATCCCAATTTTGCCCTTAGGCAAAGGTTATAAATATCTCCACCTCCTTCTCTGCTGGCACTTTACCTGTAGCATCTCTGCCCTTTCTCTTGCTCAAGAACACATCTACTTCGCCGCCATCATTGTAGCCAGAACACCCTTCTAGGGTTTCAAGGATTCAAGCCTAAGAACCAATCTTCGGGCAATGGCGTCCATCTCCGAGGTCCCAGAGGTATGTTTTCCTTTCCCATCTGCATCTCCGCTTTCTACTCCCCTTCCGATTCCCCAGTCACATCTCTTATTTCCGTCTTCATTTTCAGAATCTTAGGAGCGACATAATCATCTTGCTAGAAAAGCAATCTTGCATGGTCTGTCTAGGTCCGATGGGTAACCCCGACCCCACTAGCATCATCAATCTGGAAACTAGCAGAATACCCCTCAAATCATCCACCGTGAGCTCAGACTGGTCTTAGGCTTTTAGATCTTGGCCTAGTGTCACTCCTGGATGGAGGAATTGGTTCCGTAGGATAGCCAATGCCCAGAGAACCAATTGGGAACAGTACGACATCAGCCAATGTCTGAATCTGTCTTTGTCGCAGATGATTAGGAATGAGCCGATGCTTATATCGGCTTCTTACTTTTGGTCTGATGCCATCAACGCATTTATGTTCAACCATGGGCCAATGACACCGACTTTGATGGATGTTGTGATGCTTACTGGCCTGAATGTTCATGCCCCTGATAGATCCTTCCATCTGCTAGAGAAAGCCTCCTTTAAAATTTAAACAAAGAGCATCAGTGGATGGAAAGGGTACATCGGCAAGAACATGAATACTGGATCTGTCTCTGTCAGAGAGCACACTGCCTTTATCAATATGTGGCTTGAAAAATTCATCTTCTGTGGCAAAGCAGTCGGTCTAACAAGCAACAATCTCAAGCTAGCAGAGACTCTGGCCACTGGCAATTTTGTCCCACTTGGTATGCATCTCTTGGGGTCAGTTTATCATCTGCTCCACCAAGTGTCATCAAGACTCAGAAAGAACCAGCCGATCACTAACCTGGGAGGTCCTTGGTGGTTTATTCAATTGTGGTTGCATATGTACATGCACAAGACCATGGTAGTTGAACTATCAGAGATAGAATTTCCATCAGAAAATTTCTATGAAGAAGAAGAAATTGTCACTCGCCGATGCACATCCTTTGGTGAAGCGGCCATCATGATTGCCAATGACCCCAAAGCCCTTGGCATAACTGACTTCTTCAAATGCTTCTACAATGGCTTTCCAGAAACTTCTACCATCTGGTTTGCATACCAAGATGAGAAGGTGATTTATGAAAATCCCTTCAAATTCCAGTTTGATTCCTGGAAAACTGATGAAGAAGCCACCAAGATCATGATGAAGATAATCTCCCCAAGAATCCTGCCAATCAATTTCACAGCTGGTAAAGATGTTCCCAGTTATAAATTGTAACACCCGGTTTATAAAAGGACATAAACCGAGCAATCATATACGTGCCAGGATCAAGTCACACGTATATACAACAGAATGAACAATATATCACAGCACATATCACATAAAAAGATATAATAAAGCGAATGCGAATGTTATTTATTATATTAATGACAAAATGTCTGATACAGCGAAAGCGTAGAACATATACGAAGCCTCTCGGAAGCTGGGCACCACAGGGACGTCGACTGGGAGACGAACGCCTTGAAGTCCTCGTAGTCCGCGTCGGCAGGAACTGAGCAGCAGTAGAGTGTCCCAAAAAGGACAAGAGGAAAAAGAGTAGAGAAGGCAAGTGTGAGTACACAACTTGTACTCAACAAGTATAACACAAACTATGAGGCTCTAAGGTTGGCTGACTCAACTGCATTAGCTTTTAATCTTGGCAAAATTTTATTTAAGCTATTTACTACAAGTTGATGAATTACCATAACCCAGTTACATAGTAATTAATCAGAATTAATCATGTTACTACTGAGAACCAAACCAAACCAAGCCACCCGGGGAAACCTGCCTCGTCAAAGGAAGATAACCCCACTAATCAAAAGGAGGATCTGGGCCGCTCATGACCATGAGCACGGCTAGTTTACCAGTTTTACACTCTGTAGAGGTTGCACATCTTTACCCACAAGTCGTGAGCTACGCCAGTTGTTCATCACACTTCCTTAGGTGAGATGACTAGCAAACTCACTACGAGGCTGTTACAAAGGACACGTTGGTAAGGTGTAACCGCTTAGGAATCAGGCTCTGCAATGATGGTGACCACCTCAAGGGGTACGCAGACCAAGCCTCGTAGCCTGGGGACTATTGAAGCTCACCACGCCTCCTGCCCCGTCGGTAAGTTACTCCCGAACCAAAATGACCTAATTAGTAAGCCAAGACCGTCCCATTCTAGTCTTGTGGTAGCGCTGTTGTCCCAGGTTGTCGCTCTATGAACCGGTCCTTATGGAGAGTGACCAACCAGGCAGTAAGCACCGTGCTGGCCCCCTAAACCATGTTTCTAACAAAACCAATTTTAACGAGACGTGAGCCCCTCAAACGGGCCACTCTCAGAATTAAGTTGCATATACCATTAATCAAATTAATTAAAAAGGACCAAGTGTGTTATAGCGCGGCACCTAGCACAACTAACCAAAATGCAACCCAAGGGATACATAAAGGATAATAAGTGGCTAGGAAAGTCCTTATAGGCATACAATATTAAAATGCAGTATGAAATTGTATTTAAAAGTGATAGGTGGTGTTCATGTTATACTTGCCTTCCTCAAACTGTTCCTGCTACTCGAACTGCTCACAATATGGCTCCTGGTACTGGTACTGGGGCTCCTCAGATGGATCGACGTCTACTCACGAGCACATGGCCAAAAACAAGGCACAACATAAACATACATGCAAACAATAGCAAAAACTAAGAAATAGTACATCAATACATGAAAACAGCAAACAAAACTATGCTAGAACTATTATACGCGTTACAACGATCGCGTGGACATAAAGAACGCCTAAAACAGAGCTAAAACGCATAATCTAGGCCAAAAACAAGATCCAGGGACCTATTTGTAAGAAAACTGGAGTTCCAGGGGGTTTCTGGGCAAAACCGAGGACTAAAACATAAATAAACACTAGATCTAAGGGCTAGAGCGTAAAACTGCCAAGGGTGGACGGCGGGCACTAATTCTAAAAAGGTCAGGGGCTTAAACGATAAAAACAGGACCTAGATGCAAATACTTTTGAATAGAGGTGGACTGCGGGTTGATATTAAGAAAACTGAGGGGCTCTTTAACAAAAGCGCCAGGCGAACCGATACGTTTGGATACAGGCCGTTGGATCTCGATCTGGTGATCCAGATCTGATCGGTTTGGGTTATAATTGCGTGCGTCCATTTCGGATCGGACGGATCTGGGCAAGGCGCTCGGGGCGGCGGCGGAACACCGCCGGAGCAGAGCTCCGTGGCGGCGAGCTCGCCAGAGAAGGGGTTTCTGGGGCTACCGAGCTCCGTTTGGGCCGGGGTTTGGCCGTGGAGGGTCAGCGTTGAACGATTAATCCACCCATGGGGTTATCGGGGTTCGGGGAAGTCCGGAGTAGGGAGGGCTAGGGTGGCGGCGGCCCTGCGCACGGCGGCGCAACGCCGAATGGCGTTCTGGACTCGGGAAAGGCCTACGTTCCGCAAAAGCTAGTGCAAAAGAATCAGGAGAGGGCGCGGGTGCTCACCGAGGTTTGGATTGGGTCGGGGATGTCGCGTAGAGTGGTCGGCGACGATGGCTAGCGGCGGCGCACGGACGGCGTCGGGGAAGGGGTAGCTGCAGTGGTCCTTCTGGACTGCTGATCCATCGAGATGATGTGGGAACGAGCTGCAAGCGAGAACCGGGGATCAGCGGAACAATGGGGTCAAGGACGGCGAGCAATTGCTCGGAATTGGACTCACCGGCGGCGATGGTGTCGGGCACGATTCCGGCGATGGCGAGATCCAGGGTCGGGGCAACAAGCTCGGAGAGCCTCCTGGGCTAGAGGCGGAGCTTTTGCGCGGCTCCGGTGGGGCTTGGTCTCGGTGGAGCGTTGTGCCCGCGGTGGCGCAGAGTCCTACGCGGCAATGGCGAGGGCGGTGGCGATGGGATTCGGGGCGGCGGCTGCGGGGTAGCGTCATGGCTTGCAGGAGGGGGTTCACAGGCCACTGAAGGAGGGGTCCGGAGATATTGGGCGGCTGTGCCGGGCGGAGGCGTTGTGGTGATTGCGGCCGCGATCCGTGTGCGTGAGGAGCGGATTGCGCAACGGCCTGGCGGGATCCGGGCTCAGTGAGGGAGCTTCTAGAAGGTGAGGCGCTCAGGTGAGGCTGGCCGGTAGGCCTTGCGGGGGCTCGGGACGCCAGCGAGACAGACGGGGGCGGTGACGCGCGGGCGTGGGAGGGGGCGACTGACGCGCGGGCCCAGGTGGCAGGCGTGTAAGGGTGCGTCGCGCAGGGCGGGCCGAGCGGCTGTCTAGGCGGGACGCTAGAGGAGAAAGGAGCTAGGCTGGCGGCTGGGCCGCGGCAACAGGTAAGCTAGGCCGGGGAAAAGAGGGGGAGCGGGGTGGGCTGCTGGCCTAGTGCGGGTTGGGCCGCGCGGGGAAGGGCTGGGTTTGGTTGTGCTGGGTTTCTTGTTTTGGTTTTTCTTTCTATTTCTCTCTTTCTAATTCTAATTCAAACTCAAGCTAAAAGAATTCAAATAAATTTGAATTCAAACTCTAACCAAACAACAAAAGAAAAGATGCTCCAGCATAAATGCAACAACAAAGTTTAACCTATGATAAAATTTTAATTACTTGAGGAACAAAATTGGATTAAATGCTGGAATTTAAATTAGGGTGTTACAAATCCTACCCCCTTACAGGAATCTCGTCCCGAGATTCTAGGCTGGCTAGCAAAGAGATCCGGATATGTCTTCATCAACTTCTCTTCCTTCTTCTGGCAAGTCCTCCGGAAAGACATCCGGGAATTCAGACACCACGCGAATACCATCCGTGGGTCTAGCCCCCATCTGATGAAGAAAACCAGAAGGCTCTGTAGCACTGACTGTCACCTCTTGGCCATCAGATGCTGACAAGTGAACTGACCACTGAGCACAATCAATTCTGACTCCCCACTTGGCAAGAGTATCCATTCCTAGAATCACATCAATACCCTTGGTGTCTATCACCATCAGATTTGCACTGAACTTTACCCCCCCTATGGAAACACTGACTCTGGGGCAGAAGATATGAGACCTCAATTGTCCTCCAGGTGAAGATACTAACATGCACCTCTTTAATGTGCTAGTACGAATACCATGATGCTCGACAAAAGACTGTGTAATAAAGGAATGCGTAGCACCAGTATCGAAAAGCACCATAGCTGGATAAGAGCTGACCATGGACGTACCAATAACCACGTTCGGAGACTCGGCCGCTGACTCGGCCGTCACATGGTTCACCTTCCCCTGTCGTGGCGCCCTGGGTTGGGCTGGGCGCCCCTGCTGTCCTGCCTGCCGTGGAGCCTGAGGTGCTGGACAACTTTTGGCATAATGACCTTTTTGCCCGCATTTGTAGCACATGCGGTGGTGATGAATGGCGCTACTTGGTTGACCTCCCTGTGAACTTAACATCACATCTTGCATTATTTCTGCTGCTTGCTCTTTGGACTCCTTGCGGCCGCGTGGCCGAATCACATTCATAGTGATAGTCAACCCATCAACGTAATCATAGAGTGCTTGGTTCTTGACCTGTGTATCTCTAGAGCACTCAGGATCCCTCCTCTTCTGGGTGGTCTATAACTCATCGACCGATGGATAGTCAAGGAAAAGGGAATCCTCTGCTAGCTGCTCTTGATGAGACCTCTTTCTCTTTGTACCGAAGAATAACCTCTGGTTCCTCCTAGTTGTGGCTTCATCTTCAGTCGCACGAACTTGACGACAAGGAACGCCATAGAATTGGCAACACGGGCAAGCTTTCTCACCATACTTTGGGTGGTATGTTGTTTGCGAAGACTGATCTTGTACCGTTATCGGCTGCTCCAAAGAAACTGTTGCGTGAACACCATCACCCATTGCACTGTCTCCAAGGCCTTTTTGTTCTGCCGACATCTGAGCTGGGATAAAAGGAAGCATAGATTGGTAAGGTCAAAGAAGAGAGAAAACCTCACTATGTCAGGTTCTATCTTATGTGGACAACACTACCTATGCATCACTGCTGCTAACTCCAGATAGATGTCACATAAACCCGAAGAAAAGGAACTATAGCATAACTCTTTTGTCTCGTCTGAGAGATTCTCAAATTCTCCGGTACTATCTGTAGGCCGGTGTGTCACATCCCTACCCCCTTACAGAAACCAACGTCCTCGTCAGTGAATCCTGGAATATCACATCTTCTTCCCACTATCCTTCTTCTCAGCAAGACAGGAGAAACCCAAGGCATGAGAAGATAGAGAGGATAGAGTGGATGGTTTTACCCCCAACGATCTAACTCATTTTATTAATTAATTAACTTTAACTTAAGACTGATTTTCATTAAACAAATTTAACTACTAAACTATGCAATCAACCAAAAATCCAAATCTAACATTTGCATAATAACAAGCATTCAAAAGTTCATTCTTTAGTCGAGTTTAACACACAACTCGACTAACACAACGCGTCGCAGAACATTCTATCGTGCTATTATAAAGGGGTCATCTAGCTTATACCTATGACGGTCAGACGACTTACTCCAGGCCAGAATCTACGGAAACTATTCTATAGAGAGAAATCAAGGCAAGACGAGTAAAAATCTTGGAATTTCAAGGAATATAATAGCAAAATAGTTTTAGCAGACAAGGCTAGAGAAAAGAAGACCTAAAACTCGACCAGTTCTATCTAGGCTTTCCTCCTACAATCGATATAGCTCTGATGCTACGCTGTAACACCCGGTTTATAAAAGGACATAAACCGAGCAATCATATACGTGCCAGGATCAAGTCACACGTATATACAACAGAATGAACAATATATCACAGCACATATCACGTAAAAAGATATAATAAAGCGAATACGAATGTTATTTATTATATTAATGACAAAATGTCTGATACAGCGAAAGTGTAGAACATATACGAAGCCTCTCGGAAGCTGGGCACCATAGGGACGTCAACTGGGAGACGAACGCCTAGAAGTCCTCGTAGTCAGCGTCGGCAGGAACTGAGCAACAGTAGAGTGTCCCAAAAAGGACAAGAGGAAAAAGAGCAGAGAAGGCAAGGGTAAGTACACAACTTGTACTCAACAAGTATAACACGAACTATGAGGCTCTAAGGTTGGCTGACTCAACTGCATTAGCTTTTAATCTTGGAAAAATTTTATTTAAGCTATTTACTACAAGTTGATGAATTACCATAACCCAGTTACATAGTAATTAATCAGAATTAATCATGTTACTACTAAGAACCAAACCAAACCAAGCCACCCGGGGAAACCTGCCTCGTCAAAGGAAGATAACCCCACTAATCAAAAGGAGGATCTGGGCCCCTCATGATCATGTGCACGGTTAGTATACCAGTTTTACACTCTGCAGAGGTTACACATCTTTACCCACAAGTCGTGAGCTACGCCAGTTGTTCATCACACTTCCTTAGGTGAGATGACTAGCAAACTCACTACGAGGCCATTACAAAGGACACATTGGTAAGGTGTAACCGCTAAGGAATCAGGCTCCGCAACGATGGTGACCACCTCGAGGGGTACGCAGACCAAGCCTCATAGCCTGGGGACCATTGAAGCTCACCACCCCTCCTGCCCCGTCGGTAAGTTACTCCCGAACCAAAATGATCTAATTAGTAAGCCAAGACTGTCCCATTCCAGTCTTCTGGTAGCGCTGTTGTAGCAGCACCGTCCAAATTAAACCGGCTTAAATGCACTAACTATCATCTTAATACTTAATCAAGTTACTGTGCACTTAAAATGGTGTAACCTGACAGGCTGTCGGGTAAAATCCCGATTAAACTACTGTACTCCAGGATCACAATTGCACTTAGACCCGTACGAAGACGAGCACAGGTGATACCAGCACACAGAAGTTTTCAAATTAATTTACAACACCGGTTTTACATAAAAGGTTTAAATACAAACAACAGAGTTCAAACGCACAATGGAAGTTTAAAACTGAGTTCGAAATACAATACGATAACCACGACGACGATAAAAGGGTGAGCTCCACATCCTGCCCACCGATGTGATGCCAACCTGCCCAAACTTCACGGGGAAGACGGGGCCCACTCGACGGTCCAACCCGGAGGAAGCGGCTGTCCAATCCAGGACGCACAGATCTCCTCGAAGTCAGCGGGGACACAACCTGCTTAAAAGGTTTCAACAACAACCCTGAGTATACTAATACTCAGCAAGGCTTACCCGACTCTGGGTATACTTAGCCCATTAACTAGACATGCAAAGCTTTTTGGCTCTGGAGTTTGTTTTGCTGAAAGGCTACTACTAATGAATCCTTACTTTCAATATTTTAACTCAATTTAAGTTTATCAAGTGCCAACTGGATTTGCCTGACATCTAGAGCAAGCATGGTTGATCATATCAATCTTTACAGAGTGCCAATATTTATCATCATTCCAAATCTTTACTACGATGTGACAAAGAGATCAAGGCTCTCATAACCGCGAGTCACGGCGAATCGATCCGATTTAACCTTGCAAGGTGGACCTAACTCACACGACACATATAAGCCCCATCGGGCCACGCGCGTCAACTGTTTCCACATTACCACGGCATCTGAACTACGCCTGCTAAAACCCAGGTGATGGGCCCCTCGCAGTGAACTCCCGGAGAACCCGGAGGTGGCATCCTATCCAACACCCGCCAACTCCCACGCCCAGCGTAGCATGACGGAATTCAAATCACCGCTGTAAAGTGGTACACAGCTTACCGGTTTCGACTACCTCCTACTTCCGGTATGTGGTTAGTACTGTTCAATCCTCGATCAACACTGCCAACAACGGAACGGTCCTCAATCGACACAGGCGGAGATTTCTTTTCATCCATTCTATACCATTAATTCAACTCATCTCCGCCCGGTCTCCATTTCTCTTTACTCAACAATTCATTTCAAAGCCACAGCTAAGGAATCAAAATCCTAAAACTCACGAGTGACAGCAATCACTCGACTTCTACCGAAATCCTACTTAGCAGAGCATTACTAACGATACCTGCACACTAGTATGGACTCATGGGTACCTAGGGAGAACATGCATACTAGGGTTTCATACAACTCCTAAAACTTAAATGCACAAATACTTAAGTAAACAATGAATAATTTAAATTTTGGTTATGCTCCGGGGCTTGCCTTGCAGGTCAGCGGGGTTAAGGAAAACCTCTGGAGCGGGCTCAACGGCGTCCTCCAGCTGCTCTCCTGCTCGTGGCTCCTGGACCGGCTCAACGATCAACTTGTGGGCGACTTCGTTCGCGGCGTCTACACGAATAAAATATGCCATGCAACAGTTAGGATACGGTGCAATGCATGAGCACTTAAAGCGATGAAAGATCAACTTAAATTAGCCTGAAGTGTTTCCTTCCAAAAACAACTAACAACAATTAAATAAAGAAAAGAGCATGACTAGGGCAAACTATAAGCAAAACCCTAACTTGCAAACATGATCTAGCAACACAATTAATCAGCGTACCGTGAAAGTAGTAAAGTATGCCTCACAAATTTTTCCAACAATTAATGCTGCTAACAAAGTATTTAACTAACCCTAGCAAGGTAAAAGGAACATAAATAGATCTACCCAAAAGTGCATAGCAACAGGCCATGAAACTTTTACAGGGGACTACACATGAAATGAGTAAGCCACTGCGAATTTCCATAACTTTTAGAGCCCTAGAACAATCGGTAATAAATCAACTAGGTTTAACGCAAACCAAATTTTCAGCAGAGCAAAAGTGACAAAAGACCTGCACAGCTATTTTTCCTCTGAAGATCATGATTTTGGAAACCTAACAAAATTGGGTTTGTAATTTTTGGATTTTTTTACAAATTTCTACACTTTTTGGAATGTTTCAGCCATTTAAATGAAAGGAAAACAATAAAAAGGGGGGGTGGCTGACAGCCGGGCCCCACATGGCAGTGGGCGCCGGCCCAGCTGCCTCCCCCTCCTCTGCTTTCGCCGCACGGGTGCGCCCTTCACGCGCGCGCCTGCCCCACCGCCGCGGCCAACATAGGGCGGTGGGGCAGGCGCGCGCGTGAAGGGCGGCGCAGGGCGGGGCGCGGCAGCCCGCGGCGGCGCCGGGGCAGGACGCGCGGCGGCGGCCGCGTTCCGGCCTGGCCCGGGCCGGCCGGCGGCGGGGGCGGGCGGCTTGAGCTCCGGGGAGGCTAGGCGGCCCTAGGGCGCGCGGCAGCGGCGAGGGGCGGCGCCCAGGGAGGCCCGGCGGCGTGCGCGCGGAGGCGGGCGACGCGTTCCGCGGCGACACGGCGGTGATTCGGCGGCGGCCGCCGCCTATTTGGGTGGGGAGAAGGTCGGGGAGCACGAGCAGGCCGCGGGGAAACTCACCGGGGATCGATTTGGGGCGGAGGATGGCCGGAGGAAGGAGTTCGTCGAGCGGGGCGGAGCTCCGGTGAGCGGCAACGACGGACGATGGCCTGAGGGTTCGATTCGGGCCAAATAACGGCCTAATCGGAGTCGGAGCGGTGCAGCGTGAGTGCGGGGCGAGGCGAGGAAGGCTCTGGCGCGAGAAAAACGGGGCGGGGTGGCGAGGAACGGCCGGCGCGACGAGCGGCGGCGGCTTCACTCGGTTCTGCCCGCTCAAGCTCGACCTAGCTCCGAGGAAGGAGAATGGGGAACGGAACGGGAAGCTTCGAGGTGTCTGTGAGAGGAGAAGAGCGGCGTCGGGCGCGATTGCCGACGCGTGGACGCGCTCGCCGGCGACCACGGCGGCGGTATGGGCGTCGGGGCACAGTGTCGAGCACAGGAGGGGCATTGTTTGCTCGTTTAAATGATTTTAGCCCGAGTTTGACCAGTTGAAACTCAATTTTTCATATAGGAACTTGAAATTTGGCCAAAATAAAAGTTGTAGAGGAAAAGAAGATCTACAACTTTCGTTTTGGGCGAAAGTTGATTTGGAGCTCGGATCGATGATAAAAACGAGATTGAAAACGACTGAGAAGATGTTTACTAAGCGAACGCGATTAGCGTTAACGACGAATTTGAGTCCACGATTAGCGAGTTAACTCGTGATTAGCAGTACGATTAACACCGGGGTGTTACAGCCTTCCCCCCTTAAAGGAATCTCATCCCGAGATTCACACACGAAAGATAGTATAAGACGAGAAGGTTCGAAGATGTAGTACCTGGATGAGCGTTTAAAAACTCCGGATACTTGGATTTCAGAAATTCCTCCTTCTCCCAAGTAGCTTCATCTTCGGAGTGATTACTCCATTGAACTTTGTAGAATCGGTTGGTTGTGCGACGAGTAACTCGATCCTTACGATCAATAATCTTGATAGGATGCTCAGAATAAGTGAGATCAGACTCTAATTGAATCGAGTCACTTGCCACAGCTTCAGTCGGAACTCTAAGGCACATTCTGAGTTGCGATACATGAAAGATGTTATGAACTGCAGAAAGATTCGCTGGAAGATTCAACCGATAAGCCACTGGACCGCATCGTTCCACAATTGGATATGGACCGATGTAGCGGGGAGCTAACTTCCCTTTTATTCCGAATCTATGCACGCCTTTCCAAGGTGAGACTTTCAGATAGACGTGATCACCGACCTTAAAGATGAGTGGATCTCTTCTTTTATCCGCATAGCTCTTCTGTCGAGACTGTGCAATCTTTAAGTTGGCTTGGATAAGGCGGACTTGTTCTTCGGCCTCTTGAACCATGTCGGGCCCAAAGATAGTTCTTTCTCCGGTTTCAGACCAATTGAGAGGTGTACGGCATCGATGACCATACAAAGCTTCGAACGGTGCCATTTTGATGCTCTCTTGATAACTATTATTATAAGAGAATTCAGCTAACGGCAAGCATTGATCTCATTCCTGTGGATAGGTCAAGACACATGCACGAAGCATATCTTCCAAAATTTGATTTATCCTTTCGGTTTGGCCGTCTGTCTGAGGGTGATATGCAGAGCTGCGAATAAGACGCGTTCCCAAGCAAGCATGTAATTGTTCCCAAAAACGAGCAATGAATTGACTTCCACGATCAGAGATGATAGTCTTTGGCACACCATGTAAACATAGTATGCGATCCATGTACAATTCCGCATATTGCTTGGTCAAGTACGTCGTCTTAACTGGGAGGAAATGTGCTGACTTGGTTAATCTATCCACTATAACCCAAATAGAGTCGTAACCCTTTTGAGTTCGAGGTAAGCCGACGATGAAATCCATACTTATATCTTCCCATTTCCATTCTGGAATATTCAAGGGCTGGAGAGTTCCAGCTGGTCTGAGATGACTAGCCTTAACTCTTCTACAGATATCACACTCTGACACATATTTGGCTATTTCCCTTTTCATCCGAGTCCACCAAAATCGTTGCTTTAGGTCTTGGTACATCTTGTTGCTACCCGGATGAATTGATAGTCGTGACGTATGGGCTTCATCAAGGATTTGTTTTCTGAGTTCAAAATTTTTAGGCACCACTAATCGGTTCTTGAACCATAACACATTCTCAGTATCTTGGTGAAAGCAATTCACTTTAGGGTCTCCTTCTGATAGTCTTCTCTGAATTTCCTTCACCCCTTTATCTTGCTTTTGTGTCGCTATGATGAGATCACGAAGAGTAGGAGTAAGCTCTAGATGAGCCAATGTGCCATGTGGTACAATGCTTAAATTCAGCTTTTCCATTTCATAGCAAAGAGACTCACTTAATGGTATAGCTGAAATGCAATGACAGTGAGCTTTGCGACTTAGCGCATCGGCAACCACATTTGCCTTTCTAGGATGATAATGCACTTCGAGCTCATAATCTTTAATTAGCTCAAGCCATCTTCTTTGACGCATGTTCAAATCAGCTTGAGTGAAAAGATATTTGAGACTCTTGTGATCAGTATAGATATTGCACAATGAACCTAAAAGATAGTGTCGCCAGATCTTCAGAGCATGGACCACAACTGCTAATTCAAGGTCATGCGTGGGATAGTTTTCTTCATGACGCTTGAGTGATCGAGATGCATAAGCAATCACTCGGTTCTCCTGCATCAAGACACAACCGAGTCCTGTGCCCGAGGCATCACAGTAGACATCAAATGACTTTGTAGTGTCGGGTTGGGCCAAGATTGGAGCAGAAGTGAGAAGTGTCTTCAATTTCTGGAAAGCTTCCTCACAATGATTACTCCAATAGAACTTGACACCCATTTTCAGAAGTTCAGTCATCGGCTTCGCAATTCTGGAGAATTCTGGGATGAATCGTCGATAGTACCCGGCTAAACCCAAGAAACTGCGAATTTCAGGGACTGAAGTTGGGGCTTCCCAATCGAGTACATCTTGTACTTTACTGGGATCCACAGAGATGCCCTCAGCAGATATGACATGACCGAGGAATGGCACTTCCTTCAGCCAGAAGTCACACTTGCTGAATTTGGCATAAAGCTGGTGCTCTCTCAGACGCTGAAGTACTATGTGAAGATGATGAGCATGTTCTTCCTCATTCTTGGAGTAGATCAAGATGTCATCAATGAATACCACGACAAACTTGTCTAACTCCGGCATGAATACCGAATTCATGAGGTACATGAAGTAAGCGGGGGCATTGGTTAATCCGAAGGACATCACCAAATACTCGTATAAACCATAACGAGTAGAGAAAGCTGTTTTTGGTATATCCACCGGTCTGATTTTGATTTGATGATAACCAGATCGTAGATCTATTTTTGAAAATACCTTAGCTCCAGCTAGTTGATCAAAAAGGATATCAATACGGGGAAGTGGATATTTGTTTTTGATGGTGACTGCATTCAGAGGTCGATAATCCACACATAGCCTCAGTCCGTGATCTTTCTTCTTCACGAACAGAGCCGGGCAACCCCAAGGTGAGGTGCTCGGATGAATAAAACCTTTATCCAGCAATTCTTGTAATTGGATTTTTAATTCAGCCAACTCACTCGGAGTCATTCTATATGGCCTTCGAGATATGGGCACTGTGCCAGGCTGTAACTCAATGACAAACTCGATATCCCGATCGGGAGGCATGCCTGGCAAGTCCTCTGGAAACACATCGGGGTATCCACAAACCACCGGAATTACTTCTAGAATTTTCCCCTCAAGATGGTATATGACAGTGGCTGGAATTGCATGCTGGGAAAGATGAATATCCATAGAACCATACATGGAAGAGTTGAACTGAAGGATACGAGAAGAGGTATTGATGATAACGCCATGCTGCTTCATCCAATTCATTCCAAGTATGATATCTATCCCTTGACTTGGAAGAACAATGGGAGTGAGTGGAAAATTTTTCCCACCCAAGCTAAGAGGAACATTTCGAACTACTTGGCTAGCATTTAACCGAGTGCCAGGTGTCTGAATAATGTGGGGTCTCTCTAGGCATGTTACTTGTAAGTGAAGTCGTGCCACACATGCTTCACTGATAAAGTTATGAGATGCTCCCGAATCAAATAACACAGTAACAGGGCAGTGATTAACGGAGAACGTACCCGCCATCACTTGGGTGCCCTCCGGAACTTCCTCCATAGTGGTGTAGTTCACACGACCAGTCTTGGCAGGTACAACCTTCTTTTTCTGATCCTTCTGGCTGGAACCTTGACTCAGTGCTGGAGTCTTGTAGTTATTCTGCCGAGGTGGCAGACGACAGTCACGTGCAAAGTGCCCCAGGTTACCACAATTGTAACATGGGTAGTTGTTGGGGCGTGGAGCTTGTAGCATTAGGGGCCTCTGCTGCTGTGTCGGGAAACGGGGTGCCCACTGCTGCTGTTGCTGTGGTGGTCTAGCAACCCAACGACCCTGCTGTGGAGGACGGTTTGAAGCCTGCTGATTCCCTGTCTGAACCAGCTTGTACCTCTGGGGTGCATTGCTGGATGATTCAGCAGGTGCCTTTCTCTTCTTATCAGCCTTGTGTGCCAGCGTGGCATCTTCCTGCGTAATGGCTTTATTAACCAGATCGGTAAAGTTGTTGCACGTGGCGAGAGCTAGTTTGTCCTGAAGCTTTGTGCTGAGTCCCCTTCTGAAGCAATCTTGCTTCTTTTCATCTGTATCCACATGGAAACCGCCATACTGGGATAACTGATTGAAAGTCTGAGCATACTGGAGCACAGTGTTGTTCCCTTGCTTCAGGGCTAGGAACTCTGCCATCTTCCTCCTCATCAAACTTGTAGGGATGTGGTGGGCTTTAAAAGCTGCCACAAACTCATCCCAGGTGAGACGTGTGCCAGCGGGAAGTAGAGCCTTGTGATTGACCCACCAAATTTTTGCAGGTCCTCACAGCTGTTGCGCTGCAAAGGCGGCTTTGTCCATCTCTATGCAATTGAGGATGCTGAACTTATCCTCAATGGTGCGAATCCAGGCATCAGCCTCCAGGGGATCATCGGCCTTATGGAACAGAGGTGGCTGGGTGGCCAGAAAACCGACATAGTCAGTTTCTGCTGGTGCTAGCAGGGCGTGTCGACCTCTGCCAACATTTGCTTGGGCTTGCACCAGTTGCCTTATCAACTCCGTTTGCTCGTTGCGGTCAGCGATAAGAGCTGCAACAGCTTGAGCCAAAGAGGGAGGTTGTTGGGGCAGTGCTTCGTGATTATCATTGTCATGATTATCACCCATCTGCAAAAATAATCATTCCCCTGGTTAGCCATTTCGCTAGCAAGACTAATCCATGCAAGTAAAGAATGTGCATATATAATATGAACACACGGCATGAATCATTTCTCTCGCGAGATGGTTCACCAAGGGAATTAAAATTTACTTGCTTCGGTTGAAACCGTCTCACCCAACAATTTCCGTCCAAGGTAGTTCTAACGTATGCAATACTAAACTCGCTCAACAATATTTCAAATTCGAAGACGATCAAAACACAACTCATAGCTGAAATTTCACACACTGACAGAAAAGATCATTACGGGAGTAAAATTTACATTAAGCAGCCACGCTGCTTAAGATGGAACAAGGGCTATTACATAACCAAAGCCCTGCTGCAAACCAACTAACATTAGAGAAGGGTTTACAAACGACCCGAGAACACACCACTACTAAAGGAAGGGTCTTACACGACCCGGCTACACACCACACTAGCAAGGGGTTATCCTACATGACTCGAACTACTGAGCCACAAAAGAATTCTCAACCCAAGGTTAGCCTAAAGCATTATGTTGGTCATCCTACCCAACTATCCTACGGTTAGGCTACACTGCAAGGGGAGAATCAACACTATCCTGCTGCGTCCTCACGGAGTCCCAGGTCCCGACTCGACTCCAGACACTCCCTCGATCTCCTCAGGGTCCTCTTCTTCTTCTTCCTCTTCCTCTGGCTCCTCCTCGGCTGCCTCGGCCTGCATATCTGCTGCTGCCTGCACCTGAGCCTGAGCATCCTCAATCCACTCCTGGGCCTGCTGAAGCTGCCCCTCCAGGTGCTGCACCATCTGAGTCCTGTTCTCCAACTCCTCCTGCAACTCCTGAATCTTGATCTTCCTTGCTCTGGACTTGGCCTTCAGGGTCTTGATCTTGTCCTGGGTACCAATCATGTGCTGCTCATGGAGGTGAGCCTCTCTAGCCTTGCTCCTGCATATCGCATTTTCCTCGCGAAGCTGCTCATACATGTTGCTCAAAGCTGAGGAGTAGCTGAACGAGAGTGTTGTCCTGACGCTGTAGTCGGGCATCATGATGTTCAGGTTGCGGTTAACCCGATCTGCATAGGCCTGAGTGGTCTCATCCCTTAGAGGAAACACACTGTAAGGAGTATCTATCACCTCTGCATTATGCTTCTCTGAGAACTCCTCAATGGCCCTCCTAGCTGCAATCTCCCAGGAGTCAGCCAGCTTCCTACCATAGACAGTGAGCTGCCAAGAATCCCATTCCAAGCGAGCGGGGCAAGCAGGAACCTTCACTATCATCTGACAGCGCTCGGTGCCCAGCAAGCTAGACTCGTGTCCTGAGTACTGTGGGGGCTCAGTGTAGTCAAACGCCCTGAGCATCTCCCACAGCAGATGTAACACCCTAATTTAAATTTCAGCATTTATTAATAAATTTAATTGGCTTTATTTAGATTTTCTAAGGTTTATTGTGCTTAGATGACATTAAATCTAATTTTGGTTCTCTAGTAATTAAAATTTTACCATAGGTTTAAATTTTGTGTTGCATTCATGCTGGTGCATAGCTTTTAATTGACTGAGTGTGGTTTGAATTCAAGTTTTTATTTTGAATTCAAACTTGTTTGAATTAGAACTAGAAGTGAGAGAGAAATAGAAAAGGCAAAATCCAAAACCCAGCCAAAACCCCAAAACCCGGCCCAAGTCAACCCAGCACCGGCCCACTTCTCCCTCTCCTTTCCCCGCGGCCCAACCCGAGACGGCCCAGCCAGCACCCCGGCCCGGCCTGCCCCGCGCTCCCGCTCGCGCAGCAGCCCGCAGAGCACGCGCCCCGCCCCTGCCAGCCCGGGCCCAGCCGTCAGCATCGTCCTCCTCCTCCCGCAACGCCCGCCCGTGATCACGGCCGCGATTCCCGCCGGCCTCTCCCTAGGCGCGCCTCCCCAAGATGCCCGGGGCCCCCTTTAATTGGCCCCGCAGCCCTGCGCCTCCCTCATCCTCCCATCCCCAGCCGCCTCGACGCAAACCCTAGCCGCCGTCGCGCTGCAACTTGCTCCGCCCGGAGCAGAGCCCGCGCCGCCGCGGCCACGTCCCTCCGCCACGCCGAAGCCCCGGCCGAGCAGCGCGTTGGCTCCGCCTCGACCTCAGGATCCTTTTCGGGCTCCTTGGCCCCGGACCGAGTCGCGCCTACGCCGGGATCCCGCCAGGGGCGCATCACCGGTGAGAGCTCCGCCGCCGAAATTACTCGCCGCTAGTGGTCCTCGGCCCTTCCTAACCCCTTGCTTGGCTTCGCAGTACTATCACTCGTCGATCCGTGCGACCCAGGAGACCCGAAGCTGCGCCCCATCGACCTCTCCCCGAACCCAGCGCCGACCCGCCGCCGTTTCACGCCGACGACCTCCCCTGCGCCACGCTCTCGACCGCCCCGAGCCCTCTGTAAGCATCAGCTCGCCCTTTGTCGCTTTGGCGCTAGTTTAGACGGGCCGTAGCCCCTGGAACCCCCAGAACACACCGCGCCGGCGAGACCTCGCCGCGCCGAGCCGCCTCCACCGTCGAGCTCCACGCTCAGACCTTCCCCGTGCCCATCTAAGCGCCCAGGTGAACTACACGTTCCGCGTAGAGGCCAACCGACCCAAAACCCGGGTCGAAACGACCCCCGGAGCGTCGGATTCGACGATCTCCGGCGAGCCTAGCGCCGCGCCGCCGCGAACAGAGTCGCCGGCGGTAGCGCGCCGCCGCCCCACGCGCCCGATCCGCCCTGGCCGCCCGATATCGGATGGACAGCCGAGATTAGAACGGCGCCCCCTTTGATCCTAGCCATCAGATCTGGATCTGACAGTCCAGATCTGAGCGTACCGGTTCGGCCGGTACTTTTTGCTAAAGAGCCCTCAGTCTTCTGCTGAATTAACCCGCAGTCCTCCGTCTTTGAAAAATAATTGCAGTTAAGCCCAAAATTTTGCACGGACCGCCCTGAGTTTTCCAGAAATCAAACCCGCCGTCCACCCTTGGCAGTTTTACGCGCTAGACCCTAGAACTAATGGATAATTATGTTTAGACCCTCAGTTTTTGAAGAAAACCCCCTGAAACTTAGTTTTTATTACAAATAAGCCCCTAGAACTTGTTTTTGGCCTAGATTATGCGTTTTAGCTCCGTTTTTAGCGTTCTTTATATCCACGCGATCGTTGTAACGCGTAGAATAGCTTTAGACTAGTTTAGTGTGCTGTTTTTATATATTGATGTACTGTTTCTTAGTTTTTGTAAGTGTTTGCTTGTATGCTTATTATTTGTGCATTGTTTTGGCCATGTGTTCGTGAGTAGACGTTGACCCATCTGAGGAGCCCCAGTACCAGTACCAGGAGCAGCCGTCTTCCGAGCACTTTGAGCAGCAGCCAGAGCAGTACGAGGAAGGCAAGTATAACATGAACAGCCTATCATTTTAAATACAATTTCATACCGCATTTAATACTGTATGCCTATAAGGATTTCCTAGCCACTTTATATCCTTTATATATACCTTTGGGTTGCATTTTGGTTAGTTGTGCTAGGTTGCTGCGCTATAACACACTCTGGTCTTTTTTAATTAAATTGATTAATGGTTTACTTGAACTTAATTCTGAGAGTGGCCCTCTGTGTGGATGAGTGGCTCACGTCTCGTTAAAAGATGGTTTTTGTAGAAACATGGTTTAGGGGGCCAGCACGGTGCTTACTGCCTGGTTGGCCACTCTCCATAAGGACCGGTTCATAGAGCGACAACCTGGGACAACAGCGCTACCACAAGGCTAGAATGGGATAGACTTGGCTTATTAATTAGGTCTTTTTGGTTTGGAGTAACTTACCTGCGGGGCAAGAGTAGTAAGCTTCAATGGTCCCTGCTCCTCCGGCTTGGTCTGTGCTTGGATTGCGCTCCTGTGCTTGTACCCCCGGAGGTGGGCCCCATCGTCGCTGACCTATCTCTCGCGGTTACGCCTTACCAACGAGATTCTTTGTAACGGCCTCGTAGTGAGTCGCTAGCCATCTCACCTAAGGAAGTGTGATGAACAACTGGCGTAGCTCACGACTTGTGGGTAAAGATGTGCAACCTCTGCAGAGTGTAAAACTGGTATACTAGCCGTGCTCACGGTTATGAGCGGCCCAGATCCTCCTTTTGATTAGTGGAGTTATCTCCTTCCGACGAGGGAGGTGCTTCTCGGGGTTACCTTGGTGGCTTGGTTTTGGTTTGGTTTCTCATTAGTGATATGATTAAACTTGATTAATTACTATGTAACTGGGTTAATGGTAATTCATCAACTCGTAGTAAATAGTTTTAATAAAATTTTGCCAAGATTAAAAGCTAATGCAGTTGAGTCAGCCAGCCTAGAGCTTCATAGTTTGTGTTATACTTGTTGAGTACAAGTTGTGTACTCACCCTTGCCTCTTCTCTACTTTTTCCTCTTGGCTACGCTACTGCTGCTCAGTTCCTGCCGACACGAGGGAGTTCGTCCAGCGCTACCAGGACTACGAGGACTTCTAGGTGTTCGTCTCCCAGTCGACGTCCCTGTGGCGCCCTGCTTCAGCTTCGGAGAGCTTTATTCGTATTTTTGTACTTCGTTTCCGCTGTATCAGACATTTTTGTCATTAATGTAATAAATAACATTCGTATTCGCTTTATTATGTCTTTTTACGTGATATGTGCTATGATATACTGTTCATTCTGTTGTATATACGTGTGACTTGATCCTGGCACGTATATGATTGCTCGGTTTATGTCCTTTTATAAACCGGGTGTTACAGAGTGGTATCAGAGCCATATCGACTGTAGGACGAAGCCTAGATAGAACTGGTCATGTTTTAGGACTTCTTCTCACCAACCCTTGTCTGCTGAAACTATTTTACTATTATACCCCTTGAATTCTATGACTTTTACCCTTCTTGCCTTGATTTCTCTCTAAAGAATAGTTTTCGTAAATTTTGGCCTGAATCAGTCATCTGACCACCATGAGTATTAGCTAGGTGACCTTTTTTTTATAACACGATAGCACGTTCTGCGACGCGTTGTGTTAGTCGAGTCGTATGTTAAACTCGGCTAAGTTGTGAAAATTGTCTGCTTGTTATTATGCTACATGTTTGATTTGGATTTTTGAATGATTGCATAGCTTTGTAGTTTAAATTGTTTAAAGAAAATCACTCAGATGTTAAAGTTAACTAATTAATAAAATGAGTTAGATCGTTGGGGGTACAACAGTCCACTCTATCCTGTCTACTTTATCATGGCTGAGTCTTTTTCCGCAAAGAGTTATCATATCCATCTGAATTTATTCCTACAATATCCTTACTCGTGAAATCTTTTGTTCAAATCAGATGGTGAACACCAGGAGCACCGGTTCCGGTTCTGGCCAGCAGCAGGGTCAGAACAACCAGGGTACCGGGATCCCGATGCCGCCGCCTTTGACTCCGGAGCAGTACTTCCAGCTCCAGATGCAGATGATGGCCACCCTGAACAACACGGTTCAGGCTCTTCAGCAGGCTCACACTCAGCCTCCGCCTCCTCCATAGCCGCAGCCTCACGACAGGCGTGCTGAGTTCCTGAGGGGTCACCCGCCGACGTTCTCTCACACGTCCGATCCTCTTCAGGCCGACGACTAGCTCCGTGCAGTGGAGCGTCAGCTGGACATCGCCCAGTGCGATGATCGTGAGAGAGTTCTGTACGCAGCAGGACAGCTGCGAGGGGCAGCTCTGGACTGGTGGGAGTCCCACCCAGTTCATGACCGCGAGTCTCTTACTTGGCTCCAGTTCAGGGAGCGTTTCCGCAGCCACAACATCCCCGCGGGCGTTATGAAGATGAAGCAGAAGGAGTTCCTTGCACTGAAGCAGGTAATCTTAAGTACAATAATTCAGCGGTTTCTTTCGAGCTAATGCCCCTTGTTCTATCCTTATGAATCTTGAGTTAATCTTTCGATATCTATCTATCTTTGTCAATTTAGGGGACTATGTCGGTCACGGAGTATCGTGATCGCTTTCTTCAGCTGGCTCGCTACGCCCCTGCCGATGTTCCGGATGACAGCAAGAAGCAGGAGCACTTCATGGAGGGTCTTGAGGACTACTTCCAGTACGCGCTGCTCAACCTCCGCTTCGACGACTTCAACCATCTAGTTGACAGCGCGCTAAACACTGAGCGCAAGCACTTGGAGATGGAGGACAAGAAGAGGAAGATTGTCCCCGTTGCTTCCGGCAGCAACACTCGTCCTCGCCTCCAGCAGCCCCAGCAGTACCAGCAGCCTCAGTACCGGCCTCCTCAGCAGTACCAGCAGAGGCCACCGCAGCAGTACCCGCCTCGACAGCAGCAGGCAGGTCAGGGCCCGAGGTTACCGGCACCTCCAGCTCGTGCTCCACCAGCTCCACCGGCACCGCAGGCTCCACGTCCGGCAGCTCCTACCGGACAGCAGGCTTCGACACTTGCACGCGTCTGCTATCACTGCGGCCAGCCGGGGCACTACGCCAACACTTGCCCCCGGAAGGCGCAGGCGGGACAGCAGGGGCGCCCAGCTCAGCCCAGGGCGCTAGCACAGGCTCGAGTGAACCACGTGATGGCCGAGTCAGCGGCCGAGGCTCCTAACGTGGTTATTGGTACGTTCATGGTCAACTCTCACCCCGCTACAGTGCTTTTCGATACCGGTGCTACCCATTCTTTCATTTCCAAGTCATTTGCCGAGCAGCATGGTATACCAGTTTCTTGTATGAGGACAGCTATGGTAGTTACCTCACCTGGGGGTCAGATTCGTACATGCTCTATATGCTCCAGAGTTAGTATTGTCATAAAAGGGGTAGAATTCCGCACTGGCTTGATAGTTATTGACTCCTCGGGGATAGATGTGATTCTGGGCATGGAGACACTTACCAGATGGGGAGTCCGTATTGATTGTGCTCAGCGGACAGTTCACTTATAGGCATCTGATGGCCAAGAGGTGACAGTCAGTGCTTCAGAGCCTTCGGGATTTCTTCATCAGATGGAGGCTAGACCCACGGACGGTATTCGCGTGGTGTCTGAATTCCCGGATGTCTTTTCGGATGATCTGCCAGGTATGCCGCCTGAACGCGCCATTGAGTTTTGTATTGATCTCTTGCCTGGCACAGCTCCTATTGCAAAGCGGCCCTACCGTATGGCACCTATGGAGCATGAAGAAGTTAAGAAGACTATTGATGAGTTGCTAGCCAAGGGCTATATCCGTCGCAGCTTCTCTCCTTGGGCTTTTCCATTGTTGCTGGTAGATAAGAAGGATGGCTCGAAGAGGATGTGTGTCGATTATCGGGAGCTGAATGCAGTTACTATCAAGAACAAGCATCCACTGCCCCGTATTGAGGATCTCTTCGATCTGCTTCGAGGTGCTCGTATATTCTCGAAGATTGATCTTCGTTCGGGTTATTTTCAGCTGAGGATCCGTCCTGGGGATTTTCCGAAGACGGCATTCACCTGCAAGTACGGGCTATATGAGTATACGGTCATGTCTTTCGGCTTGACTAATGCCCCGGCTTTCTTCATGCATCTGATGAACATGGTCTTCATGGATTATCTGGATGTTTTTGTGGTGATTTTCATTGATGATATTCTGATCTTCTCCAAGACAGAAGAAGAGCATGAGGAGCATCTGAGACTCGTATTGCAGAGACTGAGAGAGCATCAGTTGTATGCCAAGTTCAGCAAGTGCGAGTTCTGGATTGACGAGGTCCCATTCCTCGGTCATGTCATCTCTCAGGGAGGCATTGCTGTTGATCCGAGTAAGGTGAAGGATGTACTCGAGTGGGAGACACCACAGACAGTGAAGGAAGTCAGGTCATTCTTGGGCTTAGCTGGATATTATCGGAGGTTCATTGAGAATTTCTCCAAGATCGCGAAGCCTTTGACTTCTTTGCTGGAGAAGAATGTGGCTTTTGTATGGACTGATGAGCGCCAGATGGCCTTTGATGAGCTGAAGAAGAGGTTGACTACGGCGCCAGTCCTGACTCTGCCAGACCAGACGAAGAGGTTCACGGTGTATTGTGATGCTTCGAAGGATGGTCTTGGGTGTGTTCTGATGCAGGAGGGCAGAGTGATTGCTTATGCTTCACGGCAGCTACGCCGGCATGAGCTGAACTATCCTACTCATGATCTTGAGTTAGCCGCAGTTGTGCATGCTCTGAAGATTTGGAGGCATTACTTGTATGGGCAGCGGTGTGATATCTACACTGATCACAAGAGCCTCAAGTACATTTTCACGCAGAATGAGCTGAACATGCGGCAGAGAAGATGGCTAGAGTTGGTCAAGGATTATGATCTGGAGATTCACTACCATCCGGGCAAGGCCAATGTTGTAGCAGATGCTTTGAGCAGAAGAAGTTATGTCAACATGGCCGTGGCTTTCCAGATGCCTCCAGAGTTATGTGAGGAGTTCGAGCATATGAGTCTGGGCTTCTTGCATCATACCTCCAGTGCAGTATTCGAGGCAGTACCGACTCTAGAGGCAGAGATCAGGCAGCATCAGAAAGATGATGAGAAGCTGCAGGAGATTCGTGAGTTGCTCAAGAAGGGCAAGGCTCCTCATTTCAGAGAGGATGGTCAGGGTACCTTGTGGTACAAGAACCGGATCTGTGTGCCAGATGTGAAGGATCTTCGGAAGTTGATTCTGAGTGAGGCCCACGATACAGCATACTCTATTCATCCGGGCAGCACGAAGATGTACTATGATCTGAAGGAACGTTTCTGGTGGTATGGGATGAAGCGTTCAGTGGCAGAGTACGTGGCTATTTGTGACACCTGTCAGCGTGTCAAGGCTGAGTACCAGAGGCCAGCAGGTCTGTTACAGCCTTTGAAGATTCCAGAGTGGAAATGGGAGGAAATCACTATGGACTTCATTGTTGGATTGCCTCGTACTCAGAAAGGGTACAACTCCATATGGGTAGTAGTGGATCGTCTGACGAAGGTTGCTCACTTCATTCCAGTGAACACTACTTACTCCGGTGCTAGACTTGCAGAGTTGTACATCTCTCGGATTGTCTGCTTGCATGGTGTGCCCAAGAAGATCATATCTGACAGAGGGTCTCAGTTCACTTCTCGGTTCTGGGAGCAGCTCCATGATTCGTTGGATACGAAGCTGCGTTTCAGTACGGCTTATCACCCTCAGACAGATGGGCAGACAGAGAGGACCAACCAAGTGTTGGAGGATATGCTGAGAGCTTGTGCTATTCAGTATGGTACTAGTTGGGATAAGTGCCTGTCATATGCTGAGTTCTCATATAACAACAGCTATCAGGCCAGTCTGAAGAAGTCTCCCTTCGAGGCATTGTATGGCAGAAAATGCAGGACTCCTCTCTATTGGGATCAGATCGGTGAGAAGCAGCTCTTTGGCCCTGAGATCATAGATGATGCAGAGCAGATGGTCCAGGCTGTGCGAGAAAATCTGAGGATTGCACAGAGCAAACAGAAGAGCTATGCTGATGGCAAACGGAGAGACCTGACTTTCAGTGTCGGTGATTATGTGTATCTGAAGGTGTCTCCGATGAGAGGAATCCGCAGATTTAATGTCAAAGGGAAGTTAGCACCTCGTTATGTGGGGCCATTCAAGGTGCTAGAGCGGAAAGGCGAAGTTGCTTATCGCCTGGAGTTACCTCTCAGCCTCTCAGGAGTTCACGATGTCTTCCATATATCTCAGCTGAAGAGGTGTCTGCGAGTACCCGAGGAGCAGGCACCCCTGGATGGAGTGGACGTCCAGGAGGATCTGACTTATACTGAGCATCCGGTGAAGATTCTGGAGACATCAGAGAGGGTTACTCGGAACAAGCGCATCAGGATGTGCAGAGTTCAGTGGAGTCATCACAGTGAAGCTGAGGCTACATGGGAGCGAGAAGATGAGTTGAAGAAGACATATCCAGATCTCTTTGCTAGCCAGCCCAGCTAAATCTCGGGGACGAGATTTCTTTAAGGGGGTAGGGTATGTAACACCCTAATTTAAATTTCAGCATTTATTAATAAATTTAATTGGCTTTATTTAGATTTTCTAAGGTTTATTGTGCTTAGATGACATTAAATCTAATTTTGGTTCTCTAGTAATTAAAATTTTACCATAGGTTTAAATTTTGTGTTGCATTCATGCTGGTGCATAGCTTTTAATTGACTGAGTGTGGTTTGAATTCAAGTTTTTATTTTGAATTCAAACTTGTTTGAATTAGAACTAGAAGTGAGAGAGAAATAGAAAAGGCAAAATCCAAAACCCAGCCAAAACCCCAAAACCCGGCCCAAGTCAACCCAGCACCGGCCCACTTCTCCCTCTCCTTTCCCCGCGGCCCAACCCGAGACGGCCCAACCCGAGACGGCCCAGCCAGCACCCCGGCCCAGCCTGCCCCGCGCTCCCGCTCGCGCAGCAGCCCGCAGAGCACGCGCCCCGCCCCTGCCAGCCCGGGCCCAGCCGTCAGCATCGTCCTCCTCCTCCCGCAACGCCCGCCCGTGATCACGGCCGCGATTCCCGCCGGCCTCTCCCTGGGCGCGCCTCCCCAAGATGCCCGGGCCCCCCTTTAATTGGCCCCCCAGCCCTGCGCCTCCCTCATCCTCCCATCCCCAGCCGCCTCGACGCAAACCCTAGCCGCCGTCGCGCTGCAACTTGCTCCGCCCGGCGCAGAGCCCGCGCCGCCGCGGCCACGTCCCTCCGCCACGCCGAAGCCCCGGCCGAGCAGCGCGTTGGCTCCGCCTCGACCTCAGGATCCTTTTCGGGCTCCTTGGCCCCGGACCGAGTCGCGCCTACGCCGGGATCCCGCCAGGGGCGCATCACCGGTGAGAGCTCCGCCGCCGAAATTACTCGCCGCTAGTGGTCCTCGGCCCTTCCTAACCCCTTGCTTGGCTTCGCAGTACTATCACTCGTCGATCCGTGCGACCCAGGAGACCCGAAGCTGCGCCCCATCGACCTCTCCCCGAACCCAGCGCCGACCCGCCGCCGTTTCACGCCGACGACCTCCCCTGCGTCACGCTCTCGACCGCCCCGAGCCCTCTGTAAGCATCAGCTCGCCCCTTTGTCGCTTTGGCGCTAGTTTAGACGGGCCGTAGCCCCTGGAACCCCCAGAACACACCGCGCCGGCGAGACCTCGCCGCGCCGAGCCGCCTCCACCGTCGAGCTCCACGCTCAGACCTTCCCCGTGCCCATCTAAGCGCCCAGGTGAACTACACGTTCCGCGTAGAGGCCAACCGACCCAAAACCCGGGTCGAAACGACCCCCGGAGCGTCGGATTCGACGATCTCCGGCGAGCCTAGCGCCGCGCCGCCGCGAACAGAGTCGCCGGCAGTAGCGCGCCGCCGCCCCACGCGCCCGATCCGCCCTGGCCGCCCGATATCGGATGGACGGCCGAGATTAGAACGGCGCCCCCTTTGATCCTAGCCATCAGATCTGGATCTGACGGTCCAGATCTGAGCGTACCGGTTCGGCCGGTACTTTTTGCTAAAGAGCCCTCAGTCTTCTGCTGAATTAACCCGCAGTCCTCCGCCTTTGAAAAATAATTGCAGTTAAGCCCAAAATTTTGCACGGACCCCCCTGAGTTTTCCAGAAATCAAACCCGCCGTCCACCCTTGGCAGTTTTACGCGCTAGACCCTAGAACTAATGGATAATTACATTTAGACCCTCGGTTTTTGCAGAAAACCCCCTGAAACTTAGTTTTTATTACAAATAAGCCCCTAGAACTTGTTTTTGGCCTAGATTATGCGTTTTAGCTCCGTTTTTAGCGTTCTTTATATCCACGCGATCGTTGTAACGCGTAGAATAGCTTTAGACTAGTTTAGTGTGCTGTTTTTATATATTGATGTACTGTTTCTTAGTTTTTGTTAGTGTTTGCTTGTATGCTTATTATTTGTGCATTGTTTTGGCCATGTGTTCGTGAGTAGACGTTGACCCATCTGAGGAGCCCCAGTACCAGTACCAGGAGCAGCCGTCTTCCGAGCACTTTGAGCAGCAGCCAGAGCAGTACGAGGAAGGCAAGTATAACATGAACAGCCTATCATTTTAAATACAATTTCATACCGCATTTAATACTGTATGCCTATAAGGATTTCCTAGCCACTTTATATCCTTTATATATACCTTTGGGTTGCATTTTGGTTAGTTGTGCTAGGTTGCTGCGCTATAACACACTCTGGTCCTTTTTAATTAAATTGATTAATGGTTTACTTGAACTTAATTCTGAGAGTGGCCCTCTGTGTGGATGAGTGGCTCACGTCTCGTTAAAAGATGGTTTTTGTAGAAACATGGTTTAGGGGGCCAGCATGGTGCTTACTGCCTGGTTGGCCACTCTCCATAAGGACCGGTTCATAGAGCGACAACCTAGGACAACAGCGCTACCACAAGGCTAGAATGGGATAGACTTGGCTTATTAATTAGGTCTTTTTGGTTTGGAGTAACTTACCTGCGGGGCAAGAGTAGTAAGCTTCAATGGTCCCTGCTCCTCCGGCTTGGTCTGTGCTTGGATTGCGCTCCTGTGCTTGTACCCCCGGAGGTGGGCCCCATTGTCGCTGACCTATCTCTCGCGGTTACGCCTTACCAACGAGATTCTTTGTAACGGCCTCGTAGTGAGTCGCTAGCCATCTCACCTAAGGAAGTGTGATGAACAACTGGCGTAGCTCACGACTTGTGGGTAAAGATGTGCAACCTCTGCAGAGTGTAAAACTGGTATACTAGCCGTGCTCACGGTTATGAGCGGCCCAGATCCTCCTTTTGATTAGTGGAGTTATCTCCTTCCGACGAGGGAGGTGCTTCTCGGGGTTACCTTGGTGGCTTGGTTTTGGTTTGGTTTCTCATTAGTGATATGATTAAACTTGATTAATTACTATGTAACTGGGTTAATGGTAATTCATCAACTCGTAGTAAATAGTTTTAATAAAATTTTGCCAAGATTAAAAGCTAATGCAGTTGAGTCAGCCAGCCTAGAGCTTCATAGTTTGTGTTATACTTGTTGAGTACAAGTTGTGTACTCACCCTTGCCTCTTCTCTACTTTTTCCTCTTGGCTACGCTACTGCTGCTCAGTTCCTGCCGACACGAGGGAGTTCGTCCAGCGCTACCAGGACTACGAGGACTTCTAGGTGTTCATCTCCCAGTCGACGTCCCTGTGGCGCCCTGCTTCAGCTTCGGAGAGCTTTATTCATATTTTTGTACTTCGTTTCCGTTGTATCAGACATTTTTGTCATTAATGTAATAAATAACATTCGTATTCGCTTTATTATGTCTTTTTACGTGATATGTGCTATGATATACTGTTCATTCTGTTGTATATACGTGTGACTTGATCCTGGCACGTATATGATTGCTCGGTTTATGTCCTTTTATAAACCGGGTGTTACAGCAGACGAGGAAAGTGGCCGGTGTGGAGGGCATTGGAGTGCGCCCAACCCTCAGCGTCCACGATCACGTGCGTGAAGCTAGCCATCTGTAAGAACACATAGCGCTAACGTAAGTGACAGTTTTCAAAAGAACAGATTTAAACTGGCAACGCAACACAATAAATTTTTAAGAACACAAAGTAAAAACATGGTGATCCAAATAAATTTTTGTGAGTGCTACCTTAAGCAACAAAACAAACAACAACTCAGGAATGCAAAATGCAAGATGCATGCCACGTTCTAGCGTTTCTCACCCAAACAAGTACCAAAATATGGTATACGAGAACAATCGGTGGCACAATTACGTACTCTCCCTATATATAGACTAGTCGTTCCTACGATCAAGGATTTTATAGCGCGCTTAACGTGGTTAGTTTCCTGCAAAAGAACACAGAGATAGATATAAATATCCATTTCTGGACCCTTCGTGCCAGCACACACGAACGGCCCCCATGTGTCCTACGCCACACGGGTAACGCATATGCAGTTTCCCACATATTCACACATACATTACCATCCACTATAGAGATGGCACCCAGACGTTCGACGCTGAATGGGCAGCGCTGCATACGTCATAACAACGTATTCACTTCCCGTACACTCGCCTTACGGGACATCCAAGGGTAGACGTGTCCCAAGGGTCACGGTCATGGCCAACCGCATGACAGGTTTACATCTCGTAACATTGCCTTACGAAATGGCCGTGATCACAATCACACGGCATGAAATCCGCACTCCATATCAGGCGGCAGATAGCGACAGACTCGTTTGAATTGAGCCTTATCACCTCCTCGTATGCTCATCATACGGGACCCGCGCACGTATGAAACACGTGGGCTATTCTAAAGGACTACCAAGAATGCTTACCTTAGCGGAGGTGCGTCGTTACCGAAATAAGGTTTAACAAAAAGTAAAAGCTGGAAGTGCTGGAATAAAATAGATACTTAGTTGCCACCTAACTTATGTAACATATTTAGGGCATACGAACTATCTATTCTATTCCTTAGCGCATCTAGCGTCAACTTTTTTCGAAAAACCCAAAATCGTTGCAAGGTAATCACCCCAGTGCAATTTAGAGCTCTGATACCATTCTGTAACGTCCCGCCTCCCCGAGGCCAGGCCCGCTTACATCTGGCTGCTTTCTAGGACATAGACTGTCCTCACAGACCAACACCAGTCTTTTCTGCACACTTTGTCCTCACTCGTGCGCACCCGGGAAGAACTTCCCGGTCGGTCACCCATCCCCAAATTTCTCCAGGCCAAGCACGCTTAACCTCGGAGTTCTTTGGAGACCGGCTTCCGGAAAAGAAGTTGCAACTTGTTGGTATTAGTATCCTATTAATCCTATTAAGCCCTGGGCCGGGGTGTCACATGCTCACCCCCTTAAGAGACCGACGTCCTCGTCGGTCAATCCCAAGCCAGGAACGTCCTCTCTTGGCCACGTCCCGTACGTCCAGTGCCAGCAGCCCATGTGCCACGTCCGTGCGTCCAGTGCCAACAGTCCCTGTGCCACGTCCGTGCACATGCCGGTGGCATCTGCGCCCCCACGCGCCCGTGCTCATGCCTCCGCACTTACGCCCGTACGTGCCCGTGAAACCGCGAGAGTCGGCTCTGATACCAGCTGTAGCAGCACCGTCCAAATTAAACCGGCTTAAATGCACTAACTATCATCTTAATACTTAATCAAGTTACTGTGCACTTAAAACGGTGTAACCTGACAGGCTGTCGGGTAAAATTTCGATTAAACTACTGTACTCCAGGATCACAATTGCACTTAGACCCGTACGAAGACGAGCACAGGTGATACCAGCACACATAAGTTTTCAAATTAATTTACAACACCGGTTTTACATAAAAGGTTTAAATACAAACAACAGAGTTCAAACTCACAACGGAAGTTTAAAACTGAGTTCGAAATACAATACGATAACCACGACGACGATAAAAGGGTGAGCTCCACATCCTGCCCACCAATGTGATGCCAACCTGCCCAAACTTCACGGGGAAGACGGGGCCCACTCGACGGTCCAACCCGGAGGAAGCGGCTGTCCAATCCAGGATGCACAGATCTCCTCGAAGTCAGCGGGGACACAACCTGCTTAAAAGGTTTCAACAACAACCCTGAGTATACTAATACTCAACAAGGCTTACCCGACTCTGGGTATACTTAGCCCATTAACTATACATGCAAAGCTTTTTGGCTCTGGAGTTTGTTTTGCTGAAAGGCTACTACTAATGAATCCTTACTTTCAATATTTTAGCTCAATTTAAGTTTATCAAGTGCCAACTGGATTTGCCTGACATCTAGAGCAAGCATGGTTGATCATATCAATCTTTACAGAGTGCCAATATTTATCATCATTCCAAATCTTTACTACGATGTGACAAAGAGATCAAGGCTCTCATAACCGCGAGTCACGGCGAATCGATCCGATTTAACCTTGCAAGGTGGACCTAACTCACACGACACATATAAGCCCCGTCGGGCCACGCGCGTCAACTGTTTCCACATTACCACGGCATCTAAACTACGCCTGCTAAAACCCAGGTGATGGGCCCCTCGCAGTGAACTCCCGGAGAACCCGGAGGCTGCATCCTATCCAACACCCGCCAACTCCCACGCCCAGCGTAGCATGACGGAATTCAAATCACCGCTGTAAAGTGGTACCCAGCTTACCGGTTTCGACTACCTCCTACTTTCGGTATGTGGTTAGTACTGTTCAATCCTCGATCAACACTGCCAACAACGGAACGGTCCTCAATCGACACAGGCGGAGATTTCTTTTCATCCATTCTATACCATTAATTCAACTCATCTCCGCCCGGTCTCCATTTCTCTTTACTCAACAATTCATTTCAAAGCCACAGCTAAGGAATCAAAATCCTAAAACTCGCGAGTGACAACAATCACTCGACTTCTACCGAAATCCTACTTAGCAGAGCATTACTAACGATACCTGCACACTAGTATGGACTCATGGGTACCTGGGGAGAACATGCATACTAGGGATTCATACAACTCCTAAAACTTAAATGCACAAATACTTAAGTAAACATTGAATAATTTAAATTTTGGTTATGCTCCGGGGCTTGCCTTGCAGGTCAGCGGGGTTAACGAAAACCTCTGGAGCGGGCTCAACGGCGTCCTCCTGCTGCTCTCCTGCTCGTGGCTCCTGGACCGGCTCAACGATCAACTCATGGGCGACTTCGTTCGTGGCATCTACACGAATAAAATATGCCATGCAACAGTTAGGATACGGTGCAATGCATGAGCACTTAAAGCGATGAAAGATCAACTTAAATTAGCCTGAAGTGTTTCCTTCCAAAAACAACTAACAACAATTAAATAAAGAAAAGAGCATGACTAGGGCAAACTATAAGCAAAATCCTAACTTGCAAACATGATCTAGCAACACAATTAATCAGCGTACCGTGAAAGTAGTAAAGTATGCCTCACAAATTTTTCCAACAATTAATGCTGCTAACAAAGTATTTAACCAACCCTAGCAAGGTAAAAGGAACATAAATAGATCTACCCAAAAGTGCATAGCAACAGGCCATGAAACTTTTACAGGGGACTACACATGAAATGAGTAAGCCACTGCGAATTTTCCTTAACTTTTATTGCCCTAGAACAACCGGTAATAAATCAACTAGGTTTAACGCAAACCAAATTTTCAGCAGAGCAAAAGTGACAAAAGACCTGCACAGCTATTTTTCCTCTAAAGGTCATGATTTTAGAAACCTAACAAAATTGGGTTTGCAATTTTTGGATTTTTCTACAAATTTCTACACTTTTTGGAATGTTTCAGCCATTTAAATGAAAGGAAAACAATAAAAAGGGGGGGCTGACAGCCGGGCCCCACATGGCAGTGGGCGCCGGCCCAGCTGCCTCCCCCTCCTCTGCTTTCGCCGCACGGGCGGCGCGCGGCCAAGGCGGCCAGTGGCGGCGCGACACAGGCTCCCGCCGGCGGAGCCCGGCCGACGGAGCAGCGCGACGCGGCCGCGGCCAACATAGGGCGGTGGGGCAGGCGCGCGCGTGAAGGGCGGCGCAGGGCAGGGCGCGGCGGCCCGCGGCGGCGCCGGGGCAGGACGCGCGGCGGCGGCCGCCTTCCGGCCTGGCCCGGGCCGGCCGGCGGCGGGGGCGGGCGGCTTGAGCTCCGGAGAGGCTAGGCGGCCCTAGGGCGCGCGGCAGCGGCGAGGGGCGGCACCCAGGGAGGCCCGGCGGCGTGCGCGCGGAGGCGGGCAGCACGTTCCGCGGCGACACGGCGGTGATTCGGCGGCGGCCGCGGATTTGGGTGGGGAGAAGGTCGGGGAGCACGAGCAGGCCGCGGGGAAACTCACCGTGGATCGATTTGGGGCAGAGGATGGCCGGAGGAAGGAGTTCGTCGAGCGGAGCGGAGCTCCGGTGAGTGGCAACGATGGACGATGGCTTGAGGGTTCGATTCGGGCCGAATAATGGCCTAATTGGAGTCGGAGCGGAGCAGCATGAGTGCGGGGCGAGGCGAGGAAGGCTCTAGCGCGAGAAAAACGGGGCGGGGTGGCGAGGAACGGCCGGCGCGACGAGCGGCGGCGGCTTCACTCGGTTCTGCCCGCTCGAGCTCGACCTAGCTCCGAGGAAGGAGAATGGGGAACGGAACGGGAAGCTTCGAGGCGTCCGTGAGAGGAGAAGAGCGGCGTCGGGCGCGATTGCCGACGCGTGGACGCGCTCGCCGGGGACCACGGCGGCGGTATGGGCGTCGGGGCACAGTGTCGAGCACAGGAGGGGCACTATTTGCTCGTTTAAATGATTTTAGCCCTAGTTTGACCAGTTGAAACTCAATTTTTCATATAGGAATTTGAAATTTGGCCAAAATAAAAGTTGTAGAGGAAAAGAAGATCTACATCTTTCGTTTTGGGCGAAAGTTGATTTGGAGCTCGGATCGATGATAAAAACGAGATCGAAAACGACTGAGAAGATGTTTACTAAGCGAACGCGATTAGCGTTAACAACGAATTTGAGTCCACGATTAGCGAGTTTACTCGTGATTAGCAGTATGATTAACACCGGGGTGTTACAGCTGTTGTCCCAGGTTGTCGCTCTATGAACCGGTCCTTATGGAGAGTGGCCAACCAGGCAGTAAGCACCGTGCTGGCCCCCTAAACCATGTTTCTAACAAAACCAATTTTAACGAGACGTGAGCCCCTCAAACGGGCCACTCTCAGAATTAAGTTGCATATACCATTAATCAAATTAATTAAAAAGGACTAAGTGTGTTATAGCGCGGCACCTAGCACAACTAACCAAAATGCAACCCAAGGGATACATAAAGGATAATAAGTGGCTAGGAAAGTCCTTATAGGCATACAATATTAAAATGTAGTATGAAATTGTATTTAAAAGTGATAGGTGGTGTTCATGTTATACTTGCCTTCCTCAAACTGTTCCTGCTGCTCGAACTACTCAGAAGATAGCTCCTAGTACTGGTACTGGGGCTCCTCAGATGGATCGACGTCTACTCACGAGCACATGGCCAAAAACAAGGCACAACATAAACATACATGCAAACAACAGCAAAAACTAAGAAACAGTACATCAATACATGAAAACAGCAAACAAAACTATGCTAGAACTATTCTACGCATTACAACAATCGTGTGGACATAAAGAATGCCTAAAACGGAGCTAAAACGCATAATCTAGGCCAAAAACAAGATCCAGGGACCTATTTGTAAGAAAACTGGAGTTCCAGGGGGTTTCTGGGCAAAATCGACGACTAAAATGTAAATAAACACTTGATCTAAGGGCTAGAGTGTAAAACTGCCAAGGGTGGACGGCAGGCACTAATTCTAAAAAGGTCAGGGGCTTAAACGATAAAAATAGGACCTAGATGCAAATACTTTTGAATAGAGGTGGACTGCGGGTTGATATTAAGAAAACTGAGGGGCTCTTTAACAAAAGTGCCAGAAGAACTGGTACGTTTGGATACAGGCTGTTGGATCTCGATCTGGTGATCCAGATCTGATCGGTTTGGGTTCTAATCGCGTGCGTCCATTTCGGATCGGACGGATCTGGGCAAGGCGCTCGGGGCGGCGGCGGAACACCGCCGGAGCAGAGCTCCGCGGCGGCGAGCTCACCGGAGAAGGGGTTTCTGGGGCTACCGAGCTCCGTTTGGGCCGGGGTTTGGCCGTGGAGGGTCAGCATTGAACGATTAATCCACCGATGGGGTTATCGGGGTTCGGGGAGGTCCGGAGTGGGGAGGGCTAGGGCGGCGGCGGCCCTGCGCATGGCGTTCTGGACTCGGGAAAGGCCTACGTGCCACAAAAGCTAGTGCAAAAGAATCAGGAAAGGGCGCGGGTGGTCACCGAGGTTTGAATTGGGTCGGGGATGTCGCGTAGAGTGGTCGGCGACGATGGCTAGCGTCGGGGAAGGGGTAGCTGCAGTGGTCCTTCTGGACTGCTGATCCGTCAAGATGACGTGGGAATGAGCTGCAAGCGAGAACCGGGGATCAGCGGAACACGAGGGTCAAGGACGGCGAGCAATTGCTCGGAATCGGACTCACCGGCGGCGATGGTGTCGGGCACGATTTCGGCGATGGCGAGATCCAGGGTCGGGGCAACAAGCTCGGAGAGCCTCCTGGGCTAGAGGTGGAGCTTTTGCGCAGCTCCGATGGGGCTTGGGCGCAGCGGAGCGTTGTGCCCACGGCGGCGCAGAGTCCTACGCGGCAATGGCGAGGGCGGTGGCGATGGGATTTGGGGTGGCGGCTGCGGGGTAGCGTCGTGGCTTGCAGGAGGGGGTTCACGGGCCACTTAAGGAGGGGTCTGGAGATCTTGGGCGGCCGTGCCGGGCGGGGGCGTTGCGGTGATTGCGGCCATGATCCGTGTGCGTGAGGAGCGGATTGCGCAACGGCCTGGTGGGATCCGGGCACGGTGAGGGAGCTTCTAGAAGGTGAGGAGCTCGGGTGAGGCTGGCCGGTAGGCCTTGCGGGGGCTCGGGACGCCAGCGAGACAGAGGGGGCGGTGACGTGCGGGCGTGGGTGGGGGCGACTGATGCGTGGGCCCAGGTGGTAGGCGTGGAAGAGTGCGTCGCAAAGGGCGGGCCGAGCGGCTGTCTGGGCTGGACGTTGGAGGAGAAAGGAGCCGGGCTGGCGGCTGGGCCGCGGCAACAGGTAAGCTGGGCCGGGGAAAAGAGGGGGAGCGGGGTGGGCTGCTGGCCTAGCCCGGGTTGGGCCGCATGGGGAAGGGCTGGGTTTGGTTGGGCTGGGTTTCTTGTTTTGGTTTTTCTTTCTATTTCTCTCTTTCTAATTCTAATTCAAACTCAAGCTAAAAGAATTCAAATAAATTTGAATTCAAACTCTAACCAAACAACAAAAGAAAAGATGCTCCAGCATGAATGCAACAACAAAGTTTAACCTATGATAAAATTTTAATTACTTGAGGAACAAAATTGGATTAAATGCAAACTAAGCAAATTAAATCCTAGAAAAACAAATAAAGCTAATTAAATTTATTATTAAATGCTGGAATTTAAATTAGGGTGTTACATGAATTCTATAACCCATCAGTGGCAGCCAGACAATTGGGATTCGGCCAAGTGCCACCCCTTCTTTTCTTTGTTGGCAAAGTTCAATTCAGAGGAGCTCTCAACAGTGCCCTCTCTTATGATCGGCTAAAATACTTGGAGCCTAATGTAGATATGGCACTTCTGGCCGATTGGCAGATTATACCTTTTGTCACCACCCCTTTTACTCAATGGTGGTCTGAATGGCAACATCACATATTCTGCAGAGCTGCCAACCTCTACTGCATGCATCGCTTTAAATGAAAACTATCAGGCAGCCGATGATGAGGTACAAAATCATACTCATTCCTCACACTACATTAAAATACTTCTTCATTTATTTCTGACAATTGTCTGAACAGGGTGATTGCACTAATCCTCCAGTCATCAGCAGAAGTGGTCGACCGATCAACTATGCTTTGCCGGCCAATAAGCCAAGTATCGGCCACAATGCTCCAACTCTGACAGATGTGGCCACTGGAAGAAAACATAAGTTGTCTTATACCAAAGTGACAACTCGCAAGAAAAAGAAATCTCCAGGCCAATCTTCAGCAGCAGCAATACTCCAAACAGATGCTATGATCAACCTCCCTTCTTCCTCATCAGAAGGTAAAATCTTGAACCCTGGTGATCTTATTTTATCTAAATGTTAATCATGCCTCTGTTTTATGATTAAGATGCCCCTGAACACCAATCTGGAGGAGAAGATTCCCAGAGCACACCTCCTCCTTCACCCACCATTCAGGTATGACTCTGCTTACTCAGCAAGTATTTAAATTCTCCCATGATTCTGAATTTGGCATCATTTCCTCTCGATTTCACCAGGTACAACATTCACCTTCGGCCCCCAGGAAACCTAGGACAAGTTCTCCATTGATATAGGTATGATTTCAGAGCTTGCTCATAAATACATTCTGCATATCTCTGACAATCATCCTTCGGCTTGCCGACCATGCGCTATCTGAATTATCTGGCCAGCCAAACATTGCAATCCCAAGCTCTTCATCACAGCCTTTCGTCCCTGTGGCCTCCAATTTAGATGAAATACATCTGAAGCAAGTAAATACCTTTTCTTTTGGCCGATTTCATTATACTTCCTATCCCCATCGGCCATCCTAATTTCATCTTCCTTCCAAGCACAAGAATCTCCAGACAATAGCCTGTTTTCTTTTCAAATCGGAGCCACTTCCCAAGAAGAGGGAGAAGAAGCAACGTCGGCCGATTCAGTTGCATTACCGGACGAAATCAAGGCCAAACTCCAGGAATCCCTCTAGCTCCTGAATCAAGACATCGGCCAATTAATCAAGAATGCTCAGCCGATTCGCACAATTTTGGAGGAATTGGAGGGTAAACTCCCAGAAGCAATTGAAGAGGCACTAACTCCTGCAGCCTTCATCGAGAGTCATCGTGCACAATTCTACAAGGCTCAGAAATAACTTGCCGATCGTCTTCAGCAGGAAGAAATCATCAAGCAAAGGGAAAGCTCCAAAGCCCTAGCAGAATCGACCGTCGGCAAAATCAAATCCCTGAACGACACCCAGGCCAACATTCTGAGAAACAAGGCTGCATTGGAGGCTAAACGTGATCGTCTTCTGTAGGAGCTCAGTCAGGTAAATCAAGCAATAGATACTGCAGATCACGATCTTTCTCATATCCCACCGGCCATCGCTAAACTCGAGGAAGATAAGCAGAAACATGCTCGTCAAGCATATCAACTCCACCAGAGTCTGCGGCCGATTCCTGGTTCGTCGGCAGATAATAATCAGGTGATTGAAAACATTGACAAGATTCGCCTGCGTGCGATAAAAGTAATCCGGGAAGCTCTAGGATTACTATAAGATCACTTCATTACACTGTAATTTCCAGAATTGGCAAACAACTCGATCTTATACAAAAATTTGTCTTTATGATTTATTGCTCTAAGGGCGACTCATATCGTGTCGGCCATATTACAACCGACGCATCCAACTTGCAAATCGGCTTTTACATATTTTTTGCACTAAAGGCAATACTTCCTAGTATTGGCTATAAAAAATTCGGCTGATACTACAATCGGCCATATCCTTCATCGATCAAGACTCATCCGAAGAATCTTCTGCCTTTGCTGACATGACTTCATAATCAGCCATCCGAAAGAAATCCTTCTCCCATGCTTGACCAGAAAGACAATTCATCCGATCATAACTCACTATATGGGCCTCAGCCGATGCCACACTGAACGATGAATCAGCTGATACTATTTCAACAGCATCATCAACCCACTGAATCAAACATTGATGCATAGTGGACGGAATGCAACAATTGGCATGAATCCAATCCCGACCCAATAGCAAACTGTATGAACCTTTGCCATTAATAACGAATAAAGTAGTAGGAAAGGTCTTACTGCCAATTGTGAGATCGATGCATAATGCCCCCAAAGCAGGAGATACAACTCCTTCAAAGTCCTTCAACATCATATCGGTCTTTGTCAAATCATCCTAGCTTTTTCCAAGCTTACGTAGCATGACATAGGGCATTATGTTCACCGCTGCACCTCCATCAACAAGCATCTTCGTGTCTGGTTTTCCGTCAATGAATCCTTTCAAAAACAATGCTTTGAGATGTTGCCTTTTTTTCATCTTCTGGTTTTTCAAATGTTGCCGGTAATTGCTCCAAATTCAACTGAGCCATAGCCTCCTCTAACTCTGGCTGGCAGTCTTCATCACATGGTGCCATAAACTCCTTCGGCATTATGAAAACCATGTTAATCGGCGCAGCCGATGATCCGGAATCTTGATCATCATCGGTTCTGGGCTTAGCATGCCACACTTGTGATTTGACTCCTTTCTTGCTCAGAGTTGGCGTAGCCTCTGAACACGTCACTTCTGAGACCTGGACAAACCCCCTGGACACCACTGAGGCTGATCTGTATGATCAAGTTCACGCTCTGGATCTCTCCGTATCGGCTGATCGTCTTGCATCCTGTCATCGGCCATTTGTTCTAGCCGATCGTGTGCGGGCACTCTTATCCCAGCAAGATCACGTAGCATGGTCCTGCCCCCCCAGTCGATCATGTACCGATACCTTTTTTCCTAGCCGATCATGCACGGGAGTGCGCTCACGTCGATAGGGCTCATCAACATGATGTGGCATTTTATATGATTGGCTACCTTGACCATTGCATTCGGTACAATTGTATGCCGATGGCAATGTCAACCCTTCTTCCCAGCAGTAGACAAAGAAAGGACACCTCAAATGTTTCTTCTCACGGCATTCTTCCTCTTCTCTGTGCTGCTACCTTTCACGGTCACGCTGAAATTTATTCAGTAACATTTGAGATGTTACGCGCCTTCGTGGCGCCGATGAACGTCCAGCATCCTCTCGCGAACCCTTCCCTTTGATTTCATCGGCCGTTATCTACGCTTTGGGGTCAACAGCTCTAGATTTCTTGGTCGAAGATGATGTCAGCATCTTGGCTTGAGAAGAACTTTTGTCTTTGACCACATCAACCATGTTCGTGGCGAAAGGATGCCCATCGATCTTCATCATCTTCTTGGGAGTCTCAAATTTTAACCTCCCTTGCTCGAAAGCCATCTGAATTTGCTGCCGGAAGACTTTGCAGTGACACTTGCAGTATTTCATATGCTTGAGCTCTTCATGTGATGTGGCATTATGATACTTGCAGTATTTCATATGCTTGAGCTCTTCTTCCGATGGGATCTTGTGATACGGCTTCAACCTGATCAATCCTTCCGATAATAGCAAGTCAAAGATCTTGTCGGCTTTGGTGATGTCAAACCCATATGACTCAGGTTCTTTCTTCCTAAATGGACACGTCACCGGATTCTTGCTGTTTTGTATCCACTCAGCCAATGCGACCGTTTCTTGCTCCTCTTCAGATTCATCATTAGCAAAATATTCCACATAGTTTATCTTCTTCTAAAAAGGCTTCTTGGACTCATAGGATCGAGTCTCTCCTGACATACTAGCCGCAATCTGGCTAATGCTCTCAAATTCTTGAGATGCATACTTGTCTTTATTGTGTGGCAAGAGTCCATTAAATGCCACTTCTGCCAACTGTTGATCGGACAAAACCAGACTGTAGCATCAGTTCTTAACATCTCTGAACCTTTTAATGAAAGCAGCAACCGACTCATCGTTCCTCTGCCTCAAGCTAGTCAAATCAGTCAACTTCAATTCTGTAATTCCAGAGTAGAAGAACTGATGAAACTGTCTCTCTAGATCGGCTCAATATAATATGGAGTTTGTTGGCAAAGTGGTGAACCAAGCAATGGCCGATCTAGACAAGGACAAGGAGAACAAACGGACTCTGAGTGCATCATGATTACCCGCTTCTCCCAACTGTAGAAGGAACCTGTTGACATGTTCCATTGTAGAAACTACCCCCTACCCCGAGAACTTTGTAAAGTCAGGCATCTTGTACTTGTGTGGGAGAGGAATCTGATTGTAAGCCGGAGGATAGGGAGTCTTGTACATAACAGATTGTTGCTTTGGCCTCAAACCAAACTGCTCCCTCATCACTTCAGCTATCTTTGTGCCCCAATCAACTTGCAGTTCAACTATTGGTGTCTGCTGAGGAGAAACCATGTTTGCTGTATTGGTCATCATTGCAAGCTGTTGTGGCGTATGCATCATCAGGTGCCCAGCCGATTACATCTGTTGTGCCTGCTGGAACACCCGATTGGGTGTCTGCTGAGTCATCGTCATCTGTGGAACTGATGGGCTAGCTGACTGTTGATCAGTAGATTCCATGTACGGTATGCTGACACACCGTATCTGTCTAGTCGCCTGATTGTGGAAAACCCAGTTGACTCCCTTCTGATGAGGAGATTGCGAATTCAACACTTCTGAAGGAGACTGGGGCTGAAGCAGGATAGCAAGACGCTGTTGTGGGGTCATCGGCGGTGGTGCCGATGCATTAGCTTGTGCAGCATGCTGTGGACTCCATGTATTCTGCGCATTCGGCTGTGGTGCCGATGCATCCTGCTGAGCACCCATCGGCTGGGTGGCCGATGGAACAGGCTAAGAGGTCATCGGCTGAGAAGCTGATGCATTAAACTGTCCCTTGACTGGTGTGGTAAACAATCTGGATGCATACCATACCCAGTCATCGGATCCCACCCTTTGGGGAATCCAGACGCAGATCCACACTGCGTGGCTGTAGGGATGGACGAAGTGGTCGTGTAGACAGGAGCCGTCGTAGCCGCAAATGTTGCAATAGTAGTTTGTGGCGGCACCTGACTGTTATCCGTTCATGCCTGGATATTTTGAGCCAATAGTGCTGCTGCCATAGACACTTCCAAGGGAACATATTGTATCTGATCTGGTTGTATATAGCAAGGACCCATGCAACCTGGAAATGTGCGTTCAGCAAAAGTCTTGACCACTGCCTTGTGTACCGTGTTGCCCATAGCTGTTGCACTCTTGATGAAAGCCTGTGCCACAGCTTGGCCAACTGCGTCCATCATCTTGTTCTCACGTTGAGCCTCTGTCAATGGCTGGAAGGATGGAAGATTAAACTTCTTGATCACCTCACCAGACCTGGTTACGCTGTATAACTTGAGGCATTCACGTTTGAACTTCTCCACCAGCTCCTCATATTCCTTCTTTTGTTCTTCTTTGAGCTTGTCATCAGGAACAGGAATCTGGTTTTCTTCATTGACTTTAGATTTATCTGTGATGTCCACCATGTTGAAACTTTTGGTCCCACCAGGCATGCCAAAAGATGTGTTGACGCAAAAATCAACACACTGGAATCCGAGGGCAATTGTTCGCCAAATCACGGAAAGTCAACCAAGCATGCCAGTCAATTTGACCTAAAATTGGCAAGGGAGAAAACAAAGTCAAATTTGAGAGCGTATCAGCTGGGATTCTGAATATCTCTCATACAAGCGCATCGGCAGGCTTTGCCGATACAGTAAATGCAAGCGTGTAATAAACGAGCGCGTCGGCAGGATTAGCCGATGCACCAAACTCAGATGATGTGGACTAAAAATAGATCTAAACCAGCTCTTGAGATAACAAAAGTGTTACTGCAAAACTTAAAGCCGATCTAATATGTTTTTAGATGTGATAATGGCCAAAAAGCATAAGAAAACCTACAAATCTAACCGATATCGATATTTGGTGAATAAATCTAGACGAGACGACAGTGATGCGCCCGGAAGTCAAAGCCTAGATAAACTTGATAACATTTGAATAGATTTGAATGAAGCCACAGCGATGTGCCCGGTAGCTAAAGCTCAAATATACTCGGTAAAATGAAAACTCACCAGCAAATCAAGTCGCTCGAATGTGAGGCGTCCTTGATCAACTTGAAAGAACTCGTCGAAAAAGAAAAGAAAAGGTGAAGTCTCCGAAAAAGTGCAAAGGAATTGTAAATTGTTGTTGTATTGGATGTGTATCAATTTTTTCCGGTCCATTACAACTAATATTTATAGCCTAGCACAATCAAGTCCTAGCCGATTACGGCAAACATTACGTGACCTAAAAGAAAAGACTTTCTAAAGATAAACTACCTTAAATATTACAACTGAATCATCAAGATTTTCGTAGTGTCCGGATCCTCTTCTCCTTCCTTGATTTCATCGGCAACTCTCCATCGGCCGAGCACTAGAGCTAGCGGATCAGCATCTTCAAGGCATATTCCTCTAGTCCATCGGACAAACTCCATCGGCCGATTCCAACCCTGTGCATCTTTTGGTTTCTTCCAAATCGGCCACATTTTCTTCACAAAAATCACCTTTCTTGACACGTGTCAAAAAACGGTGTCAACACGGTGATTTTGTGCGCTTGAAGAATCCATATTCTTTTGGGCATAAGAAATGCCAACAGGGAGATCCCGTGACGTCACGCATACACGCTACTGTCATCCTCATACGTCACGCACGCCTCTCGCTCCGACTCCTAAGTTTGCACTACCTCACTTGTTTCCTCCCTATAGCGTTTCTAAACATGAGTATAATGCTTTAAATGTTTGAAAACTGTTTAAAATATGCTAAAAGGAGTTCTTGATGAGCGTTTGCATAAATGTTGTTTCCTACTACGCTTGAGTTTGTGAACCAAATCCTCTAGGACCCCATGCTATTTAATTGTTGATTAACGTGATATGTTTTGGCTCTAAGTTGTTCGTCCTTACATGTTGACAAGTTTGGGGAATTTATTTATAAAAAATAAGAAAAGTAAGTTCATGGTCTCCACCTCCGTGTATTCTTCCCTACCAGAGCCATATGATGCTTTCCACTCGAAACTCTTTCGCTTATGTCTGTTGACTATGTGTTGAGCTCAATCAAATTTTGTGACCCGTCACAGTTTTACTTTATTTGTGTTCCTGATTAAAGGTTGTGTGCACATATGAAAATAAATGGTCCATAAATATTGTCTGACAATAGTATTCAAAAAAAAAGAGAGGGTAAAGATGGCATGCCCAAGAAGCATGACCCAAAGAGAGATAGAGAGAGAGAGAGAGAGAGAATATGGCATGCTAAAGAAGCACGACCCAATAAATAAAGTCAGTCATGAAAGGAGTATGTAATTATCTATGCACTAACCTAATCAGTTCGTAAATATAAGTATTATACCTATGAATCCAATCTTTGATCTTGCAACAGATTTGAGTCAAACAGATGCCTTTTTACTCCCTACCAAACTCCACATATCAGTAAGGCAGAGTAAAGGCAAGCCCTGGTAAGAAGATACACATGAGCGACAATGAGAGACCTATGAAGGAGGGTAAGGCCATGAACAAATTTCTTTATGAAAATTCTTGCAAAAAAACCCCAACTGTGGCAACATGGCAAGGATGGCACTTGAGGCCAAGTTCATTCCGTTCTTCAACAATTACAGACATCATGGTAGACACACTCAAGTTCACAAGCAAAGGCAAGGTATGGAATAACTTTTGTGCAGGATGTTCTATCAAGGAGATGCCAAAGTACCTTAGTCCTGACCTTTACTCGGGACCAAAGGACCAAGTGTGGGGGATCATGTTGACGATCACTAATGACTCATTGTGACCGTCAACTCCTGCACAAAATTAAACCACAATGTGGAATAAGTGCTAGGATAGATTTATTTACTAACGAATTCCACATATGATGTTCGAGAATGTGTGCAGGAGATTTTAAGCTAATTTTGCAAAATAACAGTGTGGCATGATCCAAGACACGATGTTCAGACAAATCAGAGCGCGACACGTGTCATAACATGGATTAGAGGGCCCACCAGAGCAAGAAACAGACATGACAAAAGTCAAGTCACAGGCCAATGACAAGTGGGCCCAGAGATCAGCCCACAGGACAAAAGAGGAAGGTCGGTGGCCCCACTGGGTGGCCGGCCGACCAGCTTGGTCGGCGAGGGCCCAGTAGGCCTCACCGCCTTCCTCCTTTGATGTGGCAGCCTCTCATTGGTCCTAGATGTCGGTTCACCAAGGATTAGCTGCAGATGAAGCTCCCCTCGGCTGTGGCTCTCTCCAATAAATACAAAGAGGGGTGAAGAAATGAAGAACACACACCACACACCTCACCTTCTTCCTCTTTTCCTTTGGAGGTTGAAGATCTTCATCCTAGATGCTTTAGGCAGCCTAGGGCTGAAGAAGATTAGGAGGAGAGTGCGGAGGAGTTGGGGGAAGTGCCGGGTTTGCCGGCACTCTTCTCCGCTTGTACCTCGACGGATGCTTATTCGGTTGTAAGTGTTCGAGACTTCCTTATTTAGAATTAGAGTTTAGTTGCAAGTTACTTTCTTCTGCCTTTTATTAATCGAGTGTATGCTTAGAGTAGCATTTGGTCCTAGCTTAAGACTCCGGATAGAGAAGGATAATCTTGGCCAGGGTTAGAATTAGTACGAAATAGCGTAGACGTGGTGTCTAGGCTAGACTTTACCACTCAGTTGTCTTATATTCTCACGGTTTGTAGAGGTAGCCGGTAGGTGGTGACAGCCATGTTCGAGCCCTAGTAACCCTCCACGTTCGGGTATAGGACAAAGCATTATTACCGGAGCAACTGGCTTGTTTAAGCCAGGGGAAACTAGTAGCTCGAAGTACAAGGCGAAGTTATCTCTTCTTCTAAGCATAGATTATAAATCTTAGGAAGTCATCTTTGTGCTATCCCTCCTACACCAGTGTGTGTGTCCTTGGATGAGACTGAACCCGTAGATAGTGTACTCACATTCCTCAATGCATATGATATACTGGAATACTCCTGAGTGAAAGCTACAGTGGTATTTGTGCGCTTGCCGATTTTATTCGTGACATTACAAAATACCAACAAGATGGTAAAGACATCCTACAAGAAGCTCATGAGGGAACTTGTGACATTCATGCAGCATCACATACACTAGTTGGAAAAATCTTCAAATCAGGATTCTACTGGCCTACGACGATGTCCAGGATGCCAATACTTTGCTAAGCAGAATCACCTGCTTGCTCATAACCTCATCACAATACCTCCATCTTCGTCGTTTGCTTGCTAGAGCCAGGACATGATTGGACCACTCCCAACAGCGCCAGGGGGATTCAAATTTATTCTAGTAGCAGTCGACAAGTTTACCAAGTGGATTGAAGTTAAGCCAATTGCGAAGATGTTATCAGATTGTGCCATGGAATTCATTTGCAAAATTCTTCAAAGGTTTGGATTTCCGAATACCATTATAATAGATTTGGGCTCCAACTTTACTTCACAATCTTTTTGGGATTATTGCGAGAACTCCTGCATTGATGTCAAATATGTATTAGTTGCACATCCAAGAGCCAATGGCCAAGTGGAACACATCAATGGATTGATCATTGATGGACTCAAAAAGCGGATATTTGATGAAACCAGCAAAAAAGGAGGAAAATGGCTTACAGAGCTACCACTCGTAGTTTGGGGGCTGTGCACACAGCCAAGCAAAGCTACTGGCTAGACACCTTTCTTCTTAGTCTACGGATCTGAAGCAATCCTACTTGCTGATATCATGTGGAAATCGCCTCGACTAGAGATGTATGATCACGTCGCAGCTGATGGAACTCGACAACTAGAATTGGATTCGCTCGACGAGATGAGATGTAATGCTTTACTACGGTCTATTCGATATCTCTAGAGTATGCGACTCTATCATGACCGCAACATCCAAGAAAGATCTTTTAATGTTGGAGATATGGTTCTTCGTCGAATTCAAGATGAAACAGGATTACACAAATTAAATTCCAGATGGGAAGGACCCTTCATCGTTTCCAAAGTTACAAGACCAAGATCTTATAGACTAATTTATCTAGATGGTCAGGAAGTGCCCAATTCATGGAATATCGAACATCTACGAAAGTTTTATCCTTGATTTGATGTTAGGAAGGTTTTTTATTTTGCTTATTATTAATTAAAGAGATATTTCCTGAATCAAATAGTGGTCAGCAGGTTAAGCAGTACTCAATCAAACAACACCGAAAACTACTTCGAGTACCACCTTTCTCTGCTCTGCAGGGTCAAAGGCATGGGTTTATCGAGTAGTTAGGCTAGGAGTTATGCTCTCCGATGCCACAAACACTTGTTCTCTGTCTCCTGTTATAGGATTTTTTTCTCTCCAAAAAACTACTTCGAGTACCACCTTTCTCTGCTCCGCAGGGTCAAAGGCATGGGTTTATCGAGTAGCTAGGCTAGCAGCTACGCTCTCCGATGCCACAGAGATATGTTCCCTATCTCCTACTTCGGAATCTTCTCTCCGAATGCTATTTCGAGTACCACCTTTCGTTGCAGAGCCAAAGGCATGGCCTAAGAACTACTTTCCCTTGTGTTGCATGGTGAAAGTACAGCACGTAGAACGATAAGAGTACTCGCTCTATTAAATCAATATGCTGAGCACATGACAGGAAGACATTCCCTACACATCGCCTATGATGAACACATGAAACTTCTTTAAGTAACCATGTGATATTCACATCACAACAGGCAGACATGTTTATATTACATCAGGAGCATTCAGCTTCTAACTATTGCTCTAACATCTTTACAATTTGTTCGGCTACAAGCTCAACTTCTTCTACATATTTGGTGAAGGTGTCATCATCACATTCATTTGACATGCCATCACCAAGAAGAGCTATTTTTTCCCCTGGCCGGTATGAATTAAACAGTCCTAGGACCTGTGCCACATATTGCTTCGATGATTCAGTCAGGTAACCTGCAAGTTTTTGAGGAGCTTCACGAAAGCGCTCCACCAAAGTCTTGCTTGAAAGCAGACCTTCTTCTACTGGATCAATCGCATCAACTAGAGCCTGAGGAGACGTCCTGAGCTCCAGTAACTCTTTTAGAGATCCTCTAGGGATTTCTTGTGGTTTTCAGTCCCATCTATTGATCACACAACTCAAATGTCAACACTTGCGGCAACTCAATAACAATATACACCACAACTGCTATAGGAAGTTACCTCTATTCTTTTGGATTACTTCTTTCAACAGCTTGACTTTCTGCTTGAGCAATGCCTTGTCTTTTCTCAGGATGTCATTATCCTTTTCGAGCAGTCTGATCCTTCGACAATCTGCAGCAGTCTCCTTTAGCTTATGTGACTTCAAATACGACCGATTGGCCAGTTGCTGCATCAAAGATTAGAATCAGCTTCCATCCCTTCATATGATGTAGAAGAGGGAACTCGATTAGTCACTTACCACAGAGAATTTGGAGAATTCACAGATATTCGCCTGGAATTTCTTCAAATTCCCAAGCGTCAGCTGCCGATCATCCTCAAGGTCTTCGTCATAGTTATACTCGCAAGGAGGAGGTGATGCTCTTACTTCATTTATCAGGTCATCATCATACTCTCCTTTTTCTACGAGTTCTTCTTCAGCACCTATTGGCTCATCTATATAAAGCAATTGAGCAATAGGTAGTCTTTCAAAACCATTATATGGTGGAACAATTGGCTCACCGGCGGGGATCTCTTGTGACGATTGACTGGAGGCACCACCATCCCTTTTGGATGTCTCCTACACATCAGGAACCTTTCCAGCTTCCTATGTAACAGCAGCTGCAGTAAACTCTTCTTCATCCAGTCGCTTTTGTTTTTGCGACACATCAGGACTAGTAGGAAACTAAAATAACAGATGATATCAACAATCGGGTCATTGCATTGAAAGACAAATTATGCCAATCGATTTGATACCTGATGGCAATACTGGCTTTCCTCTTGTGCACAGTTGTCCTCGGCCTTTTGGGACAACTAGTCGCAGCTTCATCTTTAGGGCTTCCCTCACGATCAAATGACTCGCCACCTCCCATTTTACCCTTCAAATATTCTGCAAGGGTAGCATCATCATCGGAGTTAGCATCCGACAATGTCTCTAAGACATCTAGATCAGGGTGAGACACACAAGCTGGTTGTTGTGAACTAGGCCTTTGATTGAATGGCCGGAAAATCTCGGGCAAAGGCGAATAACTCCGAAACACCAGCAAATCGTCCTGGAGATCAAACAGCAAGCGTCAGTCCATGACAACAATTACATATTAGAATAACTACTTGATAGATCTTATTGTTAACTGATTTAGAGGATTTCCGAAGTGATGCAGTGGCGGAATCTCCGGTGCAGCAGATACTCCCTCAAGTACACTGTGAACAAGTACCATCGCTTCTTCATAAATCTTTTCCAAAGAAAAACGGGATGGATCTAACATACCAGTATACTCAAAATGGAAATTGCAGCGCTTCTGTAATGGCTGAATCTGTTTTCGGAGCCAAGATAAAATTACAGTCATTCCTGTGACTCCATTACTCCTCAAAGCAACAATCCATTGCAATAACTCATCCTCTTGTTCCTTATTCTGGCCATGAGCAAACCACTCGGCACATTGTTTGGGCGGACTAGGAATCCTGTCAAGGAGTGATGGGGCATGATTGTCTATATAAAACCACTCGGCTTTCCAATCCCCAATCTTACGGCGGGGTCTATACTTGTCTGCCATCCCAGGGCGAAGTTGTAGGTCAGCACCCCCCACTCTGGTAATATTTCTAGTATGGGGATAAGGAATCAAGGAAAAGAGGCTCTTAAAAAGAGAAAAATGGGGATGAATTCCAAGAAAAGCTTCACAAAATTGGACAAAGATTGCAATATGTAGAAGGGAATTGGGGGTTAGATGGTGAAGTTGGATTCCAAGAAGACCTCGCAGAAAATCACAGATTGGAATTGCAAGCCCGCGTTCAACAAACGCCTTGAAAAGCACAGTTTCTGCAACCTTCTCGAAGGGCTTTGCATGTCCTTCGGCTGGTTGCCATTGGATAACTACCCTAGATTGCAGATGATGCTGACTCACAAGAGAAGAGATTTCAGTTTCTGACAACTTACTTTTCTTCCAGCCATCATTACCTCCTTCCCAGATCCTTGGCGGCTCGACTTCTTTGGCGCCATCCGGAATGTCACGAGCCTCTTCTCTCGCATAAGCTCGGGGGCTGAAGGATTGGTTTGGGGAACCAATGGAATTGTTCTACTATGGACTACTACGAGGAAAGATGCAAATGGTGCTTAAAATTGAAGAAGGCAAGAGCAAGTGTGAAACCCTAGATCGGTTCGTCACGGTTAAATAATTTTTGGTCAGTGGCAATTTTGTGAATATTGGGAAGTTCAAAAGACCCGCACTAGTTATAGAGTATCATTAGCAGTAAATGGTGTGTCACGACTTTGGATCCTTAACCCCAAATCATGGGATTTACATTCCAGCCGTCGAAGTAAGCTCTAAGTCCCCAAAAATTAGTTAGGTGTTTAGTATGATCTAAAGATGCTAGCTCGATAGTTCAGAAGTGTATTAGGTGTCTTATCTCACTCGTTGTCCTCCCAGCTACTACCTCTCTAAGGAGTTGAGCCTTCGTATGTCACTCGGTCATTGATCGGACATTTATCTTATCTATCTATCTGGCTTATCCCCGTCTAGTTAGTCGGTTGATTAAGCTAGTACGGTTATCATTCGATTTACGATACTCTTTAACATAGTGCTTCCCTAAAGAAAATTACAATACCCTGGATTGGAATACTCCAAAGTGAAGTGCTACAACGGTGATTCTGTGCATTTGCAGAATATATATTCTATCGGTCATAAGAAAAGCCAACAATGACGGCATGCGGAGTGGCGTGAGTTGACGACCACTCTCATCTCCCATCCTGGAGGACGGGTAGGTGGTGCAGCTACCACTATGCCCGTGTCAGGGAGTCCTGTTGCCAGCGTGGGCAAGGCACACGATGGGTACAGCCCGGTTCGACCCAGGCGTCCACTACCATCCGTGCAGCGCTCCGTACATACCCGTGCCAAGACATCGAGTGCAGACCAAGCCTGCCTGGGTTATGGTCGGGAGGCTACCACATGGACCCTTAAGCGAGGCCGGGAGGCTTGCGGGTCTGACCACCCGCCAGTTGTGTCGGTTCGGGGCTTGGTTACTGTTTACGCTTCTTAAAGCGCCAATTTACGTACCGCAAGCGCACGGATCCTGTAGCTTTTCCCTTAGAGTATTCCCCCAAGGTTTATCAATCCACAGAACAAGTGTATTACTATGCTTAACTAAGCACTAATGATGTTGGTAAAAGATCTATATTGAGTGTATGAGTGTGAAATAGATCTAATCTAACCAATCTAATCTAATCTAGACTAGTGAGCAATGGTAGGTGTGTGCACAAGATATGAAGAGCATTTGTCCATAGGGTCTAGGATCACAAGAGATGTAATCGCCAAGCAACGAAGAACGGATCTAATCTACCAAAGGTGTGTTCCAAGATCAAAACCTTTCCCTCCCGCATACTATCACTACACGAGGATAATCGGTAACGAATCAACAAGAACACGATAGTTGATGTAATCTAAGTAAACCATGCAAGAGCAAAGAAAACCGAAAGCTAAGTCGCGAACTATTAAGCATCAAAGCATCATCAACAAGAATCGTGATAGATCAATCTCATAAAGGATTCGGCAATTACATCTCAAGATCTCCTTACAACCCCATGAACAAACGAGCACTTTACCCCATGAAGCTAAACGAAGCGTAGTCGATCATGGTCGTGAAATCTCCGGCAAGGGATGGATCCCTTGCTGTCCTCCAACTTGCAGCGGCGCCGAGGGACGATGAGGCCTCCGATGTCGCCTTTCTCTTGTGTCTAACTCGAATGTATCTCTGGATGCTCTTTCTCTGCGATCTCTCTGGATGCTCTCTGTATGACCCCCCCTTTGACAGCGGCTTCGGGGTATTTATAGGTAGATATAGTCGGCGGTTTTGGTAAAACACAAATTAGGGTTGACGCATACTTCACGCTGAAGAAAACCGAGATCGATTGGGCTCTGAAAAGGGCTAGGCCGGCCGGTCCAAGGACCCCGGGCCGGCCGGCCTGGGCCCTTTCTGGCCCCTTTCGGTCCCATCTTTTGCGTGCTGAATCTTCCTCTTATTCCTCATCTTAGCCCAGTTGTAACCATGCGTCAAAACATCTCCGAAATTGTCCAATTTCCTGTCAAAATGCAACATGCTCCAAAATCCAGGACAAAATCGAAAACGGTCAAGTTCGGGTGCCAAGTGGCGGGTTAGTACATGAATCATCCCGAAGAATTTACCAAAACAACTCCTAATCATATAGTAAAATGGGTACTTAAGGAGCGCCAACATTCCCCCCATGCTTAGCTTTTGCTCGTCCTCGAGCAAATCAAATCATCAAATCCTTCCAAGGGTTGCTCAAGAGTTCTCAAACTGCAAAATTTACTTATGCAAACAAGTCTAACAATATTTCTTCAAACAAAGGTCAGAGGAGCAGCAAGGATAATCATATCATGGGCGTTTAAAAACTCATCCAATATTACTCCACGACTCTTACCTTTAACCGGCAACTCAAATATCGACAACACTTGCTTTTCTTGCCATCCTTGGAGGTTTTTTCTTTTTTTTAGTTTTTAGAAGCAAAATACCCTGCAACAAAGGTTAGACTATAAATTCTTGCACAAGTCCTTTCATGTCTCTCGATATAAGTGGCTATCCTATTATTATTTGCATACTCTCATCTCCCAAAAGTCTCTCAAGAATAAAGTGGGGCTATAGGTGAGGCTTAGCAAAGTATATACATATATTGTCAAATTAAGAAAACTTTCTAATGATTGCTTACCTTCAGAGCCAATGATCATGAGAGTTTCTTCATAATGTAAAGGGTTCAAGGGTAAGAAGATTTAGAATGGTGGACATGTGCAAAGGCATACAAAAAGATTGACTTCAAGGCACAAGCATCGTCCTCGTTGTCATATTGCACATGGTTGGAATTGAGGATATTGTTCTCAAACAACAAGGTGATATCTCTTTGCACATCTCTAACCATAGAATTCCTTCATTTAATTTTCTCTTCTCTTCTCATACATTTTTTTTCTTTTCTCTTCCCCCTTTTTTTCTCTCCCGAATTTTCTCTCTCTGTTCCGAACCTTTTCATAGGACACTTTCTATAAAACATAGATAGGCAAATCTCCAAAGTGGCTCCCTGAGTTTTTGGAGCCCGAACTGAGACCAGAGAGGCCTAGGCCGACCAGCTCAAGAGGTGTAGGCCGGCCGGCCTGGTGCTTTCCCAGGTCGGATTCGGTCCGTCTTTCCAGTACTCCTTCCTTTCTTCATCCCAAAGTTATGTTTTATACAAATCATGCGCAGAAACAGAACGTATCCTCACATTTGGGTTGTGGTCAAGGAAGACGATAATAAACAAGATAATCTCGGGTTCGGGTTTTGGAATCCGGTAGATCTCATGAGTTGTTCCAATGAGGAATTCTCATTACCGAATATTGACAGGGCTAGCATTTCAAAGATGGAAAAATATGGACATGATCATTGCTCGAAATTAAAACTCCCAAGAGAAAGAAATCCTAACTCAACTCAATGTACATCCAATACTTATGGTGGAACGAATATAGCTTGTGGATGATAGGATTTTTACTCTCAACTTGCCAAGAACTTGATCAACCTTATGTTTGTAGGGGTTTTATTATTTTTTATGAAATTAAAGTCCTCCAAATCATGCCTTACTCGCAAGCGTAATCAAAACCAAGTGCTAGATCAAAGCTCAAGTGTGGGTATTAACATGGACGAATAATTTACTAAGCTCCACAAATACGAATTAATTTTCATGACAACGCTCGTGAACAATTGCTTTTAAAGAAAATAAAGTGAAACTGAATGCATAAATAAAATTGCACGATCCAACAAAAACAAAGACTCTTTTTATTTTGTTTTCATGACTCAACACTAATTTAAGACTCACTCTCACACAAGCAAAAAATAAAGCACACAACGCTAAACTAAGACTCTCACACATGCGGAATTAAAGACACGCACACGACGAACTTTCGAGTAAACAAAGACCAAAATTCAATCTATGAGTCGTCACACCTTCCCCCCCCATGCTTAGATTATGCGGCGTCCTCGTCGCAATGATATAAAAGACGGGTCTAACGCTCGTTGGTGTTCTCAACAGCACCTCGGGCAATTGCATCTTGGATGCCCTCCTCCTCCTTGCTTTTGTAGATTTCCGACCATCCCGAATAACTTCCTTATGTTGCGGAGAAGGAAGTTGTAATCTCTTTCGGCCAAGCTCTCGATGTCGTCCATCCTTCGATCCATTGCCACGATTCGATCGCGGCACCTATCGATGGTGGCACGGAGATCCGCGATTTCATTGTGGCACTTGAAACAGCACCCGGAGTGATGCCCGCTGCGGTTGGGGCTGTCATCCTCGGGCTCGTCGTCGTGCTTCTTCTTCTTCTTGCCGCTGTCACCTTCGGAGGGGTCATCTTCCTCCCTTCTCACCTCTTCGGGCCACCCCGGCCAATCATCATCGTAGTCACGACCGGTGGCACCCCATGAACTAGGGCTCATGATGCTCTCCCAATCGCTGTCCCCCGCATAATCCTTCGGCTACGGGGTGTGCTCGACGTAGTTTTTCCTTTTAACTCCGAGAAGGCGCAAGGAACGCCTAGGTGCGGGTGGCTTTTTGTCTTGTCGCTTCTCGCCTTCGTCTTCGTCGCTACTGATGACGACGACCACCCTTTGGGCTTGAGCTAACTTCTCGTTGTACCATTGAAGGCCCTTCCCTCCGACGCTCATCCTTGCCTGAGTATTGAATTTCTTCAGAGGGGCTTTCGCTTCACATCGCTTTGCTTCGACAAGGAGGGGCTGCGCACCGGTTGCCGAGATGGGGTTAGGTGTCTTTGGCATGGGGGTGTCGGGCGTCAAGCCCCTCTCCTCGATCTCCATTGCTGCAATCATGGCTCTTGCGCTCACTGGACCGGCCATTGTCGAAGTCTCTCACGAGGTGGTGGTGTAGATTGAAAAGTATGAGTGAATAGATCTAACCCGCGCCTCTATTTATATCCTAAAAAGACTTGGACGAGAAGTCCAAAATCTCTTCGGTTTTGGCATGCGAAATCTATAAGGCACAGGTTTGAAATTTCCTTATCTCGCACCTACCAAAAATCGAGACTGAATCGCAAACGAAGTGGCTTAGGCCGGCCGGCCTAGGGGTGTTGGGCCGGCCGGCCCAGGGGGGTTTTCAGCTCCCTGGACTCCAACTTTTTCCGAGGTGCACACCAATAAACTAGAAGCCTATGTTTTACTCAAAGTTCATCCATAATAGAAATAAAACTACGAAAATAAAATCTAAAAGAGAATATTTACAAACTTACCTTGCTTAACGTCGTTAGGCTTGACGTTCCGGTTCCTCATCCATGGTGTATATGTCAATGTAATGAAGGGGCACGACGTCGGGCTCCAAGAATACCTTTAGTCGCTGTCCGTTCACCACATATTGGTCGCCTTTCGCATCCATGATTGTCACCACTCCCGTGGGTGAAACCGAGTGTACGATGTATGGTCCATCCCATTTGCTTTGTAATTTTCCTTTGCCAAAGAGTTTGAATCTTGAATTGTAGAGTAGGACCTTGTCTCCTTCTTTGAATTCCTTGTTTTGTAATCATTTGTCGTACCATCTTTTCATCCTTTCTTTGTAAATTGATGCACTATTGTACGCTTTCAATCTTAACTCCTCCAATTCGCTTATTTGGATTCTCCTTTTAATTCCAGCGGCTTCCGCATCAAAGTTCATCTCCTTCATTGCCCAATACGCCTTATGTTCTAGCTCAACCGGCAAGTGGCATCTTTTTCCATAAACAAATTGATAAGGAGTCATACCAATCGGGGTTTTGTATGCCGTACGATATGCCCATAGTGCATCATCTAGTCTCTTCGACCAATCTTTTCCTCCTTTTACCACGGTCTTCTTTAAGATATCCTTCAATTGCTTGTTCGAAGTTTCCGCTTGTCCGTTTGTTTGGGGGTGATAAGCCGTGGACACTCTATGTTCAATTCCCAATTTCTTCAAGCATTTACCAAAGTCTTTGCCCGTGAAGTGTGTTCCTCCGTCGCTTATCAAGATTCTCGGGATGCAATATCGAGGGAAGATAACCAATTTAATCATGTGTATGGACTCCTCCATTGATGCCTTCCGACATGGCATAGCTTCAACCCACTTAGAAACATAGTCCACCATCACCAATATATGCTCAAACCCATGTGAGTTCATGAGTGGTCCCATGAAATCGATTCCCCAGACATCAAATAGATCTATTTGTAAATTGTAGTTCAATGGCATGGCATTCCTTTGCGAGATATTCCCCGTCCTTTAGCATTCCGGACAAGTCGAAACAAATCTTTTCGCATCTTCATGCATCTCGGGCCAATAGAATCCACTAGCCCATACCTTAGCTTGAGTTCTAAAGTGCCCATAATGTCCTCCATATCCCGACGAGTGACACTTTCTTAGAACTTCTTCACGTTCCTCTCTCAGTATGCATCTTCTTAGGACTCCATCTTCTCCATATCTATATAAGTATGGTGGATCCCAATAGTATTTTCTTCTTCCCGTGATCACTCTTCTCTTTGCATTCTTGTCCAAGTGATCCAAGGGCATCCCTTTTATTGCTCTTATTATTTCATTCATCCAACTATCTTTGTCGAGAATTCTATATAGGTGATCATCTCTCATTTGATCCTCGATAGGTTCTTTTTCATCATCTCCACGGTTCATCCTTGATAGGTGGTCGGCCACAATATTTTCTACCCCTTTCTTGTCCCTTATCTCCACATCGAATTCTTGTAGCAATAGGATCCATCGAATCAAGCGTGGTTTAGCATCTTTCTTGGACAAGAGATACTTGATTGCTGCATGGTCGGTATAAACTATCACCTTTGAATTTACTATGTATGATCTGAATTTTTCGAAGGCGAATACCACGGCAAGTAATTCTTTCTCCGTTGTTGCATAATTAAATTGGGCTTCATTGAGAGTCTTGCTTGCATAGTAGATAGCATTTACCTTCCCCACTTTCCTTTGTCCAAGAACGGCTCCTACGGCGTAGTCGCTTGCATCATACATGATTTCAAAAGGTAGATTCCAATCCGGAGGTTGCATGATAGGAGCACTTATGAGGGATTGCTTGAGTGTTCGAAATGCGTGAAGACAATCACTATCGAAGATGTACTCCACATCTTTTTGGAGAAGTTGTGTCAATGGCTTGGTGATTTTCGAAAAATCCTTTATGAACCTCCTATAGAATCCGGCATGACCGAGGAAGCTCCTCAAAGATTTGATGTCCGTAGGTGGTGGCAACTTCTCCACGGTTTCTATCTTTGCTCTATCCACCTCTATCCCTCTCTCGGAGATAACATGACCGAGAACAATTCCTTCTTTCACCATGAAATGACACTTCTCCCAATTAAGCACAAGATCAACCTCTCCACATCTTTTAAGAACTTTCTCCAAATTTGCCAAACAATTATCAAAGCTAGTACCATGCACCGAGAAATCATCCATGAATACCTCCATAATCTCTTCTATGAAATCTGAAAATATAGCCATCATGCACCTTTGAAAAGAAGCTGGCGCATTGCACAATCCAAAAGGCACCCTCCGATATGCAAAAGTTCCATACGGGCAAGTAAATGTGGTCTTATGTTGATCATCCGGATGAATAGGTATTTGGAAGAATCCCGAGTATCCGTCAAGGTAACAAAAGTGTGAATGCTTTGCCAACCTTTCTAGCATCTCGTCAATGAATGGTAGTGGAAAATGATCCTTCCTCGTTGCCTTATTCAATTTTCTATAATCGATGCACATCCTCCATCCCGTGATGGTTCTTTGCGGTATCAATTGCTCCTCATTTTTCACAACCGTGAGTCCTCCTTTCTTCGGAACGCAATGAACGGGGCTTACCCATTCACTATGTGGCACGGGGTATATTATTCCGGCATTCAATAATTTGATAACCTTCTTCTTCACCACATCACGCATAGCATGGCTCAACCTTCTTTGATGTTCTACGACCGGCTTGTATTGCTCCTCGAGTTGTATACGATGTGTGCAAAAAGCGGGGCTAATACCTTTCAAGTCGTTAATCGAGTAGCCGATCACCTTTTTGTGCTTCTTCAACAAATTCAGCAACTTCTCCGTCTCTTCCTGGCTCAATTCGTCGCTAATAATCACTGGAAAAGTCTTGCCATCTCCCAAAAATTCATATTTCAATCCCTTGGGGAGTGGCTTCATCTCAACATCGGGCGCACCATCCTCTTCTTGATCTAACTCTCCAATGTCTTCAAATTTTTCTTCCTCTAAATTCCTGTGTTGCGGCTTTAACTCTTCCATTGTTTCCACTAGTTCTTCGTCTTGATCATCTTGAGCATCTCCATTCTCCAAAGCGCATTGGAGAGGATCCCTGAAAGAATCAATGGAACGAATGCTCTCTACCTCTTCATTATCAAGAGGTAGAGGTGAAGCAAAAGACGGTTTTGAATGAAATTCGAAAGTGTGCTTCTCTCCATCTAGATCGAAAGTGACAATCCCTTTTCCAACATCTAGAACAACATTTACTAATTTGAGAAAGGGTTTTCCAAGGATTATGCCTTCATGTTCATCATCATTAGCATTAATCACAAAAAAGTCGGTAGGAATTTTTTTACCCGCTATAGCAACATTTAGATTTCTAAGCACTCCTAGCGGTTTGATTAATCTACCATCTCCCATGATCAATTTAATGATTGTGGCATTTAGGTTTGATGTTTCGTTAAAAAGCTCAACATAAACTTTGGAACTCATCACACTAACATGGGCGCCAACGTCACATAAAACATTGCAACATTTTATTCCTTCTATTGTGCAATCAACACGAGGTGTGGGTGATGGATTACCTTCGCCTTGATTGCTTCCAATCACATATACTTGGGCTATGTGCACGTAGGGTGATGATTCCGATTTCACTCCCATGATCTTTTTGACCTCCAGCACTTCGTCCAAGTCAATCTCTTCCTCTTTTTCTTCAAAAAGTTTCCGAATAATATCACCGGCCGATTCCTTGCCAAATGTATATCCCATGTGATTATCCGGCGGGAAGTCTTCCGCTATCACCTTCGCCATTCCTCGCTGATTTGGATGCGGTCTTGCTTTGTCGAACAATTTTCCGAAGTCAATTGGTATCCAATCCATTTGCTTGAATTCCCTTAGCGATTTGGCGGTGCCCATGGTTCTTCCTTTCTTTTCCGGGTCGTCTTTCGTTGCACTCCGGATCGATGCTTCTTCATCGTGGTTTGTCTCTATGACTTTCCCATGCTTCGGTTGTTCTTCCCTCACTTTTGATGCCTCTTTTCTGAAAAATTCCAGCAAGCACCCGCACTTGAGATTCTTCCTCGGAGCTTGCCGAACATCGTTTTTCCCAATCTCTTCGCATGGCCGCCCCCTTGCTGATTTTTTGTAGGAGTTGGGCAGCTTCCGTGAGTGTTTTCTCCATGAGATCTCCTCCTGCACACATTTGAACAAATTGCATGCACTCGGGGGTTAGGGAAAAATAAAAAGTATGCAAGAGTACTTCACCGGAAAATCCGAGCTTCGGTCCTTGTTCAATCAATCCATTGAATCTATCCCATGCTTGATCTATCCCTTCTTCTTCTCCTTGCGCGAAGTTGATCACTTTCTTCCGAATATGTTGAACCTTGCTTATCGGAAAGAACCGCTCGCAAAATTTCTTCATCAAATCATCCCAATTTCCTTTTACCTCGAAGGATGCAAGTGCAAACCATCTTCTCGCTTCTTCCGCAAGTGAGTATGGGAAAAGATTCCATCTAACCCAAGCAAGCGGAACTCCGTCTTGTTGTACCGTATTGCATAGCATTGTGAACCACTTGATATGTCTATGTGGGTTGTCCGTCTCATCTCCTCTAAAGGGGTTTGCCGCCGCCATCTTGATGATTTGAGACTTGATCTCGTACTCGGTGGCTCGCAACACCGAATCTGATTTTTGCATGTTGAAGTCCTCCGATCGCGGGCTTGCATAATCCCTCAGTGATTTTTCTCCTTCCTCCACATGTTGAATGAGATGGCCCATCTAGACAATCAAAACAAAAACAAAAACAAAAAATTTTCTAGAGAAAAAGGTTAGGTGTTAGTAACCAACAAAATTAATACAAAGTTAAACGTAGCAAAATCACTTGTTCCCCGGCAATGGCGCCAGAAAAGCTTGTTGATGCTTCTTAAAGCGCCAATTTACGTACCGCAAGCGCACGGATCGTGTAGCTTTTCCCTTAGAGTATTCCCCCAAGGTTTATCAATCCACGGAACAAGTGTATTACTATGCTTAACTAAGCACTAATGATGTTGGTAAAAGATTTATATTGAGTGTATGAGTGTGAAATAGATCAAATCTAACCAATCTAATCTAATCTAGACTAGTGAGCAATGGTAGGTGTGTGCACAAGATATGAAGAGCATTTGTCCATAGGGTCTAGGATCACTAGAGATGTAATCGCCAAGCAACGAAGAACGGATCTAATCTACCAAAGATGTGTTCCAAGATCAAAACCTTTCCCTCCCGCATACTGTCACTGCACAAGGATAATCGGTAACGAATCAACAAGAACACGATAGTTGATGTAATCTAAGTAAACCATGCAAGAGCAAAGCAAACCCAAAGCCAAGTCGCGAACTATTAAGCATCAAAGTATCATCAACAAGAATCGTGATAGATCAATCTCATAAAGGATTCGGCAATTACAACTCAAGATCTCCTTACAACCCCATGAACAAATGAGCACTTTACCCCATGAAGCTAAGCGAAGCATAGTCGATCATGGTGGTGAAATCTCCGGCAAGGGATGGATCCCTTGCTGTCCTCCAACTTGCAGCAGCGCCGAGGGACGATGAGGCCTCCGTTGTCGCCTTTCTCTTGTGTCTAACTCGAATGTATCTCTGGATGCTCTTTCTCTGCGATCTCTGCGATCTCTCTGGATGCTCTCTGCATGACCCCCCTTTGACGGCGGCTTTGGGGTATTTATAGGCAGATATAGTCGGCGGTTTTGGTAAAACACAAATTAGGGTTGACGCATACTTCACACTGAAGAAAACCGAGATCGATTGGGCTCTGAAAAGGGCTAGGCCGGCCGACCCAAGGACTCCAGGCCGGCCGGCCTGGGCCCTTTCTGGCCCCTTTCAGTCCCATCTTTTGCATGTTGAATCTTCCTCTTATTCCTCATCTTAGCCCAGTTGTAACCATGCGTCAAAACATCTCCGAAATTATCCAATTTCCTGTCAAAATGCAACATGCTCCAAAATCCAGGACAAAATCGAAAACGGTCAAGTTCGGGTGCCAAGTGGCGGGTTAGTACATGAATCATCCCGAAGAATTTACCAAAACAACTCCTAATCATATAGTAAAATGGGTACTTAAGGAGCGCCAACAGTTACACGTGTTAGTTCGGTAGTGCGGCCTACGGTCGCGCCTAATGTTGCCGTTATTATATGCTTGTTGGGGACCCCGGGTCCCTGGACCCATCAATTGTTGTGCCTTGTTTAGGGACGCCGGTGAAGTTGGAAGATGCCATCGAGTTGGTCAGGAGATTGTCTGAGACAGGCCCCACGGTGGGTGCCAGCTGTCGGTGTTTTACAGGCAAGTCTACTTGGGTATACCTCGAGGTAGAGGATGGATCATTCAAAGTCGCTGAGATCAGAACACAATGGTGCAAACAACACGAGGGTTTAGACGGGTTTAGACCGCATATTGCATAATACCCTACGTCCTCTTGGACGGTTTGTAATGCCTAAGAATTGTATGGGGTGCGTAATGCTTTGGAGGAATCCCTGCCCGCCCTTATATAGGCCGGGGGAGCATGGTTACGTGGAACCCTAGATCGGTATTAAACTAGGAGTCTATCCCGAGTACTACTTGGGGTGGTTTCCCTCTATACCGACTAGTTCTAAGTCTATCTGACTAGTTATATGACATATGAGTAAGAGACATGCACCATCCCATATACTGTACTGATCTGTGCCACGTTAAGTATTCCGTTGCCTCTAGTCTGACACTCTCCCTACCCTGTCGCCACCTGCCGGCCCGCAACCTCCACCTCCCAGCGGACACAGCCTCTCTTTACTCACGCCCGGGGTAGCTTGGGCTCCGGCTGCCCCTCCTCGTTGCGGCCTACCGGCGCGCGCTTCTCGAGCGTTGCCGCGGCCTCCGCCTCCTCGGTCCGCAGCAGCGAGGGTGAGGGCCGTCCGCTGCCCCTGTTGCCATTCCCGAACTCCGTATTAGGGATTTCCATGGCGCGGTGCCTAGTGGAAAGGGTGGCTGGGTGGGACGATGGGACTCCGGTCTATACGCCTCGGCATCGCAGGCTCGCTCGTGTGGGTGACGAGTGGAGGGCTGGTTAGACTGTGGTCTTTGGAGGCTAACAAACATAATGTGAATTTATTTCAGGTTTGCATTATCCATTGGAGTTTTGGGGATCTGCGGGTTTCGATTTTAGTGTTTGATCTCAGCTGAGGGTGTGTTTAGATGTTTATAGGTAAAATTTTTGAAAGAGAATCTCGTTATTTTGGAGTATTAAATGAAGTCTAATTATAAAACTTTTTGCATAGATAGGTTGTAAATCGCGAGACGAATTAATCCATGATTAGCGGAAGGTTACTGCAGCATCACTGTTACAAATCATAGATTAAGTACGCTCATGTTGGAGGCCAAAATTGGCAATAGCCGAGGCCGACCGGTCTGACCAGTTGGGCCAATCGGTCAGACCAGTCTGGGTCTATAATCCGAGTAGGGTTAGGGTTTTGTGTTTAGAATCCTATTGTAACCCGATTTGGAAGGGGAACGTATTCCCCAGTCTATAAATATAAATGCTGCGGCCGATTGAGGGTTTCTAACCACAATCGAACCAAAATTATTCTCTTTACTCAATTTCTCAAACCCTAAGCTTTTCCAACCTATTTGATGTTCTTTGCTCGTCTCTACGGCGTTCAAGGGCGTCTTGGGTAGCCTGCTGACCTAAGACAACCCTAGTTCTTCGAGCTCCGATGGGGTCCCTCCCGAGCCTGAGGTTCTAGGTTTCGCGATGCTCTCTGTGTCCAACCGGACTGACCGCTTGGCGAGACCGGTCGCCGATGTTCTTCGTTGGTGACGATCGTTTGCGATCCGCGCATTCTAGCGCATTGGTGTGTTGACCAGGAAAGCGTCAACATACTTTTTGGCGATTCTGCTGGGGACAAAAGCAATCTACATCGGTTACAGTGACCAGTGAAAAGGGAGATGCTTCCAAGGTAGATCCTGCGAATACCATCAACATCAACTACGAAGATCTGCCTAAAGAACAGCGCCTGAAGTTTGAGGCCGACCTCAAACAGCGGAACGAGGAGATCAAGGCGAGGATGCTAGCATGCTACAAGAAGACTCCACAAGGTGTGATCGAGAAGGAGAAATTCGTCATGCCATCGATCTCATCTACTACACCACCGCCGCTCGTTCCTCTAGTTGTCAATGTAAGCTCTTCTCTTCAGGATCTATACAGCATGTTGTTATCTGATCTTGGGAAGAAGATTCACGATGTGGAACAATCCACGCAAAATACTTTGATTGATCTTTCTGAGCGTATGGATAGGATGGAGAAGGGTAAGACTGTAAATACCGCATACTCTACTAAAGATCTTCCCCCTAGTTTGGCAGCTCCTGCATCTACAGTTAATGTGGAATTGGGGATGCCACCGAATTATTTCGCTGGGCAGTCACTGCCGCCAGGCACAGTTCGGCCATCCATGTGACACCCTAGGTGTCTGCACAGTAGAACTGCATTTATTTTATGCATCATGTGCTTAAATTGCTTGAACAAGGGTCTTATTTTAAAAAGATAAGGTTAATTGTGTAAATATGATTTGATGCAAGGTCCTTTCTATAATTAATTGGAATAGGATGGGTGAATAATGCTTTTGTGGAGGGTTTAATTGTAAAATTTAGTGTAATCATTACATGGCAGGAAATTTTACTTTTCAGTCTGAAATTAAGGTGAATTTGCTTTGGAAAAAACAAAAGTAAATAAATTCAAAATCCTTTCTATGTTTTCAAAATAACTCTTTAACCTTTGGTCAAATCAATTTTTGCACAACACAAAAGTTGTAGGTCTTGAAAAGTTGAACAACTTTCATGTTGGGCACTTTTTCATTTGAGCCCTAGTTTAGGAGTTATTTTTGTTTTACAGTAGGACCCCTGAACTTTTCTAAAATTGCAAACCAGTCCAGCTATCGTCTTCCTCCTCTCTCCCTCTCTGCTTCCTCTGCCGCCGGCGCAGAGCGGCGCCGCTGCCGCTCAGGGAGGCCGGGAGGCCACCTCCTGCTGCCCACCGCCACACGCGGCACCCCCGCAACCCCCTGGCCCCACTCCCACCTGCGCTGGAGCCCTCCTTCCCTCGCCACGCCGCCCCGACCGACTCCGCGGTCGCCACCTCGCCGCCACCGTGGCAAGCTCGGGGAAGAGCCCCGGTTTCCCCTTCTCTAGCACGCGCATGAGCACGGCCTCATCCTTCTCCTTCTATTACGTCACTCACATTCCCGGTCTCGCGCTCCAGGCACCTAGAGCACCACCGCCCCTCCTCCGCAACTCCGGCGAGCTCGACGCCGCTGCGGGTCCGCCCTTCCAGACCTCCTTCGCCCGCGCCGATCCTGGCTTTAGCACCGCTCGAGCATCGCGCAGCTCCCAGACCCCTCCACACCCCTATTCCACCGCCGCAGCATGGTCGCCAGCGAGCTGTCCGAGCCGCCGTCGCACCTCGCCGTGGGAAACACCCTGGCCAACCGCCCCAGCCCTCACCAAACCCACCAATTGACGCGCCTTGACCTCCTCGTGCTCCCTAGCAACCTCTAGCTCGCCGCCGGTGAGTCCCCAGGCCAGAACGCCAGCCGATTCCCCTCCCTGTCTTCTTCTCAGGCGAGCCAGGGACTACATTGCAAAGCTTCTTTTTCTTCTAGGGACCTATCTGCAAGACTTCAGTTCCTTTCCTTTTGTTTCTAGGTTGAACTTTGAAAATTCCTAGTAAATGCTAGAAAAATCAGAGAAATACAAAACCAAATGTTTTGGAATCCTTGTTACAAGACCTACAAGTTTTGTTACACACACATTTTCAGTTTTGGTCTGCATGTTAATCCAAGAAAAAGAATAGAATAAATAGGCTTTAATTGTTCTAGGAGTTGTACTCAGTAACTTCATGTGGTTTTTGGCTAGAATGTGTCTTGCAGTGTTACTAGTACCTGGTAAAAATTTGAACCCTTTTTGACATCTTTAACTAGGTCAAAGTTTCAAGATTCCTAGATCTATTAGTTTTTTAATGTATTTAATGGTAGAAATATTAAATTTCTGAGTGTGAAACTTTTTCCATGAATGCATGTCACTAAAACCTTGCTGTTGTGAAAGTTTGAGAAATTTTAGATCTGTTTAACTATATCTTTGATTTAATGCTTGTTAAGTAGGCTTTAATTATAATAAATAGTTTCCTTGCTTACAAAACTCTGAGAATATTTGTGGAACTCTATTTTAGTCATATGTTTATGTCTATAAAATTTAGGATCCAGAAACATTACAGAACTTTCTGTACTAATTAGTTCTATCATATGTGGTTTATTTTTGTCAAAATTATTACTTCTGTTTTATGCGTAGATAAATTCTGAAAAATTTATAGGACGTTCATAAGTATATGAAGCCTGTTCTAAGAAACTTTGAGCTTCATAAGTGTTGTAGTTTGTTCTGTAGAATTCAATCTTGTGCTGAGAAACGTTCTGTAGAATTTCATAAGCCTAGAAGACCCAGAGGAGATTGAGGGAGTCTCAGAGATAGATTCCGAGCACGCGCCTGCCGAGCCTAACCCTCAGCCAGACGACTCTTCCTCCGGTAGTGCTTCCTCTGTGGGCAACCTCGACGACTTCTAGGCATCTTAGGATTGTCCTAGATAGCATGTGATCTTCTTTGTTGTAGTATATATAAATAGGGAATGAAATGTTGTAAAATAGCCCTAGGAAGGAAAACCACTTGTTGTAGCATATGGTAGAAGTGTGATGCTAGGTTTGTAATATAAAGACTACTTTGGATGTAATATAAGTAGTGACTACCAGTTTGGAAATCATGACCTTTCTGCTTGCCGAATTTTTCATCTCTTCATTTGTGCATTTTTTTAGACTGTTTGATGAATACCAAAGTTGTTGCAAATTTTGTAACCTGGGTGTTCACCAAATTTTAGCCTATTGGATCTGTGTAGCTATATTTATAGTCAAAACACTACCATGATCCCTGTTGAAAAACAGCATAGCACAGAACGACAAAAAGTGAATTTTTAGGTTACCTTACTTACTGTTTCGCTTCGGGAGTTGAATACCAAAATGGTAGAGTATGAAGTTATCTAACAACTGACCAATTTTGAGCTATGTTGGTTGAGCAAATGTGTGTTATGCATATTGTGTTACACAGCATGTTGTCAAATTCTGCTGATTATATTTTGCTATCCAATGTATGATCATTGCACATACCATTGATTTTGGGAGCAAGGATAATGTATCTAATTGATGTCTTCCATAATTACAGATGGTTGGTCATACCCGTGGAACGCCCGAAGGTTTCGGCCGTGAAACTGGTAGTGGATCTCAGCAGCCACCGCCACCACCGCCGAATCTGGCCGAGCTAATGGCCATGCAAACCGAATTGCTTCGTCAGCTGGTGCAAGGGCAGCAGAATCCGCCACGCCAACAGCAGCGTGGAGGACGTGATGAGCAACCAGCGGGTTACTAGGAATTCTTTGGTACCCAACCTCCACTGTTCAGCCGGACTGATGAACCATTGGACGCCGATGCTTGGCTCCAGTACTATTGAGTCCAAGTTTGCCTTGCTAGCAGTACCTTGTGCTGATGCGAACAAGGCTCAGTTCGCCGCCCAGCAGCTTTGTGGCACCGCTCGCATTTGGTGGGATCACTATTGTGCTATGCAGCCTGCATGGACATGTTATCTCTTGGGAGGAATTCTGGAATGCCTTTAGGACACATCATATTCCCGAGGGACTGATTGAGAGGAAGTTGAATGAATTCTTGGCTTTGAATCAAGGGACTCGCACTGTTCTTCAGTATGCACAGGCCTTCAATCATTTGTGCCAGTACGCGGGCCATCATGCGGATACTGACGCCAAGAAGCGCGACTATTTTCGTCATGGCCTCAACACCAAGCTCAAGGAATGCCTAAACCTTGTTCAGCCAGGTACTTATAATGAGCTGGTCAACATGGCCATTACTCAAGAAGATTGTATCGTCGTGCATCGCGCCGAGAAGAAGTGAAAGGCACCAATGGGACCCTCGAGTGCTCAGTGTTGATGCTCCTTAGCGCCCCCGATTTATATACCGCAAGCGCACGGTTTCGTGTAGCTTTTCCCTCAGAGTATTCCCCCAAGGTTTATCAATCCACGTTACCAAAGAGACAAGAAACAATCTACTAGCATAGAGATTTCTTTGTGTGAGATGGTGAAAACGAATCTAATCTACTAAAAACATGACAAACACCGAAGGTAGCAAGAGAAAGTTAGAGATAACCAATCTAGATCACCTAGATCATGCATATGTTGTAGTTCCAGCTAGATAAAGTGAAGTAAGGTAGATGTGAATCTCAATGAAAAGCCTCTTTAAACCCAAAATCTCCAATCCGATCCCTCGATACTCCACCTACTCTATGGAGACGGCCTGTCACGACGCCCCCCTTTTGAACGAAATACCCTGAAGCAAGTCGAACCCCCTTTGGTAGTTCCGTCATGAACCTCTAACCACCATGACTACAAGATCATGCTAAGCGATCTATCTCGATAATAGATCTAGGATGAAGCAAACCCAAAGAAAAGAACAAAATCGAAAGAGAGAACATGGTGACGGTGTCCTTGTTGATCTTGCCTTGCTCCTCCATGAACTCCTTCAATTGTATACAAAGAGGCACCGAGTTTTGAATGGAAGAGCTTGCATTAAATTGGGGTCTACCTTGCCCGTAGCGGAAGTTGGTCGGCGGAATCCATTCTTCCTTCTTCATGTAGTCGAGCATCTTGGCTTCCTCCGGGCAATTCTTTTGTACATGGCCGTACTCTCCACATTCTTCACATGTAGACCTTGCTTCGGCCGCCTTCAAATTGATAGCTTGGGCTTCTCTCTTTTCCACTTCCATCTTCTCCAACCTTCTCATGAGTGAGTCGATCTTCCCTTCTAGCACTTCTTCGTGTTCCACTTGTAATATACTCTTCGCGGCGCCCACGGCTTGGAGTGGTTGTAGGCGCCCCGATGATGCCCATGCGTCATTGTCCGCCACCTTCTTGAATAGCTTGAAAACTTGAGTAGGCGTGAGCTCAATGATAGAACCTCCGGCCGATGCGTCAATGATCCCCCTTGATGCAGTAGTGAGGCCTTGATAGAACTTCTGGACCACATCTTCCCTCGAGAACTTGTGATGAGGTACGGCGCGGATGTAGTTGTTGAAGCGCTCATAGGCTTCCGCAATAGTCTCCGTCGGAGCTTGCGCGAATGTTGCAATCTTGTTGCGCAGAATCTGGGTCTTGCCCGGCAAGCAGAACTCCATCATGAATTCTTTCATCAAGAACTCCCAATTTTGCACTGTGAGCGGTGGTAGAGAATGAAACCATTGCAGCGCTCTCCCAAGTAGAGAGAACGGAAAGAGCCTCGCTCTTATTTGATCTTGAGTCATCCCTTGCATGTCGAAGGTGCGGCATAGTTGGAGGAACGCTTGAAGATGTAGATTAGCGTCTTCTTTTCCAGTGAAGGGCGAGCTTTGCACCGTCCTTATGATTGAAGTCTTGATCTCGAACAGAACTCCGATGTTGTCGAGATTTTGGATCGGCAAGTCCCGAACATCTAGAGTGCATAGCTCTCCGATCGTACGCTCTGGCTCCGGTAGCGCCATCCCTTGGTGAAGTGGCGCCTTCTTTGGACTTGTTGGTGGAGTTGCTTGAGGTGAAGACGATGAATCGTCGGCTTCAACTTTTGGATCTACTAGTTCCAGCTTCCTTGATCGTGCTTCTCGTCTCCTTTGCCTGTAAATTTTTTCTGGATCATCCACAAAATTTTCCGGTTTGTTGGAGAGGCTCCCGTCTATCTCCGGTTAGGGGTTAGTGAAAAATAAAAATATATACGAGATCTAAAAGATGAATATACAAGATCTAAAACATAAAAGAAAAATAAAGCAAAATAAAGCAAACTCTAGATTAGATTGATTTTTGTGGGATAGATCCGTTTTTTAGTTAGCTCAGAAAAATAAGAGATCTAAAAAGGTCAAAAAGAAAAATCAAGAAATATTTACGAATGCAAGTAAGATTGGATCTTAAATCGATGGTTCCCCGGCGACGGCGCCAGAAAAGCTTGTTGACGCTCCTTAGCGCCCCAGATTTATATACCGCAAGCGCACGGTTTCATGTAGCTTTTCCCTCAGAGTATTCCCCCAAGGTTTATCAATACACGGAACCAAAGAGACAAGAAACAATCTACTAGCATAGAGATTCCTTTGTGTGAGATGGTGAAAACGAATCTAATCTACTAAAAACACGGCAAACACCGAAGGTAGCAAGAGAAAGTTAGAGATAACCAATCTAGATCACCTAGATCATGCATATGTTGTAGTTCCAGCTAGATAAAGTGAAGTAAGGTAGATGTGAATCTCAATGAAAAGCTTTTTTAAACCCAAAATCTCCAATCCGATCCCTCGATACTCCGCCTACTCTGTGGAGACGGCCTGTCACGACACCCCCCTTTTGAACGAAATACCCTGAAGCAAGTCGAACCCCCTTTGGTAGTTCCGTCATGAACCTCTAGCCACCATGACTACAAGATCATGCTAAGCGATCTATCTCGATAATAGATCTAGGATGAAGCAAACCCAAAGAAAAGAACGAAATCGAAAGAGAGAACATGGTCGCTAAACATTCAGAACCATAAATAACTTCACCATGAATGATTGTACATCACAAGATCACAACCGGGGCCCTACCTTGATCTTGATGATCCTAGCTCTAGAACTCCGACGTGGTCTTCCTTGCTAGGTTCCCACGTCGGCTAGGGCAAACCCTAGACAACTAGCACGACCCTCGGCTCTCCGAGACATGTCCATCTATCTTCTCTGCTCCTTGGCGTCGTCTCCCGAATTGATCTCTCCGTGAACCTTGGGGAGGGGTCTTTAAATAGCCTCAGGGAAGCCTCGGTCAAAGGGGAGATCGAACCGACCTAAAAAAGGGCTGGGCCGGCCGGCCCAATGATCCTAGGCCGGCCGGCCTGGCTCTTTCATTCGCCGGCTCGTGTTCATCTTTCTCCCCAAGTCTCTGTAACACCCGGTTTATAAAAGAATATAAACCGAGCAATCATATACGTGCCAGGATCAAGTCACACGTATATACAACAGAATGAACAGTATATCACAGCACATATCACGAATAAGACATAATAAAGCGAATACGAATGTTATTTATTACAATAATGACAAAATGTCTGATACAGCGGAAGCGAAGTACAAAATACGAATAAAGCTCTCCGAAGCTGAAGCAGGGCGCCACAGGGACGTCGACTGGGAGACGAACGCCTAGAAGTCCTCGTAGTCCTGGTAGCGCTGAGCGAACTCCCTCATGTCGGCAGGAACTGAGCAGCAGTAGCGTAGCCAAGAGGAAAAAGTAGAGAAGAGGCAAGAGTGAGTACACAACTTGTACTCAACAAGTATAACACAAACTATGAGGCTCTAAGGTTGGCTGACTGACTGCATTAGCTTTTAAGTCTTGGCAAAATTTTATTAAAACTATTTACTACGAGTTGATGAATTACCATTAACCCAGTTACATAGTAATTAATCAAAATTATTCATGTTGCTACTGAGAACCATACCACAACCATACCAAAACCCCGAGAGGCACCCCCTCGTCGGAAGGAGCTAACCCCACTAATCAAAAGGAGGATCTGGGCCGCTCATAACCGTGAGCACGGCTAGTATACCAGTTTTACACTCTGCAGAGGTTGCACATCTTTACCCACAAGTCGTGAGCTACGCCAGTTGTTCATCACACTTCCTTAGGTGAGATGACTAGCGACTCACTACGAGGCCGTTACAAAGAATCTCGTTGGTAAGGCGTAACCGCGAGAGTTAGGTCAGCGACGATGGGGCCCACCTCTGGGGGTACAAGCACAGGAGCGCAATCCAAGCACAGACCAAGCCGGAGGAGCAGGGACCATTGAAGCTTACTACTCTTGCCCCGCAGGTAAGTTACTCCAAACCAAAAAGACCTAATTAGTAAGCCAAGTCTATCCCATTCTAGCCTTGTGGTAGCGCTATTGTCCCAGGTTGTCGCTCTATGAACCGGTCCTTATGGAGAGTGGCCAACCAGGCAGTAAGCACCGTGCTGGCCCCCTAAACCATGTTTCTACAAAAAACCATCTTTTAACGAGACGTGAACCACTCATCCACACAGAGGGCCACTCTCAGAATTAAGTTCAAGTAAACCATTAATCAAATTAATTAAAAAGGACCAAAGTGTGTTATAGCGCAGCAACTTAGCACAACTAAACAAAATGCAACCCAAAGGTATATATAAAGGATATAAAGTGGCTAGGAAATCCTTATAGGCATACAGTATTAAATGCAGTATGAAATTGTATTTAAAAGTGATGGGTTGTTCATGTTATACTTGCCTTCCTCGTACTGCTCTAGCTGCTGCTCAAACTGCTCGGAAGACGGCTGCTCCTAGTACTGGTACTGGGGCTCCTCAGATGGATCAACGTCTACTCACGAACACATGGCCAAAACAATGCACAATAATAAGCATACAAGCAAACACTAACAAAAACTAAGAAACAGTACATCAATACATAAAAACAGCACACTAAACTAGTCTAAAGCTATTCTACGCATTACAACGATCGCGTGGACATAAAGAACGCTAAAAACGGAGCTAAAACGCATAATCTAGGCCAAAAACAAGTTCTAGGGGCTTAATTGTAAGAAAACTGAAGTTCCAGGGGGTTTTCTGCTAAAACTGAGGGCCTAAACGCAATTAAACGTTAAGGACGGCGGGTTCTATTTCCAGAAAGGCCAGGGGGCTGCGTGCTAAAATTTGGACCAAACTGCAATTTCTTTTAACTAAAGGTGGACTGCGGGTTGATTAACAAAAAGTGCAGGGGCTCTTTAGCAATTAAACCAGGCCGAACCGGTATCCTCAGATATCGGCCGCTGGATCGCGATCTGGCGGTCCAGATTGGATCGGCCCAAGTCCTAATCGTGCGCGTTGATTCAGGATCTAGCGGTTCAGGGTGAAGGGGCGAGCGGCCGGCGGCGGGAGTCGCCGGGGACGGGGCTTCCGCGGCGGAGGGCTCGCCGGAGACGCCCAATCCGGCGCTCCGGGGGTCAATCCGACCCAGGCTTGGGTCGGGGAGCATGCCCGCGGAACGTGCAGTCCACCTGGGCACTTAGGTGGGCGCAGGGGAGGTCTGAGCGGTGAGAGTGATGGCGGCGGCGGCTCTGCGCGGTGGCGCTCGCCGGCGTGCGGCGTCTCAGGCGCTAGGGCGTCCTACAGGCCGAGCTAGCTAGCGCAAACAAAACAGGAAGCCAGTCAGAGGCTCACCAAGGGCTCAAATTGAAGGGAGGGCCGGCGCAGAGGGGTCGACGGCGAACTCTGGCGGCTAGAAGGTGCGGTGCTCGTGGAGGACCTGCTGCAGGGTGTCTCCCAGCTTCTGGGCTCCTCGGCTCGGCTCCTGGAGTGCCTGTGAGGGAGACACGGAGATCAGGGCGGTCCGGGGCGCTCCAACGGTGTGGAAATCGTCATGGCGGAGCAACTCACCGGCGGCGGTCGCGGGTTGAATTCCAGCGCGGTCGTGGCTCGAATCGGGGCAAGCGAGCTCGGAGAGGTGCCTGGGAGCGGGCGAGACTACTACACGGCTCTGGGAAGCCTGGGGTGTGGCTGAGCAGCGAGGCTACGGTGGCGCAGGGGAGGTCTGCGTGGCAGAGCTGCGCGAGTGCGACGGACTTAGGGTTTGGGGGCTCTGGTGGCGGCGGTGGAGAGGTGGGGTGCAGGGGGGGTCGCGGGGGCTACTTATAGGGCGGCGGCCTTGGCGTGCGCGCCTGGCGTGGGGGGCCTCGCCGGGAAAAACGGCGTGATGAGCGCGGCCATTGCGCGAGGAAGGGGATGACCCCGACGCGTGGGCCCGGGCGGTCAGTGGCGGGGCGGGGAGCGTGTGCGGGCCGAGTGGGCGGAGACGCTGGCGCGCGGGGTCGGGCCGTCAGGGAGGAAGGCGACGCGCGGTGTGGGCGAGCGGGATGCTGCGCGAGCAGGCCGGCACGAGCTGCGCTTTGCGCCCGCGTGAGCTGGGCCAGGCGGTCTTCTGGGCCGGCTCGGGAGAAAGTGGGTGGGCCGTGGAGAGAGAGAACGGGCTGGGCTGCCTGAGGTCGGGTCGGGGACGGGTTTTGGGTTTTCTTGTTTTGGGTTTGGGCTGGGTTTCTTTTCTATTACTTCTTCTATTTCTTTTCCTATTCAAACTAACTCAATCAAATCTATTTGAATTCAAAATTGAATTTGAATTCAACCCTAACACTCAAACAAATAAAACAATGCTCCAGCATGAATGCAACATTAAAAGTAAACCTAGGACAAAATTTTAATTACCTGAGAACCAAAATTAGATTAAATGCCAACTAAACACAATAAACCTTAGAAATTTGAATAAAGCCATTTAAATTTATTAATAAATGCTGAAATTTAAACTAGGGTGTTACAGTCTCCTGGAATCTTCTAGAGTTTATGTCTTTCACGATTGCACCCCATTAGACGTCGTTATCTTCGAGATTTCTTCGAGGAGAAGGATAGGATGGAAAATCCTTCCTTAAATATCTCTTTGCTTTGCTTAGCCCCGAAGTATCTTTTGGGCTTCATTGGAAGGTGGATGTGCATGAACGTGCCTCTAATCATCATGGCCTTCGATCCTTTGTTCGGGCTTTGGCCTTTTTCTTTCTTCGTGTCATCGCGTGATCGTGGGCCTCGCCATTTCATGCTCCAAAATTGGTCAAAAACCTGCAAAAACGAAGTACCTCCAAAATATATGTGCAAACGCGAAAACGACCAATAATTGGGCCGAGGTTAGGGTGGTTACTGATTCTGATATTAAATTCATGCCATTATCAAAATTAAACAGGGGATAAAATGGATACTTAAGGAGCGCCAACACTCAGCCACCAAGGTATTGTCTGGTGCAGAATACTCCACCAAGAGCTCCACAGAGAAATGCCCCAACAGGCAGGTTTGTTTTAGGCCGCCTCAGCAATAGGGAGGATTCAGACCTCCAGTCTTTCAGCAGCCGCAGCAGTTTTGCCCAAGGCCAAATGTCCCACAGTTCAATCGCGGGAACGGCGACAATCGATGTTTCAATTGCGGCAGTACTTCCCATTTCGCCAAGAATTGCCCGCAACCCTAGAAGTCTTATCCATGGCAGAACTCCAACCAGAACAACAAGGGCAAGGGCAAGAAGCAAATGGTGCAAGTCCGACAGGGGCGAGTTAATTTCACTACTCTTGCAGAGCTTCCCGAAGGAGCACCAGTCATGTCGGGTACTTTCTCTATCCACAATAAACCCACAGTCATATTATTTGATTCTAGTGCAACTCATAGTTTTATAAGTGCCAAATTTGGAGCAAGGGTAGGATTGGATTTTTGTCATACCAAGAGATCTTACATGATAGCAACCCCTGGTGGGAAGATAGCTTCCAATCAAATCATTAGACATGTGCCAACTAAGTTGGGTGGCAAATTGATAAAGACAGATTTGATCTTGTTGAACTTAGAAGGCATGGATGTTATTTTGGGCATGGATTGGATGACTAGACATAAAGTACTGTTAGATATCTCTTCCCGAGCTATTGAGATAGATTCACCTTATCAAGGAGCCACCATACTCTATCTGCCACAACGAGAGTGCTTCAACTCTTATGCCTATGCCATAAAAGAAATTAAAATTGAAGATATTCCTGTTGTGTGTGAGTATGCGGATGTATTTCCAGATGACTTGCCTGGAATGCCCCCTGATAGAGATATCGAATTCGTTATCGAGCTTCAACCTGGTACCGCCCATATTTCTAAGAGGTCGTACCGTATGCCTCCAAATGAGTTGGCAGAATTGAAAATCCAACTTCAAGACCTTCTTGACAAGGGTTTTATACGTCTGAGTGCTACACCATGGGGATGTCCAGCCCTGTTTGTGAATAAGAAGAACAACAGTTTGAGGCTATATGTTGACTATCAACCACTCAATGCGGTCACTATTAAAAACAAGTATCCTCTTCCCCGCATTGATATCCTGTTTGATCAGTTAGCTGGAGCCAAGATTTTCTCTAAGATTGATCTTCGTTCTGGCTACCATCAAATAAAGATCAAGCCTTGTGACATTCTGAAAACAGTTTTCTCAACTAGATATGGACTGTATGAGTATCTGGTTATGTCTTTTGGTCTTACCAATGCCCCGACATACTTTATGTACCTGATGAATTCAGTCTTCATGCCGGAGCTTGATAAATTCGTCGTGGTGTTCATCGGCGACATTTTAATCTACTCCAAGAATGAAGAAGATTATGCTCAGCATTTATGTATCATTCTTTAGCGATTACGAGATCATCACCTGTATGCCAAATTCTCCAAGTGTGAATTTTGCCTGGATAGTGTGAAATTTTTTGGTCATACTATCTCCAGTGAAGGTATATCGGTTGATCCAACTACAGTGCAAGAAGTGATGGATTGGGAACCTCCTACTTCAGTTCATCGGATTCGCAGTTTTCTCGGTTTAGCTGGATACTATCGTCGATTCATTCCTGATTTTTCTAGAATAGCCAAACCTATGACGGAGTTGTTAAAGAAAGGAGTGAAATTTGTTTGGGATGATAAATGTGAAGAAGGCTTTCAAACTCTTAAAGTGTGACTAACTACTGCTCCAGTGCTGGCTACACCGAACAGTACCAAACCTTTTGATGTCTATTGTGATGCTTCTGGTACGGGACTTGATTGTGTACTTATGCAAGATAACCGGGTGATCGCTTATGCATCAAGAGCTCTCCGGAATCATGAGAAGAACTATCCAACACATGATCTGGAGTTAGCAGCTGTCATACATGCTCTTATGCTCTGGAGACATCATCTTATGGGAACTCATTGTAACATTTACACAGACCATAAGAGCCTCAAGTATATTTCACCCAAGCTGATCTCAACATGAGACAGAGACGCTGGCTAGAATTGATAAAGGACAATGATATAGAAGTGCACTATCATCTAGGAAAGGCTAATGTGGTTGCGGATGCACTCAGCCACAAGTCACAATGCCATTGTCTATCTGTAGAGCCATTCAACGAAACTCTATGCCAGGAAATGATGAAACTAAACCTAGAAATGGTACCTCAAGGAAGTCTGAACCATATAGCTGTCGAGCCTACACTTCATGGTAGCATCGTCATGGCACAATTACATGATGAAGGTATCAAAATCATTAAGGAAAAGCTATCCCAAGGAGAAGCAAAGTACAAATGTTTCCGTGCGGATCATAAAGGAGTTTTGTGGTTTGAATTTCGTCTTGTTGTACCCAAGAACCACCAACTTAGAAAACAAATCCTTGATGAGGCACATCTAACAAAGTTTTCTATTCATCCCGGCAGTACCAAGATGTACCAGGATCTTAAACAGAATTTCTGGTGGACTCGAATGAAAAGAGAGATCGCCAAATATGTTTCTGAGTGTGATGTCTATCAAAGAGTTAAGGCTAGTCACTTGAAAGTAGCTGGTACTCTCCAACCTTTACCCATTCCATCCTGGAAATGGGAGGACATCAGTATGGATTTTATTGTTGGCTTACCCAACACTTCTCAGAAGCATGATTCTATGTGGGTAATCGTTGATAGACTCACCAAGACCGCTCATTTTATTCCTATGAATACAACTTATTCTGCCAAGAAGTATGCAGAGATCTATCTTGACCAGATTGTCCGTCTACATGGAGTTCCAAAGATGATCATTTCTGATCGTGGGGCGCAGTTCATTGCACATTTCTGGGAACAATTGCAAGAATCCCTTGGAACCAAATTGATTCGTAGCTCAGCTTATCATCCAAAAATAGATGGGCAAACTGAACGAATCAATCAAATCTTTGAAGATATGTTGAGGGCATGTGCTATTCAATATGGCAAAAACTGGGATAAGTGCCTAGCACTGGCAGAGTTCTCATATAATAGCAGTTACCAATCAAGCTTGCAAATGGCACCATTTGAAGCGTTATACGGTCGAAGGTGTCGAACTCCTTTGAGTTGGTCACACGCCGGAGAACGCAAAGTCTTTGAGCCAGATCTAGTCATTGAGGCAGAAGAGAAAGTCAAAGTTATCCAAACTAATCTTAAAGTAGCCCAATCAAGACAGAAAAGTTATGCAGACAAAAGAAGAGAACCTTTACAGTTCAAGGTACGGGATTTCGTATATCTACGAGTATCTCCAACTAGAGGTGTTCAACGCTTCGGCATAAAAGGGAAATTGGCACCCCGATACATCGGACCATTTGAAATCATCGAAACTTGTGGTCTAGTTGCTTACCGAATCCGTCTTCCTTCTCAGTTGGCCGCAATTCATAATGTTTTCCATATCTCTCAACTCAAGAAATGCATCAAAGTTCCTACCGAGATCATTAAACCACAAGATATTGAAATTGAAACCGATCTATCTTATGCTGAGTATCCAATTAGAGTTCTTGACACCAAAGAAAGAAGTACCAGAAGGGAGAAAGTTAAAATGTACAAAATCCAGTGGAATCACCATACTAAGGAAGAAGCCACATGGGAGACTGAAACTTATCTCCAAAGAAATTTTCCCGACTTTCTTAGAACCAATCCATGTACCAAATCTTTCCGTCATTAATCTTCTTGAAATCTCGGGGCGAGATTCCTTTTAGGGGGGAAGGCTATGACACCCTAGGTGTCTGCATAGTAGAACTGCATTTATTTTATGCATCATGTGCTTAAATTGCTTGAACAAGGGTCTTATTTTAAAAAAATAAGGTTAATTGTGTAAATATGATTTGATGCAAGGTCCTTTCTATAATTAATTGGAATAGGATGGGTGAATAATGCTTTTGTGGAGGGTTTAATTGTAAAATTTAGTGTAATCATTACATGGCAGGAAATTTTATTTTTCAGTTTGAAATTAAGGTGAATTTGCTTTGGAAAAGACAAAAGTCCATTAAATTCAAAATCCTTTCTATATTTTCAAAATAACTCTTTAACCTTTGGTCAAATCAATTTTTGCACAACACCAAAGTTGTAGGTCTTGAAAAGTTGAACAACTTTCATTTTGGGCACTTTTTCATTTGATCCCTAGTTTATGAGTTATTTTTGTTGTATAGTAGGACCCCTGAACTTTTCTGAAATTGCAAACCAGTCCAGCTGTCGTCTTCCTCCTCTCTCCCTCTCTGCCTCCTCTGCCGCCGGCGCAGAGCAGCGCCGCCGCCGCTCAGGAAGGCCGGGAGGCCACCTCCTGCTGCCCACCGCCACAAGCTGCACCCCCGCAAACCCCTGGCCCCACTCCCACCCGCTCTGGAGCCCTCCTTCCCTCGCCACGCCGCCCCGACCGACTCCGCGGCCGCCACCTCGCCGCCGCCGTGGCAAGCTCGGGGAAGAGCCCCGGTTTCCCCTTCTCTAGCATGCGCATGAGCACGGCCTCATCCTTCTCCTTCTATTCCGTCACTCACATTCCCGGTCTCGCGCTCCAGGCATCCAGAGCACCACCGCCCCTCCTCCGCAACTCCAGCGACCTCGACGCCGCTGCGGTCTGCCCTTCCAGACCTCCTCCGCCCGCGCCGACCCCGCCTTTAGCACCGCCCGAGCATCGCGCAGCTTCCAGACCCCACCACACCCCTATTCCACCGCCGCAGCATGGTCGCCGGCGAGCTGTCCGAGCCGCCGCCGCACCTCGCCGTGGGAAACACCCCGGCCAACTGCCCCAACCCTCACGAAACCCACCAATCGACGCGCTTGACCTCCTCGTGCTCCATAGCCACCTCTAGCTCGCCGCCGGTGAGTCCCCAGGCCGAAACGCCGGCCGATTCCCCTCCCTATCTTCTTCTCAGGCGAACCAGGGACTACATTGCAAAGCTTCTTTTTCTTCTAGGGACCTATCTGCAAGATTTCAGTTCCTTTCCTTTTGTTTCTAGGCTGAACTTTGAAAATTCCTAGTAAATGCTAGAAAATCAGAGAAATACAAATCCAAATGTTTTGGAATCCTTGTTACAAGACCTACAAGTTTTGTTACACACACATTTTCAGTTTTGGTCTGCATGTTAATCCAAGAAAAAGAATAGAATAAATAGGCTTTAATTGTTCTAGGAGTTGTACTCAGTAACATCATGTGGTTTTTGGCTAGAATGTGTCTTGCAGTGTTACTAGTACCTGGTAAAAATTTGAACCCTTTTTGACATCTTTAACAAGGTCAAAGTTTCAAGATTCCTAGATCTATTAGTTTTTTTAATGTATTTAATGGTAGAAATATTAAATTTCTGAGTGTGAAACTTTTTCCATGAAAGCATGTCACTAAAACCTTGCTGTTGTGAAAGTTTGAGAAATTTTAGATCTGTTTAACTATATCTTTGATTTAATGCTTGTTAAGTAGGCTTTAATTATAATAAATAGTTTCCTTGCTTAGAAAACTCTGAGAATATTTGTGGAACTCTATTTTAGTTATATGTTCATGTCTAAAAAATTTAGGATCCAGAAACATTACAAAACTTTCTGTACTAATTAGTTTTATCATATGTGGTTTATTTTTGTCAAAATTATTACTTCTGTTTTATGCCTAGATAAATTTGAAAAAATTTATAGAACGTTCATAAGCATATGAAGCCTGTTCTGAGAAATTTTGAGCTTCATAAGTGTTGTAGTTTGTTCTATAGAATTCAATCTTTTTCTAGGTGCTGTCTGAGTAAATGTTTTATTCTGAATAATTGGCTGCATGAAATGGTATGAAATTTACAGGATAGATTGCTCTCTGTACTTCCTGTTTGAAGTATTTTTTCTGAATTTAAATGCTGGTTGTGTACCGAGTTACTTAATTCTTAGCAAACCATGATTTACATGCGATGTGAATTAACTCAAACTTACTTTGTGAAGATAATCAAGTTGTCTTGTGAGGTTAATCATGTTGTTTTGTGTAGTAAGACATGTTAAATAACTACTCTATAAACGATTGCCCATGTGCTAAGTTATGTTTGCTAATTGCTAGATTGCAACTTAATCGCGAAATGTGTATGTTGTAATACCGTTTCTTGCATCACATATAGATACGACTGTTCTAGCGGATGGGACGTACGAGCTGATCCTGGAGTCCGAAGGCGGTGATCAAGAAGCCCAGGTGAACGCCGCTACACTGACTGAAGACCCGGACCAAAGTCCGGAAGAGCCCAAGGCTGATTTAGTTAGTGACTACCGCGAAGGCAAGCCCCGGACATAAAACCAATATTTCAAATTATGCACTTTATATACTACTTACTTGTGCATTTACAGTTCTTAGGGTTTGAATTGAAACCCTAGATGCATGATCCTAGGAACCTATGTACTGAACACTAGACTGAGTTCGAGTAATTGCTATGCTTATAGGACCGGTAAAAGTCGAGTGATTGCCTGTCACTCGCGAGTTTAATAGGAGTTGCTTGTTTACTTTCTGCAATCACTATAAGGACGTCGGACGGGGTCATGTTCGATATCATGACCTTGGGTGAGACCCTGTCTGTGTTGATGAATTCTGCTAAGGTCGCGGTGTGTGGTAGCGGTGGTTAAGTGTTTGAACGTACTAGCCACATGCCGTTCTAGTGTTTCTTACATCACATATAGATACGACTGTTCTAGTGGACGGGACGTACGAGCTGATTCCAGAGTCTGAAGGAGGTAATCAAGAAGCCCAGGTGAACGCCGCTACACTGATTGAAGAACCGGGCCAAAGTCCGGAAGAGCCCAAGGCTGATTTAGCTAGTGACTACCGCGAAGGCAAGCCCCGGACATAAACCCAGTATTTCAAATTATGCAAATTATCGTTATTATTTACTTGTGCATTTAAGTTATTGGAATTGATTGAAAACCCTAGTTGCATAATTCTTGGTTCCTATTGATTGAACACTAGAATCAGAGTTCGAGTAATTGCTATGCTAATAGGACTGGTAAAAGTCGAGTGATTGCCTGTCACTCGCGAGCTAGGAGTTGCTTGTTTACTTTCTGCAATCATTATAAGGATCATGGACGGATTTGTTGAAGTCCGTCTATGTTGATGAACTTGATAAGGCCGCGGTGTGTGGTAGCGGTGGTTAAGTGTTTGAACGTACTAGCCACATGCCGTAAATATGGTACGCTGTAAGCCTAGTAGCTGATCGGACCGGTGAGTGGATATACCTTTCACTCTCTCTTAGAGATAGGTTTTTATTTATGTTTATGTTGCGCAACACCACGGGTGCAGGGAGGAAGTTGGTGCCCTGTAGTCAGGGAGAGTGACCCTATCCACAAGCCGGAATGAAAGGTCAACAGTTGTTTGGGAAAGACCCGACGGTGTTCCAAACGTGTGTGTTAGGTTTACCTTGCAAGGTTGAAAATCCGATTCGAATCGTCTGTCTCTCGCGGATATTGAGACTACTTGATCTATTTACCACACAGAGTAATAAGAGTAATATTATTATGATCAATCTTGATGTTTGACTAAAGTTCTACCATGGTTGATTAGAATTAGTTGCTTACATAGAATGGTTAATCAACTAGAATATTGAAAGCTAAAATGTGAAATTAAGGACCTACTCTTTGTTGCTTTTCAGCAAAAGGAAAACCAGAGCCTTACAGAACCCTGCATAGTCTAGCTAAGTGGACTAAGTATATCCATTGACGGTTAAGTCTTGCTGAGTAATAGTATACTCAGCCTTGCTGTTGAATCCTGTTTCAGGTATGAGTTTTGAGGACCAGACCGCTAGTCTGACTTGGCCCTGCTCTTTGCCCCTTGGCTGGTCCGTAGAGTGGGATCCGTCTCCGGCCGGCAATGACCCCGACGAGTGATACCTTGCTTGGGCTAGCTTGGTATCCTTTTGATGACGTGTTGTAGCCGTCGTGTTTTCTTTCCGCTGCTTAAACTCTGAACTTTAAACTTATGTCTTGTATAACGTTTTACTAAGTTTAGACCTGTAATAATACTTTGAACTTCTTGTAATAACTTCTATGCCTGTGTTGTAAGATATATAGTTGTAATATCTCTAGACTCGCCTTCTTGCGGGGTATGCTTCTTCGATCCGAGATCCGGTGGTTGTATCGGGACGTTACCCGACAGACCAAGAATTGTTCCGTTTGAAGTGCGTTTGAGTCGGTGTTGCCTTTATGGTGATGGCCAGCGCTCTTGAGCAGGGATAATTCAGGTGGTTCTATCACAGCTGGTATCAGAGTTGCAAGTGTACACCAGAGGTGTTGGAACCTTAAAAATTGATTTCCGTATAAAATTAGACCAACAAAGTATTTATAAAACTACGTTAGTTTCGTTAAGGATTGTGCATAGAATGTAAAGCCCTAGGGAAATTTAAGGGAGTTACTAGGTGGCTATCTACTTATGGTTTATTTATATCTGACTTCCAGCACTTTACATTTCTGTTAAACCTTACTTTTGTGCACAATCAATCTTTTAAATTCTGTAACGACGCACCTACGCTAAGGTAAGAAGGTAAGTGTGGCGGAACCACCCAAAACTACTGGGCCCGGGTGCACTGATCTTCGTTGCTAAGCAACTCTGATCCAAATTGGCACTCACCGGTAGTTCCTCGAGTGAAGCCTCGATAAAAGCCACGCTATTCCAGGATCAGCAGACAACACTCACACGAAGGTGAGCCCAGAGATTACAACACAAACCATTTCATACATCTCAGAGTGATTGCAGCGGAAAGAAAATTTATTACAAACCATGTTCAGAGTAGCAAAGTACTACGGAGTTCCAACTAATCAATTATTCAAGTCTCAGGTTCAGCGGAAGCAGTAAAGATAACTAGCAAGATAACGTGGCGCATCGGTAAAGCCCGTACGAATGCGTCACTCAGCGGGAGGGTGATCAGCACCAGCTGAAGGGCCATCCCACTCAACAGACCAGCCCGGGGGCAGAGTACACGGCCAAGTAAGACTTGCAAACAGATCTTCAAAGTTAGTACCTGAAAAACAGTGCCACAAGCAAGGCTGAGTATACTAATACTCAGCAAGACTGACCCGTCTCCGGATATAACATAGTCCGATAACTAGACATGCACGGCTTTTTGGTTGGTGGGGTTTGCTTGCCAAAAATGCCGCTAAGTGTTGATCCTTACTTTCAGGTTTTACTTAGCCATCTTCTCGTTAGATTAACCATTCTAAGTTTGCATCCAACTCTACACAAACATGGTAGAGCAATCCTTTAATCAATCAGCAGTATTATCATCATCATGTTCCACTTGTTACTCTATGTGACCGAAATCATTAAGCAATCTCATGCCGTGAGAGGCGGACGATTCCGAATCGAATTTCAACCTAGCCAGGGGAACCTAGACCACACGCATGGGGATCGACTTCGCTCCCGCCCACGCTAATTTTCCCCTTTCTTTCCAGTCCGTGGATCCGGAACACCCTCCCCGACTACAGAGTCCGACCACTCTGTACCCGTACGTCGCGACATAAAAATAAACCCTACTTCTACCAGGAGGGTGCGAGATCGTTCCACTCGCCGGTCCAATCAGGTACTTAAGCTTACCGATTACCATATTTCTTGGTATGTGGCTAGTACTTTCAAACGCTTAACGAAATGAGCCACACACCGCGACCTTAACCATTTTTGACTATACCAGCGGGGTTTCACAACTACACAACCCCGCCCGTTGTCCTTACATTTCAACAAGAATTAAAGTCAGTACAATTCCTATTTGCTCGCGAGAGGCAGGAAACCACTCGACTTCTACCGTACCTATTTAGCATGGCAGCTAGTCGATAAAAAGATCCGGTATCAAACATAGGTTCCTAGGGATCATGCATCTACGGTTTTCGATCAACGCCTAGAAATCTTAGATGCAGAAACAAAATATTACAATACATTAATAAATAGATAGTGAATGATAATTCAGAAAAATAGTGGGATTATGCTCCGGGGCTTGCCTTCTTGGGCACTGTCAGGCAGAAAAGCCTCTGGGGCTTGGCCCAGGTCTTGAGACAAGTTAGCACAGTTCAGGTTAATCTCCTGCTCCGCACGAGAGTCCGCGGGCACCAATTCGTAGTCACCGTCCGCGAGATTAACCGTTTCTATATGCAATGCAAGATTATGAGTTATTCATGGATAACAATTTCTTTCCTTCACGATAAAGTTGTAGTCCACGAAAGTTAATTTAGTGACGATTTCACATTTCATTGTATGGGCAAACGTTTATAGAGTAGTTAACATAACTACGTTTATTCATGAATGGGTGGGGTTTTGGGTTTTCATTTTTTTTTATTTCAACACATAGCATGCTTTTATTATTTCGTAACAACCCAAAATTACTAATGAGCTAGTGAGGAAACATTAAGTAACCCAGATTCAAATTAAGTACTTATGGTGTAGATTTCAGCATTTGACCATAAAGCAAAAACTATAACTATTCATGCAAGTAGATCACTCTAGTTACTTCATCTTTTTGTACAGAACATTTAATATGGGTTCTGGTGCTACAATTTTTACGAGAGAAACTTCATAGCATCTACTCAGCACTGAAATTTTTCCAGATTTTATTCACTTATATAACTGAGGTAATAAAAAGAACAAAATCAGCAAGCTTTTAACTAAGATTAATTCTACAGAAAGTTTTACTAAGGATTTGGTTCTCAAATTTTTACCAGAGACTAGTCATGAGTTAAACATACTCCAGAAAATTTTTCAAGATTTAACTCACTATGATAAATTAATTATTCAGTTGACTTAGCATGAGATTGCATAAATTTCTCAAGGTGCATTTGACTAGTATTGCATCTGAACTTTTTATTACAGGTAGAACATACTCTAAACAAGATCATGCCCAAAAATCATGACCAGAAACATTGTAGATTACTCAAAACAAAAATAGTAAACCTAGCCCTAAGATGCTAAGCATGATTATTCGACAAAGCCAAACACAATAATTGCAGCTCAAAATTTTTAGACAGGAACACAGAGCTAAAAAGAGACTCTAGAAATAAATATGGATTTTTCTGAGCATAAGAACTATATATGAGGAATTAAGTTGATTAAAAAGGCATAAATCATGGTATATAGCAAATGAAGTCTAATAAATCTGAAATTTAGGTATTAACAGTGTTTTAGTTTCACATGCACGCAGCAAAAATTCCAGAGCAAGTTCATGTGCATATTTTCCAGAATTAAATCGAGAAAGCTAACAACAGATTAGAGAATCTTGATTGTTCCAACATGATAACTGTTTTGGGTTGGTGTCATCTTTTTACTGTGATCTTAAAATTCCCTTAGTGATAACATATCCAAAAATCAAGGTCATTTTATGAGCAGAACTTCATGAACATGCATAGGGTGGTTTTCTTAATCTTTTCCCTAGATTAAATTCAGTTGAGTTTCTGCAAATGTGTATGTTACAAAATTTGTAGATTTTGTTACAAGGAATCCAAATCAGTTGAGTTTGCATTTTTCTGATTTTTCTGTGATTTGTTTCGCATTTTAGGAGTTCACTGGTGTACACTGAAAAACTTGCAGAAACACCCTTAAACGAAAAAAACAAATTACAACCGGGTCCTTCGCCGGCCTTCTCCGCCGTGGCATCTTGCCGGTGGTGTTCTGCGGTGCAGGGCTTACCGGGGCTGCCACGGGGAGGCGCGTGGGAGAGAAGAGATCGAGGAACACCTACCCTGGTCGACGTTCGAGTGGTTGGTGCACGGTTTCGAGCTCGTCGGCGTCAATGGCGGGTCGGTTGTTCGGTTCGCCGGCACTGGGGGTGAAGGAGGGCTCGGGGTAGAGGAACAGGGCGCGCACGAGCACCACGTGAGCTCGTGGAAGCTTCTGGGGTAGCTGTCGTGCTTGGTCTTCTTCGGAGCCGGCCGGTCCGCGGTGAGCCTGAGCTCGCCGGCGGCGGCGCAAAAGGGGAACGGCGTCGGGAAGGGGTTTGGGCTCGATTCCGCGCGCGTGGAGCGTAACTGGGAGGTGGCGAAGCTGTTGCGGTGGTCGGAGGGGGCAATGTGGGGCTGGGCTAGCCGGTCCGCGAGAGCTGGATCTCGGCGACCATGGCGGAGCGGCGGGAGGAGGAAGAAGGGCGAGAAGGGGCGCGACTGTGGGGTGCTGGGGGTCTTTATAGGCCAAGGAGCTCCTGGGGGAGGAATGCAGTGACTGGGGGCGGTCGATTTGGCCCTGGGCGACTCGACGGCGAGCGGGCGGAGGAGGCAGCGGCGCTGCGCCGGCCGGGGGTGTCGTGGCGGCTCGGGAAAGGCTCTGGGACGCGTGTGCGCGCGAGGGGGTGCCAAGGGGCGGGCCAGGTGGCGCTGGGGGACTTCCCGGGTCCATTTGGCCGTGGGCGCGCGGTGGACGAAGTCCACCGGCGGCGTACGGCGGGCGGCGGGCGAAACAGAGTCAGCCGGGAGAGAGAGATGGAGATGGGGGCTCTTTTGCGATTTCTGAAAATTCCAAGGATCTTTCGGTAAACTAAAATTATCTCCTATTTGGAGGGCTCAAATGGAAAAGTGTTGAATACCAATTTTGCATAACTTTTCAAGATCTACAACTTTTGTGTTATGCAAATTTTAATTTGAAACTCACATTTTGAACTATTGGTACATTTGCATATTTGCACAAAAGGACTTTAGTTTTATTCAGTTTTTGACTTGATTTTTGACTGAAGTTCAATTGAGCACATGTCAATTGAAACACCTCTCATGAGCCAACAAAATTTTTGTGCACATTTTTGAATTAGATTTTGAGTAGCTTTTTACTCCTTTTTCTTTTTCCTTTAATTTCTTTTGTATGATTTGTCTTTTATTTGATCCTTTCTCTTTGAATTAATTTCTCAAATTTTTCTTTTAACTTTAACTAAGGTACATTGATTGTATTTAAAGGTGCTAACACTTGAGGTGTCACAGTAAGGATCCTCAGTCAGTTGAGGGAGTCTGACCTTCCCGTCGGTGATAAGAGCCGAACGCTGCCCTCAAGCAGTGTCTTACTTGAGGTGCTACCAATATATCAACTACTAGTTGGCTATATTGGGAGTAAAGTATACTCAGTCAGCTGAGGGAGACTGACCTTCCCGTCGGTGATGCGAACCGAACGCTACGCTCAAGCAGTGGCCTACTTGAGCTACTGCCAATATACTGACCATCGGTCGATTATATTGGGAGTAAAAGAACCCCGTGAATACGTTGCCCCGGTAGCGTATGAGCACTGTCCATGCAGTGTTGGATGCATGGATGCCGCTTCTATAGTGAGCGGTAATGTATGGGAATGTTTTCATGAGTGCTCGCATGAAAGGTTCAATGCATATATATGTTCTATCAATCTTCTGCAGGTACACTAACCGTGATTCGATAAGTTAAGAACGGTTAGAATTTATCAACTGGGCCGAACCGGTCAGACCGGTCCCTTCGACCGGTCAGACCGGTGCCTCGGCTGGTGGATCGGTCGAACCAGTCAATCAGACCGGTGCCATGGTGACGGCCTCGGCGTCTACATCCGCGCTCGCGCCAATTCCGAGTTCGGCTGCTGCTGGCCGAGCAGATGGAGGGGTTTGTGCCGCAATATACCACCAGATTATACGGTGAACCACCTTTTCCTGCCGCGAGATGTTTGGGTTGATTTGACTAAAAATAATCCCCATTATGCTACACAGACGATGAGTACTATTGAACCAGCCATTAATCGTCTAGCAGCCAATGCCCAAACATCTAGTAGTGGGAATTACGAAGCCGATTTGGCTAGGATGAGAGCGGATTTGAATACTTTACTTGGTACCAAACTTAGCCAATTAGGTAAAAATCCTAGTAGAAATCGGTTATATCAAAGACCATACCCCGATGCTTTCGATTTGGTTCCTTATCCCACGGGGTGGCGCATTCCCGATTTTATTAAATTTAGTGGGGACGATAATCGGTCAACTTGGGAGCACATAAGTCAATATGTTGCTCAGTTGGGTGAAGCTACTTCTAGTAACTCTTTGCGAGTTCGTTTATTTTCTTTATCATTAACTGGAACTGCTTTTCTTGATTTTCTGCATTACCCCCAAATTCGGTCCGCTCTTGGAACGAATTAGAACAAAAATTTCATGATCACTATTATAGTGGGGATAATGAAGCAAAATTGACAGATTTGACATCGGTTAAACAAAATAGAGATGAATCGGTATCCAATTACTTCAAGAAGTGAAAAATTGATGCTTCAATTTGTCAATTTCAGATAAGGATTTGGTAGATGTTGCTCTTAATGGTTTGTGCTCATACTTGGAAGCGAAGCTCGAAGGGTTTGATTACTATAATCTTAATGCTTTGCAACTTCGGCAATGAACCAAGAGTATAAAATTAGAAATTCTAAAGATGCATATAAGCCTCATCGTTCTAATACCCATGTTGTTGAATATGATTCCGAATCTTCGAACAATGAGGATAATGAGGTTTACACTGTTGAATTTGTTTGGCCATCATCGGCCAAACCATGTTCTTGTGCATTGCTAAAGCCGACTCAAATGGGTCGGAAAGAAGAGATGAAATTTACATTCAATGTTTCCAAATGTGATCATATTTTTGATAAATTTTTGCGTTTGGGACATATTAAGATTTCTCATGTTATATCGCCGCTTGAGGAGTTAAAGCAGCGTGCATATTGTAAATTTCATAACTCTCATTCTCATGCGACTAATGATTGCAACATCTTCCGTCGCCAGGTTCAATCGGACATGAATGAAGGATGATTGATATTTCCTGAGATGGAGATTGACAAGACACTATTTCCCGTTCACACCAACACACATACTATAGATCTGAACAATGCCAAAGTGTTACTTCGACCTGAACAAGCCGAAGGGGCAAAGGGCAAAAACGTGGTGATTGGTGAGACAAGGCCGAAAAGTGTCGATGACAAGATTCTGGCCAGGGAAGTGGTTCTGGAAAATGCTCCTAATGGCAAGGAGTTAATAAAAATTACTGTCAAAGCTCATGTGCTCAGGGGGCAAGAGGGTGCTTCTTCCAGTTGGCCTGCTGTCCAGGACCGACCGGTCAGAACGGTTTGCCCCAGGGCCAACCAAAGACTTTCAAGCCTAAGCGCTCTGAAGTGGGTACTTGGAAGAGGAATGTGCCAAAGGTTCAAGGAAGGGTTGCTACTCAGAAACCAACTTTTGGCCAGCTTCTAAACAAGTACACGAAGGCTGTTCAACAAGTTCGGCCATTAAAAAAGAGATCTTGGTCACCCTCGCGTCGAGGTGGTTCTCCAATGAGGGAGGGACCCAATAAACGCAGAGGTGATGTCGTCGCTGTGTTCCCGCCCCAAAGGGCATATGCCACCATGCCATGGATGCCCCTGGCATCAAATGCTACAAATCTGGTATGGGAACACGAAGGAGTATCGATGTAGTGCTTCCCCATGCCACATCCACCACATTATCATGGGAAAGGTTCCAGGACACTAGGCATGACCGATTGGGCTCGCGCCAATCTGGTCAGTAGCACTATGCTGCACCGGTCAGACCGGTCAGACTGGTCTCAGTAGAGATCGGTTCAGTCTCATCCTCCAAGGCAAGAGTATCGCATCAAGAGGAAAGAGGATGAGGTTCAGCCCATGCAGGTTGATTCTGGGAAGGCCACCACCGATGATGTTGTGAAAATCGGCGACGTAAATGTGGTAGTCAAAGATGTTGGAAAGAAGTCGATGGTGTTTGGCAAGTCAGCTCAAACTGATTCCCAGAAGCGTGTGTTGGCTCATGATCATGAGGCCAGCAGCAGCGGCTCAGTGAACAAGTACCATCAGCCTAGGTGGCGCCCGCCGGGTTTAAGTCACTCACAAAAGAGGAGGTTGCAGCGCCTGAAGCGCCAGGAGAAGAAGGAGCAGGAGGCCGAAAAGCTCAGGGATGAGCACTTCAACAAATACCGGCCAATGGTTCCTCAAGGTAAGGAGTGGCGGGTCAAGTCCGCTGAGCAGTCAACAGGACCGGTCGAATCGCCCCCAAATGATCGGTCCGACCGGTGCAGAGGACCGGTCGGACCGCCAGGCTCAACCGATCAGACCGGTCGAGCCTGTGGTTGAGCAGACAGCCGAAGTTAATACTTCGGCTTCGTGCGATGAAGTTTTAGTAGTTCCTACAGCTTTGGGTGATGAGGAACTAGTGGATTATGAGGCTTCTCTAGAGCACAGCAACATGGAGATAAATATTGTGCGTTTCTCCGAAGAGTATTATGTTGTTTCGGAGGAGATGGAGGCAGCTCATCTGGATTTCGGTCCACGTGAGGCCGTATTCTAGAAGCCCAAAGAATCGGACAATCACTTGAAGGCCCTTTATATGAAGGGTCATACTAATGGAAGGCCGATTTCTCATATGCTTGTTGATGGAGTGGCAATTGTGAATTTGATGCCATATTCATTGTACAAGAAGCTTGGAGGGACGGATGAAGAGCTGATCAAGATGAACATGACGGTCAGCGGCGTAGGTGGAGGCGACCCTATTGGTGCTAAGGGGGTGGCTTCTATCGAGTTGACTGTGGGGAGCAAGACGCTCGCGACAGCCTTCTTTGTCTCCGAGGTGCAAGGTAACTTTAGTTTGATACTGGGACGTGATTGGATTCATGCCAAACAATGTGTGCCTTCTACCTTGCATCAAATTCTCATTCAGTGGATCGGCGATGAGATCGAAGTGGTCCATGGTGACACTTCAAATTTCATTGCAACCGGCGATTCCAACACGCTTGGGGTGCATGATGATATTAAATGTCTATCGGGATTGGATCTATCTGGTTTCGAGCTGATCAGTTACACCAAGGATGGATTCATGCCTGCTACTCTGAAGCCGATGGAGAATCGGCTACATTATTGCAAATAAGATGAGTGCAGCAAGCAGCTCAGGCGAGACCAGTCAGACCGGATGTCCAGACCGGTCAGACCGGTCATCAGATCGGCACACAGAGCCGACCGGTCAGACCGGTCAGTCTAACCGATCAGACCGGTCTGATGCAAACTGGTTGTTGGAGAGGATTGAGCACTATCGGTCGCGAATGAACGATATGTGCGAGGCCATTGAAGATACTGAAGACATGGATAAGTTAGGCCAGGGATTTACGTCGGCTGATCCTTTAGAAATGGTAGATATTGAAGATGGTAGTATTCCTAGGCCGACTTTTGTAAATGCAAATTTATCGGCTGAATATAAAGCCGACTTAATAAAGATGTTGAAAGAATATGTTGATTGCTATGCATGGAGCTATTCTGAGATGCCTGGTTTGAGTCGTGATTTGGTTGAACATCGGATGCCGATTAAGACCAGTTTTAGACCTTATAAACAACCTGCTAGGCGATTTAATCCTGCTATGAATGACCGAATTAAAGAAGAAATTAGTTGCTTACTAGAAGCTGGATTTATTCGGTCTTGTCGATATGCGGAGTGGATCTCTAATATTGTGCCTATTGAGAACAAAGATTCGGGCAAGATTAGAGTGTGCATTGATTTCAGAAATCTTAATAAAGCTACTCCTAAAGATGAATATCCTATGCCTATTGCCGATATGTTGATTAATTAGGCTTCCGGACATCGTGTCATTAGTTTTCTTGATGGTAACGCCAGTTACAATCAAATATTTATGGCCGAAGAAGATATGTCTAAAACGGCCTTTAGATGTCCGGGATTTATCAGTTTGTTTGAGTGGGTTGTCATGACTTTTGGTTTGAAAAATACCGGTACTACTTATCAAAGAGCTATGAATTTGATCTTCCATGATTTACTTGGTGTTATATTGGATGTCTATATTGATGATATTATAATTAAATCGGCCGGTTTGGGAAATCATTTGGCTGATTTAAGGTTGGCTCTTAAAAGGATGCGTCGGTAAGGTTGGAAGATGAATCCACTTAAATGTGCTTTTGGAGTATCGGCTGGGAAGTTCTTTGGCTTTATTATTCATGAGAAAGGCATAGAGATTGATCCAAAGCGAGTTGAAGCTATGAAGCGTATTGAGGCTCTGACTTGTAAGAAAGATTTGCAGAAGTTCTTGGTCAAGGTGAATTACTTAAGGAGATTTATATTTAAGTTGTCCGAAAAAATTGATTCTTTTACTCCTATTCTTCGGTTAAAAGATGAAGCCGAATTTACTTCGGGGGCAGAACAGCAAGAATCATTTGAGAAGATCAAGAATTACTTAACTTCGCCGCCAGTGCTTAAGGCGCCTACGAGCGGGGTTATTTTTAGACTTTATGTGGCTGCGGAAGATAGAATTATTGGTGTTGTTTTTACTCAAGAGACCGAAGGGAAGGAGTACATTATTACTTATTTAAGCCGACGGCTTATTGACGCGAAAAGAAGGTATACATTTATTGAAAAGTTGTGTTTATCATTATACTATGCTTGTACCAAGTTAAGACATTATTTTTTATCTAGTACATGTATAGTAACTTGTCAAGCAAATATTATCAAGCATATGTTACAAAAGCCGATTTTGAGTGGGAGAATCGGCAAGTGGGGTTATGCACTTGTGGAGTATGATTTGGCCTATGAATCTTTGAAGTCCGTAAATGGCCAAATTGTAGCGGATTTCATTGTTGAACATCGGATTAGTGATGAACATGATTTAGAAGTCGGCTATATTACTTGCACACCATGGAAATTATACTTTGATGGATCGGTTTATGATGATGGGAGAGGAGTTGGCATTGGTAATGTTCTTATCTCTCCGAATGGTGCTATTTTTGAGTTATCAAACTGGTTGGAAGAATTTTGCACAAACAATCAAGTTGAATATGAAGCAATTCTATTTGGCTTGGAGTTTTTGCAATTCATGGGCGTGAAGCATGTTGAAGCCTTTGGTGATTCACTTCTGGTGGTGCAGCAAGTATCCAAGGCATGCCAATGTTACAATGGAGTTTTAAATGCATATCTTGACAAATGTCTTGATATTATCTATTTCTTTGATGAATTTGTGATTCAAAATATTCCAGGGGAAGATAATGGAAAGGCTAATGCTCTGGCTCAGCAGGCATCTCGCTACAATGTTACAAAGAAAGATTTTAACATTAGAAAGCCGATATCAATTAAATCCGAGTCACTGGTTTTGGACGAACCAGTCCGACCGGTCGTTGAGACCGGTCTGACCGCCTAGACCGGTCTGACCGGTCAGGAGATCGATCTGACCGCTAAGGGTGGCGAGAAGAGCAATTCGGCTGAAACGTCCACTCAAAAAAATTGGAGCCGAAGTGCAAGATTGGAGGGTGCCTATCATATCATATTTAAAAGATCCTGGTTGTGGTGCAGAGAGAAATATTCGACGTTTAGCATTTAAATATATTTTGGTTGACGATGAGCTTTATCGTCGGACCGCCGATGATATTCTTCTCAAGTGTTTGGGGACCGATCAGGCCTGTGTTGCTATGGGAGAAGTGCATGAAGGCATTTGTGGTACACATCAATCAGCTCCTAAAATGAAGTGGTTGCTTAGGAGAGCCGGTTTTTATTGGCCAAGTATGATTTCGGATTGCTTTAAATATTATAAAGGGTGTGAAGAATGTCAGCGTTTTGGTGATATTCAGTTGGTGCCTACTGTGTTGTTGCATTCTATTGTTAAGCCTTGGCCGTTCAGAGGATGGGGTTTGGATTTCATTGGTCAAATTAACCCGCCTTCTTCAAAGGGACATCGCTTCGTGTTAGTTGCGACGGATTATTTTACTAAGTGGACCGAAGCGATGTCTTTGAAGAATATGACACATAGAGAGGTAATTGAGTTCATTACGGAGCATATCATTCATAGATTAGGTTTTTCTCAAACTTTGACAACAGATCAAGGATCGTCATTTATTTCAAAGTAGGTACGAGAATATGCCGAATCTTACAAGATTAAGATACTCAATTCATCTCCATATTATGCTGAGGCCAATGGTCAGGCCGAGTCTAGTAATAAAATCTTGATAAAGCTCATCAAGGAAAAGATAGAAGAGAATCCTAGGAGGTGGCATGAGGTTTTATCCGAAGCATTATGGGCTCATCGCATATCTAGATATGATGCTACTAAAGTTACTCTTTTTGAGCTTGTTTATGGTCAAGAGGTCGTTTTACCTGTTGAGGTAAATCTGGACGCTTATAGATTGGCTAAACAAAATGACTTTTCCGCTGTTAATTATTATGATTTGATGATGGATAATATTGATGAAGTGAGCGACAAGCGGTTGCAAGTTTTGAAGGAAATTGAGAAGGACAAGCTTCGGTAGCTAGAGCTTACAACAAGAAGGTAAGAGCTAAATCTTTTCAAGTTGGTGAGCTGATTTGGAAGACAATTCTACCTCTTGGGACAAAGAGCAATAAGTTTAGCAAGTAGTCGCCAAGTTGGGAAAGTCCATACAAGATTGTAAAGGTTATCTTTGGGAATTCTTATATGGTGGAGACGCTGCAAGGAGAACGTCTATCAAGAGCGCTGAATGGAAGATATTTGAAGAAATATTATCCAAGTGTTTGGCAAGACGCTTGAAGATGAGGATGGCCGGTATTTTAGATATCGCCCTTAGCATTATTTTAGGCCAGTGCTTGATTTGTAATTTTGTATTCTTAGAGCATATTTAGGTGCTTGCTTTTTGGCTTGCATAGCTCACCAAAAAGGTAGGGGCCATATGTTGGAGGCCAAAATTGGTAATAGCCGAGGCCGACCGGTCTGACCGGTTGGGCCGATCGGTCAGACCGGTCTAGGCTTGTAATCCGAGTAGGGTTAGAGTTTTGTGTTTAGAATCCTATTGTAACCCGATTTGAAAGGGGTACATCCTGCTCGGCCTATAAATATAAAGGCTGCGGCCGATTGAGGGTTTCTAACCACAATCGAACCAAAATTATTCTCTTTACTCAATTTCTCAAACCCAAAGTTTTTCCAACCTATTTGCTGTTCTTTGCTCCTCTTTACGGCGTTCCAGGACGTCTTGGGTAGCCTGCTGACCTAAGACAACTCTAGTTCTTCGAGCTCCGACGGGTCCCTCCCGAGCCTGAGGTTCTAGATTTTGCGAAGCTCTCTGTGTCCAACCGGTCTGACCGGTTGGCGGGACCGGTCTGACCGGTCGCCGGTGTTCTTCGCTGGCGACGATCGTTTGCAATCCGCGCATTCTAGCGCACTGATGTGTTGACCAGAAAAGCGTCAACAACTCATTAGATTTGTCTCACGATTTACAACTCATTTATAAAAAAGTTTTGTAAATAGACTTCAATTAGTATTCCATATATGTGTCCAAACATATAATATGATATTTTTTACTAAAAAATTTTGAGATCGCCTAAGTCAGTGTTCGGGGCCAATTCAAGTTTTAACTACGTGTTTCGGTTTTGGGGTCAAACAGTCGACTCGATTCGATGCCATCCTTTAGATGTGATTTCAACTTGATGGTGGAAGCGGGGCGACGCCAAAACAAGAAAAGAGGCCCAAGCCGCCCAAAAAAAAGCGGAAAAAAATTGTGTGTGTGTGACAGAAGACTGCGATAGCGTCCATCGAGCCGGAGGCGGCGAAGAAGATGCGGAAGAAGCTCGGCACCCGGTTCCCCGCGGTTCGTGTCTTCTCTCTCTCTCTCTCTCTCTCTCCCTACCTCTCTCCGTGCGTCTGCCTGTGGCCCTGATCTGCCCCCTCGTGCGCGCACGCGCGTGATCCGATCTGCGTCGTCGCGCGCGGTGCGGATCTTCGTGTCCGCGGGCGGGATCTGGTGGCGGCTGCCGCCGTTGACCCGCTGCGTCGTTGTTTTGTTCTCGTGGCTGGATTGTGCGGGAAGGCGAGGCGTAGGCGCAGATCGGCTCCCGTGCTCGCTCGCGCGCGCACGGGAAAATGAATTCATTTTGGTATTTTTCCCATTATTTTTTATTTTTATTTTTGCGAAGCCTGCCTGTCTCGGTGGTGATGAACGGAGAGGGGTCGGAATTTCTGCGGGTGGTTCTCTGTTCGTGTTCTGCGGGGGGGGGGGGGGGGGGGGGGGGGGTAAGGGAGGGCTGGCGTTGGTGGAAGGATGGAGAGATTTGTGGGCGCTCGCGGCCCAGGAATCAGCTCTGTTCTGGGCTTGTGGTGGGTGTAAAGCTCGTGCAAACGGGGCGACCTGGTGTGATCTCCAGTCCGCAGGTTTGTGCTCTGTTCGCATGGCTCCCTAGATGCATAGGATGGGCTAGATTTGTGATCTAGTGCCACTGTTCCTTCACGTAGTTTGCTCGTTAGATTTCCTGATCATGCAAGCATGTATTGCTGGATAGACACAACATGTGATCTGGTGCTGGAGTGATTACCCATTACCGTGTGCGAAACCTAAGCTACACAGCTCCATGTGCTGCAGGAGCGAGCCTTATCTATTGTATTTGCCTAGCTAATGTTTGCGAATTGCAGCATTTGCTATATTTATAATGCGGCAAAATATGATTTTAACAACTTCTTTGATGTCTGTATCAATGTGTTGATATCTGAAAGTTGGTTTTGCCTTTTGGTGCCTGTGCTTATTACTATAGGTTGGAATATCTTCTTAGATAATTTTGAGCATTTGCCTTACTGTTTTCATTGTATGAGGTGCACTAATTCCATATTATACGGTGCTTTTGAGCAATGTTTGAATATTTACACAGTTCTAACGATGTGAAGTTATCCCCTAATTATTTTCTCTGTTGTGATAGGCTCGGATAAAAAAGATAATGCAAGCAGATGAGGACGTTGGCAAGATTGCACTAGCGGTGCCTGTTTTAGTTTGTAAGTTTCATAAGAGTCATTATGCTTTGGTATTTACTTAATTGCATTCTTAGACCACAATAATCTAGTATTACTACACCAATAAAACATGGAAAAGGTTGGTCTGTATCTCATCGTCTGAGGTCTGGCCATCTGGCTAATAACTTTATGCACAAACTGATTTTGGGTTCATTCTTACGACATAAATTATAGAATAGAGTCACCTTATAAGTTTACAGGAGGTTACGGTCAGCATTATCAATTTATTTCCTGAGATTCTGGGCAACGTTTCATCCGTCTATTGTTCTGTATCTGCTGTAAATTGTTATTGAAATCATGTTGAAACATATAAATAGAATTCTTGACATTTTGATTTTTTTTGTTTGCATGCAGCAAGGGCTCTTGAATTGTTTTTGCAAGATTTGATTGATCGGACCTATGAAATTACTCTTCAAAGCGGCGCAAAGACTCTGAATTCCTTCCACCTGTGAGTACCACCACACACTTTGATTTTGACAGACTGGCGATGTATTGTATGTATCCCTCTATGTTTCTTTAGATTAATAAATATCTTGTAATGTTAAGTACTGGTCTAATAATGTTATTATGTACATTGAATCATTTGATTCTGTTATTTATCACATATGGGGGCCTGAAAATCTTTTAGTGGCCATTGATAATTTTGAACTTTTAAGTATGATATAAGCTGTGCTGTTTACCTATATCATCGTTTTATAGCATATACATTTTCCAAAAAAAATTCTTGGTGAAGATGAGAAAGTTTTCCTTTGAGTAAAGTGCACCAGAAGTCCATTAACTTGTAAGAGGGTGTCATTTAGGTCCAACTTCAAAATTGCATTTCTGGGTCCATAAACTTGTAATTTGTGTCACTTACGTCCTCAAACTCTAAAAGTCCATTCCTAGGTCCATAAACTTATAATTTGTGTCATCTAGGTCCATACACCTCCACCTAGCCTTCGTGCATTGATATCGCACCAACATGAATTTACACGGTGGCCACACGCTGCTGGAGTTTCGCTAGAAGGGTCAAATTTTAGCCTCAATTTCGAATCAAGTGCATAGGGAGAAGAGAGAGGAGGGATGAAAGACTTATCTTGGAGGTGTGATGGCTTGGAAAATGTGGAGGAGGTGGCCGCACGCTGCTGGAGTTTTGCCAGAAGGGTCAAATTTTAGCCTCAATTTCGAATCAAGTTCATAGGGAGAAGAGAGAGGAGGGATGAAAGACTTATCTTGGAGGTGTGATGGCTTGGAAAAGGTGGAGGTCACAGAGGGACTCAACAATATGTAACATGGTAGGGGATATTATGTCCTCCGTAGCGCCGGTGGCCGGATATGGCGGCACAAGGTGTTGTGGCCAAAAATCCCGTGCCAGCATTAGACTAGGGTCAACCCATTGTGATTTTCGATGAAGGATTGAATGATATTTATGGACAACGATATTGGAGCGATCTTTGATGGCGCGTCTGTAGCCACACGACTGCTCATGGATGAAGCATGAATCTAAAAATGCAATTTCGAAGTTTATGGAACTAAGTGACACAAATTACAAGTTTATGGACCTAAAAATGCACTTTAAGAGTTTATGGACTTGTGTTTTCAAAGTTTATGTACCTAAGTGATACAAATTACAAGTTGATGGACCTAAAAATGCACTTTTGGAGTTCATGGACCTAAATGACACGCTCTTACAAGTTGGTAGACCTCTGGTGCATTTTACTCTTTTCCTTTTCTTTTTTTACCTAAGATATGCTCCACCATCTATTTGTTTTTAACCAAGTCGAAGTTTTGGCTGGCTTCCACTGTAGACCGAGGATCTTGTTTGAGGACACCTTTGTTTATATTATTGAGCAAATTTCCCATAACTTGGTGGATAATTTATTGGATATACCATATGTCTCATAACTATGGCACTTTTCCATACCACTGCATATGGCGTTTTGTGAGAATTCATTGATTTAAAAGAGTCCACTGTTTAAAAAGTAGCTGTTATCTAAGTTAATGTTTATAAGGGGTTCGAGAACTGTTCGGTCCCTGCCTAACCAACTAATTTGTATAGGGAAAACATAAGGTACTCAAATTAGGCTCAACTAATGTTCTTGACTGACATCTGAAGGAAGCGATGGACTGATTGCTTTCAGCAGAAGAGTCACATCAAAATAACATCCTAAGATCTGAATCTCGAACATGAAAGCAGGTTGGTTTTGGTAACCAATTTGGAAACGATACTATTTGTTTGCAATGTGCAAAGTGCTATAGGGTGCTTTTTGGGAATTGAACTCAAGGAGATTTGTAGAGGATATCCTACTGAAACTGAGCAGATACTACCCTCATCTCATAGGCAAATGTAGTTATTTTCTCATAAGTTATTTCCATTTTAAAATGTATGTAGATCGATTATCAGACTTCTTTTTTTAAATAAAAAGAATGTTTGTCACATTGTGGCTTGTGATGTCATCTGTTCCTTCATGATATACTTTTTTTCCAGCTTTATCTCTGTATTCACAATTACTGTATGCTTGATGTTTCAGCTTTGAGCTATAAGTGCCTAACAGCTCTATGTTTATCTTTTTTATCTTCAGGAAGCAATGTGTGAAAAGGTACAGTTCTTTTGATTTCCTGACTGAAGTTGTCAACAAGGTACCAGACCTTGGTGGTGCAGACTCTTGTGGGGATGAAAGAGGATTACCTAGAAGAAGGTAAAGTCAGTTGTTTAATCAGCTCTTCATGACTCACTGCAACAAGTGCCTTATTAGTGCTTGAAATTCACTTTGCAGAAAGTCAAATGGCAGTGACCCTGAGAATGATGAATCAAGATCCAGCAAAATGGTATGGCTACATCAACCACCACAGCGCATATCATTAATAATGTTATAGCAATGGCTGTGTAGTAATGGATCTTCGCCTTTGCAGGCCATAAGAAGTGCGAACATCAGCCCTAGAGGCCGTGGGAGAGGTCGAGGCAGGGGGAGAGGGCGGCCACCAACCAAGAGAAAGGAAGTTGGTTATGTACAGTTTGAGGATGAGAGCAGCATGTTTGCTGAACAAGGGGAACCCTTACCAGGAGACGAGACAGTTCCAGAGAGCAACCATGGCAATGAAAACATAAACCAAAGTGCACAACCTCCAGTAGAGGCTCCCCCACCAGCAGCTGCGCCAGGTGCATCTAAGGTGGAAGAAGCGAATACCGACCATCAGTCAGATTGGCCAATGCCAGATGCTGCCACTGGAAACATTGGTGTCGGTCCATCTGGTTTTGGCCATCTGACGGTGCAGGTTGATGAGGATGAGGACTACGACAACGAGGATTAGTCATGGTCGTCCTCATTGTATGGACTAACAGGACTGTTCTGGTGTTGTAAAATGTAAATATAGTTTGAAGTAGTTGCCACAGCTTAGCTGTGATGGACTGCTGATGTGATGCAGTTATGTAGCTGTCCTGTGTAACTTTGGTTTCCCAATAATTGCTTGGTTGTTGCCTCTTATTGATTGACTACAAGCGTTTTGGCATATTTAACCGCATATTTGAGGAGTGCTTGACTATTTATATTGTAATATTTTATCAGTGATTCTTTATTGTACGACATGGTAATCCGCTGTTTTTTTGTTGTCTGCTGCAATCATCTGTACTTCGTTGCAAATTATAGGTTATTTTAGCCTTGGTAGGTTTAGGCACGTGTTTTAAAATCTAGTAAATAAATAGAATATCTACTAAACAATAGTGTATTTTTAAAAACCTAATAAACAGTAGCTTTTATTTAGTAAATGATAATTTATCGTCACAGTAATATTGTTCAATAACAAAAACATAACACAGGGCACAATTAGTGATGTAGGTGCCCTCAGTCTTTTTTGGTGAGATTTGCAAGTCAAAAAATAAGTATTAAAATATGCTCTAATAATACAGAATTACAAGATCAAGTAGGCCTAAAAATAATGCTAAAGGCGATATCCAAATATCGGTCATTTTCATCTTCAAGCGTTTTACCAAACACTGGGTAGTATTTTTTCAAGTACCTTCCATTCAATGCTCTTGGTAGACGTTTTTCTTGCAGTGTTTCCATCATATAAAAATTCTCGAAGATAACCTTGAAAATCTTATACGTTCCTTCCCAACTCGGTGACCACTTACCAAATTTGTTGCTTTTTGTCTTAAGAGGTAGAATTGTTTTCCAAACTAGCTCATGAACCTAAAATTTTTTGGCTCTTACCTTCTTGTTGTATGCTCTAGCTACCCGAAGCTTATCTTTCTCAATTTCTTTCAAATCTCAACTGTTTGTAGCTCACCTTATAAATATTATCCATCATCAAATCATAGTAATTAACAATAGAAAGCTCATTTTGTTTAGCCAATCTATAAGCGTCCAGATTCACCTCAAAACGGCCTCTTGACTATAAACAAGCTCAAAAGGAGTAACTTTATTAGCACCATATTTAGATATAGGAAGAAGTCCATTTTTGACCACCCAACTATCGTCCGAGTTTGATTTTGGCCATGAAACTCTAAAACCGGATATTCTTGACCATCTAAATATCAAAACCGTTCACAATTGACCATTCGGCTGTTTTGGACGGTGGTTTCGCTGACGTGACCAACACGTGGCAGTGGAGCCCACCTATCAGCTCCTTTCTCCCCACTCTCTCCTCTCTCTCTGTTCCGGCATCAGCCCCTCCCCAGCGCCGGCCACCCCTGCCTCAGCGCCCGCCTCTCCCCCAGCGCCGGCCATCCCTGCCTCGACGTCGGCCGCCCCTGCCCCCACCCCTTCCTCGGCGTTGGCCGCCCTTGCCTCTCCCGCCCCCCTCCGGCCAGTTGCCCCTTCCCGCACCAGTGGCGGCGGCAGCATGCCGGCCACGGCTTCGGCCAACAGCGGCCCTGGCCGCGTGGCGCAGCAGCCGCAAGGCGGCACGGCCAACGCGGCACGCACGGCGCAAGGGCGGGCGAGCCGTGACGATGCAGCCATGTGCCGACGAGAATGAGTGATGCGCCGGAGAAACAAAATGGTCGGTGAGCACAAGTGGGGCATGTGAAACTCACCCAGGCGTCCGATTGAGGTGGAGGTCGGCAAAGACGGGCTGTCCACGGTGAGATGGATGGTGGCGATGGTGCACGGCTGCGGCGGCCGTGGAATTTGAAATCCCCGACGCTGTGGAGGTCGGCTATGTCTAGATCTCGGTCACGACTATAGCTGGGAAGGTCTGGGTGCCGTGGGTGATAGTGTGGCAGAACCATCCCAATTAATCTGGCTCAAGTGTGCTAAGCATCACCTTAAAGGCCAGATGAGTTAATACGCACTTCAAACGGAGTAATCCGGCAGCTCAATCGGGTAAAGTCCCGATGAAACCACCTACGCTTCGATCGAACCCAAAGCTTGCAGAACACTCGCAAGAAAGACGAGTCCAGAGATTATAACATTTCATCATTTCTTACAACACAGAGTACATCATGATTTATTACAAACTGAGTTTGAAATTTAGAAAATGCTTTTGAACATAAAAGAGATCATCAGAGTTCTTGATTGCAGCGGAAAACAAACGATAGTCTATCGACGAAACATGACGTCACGATGAAGCCCGTACATGACATCAACCCAAACCCAAGTGTATACCTGAAAACAAAGCCACAAGAAAGGCTGAGTATACTAATACTCAGCAAGACTTACCCGTCAACGGATATAACTTACTCCACTTAACTAGACATGCAAGGCTTTTTGGCTAGAGGGGTTTGTTTTGCCGAAAAAGCGACTAAGAGTAGGTCCTTAATTTCAGATTTTAACTTTTCCATATTCTAGTTCAATTAACCATTCTAGATAAGCATCTATTATTAAAAAAGCATGATGGTGAAAAACATTAATCACACAACAGTATTATCATCATCGCCATATTCCACCTATTACTCTATGTAGCAGAAGTGTTAAGAAGTCTCATTGTCCGTGAGCGGCGGAACGATTCGAATCGAGTTTATTAACCTTGCAAGGCAAACCTAACACACACACATGGGGAGCGAAGTCACCCACGCAATATTTCCCCTTTCTTCTCATGTTGCGGGACAGGCCCACCGCCCTCAACTACAAAGTACGCAGACTCTGCACCCACGCATTAGCTAGATGGAACCGAAGTAAAGACGGTGGGGAGGTATGTCCCACGCCACGGTCCAATCGGGTAATTTGCTTACCGATTACCATATTTCTCGGCATGTGGTTAGTACGTTCAAACGCTTAACAACTTGTACCACACACTGCGACCTTATCCATTTTTCTCTCTAAGACGGGGTCCCATGATCCCATCCATAAACCTTATATTTGCAGTATGTGGTAAAACAATCAGATCCTATAATCTCGCGAGTAGTAGGACTACTCGACTTTTACCGGTCCTAGTTAGCAGAGCATCTAGTCGATTTAACCGGGTAAACAAACCATTGGAACCTAGGATCAAGCATCTAAGGTTTCAAAAAACACCTGAAAACTTAAATGCACAAACAAATAATATTACAACATAGATTGCATAGATTGAAAATAATAGGAATTTAAATGCAACGGGGCTTGCCTTCCTAGGCAAAAATTAGCCTTAGACTCTTCCGAACATTGGTTCGGGTCTTCGGCAACTTAGTTAGATTATCTTGAGCTGCATGTAGTTCATTCTTGGACTTGGCACCAACTCGTTCGTTCCGTCGATGAGAGTAGTCGCCTCTATATGAATGCAAATTGTTCATGTTACAAAAATTACAACAAATTACATATCCTTTCCTTCACTATAAAGTTGTAGCACAAAATTTATTATGAAATTTCTTAGTTACATTTTCTTAGGCAATCATTTATAGAGTAGTAATTAACTTGACTTAAACTCATTAAGCAGGGTTTGCTGTTTTTCCATTTAATCAATGTGCAGAAAATTCATTTTTTTAACTAACACTAGAAGAACAAAGTGATACTTATAACTAGAGTTATACATGATTTCTGATGTTCACATTTTTACACAAGGTATACCTCTGAGTGTTATGCTTACTGTATAAATTTCAGCTAATTTGATGCAACAGATTAAACACGAAAAATAAAATAAACAGCTACTGCTAGAACAAAGATCCATTTATACATAATTAACCATGCCATTATTTGTTCTCAAATTTTTACTGAGTAATCCTAATATGATATCTAGCATGCTGGAAAATTTTCACATTTTTCCTATGCAAATAATAGAGGATATAAATTATACAAACTAAAGCTATATTTAACAACATATAATTATCTAGAGTGTTCCATGATGTTTATGAGTTCCAAACTTTTACCAGAATCAACTCTAAACATGAGAATGCTTCAGTAAAAATGTCAAAATTTTCTGAGTGCTAGAACAATTAAGTCTTATTTTATCTAGTTTCAAATCCAGAGCCAAAAATATTCAGAATCTGCTCATGGCCATGTTGACAAAGTTGTAGATTTCATTTCAAAGATTCCAGAACAGTTGATTTTGTATTTTTACTATTTTTCTACAAATTGTTATGAATTTTCAAAGTTCACACCTAAGTGTTCATGTAACTTTTGCCGTTTACCCCCTTGAATCCAATTTTCTAATTACAAATAGGCCCTTGGCCGGAATTGCAGAGCAGGGGGGCGGGTTTCGGATGGATTCCGGCGATCTCACTCGCCGGCGGCGAGGTGCAAGTGGGGGAAAAGGGAGAGGGGTTTAAGACACACCTGCTGGTGGTCTCAGTTGGGGCGAGGGTGGACGGGAGAAGGCAGCACCGCGGGAGCAGGAACTCCGGCGAGGTGGAGCTCCACTCCGGCGATAGCCCGGCGAGCTAGGGAGGAGGCTGTTGGGCTTGGGAGCTTCAGGGGGCCGAGGGGCATCCGTTCCGAGGGCTAGCTCGTGCCGGGGATGGCCGGGGAAGGGGCTCCATGGTGAGCTCGAGCTCCGGCTCGGCAATGGTGGACTGGGCGGCGGTTCGGGGCGCAGGTTCTGGGTGGCCGCGGAAGGGCTCGTGTGCGCGCGAGGGTAGCTTGGCTCTGCCTTTTATAGGCAAAGGGGGAGGGGGAGGACAAGCTGGGCGTGCCCGAGCTGGGGAGGGCGCGACGGCTAGGGGATGGCACGACCTCGACGCGTGGTTCGGCCATGGCGATGGCGTGGCGAGCAGGGGCGCGTGTCAGCCTTGCGGGGTGCCAGGGAGGGCCGGTTTCGGAGCAAAACCAAGGGCGCGGGGTGGATTGGCCGGGGGTGCAACGCGTGGCTGGCGTACGACACTGCCATAGGCAGGGTGCAGGGAGGAGGAAGAAGAAGATGGAGTTAGGGGCGATTTCGTAATTAAATCCAAGTTGCTGTGTTCCTTTGTAAACTCAATTTTTCTCCTTACTCCTGTGGTCAAATGAAAAAATTTTGAATACCAAATTTGTTCAAAATTTCAAGATCTACAATTTTTGTTTCAGGCACTTTTTCATTTGAGCAATGGTTTGAAAGTTATAAATTTACTTGTAAGTGTACACACATATGCATATACATATATACAATTGCTTGCAAAAATGAATTTTGATGCTTTTATTAAATTTTTCTTGATCCTTTATGCATAACATTTGTTGCTAATCTATGTTTAGTCAAATTAAAAACTTGGGCTGTCACAGATCAGAATTGGAAAGAGGCAGCCATTGGTGGGAGTATTTGTAGCCGGTGGTGGAGCTTTGTTGGGCGCTCGGGCGTGGCAATCATTGGTACGCGCGGGCGTGGCAGCAGCAGAGCAGCTGAGAGTCGAGCAGCAACAGGAATGCAAGGAGGCTTGGCACATGGCCAGGACCGCCGCCGTCGAGCTCCGTGATGGCGACGCTACGAGCTCGGTCCCCGGCGGCCCCCCAGCCGGAGCCATCGAGCTTCGTAGCGGCAAAGCGGCGAGCTCGGCCCCCGGCGGCCCCCAGCCGGAGCCGTCAAGCTCCGCGGTGGCAGTGCGGGCCAGCTTGGCCCCTGGCAGCCCCGAGCCGGAGCCATCAAGCTCGGCCCCTAGTCAGAGCAGGCGACGCGGGTGAGCTCCGTCCCTGGTCGGAGCAGGCAGCGCGGGCGAGCTCGGCCCCCAGCGGGCTTGGCTCCAAGCAACCTCGAGCTCTGCCACAGGCATGTGCCGCTGGCCGGCGAGCTCAAGCTCTGGCGTGCGCCGCAGTTTTGACCGGCCAGATGAGAGGGAAGAGAGGAAAAGGAGCTGATCCTTGGCCCCCACATGGTGTGCATGGGACATGGTGATTGAGACCAACATGGTGAACATGTTCTATGGAGATGGAGATCACCATAAAACATGGGCTATACTGATTCACAACTATGTGCTTACCGTTCTTGTCATTTTACTTCTTATGTGATAATGAGTTTTATGCATACGGTAGAAGTAGAATGATCCATCCCTCATAAACTTTAAGTTATTATGCCCTACCAACTAAAACTTGCACTGTCCCAAGTCATGTACGATTGATGGTGGGTCTATGAAATTAGGGCACCATCAATTTTCCTTGACTAGATAGGTTCGTATTGGATACTTACACACATAAGGGTTGGTCAGTGTCGGATTGCTTATCCGGCAAGTCTACCAGGGGTATGCCCGGTGGTAGATTTGTAGGTGAAGGGGGGATTCCGAAACCAAGAGTCGAATGGTTATGTGATGACACAAGGGTTTTAAAGGTTCGGGCCGCTCGGAGACTTAACACCTTACGTCCTGTGTTCTGTGTATTGGGGTTGAGTTGTATCGTATGCGTGGAGTTGCGAGGGATGAATTGTTTCCTATGGGTCCCCTCACGGCCACTTTATAGACCAGGTGCCATGGGTTACAAGTAAAGAAGGATATACTAGAGTTGTTACATGGAATCAGGTCGGTTGAGATCCCTAAATATCTGGGAACTTATTTCGAGCCTTGATCCTGATCCTTGGAGGAACCTTCCTACGTCCAGCCGAGCGCCTGTCCGCCGGGTAGTCGTGCAGAGTAGTTCGGCAGAGTAGGTACCCAGACATGGGATATGGTCTACCTCCGTCAAGCCCCCGAGTACTGAAGGGCCGAGTTGAATCTTGATGAGTGACTTTGCGAGGTTCTTCGGTACTCAATTGATGATTTGTTCAACACACAGTTAAAAGCTAAAACTTAAGCGTTTACACAGCCAACAGACTTAAACTTAAGAGAACTCTTATAGCCAAAACTAGACTTAACAGACAAGGTATAACCAAGCAAAACTCATCCTTTTAACTTTCATAAGAAGTTAAAACATTCTTACTGCGCATGTTAAAGGGAAATAAAGCAGTAAATGTTTGTGTGACACACACACACACACAAACTACCTTTAGGATAAATAAGAAAAGAAAATGCTATAGGCCGGGAGCAAGTTAGAAGCTAGAGCTTGAGTCAGATGTGCTAGGCTAGCTATATCTATGCTATCTTATGGTTAGATTGTCAGAGATTAAACTACACAATCGGGAGACCGCTATCGAAGCAACAAGAGGAGCCCGTACACCCCGGCGGCTTTATGTACCTCGTATCCCCCAATCCGAACATGGAGGATTACTAGGGCTCGAACAGGGCTGTCACCACCTGCCGGCTACCTCTACAAACCATGGGAAATGTTGACATCCAGCAACACTAGGCTAATCTAGACACCATGTCTACACTAGTAAGCGATACTCTAGTATCCCGTGCGGAGTCCCCACCCTCCGGATGGACAGACATTATACTAGAGCAAACATACGAATATTGGAGCAGTTGATAGAGTTCTAAGGCCAATATGTTAATTGTCGCAAGCACAGAGCGATCATGCAATGCAAGCATCGAATGATAACACAAAGCATATATCCGATAACTCAGAACATATTTCGAGCAAATATCGGTAACCATAGTCTAGTTCGATTACAAATAACCAAATATTACAAGAGAGAACTAGAGATGAACCTGTGAATATCCCCGAATGTTGTAATAATTAAACCAGTGAATGTACTGTTTATCGATGGTATGACTATGATTACTGCCTGAGATGTATTCTATATGTGATAGCAACTGATACAGGGACTATCACAACGATACAGGGAATCTGGTTGCCCTCCCAGGAACCCGGTTCGTTTCAAGGGGTTCGACACGACAAACCATTATTTGTTCCACCCCTTGTTGCTATCGCTCAGGGTGAAGTCAGGGTACAACCTCCCCTGACGCAGCGAGAAGGCGAGCAAACATACAAATACTAGAGCAGTTGACAGAGTTCTAAGGCCAATATGTTAACCATCGCAAGCACAGGGCAATCATGCAATGCATGCATCGAATGATAATGCAACCAGATCAAAAAGCATATGTCCGAGAACTCAGAACATACTTTGAGCAGATATCGGTAACCATAGTCTAATTCGATTACAAATGACTGAATATTACAATATAGAACTAGAGATGAACCCATACCAGAACTCTCGAGAAACTCTAGGGACTCGATGACTCCTAGACTTCTCCTAAACTCCGCTAAGCCTAAAGACTACACAAGATGCTTGAGATGAGAGTTAAGTGTGGTGTGTGTGTTCTAATCTCTACCCCCTTGTATTTATAGGAGGGAGCCACGACTTGTACCTCTTGGAACCGCCATAAGGAGCCAATGGGAGACTGCCACGTCGAAGGTTTGAGGCGGTGGGGCCCACTAGGCCGTCGGCCGACCAGGGTGGTCGGCCGGCCACCAAGTAGCGCCAACCGCCACCAATCTTCTTCTGATGGGCTTGTCTGGGCCTCCTCTTGTCCAAAAGTTGAGGCACGGCTTGTCCTAACTGGATTTGCTTCGGTTCTTAGGCTACACTCGGTCCATTGAGCCTGAATCGGTGCTCTGATATTTTCTGTGATTTTATGTTGGGCCAAAGTGTGCTTGCAACCTACATATTAGCTCAAAAACACATCTTGCATTTTCTAAAAGGTAAAATGTGGTTTAGGGATTTATTTGGATAAAGATGCACGTAAGAAATACAAACTCTTATGATTTTCTGATCAAGTTGACGTCTGGAATGATCGTTAGTGAGCCTCAACAAAGGCCATGTCCTAGTCTGGTTTGCTTTTGTACTTTGGCCTCTTTTGATCCATTTGAGCCTGATTCTTGTGCTCTGATTGGTCAATGATTTTACCTTAGACTGAGGAGTGTGTTTCCTGGCTCTTGAGGTGTGTTTTCTCTCATATTACACCTGCATACAAATTTTTACCAATACTTGTGGAAATGGTTAGTAATAAACCCCTACCACTAGATTGATCTTCATATTGTATGTGTTTATGCAGGCATTGATGGCGTAAAATTGATACTTAAGCGCCGTCAATATATGGTAATGTGGGACAGACATGACATAGTGACTACAGGAACAGCATGCGGAATTGTACAGCATAAAACCATGAAGCTAGTAGAAATCGCCAATGACACTTGTGAGGGCATGCCTCATAACTAGTTTTGGGTTTGAGAAAGGCTGTTAACAAATAACTGCATTAGCTGAGTGGGGTGAAGCTATTGCAAGAGAAACAGGCCATCAAATAGGGGTGAATGTTCATATTCCCGAAGTGAGCCTGATGGAACCAAACATGAACCTCAAGATAATCAGGGTGAACAGGATGTGGCAAATGAAACTAGAGGCCAACCCCGTGCTCCACCAATTCTAGATGAAATCCAAATCTCAAATTCTGCGCCAAAGGAGGCAACTACAAAGGGTAGAAAGCGTGGTGGAAAACAAGTAGAGGTTCGGAGGCAGAGCTGGTAGAAGCCTTGCCAAACAGAGCTCGCTCCAAGGGTCACCAATAAGGGATGTAAACGAATCAAATACTGACGGATATTACTGATATCGTATTTATTTTATATTTTTATTTGAATACGGAGTCGGATACGGATAGTATTAGTTTTTGTCGGATAAAATTATAATTGATATCGACATTATAAAAATGCAACTTTTTAGTATTCGGGTACGAATTGGTTACGGGTATTGAATACTCAAAATCGAATACCAACAGATAAAACTCCTTCCAAACCGGATTGAATTCAAATACGATCGAAAATATCTGTAGCGTTTACATCCCTAGACTTGCCCGGGTGAACTCGTCGGAACAGGTGTGGTCCACCATGTCCGGTGGACGTGCCCACCCCTTGGAAGCAGAAGGCACAGAAGTGGTAGGCCACGCCGCATCTGGACATCGTTTAGATGCAAAAATTTTATCCTATAAATGTCACATCGGATATGTCGGCACAAGTTTGAAGTATTAAACAATGACTAATTGTAAAATAAATTATAAATCCTGTCTGTAAACTATGAGACGAATATAATAAGCCTAATTAATCTATCATTAGAGCATGTATTAGGATAGCAGTTTAGTGTCTAATCATGGCCTAATTAGGCTCATTAGATTGGTCTCATAATTTACAAACTTCCATTTTTTATTTTATCTAAATTTAATATTTTATGCATGTGCCGCATATTCGATTTGATAGTTTTGAAATTTTAAATTTTGCATCTAAATCAGACCCTGATATTCTGATGCATCTTTTTTTTGAAAGCTTGATTGATGCATCACGTTTACCCTGATTCGCTCATCGTCCCCGTCTCAATTTCCGTCGGGCCGCTCCCCCCGTCGCCCCTCTCACCCCTTCAGCCCATTACTCACCACCACCAGCAAGCGAAGCTTCGTACACGCGGCGAGCGGGCGGGCGGCCGCGCTTCACCTGCGCTCCCCCCCCCCCCCCCCCCCCCCCCCGCCTCGTTATCTCCACCTCAATTCGCTCCGCTGGCGCCACACGGCCGGAGACCGGAGTGCGAAGGTGGACTGGGAGGCTTGTCTGTTTCTAGCTTTCGGTTCCTCAGGCGCCTCTGCCAGCGATGTCTGAGGGCGGCCGCGGTGGCGCACCGGGGAAGCTCCGGGAGGCCGCTTGCAACGCCTTCGCCGGCGGTTCGGCAGGTAATTCTGCTCCCATCTCGCCTCGGGCTCGGTCTCGCGGGTTTGGTTGTGATGGTGGTTTTGGGTTCTGATTCCTTCTATTTCTGGCGTGGTGGGTGCTGGCGCAGGGGTGATCTCGGCCACGGTACTGTGCCCGCTGGACGTGATCAAGACGCGGCTGCAGGTGTACGGCCTTCCTTCCAACCTCTCATCTGGCGCGCCGCCGGCTGGTAAGTTACCCCTCGACGCATGCTGCCTGCCTGTCTGCTACTTTTGTTTATTATGTATATATTCCATTTCGTGCTTGTTTGCCGGCTGGGTGCTTCAGAGATATGGGAACTGGATGGTTTCTGGATTGCACGAAGTGAGGTAGACTCTTTACAATTATATAATAGAACGGATACAGATTCTTCCTGGCCGAAATTGCCAAGAGAAGTTTTACTGTAATACAGTGTTTTTATCTTTGGTCGTGGCCTAAATCATAACTGTTTCTCAATTGGTATGATATTCTCAATTGGTTGGAGAGAACATGGCATTTAACATAACTGTTTCTCAATATGAGGGCATGTTATACAAATATTACCATTTATAGCTCCTAAAGAGGTAGACTCTTAGAGATGGTATGATATTCTCAATTGGTTGGAGAGAACATGGCATTTAACATAACTGTTTCTCAATATGAGGGCATGTTATACAAATATTACCATTTATAGCTCCTAAAGACGTGTTCTGTTGGATTTTGTCATGCTCAATTTGGAGTTCGTCATGAAATATTTTTTGCTTGTTGCAAAGTTTTCTTCCAATTCTGCAAAGCCAGTCTTTGGCCGTGTTTAGATCTTTACCCGTAAACTTTTTGAAAGGGAATCTTGCTATTTCAGAGTACTAAATGAAGTCTATTTATAAAACTTTTTGCACAGATGGGTTGTAAATCGCGAGACAAATCTAACGAGCCTAATTAATTCATGGTTAATCCATAACTAGCGGATGGTTACTGTAGCATCACTGTTGCAAATCATGGATTAGGTAGGCTCATTGGATTCGTTTCGCGATTTACAACCCATCTGTGCAAAAAGTTTTGTAAATAGACTTCATTTAGTACTCCATGCACGTGTCCAAACATTTGATGTGATGTTTTTTGCCAAAATTTTTTGGCATCTAAATACACCCTTTGAAGAGGAGGCATATGAGATGTGAAGATATGTCCCTAACTTCAGTTTGGAAGATAAAATCTTCATAGTTTACAATTATATTATCTTGAGAGACGTGGTGCGATATTTATGTCTCTAACTGTATTAGGATGATTAATATAGGAGCTATAATAGATAAACATTGTATACTCAGGAATAACTAGTTTCATTAGCATGTATTCCAACTTTAAAATTTTACCAAACAAACATCATTTGTTTATGGTAATTGTCTAATTATTATCTACCCTTTTGTGTTTATCTTGTTTCCTAATTTATGTTTCAATCTTTATTAGGTAGGGTGATTATTTCTGGTTTTCAGCAGATATTGAAAAATGAAGGCTTGCCTGGGTTGTATCGTGGTCTTTCACCAACAATTGTAGCACTGTTTCCAACTTGGGCTGTAAGGAATCTCGTCTATCTTACATCTTTTATAAGCACTATTGGCAGAATTGTTTTGCTTCAATGCAACATAATTTTAGCTCAACACTTCTTTCATGTTTGGGTGCTCAAGTGTGGTTTGGTTGAACAACCAATGAGCTATAATTGTAGCTCAGAGACTCGACCTTGTCCTGATCCGATGTGATCACACTATATCTAATGCACATTATTTCTTGCTAGTGAGGGGCCCTTATTCTTATATTTAATGTACCGTAGAAAATGATCCCAATAATATATGATGTTGGTAGTTTGGTTAGGAAAGTGGTTCATTTGTTGTGATCACATTGTTTTTTTAAGGAAACAAATGCTGTTTTTGTGATTTTGTGGTTTTTTATGGGAGGTGGGTGAGGGGAGGAACATGTGGAATATAATCCTTTTTGATAGTAGAAGTCAGTAGTGAGTCTGATTTTGGATGAGTATGACACTGCTATATGATAGAGTTTGAATATCTAATAATCACGTGTTTTGAATGTAACTGAGAGAGGGTCCTGAGTATTTATGCTCCTTGAAAACATTTCCTTGTATATTCCATAATCAGGTAGAAGAAACACTTGTTAGGAACGTCATGGTGTTTTCTCGTCTTGTTTTAGATTTCTCTCTGTTTCCTTGTTTAGGATTTCGGCCAATCTTTTTTTTTTGAGGTGAAACTGTGGGGGAGTTCCCCACAGCAATAGTATTAACAAAGAAAAGGATAATTACAGGGGTTAGGTTAGGTATACTTACAATGAGAGAGGGAAGAGAAAGGGGCGGGGTTTGGGGGGGGGGGGGTGGGGTTTGAAAGATTACAAGATAGAGTCTAGCCATTGTACAACTGGAGTTCTAAGGTCCTCTCTAACTCTATGTAACTGAAGGAGTACTTGTGCTTTGAACCTCACGGTCCAAAGTTGTATGCTTGCTGGAATTCCTTCAAAGATATTGCTGTTTCTGACATTCCAGATTTCCCATGCTGCAATCTAGTATTATGTTACAACAAAAACTCTGATTGCGTGCATTGGAGCTGGTGCCTCTGGGGATATTCCTTCTATTCCTTTAAAAAATAATCAGATAGTTGATCTTTGGTCTATGCACTTTAATTATTTGAACTTTCCTTGTCATTTTTCAATTTTTTATATGGTATATAGGGCCGTTTTGGCATGGCTCCAGCTCTGAGATCCATTGGTAGGGTTCCTGATCCTACCAAGGATCTCCCTCAATCGATATGGATGAGTGATCGGGGGAGGGAGACGTGGGCGGCGCTGAGGCGCCGTGGCTGTGCGGCGGCGGCAGCAGCAAAAGTCTCGCGCGAGAGAGAGATTAGGTCACAGGAAATCCCAGCTCCTTAAGGGAAGCCGGAAACGATATATGTTTCTGCTTAATTCCTTCTCAAGTCCTGGTTACAATATATATAGCCTCCGCTATCCAATCTCAAGGAAAATACTATCTGTTTTAAGGAACTATAATAAATAGATAATCTAGGCAATCAGCCCCCTCTTGGGCCTAATATGCCTGCCAAATCCTAGCCACTTTTGGGCTGCCGCCAGCTATATTGGATGCCGGTCATAACATCCATACTGGAGCTGAAGTTTGTAAAATAGATTAAAATATTTTATATTTTTATTTAAATAAAAAACTAAAAGTATAAGGACTTAGCAAAGACCATTGATTTATTTACAGCTCTAGCTCCAAGAATTTCTGGAACTGGGTATGAGCAGCTCCAAGAACCCCACGAATTTTCTAGAGTTGGAGCCATGCCAAACATGCCCATTGTAGCAAAACAAATAAACCTACCTTTTTGTGTCTGCAGGTAACCTTTTCGGTTTATAATCATGTGAAGGGACTTCTTCAATCGGAAGGTAAAATACAACTGTGCTTATGTAGTGTATTACATCCATCTTTTGTATGTCAAATGCTGAAGAGCATTAGGCAGAGATGTCAATAGATCTTGTGGTAGCATAGCACATGTGCTTGAATGAGATTTTGTCTTTTTAAATTTTATCCATCTCTTAGTTTCATTTTCTGTTTATTGAGCATTTCAAATGAATATGATACTCTGTTGCTTGTCCCTTGTATGTATTGAGAGTAAACCATATATACTATTATTGACACTGTTTATAAAACCATACATTATTATGATACTCTATAGTGTAAATCTCATGTATTATTACTTATGACATTAATCTGTTCAATACTAGACATTTTTTTATAGCTCTGATTGCCACCTGCTTATATTCAATTTCTCTATACCATGAAAATGCTCCATTGCTTTTTGAAAGTTCTAACTTATTTCTATGGATGCAGTTGCCTGTTATATAATGGTTTTTATAGCTCTCTCTGCTGCCTGCTTATTATAGTCAATTTTTCTGGATACCATGAATATCCTCTGTTGCTTTTGAAAGTTCACCTGCAGTTGCATGTTATATGTTGTGTATAATTTACATGATTACCTTTATTAGACCACAATTCAAGCTCAACCTGCAGATAAAAGAATTGGTACACAAGCTCTGTATCTACTACTAACAACACTTGTTCATCATGCAGATGGTAATAACAGTGAACCATCTGTCCAAGCAAATGTTCTCGCAGCTTCATGTGCTGGAATTGCAACAGCCACTGCAACAAATCCACTATGGGTTGTGAAGACTAGGCTACAAGTATGTTATACTATAAAGTTTATGTTTGTCTACATTTCTATGTCAGGTATTTATCTTCTACTCCCTCCATTCCAAATTGTAGGTCATTTTGGCAAATCTAGATACATAGTTTTTGCTATGTATCTAGACATAGTGTTTATTTAGGTGCATAGCAAAAGCTATAAATGTGGATTCGCCAAAATGACCTACAATTTGGAATAGAGGGAGTAAGATAATGTGTGTCACTTGTATAGGTTTTATAGTTTTACATATGACTTCAACACACAGTTCTTCTTTACACAGTATTATTGAGTACCCTGAAATGATTACCAAATTGGAAAATACCAACCCATGTGTCACTGACATGTGCCTCACTATGTCAATCTGCCATCATTGGATGATCATTTCCAATTTAAAAACATGGGTCATGGTTCAGTGAGTAATTATTACGGATTCACATGAATACAAGGGACTAGTGTGGATGCTTAAACATTTCTAGTTATACAACAGCGGTTTACCTAGACCTAAGAAACAAAGCTCATGCAGTCTCTCTCTCTCTCTCTCTCTCTCTCTCTCTAATCCTCACTCTTTAAACAATAGCATTTTCATCATTCAAACTTTTCGCATTTTAACTTTTGCATTTTTGCTTATCTCGTTGCAAGTAGATTGGTTCTTGCGTTTTTTATGATACAAAACAATTATGGAAAGATCGCTTCTTTAAACAATAGCATTTTCACTAACAGTCACTCCAGATCCTCTAGTCATAAATAAGTCTCTTGTTCAACATTGAGAAGGTCCCTGATACATGACTTCAACTACTATTTTTTGTTAAAATATATTCATAAACTATAGCAAAAGCATACTAATATGAAACTACTTTCGAGACAAATCTACTCATATCATTTTTAAATATTCAAAATCAATATGAAAAAAGTTTTGTAGTTCTAGAACACAAATTGTGATTACAAGGAATTGACAATTGTCGACATCCTAATCGGATGCTCTTGTTGTGATGATGAAGCTAAACAACCTAGTCGAGGGAGGGATGGAGCATAAGTGAGAGAGATGTGGAATGAGTGGCTCTTTATTTGCTTGCCTTTGGATCACCTAAGAAATCCTTTATATGGATTTTAGATGCCACTGTAACTGGAAATTTTGAAAGCTCTTGGATTGGATCTCTGAATGCCACTGAACAATTGATATTTTCATACTTGCTATTGCTTCTAGAAACGATATTGCTTTGATGATATACAAATATCACAATAGGATGCAACGAAGGGGAGTAGGATAAAATCTGGGGTTGGCAGAGCCGGGTGCTTGGCAATTGAGCATGAGGGCTGGTGTGGAAGAATACCATTTGCAGTTTGCTTTAGTGGTATGGCATTTCAAAACTTTCCAGTGGCATGTAATAATTTTGTTATATAGTGGGCAAGCCAGCTCATAGTGCAGATGGAGACAATGACTTGGTATATAAGAAAAAATAATAATCAACTTAACCATAATTTAACTCTTATACTTAGCGCTTTCTGTTTTCTGACTATTAGCTCATTTGTGAGCTCTCTTAGGTTTGCGATTTTTTCTGCATGCGTTGTTAATGGGCCCTCATATGTTTGGACCATAACATAAACTGCAATAACTATGATTTCTGCCTTTGAATCTGCGTGCTGGACACATTGCACAAAAAATTGTAGAATTTCTACTTCGCATAGAATAAAAGGCACTGTTAGCACAATATGCAGATGTGGGATCCATTCCAAATTATTTCACTTGAGGCATCTTATTTGTTCTGTGTCTAGAATCATGAGTCAGAGATTGGTGGAAGGGTGATACATGTGATTACCATGCACGAGTTAACTCATGTTTTATTCATTCTTTAAGTGCCTGCTGGGTCATTATCGTGAGAAAATTGCTATTTTAGGACTCCAAACAAGCAGCTTCGCTAAAATAGGATTTCTAACATTTGCTTCGCTAAAATAGGTCTTCAAACATTAGCACTTCGGAATACATGACATTTTCCTCATTTTAAGTCATTTGATAATCTAAATACATATTTGGGGGGCTTATATGACTGATTTGCCCTTAGCCCTTGCCTGTGCGCCCCGGACGTCGCCGCATGATGCCGTGGCCGCGGACGACGGGCGCTGCTCGAGGGCCGTCCGCGACGCGGAGGGTCGGACGGCGGCGACGGCGGGGGGCGTCGGCGGGCGGGCGGCGCGGCGCGGGGTGCAGGGCGGGCTGAGCCGCGCGTTCGGGGACGGGCTCCGGCGGCCGGTGGCGGCGTCCGCGCCCGTTGAGGTGCCCGCGTGGCCGAGCCGCTTCGCCGTGCCGGACCCGGAGCCGGCGCTGCTGTTCGAGATGGAGATGGACGACGGCAAGGCGGGCACCGGCAGGTGGGTGCCGCCGCACGTGTACCTGGCGCGGCGGCAGGCACGGGCGTCAGTGGTGGAGGGCGCCGGGCGGACGCTCAAGGTGCGGGACATGTCGCGGGTGCGCGACTCCGTCTGGAGCCGGACGGGCTTCGACGGATGACGACGACGCCGACGACCATCGAAAGCTTGGGTTTTTTTTTTTGAAAAGATGAAAGCTTGGGTTTTGATTTCCCTTTTTGCCTCCTCGACCACTCGCTCTCAGATTTCTCCTCCTCTCCTTTTTCCTGGATGAAAATTTTGTATCTCGTGAGGGTTGCTGCTTGTTTTTGGCCTCCGATCCATAGGCGATTGAGTACTAATCAATGGGAAACAACAAGAGCTAGAGATGAGCAAGGGATGTGTCGCCGGCGACGGGCGTCGCAGGGAGAGCGCCGGCGACGGGCGTCGATCTCGGACGTCGCTCGTAGGGCGGGCAGCGGTGTCGCGAGGGTTACGTGAATCGATTAGTACAGAAGGGGCAGTAAAGTCAATACGAGAAATACATGTATTTTAGTATTGAAAATGAGATTAAAATGAGGAAAATGTCATGTATTCCGAAGTGCCAATGTTTAAAGGCCTATTTTAGCGAAACGAATGTTAGGAATCCTATTTTAGCGAAGCCGCTTGTTTGGAGTCCTAAAATAGCAATTTTCTCCATTATCGTTAATTTTAAAAATTGGGACCACCTTAACTATTCTGCTTTTGAGACATCAGAAAAGGTAAAAGAGCTAAATGCACAATAACATCTAGTATGAAACCTGAACAGGGTATGCCATAAACTTTAGAGGTTGGAGACATCTTTTTCTTGTTGTAAAGAATGAACTAATGAGTCCCTGAATGTTTTAAGGCCGAATGCAGCTTATTATACATAAAAATGCATCACCCCATCTATATGATTGCATTCCTATTCATGTTGTCACTCACTGAGGTGGTCTGGTGAGAAAAAAACTGATGACTTCGTCAGCTCACTGGTTTGTCTGTTCGAACACAGTCTAAAATGCTACTGTTTTTGTATCTTTGAGTAGTGTTTTAACTCACATTGATATACATATGCCAATTTTATTTTTGCATGTATAACTTAGAATCTGTATTTACATGGAGGCAAAAGACAGAAAATTGGTAGTTTGAATCCTGCAACAATGAATGGGATTGGAATAGTATCATGCCTCTTTTTTTTTTGACAATTTGAGATCTTTTTAGCAGGATCTGACTGCCAAACTAGACATGGTTTGAATTTGTGTTTTCCTGATCGAACCAATGGTTTGCTTTGGATAATGTGACTGTCAAGCTGTTTGGAGTGAAGGATTTTGAAGACATGAACAAAACATAGTGACTGGCTGAAAAATGCTCACTCTTTTTATGTAACCAGAAGAACTCACCAGACACTCTTATACTCTTATATAACATTTTGCTTCCATCAGTCTAAATGAGTTTTGGGAGAACAGCTTGAATGCTTTTTAAGCAATGATTGGTAGTACAGTTTGCATTAAATAATTGAGCTTTTTATAGTCTTCTCTTGGTCTTTAGTTAGTAGCTAATACTCCGTTATCTTTCACACTTGCATTTCTGTGCCACTTTGGATGATATCTAACATGTATTCCATGTTTTCTGTTGAAGACACAAGGGATGAGACCTGGAGTAGTGCCTTACCAAAGCATCTTATCTGCTTTGCAGAGGATTGCAAAAGAAGAAGGAATCCGTGGATTATACAGGTAGATTGTGCATCTAACTGGAATGCACATGTGCTGGTTCATTCTATTTCTTAGCTTTCATCTAACTATTATTGACCTAATGTGCCCTTGTTTCTTTTCTCCATGATGATAGTGGTCTCCTGCCTTCTCTAGTTGGGGTTGCTCATGTAGCCATCCAGCTCCCAGTCTATGAAAAGGTGAAACTATACTTTGCTAAAAGAGGTAACAATATTTGCTACAGAAAATGTGAATGACGATTGGTCATCCATCATCTACATGTAAAAGATTGACTATGTACTTTTTTTTTTCAGACAACACTACAGTTGATAAACTCAGCCCTACACAAGTAGCTATGTGTTCGTCAGGATCCAAAGTAGCAGCCTCGATAATAACATACCCACATGAGGTATGCTGATTGATACAGTGCATTTCCTACCATTTTTCCATAAATGAAGATTTTGTCCATCCTTTTGGAATAGCTGAATACAACTATTACTCTTTCACAAGCTGCTCATGGTACATCTTGTAATTTTGATCAGGTAGTTTAGCACGTGACATGTCATTAGTTTCTTTTACTTCGTCATTATGATAGCATAACTTGGGCTTTTGCCAATAGAGGGGGTTAAAGTGAAGTAACTGTTCCTGTCAGTGTCTCCTTGTTTTTATGATGTATAAGGCACTCAAAAGGTATGTTTTCTTCTCTCTCCTAGTTTTAAACATTTAGTTGTTGACTTATGTTGGTAGGTTATACGATCCAAGTTGCAAGAACAAGGCCGTGATCATCGTGGTGCTATGCGGTATAGTGGTGTAGCTGACTGTATCAAGCAAGTTTACAGGAAGGAAGGTTTTCCTGGCTTTTACCGAGGCTGTGCTACCAACTTGTTGAGAACCACCCCAAATGCTATCATTACTTTTACCAGCTTTGAGATGATCAATCGATTCATGCACCAGCTTCTGGCCCCGTAATCGAGAGCATGAAGCCAGCAAAGTTCCATTGTTGATCTAGCAGAGATGGAAATCCAATCTAGCTGCGGGTCTGATGGTTAACATGGTTGTTGTCATTTTCCCATTCTGACGAAATGGTGGCTGTTAAACACAGGTTTTGGTGAGAGAGAATCAAAATATTCTGTTTTGGCGTGTTATAGAAACATGAGGAGGGACCAAAAAATGAAAATATCGAGCCAATCCTTGTCTGCAAAAGATGCCGACCTGCTAGTTGCCGATTTTTACTGATTTAAGCTCAAAATCGATGTGACCAGTTGTTACGGTTGATCACATATTGCATATAGAAGCGATTGATGCCTAGAACTCTCAAAGAAGCCAGGACTCCTGCGAGTCTTGTGAACAGGATATGCATTTCCGTGCAAACATTGCTCTCTGGTTATGCTATTTTTTGTTTTAAATGATATGAAATTGTTTTCATTTTTTATTCATATTTAAAACATATTAATATGTGTACTCAGTTGACCAATGGGATTAGCATAATGCCCGGGGTAGCAGAGCAAGGCTTCATACGAACGTACGTTTTGGATCAGCAAGTACCAGGGCCCGTGGCACGCCATTTCTATATATGAAAGGAGCTGGATTCGGCGCACTCTCAGGCCGTCCATGTCGGCCTAAAATTTTACCACCGTTCAATCTTGTTTCACTGGTCTAGATGTCTTCTCGCTTGGTCAACGCTCATTTTCTACCGTTCATACGATACAGACCTTTTGTGTTCGAGTATCTTCCAGGAAGTTTCCTTCGTCTTCCCTTTCTTCGTCTTCTCCACTAGCTGCGCCAAATTGGTGCTGTCGCCGCCCTTATTTAGTAGATAATGTTTTGGAGGGGTACCTATCCGCCCTTATATAATCTGGGAGGATAGGGTTACATGGAAATTCTAGTCGAAACTAGCAGAGTCCTACTCTAATATGGTCAAGTAGTTTTCTTGTATGTCGGCTAGTCCTATGCCTAATCGGGTAGTTACAAGAGGATAAGGTACATGCGATGCGTTATCCCTTACTCTAGAATATTTCACGCTTATGAGCAGTCTCGCTCCCCGGGTCTGACAAACTCCCGAGCTCTCCGTAGTCGAGTACTGCATGTGTGAAGGCGTCTTCGAGGGCTTCTATGGTCCGTCGAGTGCTTCGAGCAGTCTTCCAAAAACTTTTTTGACTGCATCGAGGCTATGAGGTGCTCAAGCTTCGAATCATCATTTATATGGTGCGTGATAAACTCGCACTCTATATAGAGTAGCCCCCGAGCCTTTGGTTGAATCGAAGAATTAGGTTGAGGGTCAAACCAGTCTTCAATCATAATCTTTCCAATCTTTTCAAATCGATTTGAAAAATAAGCCTTTTGTGTCACGTATCTCGCAGCCCTGAGCCTTGAATCCAAATCCCACAGATTTAGAATAAAGGATCCAAAGCCGTGGCATGCAGTATATAAATTTATCTTGATGGTGAATTCAGAAAAATTGATTCTGAAATGTGGAACTAATGAGGACATCCCAACCATACATACTACTTTAAGTGTCAAGAATTCACCATCCAACATCAAAGATAGAAATCAAGGATTACTTACAAGAAGTCATGCCAAAAAACTACAAGAACAGGTGAATTCATTCCTAACCGATTGTGCTTTCATGACTTCTAAGGATGTTATACTACCTAAATGTTCTACATTGGTTGTGCTTAGGTGTACACATGAAGAAAAGAGCACAAGATCGGACCAAAGAGAGCACCAGATCAGATCGGACCGTCAGATCGAACCCATGTTATTAAAACGTCGTGAAAACGTTATTTTCATGACGTTTACACGATAAAACGCCATAAGATTGTGAAACGCTCGAACGTTTTGACAAAATCACATAAAACGACGTTTTATGGCGTTTAAACGTCCGTTTTATTCGTTTTGGCGTTTTACCTCGTGAAATTCGTTTAAACGCCATTGCATGGACGTTTTAGGTGCCCATAGCCCCTCCCAGTCGCCCCATCCTATTCCGATTCAGATCTGGATCGAGTCCCCCTCCCGTGACTCTGTCTGCCGGCCGCGCCGCCTCCTTCCTCTCTGCCCCCGTGCCCCGCCTCCCTTCTTCTCCGCGCCGGCGCGCCGCCGCCTCCTCCATTGGCCTCCCGCTGCGCCTGCGCGGAACGCCGCCACGCCGCGCCGTGCCGGTGCCAGGGCGCGCCTGCGCGGAACATCGGTGGCTCGGTACCAGGGCGCTGCCGCTGCGCCTGCCGCGCGGAACACGGTTGCCACTTGCCAGTGCGCTGCGCCTGCCGCCAATGCCGCCTCCGCGCCTCTAGTAGCTGCTCCAGCTCCTTGATGCCGCCACGCCGGTGCCAAGACGCTGCGCGGACCGCGGAAAGCTGCTATCGACCAGACTAGGTAAGCATTTCTCATTCTATACCACCCCTCTGTAATTTATATGCTCTGCTTATCTAGATCCAGGTTAATTTGAGCTACTTAGCAGTGTGATTTGCCTGTGGCCACTTGATTTACATAACCATTCTTGAAAGAAACATTGTTATCCTCAATTCCTCATTGCTTACACAAGAGGATGTTGTCTTTAATCAGAATTTGTTTAGGGCTGAGGGCTCATATACCATTAGTGAGAATGGAGTTAGTTGTATTTGACTTCGATTGTATTCGACTCTTGCATAGTTCTTAATTAATGAGAATGCTGTTGTTGTGTGCTGTCCAGATGGCAAGTAGTGATGATGATGGCTATGTTGGAGAGCTAAGGGGTTGCTTCAATGATGTGCTTGTTAAAATGGTGACAGATGAGGACCTTAGAGACAAAATTGATGGTCAGGCTGTCCTTTATGAGAACCAAAGAGAATCATTTGCAAACCCAATGGCTATAAGGAATGCTCAAACAAGAAGTCCAAGTGAGTATTCTAATACTTGTAAACTTCCAATATCTATTTCAGCAACATGTAATTTGTTTTCAGCATCTAAATCCCAACCTATTTTCTTATTTAGTTGACTGGTGGCTTGCATATGGTGGTAGAACCATTGAGCTCTATAAGTTTGCAAGGCGGATTGTTAGTCTTTGTGCTTCATCATCCGGTTGTGAGCGAAATTGGAGCACATTTGAATTTGTAAGTTAGTTTATATCCTTACATTACATGACACTACTCAATTTTAGTTGTTACCTCCTTATTTATTGAGTATTGCTACTTTGGTTGTAACTTGTAGATGCATACCATGAAAAGGAACAGGCTAGAGCATGAGAGATTGAATAATTTGGTGTATGTTTCATACAATAGAAAGATGGCCGTTTGGTTCCAAAAAATGCGTGAAGAAGGAAAGAACTTTGATCCTTTAGTTCTTGAAGATTTTGATTGGGACAATGAGTGGGTTGATCCATTTGCTAATTCAGCACCTATTGGGGGTGATCCTCTTTTCACATGGGACCATGTTGATCAAGCCGCTGGTGCATCTACACAACTTCAAGGACGTAATTTTCCTAGGCGAGCTCATGGTAGTCATGTGTCAAGAATTGTTCAAGATGAAGATGACGCTGATGTGGGGTGAAGAAAATGAGAATGATGATGATTTTGTGCTTGATGACCTTGATATGGATGACGATGAAGCAACAAACAATGGTGGCAATGGTGAAGAGGAAAGGAATGATGATATCGGTCTTAATGAACTAGATGATGGTTTTTGAGACATCATAGATGGGAGATTGAATAATGCTTGTGTGCTTATTATTGTGCTTGTGGTTGTGGACTTGATTTGCTTGCTTATGCACTTCTGCTTGTGGACTTGTCATTCTACTATTTTATTTTGTGGTTTGCTTGATTGCTTTGGTTGTGAACATGTTATTTTGGAACTATTATTATGTGAACCTACATTGGTTGTTTGATATTTAACTAGTTGTTTGGTATTACACTTAGTATATTGTGTGAATTAATTATTTATATTGATATTTTCCTATATTATTTGTCACGACATTTAAATGTTCGTTTAAACGTTTACAAGACGAAATCTGCTCTCCAACGTTTCAACGTTTTATCATGCTAATAACATGGGATCGAACAATCCAAAGAAACAGCCATAACTTTTGATTCCCAAAAGTTATGAAGACCCATGAGTACTTGTTGGAAAGCTTATCAAGTCTACTTTCCAACCGAGCAAACCTCACATCGTTTGGACTCCCCAGTAAAACGTTATGAATAAGACATTAATGACTAGTCAGAAGGTCAAGAGTCTGCTTTATCTTTGCTCAACTTCCCCATGCAAGACTGTACCATTCTACAAAGTTTCATGATGCCAGAAGCCGAAAGGACGCGAGCAACAAATGGCTCATCATTTTGACTTCCGAGCATGGAGTAATAACCATCTCACTGAAAACTGCCAGAAGCCGAAAGGACGCGAGCAGGAATTAAAGACCATCCCATGAATGCTTCACCAGTTGGCCTTCCACCTTCCAACGTGGAGACTTCAGTTCATACCTATCTAGGAGGGTTGTTCCTAGTATAAATATTCCCTATGTGTGCTCAGAAAACAACTTTTGATGATTTGATAAACCGATATGGTATTGTGGCCACGCTGTTGAGTGTCTTACACACCTTTGTTCTTGCGAGTTCTACTTGAACTTGTGAGGAAGATCTCTTTGAGGTCCCCTACTTCATGCTCAACGGTTGCCAGTTCGGCTACGTGGTTTTGTGTGGATTAGTTCCGGATTTTGGTTCTGCGATAGTTCGGAGATCGAGTTGAAATCCTCAAGGTTTTGATGCCTCTCTCCCCGTCACTTGGTTGCATCCAACCTTGGCAAGTATAAAACTATTTACCTGCTGTTCGCAGCAAAGTTATCCTTATTCTTGAACCTACTATCATGAAGATTGGGCCATCTTTGTGCCGAATTATATCGGCACCTATCATGTGATATCGGAGCTATTGTTGTCATGGTAGATTTTGTTATCACCCATTTATCTATCCTTTTGTTTACTATCTGTTACTGTTTTCATCCATCACATATATTTATTTTACCGTATCCTATAGTCCACTAAAAAGTCATATAGAAAATCCTATAGCCTTTTGTTGGTACTGATAATCTCTTGTCGTTTGCATTCATCTTGTTGTTGGTCACAATTTTTTTAGCACCGTGAAAAGGCCTTTTTCTAGTCCAGCCCGCTTCCTCCTAGCCGCTGATCTGCCAATCGACGACCCACATCCCACGGCGGCACAGCCGCTGGTGGACGACGGCTGGGTTCCGGTTCTCCCCCACACGTTCTTCAAGGAGCGGCACAGGCTGTCCAACTATTTATTTAATCCCCATTTTTCATCAGCGTCGTCGACAGTTCCACTACCACAATCTTTTCCCCTTTGGCGGCTACAGCCTCGCCGTCTCGGACGCCATGAAGCGATCGGTCTCCCCGTCGGCACCTGCATCCTCCAGCCGGTCGCGGCGTCTCTCCCCCTCGGCGATGGCGTTCGGCTCCCCATTGCGCCAGGATCGACCCTCCGACGCCTCTACTGCATCCTTCGGCTCCTCTGCTGCAGGCCGCCATTCGCGCTCCCGCACGTTCTCGGGCCGCTACGTTGCCCACTAGTCCCGCGCGATGCCAGCGACCTTGGGTGGCCATCGCGCTCCGACACCGACGAGCTCGACCCGCCGCCAGCGGATTTAGCCCATGTTGGTGCTAGGGACTCTCCAGCGCCTTCCCAGCCTCCTCCAACGGTTACAAAGGATGAGACCTTCGACTCTTCTCAATTTGAGGTAAAATTTGATGAGAATAAATAGTCTACTCTTGATTCAAAAGTAATTAATATGATAGATAGTGCTGTTGCTTCTCATGTAAATAATAAGTTGGAATTTATTGGTCAAAATATGCATGATATGTTTGATGATCACTTTAGCCGAATTGAAATACATCTTGGTATGAAATCTGTCGGTAATGATGCGTCTACATCAAATACCGATAAGACAATGGGTGGTTCGGCTAGTGGCAAATTTTCAACTAATAATGCTATTGTGACTAATTCAGCTAATCAACATAGCCGAATTAATTATAATGCATCGCCTAATGCAAATGTGTCATATGGGGCAGCAAGTTCGTTGCGACATTCTACACAGCCGAACTTTGCTCAACCTAATAATACACCGATCACTAATCGGCCTAATGCCGACGATGTTGGATCAGGTAGTATTAAAGAAGAGGTGATTAAGATATTTCGGTAAACATTTGGTATAGAACCTAAAGTCAAATCCCGATCTTATCAAAGACCATACCCTGAGAATTATGATTATGTTGCATATCCTCGAGGGTTTAAAATTTTTGAGTTTGTTAAATTCACTGGTGATGATAGTAAAACTATATTGGAGCATATAGGGCAATGTATTATACAATGTGGTGAATCTAGCACTAATGATATTTACAAATTGAGGTTGTTTCCTTTGTCTCTATCGGGTGCGGCTTTTACTTGGTTTATTTCATTGCCACCCAATTCAGTTTACACTTTTGCTGATTTAGAGCAAAAATTTCATGATTATTTCTTTACTTGTGAAACTGAATTGAAATTGTCACATCTTACATTGGTTAAACAAAAGATACATGAAGGTGTTTCTGAGTATATTAGAAGATTTACAGATACTAGAAACCGATGCTATAGTTTGACAATTTCTGATAGAGATTTAGCTGATCTAGTTTTTGCTGGTTTACTTGATTTTCATAAAGCAAAGCTAGAGGGACAAGAATTTCTAGATGTTAGTCAAGTCTTACAAAAAGCTCTGGCTAATGAAAGCCGAGCTAAAGAATCTAGAGATTCACAAAAGTTCAATGAAAAGCCTAATCGTCCTGTTTATGTGCTTGGGTGCGATTCAAATTGTTCGGATGATGAAGGTAAAGATGTTTATGCTGTTGAATTTGTTCGACCCTCCAGTGATAAACCTTGCATTTATAGTTCTCTTAAGCCGATTCACAAAGGTCGGCAAAAAATATTTACTTTTGATGTATCCAAATGCGAGAGAATATTTGATGAATTATATAAGAATGTATACATCAAGATGTCGCATGTCGTACTGCCGCCTGAGGAGTTAAAGCGATGAGCTTATTGTAAGTTTCATAATACTTTCTCTCATGCCACTAATGATTGCAACATACTTCGGAGGCAAATTCAATCGGCTATTAATAAAGGCCGAATAATTGTTCCACAAATGAAGGTTGATCAGAATCCTTTTCCTACACATACACATGTGCTTGAATTAAGTAATCCCAAAGTGTTAATTCGGCCAAGTCAAGCCGAATCGACAAAGGGGAAAAATGTAGTAATTGGTGAAGCGAGATCTAGACCTTCAAAACCAAGCAAAGAAATTCCAGAGAAGAAGAAAGACGCCAAGTCTACTAAGACTGGTCTGACCGGTCTGGAAACCGGTCTGACTGGTCCATCTGGGAGTTCTATAAAAATTTGCAGCAACAAGAGCAAAACAAGGCCGAGTTTTAAGGAGCTCTTGGCCAAATATGAGAAGGAAGGAGCCGTCCAGAAGGAGAAGAGGCAGCAAACTAAAGTCAAGGATACAAAGCTATCGTCAAAGCATCAAGAACAATCGGATTCTTACTTTAGCCAAGGTAATTAAGCTACTATGCCATTTGATAAGCCAGTTGCTCCATGGTATTGCTGGTATCCTTGTTATATGCCTTTGGATTATAGTAAGATGCATATGCAGTCATATTATATTTATTATCCTTTTATATATCCAAGTTGTGTTTCGCAAAGACCGATTAGCGATAATCTGGTCAAAAAGAATATTAATTGCAGCAAAAAGCATGAGAAAGACATAAAATAAGATTCAAAATATTTAAAGCCAAGGTGGTGTCACTCAGGCTTGTCTCATACTCAAAAAAGAAGATTACAACATTTGTGCAGTAAGGAATCAATGGAGCAACGAGCTGAGGTCGTGCCGGTAAATTCAGCAACTACAAAGAAAATATGGAAGCCAAAGCTAGTTGTTTCATCATCAGCTTGAGTCGAAGCAAGTTATCGCCCTTAGTACAACAATGGCCAATGTATTAATAGTCATTGCCCTTAGACAATTTTAGTTCAGAGGAGTGTTCTTTGACACACAAGTTTTGCCAAAGAACAGGGGGCATATGTTGACAACTAAAATTGACACTAGACAGTACCGACCGGTCTGACCGGTGCACCTGAGCGGTCTGATTGGTCCGACGATGTAGTCGATCCGGCAGAAGCCGACTGGTCTGATTGGTAGGATCAACCGGTCGGACCGGTCTTCGAGGAGTCCGAATGTAATTAGATTATTTCATAGGTTTTTATCTGTAAAAAGGATTCTTTGCGGGATAAGTCCACCCCACCCTATAGATATAAAGGGTCAGGGCCGATTGAGGTCATCCAATCGATCAAATCATACAACTTTTATCTTTTTTACTTTTCTCTTTGCCCTAGCTTTGCCAATCAATTACTTACTGTTCCTCCTTCGTCTCTACATCGATTGAGGCCATTCTAGGTGGCCTGCTGACCCTAGAACAACCCTGCGTGCGCCTACCCCGACGGGTCCTTCCCGGGCGACATTTGTTGGTTTCGCCGCTGGTTTGTCCGGCGACAACCGGTCTGACCGGTATACCCGACCGGTCTGAGCATCGACGCTGCGTCGTGCCGTCGCTCGCTGCGCATTCTAGTGCTTTGGTGTGTTGGCCCTAGATCTGCGCCAACATGATGGACATGGACGATGACATCCGCCGCAACTAGAAGGTTCCAGTCCCCAGCATCCCCACTGTGTGCGTCTCCCGCCGGCAAGATGGCACCTTCGTGTGCCCTGTATGCCCCGGCCGAGCACACCGGTGGACGAGGCCGAACGAGGTCAGGGATCACGTCCTGGGGCAGGCCAACTCCAGTGCCCTTAGGGGCGCGAAAAAAAAGAAGTACAGCCGCCACCGCGTCCTGGCTCGGAACGAGGGGTGGATGTAGGGAGCGACCCACGCCGCGCCCAATCGTGGCTCGCCGGCGCCGACGATCTCATCATCATCGGAGCAAATACTGCTCCACGTGTGCTAAGTTCACCCGAGAGCTACTTTTAGTTTCAAGTCGTAGTAGTAGTGTGTGTCGTCATCGTAGTGGGATGGCACTGCTAGCAACAAGCTTGTAAATTAATTTGTGTTTAATTACGAACTACTGTGATGTGTATATGTTCAAATTAACGTACTTCTCGCAATTTGGGGTTCGATTGTTTGTTTTCTGGTGTCAAATTTTCAAGGATTGGAGGGGATTATATGAAAAGTTGCTTTGGGGATTCTCATCCAAAATTGAACAAGAATCCAGGATAGATGCAACTAGATCTTCATTAATCATATATATATTTACATTGCATCCGATCCTCATGATGAGATACGATCGTCATGAAGCAAAAGCAACACGCTAATTGAAGACCTAGTTCACTAATTCATAAACAAACTAAATTAACATGGCGACGATCGAGCAAGATCAACAAAAGCAACTAGAATCCAAAACGCTCGAAGAGTAGATCGACTTCATGTTGAATCCTATAGTCCTCGCTACAGAACCGCCTCAATCCATCAGGTTATGTTGGCACCTACCAACGTCACCACTGAGCAAACAGCGATGATGCCTGCAAATGCCAAGGGGGTGGCAGGTATTTCATGAACCACGAATAAATCTGCAAGCGCACGGAATACCGTTGCAGCATTTTACCCGGGAGTATACCAGGGTGTCATTTATATTTCCACAGGGAAGATGGTAAATGGAATTACATAGGCTAGTTAATGAACTGATCTAGATTGGATATTCAATTGCATAAATAGTGGTAAGATAAATAACATGGTAGGAGGTAGTGTGACCCACATACAAACTACCCTCAGAGATAAATAAACAAAAAGATGCTATAGGCAGGGAGGAAGGCAGAAGTTAGAGCTCGAGTCAGATGTGCTAGGCTAGCTATATCCATGCTATCTTATGGTTAGATCGACAAAAGATTAAACTAGTACAACAGGGAGACCGCTCCTATAGCTGACGGGAGAAACGCCTTCACCTATGCGACTTTATGTACCTCCTAAGCCCAATCCGAACATGGAGGATTACTAGGGCTCGGACAGGGCTATCACCACCTACCGGCTACCTCTCAATCCATGGGAAAGGACTACATCCAGGAACACTTTGCTAGTCTAAACACCACATGTACATTAGTAAGCAATACTCTAGCATCCCGCACGGAGCCCTCACCCTCCGGACGGACAGACACCACACTAGAGCAAACATACGAATACTAAAATAGTTGTCAAAATTCTAAGGCTAATATGTTAACCATCGCATGCACAGGGAGATCATGCAATGCAAGCATCGAATGATAATGCAACCAGATCATGAAGCATATATCTGATAACTCATAACATACTTCAAGTAGATATCGATAATAACCATAGTCTAATTCGATTACAAATAACCGATAATTATAAGAGACAAATAGAGATGAACCCATACCAGAACTCTTGTGCAACTCCGGGGACTCGATGACTCCTAGACTTCTCCTAAACTTCACTAATCCTATAGACTAAGAAAGTAAGCTCTTGAGGTAAGTGAAAAGTGTGGTGTGTGTGTGTGTGTGTGTGTGTGTGTGTGTGTGTGTGTTTCATTCCTTACCCCCTCTCTTGTATTTATAAGATGGAGCCACGATGTTTCTACAGGTCTTCCACAGCAAACTGACGTAGAGGACTAGTGTGGAGGCGGCACATGGCAAAGTTGAGGCGGTGGGGCCTATGGGCCCATTCGGCCGACCGGGCTGGTCGGCCGACAGCCCACAGCCGTCCACCGCCCCCAGCTTCGGCTGGTGGGTTGTCCTGAGCCTCCTTTTGTCCTAAAGTTGAGGCATGTCCTATCCTAAGCTGGTTTGGCATGGTCTTTGGGCTTCACTTGGTCCATTTGAGCTTGAATCTGCACTCTGATTTTATCTGTTATCTCAAGATTACAAGTGAAGCATTGCAGATAACACCAACTAGCATTCTACGGTTACATTGTGAAAAGCTTACACAAGAGGGAGACTCATAACGTAACTTCTTGAACTCTAAACTACTCTAACTGACTCAACCGACATTTGACATCGGCTCAGGCTCGACTCACAGAGGCTCACACCGAAATGGGTCATCAGTGGTTTAGTACAACTCTGGGACTCTTGCCGGAATGGGACTTCGGTATCCTAATATTTTACAACTTCACTTTTATTCCTTGAGTCTCTTCACATGCTCTATACCTCAGAGCAGCGGGGTTCCTACCATGGCTGCCACATCTTGTCCTTTCTTGGGTAGTGCTCTGGGAAGGTCCCGTCGTTGGCGGTGTTGGTCCACAATTTCTCCTCAGTATCAACCGATGGTGACATGTTCTTGAATGGACAGTCCTCTTGGCGAAGCTCTGTCGATATCGGTGAGAAGTCCTCCTTCCTGATGGCAGGCTGGTATTCCTCGGGCAGCATGTCCAGCAGCTCTTGCATCTCATCGACTCGATTCTAGTCCGATTCCATCCAAGTCTTCACGGTAGATTAGCCTTGTTCTTCATTAGCTCTATGGCTGCGAGGTATGCTTCCTCCATCTCAGCTTGGCCTAACTTGAGGTGGACAAGTTCGGTCTCTGTTCGGGCAACCTTGTTTTCTGTGGCTATTCGCAGAACACGCTCCATCGCGACAACTAGATCTTGGCGATGACAGGCGTACGTTGACTTGTGGATCACCTTCTCAACCATGTCTCTCATTGTAGCGTCATCCATTCAGCGCATACGTAAGAGTGGCGCTAGCGTAGGTAAGAGAACAAGTTTAAGTGGGGGAAACTGAATCAAGGAGTAGGCAGAATATAGTACAAGGTAGTATAGCAATAGACAAAAGCGTTTAGAGGGTCTTGAATCTAACGACCATTTCTAGGGCTCAAGCTACAGTCTGAGTATTCTTTGATGTTGACTAAAACGAACTGGGTTTTCGAAAGGGGAACCCGACTCCCTGGATTGTCGTGATAGTCCCTGGATTAGTAGCTGTCACATACAGAACTCATTTCAATTACGTATCACAGTCATAACTCACAATAAAACAGTACATGGGTTTATTAATTACATAATCCAAAGGATTATAATACAAAATTTTGAGTACAAGCCCTTGGGCTAAAGGAACAAACAAAAAGCGGAAGCGGTGGCTAGTCTTCTGGACATTCTTCATCTTCTCAACTCTTCTCCACAGGCAGCTCGGAGTGTGGCTCGGGCCATCCTTAACTTCTTCTTTCGTCGTCCTATCGACTCCTTCGCTTGGATCCTACATCTATCAGGCTATCCCCATGGACGGGATAGGTTCACATCACCATCCGTATGCATGCTTTATGTGGATGCAACTGGCATGAAAGTATAGCCAAAGGATAAGGCAGGGGTTTCCTAAGCAAGCAGCAAGCAGTATATATAAGTCATCCATAACTCCTCAACGCGGGCCATTCTAGCATCCCGGACCCCCGATCATACCTATCTTCCACTACGATACAACCCATCCCTGGTTCGGTGCGGAAACTCCCTCTCCCCGCACCTCAATTGCTATCCGAGCAGGAAAAGTAGACTAGAGGGAGGTAGAAATATATCAAGTGGAACTACTCTAAGAAGTGAAGCCAGATTCAGAGTTGTACATAATCGAGTACGCGGTTATACATATAGTTTTCACCCTGTAGGGTTTGTACACCTGTACCCACTCGCCCCGAAGCCAGTTGGTAATGACCTGACTGACTCCGAGGCACCAGTCTAACGAAACTAATGTATACAACACCAATTTGCTCCCGGTCTAGGGTGCATCCTCCCGCAAGAGGTTGCCCAGGTTTGTGAAGCAATTTAGAATGGGATCCAAACGAATCTTGCTAATCGAGGGCCATAGGACAACCTTCTCCCTCTAACACTGATACTCTATCCTCCTACAGACTTGGTGCCACGCATAGCTAGCACAGACCAGGTCCACCCTCATAATGGATAAGTGGTGTGTACATTTGACATAGTTCCATTTCCAAGTCCACGATCTCAAGTCTTTAATCTTGCTGGGGTGAGCATCTTCATCAAAGTGCGTCTCCGTCCTCGCGGTCCGCGTCCGGCACCCATTACAGGTGTTGCCCTCCAACTCCGTCAAAATTCTTGAAGGAATGGTCTTCCCGAAGGAAGGTTGTACCCACCATAGGTACTCCGCAGGATTGTGCCCAACACACAATCCCCAATCCCAGATCTGAAGATTTGGTGAGGTTCGCTCGCCCCCACGAAAGCCCTAATCACTGACTCCTTATATAGGGGAGTCGAATCTTCACTCACACCAAGACTATCATATCACATAATCTCACACATATACCAACATCCATAGTAGACAAAGCATTCAATGATTCAAGATAAACATGGGTAATCAAGGAATACGGTAATTAAATAGGATATGCAAGCTCATCACATCACAACTGAATAATAAAGTGTAGCATATCTAGCAAGCAATGCCTATTGGTGGGTGACGGAGGTACACCAGGGTACCTCCCAGCCGAGTAGTTATCTCCTAACTGGGTACCTACTCGGCCAGGACCACTCTGCACGACTACCCGGTGGACAGGCACTCGACTGGACGTCGGACTGTTCCTCCAAGATCAGGATCAAGGCACGGATAAGGATTCCAGATATCTAGGGATCTCAACCGACTTGATTCCATGTAAAACCCGAGTAGATATCCTCCCTTACTTGTAACCCATGGCACCTGACCTATAAAGGCGCCATGAGGAGACCCATAGAAAACAATCTCATCTGATCATTCATCGTTGTCTAGCTCATACAATACACAAAACACAGGACGTAGGGTGTTACGCTCCCGAGCGGCCCGAACCTGTCTAAACCGTAGCATCATCTCGCAACCATCTGACTCTTGGCTCCAGAATCCCCCCTTCACCTACAAATCTACCATCGGGCATACCCCTGGTGGACTTGCCGGATAAGCAATCCGACATTTGGTGCGCCAGGTAGGGGAGATTTCTCAGGAGTCCTTGCAGCGAGTTCGATGGCATCAAGATTCGGCATCTTCTTCTCCGCCAGCGTCAGCGTCCAGATGCAGGCCGCCGCCGGACTCTCCTTCACCTTCGGTAGTTCCCCAGAAACTTCGGTTCCCTAGAACCCACCCACCAGCCCCTCGAGCACCAAGAGCGGTAATTCCACGAGCGTCAGATCTGATCTGATGGCGCAAAGCTCCATCATTCGTCGAGTTACCGAACTTGACATCAACGATCCTCCGATCGTTCGCCCAAGGGCAATGCGTTGCCTTGTCATATCCAATGCCGATCTAATCTCCGGGATAGATCACGTTACCAAATCCATTGCCGAGTGCATTCAACTCGGTGAGAACGTGTTGGGTCGTCCAGGCGACTTGGCCCCTGCGCCCCACGGTCTCCGCAACAGCTCGGCGGTGTACTCGGATGAGATCCAAGTACGCATGGGTAATCTGCGCATCACCGAATTGGATTAGTCCGACTCGGAACAGATCCGATCTGATTCGCCCTCACATCCTGAGGCCGTATATCAGGTCGTTGTCTTCACCCTCCCGCCCAACCGCAATAGCCCCGACGGTCGGCGCCAGATCTCGGACGTCTCGCTGGACTCCGAGTCCTTCGGCGGCGAGGACGACCAACAGCGGGCAGATCGCCTTCACCGCAACACCCTCCGCGCTGATCGCCGGGCCAATGAATAAGTCATCTTCCAGGGCGAAGAGGACCTTGAGAGCTACGAGCGTCATGAAAAAGCTGGAATCTCCACACCAGGAGGTTAACCAGATCGAGTCTTGGATGACATGTGAGAAATGTGGCAATACTGGACACTCCGGCAAATCTTGCCCGTTCACTCAAGAGGACGAGAAATCCATTGGGAATGATGCTCCCGATGACACAGACTGCCGTCCTCAGCAAGGTTGGAATTCTAAGCCCGACCTCCCCTTCGGCCAACAGCAAAGTAACAATTTTAATAATAGTTTTCAGCCCTCGCTTAAAAACTTCATGAACGGCCAAAAACAAATCAATGACAACATTGGTGAGAAGTTTCTTGCTAATGATAAAATTCTTGAATCTTTGGCTATGCAACTAGAAGGGTTTATCTCTGTTATTAAAAATCAGTTGAGTTTCAATGAATTGATAGAAACTAAAGTAACTCAGCTGGCCTCATCCTGTCATAACCATAACACGGGGGAGCTTCCTGAGCAACCGGGAGTGAACTCGAAAGAAAGTGTGAATACGGTAGCTGTGCGGGCAAGACAATCCGCACAGAGACCACATCTTCCGCAGGATGCAGGTACACAGCGGAGGACCGTAACCGCTAGGAATACCGATGCTGAAGACAGGGTGTTGGAGGAGGCCAAAGAATCCAACACCATTGCTACCTAGGAAGACCCTGTGGAACCCCCTAGAACTTCACGGGATTGTCACGATACAACCGCCTTACCGTTTCTAGAGCGGAAAAGGAGGCCGGTGGCCAACGAGCAATTCGGCAAGTTCGTCGAGGTAATCAAGAAGCTCTATGGAAACATACCACTTATTGACACTATGTAGGTTCCCACGTATGCCAAGTATCTCAAGGATATCCTTGGCAACAAGAGGGTCCTGCCGACCACCGAGGTCATGCAGCTTACAGATGAGTGTAGCACAGCTATACTCAACCCTCTCCTGGAGAAGAAGAAGAAACCAGGATGCCCTACCATCACATGTTCCATCGGAGCTCAACACTTTAAACACTCAGTTTGCGATCTGCGAGCAAGCATTAGCATCATGCCAAAGGTAAACTTAACCATCATGCGCTTGCCCCTACTGCCATGTGTTTGCAGCTAGCAGACCAATCGGTTCGTTATCTCGCAGGGATCGCCAAGGATATTCCGGTGAAAATACGGAATTCCTTTGTGCCTGTTGATTTCGTCATTCTCGATATGGAAGTCGACACCAAGATCCCTCTCATATTGAGGAGGCCATTCTTGAGTATGACAACTGCACACATTGATGCGGGAGTTGGAGTAATCCAACTCTACATCAATGGGCAGAAGGAGAGATTCGGTTTTAGACCGAAGGATGAACAGTGCTCACAGATCAAAAGTTTTGACCGGAAGGAATCCGTGAAAGAGCTGGAGAAGCCATATAACCCATCCAACTATACCCTCATCGAATTTGTGGAGAATCTTCGAACTCGGGAGGAGATCAAGGTGTATAACCAACAGAACGGGAAGTGAAATATCCAACGTAAGAAATTTATGGAATTTGGGAAGAAAGAGATCGAAGTAACTCTGCCTACGGCGGAAGAAGATGTCACCACCATCTCCATCAAGTGACGACGACTGAACCCAAGGTATGGATAGTCCCGCTCAGGACGAGAAACTCGAGCCCTCGCCATGAGGTACGTGGTAGTTATCCATTCTTGCATTTGCATATAGGATAGTTTATTTTGTTGCATTTTTTTCATTCCTATTTTTTTGCATTTTTTTTCATTCCGCAGCATGGCATGTTTAAATTCTCGCAAATGCATTCTTTCAATTCTACATTGCATGCAAACAAAAAAACAGTCAAGATGGCGGACCTACTGAGCTTCATTCAAGCTTGGGGGGATGTCACTGTATCCAGGTAAGTCATCCAACCTGTCCTTTCATCTTCTGTCCATATATATATATATATATATATATATATATATATATATATATATATATATATATATATATATATATATATATATATATATATATATATATATATATATATATATATATATATATATATATATATATATATATATATATATATATATATATATATATATAGTTGGTTTGGGTCTTTCAAAAATTCAAAAAAGAAGAAGAATAAAATAAAATAAACACAAAAACAAAATAAATAAATTAAAGTAAAACATAAAAAAAGAAAAAAAATGTTTCATGCTTTGAATAAAACTCCCAACATATATGTGTGGAAATCCGTGTAAGCTCTTATCATGGAGATGATGAATAGTTGCTCTGCTCATGCTTTGCAAGTACCTCGTTTACAACCTTTTACTCTCCTAGTACTTGAAATGTTGGCTCATGAAAAAATCACTAAAATTCTGGTTTGAGTGGGAGCATGAGCTTGATTTCCAAGTCTAAGTTGTTGTGAGGTTTGAGATAACCCGAATCGGAATAAAACTGCTTTCTCTAGTAGGGAACCTCTCGGAGTTTCTTTAAAACAAAACATTGTAAAGATATCCCCTTTGTTTTACATGTCCTACCCAGAGCCATAATGTTTTACCATATGAACCGATATAAGCTATATTGAGTTATTTTGAGCTTTGCCGAATGGTGAGTCCGTTTGAGGAAGGTACTTGTCATCTACCGATCTTTCTCCTTTGCATACCCATTGTTTTGCTAGCCTCAAAATGTCTGGCAAGTCAACTACCTACTCCGGGTATTGATATCCACCTTCGCCAGACAATTCCCCTCACAACAAAACCCAAAATCTCCACAGTAAGCCTATCCATCTAAAAAGGTCTATCCAAACAATGCTCTCTTCCAATAACTCTATCCTCATGGAGTATGGGTCATCTTCCTTAAGAAAAAAAAGAGACAAGACCCATACCTCCACTCAAAAGAGTTGAAATAAAGAGCTCAAATAAAAAGACCAAATGTTTTCTAAGAGTGAGTCCATTTCCTCCCTCTCCCCTGAACATTTTACCTTCCATAAGAACGGGATTTGATCGAGTACCGACCATTTGCGAACTACTCTTCGGCTCGGCAATACAGGTAACCAATGTATGCTACACTCTTCATACCCAAAACTCCATGTATCAGCCTTAGAGTAGGAAGAAGATGGTCAAAATTTCCGACCATGGTGAGGATCATACACCTTGAGTGACTTGAGAGTACCATTGGGGAATCTTTAACCACTTTTGAAAACTTGCAAAACTCCTGATAGGAACCTGAACAGGAAGCAGGAAATATTTTGGTGAAGGTTGTTCAGTCTCTCCACCACCCAAGACAAGGGATGAAATGCCAGTAAGCACCATCTACCAGAAACCAAGGTATGAGCCAACTCATTCCGGCGAAGTTGGGCACAAACCCAGGCCGACCGGCCGGCCTGGCACCCCTGAGTAGTGTGCCACGTATTCAATCCAGTGGCAAAGTAACACACCCACAATGCCTCTGAGTCGTGGATTGGACGTCGGTTTGATCGAATGGACCGAAAGGCATTGACATGGATCAAAGGACCCACAAGGCAGTGTCAAATCAAGCATAAGTCGGTGAAGCACCTCCCTGGAACAATCACAAGCGTCCACGTACGACGTCGGTGCAACGGAGGGCCGAGGGGCGCCAGAGGGAGGCCGGCCGGCCCAGTAACAGCCTGCGTCAAGACCAAGCAACTGTCACCGACCCCAGGAGTGAATCAGGAGCGACCAGGAGAAGGCGGTGGCCAAACCGCCACGGTCCTAGGCCGGTCATCCAAGGAGGGGCCGGCCGGCCCCACTTTGCAGCCGCTCATCTCCAGGCTTCGCGTGGAAGTTAAGCCTACCGACTTCAGCTGCTTACAACTGACGCCAACCATTTTACCGACCCTGGAAGGCTATAAATAGGACCCCATCCATCACTTGAAGATACACACCAAAAGGAGTTCTCTTCTCACTTTTCCTTTCTAGAGTAGGTTAGGTAGTTGGGAGTTAGAGTCGAGTCGAGCTTGTCTCGGGATTCCAGAGTCGTCATCGGAAGTTGGGTATAAGCTCTTGTATCTTTTCCTTTGACATTTATCAATATAGTTCTCTTCTTTACCTTTTCGAGTCAGCTTTACTTTCCGCATTATTTATCTTCTCAAGTTATCATACTTGTGTGCGGAAGTATTTCCTTTAGCTTAGGCTTTGTATCTTTCTTGTTTATCAGGATCTTACCTTATGGGTTTTCTCGCCCGGACTAGGGAACTCAAGTTAGGTCCCTAGGTTGAGGGGGATTTCTCTTGTTTGCAACAAGAGAAATCCTAACACCGAGTTCGGACGTGGTGTCCGAGCTTAGTGTTAGCTAGAAAGTGTGTTCCACCCCACGGTACCGTTGTGGTAGGCGGAAGGTGGTGACAGCCTTGTCCGTCCCTCGTAGTCCACCACGTTCGGGTGCTTTCATAGCAGTAGTGCCAACTGCCGTTGGGCTCCCTTCTCACCCCAGTCTGAGTCCTTCTCTGAGGCCCCCCAGTCTGAGTCCTTCTTTGAGGCCGCCGAAGTAAGCTCTAGGTTCCCGATAACTAGTTAGATGCAAGGTTTAATCTAGATAGACTAGATCGATAGTTTAGAAGTGTTTTAGGAGTCTTTCTCGCTCATTGTCCTCCCAGCTGCTTACCTCTCTAAGGATTAGAGTCTCCTGTGTCAGACGGTCATCATGGCCATTATCTTATCTATCATATCCGGCTTACCCCACTAAGTTAGTCGGTTGATATCTCTAGTAAAGTTTGTCATTCGATTCTTCGATACTCTTTTCCATAGTGCTTCCCTGAGGAAAATTACGATACCCTGGAATACTCCAAGGTGAAGTGCTACAGCGGTGATTCTGTGCGCTTGCAGAATCCATATTCTATTGAGCATAAGAAACACCAACAGTGCTTCGGATGCTTCGGGAGCAGGTTGACCATTCTTGGAGTCCATCGAGTGCTTCGAGTAGTCCTCTGAGCGCTTCTTCGACTGCTTCGAGGCTATGAGGTGCGCAATGCACTCGCACTCCATATGGAGTAGTCCCCGAGCCTTAGTTTGATTTAGCAAATCAGGCTGAGGGTTAACTCAGTCTTCTGGGTCCTACGAATTTTTGTTCGGAGATGGAGGTATTTTCGAAAAAAGTTGCCTTTTATGACACATATCCCGCAGCCCCCGAGCCTTGAATTCAAATCTGTGATTTGGGGTTAAGGGTCCAGGAGATCGTATCATATCCTCTGCAATCTTTCTGAAATGAGGAGTACTGCGGCGAATCTTCTGAAAAGGTGACTGTGCGGTGTACTATGTACCCGTGGGTTCACATGGTGAGTACTGCTGTGGAATCTTTTTTGTTTCACCCGTGAGCCGCCCTGTCCTTTGGTGTCACGAGTGGTAGTGAGGCTCCCTGCTTGTTCTATTTAAGCAGGGTTTGTGGCATTTGTTTCTTCATTCTTGTAGTTGTAGCTATGGGTTCCAAGTGGAGTTTTTCACTGGAGAGTACTCGACCTCCCGATGGAAGTACTCGATTCATCTTTGTAGGTGCTAGAAGAGTATTTGCGAGCAGCAAAAACACCTGCTATCTCCCTGGCCACCGGTCTTGCTTCTCACATTGCAGCCATCCTGGTCATCTTGCACCTGGTGGGCTGATGGTGGAAGCCGTGTTAGAAGCTTGTCCGGGTGGAAGTTTCAGTGGTTCCCCCCTCGATGGCTTCTGGGGAGATGGCATTGTTTTTGTTGCAAAACATATCGGGGAGAAGAGCAGGTGCAAGAAGAGGATTTGTGATGTTCCTGATCATGCATCTCTTCTTGGTAACAAGCCTTTCCTCCCTGAATATTTCTGAATTACTCCCTTTTGGGAGTAACAAGATTTGTATCACTGTATCGGCCCTTGGGCTGGCTTCTTTGTAGTTCAGATCGAGTAGTTTCGAGTATTCAAGTTGCTCAGATCTGTGTATTTTCCTCTATTTGGAATGTAATCTTTGAATGAAAATCTTCCTTTTTCTGGTTTGGATCTGTTTCTTTTGGAGTGAAATCCACAATTGTTGGCTGGAATAACTCTGCACAACCTTTGAGCTTCTTTGTTATTTACCATACTGCCACTGGCTTTGCTTATTTAACTACTCGGGTAAACTAGGTTTAATACGCTTACGGGCTTAGACTACTTCCGCCGCCGCAGATTCATCTGCTCTCGCCTCTGAGTGCCGCGAGAAACTAGCCACCACTAGCCCCCGATCGTGAAGCAAGAGAGAATCCTCGTCTCCACTTTCCCATGGCACCGAAGAAATCTGCCGTGAAGGGGAAGGCGGGTGAAGCCATCGGAGGTGAAGCGAAAGTCCATGGGTGGAAGTCGAGTAAGTACTCCGATTCCCACCTGCTCGGTCTTGTAGAGGAGTATCTTCTTCAACCCCGGAAGGAGATCCATTGGCGGAGATCCGAGGGAGAGTCTTTTCCTCACGAAGGGTTGGGTGAATCCGTTGTTTTTCATCCCCATGTTCTTCGTGGTCTTGGTTTTCCTGTTTCTGACTTCTTTTGGGGTCTTCTTCACTATTGGGGGGTTCAAGTGCATCACTTGACCCCTAAGTCCATTCTTCACGTCTCGATCTTTGTTCATCTTTGTGAAGCCTTCTTGGGGATCGAACCTCACTTCGATCTTTTCCAATATTTCTTCCATCTGAAACCCTACCCCAATGATTCTAGGGTAGATGTAGTTGGGGGTGCCGGGTTGCAATTTCGCCAAGGGAAGAAACCTAAGTACATCTCCTACGAGTTGACTGACAAAGTCATCGACTCGAAGGAAATGTGGTTTATTATTAGGAATCTTTCTTCTTCTCTTCCCCTTCATACCCTGGTCCCCCAGTGAAGAGGCCGAATTGGAAATCCAGGGGAGGCAGGGTGGACCAGGTTAATTTTCTCCTTGGGGAGATTGAAAGGTTGAAGGCGGATCACCAGATTACTAGTGCTTCCGTGATAGCGCACTGGACTCTTCGGAGGGTTCAGCCTCAGCAACGGAGGGTTCATCTTGCCTTTCAGTATACGGGTGAGGAGGATCCCACCCGATATACTCGGGCCAAGATTTCTGAGGATGAGTTAAAGGATCAGGTTGCCGGGCTCCTGAAGAATGTAGTCTGGAGGCCAAGTCTGTCTGGGGCATTCAGAGCCGGTAGGCGTCCTCGGGAGGTACTGCTTTGAGTAGTCGATTGTAGTTTAAATTGGGTACTTTTGTCGAGTAGTCGAGTTGATTTGGTGTCTTTTGTGCAGATTAATCCCGAAAATTATCAGAGTAGGCCTCCGCTGCCCGAAGGTGCGCCTCTGGTGCATACTGACTCAAGTGTGAATCTGACTACCTTTGCTTTGCTCTTTTGCTTGATTGAGTTGTTGGATTTTCGAGTGATGATGGTTGCCTTTGGTACGCAGGTCCATCGGCCAGTCGGGCGGCATTAGATGTCCGTGACGGGGCGGCGGACGAGCCGTCCGTCGATTTAGTGAGGACCCAGAAGCGGAGGGCCACCTCCGCTGGTAGCAGTGATCGATGAGTGCGAGTTGTCTCTTTTCTGGAGTCTTGAGTTTGTTTTTGACGGCTTTTCTTCTTCCTAGGCCCCCTTCTCCTTCCAAGAAGCTGGCGGTGAGCCCGACTGCATCAACTCGCGCTGCACTGAGCGGGTCCGGAGGGAGTGGTTCTGCCAAGGGGCAAAGTGCTTCAGGGCTGAGCGGGGTCCCGAAGTTTACTAAGCCGAAGAAACTCGTTTTGAAACAGTCTTCCCAGTAAGTGTAACTGTTGATCAGCTGCTTGTCTTTGCTTTCTTTGTTTTTGTATTGAAGTATCGAGTACTTCCTCTGTTTGGTAGCAACCCAGATGCTCTTGGGGTTGATGAATCGGAGAAGGGAATCTTCTCTTCTCTTAAGAGCATCACCTAGTTGCCCCCCAGCCTATCGAAAGATGATGATCGGTTAGGTGACTCTGCTGCTGGCACAGCAGAGAGTCCTGTGGCTGAGAAGGCGGGCAAGAAGTCTCCTGCCGCTGGCACTAGTGAGTGGCTCTATGAGAGGCCGTCGACTGATTTTCTGTCATGTTTTGCTGACATTTTTTGTGTTTTTCAGATAAGCAGACCAAAGACCGATCCGAGAGTCCTGCGGTTGCTTCCAAAGTTGAACTGTCTTTGCAGGAGATGCCGCGGCAGGAGGTGGAGAAGTCAGTTGAGTGGTTGACTGCCATGGCCCAAGGGATTTTGGGCTGTTATTATGTTCTTGCAGTGAGTAGCCTTTATACTCGAGTACTTGTATTGGATTGTCGAGTACTTTATCTTGACAGTTTTTTGGTGACAGGATCTGGCAAAGCAAGTCGCTGAACATGCCGGGTTCCTTCGGCAAACTGGAAAGGGTCTCCAGTTGTCAACTGACCAGGCGCGGAAGCTTGAGAAGATGGCTGCTCTTGAGAGGTCTTCTCGGGAGCAGTCGAAAAAGGTCAGACTTCTAGAGGCCCAGGTCAAAGCTTTGGAGCAAGACAATTTTGCTCTCCAAGACAAGGCCTCCAAGCTGCAGGAGAAGGCGAAGGCTGCTGCCAAGGAGAAGAAAGGTATTCTTTTCCTTATTTGGTTCTTGTGTTTTTTGAGTAGCTTTTTCTGTGCACATGTTTTCCTTGCTTTGACAGAGCTAAAAAAGCTTATTGTTGCAAAGGATGACTTGGTGACTGATCTGACCAATATTATGTATCGTCACACAGATGCTGTGGAGAAGCTAACCGAGATCAAGGCTGACTCTGACAAACAATTGGCTAGAAATATGAAGCAGATCAAGGAGTTGGCGGCTGATCGTGATTAGAAGGCCCAGCAGCTGGCTGATCTTGAGGCGGCAGCTCATATCATCGTCGGGATGGTCGATGAGGGAGATGCTGGTGAGAAAAGTCTGCTAGAGTGACTTCGTGAAGCCCCCTAGTGACTTGGCAGCTTTTTCTCTGATACGTTTAGGGAGTACTTGGCTCATGCCTTAGGATTAGTGAAATCCTTCCTTCCTTCTGCGAACTTGGCTGTTATTGGCGATGGGGTGGCCATTGGCTGTTCAGAGGAGAAATTCTTTGAATTTGTCATGGAGATGAAGCCAATTGCTGATAAAGTTATCAGTGGCTTGGAGCCGGCGCCTGAGGCTTGAACATCTGCTGTAATATTCTTTTGGCTCTTGTGTGGATGTGTATCCACTGCAGTACTTTTTAACATTCAGATGTATAGTATTTTTCTTTTTGAGTTGACAGTCGATCGGCTGGTTGCCTTTTCATGAAGCTTGTCGTTGGCTGTCTTAAGTTGCATCTTCGATTACCGTAGTAGTCGATTTGCATGTCATCTCATCGATGAATAGTTCCTTCTAGGAAATGGAGAACTTGTCTTGCTCGAGTCAAGTACCGTAGAAGTCGACTGGTTTTCGTCTCCGTGAATGAGTGATGATTCCTCTTGGGAAATAGAGAACTTGTCTCTTCACAGGTCGAGTACTATAGTAGTCGACAAATTGTTGTTTCATGGATGAGAAATTCCTTTTAGGAATTAGAAGTCTTGTATCTTCATAAGGTCGAGTACCGTAGTAGTCGATGGGTTGTCACCTTATGGATGAATAATTCCTCTTGGGAAATAGAGATCTTGTCTCAGCTTGAGTCGAGTACCGTAGTAGCCGACAAATTGTTGTCTCATGGACGAGAAATTTCTTTTAGTAATTAGAAGTCTTGTATCTTCATAAGGTCGAGTACTGTAGTAGTCGATGGGTTGTCACCTTATGGATGAATAATTCCTTTTTTTAAATAGAGATGTTGTCTCAGCTTGAGTCGAGTACCGTAGTAGTCGACAAATTGTTGTCTCATGGACGAGAAATTCCTTTTAGGAATTAGAAGTCTTGTATCTTCATAAGGTCGAGTACAGTAGTAGTCGTTGGGTTGTCACCTTATGGCATGAATAATTCCTCTTGGGAAATAGAGATCTTGTCTCAGCTTGAGTCAAGTACCGTAGTAGTCAACGAGTTGTCACTCATGGGTGACTTACTTTTCTTGGAGATAGGAAACTTGTCATTCCGAAGGTCGAGTACCGTAGTAGTCGACGGGTCTTCATCTTCGTGGAAGAATAGCTCCTCTTGGGAGATAGAGATCTTGTCTCTTAGGGCCGCAGAGCTCATGTCTCTTAGCCCCAGCTACTCGATTCGCCGTGCCTTTCACTTTGAGTAAACAAAGAAATGTTGGTATTCGATGTAGCTGATGGAGTTACAACTCCTGAAGTCGGTAGAGAACTAGTCTCTACGGCCATGGAGATCGTGTCTCTTAGCCCCAACTACTCGATACGCCATGCCTTTTAGTTTAACTTAACAAAGAAATGTTGGTAGTCGATCTAGTTGATGGAGTAACAACTCCCGAAGAAGGTAGAGAACTTGTCTCTAGGGCCGCGGAGCTCATGTCTCTTAGCCCTAGCTACTCGATTCGCTATGCCTTTTACTTTGAGTAAACAAAGAAAGATTGGTATTCGAAGTAACTGATGGAGTAACGACTCCTGAAGAAGGTAGAGATCTTGTCTCTAGGGTCTTTGACAACGAATTCTTCTTTGTACACTCCTCCATCAGATTTTGAAGCACTCGATTTCTTCTTTATATTTGAATCTTGCTCGAGCAGACCCAACCTAGCCTTTATTGGGTGTAAGACCGAGGGTTGGCCCTGTGGGGATTCGACTTTAGTCATTGTCCTCTGCCGACATGAGTAGCTTGGATACTGAGTTGGAACTCGGGCAAACCCATCCTAGTCTTTATTGAGTGTAAGACCGGGGGTAGGCCCTGAGTCAACTCGATCGAGTAGCTGTCATACTCCTATCTTGTTTTTGTTGATAGTTCAGGGGTGGAACCTCCCTCGGACAAACCCATCCTAGTCTTTATTGAGTGTAAGACCGGGGGTTAGCCCTAAGGTGGTTGGACCCAACCGACTATTTTATGAGGAGTACTTTTCTTCGAGTAGTTCAGGGGTGGAACCTCCCTTAGGTGGACCCATCCTAACCTTTATTGGGTGTAAGACCGGGGGTTAGCCCTGAGGTGGTTGGACCCATCCGACTAGCTTCTTCTTTGATTGTCAAAAGAGATTTTGCTCGTGTTTATTCATTTTGTCTTTGTCGACAAAAAGTGGAGGTGCTCCGAGTGCTTTGCGAAGAATGATGCATTGGAAACTCGAGTGCTTCTCTTTGGGGTGCAGAAAACATCTTGAATGAAGTTTCTGATGAGTGGAATCGATCTTCCACTGCTTTGTTGGTTGGGGAGGAGGTACTGCTTTTTGTCGCTGCGTTGCTTTCGCGAGTTGTACCCGTAGTTGTCAGGTAGTCGATAATTAGACGTCGGGCTGTAAGCTTCAACTTCTTCATGATCTTCTCCTTTGTTGATGATGACTGTTTTCGCATTGCGGCCAATGTTGATAACGTTGTGTAAGTCATTGTTGGAATAATCAAACAAGTCACCAAGCTTTTGATGGTGCTCTGTCTTGAGGATCCTCTTCGGGTTGTTATCCAGGCGGACGGTGACCGTGATTCCTGGAGACGGTTGAGGGATTTTGTAGCTAGTTGCTATTGTTTTGCTCGCCTCTACTTTAGAAAGGAAATCATCGTAGTCGAGGTCTTCTAGTGCTGTATAGTTGTCCCTTTGGTCTGTAGGATCCGAAAGTATGGCCATGAAAATTTTGCGATCATGGCCGAGAATTTTGAACTTGTTGTTGTCTTCCTTGAGCGGGAAACCTTGCTGGAATGGTAGTTCTTCATCTTTTGAGAATTTTCTTTTCTCTTTTTGAATTGAGGACTGTAGCTCTCTTTTTGTAGTGACAGCAGAGGTCGACTCCTTGTCGGATTCCATCTTCCTATCCGAAGCGTATTGCTTCATGGTTCGATCCGAGTCCGGGTAGAATTCTTCGTTTGTCTTGACTCGGGGAGCTAGTCCGAGCGTGAGTCAAAGAAGATTTTTATCATATGGGAGGGTGTCCGCTGGGGACCATCTGCCTTCGACTCGGACTGAAAATTCATTTATGAATTTGTTGTGTTTGTCCAAATTGTCGCGTTCTTCCGGAGAAAATAGCTGCGGTGTGCGTTGATTTTCTTGTGGAGTGGGCGAATTTGGAGTTTGAATGACGTTGCACCAGCGAGTCATGTAGTCTTCGTTTGAAACAAAGTCTTCCGTAGGGTGAGATTTGGATAGGTACTGATCCAATTGAGCTGATGACTTGTTTTGTGAGTCATCCCATAGCTTTTTCACTTTGGATTGCTCCCAAAGTGTTTCAAGCTTGTCGGGATTTGTCAGCCCTTCCATAAACAAATCGATGTCCTTCGACCACTCGGCTAGTTCATCTACGGAGATTGGTTCGTTGAGTTCTTCAAGGTATCTGATGAATGCTTGATCTTGTTCCAGCTTTGTAGGGCTAAGACCCCAAGGGTTGGAGAATTCTTCATAGGAAGTCTTGTTATTGATTGTGTTTTCTGCTAGCTGAAGGTAGTGCTCGATCTTTTCATCGATATTATCGATGTTTGAAAAAATGTCTTCTGACGACTTCTTTTTGCGAGTAGATTCTTTGAAGCTGGTCTTTGACTTTTTCTTCCGAAGACTAGGTCCAGCAAAGTGGGTATAGTCGAGAGATAGGGCCCTTTCGTCCCTGGGAGTATCTTGCTTGGAATCTTGCAGCAATCTTTCCAAATCCTCTTCTAGTTCAGAGAGTGTTTTTGTTTTGATCGCACCAAATTTAGGCTGAATTCGGGATTCATCGTTGAGAGCTTAGAATCCGACTTCTTCGAGTTGGTCGATGAAGTCGTCGAATTCGTGGTGAACTGTAGTTTCTGGAGCTTTTGTTGGGGCTTGATCAATTGGGTGACTTTTGAAACCTCTTGATCCGTCGGCCACGAAAGTCTAGGAACTCACGCAGAAGGAGGTGCCTTCAGTAGGCACTGAGTTGTCATCGAGGAGAGCCATCGAGTTCTTCTGACGATCGTTGGTGAGAGGCCCCACGGTGGGTGCCAGCTATCGGTGTTTTACCATCGGGTTCTCCGAGGGGTATCCTGAAGAGAGTGGTTATGAGTAGGGACTCGCCGAGATCAGAGCGCGATGGCGCAAGGAACACAAGGATTTAGATAGGTTCAAGCCACCGGAGCATAATACCCTACATCCTGTGTGGTGGTTAGTATTCCCTTAGGCGTTGTTCGATGTTTTGGAGGGGTCCCTGTTCGCCCTTATATAATCTGGGGGAACAGGGTTACATGGAAAGTCCTAGTCGACTTCTGTTAGGATTTTAGTCCGAGGAGTTCGACTAGTTCCCGAGTACACCGACTGGTTCAACTCCTATCCGGGTAGATACAAAAGAGGTAGGGCATATCCATGTACTACTCCCTACTCTAGAATATTCCACGCCTGTGAGCAGTCCCGCTGTTCCGGGTCTGACAGCCCCAGCAGCGCACCTCCCTCAACCAGGTGGAGCTCGACAGGCTCTTTGATGCCAAGTGTCCCTGGCACAAGGACACCAACAACACGGCGTGCGAGTGCTGTGCCCTCTCCAATAGCGTCGCCCCAGAAGAGCCTAAGCGATTGTTGGCGGTCATTTTCAGTTATTTCTACTGGCAACATTCCTTCAGATTTCAGGCTCTCAGGACCATAATACATCAATTTTCACTAACATTAATGAGTTCCACTAGTTTTGGTGCATTGTGATTTCAGGAACGAAACATACGAAATTGAGCCAAAACGGGAGAAATCCCAAGACAGCCGGCCTAGGCTAGGCCGGCCGGCCTACCCTTGTGCAATTTCATCGTGCAACTCCTCAGAGATGGTCCTGAGCACAATATCAAGCAAAGACCAAGTGCTTGACACAAGCACAATCAATTAAGATCAAAAGGCGTACACCAAGTCCATTTGGGTCCACATTTAGTGACAAACCACTCAACCGAGACCCAAATCGACTTGAGGAGCAACACAAGACCCTGGATCAACGTGACAAAGCAACGGAGGACCAAGATGTGCCAGATCCAGGCCAACCGGCCTAGGTGAGGCCGTCCGGCCTAGGAATCATGTGGGAAATGCTAAGGAGCTCACAACCGACTCTAGGAGAGAATCCAAGCCATCCAGAAGAAGGTTGGTGCCAGATGGCACGATCCCCAGGCCGGCCGGCCCCACTTGTCATCCTCTGGAGCTCCCCCTTGGTGTGAAAGTTAAGCACAACCGCCTTACCTGCTTGCAACTGACGCCAAGCTCTGAACCGACCCTGAAGAACTATAAATAGAGCTCCAACTCTCACTTGTAACACACACCATCCATTAGAGAAGAGTGTTCACTCTTGTGCTCTCTTTGTATTAGAATAGGGAGAGAGTGAGGTGAGAGCTTTGGTGTAAAACAAGCTTAAAGGAGTGGACTCGAGTTCTCTTGGTCTTATTCCACATTTTGTATCCACCTTGGAGGAATATATCTTTGAGTAACTTCCTTGTCTCAACTTCAGTTTCTCGCTAGCTTTACTTTCTGCTTTAGTTACTTGTTTAATTACTTTCTTTGATCTGCGGAATCCTGAGTCTGCGTAAGTAGCAAGTCCTACTTATTTGAGGTTGCTTTCTATCTAAGTACACGGTAGGAACAAGTAGCTCGATAGCTGTGGGTGTGGTGCCCAGGCTTGGTTAGCTATCTCGGGTTGTGTTCCACCCCACGGAACCGTTGTGGTAGGCGGCAGGTGGTGACAGCCATGTCCGTCCCTCGTAGTCCACCACGTTCGGGTGTTTTCATAGCAATAGTGCTAACTGCCATTGGACTCCCTTCTCACCCCAGTCTGAGTCCTTTCCTGAGGCCGCCGAAGCAGATCAAGTCAGTAGTTAGCTTGTCGCTAGGTAGAGTAGTAAGTTATCTGGAGTTAGGCCCTCTTCCCTCTTACCTTTTCTCTTTTGGTGTGTCCGATTGAGTGGTTCTAGATTTGGTCGAAGCTTTACCGTTCCTTGGATTCGATATCCCATGTATACTCCCTGGTGAAAGCTACATCGGTCTCTGTACGCTTGCGGAGTAATTCGTTTAGGCTCAGGAGTGCCAACAAGCTTTCTGGCACCGTTGCCGGGGACAGTAGCAACACTAGATTTAGAGTTAGTCAGCCGTACGACTTTTCATCTTACCCGATGGAGTTCTCTCCTAGTTATCCTATAGTTGCATCTAGCGAGTATTTGGAACCACCACCATCCTGCCATCCCATACTATCTGATGGTTACGAGATTCGTCACAGTCTCGTAGCCATGGTTCGTGCTCAGTCCTTCTCTGGTAGAAAGGATGAATGCCCCTATGCTCACTTGCAGGTCTTCGAAGAGAATTGTTCTCTTCTGATTATACCCGGTATGACTCAACACACCCTACGGTGGAAGCTATTCCCGTTCTCTCTGACAGGAGAAGCAAGAATTTGGTACAACCGGACTGCAAGGAGAGTTGGAGGAGATTGGATACAACTGAAGGATGAGTTCTGCTTGTTCTTCTACCCTATCTCCAAGGTGATTGCTCATCGAAATCAACTAATGACATTCGAGCAAGACGATTAATCACTTGGAGTAGCGTGGGCAAGATTCATGCATCTGGTAGAATTCGGGCCACCACATCAAATCCCGGAGGAAATACTGATGCAACACTTCATCTACGGTCTCAAGCTGGAGAGTGCACATTTCCTGAATGTGTCCTCCGAGGGGTCAGTCATGTACAAAATAGTGGCCGAAGTCAGGACTCTCTTGAAGAAGGTCCTGAATAGCACAGAATATACCAGCATATATGACGACCCACCAGAGGCAATAGAGGAGCCCAACGAGACGCAGCAACTTCAGGTTCTATCAGCTGCATCCTCTCCACCTCCACCATATATAGAGGATATCACCGAACCACCAAAGTCCTTAGATCAAGAGCCTCTGTGGCAGAACCAAATGAATTATGTGGCAGAACCGCCTAAATTATCCCGGCTCAAGTGCGCAGGCCATCACCATAAAGGCAACATTAGCTTAAACGCACTTCAAACGGAACAATTTTTGGTCTGTCGGGTAACGTTCCGATACAACCACCGATTCTCGGATCGAACAAGCATACCCCGCACGAAGGCGAGTCCAGAGATATTACAACCACAATTTTTACAACACAGGCATAGTAATGATTACAAACCAGTTGAAAACCTTATTACAAAGCCAACTTAAGTAAAACAGTTATACAAGCCATAACTATAAGTACAGAGTCTAAACAGCGGAAGATGAAACACGATGACTACAACACGTCGCAAAAGTATACCAAGCTAGCCCAAGCATGGTATCACTCGTCATAGTCATTGCCGGCCGAAGACGTATCCCATTCTACGGACCAGCCAGGAGGCAATGAGCAAGGATAGGTCAAGCTAGCGATCTGATCCTCAAAAGTCATACCTGAAAAAGGGTTTTCAAAAGCAAGGCTGAGTATTCTAATACTCAGCAAGACTTAACCGACAACGGGTATAAGCAGCCCACCTTAGCTAGACTATGCAAGGCTTTGTAAGGCTCTGGTTTTCCTTTGCTGAAAAGCAATAAAGAGTAGGTCCTTACTTTCAAGTTTTAGCTTCAAGATTCTAGTTGATTAACTATTCTATGTAAGCATCTACTAACCAAACATGGTGGAACTTCTAAGCAAACATCAAGATTAATAAGAATATTGTTGCTCTTATTACTCTGTGTGGCAAAGAGATCAAGCAGTCTCATTTCATCGTGAGAGGCGGACGATTCTGAATCGAAATTCAACCTTGCAAGGATAACCTAGTACACACGTCTGGAACACCGTCGGGTCATTCCCAAACAACCGTTGACCTTTCTTTCTGGCTTGTGGATAGGGTCACTCTCCCCGACTACAGGCTCCAAGGCCGAACCTTGTCCCTCGAAGTCGTAGTGTTGCGCAACATAAAATAAAACCTATCCCTACTGAGAGAGTGAAAGGTATATCCACTCCCCGGTCCAATCGGCTACTAGGCTTGCCGCGTACCATATTTACGGCATGTGACTAGTACTTTCAAAAACTTAACCAGCACTACCACACACCGCGACCTTAGCAAGTTCATCAACACAGACGGGGTCTCACATGAGATCATGATATCGAACACAACCCCGTCCGTCGTCCTTATATTGATAACAAAAAGTAAACAGGCAATTCCTACAAAGCTCGCCAGTGACCGGCAATCACTCGACTTTTACCGGTCCTATAAGCTTAGCAGATAGTCGAACTCAGGTCTAGTGTTCAGTACATAGGTTCCTAGGATCATGCATCTAGGGTTTCAATTCAAATCCTAAGAACTGTAAATGCACAAGTAAGTAATAACAGTAAATGATAATAATTTGAGATATAGGTTATGTCCGGGGCTTGCCTTCTCGGTAATTACTAACTATTTCAGCGCTAGGCTCTTCCGAACTTTGGTTCGGGGCTTCAGTTAGTTCCGCAGTGTTTACTTGAGCTTCGAGATCACCTCCGTCAGATTCCGGGATCAGCTCGTACGTCCCGTCCGATAAGGCAGTCGTGTCTATATGTAATGCAAGAACAACATTATAAACAAACATGGGCAATCGTTTATAGAGTAGTTAAATACTAAATTTAGCTACACAAGGCATCATGATCAACAGCACAAATGAAGTTGACTAACTTCATAAACAAGTGGGGGTGATTTCCTATACAATTAAGTCACGGTTTACAAATAAATCAACAACTCAGAGTACAAAAAGAAATAAATTATACCAAAATTACACTAAACAGAACATGAACATACTCAGCTACCCTGTAAAAATCATGCCAAGACATGTAGTCATTTAATCACAACAAATCATTCATGCAGGCAACACCTAGCACAAGCTTGAATTATACAGACTAAAATATAGCAAAGTAGAAGCTCAAAATTTAACAGGAGATCTACACAGTGAGGATCTAGCTACTGTGAATTTTTCATGATTTTACCTTCACAGAAATAATTCTGAGAAAATAAAGAAAACAGACATCAGACTAGCAAGATTTATTTTTAGCTCCTGATCTAGCCATTAACTGATGCTCAAACTTCCTGGACAAGTTAAGATATTCCAGATGAACACTCAGGAATATTTTCAGGATTTAACAAGAACAGAAACTATTTACCATAAATAAAGTGTACTAAACAAAGTTTAAATCAAAGAAAAAGCTACACAAGAGAACTGATCATGAAATTTTTATAGCAAAGCTAGTGTAACATGAGTAAACTACCACAAAAATTTCAGAGCAAGACCAGCTTTCAAGCATTAGATAAGAAAAAGACTAAACATCTAGTATGTATTTACCTAGTGACACAAAACCATTTATACAGCAAAAACTTGCAACTAAAGCCTAACATATTATGGTTCTACTGCATAGATCTCTTCAAGAGGTTTCCAAAACATCTAGATTTAATATTTTACGAATTTTCTACGAATTGATATTGAATTTCAAAGATCACAGCAAACTATTTCAAACAAGCCCCTATAGCACTATTCCCCTGAGTCACTGACATCGCAGACAGCCCCCTGGGGTTTTTCAAATTCAAACTCGGGGTCCCTGGCCGTGGGGAAAAGAACAGAGGGAGGATGGCCGGCCAAATCCGGCGACGGTGAGCGCCGGCGGCGAGGGTGGAGGGTCGTGGGAGGTTAAGAAGGCCAAGGCGCACCTCTGGGTGGCTTTGGAGCTCGAGAGGAGGGCCGGAGATAGGGTGTCGACGGCGAGCGGCGGCTTGCGGGCTCGGAGCACGGCGGCGAGGTAGCTCCGGTAGGTTTGGGCGAGGGGAAAATGGCCTGGGAGCTGCGCTAGGACGAGGCGCGGCTAATGGTGGGGGATGTAGGGGTGGAGCGGGTCTGGGGTGGCGGCTCCGCGGCGGGGTGGAGCTCGCCGGGGTTCGAGCAGGGCGGCGGCGGCGTTCTGCGGCGTGGGAGCGATGAGAGAGCGAAGGGATGCGCGAAATCGAGTTCTGGGACTCTTGTAGTGCGCGGGCGCTCGCTAGAAGAGGGCGGCGTGCTCTGCAGCGGGCGCTCCACGGCGGCGTCGCGGTGGCGGCCGTCGGGGCGGTTCTGGAAGCGGCGGGGGCGCGTGGCTCGGCCGGGAGGCTCCAGCGCGAAGCAACAGTAGGGGGAGGAGGTCGTCCGCGACGCGTGGGCGCCAGCGCACGGCGGAGTAATGGCCGGGAAAGACGGGAAGGCGTCGGCGGGCGGCGCTGTCGGTGGCCGGCGACGGAAAGCAGAGCAGGGAGGTGGGAGATGGTGATAAGGGTCGATTTGTAATTACCAAAAATTCCAGGGACCTCTCTGTAAACAAGCAATAACTTTTAAACTAAAGCTCAAATGAAAAAGTGCCCAACATGGAAGTTGTTCAACTTTTCAAGATCTACAACTTTGATGTTGTGCAAAAATTTATTTGACCAAAGACTCAAGAGCTAAAATTAAAATCATTGAAGAGATTTTGAATTCTAGGAAATTTGTCTTTTTCAAAGCAAATTCACTTCAACTCTAGACTCAAAAGCAAAAATGGCTGCCATGCATTAAATGCATTGAAATTTTGCAAAAAACACCCCCCACTAGAACTATAATTACACAACCTATTCAACACAACTGCAGAAAGGACCTTGCATAAAATCATAATTACACTTATAACCTTTCATAATTACAAAAAGATCCTTTTTACGTAATTCAAGCACATAATGCATAACAAACCTACACAATTACTGTGCAGACACCTAATTAAATTACTGTGCAAACACCCGGGGTGTTACAGCCTTTCCCCCTAAAAGGAATCTCGTCCCGAGATTACAGGAAGAAAAGGGTGCAAAGATTTGGTACCTGGATTGGTTCTAAGAAAGTCGGGAAAGTTTCTTTGGAGAAAATTTTCAGTTTCCCAAGTAGCTTCTTCTACAGTATGCTGATTCCACTGTATTTTGTACATTTTAACTTTCTCCCTTCTAGTACTTCTTTCTTTCGCGTCAAGAATCTTAATTGGATACTCTGTATAAGATAGATCGGATTCAATCTCGATATTCTGTGGTTCAATGATTTCAGTAGGTACCCTGGTGCACTTCCGAAGTTGTGAGACATGGAAGACATCATGAACGGCGGCCAATTGAGTTGGAAGACGGAGTCGGTAGGCAACGGGTCCACAAGTTTCGATAATTTCAAATGGTCCGATGTATCGGGGTGCTAATTTCCCTTTTAAGCCAAAGCGTTGAACACCTTTAGTAGGAGATACTCGCAAATATACAAAGTCTCCTACCTCGAATTGTAAAGGATCTCTTCTTTTGTCTGCATAACTTTTCTGTCTTGATTGGGCTGCTTTAAGATTAACCTGGATAACTCTGACTTGCTCCTCTGCTTCCGAGACTAAATCTGGCCCAAAAATTTTGCGTTCCCCAGCTTGGGACCAATTCAAAGGAGTTCGACACCTTCGACCGTATAATGCTTCAAATGGTGCCATTTGTAAACTGGATTGATAACTGTTATTGTATGAAAACTCTGCCAGTGCTAAGCACTTAACCCAATTCTTGCCATATTGAATAACACATGCTCTCAACATGTCTTCAAGGATTTGATTGATTCGTTCAGTTTGCCCATCTGTTTGTGGATGATAAGCTGAACTACGAATCAGTTTTGTTCCAAGGGATTCTTGCATTTGCTCCCAGAAACGTGCTATAAACTGAGGCCCACGATCAGAAATAATCGTCTTTGGAATTCCATGTAAACGAACAATCTGATCGAGATAAATCTCTGCGTACCTCTTGGCAGAATAAGTGGTGTGTACTGGAATAAAATGAGCGGTCTTGGTGAGTCTATCAACGATTACCCAAACAGAATCATGCTTATGAGGAGTAGTGGGTAAACCAACGATAAAATCCATACTGATATCCTCCCATTTCCAGGATGGAATAGATAAAGGTTGGAGAGTACCAGCTACTTTCAAGTGACTAGCTTTAACTCTTTGACAGACATCACACTCAGAAACATATCTGGCGATCTCTCTTTTCATTCGAGTCCACCAGAAATTTTGTTTGAGATCATGGTACATCTTGGTACCACCGGGATGAATCGAAAATTTCGAAAGATGTGCTTCATCAAGGATTTGCTTTCTAAGCTGATGATCCTTAGGTACCACCAGTCGGGATTCAAACCATAGAACTCCCCTATGATCCACTCTGAAACATTTGTACTTCACTTCTCCTTGTGATAACTTTTCCTTGATGACTTTGACACCCTCATCATGTAATTGCCCCATGATGATGCTATCATGAAGTGTAGGCTCAAGGGAGATATGGTTCAAACTTCCTTGAGGTACCATTTCTAGGTTTAACTTCATCATTTCCTGGCATAGAGTTTCATTGAATGGTTCTACAGATAGACAATGGCATTGTGACTTGCGGCTGAGTGCATCCGCAACCACATTAGCCTTTCCTGGATGATAGTGCACTTCTAGATCATAATCCTTTATCAACTCCAGCCAGCGTCTCTGTCTCATGTTGAGATCAGCTTGAGTGAAGATATATTTGAGGCTCTTATGGTCAGTGTAAATATTACAGTGAGTTCCCATAAGATGATGTCTCCAAATCTTAAGAGCGTGAATGACAGCTGCTAACTCCAGATCATGGGTTGGATAATTCTTCTCATGATTCCGGAGAGCTCTTGATGCATAAGCAATAACCCGGTTGTCCTGCATAAGCACACAACCAAGTCCTGTACCCGAAGCATCACAATAGACATCAAAAGGTTTGGTACTGTCCGGTGTAGACAATACTGGAGCGGTAGTTAATCTTGCTTTGAGAGTTTGGAAAGCTTCTTCGCACTTATCATTCCAAACAAACTTCACTCCCTTCTTCAATAACTCCGTCATAGGCTTGGCTATTCTGGAGAAATCAGTAATGAATCGACGATAATATCCAGCTAAACCAAGAAAACTGCGAATTTGATGAACTGACATAGGAGATTCCCAATCCATCACTTCTTGTACTTTAGTTGGATCAACAGATATACCATCACTGGAGATAGTGTGACCTAAGAATTTCACACTGTCCAACCAAAATTCACACTTGGAGAATTTGGCATAAAGATGATGATCTCGTAATCGTTGAAGAACGATACGCAAATGTTCAGCATGATCTTCTTCATTCTTGGAGTAGATCAAAATATCGTCAATGAAAACCACGACGAATTTATCCAGCTCCGGCATGAAGACTGAATTCATCAAGTACATAAAATATGCTGGGGCGTTGGTAAGGCCAAAAGACATAACCAGATATTCATATAGTCCATATCTGGTAGAGAAAGCAGTCTTTGGAATATCACAAGGCTTGATCTTTATTTGATGGCAGCCAGAACAAAGATCAATCTTAGAGAAAATCTTAGCTCCAGCTAACTGATCAAACAGAATATCAATGCGGGGAAGAGGATACTTGTTTTTAATAGTGACCGCATTGAGTGGTCGATAATCAACACATAGCCTCAAACTATTGTCTTTCTTCTTCACAAACAGGGCCGGACATCCCCAGGGTGAAGAACTGGGACGTATAAAGCCCTTGTCAAGAAGGTCTTGGAGTTGGACTTTCAATTCTGCTAACTCATTTGGAGGCATTCGGTACGACCTCTTAGAAATAGGGGCTGTACCGGGTTGAAGCTCAATAATAAACTCAATATCTCTATCAGGGGGCATTCCAGGCAAATCATCTGGAAATACATCCACATACTCCCACACAATAGGGATATCTTCAAGTTTAATTTCTTTTGTGGCATAAGCACAAGAGTTGAAGCACTCTCGTTGTGGTAGATAGAGTATGGTGGCTCCTTGATGTGGTGAATCTATCTCGATAGCTCGGGAAGAGATATCTAACAGTACTTTATGTTTAGTCATCCAATCCATGCCCAGAATAACATCCATGCCTTCTAAATTCATTAAGATCAAATCTGTTTTGATCAATTTACTACCCAACTTAATTGGCACATGTCTAGTGATTTGATTGGAAGCTATCTTCCCACCAGGAGTTGTTATCATAAAAGATCCCTTAGTATGACAAAAGTCCAATCCTACTCTTGCTCCAAATTTGGCACTTATAAAACTATGCGTTGCACCAGAATCAAATAATATGACTGCGGGTTTATTGTGGATAGAGAAAGTACCCGTCATAACTGGTGCTCCTGCTGGAAGGTCTGCAAGAGTAGTGAAATTAACTCGCCCTTGCCGGACTTGCACCATTTGCCTCTTGCCCTTGCCCTTGTTGTTGTTGTTGTTGTTCTGATTAGAGTTTTGCCCTGGATTATTCCTTCTGGGTTGTGGACAATTCTTGGCAAAATGAGAAGCACTGCCGCAGTTGAAACATCGATTATTACTATTCCCACTATTAAACTGTGAGGCATTCGGCCTTGGGCTAAATTGCTGCTGTTGTTGCTGTTGCTGTTGCTGAGGCACTGGAGGTCTGAATCCTCCTTGTTGCTGAGGCGGCCTAAAGACAAACCTACCCACTGGGGCATTTCTTTGTGGAGGCCTAGGTGGAGTATTTTGCACCAGGCGATACCTCGGTGGCTGGACACTCGAGGGTCCCGTTGGTGCCTTCCGCTTTTTCTCAGCACAATGTGCAGCAATACAATCTTCCTGTGTAATGGCCATATTAACCAGCTCATTATAGGTATTGGGCTGAACCAAGTTTAAACGTTCTTTGAGCTTAGTATTGAGGCCACGACGGAAACGATCACGTTTCTTGGCATCAGTATCAGCATGATGGCCCGCATACTGGCACAGATGATTGAAGGTCTGTGCATATTGAAGAACAGTGCGGGTTCCCTGATCTAGAGCCAAGAATTCATTCAACTTTCTTTCAATTAGTCCATCCGGAATATGATGTGATCTGAATGCAGTTCTGAATTCCTCCCAAGATATGATATGTTCAGCAGGCTGCATTGCACAATAATTATCCCACCATATACGTGCAGGACCCCGCAGCTGTTGGGCGGCAAAGGGGGCCTTATTTGCATCAACACACGGTACTGCTAACAAAGCAAACTTGGAATTGATTGTACGGAGCCAAGCATCGGCATCCAATGGGTCATCAGCTTTGCTGAACAGCGGAGGTTGGGTACCAAAGAATTCCTGGTAACCCGCTGGTTGGGCCTCCCTTCCTCCATACTGTTGGCGGGGCTGATTTTGTTGCCCTTGGACTAGCTGGCGAAGCAACTCTGTTTGCATGGCCATTAACTCGGCCAGATTCGACGGGGGTGGCGGTGGTTGCTGAGATCCACTGCCAGTTTCACAACCAAAGCCATCAGGCGTTCCGCGTGTATGACCAACCATCTGTAATTATGGAAGACATCCATTAGATACATATTTCTCGCTTCCAAAATCAATGGTACGTGCAATGATCATACATAGGATAAAACAAAATCAGCAAAATTTAACTAGATGTGGCGTAGCACAATATGCCCAACACATAACTGTGCAACCCTCAAAAATCAAAACTGGTCAGCTGTTAGATAGCTTCATGCTCCATCGTATAGAGACTCAAAACTGAGAGCAACGGGTAAAGAACATAATCTATCAATTCTCTCTTCATTGCTATGTGCTATGTTGCTAAACAACAGAGATCAGAGAAGGGATTGTACTAAAATTTAGTCTCACAGATTCCACAGGCTACATTTGATGAGCACACATGCCACAAAATTTGCACATCTTTAGTATTCATCAAACGGCGTGAAAATGCACAAATAAAGAGATTTGGTAAGTCGGAAGATCATGATTTTCAAACTGGTAGTCGCTACTTATATTACATCCAAAGCAGCATTTTTCGTACAACCTAACATCACTCACCCTTACCACATATAATACAACAAGTGGTACTCCTCCCTAAGGTTATCTTACAACACCTCTTTCCTATGTACAAGCTACAACAAGATAAAACACGAACTTTTTGGGACTAGTCTAAGGCGCCTAGAAGTCGTCGAGGTTGCCCACAGAAGAGGCACTGCCGGAAGAAGAGTCATCCGGCTGAGGGTTAGGCTCAGCAAGTGCGTGCTCTGAATCTAGATCAGAAACTCCCTCAATCTCCTCAGGGTCCTCCTCTGCTGCTCCAGGCTCAGCTGGGGCATCTAGTTGCTCCTGGAGCATACCAACATGTGCTAAAGCATCAGCCCAATCTGCTTGAAGCTCATTCACCTGTCCCTGAAGAAAACCAATAACTATGTTGCGCTGCTCTATCTCAGCACCATGCTCCATAGCCTGATGCTCAAACTGTGCAATGGCCAGATCCCTCCCAGCAACGGCATCCTGAAGTCCCTGAATCTGAGTATCCCTCAAACGAAGGCCTCGCTGAAAACTCTGGGCCAAGTCTATCACCTGGTCCATGTGTCGCTGCTGGAGTATCTGGTAGTGAGACTGAGCATTCATATATCTGACTACTGCCTCGATAGTCTCATCTGCTACATCTTCAATCAAGTGCCCAAAGTGTGTGACCCTGAACAGCCACTCTGCATTGCCAGCACTGACTGCTGGGAACAAACCAATAGGATATGCTGCTACCTCCTCGGGATGGTGCTCACAAAAAGTGGTGATAGCGTTGAGAGCTGCTTTCTCAAACGCATCCACAAGACGGTACCCAATCACCTCGATCTCAATCGGTGGCCACTCCAAAGTGGGGTGCTGAGGAATGGTCATTTTAACTCTGTTCTTCTTAATTCCATCCTCCAAAAACTGGCGTCCCGTGTACTGGGGTAGATCTGAGTAGTGGAAGATACGAAGTGAATCCCAAAGAATCCTCGGAAAACCCTCCCAGTACAGACAGTCGGTATGAGCATTTCCCTCCTCATCCCAAAAGATCTGGGAACAAGTCGCCATCTGAATCAAAAAGGATTCAAATGTGAGTAATGCAATTATCTCAAGACTTCTCAAATAAAGCTTTAAGAAGACTGCGGTAAAACAAATGTGATTCTAATTCACAAGATGATATGATTCTAACTCAAAGAATAATAAACCACAATTGGTACTGGTTCATCATTTGAGATTCTAAGGAATGAAAAGATCCTTATAACAACAAGATGGGGCTTAGGAGGAAGGCATGACTCGAAACCATATTTTTCATCTAAGGAAACCTAAGCATTTTACAAACATGCTACTAAAATCAGAGTTTCACTCACTCATGTTTTAAGCACACTAACACTTATCTTATAAGGATTCATACTAGAAATTCCTGAACAAGCTCATGTAGCAACTTCAACTATTATGAACCAATCGAACATCAACCAAATATGCATGCACGTCCTGACCGTCTTCACAAGATAGACAATTGCCAACTATGGTTGGGCTTACGTGGTTAGCACAGTGGTATACATAAATACGGCTCTCCCTATATAACTAGTCGATACATTCTAACCGTTCTTATCTTATCGAATCGTGGTTAGTGTACCTGCATAAGATTGACAGAACATATATATATATATATATCCAATGAACCTTTCATGCCAGCACCCATGAAAGCGTTCCCAAACATTACCGCTCACTATAGAAGCGGCAGCCATACAATTTCCGCCGTATGGCCAACGTTAACATACGCTACTCAGAGGCGTATTCACAAGTTCCTTTACTCCCAATATAGTCGACCGAGATCGATATATTGGCAGCAGCTCAAGTAGGCCACTGCTTGAGCACAGCATTCGGTTCGCATCGCCGACGGGAAGGTCAGACTCCCTCAGCTGACTGAGCACACTTTACTTCCAATATAGTCAACTAATAGTCGGTATATTGGAAGCACCTCAAGTAAGCCACTGCTTGAGGGCAGCGTTCGGCTCGCATCACCGACGGGAAGGTCAGACTCCCTCAGCTGACTGAGGATCCTTACCATCTTACCTCAACGTAGGTGCGTCGTTACAAGAATTAAGAGTTGCTTGTGAGTATGGTTTGACAAAATGTAAAGTGCTGGAAGTCAGATAACATAAACCATACAGAAATAACCACCTAGTAATTCCCATAAATTCCCTAGGACTTTACGTTCTAAGCACAACCCTTAACAAATCCAACGTAGCTTTTCGAAATACCCTGTTGTTCCAATTTTATACGGAAAGCGATTTTTAAGGTTCCAACACCTCTGGTATACGCTTGTAGCTCTGATGCCAGCTGTGGCAGAACCGCCTAAATTATCCCGGCTCAAGTGCGCAGGCCATCACCATAAAGGCAACATTAGCTTAAACGCACTTCAAACGGAACAATTTTTGGTCTGTCGGGTAACGTCCCGATACAACCACCGATTCTCGGATCGAACAAGCATACCCCGCATGAAGGCGAGTCCAGAGATATTACAACCACAATTTTTACAACACAGGCATAGTAATGATTACAAACCAGTTGAAAACCTTATTACAAAGCCAACTTAAGTAAAACAGTTATACAAGCCATAACTATAAGTTCAGAGTCTAAACAGCGGAAGATGAAACACGATGACTACAACACGTCGCAAAAGTATACCAAGCTAGCCCAAGCATGGTATCACTCGTCATAGTCATTGCCGGCCGAAGACGTATCCCATTCTACGGACCAGCCAGGAGGCAATGAGCAAGGATAGGTCAAGCTAGCGATCTGATCCTCAAAAGTCATACCTGAAAAAGGGTTTTCAAAAGCAAGGCTGAGTATTCTAATACTCAGCAAGACTTAACCGACAACGGGTATAAGCAGCCCACCTTAGCTAGACTATGCAAGGCTTTGTAAGGCTCTGGTTTTCCTTTGCTGAAAAGCAATAAAGAGTATGTCCTTACTTTCAAGTTTTAGCTTCAAGATTCTAGTTGATTAACTATTCTATGTAAGCATCTACTAACCAAACATGGTGGAACTTCTAAGCAAACATCAAGATTAATAAGAATATTGTTGCTCTTATTACTCTGTGTGGCAAAGAGATCAAGCAGTCTCATTTCATCGTGAGAGGCAGACGATTCTGAATCGAAATTCAACCTTGCAAGGATAACCTAGTACACACGTCTGGAACACCGTCGGGTCATTCCCAAACAACCGTTGACCTTTCTTTCCGGCTTGTGGATAGGGTCACTCTCCCTGACTACAGGGCTCCAAGGCCGAACCTTGTCCCTCGAAGTCGTAGTGTTGCGCAACATAAAATAAAACCTATCCCTACTGAGAGAGTGAAAGGTATATCCACTCCCCGGTCCAATCGGCTACTAGGCTTGCCGCGTACCATATTTACGGCATGTGACTAGTACTTTCAAAAACTTAACCAGCACTACCACACACCGCGACCTTAGCAAGTTCATCAACACAGACGGGGTCTCACATGAGATCATGATATCGAACACAACCCCGTCCGTCGTCCTTATATTGATAACAAAAAGTAAACAGGCAATTCCTACAAAGCTCGCCAGTGACCGGCAATCACTCGACTTTTACCGGTCCTATAAGCTTAGCAGATAGTCGAACTCAGGTCTAGTGTTCAGTACATAGGTTCCTAGGATCATGCATCTAGGGTTTCAATTCAAATCCTAAGAACTGTAAATGCACAAGTAAGTAATAACAGTAAATGATAATAATTTGAGATATAGGTTATGTCCGGGGCTTGCCTTCTCGGTAATTACTAACTATTTCAGCGCTAGGCTCTTCCGAACTTTGGTTCGGGGCTTCAGTTAGTTCCGCAGTGTTTACTTGAGCTTCGAGATCACCTCCGTCAGATTCCGGGATCAGCTCGTACGTCCCGTCCGATAAGGCAGTCGTGTCTATATGTAATGCAAGAACAACATTATAAACAAACATGGGCAATCGTTTATAGAGTAGTTAAATACTAAATTTAGCTACACAAGGCATCATGATCAACAGCACAAATGAAGTTGACTAACTTCATAAACAAGTGGGGGTGATTTCCTATACAATTAAGTCACGGTTTACAAATAAATCAACAACTCAGAGTACAAAAAGAAATAAATTATACCAAAATTACACTAAACAGAACATGAACATACTCAGCTACCCTGTAAAAATCATGCCAAGACATGTAGTCATTTAATCACAACAAATCATTCATGCAGGCAACACCTAGCACAAGCTTGAATTATACAGACTAAAATATAGCAAAGTAGAAGCTCAAAATTTAACAGGAGATCTACACAGTGAGGATATAGCTACTGTGAATTTTTCATGATTTTACCTTCACAGAAATAATTCTGAGAAAATAAAGAAAACAGACATCAGACTAGCAAGATTTATTTTTAGCTCCTGATCTAGACATTAACTGATGCTCAAACTTCCTGGACAAGTTAAGATATTCCAGATGAACACTCAGGAATATTTTCAGGATTTAACAAGAACAGAAACTATTTACCATAAATAAAGTGTACTAAACAAAGTTTAAATCAAAGAAAAAGCTACACAAGAGAACTGATCATAAAATTTTTATAGCAAAGCTAGTGTAACATGAGTAAACTACCACAAAAATTTCAGAGCAAGACCAGCTTTCAAGCATTAGATAAGAAAAAGACTAAACATCTAGTATGTATTTACCTAGTGACACAAAACCATTTATACAGCAAAAACTTGCAACTAAAGCCTAACATATTATGGTTCTACTGCATAGATCTCTTCAAGAGGTTTCCAAAACATCTAGATTTAATATTTTACGAATTTTCTACGAATTGATATTGAATTTCAAAGATCACAGCAAACTATTTCAAACAAGCCCCTATAGCACTATTCCCCTGAGTCACTGACATCGCAGACAGCCCCCTGGGGTTTTTCAAATTCAAACTCGGGGTCCCTGGCCGTGGGGAAAAGAACAGAGGGAGGATGGCCGGCCAAATCCGGCGACGGTGAGCGCCGGCGGCGAGGGTGGAGGGTCGTGGGAGGTTAAGAAGGCCAAGGCGCACCTCTGGGTGGCTTTGGAGCTCGAGAGGAGGGCCGGAGATAGGGTGTCGACGGCGAGCGGCGGCTTGCGGGCTCGGAGCACGGCGGCGAGGTAGCTCCGGTAGGTTTGGGCGAGGGGAAAATGGCCTGGGAGCTGCGCTAGGACGAGGCGCGGCTAATGGTGGGGGATGTAGGGGTGGAGCGGGTCTGGGGTGGCGGCTCCGCGGCGGGGTGGAGCTCGCCGGGGTTCGAGCAGGGCGGCGGCGGCGTTCTGCGGCGTGGGAGCAATGAGAGAGCGAAGGGATGCGCGAAATCGAGTTCTGGGACTCTTGTAGTGCGCGGGCGCTCGCTAGAAGAGGGCGGCGTGCTCTGCAGCGGGCGCTCCACGGCGGCGTCGCGGTGGCGGCCGTCGGGGCGGTTCTGGAAGCGGCGGGGGCGCGTGGCTCGGCCGGGAGGCTCCAGCGCGAAGCAACAGGAGCAGGGAGGTGGGAGATGGTGATAAGGGTCGATTTGTAATTACCAAAAATTCCAGGGACCTCTCTGTAAACAAGCAATAACTTTTAAACTAAAGCTCAAATGAAAAAGTGCCCAACATGGAAGTTGTTCAACTTTTCAAGATCTACAACTTTGATGTTGTGCAAAAATTTATTTGACCAAAGACTCAAGAGCTAAAATTAAAATCATTGAAGAGATTTTGAATTCTAGGAAATTTGTCTTTTTCAAAGCAAATTCACTTCAACTCTAGACTCAAAAGCAAAAATGGCTGCCATGCATTAAATGCATTGAAATTTTGCAAAAAACACCCCCCACTAAAACTATAATTACACAACCTATTCAACACAACTGCAGAAAGGACCTTGCATAAAATCATAATTACACTTATAACCTTTCATAATTACAAAAAGATCCTTTTTACGTAATTCAAGCACATAATGCATAACAAACCTACACAATTACTGTGCAGACACCTAATTAAATTACTGTGCAAACACCCGGGGTGTTACAAATTATCCCGGCTGAAGTGCGCTGGCCATCACCCTAAAGGCAACACCGGCTCAAACGCACTTCAAACGGAACAATTCTTGGTCTATCGGGTAACGTCCCGATACAACCACCGGTTCCCGGATCGAACAAGCATACCCCGCATGAAGGCGAGTCCAGAGATATTACAACCATACATATTTTTACAACACTGGCATAGCAGTTATTACAAGAAGTTTAAAACATTATTACAGATCCAAACTTAGTAAAGCATTATACAGGACATAAGTTTCATGTTCAGAGTTTAAGCAGCGGAAATAAAACTCGACGGCTACAACACGTCCCAAAAGTGTACCAAGCTAGCCCAAGCAAGGTATCACTCATCGGGGTCATTGCCGGCCGAAGACGGATCCCATTCTACAGACCAGCTAGGAGGCAAAGAGTAGGGCCAAGACAGACTAGCGATCTGGTCCTCAAAACTCATACCTAAAAAAGGTTTCAATAGCAAGGCTGAGTATTCTAATACTCAGCAAGACTTAACCATCAACGGGTATACTTAGCCCACCTAGCTAGACTATGCAGGGTTTTGTAAGGCTCTGGTTTCCTTTTGTTGAAAATCAATAAAGAGTAGGTCCTTACTTCACATTTTAGCTTTCCATATTCTAGTTGATTAACCATTCTATGTAAGCAACTAATCCTATCCAACCATGGTAGAACTTTAGCCAAACATCAAGATTGATCATAGTAATGTTGCTCTTATTACTCTGTGTGGCAAAGGGATCAAGCAGTCCCAAACCGTGAGAAGTGGACGATTCGAATCGAATGTGTTAACCTGGCCAGGCAGACCTAACACACACGTTTGGAACACCATCGGGTCGTTCCCAAACAATCATTTACCTTTCATTCCGACCTGTGGATAGGGTCACTCTCTCCGACTACAGGGCACCATCTTCCTCCTTGTAGCCGCGGTGTTGCACAACATAAACATAAATAAAAACCTATCTCTAAGATAGAGTGAAAGGTATATCCACTCACCGGTCCGATCGGCTACTAGGCTTACCGCGTACCATATTTACGGCATGTGGCTAGTACGTTCAAAAACATAACCACCGCTACCACACACCGCGACCTTAGCAAAATTCATCAACACAAACAGGGTCTCACCCAAGGTGATGATATCGAACACGACCCTGTCCGTCATCCTTATATTGATAGCAGAAAGTAAACAAGCAATTCATATAGAGCTCGCGAGTGACAGGCAATCACTCGACTTTTACCGGTCCTATAAGCTTAGCAATTATTCGAACTCAGGTCTAGTGTTTAGTACATAGGTTCCTAGGATCATGCATCTAGGGTTTCAATTCAAATCCTAAGAACTGTAAATGCACAAGTAAGTAATAACGATAAATTGTAATAATTTGAAATATGGGTTATGTCCGGGGCTTGCCTTCGCGGTAGTCGCTAGCTAAAACAGCCTTGGGCTCTTCCGAACTTTGGTCCGGGTCTTCAGTTAGTACAGTGGCGTTCAGCTGGGCCTCTTGATCACCTTCTTCGGACTCCGGGATCAGCTCGTACGTCCCGTCCGATAAAACAGTCGTATCTATATGTGATGCAAGAAACGGTATTATAAACACATGCTTCACAATAAAGTTGCAATTTAAAAGGTAACAAACATAACTAAGCATATGGGCAATCGTTTATAGAGTAGTTATTTAACATTGCCTACTACACAAAACAATATGATTAACCTCACAAGACAACTTGATTAACTTCACAAAGTAAGTTTTAGTTAACTCACATAGCATTTAAAACATGGTTCGCTAAGAATTGAGTAACTCAGTATAAAAACAGTATCTAACTTTAGTAAAATTACTTCAAACAGTAAATACAGAGAGCAATCTACCCTGTAAAATTCATTCCATTTCATGCAACCAATTAATCTGAATAAAACAGTTATTCAGACTACACCTAGAGCAAGATCAAATTCTACAGAACAAACTACAGCACTTATGAAGCTCAAAATTTTTTAGAACAGGATAAACATGATTATTAAAACCTCATAAAATTTTCAGAATTTATCTAGGCATAAAACTGAAGTAATAATTTTTAAAATTTTAAACCACATATGATAAAACTAGTTAGTATAGGAAGTTATATAGTGTTTCTGGATCCTAAATTTTACAGACATGAAGATATGACCAGAATAGAGTTCTACAAAAGTTCTCAGAATTTTATAAGCAAGGAAACTATTTATCACAATTAAAGCCTACCTAACAAGCATTAAATCAAAGAAATAGTTAAACAAAATGAAAATTTTCCAAACTTGGACAACAGCAAGGTTTTAGTAACATGTGATCACGTAAAAAGTTTAACACACAAAACTTGATTATTTATAACAGTAAAAATAAATTAGCAAAACTAGTTGATTTAAGAATCTTGAAACTTTGACCTAGCTAATGATGTCAAAAAGGTTTCAAATGTTTACCAGATGCTAACCACACTGCAAGACACATCCTAGAAAAAAATCACATGAAGTTACTGATTAGAACTCATGGAACAAATTAAGCCTATTTATGATATTCTTTTTCTTGGATTAAAATACAAACTAGAACTGAAAATATGCATGTAACAAAACTTGTAGTTATTGTAACATGGATTCCAAAACATTTGGATTTGCATTTTTCTGATTTTTCTACGAATTTATAGGCATTTTCAAAGTTTAGCCAAAAAGTAAAAAGGAAAAGACATGAAATCTTGCAGATAGGACCCTAAAAGAATTCGAATCCTAACAGACATGCCCCTGGCCGGAGTCAGAGCAGGGGGTGGGTGTTGACCGGCCGAATCCCGGCAGCGAGGGTGGAGAGGCGTGGGAGCTTCACCAGGTCAGGGCGCACCTCTGGGTGGGCTTGGGAGGCCGAGGGGATGGTCGGAGCTGGGTCGTCGACGGCGAGCAGCGGCGGTCGGCGCTCGGGATACGGCGAAGCTGAGGAGGGGTTGGTGAATAGGGGATGAGGAGGGATTGGTGAGCAGCACGAGGACAAGGCGAAGCTGATGGTAGGGTCAGCGTGGGCAGAGGAGGGCTGCAGTGGCTGGTCGACGGTGAGCTTCGAGCTCGTCGGAGCTCGGTTGGACGGCGGCGGTGTTCTGGAGGTTCTGGGCAGAGAGCGAGCGAGGCAAGGAGGGGAAAGTGATGCAGGACTCCTCCAGGTGCTGGGGCATGTGCGAGTTGGGGAGCCGAGGCTCTGCGCTGCGCTGGCCACGGCGGCGGCGAGGTGGCGGCCACAGAGCTTGCTGGGGGTAGCGTGGCGAGGGGAGGAGGGGTACAACGCGTGGGGAAGTGGGTCCAGAGGCTGCGGAGGTGCCACGTGAGGCGGCGGGCGAAGCAGGAGGTGGCCTGTGGCCTCCCTCGGTGGCGTGCGGTGGCGCTCGGCGCCGGCGGCAGAGAGAAACAAAGAAGCAGAGAGGTGGGAGATGAAGTCTGGACTGATTTGCAATTTCCAAAAAGTTTAGGGGCCCTACTATAAAACAAAAATATCTCCTAAACTAGGGCTCAAATGAAAAGGTGCTGAACATAAAAGTTGTTCAATTTTTCAAGATCTACAACTTTGATGTTGTTCCAAAATTGATTTGACCAAAGGTTAAAGAGTTATTTTGAAAACATAGGAAGGATTTTGAATTTAATGGACTTTTTTCTTTTCCAATGCAAATTCAGATTAATTTCAAACTAAAATGCAAAATTTTCTACCAAGCACTGATTACACTGAATTTTACAAATAAACCCTCCACAAAGCAATATTTGCTCTCCCTATTCAAATTAAGTTATAGAAAGGACCCTGCATTAAAACATATTTACACAACTACCCTTAGATTTTTACAATAAGATCCTTTTTCAAGCAAAAAAAGCACATGATGCATAAAATAAATGCAATTCTACTGCGCAGACACCTAGGGTGTCACAGCCTTCCCCCCTATACGGAATCTCGCCCCAAGATTATAGGAAGAAAAGGAATAGAAATGTTTGATACATGAATTTGTTCTAAGAAAGTCGGGAAAGTTTCTTTGGAGAAAATTTTCAGTCTCCCAATTGGCTTCTTCCTCAGTATGATGATTCCACTGGATTTTGTACATTTTAACTTTCTCCCTTCTAGTACTTCTTTCTTTGGTGTCAAGAATTTTGATTGGGTACTCAGCGTAAGATAAATTGGGTTCAATCTCAACATCTTGTGGTTCAAGAATCTCAGTGGGCACTTTAATGCACTTCTTAAGTTGAGACACATGAAAGGCATCATGAATGGCGGCCAACTGAGAAGGAAAACGAATCCGGTAAGCAACTGGTCCATAAGTTTTGATGATTTCAAATGGTCCGATGTATCGGGGTGCCAATTTCCCTTTTATGCCGAAACGTTGAACACCTTTAGTAGGAGATACTCGCAGATATTCGAAATCCCCTACCTTGAACTGTAAAGGGTCTCTTCTTTTGTCGGCATAACTTTGCTGTCTTGATTGGGCTACTTTAAGATTAGCCTGGATAACTTTGACTTTCTCTTCTGCCTCAGTAACTAGATCTGGCCCAATACTTTGCGTTCTCCAGCTTGTGACCAACTCAAAGGAGTTCGACACCTTCGACCGTATAAAGCTTCAAATGGTGCCATTTGCAAGCTGGATTGATAACTGTTATTATATGAGAACTCTGCCAGTGCTAGGCACTTATCCCAGTTCTTGCCACATTGAATAGCACATGCCCTCAACATATCTTCAAGGATTTGATTGATTCGTTCGGTTTGCCCATCTATTTGTGGATGATAAGCTGAACTACGAATCAATTTAGTTCCAAGGGATTCTTGCAATTGCTCCCAGAAACGTGCAACGAATTGCACCCCATGATCAGAAATGATCGTCTTTGGAACTCCATGCAGACGAACAATTTGGTCAAGATAGATCTCTGCATACTTCTTGGGAGGATAAGTTGTATTCACAGGAATAAAATGAGCTGTCTTGGTGAGTCTATCAACGATTACCCAAATAGAATCATGTTTCTGTGAAGTGTGGAGGTAAACCAACGATAAAATCCATACTGAGGTCCTCCCATTTCTAGGATGGAATGGGCAAAGATTGGAGAGTACCAGCTACTTTCAAGTGACTAGCTTTAACTCATTGACAGACATCACACTCATAAACATATTTGGCGATCTCTCTTTTCATTCGAGTCCACCATAAATTCTGTTTAAGATCCTGGTACATCTTGGTACTACCGAGATGAATAGAAAACTTCGATAGATGTGCTTCATCAAGGATTTGTTTTCTAAGCTGGTGATTCTTGGGTACAACAAGACGAAATTCAAACCATAGAACTCCTTTATGATCCACTCAGAAACACTTGTACTTTGCTTCTCCTTGGGATAGCTTTTCCTTGATGATTTTGATACCTTCATCATGTAATTATGCCATGATGATGCTATCATGAAGTGTAGGCTCGACAACTATATGGTTCAGACTTCCTTGAGGTACTATTTCTAGATTTAGTTTCATCATTTCCTGGTATAGAGTTTCGTTGAATGGCTCTACAAATAGACAATGGCATTGTGACTTGCGGCTGAGTGCATCCGCAACCACATTAGCCTTTCCTGGATGATAGTGCACTTCTAGATCATAATCCTTTATCAACTCTAGCCAGCGTCTCTGCCTCATGTTGAGATCGGCTTGGGTGAAGATATACTTAAGGCTCTTATGGTCAGTGTAAATGTTACAGTGAGTTCCCATAAGATGATGTCTCCAGAGCTTAAGAGCATGAATGACAGCTGCTAACTCCAGATCATGTGTTGGATAGTTCTTCTCAAGATTCCAGAGAGCTCTTGATGCATAAGCGATCACCCGGTTGTCTTGCATAAGTACACAACCAAGTCCCGTACCAGAAGCATCACAATAGACATCAAAAGGTTTGGTACTGTCCGGTTTAGCCAGCACTAGAGCAGTAGTTAATCGTGCTTTGAGAGTTTGAAACGCTTCTTCACATTTATCATCCCAAACAAATTTCACTACTTTCTTTAATAACTCCGTCATAGGTTTGGCTATTCTGGAGAAATCAGGAATGAATCGACGATAGTATCTAGCTAAACCGAGAAAACTACGAATCTGATGGACCGAAGTAGGAGGTTCCCAATCCACCACTTCTTGCACTTTAGTTGGATCAACCGATATACCTTCACTGGAGATAGTATGACCTAAAAATTTCACACTATCTAGCCAAAATTCACACTTGGAAAATTTGGCATAAAGGTGATGATCTCGTAATCGCTGAAGAACGATGCGTAAATGCTGAGCATGATCTTCTTCATTCTTGGAGTAGATCAAAATGTCATCGATGAACACCACAACAAATTTATCAAGCTTCGGCATGAAGACTGAATTCATCAGGTACATAAAATATGCTGGGGCATTGGTAAGACCAAAAGACATAACCAGATACTCATAGAGTCCATATCTGGTCCAGAAAGATGTTTTTGGAATGTCACAAGGCTTGATCTTTATTTGATGGTAGCCAGAATGAAGATCGATCTTAGAGAAAACCTTGGCTCCAGCTAACTGATCAAACAGGATATCAATGCGGGGAAGAGGATACTTGTTTTTAATAGTAACCACATTGAGTGGTCGATAATCAACACATAGCCTCAAACTGTTGTCCTTCTTCTTCACAAACAGGGCTGGACATCCCCATGGTGAAGCACTTGGACGAATAAAACCCTTGTCAAGAAGGTCTTGAAGTTGGATTTTCAATTCTGCCAACTCATTTGGAGGCATTCGGTACGACCCCTTAGAAATAGGGGCGGTACCGGGTTGAAGCTCGATAACAAACTCGATATCTCTATCAGGGGGCATTCTAGGTAAATCATCTGGAAATACATCCGCATACTCACACACAACAGGAATATCTTCAATTTTAATTTCTTTTGTGGCATAGGCACAAGAGTTGAAGCACTCTCGTTGTGGCAGATAGAGTATGGTGGATCCTTGATAAGGTGAATCTAGCTCAATAGCTCGGGAAGAGATATCTAACAGTACTTTATGTCTAGTCATCCAATCCATGCCCAAAATAACATCCATGCCTTCTAAATTTAACAAGATCAAATCTGTCTTTATCAAATTGCTACCCAACTCAATTGGCACATGTCTAATAATTTGATTGGAAGCTATCTTCCCACCAGGGGTTGCTATCATGAAAGATCCCTTAGTATGACAAAAATCCAATCCTATTCTTGCTCCAAATTTGGCACTTATAAAACTATGAGTTGCACCAGAATCAAATAATATGACTGCGGGTTTATTGTGAATAGAGAAAGTACCCGACATGACTGGTGCTCCTTCAGGAAGCTCTACAAGAGTAGTGAAATTAACTCGCCCCTGTCGGACTTGGACCATTTGCTTCTTGCCCTTGCCCTTGCCCTTGTTGTTCTGATTGGAGTTCTACCCTGGATAAGACTTCTTGGGTTGCGGGCAATTCTTGGCAAAATGGTCAGTACTGCCGCAATTAAAGTATCGATTGTTGCCATTCCCACGATTGAATTGTGGGGTATTTGGCCTTGTGCCAAACTGCTGCGGCTGCTGAAAGACTGGAGGTCTGAATCCTCCCTGTTGCTGAGGCGGCCTAAAAACAAATCTGCCCGTTGGGGCATTTCTCTGTGGAGGTCTGGGTGGAGTATTCTGCACCAGACGATACCTCGATGGCTGAGCACTCGAGAGTCCTGTTGGTGCCTTTCGCTTCTTCTCGGCGCGATGTGCTGCGATACAATCTTCTTGAGTAATGGCCATATTGACCAGCTCATTATAAGTATTTGGCTGAACAAGGTTCAGGCGTTCCTTGAGCTTGGTGTTGAGGCCACGATGAAAACGGTCACGCTTCTTGGCATCAGTATCCGCATGATGGCCCGCGTACTGGCACAAATGATTGAAGGCTTGTGCATACTGAAGAACAGTGCAGGTTCCTTGATTCAAAGCCAAGAATTCATTCAACTTTCTCTCAATCAATCTCTCAGGAATATGATGTGTCCGAAAAGCATTCCAGAATTCCTCCCAAGAGATAACATGTCCAACAGGTTACATAGCACAATAGTGATCCCACCAAAATACGAGCGGTGCCACGAAGCTGTTTGGCTGCAAATTGTGCCTTGTTCGCATCAGCACAAGGTACTACTAGCAAGGCAAACTTGGACTCAATAGTATGGAGCCAAGCATCAGCGTCCAAAGGTTCATCAGTTCGGCTGAACAGCAGAGGTTGGGTACCAAAGAATTCCTGGTAACCCACTGGTTGTGCATCACGTCCTCCATGTTGCTGGCATGGCGGATTCTGCTGTCCTTGAACTAGCTGATGAAGCAATTCGGTTTGCATGGCCATTAGCTCAGCCAGATTCGGCGGTGGTGGCGGTGGCTGCTGAGATCCACTACCAGTTTCACGGCTGAAGCCTTCAGGCGATCCACGAGTATGACCAACCATCTGTATTTATGGAAGACATCCATTAGATACGTCATTCTTGCTCCCAAAATTAATGGTATGTGCAATGATCATACATTGGACAGCAAAAATCAAATCAAATCAGCAGAATTAATAAAATGCGATGTAACACAGTATGCATGAGACATATTTGTTCAACCAACATAACTCAGAATTGGTCAGCTGTTAGATGACTTCATACTCCTTCATTTCGATATGCATCAAACAGCCTAGAAATGCACCGATGAAGAGATAAGAATTTGGCAAGCAGAATGATCAAGATTTCCAAACTGGTAGCCATTATTTATGTTACATCCAAGATAGTCTTTATAGTACAAACCTAGCATCACACTTTCTTACCACATATGCTACAACAAGTGGTACTCTTTCCTAGGGATATTTTACAACATCTCCTTACTTATTTACATATACTACAACAAGGAAGATCACATGCTATCTAGGACTATCCTAAGATGCATAGAAGTCATCGAGGTTGCCCATAGAGGAAGCACTGCCGGAGGAAGAGTCGTTCGGCTGAGGGTTAGGCTCGGCAAGCGCGTGCTCGGAATCTATTTCAGAAACTCCCTCAATCTCCTCTGGGTCTTCTTCTGCTGCTGTAGGCTCGGCTGGAACAATTGGGGGTATTGGCTGCTCATGGAGCATACCAATATGGGCCATAGCATCATACAGATCCACTTGGAGCTCGTGAACCTGCTCCTGAAGAAAAGCAATCACTGTGTTGCGCTGCACTATCTCAGCACCATGCTCCAGAACTTGCTCACACTGTGCAATGGCGTGATCTCTCCCAGCAACAGCCTCATTAAGCCCCTGAATCTGAGTGTCTCTCAAACTAAGACCTTGCTGAAAAGTCTGGGCCAAGCCCATCACCTGATGCATGTGCCTCTACTGAAGGATCTGATAGTGGGACTGGGCATTCATATACCTGATCACCGCTTGGATAGTCTCCTCAGCTACGTCTCCAACTAAGTGTCCAAAGTGGGTGGTCCTGAAGAGCCACTCTGCGTTGCCAGCACTGACTGCCGGAAACAAGCCAATAGGATAACGGCTACTTCATCGGGATGATGCTCACAGAAGGTAGTGATAGCTTTGAGAGCTGCTGTCTCAAAAGCGTCCACAAGACGATATCCAACCACCTCAATCTCAATAGGCGGCCAAGCCAAGGTGGGGTGCCGAGGAATGGTCATGGTGACTCTGCTCTTCTGAACTCCATCCTCAGAAAACTGTCGTCCCTTGTACCGGGGTGGGTCTGGGTAGTGGAAAATATGGAGCGTATCCCACAAAATCCTAAAAAAGCCCTCCCAGTACATGCAATTAGTATGAGCACATCCATCCTCATCCCAAAAGACATTGTGACAATCCGCCATATGAATCAAAAATATTCAAATATGAGTTATATAATTATCTCAAGACTTCTCAAATAAAGCTTTTAAGAAGACTGCGGAAAAATGTGATTCTGATTCAAAAGATTATACGATTTCACAAACTCAGGAGGTAAACAACCACAATTGGTACTGGTTCATCATTTGAGATTCTTTGGAACGAAAAGATCATTAGAATATCAAGATGGGGCTAAGGATAAAGGCATGACTTAAATTCATCTTTTATCCAAGGAAATCTAAATGTTTCAACAAACATGCTCCTAATATCAAGTTTAAACTCAACTTATGATTTAAGAATACTAATACATATCCATGAAGATCCACACTAGAAATCCCTTAAAAAGACTCATGTAACAATTTCAACTTCTAGGAATCAAATCAAACATATTCACACTATGCATCCATGACCTATTCGCCCTCTCAAGATAAACAATTGCCAACTATTGTTGGGCTTACGCGGTTAGTACGGTGGCATAACATAAATACGTCTCTCCCTATTATATCTAGTCGATAAATTCTAACCGTTCTTAACTTATCGAATCGTGGTTAGTGTACCTGCAGAAAATTGACAGAATACATATATACATTGAACCTTTCATGCCAGCACTCATGAAAGCATTCCCATAAATTACCGCTCACTATAGAAGCGGCAGCCATAAATTTCCACCGTATGGCCAACATTAACATACGCCACTGAGATAGCGTATTCACAAGTTCCTTTACTCCCAATATAATCGACCAATGGTCGGTATATTGGCAGTAGCTTAAGTAGGCCACTGCTTGAGCGCAGCGTTCGGTTCGCATCGCCGACGGGAAGGTCAGACTCCCTCAGCTGACTGAGTACACTTTACTTCCAATATAGTCAACTAATAGTTGGTATATTGGGAGTACCTCAAGTAAGCCACTGCTTGAGGGCAGCGTTCGGCTCGCATCACCGACGGGAAGGTCAGACTCCCTCAGCTGACTGAGGATCCTTACCTTCTTACCTTAGTGTAGATGCGTCGTTACAGAAATTAAGGGTTGCTTGTGAGTATGGTTTGACAAAAATGTAAAGTGCTGGAAGTCAGATATAATAAACCATACATAGATAGCCACCTGATAAATCCCATAATTTCCCTAGGACTTTACGTTCTATGCATAACCCTTAACAAAACCAACATAGTTTTTAGAAATACCTTGTTGGTCCAATTTTTATACCGAAATTAATTTTTAAGGTTCCAACACCTCTGGTGTACACTTGCATCTCCGATACCAGCTGTGGCAGAACCACCTAAATTATCTCGGCTCAAGTGTGCTGGCCATCACCCTAAAGGCAACACCGGCTCAAACGCACTTCAAACAGAACAATTCTTGGTCGGTCGGGTAACGTCTCGATACAACCACCGGTTCTCGGATCGAACAAGCATACCCTGCACGAAGGCGAGTCCAGAGATATTACAACCATACATATTTTACAACACCGGCATAGCAGTTATTACAAGAAGTTTAAAACATTATTACAGATCCAAACTTAGTAAAGCATTATACAGGACATAAGTTTCATGTTCAGAGTTTAAGCAGCGGAAAGAAAACTCGACGGCTACAACACGTCGCAAAAGTATACCAAGCTAGCCCAAGCAAGGTATCACTCATCGGGGCCATTGCCGGCCGAAGACGGATCCCATTCTACAGACCAGCCAGGAGGCAAAGAGCAGGGCCAAGGCAGACTAGCGATCTGGTCCTCAAAACTCATACCTGAAAAAGGTTTCAACAGCAAGGCTGAGTATTCTAATACTCAGCAAGACTTAACCGTCAACGGGTATACTTAGCCCACCTAGCTAGACTATGCAGGGTTTTGTAAGGCTCTGGTTTCCTTTTGCTGAAAAGCAATAAAGAGTAGGTCCTTACTTCACATTTTAGCTTTCCATATTCTAGTTGATTAACCATTCTATGTAAGCAACTAATCCTATCCAACCAGGGTAGAACTTTAGTCAAACATCAAGATTGATCATAGTAAGGTTGCTCTTATTACTCTGTGTGGCAAAGGGATCAAGCAGTCCCAAACCGTGAGAAGCGGACGATTCGAATCAAATTTGTTAACCTGGCCAGGCAGACCTAACACACAAGTTTGGAACACCGTCGGATCGTTCCCAAACAACCGTTTACCTTTCATTCCGACCTGTGGATAGGGTCACTCTCCCCGACTACAGGGCACCATCTTCCTCCCTGTAGCCGCGGTGTTGCGCAACATAAACATAAATAAAAACCTATCTCTAAGAGAGAGTGAAAGGTATATCCACTCACCGGTCCGATCGACTACTAGGCTTACCGCGTACCATATTTACGGCATGTGGCTAGTACGTTCAAAAACTTAACCACTGCTACCACACACCGCGAGATTAGCAAAATTCATCAACACAGACGGGGTCCCACCCAAGGTCATGATATCGAACACGACCCCGTTCGTCATCCTTATATTGATAGCAGAAAGTAAACAAGCAATTCCTATAGAGCTTGCGAGTGACAGGCAATCACTCGACTTTTACCGGTCCTATAAGCTTAGCAATTATTCGAACTCAAGTCTAGTGTTCAGTACATAGGTTCCTAGGATCATGCATCTAGGGTTTCAATTCAAATCCTAGGAACTATAAATGCACAAGTAAGTAATAACGATAAATTGTAATAATTTGAAATATGGGTTATGTCCGGGGCTTGCCTTCGCGGTAGTCGCTAGCTAAAACAGCCTTGGGCTCTTCCGAACTTTGGTCCGGGTCTTCAGTTAGTACAATGGCGTTTAGCTAGGCCTCTTGATCACCTTCTTCGGACTCCGGGATCAGCTCGTACGTCCCGTCCGATAAAACAATCGTATCTATATGTGATGCAAGAAACGGTATTATAAACACACACTTCACAATAAAATAGCAATTTAAAAGATAACAAACATAACTAAGCATATGGGCAATCGTTTATAGAGTAGTTATTTAACATTGCCTACTACACAAAACAATATGATTAACCTCACAAGACAACTTAATTAACTTCACAAAGTAAGTTTTAGTTAACTCACATAGCATTTAAAACATGGTTCGCTAAGAATTGAGTAACTTAGTATACAAACAGTATCTATCTTCAGCAAAATTACTTCAAATAGTAAATATAGAGAGCAATCTACCCTATAAAATTCATTCCATTTCATGCCACCAATTGATCAGAATAAAACAGTTATTCAGACTATACCTAGAGCAAGATCAAATTCTACAGAACAAAATACGACACTTATGAAGCTCAAAATTTTTCAGAACAGGCTTCACATGATTATGAACAACTCATAAATGTTTCAGAATTTATCTAGGCGTAATACTGAATTAATAATTTTGACAAAATTAAACCACATATGTTAAAACTAATTAGTACAAAAATTTATATAGTGTTTCTGGATCCTAAATTTTACAGACATGAACATATTACCAAAACAGAGTTTTAAAAAATTCTCAGAATTTTCTAAGCAAGGAAAATATTTATCACAATTAAAGCCTACCTAACAAGCATTAAATCAAAGAAATAGTTAAACAGATCGACAATTTTCCAAACTTGGGCAACAGTAAGGTTTTAGTAACATATGATCATGGAAAAAGTTTCACACACAGAACTTGATTATTTCTAACAGTACAAATAAATTAGCAAAACTAGTAGATTTAAGAATCTTGAAACTTTGACCTAGCTAATAATGTCAAAAAGGTTTTAAATTTTTACCAGATGCTAACCACACTACAAGACACATCCTTGCCAAAAATCACATGAAGTTACTAACTAGAACTCATGGAACAAATTAAGCCTATTTATGCTATTCTTTTTCTTGGATTAAAATACATATTAGAACTAAAAATATGCATGTAAAAAAACTTGTAGTTCTTGTAACAAGGATTACAAAATATTTGGATTTGCATTTTTCTGATTTTTCTACGAATTTCTAGGCATTTTCAAAGTTCAGCCTAAAAGTAAAAAGGAAAAGACATGAAATCTTGCAGATAGGCCCCTAAAAGAATTCGAATCCTAACAGACATGCCCCTGGCCGGAGTCAGAGCAGGGGGTGGGTGTTGACCGGCCGAATCCCGGCAGCTCGGGTCACCGGCGGCGAGGGTGGAGAGGCGTGGGAGCTTCACCAGGTCAGGGCGCACCTCTGGGTGGGCTTGGGAGGCCGAGGGGATGGTCGGAGCTCGGTCGTCGACGGAGAGCAGCGGCAGTCGGCGCTCGGGATACGGCGGCGAGGTTGCTCCGGTGGAGAATAGGGGACGAGGAGGGGACGGTGAGCTGCACGAGGACAAGGCGAAGCTGATGGTAGGGTCAGTGTGGGCGGAGGAGGGCTGTAGTGGCTGGTCGACGGTGAGCTTCGAGCTCGTCGGAGCTCGGGTGGACGGCGGCGGTGTTCTGGAGGTTCTGGGCAGAGAGCGAGCGAGGCAAGGAGGGGAAAGTGATGCGGGACTCCTCCAGATGCTGGGGCACACAGGAGTTGGGGAGCCGAGGCTCTGCGCTGCGCTGGCCACGGCGGCGGCGAGGTGGCGGCCACAGAGCTCGCTGGGGGTAGCGTGGCGAGGGGAGGAGGGGTACAACGCGTGGGGAAGTGGGTCCAGAGGCTGCGGAGGTGCCACGTGAGGCGGCGGGCGAAGCAGGAGGTGGCCTGCGGCCTCCCTCGGTGGCGGGCGGCGGTGCTCGGCGCCGGCGGCAGAGAGAAACAGAGAAGCGGAGAGGTGGGAGATGAAGTCTGGACTGATTTGCAATTTCCAAAAAGTTTAGGGGCCCTACTATAAAACAAAAATATCTCCTAAACTAGGGCTCAAATGAAAAAGTGCCCAACATGAAAGTTGTTCAATTTTTCAAGATCTACAACTTTGATGTTGTTCCAAAATTGATTTGACCAAAGGTTAAAAAGTTATTTTGAAAACATAGGAAGGATTTTGAATTTAATGGACTTTTGTCTTTTCCAATGCAAATTCAGATCAATTTCAAACTAAAAAGCAAAATTTTCTGCCAAGCAATGGTTACACTAAATTTTACAAATAAACCCTCCACAAAGCAATATTTGCTCTCCCTATTCAAATTAAGTTATAGAAAGGACCCTGCATTAAAACATATTTACACAACTACCCTTAGATTTTTACAATAAGATCCTTTTTCAAGCAAAATAAGCACATGATGCATAAAATAAATGCAATTCTACTGCGTAGACAACTAGGGTGTCACAGCCTCTCCATGAAGATATACCAGTGTTCATACCAGACCTCTTCACATAAGAGGAATACTTGGAACTCGGCAATGTTTCAGGCATGCCGAAGGAGCATAAGTGCGTATGCTCAAGATCTGAGGTGTTCATTCCAGAAGCAACATCGCAAATAGAGGGTCTTTCTGTGATCATCAATAAGGAATGGACAGAGGAAGCAGAGGCCAGCAGTAGTGTCATCCAGATCTACCGCTGACCCAAAATACTCCTCTGTTCTATTTGGGATGCCGTACCGCAAGAAACTTCTTACGATCCGAGGGTCGGGGTGAATGTGATGTCCAAAACCTTGGTGAATCACATTGCACCCGAAGAACCCCTGACCTTTTCTTGTAAGCACCTGAAGTGGATCGACAGCCAGATAGTGGAAAGTCAAGGAATTCTGCGAGTAGTGCCCATGAAAATGAGTACCAACAAAGTCTTACTGGACTTCCACATCTTCGATATCCTAGAAGGTGAAGAGTTTGTCTTGATCAGGTGGCCAATAGAACCACTTGTCAACTGAAATGGAGACCGAGCAACCCTCGAGATTAAGGTTGGCAAAGAAAAGATCCCGGTCAGTCTAGTCCGTTCATGCAACACCATTGCAGAGGCTAGACTGGAGCAAGACCCATTGGAGGAAGCAGTGAACATCAGTCAGGAAGAGCAAACTCAGCCGATTCTTGGAGAAGATGTCTCACATTTCAACTAGGAATCAGATCCAACCGGCAAGAGTAAGCTTAGTGAAGAGGAGACACCACAACCTCCTCTCCCAGAGCTAAAGCCGCTGCCTCCCGGTTTGAAGTATGCCTTCCTCCACAACAACAGAGCCACGCCAGTCGTCATCAGTGATAAGTTGACAGAGAGTGAGACTCGACGGCTCGTTGCAGTCCTGGAGAAATATCGATCTGTCATCGGGTATTCTCTCCAAGACTTGAAGGGGATCAGCCCCAACTTATGTACCCATCGCATCCCTATGGAACCAGAACATAAGCCGTCAAGAGAACATCAACGACGGCTCAATGATGCGATGAGGGAGGTAGTCAAGAAAGAGGTACTGAAACTACTGCACGCAGGTATCATATACCCCGTGCAAGACAGTCAGTGGGTCAGTCGAGTTCAAGTGGTCCCAAAGAAGGGAGGCATGATAGTTGTCCGAAATGAGAGAAATGAGCTCATACCTCTGCGGACAGTCACCAGATGGAGAATGTGTATCGATTATCGGATGCTCAACAAGGCCACCCAGAAAGATCACTTCTCTCTGCCCTTCATCGATGAGATGCTTGAACGGTTGGCAAAACACTCATATTTTTGCTACCTCGATGGATACTCTGGTTATCACCAAATTCCTATCCACCCTGATGACCAGAGTAAGACTACCTTCACCCTGAATGTCGTTTGGTCTTTGCAATGCACCGGCTTCCTTTCAAAGGTGCATGATGATGATCTTCTTAGACCTGACTGAGAACATCACAGAAGTGTTCATGGATGATTTCTCAGTCTACGGCAAGGATTTCAACCGGTGCCTTGAGAATTTGGACAAAGTTCTCAAGAGATGCCAAGAGACACACTTAGTCCTTAATTGGGAGAAGTGTCATTTCATGGTCAGAGAAGGGATAGTCCTCGGATATAGAGTGTCTAAAAAAGGGATAGAAGTGGATCTGGCAAAGATCGATGTCATCGAGCAGTTGCCACCCCCGACAAATTTCAAGGGAGTTAGGAGTTTCTTGGGCCATGCTGGTTTCTACAGGAGGTTCATCAAGGACTTCTCCCGTATAGCCAGGCCCTTGACAAACTTACTGGTAAAAGATGCCCAGTTCAACTTTGATGAGGAATGCCTCATAGCCTTCTATACCCTCAAGAAGGCACTCATATTAGCACCCATAATCCAGCCACCCGATTGGAAACTTCCATTCGAGATCATGTGTGATGCAAGTGACTATGCTGTGAGAGCAGTGCTGGGTCAGTGCAGAGATAAGAAGCATTATGCCATATCCTATGCCAGTAAGACACTGACCGAACCCCAGCTGAACTATGCAACAATGGAGAACGAACTTCTGGCGGTTGTATTCGCCATGGATAAGTTCAGATCTTACTTGGTCGGTGCTAAAGTGATTGTATACACGGATCATGCAGCACTGAAGTACCTCTTGACCAAGAAGAATGCGAAGCCATGACTCATCCATTGGATTCTGCTCCTCCAAGAATTTGACTTGGAAATAAGAGATAAGAAAGAAGCAGATAACTGCGTGGCAGATCATCTCTCAAGAATGAAAATACAAGGGTCGGATCTGCCGATCAATGACTATTTGAGAGATGGTACTCTTCTGAAGGTTACTACAACCAGTCCATGGTACGCAAATATGGTGAACTTCATGGTGACTGGGTACATACCTTTAGGAGAAGATAAGAAGAAATTGATACACCTCAGCTGGTTTCACTTATGGGACGACCCATATCTATTCAAAGTCTGTACTGATGGTCTACTCCGCCGCGGTATCTCGATGTGTGAGACCCGCAAAGTTCTTGGGCATTGTCACTCCTCACCATATGGAGGACATTACGAAGCCTTCCGTACCCATGCAAAAGTTTGGCAAAGTGGATTTTTCTGGCCAAACATGTATGGAGATGCAAAGCAATTTGTGCGGCGTTGCCCAAGATGTCAAAAGCATGGGAATATCAATTCCCGAGACGCAATGCCACTAAAGAGCAATCTTCAAGTGGAAATATTCGACATATGGGGAGTCGACTTCATGGGTCCCTTCCCAATGTTAGAGCAATGCGAGTACATTCTTGTGGCAGTGGACTACGTGTCCAAATGGGTTGATGCACTTCCTTGTGTTGCGGCCAACTCGAAAAGCTCGAAGAAAATGTTCCAGGAAATTATATTTCCTCGCTTCGGAGTTCCTAGAGTCGTGATTAGCGAGGGAGGCTCACACTTCATCGACAAAAACTTTAGGAAGTGTCTCAGCGAGTTAGGAGTGGACCCCCGGGTTGCTACACCATACCATCCCCAAACAAGTGGTCAGGCAGAGATGTCAAATAAGCAAATCAAGAATATCTTGCAAAAGATGATCAATGCCATGGGGAAGGGATGGAGGAGCAAGCTACCCGAGGCACTGTGAGCTTTCAAAACTCTGATAAGGATGACACCGTACCAGCTGGTCTATGGCAAGACCTGCCATCTTTCGGTTGAACTCAAGTACAAGTCCCACTGGGCGATCAAGAGGTGGAATATGGATCTCCAGTCAGCCGGGATCAAAGGACAAATCCAGCTAGCTGAATTGGATGAATGGAGGGAGAAGGCCTACCACAGCTCCAAGCTCTACAAGGAGCGGACGAAAAGATGGCACGATAAGTGAATCAAGATCAAGCACTTCAAAGCGGGAGATAAGGTACTCCTATTCAACTCCCGCATTCGTTTGTTTGGTCATGGTAAGCTTAGAAGTAAGTGGGAAGGCCCATTCTTAGTGCTTAATGCCGCCGACCAGGGTGCTATAACCCTTCAGGACGATGACGGGAACATTTTCAAGGCCAATGGCCAAATATTGAAAATATTCCTCGAGCTCGAAATACCAGAACTCGAAGAGGTAGATGTCTATGAGTTATCCGAGTTAGAGCACACATCTACAATAATCGCCATACCTTAAACATGCCGTATCCTAGATTAGGTGTTTCTTCTCTTCTCCCCGATGCTTTTCTTTCCTTTTCTGAACCAAAGCACCCAAATGCCCGAAAATAGAAAGATCGAGGAGCAACATTCCAGAAGCCCGGAGCCACACCTGACAAGGTCGGGCTGGCCGGCCTAGGGGAGGCCGGCCGGGCTCCGAGCCCGTTCGCCCTCATCCTTTCGTGCAATGTTCCAATCGTTGTAAACATTCATCTCCTGGGCATTCGGATCAATCAGAGTTGATTTAAATCGAGAGGCTTCCCCCTTCCTCCTCATTCCAACACTCCACTAGATTTCTCTTTGCTCTTCCACTCCTCCACCGAGATCACACCCATGGACGCGCAAACCTCTCCAAAAACTCCCAAATCCACGTCCGTGGAGCCTTCCACTCCAAAAGCGCCCTCAAAGTCTAGCCATTCGCGAGCGTCGTCCAGCAGCGTCAGGATCCTTGGATCCCTGGAGATCGCCGCCCTATCTCCGTGTGCAGCTCGCTGCTCTCCGGTTACGCCTCAAGAACATGGATGAGCACGTAGCCGAGTCAGAGATCGACCGGATGGAGTTGGGTGATCGGGTTGATACCCTTCGTAAGGCTGTTTGTTCGAAGATAAATGCCTTGCGAAGGCGACCAGGAACGTGGATCTGTATCGATCCCCGGACCCAAAATAGGTGTTAGGCCCAGAAAGAGTCGTAGGTCTAGGTTTTGATGCTGTAATTTAAATTCCTTTATTTCATTTATTTAGTTCATCCATTTGTATGCAGTAGCACCCCACTTTGTTTGAATGAAATAAAAATAAAAAGTTGTTTCTCCTTGTGCTCTTGTGGTTGGTGCACATGTGTGTGCCAACCACACCCCTGCTCTGATCTTTCGCTGAGTGCGCAGTGAGTTCAAACGAGGAGAACTGAACTAACGTTCCAGAGAAATTCAAATGAATTCCAAAGGGAATTCAGGCCGGGCGAACTACACCAGGCCTGCCGGCCTGCACCTTCCATCCAATTGACCGAAGCAACTTCCCAGGAGCGTTACACACCGAGCCTGCACATCTGTAAAAGGGCCATAGAGATCGGCCACAGGTGCAGGCCGGCTGGGCTATCCTAGGCCGGCCAGCCCCACTTGTCGGCCTCTCCCCGAGAGCCTTTGCGTGGTGCTGGTTTGAACCCTCTAGTTCCCTATCCTTCCTACTTTCATTCAAATTCACCATGGTTAATTTCAAATAAAATCGTGAACGAATTGCATAGGAAGAGTGGAATCGTTTCATAGAGTTGGCATGAGCTAAGTTTCATTTCATATACAAGTACCTGTCTACCTCAGAACACATGTTTAGGATCGCTCGCTGTTTTGCTTATTGATTTTTGCGATATGATGACATGAGGTTGTACAAGTTTCAAATTCAAAGTCTTGGAAGTTTTTATTTCGAAAACACAAAACAAGGCAACTCTTGTGCTCTGCTTGCCATATACCCATTCCGAAGCCTTCATATCATCTACATACAAGTTCAAACCTATAGCTGTCTTTCTTGTTCTGAGCTCTTTCAAACGTCATGCCTCTGAAGTCAGTTATAGTTGCTTATCGCTGTGGGTTTTACACGTACGCGGTCATCACTCCAAAGTCCTCCATGTGGTTGCATAAAGCTCTTCACCCCCTAAAATAAAAAGAAAAGAAATATATGAACGATATTCATGCTAGTTCAAGAAAAAAATGAAAATGAATGAAAAAGGGGAGAAATGGAAGATGCTTGAGTACCACTAAGGACATACTTCTGTTGATGCTCACTAACGATCATTTCCAGGCGTCAACTTAATCAGAAAATCATGAGAGTTTGCACTTCTTACATGCATCTAATAAAATCCCTAAACCACACTTTACCTTTTAGAAAAAGCAAATTGTGTTTTAGAGCTATTATGCAGGTTACAAGCACACTTTGGCCCGACATAAAATCACAGAAATTATCAAAGCATCGATTCAGGCTTAGATGGACCAAAAGTGATGCAAGAACCCAGTTTAGACCACTCAAGATAGGCCAAGACCAACGGGATTAGGACAAGGCAGCCCAGGATAGCCTACTGGACGAAGCTGGGGGTGGTTGGCGGCCCGGGCAGGCCGACCGACCTACCACGTCGGCCAACCTGGCCCGTGGGCCCCACCGCCTCATCCAGGCCACATGGCACCTCCTCATAGGTCCCCTAGGTTGGTTGCAAGGGTCTCACCCCATGGCTTCCTCCTATAAATACAAGGGGGGGGGGTAGAGATTATGACACACACACACACATACACAAACACACTTCCTCTCCTCTCTTGCTCATTTTGCATAGTCTTTAGGCTTATTGGAGTTTAGGAGAAGTCTAGGAGTCTTCGAGTCACCGGATCTGCTCGAGAGTCTGGTATGGGTTCATCTCTAGTCCTCTCTTGTAATATTCATTTATTTGTAATAGAATTAGACTATGGTTATCGATATCTACTCGAAGTATGTTCTGAGTTATCGGATATATGCTTCTTGATATGGTTGCATTATTATTCAATGCTTGCATTGTATGATCGCCCTGTGCTTGAGATGGTTAGTATTTCATGCTTAGAACTCTATCAACTGCTCCAGTATTCGTATGTTTGCTCTAGTGTGATGTCTGACCATCCGGAGGGTGGGGGCTCCGCGCGGAACACTAGAGTATCCCTTACTAGTGTAGACATGGTGTCTAGATTAGCTAAGAGTTGCTGGATGTCAACTATACCCACGGTTTGTAGAGGTAGCCGGCAGGTAGTGACAGCCCTGTCCGAGCTCGAGTAATCCTCCACGTTCGGTATGGGGGGTAGGAGGTACATAAAGCCACCGGGGTGTACGGGCTCCTCCCGTTGCTTCGATAGCGGTCTCCCTATTGTGTAGTTTAATCTCTGACGATCTAACCAATGAGATAGTATAGATATAGCTAGCCTAGCACAGTTGACTCGAGGTCTAACTTCTGCCTTGCTCCCGGCCTAGAGCTTCTTTTATCTTTTCTTTTATTTATCCAAGAGGGTAGTTTGTGTGTGTGTCACACTATCTCCTACCATGTTATATATCTTACCCCTGTTTATGCATGAGAGTATCCAATCTAGATAAAGTTCATCAACTGGTCTATATATCTCTTCACTCACCGCCTTCCCCGTGGAAATATAAATGACACCCCGGTATACTCCCGGGTAAAATGCTACAGCGGTATTCCGTTCGCTTGCGGATTCATTCTTGGTTCATGAAATACCTGCCACCCCAATTGGCGTCTGCCGGTGTCAATGCTGTTTCCCGGGGTAACGTTGGTAGGCGCCAACAAGCATTTTTGGCGCCGTTGCCGGGAAAGGCACAGATTGAAGTATATAGACAAAGTTATGAACAAAATCGAAATTGGTACTCGCTTGCTAAACATGCTAACTTGGCTTTGTTTTCTTGTCTTTGTTGATATGAAAACAGGGTAGTGTATGACCGGACTTGCCGCAAAACTTTCATTCCAATCCAGATTCACTTTTGAGGAGGACGCGAGCTCGTCTCGTATCACTTTGGAGATCACTCTCGGCAGCTGAACTAGTCATCGCATCGTCATCAGCTCCTTGAGCTATGGCCCAGAAGACACTCTGTGATTACTCTGCTCCGTCTGCTAACCAGGTCCCTACTGGGCTCGAGGTTAACACCGGAGGGGAAAATTTCAAGATCAAGACGGGTCTCATTACGATGGTGCAGGCCAGCCCTTTTTGTGGCAAGGCCAATGAGGATGCCATCGCTCATCTCCAGCAGTTCCTGGAGCTCTGAAGTACTTTTGTTATCAAGGGTGTATCGCAAGATGCAATCCGGCTCCGTCTGTTTCCGTTCTCTCTTTTAGGGAGAGCGAAGTAGTGGTTTTATGCTAACAAGGCTGCTGTGGACACTTGGGACAAATGTGCCAAGGCGTTCCTCTCGAAGTTCTTCCCGACGGGCAAAACCAATGTTCTTCGTGGTCGGATTTCGAACTTTCAGCAGGCATCAAATGAGTCAATTCCTGAAGCTTGGGAGAGACTTCAAGAGTACATTCTATCCTGTCTGCACCATGGAATGGACAATTGGCTCATTCTTCAGAACTTCTACAACGGGTTGACACAGTCATCCCGTGATCATGTGGATACCGCTGCGGGTGGAGCTTTCTTCTCGCTGACCATTGAAAGAGCTACATCATTGATCGAGAAGATGGTTTCCAACCAAGGTTGGAGTGATGATCGCCTCCAACCGCGCCAGCGATGTATGCACTCCGTCAAGGAGGCCAACATGCTCGCTATGAAGATTGATCTCCTCCTCAAGAAATTTGAGGATTATTCCCAAGATAAGGCTCAAATGCAAACACTTCAAGCCTTGGAAACTCGCATGACGTGCCAAGTCTGCGGGAATGTTGGACATTCGGGCGACAATTGCCCAGAAACCCAAGAGGAAGCTCTATTTCTCAATGGCAACAATGGGTTTCGTCCACAAGGAGGTTAGGGGTGGAATCAACCACGCTCATATTATCAAGGAGGTAATGGGAATTCCAATTCTTTCAATCCTAACCAGCCTACCTTGAGAGATCTTGTCTACGACCAAGCGAAGATCAATGAGTCCCTTCAGAAGAAGTTGGCCGCCATAGACAAATCTATGGAGACCATCCATGCTAAGATGGACGGATTCTCCACTGCTATGAAGAACCAGCTGAGTTTCCACAAGACGCTAGAAACTCAATTGGCTCAGCTACCTGCTGCTACACCTGCTGCAGAACTAGGGAAGATTTCGGGGCAACCTGAATCAACTCTAGAGAGCGTCAATGTCATCAATGCTATGTGGAAAGAGCCACTTAGCAGGACACCCCTCAGCTATGCAGAAAAGCTCACATGCCCAAGAAAAGGTGCATGGGGCGAGTTAGCATCCACAATAAGAGAAGATACCGGAACCCCAGTGATAAGTTGCTCAATCTTCGATTGTGAATTTGATCACGCCCTTTGTGGCCTTGGAGCCAGCGTCAATATCATGCCCAAGGTAACATTCGAGAAGCTAGGCTATTCATCAATTTTCCCTACTACTATGTGTGTTCAGCTGGCGGATTCCATGATAAGATATCCAGAAGGAGTTGTGGAAAGGTTAATGGTAAAAGTCAAGAATACCTATATATTGGTGGACTTTGTAGTCCTCGATATGGAAGGAGATCTTGGAATCCCGCTCATACTTGGGCGACCATTCCTCAAGGATACAAATGCCAGAATTGATGTAGGGACATGAAGAATCAGCCTCCGCATCATGGGAAAGACCATGAAATTCAAGTTTCAAAACAAGAGGGAGGTATTCCTGATTTATGAGGATAGTAAGAAACAAGGGTTATGGGTAGAACCCGGTTGGGATGATCATGATTATCACTCCCCCTCCAAGCCAGCTTGGGAGGATTGGGAAATTCATACTCCACCAACCGAGCCAGTGGAAGACGACTAGAAGATCCCTGATTTCATCACCAATACAGTATGGGAAGATCTGGAAATCGTCTATCCTACATCCGAGGATCATATTCCTACGCCGTCTACGCCATCAAAGAAGAACAAGAAGAAATGACGCAAGAAGAATAAGACGTCATCGACCTCTACTACTTCTCCAGGTATAGACAAAATGACCTCAACTTGATCAGGTATGGAGAAAGGTCCTACTTTTCGGATCCTAAACCAAGAGCTAGCTTGGGGGAGGTTCCCTCCCCTAAGTCAACTGTATTCCTTTACTTGCTGTCGAATAAAATTTGATAAAAAACTTTCAAAAACAAAATAAATATTTACTGCTTTATTTCCCTTTTTCATCATGCGCGGTAAGAATGTTTTAATTCCTTATGATAAGTTGAAAGGATGAGTTTTACTTTGCTCTGCCATGTTTGTTGTGCCTAGTTTGGAAATAAGAGTTCTCTTGAGTTTAAATCTGTTGGTTATGTATATATCTTGCCAATGAACCTGAAAGTTCCGTGGGTTGCATATGCTTGATCCAAGTCTAAGTTGTTGTGAGTTTAGATATGGTAAATAAGGTTGTGCAAGTTTAATCTAGTGATGCTTGAAATCTGGAGTTGTTTTCAAAAATCTGAAAAGGCAAGTTTCCCAGTGATATGCAATGTCCTACCAGAGCCATATGTCATATTCCATGAAAAACCTTACACATATGCTGCTTGATGTTCTATTGAGTTTTGTCAAGTTGTGTGACCCTAGTGAGATACTTTTCATGCTTTCTCGATCATAAGCACGTACACGTCCCATCCATTTGCTACATTCCTACACTGGGAATTAGAACCATCATCCATCCATTCCACATTAATAAATACTCCATGTCTTGGTGATCTCTCTCGTAAAACATCCCTGAAATAAAATAAAGTCAGATTATGGTTGCCCCAAAAAGAGAAAAGATGGCATGCCAAAGAAGCATGACCCAAAAAAAGAGAGAGAGAAAGGGGTAACCATGTCTCAAAAAAAAAATAAGACAAGGGATGATTCGAGAGAGAAAACTATTGCCTCAAGGAGTAAGCCACATCCATCCATCTATCCATCCACTCATACACTTGCACCTTTTGATTGAGATTGCATGACTTGTTTCTCCATGGATCCTCTCTTTGACTTTACAATATTTGGAATGCAAGTATGCCCCGTTCTTATCCTGCCTTGAGCTGCACAAAGGCTTGTAGTAGTAGGAAAGATCAAAGGCAAATACTGCCCTGGTAATGAAATACAAGTTGAGTGCCTCGAGAGAGTTATCCTGGGAACTTTGCCATGTTTTCAAAAATCTTTCAAAAAGTACCTCCAGATGGATTGCAGATCTATGAGCAAGTAAGTATTACTCTATGCACCGTTCTAACTCTCAACAGCCCAATATAAGGAGACAGCTAAAAAGCCCCATGAAGGAGTAAGGTAATTGTGCAAAGGTATGATAGCCAACTTATTTAAGCTTATAGATGAATCTCTTTGCTTCAGACTATGACATGACAGGTAAGGTACGAGTCAAAGTGATTTTTTTAACAACAACCTGATTTGTCCTACTTTGCTCGGGACGAGCAAAGGACAGCTTGGGGGATCTTGTTGACGCTCACTAACGATTATTTTTAGGAGTAAACTTGATCAGAAAATCATGAGAGTTTGCACTTCTTACATGCATCTTTATCCAATAAAATCCCTAAACCACAATTTACCTTTTAGAAAATGCAAGTTGTATTTTAGAGCTAATATGCAGGTCACAATCACACTTTGGCCCGACATAAAATCACAGAAATTATTAGAGCGCCGATTTAGGCTCAGATGGACCAAAAGTGATGCAAGAACACAGTTTAGACCACTCAAAACAGGCCAAGACCAACGGGATTAGGACAAGACAGCCTGCTGGACGAAGCTAGGGGCGGTTGGCGGCCCGGGCAGGCCGACCGACCTACCAGGTCGGCCGACCTGGCCCGTGGGCCCCACCACCTCATCCAGGCCACGTGGCGCCTCCTCATAGGTCCCCTTGGTCGGTTGCAAGGGTCTTACCCTGTGGCTTCCTCCTATAAATACAAGGGGGTAGAGATTATGACACGCACACACACACACACCACACTTCCTCTCCTCTCTTGCTCATCTTGCATAGTCTTTAGGCTTAGTGGAGTTTAGGAGAAATCTAGGAGTCTTCGAGTCACCGAATCTGCTCGAGAGTCTGGTATGGGTTCATCTCTAGTTCTCTCTTGTAATATTCGGTTGTTTATAATAGAATTAGACTATGGTTACCGATATTTGCTCAAAGTATGTTCTGAGTTATTGGATATATGCTTCTTGATATGGTTGCGTTATTATTCAATGCTTGCATTGTATGATCACCCTATGCTTGAGATGGTTAGTATTTCATGCTTAGAACTCTATCAACTGCTCCAGTATTTGTATGTTTGCTCTAGTGTGATGTCTGTCCATCTAGAGGGTGGGGGCTCTGTGCGGAACACTAGAGTATCCCTTACTAGTGTAGACAGGGTGTCTAGATTAGCTAAGAGTTGCTAGATGTCAACTATACCCACAGTTTGTAGAGATAGCCAGCAGGTGGTGACAGTCCTGTCCGAGCCCGAGTAATCCTCCACGTTCGGTATGGGGGGTAGGAGGTACATAAAGCCGCCGGGGTGTACGGGCTCCTCCCATTGCTTTGATAGCAGTCTCCCTGTTGTGTAGTTTAATCTCTGACGATCTAACCAATGAGATAGTATAGATATAGCTAGCCTAGCACAGTTGACTCGAGCTCTAACTTCTGCCTTGCTCCCAGCCTAGAGCTTCTTTTATCTTTTCTTTTATTTATTCAAGAGGGTAGTTTGTGTGTTTGTCACACTACCTCCTACCATGTTATATATCTTACCCATGTTTATGCATGAGAGTATCCAATCTAGATAAAGTTCATCAACTGGTCTATATATCTGTTCACTCATCGCCTTCCCTGCGGAAATATAAATGACACCCCGGTATACTCCCGAGTAAAATGCTACAGCGGTATTCCATGCACTGGCAAATTCATTCATGGTTCATGAAATACCTGCCACCCTAATCGGCGTCTGCGGGCGTCATCGCTATTTTCCGGTGGTGACGTTGGGAGGCGCCAACAACTTCCCATTCACACTTGCACATGACCCGAGTGATGAACACTTCAACTACCAGAGACATTACGTTTGCACTTGCAATATGAATGTTTAATATATGCAACCACCCTTACCTGAGCTCCACATACTCCTAGTGAGAAAAAGAACAGGCTTAGTGAGGTTTGAATAAGATGAGTGAATGAGTGGTTCGAGCCGGAGAGTATGCCTTGGTTTTATAAATCCCGAAAACCCTTCCAAGTACTAAGAAGCAGGAACTAGTTACAACTTTCATCGACTCATTCTGGAGGTCAATGGGTGAAGACAGCAGCGCTAGCCACTCGAAATCCAAGGTATGGAGGGAATGTTTTGAAATAACGCTTATGCATACCCGATCTTATGAACCCTAGGCTTTGCTTGATCCTCAGGATCTGTTTCGACTCTTTTTGCTCGGGACGAGCAAAGTCTAGGTGTGGGGGTGTGTTGGTGGTCGTTTTCAGTGATTTCTATCGCCAACATTCCTTCGGATTTCAGGTTCTCAAGACCATAATACATCAATTTTCACAAACATTAATGAGTTCCACAAGTTTTGGTGCACTTGTGATTTCAGGAACGAAACATACGAAATTGAGAAAAAATGGGAGAAATCCCAGGCCGGCCGGCCTACCCTTGTGCAATTTCATTGTGCAACTCCTCAGAGATGGTCCTGAGCACAATATCAAGCAAAGACCAAGTGCTTGACACAAGCACAATCAATTAAGATCGAAAGGTGTACACCAAGTCCATTTGGGTCCACATTCAGTGACAAACCACTCAACCAAGAACCAAACCAACTTGAGGAGCAACACAAGACCCTGGAACAACGTGACAAAGCAACAGAGGTCTAAGATGTGTCAGAGCCAGGCCGACCGGCCTAGGAATCATGTGGAAAATGCTAAGCAGCTCACAACCGACTCCAGGAGAGAATCCAAGCCATACAAAAGAAGGTCGGTGCCAGATGGCACGATCCCCAGGCCAGCCAGCCGGCCCCACTTGTCATCCTCTGGAGCTCCCCTTTGGCATGGAAGTTAAGCACTGCCGCATTACCTGCTTGCAACTGACGCCAACCTCTGAACCGACCCTAAAGCGCTATAAATAGAGCTCCAACTCTCACTTGTAACACACACCATCCATTAGAAAAGAGTGTTCACTCTTGTGCTCTCTTTGTATTAGAATAGGTAGAGAGTGAGGTGAGAGCATTGGTGTAAACCAAGCTTAAAGGACCGGACTCGAGTTCTCTTGGTCTTACTCCACATTTTGTATCCACCTCGGAGGAATATATCTTTGAATAAGTTCCTCATGTCAACTTCAGTTTCTCGCTAGCTTTACTTTCTGCTTTAGTTACTTGTTTAATTACTTTCTTTGATCTGCAGGATCCTGAGTCTACGTAAGTAGCAAGTCCTACTTATTTGAGGTTGCTTTCTGTCTAAGTACACGGTAGGAGCAAGTAGCTCGATAGATGTGGGCGTGGTGCCCAGGCTTGGTTAGCTATCTCGGGTTGTGTTCCACCCCATGGAACTGTTGTGGTAGGCGGCAGGTGGTGACAGCCCTCTTCGTCCCTCGTAGTCCACCATGTTCCGGTGTTTTCATAGTAGTAGTGCCGACTGCCGTTGGACTCCCTTCTCACCCCAGTCTGAGTCCTTCCCTGAGGCCGCCGAAGCAGATCCAGTCAGTAGTTAGCTTGTCGCTAGGTAGAGTAGTAAGTTATCAGGAGTTAGGCCCTCTATGACACCCTAGGTGTCTGCACAGTAGAACTGCATTTATTTTATGCATCATGTGTTTAAATTGTGTGAGCAAGGGTCTTATTTTAAAAATATAATGTTAATTGTGTAAATATGATTTGATGCAAGGTCCTTTCTATAATTTAATTTGAATAGGGTGTGCAAATGTTGCTTTTGTGGAGGGTTTACTTGCAAAATTTAGTGCAATCATTACATGGCAGAAAATTTTACATTTCAGTCTAAATGTAAGGTGAATTTGCTTTGGAAAAGACAAAAGTCCATTAAATTCAAAATCCTTCCTATGTTTTCAAAATAAATCTTTAACCTTTGGTCAAATCAATTTTTGCACAACACCAAAGTTGTAGATCTTGATAAGTTGAACAACTTTCATGTTGGGCACTTTTTCATTTGAGCTCTAGTTTAGGAGTTATTTTTGTTTTACAGTAGAACCCCTGAACTTTTCAGAAATTACAAAAAGGTCCAACAGTCGTCTTCCACCTCCCTCCCTCTCTGCTTCCTCTGCTGCCGGGCAGAGCGGCGCCGCCTGCCGCCGCTCAGGAGGGCCGGGAGGCCACCTCCTGCAACCCCACCGCCACACGTGACGCCCCCGCAACCCCCTGGCCCCACTCCCACCAACGCTGGATCAATCCTCCCCTCGCCACGCTGCCCCGGCCAACTCCGCGGCCGCCACCTCGCCGCTGCTGTGGCAACTCGGGGAAGAGCCCGGTTTTCCCTTCTCTAGCATGCGCACGATCTTGGCCTCATCCTCGTCCTTCCATTCCGCCCCTCGCACCCCCAGGTCTCGCGCTCCAGGCACTCCGAGCACCACCGCCCTCCTCCTCAACTCCAGCGAGCCCGACGCCGCCACGGGTCCGCTCCTCCAGACCCCCTCCGCCCACGCCGACCCCACCTTTAGCTCCACCCGAGCGTCGCGCAGCTTCCAGACCTCTCCACACCCCCATCCCACCGCCGCAGCACGGCCACCGGCGAGCAGTCCGAGCCACCGCCGCACCTCGCCGTGGGAAAACACCCAGCCAGCCACCCCAGTCCTCACCAAACCCACCCCTCGACGCGCCTTGACCTCCTCGTGCTCCCTAGCCACCTCTAGTTCGCCGCCGGTGAGTTCCCTGGCCGGAACGCCGCCGATTCCCCTCCCTGTCTTCTTCGCAGGCAAACATATTTTTATTTTTAGGGGCCTAGCTGCAAGATTTCAGTCCTTTTCCTTTTGTTTCTAGGCTAAACTTTGAAAATGCCTAGAAATTCGTAGAAAAATCAAAAAAATACAAATCCAAATGTTTTGGAATCCTTGTTACAAGGCCTACAAGTTTTGTTACATACACATCTTCAGTTTTGGTCTGCATGTTAATCCAAGAAAAAGAATAGAATAAATAGGCTTTAATTGTTCTAGGAGTTGTACTCAGTAACTTCATGTGATTTTTGGCTAGAATGTGTCTTGCAGTGTTATTAGTGCTTGGTAAAAATGTGAACTCTTTTTAACATCATTAACTAGGTCAAAGTTTCAAGATTCCTAGATCAACTAGTTTTGCTAATATATTTTTGCTGGTAGAATTATTAAGTTTCTGAGTGTGAAACATTTTACATGCATACTGGATACTAAATCCTTGCTGTTACGCAAGTTTGGGAAATTTTAGATCTGTTTAGCTATATATTTAATTTAATGCTTGTTAAGTATGCTTTAATTGTGATAAATAGTTTCTTTGCTTAGAAAAATATGAGAATTTTTGTGGAGCTCTATTTTGGCCATATGTTCATGTTTGTAAAATTTATGTTCCAGAAATAATATAAAACTTTCTGTACTAATTAGTTTTGCCATATGTGGTTTCATTTTGTCAAAATTATTACTTTTGTTTTATGCCTAGATAAATTCTAAAAAATTTATAGAACGTTCATAAGCATATGATTCCTGTTCTGAGAAATTTTGAGATTCATAAGTGTTGTAGTTTGTTTTGTAGAATTTAATCTTGTTCTAAGTATTGTCAGAGTAAATGTTTTATTCTGAATAATTGGCTACATGAAATGGCATGAAATTTACAGGATAGATTGCTCTCTATACTTCCTGTTTGAAGTAATTTTGCTGAGTTTAAATGCTATTTGTGTGCTGAGTTACTTATTTCTTAGCAAACCATTATTTATTTGCTATATGAACTAACTAAAACTTACTTTGTGAAGATAATCAAGTTGTCTTGTGAGGTTAATCATGTTGTTTTGTGCAGTAAGACATGTTACATAACTACTCTATAAATGATTGCCCATATGCTAAGTTATGTTTGCTAATTGCTAGATTGCAACTTAATCGCGAAATGTGTATGTTGTTAATACCGGTTCTTGCATCACATATAGATACGACTGTTCTAGCGGACGGGACGTACGAGCTGATCCCGGAGTTCGAAGGAGCTGATCAAGAAGCCCAGCTGAACGCCACTACACTGACTGAAGACCCGGACCAAAGTCCGGAAGAGCCCAAGGCTGAGTTAGCTAGTGACTACCACGAAGGCAAGCCCCGGACATAAACCCAGTATTTCAAATTATGCACTATATTTATACTACTTACTTGTGCATTTACAGTTCTTAGGATTCGAATTGAAACTCTAGATGCATGATCCTAGGAACCTATGTACTGAACACTTGATTTGAGTTTGAATAATTGCTATGCTTATAGGACCGGTAAAAGTCGAGTGATTGCTTGTCACTCCCGAGCTTATAGGAGTTGATTGTTTACTTTATGCAATCACTATAAGGATGTCGGACGGGGTCATGTTCGATATCATGACCTTGGGTGGGTCTGTGTTGATGAATTCTGCTAAGGTCGCGGTGTGTGGTAGCGGTGGTTAAGTGTTTGAACGTACAAGCCACATGCCATAAATATGGTACGCGGTAAGCCTAGTAGCTGATCGGACCAGTGAGTGGATATACCTTTCACTCTCTCTTAGAGATAGGTTTTAATGTTTATGTTGCACAACACCACGGGTGCAGGGAGGAAGTTGGTGCCATGTAGTCGGGGAGAGTGACCCTATCCACAAGCCGGAATGAAAGGTCAACGGTTGTTTGGGAACGACCCGACAGTGTTCCAAACGTGTCAGTTAGGTTTACCTTGCAAGGATGGAAATCCGATTCGAATCGTCCGTCTCTCGTAGATATTGAGACTACTTGATCCCTTTGCCACACAGCGTAATAAGAGTAATGTTATTATGATCAATCTTGATGTTTGACTAAAGTTCTACCATGGTTGATTAGAATTAGCTGCTTACATAGAATGGTTAATCAACTAGAATTTTGAAAGCTAAAATGTGAAATGAAGGACATACTCTTTATTGCCTTTCAGCAAAAAGGAAACCAGAGCCTTACAGAACCCTGCATAGTCTAGTTAAGTGGACTAAGTATATCCGTTGACGGTTAAGTCTTGCTGAGTATTAGTATACTCAGCCTTGTTATTGAATCCTGTTTCAGGTATGAGTTTTGAGGACCAGACCGCTAGTCTGACTTGGCCCTGCTCTTTACCCTCTGGCTGGTCCATAGAGTGGGATCCGTCTCCGGCCGGCAATGACCCCGACGAGTGATACCTTGCTTGGGCTAGCTTGGTATACTTTTGCGACGTGTTGTAGCCGTCTTGTTTTCTTTCCGCTGCTTAAACTCTGAACTTTAAACTTATGTTATGTATAATGATTTACTAAGTTTGGACTTGTAATAATACTTTGAACTTGTTGTAATAACTGCTATGCCTGTGTTGTAAAATATATGGTTGTGATATCTCTGGACTCGCCTTCGTGCGGGGTATGCTTGTTCAATCCGAGATCCGGTGGTTGTATCGGGACGATACCCGACAGACCAAGAATTGTTCCATTTGAAGTGCGTTTGAGTCAGTGTTGCCTTTATGGTGATGGCCAACGCACTTGAGCCGGGATAATTCAGAAGGTTCTGCCACACCCTCTTCCCTCTTACCTTTTCTCTTTCGGTGTGTCCAGTTGAGTAGTTCTAGATTTGGTCGAAGCTTTACCGTTCCATGGATTCGATATCCCAGGTATACTCCCTGGTTGACGGAGGTACATCCGGGTACCTCCCAGCCGAGTAGTTATCTCCCGACTGGGTACCTACTCGGCCAGGACCACTCTGCACGATAGATAGGCACTCGGCTGGACGTCGGAAGGTTCCTCTGAGGATCAGGATCAAGGCGTGGATTTGTATTCCAGATATCTAGGGATCTCAACCGACCTAATTCCATGTAACAACCCGAGTAGATCTCTTTCTTTACTTGTAACCCACGGCACCTGGCCTATAAAGGCGCCGTGAGAGAACCCATAGAACACATTTGATCCATCATCCCATCAGCATCTTTCATCGTCAAGCTAAATACACACAACATAGGACGTAGGGTATTACGCTCCCGAGCGTCTCAAACCTGTCTAAACCCTAGCGTCAACTCGCAACCATCTAGTTCTTGGCTCCGGAAACGCCCCTTCACCTACAAATCTACCGCCGGGCATACCCCTGGTGGATTTGTTGGATAAGCAATCCGATGTCTTCTTCTCCGCCAACGCCAGCATCCAGATGGAGGCCGCCGCCGGATTCTCCTTCACCTTCGGTAGTTTCCCAGAAACTACAGTTCCTCGGAACCCACCCACCAGCCCCTCGATCACCGAGAGCGGCAACCTCACCTGTGTCAGATCCGATCTGACGGCTCAAAGAAACATCACTCGATGAGTTTCCAAACTTGACATCAATGAACCTCCGATCGTTCACCCCAGGGCAACGCATCAGCCGGTCATATGCAACAACGATCTAATCTCCGGAATAGATCATGTCACCAAGTCCATTGCCGAGTGCATTCAACTCGGCGAGGCTATGCTGGGTCGCCCAGGCGGCTCGGCTGTCCTTCCATACGGACTCCGCAACAACTCTGCAGATTACTCGGATCTGATCCGAGTACGTATGGGCAACCTACGCATCACCGAGTTGGACCAGTCCGACCCGGATCAGATCCAATTTGATCCGCCCTCATCTACTGAGGTTGGGTACCAGGTGGCCGTCTTCACCCTCCCACCCAACCACAGCAACCCCGACGGCCGGCGCCAGATCTCGGTCATCTTGGTGGATTTCGAATCCTTCACCGGCGAGGACGACCAACAGCGGGCGTTCCTTCACCGCAACGGCCTCTGCGCCGACCGTTGGGCCAATGAGCAAGTCATCCTTCAGGCCGAGGAAGATCTCGAAAACACCGAGCGTTGCAACCCCAGGGTTGCATGGAGGCGCCCGTCACCGCCAAGGCCCAGGAACCTCGAAAACGAGTTCATCTTGGATTACGATGGTCATCAAGTCTTCACCACGCCATCTGCCAACATGGCCGCCGTCCTCCAGGTATTCGAGGGACTACCCCAAACTCCCGAGACTGCAAAAGGTCGCGTTCACCTGCATGTTGCAGCAACCCAGGCCCAGGGCCTGAGAAGGGAGTACTCCAACCGCCGGGGACAGTCAAGCTCCAACCGTTCAGTGCATCCTCATCGTCGTGATGAAGAGGTCGATCAGCCCAACCTTCGCGATCGTCTCGCCCGCCGAGATCTTCGACCCCGCATCGACAACCGCCATCGCCAACGGGACAACACCATGCGGGAACGACATCGCCACTACGATGACGAGCATGGTGCACCCGACCACATCCGCAACAACCGCGATCGCCGACCCTGCGACGACAACTACGACCTGGCGGATGACTTGGACGGCTTCTCCGCCTTCTCCGACAGGTTGCGAGCCATCCAGTGGCCCGCGACCTTCAAGCCGGTCAGTATCGAAAAATTCGATGGCGAGTCTGACCCCAAGACGTGGCTGCACACCTACTCCATCGCCGTCCGAACAGCGAACGGCAACAACGACATTATGGCGGCTTACTTCCCAGTGATGATGAGCCGGCAAGGGCAGAATTGGCTCTAGTCCCTTCTTGCCGGCTCGATCAATAGCTGGCAGGACCTCTGCACCGCCTTCGTCCAGTACTATCAAGCATCCGGCCTGGGCCCCAAAACCAGATGGGACCTGGGCAGTGTCACGCAATGGCCTTCCGAGTCCCTGCATGATTACATCAAAAGGTACTTTGCTAACCGTAATACAATTACGGAAGTTGATGACAGGGACATGATCTACCACTTCCACCAAGGCCTCCATAGCATCATACTTTGGAGGAAGATGTTCGAGTCCAACCCCAAGACCGTCTCCGACATGATGGTCGTCGTCAACAAGCACACCGACATGGAGGATGCTGAGCGCGCACATCGCCGCCATAAGGATCGTCCTCGCCAAAGGGACGACGACTCGGCTCACCCAAGCAGGGATCGTCCACCACGTCACGGCAAGAACCGCGATCGCGCCGAGTCTTCCAAGGCCCGCGACCGCAAGCGTGGCCTCGACAACACCGTCGCTGTTGCCGACCGGCCTCAGCAACGCACCTCCCTCGACCAGGAGGAGCTTGACAGGCTCCTTGACTCCAAGTGCGCCTGGCATAAAGACGCCAACCACACCGCGCGAGAATGTCATGCCCTCTCCAACAGCGTCGCTCCAGAGGAGCCTAAGCGGCCCAAGCTCGATGACCATGAAAGGCCGGGTAGCTCCAGAAGCTCCCGTGGCCGAGGCCGCAAGAGCCGCTCGCCCAGGCGAGACGAGGAGGAACAGCAGGGCAACAGGTCACCCGGCAGCTTCCAGGAGGAGCAATGGGTGGTTAACATCATCTTCGGAGGCTCCAGTGCCCCGTCCTGCAAGCGCAGCATCAAGTTGCACAATCGCGATGTCAACTCGGTGTTCAGGCACCCGGTTGAACCCCTTCGCTAGTCGGAAATCTCCATTACCTTCGACCGACGTGACCACTGGGTTCACCTGCCCAAGCCAGGTGCTTACCCGCTCGTGGTCAACCCGGTGATACGCCAGATCCGCCTGGCCAGGTTACTCATCGACGGGGGCAGCGCCCTCAATATCATCTTCGCCAAGACTCTGGAGGACATGGGCTTCGACATGACCAAGCTGGTTCCTTTAGACCAGGCCTTCTATGGCATCATCTCGGGTGCGGACTCAACTCCGGTTGGCAAGGTCACCCTCCCCGTCACCTTCGGCACCCGGGACAACTACCGCACAGAGTCCATCATCTTCGAGGTGGCCCTGTTCGAGACTTCCTACCACACCATACTGGGGAGACCAGCTCTCGCCAAGTTCATGGCAATCCCCAACCACACATATCTTCTCTTGAAGATGCCGGCTCCAAACGGAGTCCTTTCCATCCGCGATGACATCCAGACGTCTCACTCCTGTGAGACAGAGAACATCAACACAGCTGAGGCCCTAGAGAGAAGCACCAACTAGGCCATGGTCGTTCAGACAGCAAAGGCCCTCACAATGGACCAACTCCAGAAGCCATCCAACAACTCGGCGCTAGAGTCCCAGCTGCACCCTAACAGCCAGACGAAGGCGATCGTCCTCAGCGACAACCACCCCGACAAGACAGCCTTGATCGGGGTGACCTCAACTCCGCATAGGAACTCGCGCTCACATCTTTCCTCCGCGCCAACTGGGACATATTTGCATGGAAGCCCTCCGACATGCCAGGCATACCGAGGGAGGAGGCTGAGCACTCCTTGGATCTCAACGAGAAGGCACGACCCGTCAAGCAACGGTTGTATCACTTCGCTCAAGATCGGAAGGAGGCTATTAGGGTAGAGGTAACCCGGCTCCTAGCCACTGTTTTTATCCGAGAAGTCACACATCTAGAGTGGCTGGCAAACCCAGTCCTTGTAAAAAAGAAAAACTGTGAATGGAGAATGTGCGTTGATTACACGGATCTCAACAAGCACTGCCCTAAAGACCCTTTTCCTCTCCCGCGCATCGACTAGGTTGTTGACTCCACAGCCGGGTGCGCGCTCCTCTCTTTTCATGATTGCTACTCCGAGTACCACCAGATTGCTCTGAAGAAGTCGGATCAAGAGAAGACATCGTTCATCACGCCCTTTGGGGCATACTGCTACAATACCATGACGTTCGGCCTCAAGAACGCGGGCGCCACCTATCAGAAGGCCATCTAGAAATGCCTCTAGGGGCAGATCAAGCGCAACGCCGAGGCTTATGTGGATGACGTCATTATCAAGACTAGGTCCAGTGATCAGCTCATTGTCAACCTACAAGAAACATTTGAAAATCTCAGGAGATTCAAATGGAAGCTTAACCCCACCAAATGCGTCTTCGGTGTCCCGGCAGGCAAACTACTCGGCTTCATCGTAAGCAGCCAGGGAATCGAAGCTAACCCAATAAAGATCAATGCTATTAGATTCATGAAGCCACCCAGGTGCAAGAAGGATCTGATGAAGCTTACAGGGTGCATGGCCGTCCTGAGTCGATTCATCAGCCGACTCGGCGATAGAGGCCTGCCCTTCTTTAAACTTCTCAGGAAGTCAGACAACTTTGAGTGGAACGAGCAAGCCGCCGTAGCCTTCCAGCAGCTAAAAGGTTTCCTCACATCTCCACCAATCTTAACAGCTCCAGAAGACGGGGAGACACTACTCCTCTACATCGCGGCAACTACGCATGTGGTCAGCACCGCCCTGGTCGTCGAACGAGACGAGCAGGGCCATGTCTACAAAGTACAACGACCTATTTACTTCATCAGTGAAGTACTCGATGAGTCCAAGCTGCGCTATCCTCAGGTGCAGAAACTCCTCTACGCCATCTTCATCACATCCAGGAAGCTGCGCCATTACTTCCAGCGCACAATGTCAAGGTGGTTTCTCTTTCCCCCTCGGCGACATACTTCACAACAGGGACGCCAATGGCCGAGTCGTCAAGTGGTCGGTGGAGCTAGGAGCCCTCTCCATCGAGTTCCTCCCCCGCTCCACCATCAAGTCACAAGCCCTGGTGGACTTCATCCCTGAGTGGACCGAGATTCAGGATCCACCACCTGACGAGCAACCCGAGCACTGGGTCATGTACTTTGACGGCGCCCTCAACCTCGACGGCGCCGGGGCAGGTATCCTCTTCATCTCTCCGAGAGGTGAGCAACTAAAATATGTCCTGCAGCTACTCTTCAAGGCCACCAACAACACGGCCGAGTATGAGGCCCTCATCCACGGTCTCAGGATCGCGTCCTCACTCGGCATCAAGAGGCTACTCGCATATGGCGACTCCAAAGTCGTCATTCAGCAAGTCAATAAGGATTGGGACTGCACCCAGGAGATGTTGGATGCCTACTGCAAGGAGATCCGCAAGCTTGAGGCCCACTTCTACGGCCTGGAATTTCATCACGTCCTCCGAGACTACAACGTGGCAGCTGATGTACACTCCAACCTGGGCTCCAAGCGGGCACTCGTCCCGGCCGGCATCTTCGTGCAGGCTCTCAACTCTCCCACTGTCAAGATCGAGGAGGAACCTCCTACCAAACCTGACCTAGGGCCAGACCTAGGCCAGGAAGTACTGGTCGCCGATCCAGATTGGTGAGCCCCAATACTCGACTTCATCATCAGCAATAAGTCCTACACGAAGGACAAGGAGCATGAGCGACTCGCCCGCCGAGCTGCAAGCTACGTTGTCATTGGAACCGAGTTGTTCAGGCACTCAGCCTCTTCAGGAACCCTCTCCAAGTGCATATCCCAGTCAGATGGAGTCCGACTCCTCAGCGAGATCCACTCGGGAATTTGCGGAAACCACGCAGGAGCTTCCACCCTGGTGGGCAAAGCTTTCAGGTCAGGCTTCTATTGCCTGACGCCCAAACCATCGTCAAACGATGCCTTGGATGCCAGTTCTTCTCAAAGCAACATCACATCCCAGCTCAGGCTCTGTGGACGATCCCTCCATCCTGGTGGGACCCCTGAAAACAGCGCACGGCGGCTACACCCATATATTCATCGCCATTGACAAGTTCACCAAGTGGATCGAGGTGAAGCCGGTCTCTTCCATGTCAGTAGCCAAGGCAGCCGAGTTCATCCAGGAGATAACGCACAGGTTCGGAGTGCCCAATCGGATCATCATAGACCTGGGCACCTCTGTCACTGGATCGGAATTCTGGGACTTCTGTCAGGAAAGCTGCATCGATGTGTACTACGCCTCCGTGGCTCATCCCAGGTGCAACGGCCAGGTGGAACGCGCTAATGGCTTGATCCTCCGGGGGCTCAAAGCCAGGATTTTCGACCCGATCGAAAAATACATCTCCAAGTGGATCCAGGAACAACCCAAAGTAGTATGGGGGCTGCGTACGCAGAGAAGCCGGGGCACTGGCTACTCCCGCTTCTTCATGGTCTACGGTTCTGAGGCTATCCTCCCGACGGATATTGCCTTTGGTGCTCTGCACACCCAGAACTACGACAAAGGCGAGGCCGAATCAACTCGGCGAACAGACCTTGACTCGGCCGAGGAGCACCGTCTGACGGCAGCCCTCCAGCACGCCCGGTACGAGCAGCAGCTATGTCGTTATCATGACAAAAACGTCCAGCAACGCGACTTCAACGTCGGCGACCTGGTACTCCGATAGGTCCAGACCCCCGGAGGCAAGTTAACTCCCCCCATGGGAAGGGCCCTTCATCGTGAGCAGTGTAGTTGTCCCAGGAACCTACAGACTGCAACGCGAGGACGGAACAGATGTGGGCAACCCTTGGAACATCGAGCACCTTCGTCGCTTCTATCCGTAGAAGAAAAAAACAAAAAAGAGATATGTACTCTACTCATCAGTTATTAATAAAGTTCAAAGTCTTCAGTTATTCGTATTTGTCCATCCCCGACCCGTCCAGTACACTCGGGGGCTGTGCGTCGGTCAGCCCGACTCATCTCTCACACTCGGGGGCTGGGCTTGGCCAGTCCGACTTGCCGAAGTCTGCCTAGTGCAGGTACCCCCAATGTAACCAGTCGTTGCGAGCACAACCCTGATAGTCGTGGAGCCACCCTGCGTCACCTTCTACCGCCCGCATGCTTGATGATCAGCTCTCAACTCGGCAAGTAAAGGCACATCGCAGGGTCGTCTGTTCCAAACTACTCTGCCAACTCAGCAGCAATTCGGATTACGGAATCTAACACAAACACATGCAAATTTATTTACATACAAAATAAATATTGTTTCTTTTGGCCACCCGCTGACCATTTTTTTCAGCTCCTACAATTACAGGTTCAGGTCGGCCGCCATGCACTCTGCGATTGGCCGGGCGTCGGCGAGGTAGTCGGCCCAGGCGAGGTCCGAGGTCTCCGGCGCCATCCCGTCACCCACCGGCTCCAAGTCGGCCTCCGGGAAGTCGGACTTCACGAGTCCCAGGGTGTACTGGGACGCATCCTCGGCGACCCCCCTGGTAAAGACACCAAGCCGCCCGCGCACCTCCTCCAACCATGCGTCCAGCTCCTCCGCCGCGGCCATACCCTCCGGCTCAAAGGCGGCAAGGATGGTGCTCACCTTGCCGGTAAGCTGCCCTAGGGCCGCGACCGCCACAGCAAGCCGAGCCTTCGCACCTGTCAGCATGGATTTATCTCAACTCCCTGCGAGTCGGATCCGAAAGGAAACAGGGTGGTTCCAGAATCATACCTTCGCGTGCCTGGTGCTCCAGGCAGAGCTTGCCCTCCGTGGCACCCTCTCTGGCCTCCGCGGTCTCCCGAGCCTTCTTGTAACACCCGGTTTATAAAAGGACATAAACTGAGCAATCATATATGTGCCAGGATCAAGTCACACGTATATACAACAGAATGAACAGTATATCACAGCACATATCACGTAAAAAGATATAATAAAGCGAGTACGAAAGTTATTTATTACATTAATGACAAAATGTCTGATACAGCGGAAGCGTAGAAACATATACGAGAAGCTCTCGGAAGCAGGGCGCCACAGGGACTTCGACTGGGAGACGAAACGCCTAGAAGTCCTCGTACTCCTGGAAGCTCCGGGTGAACTCCCTCGCGTCGGCAGGAACTGAGCAGCAGTAGAGTACCCCCAAGAGGAAAAAGAGTAGAGTTGGCAAGAGTGAGTACACAACTTGTACTCAACAAGTATAACACAAACTATGAGGCTCTAAGGTTGGCTGACTGACAGCATTAACTTTTAAGTCTTGGCAAAATTTTATTAAAACTAATTACTACAAGTTGGTGAATTACCATAAACCCAGTCACATAGTAATTAATCAAAATTAATCATGTTACTACTGAGAACCAAACCGAAACCACCAAGGTAACCCCGAGAGGCACCCCCCTCGTCGGAAGGAGATAACCCCGCTAATCAAAAGGAGGATCTGGGCCGCTCATGACCGTGAGCACGGCTAGTATACCAGTTTTACACTCTGCAGAGGTTGCACATCTTTACCCACAAGTCGTGAGCTACGCTAGTTGTTCATCACACTTCCTTAGGTGAGATGACTAGCAAACTCACTACGAGGCCGTTACAAAGGACACGTTGGTAAGGTGTAACTGCTAAAGGAATCAGGCTCCGCAACGATGGTAACCACCTCAAGGGGTACGCAGACCAAGCCTCGTTGCCTGGGCACCATTGAAGCTTACCACCCTTGTCCCGCAGGTAAGTTACTCCAAACCAAAAAGACCTAATTATTACGCCAAGACCGTCCCATTCCAGTCTTGTGGTAGCGCTGTTGTCCCAGGTTGTCGCTCTATGAACCGGTCCTTATCGAGAGTGGCCAACCAGGCAGTAAGCACTGTGCTGGCCCCCTAAACCATGTTTCTAACAAAACCAATTTTAACTAGATGTGAGCCCCTCAAACGGGTCACTCTCAGAATTAAGTTGCATATACCATTAATCAAATTAATTAAAAAGGACCAAGTGTGTTATAGCGCGGCACCCAGCACAACTAACCAAAATGCAACTCAAGGTAATTATATAAAGGATAAATGTGGCTAGGAAATCCTTATAGGCATACAGTATTAAAATGCAGTATGAAAGTGTATTTTAAAGTGATAGGTTGTTCATGTTATACTTGCCTTCCTCATACTGCTCCTGCTGCTGCTCAAACTGCTCAAAAGATGGCTGCTCCGGGTACTGGTACTGGGGCTCCTCAGATGGATCAACATCTACTCACGAACACATGGCCAAAACAATGCACAACAATAAGCATACAAGCAAACACTAACAAAAGCTAAGAAACAGTACATCAGTACATAGGAACATCACACTAAACTAGTCTAAAACTATTCTACGTGTTACAACGATCGCGTGGACATAAAGAACACCTAAAACGGAGCTAAAACGCGAAAACTAGAGCAAAAACAAGGTCTAGGGGCTTTTCTGCAAGAAAAACTAAGTTTCTGGGGTTTTATTCAAAAACCGAGGGCCTAAACGTAATTAAACCTTAACTCTGGGGTCTAACTCGCAAAAACAGCAGCCCTGGACGGCGGGTTCTATTATGGGAAAGCTCAGGGGGATCCGTGTAAAAATGTGGGCAGATCTGCAAATACTTTTACACTGCCACAGAGTGCGGGTTGAATCTAGGAAAGAGCAGGGGGTTTTCTGCGAAATGACCAGCGCTGACCGTTTTTCTGGGTTCTTTGACTCCGGGCCGACTAGATCGTGACCGTCGGATTAGGATCTGGCGGTCCAGAGACCGGGGACGAGAGACAGCGGCGGCGCGTGTCGCCGGGGCGTGGTTCCGCGGCGGCGGGCTCGCCGGAGATGGCCAATCCGGCGTTCCCGTGGCCAGTTTGGACCGCGGCTTGGCTCAGGAGCATGCCCGTGGCACGCGTAAGCCACTGGGGCACTCAACGGGGCGCTGCGGGGCTGGGAGGGGGATTGTCGCCGACGTGGGCGGCTCGGCGGCGGTGGAAAAACGCCGGCGAGCGTGACCGGGGCACCTAGGGTGCGTCACACGTGAACGCGTCTAGCGCAACAGAAAGGAGAGGCCGAGGGGATGCTCACCAGGCTTGGAAACGGGCTGTGGCGTGACGCAGCGGCACCGGCGGCGGAATTCGGCGGTGGGTCGCGGCGGCGCTTGAGGGAGAGGCTGTTGCAGTGGAGCTCCAGCGTCTGGGCTCCGCGGATCGACTCCTGGCGAGTCTGCGAGGCCGGCAGAGGGGTTAACAGGACCGGAGTGGCACCGGCGGCAAGTAATTGCGGCGAGCTCCGAGCTCACCTGCGCGGCGGTTCCTGGCGCGATTCCGGCGATGCTCGGACTGGAGTCGGGGCTGGGGGTTTCGGTGGTGTTCCCGACGTTGAGGCGGGGCTCCTGGGGTGGTTGGCAGGGGCTAGAAGGCTGTGGCGGGGCCGGTCCGCGGTGGCGCAGAGGAGCCTGCGCGGCGGAGCAAGGCGGAGGCGGCGGCTAGGGTTCGAGGCGGCAAGGGCGTGGAGGGGTAGGTGCACAGGGGCGTCACGGGCCGGTTTAAGGGGAGCAGGGCGAGAATTGCTGCGTGGAGCGGCGGGAAGGGGATCCCGGCGATCTCGCCGGTCATCTCGGGCGCGGCCGTTGCGCGGAGGGGGAAAGGAAAGGGAAGGGGACCCGCTGACATGTGGGCCTGCGGGTCAATGACAAAGCGAGCGCGAGCGGGTCGCGGGGCGCGCACGTGGGCTCCGTGCTGCTGCGTGGGCCGGCTGAGGAGGCTGGGGCGCGCACGAGCGGGCGAGTAACGGTGTTGGCCTGGCCGAGCGGGGACGCGAGAGACGGGCCGGACGCGTGGGAGCGGGCCGTGCTGAGGCTTGCTGGCCTGCCGTGTGGGACCACGCTGTCAGGGAGGGGCGTAGTGTAGGGAGAGGGGAGCGCTGGTGGCGCTTGCTGGGCCAACGGGAGTGGTTCTGCGGGCTGAGCTGCAGGGGGAAAGAAAGGAGCTGGGCCGCGCTGGGCCATGCTTGGAGGGAAACGGGCCACGGTGCTGGGCTCACGGGGGGGAAAAGAAACCAGGATGAGATGGTTTGGGCTGAGGTTGAGTTTGAGCCGGCGTTGGGCTTCTGCGGGGAAAGGGAGAAAGACTGGGCTGAGCTGGGATGAAGGGTTTTGGGCTGGATTGGGTTTCCTATTTCTATTTTCCTGGGTTTTCTCTTCTTTCTATTTCTAACTCAAACTCAAGTCTAATGAATTCAAATAAATTTGAATTCAAACCCTAACCAAACAAACAAAAGAAAGAGATGCTCCAGCATGAATGCACAAACATTTTAACCCTATGGTAACTTTTAATTACTTATGGAACAAAAATTAGATTAAATGCAAGCTAAACAAATTAAATCCTAGAAAATTAAATAAAGCCAATTAAATTTATTATTAAAGCTGAAAATTAAATTAGGGTGTTACAAATCCTACCCCCTTACAGGAATCTCGTCTCGAGATTCTAGGCTGGCTAGCAAAGAGAAACAAGGATGGGATTAAGTTCTACTCACTTCGGAGTCGGATTCTCATACCCACATGACTTGAGTTGGAAGTATGTTGAACCTCATGCTCAATTTGCTCTCCTGACGAGGTCTGGACCTTTACCACTCTTTTGGTAGGCTGCATCACAAGTTTGTTTCGATCTGACCAATTTTGACCAAGAATGATGTCGATTCCTGTTGACTCCATCACAATAAGGTCCTCAGGGAAGGTTGCCTCGCTTATCCTTATGCTAACTCGAGGACATATGTAACTGGAGATCTGTTCTTTTCCTGATGATTTGACGACCATTCTCTTCTTCATGGGAAGCTTCAATATCTCATACTTAGCAGCAAACTGCGTGCTAATGAATGAATGTGTAGCACGAGGGTCTATCAACACTGAGGCTGGGAAAGAGTTTACTGGAAGCATACCAAGAATGACTAGACTATCATCCCGAATGGTTTCTGCAGACACATGGTGAACTCTACCCTGGCGATACTCTTTGGATCCCTTCTTGGATTGCTCATGCTTCGTACGATCACTGCACTCTGGTATCACCTGCTGCTGAGCCTGATCATTCTGATCATCTTGCTTGGAGCAGTCCCCGGAAATAAGGTGAGTCTTGTCACCACTGGTACGCGGGATTGTTGAAAGGTCCTGGACTGGTGCTACTGGCGACAGCTGATTCTGAGGACAACTTTTGGCATAATGACCTTTTTGTCCGCATTTGTAGCACTTGTGGTGGAGTTGAATGACGCTACTTGGTTGACCTACCTGTGAACTTAACATCACTTCTTGCATTACTTCTGTTGCTTGCCTTTTGGGCTCCTTGCGGCCACGTGGCTGAATCACCTTCATAGTGATAGTCAACCCATCAACATAATCATAGAGAGCTTGATTCTCGACCTGTGTATCTCTAGAGCACTCAGGATCCTTTCTCTTCTGGATGGTCTGTAGCTCATCGACCGAGGGACTGTCGAGGAAAAGTAAATCCTCTGCTAGTTGTTCTTGATGAGACCTCTTCCTCTTTGTACTGGAGAACAACCTCTGGTTCCTCCTAGTTGTAGCTTCATCTTCAGTCGCATGAACTTGACGACAAGGGACGCCGTAGAATTGGCAACACGGGCAAGTTTTCTCACCATCACCCATTGCACTGTCTCCAAGGTCTTTTTGTTCTGCCGACATCTGAGCTGGGGCAAAGAGGAAACACAGATTGGTAAGGTCAAGGAAGAGAGAAAAACTCCAAATAGGTGTTACATAAATCCAGGAAAAAGGAACTATAGCATAACTCTTTTGTCTCATCTGAGAGATTCTCAAATCCTCCTGTACTTTCTGTAGGCCGGGGTGTCACATCCCTACCCCCTTACAGAAACCGACGTCCTCGTCGGTGAATCTCTGGATATCACCTTCTCTTCGCGCTATCCTTCTTCTCAACATGACAGAAACCCAAGGCATGATAAGGTAGAGAGGATAGAGTGGATGATTTTACCCCCAACGATTCTAACTCATTTTATTATTTAAACTTTAGCTTAAGACTGATTTTCTTTAAACAAAATTAACTACTAAGCTATGCAATCAACCAAAGATCCAAATCAAACGTTTGCATAATAACAAGCATTCAAAAGTTCATTCTTTAGTCGAGTTTAACACACAACTCGACTAACACAACGCGTCGCAGAACGTGCTATCGTATTATTATAAAGGGGTCATCTAGCTTATACTTATGACGGTCAGACGACTTACTCCAGGCCAGAATCTACGGAAACTATTCTATAGAGAGAAATCAAGGCAAGACGAGTAAGAATCTTGGAATTCAAGGGGTATAATAGCAAAATAGTTTCAGTAGGCAAGGGTTGGAGAGAGAAGTCCTAAAACTCGACCAGTTCTATCTAGGCTTCGTCCTACAGTCGATATAGCTTTGATACCACTCTGTAACACCCGGTTTATAAAAGGACATAAACCAAGCAATCATATACGTGCCAGGATCAAGTCACACATATATACAACAGAATGAACAGTATATCACAGCACATATCACGTAAAAAGATATAATAAAGCGAATACGAATGTTATTTATTATATTAATGACAAAATGTCTGATACAGTGGAAGCGAAGTACAAATACGATAAAAACTCTCCGAAGCTGAGCAGGGCGCCATAGGGACGTCGACTGGGAGACGAACGCCTAGAAGTCCTCGTAGTCCTGGTAGCGCTGAGCGAACTCCCTCGCATCGGCAGGAACTGAGCAGCAGTAGAGTATCCAAGAGGAAAAAGTAGAGAAAAGGCAAGAGTGAGTACACAACTTGTACTCAACAAGTATAACACAAACTATGAGGCTCTAAGGTTGGCTGACTCAACTGCATTACCTTTCAAGTCTTGGCAAAATTTTATTAAAGCTAATTACTACAAGTTGATGAATTATCATAAACCCAGTTACATAGTAATTAATCAAAATTAATCATGATACTACTGAGAACCATACCAAAGCCACCAAGGTAACCCCGAGAGGCACCCCCCTCGTCGGAAGGAGATAACCCCACTAATCAAAAGGAGGATCTGGGCCGCTCATGACCGTGAGCATGGCTAGTATACCAGTTTTACACTCTGCAGAGGTTGCACATCTTTACCCACAAGTCGTGAGCTACGCTAGTTGTTCATCACACTTCCTTAGGTGAGATGGCTAGCAAACTCACTACGAGGCCGTTACAAAGAATCTTGTTGGTAAGGAGTAACCGCGAGGGTTGGATCGGCGACCATGTAGCAGGTCTAGTGGGCGTCAAGAATACCACAGACGAGGCCACCCAGTACGAGGGACATAGAAGCTTACCACCCTTGCCCCGCAGGTAAGTTACTCCAAACCAAAAAGACCTAATTATTACGCCAAGACCGTCCCATTCCAGTCTTGTGGTAGCGCTGTTGTCCCAGGTTGTCGCTCTATGAACCAGTCCTTATGGAGAGTGGCCAACCAGGCAGTAAGCACCGTGCTGGCCCCCTAAACCATGTTTCTAACAAACCAAATTTTAACGATACGTGAGCCCCTCAAACGGGTCACTCTCAGAATTAAGTTGCATATACCATTAATCAAATTAATTAAAAAGGACCAAGTGTGTTATAGCGCGGCACCTAGCACAACTAACCAAAATGCAACTCAAGGTAATTATATAAAGGATAAATGTGGCTAGGAAATCCTTATAGGCATACAATATTAAAATGCAGTATGAAAGTGTATTTAAAAGTGATAGGTTGTTCATGTTATACTTGCCTTCCTCGTACTACTCCTGCTACTGCTCAAACTGGTCGGAAGATGGCTGCTCCAAGTACTGGTACTGGGGCTCCTCAGATGGGTCAACATCTACTCACGAACACATGGCCAAAACAATGCACAACAATAAGCATACAAGCAAACACTAACAAAAGCTAAGAAACAGTACATCAGTACATAGGAACAGCACACTAAACTAGTCTAAAACTATTCTACACGTTACAACGATCACGTGGACATAAAGAACGCCTAAAACGGAGCTAAAACGCATAATTTAGGCTAAAAACAAGTTCCAGGGACCTATTTGTAAGAAAACTGAGGTTCCAGGGGGTTTCTGGGCTAAACCGAGGACTAAAACATAATTAAACAACAACTCTGGGGTCTAACTTGCAAAAATAGCAGCCAAGGATGGCGGGTTCAATATTTAAAATGCTCAGGGGGCTGCTTGCTAAAATCTGGGCCTCGGTGTAATTAGTTTTGACTTGTGATGGACTGCGGGTTGATTTCAAAGAAGAGGCGGGGCTCTTTAGCAAAATGTCCAGGGCGAAGGGGTAAGTTTAGATCTGATCCGCTGACTCTCAATCCAGCGGCTCAGATCTGATGTGCTCGGTTTCTAATCAAGGCCGTAGGTTTTAGATCGGGCGGCTGGGGTGCTTCGCGGGCAACGGCGGCAGCGGAACGCGCCGGCAACGTGCTCCCGCGGCGGGGGATCGCTGGTGTGTGGCGCTTCTGGGGTTCCAGGGCTCGGCTTGGCCTGGAATTTGGCCGTGGAGGATCAGAGTCGAACGGGTAGTCCACCTGCGGGGGGTTGTGAGGGTCCGTGAAGGGTGTGGCGGTGCGCACCGTGAAGGGGGTGACTCGGCGGTGGCGGAGCTCGCCGACGAGCAACGCCCGAGCTCCTAGAGGGTGCTACTAGCCAAGGTAATGAACGCAACAGACAACAGAAGTGCTACGAATGCTCACTGGGCTTTGGATCGAAGAAGATGGCCGGGTGAAGTCGACATCGTCGCTAACCGGCGACGGAGGAGGGGCAGCGCTCGCGGAGGGGGGTTCTGTGGCGGTTCTCCGGGCACTTGGACTCCGCGGGTTGGCTCGTGGTCTGCCTGCGATGGAACTAGGGTAGTCAGTGCGGTCCGAAGTGCTCCAGGAGTACGGAATCGCCATGGCGTTTTGAGCTCACCGGAACTGCCCGCCTTGCGACTCCCGGCCATGTAGAGGGTCGGGGTCGAAATTGGAGACTCGGAGACGCTCCTGGAGTCGAGGCGGATCGGGTGTGGGGTTCTGCAGGGCTCGGCTCGGCGGTTCGGCGTGGCCACGGGGGCGCAAGGCTTTTGCGCAACAATGGCGATGCGGCGAGGTGGTTGCAGGGCTGTGGTGCGTGAAGAGGGGACGCGCAGGGGTTTGCGGGGCCAAATAAAGGCGGGCACCAGGGATCTCGGGGAGGCGCGCCCAGCGAAAGTCCAGCGAGAAACGCGGTCGTGATTCAGGATCGAGTCCTCATCCGATCCCGGGCTGGTTTCTAGAAGGGAAGGGCGCGGGCGAGGCTGGCGTGTGGGTCCGTGCGCGAGAGCGGGATGGAGCGAGTCCGTGCGTGAGCGCGGGGTGGAGCGGGGCCACGGGCAGCGGAAAATGGAGCTCGCGGAGCGGACGGAGCGGAGCAGAGGAGCGGATCGACGGGGAAGACGGGGCTGACAGCGGGCCCGGGCTGTCAGTCGGGGCGCGTGCTGCGGAGCGGCCGTTGTGCAGGCTGAGTGGCGCGCGGGGTCGCTGGCAGGTGGGCCTAGGGGCGCGACGCGGGGTGAGAACGGGCCGAGCGGGGCGCTGCTGCGTTCGCTAGGCTGAGGCGTGTGCGTGTGTGGGGTGAGCGACGCGCTGGGCTGGGCTGACGCCAGGGTGAGGGAGGGAGGTTGCGGCTGGGCCCAGGGAAAAGGGCGCTGGCCCGTGCTGGCGTGGAGAGAAACAGGCCGCGGTGAAAACACTGGGCCGAGGTTTGCTGGGCTGGTAAAGAGGAAGAGGTGGGCTGCTGAAGAGTTTGGGCTGGGTTGGGTTTTCTCCTATGTCTTTTCTATTTCAAACCAAACAAACCTAGGTGAAATCAAATTCAAATTTGAATTCGCAACTAGCACTCAAACAACAAAAGCAATGCACCAGCATGAATGCATCAACAAAGTTAACCCTACGATAAATTTTAATTACTTATAGAACAAAATTAATTTAAATGCAAGTCTAAACACAATAAACCAGAGAAATTTAAATAAAGCCAATTAAATTTATTATTAATATTGAAATTTAACTTAGGGTGTTACACTTCTGCAGCTCGGTGTTGGCTTTCTCACAGGCCGTCAGGTCTTGCTTCAGGGTGCAGAACTCCTTCTCCAGCCCTGAGAGGGTATTGATTAGCTTGAATACAAACGAGTCGGCACAAAGCGTGGTATGCCTCTTACCCCGCTTCTCATCCGCGAGTGCCTTCTCTGTCTCCGCCCGCTGCTTTCCAGCAGGCGGTTTTGCGCCTCCAGCTCAGCCAGCCGGGACTCGAGCTGCTCGAGTCGGCCGTCCAAGGCCGGCGCCCCTCGCATCCTCTCAGCGGCCCGCTGGCACAGGCCAGCCAGTGCCTAACAAGAACAGGGCAATCTGCTCAAAATTCAGTATGACACAAACAACTACAAAGGTAAGGGATGTCAGTCTACCTCGGCCGATTCCGCCGCGCGCCGCGCGGAGGCCTGGAGATCCTCCGCCAACTTGGCCGGCTCGTCACCCTCGGCCTCCTGCTCCCCCGCCACAAGGATCCTGGGTAGAACAGGGCCCTCACGAGTGGGGAACAACTCTCGGCTCGGAGTCTCCTGCGGCAGAGGCGACGGCGATGCAGGTGGCACCTCCGCCACCCCCATCGGCGCGGCCTTTTGGGCCTCGTATCTCCCGGTATCCTCCGCCTCCGTCTCGCCCGGCGTCGCCTCTCGGCGAGCGCAGGACCGCGGCGGACTCTCCACTGATGGATCCGAGCTAGCTGCCTCAACCCGGTGGGTCTCAACAGCAGACCCCTCCGCCTTCCTCTTCCTGCAAAGCCAAAATTTTACAGTGTCAAGATACAAGTGGTGATCCAAAACAAACAAAGAGACTGTACAAGCAAACTTCACTCACCCTGCACTCCGGTGAGTAGTGAAAGACAGCCTCAGCGGCGCAGCTGGTGGCTGCAGTTGGGGCACGATCGGAGGAGATCCGATCCCTCCAATGCGTGCCAGCCCGGCCGCCGCCTCCCCTTCTGCGCGCCCGGTGCCAGCGCCGGCGCCTTCTCCTGACAATTCGGGGGCGTCCTCCGCCCCCAACTCTTCACTCCCTGACCTCGAGGCGGCGGCGGAGCCTGCCTTCGGCAGGGCACTCCTCAAGCCAACCTTGGAGGCCGGGATCTTCCTGATGGCATGCCTCCTCCGCCTCGGCGTGGCCAGAGGGGCGCTGGCACCTACAACTTCAACATCCGACCGATCCCCAACGGACGAGTCGAACGACAGTTCTAGATCTGTCACCTCCGGCTTCTTCAGATTGACCGGGGCGGCGGCATCCTTCTTTGTATCCCCCTCTGGTAGGTGAGCGGGAGACCAGAACTCTAGGACTTTTTCCTGCATCCACAAATGCATTCTGAGTTCGTTACAACCCAACGGGTGCCCTACATACGAAGAAGCAGGGTAGAAACGACCCCAATGCAAAAACAGAACAACTCGGAACAAAAGCAGAACAACACAGAAGAGACAAGAAGACTTACGGCTCTGGTCGGCTGCTTCAAGACGTGCATCTTCAGGCAGCCGCGGTCGCGGATCGGCCCTTGCATCATATGGGCGACCCAGTTCGTGGCTTTTTCCCGGGGAACCTTTCGGTTCTGCCCCCAGGTCTGGTCCTAGCGAACCCAGTACTCAAAGCCGGGGTGCACCCTATCCCGAATCGGCTGCACCAGCCGCTTACTGAAGGACAGGGCCACCACGGTGCCTGTCAGCCCCTGGGCTGACAGGCCGGCAATCTTCTTGAGGAGGATGTCCACTTGGACCATCTCCTCCTTGGTCTGCTATTCTTCCCAGCACGCACGAGGCTCCGGCGTGCAACCAGTACGGGCGGGCAAGGGGCTAGGTTCGACACCATGAACCACTCCTTGTGACACCCCTTGTTGCTGTCTCGCAATTCCAGGGCTGGATACAATTGGCCCTGGCACAGCGAGAAGGCGGCGCCGCCCACCACATCGTGGCGAGCGGCGGACGGGTACCCCCTCAGATGGTGCCCGCCACAGATTGAAGTGCGGGACAATTCCCAGGAATGCCTCGCACAAATGAATGAAGATCGCGATCAGCGCGATGGAGTTCGGCTTGAGATGTGTTACCTCAAGGCCGTAGAAGAAAAGGAGCCCGCAGAAGAAGGCCCCCGCGGGCAACGCAAACCCCTTCTCATAGAAGGACCGGAAGACTACCGTCTCCATCCGATCCTCCATCGGGAACTCCTCTCCGAAGCAGCATTTCCACCCCGAGATCTCTTTCTCGGGAAGGAGTCCGCGCTCCACCAGATCTTGGATGTCCTCTTCCCGAAGGTTGCTCAGTGCCCACACCTCCGAGGGCGGCGGCACGTCGGCGGCGCCTCCAGACGCGGAGGAGGAAGACTTCGGCGACTCACCGGCCATTCCGAGTGGTGACGGGTGGATCGGATCTTTGGGGGCGTGCGAAGGACGGCTGGCGGCAAGAGGACGAAGAGGCAACAACAAGAAGACAGAAATGAGAAGGCTAGGGAATGGGTGGCCCTCCGCGAGCAGGGCCCTTCCCCTTTTTAAAGAGGATCAGCCACACCTATAACGGCAACCCCGAAGATCGCGCGAGATTTGAATCGACTTTCCAGAAGCAGCCTGAGTCGTACTCGGCAAGGAGCGGGCCCCCAACGGTAACTTTCTGCTTGTTGCAATAAAAGACCGAACGGTAAAAATACAAACTACCAGGGCGCCGCTACCACTCGGAGTGTCTCCGCGACTCCGCCAGCGACCCTGCTCGGGGGCTGGGCGCCGCTACCACTCGGCGTGTCTCCGCGACTCCGCTAGTGACCCTGCTCGGGGGCTGGGCGCCGCTACCACTCGGCGTGTCTCCGTGACTCCGCCAGCGACCCTACTCGGGGGCTGGGCGCCATGACTTTAGAGTTGGGTGGTTCCGGTCAGAAAAATGATCGGCGAACAACAAGGCGGTATGATATGCTGCGAGGTCATGCAACCCAGGAGTTCAGGCAAACAAGGCTTTTGTAATGACCCTCGAAAAACTTCTTCGAAACCTTCCGAGGCTCGGGGGCTGCACCCAATGGGTGCGCCCAGGGGTGCATCCCGTTGAAGACTGAAGGGAGTCAGACATCGTTGTGAGTCCCGAAGAACTTCGCACAAGTTAACCATCAAGATTCAAGCTCAAGCTCTCCAGCACTCGGGGGCCTGACGGAGGTAGATCCGGGTACCTCCCAGCCGAGTAGTTATCTCCCGACTGGGTACCTACTCGGCCAGGACCACTCTGCATGACTACCCGACGGACAGGCACTCGGCTGGACGTCGGAAGGTTCCTCCGAGGATTAGGATCAAGGCGCGGATTTGTATTCCAGATATCTAGGGATCTCAACCGACCTGATTCCATGTAACAACCCGAGTAGATCTCTTTCTTTACTTGTAAACCACGGCACCTGGCATATAAAGGCACCATGAGGGGACCCATAGAACGCATCTCATCCATCATCCCATCAGCATCTGTCATCGTCAAGCTCAATACACACAACACAGTACGTAGGGTATTACACTCCCGAGCATCCCAAACCTGTCTAAACCCTAGCGTCAACTCGCAACCATCTAGTTCTTGGCTCCGAAATCCCCCCTTCACCTACAAATCTACCGCCGGGCATACCCCTGGTGGACTTGCCAGATAAGCAATCCGACACTGGTGAAGGCTACATCGGTCTCTGTATGCTTGCCGAGTAATTTGTTTAGGCTAAGGAGTGCCAACAGCGACCCAGGCTGGACGACCGTGATAGGCCGGGTAGTTCTAGAAGCTCCTGCAGCCGCGGCCGCAGAAACTGCTCGCCTAGGTGAGACGAGGACAACGAGCAAGGCAACAGATCACCCGGCCCCTACCAGGAGGAAGAACGGGTGGTCAACTTCATCTTCGGAGGCTCCACCGTGCCATCCTGCCGGCGCAGGATCAAGCTACACAACCGCGACGTCAACTCAGTGTTCAGGCACTCGGTTGAACCCCTCCTTTGGTCGGAGATCCCGATCACCTTCGACCGGCGTGACCACTTTGTGCATCTACCCAGGTCGGGTGCTTACCCCCTCGTGGTGAACCCGGTCATTCGCCAGATCCGTCTGGCCAGGTTGCTCATCGATGGTGGCAGCACCCTCAACATCATCTTTGCCAAGACCTTGGAGGATATGGGCTTTGACATGACCAAGCTGGTCCCCTTGGACCAGGCCTTCTACGGCATCATCCCGGGTGCTGGCTCGACTCCGATCGGTAGGGTCACCCTCCCAGTCACCTTCGGCACTCGGGACAACTACAGAACCGAGTCCATCATCTTCGAGGTGGCACCATTTGAGACCTCCAACCACGCCATACTTGCGAGACCAGCTCTCGCCAAGTTCATGGCTATTCCAAACCATATGTATCTTCTCCTGAAGATGCCAGCTCTAAACGGAGTCCTCTCCATCCGCGGCGACATCCAGACGTCTCACTCCTGTGAGACGGAGAACATCAACACTGCCGAAGCCGTGGAGAGGAGCAGCAACCAGGCCCTAGTCGCCTAGGCGGCAAAGGACCTCACGAAGGACCAACTTCAGATACCTGCCAATGACTCAGTGTCAGGATCCTAGCTGCATCCTGACAGCTAGACGAAGGTCATCGTCCTCAGGGACGATCAACCCGACAAGACCGCCTTGATTGGGACTGAGCTCGGTTCCGCATAGGAACTCGCGCTCACCTCCTTCCTCCGCACCAACTGGGACATCTTCGCATGGAAGCCCTCTTACATGCCAGGCGTTCCGAGGGAGGAGACTGAGCACTCCTTGGATCTCAACGAGAAGGCACGGCCCGTCAAGCAACGGCTGCGTCGCTTCGCTCAAGATCGGAAGGAGGCTATTAGGGTAGAGGTAACCCGGCTCCTGGCCGCTGGTTTTATCCGAGAAGTCACACATCCAGAATGGCTAGCAAACACAGTCCTTGTAAAAAAAGAAAAATGGTGAATGGAGAATGTGTGTCGACTATATAGATCTCAACAAACACTGCCCTAAAGATCCTTCCCCTCTTCCACGCATCAAGCAGGTTGTTTGTATTCCCTCTAGTATTGTTTGATGCTTTGGAGGGGTCCCTGTTCGCCCTTATATAGTCTGGGGGAACAGGGTCACAAGGAAAGTCCTAGCCGAGTATGTTTAGAGTCCTACTCCGAGTAGGTTGGGTAGTTTCCTTGTACTTCGACTAGTTCTACTCCTATTCGGGTAGACACAAGAGAGGTAGGGCATATCCATGTACTACTCCCTACTCTAGAATATTCCACGCCCGTGAGCAGTCCTGCTGCCTCGGGTCTGACAAGCCCCCGAGCTCTTCGTAGTCGAGTCCTGCAGGCGTCGAGTACTTTTGAAGATGTCCGTCGAGTGCCTCTGAGTGTTTCCGGAATCTGTTGCTCAGGTTTGGAGTCTTTTGAGTGCCTCGAGTAGTCTTCTGAGTACTTCTTGGGCTACATCGAGGCTATGAGGTGCTCTAGCCCCGAATTTCTTCTTCTGCTATGGTGCACGAAGTACTCGCGCTCCATATGGAGTAGCCCCCGAGCCTTAGGTTCAACCGAAGGATCAGGCTGAGGGTCATTCCTGTCTTTAGGGTCCTTTCGGTCTTCTGTCTGAAGTTTGAAACTTTTTGAAAAAAGTTGTCATTTGTGTCACGTATTCCGTAGCCCATGAGCCTTGAATTCAAATCCGCGATTTGGGGTTAAGGATCCAGGAGATAATATCGTGTCCTTTGCAATCTTTCTGAGATCATCAGTGCTGCAGCAAATCCTCTGAAGAGGTGGCAGTGCGGTGTACTGTTTGTCGGTGAGTTCACGTGGCGAGTACCGCTGTAGAATCTTTTTCTGTTTTGCCCGTGAGCCTCCTTGATTTCTTGGATGTCATGGGCTGAGTCATGGCTTCGCTGCCTCCTCTATTTAAGTAGGGTCTCCGGCACTTGTTTCCTTATTATTTGCAGTTGTAGCAATGGTTTCCAAGTGGAGTTCTTCGCTTGAGAGTACTCGACCTCCCGATGGGAGTACTCGATTTGTCATTTTAGGTACTAGAAGAGTGTTTGCGAGCAGCACAAACACTTGTTATCTCTCAGGCTGCCGCTCTTGCTCTTCACATCGCAGCCATCCTGGTTGTCTTGATAGAGAGCTGGTGGAAGCCGTATCGGAAGCTTTCTCGGGTGGGGACTGTGGTTGTCTCCCCCGATGGCTTCTTGAGAGATGGCATTATTTTTGTGCCAAAATATACTAGGGAGAAGAGCAGGTGCAAGAAGAGGATTTGCGATGTTCTGTATCCATCCATATCTTCTTGCAACAAGCCTTTTCCTCCCTGAATGTACCTAGGTTGCTCCATTCTTGGAGTAACAAGCTTTGTATCTTTGTATCAGCCCTTGGGTTGTCCTCTTAGTAGTTGAGGTCGAGTGGTTTCGAGTGGTGAAACCGTCGAGATCTGTGTATTTTCCTTTGTTGGAATGTAATCCCTGAAAGAAATCTCTGTTTTTTGCTCTGATTCCCTTTTTTCAAGGAGGGTTCTGAGACTTGTTGGTTGAAATAATTTTGAAGCCGGTGCGCGACTTTTGGGCTTCTTGTTATTTTACCGGACTGCCACTGGCTCTATTTATTTAAGTGTTCGATTAAATCTAGATTTAGCACGCTTCCTCTTCTTTCTCCGCTGCCGTCCAAAAAACTCATCTACTCTCGCCTCCAAGTGCCGCGAGAAACTAGCCACCGCTAGCCCCCAAGCGTGAAGCAAGGAAGAATCGTTCTTATGGCGCCGAAGAGATCCGTTGCGAAGGGGAAGGTGGACAATGCTATCATTGGTGAGGCTGAGGTCCATGGGTGGAAAACGAGTAAGTGCTCCGATTCCCATCTTCTGAATCTGGTCGGGAGCCATCTTCTTCAGCCCCGGAAAGTGATCCATTGGCGTGGATCTGTGGGGGAAACTTTTCCTCATGAGGGGGGAATCAAATCTGTTGTTTTTCTTCCTCATGTTCTTCGGGGCCTCGGTTTTCCTGTTTCTGATATCTTCCGTGGCCTCCTTCATTACTGGGGGGTTCAAGTGCATCACTTGACCCCTAATTCCATCCTCCACATCTCTATCTTTGTCCACTTGTGCGAGGCCTTTCTAGGGATTGAGCCCCACTTCGATTTGTTTCAATATTTCTTTCATCTGAAACCTCATCCCAACGAAGCCAAGGTGGATGTAGTTGGGGGAGCCGGGTTGCAGTTTTGCCAGGGGAGGAAATCCAAGTATATCCCCTATGACTTGAGTGACAAGGTCATCAACTAGAAGTCGATGTGGTTTTATATTGAAAATCTTTCTTCTTCGCTTCCTCCTCGCACTCCTGGCCCCCCTGTGAAGAAGCCGAATTGGAATTCCAAGGGGAGCGGAGGGGACCAAGTTAACTTTCTTCTCGGGGAGATTGAGAGGTTGAAGGCAGAGCACCAGATTTGTGGTGCTTCTGTGATTACAAACTGGTCGATGCGTAGGATCCAGCCACTGCAGAGGCAGGTCCATTTTGGCTTCCAGTATGAGGGGGAAACAGATCCCTCTCATTATACCCGAACCAAGATCACTGAAGATGATCTGAAGGATCAGGTGCTGGAGCTGTTGAAGAATGTGCCTGAGGTGGCCAATGTTGCTGGAACTTTCAGCGTTGCGAGGCGTCCTCGGGAGGTACTGTTTCGAGTAGTTGACTGGAGTGTAGTTCGAGTACTTTTGGTCGAGTAGTCGAGTTGATTTACTGTCTTTCATGCAGATTGATCCCGAGAATTATCAGAGTAGACCTCCGCTGCCTGAAGATGTGCCATTGGCGCATACTGACTTGAGTGTGCATCTGAATTCTTTTGCCTTGCATTCCGTTTTGATTACGCTGTTGAATCCTTGATTGATCGCAGTTGTGTTTTGTCCGCAGGTCTGTCGGGTAGTCGGACGGCGTCGGACGTCCAAGAGTGGGCGGTGGATGATCCGGTCATCGAGTCTGTGAAGACTCGGAAATGGAGCGCCGCCTCTGCTGGGAGCAGCGATAGGTGAGTACATCATTGTACCCTTCTGAGTTGTTGCCTTTTCCTGATGGCTTTTTCTTTTTCTCAGGCCTCCTTCTTCCAAGAGGCAGTTAGTGGGCTCTATCGTGAGCCCTGTCGACTCGACTCCTGCAGCGCCAGCAGAGTCTGGCGGAAGCGGCTCTGCCAGGGGGCAGTGTACTTCGAGATAGACTGTTGTCCTGAGGTTTACTCGGGTGAGGAAATTTGTGCTGAAGCAGTCTCCTTAGTGAGTGTCTGTTGATCGACTTTTTGTATTTGCCCTTCTGATGCTTTGATTGAAGTGTCGAGTACTTCTTTTCTTTTGTAGCAATCCGGAAGCTCTCGGGATTGATGAGTCGGAGAAGGGTATTTTTGATGCCCTTAAGAACATTGCTCAGTTATCTCCCAGTCCGCCGTGAAAGGATGATCAGTTGGTTGATTCGTCTGCCGGGCCGAAGGAGATTCCTGTGGCTGCGAATGTGGGCAAGGGGTCTTCTGCTGCTGGCACTGGCGAGTGTATTGAAGTGATCGACTTGTTTTCTTTTCGAGTTTTGACTTTCTGTCTTTGTATATTTTAGATAAGTAGGCTGAAGATCCACCAAAGAATCCTGCGGCCGCTGGCGGTGTTGACTTGATCCCACTAGACATGTCGCGGTAGGAGGTGGAGAAGCCAGTCGAGGGGTCGACTGTTGTGGCCCGAGAGATTCTGGGCTGTCATTCTGCTCTTGTTGTAAGTAGCTTTTTTGTACTCGAGTGCTTTTTGTTGAGTTGTCGAGTAATTTGTCTTGATCTTGCTTTGTTGGCAGAATCTGGCCAATCAAATCGCGGAGCAGGCCGAGTTCCTTTGGCGGGCTAGAGAAGGTCTCCAGTTGACAGCTGATCAAGCTCTACAGCTTGAAAAGATGGCTTCTCTTGAGAAGTCTTCTCAGGAGCAGTCGAAAAAGGTCAGGCTATTGGAGGCCCAGGTGGAGGCTTTGGAGCAGGATAATTCTGCTCTGAAGGATAAGGCCTCCAAGCTGTAGAAGAAGGTCAAGGCTGCTACCAAGGAGAAAAAGATATTTTCTTCCTTTTTCTGTCTCCTTCGAGTAGTTTTTTTTTCTGTTCTCATGTTTTCCCTTCTTTGACAGAGCTTAAGAGCTTGTTATTGCGAAAGGGTAATGAGGTGACTGATCTGACCAATATTATGTATCGTCACGCAGATGTTGTTGAGCAGCTACCGAAGATCAAGGCTGATGCTGACAAGCAAATGGTCAGCGACATGAAGCAGATTAGAGACTTGGCGACTGATCGTGATCAGAAGGCTCAGCAGCTGGCCGATCTTGAGGCAGCGGCTCAAGTAGTCGTCAACATGGTCAAGGATGAAGAAGCTGGTGGCAAGAGTTTGCTGGATCATCTTTATGAAGCCCCCAAGCGACTTAGCAGTTTCTTCTCTGAGACCTCTAGAGACTATTTAGCTCATGCCCTAGGATTAGTCAAGTCCTTTCTTCCTTCAGCGAACTTGTCCCTTATTGGTGATGGGGTTGCCGTTGGCTGCTCAAAGGAGCGATTCTCTGAGTATGTCGCGGAGATGAAACCCATCGCTGATAAGGTTATCAGTAGCTTGGAGCTAGTGCCAGAGGCTTGAATAGTTGTAATATCCTCTTGGTTTTTGTGTGGACGGGTGTCCATTGAACTAAATTTATCATCTTGATGTATAGTACTTTCTTTTGAGTTGATGGCCGATCGGCTGATTGCCCTTGTCACTGGCTGTCTTTATTTGTTTCTTCGAGTACCGTGGTAGTCGATTTTCTTGTCGTCTCGAAGACGAGTAGTTCCTTTGTAGAAATTGTGGAGATTGTTCGAGTACTGTAGTAGCCAATTATTCTCTTCTTGAAGTCGAGTGCGTAGCAGTGGAAGAATTGTCACCTCTCGGATGACTGAGTCCTTGTTGGAGATAGGGAATTTGTCCCATCCGTGGATCGAGTATTTGAGTAGTCGATCAATTATCGTCTCATGGACGAAGAATATTTTAAGGGGATAGGGAGTATTTCCCATCTGTGGATCGAGTACCGGAGTAGTCGAATAATTTGTTCGTCGTGTAGACGAGGAAGTCCTTTTTGGGAAATGGGGAACTTGTCCCGTTTGAGTACCGAAGTAGTCGTGTAATTCATCGTCTTCATGGATGAGAGAGAAGTCCTCTTGGGAAATAGGGAACTTGTCCCATCCATAAATCGAGTACCTTAGTAGTCTATTAAGTTGTCATCTCATGGACGAGAAAAAATCTTCTTGATATATGGTAAGCATGTCCCTCTGAAGGTTGAGTACCGAAGTAGTCGAAATAGTTGTCTCATGGACGAGAAAAATTTCTTGGATAATAGGGAGCGTTTCCCATCCGAAAATCGAGTACCGGAGTAGTCGAATTACTATGTCATCTCATGGACGAGAAAGATAGGGAACGTGTCCCATCAGAAAATCGAGTACCGGAGTAGTCGAATTAGTATGTCGTCTCATGGACGAGAAAGATAGGGAGTGTGTCCCATCCGGAAACCCTCTTGAGAGATAGGGACCATGTCCCATCCGGTTATCGAGTACCGTAGTAGTCGATCAATTGTCGCCTCATGGGTGAAGAGTTCCTCTTGGGAAATAGGGGGCTTGCCCCATCGAGTGCCGCAGTAGTCGATTAAATGTCGCCTCATGGACGAAGAATTCCTCTTGGGAAGTAGGGAGCTTGCCCCATTGAGTATCGTAGTAGTTGATTGATTGTCGCCTCATGGACGAAAAAGTAGAGAACTTGTCTCTAGGGCCGTCGGCCCCGACTACTCAATTCGCCATGCCTTTGACTTTGAGTGAACAAAGAAAGGTTGGTATTCGAGGTAGTCGAAGAAGTAACCGCCCCTTGGGAGGGGGAGCACATGTCTCTAGGTTTAACTCCTGGTAGAGAACTCGTCTCTTGGGCCGCCAGGCACATGTCCCTTAGCCCCAGTTACTCGATTCGCCGTGCCTTTGACCTTGAGTGAACAAAGAAAGGTTGGTATTCGAGGTAACTGATGGAGTAAAGACTCCTGAAGAAGTGACCCCTTGGGAGGGGGGAGCTCATGTCTCCGGCGACAAAATCTTCTCTTCCAATTCAAAATCGAAGCACTCGATTTCCATTTTGTCCTTTATTGTATAGGACCGTTGATTGCCTTGAAAATTTTTCTTCTACCAACTTGAGTGGTTTAGGAACTGAGTCAGAGCTCGGGCGAACCCATCCTAGTCTTTATTGGGTATAAGACCGGGGGTAAGCCCAATAGATGACTCGAGTCAGAGCTCGGGCGAACCCATCCAAGTCTTTATTGGGTGTAAGACCGGGGGTAAGCCCAATAGATGACTCTCTTGAGTAGCTGGCATGCTTGATTCTTCATTGGAATGGTGTATTGCTCGTGTTGACCTTTTCTTGGTTGTCTTTGTTGGCAGAAGTTGAAGGTGCTTCGAGTGCTTTGCGAAGGGTGTTGCATTGGAAGTTCGAGTGCTTTCCTTTGGGGTGTAGGAAATATCTTGAATGGATTTTCTGATGTGCAGAATTCGTCGTCGTCTGTTTTGGTTGAGAAGGAGGTGCTGCCTTGTCGCGACGTCTTTTTCGCGAATTGTACCCATAGATATCGGGTATTCGGTAATTAGATGTCGGACTGTAGGCTTCGACTTCCTTATGGTCTTCTCCTTTGTTGATGATGACTGTTTTCGCGTTGCGGCCAATGTTGATAACATTGTGCAAGTCGCTGTTCGAGTAATCGAACGAGTCGCCAAGTTGTTGATGATACTCTATCTTGAGAATCATCTTCGGGTTGTTGTCTAGATGGACAGTGACTGTGATTCCCGGTGGAGGACTTCCGTGTCTAGCTACTGCTGCTTCAGTCGTCTCCAGTTCAAAGAGGAAATTGTCGTAGTCCAGGTCTTCCAACGTCGTTGAATTGCATTCTCGGTTTGTGAGGTCCGAGAGAAAAGCCATGAAAATTTCGCGATTATGGCTGCGAATTTTCGAATTGATGTTGTCTTCCTTGAGCGGGAGACCTTGCGGAAACAGTAATTCTTCATCTTCTGAGAATTGTTCCTTCAGTCTTTGATATGCAGTGATTATGGAAGTCGACTTCTTCTCGGATTCGGTCCCTTTGTCCGAATCGAGTTGCGGAGCGAGTCGGTTTCTTTTGATGTCCGAAACTGGGTAGGTTTCCTTGTCTTCCTTGACTCAGGGAGAGAATCCGAGAGTATGTCGCAGAAGGTCTTCGTCATACGGGGTGTGGTCCGCCGGGGGCCGTCCGCTTTCGATTCGAACTGAGTGTTCATTTATGAATTTGTCGTATTCGTCCAGATTGTCCCACTTTTCCGAGGAAGATGTCTGCGGCATGCGGTGATCTTCTTGCGGGGTAGGGGAGTTCGGAGCTTGCACCATATTGCACTAGCGACTCATGTATTCTTCGACTGAAACAGAGTCTTCGGCGGGCTGGGTTTGTGATAGATGTTGATCCAGTGACCTGTTTTGCGATCATACCACAGCTTCTTTGCTTTGGACTGTTCCCAGAGAGCTTCAATCTTGTCGGGGTTGTCTAATCCTTCCATGAATAGGTCGATGTCGTGTGACCAGTTAGCTAGTTCACCTTCGGAGATTGGTTCGTCCAATTCTTCGAGATATTTGATGAAAGCTTGATCTTGTTACAATTCTACAGAGTTGAGAGTCCACTGGTTGGAGAGTTCTTCGAGAGAAGTGTTGATGTTGAAAGCGTCTGCAGCTTTCTGGAGGCAGTGCTTGATTTTTTCATCAATATCATTGATGCTTGAAAAAGTGTTTTTCGACTGCTTCTTTTTGCGAGTAGCTCTTTTAAAGCTAGTCTTTGACTTTTTCTTCCGAAGACTTGGTTCAACAGCATGGATGCAATTGGAAAGTGTGGTCTTTCCGTTGGTGGAATTTTCTTGCTTGGAGTCTTCCAATAGTTTCTCCAAGTCCTCTTCCAATTCGGAGAGTGTCTTGGTCTTGATTGCGTCGAATTCGGGTTGGATTCGGTCTCCGTTGTTGAAGTCCGAAAATCTGATTTCTTCGAGTTGATCAATGAATTCGTCGAATTCACGGTGTTTTGCGGTTTCTGCAGCTTCTGGAAGATTGTGATCGGCTGAGCGGCTTTCGAAACCGCCTGATCCATTGGTGACGAAGATCTGGGATCTGATGTGAGGGGAGGTGCCTTTTTCGAGCACCAAGTTGTCGTCGAAAGAAGCCATCAGGTTCTTCTGACGATCGTTGGTGAGAGGCCCCATGGTGGGTGCCAGCTGTCGGTGTTTTACCGTCGGGTTCTCCGAGGGGTATCCCGAGGAGAGTGGTTATGAGTAGGGTCTCGCCGAGATCAGAACGCGATGGTGCAAGGAACACAAGGATTTAGACAGATTCAGGCCGCCGGAGCGTAATACCCTATGTCCTGTGTGGTTGTTTGTATTCCCTCTGGTATTGTTTGATGCTTTGGAGGGGTCCCTGTTCGCCCTTATATAGTCTGGGGGGCAGGGTTACATGGAAAGTCTTAGCTGAGTACGTTTAGAGTCCTACTCCGAGTAGGTCGGGTAGTTTCCTTGTACTTCGACTAGTTCTACTCTTATTCGGGTAGACACAAGACAGGTAGGGCATATCCATGTACTACTCCCTACTCTAGAATATTCCACGCCCGTGAGCAGTCCTGTTGCCTCGGGTCTGACAAAGACTTCCTCATAACTCCACCCATCCTCACAGCTCCCGAAGATGGGGAGACTCTACTCCTCTACATCGCAGCAACCACCCATGTGGTTAACACCGCTCTGGTCGTCAAACGAGACGAGCCAGGCCACGTCCACAAGGTACCACGACCCATCTACTTCATCAGTGAAGTACTCGGCAAGTCCAAGCTGCGCTACCCCCAGGTGCAAAAACTCCTCTACGCAATACTCATCACATCAAGGAAGTTGCGGCACTACTTCCAAGAGCACAACGTCAAGGTGGTCTCCTCCTTTCCACTTGGCGACATACTCCACAACAAAGACGCAAATGGCCGGGTCGTCAAGTGGTCAGTGAAACTCGGGGCCCTATCCATCGAATTTCTTCCCCGCTCCACCATCAAGTCACAAGCCCTGGCCGACTTCATCGCCGAATGGACGGAGATCCAGGACCCACCACCCGATGAACGACCCGAGCACTGGGTCATGTACTTCGACGGCGCCCTCAACCTTGACGGCGCTGGTGCAAGCATCCTCTTCATCTCTCCGAGAGGTGAGCAGCTAAAATATGTCCTGCAGCTACTCTTCAAGGCCACTAACAATGTAACCGAGTACGAGGCCCTTATCCATGGTCTCAGGATCACCGCCTCCCTCGACATCAAGTGGCTTCTCGCCTACAGCGACTCCAAAGTTGTCATACAGCAAGTCAATAGGGACTAGGAGTGCTCCTAGGAGAAGATGGACTCCTACTGCAAGGAGATACGCAAACTCGTGGCCCACTTTTACGGCCTGCAATTCCACCATGTCCTCCGGGACTACAACGTGGCAGCGGATGTACTCTCCAAGCTGGGCTCCAAGCGGGCACTCGTCTCAGCCGGAGTCTTCGTACAGGCTCTCAACTCCCCCACAGTAAGGATTGAAGAGGAACCTCCGACTAAGCCTGACCTAGTGCCAGTCCTAGGCTAGGAAGTACTCATTGCCGATCCAGATTGGTGAGCTCCGAACATAACCAACTATTGCGAGCACAACCCTATTAGTCCTGGAACCTCCCAGCATCACCTCTTACTATCCGTGCGCTTGATGACCAGCTCTCAACCCGACAAGTAAAGGCACATCGCAAGGTCATCTTTCCTAACTACTCGGCCAACTCCGCAACTTCTCGGATTATGGAACAAAAAATCATAAAAGCATGCAAATTTATTTACATACAAAATAGATATTGTTTTTGGCCATCCGCTGACCATTTTCCATAGTTTCTACAGTTACAGGTTGAGGTCGGCCTAGCGCTGGTGAGGTAGTCGGACCAGGCAAGGTCCGAGGTGTTCGGCGCAACCCCGTCAGCCACCTGCTCCAAGTCGGCCTCTGGGAAGTGGGACTTCACGAGTCCCAGGGTGTACTGGGCCGCGTCCTCGGCAACCCTCCTGACGAAGCCTTCCAGCCACCCACGCGCCGCCTCCAGCTGCGCCTCCATGTCCTCCGCCGCGGCCGCGCCATCCGGCTCGAAGCCGGCGAGGATGGCGTCCTCCTTGCTGGTAAACCACCCCAGGGCCATGAGCACCTTGGCCAGCAGAGCCTCCGCGCCTGTCAGAAAATCACAATTCAACTCCACGTGAGTTCTGTCAAAGGAAAGCAGGGTGGTTTCTGAACCATACCTTCACGCGCCTGGCGCTCCAGGCGGAGCTTGCCCTCGGTGGCACCCTCCCTCGCCTCCACGGCTTCTTGACCTTCCTGCAGGTCGGTACTGGCCTTCGTACAGGCCGCCAGGTCGCGCTTCAGGGCACGAACCTCTTTCTCCATCCCTAAGAGGGTACCCATTAGCCGAATGCAAAGGAGTCGGCGTAGAATGTGGCACACTCCTTACCGCGTTTCTCCTTCACGAGCTCCTTCTTGGTCTCCGCCCGCTGCTTCTCCAGTAGGCGGTTCTATGCCTCCAGCTCGGCCAGCCGAGATTCCAGCTAAACGAGGCGGCCGTCCATGGCTAGCACCCCCCGTAGCCTCTCGGCGGCTCGCTGGCTCAGGCCAGCCAGGGACTGACAAAAAAAATGCAATCAGCAACGAAGCCAAGTTCGCATGAAAAACTACATAGCCAGAGGGCGGCATCTTACCTCGGCCGACTCCGACGCGCAGCGTGCGGCGGCAAGGAGTTCCTCCGCCAACCCGGTCGACTCGTCCAGCCCGGCCTCAGGCAGCACTGGGTCCTGGCCAACGGGAAATAGCTCCCTGCCCAGGCTCTCCTATGGCGGACTCAGCGGTGACGCGGGCGGCGTCCGCATCTCCCCCGCCTGCGCGGCCTTCTTGGCTGTGGACCGCCTAACTTCTTCGGCCGCTTCTTCTTCTTCCCTCGATGCCTCCAGGCGGGCGCGGGCCTGTGGCGGGCTCCCCACTGATGGAGGGGATGTAGCCGCCTCGACCCGACGGGTCTCATCAGTGGACTCCTTCGTCTTCCTCTTCCTGCAAAGTCAATAACTCCGCAGCATCAAGGAGCAATTCAAGATTCAAAACAAACGAAATAAACTGCAATCAAGATCTGCTTACCCCCCGCTGCGGTGCATGTTGAAAGTCAGCTTTAACGGCGCGGAAGGCGGCTACGACCGGGCCACGAGCAGGTGAGACCCGACGGTCCCCATGCGTATCAGCCCCAGCGCTGCCTCCCCCTCCGCGCGGGCGGTGCCGGCGCCATTGGCTTCACCGGATAACTCGGGGGCGTCCTCCACCCTCGGCTCTTCACTCCCTGACTTCGAGGTGGCAGCAAGGGCGTCCTTGGGCAGGGCTCCCCTCATGCCAGTCTTGGAGGCCGAGACCATCCGAATGGCTTGCTTCCTCCTCCGTCATCCCGGCGCGGACGGGTTGGGTGGGGGGGGGACAGAGGCCCATTTCTCTTCAACGTCCGACTCGCCCCCAACGGTTGAGTCTGACGACACCTCCAGATCCGCCACCTCCGGCTCCTTCAGATTGGCCGGAGCGGTGGCATTCTTCCCACCATCCCCCTCTGGTAGGGGAGTGGGAGACCAGTATTCGAAGACTTTCGCCTGCAAAAGGGAAGACATTCCGAGTTGATTACAATCCAACGGGTGTGCCATGCACAGAAAGCATGGCAAAAACAACTCTGGAGCAAAACAGAACAACTCGGAAAAACAGAGAAAACTTACGGCTCTGGTCGGCTGTTGGGTATTTTAACGATACGAATTTAATCCGCAAGCGCATGGATACCGTCGTAGCTTTCACCCATGAGTATTCAAGAGTATCATTTCCATAGGGGACGTGTGTGCACTAACTCCTAACTTAGTCGGTCCAAGGACACACCAGGATTAAGTGGCAAGGCTAGAGAGGATTCCTGCGGTAGCACTAAAGATGAGTTAAAGGTCGATCTCTCTAGTAAGACTCGCTTCGAGCACCGGCTTACCCCTGAAATCGTCAGGAGACTCTGGCCAACGGCTCTACGCTATATCCAAACGTGGAGGGCTACTAACGACCAACAGGGCTGTCACCACCTACGGCCTACCTCACAAACCGTGGGATATAAGGCAAACAAAGGTAACCCTTAGCCTAGACACCACGTCTATGCTACTGATTACTACTGCAGTCTAACTACGTCTGATATCTCGCAGCAAACTACAGCACTCCGTATAAATACGGAGCGACGAACCCACGAGTAAGAGAACTGACCTCACCCATACGAAAGTACTATGCAATACAAGAATCATAAATACTAACTTACTCATACGATAGGAAGCCAGCATCCGTAGAGGTACAAGTTGGAGAAGAGCGCCGATAGGCCGGCGCCCCTCCGAACTACTCCTCACCCTCCTGCTACTCTAAGCAGTAGCATAGGCAGCGCCTCACCTTTGCAATGGAGCTCTACATCTTCTCTTGTGTGGTGTGTTCAATGAGGGGGCTCTCCTCCTCCTTATGTAGCCTCTCCAAAGGTGGATCCGCGGTTAGACTCGCGAGGTAGTACTATGCATGCCCGGGATAGATGTAGGGGAGTCGTGGGAGACTACTGGAGAAAACTGGGCCCGAATGAGCCCATTAAGGGGTCGGGCGACCCAGGGGGTCGGCCGAGCCCAAATGGCACTCCCTTGGGCCTACCTTCCTCTGGAAAGCTGATAGGTGGGCCCTGGTCTTGATCATTGGGTACATCTTGCTTGGCACGCCCATTTTGACTAGTTTGTGGGCCCTTCTTCTAAGTGAAACACAGGTGCAAGATATTCTATGCATTTCTTCTGTGTTCACTTGTGTTTTCCTCATTTTACAGATGTGGGTGCCTGCAAATGATAATTCACCAAAACTCGTGGAATTCAATTAGTCATAAGCCCTATAACTAAGTTTGGTGATTATTGAACATGAAAAGCTGCAGGAGTTGACGGCTGATTTTAGGACTTAACAGCCATCAAAATCGGCCGCTTCAAGCAATGTGCTTTCGGGCACCCTTTGTCGCAGATCGCCCCCTGCATCATGCAGGCGACCTAGTTCGAGGCTTCTTCCTAGGGGACCTTTTGGTTCTGCCCTCGGGTCGGATCCTGGCGACCCCAGTACTCAAAGCTAGGGTGCACCCTGTCCTGAATCGGCTGCACCAGCCATTTACTGAAGGATAGAGCCACCAGGGCTGATAGGCCAGCGGATATCATTGAGGAGGAGCATCACCTGGACCATCTCCTCCTCGGTCGGCAGCTCTTCCCAGCACGCGCGGTACTCCGGTGCGCGACCGGTGCGAGCAGGCAGACAAGGAGCCGGGTTCGACACCACAAACCACTCCTTGTTCCTCCCCTTGTTCCTGTCGCGGAGCTCCATGGCCGGGTACAAGTGACCCTAGCGCCGAGAGAAGGTGGCACCACCCACTATATTGCGGCAGGCATTGGACGGGTACCCCTTCAGGTGGTACAGCGCCCGCCACAGATTGAAGTGCGGGGCGATGCCCAGGTACGCCTCGCACAGATGAATGAAGATCGCGATCTGCACGATGGAGTTTGGCTTGAAGTGGGTTACCTCGAGCCCATAGAAGAAAAGGAGCCCGCGGAAGAAGGCCCCCGTGGGTAAGGCGAAGCCGTTCCCATAGAATGACCGGAAGTCCTCCCTGTAGCAGCACTTCCACCCCGAGATCTCCTTCTCGAGGAGGAGGCCGCGCTCCACCAGATCTTGGATGTCCTCCTCACACAAGGCGCTCGGTGGACACGCCTCCGATGGCGGCGACACATCGCCGGCGCTCCCTGACGCAGAGGAGGAAAAGACTTCGGCGAAGCACAAGCCATTCCGGGTGGCCGAGTGGGGATCGGATCTACAGAAGATTGGAGAAGATGACTGACGGCAAGGAGGCGAGAAGGCAAGTACAGGAAGGCCAGGGAATGGGTAGCCCTCCACGGGCGGGCCCTTCCCCTTGTAATGAGGATCGGGCGCGTCTGCAGTGGCAACCTTGAAGATTGCGCGGAATTCGAATCGACTTTCCAGAAACTGCCTGAGACGTACTTGGCAAGGAGCGGGCCCCCAACGGTAACTTTCTTCCCGTTGTGGTCATGACCAACGGTAAAAATACAAATTACCAGGATGACTATACTACTCAGCGTGTCTTCGTGACTCCATCAGCGACCCTGTTCGGGGGCTGGGCACCGCAACAACTCGGCGTGTCTCCGTGACTCCACCAGCGACCCTTCTCGGGGCTAGGCGCCGCAACAACTCGGCGTGTCTCCGCGACTCCGCCAGCAACCCAGCTCGGGGGCTGGGCGCCGCAACTACTCGGTGTGTCTCCACGACTCCGCCAACGACCCTGCTCGGGGGCTAGGCGCCGTGACTTCAGGGTCAAATGAATCTGGTCAAATGAATGACTGGGAAAATGATAAAGCAACATGGCAACCATGGTGCTCAGGAAGCTTGGGAATTCAGACAAACAAGACTTCTTTATTGACCCTCGAAAATCTTCTTTGAAACCTTCCAAGGCTCGGGGGCTGCACCCAACGGGTGCGCCCAGGGGCACATCCCATTGAAGACTAGAGGGGGATAAGAATAATCATTTGTGTCCCGAAGAACTTCGCAACAAGTCAACCATCAAGATTCAGCTCGGCCCTTCAACACTCGGGGGCTTGACGGAGGTACACCAGGGTACCTCCCAGCCGAGTAGTTATCTCCCGACTGGGTACCTACTCGGACAGGACCACTCTGCACGACTACCCGGCGGACAGGCACTCGGCTGGACGTCGAAAGGTTCCTCCGAGGATCAGGATCAAGGCACGGATAATGATTTCGAATATCTAGGGATATCAACCGACCTAATTCCATGTAAAAACCCGAGTAGATATCCTCCCTTACTTGTAACCCACGGCACCTGGCCTATAAAGGCACCGTGAGGACACCCATATAAAACAATCCCATCTAATCATTCATCGTCGTCTAGCTCATATAATACACAAAACACAGGATGTAGGGTGTTACGCTCCTGAGCGGCCCAAACATGTCTAAACCCTAGCGTCATCTCGCAACCATCTGGATCTTGGCTCCAGAATCCCCCCTTCACCTACAAATCTACCGCCGGGCATACCCCTGGTGGACTTGCCGGATAAGCAATCCGACAGTGGATATGCAAAAGCAAGGATGGGTGTGAACCTGATAGTTCTTCATAATCTTTCTAAGTCTTTAAGGCCTTCTAATCGTTCTCTACGTCCTTCGGGACCTTCCGGGCATTGGGGAAGTCCTCTTGGATCCTCTAGTCATTCGGGACATTAACCAACTCCTCTTCATAAGGACCTAGTCATAATTACATATAAACATAGGGATCCAAGTGCAATAATGCACAAAACTGCTCAAAGAAGATCCAACTCACAACAAAACTTACTCTAACGAGTAGAGCATGTTTTTATAAAGTCAAAACCATAGCTAGAGAGTTGTGATAGGTTCCAAATTTTTACCATCCTATTCATTTAGTATCTAAAGCATACTGGAAATGTTTCATCTGCAAATATCTAGTAGAACATCAAGAACAAAATATGACATTTATTCCTAGCCTAGAAAAAGATCTAATAAAAATCCATAGCTATACTTATCTTCTGGGCATTACAATTTTACACAGAGTTCAACTTTCAGGTACATAGCTACTGTCCAAAAATTAGCATCAGCTCATGTGTGGAACTCCTAGAATAATTAGGTCTCACTTTATCTAGTTTTAAATCTGGAGATAAAAATATATTCAGAATCTGCTCATGGCCATGTTGACAAACTTGTAGAGTTTGTTTCAAGGATTCTAGAACAGTTGAGTTTATATTTTTACGAGTTTTCTACGAATTGTTATGGATTTTACAAGTTCACAGCTCATAGTTCATGTACATTTTGCCGTTTACCCCCTGGAATGAAGTTTTATATTTACACAGGGGTCCTTGGCTGGAGTTGAGCAGAGGAGGCGGCGCTCCTTGCTGGTTTCCGGTGAGGGGGAGCCATGGATGTGAGCAGTGGTGGAGGCAACGGTGGGTCAGGGGGGGCTTGAGCCTCCCCTACTTCCACCGGAGCCATGGAGCCCCCCTGGAGCCCCTCCATGGATTTTTGGTGCCAAATACAAGAGGTAGGGGAGGCTGGAGGTGGAAGACGATCCTGTTGAGGGTTGCTCACGAGTTGGGCTGATAATAGATTATGGTAGCCCACTTAAAGAAACTCCCAGTCACTCAAGCCCAACCAAAGCCCAACTTGCAAACCGCACAAGTGCAGAGCAAACCCTATCCCGTTGACCTATTCCTATCAGCTCCATCACGCATCGCGGCTCGAAGGGGCAGCGGCGGCGCACGGGGGCACAGAGCACGGCAGCAGAGAGCGACCAGGGGCCAGGGGCGTCACCCCGTCGGCAAGCACAGGCACGGCGAGGGCCAGGCACGCGCGCCGCTCGGCGAGCAGCAACTTGCCTGTGGCCGGCGGCCAGGATTGGTGCGGCGCGAGCGGCAGGTGGTAGGCAACGGCGGTACGGCACCGCGATCGTGAGGCGCATGCAGCAGGTGGCCGGTGGCCAGGCGCGGCTGCACGCTGCGCTAGTGTGGCGGAACCACCCAAAATAAATTGGATTAGTGCGGTAACCATCGTTGCAAAGGCAACTCTGATCCAACTCGCATGTACCTCAGCAATTCCTCGAGTAAAATCTCAATTAAAGCCACGAAAAAACGGGATCGAATAAGCAAACCTCACACGAAGGCGAATCCAAAGAGTACAACAACACGCATTTCATACATCACAGAGTCTTGCAGCGGAATTTCAAATTATTACAAACCAGTTCTGAAAGTAAAGATAGTAGTACTATAGAAGTTTTAACTACTACAATTCATCAGACTTCATTTATTCAGCGGAAGGTAAAAACACGATAACTAACGATAACATGACATCTCGATAAAGCCCGTACGTGACATCACTCGGGAGTAGATGCATCAGCACCTACTGAGGATCCACCCCACACCACATGCCAACCCGGAGGAAGGGAACACGGCCAAGTTAAACCAGCAGACATAACTTCAAAAGCATTACCTGAAAACAAAGCCACAAGAAAGGCTGAGTATACAAATACTCAGCAAGACTTACCCGTCAACGGATATAACTTAGTCCACTTAACTAGACATGCAAGGCTTTTTGGCTGGAGGGGTTTGTTTTGCAGAAAAAGCAACTAATAGTAGATCCTTACTTTCATATTTTTAGCTTTCATAATTCTAGTTTAATTAACCATTCTAGATGAGCAACTATCTCTAACCAATCATGGTGGAAAAACATTAATCATCCATTAGTATTCATCATCATCATGTTCCACTTGTTACTCTATGTAGCAGAAGTGTTAAGCAGTCTCATTGTCCGTCAGAGGCAGAACGATTCGAATCGAGTTTATTAACCATGCAAGGAAAACCTAACACACATGCCCGGAGGACCGATGGGTCACCCCAAGCAACCTTTCCCCTTTCTTCCCGGGTCGTGGATCATGGCCACCCCCCTCAAGTACATGGCCCCACGGACTACGGACGACGCCAGGTCGTGCCAACACGTGTACTTGCTAGGGAACGGATTCAAGAGGGTTGGAGAAGTCCACTTGCCGGTCCAATCAGGTACCGAGCTTACTGATTACCATATTCTCGGCATGTGGCTAGTACGTTCAAACGCTTAACAACCACTACCACACACTGTGGCCTTAGTACATTATTCCTACACGGACGGGGTTCCATGATCCCGCCGTAAACCTTATGATTGCAGTATGTGGTAAAACAGTCAGATCCTATAATCTCGCGAGTAGCAGAAAACTACTCGACTTTTACCGGTCCTAGTTAGCAGAGCATGTAGTCGAGCTTATCTAAGGGTAAGCATTACGTAGGAACCTAAGATCATGCATCTAAGGTTACAAACAACACCTGAAACTTAAATGCACAAATAAATAATAGTACAACATGGATTGCATAGATTGAAAATAATAGGAATTCGATGCACCGGGGCTTGCCTTCTTGGGCACTGCTAGCCTTGGGCTCTTCCGAACTTTGGTTTGGGTCTTGGATCAGTTCAAGAGCATTCACTTGCGCACCAGCAGTCTCGTCCTCGTGCGTTGGCACCAACTTGTAGGTACCATCAGCAAGATTGGCAGTTTCTATATGAATGCGAGGATAAAGTTTATTACAACATGACACAAATTATATTCCTTTCCTTCACTATAGAGTTGTTATGCAACATAACATATTGTGTTGTAGTGAAATTGGTTAACTCCATTTACTGGGCAATCATTTATAGAGTAGATATTATCTTAACTTTACTTCATAAAGTGAACTGGGCAGCGGTAATTAATTCGAGTTAAAATACATGAAGTTAATTTGACTATTTCAAATCATAAGCTAGAGACAGTTTCTGCAGCTACAAAATTTACACTAGGTATTACATCTAATCAGCAACTTACAGTAAACATTTCAGGCAAAGATAGTAAAGCATTTAGGCAAGAAAATTACACAAAACAGAGCATGCACAAATGAAGATGAATTTACCCAGATCAAACTACACCAGTTTGGGACCTCAAATTTTTTACAGAGGTAACTAGACATGATTCTTAACCTACTGTAAATTTATCATAATTTTTCTAGATACAAAACAGGATCACTAAAATAGACAAAATTAACTCCTATTAAACAAGACAAAAATATACAGAGATTTCTAGATTGATTATGGGTCTCAAATTTTTACCCTAGCCTAATATGATCATTATAAATCTACAGTAAAAATTTCAGCATTTATCTCTAGCTACAAAACCAAAATGGCATTTACTCATCTATTCTTATGCATAAATATTCTAGTTAGAATCTGTTAAAAACACATGCTCACAATTTTTGTATATCATCCATATACCTCTAATCTGACTATGGTTAACTTTCAGAGGCAAAAACTAAATATAGCTACTAGGAAAAAATACACAAACAAATCCATGTGACAGCAAGAGTAAATAATATCTACTGTTCTACTCAAGATCTGGTTCCCAAACTTTGCATGAATGGTTATTTACTCAATAACAAGCTTTGGGTTAAATTTCAGATTTTTTCAGCTACTATAACTATTTCTCACAATATAGTGCCATAACTTAAGACTAAAATGAAAGATATAGCTACACAGTTCTAAAAGTGACCAAACTTTGGAAGCGGTGTTTATCCAGTGTCTTAAGCTCATGGAAAAAGTTTCATACACAGATATTTAACAGAAAGCTAGATATAGCACAAACTATCTACCATCCAAAAATCACCTAAAGTTACTGAGTAGAAATCCTAGAACATTCATATCCTATTTAATCTAATCTTTTTCCTAGATTAAAATGTAGATAGATTCTGAGTATGTGCATGTAACAAAACTTGTATATCTTATTGCACAGATTCCAAATCATTTGGATTTGCATTTTTATGATTTTTCTATGAATTTCTACGCATTTTCAAAGTTCACTGATTTGAGTTCAATAGTTCATGTTCGTTTTGCAAACTACCCCCTGGATCTTTTGTTTCTTTTCAGGGAAACTCCCTGGCCGGTTGGGAGCACAATAGAGGAGGCGGCGGCGGCCCATTTTCCGGCGAGTAGGGTCACAGGCGGTGGGGCCCCCGCAGGGGAAAAGGAAGAGGAGACTGAGGGCTACCTCTGGAGGGCCTCGGGACTCGCGTATGTGGACGGAGGCGGCCTCACCGCGGTCCCTGGTGACCGGCGGCAGTAGCAGGCGGCGGCAGCGACGCTCTGGTGGAGCAATGAAGGGGTGGCCGGGGTCTGGAGCTTTAAGAGGACATGGCGAAGCTAATGGTGTGGCCGATTTGGGCAATGTGGGGCTGAGTGGGTGGCGCCACAGCGAGCTGGAGCTCGCCGGCGTCAATGGCGGTGGCGGAAAGAGAGAGGAGGGGATTCGCGCAGCGCTGGCTTGGTGTACTATTTATAGATGGCCAAGGCTTCGAGGCGAAGCAAAGGGACCCTGGGGGAGGTCTATTTGGGCTGCACGAGCTCGACGGCGAGGTGGCGGCCGGTCGAGACGGTGCTGTGCATGGCGGGATAGCGTGTCGCCCGTCCCGGTGACCTGGGGCGCGTGGCATGCGTCCGCGAGGCCAGCTGTGGTGGCCAGGAAGCAAATTGAGGGCGGAAGGCGTGAGGGAGGAAAGAGATAAGGTCAATGACAATTTTGTAAATAACTCAAAGTTCAAGATTCAGTTTACAGAAATTCCATTTTTCTCCCTCTTCTTGGCCTCAAATGAACAACTTTTGAAAACCATTCTTGTTCAGTTTTTTGAGATCTACAACTTTCATTTCAGGCACTTTTGCATTTGAGCAATGGTCAATGAGTTATGTTAAAAGATTCGAAAACCCCATAAAAGGATCAATTTAACTTGTTTATTTGGGTTGAAATTGGACCCACTTCCAATTGAGCACATGTCACTAGCTGTACCAGATTTTTGTGTACATTAATTTTGGTGAAGTGATTTGTACATGAAATGTAGTTAGAACATTTTTTGTTTGCCCTCACAAAGTGAAACCAATATTTGAATTTGATTTTAATTTGCCTTTTGTGGTTAAATAATAAAAGTTTGCTCTCTCATAATTTCTCCTCTTTGTCCTAATTTGTCTAGTAATGACTTTTGAAAACCTAGGGTGTCACAGCCTATCCCCTTAAAAGAATCTCGTCCCAAGATTGGATAATAACCTGAGATGGATATAGAGGTACTTGAGGTAGACTCGAGAAAACCAGGATAATGTTGATTGAGATAATTTTCAGTCTCCCAGGTGGCTTCTTCTTCAGTGTGATGGTTCCACTGAATTTTGTATATTTTAATCACCTTTTGACGAGTACTTTCTTTTTGATCAAGGATTTTGGTAGGATGCTCATCATAAGAAAGGTCGGGTTCCACGACGATCTCTTGCTGTTCAATAATTTCTGTAGGAACTCGGACACATTTCTTAAGTTGAGATACATGAAACACATTGTGGATTGCTGCGAGTTGCGAGGGAAGTCGCAGTCGATAAGCCACTGGTCCACACTTTTCAATGATCTCATAAGGTCCAATGTATCGAGGAGCTAATTTGCCTTTGACTCCAAAGCGTTTAACGTCTTTGGTTGGAGAAACCCGTAGGTAGATATGATCACCCACATTAAATTTCAAAGGCTTCCTCCTTTTATCAAAATAGTTCTTCTGCCTTGACTGTGCTGCCCTTAAATTTTCTTGTATCACTTTTACTTGTTCCTCAGCCTCGACCAGTAAATCAGGTCCGAATATTCTATGCTCGCCTATTTGTGACCAACTCAAAGGAGTTCGACACCTGCGACCGTACAAGGCTTCAAAGGGTGCCATTTTTAAACTGGCTTGATAGCTGTTGTTATATGAGCATTCCGCCAGAGGTAAACATTTGTCCCAATTCTTGCCATAATGAATGGCACATGATCTAAGCATATCTTCCAAAATTTGGTTTACTTTCTCAGTTTGTCCATCAGTTTGAGGATGATAAGCAGAGCTTCAGATCAATTTGGTTCCAAGAGCTTCCTGGACTTGTTCCCAGAAACGTGCAATAAACTGAGCACCACGATCAGAAATAATCGTCTTCGGTACTCCATGTAGGCATACGACACGGTCAAGATAAATCTCGGCGTATCTTATGGCATTATAGGTGGTATGTACCGGAATAAATTGAGCTGTTTTTGTGAGTCGGTCAACAATAACCCAAATAGAATCATGATGTTGCGAGGTATTGGGTAAGCCCACAATGAAATCCATGCTAATGTCATCACATTTCCATGATGGAATAGGCAGAGGTTGAAGAGTTCCAGCAACTTTCAACTGACTGGCCTTTACCCTCTGACAAGTGTCGCATTCTGCAACATATTTAGCAATTTCCCTTTTCATTCTTGTCCACCAAAAATTTTGCCGAAGATCTTGGTACATTTTGGTGCTACCAGGATGGATTGAAAATTTGGAGAGATGTGCTTCATCAAGAATTTGCTTTCGGAGTTCTTGATTCTTAGAAACGACCAAGCGACTTTCGAACCACAAAATCCCTTTGTGATCTACACGGAAACATTTATATTTCCGTTCACCTTCTAACACTTTCTGTTTGATAATCCCAACACCTTTATCATGTACTTGTGCCTTGATGACTCGGTCATAAAGGGTTGGTTCAATGGAGATATGGTTCAATGGCGATATATTTCCGTTCACCTTCTAACACTTTCTGCATTTCAGCACATAATATCTAGTTGTATGATTCAACTGAGAGGTAGTTACAGTGAACTTTACAGCTGAGAGCATCAGCTACAACATTGGCTTTATCGAGATGATAATGAACTTCAAGATCATAATCTTTGATTAATTCCAGCCATCTTCTTTGCCTCATATTCAGATCAGTGAAAATATATTTGAGACTCTTATGGTCAGTGTAGATGTTGCAATGAGTACCCATAAGATAGTGTCTCCAAATCTTGAGAGCATGAATAACCGCTGCTAGCTCAAGATCATGAGTTGGATAATTGATTTCATGAGGTCTGAGAGCTCGGGAAGCATATGCAATAACCCGATTTTCTTGCATAAGAACACAGCCAAGACCAGTACCCGATGCATCACAATAAACATCGTACGACTTACTGTTGTCAGATTGAGCCAAGACTGGTGTTGTGGTCAGATGTGCTCTTAAGGTGTGGAAAGCTTCATCACATTTAGCATCCCAATTATATTTCACACCTTTCTTCAATAGCTCAGTCATTGGTTTAGCCATCCTGGAGAAGTCCGGAATTGATCTGCGGTAACATCCTGCTAAATCAAGAAAACTGCAGATTTGATGAACGAAAGTAGGAGGTTTCCAGTCCATCACTTTTTGGACTTTGCTGGGATCTACTGATATGCCTTCGCTAGAAATAGTGTGACCCAAAAATTTCACACTGCTCAGCCAAAATTCACATTTGGAGAATTTAGCATACAACTGATGATCTCGGAGACATTGAAGAACAATACGCAAGTGCTTCTCATGTTCCTTTTCATTTTTGGAGTAGATCAAGATATCATCAATGAAAACCACGACAAATTTATCAAGTTTTGGCATGAATACCGAGTTCATGATATACATGAAGTAGGCAGTAGCATTTGTGAAACCGAACGACATGGCTAGATACTCATATAACCCATATCTTGTCAAGAAAGCAGTCTTCGGGATATCACAAGGTCGGATCCTGATTTGATGATAACCCGAACGAAGATCGATCTTGGAAAAGATCTTGGCTCCAGCCAATTGATCAAACAAGGAATAGGATATTTATTTTTGATAGTAACCGCATTGAGAGGCCGATAATCAACACACAACCTCAAGCTGTCATCTTTCTTCTTCACAAACAAGGCTGGACAACCCCATGGTGAAGAACTTGGGCGAATATAACCCTTGTTTAGAACTTCTTGCAATTGGATTTTCAGTTCAGCTAATTCTTTGGGTGGCATCCGGTGCGGCCTTTTTGATGACAAACTCTATATCCCGATCTGGTGGCATTCTAGGCAAGTCATCCGAAAAAAACATCGGCATACTCGCATACCACAGGAATATCTTCTAATTTGATGTCTTTCATGGCAAATGCACAAGAATTTATGCACTCTTGTTATGGCAAGTAGAGAATGGTAGCTCCATATCTTGGTGAATTAATTTCAATGGCCCAGGAAGAAACATGCAGTGTAACTCTATGCAGGGTCATCCAATTCATTCCCAAAATAATATCCATACCCTCAAGTGCCAAAATGATCGGATCTGTATCAATGATTTTGCTGCCCAACTTGATGGGGACGCCCCTCGTTATTTGGTTGGAAGCAACTTTACCACCAGGTGTTGAGATCAGATACGACCCTTTGGTGTGACAAAAATTGAATCCCATTTTAGCACCAAATTTGGCACTAATGAAGCTATGTGAGGCACCAGAATCAAATAATATAATAGTGGGCTTATTGTGAATAGAAAATGTGCCCATCATCACTGGTGCACCCTCGGGAAGATCAGCAAGTGTAGTGAAATTAATGCTTCCCGGCCTCTCTTGAACCATATGCTTTTTGCCCTTGCTCTTGTTAGAGCCTTGGCCACGACTTGGCAGTCTGGCCTGAGGGCAGTCCCTAGAAAAGTGAGTAGAACTCTCACAAATAAAGCAACATTTTGCATTGCTTGGATGAACTGGCTGTTGAGCAATCAGCCTTAGGCCAGTATGCTGAGGAACAGGGGAATATGAGACTCCCTACTGATTTGGAGGCATGAAAATCCATTGCCCATGGTGAGGGGCATTCTGAGGAACTTGAGGTGCAGCAGGTTGCACTAAGCGATACCTCTGTGATGGAGCACTAGAGGGTCCAGCTGGTGCTTTTCTCTTTTTCTCAGCATAGTGAGCCATAATGCAATCCTCCTGGGTGATTGCCAGATTCACTAGCTCATTATATGTATCAACCTTAATGGGGTTCAGATGATCCTTGAGCTTGGTGCACAAGCCTCTGCGGAAATGATCACGCTTCTTAGCATCAGTGTTAGCATGATAGCCCGCGTAATGACATAAGTTATTGAAAGCCTGAACATATTGGATAACGGTGCGAGTCCCTTTAGTAAGAGCCAGAAACTCGTTCAATTTTCTTTCCATAAGCCCCTCCGGAATATGATGGGCTATGAATGCATTCTTGAATTCATCCCAAGTGACAATATGATCAGCCAGGAGCATAGCTTTGTAATTATCCCACCAAAGACGAGTAGTACCGTGAAGTTATTGCGTGGAAAAGCGGGCCTTATTTGCCTCCGAACATGGCACCACAAGTAGAGAGAAGTTGGACTCAATTGTGCGAATCCAAGCGTCCGCATCCAACGGCTCATACGTCATGTGGAATAGAGGGGGCTGAGTTCCCAAGAAATCCTGATACCCTGCAGCTTGAGGTTGATGGGCATTGTACTCATCTCGCTGCTGCTGCTGAAGTTGCTACCCTTGAACGATCTGGCGAAACAACTCAGTTTGAGCGGCAAGCACTTCTGCAAGATCACGTGGCGCAGGTGGTGGTGATGGTTCACCACTACCACTTGCTTGAAAACCACCAGGGGTTCCACAAGTAGGTCCCACCATCTGAAAGATAGAAGTTCAAGCATCAGCGATATGATTCATATAGCATCCAAGATGCAATGAACAAAGATGTAACACAATAGAACTTCAACAAAAGCTGGGAAACAGTTTGTGCAGCGTCAGCCGTTACGAAATAATTCGTAACTTTTCTTTTATCCAGTGAAATTTTCTGAAACTTTGACAGGAACTAGATAATTTCACGTGCTACAACTTTGGTATTCAACTCGAAGCCTTATTCGGAGGTTACGGTGGTCGAACAATTCAGTTTCCACCTCTCTGGAATTCCAGTTTTTCAGAAAACAGAGCGGCGGTATCTTGACTATAACTTGGGCTATCCCAGTCGGATAAGTCTGAAATTTTATGAGCATATTGGTCACAATATTTGGAACAACTTTGGTATTCATCACTTGGTCCAGATTTGCAGGTAAACATAGATAGAATGATAAGATAGCGAATTAGATTGCTGAAAACTGCTAGATAGATTCTGGATATTGCAAAGAATAATGTGTATCTGCTAGAGTTGTCATTTAAAACTTCTCGAAATTTTCCAGCAGGTGCCTAAGATAATTTTGCACAACTTTCCTAGTCAAGCCCAAGTCTAAATACGAGCCTAAGATGATCATAACTATAAGCTATTGACTGTCTATCAACCCAGAAAACAGAACTTCCAGAGAGCTAGTATTTCGTGCACCAGATCCTAAACATTTGTCTGAAAATTCTCAAAAGTTTCCTACAACTTTCATGTTGAACGTTTCCTCAGGAAGTGCCTCTAAGGTTGTCGAAAAAAATCAGATGGCCAGACTGCTACAATTAGGCAGAGAAACAGAGGTTTTCAATCTGATCAGATCCTCTAAGGTAGGGCGTTCCAAAAATTCCCAACTTTTTACAGCATATAGGAAACTCGTTTTGCTACAATACTTCTCACAGACTCAACTTCATATGGTTTGTTTTCCAAGTCTAAAAAATCGAGTTCTCCAGTTTACAACAGAAATAAGCTTTTTCACCTAGAAAGTCCTTACGGAACTTCTTTCCAATTGAATCACTTAGTTTTCTTTTTGATTTTGATTTTGAATTTGAATGCATGCACGTCCTATTCATCCTCACAACTTAATAGAATTGTCAAATACTTTTTGGGCTTACGCTTTGACTCGGTGGCATACGTAAATACATCTCTCGCTATCTAACTAGTCGGTTAACTAGTCATCCTAGGATTATGGTTTCAGGGTTAGCGTACCTGCAGAAAATTTAACAGAGTATATATCAATGAACCTTCCGTGCCAGCACTCACGAAAGCGTTCCCATTCATTACCGATCACTATAGAACCGGCATCCATACAATTCCCGCCGTATGGACAACGTTAAGCATACGCTATGGAAATAGCGTATTGACTGATTACCGTTGTAGACAGGGAATTTTATTCCAATTTGGACCATTTACTCCCAATATAATCAACTGATGGATGGTATGTTGGAAGCAGCTCAAGTAGGCCACTGCTTGAGCTCAGCGTTCGGTTCGCATCACCGACGGGAAGGTCAGACTCCCTCAGCTGACTGAGCAAACATACCTTCGCGGCGACGATGTCGTTATAGAATTTAAATACTAAATTTAAATGCTGAAAAGTAAGTGCTGGAAGTGAGCAATACTATATAAGCCACCTTTAACATTCCCTTAAATCCCTAGGGCTTTACATTCTAGACTCTTCCTTAAGAATCCAACGTATTTTGGCAAACTTAACATTTTGAAGTCAAATTTAAGAATTTTTTTTAGAAAATCTTGTTGTAGTCTCTGGTAAACTGCTTATTTAGCTCTGATACCAGTTGTGACCGAATCACCCAAAATAAATTGGATTAGTGCACTAACCATCATTGCAAAGGCAACTCTGATCCAACTCGCACGTACCTCGGCAGTTCCTCGAGTAAAATCTCGATTAAAGCCACGAAAAACCGGGATCGAATAAGAAAACCTCACACGAAGGCGAGTACAGAGAGTACAACAACACGCATTTCAAACATCACAGAGTCTTGCAACGGAATTTGAAATTATTACAAACCAGTTCTGAAAGTAAAGACAGTAGTACTACAGAAGTTTCATCTACTACAGTTCATCAGAGTTCATTTATTCAGTGGAAGGTAAAATCACGATAACTAATGATAACATGACATCTCGATAAAGCCCCTACGAGACATCACTCAGGATTAGATGCGTCAGCACCTGCTGAGGATCCACCCCACACCATAGGCCAACCCGGAGGAAGGGAACACGGCCAAGTTAAACCAGCAGACATAACTTCAAAAGCATTACCTGAAAACAAAGCCACAAGCAAGGCTGAGTATACTAATACTCAGCAAGACTTACTCGTCAACGGATATAACTTAGTCCACTTAACTAGACATGCAAGGCTTTTTGGCTGGAGGGGTTTGTTTTGCCGAAAAAGCAACTAATAGTAGATCCTTACTTTCAAATTTTTAGCTTTCATAATTCTAGTTTAATTAACCATTCTAGATGAGTAACTATCTCTAACCAATCATGGTGGAAAAACATTAATCATCCATCAGTATTCATCATCATCATGTTCCACTTGTTACTCTATGTAGCAGAAGTGTTAAGCAGTCTCATTGTCCATGAGAGGCTGAATGATTCGAATCGAGTTTATTAACCTTGCAAGGCAAACCTAACACACATGCCCGGAGCAACCTTTCCTCTTTCTTCTCGGGTCATGAATCAGGGCCACCCCCCTCAAGTACATGGCCCCACAGACTACGGACGACGCCGGGTCGTGCCAACATGTGTACTTGCTATGGAAAGAATTCAAGAGGGTGGGAGAAGTCCACTTGCCAGTCCAATCAGGTACCGAGCTTACCGATTACCATATTCTTGGCATGTGGCTAGTATGTTCAAACCCTTAACAACCACTACCACACACTGCGGCCTTAGTACATTATTCCTACACGGACGGGGTCCCATGATCCCGTCATAAACCTTATGATTGCAGTATGTGGTAGAACAGTCAAATCCTATAATCTCGCGAGTAGCAGAAAACTACTCGACTTTTACCGGTCCTAGTTAGCAGAGCATCTAGTCGAGCTTATCTAAGGGTAAGCATTACGTAGGAACCTAAGATCATGCATCTAAGGTTACAAACAACACCTGAAACTTAAATGCACAAATAAATAATAGTACAACATAGATTGCATTTATTGAAATTAATAGGAATTAGATGCACCGGGGCTTGCCTTCTTGGGCACTGCTAGCCTTGGGCTCTTCTAAACTTTGGTTCGGGTCTTGGATCAGTTCAAGAGCATTCACTTGCGCACCAGCGGTCTCGTCCTCGTGTGTTGACACCAACTCGTAGGTACCGTCAGCAAGATTCGCAGTTTCTATATGAATGCAAGGATAAAGTTTATTACAACATGACACTAATTATATTTCTTTCCTTCACTATAGAGTTGTAATGCAACATAACATGTTGTGTTGTAGTGAAATTGGTTAACTCCATTTACTGGGCAATCATTTATACAATAGTTATTATCTTAACTTTACTTCATAAGGGTTAGTTGGATCCATGCCACTCCTAAAGTGAACTGGGTGGCGGTTATTAATTCGAGTTATAATACATGAAGTTAATTTGACTATTTGAAATCATAAGCTGGAGACAGTTTCTACAGCTACAAAATTTACACAAGGTATTACATCTAATCAGCAACTTACGGTAAAAATTTCAGGCAAAGATAGTAAAGCATTTAGGCACGAAAATTACACAAAACAGAGCATGCACAAATGAAGATGAATTTATCCAGATCAAACTACATCAAATCTGGACCTCAAATTTTTATAGAAGTAACTACACATGAATCTTAACCTACTGTAAATTTATCATAATTTTTCTAGATACAAAATAGGAGCACTAAAATAGACAAACTTAACTCCTATTAAACAAGACAAAAATGTACAGAGATTTCTAGATTGATTATGGGTCTCAAATTTTACACCAGCGTAATATAACAATTATAAAGCTACAGTAAAACTTTCAGCATTTATCTCCAGCTACAAAACAAAATGGCATTTACTCATATATTCTTATGCATAAATATTCTAGCTAGAATCTGTTAAGAACACATGCTCACAATTTTTGTATATCATCCATATACCTCTAATCTGACTGTGGTTAACTTCCAGAGGCAAAAACTAACTATAGCTACCTGGAGAAAATACACAAATGTCACACCCGGTTTTTAAAAGAAAACCGAATGCATAACTATATGTATGCCAGGATCAAGTTCCATACATATAGTGACGTCATAATGGAATAATAAGCAACAATGTCACGTAAAAGAGACTTACAACGACTAAACGACTATCACAGATGTACAGCTTCTCTTGGAAACGAAGGCTCCTGTTATCGACATAAATTAACAGGGTTAATTTATGGGCCGAAAGCAAAATGGGCTTAAAACAGAAGATTAAGGAAGGCTTGTAAATCGGCTCCTGCGTGAGCATATGGGCCACATTGGCCGTGTATCTTTAGATTTAGTTTAAGGTTAGAGATAGAGTCCAATCGGGACAAGATTAGTTTAGATTGTTTCCCAAGTCTCCGGACTATAAATATGTATCCTTTGTTATTCATGAAGGAGGGCGTCATCACGTCCCACAACAACAACAACTCTCGCTGCATCGCCACCCCTAATCCTAGGGTTTCATCCAAGTAAGTGTCCATGCTGCCCTGATCGCTTCCTGCGATCAGGGCAGCGTAGTTCTTGCTCTTACCTTGGTATTACTCGTACTGAAGCGTTTTTGATGGCGAGTAATACTAGTTATCCTGATGTTCGTAGCATGGCTTTTGGTAGATCTATTACGCTTCATTGCTTATCATCTACGAATATCACAGTTGTTTCTGTGCTGTCACGTTTCAATCTTATGCTAGTTCTTGTTGCATAGAATTAGTCGCACAGAAGCAACACTCTGCTTCTTTTATGTTTAGTAAATCTAATCTGTTATGGTTTGCTCTTATTTTAGGAGTTGGCGTAATATCTGCTAGGTTAGGCCTTGCAAACGGATTGGACGATCCGGTGGCGTAGTAGATGCTTTATCTTGACCTTGATAGGGATTGTTCCGGGAATCGGCTATTGCTAGTTCTTAGGCCTCTGTTTTGGGTTATGGTCTAGTTGTCTGTTACGTTCATTAGGCCTAGTTACGTGTAGGATGTTCCGATTCTAGCAGTGAAGCTTTTACCATCGTGGATTAGATTAGCTAGATTTAATTGAAGCAGCATTACAATTATTCGCTTTATTCGTCGACATCTGGATGGTTACAGATCCAATCTGACACCTGGGACTCGATCGGCTCTTTAAAGCCGATGCAAGAGTCGTCCCAGGGAGCCGACCACGGTTCGGACTTACGTTTACACATGTCTTTGTATGCAGGAAACTGTTCGGAGCACGTCTACACCCTCCTGATCGGGTATAGGTCAGGTGGCACGCCCGGTTTTCCACAAAACCTCCGGGCGCAGTGACTGGATTGCGGGCCGTCGACGAGGGAGCAGTGCCTGCCAGCGCCCCAGCAATCCTCCCGGCTCTTCGTGTTGCCCGTCGCTGCTCGCCGGTGGGTTTCGACCGATAACACATTCTAGCACGCCCGGTGGGACCACTCTTCTCGGCAACAACGTCCACTGCAACAATGACTGGAGCTCAAGATCAAGAATCCGCTCCCAAGCCCGTCACGTATGAAGAGCTCTCTCCTGAACACAAGAAGAAGTATGATGAGATCAAAGCTCTGCTGGAAGCCGATCTCATCGGCTCTTTTGAGAGGACCCGCAACCATGGCATCAGGTGGAAGGGGTTCTCACCTGAAGGCGCTCTCGACAACGTGGACCTGTCTGTACCATCAGAGGAGCGCACCAGGGCCCTACGTCAGGAGATGAACTACATGGTGGCCCATGCACTTCATCGGCACTCTCAGAGCTTGATGAACGAGCTTGAGCGCATGGCGCACCGCATCATCCAGGAGATAATCAAGAACCAGTACTCTCCATCGGGGCCAACCCTGGGGAGTCACACAGAGGAAGCTGCACTGCATTCTAGGCCGCAACTGCCATTCTCATTTGCAGCTCCCAGACCACAGAGCTCGCCGATCTACGTCGTCCACAAGATCGGCGGTGATCCTGGAGAAGGCCAATTCCTCACCGAGCCACCCAAGGAGATCCCGCACGGCTACACGTGCGCCTACATCCCAGACAGCGTCAGTCCAGCACGCTCGGTGCAGATTGTGAACCCAGGAGCTTCTGGAGCAGACGCAGAGAAACAAGCGTGGCTGGCAAAGTACGCTACTGGGCCGAATGCTGAGCCATCGGCCCCTGGAGTTCTCAGTGTGGAGCAGGTCAGTGCAATACTGAGAGACCAGTTCGGCATCCTGCCCAAGAGGAAAGCGATCGGCTATTCCAAGCCGTATCCAAGTGATTATGACTTGATCCCACTGCCACCCAAGTATCGGCTTCCTGAGTTCACCAAGTTCAACGGGTCAGAAGGAGCCAGCTCCATCGAGCATGTGAGCCGATACTTAACGCAGCTTGGGATGATTTCAGTATCGGATCCATTGAGGGTCCGGTTCTTTGGCCAATCCCTGACAGGCCCAGCTTTTGGATGGTATGCATCACTGGCTCCGGATTCGATCCGGACTTGGAGGCAGCTTGAAGATCAATTCCACACCCAGTACCACTCGGAGGCTGCTGAAGCTGGAATTGCCGACCTCGCCCAGGTCAGGCAAAAGCGAGGAGAGACCATGTCGGAGTACATACAAGCGCTTCAGAGAAGTCAAGAACCGATGCTACTCATCGCGCATCACAGAGAAGGAGGCAGTCGATCTGGCTGTCCTCGGGCTTGCTAAGCCGATCAAGGATGCGGCTTTCCAGTTGGAGTTCACATCTCTGGCTCACCTGGTGTAGAAGCTTACAGCGTACGAACATTACCATCCTGAGCTGTACCAGGACAAGTTCAAGCGCCATGTAAACATGGCCCAGGCAGATGAATCTGACGACTCTGGCGAAGAGCAAGAAGTAGCCGTGGCAGAGTGGACCCGGGGGGCAAACCCTGTCCCGTGTAAGTGGGTCAAACAGCAGGGACTTGTGAAGGGCTTCGACTTCGACGTGACCAAGGCAGAGCAGATCTTTGATTTGCTCCTCAAGGAAAAACAGCTGAAGCTCCCAGAGAACCACAAGCTACCGACGCCACAAGAGCTGCAGGGGAGGCTGTACTGCAAATGGCACCACTCGTTCACTCATGCCACGAGTGAATGCAAGGAGCTGCGTCGACAAATCCAATCGGCTATCGAACAAGGCCGATTGATCCTGGCTCAACACACCATGAAGGTTGACACGAAGCCCTTCCCACCGGTTAACGTTGTGGGGCTGTCAGACTTCGGATCCGAAGGCCAGGATCTAGCATTCCAGATCAACATGGTGGGACCTGTGCGCCGCCATAACAAGCAGAGGAGAGAGGCCGTTTCTGGCAAACAGCCGCAAGATGAACGTGAGTTGGAGCAGCAACATGTGACTGAAGAACAAGTACGTCATATCCGCAACCAGCTCCCAGCTTCTAATCGGCTCCTGGAGAAGTACCAGTACCAGTACAAGCTGCGCCGCCGATGCGAATCGGAAGAAGACGAGTACGAGCACAGCACGGGAAGGACGTTGGGAAGGCGCCAGGCTATACGCGACCATTGGCATTGCCCATTCTTCAGGTATTGCTGGAACTCCGGCATGAGCCGATTGCCTACTATAGATGATTGCTTGGAGTGCAGGCCTCTAGGGCGCCACCAGGATGAGACATCGGTGTTCCGGCGCTTGGGGCCCAGAACACGTCAGGACAATCATGTGAGGCGACCATCCAGGGGAGATTCCGAGCCAGAAGAAGAAGACAGGTACCATCGCCCACGGTGGTGTCCTGACGGGCTGAATCGGTCGCAGAAGCGCAGAGTACAGCGCTTGCGCAACCTGGAAGAGGCAGAAGCAAAGTACCTCGACGTGCTGAGGAAGGCGCGTCCGGATCTCGCAGAGCAAGTGAGGCAACCGCAGAGGGAAGAGAGGCGCCCTCCAAGAAAAGAGTGGCGCCCCAAGTAGACAAAAGCCAATAAGAAGCCATCGGCTGATGTGGACATGGTGTTTGTGCTCCCATCGGAGTTTCGAGTACCCCAACTGGAAGAATCGGCCATCGCGCAGCTTTATCTCGGCCCACGGCCAATCATTTTCGAGAAGCCCAAGGAGAAGAGCTACAAGCACTTGAAGGGGTTATATCTCAAGGGCCTCATCAAGTGGCAAGCCTGTGAACAGGATGTTGGTCGACACTGGCGCTGCAGTCAACTTGATGCCGTACTCTGTGCTGCGCCGATTGGGTCGTTCTTCTGCTGATCTGATCAAGACCAACGTGATGCTCAATGACTTCAACGGACAACCATCAGAAGCAATGGGGGTTCTTAATGTGGAACTGACAGTGGGCCGCAAGACTGTACCGACATCGTTCTTCATCGTTAACAGCAAGAGTACATACACGGTGCTGCTTGGAAGGGACTGGATTCATGCCAACTGTTGTATCCCCTCCACAATGCATCAGTACCTCGTCCAATGGGACGGCGATGAAGTAGAAGTGGTCTCTGCAGACGATTCCAGCGAGGTCTCCGTCCCGGATATGCATGCTTGGGATGCAGAAGGACAAGAGCCGATCTCAGGGGTCGCCCTTGAAGACTGTGATCGGATCGAGGCGACAAAAAACGGATTGAGTCTGGTCTTATCCACTGGCCTCACAGAGTAAACGCATCCTGGCATGCAACGTGATGTAATAGAAATAGAGAGGCCGGTCCCGGCGACCGGCCCCAAAAAATAGGAAAATCCTGTTTGGGTTCGGAATTGCTACATCATGTACACACGATGGCCTGCTCTGGCAGTTGGCCACTCATCGACTATTTGATTTCGAATTATAATGGAAGTGTAGAGGCGGCCAGCCCACGCGGTTGGCCAAATAATTTTTCTTGTCATCTCCATGTGTTTGCCGCTGATCTTGCAGACAATGAAGACTCGACTGCGTTCGCAGCTGGTTTCTCAGACGACGGCAAACTAGGATACGGGTTCACGTCAGCTGACGATTTGGAAGAAGTTGACATTGGTCCTGGGGATAAGCCATGGCCAACATTTATCAGCAAGAAGTTGGATCCGGTCTTGCGTGAGATGATTGCATTACTGAAAGAGTATCGGGATTGTTTTGCATGGGACTACACTAAAATGCCCGGTCTGGATAGAATCATCGTCGAGCATCGGCTCCCGCTCAAGAGGGGATTTCGGCCGTTTCAGCAACCAGCACGTCAGATGAAGGCCGAAGTCCTAGAGGAAGTCAAGAAAGAAATAGAGAAGATGTTGGATGCTGGGTTCATCAGGCCGTGCCGGTATGCAGAATGGATCTCCAGTGTGGTGCCGGTGCAAAAGAAGGATGGCCGATGGCGTGTCTGCGTCGATTTTAGAGATCTCAACAGAGCAACTCCGAAGGATGAATACCCGATGCCTGTTGCAGAAACATTGATCAACGCCGCTGCTGGCCACAAGATGATGAGTTTCATGGCCCCGGAAGACGTGAACAAGACTGCGTTCAGAGTGCCAGGCGCAGTTGGCTTGTTCGAGTACTTGGTTATGACCTTTGGACTGAAGAATGCTGGTGCAACGTACCAACGTGCCATGAATTATATTTTTCACGATCTCATCGGCAGATTGGTAGAAATTTACATTGACGATGTTGTGGTTAAGTCCAAGTCGGCTGGGGGGCATCTAGAAGACCTGCGCCAAGTTTTGGAACGAACTCGAAGGTTTGGGCTCAAAATGAACCCAAAGAAGTGTGCTTTCGGTGTATCGGACGGTCAATTTCTGGGATTCCTGGTGCATGAACGGGGAATCGAGATCGGCCTAAAGAGTCAAGAAGCTGTGAAGACGATGAAGCCACCTACTACGAAGAAAGAATTGCAGAAGCTCATCGGTAAAATCAACTTTGTCAGACGGTTTATCTCTAATCTGTCTGGGCGCATTGAGCCGTTCATGGGTCTGGTGAAGATCAAATCTGATGATGAGTTTCGCTGGGGGGCAGGACAACAGCAAGCTTTCGATGAACTCAAAGAATATTTGTCAAAGCCTCCAGTGTTGGTTCCTCCTCAGCATGATAGGCCGTTTTATGTGTACCTATCCGTGGGTGACACTTCCATTGCTTCGGTGCTAGTCCAGAAGCATGACGGCCAGGAGAGGGTGGTTTTCTACCTCAGCAGACGCATGTTAGATGCCGAGACTAGGTACCCTAAAATCGAGAAGCTTTGCCTTTGCTTATACTTTACATGTACAAAGCTTCGTCATATTTTGCTCTCGGCGGAAACAATTGTTATATGCAAATCGGATGTCATAAAGCACATGCTGTCGGCTCCTGTCCTGAAAGGCCGACTTGGAAAATGGATGTTTGCATTGTCAGAATTCGATATCCGATATCAGTCTGCAAAAGCAGTCAAGGGATAAGCACTGGCAGATCTTGTTGCGGACAGGATCAGCACTGATATTGCTGCGGTATTTATTCGTGCTTGGGCTATGTTCTTTGATGGATCGGCTTGTGATGATGGGTGCGGTGTGGGAATTCTGTTGGTCTCGCCTTGTGGGGCGACTTATTCCTTTTCCATCAGAATGACTGCCCCATGCACCAATAATTTGGTGGAATATGAAGCCGTTTGCAAAGGGATGGAACTACTCCTTGAAGCTGGAGCAGAGGCGGTGGAAATTTTTGGGGACTCAAAATTGGTGATTTCTCAGCTCACGGAGGAATATAGATGTGAGAGTGAGGCTCTTTTCCCGATATGGATGCAATGCCGTGAGTTGATGTCACAATTTCGGTGCATCAATTTCCACTGGATACGCAGGACTCTGAACAATGAAGCCAATGATTTGGCACAGATGGCTTCCGGGTACAGGGAAGCAGCCGATGGAGTCGACGTGGAGGTTCAGTTTCTTGAACCCGGAGACTGGAGAGCCGATATCTTCAATTACTTGAAGGATTCGGCTCGGGGGGCACCCAGAAGGATAAGACTCAAGGCCATGAAGTATGTCCTGATAGGGGATGACATGTTCTACAGGACCTTGGAAGGACTACTGCTCAAATGTCTGGGGCCTTCAGAGTCAAATCGGCTCTTGCATGAGGTTCATGAGGGAGCCTGTGGTACGCACCAATCGGCTCATAAGATGAAATGGCTGATTAGGCGATCGGGTTATTACTGGCCCACTATGCTTGAAGATTGTTTCAAATATTACAAGGGATGTCAAGCATGTCAGAGGTTTGGCAAAATTCAGATAGTGCCAGCATCAGTGATGAATCCTATCATCAAACCCTGGCCATTCAGAGGCTGGGGCATGGACATGATTGGACAGATCAACCCGTCATCTAGCAAGGGTCACCAATGGGTCTTAGCTACCACAGATTATTTCACAAAGTGGGTAGAGGCAGTGCCCATGAGATCAGTAGCATCGAGAGATGTGATCAGCTTTGTCAAAGAACACATCATCCACAGATTTGGGATCCCCCAGACCATTACGACCGATGGAGGATCGGTCTTTATATCAGAGGAGTTCAGAAAGTTTGCCGATGACATGGGGATTAAGCTGATCAGATCATCTCCGTATTATGCCCAAGCCAATGGACAGGCTGAAGCATCCAACCAGAGCCTTATCAAACTCATAAAGAGAAAGATCGATGAATATCCTAGGCGCTGGCATGAGGTGTTATCAGAAGCTTTGTGGGCATATCGTATTTCGTGTCATGGGTCCACCAAGACGTCGCCGTACCATCTAGTCTATGGCCAGGACGCTGTGCTACCATGGGAAATCACGGCTGGATCAAGGCGTTTTGAGTTTCAGAATGATCTATCTGCCGAACAGTATGCAGCCTTGATGAACGATAATGTGGAGGACCTGACAGAGCTAAGGCTTTGGTCGCTGGAAAAAATCAAAGAGAACAAAGCTAAAGTTGCCCGTGCATACAACAAGAAGGTCAAGCCTAAGGATTTCCGAGTTGGAGATTTGGTTTGGGAGGCGGTATTGCCATTAGGAACTAAAGACAAAAAGTTTGGTAAATGGTCTCCAACTTGGCATGGGCCGTACAAGGTTGATCAGGTTTTGCCTGGGAACGCATACATGCTCGAGGAATTGGACGGCGTCAAGTTTCCTGTTGCTGTCAATGGTCAGCATCTCAAGAGGTATTTCCCGAGCATGTGGGAAGGCGAGTAATAAAAGCCAATGACATCCATCTGGCTATATCACGACAGGCCAACACGTTGAGTTGGCCGCACAAAAAAAAGAAAGAGTCATGAAAGGCCAACACATTGAGTTGGCCAGCAAAAAAAAAGGAAAACTCATGACAGGCCAACACTTTGAGTTGGCTAGTGAAATATATGAAAAGCGAACAGCCGATGTGTGACCATCGACTTCAGGTGTTTTTAAAGAACAGTTACGAGTTTCAAGTTAACAGGCAGTACTAATTCTGTCTTGAGCCTATCTACTGGTTCAGGAATTCATCTATGGCATGGATGGCTTCAGTACGTACGGCGTCTGCTCGTGCTACAATCGCTTCGTCATCCTTGTCATCGCCTGTGACTATCTGCCGACTCAAGGTGCTGATTTCTGCAAACTCTGCTTGTATCTACTTGGCTATTTCCTGGGTTTCTTGCTTGGAGTTTGCGATGGAGGTTTCCTCGGCCTGGATGAGTTCTTTGGTGGTGCGGACCTTTTCTTCGAGTTCCGCCAGTTCTTTCTTTAGGAGGTTGAGTCGGTTCACGTTGACAGACACGTCAGCTTTGATATCTAGAGTTGCTTTCTTCTGGTTGAGGGCCTTGCACTTTTGGGTAATGTCAGCTTTCAGAGAAGTTTGGGAGCGACGTGCTTCCATCCTTTGTTGTGCTTTACTGACTTCTATCCGAAAGAATGAGAGGTTGCTGGCTGACCAGAGCTTGATTTGAAATGGCTCTGGAAGTTGGGGTTCTATTTGCTCGAAGATGTTCTTTATTTTGCTGGAATCAGTCAACCAGAGCGGTGATTGGAGCGGATAGAATGATCCTTGATGAGTTGAAGCTGATGTGTCAAGTTAGCCGATTGCTGCAGAGATAATGTTTCTGCTCCAGGGACAATCAGACCCATTGATGTCGGGTCGAAGGAAAGCAAACCTGAAATGTCAAAGCTCTATGGACATCTCTAGAGTTAGAACAATGTGCATTTATGAAGTTATCGGCTGGTTCAGAATTGGTTTTGTAATGTCACCTATTCTGGAGAAGAAGTGTTGGTCGGTTCAGGAGCAATCGTCCCATCAGAGCTGGTATTAGCGTCAAGAGCATCGACTGTATCAGCTTGTTCTTCGTTTGTATCCATCAGTGCATCAGGAGTTGCAGCCGTCTCGTGTTGATTCAGGCCTTCTACATTGGAGGTTTCTTCAGCTGCATCCTGGAAATAGAATTATAATCAACCAAGGTACATATGTATGATATAAGTTCTTGAATGATGAGTTACCTGGTTGGTGTTGGACTCTGATGGACTTGGGGAAGCTGGCGCTAGTTTCTTGATCACTCGCTTCATGATCATCTTCCTTTTCTTGGTCAAGACTCGGGGGGCAATGCTTGCAGAAGTTTGTCTTCGCTTGGAAGCCGACTGGAGTAAGTCTGGCTGAATAGTCATTATCACTTTCTTCATTGGTGGTGATCCTTTGCAGAAGAGTACATTAGGAGCAGTTGGAAGGAAGTGAAATGGCTCCCCAGTGCTGGTCATGGGTTCTGGACCATCTTGTTGCTGCTGACAGGATGAGCAGGTTCAGCCAAGAGAAAGGGATAGAGGACTTAGGAAAAATAAAATGCATAAATTTAGTACCTCTTCCTCGAGGATTACATATTCAGAATCGATTTGCTGCATTCGAGAACTTAGAGCCTTTCTGAAGACATGAGTTTTCCACATGTTCCACCAAGTATCAAAGCCGATTGATGAGGAGGTGAAAGACAAATCGGCTGGTATTGAAATGTGGAGATTGTCAAACATGTTGTAGCATCTCGAGCTGGTGAGACCATCAGGCAGATCGGCTCTGCTCTCCACCAAGTGGTGAATATGGAAGTGGGGAGGGACCTATCCTAGGCCAAATTGCCGAGCTGCTATGACTGGTTGGTAAGATTCATAGCCTGGTTTGATGATTCTATTAGAAGTGCTGATGCCAACAGGAAGGAAGCTAGGTCGAATCATCAAAGAATATAGATGCCGAGTGCTGTCATCATCGGCAAAGCTATCTAATTTGAAGGCAGTTGGGTTTTCGAAGGATTCAGATTCAGTAAATGGGAAATATAGGGGATTATCTAGTCCTTTGTAGAAGACTCTGAACCAGTTTGCTGCATCTGCTAAATTTAGTTTACTGCCAAGAAGACTGAATAAAGCTTGGCCGTAACTAGTATATCTAATTGGTTTACCATTCTCATCGGGAAAGGAGTTCTTGGTTAGGCTTTGGAAGTTGGGAATATGGTGCTGGAAGTACAGTTGTGCCCACAACTGGATAAACCACCAAGGGCCTCCAGTTCTCAGTTTCTTGTGGTTGAGCAAGTTAGATGTCATCAGATGGAGATATCTGTATGTTTCTCCAAGAAAAAGTTTGCCTAGGCCGGTGTGATTACCATGGGCCAGGTGATAGGCCAAAGGGAGATAGTTCTTAGTTGGAGCTAAAGAAGGGCCACAGAAGATGAAGTGCTCTAGCCAAAGATTTAAGAAGGCTGTGTGTTCCTTCTCAGTCACTGGACCTTTTGTTTTCATGTGCTAACTCATGTAAGTGCCCCAATTCGTGCAGTTAACCTTGGAAGAAAGCTTGAAGGGGACTTCTGCCATTTTGTGAGCAGCAGGATTAGGGGAGCTAATGTCTAGTCCAGTGATCATGGTAACATCCAGCAGAGTAGGGGTCATGGGTCCATGACCAAAGAGGAAACAATTCAGAGCATCAGACCAGAAATAGCCGATGGTTTTCAGAAGATTTTCATCTTTGTCAAGGGGTGACAGTGATAGACTAAGTGCATCGGCTATGTTCAAATCCTGCCATAAGGGCATGTGAGCTTTTGCTACTCTGCTGTACCATGTAATTCAGCTCTCAGGTGGATTAGGCCAGGCTCTTAAGCAGTCGGCCCAGAGGTTCAAATCGATGTTTTGACTCACAAAAGGAATCCTATTTGCTTCACAAGAGATCAAATCTATGGGGTTTTCATGGGTTTGTGGGCCAAGATAGAAAGATTTTGGATTAGAGGGATGCGGCAAGAGGATGTCTGACACCTGAAGTTCAGAAGTTCAGAAAATATGCGTATGGTGTCATGTTTCAGAGTTTCAGTTTCAGAAACTTGGTAAGCTGAAGAAAATTAAAAAGGGTTGGGCCGAATATTACCTTCAGGCCGCAGATTGCCGTATCATCGATTGCAGAGCTTGTCGTCCGAGTTGCAGAATCTGCCATGGTACAGATCTATTGACTTAGGGTTTGATTACTGTGGGCTCTGATTCGAATTCCGGCTGCTTGGAGAGTTCTTGCTCGGATTTGTAGAGCTTAGTTTTCGAATTGCGTTCGGATTCGAGAGTTCGTCGAGTTCGGTTCAGACTGGAAGTATTATTCTTTTGCGGGTTGCTTCTAGTTTGAATTTCGTCGGCTCTTGGATATTTATGGAAGCCTGATGCGTTGCCATCGGCTTTTTTGGAAGGTAAAACAAAGACATGAAGTTGGGGAACTCGATTTCATTAAAAGGAAGGTTCATTACAAGGGAAGCCGATTTTACAAAGGAATCAATCCTTCGGCTTTTTGATCCTACTCCTACGATACTACTACTACTACTGTTCGTAGGTACCTAGTACCTACGACGCTTGGGGCTTCGGGCCGGCATATCCCCGCTGCTGTGGTCGTCGCTGCCGTCGTCGTCGTCGCTGCTGAAGGCGCTGCTGCCGCCTTCAGACTCGGACTCGCTCCAGCCGCCGCCATCGCCACTGTTCTCCTCTTCCCTGTCCTCCTCGGAGGACCCGAGGAACCGGAAGGGCTTTCCGCCCATCGGCTCGTCGTCATCAGAGGGGGAGTCGATCTCCTCTTCCGAGGAAGAGTCGACTCCGTCCGATGAGGGTTCTTCTTCCTCGTCCTTCTCCGACTCCTCTTGGAACAGGAGCCGGAGGTCTTCTCCTTCAGTTGTGGGCTCGTCCTCCTCGGAGGAGACCCCGAAGTCGAACTCCTCTGCGTCCCAGTGCAGAGGAGCCAGCGCCTCGTAGGCCGCTGTTGGGTCCCACTCGGGGGTCGGCTCTCGGCTCTCTGGGATAGAGTCGATGGAGGAAGCCGAGAGGGAGGAAGAAGAAGAAGAAGGGGAAGAGGAAGAAGAAGAAGAGTCTCCGAACGAGTTGGAGCCGGAGGAGGAAGAGATGGCCATGGCTGTTGGAGGATTGGGGTGGTTTCTGTGCTACTGGCTTTGGGAAGAAGATGGACTTTTGCTATGAAGAAGAGCCGATGCAGAGGGAGGTTAAATAGTGAAAAGGGAGAAGATGGATCGGCAGTTTCACATTCTACGAGGAGCCAGTTGCAGAGACATTGTGTCTTCCTTGGTGGTTGCAGTATGTTTAATGAACATTAACGGGAAGATGAAGCGACGGATTGGTTTTGGAATTATCATTACCAAAACCAGGGGGCATGTGTTATCGCCATAAATTAACAAGGGTTAATTTATGGGCCGAAAGCAAGATGGGCTTAAAACAGAAGATTGAGGAAGGCTTGTAAATCGGCTCCTGCGTGAGCATATGGGCCACATTGGCCGTGTATCTTTAGATTTAGTTTAAGGTTAGAGATAGAGTCCAATCGGGACAAGATTAGTTTAGATTCTTTCCCAAGTCTCCGGACTATAAATATGTATCCTTTGTTATTCATGAAGGAGGGCGTCATCACGTCCCACAACAACAACAACTCTCGCCGCATCGCCACCCCTAATCCTAGGGTTTCATCCAAGTAAGTGCCATGCTGCCCTGATCGCTTCCTGCGATCAGGGCAGCGTAGTTCTTGCTCTTACCTTGGTATTACTCGTACTGAAGCATTTTTGATGGCGAGTAATACTAGTTATCCTGATGTTCGTAGCATGGCTTTTGGTAGATCTATTACGCTTCATTGCTTATCATCTACGAATATCACGTTGTTTCTGTGCTGTCACGTTTCAATCTTATGCTAGTTCTTGTTGCATAGAATTAGTCGCACAGAAGCAACACTCTGCTTCTTTTATGTTTAGTAAATCTAATCTGTTATGGTTTGCTCTTATTTTAGGAGTTGGCGTAATATCTGCTAGGTTAGGCTTATTTTAGGAGTTGGCGTAATATCTGCTAGGTTAGGCCTTGCAAACGGATTGGATGATCCGGTGGCGTAGTAGATGCTTTATCTTGACCTTGATAGGGATTGTTCCGGGAATCGGCTCTTGCTAGTTCTTAGTCCTCTGTTTTGGGTTATGGTCTAGTTGTCTGTTACGTTCATTAGGCCTAGTTACGTGTAGGATGTTCCGATCTAGCAGTGAAGCTTTTACCATCGTGGATTAGATTAGCTAGATTTAATTGAAGCAGCATTACAATTATTCGCTTTATTCGTCGACATCTGGATGGTTACAGATCCAATCTGACACCGGGACTCGATCGGCTCTTTAAAGCCGATGCAAGAGTCGTCCTGGGGAGCCGACCACGGCTCGGACTTACATTTACACGTGTCTTTGTATGCAGGAAACTGTTCGGAGCACGTCTACACCCTCCTGATCGGGTATAGGTCAGGTGGCACGCCCGGTTTTCCACAAAACCTCCGCGCGCGTGACTGGATTGCGGGCCGTCGACGAGAGAGCAGTGCCTGCCAGCACCCCAGCAACCTCCCGGCTCTTCGTGTTGTCCGTCGCTGCTCGCCGGTGGGTTTCGACCGACAACAGGTCCATAATTCATAGGCAATCGACCGGGGGTTGCGTACGCCTAGAACTCAGCAACATCTTCAGCTTCATTGCAACTTTCTTCTCTGAGTAGTGTGGTTATAGCAAGGGTGAGCACATGTCGTACTCATCAAGTATATTGGAAATAAATGACATGCAAGGCTTAAAGCAAGGAATAAAGGCTGGCTGAATAAAGCGGTAAGTATTTTAATTGATATATAATTTAATGCAGCTATTTACTAAGCATGTATGAACCAAACCCACATTTATAAAAGAAGTGGATAACTGAGTTAATAAATCAAGCTTGGAACATTAAATATCTCAAATAAACTTTAGATTCCAATTAAGTAGACCTGTGAGGGTCCGAGCCGCTCTTGACCATGAGCACGGCTGATATATCAGTTGTCACTCTGCAGAGGTTGCACACTTTCACCACAAGTAGCGTAAAAGTTCCAAAGAACTTTAACCCATCCATGCATGTGCTGATCAGGCACAATACCACACTTCCTTAGGTATGGTTGCATAGGGACGCTACGAGGCCTTTACAAAGACTCCCTAACTAGTAGTAACCCGCTAAGGTTTCAGCAGCTAGGCGAGTGCACCCTCCCCCAAAGCGAGCGTACCCCGTAGGCATACCAACCCCTTTGGCAGGCCGAGTACCCCTCTTGAACCTAGGCCCCCCTCATGCGCCTTTCGGTAAGCTACTAACAAGCTAGAGAAATCTAATTAATTAGCCAAGACCAGAGCCATATAGTCCTTGTGGTTGCGCAGTTTTCCCGGGTGGTTCTCCATGGTTGATTTTAATCAAGTTCACCAATTCATCATATTGTTCCAAAAGATATCAAGTATAACATCATGTCTCAAGAATCATTGTTGTAAACCACCCATAACCAATGGTCAGCAGCTATGCAAACTACCCAAAAGATTTTATAAAAGATAACCCGGTATTCAAGGACATGGATAATCAATAAGAATAATTGGTAGTCCCCCACATTAGTAATGCATGGAAGCTTATTTAAGTGTTATTGGGACCAAGAATGATCAAGGAATATACTTGCCTTAAATCCAGATAATAACTGCTCAGAGTCTTTAGCTCTTGCTCTTGCAATTCTTCATCTTCTTAGCTCTCCAACAACATCCTTCTACTCGCGACAAGTATCGGCACAAACATACAAGAAACAAGCAAAACAAACACAACTAAAAGAAGAGCACTAAACAAAAGAAAAGCACTAAAAGAGCACACTAAAGGGTAGGGCTGAAAGCTATGATCATGAGAGCGCAAGAAACATTAATTTCAGAGTTAAAATGAGGAAGATATAAAGGTTTAAGTAGGTATCATCGGACAAGAAGAACATTCTAGGTATTACACGTGAGATGATGATTGATACAAGAATAAATTATTAGAAAAAACATGGGTACATTAGAAAGTAGTATATCATTTTAATAATTTAACTTCGTACTGCAGTACAATGGCATAGTAATAATTCAATAATTAAATACTATACCATGGAAGCAATACGAAGCTAATTATTAATATGATATCAATCTGCAATGGCATGAATCAGGACTGATGGACTAGCGTTGAAGTTGAATGAAAAGAAAGCAAATTGATTAAATAAATGAGTATGGATGAACCAATAAAATATTGGTGGAAGGAGACGAACTGAAACAAAATTGGATACCTCGGAGGCCTTAATGCTAAAAGCACATGGCTCATGGCCATGGCGGATGATGCTCCTGGGTGCTCCCGTGGTTTTCCTTTGCTGGAGTTTAAGAGCACGAGAGATCATGGTGAGATGGGGAAAAGAGAGAGGAAGAGGAGATTAACTCGTTTTGAGGGCTCACCGGCGGCGGGGGTCCTCGGGATGGCTGGAATTCGGACAGCAGCTGACGGCGTTCTGCAGCATCGTGGGGAGCAGCAGGGGCGCCAGCAACAGGTTCTGCGCAGGGAGACCTGGGCGCGCGTCGCAGGGAGAGGCGCCCGCGGGGACGGGAACATGGCAGCAGGAGTCGACGGCGGCGCTGGTTTGGGTCCCGGTCTCCTGCTGTCTTGCGAGCGGGAGGGGAACAAGGAGAGCTGGGCGCTCCGGCTCCTGGTGGCGACGGATGGGGGCGACGGATGGGAGAGAGGGCGATGCACAGGGAGGTGCGGCGCTGCCCAGGGCAACGCACGGCAAGGCAACCATGCAGGGGCGGTGGTGCTGCGCGGGCAAAGGGAGCGGCGGCGGCGCTGCAGGAGACGAGGTGCAGCGAGAGGACGACGCAGGTCTAGGGCTTCGCAGGGCATGCATGTGTGTGTCGCGTGTAGGGAAGAAATAGCTGGGCTGGAGCAAGACGTATGTAGAGCTTTGAGGCTGGGTGTTTGGCCCTTTGTGCACGTGTGGCAGGGAGGGTGCGGTGCAGGGTAGCAGGACCTCGTATAGGCCTGGGCCGGCGGAGTAAACAACATGCAGCTTGCCGGGCTGGGACTCGGACTCGGCCTTGAGTCCAGGTTGGTCACGGGAGAGAAAGATGTGGGGCTGGTCAGCAGGTCCACGATTCATTAGCAAGAGAAAGACAGCAAGGTAGATACATGAAGGTGCTCCTCCACGTTGAAACAAAACGGACCATGGTTCTAGTCTTCATGATGATGAGCTTCTCAGTGATGAATCGAGAGCGGCAACCAGTGGCGAGGGTGCGGCATGATGATACTCGGGGAAGTCTTGGATTTTGGCAGGTGGGCGGAAGAGTCGGCGAATCGGACAGCCAACAGCCGGCAGCGCTCGACCTCGGTAGGATACGGTGGCTGAGTGGAATTGAGATGGAACTAATATTTCAGAGCAACCTGGTCGGCGGAACTGACGGTGAGGACAGTGAAATATCGCCGGAAAACGCCAAAATTGAGATAATACTGTTTCAGGCATGATTTGATCAAGGTGAAAGATTAGAGAATAGGAAACCATTTGATCAAGATGAAAGATTAGAGAATAGGAAACCCGATGGGGCAAAACAAGTTGAATTCAGACCGGAAGAAAAAAAGAAAAAATTTCGGTCGCTCATAATATATTTTCAGGCTTAAAATAAATCTAGAAAAAGTCTAGATAAATATTTTGATCCATAAAAATATATCCTAAAAAAATCCCAAAAATGCCAAGAAAAATCCTGGAGATATTTTGAGACACGAGGAGTCCAAATAAAATAAATGAACCTCGTGAAAAACATTCTAGAACATTCCATTAAGAATTTAGCTCTATAGAAAAAGTGAGAATAAAGGCTAGAAAATTCTGGAAATTCTCAAAATATTTAGAAAAAGAATAATTTTATTCGAAAAGATAATCACAACCCAAAATTGAAATTTTGGGGTGTGACAGAACTACCCCTAAACAGAATCTCGCCCCGAGATTCGCAAAGTCTAAGGGTAAAGAGAAACGATGGGATATAGAGATTCCGATGAGAAGGACACAAGACGGGTAGCGAGAAAGAGGGAGATTTGGTTGTGTCTTCTGCACTTGATATTCCTTCTAAAGGAGAACTCGGTGATGATGAGATAATGATTGGATGAACGATGTTACTGCAGGCACAAGTCCTACAACACATCGTTGATCAAAATAAGGAGTCAGATCGAACAAACACACCAACAAGCATCACAAGCACACTTAAACTAAAGTTAGTCACACAAACACTCAAACGAAGCTAACGCTGTTAGTGAACTTGCGAGGAATCATCCTAAGTGGGGGTTATGCTTTCAAGCTTCAACATTCTTGACACGTGCTTCTTCGATCTAGCTTTCTCGGACGTAGAAATTATCGGTGCTTCATAGTCTTCAATTCCTCAAGCTTTATCCGGACAATGAACTCATAGCTTCATTCTTTAATTGACTTGGGGAGTCCGTAGGTTAGGCGGTACGGTATGGACCATCTAAATACTTTGAACGAGAAAAAGGAGTAGAGATGATACTTGGAGTCTATAAATCGAGGAAAAGAATCCAAGGTGATAATATTAATAAAATAGAAAGAGGGTGAGTTCAATCAACTAGATAAACTTAAAACAATATTAAGGAGAAGATAGAAGCAGCATTATCGAGGTGCCACCTTGACAAGGACAAGTAGGTAGTAAATGAGAAAATCAAAAGGAATAGACAAGGAACCATGAATCAATAATATTAAAATAAGTAGAGGTCAAGGAATCATCAACGAGTAGATGTATAGTCAAGAGCAAGCAATTATCAAAGCAGAATACATAGGCAAGGCTTGAGCGCTAAAATTAGCAAAGACAAGGAGAAGCAAATGACCTCGTCCAAATAACACAATTGATTTATCAAGGAGGACAAGTATAGACAATTTGTGAGAATATTCTTCAGATAGGTCAAGGATGATGTAAGGACTATTTTTATCTCAAGTTGAACCTTAGAAAACGACCATTGCTATCTAGGCTGACGTCCTACGGTCGACACGACTCTGATACCACTCTGTCACACCTGGTTTTTAAAAGAAAACCGAATGCATAACTATATGTATGACAGGATCAAGTTCCATACATATAGTGACGTTATAATGGAATAATGAGCAACAATGTCACGTAAAAGAGACTTACAACGACTAAATGACTATCACATATGTACAGCTTCTCTTGGAAACAAAGGCTCCATACTTCACAGGCAATCGACCGAGGGTTGCGTACGCCTAGAACTCAGCAACATCTTCAGCTTCATTGCAACTTTCTTCTCTGAGCAGTGTGGTTATAGCAAGGGTGAGCACATATCGTACTCAGCAAGTATATTAGAAATAAATGACATGCAAGGCTTAAAGCAAGGAATAAAGGCTGGCTGAATAAAGCGGTAAGCATTTTAATTGATATATAATTTAAAGCAGCTATTTACTAAGCATGTATGAACCAAACCCACACTTATAAAAGAAGTAGATAACTGAGTTAATAAATCAAGCTTGGAACATTAAATATCTCAAATAAACTTTAGATTCCAATTAAGTAGACATGTGAGGGTCCAAGCCGCTCTTGACCGTGAGCACGGCTGATATATCAGTTTTCACTCTGCAGAGGTTGCACACTTTCACCACAAGTCGCGTAAAAGTTCCAAAGAACTTTAAACCCAACCATGCATGTGCTGATCAGGCACAATACCACACTTCCTTAGGTATGGCTATATAGGGACGCTACGAGGCCTTTACAAAGACTCCCTAACCAGTAGTAACCCGCTAAGGTTTCAGCATCTAGGCGAGTGCACCCTCCCCCAAAGCGAGCGTACCCCGTAGGCGTACCAACCCCTTTGGTAGGCCGAGTACCCCTCTTGAACCTAGGCCCCCTCATGCGCCTTTCAGTAAGCTACTAACAAGATAGAGAAATCTAATTAATCAGCCAAGACTAGAGCCATATAGTCCTTGTGGTTGCGCTGTTTTCCTGGGTGGTTCTCCATGGTTGATTTAAATCAAGTTCACCAATTCATCATATTGTTCCAAAAGATATCAAGTATAACATCATGTCTCAAGAATCAGTGTTGTAAACCACCCATAACCCAGCTATTCAAGGACATGGATAATCAATAAGGATAATAGGTAGTCCACCACATTATTAAAGCATGGAAGCTTATTTAAGTGTTATTGGGACCAAGAATTATCAAGGAATATACTTGCCTTAAATCCAGATAATAACTGCTCAGAGTCTACGATCATGAGAGCGCAAGAAACGTTAATCAAAGAAAAGCACTAAAAAAGCACACTAAAGGGTAGGGCTCGAAGCTACGATCATGAGAGCGCAAAAAACATTAATTTCAGAGTTAAAATGAGGAAGATATAAAGGTTTAAGTAGGTATCATCGGACAAGAAGAACATTCTAGGTATTACACGTGAGATGATGATTGATATAAGAATAAATTATTAGAAAAACATGGGTACATTACAAAGTAGTATATCACTTTAATAATTTAACTTCGTACTACAATACAATGGCATAGTAATAATTCAATAATTAAATACTATACCATGGAAGCAATACGAAGCTAATTATTAATATGATATCAATCTGCAGTGGCATGAATCAGGACTGATGGACTAGCGCTGAAGTTGAATGAAAAGAAAGCAAATTGACTAAATAAAGGAGTATGGATGAACTAATAAAATATTGGTGGAAGGAGACCTCGGAGGCCTTAATGCAAAAAGCACATGGCTCCTGGCCATGGCGGACGATGCTCCTGGGTGCTCCCGGGGTTTTCCTTTGCTGGAGTTTAAGAGCACGAGAGATCATGGCGAGATGGGGAAAAGAGAGAGGAAGAGGAGAGGAACTCATTTTGAGGGTTCACTGGCGGCGGGGGTCCTCGGGATGGCCGGAATTCGGATGGCAGCTGATGGCGTTCTGCAGCATCGTGGGGAGCAACAGGGGCTCCAGCAACAGGTTCTGCGCGGGGAGACCTAGGCGCGCGTCTGATGACGGTCATTATTTCCCATTGGATAATCAAAGAAAAGCACTAAAAGAGCACACTAAAGGGTAGGGCTCGAAGCTACGATCATGAGAGCGCAAGAAACATTAATTTCAGAGTTAAAATGAGGAAGATATAAAGGTTTAAGTAGGTATCATCGGACAAGAAAAACATTCTAGGTATTACACGTGAGATGATGATTGATATAAGAATAAATTATTAGAAAAACATGGGTACATTACAAAGTAGTATATCACTTTAATAATTTAACTTCGTACTACAATACAATGGCATAGTAATAATTCAATAATTAAATACTATACCATGGAAGCAATACGAAGCTAATTATTAATATGATATCAATCTGCAGTGGCATGAATCAGGACTGATGGACTAGCGCTGAAGTTGAATGAAAAGAAAGCAAATTGATTAAATAAAGGAGTATGGATGAACTAATAAAATATTGGTGGAAGGAGACCTCGGAGGCCTTAATGCAAAAAGCACATGGCTCCTGGCCATGGCGGACGATGCTCCTGGGTGCTCCCGGGGTTTTCCTTTGCTGGAGTTTAAGAGCACGAGAGATCATGGCGAGATGGGGAAAAGAGAGAGGAAGAGGAGAGGAACTCATTTTGAGGGTTCACTGGCGGCGGGGGTCCTCGGGATGGCCGGAATTCGGATGGCAGCTGATGGCGTTCTGCAGCATCGTGGGGAGCAACAGGGGCTCCAGCAACAGGTTCTGCGCGGGGAGACCTAGGCGCGCGTCTGATGACGGTCATTATTTCCCATTTTGACCGTCAACTTCTCGGGAATAAATTGAGCCTTGCACCATGTGCCATACATATTTTACCTAATCCTAGCAAATTCCACAAGATTTGGATGAGTTTTGATTTGAGGTGATCATGTACTAAAAACAGGCGAAGTTGGGCACAAACCCAGGCCGACCGGCCTATCCTAGGCCAACCGGCCTGGCACCCCTGAGGAGTGTGCCACGTCTTCAATCCAGAGGCAAAGTAACACACCCACAATGCCTCTCAGTCGTGGATTGGACGTCGGTTTGATCGAATGGACCGAAAGGCATTGACATGGATCAAAGGACCCACAAGACAGTGTCAAATCAAGCATAAGTCAGTGAAGCACCTCCCTGGAACAATCACAATCGTCCACGTACGACGTCGGTGCAATGGAGGGCCGAAGGGCGCCACAGGGAGGCCGGCCGGCCTACCCCAGGCCGGCCGGCCCAGTAATTGCCTGCGTCAAGACCAAGCAACTGTCACCAACTCCAAGAGTGAATCAGGAGCGTCCAGAAGAATGTGGTGGCCAAACCGCCATGGTCCTAGGCCGGCCGGCCTAGGAGGGGCCGGCCGGCTCCACTTGGCAGCCGCTCATCTCCAGTCTTCGCGTGGAAGTTAAGCCTACCGACTTCAGCTGCTTACAACTGACGCCAACCATTTTACCGACCATGGAAGGCTATAAATAGGACCCCATCCATCACTTGAAGACACACACAAAAGGAGCTCTCTTCTCTCACTTTTACTTTCTAGAGTAGGTTAGGTAGTTGGGAGTTAGAGTCGAGTCGAGCTTGTCTCGGGATTCCGGAGTCCTTATCGGAAGTCGGTATAAGCTCTTGTATCTTTTCCTTTACTTTTATCATTATAGTTATCTTCTTTATCTTTTCGAGTCAGCTTTACCTTCCGTATTATTTATCTTCTCAAGTTATCATACTTGTGTGCTGAAGTAAGTTCCTCTAGCTTAGACTTTGTATCTTTCTTGTTTATCGGGATCTGACCTTAGGGGTTTTCTCGCCCAAACTAGAGAACTCAAGTTAGGTCCCTAGGTTGAGGGAGATTTCTCTTGTTCGCGAAAAGAGAAATCCTAACACCGAGTACGGACGTGGTGTCCGAGCTTAGTGTTAGCTAGAAAGTGTGTTCCACCCCACAGTACCGTTGTGATAGGCAGCAGGTGGTGACAGCCCTGTCCGTCCCTCGTAGTCCACCACGTTCGGGTGCTTTCATAGCAGTAGTGCCGACTGCCATTGGACTCCCTTCTCACCCCAGTCTGAGTCCTTCCTTGAGGCCGCCGAAGTAAGCTCTAGGTTCCCGATAACTAGTTAGAAACAAGGTTTAGTCTAGAGAGGCTAGCTCGAGAGTTTAGAAGTGTTTTAGGAGTCTTTCTCGCTCGTTGTCCTCCTAGCTACTTACCTCTCTAAGGATTAGAGTCTCCTACGTCAGACGGTCATCGTGGCCATTATCTTATCTATGATATCAGGCTTACCCCCATTAAGTTAGTCGGTTGATATCTCTAGTAAAGTTTGTCATTTGATTCTTCGATACTCTTTACCATAGTGCTTCCCTGAGGAAAATTACGATACCCTGGAATACTCCAAGGTGAAGTGCTACAGCGGTGATTATGTGCGCTTGCGGAATCCATATTCTATTGAGCATAAGAAACACCAACAAGCATTTCTGGCGCCATTGCCGGGGAAGCAATTGGCTAAAGATATCGTTGAATAGTTTGATAAAGTTTACTAAGCTATCACCGCTGATTTTAGCAGGATTACCATTGCTCTCAGTATGCTTGTGATTTCTGCAGAGCAGTGCAGGACCAGATTCAATCTACCATATCACTACAACTCAGATCCAGAAGAATTGGGTGAATTATTTGACGCATAGTCGTCCTACCAGAAGGAATTTTCTTAGGATCAATGTTTGACAATGCCAGCTTCAATACCCATGGCTCAGATGACACTCCGTCAATTCTCAGCCCCGTCCAATAGCCATATCCCTACTGGACTGACCAATGACCAAGGCACTGATGGCTTTGAGATAAAGACTGGTCTTGTCAACATGATCCAAGCAAGTCCCTTCTACAGAAAGGCATCGGAGGATGCCAACGCTCATCTTCAGAATTTTCTGGAAGTGAGCAGCATAATCAACCCAAGAGGCACTACGATGGATAATGTTCATCTTCGACTGTTCCCATTCTCTTTGCTTGGGAAAGCAAAGCCGTGGTTCTACGCCTACAAGGAAGAATTCGACACTTGGGATGCGTGCGCCGGCCAATGCTTTTCTGTTCAAGTACTTTCCGGTGGGCAAAACCAACGCCATTCGGAACAGGATTACCGGTTTTCAACAATTCCAGGACGAAACAGTCCCGAAAGCCTGGGAACGACTTCAGGAATACATTGCAGCATGCCCACACCACGGCATGGAAGAATGGCTTATCATTCAGAAGTTCTTCCATGGCCTGAACCAGCAATCGCAAGATCACATGGACGCAGCAGCAGGAGGAGCATTCCTCTCCCTCGATGTTGTAGGAGCTAGAGTGCACATCGACAAGGTTGCTTCCAACCAGAGTTGGAAGGAAGATAGGCAGCCAGCTCATGCAAAAGGGATACATGAAATAGACAATGTCGATAGGCTGGTAGCTAAGATGGATCTTCTCATTAAAAAGCTGGAATCTCCACACCAGGAGGTTAACCAGACAGAGTTTCGGATGACATGTGAGAAATGTGGCAATACTGGACACTCGGGCAAATCTTGCCCATTCACTCAAGAGGATGAGAACTCCATTGGGAACAACACTCCCGATGACACGGACTGCTGCCCTCAGCAAGGTTGGAATTCTAAGCCCGACCTCCCCTTCGGCCAACAGCAAGGTAACAATTTTAATAACAGTTTTCAGCCCTCGCTTAAAGACTTCATGTATGGCCAAAAACAAATAAATGACAACATTAGTGAGAGATTTCTTGCTAATGATAAAATTCTTGAGTCTTTGACTATGCAACTAGAGGGGTTTGACTCTGTTATTGAAAATTAGCTGAGTTTCAATGAATTGATAGAAACTAAAGTAACTCAACTGGCCTCATCCTGTCGTAACCATAACACGGGGGAGCTACCCGAGCAAACGGGAGTGAACCCAAAAGAAAGTGTGAATGCGGTAACTGTGCGGGCAAGACAATCCGCACAGAGACCACATCTTTCGCAGGATGCAGGTACACGACGGAAGACCGTAACCACCAGGACTACCGATGCTGAAGACGGGGCGCTGGAGGAGGCCGAAAAATCCAACACTATTGCTACCCAGGAAGACCCCATGGAACCCCCTATAACTTCACGGGACTGTCACGATACAACCGCCTTACCATTTCTAGAGCGGAAAAGGAGGCCGGTGGCCGACGAGCAATTCAGCAAGTTCGTCGAGGTAATTAAGAAGCTTTATGGCAACATACCACTTCTTGATACTATGCAGGTTCCCACGTACGCCAAGTGTCTCAAGGATATCCTTGGCAACAAGAGGGTCCTGCCGCCCACCGAGGTCGTGCAGCTTACAGATGAGTGTAGCATAGCTATACTCAACCCTCTCCTGGTGAAGAAGAAGAAACCAGGATGCCCCACCATCACATGTTCTATCGGAGCTCAACACTTTAAGCACGCTCTTTGCGATCTGCGAGCAAGCATCAACGTCATGCCAAAGGTAATTTATGATAAACTTAACCATCATGCGCTTGCTCCTACTGCCATGTGTTTGCAGCTAGCAGACCAAACGGTTCGTCATCTCGCGGGGATCGCCAAGGATATTCCGGTGAAAATATGGAATTTCTTTGTCCCCGTTGATTTTGCAATTCTCGATATGGAAGTTGACACCAAGATCCCTCTCATACTGGGGAGGCCATTCTTGGGTATGACAACCGCACACATTGATGCGAGAGTTGGAGTAATCCAACTCAACATCAATGGGCAGAAGGAGAGATTCGGCTTCAGACCGAAGGACGAGCAATGCTCAAAGATCAAAAGTTTCAACCGGAAGGAATCCGTGAAAGAGCTGGAGAAGCCATATACCCCATCCAACTCTACCCTCATCGAATTCGTGGAGAATCTTCGAACTCGAGAGGAGATCAAGGTGTATAACCAACGAAACGCGAAGCGGAACATCCAACGTAAGAAATTTCTGGAATTTGGGAAGAAAGAGATCAAAATAACTCTGCCTATGGCGGAAGAAAGCGTCGCCACCCATGTCTCCATCAGGTGACGACGACCGAACCCAAGGTATGGATAGTCTCGCTCAGGACGAGAAACTCGAGCCCTTGCCATGAGGTATGTGGTAGTTATCCATTCTTGCATTTGCATATAGGATAGTTTATCTTTTTGCATATTTTTTTTTCTTTTGACATCATGGCATGTTTAAATTCTTGCAAATGCATTCTTTCAATTCTACATTGCATAAAAAAAATCATCATCCAAGATGGCAGACCTACTGAGCTTCATTCAAGCTTGGGGGGTGCCGTTGTATCCAGGTAAGTCATCTGACCAGTCCTTTCATCTTGTGTCCTTAAAAAAATATAGTTTGAGTCTTTCAAAAATTCAAAAAAAAAGAGAGTAAAATAAAATAAAAACAAAAACAAAATAAATAAATTAAAGTAAAACACAAAAAAATGTTTTATGCTTTGAATAAAACTCCCAACACATATGTGTGGAAATCCGTGTAAGCTCTTATCATGGAGATGATGAATAGTTGCTCTATTCATGCTTTGCAAGTGCCTCGCTTACAACCTTTTACTCTCCTAGTACATGAAATGTTGGCTCATGGAAATATCTCTAAAATTCTGGTTTGAGTGGGAGCATGAGCTTGATTTCCAAGTCTAAATTGTTGTGAGATTTGAGATAGCCCGAATCGGAATAAAATTGCATGCTCTAGTTGGGAACCTCTCGGAATTTCTTTAAAATAAAACATAGTAAAGATTTCCCCTTTGGTTTACATGTCCTATCTAGGGCCATAATGTTTTATCATATGAACTGATATAAGCTATCTTGAGTTATTTTGAACTTTGCCGAATGGTGAGTCCATTCGAGGAAGGTACTTGTCATCTACCGAACTTTCTCCTTTACGTACCCATTGTTTTGCTAGCCTCAAAGTGTCTGGCATGTCAACTACCTACTCCGGGTATTGATATCCACCTTCGCCAGACAATTCCCCTCACAACAAAACCCAAAAATCTCCACAGTGAGCCTATCCATCTCGAATGGTCTATTCAAGTTATGCTCCCTTCCAATAACTCTATCCTCATGGAGTATGGGTCATCTTCTTTGAAAAAAAAGAGAAAGAGAGACAAGACCCATACCTCCACTCAAGAGAGTTCAAATAAGGAGCTCAAATAAAAAGACCAGAGATGTTCTAAGCATGAGTCCATTTCCTCCCTCTCCCCTGAACATATTACCTTCCATAAGATCGGGATTTGATCGAGTACCAACCTCTTGCGAACCACTCTTTGGCTCGGCAACACAGGTAACCAAGGTATGCGACACACTTCCTACCCAAAACTCCACATATCAGCCCTAGAGTAGGAAGAAGTTGGTCAAATTTTCTGACCATGGTGAGGATCATACACCTTGAGCGACTTAAGAGTACCTTTGGGGAATCTTAAACCACTTTTTGAAAACTTGCAAAAATATTCCGAGATAGGAACCTGAACAGGAAGCAGGAAATATTCTGGTAAAGGTTGTTCAGTCTCTCAACCGCCCAAGACGACGGATGAAATGCCAGTAAGCACCATCTACCAGAAACCAAGATATGAGCCAACTCATTCACAGTACATATGGGTTAGAGTAAATTGTTGTGCATAAGGTATCTTCAGGTATGAATAGTGATGCAACTCCTGATCCATCAAGCCTCAGCTTTAGCTTTGCTCAAGGACGAGCAAAAGTTTAAGCTTGGGGTGGTGTTGACGGCCATTATTTCCCATTTTGAACATCAACTTCTCGGGAACAGATTGAGCCTTGCACCATGTTCCATACATATTTTACCTAATCCTAACAAATTCCACAAGTTTTGGATGAGTTTTGATTTGAGGTGATCATGTACCAAAAACAGGCGAAGTTGGGCACAAACCGAGGCTGACCGGCCTGGCACCCCTGAGGAGTGTGCCACGTCTTCAATCCAGAGGCAAAGTAACACACCCACAATGCCTCTGAGTCGTGGATTGGATGTCGGTTTGATCGAATGGACCGAAAGGCATTGACATGGATCAAAGGACCCACAAGACAGTGTCAAATCAAGCATAGGTCAATGAAGCACCTCCCTGGAACAATCACAAGTATCCACGTACGACGTCGGTGCAATGGAGGGCCGAAGGACGCCAGAGGGAGGCCGGCTGGCCTACCCCAGGCCGACCGGTCCAGTAATTGCCTGCGTGAAGACCAAGCAACTGTCACCGACTCCAAGAGTGAATCAGGCGCATCCAGAAGAAGGCGGTGGCCAAACCGCCACGATCTTAGCTTGACAGGCCTAGGAGGGGCCGGCCGGCCCCACTTGGCAGCCGCTCATCTCTAGGCTTCGCGTGGAAGTTAAGCCTACCGACTTCAGCTGCTTACAACTGATGCCAACCATTTTACCGACCCTGGAAGGCTATAAATAGGATCCCATCCATCACTTGAAGACACACACCAAAGGATCTCTCTTCTCTCACTTTTACTTTCCAGAGTAGGTTAGGTAGTTGGGAGTTAGAGTCGAGTCGAGCTTGTCTCGGGATTCCGGAGTCGTTATCGGAAGTCGGTATACGCTCTTGTATCTTTTCCTTTGACTTTTATAAGTATAGTTATCTTATTTATCTTTTCGAGTCAGCTTTACTTTCCGCATTACTTATCTTCTCAAGTTATCATACTTGTGTGCGGAAGTAAGTTCCTCTAGCTTAGACTTTGTATCTTTCTTGTTTATCGGGATCTTACCTTACGGGTTTTCTCGCCCGGACTAGGGAACTCAAGTTAGGTCCCTAGGTTGAGGGGGATTTATCTTGTTCGCGACAAGAGAAATCCTAACACCGAGTACGGACGTGGTGTCCGAGCTTAGTGTTAGCTAGAAAGTGTGTTCCACCCCACGGTACCGTTGTGGTAGGCGGCAGGTGGTGACAGCCCTGTCCGTCCCTTGTAGTCCACCACGTTCGGGTGCTTTCATAGCAGTAGTGCCGACTACCGTTGGACTCCCTTCTCACCCCAGTCTGAGTCCTTCCCTGAGGCCACCGAAGTAAGCTCTAGGTTCCTGATAACTAGTTAGAAACAAGGTTTAGTCTAGAGAGGCTAGCTCGAGAGTTTAGAAGTGTTTTAGGAGTCTTTCTCGCTCGTTGTCCTCCCAGCTACTTACCTCTCTAAGGATTAGAGTCTCCTGTGTCAGACGGTCATCATGTCCATTATCTTATCTATCATATCAGGCTTACCCCCACTAAATTTGTCGGTTGATATCTCTAGTAAAGTTTGTCATTCGATTCTTCGATACTCTTTACCATAGTGCTTCCCTGAGGAAAATTACGATACCCTTGAATACTCCAAGGTGAAGTGCTACAGCGGTGATTCTGTGCGCTTGCGGAATCCATATTCTATTGAGCATAAGAAACACCAACAATGTCGTAGGGAGAGGCGCGCGCGGGGACGGGAACACGGTAGCAGGGGTCGACGGCGGCGCTGGCTTGGGTCCTGGTCTCCTGCAGTCTTGCTGTCTTGCGAGCCGGAGGGGAACATGGAGGGCTGGGCGCTCGGCCTCCTGGTGGCGATGGATGGGAGAGAGGGCGACGCATAGGGAGGTGCGGCGCTGCCCAGGGCAACGCGCGGCAAGGCAACCATGCAGGGGCGGTGGTGCTGCGCGGGCAAAGGGAGCGGTGGCGTTGCTGCAGGAGACGAGGTGCAGCAAGAGGACCAGTGGCAGACCCAGAACTTTCGTGGAGCCTGGGCCAAATATAGTAACTAATAATAAATAAGTTGATGGTGTTTGTGGAGGAACCACCCAAAACTACTGGGCCCGGGTGCACTGATCTTTGTTGCTAAGCAACTCTGACCCAAATTGGCACTCACCGGTAGTTCCTCGAGTGAAGCCTCGATAAAAGCCACGCTATTCCAGGATCAGCAGACAACACTCACACGAAGGTGAGCCCAGAGATTACAACACAGAAAATTTCATACATCTCAGAGTTATTGCATCGGAAAGAAAATTTATTACAAACCATGTTCAGAGTAGCGAAGTACTACAGAGTTCCAAACTACACAAATTATTCAAGTGTCATAGTCTTAGCGGAAGCAATAAAAGATAACTAGCGAAATAACGTGACGCATCGATAAAGCCCGTACGAAAGCGTCACTCAGTGGGAGGGTGGTTAGCACCAGCTAAAGGGCCATCCCACTCAACAGACCAGCCCGGAGGCAAGGTACACAGCCAAGTAAGACTCGCAATCAGCTCTACAAAGTTAATACCTGAAAAATAGTGCCACAAGCAAGGATGAGTATACCAATACTCAGCAAGACTTACCTGTCACCGGATATAACATAGTCCGATAACTAGACATGCAAGGCTTTTTGGTTGGTGGGGTTTGTTTTGCCAAACGCCACTAAGAGTTGATCCTTATTTTCAGATTTTATTTAGCCATTTTCTAGTTAGATTAACCGTTCTAAGTTTGCATCTAACTCTACACAAACATGGTAGAGCAATCATTTAATCAACCAGCAGTATTATCATCATTATGTTCCACTTGTTACTCTATGTGACCGAAAACATTAAGCAATCGCATGCCGTGAGAGGCGGACGATTCTGAATTGAATTTCAACCTGGCCAGGGGAACCTAGACCACACGCATGTGGATCGACTTCGCTCCCGCCAATGCTACTGTTCCCCTTTCTTTCCAGTCCGTGGATCCGGAACACCCTCCCCGACTACAGAGTCCGACCACTCTGCACCCGTACGTCCGGACAAAAATAAACCTACTTCTACCAAGAGGGTGCGAGATCGTTCCACTCGCTGGTCCAATCAGGTACTTAAGCTTACCGATTACCATATTTCTCGGTATGTGGCTAGTACTTTCAAACGCTTAACGAAATGAGCCACACACCGCGACCTTAACCATTTTTGACTACACCAGCGGGGTATCACAACTACACGACCCCGCCCGTTGTCCTTATATTTCAGTAGGAATTAAAGTCAGTCAACTCCTATAATCTCGCGAAAGGCAAGAAACCTCTCGACTTCTACCGTACCTAGTTAGCGGGGCAACTAGTCGAGAAAAAGATCCGGATAACAAACATAGGTACCTAGGGATCATGCACCTAAGGTTTTCGATCAACTCCTAGAAAACATAAATGCGCAATAAAATTATTACAACATATACAAATAGTTAGATGAATATAATGCGTAAAATAATGGGATTATGCACCGGGGCTTGCCTTCTTAGGCACTGTTCAAAAGTAGCCTTGGGCTCTTCCGAATATTGGTTCGGGTCTTGATTCAAGTCAGTAATAATTAAGAGAGACACTCTCCGGAGTGGTAGTATTCGCAGGCACCAATTCGTAATCACCGTCGAGTAGATTTACCGTTTCTATATGCATGCAGAAATGATATTGTTACAACATGATATAAACATATTTCTTTTCTTCACTATAAAGTTGTAGTCCAACAAAAGTTAATTCAGTGATGATCTCAAAATTTCATTTCATGGGCAGTCATTTATGGAGTAGTAATCACAACTATGTTTCTTCATGAATGAGTGTGGGGTTTGGTTTTCATTTTTATCATTAAAACATAGCAGGCTTTCACTATTTCATAACAACAAGTTTACTCATGATCTAGTGATGAAAAATTAATGTAACATAGATCAGATACTGTAGCATCTATGGTACAATTTTCAGCATCTAATCATAAAGCAATTAACCATAACAATTCATGTAAATAGATTACTCTAGTTGCTTCACCTTTTTTCACAGAACGTTTGACATGTGTTCTGGTGCTACAAATTTTACAGGAGCATCTACAAAGCATCTACTCAGTACTGTAATTTTTCCAAATTTTATATACTTATACATCAGAGGTGAAAAAAAGAACAAATTTAGCAAGCTATTAAATAATATTAATTCTACAGAGAGTTATACCAGGGATATGGTTCTCAAAATTTTACCAGAGCCTAGTCATGAGCTAAAAATATTCCAGTAAAATTATCAAGCTTTATATCAACCAGATAAATTAGTTATGCATTTAACTTAACATGAGTTAGCATAATTTTTCAAAGTTCATTTGATCAGTACTGCATGTGAACTTTTTATTATAGCGAGAATATACTCTAACTAAGAACATGTCCAAAGATGAAGACCATATATGAAAGATTGCGTCCAGAGTAAAAATAACAATCCTAAGCATGATATCATAAGCATGAATTATAACTGTAAGATTATTTAGTAAATGGTGCTCAAACTTTGCAGGCATGGTTAAAAGGATAAGACAAAGTTCCATAATTAAACCTAGATTTTTCTAAGCATAGGAACTATATATCATGGATTAAGTTCATAAAAAAACAATAATTGGAAAATATAGCAAACTAGATCTAAAATTTCCCAAACTTGTACAACTGCAAGGATTCAGTACCATGTTTTTACAGAAAAAGTTTCATAACTAAATCATGTCTACTTCTACTAGAATTAATATGTGAGCTTCACTAGTAGATCTAGGTATCTTGATCATTTGAGCAAACAAACCATTTCAAACAGAGCTCATATTTTTACCAGGCTCTTCTAACAGTACTAAGTTCAATATATCCAAAAATCAAGCATAGTTACTGAACCAAACTCTTAGAACATTTATGTGCCATTTATTCTAATCTTTTTCCTAGATTAAAATGTGAGCAAAATATGAACACGTGACTGTAACAAAAGTTGTAGTTCTTGTTCTAAGAATTCCATAAAAGTTGAGTTTATATTTTTATGATTTTTATACGATTTTATATGTATTTTACAAGTTTGCTGTTTTGAAGTTCATGTACATTTTGCACTTTGGACCCTGGAAGTTTCGTTTCTTTTAACTGTAGGTCCCTGGCGGAACTCACAGAACAGGGTAGATGATGGCGCGGCGTTTCCCGGTGAGGAGAGTTGCCGGAGGTAGGGGAAAAGTGGGGGAAAAGTATGAGGGGCTCGAGTGCTACCTTCCGGTGGTCTTGGCTCGTCGGGAGAGGGTCGGAGTTGGGCTGTCCGCGGTGAGGGGCGGCCGGCGGTGGCTCTGCTCGGCAACAGCGGCTCTCCGGTGAGGATGGGGTAGGGGATTTGGGCCGAGGAGGGTCAGTGGACATCTGGGAAAGTGATGACGAGGCTCGCTCGGGCAATGAGGGTCGGAAGCGGCTGGTCCGCGGTGAGCTCGAGCTCGCCGGCGGCAATGGCGGGCAGAGGGCGGGTTCCGGGTGCGAGGGGAGGGTTCTGCTCCTTTTATAGGCACGCTAGGCTTTGTGGAGAAGAAAACAACGTCTAGGGGAGGTCGATCTGGCCGGGCAGGGGGCGGAGGCAGGCGACGGCGAGCGGCGACGCCGGCGGTCGTGCTGGCGCATGGCGGGGGCGCGTGGCGCCGGGCCAAGTGGCCTGTGGTGCGTGGCAAGTAGAGGACGAGCCAGGGCGATGCGGTTCCGAGCAAAACCAGGGGCGTGCGGGCCCATTTGGCCGTTCCCGGGGCGGTTTTCCGTCACCGGAGTACGGACGGCGTGAGAGGAGAGAGAGGTGCTGGCAGCGGCAGTCTCGTAAATAATCCAAAGTTCAAAACTCAGTTCTGTAATTTCAATTTTTCTCCCTCTTCTTTGCCTCAAATGAAAAAGTGTTGAATACCATTCTTGTTCAATTTTTCGAGATCTACAACTTTCGTGTTATGAACTTCTTCATTTGAGCAATGGTTTGAGAGTTATTGTAAAACTATGAGATAACTTAATGATTAAGTAACTTGTCATTTCATGTAATTTGTGTCACTTTTACTCCTAGTGTCCAATTAGACTTTTGTTTCACATGACAAGGTGATGATGCCCATTTATTTTCATATGCATGTTTGTATTCTTTTGAAAGTTATTTAACTGCCTTGCTACTAGAATTTAAACTCCTTTTTATTTAATTTGCTTACATTTTGAATTTGCAACAAGTCTTTTTAAATTTAAAATTGTGTCACAAAAATATGAGTGTGTAATCTTACTACATTTTTATGACAAGTTAAGCATGAATGTTTTAGGAATATTAAAGGAACAAGTTTGTTCCCAGACATACTCTTATACAAGGATGCATTATTGTTTTCTATAAGTATTTGTTACTATGTGCTACAGAAATATTTAGTCCTTTGTTTGAATTATTATTTTGTTTCATAATTCCAAGTTGTCAATTAATGAAGAAAGGAATAACCAAATATTTTCTTACTGGACCTTCGAGGTAAGTATGTTTTATGCCTTCTTTCCTTTGAAAAGATTTTCAGATTTCAAAACTACTTGTTTGTTGAATATTTGTGGCCTTATTTTATTATTTGGTTTGAACTAGTAGATCCTCACAAATCATGAATGGTTCCATTAACCATTTCATGTGATGGTTTTCCAGTTTGAATTTGATTTGCATAGAAAGTTTATAGATCATTATGAAAGATGTATTTTAGTGCCTTATTCCCACTCATGTCAAGTCAAGTTTAAATGTGTACCAAAAATTGTTTTTCAAGCACATTGCACTCAAACACATGCACTCATACATTTACACACAAGTTTGCAAAAACTAGATATAGGATTCTTATTTAAGTTTTCTTAGCTCATTTGCGTGTGAAGTTATGTTAATTGCCTGACTTTGGTTAAACTGACACATGAGGTGTCACAGTGTTATCCTTTGCTACCTAGATCGTCTGGTGATGCTTTGTGTCAGACACAAGATGATGTCCTAGACATGCATCTCATAGGTGCAACAACAGAATTATCATGCATTAGAGATCAGAATTATATCATGTGTCTTTGCCATTGGTCAAATTGTGTTATGCACATACAAGTAAGACCATCGCTCAGCATGGAGCCCGGGCACGTGCCCAGGGTGGCCGGGCCCTGGGACCGCCAGTGGAGAGGACGACGCAGGTCTAGGGCTTCGCGGGGCATGCATGTGCGTGTCGTGTGTAGCGAAGAAATAGCTGGGCTGGGGCAAGACATATGTAGAGCTTTGAGGCTGGGTGTTTGGCCCTTTGTGCACCTGTGGCAGGGAGGGTGCGGTGCAGGGTAGCAGGACCTCGTATGGGCCTGGGCCGGCAGAGTAAACAGCATGCACATTGCTGGGCTGGGACTCAGACTCGGCCTTGACTCCAGGTTGGTCCCGCGAGAGAAAGATGTGGGGCTGGTCAGTAGGTCCACGATTCATTAGCAAGAGAAAGAGAGCAAGGTAGATACATGAAGGTGCTCCTCCACGTTCCCGTTTTGCACCGAGTTCCGTAAGGCAGCCAAACGGTACCAAATCCACCCAAATAGTATGAAACGCACCAACACGTCAGTTTAGTGTCCAATAAGGTGGATCGGGTGCGTTTGTTGCAAAAAATTCCGACGCGACTTCGTAGCACAAACTTTTGCACTTGTTCGGTCCGTTATGCACCAAGTTCCGTAAGGCAACCAAACGGTCTCAAATGCACCCAAATAGTATGGAACGTACCAAAATGTCAGTTTAGTGTCCTATAAGGTGGATCGGGTGCATTCGTTGCAAAAAATTCCGAAGCGACTTCGTGGCACAAACGTTTGCACTAGTTCGGCCCGTTTTGCACCGAGTTTCGTAAGGCAACCAAACAGTCCCAAATGCACCCAAATAGTACAAAACGCAGCAAAACATCAATTTAGGGTCCATTGGGGTGGATCGGGTGCGTTCATAACGAAAACTTCTGACGCAACTTCGTGGCACGAACTTTTGCACTAGTTCGGCCCGATTTGCACCGAGTTCCGTAAGGCAACCAAATCGTCTCAAATGCACCTAAATAGTATGAAACACACCAAAACGTCAGTTTAGGGTCCAATGAGGTGGATCGGGTGCGTTCGTTGCAAAAAATTCCAACGCGACTTCGGGGCACGAACTTTTGCACTAGTTCGGCCCGTTTTGCACCATGTTTCGTAAGGCAACCAAATGGTCCCAAATGCACCCAAATAGTACGAAATGCAGCAAAACGTCAGTTTAGGATCCAATGGGGTGGATCGGGTGCATTTTTTGCGAAAAATTCTGACGCGACTTCATGGCACGAAGTTTTGCACTAGATCGGCCCGTTTTGCAACGAGTTCGGTAATGTAACCAAACGGTCCCAAATACACCCAAATAGTACGAAACACACCAAAACGTCAATTTAGGGTCCAATGGTGTGGATCGGCTGCGTTCGTTGCGAAAAATTCCGACGCGACTTCATGGCACGAACTTTCGCACTAGTTCGGCCCGTTTTGCACCGAGTTCGGTAAGGCAACCAAACGATCCCAATTGCACCCAAATAGTACGAAACACACCAAAACATTAGTTTAGGGTCCAATGGGGTGGATCGGGTGCGTTCATTGCGAAAAATTCCGATGCGAGTTCGTGGCACGAACTTTTGCACTAGTTTGGCCCGTTTTGCACCGACTTCCGTAAGGCAAACAAACGGTCCCAAATGCACCCATATAGTACGGAATGCAAAAAAAACAGTTTAGGGTCCAATGGGGTGGATCGGGTGCGTTCGTAGCAAAACATTCCGACTCAACTTTGTGGCACAAACTTTTGCGAAAGTTCGGCCCGTTTTGCACCGAGTTCTGTAAGGCAACCAAATGGTCCCAAATGCACCCAAATAGTACGAAACGCAGAAAAATGTCAGTTTAGGGTCCAAGGTGTGGATCGGGTGCGTTTGTTGCGAAAAATTCCGACGCGACTACTTGGCACGAACTTTTGCACTAGTTCGTCCCGTTTTGCACCGAGTTCCGTAAGGCAACCAAACGGTCTCAAATGCACCCAAATAGTATGGAATGCACCAAAACGTCAGTTTAGTGTCCTATAAGGTGGATCGGGTGCATTCGTTGCGGAAAATTCCGACGCGACTTCGTGGCACGAACTTTTGCACTAGTTCGGCCCGTTTTGCACCGTGTTTCATAAGGCAACCAAACGGTCCCAAATGCACCCAAATTGTACGGAACGCACCAAAACGTTAGTTTAGTGTCCTATAAGGTGGATCGGGTGCGTTCGTTGCGAAAATTCCGATGCGACTTCGTGGCTGCACTAGGTCGGCCCGTTTTGCACCATGTTTCGTAAGGCAACCAAACGGTCCCAAATGCACCCAAATAGTACGAAATGCAGCAAAACATCTGTTTAGGGTCCAATGGGGTGGATCGGGTGCGTTTGTTGCGAAAAATTCCGACGCGACTTCGTTGCACGAACTTTTGCACTAGTTCGGCCCGTTTTGCACCGAGTTCGGTAAGGTAACCAAACGGTCCCAAATACACCCAAATAGTACGAAACACACCAAAACGTCAATTTAGGGTCCAATGGTGTGGATCGGCTACGTTCGTTGCGAAAAATTCCGAGGCGACTTCATGGCACGAACTTTCGCACTAGTTCGGCCCGTTTTGCACAGAGTTTTGTAAGGCAACCGAATGGTCCCAAATGCACCCAAATTGCACGAAACGCCCCAAATAAATTAGTTTAGGGTCCAATGGGGTGGATCGGGTGCGTTCATAGCGAAAAATTCCGACACTACTTCGTGGCACGAACTTTTGCACTAGTTCGGCCCGTTTTGCACGGAGTTCGGTAAGGCAACCAAACGGTCCCAAATGCATCCAAATAGTGCGAAACGCACCAAAACGTCAATTTAGGGTCCAATGGGGTGGATTGGGTGCGTTCGTTGCGAAAAATTCCGATGCGACTTCGTGGCAAGAACTTTCATACTAGTTCGGCCCGTTTTGCACCGAGTTCCGTAAGGCAACCAAACGGTCCCAAATCCACCCAAATAGTACGAAACGCACCAAAACGTCAGTTTAGTGTCCTATAAGGTGGAACGGGTGCGTTTGTTGCGAAAAATTCCGACGTGACTTCGTGGCACAAACTTTTGCACTTGTTCGGCCCGATTTGCACCGAGTTCCATAAGGCAACCAAACGGTCTCAAATGCACCCAAATAGTATGGAACACACCAAAACGTCAGTTTAGTGTCCTATAAGGTGGATCGGGTGCATTTGTTGCAAAAAATTACAACGCGACTTCGTGGCACAAACGTATGCACTAGTTTGGCCCGTTTTGCACCGAGTTTCGTAAGGCAACCAAACGGTCCCAAATGCACCCAAATAGTACAAAACGCAGCAAAACGTGAATTTAGGGTCCATTGGGGTGGATCGGGTGCGTTCATAATGAAAACTTCCGACGCGACTTCGTGGCACGAACTTTTGCACTAGTTCGGCCCGATTTGCACCGAGTTCCGTAAGGCACCCAAATGGTCTCAAATGCACCTAAATAGTATGAAACGCACCAAAACGTCAGTTTTTGGTCCAATGGGGTGGATCGGGTGCGTTCGTTGCAAAAAATTCCAACGCGACTCCGGGGCACGAACTTTTGCACTAGTTCGGCCCGTTTTGCACCATGTTTCGTAAGGCAACCAAACGGTCACAAATGCACCCAAATAGTACGAAATGCAGCAAAACGTCAGTTTAGGGTCCAATGGGGTGGATCGGTGCGTTCGTTGCAAAAAATTCCGACGCGACTTCGTGGCACGAACTTTTGCACTAGTTCGGCCCGTTTTGCACCGAGTTCGGTAAGGTAACCAAACGGTCCCAAATACACCCAAATAGTACGAAACACACCAAAATGTCAATTTAGGGTCCAATGGTGTGGATCGGCTACGTTCGTTGCGAAAAATTCCGACGCGGCTTCATGACACGAACTTTCGCACTAGTTCGGCCCGTTTTGCACAGAGTTTTGTAAGGCAACCGAATGGTCCCAAATGCATCCAAATTGCACGAAACGTACCAAATAAATTAGTTTAGGGTCCAATGGGGGTGGATCGGGTGCGTTCATAGCGAAAAATTCCGACGCTACTTCGTGGCACGAACTTTTGCACTAGTTCGGCCCGTTTTGCACGGAGTTCGGTAAGGCAACCAAACAGTCCCAAATACATTCAAATAGTATGAAACGCACCAAAACGTCAATTTAGGGTCCGATGGGGTGGATCGGGTGCGTTTGTTGCGAAAAATTCCAATGCGACTTCGTGGTAGGAACTTTCACACTAGTTCGGCCCGTTTTGCACTGAGTTCCGTAAGGCAACCAAACGGTCCCAAATCCACCCAAATAGTACGAAACGCACCAAAATGTCAGTTTAGTGTCCTATAAGGTGGATCGGGTGCGTTCGTTGTGAAAAATTCCGACGCGACTTTGTGGCACAAACTTTTGCACTTGTTCGGCCCGTTATGCACCGAGTTCCGTAAGGCAACCAAACGGTCTCAAATGCACCCAAACAGTATGGAACGCACCAAAACGTCAGTTTAGTGTCCTAAAAGGTGGATCGGGTTCATTTGTTGCAAAAAATTCCGACGCGACTTCGTGGCACAAACGTTTGCACTAGTTTGGCCCGTTTTGCACCGAGTTTCGTAAGGCAACCAAACGGTCCCAAATGCAAACAAATAGTACAAAACGCAGCAAAACGTCAAATTAGGGTCCATTGGGGTGGATCGGATGCGTCCATCACGAAAACTTCCGACGCGACTTCGTGGCACGAACTTTTGCACTAGTTCAGCCCGATTTCACCGAGTTCCGTAAGGCAACCAAATGGTCTCAAATGCACCTAAATAGTATGAAACGCACCAAAACGTCAGTTTATGGTCCAATGGGGTGGATCGGGTGCGTTCGTTGCAAAAAATTCCAACGCGACTTCGGGGCACGAACTTTTGCACTAGTTCGGCCCGTTTTGCAACATGTTTCGTAAGGTAACCAAACGGTCCCAAATGCACCCAAAATAGTACGAAATGCAGCAAAACGTCAGTTTAGGGTCCAATGAGGTGGATCGGGTGCATTCATTGCGTAAAATTCCGACGCGACTTCGTGGCATGAACTTTCACACTAGTTCGGCCCGTTTTGCACCGAGTTCCGTAAGGCAACCAGACGGTCCCAAATCCACCCAAATAGTACAAAACGCACCAAAATGTCAGTTTAGTGTCCTATAAGGTGGATCAGGTGCGTTCGTTGCGAAAAATTCCGACGCGACTTCGTGGCACGAACTATTGCACTAGTTCGGCCCGATTTGCACCGAGTTCCATAAGGCAACCAAAAGGTCTCAAATGCACCTAAATAGTATGAAACGCACCAAAACTTCAGTTTATGGTCCAATGGGGTGGATCGGGTGCGTTCGTTGCAAAAAATTCCAACGCAACTTCGGGGCACGAACTTTTGCACTAGTTCGTCCCATTTTGCACCATGTTTCGTAAGGCAACCAAACGGTCCCAAACGCACCCAAATAGTATCAAATGCAGCAAAATGTCAGTTTAGGGTCCAATGGGGTGGATCGGTGCATTCGTTGCAAAAAATTCCAACGCGACTTCGGGGCACGAACTTTTGCACTAGGTCGGCCCGTTTTGCACCATGTTTCGTAAGGAAACCAAACGGTACCAAATGCACCCAAATAGTACGAAATGCAGCAAAACGTCAGTTTAGGGTCCAATGGCATGGATCGGGTGCATTTGTTGTAAAAAAATTCCAACGCGACTTCGTGGCACAAACGTATGCACTAGTTTGGCCCGTTTTGCACCGAGTTTCGTAAGGCAACCAAACGGTCCCAAATGCACCCAAATAGTACAAAACGCAGCAAAACGTGAATTTAGGGTCCATTGGGGTGGATCGGGTGCGTTCATAATGAAAACTTCCGACGCGACTTCGTGGCACGAACTTTTGCACTAGTTCGGCCCGATTTGCACCGAGTTCCGTAAGGCAACCAAATGGTCTCAAATGCACCTAAATAGTATGAAACGCACCAAAACGTCAGTTTTTGGTCCAATGGGGTGGATCGGGTGCGTTCGTTGCAAAAAATTCCAACGCGACTCCGGGGCACGAACTTTTGCACTAGTTTGGCCCGTTTTGCACCATGTTTCGTAAGGCAACCAAACGGTCCCAAATGCACCCAAATAGTACGAAATGCAGCAAAACGTCAGTTTAGGGTCCAATGGGGTGGATAGGTGCGTTCGTTGCAAAAAATTCCGACGCGACTTCGTGGCACGAACTTTTGCACTAGTTCGGCCCGTTTTGCACCGAGTTCGGTAAGGTAACCAAACGGTCCCAAATACACCCAAATAGTACGAAACACACCAAAACGTCAATTTAGGGTCCAATGGTGTGGATCGGCTACGTTCGTTGCGAAAAATTCCGACGCGGCTTCATGACACGAACTTTCGCACTAGTTCGGCCCGTTTTGCACAGAGTTTTGTAAGGCAACCGAATGGTCCCAAATGCATCCAAATTGCACGAAACGTACCAAATAAATTAGTTTAGGGTCCAATGGGGGTGGATCGGGTGCGTTCATAGCGAAAAATTCCGACGCTACTTCGTGGCACGAACTTTTGCACTAGTTCGGCCCGTTTTGCACGGAGTTCGGTAAGGCAACCAAACAGTCCCAAATACATTCAAATAGTATGAAACGCACCAAAACGTCAATTTAGGGTCCGATGGGGTGGATCGGGTGCGTTTGTTGCGAAAAATTCCGATGCGACTTCGTGGTATGAACTTTCACACTAGTTCGGCCCGTTTTGCACCGAGTTCCGTAAGGCAACCAAACGGTCCCAAATCCACCCAAATAGTACGAAACGCACCAAAATGTCAGTTTAGTGTCCTATAAGGTGGATCGGGTGCGTTCGTTGTGAAAAATTCCGACGCGACTTCGTGGCACAAACTTTTGCACTTGTTCGGCCCGTTATGCACCGAGTTCCGTAAGGCAACCAAACGGTCTCAAATGCACCCAAACAGTATGGAACGCACCAAAACGTCAGTTTAGTGTCCTAAAAGGTGGATCGGGTTCATTTGTTGCAAAAAATTCCGACGCGACTTCGTGGCACAAACGTTTGCACTAGTTTGGCCCGTTTTGCACCGAGTTTCGTAAGGCAACCAAACGGTCCCAAATGCAAACAAATAGTACAAAACGCAGCAAAACGTCAAATTAGGGTCCATTGGGGTGGATCGGATGCGTCCATCACGAAAACTTCCGACGCGACTTCGTGCCACGAACTTTTGCACTAGTTCGGCCCGATTTCACCGAGTTCCGTAAGGCAACCAAATGGTCTCAAATGCACCTAAATAGTATGAAACGCACCAAAACGTCAGTTTATGATCCAATGGGGTGGATCGGGTGCATTCGTTGCAAAAAATTCCAACGCGACTTCGGGGCACGAACTTTTGCACTAGTTCGGCCCGTTTTGCAACATGTTTCGTAAGGTAACCAAACGGTCCCAAATGCACCCAAAATAGTACGAAATGCAGCAAAACGTCAGTTTAGGGTCCAATGAGGTGGATCGGGTGCATTCGTTGCGTAAAATTCCGACGCGACTTCGTGGCATGAACTTTCACACTAGTTCGGCCCGTTTTGCACCGAGTTCCGTAAGGCAACCAGACGGTCCCAAATCCACCCAAATAGTACAAAACGCACCAAAATGTCAGTTTAGTGTCCTATAAGGTGGATCGGGTGCGTTCGTTGCGACAAATTCCGACGCGACTTCGTGGCACGAACTATTGCACTAGTTCGGCCCGATTTGCACCGAGTTCCATAAGGCAACCAAAAGGTCTCAAATGCACCTAAATAGTATGAAACGCACCAAAACTTCAGTTTATGGTCCAATGGGGTGGATCGGGTGCGTTCGTTGCAAAAAATTCCAACGCAACTTCGGGGCACGAACTTTTGCACTAGTTCGGCCCGTTTTGCAACATGTTTCGTAAGGTAACCAAACGGTCCCAAATGCACCCAAAATAGTACGAAATGCAGCAAAACGTCAGTTTAGGGTCCAATGAGGTGGATCGGGTGCATTCGTTGCGTAAAATTCCGACGCGACTTCGTGGCATGAACTTTCACACTAGTTCGGCCCGTTTTGCACCGAGTTCCGTAAGGCAACCAAACGGTCCCAAATCCACCCAAATAGTACAAAACGCACCAAAATGTCAGTTTAGTGTCCTATAAGGTGGATCGGGTGCGTTCGTTGCGAAAAATTCCGACCCGACTTCGTGGCACGAACTATTGCACTAGTTCGGCCCGATTTGCACCGAGTTCCATAAGGCAACCAAATGGTCTCAAATGCACCTAAATAGTATGAAACGCACCAAACATTTCAGTTTATGGTCCAATGGGGTGGATCGGGTGCATTCGTTGCAAAAAATTCCAACGCGACTTCGGGGCACGAACTTTTGCACTAGTTCGTCCCATTTTGCACCATGTTTCGTAAGGCAACCAAACGGTCCCAAATGCACCCAAATAGTATGAAATGCAGCAAAACGTCAGTTTAGGGTCCAATGGGGTGGATCGGTGCATTCGTTGCAAAAAATTCCAACGCGACTTCGGGGCACGAACTTTTGCACTAGGTCGGCCCGTTTTGCACCATGTTTCGTAAGGAAACCAAACGGTCCCAAATGCACCCAAATAGTACGAAATGCAGCAAAACGTCAGTTTAGGGTCCAATGGCGTGGATCGGGTGCGTTTGTTGCGAAAAATTCCGACGCGACTTCGTGGCACGAACTTTTGCACTAGTTCGGCCCGTTTTGCACCGAGTTCGGTAAGGTAACCAAACGGTCCCAAATACACCCAAATAGTACGAAACAAACCAAAACGTCAATTTAGGGTCCAATGGTGTGGATCGGCTGCGTTCGTTGCGAAAAATTCCGACGCGACTTCATGGCACGAACTTTTGCACTAGTTCGGCCCGTTTTGCACAGAGTTTTGTAAGGCAACTGAATGGTCCCAAATGCACCCAAATTGCACGAAACGTACCAAATAAATTAGTTTAGGGTCCAATGGGGTGGATCGGGTGCGTTCATAGCGAAAAATATCGACGCAACTTCGTGGCACAAACTTTTGCACTAGTTCGGCCCGTTTTGCACGGAGTTCGGTAAGGCAACCAAACGGTCCCAAATGCATCCAAATAGTACGAAACGCACCAAAACGTCAATTTAGGGTCCAATGGGGTGGATCGGGTGCGTTCGTTGCGTAAAATTCCGACGTGACTTCGTGGCATGAACTTTCACACTAGTTCGGCCTGTTTTGCACCGAGTTCCGTAAGGCAACCAAACGGTCCCAAATCCACCCAAATAGTACAAAACGCACCAAAATGTCAGTTTAGTGTCCTATAAGGTGGATCGGGTGCGTTCGTTGCGACAAATTCCGACGCGACTTCGTGGCACGAACTATTGCACTAGTTCGGCCCGATTTGCACCGAGTTCCATAAGGCAACCAAAAGGTCTCAAATGCACCTAAATAGTATGAAACGCACCAAAACTTCAGTTTATGGTCCAATGGGGTGGATCGGGTGCGTTCGTTGCAAAAAATTCCAACGCAACTTCGGGGCACGAACTTTTGCACTAGTTCGTCCCATTTTGCACCATGTTTCGTAAGGCAACCAAACGGTCCCAAATGCACCCAAATAGTATCAAATGCAGCAAAACGTCAGTTTAGGGTCCAATGGGGTGGATCGGTGCATTCGTTGCAAAAAATTCCAACGCGACTTCGGGGCACGAACTTTTGCACTAGGTCGGCCCGTTTTGCACCATGTTTCGTAAGGAAACCAAACGGTCCCAAATGCACCCAAATAGTACGAAATGCAGCAAAACGTCAGTTTAGGGTCCAATGGCATGGATCGGGTGCGTTTGTTGCGAAAAATTCCGACGCGACTTCGTGGCACGAACTTTTGCACTAGTTCGGCCCGTTTTGCACCGAGTTCGGTAAGGCAACCAAACGGTCCCAAATGCATCCAAATAGTACGAAACGCACCAAAACGTCAATTTAGGGTCCAATGGGGTGGATCGGGTGCGTTCGTTGCGTAAAATTCCGACGTGACTTCGTGGCATGAACTTTCACACTAGTTCGGCCTGTTTTGCACCGAGTTCCGTAAGGCAACCAAACGGTCCCAAATCCACCCAAATAGTACAAAACGCACCAAAATGTCAGTTTAGTGTCCTATAAGGTGGATCGGGTGCGTTCGTTGCGAAAAATTCCGACCCGACTTCGTGGCACGAACTATTGCACTAGTTCGGCCCGATTTGCACCGAGTTCCATAAGGCAACCAAATGGTCTCAAATGCACCTAAATAGTATGAAACGCACCAAACATTTCAGTTTATGGTCCAATGGGGTGGATCGGGTGCATTCGTTGCAAAAAATTCCAACGCGACTTCGGGGCACGAACTTTTGCACTAGTTCGTCCCATTTTGCACCATGTTTCGTAAGGCAACCAAACGGTCCCAAATGCACCCAAATAGTATGAAATGCAGCAAAACGTCAGTTTAGGGTCCAATGGGGTGGATCGGTGCATTCGTTGCAAAAAATTCCAACGCGACTTCGGGGCACGAACTTTTGCACTAGGTCGGCCCGTTTTGCACCATGTTTCGTAAGGAAACCAAACGGTCCCAAATGCACCCAAATAGTACGAAATGCAGCAAAACGTCAGTTTAGGGTCCAATGGCGTGGATCGGGTGCGTTTGTTGCGAAAAATTCCGACGCGACTTCGTGGCACGAACTTTTGCACTAGTTCGGCCCGTTTTGCACCGAGTTCGGTAAGGTAACCAAACGGTCCCAAATACACCCAAATAGTACGAAACAAACCAAAACGTCAATTTAGGGTCCAATGGTGTGGATCGGCTGCGTTCGTTGCGAAAAATTCCGACGCGACTTCATGGCACGAACTTTTGCACTAGTTCGGCCCGTTTTGCACAGAGTTTTGTAAGGCAACTGAATGGTCCCAAATGCACCCAAATTGCACGAAACGTACCAAATAAATTAGTTTAGGGTCCAATGGGGTGGATCGGGTGCGTTCATAGCGAAAAATATCGACGCAACTTCGTGGCACAAACTTTTGCACTAGTTCGGCCCGTTTTGCACGGAGTTCGGTAAGGCAACCAAACGGTCCCAAATGCATCCAAATAGTACGAAACGCACCAAAACGTCAATTTAGGGTCCAATGGGGTGGATCGGGTGCGTTCGTTGCGTAAAATTCCGACGTGACTTCGTGGCATGAACTTTCACACTAGTTCGGCCTGTTTTGCACCGAGTTCCGTAAGGCAACCAAACGGTCCCAAATCCACCCAAATAGTACAAAACGCACCAAAATGTCAGTTTAGTGTCCTATAAGGTGGATCGGGTGCGTTCGTTGCGAAAAATTCCGACGCGACTTCGTGGCACGAACTATTGCACTAGTTCGGCCCGATTTGCACCGAGTTCCATAAGGCAACCAAAAGGTCTCAAATGCACCTAAATAGTATGAAACGCACCAAAACTTCAGTTTATGGTCCAATGGGGTGGATTGGGTGCGTTCGTTGCAAAAATTCCAACGCAACTTCGGGGCACGAACTTTTGCACTAGTTCGTCCCATTTTGCACCATGTTTCGTAAGGCAACCAAACGGTCCCAAACGCACCCAAATAGTATCAAATGCAGCAAAACGTCAGTTTAGGGTCCAATGGGGTGGATCGGTGCATTCGTTGCAAAAATTCCAACGCGATTTCGGGGCACGAACTTTTGCACTAGGTCGGCCCGTTTTGCACCATGCTTCGTAAGGAAACCAAACGGTCCCAAATGCACCCAAATAGTACGAAATGCAGCAAAACGTCAGTTTAGGGTCCAATGGCATGGATCGGGTGCGTTTGTTGCGAAAAATTCCGACGCGACTTCGTGGCACGAACTTTTGCACTAGTTCGGCCCGTTTTGCACCGAGTTCGGTAAGGTAACCAAACGGTCCCAAATACACCCAAATAGTACGAAACACACCAAAACGTCAATTTAGGGTCCAATGGTGTGGATCGGCTGCGTTCGTTGCGAAAAATTCCGACGCGACTTCATGGCACGAACTTTCGCACTAGTTCGGCCCGTTTTGCACCGAGTTTTGTAAGGCAACCGAATGGTCCCAAATGCACCCAAATTGCACGAAACGTACCAAATAAATTAGTTTAGGGTCCAATGGGGTGGATCGGGTGCGTTCGTTGCGAAAAATTCCGACGCGACTTCGTGGCATGAACTATTGCACTAGTTCGGCCCGATTTGCACCGAGTTCCATAAGGCAACCAAATGGTCTCAAATGCACCTAAATAGTATGAAATGCACCAAAACTTCAGTTTATAGTCCAATGGGGTGGATCGGGTGCGTTCGTTGCAAAAAATTCCAACGCGACTTCGGGCACGAACTTTTACACTAGTTCGTCCCATTTTGCACATGTTTCGTAAGGCAACCAAACGGTCCCAAATGCAGCAGAAACGTCAGTTTAGGGTCCAATGGGGTGGATCGGTGCATTCGTTGCAAAAAATTCCAACGCGACTTCGGGGCACGAACTTTTGCACTAGGTCGGCCCGTTTTGCACCATGTTTCGTAAGGCAACCAAACGGTCCCAAATCCACCCAAATAGTACGAAATGCAGCAAAACATCAGTTTAGGGTCCAATGGGGTGGATCGGGTGCGTTTGTTTCCAAAAATTCCGACGCGACTTCGTGGCACGAACTTTTGCACTAGTTCGGCCCGTTTTGCACCGAGTTCGGTAAGGTAACAAAACGGTCCCAAATACACCCAAATAGTACAAAACACACCAAAACGTCAATTTAGGGTCCAATGGTGTGGATCGGCTGCGTTCGTTGCGAAAAATTCCGACGCGACTTCATGGTACGAACTTTCGCACTAGTTCGGCCCGTTTTGCACAGAGTTTTGTAAGGCAACCAAACGGTCCCAAATGCATCCAAATAGTACGAAACACACCAAAACGTCAATTTACGGTCCAATGGGGTGGATCAGGTGCGTTTGTTGCGAAAAATTCCGATGCGACTTCATGGCATGAACTTTCACACTAGTTCGGCCCGTTTTGCACCGAGTTCCGTAAGGCAACCAAACGGTCCCAAATCCACCCAAATAGTACGAAACGCACCAAAATGTCAGTTTAGTGTCCTATAAGGTGGATCGGGTGCGTTCGTTGCGAAAAATTCCGACGCGACTTCGTGGCACATACTTTTGCACTTGTTCGGCCCGTTATGCACCGAGTTCTGTAAGGCAACCAAACGGTCCCAAATCCACCCAAATAGTACAAAACACACCAAAATGTCAGTTTAGTGTCCTATAAGGTGGATCGGGTGCTTTCGTTGCGAAAAATTCCGACGCGACTTCGTGGCACGAACTATTGCACTAGTTCGGCCCGATTTGCACCGAGTTCCATAAGGCAACCAAATGGTCTCAAATGCACCTAAATAGTATGAAACGCACCAAAACTTCAGTTTATGGTCCAATTGTGTGGATCGGGTGCATTTGTTGCAAAAAAATTCCGACGCGACTTCGTGGCACAAACGTATGCACTAGTTCGGCCCGTTTTGCACCTCGTTTCGTAAGGCAACCAAACGGTCCCAAATGCACCCAAATAGTACAAAATGCAGCAAAACGTCAGTTTAGGGTCCAATAGGGGTGGATCGGTGCGTTTGTGGCGAAAAATTCCGCGAAAAATTCCGACGCGACTTCGTGGCACGAACTTTTGCACTAGTTCGGCCCGTTTTGCACCATGTTTCGCAAACGGTCCCAAATGCACCCAAATAGTACGAAATGCAGCAAAACGTCAGTTTAGGGTCCAATGGGGTGGATCGGGTGCGTTTGTTGCGAAAAATTCTAATGCAACTTCGTGGCACGAACTTTGCACTAGTTCGGCTCGTTTTGCACCGAGTTCGGTAAGGTAACCAAACGGTCCCAAATACACCCAAATCGTACGAAACACACCAAAACGCCAATTTAGGGTCCAATGGTGTGGATCGGCTGCATTCGTTGCGAAAAATACCGACGCGACTTCATGGCACGAACTTTCGCACTAGTTCGGCTCGTTTTGTACAGAGTTTTGTAAGGCAACCGAATGGTCCCAAATGCACCCAAATTGTACGAAACGCACCAAATAAATTAGTTTAGGGTCCAATGGGGGTGGATCGGGTGCGTTCATAGCGAAAAATTCCGACGCTACTTCGTGGCACGAACTTTTGCACTAGTTCGGCCCGTTTTGCACGGAGTTCGGTAAGGCAACCAAACGGTCCCAAATGCATTCAAATAGTACGAAACGCACCAAAACTTCAATTTAGGGTCCAATGGGGTGGATCAGGGTGCGTTTGTTGCGAAAAATTCCGATGCGACTTCGTGGCATGAACTTTCACACTAGTTCGGCCCGTTTTGCACCGAGTTCCGTAAGGCAACCAAACGGTCCCAAATCCACCCAAATAGTACGAAACGCACCAAAATGTCAGTTTAGTGTCCTATAAGGTGGATCGGGTGCGTTCGTTGCGAAAAATTCCGACGCGACTTCGTGGCACATACTTTTGCACTTGTTCGGCCCGTTATGCACCGAGTTCCGTAAGGCAACCAAACGGTCTCAAATGCACCCAAATAGTATGGAACGCACCAAAACGTCAGTTTAGTGTCCTAAAAGGTGGATCGGGTGCATTTGTTGCAAAAACTTCCGACACGACTTCGTGGCACAAACGTTTGCACTAGTTTGGCCCATTTTGCACCGAGTTTCGTAAGGCAACCAAATGGTTCCAAATGCACCCAAATAGTACAAAACACAGCAAAACATCAAATTAGAGTCCATTGGGTGGATCGGGTGCGTTCATCACGAAAACTTCCGACGCGACTTCGTGGCACGAACTTTTGCACTAGTTCGGCCCGATTTGCACCGAGTTCCGTAAGGCAACCAAACGGTCCCAAATCCACCCAAATAGTACAAAACGCACCAAAATGTCAGTTTAGTGTCCTATAAGGTGGATCGGGTGCGTTCGTTGCGAAAAATTCCGACGCGACTTCGTGGCACGAACTATTGCACTAGTTCGGCCCGATTTGCACCGAGTTCCATAAGGCAACCAAATAGTCTCAAATGCACCTAAATAGTATGAAACGCACCAAAACTTCAGTTTATGGTCCAATGGGGTGGATCGGGTGCGTTCGTTGCAAAAAATTCCAACGCGACTTCGGGGCACGAACTTTTACACTAGTTCGTCCCATTTTGCACCATGTTTCGTAAGGCAACCAAACGGTCCCAAATGCAGCCAAATAGTATGAAATGCAGCAAAACGTCAGTTTAGGGTCCAATGGGGTGGATCGGTGCATTCGTTGCAAAAAATTCCAACACGACTTCGGGGCACGAACTTTTGCACTAGGTCGACCCGTTTTGCACCATGTTTCGTAAGGCAACCAAACGGTCCCAAATGCACCCAAATAGTACGAAATGCAGCAAAATGTCAATTTAGGGTCCAATGGGGTGGATCGGGTGCGTTTGTTTCCAAAAATTCCGACGCGACTTCGTGGCACGAACTTTTGCACTAGTTCGGCCCGTTTTGCACGGAGTTCGGTAAGGTAACCAAACGGTCCCAAATACACCCAAATAGTACAAAACACACCAAAACGTCAATTTAGGGTCCAGTGGTGTGGATCGGCTGCGTTCGTTGCGAAAAATTCCGACGCGACTTCACGGCACGAACTTTCGCACTAGTTCGGCCCGTTTTGCACAGAGTTTTGTAAGGCAACCGAATGGTCCCAAATGCACCCAAATTGCACGAAACGTACCAAATAAATTAGTTTAGGGTCCAATGGGGTGGATCGGGTGCGTTCATAGCGAAAAATTCCGACGCAACTTCGTGGCACGAACTTTTGCACTAGTTCGGCCCGTTTTGCACGGAGCTCGGTAAGGCAACCAAACGGTCCCAAATGCATCCAAATAGTACGAAACACACCAAAACGTCAATTTAGGGTCCAATGGGGTGGATCGGGTGCGTTCGTTGCGTAAAATTCCGACGTGACTTCGTGGCATGAACTTTCACACTAGTTCGGCCCGTTTTGCACCGAGTTCCGTAAGGCAACCAAACGGTCCCAAATCCACCCAAATAGTACAAAACGCACCAAAATGTCAGTTTAGTGTCCTATAAGGTGGATCGGGTGCTTTCGTTGCGAAAAATTCCGACGCGACTTCGTGGCACGAACTATTGCACTAGTTCGGCCCGATTTGCACCGAGTTCCATAAGGCAACCAAATGGTCTCAAATGCACCTAAATAGTATGAAACGCACCAAAACTTCAGTTTATGGTCCAATTGGGTGGATCGGGTGCATTTGTTGCAAAAAAATTCCGACGCGACTTCGTGGCACAAACGTATGCACTAGTTCGGCCCGTTTTGCACCTTGTTTCGTAAGGCAACCAAACGGTCCCAAATGCACCCAAATAGTACGAAATGCAGCAAAAGGTCAGTTTAGGGTCCAATGGGGGTGGATCGGTGCATTTGTTGCGAAAAATTCCGACGCGACTTCGTGGCACGAACTTTTGCACTAGTTCGGCCCGTTTTGCACCATGTTTCGCAAACGGTCCCAAATGCACCCAAATAGTACGAAATGCAGCAAAACGTCAGTTTAGGGTCCAATGGGGTGGATCGGGTGCGTTTGTTGCGAAAAATTCTAATGCAACTTCGTGGCACGAACTTTGCACTAGTTCGGCTCGTTTTGCACCGAGTTCGGTAAGGTAACCAAACGGTCCCAAATACACCCAAATCGTACGAAACACACCAAAACGCCAATTTAGGGTCCAATGGTGTGGATCGGCTGCGTTCGTTGCGAAAAATTCCGACGCGACTTCATGGCACGAACTTTCGCACTAGTTCGGCCCGTTTTGCACAGAGTTTTGTAAGGCAACCGAATGGTCCCAAATGCACCCAAATTGTACGAAACGCACCAAATAAATTAGTTTAGGGTCCAATGGGGGTGGATCGGGTGCGTTCATAGCGAAAAATTCCGACGCTACTTCGTGGCACGAACTTTTGCACTAGTTCGGCCCGTTTTGCACGGAGTTCGGTAAGGCAACCAAACGGTCCCAAATGCATTCAAATAGTACGAAACGCACCAAAACGTCAATTTAGGGTCCAATGGGGTGGATCAGGTGCGTTTGTTGCGAAAAATTCCGATGCGACTTCGTGGCATGAACTTTCACACTAGTTCGGCCCGTTTTGCACCGAGTTCCGTAAGGCAACCAAACGGTCCCAAATCCACCCAAATAGTACGAAACGCACCAAAATGTCAGTTTAGTGTCCTATAAGGTGGATCGGGTGCGTTCGTTGCGAAAAATTCCGACGCGACTTCGTGGCACATACTTTTGCACTTGTTCGGCCCGTTATGCACCGAGTTCCGTAAGGCAACCAAACGGTCTCAAATGCACCCAAATAGTATGGAACGCACCAAAACGTCAGTTTAGTGTCCTAAAAGGTGGATCGGGTGCATTTGTTGCAAAAACTTCCGACACGACTTCGTGGCACAAACGTTTGCACTAGTTTGGCCCATTTTGCACCGAGTTTCGTAAGGCAACCAAATGGTTCCAAATGCACCCAAATAGTACAAAACACAGCAAAACATCAAATTAGAGTCCATTGGGGTGGATCGGGTGCGTTCATCACGAAAACTTCCGACGCGACTTCGTGGCACGAACTTTTGCACTAGTTCGGCCCGATTTGCACCGAGTTCCGTAAGGCAACCAAACGGTCCCAAATCCACCCAAATAGTACAAAACGCACCAAAATGTCAGTTTAGTGTCCTATAAGGTGGATCGGGTGCGTTCGTTGCGAAAAATTCCGACGCGACTTCGTGGCACGAACTATTGCACTAGTTCGGCCCGATTTGCACCGAGTTCCATAAGGCAACCAAATAGTCTCAAATGCACCTAAATAGTATGAAACGCACCAAAACTTCAGTTTATGGTCCAATGGGGTGGATCGGGTGCGTTCGTTGCAAAAAATTCCAACGCGACTTCGGGGCACGAACTTTTACACTAGTTCGTCCCATTTTGCACCATGTTTCGTAAGGCAACCAAACGGTCCCAAATGCAGCCAAATAGTATGAAATGCAGCAAAACGTCAGTTTAGGGTCCAATGGGGTGGATCGGTGCATTCGTTGCAAAAAATTCCAACGCGACTTCGGGGCACGAACTTTTGCACTAGGTCGACCCGTTCTTGCACCATGTTTCGTAAGGCAACCAAACAGTCCCAAATGCACCCAAATAGTACGAAATGCAGCAAAATGTCAATTTAGGGTCCAATGGGGTGGATCGGGTGCGTTTGTTTCCAAAAATTCCGACGCGACTTCGTGGCACGAACTTTTGCACTAGTTCGGCCCGTTTTGCACGGAGTTCGGTAAGGTAACCAAACGGTCCCAAATACACCCAAATAGTACAAAACACACCAAAACGTCAATTTAGGGTCCAGTGGTGTGGATCGGCTGCGTTCGTTGCGAAAAATTCCGACGCGACTTCACGGCACGAACTTTCGCACTAGTTCGGCCCGTTTTGCACAGAGTTTTGTAAGGCAACCGAATGGTCCCAAATGCACCCAAATTGCACGAAACGTACCAAATAAATTAGTTTAGGGTCCAATGGGGTGGATCGGGTGCGTTCATAGCGAAAAATTCCGACGCAACTTCGTGGCACGAACTTTTGCACTAGTTCGGCCCGTTTTGCACGGAGCTCGGTAAGGCAACCAAACGGTCCCAAATGCATCCAAATAGTACGAAACACACCAAAACGTCAATTTAGGGTCCAATGGGGTGGATCGGGTGCGTTCGTTGCGTAAAATTCCGACGTGACTTCGTGGCATGAACTTTCACACTAGTTCGGCCCGTTTTGCACCGAGTTCCGTAAGGCAACCAAACGGTCCCAAATCCACCCAAATAGTACAAAACGCACCAAAATGTCAGTTTAGTGTCCTATAAGGTGGATCGGGTGCTTTCGTTGCGAAAAATTCCGACGCGACTTCGTGGCACGAACTATTGCACTAGTTCGGCCCGATTTGCACCGAGTTCCATAAGGCAACCAAATGGTCTCAAATGCACCTAAATAGTATGAAACGCACCAAAACTTCAGTTTATGGTCCAATTGGGTGGATCGGGTGCATTTGTTGCAAAAAAATTCCGACGCGACTTCGTGGCACAAACGTATGCACTAGTTCGGCCCGTTTTGCACCTTGTTTCGTAAGGCAACCAAACGGTCCCAAATGCACCCAAATAGTACGAAATGCAGCAAAAGGTCAGTTTAGGGTCCAATGGGGGTGGATCGGTGCATTTGTTGCGAAAAATTCCGACGCGACTTCGTGGCACGAACTTTTGCACTAGTTCGGCCCGTTTTGCACCATGTTTCGCAAACGGTCCCAAATGCACCCAAATAGTACGAAATGCAGCAAAACGTCAGTTTAGGGTCCAATGGGGTGGATCGGGTGCGTTTGTTGCGAAAAATTCTAATGCAACTTCGTGGCACGAACTTTGCACTAGTTCGGCTCGTTTTGCACCGAGTTCGGTAAGGTAACCAAACGGTCCCAAATACACCCAAATCGTACGAAACACACCAAAACGCCAATTTAGGGTCCAATGGTGTGGATCGGCTGCGTTCGTTGCGAAAAATTCCGACGCGACTTCATGGCACGAACTTTCGCACTAGTTCGGCCCGTTTTGCACAGAGTTTTGTAAGGCAACCGAATGGTCCCAAATGCACCCAAATTGTACGAAACGCACCAAATAAATTAGTTTAGGGTCCAATGGGGGTGGATCGGGTGCGTTCATAGCGAAAAATTCCGACGCTACTTCGTGGCACGAACTTTTGCACTAGTTCGGCCCGTTTTGCACGGAGTTCGGTAAGGCAACCAAACGGTCCCAAATGCATTCAAATAGTACGAAACGCACCAAAACGTCAATTTAGGGTCCAATGGGGTGGATCAGGTGCGTTTGTTGCGAAAAATTCCGATGCGACTTCGTGGCATGAACTTTCACACTAGTTCGGCCCGTTTTGCACCGAGTTCCGTAAGGCAACCAAACGGTCCCAAATCCACCCAAATAGTACGAAACGCACCAAAATGTCAGTTTAGTGTCCTATAAGGTGGATCGGGTGCGTTCGTTGCGAAAAATTCCGACGCGACTTCGTGGCACATACTTTTGCACTTGTTCGGCCCGTTATGCACCGAGTTCCGTAAGGCAACCAAACGGTCTCAAATGCACCCAAATAGTATGGAACGCACCAAAACGTCAGTTTAGTGTCCTAAAAGGTGGATCGGGTGCATTTGTTGCAAAAACTTCCGACACGACTTCGTGGCACAAACGTTTGCACTAGTTTGGCCCATTTTGCACCGAGTTTCGTAAGGCAACCAAATGGTTCCAAATGCACCCAAATAGTACAAAACACAGCAAAACATCAACATTAGAGTCCATTGGGGTGGATCGGGTGCGTTCATCACGAAAACTTCCGACGCGACTTCGTGGCACGAACTTTTGCACTAGTTCGGCCCGAATTTTGCCACCGAGTTCCGTAAGGCAACCAACGGTGTCCCAAATCCCCCCAAATAGTACAAAACGCACCAAAATGTCAGTTTAGTGTCCTATAAGGTGGATCGGGTGCGTTCGTTGCGAAAAATTCCGACGCGACTTCGTGGCACGAACTATTGCACTAGTTCGGCCCGATTTGCACCGAGTTCCATAAGGCAACCAAATAGTCTCAAATGCACCTAAATAGTATGAAACGCACCAAAACTTCAGTTTATGGTCCAATGAGGTGGATCGGGTGCGTTCGTTGCAAAAAATTCCAACGCGACTTCGGGGCACGAACTTTTACACTAGTTCGTCCCATTTTGCACCATGTTTCGTAAGGCAACCAAACGGTCCCAAATGCAGCCAAATAGTATGAAATGCAGCAAAACGTCAGTTTAGGGTCCAATGGGGTGGATCGGTGCATTCGTTGCAAAAAATTCCAACGCGACTTCGGGGCACGAACTTTTGCACTAGGTCGACCCGTTCTTGCACCATGTTTCGTAAGGCAACCAAACAGTCCCAAATGCACCCAAATAGTACGAAATGCAGCAAAATGTCAATTTAGGGTCCAATGGGGTGGATCGGGTGCGTTTGTTTCCAAAAATTCCGACGCGACTTCGTGGCACGAACTTTTGCACTAGTTCGGCCCGTTTTGCACGGAGTTCGGTAAGGTAACCAAACGGTCCCAAATACACCCAAATAGTACAAAACACACCAAAACGTCAATTTAGGGTCCAGTGGTGTGGATCGGCTGCGTTCGTTGCGAAAAATTCCGACGCGACTTCACGGCACGAACTTTCGCACTAGTTCGGCCCGTTTTGCACAGAGTTTTGTAAGGCAACCGAATGGTCCCAAATGCACCCAAATTGCACGAAACGTACCAAATAAATTAGTTTAGGGTCCAATGGGGTGGATCGGGTGCGTTCATAGCGAAAAATTCCGACGCAACTTCGTGGCACGAACTTTTGCACTAGTTCGGCCCGTTTTGCACGGAGCTCGGTAAGGCAACCAAACGGTCCCAAATGCATCCAAATAGTACGAAACACACCAAAACGTCAATTTAGGGTCCAATGGGGTGGATCGGGTGCGTTCGTTGCGTAAAATTCCGACGTGACTTCGTGGCATGAACTTTCACACTAGTTCGGCCCGTTTTGCACCGAGTTCCGTAAGGCAACCAAACGGTCCCAAATCCACCCAAATAGTACAAAACGCACCAAAATGTCAGTTTAGTGTCCTATAAGGTGGATCGGGTGCTTTCGTTGCGAAAAATTCCGACGCGACTTCGTGGCACGAACTATTGCACTAGTTCGGCCCGATTTGCACCGAGTTCCATAAGGCAACCAAATGGTCTCAAATGCACCTAAATAGTATGAAACGCACCAAAACTTCAGTTTATGGTCCAATTGGGTGGATCGGGTGCATTTGTTGCAAAAAAATTCCGACGCGACTTCGTGGCACAAACGTATGCACTAGTTCGGCCCGTTTTGCACCTTGTTTCGTAAGGCAACCAAACGGTCCCAAATGCACCCAAATAGTACGAAATGCAGCAAAAGGTCAGTTTAGGGTCCAATGGGGGTGGATCGGTGCATTTGTTGCGAAAAATTCCGACGCGACTTCGTGGCACGAACTTTTGCACTAGTTCGGCCCGTTTTGCACCATGTTTCGCAAACGGTCCCAAATGCACCCAAATAGTACGAAATGCAGCAAAACGTCAGTTTAGGGTCCAATGGGGTGGATCGGGTGCGTTTGTTGCGAAAAATTCTAATGCAACTTCGTGGCACGAACTTTGCACTAGTTCGGCTCGTTTTGCACCGAGTTCGGTAAGGTAACCAAACGGTCCCAAATACACCCAAATCGTACGAAACACACCAAAACGCCAATTTAGGGTCCAATGGTGTGGATCGGCTGCGTTCGTTGCGAAAAATTCCGACGCGACTTCATGGCACGAACTTTCGCACTAGTTCGGCCCGTTTTGCACAGAGTTTTGTAAGGCAACCGAATGGTCCCAAATGCACCCAAATTGTACGAAACGCACCAAATAAATTAGTTTAGGGTCCAATGGGGGTGGATCGGGTGCGTTCATAGCGAAAAATTCCGACGCTACTTCGTGGCACGAACTTTTGCACTAGTTCGGCCCGTTTTGCACGGAGTTCGGTAAGGCAACCAAACGGTCCCAAATGCATTCAAATAGTACGAAACGCACCAAAACGTCAATTTAGGGTCCAATGGGGTGGATCAGGTGCGTTTGTTGCGAAAAATTCCGATGCGACTTCGTGGCATGAACTTTCACACTAGTTCGGCCCGTTTTGCACCGAGTTCCGTAAGGCAACCAAACGGTCCCAAATCCACCCAAATAGTACGAAACGCACCAAAATGTCAGTTTAGTGTCCTATAAGGTGGATCGGGTGCGTTCGTTGCGAAAAATTCCGACGCGACTTCGTGGCACATACTTTTGCACTTGTTCGGCCCGTTATGCACCGAGTTCCGTAAGGCAACCAAACGGTCTCAAATGCACCCAAATAGTATGGAACGCACCAAAACGTCAGTTTAGTGTCCTAAAAGGTGGATCGGGTGCATTTGTTGCAAAAACTTCCGACACGACTTCGTGGCACAAACGTTTGCACTAGTTTGGCCCATTTTGCACCGAGTTTCGTAAGGCAACCAAATGGTTCCAAATGCACCCAAATAGTACAAAACACAGCAAAACATCAAATTAGAGTCCATTGGGGTGGATCGGGTGCGTTCATCACGAAAACTTCCGACGCGACTTCGTGGCACGAACTTTTGCACTAGTTCGGCCCGATTTGCACCGAGTTCCGTAAGGCAACCAAAACGGTCCCAAATCCACCCAAATAGTACAAAACGCACCAAAATGTCAGTTTAGTGTCCTATAAGGTGGATCGGGTGCGTTCGTTGCGAAAAATTCCGACGCGACTTCGTGGCACGAACTATTGCACTAGTTCGGCCCGATTTGCACCGAGTTCCATAAGGCAACCAAATAGTCTCAAATGCACCTAAATAGTATGAAACGCACCAAAACTTCAGTTTATGGTCCAATGGGGTGGATCGGGTGCGTTCGTTGCAAAAAATTCCAACGCGACTTCGGGGCACGAACTTTTACACTAGTTCGTCCCATTTTGCACCATGTTTCGTAAGGCAACCAAACGGTCCCAAATGCAGCCAAATAGTATGAAATGCAGCAAAACGTCAGTTTAGGGTCCAATGGGGTGGATCGGTGCATTCGTTGCAAAAAATTCCAACGCGACTTCGGGGCACGAACTTTTGCACTAGGTCGACCCGTTTTGCACCATGTTTCGTAAGGCAACCAAACAGGTCCCAAATGCACCCAAATAGTACGAAATGCAGCAAAATGTCAATTTAGGGTCCAATGGGGTGGATCGGGTGCGTTTGTTTCCGAAAAATTCCGACGCGACTTCGTGGCACGAACTTTTGCACTAGTTCGGCCCGTTTTGCACCGAGTTCGGTAAGGTAACCAAACGGTCCCAAATACACCCAAATAGTACGAAAACACACCAAAACGTCAATTTAGGGTCCAGTGGTGTGGATCGGCTGCGTTCGTTGCGAAAAATTCCGACGCGACTTCACTGGCACGAACTTTCGCACTAGTTCGGCCCGTTTTGCACAGAGTTTTGTAAGGCAACCGAATGGTCCCAAATGCACCCAAATTGCACGAAACGTACCAAATAAATTAGTTTAGGGTCCAATGGGGTGGATCGGGTGCGTTCATAGCGAAAAATTCCGACGCAACTTCGTGGCACGAACTTTTGCACTAGTTCGGCCCGTTTTGCACGGAGCTTCGGTAAGGCAACCAAACGGTCCCAAATGCATCCAAATAGTACGAAACACACCAAAACGTCAATTTAGGGTCCAATGGGGTGGATCGGGTGCGTTCGTTGCGTAAAATTCCGACGTGACTTCGTGGCATGAACTTTCACACTAGTTCGGCCCGTTTTGCACCGAGTTCCGTAAGGCAACCAAACGGTCCCAAATCCACCCAAATAGTACAAAACGCACCAAAATGTCAGTTTAGTGTCCTATAAGGTGGATCGGGTGCGTTCGTTGCGAAAAATTCCGACGCGACTTCGTGGCACGAACTATTGCACTAGTTCGGCCCGATTTGCACCGAGTTCCATAAGGCAACCAAATGGTCCCAAATGCACCTCAAATAGTACAAAACGCAGCCAAAACGTCAGTTTAGGGTCCATTGGGGTGGATCGGGTGCGTTCATTAGCAAAAACTTCCGACGCGACTTATGTGGCACGAAACTTTTGCACTAGTTCGGCCCGATTTGCACCGAGTTCCGTAAGGCAACCAAATGGTCTCCAAATGCACCTAAATAGTATGAAACACAGCCAAACGTCAGTTTAGGGTCCAATGGGGTGGATCGGGTGCGTTCGTTGCAAAAAATTCCAACGCGACTTCGGGGCACGAACTTTTGCACTAGTCGGCCCGTTTTGCACCATGTTTCGTAAGCAATCCAAACGGTCCCAAATGCACCCAAATAGTACGAAATGCAGCAAAACGTCAGTTTAGGGTCCAATGGGGTGGATCCGGTGCGTTTGTTGCGAAAAATTCCGACGCGACTTCGTGGCACGAACTTTTGCACTAGTTCGGCCCGTTTTGCACCGAGTTCGGTAAGGTAACCAAACGGTCCCAAATACACCCAAATAGTACGAAACACACCAAAACGTCAATTTAGGGTCCAATGGTGTGGATCGGCTGCGTTCGTTGCGAAAAATTCCGACGCGACTTCATGGCACGAACTTTCGCACTAGTTCGGCCCGTTTTGCACAGAGTTTTGTAAGGCAACCGAATGGTCCCAAATGCACCCAAATTGTACGAAACGCACCAAATAAATTAGTTTAGGGTCCAATGGGGGTGGATCGGGTGCGTTCATAGCGAAAAATTCCGACGCTAACTTCGTGGCACGAACTTTTGCACTAGTTCGGCCCGTTTTGCACGGAGTTCGGTAAGGCAACCAAACGGTCCCAAATGCATTCCAAATAGTACGAAACGCACCAAAACGTCAATTTAGGGTCCAATGGGGTGGATCAGGTGCGTTCGTTGCGAAAAATTCGAGCGACTTCGTGGCATGAACTTTCACACTAGTTCGGCCCGTTTTGCACCGAGTTCCGTAAGGCAACCAAACGGTCCCAAATCCACCCAAATAGTACGAAAACGCACCAAAATGTCATTTAGGTCCAAGGTGGATCGGTGCGTTCGTTGCGAAAAATTCCGACACGACTTGTGGCACAACTTTTGCACTGTTCGGCCCGTTATGCACCAAGTTCTGTAAGGCAACCAAACGGTCCAAATGCACCCAAATAGTATGGAACGCACCAAACGTCAGTTTAGTGTCCTAAAAGGTGGATCGGGTGCATTTGTTGCAAAAACTTCCGACGCGACTTCGTGGCACGAACGTTTGCACTAGTTGGCCCATTTTGACCGAGTTTCGTAAGGCAACCAAACGGTCCCAAATGCACCCAAATAGTACAAAAACAGCAAAACATCAAATTAGAGTCCATGGGGTGGATCGGGTGCGTTCGTTACGAAAATTCCGACGCGACTTCGTGGCACGAACTTTTGCACTAGTTCGGCCCGTTTTGCACCGAGTTCCGTAAGGCAACCAAATGGTCCAAATGCACCAATAGTAAAACGCACCAAAACGTCAGTTTATGGTCCAATGGGGTGGATCGGGTGCGTTCGTTGCAAAAATTCCAACGCGACTTCGGGGCACGAACTTTTGCACTAGTTCGGCCCGTTTTGCACCATGTTTCGTAAGGTAACCAAACGGTCCCAAATGCACCCAAATAGTACGAAATGCAGCAAAACGTCAGTTTTAGGGTCCAATGGGTGGATCGGTGCGTTTGTTGCGAAAAATTGCGACGCGACTTCGTGGCACGAACTTTCGCAGTTCGGCCCGTTTTGCACCGAGTTCGGTAAGGCAACCAAACGGTCCCAAATACACCCAAATAGTACGAAACACACCAAAACGTCATTTAGGGTCCAAGGTGTGATCGGTGCGTTCGTTGCGAAAAATTCCGAAGCGACTTCATGGACACGAACTTTGCACTAGTTCGGCCCGTTTGCACAGAGTTTTGTAAGGCAACCGAATGGTCCAAATGCACCAAAATGAACGAAACCAAAAAAAAGTTTAGGGTCCAATGGGGTGGATAGCGAAAA